>NC_060239.1:10797124-13268791 GCF_021155785.1 Neodiprion fabricii
CCTAATTTTTAAAAGGTCGACGGCCAAAGCCTGGCTTTTTCCTTTGCCTCTTGCAGCCCTGTCGTTATATTGTTTTGGAAAAAAGGCGTTAGAAGTTCGCGGCACCTATACGAAGGTACGTATTGTCCGTCAAGTGAAACATTTTATGCGTCGTGCCCGAGCCGAGTTGCGTCTCCCTCTGAAGGCACTCGGTGTTACGCCCAGCCACTCAACCGAGAACCTTTTAAAACGCGTTCTCTGTTTTTCAAGTGAAAAGTATTCATGGCTCGTGATATACCCCTCGCAATTTCACCCGGATAATTACTCCGAAGTTGCTTGCTGTTTGCCGGTAAATAGGCATAGATAATAATCGTGACGAACTTGTTTTGACAAAGCGCTGAGAAGAATATCGTTCGATTTATTTAGTTGGGAAATTTTTTATCATCGTATATTTTCATATCAGGCATGGTTGTAGGATGATTCAATATTGGATGAACAAATTAGTTTATTTGTGAAAGAAGTACACGAGTAACGAAAATTACTAGGGTTTCTTTCAACGAGCAGAGATGGTTAGTCAGTCTCTTTGATTTTCGAACGGAAAATGAAAATAAATTATTTATACAAAATTATTTTGCTGATTCACGATCTGCTTTATTTTTTATGGAAGTACGGAATTTCTTGTTTCGAAACGTGCTATGTAGGTATTAATGAATTTCATATAATCTTCCTGCAAGTAATTCAAGGCGAGGAAGAATTTTCAACGAAAATGGTGTAAAGTTTATCTTTTCATTTTAAATTTTTCGGGATTCGAGGGAATCGCAGTCACGTATCTTCGGGATTATTTTCGTCACAGATTGTACCTAAGTATACGTATTATACGTATATAATATATGTATATATATATAGTAGGAGCAGCATATCCTAGAGTGGAAAAATGTCCAATATAAATTTCACTCTAAATTCCACATTATACGTAAAAGTATAATACGTTTAAAAATATTTCCTACATCTATTTTAATTGCTAGGAATATTCGTCGTTGCCCGACGAGAAGGACGAAAAAGAGATAACGAAGTACTCAGGTTCCGATAAATTTTATGCGCACAAGAAACATTCCTACGCATCGGATTCTCAAATATAATTCTGTTCTAATATTTATAAATTACATTTCGTTTCATACAATGCCGGTTACGTAATTAGATAAAAGCTGCTCAAGAAGACAAGGAAAAAAGAAAAAGAAATCCTACAACACTTAACGCGTAAATTAGACTGGGCCAAAAAAGACGAAGAATTTTTTTTTTTAATGGTACTGTAAAAACATTGTTCATGACGACAAATAAAAATTATCCTGAAAGTTTGAGCCCTTAATATTAATATTAAGGGGCGTATCGTTACAGCCATTGATTTTTTAACAGTTACCGCATTTTTTTTATCAAACTGAAAAATTTTATCAATCCATATTTTTAAGGGAAATTAAATTTCCTACAAAAAAGCTCTGTTACTAAATTGACGTAGATCGAGCCGTTTCCTTGTAATCGTGCCTTAAACATTGATTTGTTTTTTCAAATTTTTGTTTGAATTTTTGATTTTTGTAATTACCAGAAAAACCAATATTTTCATAGATCAAACCATTATTTTTGTGGGAAATTTGATGCTCTACAAAAAAGGTCTCTCAACATTTTTCATGAAATTCACTCCTTTAAAAGTTATTCGACATTGAAATTACTTTTCAGATTGATAATTGACGGATTTTGGGTTAAAAAAAATGCGGTAACTGTCAAAAAATCAATAGCTGTACCGATTCACCCCTTAATATTAATATTAAGGGCTCAAACTTTCAGGATAACTTTTATTTGTCGTCATGAACAATGTTTTTACAGTACCAAAAAAAAAAAAAAATTCTTCGTTTTTTTTGGCCCAGTCTAGTGTAAATTATTGATGGTATCATTCCTCGAGGAAATTGGTTAGCCAATGTATACGGATCAAGAAGACGCTGAAGCTGCATCTCGGCTCCTTGGAGGAACACGGAGGTGATTTTGCAAGTTATATCGCGATGAGGAATTACATCAGGCTTGCACGCTCATACCGAGATATGATTTACGATTGAAACTTGGCTCGGACAGGTATACAGGAGAAGGGGGCAAACAATAATTTTGCGAATTAATTTACGTTGTGTATAGGTATATACCGTGCAGCTTGGGATAAGGTTCACCACCGCAGGAACTCCATCGAGCTCAGGAGCTCAGGTTACCACTCTGCGGTTGGCAAGTCGGAAATCTGGCCAGCCAGCTTCGGTCCTCGTTGCGCGGTTGACCCGTACAGTTTTGGCCAGAAAGAGCCTGGGAGGCCAAGTCTGGCACCTCGAGTCCCGCGGTGTTGGGGGTGCATAATAAACCAATTTGCTTATAATTAAATACAGGCGGGGTGCGCGTATCCTCGGAGTTGTTTGTACACGGCAGTGAAAATCGTGAATATGTATGTAATAATAAACGCTGCGCGTATACAATGTGAGCTCACATCAGTTCCGATGCACAATCATACCCGGAATGCACTGAATCGAGGTTTTTCAAAGTACACACGGAGAACTTGATATACGCTGGTCTCGTCGAATCGAATTACAGGAATAACAAATTCCATGGGATTTATAAAAAAATAGGTTTGTGAGGCAGGGCTGAAGCTCCGAATTTGAAAAGTTTAGAAAAGACTAATTCCGCATTACTTGGTAGCGAAACTTGAAGTAAAGAAATTACAGTTTTACGAAACTACAGAGTTTTGAATGGGCGAAAATTTCGATATGCAGAATTCCGGAAATTAAAGTCACGATAGAGCAAAGTTCCGAAAGTAAAGTTCCGGTAGAGCAAAATTTCGAAAATTAAGTTTCGATCGAATAAAATTCCGAAAGGTAAAATATACTCGCACAGAGGAGTTTACTCAACGAGTGGGTGTAAAAAATCAGAAATACCGAAGATCCGAATAATCAGGATTCCGAACTTAAAAATATCGATAATCCCAAACAAACAAAGATGAAAGTGGTAAAAATTCTCCAAGCCAGAAATCCACAGAACTGAAAATCTTCGATCATTCAAAATTTCGATGTTTTAGATTTTTAAATTTTCTCATTTTCGCACTTTCGGAACTTTGACTTCTCGGAGTTATGCTCTTTTGGGGCCTTGCACCTTCGGAACTTTGATCTTCGGGTTTCGGACCATTCGAAACTTCAATGTTTGGTCAAAGTTTGATTTCGTTGCATTAAGTTTTTCCACCGAAAAATTCGGAATTTAGCATTTTCGGAACTTTTAAAATTCGGAATTTCAGTGCTGCCCCTTACTGGGGCCTGTAAGTGGTGCGACTTCGTCCCACGACCCTGGGTCGAGAATTGGAATATTGATCTCGAAATTGGACTTGATTCTAGGTCAAACACATGAAGCATAAATTACTTGAAACTGGTTGAAGTTCGTTCGCGATTTTATCTAAAACGGAAAGCAAACAATTCCTCAGAATAATCTAAAAATAACTCGAATCTGCTCGGGGCGAAAGTGAATTGAAAATATCGATTCAACGGGTTTGCGAGATATTATTTTTGGATGATAAAGGGAGGCGAAAATTCTCGGTAAGAGCTTTGAATAGGATGGCATCTCCGCGGGTGCGGTGGTGACCTCAGCGTGGCATCTGCAAAAGCTCGGGGTGGTGGGGGAGGGGGAGGGATACCAGAAACGTCTAACACTGCTGGTGACCCCTGACCTTTCCGTATGCTCAAGGCTTTCCATTCAATGAAAATTTTCTACTTGGTATTCAAACTTTCCGTTTTTCGTTTGAAAAGCTCCCTGAGCCATACACCTTTCCGCAATACACAGATACACGTATATGTATATATATATATACACCCTGTACCTAAACAAACATGTGATGTATTATGTACACATCCAGCGTGGAAGCGCGCTTCTCGGAGCTTGTCCTCCTCTGCTCAAAGTTGGAGCCCATGATCCACCCACGTGTAACAACGAGCAGTTGTTTGTGGGTTTGTAAAATTTCATTCAAACCGCGGCAAACAGTTGCGGAGAGAAAATTGCATTTCTGCTGTACACGTGGATCACGTAAGGATGTCTCGAGCTTTTGCAAAAGTTATTCTTATCATTACTCTGGAAGTCGTAACTGACCGATAAGCCTGGAATAACTTGTATATTTACTGGTCGTTTGGCGCAGGGCTTCTTCGCGGTTTTATCGATGCGTATAGCGGATTATTTAAACGAGGAAAGTGAACGCCGCGTAACTTCTTCCGCTTTTTACGACAGAGATGACATCCTTTGCGGAAATTAAGAGGCACCGTTCAGCTCGCCTCACAGCTCGTTAATGGCGGTGAGAAACTTTTGTGTCACGAAATTTACGAGGAAAGAAAACATCGTGTGATTCAGTTGGTTTTGAAGGTCAGAAAATTTTGAAACGAAAAGCTTTTCGCTGGAACATAGCTTACGTCGACTGACTTCTTCAGTTCTTTTTATCAAATTTCCCTCAAATGTTAATACCTTTTGTTTCTCTTTCTGGCAAAGCAATGACGTGAATGGTGCCTCGAGGACGGGTTTTGTTTGTATACATGTGTAGGTATGAGGAATTACGGATCGATCGAGAAAACTTGAGACGTATTTTCGGAACTGCGGCGAATCAAGCCAGTGGATTAAGAATCCCGGCGTATTTCTGTTCCTACTGGCCGTTCGTTCCTGCGATCCGTCGATCCGATTCTTCGCAGGGTTGTTATTTTTACGTTTGACAATTCTCTCGATTAAATTTCCAGGAATCAATTTCTTATCTGAAATCTGTACTTGGAATTTTCATCGCCTGGAACATATACCGTACAATTGGGGTGATTATAAGAGTCTACATTTTACAGCACCCACTTTTCACTCGATCATATCGATGTGTCATAAAATTAACGACTCGTTTCATCCAAATATTCCGTTCTAAGGTGGGTGCATGTGCCTTCTTAAATGTCACAGGGGGTCTGACCTCGATAGGTCGTGACGTCACGGATTTGAATTCTGGTTTAACATACCAAAATGTGGCCATTTTCGCGAAGGAAGATGGCAAAGGTCAATCGAACAATAAGGTTCACGTTTAGAGCAATTAACCATGATTTTTCGTACCAAATCGATCTGGATATCTGTTGCTGCACAATTACGGCGGCCCGGAAAATCAGCGGGGGATAGAATTTAACATTCACGCGGTAAAATTCGTCGGAATAACCTTGCGACGTGACATCATGGCCTGTCGCGTATCATCAGCTCGGAGTCAACATCAGGTATGCATGCAATGTCCGCGTACTAAAGCTATGCGCGCAGTACAGATATCGCGGAAACCGAAACGTGTTTGAGGGCGTCCTACGCACCCTTTGTTCTTTATGATCCAGGGCAAGTGAACCCTGGAATCGCGGTTTCGAAACGCTGCCCGAAAGTCACGTGGCCCAGCTTTGCTTGCGCGCTTGGATACGGGGACAGATAACGCT
The DNA here is from genome assembly GCF_021155785.1 of Neodiprion fabricii. NCBI lineage: Eukaryota > Metazoa > Arthropoda > Insecta > Hymenoptera > Diprionidae > Neodiprion > Neodiprion fabricii. Next base: position 10,802,599 of record NC_060239.1, read on the forward strand.
GCTCGGGACCCTGGAAAGTCATTGTACTTTGCGTGAATTGAGTGCCAAATCAGTCGCTGACTCATCTTTAAATATTCGATCGAAACAATGCGTAATTACTCGGCCGCACTTTCGTTTCATCGCAACACGCGCGCAACGCCGCGAGGCGAACTGATTTTCAGTCTGGCAACCTTGGTTGGATTCTTCTTTTTTTTTCTTCTTCTTCGTCTTTTCATTGTTATTGTTATTATATAACATCTTCTCCTGCTTTGGAAAACGATGATAATAATTCGCTAATCGATCCCGAACGTTGATGGGCCATTATAAACCGAACCGCGATAAGATTTTCGATATACGTTGTATTCTTCACATCGAGAACTTTCAGGCTAAGTGAAAACGGCACTTGTAACCTTTCTCTTGGATTGAGTAGATAATGCGAAAATTTGAGATGTGATTTTTTTTTTAGAATATTTCTTATACTTTAAATGTATTCGAGACTGCGGTGATGAAAACTGCACGTGATTCATACTTATATTTTTTTGGTACATTATTTATCACAAATTCAATGAAACAGTTTTATAATTCTATAGTGAATTCAAGATTTTTATTTGTTCACCAAAATTAATATCATTGCTCTGATAGCATTTCGAATAAAACTGAGCAACAAAAAACTCGACGCTCTTGCTCGTAAGTTTGGTATTATTTTCGTCCGCTCGCACACAGGAACGACGATTATTGCACATCGGTGTATTGCCTAATTTTTCTATGATCGGAGAGATTTGTCCTGAAATTGATACGGTGAAGCTGAAATTGGTTAGCTACGTATTAAACTATAAATTGTCTCGAGTACTACACACGTGCAGACGCCCGACCTGATGTGTAAAATGACGAACAGACAAAATCCGTATTGATCGATTTGAAGATAATAAAGAGGAAATGATCGGCAAACAGGACTTGGGCATCGTTTTTCAATGTATGACTATGCGTCGGTTATTTTTTTCCAGCCTAACCCAACTCAACCCAACGCTCATAATTGAACATCGTATTTCACTCGGCGATGGGAAAATCGAGTTTAATCGATGTCGGGACGACCCCGTGTAGTATATTCATGCGGTGTAACATTGGGCTAAACTTTGTCTCCCTCCTCGCCTCGTATAGCCTTGCGATGACGATAAGAGAATCACGAGCACAGTTCAGGTGTAATTTTGTTTCCCAATTTAATCGCAATGTTCCTCCCCCGTCAGTTCGCACATATTCTGATACCCGTGAAATCAGATTACCAAAAGGATTTTTAGGCTTTGGCCAGAATCGGAGGAACGGTTGGTGTCAGGACGATTTAAAGCCATTGAGTCGATCGAAATGTTCGATGCAATGATTAATCGATCGTTGAAAGAGTGATTGAAATTAACTCGATTAAAAATGTGTTAAACTGGACATTCGAATATTCGAAACGAAGTCTTCGACCTATCTTCACTTTCATCTCTCCATACTTTTCGATAAACGGGAATTACCGCTATTGGCGTTCTAGAAACAATGCGATCTTATAATACGAAGCAATCATTAAGTTAACATTTGTTTAAACTTTTGGACTAGGCTCGGCCGGCCATATTCAGCATATTTAGATTGCTCACTCGCAAATTCGGTGGCACGACGATTTCTAAGAGGAATCGATTTCGTTTGGTTTCGACTGCGATACCGATGATTTCCGAATCAATGAGATTACCTACGAGTTCCTGCGATTTCTGCTGATTCCAACGATTACGAGTGATTTCAATATTTCAGAAATCATTGAATTCTGGACTGTCAAGAAATGAACATTGAGTAATTATTATAGATTAACACAAATTGATTTCCGATTAGGGATACGTGGGGACTCAATCAATAACATGAATTATTAAAGAAATTGGAATAATTATTTTATCCTCTCATAAACATTTTCGTGAACACAAACTTTTTTCACTTACAATAAGAGATGACATCGAGAATTTATCCATATACATAGACGTTGGATAAAGGCTTGCTTGCTTGGAAAGGGGATGAATGATTCCCAGCAATTCCCGAAATCACGTGATTTTTTTGTGATTCCCCATGATCTCCCATGCATTTTGAGAAATCATGATGACATCAGGATTCATGCTATTCGAGCAATTTCCAGCGACTTTTAGCGATTTCCTGTCTGATTTTAGATGAGATGGTTCAATGATTTCTTAAGTGCGCAGCCCCTCGATATTCAGGCAAAAATTTAGTGACCCCCTTACGGACTAGATGTTATAGGAACGCCATTATGCGAGGAAGTGCCTGGAAATATCGTTAGATCGAGTATAAAATGGGTGCAGAAGTGAATCGATTATTTTCAGCCAGCTTTCGGAATGCTCAATTTCGGTGAGGACGAGTCCCCGTTCGCTTCGTTGTAATAATTTATCGACGCGATGCGCCGGCTATCCATCGTCTCAGGGTTTCCAAGCCAGCTGAAGGCGAGGGCGAGAGTAGAATGACAGGAGGAAAGGAATGGGGGCGAATCCAGGAGCATCCAGAGTTCCAAGTCCTGAGACGAGGCGAAGAGTAGCCGAAGGTAGGTCAGGAGGGGTTAGGTTAGGATGGTCTACCAGCTCCTCTCGAGATGGGTTCGCGGTTAGAGCGAGAAACGATACCCTTACACACCCACAGGTTGTCGATAATAGGGAGATATCGACAGGATATCGGGATTCGGGAAGGGGGGAATCCGCCAGAGAAATTACGACTAATGGATCGACTGCTGTTTCGATCTACGGATCGACGGTGTTACACACACGTGTTAGATCGAACTGATTTCGGATCGTATTACACAAGGTGTGTGGGGGGCATGAGATACTCTGGAACTGAACGGCCAGTCAGGATTTCATTAATTTTGCATGCAATATATGCAATTTATTCAACTTATTCGACTTGTTCCGTAGCTTGTCCACAATCCGGGGACGTTCAGTCTCGCGTAACCGATGTGTTGAATATTTTGGATGTATTATACATTCGGATCTCGATATTGTGGTGAAAATTCCCCCTAAATTGGTTCTCTTCTCAGTTTTTCACTCGTTTTTTCATGCTTGGATATTGTGAGTTTGCGAAATTGGTTACTTCGAAGAATAATCACGACGCGGCTGAGAGCCTGTGAATTCCACGTTTGCCAAACTTAACTCATGCTGATCACCTTAATGACCCATCTTCATACTAGAATCTGGAGTTATAAATTTCTTCACGATGTTAATCTAACGACTGTTCGATTAAAATATTTTCCATCGAGAACGATCGAAGTATAAACGACAAGCTCGATATATGATTCTTTTGCGAAATCTACGGCTTTGAACTGAAATGACGTGTCAAAAATGCAATTATATCAGCACAGACGACTGTGCTTGTGATTACTTAACACCATCAATTAGTGGAGTGGTAATGAAACAAAGTAACTCTGGACGTTGATTAGTCAATTTAATCAGGCATTTACAACGTTGATTTAATTTTCCGGTAGTACAATTCACACAATCGGTGTTTGTCATTATTGAATTATGCAGCACCCTGTCTACACATTCATCCACCAAATTGCGCCGGGCGCTAGGAGATCTTTTTTCTCACACCGTAACAATCCATATAGGATCCTTTCAACGTCAACCCGTCCGACTGTTATCTCTTGGCCTGATTTTCGTCAGACGCGATTCCAGGCACGTCAACGACACGTTATGCGATCAATCAATTATCAGTTTCCGCAAACTATGCTTCGGCTGGGTGGAGAAGGCTATAGAATTGACCTCGAGGTCGGGGGAGACCGGAAGCAAGTTGGCGACCTCGATCTTTGAAATTTGATTTTTTGTGTTCATTAGCAATCAACCGTGCAGAAAAAGTCGAGATTATGTTACACACTTTTCAACGCTTCGAAGTGTTAGATACCTTCAAAAAGTTCACGTGTATCGAAATCGGGAAAATATTACGTATCCCGATGTGAAGTATGAATGAAAAACAAAAAAGTGTGGCTTTTCAGCAGCCGCAGTGAAATATCGAGCATATTTGCACGAATTAACAAGTGGCTTATTCGTCGATGCAGTCAGCAACAAATTTTTCACTATTTGATAAGACATGTACACCATAAATGATCGGTAACATTGGAAACTATGAAATGTTACTTGACGACTTTCTGAGAGGTTATGTGAAATTTAATCAAGGGGTTGATACTGGGGGTAAAAATCACGAGATCCTGGAGTCCGTATACTTGAGTTATCTTGACGTAATGCAATCAGTGATCGTGTCAAGTACAGCGATAACTGAAATCGCCAGTTTATGTGAACTCCCTTTTGGATCCAAATGAAGTCTGTATTAACGTAACGCGCTATTTAGAAAATCGATGAAAGAACAACCGATCCGAATCCCTGTGACGGTTTGACAACCCATACTCGTCACGCACACCTGTCAACGCAGCCATATTCCATCCCAAGGCCCCCCTCCAAAGTGGGAAGACCGATGAAAATGACAATACTCGTCCTCATGAATGAAACGTACGTGGAATGGAATCGTGCCACCCACTCACGACGTCGCTTCCATGTGACAACGAGCACCTGAGACATGGAAGGAGAGAAAGATAGAGGGAGAGAGAGACGGACAGTGAGGGATGCTGAGAGTGGCGTTGACTGAGTGCCGGCTACCGCAGTAAACTCATTACTCTTCGTTTGATACCTTGCGCAGCTCTTTGTCATTAATTATACCAACCGACCAACAGACGAGGTCTGGACTGCATGCTGACGTCTCTGTCGAACCTACGAGGATCTTTTCGACGCGTACATGGATCCCAAGCTTGGGATCGAGAACGAATAGCCTGTGGTCCAAGCTTTTGCAAAAATTTGGCACCGATGCACTTGCTCATTGGCGAATGAATTCAATCGACGGGATGAGTGGAGAGCAAAAAAAAAAAAAATAAAAAATTAAACACATTTTTCTGTTCTTAATAAGGTATATTCGTCTATTCTTTTGCAGAATTATTATATTGTCAGTTTTGCTACGAATTGCTGCAACCGCTGCATGCTTAACTTGCGACATCCTTCGCTCATTGGGATAGGGAAATTTATTCACGAGCCTGACGGAGGGAAAATCAACCAAGCTGTTAGTTTGCTCAGAGTTAATATAATTAATTTGAAGCTTGGGAATTACTTAACGACACGGCTTGCTGGTGCCATTTACAGCCAACTGCCACCGGCTTCTGGGACTCTCGCTAATGAAATACAATCGATACAATAACGTAACTTTGTGCCAGAACGATTCTGAGGGGACGCTATTCGGAGGACGCTCAGTCTTGATTACACGCGTCAGTTTACTTGTCATTTAATTCAGATTCAGTGAGCATAGATTATCCTCTGAGATACCTACACCGTTTATACAAATTATATTGTTCATTTCCATGGACTGCGGGTGTTCCATTAATTCACGAAGGATCAGACATTGACGCAATCTGAGAAATTTGTTGGGAACTTTGAACTCCACCAGATAAATTTGGGAAAACGGAATTACTGTAGAGAATGGATAAGATTGATTATCAAAGAAAGAGCTGCTCATACGTGCATGGCAATTGCATACTTAAGAAAAATAGACCGATTATTGGAAATTGTTACATGGTTCGAGAAACTTGTCACTATTTCGAGTAAGGAAATCTTCGAACATTTTTTTGCATTTTTCAAGAAGTAAAAACTTGATACATAGCAATTAAGAATGTTGAAAGTCGAAAAACGGAGAGGTAAAAGATAGAATGCCAAACTGTGGAATCGTCAGATTACTCTCGATAATATAGAATCGTATGTAAGCTCTGGATTCTGATTTTCCATGTTTTCAATTTTTTGTACTTGAACTTTCCACATTTTTTAATTATAAGAATAAGATTTTCGCGTCTATGAAAACTGGATATTCCGGTCCTTCTATCAATCAGCAATTCTAATTTTGTACCCTTATCCTTGTAAGATGCTTAGAATAATGACGAGGGATAAAAGGCCCTAACAAATTACAACGATTCGATTTTACGCTCGATTCGCGTGACCGCCACAGTGTAAAAAAAAGAGCCTCGCTAAAATTGCGCCCCAGTGGGCGTTGCATTAAAATGGGCAGAGGGTTTCCCCAGAAGGACGGAAGGTTCCGTTTCCACATTGAAGCGTGCTTCTGTTCGGGTTGTGTTCAACCGATGAATGCCCACTGTTAGTGCTCAGCAATTAAACCTGCCAGGAAAATCTGGAGCGTAGCTGGTACCCGTAAATGAAGACGGGAAAAGCCTGGATGAATGGTCGCGGGTTGGATATTGTTTTGTCCCGTTGATGCACGATCCCTGCCAGCTCGGGCCGTCGCGATATGTTTCTGCTCTTCAAGCTTCGCTGCAGCTTTACGGAACTTTCTATCAAAGCGAACGAGGTAGGTACGAGGTCTACAGGGTTAGAGCCAGATTGTGGTCAAAGCTGTCAGTGACAGAAGTCCTTCCGTATTTTCTTTACCGGTAAAATATCTTCCCAGTCTCGACTTATTCTCGGTAATAAACGTAGCGTCTCGCTTTGCTCCGTTTTCATCAATGGATAGGCAGACATCCAGTCGAGATTTAATCACTTTTCAAATGTAGTAGGTAGCTACCATTTGCGTATGAACAGATGGATGTTAGCAGAATTTTGCCTGTCATACATGTGAGTGGAGAGTTCGCGTGTTCATTAGAGTTCATGTTTCGGTTCGAGTGATGAAATATCGGTATCACTTGTCATTGGTGGGTCAAATGCTCTCCCAAACCTTCTCGTTCCTCTAGTAAGTCATGAAATTTTTATATTTTCACCCTGAAATTCCTCTCGCACCTTAATAGCTGATACTATTTCACCTTCAGATCTTTAGAATCCAAAAGTGACCGACTGTTTAATTGCCATACCATTATTGCCAAGTTTCTACAAAGACGACTTTTCACATTCCATAAATTTTTTTTCCATTGACATTTATTTTCCACCTCCAAGGGTTAGATCTTCGATCGGCGTTAGCTGAACAGAGTTGCCAAAGTTTCCACTGAAATTCAGTGAACTTATATATAGTACAGGTCACTTTGCTTCGAGTTCTCCACTCCAAGTGCTCGCCAATGTAGACGTAAGAGTAATCCTTCAAGGTGTTCAGGGGGTTTCAATCCTTTCCGTGAGCAACCAAACCGACAATCGTTCCCGGCACTGATTGTGAGTCAATGCTGTCGAAGAAGGAGAAACGAAATTACGGACAATGCCAAGACGTATGAATCACATCAAGTCATCCGAGGCTCGTGGCAAGTTAAACTTTGAATTTACGTATATTTCATTTTAAAGACGTGGAGAGAAAATCATCACCAATTGCGATACGTTACACCTGATTGTAATGCTTTTTACATAAATTTGTAACTTCCTACGCTCTGATCAACGTTGCTTCGCTGTTTCATACCTTGTGCAAAAGTTTATACATATGCGTGCTATAGCTGGCGTGTAATTAAAACGGATTGTGGAGGTCTCTTTTTGCGTCGCGAATCAACAACTACGGAACTGTGTTAGCGTGGAATATTCTGACTTTTTTTTTATCAACACGGTCTCATCCTGCGTTGATTTATTTACATCATATCCGTTTGTCGTTTCAGGCTTACGTCGTCTATTTTTAGTTTTGTAAGAATTTTAATTCAATTTTTTCCACCCTTTCCGCGAAGTCGCGTAATGGCGCTAATTAAAAATTTTTCACCGTCGATGGGCGTCGGCGCAAGGGAGAAAGAGCGAGTCTCTCTTTTCCTGCAATATAGAGGAGATTCTACGCGAGGTTGGTAAATAAATGCAGCATAAGCGTAATATACGTATAGTATGAGAAATGTGTTATTTTTAGAAGGTATATTCTAAATCCAGTTGCGCTTGCAGGCGTGCTTTTGGCAGAATCGGTTGTGTCTGGAAATATTATGCCTACGGGTAATGAGGGGTAATTTACATCCCCCTTTGCCAAATTACTTTTTCTATTCGCTAGGTACGAAGCGAGGTACGTAGACGGTGCGTAACTTCTCTCCCTTTCGTCGGCTGATAATAAACGAGACTGTCTGTCAGCCTCCGGACTGCCCTCTGGACCAATGACGCATTATTCTTAGCTCCTCGGAGATTAATTGTGACCGCAACTGGGTCTTCAAATCGGCCGGTTTAGTTACAACCGCCTGTGAATCCGAATCATTCATTTTACCAAAAAATAATCCACGCGAAAAATTGGCTTGAACATATTTTTTATATTTCACATTATTTCATGGGGATTAGTTTGGCTTTATGCTGACAAATGGGGCAATAACAAAATGAGTCAGGCTGCAATTATTTTTCGAGAGAACACAATTTTTTACATTATCAAGAGAAAAACAAGATCAATCACCCGATTGCAAGCTCCGCGAAAATTGTATTAAAATTTATTTTCACTTGTTGATTAGCAATACAAATTCACCCATTTTCAAGTAAATGGTTCGGTTAACTAAACGGTTTAAAATTAAATTGAAGAGTCGATTGGCTAGTGCGTTTCAACAAATTTGTTTCTTCAAAGAAAGTGTATCACTCGTTTGTAGGATTTAATTTTAAGTACAACTACTTTCATCGTGGTCTTCTAATTTTGTCAGAAATTGCAGTATATGTACTTACTATGTAACGAATGATATCGCAGAGGAATATCCGGCTGTATCGTTAAATTTTTGTCCGTTAGGTCCGATATTTGAATAATTGTAAATAAAGTACACAATCAGTTTTAAAATATTAAAAAATTAATTGAGGCTTGAAACTACGATTCGTATTTGTGATTTTGTTCATCGTGTTTCTGAGAAAAAGTATGACAAATTTCAAGTTGATCCAATAATACGACTGGTTCATGTTGAAAAGAATTTCCGGCTTACGCAGAGAGAGAAGAGAGAGAGAGAGAGAGAGATTGCTTCAAATTTATAAAGCTGACAGGTATTTATAAATTATGCTTGGGGGTCGAATTTTTCTAATACAGACCGTTCCGATCTTGGAAATCCAAAGGACTCGGAAAGTCTACTGTCCAATAAGAAACTAACCTTATCCCTGATCAAGACGATATTGCGTATCATTTTTTCTCTTTATATTTCTGATCAAATACTTGAAACGTAGTCTCATATGCTACTCACAGTCAAACCTCATCCATAAAGTTTTGAATAACCTCAACAAACTTATCCAACCAGCGATCTTATACCATTACATTTACCCCACTTTGCAAGTGCAAGATTGCTCGTAAATACAAATATGTTCCAATTCAGACTGATGCGCAGAGTCGCAATTTGTCTCGAACAAACGTATACGTTTACCATTTTATTGCTACACCAAAGAAAGTACAGCTGTTAATTTATTAATACAGCCCATCGTTTTTCCGCGTAATATAAAATACTAATTACCATAAGAATTTCTACCGATCCCACCGAACAACGATTGGAAAAAAATTCTGAACGTGGCGAGTGCGGGGCAAAGAGGAGAAAGGAAAAGCTCACCGATACCTGTTCACATACCGCGAGACGTCTCACAATCAAACGACGTTAACAATGTCGCCTGATCACGCATGCCATGCTCCCAAACCGTCACACACGTTGCGACGGGCGACGTCGAGTAGAGGAGGGTGACGTCTCGCATACGGAATGGCAGTTTATTAAATCAGCTGCTGTTAATGGTTTCGCGTGGCGGGGGCGTCGGGCTGGTTCGAGGAGTCGGAGAACAGCAGGGTCGAGTCCTCGGTTGTCGGTTTCGGCCGGCGTGGATCTGAGCTGCGCAAGCAAACAAAGGGAGTAATTATTCTACTTCGTACTCTTGCCCGGTCATTTGGGTCAGATGTTCGCCTACCGGCGAATTCTTCTCGAGTGTGAAAGTGATGGCTTTGTCGAGGCTCGTCTGGGGTAGAGAGAAAGAAATTGGACCGTTCTCCTTCATCAAGGAAAACTCGGCCCACCGTAGAGCTTGACAGAAATTCGACTCCAGAAACCCGTCGCTCCTTCGGAGGTAAAGCTTCTCTTTTAATAATGCGGGGAAAATGTGTGTTCGGGAATTGACAATAGCGATTTTCCGAACCGAACGACTTTCGCTCGTCGAAATACCGATCGGTACTCCGAATTCAAATCTTCTGCTTTACGCTGGCTTCACACTGCGGAAGGTTCGGCTAAGGTGTCGCGTAATATGCAGACATGGAAATTCCGCGCTTATACGAATGCCCGGGAATATCACAAAGCAATTCTTTGGTGTAATAACTTTTAGTGTACCGAGTGAAGGCGTCCAAACTTTTTCCGATGACCAACATTTTCGTTCGTTTCCCATTCTGCTAGTCCTTTTTAATGAACAGCTAGTGTTTGGAATGGAAATTTCAATTCTACGAGCAGCTTGACTCAACCTTCAAGAGTTCCGCAAACGTTACTTACATAAGTTACAAATTTCGATTTCGATCATCGAACAGTGTATGTTCAGTTTTCTGAAACTTGAAAATTATTTTCTCACCCCTAACGTAAAATCGTACGATGTTACCGGAAGGAAGGCATGGTTATTTACTCCCATCTCTCACCAGCCATGGTCCAGAACTTTAAAATCAAATAAAATCAATCGCATCTTTCGTTACAGGTGATATCAGAATACTGCAGGACTCGCCTTCAGACGAAGCCCTTCTCGCACATAGTTATGGACATGTACCGAGAGGTGGTGCGTTGTCCGCAATACGCGGCTCGAAAACGAGTCGTTCTTCAGGGTGCCAGATTGAAGCTTCACCAGGGCCAACAGCAGCCACCACCTCAGCCGCATTTCCCGAAGCACCACCAGGGGAAGGGAGCCCTCTTCAAAGCCCAGTCACGGAACTCAAGGTCGCAACCGAATCTGCTGAGTCTACCGGGGTGCGAAAGGTCATTGGAAAACGGAACGAGACCTGAGTTCCAGTCACAGATGAACATCCTGGGCAATCCAGGGGCTCCTGGGCCCCAGCACCATGCAAGGACGAACTCTCAGCCGGTTCGCACCGATCAGCCAGAGACCGGCAATGATCTGCTGGCCGTGTCTCGAAGGAAGAATCTTCAAAACTCCTCCGGAAATATATACAGCGATCCGATTTATTCGCTTCCGGTAAAGCCGTTCCTCAGTACGCAGGACGTTCGCAGCATGAACGGAGCGAAACCTCTCAAGGACCACTCGAGGAGCACGGACGTTTATGGACAGACGACAAGGGTGCTTTCAGGGACTCGCGGAAAGTACTTGGTGCACGGGCTTCCGCATCATCGTCGCGAGACTTCGAATACCCAATCGGTGACCAGAGCGAATGAGCCGAATCCAAAGCGCTGCAGCGGACCACCTCAATTGACTGTCTTTGCGGCACAACCCAACTGCGATCCTGCGGGATGTCAGGACCCGATCGCGGTTCACGCTGAGGGTAAATCCTGCCCGAGTCAGGAGAAGAGCTTCACTCCACGTGGTCCCGTCCCTCCGAAACCACCACGGATCATCACGACTCTGAAGAGAATGGCACCGGCTTCGAGTTCAGACGTTGAGTCTGGTCCACCTGTCAAGCCGCCAAGGTGAGTCAGTCTCCGTTCCGATTTTCCCGGTCTTCGATTTCTCTCTCGTGTTTGTCGAACGTTTTGTGAAGTGCCGGTGGAAGCGAAAATCCGAGAAAAGCTTCGATTCTGAGTCAATAAAAGCCTGTCACATCGCGCTTGCAAAAACTCTCCTCCGGCGACACGTTGAGCCAGACTGTAATGCTTCCAGCGCTTGAGAGATCAGAGAAACAGTTTGTTCCAGAGTGCCAAAACATATAGAAGCACTTTGCAACGACCGTTTGCGACGACAGTTGAACGGTGTTAACCGGACCAAATGACGATGAATATCTTCACCCTTTTTTACGTACTTCGGCGGGATAAAGTTTGTGAAAAGGCTGGTAATTTGATCCACCAGCTGTGGAACTCTGGAAAGAAATTGGAATTACTTTTCACTTGCCTTGCGTGAAATGAGTACATTGTTTGTGGAAAATTTCTTCATCCGCTCGATATATACCAAAATTCCGCGCCGCGGAACAGATAAATTATTCAGTACAGAACTTGATTAACAATTTAGCTTTTGCCGCCAACAATTGAATCAATATTATTTATGAATCTTAAATAAATATGCTACTACCCTTTTGCGTTAAATTGTCGTTGAGGGGATGTCATATTTTACAATTCTTTTCTTTCCTAAATATGAATAATGAAGTTTCTTCATACTTTGGCAAATCGTACAGGACTTTACGAGTGTGCTTGTGGGTTGAGAAAAAAACGTTCTGATAATTGACCAAAACGCTGAAGTACTTACTGCTACTTTTTCACTCGATTTGAGATCACGGTACGCTACTGCAGCTGAGTTTGGCATTTTTTGTATATTACCATCCATTTTCCGAACTTTTCGCAGACGACCCGCAAGCACAATCATAAACCCCATCATTTGCCGAAATTTACAGAGACTTCATGACTCGGAAAAATTAAGGAATTTGAACTACGATTCGTCGAATTTAACGAGGGTCCGATATCCCCTTAAACATTGGCAAAGAAAAGCATCAATAAGTAGGCTATAGTCGGTCATGTAAGTCTCAGAATTTCAATGTCTCGATACTTGGACGACGGTTTAATTCAATGCCTAATCTTTCTCAGGAGTACAATCAGGTGCGGCCCAAAGGCACGACGAGGAAAAGCGGTTCAGAGAGCACCGTCACGATTATATCGTGCTGTCGGTGGTCCAACAAGATCACTGAACAAGACGCGATGCGTCGGTCCGGAATTCGTTGTTCGTGCCAATCAACAACCGAAGCAGCTAGTCATCGGCGACGTCAAAGTGAGTAAATCAATTTCCTTCATGGTTCTTATCATCTCTTGTGCCCTCTTTTCCATGAAATATAAAATGATAAGATGAAATTAATGCGATAAAAACTTACCGAAGAAAAAAAAAAACTCCTAATTTATACTCCGACTGAAAAATCTAATCAGGAGGCTGAACCGCTTTGATCTATGGAAAATTTGTACTCGCATCGTTTATCTAACGTAGTTCAAACCCATGAAAGATATATGATGCCGTATTTGTATCGTGAATTTATATCGATCAGTTCGGAGTAGTTTGTTGAGCTTGAGAAGATTGGTCAGCCGAAAATCGGTATTTGTTTATTAATTTTATTAATTATCCAACAATTTGGTTTATTCGTAAGCTGAAAAGATCTCTTAAAAATACTAAAATAGAATATAATCGAATTATAAATAAAAACTTAAATATCAATGCTACATTTCAAATTACTTCTAAATGCCTGCCCAAAATCTGTGATTATGACTGTTTTTTTTTTTTTTTGTTTTCATCAGTAACCAATGCAGTATTGCCATTTGATAATCATAATTAATACCAACGCAATATTGAATGATTTCAAAATGTTAAAAAATAAGTGTTTCAGTGAAGGTTTAGGAAATAGTTTTCTGGGTCAAACGAATCTCATATCGTAGAGAGTAACTGAACGAATCTACTGGAACTGTAATGATTTTGAAGTGACTTGAAACAAAACATCCATATTCAAACCTTTTTTTTTTTTTAATTTTAGTATTTCTGTTTTTGTATTTTTGAAACAGAGTATTAAAATTCTATAAATACTCAATGCGCGACTGCAAGGTGATAAAAATACTGAGTATTATCGACTTTTGGCCAAAAAATATTCTTAAAATATGATGCGACTCTGTTCGGCGATCAGGAGTGATCCAACTCTGCGGATCAGTTCCTACAAGTCAGGATGGCCGAGCGGTCTAAGGCGCTGCGTTCAGGTCGCAGTCCACTTCTGTGGGCGTGGGTTCGAATCCCACTTCTGACAAATTTTTTTCTTCATCACCGTTGCCGGTTGAATGGTAGACTATTTGTACAATGGTCGAGAATCAAATTCTCTAGAACACGTGTCATTTTATTTTAGATCGCGTCTTCGAGCCGCGTCGTGGTCATTCTTTTGACCGGGCAGAGACTCGAGGTCACCTGTGATCCACAGAAAATAACTGCTGGAGAATTATTTCAGGTGAGTGTTAAGAAAATTTTCTCGAAATTTAACTTTAGGTGTAAGAAGAAAAATAAAATCCTAGAAGTATCTAAAATTTAGTTTTATGTGAACCTGCTAAAAAGTCTATCCACGTTAGCTTGAACGAATGAACATTTTTAACCTCATAAATTTATATTTGGTTGATGAAATTGGGTCTTATTTGACTGGAACAACACATTACTTCTAGCATTTTATTAGCCTGGGTATAGAAGATGATAATGAAATCAGGCAGTTCAATTATTTGGAAATAAAAGTTGGATTTTTCGGGCAAATATAACAGTTTTGCAAGATGGGTCAACAATCTTGGCATAAAGTTATTTGTCGCGTAGTTAAATCATAAATCGATCACTTGTCACGATGTGGAGAATATTGTTTTCTGTTACTCAAAATAACGGCATCATAAATTTCCGTTGCCGTTTCGGTTTTTTTTTTTCTTTTTTACTTAATCGTTTTTTTCATAGTCCATTCTTGGCTACGCATTATTTGAGATTTATGAAAGGATGTTGAATAGAAGGGAAAAAACAAAAAATAATGGTAGAGAAAATATTATCTGTGTCGCCAGAGATGAGTTTCCCATATTTCATGGTAAATTGTCAAAAGTGAAACGAGATCTCAATTTCAGCTCGTACAAAATACAAGTTAAAGGTCTCTCGGAGCGAGAAAGTGTATACAATCGATTTTCTGTCAGGGTTGATAAATATATGCGGATAATATAATAATCGAAAGAGAAAAAGGATGCACAGAGAAAGGAAAGGTATCGTAATCCGGTTTTGGATCGATCTAAGTTAAAAGCCCCGTAATCCGGCGTTTGATAGAACTGATTAAAGCTCAATCAAGAGTATAACTCGAATTCGAAACTATCGCAAAAGTGAACTGTGCATATGGCAAGCGCCGATAAGCGGTTCCAATCCAATTTATCGGAAGATTATATCTCCGGCTGCGGCCTGGAAAATTCTCCTCTCGAAAGGTCGAGTCTTCAACAACGGGGTCATAAGTTGACGGAGACACAAAAGATGCTCATCCAGCAATCCTTGGAAGTAAGATCCAGCTGCTTCGCGTGGTTTATGGTCACCGCAAATTCGAACACAAATCTCTTGTTATATACCGTATAACCGCAAAAGCTCTGCACTGCTTGGCCATTTGCCAACGTCTAATCTACACGTGCCGCTGCAACACATCACCACTTAGCAAACCAAGTGTATGAAATAACTAGACAAGTTATTTTAGACCATTTTACGTACGTTTGTGACACAGCGTGGTGATAATCTTGGTAGATTGAAGCGGGGCTTGGAAAAGCTTTGAAACATTTTTCCAATTTTCTGCAATAGGAGTTCTCGGATGTGGGTGGGATGGATAATGATACCGTCGAGATAAAAAGGAGGAAAATTTTACCTGCATAGCTATAGCCTCCTACATTTGTTATGCATACTCCCAGAAGACGGCTCCGCGGACTAGAATCGCAGCAATTCCACCTTTATGGGATGATTCAATTTGAAAGATAGAAGAAAATTAGCCCTGGGATAAAAACTCTGTCCCCGAGACACGAAGAGAAATTCGTTCTGCGCGTTAACCCGCTTCTGACTCGTGTTCATTGAATGCGTCTTACGGTGTTCTATCCTGTTCCTCGTCTTTCTTATTGTTAGTTAGTATGACTTCATTTTCCACGTCCGTGCTTACATAGAAATGCAAATGAAGATATTCGCATAATCGACGTTGGATTTTTGAATATTTAACACATGCCGATGACGTTATTTAGTTGCTTTGTTGTTGTTTTCGGTTTCATGCCTTAAGAGTATTCGTTCAAAGTTTTGATACTAAAACCCCATTGAAATCGGTCTGAACTCGGATGCCTCATCAGGTATGCACGAACGTAAAATCTGGCATATTCTCCACTTCTATTCAACCTCCTCAACTTTGGTTATATCCCATTGAAATATGCAGCATCACTGAATGAGCTCGTGACAACAATGCATTCTTGGCTATTCTCGGATTTGCACCAATCTCGGTTATACGTACATACTTAGGAATTCACAGAGCTGAGTCTAACTTCGAAATGATGTTGGCTGATCTGCGAGGTTGGAAAAAATTGAGCTGAAGAAAAATTTGGCTTGAAATTTCGATATTCGTTTAATTGTATCTCAGCAACGTTGATTCTTCTTGTTATTGTTCTTCTTGTAATTATAATTTCTTTTTTTCTTCTCATTATCACTTTCCAGAAAAAGAAGAGGCACATTTCAGCTTCCTGTAGAATAACGTGAACGGACACGGTACGATTTTGTTTCTCTTTTCAGGCGGTGGTCCAGGCGGAGAATCTGGAGGAGAACTTCACTCTCGGTTTGGCAGCTCTGCTGGCCGGAGATTTCGCCATCCTTCCTCCAGACACGAAATTGAATAAGGTTGCACCCCCGGGTTGGTTAAACAATGGAAAAAACAAGGGCCTCTTGGGACTACCGACAAGCTTTATGTTGTACTTTCGGCTTCGATTTTTCTTGCCTTCGTTACGCGGCATAAGGTACGCAGAGAAAGCTAATGCACTGTAAACCTATATTATCGATAATATTATTCAGTTTGTCAACGGGTTTCTTTTTTTACAAGTACATCTAAACTCTCGATCCTCGCTTCACGGGATAACTTGGTTTGTTTCAGAAGTTGGTGTTCAAAGCATCTTCTCTACCTTCAGCTTCGCCGATGCATATTAGAGCAGCAATTGATTTGTTCTTTGGGTCAGTTGATCAGTCTAACCGGCCTCGCTCTCCAGGCTGAGTTCGGAAATTACAGCACAAACGTGAGTAGATTTGTAAAAATGTCAGCTTGTCATACGGATGGGAAATCGTTCAGTTTGCTTTTTGTAACGTGGTTTGCAAGCCGATGAAGAATTTTCTTTATATTATTTCCTGAAAGTCACCGCATTCTAATTTTTTTTCTAGTAAAAATAGAAGACTCAAAAATTACATTAATTCATAATCTAACTGCGGACGCGACGTTTCAGTAATTCTCACGTTTATATGACTCTCGAGTACCTCGGTACTTCAAAAGACCCGTCAACATCACTAAGAAACATTGTACTGTGAGAAAATTCTCTTGAGACACTTCGCTTTTTTTAAATTATACTTCAAACTTGGCAACTCTAGTTCATTGGAATAAATTAATTTTAAAAAAATATGCATATCACCACGAAGCCGTTTTATCCAAGAATAACGTCGAATGTACAAATTTACAGCTGAGTTGAATGCGACTTGGAGTCACACAATAAATTCAGGCCTCATCGTGTTGACATGAATGAATTTTTTGAAAGTAAGGACAGAGAGAGGAAAATAAACGTGGCAAAGTGCTGTTTGAATTTTCGAAATCAATCAAACTTTACAGCCTGCCTTCTGAGAGTGATATTCTGACTGAAAAATACGTTAACTATTTGCTGTAAATGCCACAATTTCTTCGCACATTGAGTTTCATGTGTGAAATAAATCAACTTTGAACTGTTATATATATGAAAATAAATTTGTTACACTACTTGTTTTCAAAATCTAAGGAAATCGTAAATGGTTCAAGTTATTCAAGAATTTCAGTTGTCTACAATTCTTACAACACAATATTTGAATTATTTCGAGCTAGAAAGAAGCCTGCACATCCTAATTTGTGTTGCAGTGCACTATTTGAGAGTAGAATTATTGCAGCATTTCAATTCAATGCTCAGGAAACAAGTCAATTTGGCGTGGGGTACAAAAATGTGAAAGACCATAAAGTCGACGGGATGAAATCTCGAAAGTCAAACTATTATCGACAGTTAAAAACGTAGAAAGGCCACAAAAGCGAAAAGCTGACTTGTAGTGAAATAAAAAGTGAGAACACCAAAATGTATAAATAAATTTAAACCGATATTTTTTTTTTTTTGGCTGATGGCTGGAGACAGAATGGCCAAAGTACCGAAAGGTTGGATGACGTCAGAAACCCATATATTCTCTGCAACGCCACGCGTATTCGATGGCCGAGGTCTGGAGTGCCATCTAGGAGAAGTCTATATTATTATGAGAATCGTATTGCGGCCTTTCGGCTTTCTCCACATTCTGTGCTTTGGTCATCGGAATGCCGACTGTTCTAAAAATACTTTTTTAGATAAGAGAGCGTCCCGTTAAATATACTTTCGAGAAAACAGTTATTCTACTGGATGATTTGTCGAAAACTCCAACTTAGGTACGCTGATCATTCGTTGTTTTAAAATTCGTATCTCGAAAATTTCGGGTTTTCTGCCCATACTATCCTATAATATTCCATTTGGCGCTGCAATCGGTCTAATCATGTTACAGTGCCAATTAAAAAAATTCTTCTCCGACCTGAAAAAAGGAAATATAGGTTGATCGAAGTTACCTTTTTCGTCGAATGATAACTGGGAAATCGCATTACTTGAATTAAGTTGGGGATTATATTGGTTGTAGTATTAACTCGTGAAAGAGACCTCTTCGTACACTGTTTTGCGGTTTTGAATCGTTGCAATCTGTCTGAAGCGCGTTCATTTCAAACCATAACGAGGTGCATGGTAGTTCCGACGAAGCGATGGTAGCCGTGCTGGTAATTGACTAATTAAGAACACATTCGCGGTTCGGCTAGCGAGGCGCAAATTTCCTCCTCGTATGGGCGTCTGGGTAAACGGTGCACCTTTCAATTTCCCAGGAACATGGTTGCGGTGATTACTTCCTCCTCGAACACTACGTGCCAGAATCACTGGTGCTGAGTAGAGAGCAGATAAAGTCCGAGCTTTCGGGAAGCACGGAGGCGTTACGGGCCCAGCTGCACCAGGCCCACAGAGAGAGATTCGGCCTGGACACGAACAAGGCTGAAGAGACGTTCATTGAGTACGCCCAATCACTCGGCGACTATGGCGCCCACTACTACATCGCAACCGTGGACATCAAGGAACTTGGGAAGGTCCTGGCCCAGCAAATGGGCCCTGGAACCGCCGTTAAGGAGCAGCGAAAAGGGGACGCTGGTGTTTACGCTGATACCGAGAACATCTACGATATGGAGAAGTCAGGGGATGATCCGATTTACGGAAAGATCGATTTTCCCGGTGAAGACCCTCTCAGGATACCCTATTCAGACGAGCAGAAGATCGGGATAAATGAGGAACTTTACGCCGTCCCGAAGCCAAGGACTTCTTCAACAACGCGAAAGGCCGAGCAGAACAACAACGTCAGCAAGAACAACAAGATGAACAACGTCAATAGCAGCAACGGGAATAATCACGGCAGCGGGCTCAGTAAGGCCAAGAAGTCCAACGAGAGCGGCGTTTGGCTGGCCATTCATGCCGACGGACTCAAGCTTTTCGATAGAGGCGGTAGTCCTCGGGAGAAAATCGAACTAGCCAGATTTCAGTGGCGCGATATTCAGACGCTGAGTTACAGCAAAAGCTGCCTCATCGTTCACACGAAGCTTAACGGGAAACGGTGCAAGTTCAAGCTCAGGATGGATCATAGGAAGTAAGTGTAACGTTGTTAGTGACGATTGCCAGATGAAACGAAAGTCTGTATAACATGCTTTGTTGTCCTTGGTACTCACGTACTTAGTCCGTTGCAGTCCATACAGAATTGTGCAATCGTGTGGCTACTTTTTTCATCTTATATGTATGTTCGTTTTTGTTTATCCGTTTTCAGAAGCTATTTCGCTTTCAAGCTGACCTCCCTTCATCATCAATTCTTCCTCAAATTTAGGGCTGAGCTGACCTCGCTCCAAGGGCTTGCGGCGGGTACGTATCCTTTACATTCTATTTAAAGTTGGATGTAAGGGAGTGTCCATAAATTGTGTTGAAGCTTCTGGGGAGAGAAAGGGCACGAAGGCAGGTGTTTCGCGTAAAGTTTTTGCGGTTCAGAGGTTCTGATTATTCTTGAAAGGGACTGGTATCTCTGCACTTACAAAAGCATGCTTTGCTTTATTCTCATCGCTGCTGTCCAAATCAAATTTTAATGCGATGCACCGTCAATTATATAATTTTCATGATGAAAACGTAGCGAATAAATTCTTTTTTAATTAAAGCATGAATACAATGGAAGGAACGCAGGCGATCTATGTGTTTGATGTGTCAACCTTTTACCCATGAATAGAATATAAAACTTTCGCATAAAAAGGGCGAAAAGGGGCTTGTGGAAATATCAATACTTGGCTTGAATAAATCTGACACAATTTATGGACGGCTCCAAATATAAAAGCTTCAATTTAACGTTACAAAAATTACTCTGTTTATAAATAAACGCCCATGAGAGAATTACTATATTAGAAGATTACCTTCTATTAATAAGATGTGAAACAGGCAATTTTTTAAACAAGTTGTACCCTATTAAATGAAAGGTAACTGATTGTGACTTCTTCTGTGTTTCTTCAGTTGTTGGCACTTCTACGATTATTCGTATCAATTAAATTGTGAAATAGTCGCCAGAGTGTGAACAAAATCACACGAAAACTTATTTCTTCGAGAATATTTGAAATCCCCCGTAGCTTCGTGTTGCATATTGTTTTTACTGAAACATAATCCACGACTAACATCCCATTATTCGGGTTTGTTCAGAGTTTGGCGTGCCCCTAACCGTGGAGCCGAATTCCCCGCTTCCAAAATCGAAACCGGACAGCGGAAAGAACAAAATCTCGATTGCCGAAGCGACGAAGAAGCAGGAGAGACAAAAGTTCTCCATGCAACTTGAGGAGTACCAGAACAAGGAGAACGAAAACCCGCAGAAGAAGAGCCAGACTATTGTTCCGGAGCCGATTCGTTACACGCCGGAAGAAGACGCACTTTATGCTCAAGTACACGCGCGTCTGGAGCCGGAAGGGGCTTCGAGGGACACCGAGGACGAGTCTGATCGCGGATTGATCGGCTCTCAGCATCACTTCCATCCCAAGAACCTCGCCCACGCCGAAACCGACAGGGAAGAGGACAAGCTCTACGCCTACGCGAAGATTGGTCCGCCCGGGAGGATCGGGCATCCCGGATCCCTGTCGAAGCCCTTCTCCTCCGACGCTATTGACCTGATTGTCCGAAACCCGGATAAACCCGAGGACATCTATGCAGCCATAAATAAGACCGGGCAATCCAAAAAGTTCAAGTTCCCTGTGCCCGAGGAAGTCTGGGATGTCACCGACGTCACTGACGTTAAAAAAACCTCGCAGCAGGTAAGGGACTTTTAGTTTCTTTTATTATGATCGATAATTCAATCAAATCGGATCCGTTGGAATGGTAATAATTCACTATTGTTCAAACCACCAATATGACTGAATCTTGCAAGGTCGTAACAGATTATGCCGAAATGATAGCGGATCATGAGACGATTCTATCAAACATTGAAAAATTGAAGTGAATAATTATCGCATCAGTAATTTTGATCGTATTCCAGTATTGGCATATTATTTAAAAAGGAGAAAGTTGATTTAATATTAAAGCTTATAATTTTTAGACTTACTATTTTCAGACTTTTAGTTCATATCAGTACTCTTCTATACAGGTTTTTCTTTATTCTCATGTCTGCGACGTTTCACTTCTAATACATTTTGCCTGAAATAGGCCTGCCTAATGCAATTGTTTAAAAATCTTCCGGAAATCTGAATCGTTCAGAACTTTGACCTGCTGTATCCATTTCATAGATGATAACACACTTTTCGAAGTCGTTAAATTGGAATCTAGCAGTATGTAAAATTGATGAAACTGTCCGTTGAAAGTAAAGTCTAACTAACATTAACTATTTCATTTTAACAAACCGAAGATGAGAAAATTTCAAAACGATGAAAGATTTAGCGCGGAATGGAAGTGATCGGTCCATTGTCCTGTTAGCATCTCTCGAAGACAAATTTGTTTAATGTACGAAACTGAACGACGTACTTTGCAGGACGTTCAACGATTAGGATAACTGGGGAAAACAGTGTTCTTAAACGAGTTTATGACGAAATTGCGCACTCGGAACCTGCTGTACTCAAGCGTCACGCCGCAAACAAAATCCCAACGACTTTATTCTGCGCAGGTAAAAACTTCCAGCCTTCCGAACTACGGAACGCCACGGCAGATGACCGGCTTCCGGACGCCGAGTCTTCCCCGTCGACTTGGGGTGAAAATGGGGACCAGGGCTATCTACAGCAGTCTTCAGCGGGATCCCAACCTTGCCGACGTTACCAGCGACTTGGAGTCGTTATCGCTCAAGTCCGATACAACGTCGTCTGCTCAGTCGGCATCCGCTGACTCACCGCTACCGGAAGCATACGTACTCAGTAAGTATATGTCGATCTGATTCGTAAGGAGATGTTGCGTTGCCCCGTATCGACCACCCCTACGAACCGAGTGAAACTGGCACCATTTTAACTACGAAACCTTATGCGAATATTTAAAAATTATTTCCCCTTACGAATACATTTACTAGTATTATTTTTGCGTAAGACATATATGTATATATTTTTTTTAATATTTGCGTTCAGCATTTCCAACTGCAATGTTTCTAGGTCTACGATACATATGATAATATTTTCTGATCATGTTCAAACTGGTGACACTATACGCGATCGGTAAAAACTGATAGATAACATCCTCTTAACCATGTATATGCTTGTACACATGCAATGGCGTTACGCTGCATATATATGTATATACGATAACGCGACACTAACCACGATCAATTACGAAGAGGTCAGTGATCTGACTCAGTCATGAGTTCAGCTGACCTGACTTACGAAAGTATATGACTATACGTACATATGCAGAGATCACAGTTGGAGTTTGGATGGTTCCTATTTTGAGAGAACTGATGGAGCTGTTTAATCGTGGAAATGAAGTATTGGAATGGTTGAAATCGTGTTGAAATCATTGGAAAACGAAACATCATAGGGTGTGATTTTAGGAGTTTTCGGGAATTTCGTGAAATGGATATCGTGTCAACTCGCAAAAATTATGTGATTAATGAAAATTATCAACTCAGAATTTGTATGGAACACTGTCCTTCATTTGGTCCAAAGAAACTTCTTGGAGAAAAACTAGTATGGCTTTTGTATTGCTTTACAGTGTTCTTTTCCAAGCAGCTGCTAGGCATGAGCAATAGACGAATCTGTGTAATTCAACTTGTAAAACAAAATATATACTGAAAGCTTGGTCAGCCCTTCATTAGCGATACAAGCTGTTGATAAATTCTGGAGTTTGATTATAGAAGCGTTCGGTTTTCCGGATCAATCTTTCAAGTGTACAAACATCACAGCTTCTACATAATTTTTATGTCTGACACATCGCAACTTATACTTTCCTCAGTTATTTTGTTTCACTGGATGTTTGGGTTCATTTCGATCTTAATTGAGACGTAACATAATAATTTGTTTAGATCTCTTCAATTATTTATAACAACAATAATTATCATTTTACCGTCAAAATAGTAAACATGTCAGATCAATATCTTAAATTTAAATGCTTAACTTATTTCTTTTAAATTGCAGAGTTTCCATTTAAGCTTTCTTTACAATACAACGTAACATTGTTTGCGTTTTCTAGATCAACCTCTTGATCGTTTACTCGTGTATCAATTTGAAAATCTGTACATCTTTACATTAATTGTATTTCATATTCTATACCTATTCTCACGATCAGACCGACTTTCGAGTGAATGGATCGGTCAAGTTTTGCACGCTTACTTTTCAGACCCGTTTTCCTCTTTCCGTTCGTTTTCTCCTCTCCTACTTAACCGTAACCCCCTCGCGATATATGTATATCGTCGTCCACATCTTATCTCAGATTTTTATCCTCATGCACGAACAGACGCGGATATCAGATCGGACGACGAAACGTTCCGGGTTCCCATTGACGAGACGATGTCCGCCTCGCTCATGGCCAGGCTGGACGAGCTGTCCTTCGCCGAGGAGCGAATCCTCCACTCGATACAGCTCGAACGAGGCCACGGGGGCAGCATAGGACTCCAAGTTACCGAGGGCAATGATGGAGGCGTCTACGTCCAGGCGGTTTCCGTTGGAGGGTCTGCGGACATGGCCGGAAATGTGAACAAAGGTTTGTATTAATTACGCAGAAGACTCGTCGTGAATGTTCGTAAAATCATGGGTTCTCTTTCTGTCCCGAAGGAGATCGAATTGTCGCAATAAACGGGCAGAGCCTCCTCAGTCTCCGCTATGAAGAAGCCTTAAAGATGCTCCAGAGTTCCGCGGAGACGGTGGATCTTGTTTTATCGCAGATCGTCTCCCGCGCAAATCCAGATTCTCATCGACGAGGACCAATTGAGAACAATTACTTACAGTAAGGAAAATTGCATCCTTTGTAATTACTTCATCCGCCTTCAAGATTTTGCTTTGATTTTACAATATTTTCGTTTGTTATATTTACTCTCCTTTTTTCCACCTGTCACGTATCGGATTAGGCGTTTTGAATTCGGCAGCAATAAGTCTGATCAGAGCCAGACATCGAAAGAGAAATCTGCCATTAGGAATTTTACAGTTGCGATGCAGAATTTTTAAATATCTACGTCACGTACAGTGAAAACCTCGGTTATATACCGGGACAATCTCTTGAAACTTGAATATGAACTGCGCATGCGCCAAATATTTCAATTCTCATTGGTCGGTGAAATCTTCCCACCGCGATATTCTTGTCTGCGATGCAGACGGGCCAACTTGCACAAAATGTGTACGTTTCAGTTTTCAAAGAGCATAAGCGTTAAATTCCGACCGTTCTTTGAAGAATCAATTCTCCGGCCCAACAACAAATGCTTGACAAACCTTTTCGATTCACTACCTCAATTATTTAAGATTCTAACCTCGAAAATTCGTATCAAATACATCGCCGCCAGAAACAGTTTGACAGCTGAAACTCGGGTTGGCCAGCCTGCGCGAACAGCCGATAAAACTCGCGCATGCGCGGTTGATTTTCAAGTTTCACAAGATTGTCCCGGTATATGCCTATTGTTATTTCAAACACGTTCTGAAATGTTCAGGTCAGCTCTCATCTACGAAAAGATGATTTTTACTTCTACCGTCATGGATTAACACTAACCCTTCGAGTATACACCAATTTTTTTCAAACATGAAGAACAATTTGGGTCAAATCGACTTTGTTTCATTGTTGATGTGCTACCATTTCAAATATACGAGTCCGATATACCTAAAGAAATTCAGTGGTCTACCTTGGCTATCTTAGAATGTCACAGAGTACCTTATCTTAAAAGTATAAATATAGGTTGTAAATAGAAAGAAAAAAAATCCGGGAAAAGAGAAATTTTTGAGCAATTACTGTTTTAGCAGACAAAGGTATAGGTCAGAGAGACCCAGTATGTTCTCAAAGGATTAATCTAGCGCGCGCTGCGATGAAATGCTCAAATTGATAATATTAGTCGATTTCGCTAGGATGAATTAAATGAATAGATGATGCCTGTAAAACCACTGAAAATTATAAATATTTCATTTTTCAACCACGAAGGTTTAGAATGTTTAGCTATTTTACTTTAAAATTATTCTCACTCGTACATCAATATTGCGACATCCCTTGAACAACGTATAACTGAAGGTACACCGTAGTCAAAGTTGAGGAGTTTTCAATGATGGGACGCTAATCGATCGAACTAACTTGTTTTTTCCCCAAATTATTCGCATTTGCAGGAACATCAGGTTCGATATGGCCTCTGAACTGGACTCGACGAACACGATGGCTACAAAGTGGTTGGGTCAGAGAACCACACAGGAAGTGGGATCCGTGCAGAACACATCAAGCGCTTACAGCAGCGCCTCGTCCAGTGCGATGGGGAATCACCGTGGGATGAACACCCACTACCTTACCGACGTCATCGGCGACGATGAACTGAACTCGGCCAGCATACTCCTCGGCATCGAGGACTTTGACCTGAGCCGTACTAGTCGCCAGGTCTTCATATAATAATTGAGACTGAACGCGTGCCGCAGTACAAGGTGAGATTAACAAGATTTTGTTTCTATCCTGCGTCCTACTTATCTGAATACTCCTTTTGTCAATGGCAGAAATACCATATTCTAGGATAAACTATTTCGAAATTGATTTTCTATTTGACGAATAGAAAAGACTGTGTCAATCTCTCGGCACACTGATCTGGTGACAAACATACTCATTGGGCCAAATGGACGAAAAATATATTAAACAAATGTCATCTTTATATCAAGTTTTTACGCACTGTCCAAGTTTTAACACAACAATCAATCCTTTACCTATTTGACGTAGCTTTGAGTGACGCTTTATCGATCTCAAGTATCGCAAAATTATATTATATTCGAACACTGTAAGGACGGATTATTGAGCAGTCAAAATCCGGCTGTGGCACTTTTCATACAGTTATCGCACGAATCTGTGGCCATAGTAAAATGTGCTTCAAATTTTGTATTAAACGTCTACTTAGGCGGTTGATAAATCACGCTGCTTAACGATCCTTCAATTTTTTTTATTTTAAATTACCCCTCGGTTGGAAATCTGGACCTGTGCCTGAGTACTCTAAAACAGTGGATCATAATTACCGAAGGTAATTAAGCAAAGGCTCCACAGAAATCGATTCACTGGCATCAAAACGTTTAGTCAGAGGTAAAGAAGGTGGACGTAAAGTTAGGACAATGCGGTATGCCCGATTGGTTGCGAGAGGTCAAAGGCAAAGGGCGACGGGAAATTCGGGACGGAAGTTTTCTTTCATCCTATTCATCGCGGGGACAAAGTCACCCGTCGTTAAAGACTCGACTCTGTATAATATATTACATTCCTCCTTCAGACTGAGCTCGACAATTCTATTAGCTCAGCAACTAAGGTGACTGGCTATTCGGAGCTCACTCGCCTTTCTGGACACGCTAATTAAATTACTTTTATCCGTTTAGCGAAGCACTGCTTCGGGCTCTCGGCTCTCCCCTCTCTTTTGTCCACGCGCCATTACCTCTCTGTTATCAGCGGTTATCCAACATCGCGTTATTTGGGGTAGACTCTCGCTATAAACGCGAATCACAGCTGTGCGAACTTTTTTCGAAAAAAGCCTAACTAACTGATCTTTACGGTTCCCCGTTTGCTTTTGAAATTTATATCTGCAGCAATCCTTCATCGATTAAAATGTCATATTTTTTTTAAACGGATATTTCAACGATATTCGTTTTTTTTTTTTTTATATATACCTCTGTATACAAGGGCATACCTACAATGAAATATGAAACTGTGCCAAAATACCGTCAGGCAGATTTAAGCTTCAATCGTTCTTGAATATCAGGAAAATCTTTTTTACTTTAGCGAAATTGCTGATCGATATTTTGGAAAATTAAACAATATTCATTCCTCATTTTAATCTCAGGTTTCTTGAATCGAATGGTTCATCAATCGATACAGACATACATATAAATTGATACAATTCATATCATTTCTAACAGTATTTTATAAAAAAATTGGCCTATAAAATGGTGCGACACTCGTTCGTAAATTCACGAATCTGAGAAAATAATTGGCTGCAAGATATTCTTTTAACAGTAAGCCATAGGAAAGAATCCAATCCTGAACATCGTAGTTCGAATTACGTACGTTATTGTGCAAAATTGAGTTAACCCTCGGGGCAGTTTTTCTCTTCTTTCTTTTTCATCTTGTCATAAAAACATCGTAAATCGGAGAAAACGTCGGGGGAATGTCTTTTTCTTTACTTGGCGTCGTGAAGATTTCTGTACAAGACGCGGATGACATCTATTAAGACTTCGTCGTGAGATAAACATTTCGAGATCTTTTTTGACCTCACGGCATGTAAAGATGTCCAAATCCGATAATCTCGGATTTGTTTGATATGTGAGCGATGAACCAGTTGTCATCAGGAACGTGAATACTCTGAGCTCGCAATGCCATTGTTATCTGTTGGCACGAATGTGTTAATCGTATTTTCATCAGGGTGTGAAATTTTTTAACGTGTGTAACCTTTCGTCAAAATTTATATCGATTTTTGACGACCATTTCATCGCTATGAGCACGTCAGGGATAAAAATTAGCTAGGAAAGAGAAAATTGGACGCTTATTAACCGAGATTTTTTAACTTAATATCGAATTTGATTGGTTTCACCCTCCAATTTTTCAAGACGTTAAGCCTGGCAGCATCCGTAAGACGGAATCGATTTTCTTATAATGAGACCTCTAAATTCCTTTTGAAAGCAGTATAATTTGTTCTTTTCTCCCCCTGTGGAATTTTTCCTCACAAAGTCTGCGTAGCTCAGAAAAATATTTCTGCAGAATTGGAATTCCGGCAAGAAAGGTCGCACAGGTATAACAGAGGATATGACATAAGAAGTTCCGCGTGATCTTTTATCTGGTGAATTTCTCTGATATGTATATATGTTTTGAAAAATCTTGCGACTTTGAAACGACACAATAGGTATGTATTTCCTTCGAAACAATTTCGCGAACTCTTGCAGCTGTTAATTTGTCACGTGAACTAATTTAATTGCGATGAAATTCAAAAGATCGAGTCAATTTTGTTCATGAATCTAAAAAATGAACGGAATGTCAAAAATAATTTTCTACAAATGTGACACGTGTGAAAAGTAAAAGCATTTCATTTTTGATTGTGAAATTGCAACGACCGCAACTTCTTAGCATGAATAATAATTATGCAGAAAAAAAACATAGATCTCTACGAGCAATTCGCAGGTTTTCGAAATGACGAGTTCAACACGTTACGCGTTGACTCGATACTTTGGTGTAAAATAAGCCTCGCACCGTTCTACATGGTTATTAGAAAAAACATGCCTCAAAATGTGTAAATATTTTTACGAAACAAGTCAGCGGTTGAAATTCTAAAATTTGTTCGGAACAACTATTACGCGCTTTTCTGGTAAATTCATCACAGAATGCGTTTCACGAGAAGTTTGAAGTTCCGAATGAATTTTCCGTAGAACTGAACCACCTTTCTCGACTGAATCGAAGCACGTGAGAACAGCGTCAGGAAGAGTTTGAACGCTTGTGTAATAATGACTATTGACCGCGGAGCGAACGGATGGCGAGGGGCACGCGGAGCTTTGGCGGATGTCACTCGTAGGGAATCAGTGGCAGTGTGTTCCGTTGGTCGAAGCTCTCGAGTGCCATATCCTGGTGCTCATATTCCGCGTCAACCGCGTGCCGGTTTATAATATCTACGTGTCAATCACGCAGAAATACCCGATTTCCGCCACTTTCTGCTGGACTACATCATCCTGAGACCATGAAAGACAGTGAGTTGAATCATTGAGACACGTAAATCTTTCGCAAGAACCCTTTGCTTCGCAACACTTGCGACGTAAACAAGAGCTACGGTGTGTTTTCTCCTTGAAACTGTTGACAAGTTACTCTGATTTAGTATTCGAACATATAAACGGATTTGTCTGAGATACGGAGAAAAATTTCTGTGCTTATTGGGGAAATGGTCCCGGTGAAATAAATCTTTGGTTATAAATTCATTTCCGTTTTATGCGTGTAAAATATTTTTTTTCAATTTCGAAGAGAATTTACTCGCGAATAGGTAAATTTTCATTCCGTTTGAATTCGGACTGAGTTATTTGCGTCAGGTATCTTTTTCATGTGTCCAAAATATTTCTGCACTTACAAAGTACTGAGTGAAGCTTACGAGAGATGCAGTTTTTAAACAATCCTATCTCTCATTATATTTTTGTACATAATTGATGACAATTCATCTTTGCTAGAGTCTGGGTCAGTTTTTGTCGTGATTCTATTTTAACTTGTCACTTTTCAACTTCCAAGGATTCTCGTTATTAAAGGTTAACCATTACCAACTTGTGTGGACTTTTATTTTCATGATATCGCGAACTGTAAATTTTGAGAAATATGGAAGCATTTAAAATTCATTTTTCTACACTTTCAAAGTTTTTCAATAAAGTTGACGGTCTTCGTAAGGTTTCCAAAGATGTGCAAAGTCTGAATCAAATTCTGTAGCGTTCCGTTGATATTTGAAACACGCACTTTTGAAATTCGACTGAAGTACTCTAACCGTGAAATTCTGTTTGGCACTTGGAAAAGGCAATTTTTTCCATAAATTCAGTTTTATTTTGTACGTGTCCCTTTAATTCAAATATCGTTCGCCGGTTCTTTTTTTTTCCTTCAAGGCAACGTTCTTCTGTAGAGAAATTTCCCGTTGCGAAAAGCTACGAAGAAATGCTAAAAATATGAGGAAAAGTGTTTTATTCTCATTCGTTGCGAAAATATAGGAATAACAATTCTTGTTTTATTTATATGTATGAATACGTTAGAAATGTGTGGAAATTGAATGAGCAATAACAGTTTCGTTGCTACAGCGCTTCACTTACAGTAGTTTCTACACATAATCGTGTGAAGAAGTATAAATATAACTCTCAGAGTGCCTATATATCATAGTTTGTTTGGCTATTACGCGTTCGCTCATTGGAAATGAACTCACAGATCTACAGGGAACGATACCATTGTCGTAAAGTCAATATTTCGGATCGATACATCTATTTATTTATTACATCTTTTTTCATAACAAAAGTTAAACATCAAGTATTAACAAGCCTTCCAAATTTATTCACCAACCAGTAAATCAATGTCGTCAAATGTGTACGGCAAGAAAACAATGAAGTGGAAAGTTTTGAATTCGGATGCAACGTTTCTGGCATGTCGGTTGATTTGAAGGTGGGAAAAAAAAAAGTTTGTAGGCCACTTCCCGTCATTATTTTTTTCTATTTAACGAGGCTAAGTATCGAGTTCAGACAAATATCGCTTTGATTTTATGGAAACCCTATGTTCCATATACCTACTAGACGAAATAAACACCGAATTCGTAACATGCAATACGGTTTTTTCAAATCCAATTACCGTGGCTTTCATGGAAATTTTCTGATGGATAAAATTTGGGAAATGAAATTTTTTAAACATTATTTACGTAATTTCGTACATACCGATATGTAAAATTCGTTATATCATTAGTTATATTATGTTACGCTATTGAAATCCGCAAGAAGTAATGAAAATGTCGTTCTACAAAATATTTCAGTTTTCATATATGTTGTTCCTATCCGCAATGTTATTTAAATTAGTTAATATGTAGAATAGAATTTTTACAAATGACAACAATGTGTTTCCAAAATTCAATCCCAAACCACTGCTGATGAAGAAGAAACAAGTAAATGAAATTCGAAAATGATATAAACATAATAAATCTCTGCATTTGCATTGTTTTGATTTCTCCATAAAAGGGCATAGATGGACTTTAAAATTTTTTTAGTATTTTCCGATTTACTCGAAAGCCGGTTGAGTTAGAAGTCTGAAATTTTGAGGCTCATACTCGTTTATCAATATCTACATGCCCTCGTAGTTAAAATTGAATTTCCGTCGGGGGCACTTTCACCACGCTTATCCCCCCATGCCCTCTCTCTTATTAATACACTATATCCAACAGACTTGTTAACTTCTGATCCCCATCAAATCTCAACTATAAAATAAATTACATGAAAATATTTTTTCCTCTGATATAATACCGCATGCGATGAAGCGACCGAGCAATTCATTCGTAACTCAATTTGGAACCTGCCCAGGATTAAATGTTCAAATTTGATAAAGTCGTTCCTCTTTTTTAAAATTTCAGACGAGCCCAGGTCAGCCCCACCGATTCCACCGCGGCGATTAAAGCGTAAAACGAAGTCATTCCTCGATCCAACAGCGGGCTCTTCGTCGTCGGCAACAACTCCGGTGCTCCTATCCGAGCGCAGAGTACATCTCCCTCCACCGCCGCCGCCTCCTCGTGGATCTCTTCTGCGAGGAATTCGAGAAACCCTGACGAGGTCCGGCTCGCCAGGAAACGGAGAGAAGCAGCGGATCGCAGAAGCGGAAGCACGGGAGCAGCTCTCGACCTTCGGGTCGGCTCTCTGTCGCCCTCTTGCGCGAGGAAACAGCCCTAAGAAGGTCCCAACGACGCGAGGATCGCCGGGGCGTCGTGCTAAGGACAAGGCGAAGGTCTCGCGTCCTAACGAGTATCCACCACTGTTTTTCACCCTCCAGGATTTCCAGGAAGTCATGGCCGACGTCGAGGGCTCCTACAGCCGGACGCTCAGAAACATGACGACCTTCGAGCCAACGCCGAGACCTCGGGACACATCATTGGGCGTTTCGTCGGACGGCGGTAG
Source organism: Neodiprion fabricii (assembly GCF_021155785.1). Taxonomy (NCBI): domain Eukaryota; kingdom Metazoa; phylum Arthropoda; class Insecta; order Hymenoptera; family Diprionidae; genus Neodiprion; species Neodiprion fabricii. Next base: position 10,834,762 of record NC_060239.1, read on the forward strand.
CCTTCGGGAGGACCAGGTACTCTTCAGGGTTACGACGACGAGCGTGCCCTTCGAGCGGTGCCGCGGATCGACGTGGGGCGAGACGGGAAACGACCCGAATCACTTCATCTTCGAGGACTACGTCGACAGGCGGCAGATACGCAAGCCTCCCGCGACCAGGCTCATCCTCTTCGGCGACAACACCTTCGACCGTGACGAGGAAGACGAGGACCGCTCGATTTCTACCTCCAGTCGCACGCCGTCAAGGGTTCGATTCCGCATCGATCTGCCTGAAGAAGTCGACGCTGGGAAAGTCACCGAGCTTGACAGTCTTCACAACGTCGAGTCTCTTCCTACGGAGGATTTTGCACCGATTACGGAGAGCGATCTCGCCAAGGACGAGTTCGGCGATGTTCCCTTTGACTCGATACTCTCCGTTGGTCCTTCCGAGGACTCGACCAATTCGTCCAACACCGATTTTCAGACGATCCTGGTCATGGCCGACGTCGAGAAAGTCCCGACGGATAGTGCCTTTAGGGATCGGGAGGATGAGGGCTTGGAGAACGAGACACCGAGAAGAGGGAGCGATGAATCGACTCCGGAGAATGTCAGGCGGAGTTCATTCCTGATGGACATGCTGCGGGTGAAAGAGGAGTCGAAAGAATGGAGCGCCTGCGAAGTCGTCGCAACGCACCCGAAGGGTTTGATTCCGGGGTGTAGAATCGACGGGGATGAGGTGCGGGCTAGTGCTGCGATCGAAGCGAAAAGTAGACTGCTTGGTGAGCTCTCGAGCAGTTTTAGTGGTATAAGATTGAAACAGCGGGCCGAATCGCGGCTCGGCAGTAATGATGAAGGAGATAAAGAGAGGGCTGGTAGTTTGGATATTGATTCGAAGAAGAAGGATGAGGCGGATGGGAAGTCGAATGTTACGTCGAATTGCAATTTAGATAGTGTCATAGATAGTAAAGTTGTTAAATGTAATGTAAGCGAACAAGAACCAATTGAGGATGAGTCGAGGGTTGTTATACCTCGAAGCGGACCTCGAAATAGCAGCAATTACGACTGTAGTCAAAAGACTGATCAACTTATCGATATTAAATACGTTGATAATATTACCGTACGTGAGGGTGACAAGAAGCAGGAGGCAGAAGACAAGGTTGTTGAATATGCTGAGGGATCGAACGAGGAGAGAGAAAATATGGCGGAGGAATACAAGGACAACGACGATTACGGTAGCAGCGACGTAACGAACAACAATAACGGAAACAAGGTAGAGTTAGAGCCAAGAATTGGCGTCGATAAGTGTGCCATAGTCCTCAAATCTAATAATAATATTAATATTAACAATAACAATAATAATAATAATAATAACAAGAATAATAATAATAATAATAATAATAATATTAATAACGACAATAACGCCATGACACCCGTAGATGTAAGTACCGACCAATCCAAAAAAGTCTTATCGATAATTCCCGGTAGTGTTAGAAGCTTCGTTAAATTCTACGAAATTCAGGGCGAGACTAGCATCGGTTTTAACGTCATTGAAAATTGTAAAGATGCTTCCGGCGTTGTGCTGCCGAAGATAAGAGTTGAAGAATTTGGGAAAACCTTGGATATCGAGAGTTCGGGGGAGAAAACAAATTCGAAGAATCTTGTCGAGACGCCGGCTAAGCCGATACAGGTTGAGATAGAGAACGATGTAAAATACACGATCGTTACGAGGAAGCAAATGCGGAAAGATCAGTACAGCGGTCCTGCACAGCGCGATCAAAAACCAACGATCGTAAATCAGCCGACTGAACACGTATTCGATAAATCAAACAAACCCATTTCGGACGAAACAGCGACTCCCCGGCAGTGTGGCTTGCCGTTAGTTAAACTTTGTGAAATTGATGAAGAGCGGAGAGAAAAATCTGGAACGAGGTCGTCTGGGTACTCCGAGAAGCCGGCTGAGAGGGTTTCTCAAGAAACATCCAACGCCGCTCCAAGGATCTCGCCAGGAAACCAGGTTGATTATTCATTTTCTCTTCTTCGTAATTGTCATTTTTTTCATCGCTAGTATGTACATTATATACCGTTGTTAGAGAATCGGATCAGTCTTGTATTGTTTTTTTTTTTTTTTTCGTAAGATAACCCGTGAAATTTAGCACACATCTCCAAGTCTAAGTATCGCATGTACGTAACTGAAGATCAAAATGAACCGAATTATTTTTGTGGATAAAATTTATTTGACGCTAAATTCGTACAAGAAATATGACTAATTGCTCGCTGCCAAACAAAAAATGAATAAAGTTCGTAAAGAAGCTGAAACTCCGAGCCAGAAGCGACAGCCAAACATGTTGACGTTGACTAAAAGAAAGGAGTGAAGTCTAAGAATAAAAATTGTATCAAATTTCGTACGAGATCATTTTTTAGCATATGACTATTGACAGCGTCAAACTAGTTCATTGTTTAATTTCAAAGAAGTTTTGAATGTTTTGCAAGAAAGAAATTGTGCATTGTGTTAACCGAACAGCAAAAGATTGACGTATTCGAATGATTCGTACGAATACGTAAAATGGAATCTAAAAACTTGCTGGCTTTAACAGAGAAATCTTGGCCAATTGTGCCCAGACAAATGATTCGACGTGATGTCAACTTCACAGTAGGATATAACTTTACCAATTCATTAGAGACGAATTTAATTCCTTTAAAGTTTCCCTTCGCAGTCTCTCCTGTTGTTGAGGTGCCCTTTGTATTTTATGTAAGAGAATGTTGGCTCGCCCTTTGATTTGGCCGGCTACCAATAGCGGTGAAACTTTATGATCCTCGGAAATTGTTCCTCAACTGTTCCCCTGACCCAACGTAACACCCATATTAAATTTCCCAGAAGTTAACACGTCGTTCCTAAATCCCCAGTGGTCACAAGATCGAATCCAATTCTCCCAACAATAATTTGAACTGAAGACGATTTAATTATTATCCAAGAAATTCAACGTTTCTGATCCAATGCCAAAATCACCACGAGTCAGACGTTAACTATAGATCAAAACTATCAGTACCAATTTGAAAGCATTGAACATTAAAAAGAGCTACGTGTCACATATTCGCAGTGAATTCGTTTTACTTTTCCGCAGTATAATTTGCGAAGTCACTGTTTGTATTTGGATAAAAAAAATATCTATATATATATATATTTAATTCAAATGGATGTCTGGATAAAATGAAACCTACTTCAACTTGCACCCCATCCCAAATTTTTTGCTGACGTAGGTACTTTGATTTATTGCAGTTGATGATTTAGAATTGGCAAAATAGGAAGAAAAAGCATTTTAATCATATTCCGGACCGCTTTCGTTTGTTTCAGGATGGCCCAACCTCGGGAGAAACCACGAACCTCACAAGTTCAGGTACCGCAACCCAATCGGTTCCGAAATCTTCCGCCACGACAATCAACGAACGTTACACTTTCTACTGCACCGTTTAGCTAGGTTTGTACTGCGTCCATATCGATCCCAACCGATTGATCTACCGAATTATCCCTTGTCGAGGGGAAGGACAGCCGTTTTCCCTTATGCGTAACAGGTCTGACATATTTCGACGCTGCTCCGATACAGACGAGACGTTAATCTTTGATTATAGAACCAATCTTAGTCGAGTCCCAGAATTTTAACCCCCGTGTTAGTTAGTCGGTTGTTGAAACCTCGTGATTCAAGGCGTTATATTGAAAATGTTGATAACTGATCGTAATGCCGATGGATGCAAGAAATGCAAACCATCCGCTGATGCTGTATTTTAGTAACAATACTGTTATTGCGAACCAGTAATACGTTGATTTTTCGTTTTTCCTGTCCCCCTCACAAAATAATTGTTCTAAAATTGTACTCAGAGGCTTAGACACTTGGGGGGGGGGGGGGGGGGGGGGGGGGGGGGCACTGAGTTAGTTATTTATTATTAATTGTGATGATCGCAATTGAGATTATTGACTGGGAGGCACTCGTTAGCCTTTAATTTCATTCCACGTAAAAAAAAATAATAATAATACACACCGTGTAACGTAATAGTGAATTTGTTGTAACTGTGAGTGAACGAAAAAAAAAGACAAAAACAAAAAAAATTAGGCTAGCTGTACTTAAGTCATATTATTGGAGCGCAGTAAAACGGTCTTGTACTTGACAAACGTTGCTGTATGACGTAATAGTATTTATACGCATACAATATGTGAACGGATAATTTTTTTCTCCCAGGCCATTATTTACACATGTACTTTTGCAGTTGATATTAATTTTCCAGAGTGCAATTTTTTAACACATATTCAAAAGTACGAAAAACGATGTTGTTCTTCGTCGCTGTAATTAAATTTTTATTAGTCAAGCATATCGTAGTTACGTTTTATAGAAACATATAATACCTATTAATTATTATGCATACATATACGCAGAGAATAATTACACAGAGTAAACGCAATTGTTGTATTATTATTCGGTAAGGTTGAACAGCTGCAGGATATTAGTGTTTCATGGATTTATCGTTGACTATACAACATTTTATAATGTTATTTCTTGATTATAGTTTTATTGGATAAAAATAATCGTTATTTCGTTTAGCGCGAAGTTCGTTGTGCTTTGAAACTACTTGGTTAGAAGTTGCACTTATTGTTAGAGAGCTGAAGTTTGATTTCAAGCCAAACCACTCCGTAGCACCTACAATAAGACCTAATAAGCAACTAACGAATATCATGTAAACCTAGGCTAGAAAATTATTGATTCATTGTTTAGTATCTATTGTACACAGTTGCAGCCCTGAGATAAATTTCTGTATGTTTAAATATGATTCCTAACTGCTAAATAAATTATTATTTTCGATGCTGTACAAGGTCACATACACATGACGATGTTTCCTTGTTTCTCCTTAATTCTCATTCCCATTTAAACGCGTAGTTTTCCATCGTCCTTAGAAACTTGCCTAAGTAGATACTTTCATAGTTGAACGACAAAGAAAACCAGAGTAAACTTTTTCTCCATAAATTTACCACAATAATTGCGGTTTGGTCTATGTGGTGATTGCTGTTCTCGAGTAATCGATCAAGTACAAAGTATCGGCTGCAGGGATATGAGAGGGACGAGCTTCTGACGTACATGTTGTACGTTTGATCAGAAACTAACGGTGATCAATTGGACTGGGTGCATTTGCATGAATACCCACCTAAATCGCCGTTAGAGGGATCCATAATGAGGAGAATTTACGCGTGCACATCTGCGGATTGAAACATCACTCGTGGTATGACTGTCCAATTTGGCGATGGTTATAATATGGTCCCCATACAGATCGTCAGTGAATCTGGTGCGGTTTGTTAGTTGTTTCCGAAGCAATCGAGAAGCCGATAGGCGTTGGTTGGGGGTTTTTCGAGGATCAATTCGTTTCGGGGCACTTCATCTCCTAAAGGAATAAGGGTAGGAAATAAAAGAGTCGCGGGATCGATTGAGAGCTGGTTATAAATAGATTGTTTGTTTTCCATTCGCACGGCCTAAGCTTGGCCAGAGTAAACTTTTCCAGTTGCTTCGTATGTTGCCGTGGGGATAGTTTGGAACTTTATTCTTTCATTCGTTTCCTCTCCCGATTTTGCTTTTCTCTTTTTCCTCTCTTTCTTTCCTCTGAACTCCCCTGAGATATTGGGCGGCACACAAGCCGGGAGGAAATTGTGGTGCCGTATAAAAGTACATTTTCCTCAATCTCACCTCTCCGACTAGAACCGTACAGCGCGTGCCTCGAAACTCAACTTCAAGCTTTTCTCAGTTTCTCCAAACTCTTATATTGAGATGGTTATTGTTCAATTACAGGTTTGTACGCTGATCCGAGTTCAGGTAACGTGGAAGGAACCTCGTATATTTTTCTATTCAATCGTTGATCTCTTGGCTTTTGATTTTGATTCTCCTACCGATACGAGAAATCAACAACCATACTCATGATATTAGTGCGAGTCTGGACAAAGATATTGTTACAGTGAAGCTCTGCAATAAATTCCAAGTAAGTGAAGCAAAGCTTATCTACATCCTGCGAATTTTGGCGATCGTTGATCTATTTCTCTGAAAATAGGATGATTTTTTGATCGCTGTACAACAGCTGTCACCAACCGTTGATGATCAATGAACTCGAACGAGTTTCAGAACGTCTGAAACTTTGTCCGGCTCGGTTTCTTGTTCAATGCCTGTGAAAGATAATGTGTTTCGTCAAGTAATTATTATGATTCTTCATTCGTCAAATCGAATTGGTATAGCTATGGTTCTCTTAAGCTCGTTCAAGGTTGATTGTAGCGTGAACTTTTTTTACAATAACTTCTCGATTTGTCATGCTTTTAAGACTTCGAGTGAATTATTGTTCGTCAGATGTGAAAAACTACCAACTCCAACTTTAAAGCTTATTAATTTCTTCAGTCTCGCAGACCTCGTTGGGTTTTAAGAGAGGCTATAAAACGAAATAAAATATTTTACGGCAAACAATTTTTCCCCCCGTTATTTCTAGCTCAACGGATAACCAGGTTAACGTTAATTAATGAACATCCACCGTTGAAATGTGGCACTGAAACGGGTTTATACACGATTCTTGGTTGAAAAATTATTCTATTTTCGAAATTCACCTGATGTTCCGAGTCATAATATGTGAAGATTGTTAACCCAGAAAAATTCTTTACCGTATTATAATTTTGGCTACATTTTCACCGAACTTCAAGTGGATTACATTTCTTATAAGCTCGTATTCCCAGAAACTATACGTTCCTTAATAAATGTCCACCGTAGCCTAATTTCAAAAATCCACAAAGTGTGATGGCGGAATTAATTTCCATACGAATGCAGAGTACTTTCTTGTCTTATTCTTGTTGGTATACTGTTGCAGTTTATGGTGATTAGTAGATTGTCAGAGTGCTTCTACCAGTTGTTTTTGTGGGTGTAATTAACAACCCGGCTGGATGGCGGAGTTTCGTTTCGACCAAGCGCTAGTTACGTCACAATGGGATCACCGTGATCCCAGAGGATTCAGGGATGCTATTCAAGTAACAAACAATTTAAAGACTTTGAACATATCTCTAGAGAAAAAGAAAGTACAAGATTCGGAGAGGTGAGGCAATTTCATACAGCAGTTGTTTTAACTAATTATAAAATAAACCTCTCAGTGAGAAACTTTATGGCTTTGATGACCTTGCAACGCGCTCGGCGAAAAACAATGTTAACATCGCAAACTGAAAGCTTTCAGTACTCCACTTTGAGAGTGAAAATAACTTGCTCTAAAATCGACTCTCCCAATTTGTCTTTATGGTTTGAATAAAGAGAAACTGTTGAAATTGCACGGAAACGCGAATAATTAGATTTTCCTAATACCATACCCTCACGGAAAAAACCCAAATAGGGTGTCAATTCGTACCCCTAACTTTTTTCTTATGGGAAATTAGTATTATCTATGAGTTAGGGGTACGAATTTACACCCAAGTGGGGGTTTTTTACCGTGAGGGTAGTCCCGACATAATAATTCATATCTTGAGCCTCTTGTTTTTTGCACTCTCGTATTTGTAGCTCTAGTTTTACTTCGTTCCAAACCGAATGAAAAACTACATCTAATTGGAGACAAGTCCGTATCCGAGTAGAAAACGAGGTTCTTGTTTCAGTTTCAACTTGGGTTTCGAAAAACTTAGATTTCAGCAACTTTTCACAGTAAGCTTCGAGTTCTGTGATGATAGATAATTTAAAAGGATCACCGTAAATATAGGTCCATTTCCGAAGAACTTTGTTCGTCTCCCAGTTCCTTTTCACCTAAAATATTGTTCAAAATCGTAGGGTCATCTATCCGTTGAGCTAATTGGTTTCTTCCCTTGTGATCTCCGATCCAAATTCCAAATTTGCATAGAAACTAGGCACGAGGCCTGATCACTGCGTGATTCTGACCTAATTCAACGGTTCTCATAACAGTGAAATCCTTTCAGCCCGATCTGCCTCCGGAAGTGACAGGCTTGCGGCTTTCGACGGAGTTGTGAATGAGAGAGTGCGTCCGACGGTTCAATCCACTTTTGGGATAAGCACTTGTCTACTCGAGCACGAATCAGCTCAACGGGTCAAATTTCTTCTTGATCCTTACAAATGTTGAGTAAATTTGCAACATGTGACTTTCGCGTTCGTTCAGAGAAACGAATGACTTTGTTTTTGTTTTCGGTCACGATGAAGGCAGATTGTGATTCGCGATTCTGAACGAGATTTTTCTCTGTGACCTGGCGTTTCGGTATCCAAAGTATTTTTATGCGTGCAGATATGCGCGGGCGAATGGAGGTAAATGTTTACATAATTCCAGAAGGCAATAGCTTTCATTAAAATAAAGCGTGAGACGCCTGCGTAAAACTTTCAAAGTGGAAAATGTTTAAAGCTCGAGTCTAAGTTTGGCTCCAGTGGCTTCATCTTCTTCTTCGTCTTCTTCTTCCTCTTCTTTTTCTTTCCATCTGCTGCTTTCATTGGAATTCTCGATGGAGTTTGAATTGTTTTCTTTTTAGACGCTGCTTCCGTAAACTTTTTCAATATCTGCTGGCTAATCAAGGATTTGGTAATTATAATACCTGGATAAGGTATAGTCACGTTAGGCAACGGATAGTCTCTCAATCGTCCAAATATATGGAGAATTCATTTTCACTCCTACAATTTTTCATGAAATCTTATGAGATTTGATAGGTGAACTTGATTTTTGAGAATTATTCTCCTATATTTCTTTCTAAGTTTCCTCGTGCTTATAATCAAATGAATTAGTTGCAGTATTGAAAACTTGAAGCCTTCGTTATTTACATATTGAAGATAACTTAGTGCTCGTTGTTAAAAAATGAATGACAAACTTAGCTTCTTTTTTCCGAGTGGGCCGAGATAAGATAAAACTTGACTCTCTGTGCAAGCTTCATCTCAATCTTTCCTCACTCACTTAAGTATGCCTGTGATTTTGGAAATTGAACAACTCTTGCTAAATTTAAGGTAACGATGAGTAAATTATTTGATAGGAATTTGGTTTCGGAGCCAAGATAAGTGAATTAGTAACGGCCAAGAATAGAAATATATTTCAAAGAAAACATCGCATTTTCTCATTTCAAGAATAATTATACTTTCAAGGTTGTTTGAGAAATATGAGGTAAGCTCCATGAGATTGGAAAAATAATTTTACGGTTGAAATCAATAGCTTTTCCGTATCAGATAGATTCTAAACCAATTAAGGTTGTCAAGCTCTTCCTAATTTAAGAAATCTTATCTCATGTACCCAATAAGTTATTTTGAAATATCGTCGAGTTTCTCGCGAATTCTCTGATAACACCCGTCGTTAAAATTTGAATATTATCCAACTAAACAAACCGAAGGCAGTGTGAGTGGCAAACGTTAAATGTATTCAAAGTAGAACTACACGTAATATCACTCCACAGTGCACAGCGAAAAATGAATATTGATTAAAACCATCAGAGGTGTACAAATGATAACTGTACGATGGATTACCAGCTGTTTCATAAAGGGCCACAATTTTCTCTGACTGGTCAAAGTAACGAGGCGAAGACATGCTGCGCAGGGTGAATCGGGACTGGTCTGGGTAAATGCTGGACGTGACTGTTAACATGTCGACATTCTTGTCCCACCCCCACCCGCGAATTGGTTCGGGTGTATTTTCAGATGCAAAGTGACGTCACGTCCCACGGAACCGCCGGCTGTGCCAGCGCAGCTCGGTCAGTCCAGAGCCAGTCATATGTTAAACGAGATGAGATTGAATGTCCGAACGACCGAGCGATCCCGAGACGAAACCGACCGTGGATGTTGACAGTTGACAGTGAGGTTCTTGTGCCAGATTTGGAATTGTTACTTTGGTGTTATTCTTGGTTTAGTTTTCGCGACAATTGGAGGTAACGGTGAGCGAAAATCGCAAGCATCGGAAGTGAGTGTGTCTGTTCTTTCATCGAAGCGAATATTGAATCGACGAGTTTTCACGGTTTTTTTCGAAACGAGTACACGTTGCATAGCTTAAAAATGTAAGTAATTATTCGATATTCCAAAGCTCTGGAGGGAGTGCCGAGTATCTATAAAACAGTGACCGAAGTGTATCTAAAATTGTGTGCGACTGGCGGCTCACGGTAGTCTGGAAAGAATCTTTGGACGGCTTGACGCCTCGCCAACATCGGGTAAACAGACTTCGTGCTTATATAACCCCGGCTGACCTTCGAAGCGTTGTTGGGAGTTTGACTTTTGAATAAAGTCGTCGATAAGATCAGGTGACAGTTCGACAAACTTCGCGATTGGCAGTTCCATCGTTGGACTTTCGAACAATTCGTGAAAACATTTACGGAGAATTTGGAAAGTCTGTTTTTCTGAAGGCTAACTGCGCCCACGTGTGCCGACGATCTTACGTGAGCTTTTAAGCAACCTTGAGCGAGTTTGTTTCGTCATGAAGACCAGACACCCTCGCATAACCGCGAGAACCTCGAGTCCCGTCGACGCTGCGTCTCCGACCAAAGATCATTTAGCGGACCCTGAAGTGATTAAGTTGAGACTTGACAAACCGCTCCACTGGGATTGGGAGTTGACCACTTCCGCTGATGCGCTACCCGTGGTCCAGTTCCTCGACAAAGACGGACGCCTCCTCGTCGAAACGACAGGGCGAACGGCGCAAAGGGCCAGAGGCTCGTTTCGTGATGGTTTGAAACTCCATGAAAAATTCCCCCGCGATGAACGCGCAGAAAGCTTGGCTGACCCCGTACCGCCCAAGTCCGGGAATAGAAACATCGATGGGTTCAGCTCGAAGTATGGTCCGATGGAGGCTGGATATCGACCGAGGAAGTCACGCAGTGACGCGAGCCTCGTGCCCAAGGAAAAGAGGGATAAAAGGATCAGGAAGAGGCACTCCTCTGGGATCGACAAGGCGTTGAGACAACTCGAGGAGTCCGAGTCAGCGTCCCCGAAGCGGTACTCGGTCGGTGATTTCCTCCGGAAACAGATTGTTGATGATCTCCAGTCCCCGGAAGTAGTCGGGATGAAAACGCCCGAGCAAATAGCCAGGGAAAGGTGTGAGAAGGTGAGAGCGTACTTGGAGACCCATGATGAATCTGACGAAGAACCGCAAAAAGTTCCTCGCGAGGCCAAGCTCAAGCAGCTTAAGGACTATCTCGCCTCCAAGAAGCGGACCGACACGAAGCAGCCGGAGGACTCGAGGCAAGACGGAATCGCGAGGATAAAGGAGTTCCTGCAGAATAAGATCAAGGAGAAGATGGACGCGGAGAAATCCAAGTCCACCACTGACGTAAAGCCGAACGAAATAAGAAAGCGGTACTCTGATTATCTCCAAAATGACCGGCAGAACTACCGTACACGAAAAGTCAGGAGTGACGCGAACATCAGATTTGATCAGGACGTTTACGAACGAGAGAAAATGAAGAAGGCCAACAGTGAGATCAAGAAGAAGAACTCGTCCGCTGGGTCGGACCGACGAAAGGCGTACCGAAAAACAAAAAGCGACGTTCTGCTTAACGCCGTTGAGACCAGCCTCGAATCGGACCATAAGGACAGCGGGAATCCACCGCGAAGGATTAAGAGCCAGGACAACTTGGAACGCTCGTGGCGGGAGTACAAGGAACGAAAGCGGAACGAGCGGCTGCTGAAGAATTCGGAGAACCTTACTCAGGGAGTGGAGGAGGAGAACTTCATGATGAGACCCCGATGGAAGGATTCCGAACACAGTGCGTGTCGCGGGGGGAACTGCAGAGTGTGTGAGAACAGTATGGACTACGGAGCGGAAGTCAAGGAGCAAGTGGAACCTGAGAAACATGTTCCAGAGTCGACCGACTGCGATCCGTCCACTGAACTACAGGAGAACTACCTACTCCTGGACGAAGCGGAGACCCGAGAGAAGCCGCAGTCATCAAACATATCCAAGGTCCAGGTGAACAACGTCAAGGCTGGTCAAGTGGGCCCCAAAAATGGCGGCCAGAGCTTTTCGAAAACCGACTCACCCGATTACGGCTATAACTCTATGCAGAAAAACGCTTTCGCCGAGTACAAGGACCTGTACGCCAACTCTAACGTGAAGAAGAGTGACACCTTCAAGATCGTGGATGGCAGCGAGAGACCGAATGACGAGAAGGTCACTCTCACGCCGCAGTCTAACGAGGACATCACAAGGGACTATTTCAAGCGAGTTTACACTCTGCTGAAGCAGCGACAGGAGGATGCTCGCCGACTGGCCGACCCCAGGGACCCTCAAAGACCGGAGGACACGTCCTCCTCGAACTTTGTCGAGCCAGCCCAACGACGCAGACGACGACGCCGCAGGAGAGACGCTGCTGGTCTAACGACGGGTAAGTTACCGGGATGAATTAATTACTGTGTGCCCTGCTGAAATATGGCTGCTGACTTCACATGCTGCTATGACCAACAGTTGCCAAAATTGGCGAAACTTTTTACTTTCCATCTTGGAAAGCTGCTTCGAAATGCAGACGACGATTGTCGTCGACGTTTAAGTTAACTGGGCTTGTATTTACCCCAGTTACCCTAATACCCACACACGTTTGGATACCTCGATTGTGCGGGTGAAGGTGATAATATTCGGGTGAAATTGAACACGGCAAGGCACTACAACCGTACATATATATATTATTAATATATATATATATATATATATAATAATACCGTATGTTAACCCTTTTGGGTTTAATTACTAGCGCTGCGATCCGCCAGGATATCAAATTGAGTTTGCTTATATAATAGCTTTGGGCTCATTAGCTATTCTCCACTGTACAATGGTACGGTGCCCAGTTAGCTCGCCGAGGACAGTTAGCAGGGAACACAGATTATGGCTCGTCCTTCAACATCACCCACATCGTTGGAAGTAATTTGTAGGGATTTTGAGTATTCTTCGGTGTTGAATTTATCACTTTCGCAAAGACCTCGAATTTCGTTATATTTCAACTGAATATAAATTCACTTTATAATTATACATATACCTACGGTCTGGTTAGTGATGGAATATTTGAATTAACAAAGTCAATTGTATGCTCTTTGATGTCAAAGTAACTTATAACATAAATTATTATCAATACCACGACCATAACAAAAATGATTGCATCAAGCTTTCGTGTAAATATAATAGTTTACACTTAAGTACGAAATTCGTGGAAACTATTTTTAATTTTTCTTCCAGCCTAGAACGTAATTTTTACCAACCAGCAGTTCAGTGACTAGACCGTAACGTTTTGATAATCTTTCGCGAAAGTGGTAAAAGCTTACAGCCGGATAACCATATGGAAATTGTCCCCTTTCCTCGAATCCTCATTCGTGTAACGAAGCTAGAATTTCCCTTGCTTCGTTTCCTAAATAAACTGCGAAATATTCGATTTTACTTTCATTAACTTTTATTGCCCTGTTTCACTTCGGAAATTATCAAAAAATACTATACTGTAGTCAAGTGATACGACAGATAGCAAACGCAAAATGGCGAGGGCGTTTTGCGAAAAACCAAAAACGAATATCTGCAATTTGAAGTTATTTTTTCAAAGGCTTTCTTAATCGGTCGAATAGTTTTCAAAAAAAAATAACACATTCCCGATTTTTTGTTGTTTGACGTTGTCTCTTAAATAAATAAAACTTTTCACACGGTCATCTAGCGAAAAATAAAATGTGCAAATAAGACAGCTTTTACCAATATCGTATTTCAAGAGATCTAAGGACCCAATTTCGCAACGTTCTCATTTTCTTCTCGACAGTCTTGCAGAAGTATTAGAGGAAATAAACGTACATTCCACGACAATCGTATATGGAATTGGAACATTTTCTCCGTGCGATGGGTGCGACGGCAGTTGGAATTTTCAACGAGTGGTAAAAATCACTCCGTCCTTTTCCGTCCTGTTCCATTTCATTTCAATCGTTCGAAACCAAAGGGATGTGCACGTTGAAGGCAGCGAACCGCGATAATCACCCAATCATTTGCGCTCCTGTCACCCTCGGAACCGGAGGCGCTTCCAGCATACTCCTCTTCTGTACCGGTAAATTGCACCCAGCTCGATTCATGGGACCGTGTGATTCCGCCTGATTGTTAATAATTTTCCCGACACCAATATCGTCGAATTTTTCGACCATGGGTTTTGAAACTAGATTTTCATTCGCAGTATTATCTGAACAACGCGTCTGCTCTTTTCAACTTGTGACTAACGAAATATTTCATTGATATAGACAAAAATTATATTTAGAACGCAGGGATTTCACATTTTTTATTCATAGCTCATGAGGAAAATGCTTCGTAAAAATACAGCTCGGAAAATAACGATGACGCTTTTTCCTCACACGACAGCGACAAATTTTAAAGGCAATGCGAGGACATTTCTCATTTCAGAGTCCTGAATTTTTAATCGCTTCTCTCCTTCGTTATCATAACCGAGGCTCAGATCCCGGGAGGCTTCCGTCGTTTCACGAGAGCCTTTGTAGCCCCTCAATGCCGAGCGGATGTTCGCTACACTTTTAAACCAGCACGATTAAATATGGCCGTGCAAGGTTCGGATCAATAAATGGTACGGTCAATAAATCAGGACGTGAATAAGTGCGTAGAAATTGTTTGAGCGGTAATCGTTAAAATAAAATATGCCTACCCTCGTTTTATTTCGAGTGGGCATAATAATGGTCATTGGCCAGCAATAACGCATGGAAATCCCTGCCCATCTGCTTTTATATTTATCTCAGAATTACAACCGTCTCCCTACGTCAGTTTCGCCAACCGGAAGCTGAGCTTGCAAGCTGTATTTATTGTGGCCCAGTTTTAAAACGCTTTTGAATATTTCATCAGTATGTTTGCCTCGTTACGAAATCCTGCATTTGAGCTTAAAAATACGTACTTTGATTTCATTCAACCGCAGCAGGCTGCCGAATTATAAACAGGCACCGTAATTCAACACAATGAAACTTCGTGCCTACTTTTATCACCCCCAAGACCCAGTGTATGTATAATGAGCTAACTTTGATGAAAGGAGAAAGTTTATAACAAATTCCGTAGGATTTTTATTATTATAATGAATACATCACTGTTCTTTACGTAACGGAAAAAGTTTCAATATCCTTTTCGGAACCCATTTGAATTTATTATTGGTTCAGAACATATTTTAATTTTAAAGAAAATATTTCTTAATCATTTTATGAAAGCTCCCGAAAAAGTAATTCAAGTGTTTCAATCTTGTTCCCCTAACGAACAGGATTCTTTTGCTTGTGTCGTGTAATGTTAAAAATTCAATTAAATTGTACATCAAATGTGTAGAACTAAATTCCTCAACTTTGTCATCGGTAAAACACTCATTAAACTTGTGATTGGTTGGTGTGTTGAATTTTTTCTAACAGAACCGATCTGTGCGAAGCACGAGTATTAATCACGGGAAATATTAAAAACTCAAAATTTTAGTTTTGTAACCAGTTGAGATTCGTGGGAAACCAGTATTTATTTATAATGTATGAGATTCATCAACCGGTTTGCCAAACTAAGTAAATAAATAGATATAAAGAAAGAAAACTATAAAATGCAATTTCGCATTGAGACATTTTTTTGCACATACACAACTTTTCTTCCTCGAGGAAGAAATAATGAAAACAAAATGAAAAATGTTTTCGCGCATTATGTCATCGGTGTGGAAATGCTGTGTTGAAAAAATGCACGTTGATAAGAGATGGTTGACTGTCTGAACCCTCGTCTTCCTGAATGCCATGGTTCACTTTTGGCTTTATTTTTTATCGAGCCATCTTATGTCTTTCCATATCTATCGAGGAATCCTTCAATACTCTACGTACACTAATTGGCAATGTATGGTTGAAAACTCACAATATTCTTGTAAAACTGAAAATGCAACAAAAAAAAAAGAAGATTTTTCCCAACAACACGTAACATGTGTCGATCTACAAGTCAACAACAAGTCTAATTTGTTTGCAAAAAATTACATTTATACTAATTAGGTGAAAACGTGAAATCTTTGGTGGTCATCTTGCGAATAAAACGGATTTGGCCGCAGAATATCCAGCCAAGTAGATTAATACAGCTTCAATTCCCTCACCGAACACTTTGGCAAATCTGACGAAAATTTATTCCACGGGCTATCGCCCAATTTGGCAACCGAGTTGCGAACGCATTTAGAAAGCACGTACATTTTGGACGTTTGTTTTGGCATGTATTTATTAAATCCTTGAAGAGTTGATTTTGGAAAATGAATAAAAAATTAGAAGATATGAATTCGGAACTGAAAATTTTTTACACAGTCTGTTCACCAATCATGCTATATGCGAATTTTTACTACGTATAACTTCGGAGCTCATTCGGTCCGATATTTCTTAAATGTATTTTAATCACTGGTTTATTAACGAAGTTTCTGAGGCTTTCCCACTGCTGTGGGGATGATGAATAACTTCCCGAAGTTTTCAAATTAATTAACTTTCTAAGGAGTTTTTAATAGTTCTCTTCCCTTCGGTGTTTAAGGAGCAAGACTATGGATTCGTAAAGTACTGCAGTTTTCGCATAATATGCACAGCGATGCGTTAATACTTATTATCGGTTCCTTTCACCGACGTTGCCTATATGCGATGCTTTTTGCGCGTTTCGTAATTTTCGACGAAGCGTACATTACAGAGGGCAGTGAATTCGAGGCAGCGTAGATATAAGCTTTGGCATTTCGCCAATGAATTTCAGAGGTATACATTTTACATACCTATATGCCCGCGGCTAGAGTATAGATGCGGACATGAGCTTCAAGCTTTTTTGCGACATTGTGCGTCAAGTTATACGAGACCATATCCTCCTCGCAAAAAAATTACGGAAGAATAGAAATAAACAAAAATATTTCTTTCTCCAGACAAAAAATTTCCTTCCCGAAGAAAATACATTCGAGTTTTATGTTCAGGTTCAATGAATTTCATTCTCTTATTGATGTAAGGGGTGAAGTACGAAATTAATCGTATAATTACAACTTATAACGTTATGAAAAATAGTGTCAGTGGTTTTTTTCTCCTCCAATCTATCGCCTGCTCAATTTCTATCGAATTGGATACGAGTATTTCATAATTGACAATCACAGCGGTGCGGGATTTTGCAAAATGAAAATTTTGCAGAATTTTATTCCACCCCCACCAGGGTAAGCGAAAAATTTACAAACCATGGGCCACTGACACCAAAGTTGAGAATCTCTGCTTTAGTGCGCTATTTTTAAAATTCGTATTTAACATTTTCTCCACCGCGAGTGAGGTATATGAGTAGATCTGAAGGCCATCTGTGCCGTAAAGACTGAAAAATAACATTTGTAATATTGTTTATTCGGAAAGCGAATGAACCGATCCGGATGAAATTTATAACAGGTATGCGCCGTAATTTTGTTTTCTAGTATCCAGAGTGATTTAGACGCTCGTTCTTGAAATCTGGCGAGGGCCGTGAATTTAACATCTCTGTACGGAAAGAGAGACTGCGATCGTATTCTCGCTTGCGTGAATGTATCAAAAACAGAAGGAATTGTTTTAGTTATCTACTACAGTTCTAGAAATAATTTTATTTAGAAATTTAATGAAAGTACTTGTATTACTACACTGCTTGGAGAAACAGTTTAATGCATAAAAATGCATTATTTGAAATAGATTTTTATTACAGCTTTAATAATTTTGTTTACGAAATTCATTGTACATATTATATCCAGGATACACTGAGAGAAATTTTTAGTTCCGGTTACCGCTCAGTCCTTAACTAGTTTCATTTTTTACCACAATCGAACAATATAGTTCTAGGTACAAAATGAAAATTAGTTTTCTAGCTGTTACCGGAAAGTCTAGTATCCGTTACTATTCTTTCTTAGTGAAAATGTCCAAGTACTGAAAACAGCATAACTTATAACATATTTAGAGATGAATCATTTGTGAGTCTAGTCGATAAGTAGGCAAACGGAAACATGTATTAAACGAAGACTGAAGGATTGCAATTCGATTTGTAACAATTGTATTTCTTGCACGGAAACATTCAAAAACTGATAAATTCTGTTACAAAAATTTAATATCTTGGTATTGTAAAGAGGTTCTATTATTCCTCTTCTTTTTTGTAATGCCTCAAGGCTTAATCACTATTTTTCATTCAAATGAAATTGTTTTTAACTCATTTTTCCACTACTTGAATCATTGCAATGAGCTTCCTGAGATAGATTTCAAATCACGACAGTACATTTAACATTATAACAATTCTACATATATACAGATTTCGCCGATAATTGACCAATTCAAGAAAACGTCTTATGAAGTTGATACAGTATTAATTTATAAACAACGTGAGTTATTTACCATCAAATTTGAACGAAGTGTTAACCATTTGCGTTCCAAAGTGACAATTTATAATTTTCACGTTATTTCTGCATGAATTAGGGGGACTCGATTAGGCTCAGTGGCATACCTTCAACCCTTTGTTTCGCAATACTTTCGTTTTATCATCCTCACTTGTAATTATAAATGCTAATAATCCCAGCAAGGATTCAGGGGTTCAAAGTATCTGTTTGATTTTTCACATTTTCTTTTTATCTCGGGGGTTGATTCTACGTTTTATCAGACGCAGATCAAGTCTTTTCTTCCCCGTACTTTCCATTCTAGTTCATACGCGGGATCGATACTCAGTACGATAATGACAGGATTTCTCAATGCTGAAAACGTCCCATTCGCTGGATTCGCGCGTCCCAAATGCTTCGGAGCGCGCCGGCTGCTCAGAGCTCGGTTTTCAACGCAAGCGTAAACACATTGCGTAATGAGAAACGCGTGCCAATTGTAACGTGGCCAGTGAACACCGGTAATCGACTGTTTGATCTTCGACAAACATCGAGCATTTCTACGAGACACGCGTTTCTAAAAACTTACATGACGAAATTGACCTAGAGTCACATGCGTTTGGTTCAAATAAGTGGTGTAAAGATCTCATCCTTTCTTTTTTCAACACTTTTGGATGAAAAATTTTTAAAATTTACACAATTTTACATTCAACCGATGAACGTGAAAAATTGTAATATCCCATTTTGTTGAATATGTGCTTCTATTGAGACAAATTCGAAATTTCAATTATTGACAAACTCACGCGATGACCTCGAAACTGATTACGACTCGTTGAAAAATGTGAAATTCACATTAATTTACATTTAATTAATGACGAGCGTAAAAAATTTACACGTCCCGTTTTCTTTGATCGCATTAGTTTTCCGGAAGAACATACGTAAAATTTGAAAACACAGTTCATACGACGTTCACAGAAAATTTCTCACAAATTGCTGTGAAACGCATAAAACAATGCGATAATAATCAATCTCGTGATAAATAAAGGAATCATTTTATGAAAGAAAAGGATTTCAATGAGAAAAGATTTGAATCAAACTTGATGGTCGTATTTTCAGTCATTCAATTGGTTTGTATTATAATGATGAAAAGTACTGTGAAATATAACATTCTACACGGTATTGATTGTTACATTTTACGTGTCATCGGCAAAATTCATCTAATGCGTTTAAATGTGTTTCACTTGATATTTAAATGTGAAGGGAGGCGGGTGTGTTTCAGGGCTGAATTTATTCCCCTCAATTACATTCATCATTGAAATTTGATCGTGATATTCATGACATTTCATAATTCTATGGAATACAAGAAACTGGGAATATTCCAACATTCAGCAATTAATTGCATAATTCCATGACAAGTAGCTGATTTAAGTATTTGCTTCCAGAGTGACAGCTTATCGAATTTATATAATGAAAATCAAAACTGCTGGAAAAGTTCCTAAAGTGTGAAATTAGGAAAATTCAAAAATCAGAAACATCAAAATTTTATGAATTTTGGGTTCGGTGAAATTTCATCCCTTCGATCTTTCTTTGTTTTAGATGTTCAATATTTTGATTTTCAGAATCCCGGTTTTTCTGATTTTTTGCACCCACTCGTTGAGAAAACTACGCTGTGTGAGTATATCTTAATTTTCCAAACAAAACTTTATTTTTCGAAATTTTGCTGAATCCGAACTTTACTTTTCGGAACTTGAATCTATCGTAACTCGAATATTGGGAATCTTGCATTTCGAAACTTTGAACCGCCGGGTTTCCGGCCATTCCAAACATTGTTGTTTCGTAACACTTTGATTTCTTCACTTCTAGTTCCGCCACCAATTAATACGGAATTAGGCGCTTCGGGAACTTTTCAAATTCGCAACTTCAAGCACAATGACTCAGGAATTTTAAGAACCTTCACAAGCTATTCGTGAATGTCATTCTTACAAGTTTTTCACCCGGGATAGATTGTACATTTTGGTTAACGAAACTTCGTCGGTCTACGCAGCGTACAGACTAGATGTATGAGATTCTTGAAGAAATATTTCGAGCGCTGAAATATTTCAAGGCTTTGCTTAGGGTAAAAATATCTGGGCCCGCCTGACTCACACAGCTTACCCTAGTCCGCATCTTTTCCTCACCTCCGATGTACGTTCTCTCACTTTTTTTTCTATTTTTTTTCTTTCTTTTTTCTCATTCTTCATGCTTTCCCTTATTTTTCCTTCATGGATGTTTCAAAATTCTTCATCCACATTCCGTGCTTATACTTGCCTCTCGACGTTAACATTCTGCGAAACAATTTCTGCGTCTCTTACGCACTACAATTTTCATACGTTACCTCTGGAATGGCTACGCCTATATAAATGTTTAGTACTCGAGTACGCGTCTCGTAGACGTGTCGTATTATTTTGTCTTTGCACTATACGACTTTAAAAACTTGGCACGGCTTCTTCAATTCGTAAATATTTTTCATCGCATTACGTCGATTCGCAGGAATTCTCACGACGATTCCAGGTTTTATCCGACAATGAGACGGGTTCAACATTCGTTGGATCGTATTCGATTTAGTTCCCAATTTTCCCTCCCTTTAGGATAAGGACTAATGTTTGTTGGGTCAGGCTTACTTTTAATCCCACTCACTGACATGGGATCCAGTTGAATCCAGAATCGACTTTCACGTACAATTTTATCGTCAGCGTGCTTGAATCAGGGTTGTTCGTGCGAGTAAAATGAAGAATGATTGAAAAAACTTTGGGGTCTCAGAGACCCAATGTATGTATCGCGTATTGTTTGACTTTTCTTGCTTCAAGAATTTCCCTTTCTGCTTCAAGAGTCTCTTGCTAAGACCAAGATCGGAGCTTTTTTCTGAATTGTTAAATTTTGCCTCAGAATTTTCTTCGAGTCGTAACTGTGCATAACGTAACGTTGCGTACAGTAATAACGTTCCAAAGTTGGCTGTGGTTTGAGTAATCCAGTGTAAGTAATGCGAAAGTTTTCATAGCTGCAAGGGTTAAAATTAGTCCTGGTCGAAATGCTTACCTAAAAAAAATTGCAACAACGAGTTTCAAGCGATTCCACTGTAAATATATAATAAAATAATAAATTATGTAGTAAATCATCCCGTAAAAAATTAACGCCCAGCAAGTGAAAAATTATGATTATCATTCATTCTGACAGTGAAAATCTCGGCAAAAAAATGTCAAAAGGACGCTGGATGGAATCAAGCTTGACTTTGACGACTTTGGTCGCATGAGAATTTAATTGCAGTCTTGGCGTTTCATCGCCTTTGGCGATCTAAGAAAAATATTGATTTCGGTCGAGGATCACTTTTTCTAATTTTAACGAATCTTTACGTTTTCGAACCTCTAGAAAAAAATGCCGGTCTATCGGTCTATCCGACAAATTCCCTCGATGATCTTGGAAATGGCTCAATGAAAAACTCTAAAACTTACAGGATTTTACAACGAAATTTTCCGCATAAAAGATTGCCATGTTCCGTTCAATTTGAGCTTTCGGTTTTACAGGCACTAAATCGATTTTCAATGTTTTACCGACATGAATATGTTTTTCCCCAAAAAACGATTACGTTATTATTGTTGATTCCATTATCTTGAAGTGAGTGTTTTAGGACCTCGCTCTCGATTGTTGACAAGCAAATGAATGGTTTTTTAGTAAATTAATCACTGGCAAGTGCTACTTTGAACTTGGAGCTTGAAAAAAATTAGGATACCAAAGAGCATAAAAATATCAAACTTGACACAAATTTTTGTTGAAGATTTAAAACTTGTATATTTTACGATGTTACGGATACAGATTTTGACGCGTTACAGATAAGAATCAGGAATTGAGAAGCCAAAGCAACGCAAGTATTTCCCACACCCCGAGACACGTTGATCATTCATCTAAACCATAATTTATCTCGCATGGATTACACTCACACTGAAACCCTCCGATTCAACAAGTCGCATACACTTATTCTTTAGCCGACTCATTCACACGGCTCGATTGACAGTTACAAATCGTTCCAGGATTGAATTAAGCCCATCAGTTTGCCGTCTTCTAATTCGACGGTAACAATGCTCTTATTGTTGTTCGCGGCGGTTAAACTACAATTCGACCCTCGTCTCGAGAGGAATTTCGAGCCGATTGAAACTGTATAAATGAACGAGAAAATTAAGCGCAGCCGATAATGGTCGTGCATGTATGCACAGTGTCTGTAACAATTTTCTGCCACACCGCAAAACAGTTGAATATTGGCGATAGTAACGATTCAAATCCGTTTTGTCTCTTCTCCGCTATTTCTAGCGGCTATTAATTCCTGCCAAGTTTTCCGTCACGGAAGCAAATCACTCGAGCCGCAGACGCCGACCGGCAACAAAGTGGCTGATTCAATTAAAACAACTTTTACCTTCGGCATTTTGGCCAACCCGTGCACGACTATTCCCGTCACGGCTGACTAACGCCAAATTCCAGAGAGTGACTATTTTCATCCCCTCATCCCTTCCTATATTCGTTCCTTCGGAACATTCTCCAAGTTCCGGATTTCGCGAAGGAAAATCGCAACGTCCACTTCGTGAACGTTGTTGACCAGCGAAAAAAACAACACTGGGATAGTGATATTAAAAATCATGAAGAAGAGGAACGAAGTGTGCGAGTTGTTTTTTCTGCAATGTGTCTTCTAAATCCAAGAAATTTGGTTTTAAAACGTTTTATTAAAGTGCACAAAATTTTTACTGTCTAGTATTTTGAAGAACGTTTTTACGACTATAATAAAACTAACAGAGCCAGTAATGTTTTACTGACACTTGCTTCTGATACTGATGTGGGTAGACATTGGACCATTTTCAGGTCAACGGACAAGCGAATTTTGCGAATAAACGCGTTGTAAACTCTATTATTCCAATTTGAAAACCACGAGAAGCTTCCACTGTACAAACCAAGGCTTTACATATGTCGAATGGTCAAACAGCATAAGCGTCTGATTTCAGAAACCATTTTTCTTAATTGATCTTCATATTACGATGCCGTACAACTTCAAATCTTTTCGATCGATGACTTAAGTCACTTCTAACGATTCCAAGAACGATTAAAGTAACAAAGAAACTGATTGCAAATCAAATGTAATCTTACGATCATGTAAGAGTGATTAGAAAAAAGGACGCTCGCCAGTTGTTCACTAATTTACGCCATACGTATTGCGAATTTTTTTCCCACTCTTAGCTGTGAATTTTACCGCCGTAATACCATTCGACGGATTTTTATTACACGACGTTGAAACTTCGTTGTGGATATTCAATTCCGTTCCTTTGTGAGTGAAAATGTCTGGTTCGTAAAATCGGCAGGAAGAGAAGAGCGTACTAGGTACACTTTGATGCGGATTCGCAGTTCTACTTACCGCTCATGAGTTTCAGCCGAAGAGTTTCCGATATTGGAATTTATGCTTCGACGCAGCAGCCCGCAGGGCGTACATGTGTGAAGCAGCTTAAACCAGGACGACGTCGACGTCGACGGGTTGTACAATATTTCCCGAAGAAATACGAGTGTGCTAGGTTATATAGATAATAAATCGCTGCAATAGATCCCCCGCCGTGCTGTGGTTCCTGCGCACTACAACGTATACCTACCCATATGTTTCCGGCGTTGAGTATGATGAGTTAGCCCGACCCTTAATGGCCTATCCAAGAGTACCGACACCCACCTATTTGCGTGTACAGTTACGCGGTGCGCGCAATATTCTTGCCGTCGACTAAGTAACTATATTCGCAAAATTGCGTGTAGTCATCGTGCGGAAGTTACGTAGCTCTTTCTTACCACCTTGCCAGAGAATTGTTCATGCCGGAGGTACCTGAACACGCGTGTAAACGCGGAGAGAATGTGAAGAGATATTATATTTCGGTACGAGTGGAGACTCGCAAAGTTACAAGTATGAACAAGTTTTTTTTTTTTTACTTCTTTCTTTCTGTCACGTCTTAAGTCTACGTTGTAGTCTAAGTATAATATTGAACAAAGATTTAAACACCCTTCCAAGTTTAATTTGAGCGTGCTAAGTTCTTGAGCTAATTTCGTAGCCCTTAGTCCTCGACAAGGTTTGAACGGGATTGAAAATTTCACAAAAAAAAAAAAAACAACAACAAATTTGAGGTTTTGTCGAGAAGCTGGAGGAACGGAGTATTCGATACCGTGAGAAAATGTCGATCTATTAGCACAATCCGAGTAAATCGGGATGTAAACTGAGATGGATATTAACCACTTGTCACTTAAGCCAGACTTTATCCAATATTTATGAAACATGTGATTCACTCAAACCACAAATTGGTGTTGTTCGGAAGAAAAATATGTATGTTTTGCACAATCATGACACGTCCAACTTAAAATGCTTTCGATTTATCACTGCTGATCATATAATACTAATAGAAGGGTCGGATTTCTCGCATTTCTGTTATAAATGAATCCAAATTATTCTACTGCCTGAAAAATTGTTTTATGGCACAGAATCTATCAATGTGTATGTAACTATATTTCAAATGAAGGTTAGACTACAGCGAGTTGAAATACATGTTATACAAAATATAATGTTCTTTAGACGCATTCAACTTCGATAATTTCTTAGCGAATCTACCTTAGGAACAACTTCAGAATTGCATTTTGGTTGGTCAGGTCTGTGCCCATTTCTTTGAATTAGGATCGAACTCACAAGCCGTAGCTACGTATAGAGCCTAATTTCGCGGAAACTCTAACAAACTTCTAATGGAAGTGACCCTTGCAAAGGATCCACACTGGCCGCTAAAACCAGTGCCTGCATATACGGGAATTTCGTCCGTGGGAAATATTTTGACCCGTAACTTTACCTGCATAATATACCTTTGAACTAGTATCTTGTGGTATACGTTTAATGGCAAAAACTGAAACACATCAATATGTCGAAGGCCCAGTGCTTGGAAGATTTACAAGTTGCGATGAAATTTATTGCCATAAGGTGGGGGTCAAAATTCCGAAAGATCAAAAAGTCGACCAGTTGAAAATCCGAAATTTCAAACAACGAATGATCAGCGTACCGAATTTGGGATGTTCGGTAAATCACCCAGTAGAACAACTGTTTTCCCGAAAGTTCATTCAATCGAACGCTCTCTTGTCGGAAAAAGTATTACCTATATTCAGAATAGTTGGCATGCCGAATGACCAAAGCACAGAATGCGGGAATACGGAAAAATGAAAGTTTCGAAATTAAAAATTGAGAGCGGCTGATACTTCGCACAGCCGCAAAACCGAGGAAATTAGCTGTCGACGATCAAAGTTCAGAAAGGAACAAAATTACGATCCGCAAAGTGCTGAAGGGCCAGAAAGCCGAAAGACCGCAATACGATTCTCATAATTACGTAGACTTGTGCTAGATAGCAATCCAGACCTCGGCCATCGGATACGCGTGGCGTTGCGGTAAATATATGGTCTTCTGATGTCATTCAATCTTTCGGCATTTTGGCCATTCTGTCTTTAGCGGATTTCGGGCTTTCGTCTTTTCGAGTCTTTGCACAGCCGTTATTGATAAATTCGGATTCGTAGATTATCGACGAAGACTCGAGCCTGACACTTGGAGAGTTGAATTTTGGCTGTTCGCTATTTCGCAATTCAATATTTTGCCCTTCGTATTCTTGCCAATTATCAAAAAATAAAACAAATGTCGGTATAAATTGATTTATACATTTTTGCCCTCTCGATTTTCATTTTTTTACAAGTCTACTTTTCGTATTTATGGTCTATCTAAGTTTTTAATTGTCGGTAGTTTGACTTTCGAGATTTCGCGCCGTCGACTTTTTGGTCTTTCGCATTTTTGGACCCCAGCCTTGCCGTACAGAAATTGATCTTCTTGAATTTTATACAAATACGATGACTTGTTGTTGTTTTGTTCAAAGAACCTGTCTAACTTTCTTTATAAAAATGCCCATCACGGAGATGGATCAGATGAGAAGTGCATTAAAGTTGGTGTCAACACAAGACGAATCACGAATTTTTTGTGAGTTTAAAAAGTGGGCGTGAGTCTTGCGATCGTGATGCGAGAAATGTAACGTATCACCTATTTTTTCATCGATAAGTTGTTTGAGTTGAAAAGTACCGAACTTTTCGCATGAAAAGACTAGAATGATGCATGGTCTTAGAAAAACTTTGGTTCTGTGTTTCGCTCACACAGTTTAAAAAGACCGTCAAGCCTTGCAACATTCTTTTCCAATAGGGATTGCAACGTCGAGGATGATTTTCAACCTATTCATTTTCAACGAAAACGCGAACGAAAGCGAAAAATTTCGCAAACAATTCAGAATCACAGATCACATAATTTCTGTGACTAACGTTAATTAAAAGTTTAAGTTTAGTTTATCTTGACAATTTTTCATCAGTCCATGCACAACCGAAACGCTTGCTCGATGAAGATACTTATACACAGTCAAAGTTGATTTGTCGTTTCCTTGATACTTGTGCTCGGGCTCCCCTAAGTAATGGACTACTTGACGATACAAGGGTAAATACGAATGTGTTCACACACATGTAAGAGAGAGAAGTTAAGGCTTAGCTGAGAGAGGATTACGGTGAGCTAGTCAGTCGGTCATTAAACGTTGAACTAGAGTCTTTAACCGCCACGCTTGGCCAAGCAATGTACAAAATTTCGATAATCCCATTTTTCTTATACTCGTAATTTTCATATTGAATAATAGTAACAACGAGCCCTGTTGGGAAGCTTAGACATAAATAGAACATGGTCGACTAAGCGATGGTGAAATATGAATCGTTACGTAAATTATCACCGAACAAAGTTGACGCCAGATAAATAAATAATGATCTGAGAGGAATGCGTACAATACATATTTTTTTTTATGTACATTACTTTAGCAAATGAATATTTTATAGCAACGAGGCGCTCAATTTCAAGAATCACGACTAGGGTAGAGCTATTCTTGACGCTGCTGATGCGTCTCGCTTCTCTCTCTCTCTTAGCATAGGTTGACGCAGATGAACGCGATTATACGGGAATCGGTGTGTACTAAACCCGCATGCTAGCAAAGCGTGATGTCAATTTATTACCGTTAACGATACACCGCCGACGGAAGAGCTTATCTCTCCTCCCTTTATCCCGCTTAAACTGCTTGTTCCATGTTTCCGAAAACTGAAGGACTCTGTACACGAACCAGCCGCTGTGCATACCTATATACAACTTTTGGGCGACTACGCACACATGCCAACGCACATATCCGTCAGCGTAATTGCAATCACGTGTGCTCAGTTCTGGTGCAGATAAAAAAATAAACTTGTGACGTATTGCACGCCGCTAGTCGCGTATTTTTGAACCTGTACGGATAGAATGTACATAGGTACAGCTTCTAGGAAGGATGGACCAGCTTTCGTGATCATGATTTCCGGTCCCTTTTCACTCACTTGGAGTTTTTGTTTAGGTTACAATAATTGTCATGAGATCATGAGACTAGCTGTAGTCTTTAACACGAAAGACATGGAAGAAACTCGTTTATTTCTCATGTGCAGTTCATGCCGCGCACTGAAGAATCTGAGAGTGATAAGTAACGAACCTTTCCCTCAAAACGATGAATGGATTCCTCATTGTAAAAAAAGACAGCAAATACTACAAAACGTTTCCGTATTAAGTTGATACTTCGGAGTTGAGCGTATTTGAAGTCAGATGTAGGGACACTTAGTTCAGAGTTACTTGAAATTCAATGAAATAATTTGACTCGATACGAAACCTTCGTGAGTTCGAGAAGTCCTCAAGTCAGCCATAAATTTTATCCGGCTTACACTTTGCTCCAATATTTTATTGCATCACTTTTGACGATATAAAAACTGTCAAATCAGTCGCCTCGGTCATAAATTATACTATGACTACTCTTAGCGGATATATTACAATAAAACTAGAACTCGTTGCTTTCGTCCTTACGTGGAGTTTGATCACGTGATAAAAGCAGCGAGCTCGGATACGTTAGTGCGTTTAGACTCGTCGCCCATGAAGATGAGGAGGAGGAGTAGAAGGACGTCGATGGCTCGTCCGCATCGGCATAATATCTGACAGGATATTTGAAAAATATGCATCGTAAACTCTCGGATGGTTACTGAAATCGAGACGAATGCGTTCAGCCGTCTCTTTGAAGGGTATCTTCATAAATTGTACCGAGGGCGTAATGGAAGAACCTCGCAAATCTACCGGCCATATACCTTCTCCTGTCAGCATCTCCTTCCCCCGTGCCATCTTGTAATACACCCGCACTCTGGCATGTCGGCACTTCTCCCCATACTCATTCCTCATCGGTACATCCCAACGTAACGTGAGTGTGTTACAAGGCAAGACGCTGTACGTGAGATTTATGCCCTACCCTACGTCTCCTCTAACTATGTTCTGCATTCCTCGTGAGATTATGATCCCACTATTTCCCGCGATTTTAACTTTTTCACTACTCCTTTTTCGCGCCATTCAAAGTTTTTAACGCGAACAGACGTGCCTCTGCCACCACAGATATCCGCCTGGGTAGAGCCAGGATCCGTATCGGAGCTTGAGGCCAGGACGTTGGTCGCCATCTTTCGCTTATCACGTACGCCACCTATACTCACTTGGTCCCAATAAAAGTCACCCCTGAGTGGTTTGCTTAGGGGTGACGAATAGGCAGGCCTAGAATACACCAAGTTCGGGGTAAATATGCATCGACTTCAAGCTCACGAAATATTGTTACTTCAGAGGCCCGTGATGGGAACTAAAGATGATTTTCTTTATTGCCTAGATGCCTGCTAGGTTGAACGAGAATAAGTAGCCTTTATCCTCACTCCTTTCATTGATATAAAACATGGACTATGACATATTAACAAAGGATTAGTAAAGGATTCCATATTTTTCTCGAATAGATTTGCAATGATGTCCAAGACAACACGATTAGTCGCGAACGTAATTTACCAAATACCAACTGATCGTGAGCTAAAAGTGCCCAGTAACTTTGAATTACCGTATGATTGTTACTAAAGGGTTTCTCCGTAGGACTGTGTCTTTCTGTTTTCAAGTATGACAAGTAACGAAAAAATCTTAGTTCAAAGAATAATACCTCTCCATCAATGGCCTCTCGGATTCCCGTTTCATATTTAATCTGTGAATTCTAAGAGCCTACTCATCGTTAATGTACGAAGTGGATCCTGAAGCGCGCCTTATTAATAATTCCGTCTGAAAGGAGATTCTTACATATTTCTCTTGGCTGTTGGACATATCGTGAAAAAGATTCTGCGACGAATTTTTAATAATATCCCGTACGTTGACGACATCAGCTTTAAAGCATTGAAACGAAATCTCGGATGATGTTTTGACATTTTCATACGAACTGTTTAATCTCAGTTTTTGTCCACCGGGAATCTACAACCTTTAGAGCTACAGTCTCATTTAATATCATTCCTAGTGAAAATTACACCCCAAGCTATGATTTTCAATCTTTTTTTACGTGTCGTTTTCAAAAGAACAGAATTTGAAGAGTTCACAACGGACTCGAGCAAATTTCTCTCGTCTTTGCAAGTGCTCTGAGGATAAATTTTCTCTGACCTGTTTAAACGAGTTCAAGGATATTCAGCATGATTATAAATAGATTTCAGGTATACCTTCACAACAACAACTTTTTCTCAGGATACGATAAATTATAATAAATAAAAATGTTTAACCAATTTAATGCACATCCGTTGTGCAGCGATGAATATAAAAGACATGAAAATGCGAATGTCTTCGGAGCGCGGTCTCCACATTCTAAATCTTCCGAAGAGTCCCACGTACTTGCTTATCTTCAAACACCCTTGTTATTACCGCGCAAGGTAATAACCGTGGCCCACGTCGCGGAATCTCGAGAAAATACACGGTACATTATTCGTCTGCATCCAAGCTGAAGAGTAGTCGAGCTCGGAAGCATAGAGAGAGCCGGCTGCTCGGCTATGGAAGTACCGAAATTGCTTTCGCCTCTGCTTTTGTGTCCCATTCCTGAATCGCGTCGAAATCCGGTGAATATTAATCAGAGATCTTACCGTTGGCGTCAAAGAGACGGAACGTAGAAACAGAGTCCGGGTTCCTCGGCTTGTTAGATGTCGTCGTTCCGTCCGACGTTGGCACGCTTTTACTCTCCGGAAATCCTGTTTATACTCTAGACCAAATTTGCGTTATTACAAGGCAATAACTCAGACATTCCTTCCTACCGTGAATGCACAAAGGGTGTGGTACCAGCATGTTTCCCCCACAGTTTATCGAACACCCTGAGCCGGCCCAGCTGCAATGATTTCCTCCCCTTGTATGGTCCTGAAACAACGGATACGTGAGATAATCGCCAGCCTCGGTGAGGCTCGAATAATTACGCGTCTAATTACCCGGTTTCGATGTGACGGGCTGGTTTGATTTATTGGCCAACTGATGATGCTCTTTATCATCGGAGAGGCTTATCTACGTAGGACTTTCGAAATGATCAGAGCCATTTTTTAGCGCATTTGTTTCCTTGAATTCATCCGCATCGATTCTGAACGTAGTTTCTATCCGCGAAATACTTGACGAGGGCCAAAGAGTTACTCCGATGCAGTTCTAGAGTGATTGTTAATTATCATCCTCAGAATCTATTCTCCGGGGGCGATACTTCTCTCGTGTTTCTTTTACTAATTGCCTTGCAAGGTTTTTGCAGGACAACTACACGGGATTATATTGACGAATTGCGGTGAGAAAAATTTTTAGTTACCGTTACCGCTCAGTTCTTGACTATTTTTATTTTTTACCACAATCGAAAAATATAGTTCTAGGTAGAAAATGAAAATTAGTTTTCTAGCTGTTACCGGAAAGTCTAGTATCCGTTACTATTCTTTCTCATTACGATCACTGTTGCTATATTTTCTTGTAATTGTTGCGAAAATTTAATGCTTGTGCAACAATAAATTAATGCTAAAGCATTATTTAATTAAAAAAGTAGAGTAAACCGAACAAACTGATTTTGCATTGCAATTACCAAAAAAGGTTCGACAATAGCGCAAAATGGTTACGCTTACCTCGTTTTTCGTTATTCCAACACTATTCGAAAAGTTTTTTTAACGATACTTGTTTTACTGAATTTATCTAGTTACCACAAAAAATGAAATGTTTCTCAGTGTGTGTAATCGAATAATGCTAAAACATTAAAGCTAGAAATGAGTCCAGCTAAGATTTCTGTAGCAATAAGAGACAACTGATTGATCAATTTTTCCATCGACTTCATAGAGTGACTGGAAAATAGTTTTAATGCTTTCCTCACAATTCTGATTGGATCTGAAAAAAGTTTGCTCGAATCTCGTGAGCTGAATTTCTTGGGCAATCCACGCAAGGGAAATAATGTTTTACACAAAATTACATTGTTCCTTGAATCCTATTGACAGAATTTCAAACTAAAATCAGACATCAAGTTTTAGTTTAAATCACTTCACCTAAGCCTGCGACATGTGGCAGTATATTACATAGTTTGCAATATTTGTCAGACTTATGGGTGCTCCGAGGTGTTTTAAAGTGCATTCTACAAGGAGGGTGAAATCACAGAGACCATTGAGCATGTATGTAGTAAAGGTAGACGGTTATCCTCGCACGCACACTATCAATTCAACGTAAACGTTGCACACTCAACGGAAAGTCTGCTTCTGGTCAATATAGCCTGTGTTCTCTTTGCGACGTGCCGCACTTTGTACGGATCCGAAAGTATCTCGAGAACCGAGACTCGGACAATGTGCAGACTGTAAAACGGTCTCGTAGAAGGTCACGTTCAGAGAAGTTCTAGGGAAATTCAAGAACCGGAATGCAACAGTGCAACACTCTGTGTTCCTTACACGAAGTTCGTTTAAAATAGCCTAAGTAATGAAACGGTCCTCACAAATTGTGAAATAGTCGTGTCGATCTCTTCACATTTGACGTATAAAATTTCATTTTATCCTTTTTCTCTGCATTTCGCATTTTAGCCGGTGAATTTGTCGCTAGTATAATTCAACCATATAACTAGAATTGCCGTTGGATATCAGTAAATAAAGATAATCCATTACTGTGATAAGTGTTCCCAACTCACAAACCATTGAATATCATTGAATCGAACGTTTATATATACAGTTTATATATATATATATATACAGGTTGTCAACTGTGAAGAGATTAGTTAAAAGGCAGTGTGGCTATTGGCCAATATTTTCAGGCCTCAACGTTTGAAGCCATATGCCCGCCAGCTTCATTGACAAAGTTTATCTTGCCGCAATGGACCACTTGAAGAGGCTGAAACAAACCAGAGTCGAGAGACCTTTGAGTACGTCGGCAAACCGCCATCGAATATTACGAATTCCTACATATCCAAATCCACGATCCACGAGGATATTCTGTTTGAAACGTCCAATTAATTGGTACTAATTAGATATTGTGTTTCACGTATCCGAAAAATGTCAAGTTCAAAGTTCTTGTCGTTTAGATTTAATGCCGATATATATTACTAGTTAGGTTAACTGTACTGTAATAAAAATGCCTTGCTGCCCAACAAAGGTACCAGTATCTCAAACCATGCTACCGTTTAAGGCACACGTATCTTTATTCCAGAAAGTAAATTATACAACAGTTTTGCAGTCGAATCAAGCTATAGTAATATATGGCCATTAAAAAAAATAAAAAAAAAAAACAACAACTTATCGGTAATCGTTGGATCTGCTTTCTTGCTAGAACAATCGTCATAATTATGAATACATTTTTATCATCAGACGGATTCCCGTGCTTTTAAGTCCTCTTAGGGACTCGGATCTGCGCGGACATCCGTTTTATTATACATGCTGTCGGAGATTTGGGCGGAAAGAGAACCATGATCGTGACTGGAGTGAGCAAATGAATATAAAAAATTGAGTCGGCGTTTAAGCGAGTGTCCTGAAGGATAGCCGGTTAACGGCAGGCCGCAACTTCCCAGTAAAATATATTATCGTTGGTCACGTAGATCGGGACCTTCCGCCCAATTAGTCAAACAACTTCCACGCGTTCCAGGAGCTGCACGAGGCGGAATCCCTCGAACACCCTTTGTCCAACTGTTTGAAATTCGACGGCCCTTCACACACCTATGACCGCCACCCGATTGTTTGGTACTTGCGTTGTAAGCTTCGGTGGGATTACATTCCAGCAACCGAGTAAACTCGTACCAATTAATCGGTCGCGGAGTTTCATGAATCGAGATTGAAAGCAGCCAATTTAGTTGAAACAAAAGTCTCGGCTCTTTTCAATTACGTTGTATAATTTCGATTCGATTTCTGCCTAAATCTACAACCCTTCAAATACAGGCTTTATTTTCATCCGCGGGTACTGAAAACACAAATCATACTGGTCAGGGACTATAGATAACCGATTCATCACAGTAGCGGAGTTTTGGGGTCTACGAGGCGAGGTGGATTCGCAACTTTTTCGGGGCCAGTCGAGGGTCAACATCCCATTTTCCTACCCCATTCCTTACCTAGATAATAAACTTGCCTTGCTCAGCTCGGGAGGGCAGATCGAAACTTGGAATATACCCTGCGTCACCCTCAGAGCGTACTTTATAGCATCGAATACTTTACGAGGGGTCCGGCGAAGCCGAGATGGCGTCAGATACATGGAAAAATGGCGGATGACATTCGCACTCGTTAGCTTGGATCAATTTTTGAATCACGGAGGACGGAACATCGGATCGAAAATTAATTATCCATCAAGTTTTGTCACCAAACCACCATCGAAGAGGTTATTTGAAATTCTTATTTCAAGTTTTCAACTTTAAATAGCAATTTATTTGAAACAGGGCCCAAATCTTAATCGTATAATGAACGATGTCTTCCTGATAATCAAATAGCTTACCGTGGTGGCAAACAATGCTTTTTTTTCAACAAAATCGTTTTTAGAGGTTTTTTCCGCTATAAAATCTGTTTAAAATTGAGTGTGATACGTTAATCATTGCGTTCCTGTTTAATGTCATTGACCATGGAATCAGTGAGATAATCCATTTGGTTGTGTTATTATTTTAATACTTAATAGATATATATAATCTAAAAATATACGCTTATGTAAAAAATAAAAAAAAAATTATTGGATCGGGAAAAATTGGGCCCACCCTGTAGCTTATGGTCACGTAGTAATTCAATTTGTCATTCTGCATGTACAAACGATGTAATTTTCTCGAGTCCTCAAGTAAAGATGATTCTGCCAATCCCACTTCACTGTCAATGCTTAAAATACTGTGATTTAACTTTGATATTTTTATATATTTTTTTTTTCTATTCTCTGAATTTTGTCACAGCGTGCATCAATGTTGCTTGCTTTTTACTTTACTTTAAACCCCAAGGAGTTTTTGTGATCAGAATTTCAAATCACAAGAATTAGTACGATTGCGTGACCTGGAAACGTTTCGTTCCAATCCTCGAACGAACAAATTGGTTTTTCTCTGGCGAATAATGTTCAAATCTAAAACAAATTTAACTGGCTGCGTATATTTTGGCTACACAATTTAATACTGTTCCATCTTTTCGAGGCACGCTAGTATTAATTAATGCCTCATGACAATATGAACATATCGTGCAAACTTGGTATAAAACTGGCGACTAGTATTGTAATTACTTCCATCTCACTTAGAAGACCAAAATTACTTTTGACAAAAAAAAAAAAAAAAATGCGGTTGGAAATTGCTAAAAGCAAGTCTTCATCCCTCCGATTAAAAAAAAAAATATCTCTGCTCTATGCCACGCAATCTTCCTTATTTTCTATGACTGAAATTTTACGATATTTTCAAACTTACCTAACTTTTAAATTTGCCATTTGAATTTCCGTAAAATTATATTCCTTGGTAGAATGAATCTGACAACACTCGTTGCATTTTTTTATTTATCGCGTGGCAGGACTAGAGTTTTACATAAAATATACCAAATCACACGAGTCGTCTAAAGTTTACATGGGATGCTTGATGTTCGTTAATCACTTTCACGTCAAATCCTAATATTTCTGATTGTGAGAGTTTTCTGTCGTATTCAACCTTGCGAAGCGATAACACAGGTGTATATATGTATAGCTACAATACTCTCGGTAACATTGCGGTGTGAACCATTAAATCGGACAAAGACGATGCGCGTGATGTGGTTTTATTGCGGTTGTGACTCGCCACTTATTAGCACATTGTGGAAGTTAATTAAACCTCTGCAAGGTACGCGAGTATTAATTGCTACTATCCTTTATGCCATCGTTTGTCTCTGCCGCGTGACGTTCACGCCAACCAAAGTTAACTGAGCTGATAGGCACTAATAATCGCTACTTATTGAAGGCGTGGTTATCTCACTAGCGGTAGCAATTAATTTCCCTACCTTTCGGAAGGAATTAAGTTATACCTACAAGTCAGATCTATTTATCCCTAATATTCGTAAAGACTTTGGTTTTACTTTCAACATTAACGATACTTTAATGTCATATTAATTATAATTTTAATAAAATTTTGTATTACTGAGTATAGCGGTAATTCATTTTTAGTACCTAAAGGTATGGGGGGTGGATTTGATACGTGATATTTTAGGGGGGATGAAGTTAATTCACCAACCGTTATATGATGGAGGGTCCAAAATCTTCTCCAAAAAATCAAACGTATTTGTTCAATGGCCTTTTAGGATCATCTGAAGATCTAATATCCCGGAAAAGAACTCGGCCAATTAATACAATTGGAATGTACGTTTAAAACGCAATTTTTACATACCACAATTTACTTTTTCTAATCATTGGAGTGGTCATTGGTGGTCGAAATCCAGAATTTTGACCAGATTTTGCGGTAACTTCGAACGCCATTTCGAATCTAAGACGGAATTTGTTTCTGTCTAATAATTTTTCAAAGCCATTTTCAAATTTTTATTTAAAATGGTAATAACTGAACTTGTATTATGGGAATTTAATTCTCTACAACTTTGGTTGTAACGATTTATTGTTTACGATCGATATTTTTCGATTTGAACAATAAATTCGATATCGTGGTCGGAGGTACTTCAGTATCTGGTAAAAATTGCAGTTTTTATTTTAAGAATGACCCCCTCAACCATTAGAAAAATCTACAGATATTACACAGGGTGTAACTATTGAAGACATTGAAAATGTAGTTGCAAGGGTATAGATTAAAAATTATACTAGATTACATTGCATTTATTAGTAACCAGGTGTAACAGAATGCCCGTTTTCTATTATAATAATTTAAATTAAATATTGAATAATTTCGTCGATAAAATTTTCTTCATCACCATTTTAATACGACAAAAGCCAAGGTAAAATAATTTTATCAAATCATTCGAACTGTTTTGTATATAAATGTATTCACATATTATGTGTATCAATAATATACATACATATAAAAAATTTATCACGAGCATCCAATTTAGAATTTTGCTTCGTTTTTGGCTCGACTCATCATTCGGTTTCCATGTATCACCTTTTGCAATTTTTACGAATTAATTTATACGTTTTCATAGCCTTGACCTTGCTTGTTTATACAATAATTTTTTTTCTGCTTACGACGAACGTTAAGATTTGATTATAAAGCGTATATTTGATAAACTTTCAATTTTCCGAAGAGCTCACTCCACATTTGCTCAGATTAGACACATGCCAATTATTTGGTCGTCGTCGAAGGCGTAAGAACTGGATCTTCTGAAATCATATTTGGGTTAGGCAGGCTTATTTGAATGGTACACAGAATACAGACATATTTATGTTCTGTACTGGTAACAGAATCGACATAAATACAAACCAAGCATTAACGACAAACATAACACCAAATATTTTCATCTTTCATTCATGAACAAGAGACATACGTGTATGTATATCTATGCTGATGAAACTCAGTGAAAACTCAGTAAATAGCGAAATAAAGTTACTTACTAATTTCATATCGCTGGTATCATCAAGTGCACTCGAATAGTTTATTTGAATTCATTATTCAATTTAAGTCGTTCTACCTCTGTTGTAAAAGTTCGTCAAAGAGATTCTGGCAACTCGAGTTTACCTAAAAGCAAAAGTCTTCCAGATAACCAAAGACCAGGATTTAACCACCAGCCAAACATATCTTAGGATAAATTGACGAGGCTTCTCGTAACGAACGAAACAATTAAAAAACCGAAATAAAATAACACGGAAGATAGAAATTCGCAACACGGTTAGCTGTCAGTTTGGTTGCACATTATCCAAAATAGAAATTTTGAGTTACGGTTACCGCTCAGTCCTTAGCCATTTTCATTTTTTACCACAATCGAAAAATATAGTTCTAGGTAGAAAATGAAAATTAGTTTTCTAGTATCCGTTACCATTCTTTCTCACTACGATCACCGTTACTATATTTTCTTGCGACTGTTGCGAAAATTTAATGCTAGTGCAACAATAAATTGCGTACCTCGTTTTTCGTAATACCAAAAATATTCACTTTTTTTTAACGATACCTGATTTACTAACTTGTTCCAGTCACTGTAGAAAATGAAATTTTCCTCAATGTAGAAGCATTTTCAATGCCAAAAAAAAATTGTGGGATCTAAATACCGTACCGTCAGATTCTTTCTTCTCTTTCTTTCGTCTACACTTCACATCGGCCAAGTAGAAATGCCTTCCCTGCATAAAGGGGGCGGAGGGGAGCGGCAGGTGCCCGTGCGACGTCATATTATGCGAGCGTCCTTCTCACGCGAAGCCCGAAGGGAGGCCTACAGGTGCCGAAGGGGTAGCCGGCCGGTGATTGGCGGGGCTTGAGGGTTGCGATGACACGGAGATACGCGTTTGCGGTGTCGGTGGCGCAGGCGGCGGGAAACTCCGACGTCGCGGGCCTCAGTCATTCGCGCGTCGCGTTACGGTGCGTATCGGAGTTGCTGGTTCCTCGTTTCGGGTGGTGTTTAACCGTAAACCGTGTTAAAGTTGACTCGATGAAAATTACAAGACACTCGTGATCGATCAGGGGCTGACTGTGCTGTGTGTGCGATGGTCACGGGGTGCGAATTTAAAAATTTTCAATCTTTGGAGTGCGCGGAAGAAGCGAACTTTTAATTCGTTTTCATTTATTTTCGCCGAATTATTCGAAATTTTTTTATATTTTGTTTTTTTTTTTTTTTCTTTTTTTCATTTTGAGCTGAAAATATGATCCTTATAATTTGAATTTTGAAAGTGCGTTAAAGAAACGAATTCTCAGCTTGTCTTCGTTTATTTCGAGCAAATTATTCAGTGAGACAATAGTTCAGGATTTATTAACATTTTGTTCTGTTGTTGACTTGGAAATTTAATGATAAAAATTTTAATTTTGAACGTGTGTGAAAGAAGCGAATTTTTTATTTGTACTCATTTATTTTCAACAAATTGTTCGACTTTACGGGATTTATTTATAGTGTTTTTTTCTATTTGAAAATATAATTACGATTGTACTGGCAAGATTGTAAATCTGTGCGCGAGTGATCGGCTTAAGATCCAGGGGTGGCAGCTCAACGTTGGAAATCGCGAAGTCTAAACTGAATTGTAAGTACCTACATAACTTCATAAAGTGGGTGGTAATCATTTTTCGCACAATTTCTACTTGTTGAATGAATTTCAAGTTGTGCAATGATGCTTGTCATTTTTTTTTTCTTTTAAATTCAAAAACAAACGCATACCGACAATGATCCACCACCTTGAATGTCAACGTGCGAAATACGGGAGACCGGATACTAGATAATGAATACAACTATACTTTCAGTCAATAAAAACCGTTTTGAACTGCAAAAATCAGTAACCTCTCCGAAATCGCCTAATTTTTCAACATCCATTGGTGAATTTCAACACGCGATAAAATCAATCGACATACCTGGATTTCAAAAATTGAGACGTGCTAGCAAAATACAAATCAGTTCTCATTTTTCCACCGTTTAATTCTTCTTCAGTTTTCATGCTTGTAACATCTAGAGACAAAGTTCAAGAGATGCGGTACAATTCGGAAGCAAAAAAAAAAAAAATAACTGTCCTCATTCTGTGACGCGTGATGATCAATCGATCAATTGTCGTGATTTCGGGGAGCTGGAAAATTCGACCGACTCGATCTGCGACGCTAGGACTACGATATACTCACGTTGTTTCCACACTTGGTGAATCCAGTGCCGATGTAAGTGTTGGTTGTATCTACACGTCACGTACGTTCCGCTCGAAGAATTCGAAACGGAATTATACGTGGGCACTGAGTTTACCAGACCTCGGACTGCGAGCGAGCAGTTGAACCACGTTCGCTACGTCACTTGAGATCCGTCAAGTGGTTGGCAGCGTTTTGAAAACGAAAAATTTCACTCACCTTTTATACCGAGACGGACACAGCAGCTTGCCGATCCAGCAATCGCGTCTATTTTCTCGTGCTTTTTGTGATATATTTTATTTTCAATCGAAACCAGAAATATCTCGCGAATTTGAGACGAAGATTTATTTACAATGCTTAGAGTTTGTTGCGGCAGCAACGTAATTGCTATCTTTTTTCTAATGATTTTTATACCGTTCGCTTTCAACGATTTATTTGCTCGTAATCAAAATTCTATACTCACCTGATCGATCCAAGTCTTGTTTTACTATTCATTATTTTGAATAGTTTTCATTCGAGAGGAGTAAAACTCGGCTTAAAGAGCCGTAAACATCGTCTATTGTGTTCGTAAAAATTTATTTGTTTCAAACAATCGTTACTCTAGCTGTTTAAAATGGATCGCTAAACTTTCAGTGCTATGGTGCATTATAAACTGTGTGAAATCTGCGTATGAAAATGTTTCGAAGTAATTTTTATAGAAAAGTGTTTCTCGTTGGTTTTAACATGCACGATGAACCCCGCGAATACTTTCGCAGCTCATTTTAGTTCACCGATTATTACTGAGTGCGTTAAAACGTTTGAAACAAAATGAATCGCTCAACGAATTAGTCAATCAATCTCTGGTATATGTTTATTAATTGTCAGTCTCCAACAATGGAAGTCAGAGTATCGAATCTTATTGATTGAATCTCAAAGCGTAAAAAGTTGAAAAATAGAAAAGTTGAAATCCGGAAAGGTAAGAAAACAAAAATCCAATGCCTAAAATCGTAAGAATTTTACCCTTTTCCACAATTTTAAATTTATTTCCAACAAGGCAAAATCAAAGTCATAATACAGAATGGTAACTAATAACTAGAAATTCTGGTGATTCCCACGTTGGATTTAACTGTGTTCTTACCTTTCCATTATAATGAAAAGAAAAAAAATCGTCATATTTCTACTCTCGTTTGCTTACGAAGAACGAAAATATTCCATTTTGCGTACCGGTGAATTTTTCATCGATCTCATCATCTGCCCACTTTTATCATCCGCACTTTTGCGCGAACTCATTTAACCTTTTTTGAAAATTTCATACCGTAGCCATTCCACCTCTTGATCCTCGCCCGGATTTCCAGCAAACCGTTAACCGCGATTCGTTGCAGAATTCCTGCATTTTCCTCACTAGTACGAGAATATCGGCAGGACACTTATGCATCGAAACACAGTAATTACCACTCCGCTGCCTTTAAGCCGCTGTTCTAATAATCCAGTTCCGGTTGAAGCCTCCATTGATACATCGCGTGATTACAGACTCTGCATACCTATTCACACAGTCATTCCGTGTATTC
Source organism: Neodiprion fabricii (assembly GCF_021155785.1). NCBI lineage: Eukaryota > Metazoa > Arthropoda > Insecta > Hymenoptera > Diprionidae > Neodiprion > Neodiprion fabricii. Next base: position 10,875,714 of record NC_060239.1, read on the forward strand.
ACGGCGTGTTTACATCGTGAGCAATTCATACACCAGAACCACCTTGTGCTCGGGTATCGTTTAGGTACCTACTCCTCATCAACGAACAACGGACTATTTATTTCGTGCGATCCCTTCTCGGCGTGTCTTGTTTCCGGCTTGATATCAACCCCATCATCAACGCTTATAAACCGATTCTATAAATAGATCATACCCGCGTTTCGGCCAATTAACCGGCCACCAAATACACGCGCGATCATCTTTACCATCGCTAATTATCCCGATCATTTGGGTCATGGAGATACCGAAAAACAAATATTGCGGACTCCAAGTGCAGCACTAACGAGTTTTAAGAACCTTTGTAAGATCCCAACGCCGTTCAATACACGTTCAGCTAACATTGGAGGAAATGAAAAAGAATCTCGTCGTTACCAAGAGGCAAAAAAATATCGGCTTTCTTATCCTACGATCCTTTTTTCGCACGAATTTATTTGAGCTTTTTTCACCTTGGAGATATTCTTTAGCTTGGCAAACTGGAGCAGTAATTTCATTTCGTTATTTTTAATAATCGTTTATTGCAAACGTTTATTTTTATTTATTTATTTTTTTTTTATTTTTATTGCGTTTTTACTCCTCCCGTTCCTTTTTGCGTCGATGATTATTGTCGTAGCGCAACATTTTATAAAAAGACGCCTGTCCAAGGGGTGAAATCGATTCGAGAATGGGATATTCGTATAGGAACACTTATTGGGAATTCGCAAAGTATGTGATAAAAAACCTAAGTGATAAAGCCAAAATTTTCTGCACGAGGGATGCAAACATTTCTGGCAAATATTCCACTCTCTATTCATCCCGTATAAGCTGTATTATACATATATACCTCATATATCCGTGATATTTTGTTTTATTTATCCGAACGGTGCTACGTGGTTTTTTTTTTTTTTTTTTTTTGTTTTCTCCCGAAGGCTATGCCTGAAATGAAGTCATATCAAATACTATGGCAGTTGAATTTCCCTCTAGATGGGAAAAAATAAAAGCCAAAACATTCGTAAGGAATATCCGACATGCAGTAGTCTTCGATAATCTTGAGAGAATATTTTTTTTCTTTCGTATAACATCAACACGGATTGCATAATGGGACTAACAGTCTCAGGCTAAATTAGTAATAATAAGTTAATGACAATTGCAAATCGCGATTTAAAAAAAAATATATATATATATGTATATATAATGAGGTAGAATAATATAATCCAAGCACTCTCTTCTCGTCTTTATAAAAATTACAAAAATTCAGTATTTCAATGATTGTATCTGAGTTAAATTTAGGGGAGTCGAAAGATGTCGAATAGCGATTCTCAAATAGATTTTCCTCCGAAAAATTGAGGTTTGCTCACTTTATCATCGTTTCTTATCAAGAATCATTGCGAAAGTAGTTTCGAAGGCTCAGCCCGGTCTAAGTAACAATAAATTTGTAATTTAACATGGAATCTAAGGACTTTGGCCTAGTTCCCGTCACACATGCAGGCACGAGTTTGTTTTACACGTAAATTACCGAGTGAGGAGAATTACTCATCAGGGAGGAACCGCCCCCGCTTTACGTTTCTTCTTCGAAAGGCTGCGGAGGTCACGTAGAAAATTGACCGGGTCGGGAAAGCGTGACGGGATCAAGATTACGAATATCCGTCACTCTCCGTTTCTTTTTCACTTGTATACGGCATTTTTTTAATTTTCATCTTCCTTTATTCAACGTATTTCATTATTTTCCTTCATTCTCCAGAAGTTATCAGAAATGGTCAGAATAAAAGTTATTCAAAATCAGATTTGCCAATTCAAAATTCGTTCCACTAACGCGCTTTTCAATTGATCTTTTATAATTTCACCTTTCTGTGGATGGTTTAAAATTCATTTCAAGCAATTTGATGCAATTATCATCGCTTTGAGGGACTCGTAATCGTAAACGATTAATTAATCATCACTGCTGCGATCGCTTTGACCCATTTCGTACAGTTTCATTTGGATATCAAATTTCTTTCTCAGTTGGAAATGCGACGGAATGCCCATATTTTATTACAATGATTAAGAACAAGTATTGAATAATTTCATACATTATTTTTTCTTTATGTCTGATTTCATTCGAGGAAAGACAAGATACAATAACTTGAGCGAATCATTGATATTATTATTCCCATCTAGTATATTGTAAATTCGTTATTTAGTGTACGAATTCATATAATATAGTGTAAAAATAAAAATATAAATGTAAAAACTTATTATTATCGTCCCGTATAGAATTTTGCCTCGTTTAATTTATTCGATTTCTCTTATTTCCTTTCGTAGTTTCTACCTTGTTTGTTTCAACAATGCTTCTTTAGAAATTACAATTAATATTTAAATCTGATTATAAAACATAGATTCGACAAACTTTTAGTCTTCGAAGAGCTCACTCCATTTATTATACCTATATTCTATTTTGACACGTGTCGCTGTTGTACGGTCGTCTTCGAAGGAGTGAGAGCGAGGTTTGAGGAAGGTGGAAATTCTAGACATAACAACACAGGTCAAGAATCATCTCTAGGCTTACTAAATTCGTCAAATATTTTGTTAGGCGGTCTTATTCGAACGGTACAAGAGCTCGGGTAAATTTTTGTGGGTTTAAAATTAAGACTTACAGAATTTAAGATTGACTTACCTCAGTATGTCTTGATGTTTTTTTTTTTCGTAGTACGTACACTAATTCACGATCATCTTCAATCATTCGAATTGCGATTTTTGGCAAATAAAAACGATCATAGCGTCACCGTTTTCCAAATCGTCGAGAAAATAGCTTTGTTGGCGAAAAATGATAATAAATATGAAATGCCAAAGGAGCTCAAACAAATGCTTACAAATAATAAGAAAAAACTGATTTGATTTTGCTGCATGCAACTTCGGGGGTATTTCTACCCTAATCTCGTTATAAACTCACCAGACGGTTGTAAGAAATTGCACGGTTTTTTCTGCAGAGCTTCGATTCCCAGCAGGACGATTTCCGACGCTTTTCCCCCCCGCAGAGATCTGCGTTGCAGGTTGCATCGTTTACCGAAGTGAAAACAGATCCTCGCTATCATCGGGACCTTATAAGGATTTTGAACGTAGTTAATTGAGAAATAACCTCTGGAACGAGGCAATTAATCCCACTAATTGGTTGCCGAAGGCCCGCCGGTGGCTCCATTCCGTCGGCCAAGAAATCGTTCGAAATAAATAATCCGGCGCTTCTTCCTCGCTTCGGTGTCTCCAGCTGCTTCTGCCTCGGGGAAATTATTATCTTGGCGACATTCTTGATTCACGGTGACTAGGGAAAAAAAGTAATGGATTATTTGAATATCTTTATCTGTTGTAAACAAGAGTGCGTTGACAATATTTAATATATAATTGATCGTTTTTCATTCATGAACCCAAATGAAAACTCAATTGTCTAAATTGAAACAGTTCACTTGTTTTACATTATTGTTTCTATTTTTTTTTTTTTTTTTCTTCATTTTCCTCCAATTTGTCAATCAATATTTTCCATCACACCACTTTCACGGAGTTTTTAACGAATCGAAAACGTGAACATCACGCTTTTATTCAACCAGACTAATTCATCCAAGAATAATGCCTCGTTATCGCGTCCAACACCGATATACCACTAATTGGAATTTCAAATCAAGGATTGAGTCGCAACTCGAATCGTTCCGACCACAATTTTTCTCCGTTCCAATAAGAGGGAAAATTTCACCCTCTCTGTGAACGCCATTCATCCGCCCTGTTTGTAGTCAACGACTCCGCATAATGCTGATGCGTTTATAAATTATAATTCCAGCACGCCGTGTCATTAGCTATGCAAATTCTGGATCCGGAATATCCTCCACCAAGGACTAAGTCATACCCAGTAGCCAAAATATTTTAAGACAGAGAGGATTGTTGTACACATAAGGTGACCGGAAAGACTATTACTTTCAACAGCAACAATATTACAAAAGCTACTTCACAATTTTGGCAAAAAGAAAAAGGAAACAAAACTGTACGACAACCACTTATCAATAAATCTCGAATCTGTATCTGGCAACTTTTCATCCGCGTAATTTATTCAAAAAATTCACGAGTATGATAAACACAAAACACAAAAAGCAAAATAGTACATTTTTGCATGAGCGATTAGAAGTTCCCCCGTGCCTCGGTTCTGTTACAAAACTCTCATTATAACTTGCTGATTACAACGACCCTGCACCTAATTGTTCGGGGCTTTAGCCGAAAATTTTTTGACTCTAAAACCCGAGGATTTGCAACGACCTGTGCTCAAATCGTCGTCCAAGCCGATTGCAGACAACTGAAATGAAATAGAGCTTTGCGAATTTTACGTTATCCTTGCCTATCTCAATTACAAATTCTAATTTCATACTGTTAAAAATTTCTGTACGACACTTCCTACACTGTATTGGAAGTTTTATTCGGATACGGAACAGCGAATTTACAATATACAATAAATATGCCACACAATTTAGTAAATTCAAGTTTCTGTTTTGTATCTTTCCTATAAACTTTAGTAAAATGAAAAATTATCATTGTGAATTTAATAAAAATGAATAGTAATTTACGTCGCTGCACCGAATTTGTAAATTTGCCATCTAATTTTGTAAATTGACAATTCTTTTGTACAGTAAATACAATCATTTTTAACAGTGCTCTTCGTATTTCCTTCTTTTTTACTACGCCAAGTAGGTTAAGAATTTTCTTGATCTTCTCGCGACTTTTCTCACGTGGTAAACTGTCGTCAGTAAAATGATCACCGGAATTCCGATCAATCAAACAGTCAATCAATCAATCAATCAATCTATATTTTGCTCCAACGACGCGGGTCCAAAGTGCTCCATCCGATATAGTGTATACCTACCGAACGTGATACCATACAGAAAATCACAAACTGCACCCGACTTATCGCTGATTTTGATCCCGGGTACGACGAGAGCGTGGACCGCGTTATATTTCCAAAGATAAAACACGTCCGTCTGGATACGCGATAATACGTTTATCCGTCGGTGGTGAGACGTTGCGCGAAATTCAACGCCTGGATGCATTTCTATCGCGATACTGCATCTGCGGTGACTGGGAACGCCGGTGAAAGGTGTCTAATAAATTTTCGTTGATAGGCCAAGTGTGAGGATGAGGAAATGACGAGAGTCTGCACGCCTGAAAATACTTGCTTGGGATAGCTTTGCGAGCATCTAATGAATGAAACGGAACGATTAAACACCTTATTTTACTGCGGTTGTGTGGAGGAAAGAAAAATTTACTAGAAAACTTTTACGTATGTAATGTCGGAGAATGGCCAAAGATATGATTCGCGAACTTTGTGTTTTTCGGGTAGGACGCATATCGGAACCTTTTATTTAACAAGGAAAATTGCGCACTTTGATTAACAAACTTTTGAGGATATAAACTATTCAATTTAAGAATGACACGTCTATTTCATCGAAGATTCTTTTGTTGACTATACGATCTTTTACCTCGCGTAAAGGTAAAAAGGCGTCTTTTCCCCCTTTGCATTTACGTGAAAAACATGAGGATACACTGAGAGAAGAGTTTATTTACGGATAACAAAGATATATTTGGACGTGGTGAAATAGTTATTATGATAAAATTTTAGTTGAGCCAAATATGATTTGTTAACTATTAACAAAATTCTTTCGATCATGTATAAATGAGAGCTGAAATTTAATTCAAAGCAACTAATCTAGTGTCTCTTCGACAAATAATTCCAGATATGATTGCAGAGTATAATTTATAATTGACAACAGGTATTTTATTCAATTTTTCGATGAGTTATGACGATACTTTGGTGTGGAACTGCTAGTATAATATATTGAGAGATGGAAATTTTGTTTTCACAGTGTTAACCTTTTGAGATGTGAAGAAAAAAGAATATCGGTATAGCAAATCATGCAAAAACGGAATGAAATGGAAGAAAGAGGAGAAAGGGCTTCAAGATAGGTTCTCGAATTGAAGATTGAATATTTCCGCGGCGATGCGGACGGAATTGAAAGCTGCGGTAGGGATTGAAATCGAAAAGTGTTTATCCGCCTTGAATATAAGTCTGCGGGCAAGCAATATGTTATACGTTGCACCTTCACACCTTCGGCAGCCTCATCTAATTAAATGTACGTGTATACATATATACATACATGTATAAATAAATAAATATATATACATATATATATATCGCGGGCGGACAGACGAACCGAGGAAGGTGTAACAAAATAATACGAAACCGGAAGTAGAGGATACAATAGCTGACGTGCTCGCGCTGGTGCTGCTGACAAACATTCTAACACGTTAAACCTCGGGTTTGTTGGACGTGCGTTCATGTCTACGACTTTGCAGAATTTATGAGGTCGCCAGCACATGTGTGCGTTGGAGAATTATTATAGCCGTTTCTGCAGGGGCGAGTAAATTCGACATGCCCAATTTTTTTTTTAATTCTATTTCGTTTCGTTTTAATCGACAGCTTTTTTTTTTTTTTTACCTGCTTCTTATTTTACTTTACGCTTATAAAAATGTTCGTGTTCTTTCATCGTGAAGTGATAATAGCTGCAATATCATTGAGAGAAATTTTCAGTTCCGGTTACCGCTCAGTTCTTAACTATTTTAATTTTTTACCACAATCGAAAAATATAGTTCTAGGTAGAAAATGAAAATTAGTTTTCTAACTGTTGTTGCGTTGAAATTACCGAAAAAGGATCGACGATAGCGCAAAATGGTTAGGCGTACCTCGTTTTTCGTAATTCCAAAAATATTCAAACAGTTTTTTTTAACGATACTTGTTTTACGGAATTTTTCTAGTTACTTGAACAAATTAAATTTTTCTCAGTGTAGGATGAGTTGAAACCGTTTCGTTTCTAGTCCTCTGGGATGAGATATTCCCGGTTCGATCGCGGGCTTATAGTTGCTGATGGACAACAATTGTTGACAAGTTGGAATGAAAGGAGGAATAAGAGATATTGCCAAATTATACTACGACTATGTAATGTAATAAAATATGGAAAGGCAGATGTAGATGAACTCGTGTTTTCTTAAAGTTACAAGTCTATGTCGTTTAAATGCGACAAGTTATCGAATTAATTGAAATTATACGAAGCAATTGACGGAGAGAAAAAGAAACTTCGCTTCTCTGCATTCTTCTCACATCAATCGATGCCGACAATGAGATGGGATCAAAGAAAGCTTGGGAATCGCCAGCAGCTTTGACGTTTTTCATTTGCTTTTAACGATAACGAAACCTTTCGTTGTTCAAGGTTCAAAATCTTGAAGTATTAGAAGTTGATAATTCAAAAATCTGTTTCTCATTTCAATGACAATAATTTTTGAAGCTTTGAGCTATTTCCAAGTTTTCTGAAATTTTTACCCATTCAGTTTTTTATTTTTTTTTATTTTAACACGTGCCAAGTCTCGGAGTAAATTCTTTCCGAATCTTCAACTCGCTCGTATCGGTTTTCCATTTTCTTATCTGTGTCACCGAGGAATAAGGTTTCAACAGCGAGAAACTTATGATCCTAGACTCTCGCAATTATACCACCGACAATCATTCCTGGATCGAAATTTGAGCAAACTAGTAACTTTCTTGACGGCACAACCGTTATAGCGACGCGGGAGGAAATAATTTGGAGGGTTTGTTAAGCTAAAACAGACACGATATTACCGCTGCAGCTAATTGTTCGCCGGTATATGAAGATTGTTAATTAATAATATAACTAGGCGTAGAACATGCACGTGTGTACTTTGGTATATTACAGCTCGCTCGAAACGGTATATCTAATACCCTGCGGGTCGTATTATCGTTCGTTGAATCAGCCGGTGGAACGACGACCTAGGCATGCCCATAACCATGTAACCCACGTATGCAGGATGGGAGAAATTTGTCGATGAACGTTAGACACGCTTCCCTGCTGAGGATAGGTTAAGGCTGAGTACTTCCGGACCGGGGTGCCTGTCTGGGTGAGGGTCGGAATCTCGAGAGATGAAAAAGCCGATCGGTCGACGAGCCGAAATTTTCGAGATACGAATTTTAATATAACGTATTATAAGTGTTCCGAAATTGAGTTTCTCGATAATCACTCATTTTCAGTAGAATAACCGTTTTTCCGAAACAGTTCATTCGACCGAACGCTCGTTTATCCGAAAAAGTATTTTAAGTACAGTCAGCATTTCGAATGAACAGAGCACGGAACTTGAAGATGTAGAAAAATGAAAGTTACGAAATTAAAAATCGAGAGCGGCTCATACTTTGAACAGTTGAAAAACCAAGCAAATTATTTGTCGAAAATCAAAAATCAGAAAGAGCGTATCGAATGGCCGAAATACCGAATCTCTTTAAAATCATCTCTCAAGTTACATGTATGAAATTTATTTATGAGTAAATAAAAATTAGCCGTGTGTGTGTGTGTGTTTTTTTAATTATAAAGGAACCAACGACACCGAATTTTTGGTGAAAAGTTGTTTTCTGGATCAAAAGAAACTTTTATAATCAGATTCAACTTGATTCGCTTCAAGCACATTTTCGCACCTTCGTTTTACCGTGTATTTGTTCAGCATATTGTCAAGCTAACTACGCACGTCCCATGCAACGTGCAAATATTCTCTACACACATGATCGATTAGTTACGGATCCTTTATGAGGATGAATAACCATCGAACAAATGATCGTGAGCACTAAACAAGAATCTATGAAACTGTTTCCTAATTCTGAAAACAATAAGGCATAGTTTTAATTTCCTGAAACCTGAATTTAAGAAACGAAACTGTGACTTCCATACTTGTAAGTTTCTTTAACGATCGTGCAATCGATCAACGTGAATCAGAAATAATTATCATTCAATTGAATTATCGACCAAAGTGAAAGGGTAGCGGGTTAATCACCTCGCAAGCTGCAACACGCGCATACTTACATTGCAGAAATACACATGCGAACGCGAAACTTGGCGTCTAGCAGGTCAGGTTAATTTGAGAATCGATTCCTCGTCACCCGGCACAGCCGAGGTTCGTGTCCCCCGGAGTCTCGATTTTTCCCTCGATATATAGATATACCTATAATAAGTACATTGTGCCGCAGTGATTTTTAGACGGTTCATTTTTCCGACCAGTCGGTTAAGTTGGCAATGCAGATTCAGCCCGCAGCGCCACCGCCGGCCGGTCGCGAAACAGGCTAAATCGACGGTCATGGGTTACGGTTAGAATTTATAGTCCGCACTTTCACTTGAGTGCGGTCCAATTCCTGTTCCTCGCTTACAATAATGAAACGGTTCATTTGAAAAGTTGTCGCTTTGAATAGGTTATGTTCGTTGTAATTATAGCAGAACCTCGATAATCCTAACCATCAATTATTTGAACCTCGACGTGATTTATCCGAACTTTGGTTCAAAGAATACGTTGCTGCTTGTTGCGGTTTTGCGAAAACCGCGCGTGTTTCGTCTTCCGACGCTAGTTCACTTCTAACGTTACTTCTACCATTAAAATACGCGTTCGGTGTTTGAAAGAGGTTTAATATGTGCTTCGATCTTGAATATATAGACTGTTGGCGGATTCAAATTTTTGTTGTACACGCTATCATTCCTTGAGATGAAAATTGTTATTCGGTTATGCGAACCATTGAGACTTGCCATGATCCGAACTTCTGATTATCCGAACTAGACTCGGTCCCAATTATTCGTTCTACTGTATGTGGACGTTAAAACCGAGCGCCAATGTTGCATTCTTTATGAAAAATGGATTTGGTTTCAACGTTCACATAATTACAACAAACGTAACCTATTCAAATTTAAATTGACAACTTTTCAAACGGACCGTCTCAGTATTGTAAGGGAGGAATAGGAATCGGATCGCAGTTGAGTATAAGAGCGGACTATACATTCGACACTACGTTAAGTTCACACAGGTTGAGCCTGTTTCGCGGCCGGCCGACGATGGCGCTGCGGGCTGAATCTGCATTGCCAACGTAACTTACTCATCGAGAATCACTGGGACCAAGTGTACGATCAAGATCGACCGGCTACGATTTGAGAAAAGTGAGAAATCCGTAATTTTTGAATCCTTAGAAAATCGTTGGTCTCGAGTTGCGGTGAATTTCAGGGATAAGAGAAAATTACCAATCTATATATTATACAATTAACTGGATGCGTTGTTTACATTTTTTTCTTTGCGCGCCGCATCACTTATTCACCTTTCTCGAATGTATTCAGAGTATTGATATATTTAAAATGATAGTTTCCGAATTTAGCATGTAAAAAGAAAGATCGTACGTTACAAAATGCAGCGACAAAAATTTCACGCTATTTGGTTGATAGATGAGAGTTTTAGAATGTTGAAAAATGTGTGAACAAAAATTTTACCGTTTCTATACAAATGACCGATGGATGCGTTTATTTTCGTTACATTTAATACTACCTCCGACTTTTCCATTACTTCATCTCCTCGTAATCGTTTTCAAATTGTTATTATATTATTTACCCCACTTATACTTAACACGCGCTTGTCAGATGTAAGCCTGGCTTAAGAAAATGTTAAATTTTTTGTGACGCTGTGACAAAAGTAGATTGTTTGAAAATTGCTTTTACGCCGTGGGACATAAAAATTACACTTTTTTCCTACATATTTTTTCGCACGAAAGCATCCTGTATCGACTCGAGAACTTCGTATTCTTTGACCGTTACAAAATGACCCTTTCATGTCAGGTTACTTTTGTCTTTATGGCTGAAAAAGAGAGAAAAAAAAAGCTTAAACGTAAAAAGCGAAACTTTATAGGGTTGCATGTACTACGATACTTTCTTTGCGACTGATCGATCTTTATTTGCAAATTCGATTGGAAATACTCATTGTCAAGTGTACGTGAGTGACATACGCTTGTCTTTATCGAGCTAAATCTAGAAACTAGAAAAGAACGTTAGTCACCCGTGATAAACGTGTAAAAATTTCCCCATTTACGAAATTTTTTGCGAAAAATAAAAATTTCTACCATTACGAACTTTTCACGCCCCTTTACCCAAGCAGTTGAACACGATCTGATATAAAGAGGTAACAGTTGAGTTGGGGCCCTCAGGAAACGAAGAGGATTAGGTAGTTTGTCTGTCTGCCCGACCATCCGTCTTTTGCTATCCTCGTACGCCACTGAGTCTTTGAAAAGAAAGGTATAAGAGAGAGGAAAGTGGAAAAAAATTCTCCCATTCAAGAAGATGGTTGTTCGTTGTCATTAGGGGAAATGATCCCGGCGAAGTAGAGTGTTATTAAGGGGATTTTGTATTAAAACAGTTCTTTCACCTACAGCGTCTGATCTCGAGTCAAAGTGAAAAAGCGTTAAAGAAATTTTTATTTATTACAATAACGGTAAAATTTTTCATGAAGGTTTGTACGGAAACTTTGAACTGAATATTGAAGTTAAGAAAAAGCAAAATATCAAAGGCTTATTTCAATTTGGCTAAGTACAAATTTTGCGACACTGGTAAAATGTATGAATATCTTTATTCGTATAGAATTGACAAAAACGGTATAGCAGTAAAAATTGAAAGATATTATTTTTCACGGTGTATTTACAATAAATTCTGCGAAACGACGGACAGCGTCAGTATTTGATATTTCTAAATGAGAAAATGATTGCGTTTTATATTGAATACAAGTTTCGAGACGAGGAGAGGAGCCGCTCGAATCTGAGCGAATATTCTCAATATACCTACAATCGTAAAACTCAGAATACTCTGGAGATAGTAAAAATTGGATCGGTACTTAATTAATTTCTTGCTTTTACTGTATATGAAATAAAACCGATAAAATTTAAGTATAATTTCGACAAACAATCATTCGTTCACTCCGCATGCATAAATTGAAAAAAATTCAAATTGATCTCGCGAATTTAATCGGTTGCCTCTCATTTTTCTCACCATCTTCTTCAATTACTAGTTTAATTAGGATGGATTGATCATCGTGAATTTAAAAATTTTGTAATTTGAAATTTGAACTCAGTGATTACCAAATTTCTAAAACACATCGAAACTTATTTGCGCGCAAATAAGCCAGAACACAATACTTTTTAATAATGTAGCGGTCTATTTTACACGACCATTCCTAATTGGCCAAAAAGTTCGTCACTGTAAAATTTCAACGCAATGTTTAACCAGAGGCTTAACAGAGTTTCGCACCAATTGCGTTCCAACCCGAAACAATTAGGCGTAATGAGATGACGTGTTTATCTGTAAGAATACGTTAGGAATATGTGAAAGCTTTTCAAAAAACCAACCAAACTTATCAGCGAATATTCCGAAACTTCAATTATGCGTAACGATTAAAAGCTGTAGATAAAGTGTACCGTTCGACGCTAACCGGCGACGGCATTAATGGGTAAAGACGGCTGTCGCAACGACTCTAATTACCTCGATTACGTGCACTTTATACGTCTACCCCATGCGTTGGCTTTACCTGGAAATTCTCACAACATCATGCACTTGACGTAGCTACTTATTGCACCTCTGATGCAATTTGCGCACAGGGTGAATAAACCGACTATAGTTTGATGGAGAGAATATTAGGTTGCACTAATTAATTGCGTTAGTTAATTAGCTGTAAAATAATTTAAAACTAATTTTGCATCTAACGATAGAATGTTTGAGGAACAGAAGAAGAAAAATTGCAGAAGCTTGCAATTCTCTCCATAGAGAAAATCTTAACACTGACAAGAATAATATTTATGGTTTAATTGGAAAATAACGCTGACTCAATTTACTTGCAATTCATTTTTCACAACGATAATACCAGCTTCTGCAAGTCACAGATTATTTCAATGGAAAATTTGGTCACATTTGGGTTGTTTTAAACAGTTCTCATTGGCGCTGGAATTCTATTCACGTCACGATTCACGGATCATTTCGTATTCCGCTGCAGTGATACTGCTCGCAAATTTTGAAGAGCGATTGCGCATGGTCATCCCCTATATTTATATTCTATTACAGAGAAGTTTTTTGTCGTATGTCCGAAATAAAAGGCATCCTCGCAGTATCGAAGATCCAGAAAAGTTCGGAAATTTGAAAAATTAAATATGTCAGCATGTTTAGTCAAGATCTACTACTTTTTAATTTTAGCAATTGTGTAAGAATTAAGTGTATCAGGAAAAATCTCGTTTGGTGTAGTCGCTAGAATATTTTAATAAAATGCGTGTCGTTAGAACGATTTATCGTTTGAATATTTTTGAAATAGCAAAAAAATTTGGTACAAGCAATTGTTCGGTGTGATTATACTCGTTAATATACTACATTATCGGATTATTTCAACATTTAAATCGTTTGTACAGCCTACGAAATTCTTGTTGTTGAATAAAGGCTTGATATCGATTTATTGCTATAGCACCATCAAATAATCTCAATAGTTATAAATTATGAAAAACAGTAACTCGTATCAGATTTTTTGGTTGCACCTATATCAAGCTCGTTTTCATTTTATACTTGGAAGTATATTCCTCGGTTATGTTAAAAATTTTAAATATTTAAGGGCTGTGCAGTAATCGCAGCTATGGAATTTTATTTTTCTCCATCCAATGGGCTAGTTTTTGTAATTTGACGATTCCCACGACATGTGAATTTCCTCAATGTTTTCCGGGAGCCTAAATCTTCACCCCGAATTTGCCTATCTTGCATTCGGGTTCTGGGATTGAATGGGACTCGTGTTGGACCCTAAGGATACAGATCCCGAATCAACTTCTCGGTATGTCCAGCCGATGAGAGACGACGCGTCGCGACGATCCAAGGCAATCTGTATTCCACGGAGTATTGGGCTTCCTGGGTCCTCGGTTCCTGCCAGGAATGCCTGAACGATCGGCTATTGTATTTGGCGTATCGATATACGCGCGACGTATAGATCCCCGGACAAATGACGTCGACGTATGTATCGGGATACCCACTTTAGCTCAGAATTTACTTTTCCCAAAAGACGCGGTTCTTTCCTTTTCACTGCCTGTTGTTATCGAAAGCACCGGTATAAGTTGAATTTCAGGAATTACCGAAACGGCATTCAACCAACTGTCAATTACTTTCCGATAGGATTCTTCTACCTTTGAGACTGACGAAACGATCGATGCGATAAACGTCGTCGTATGAGTTTCAAACTTTATTTCATTTCAAACCTCAAAGTCTCTTATTCTTCAGATGATGGCTTCCACCCCGAAATGATCGGAAGAAAAAATTTCGTGGGTTTGAAGAAATTAAATTTATCCAAATCCACAGTTTCTTAATCCGTATTTCCGATATTCGTGAAATTAGGTACCGTATGCAGAGTGCTTCCTAAATAAGTCAGTTTTGAAAAATGATTCCTCAGTTTTTTCGGATTTTCATCACAATTTCAAACCGTGCCGCCAGGGAATTGATTTTCCCATTTAACCCTTTTCACGGGAACAGTAAATCTGCTAAAGGATTTTGATGGAATTTGATATCGAGGGAATTCTTGGGTCGCTGATTATGAATCTGTACTCGAAATTTTGAAATCCAAAATAATGGTCCCAATATACGGCAATATCAATTGACCTTTGGGATGTTTGTCCGCCATCTTAAATTTGGAAATTCGAGTTCATATTCGTAATCACCGATCCCAGAAATCCCCTGATATCAGAATTATTGAAATAAGAAACTGAAAACATTAGAGAATCATGTATTAATGATTTGGAGCTGATTTGGGGAACTGAGACAGTCGAGATTTAGAAATAAACTTTTTAAGGATCATCCCAAGTCATACATACACATGTTTTTGTTGTTAGCGTTCAACGCGGAAATCGCTTAAATTTCACACAATTGTTAGACGGGGCTTGACCAAGCAGTAGGGTATTAAAATTCAAGTAGCATCAAGGGCGCCGAAGCTCAGACGTCGATTGTGTAGTATTCATCAGATCGACGATGATGTCAGATGATTGTTATGTAAGAACTCTTTCAACGAACGCATAATTTTACCTTAACTTGTCTCGAGTCAAAGTTTTTACGTGAATAATGATGAATGTTGGAGTAAAATTATTTTGAAACGTTAAAATTACGGTCATCTTTATTATTTAAAATAGAAAACAAATAATCCAAGTCAGACTTCTTCTACGGAATTTTACTCTCAAACTCAGCAACTGCTGGAATATTTTGAAAATGTTTCTCTCGTTCAAGTTTTTGCCGGGAAAACGTATATTATACAATAAAGTTGGCAAAAAAACTGAAAATCTTAGTTTCTGTGATATCATCGAAACAGGTGACTTGTCTTACGAAAAAGTCTAAGATATGATTGTTGCGTGTACAAAAGAAAAAAAAAACGAGCAAAAAACGCTTACAGCTGAGTAAATTTTTCAAAAAGCTTTTGGCTATACCATAAACGGCATGTCAAGTAAATGGTCGGTACCTGACTTTCGCGAAGACTGGTTCAAACTTCCCTCATTATATTGAAATTAACAAACCACTGGAGTGAGATGAGACGGTCGCCTGGTAAAGGTGTATTATTTGATATCAAGAGTTAAACCTGGCATAGAATGCCTGGCGCATATCTGCGTACCGAATTTAATGTTTGTCTCCGACGTGAAGATAAGCTCAAAGATCTGAACTTTTACTTGGCGTGGATGAGTTCGTATATCTACTAACGTAATACGAGGTGGTATAAAACTTTCGTGCGCTGGAATTCCAAGTCCGTGTGTATACGAATTGTAAAAATTTTACCGCAGTAATAAAGATTTATGCAAAGTCGTTGAAAATAAATATTTAATTAATAGCATATTTTCTAAACTGAGTGAATTTCTTAAGTGGAGATTTTCTTTTACCAATTGTCTCGAAAACTTTTACCAGTACAATAAGAGTTTGAAAATCGTTAGATATCATTATTTACAAGTATTCGGACGTTTAGTTGACGAACTCTGTTGGAATCGCGTAAATAAGTAAATGAGAAATTATTTTTGCTATAAAAATTATTCTCAATTAACGCATAAGCACTGTCTACAGAATTATGTGGATTTTCTTCGGGCTTAAAACCCACAAATAACTGACTGTTCGGTAAAAAAAAAAATGCGAATGTACTTCAGAGCTGGGACTATATGATGTAAAAAAAATTTTTTACAATCGTTGCGGTTGAATTGGCACGGAATTTCCTGTGCGCAATGTATCTATATTTCAATTTCAAACTCAACACATGAAACGAATTTAATTTATAAACGTCACATGATTTTATTCCTGAGAGAAAAAAAAATAAAAAAATTGCAAAGTAAACTGAATGAGTATAAAAAAAGAGAAAACTAAAATAGGCTAACTAAATTGCTGAAAACGAGTAAAAACAAAAAAAAAAAAATTCGCGACACGGAGAATCCTTTCGCTGGAAACAACTGGCAGGTTTCAAAAGGGTGAACCTGAGGCGGTAACTTCGCTGTATATGATGTTAATTAATTTAACGCTGTTTCGCCCGATGCCGTAGGTAGGTTTACATCGTATAATCGACGAACAGCCTGCTCGTGACGAAGAGGGAGCCTGAGCTGACACTCACTTGACTGTAGTTGCTGATTATTATTTCAGGGAATCGGTAATACGATATTACATTCTACCTAACGCTATTATCTGGTTACTCTCACGAGGATTCGTTCCGCTCATTAAACTTGATATCCTTATTTCATTGACAATGAGATACTTTGGGAATATGTTTACGGGTAGTGAAAATTTAATCTCTAGCGATGATGTTTGCACACTTTAAATAATCTGAGATTATTTTAGGATGCAAAATCAACGTTTGTGTTCGGTAATCAGTTGGTAGAATTTCTGACAAATTTGAAACGATATCAATTATTGTCTGTTGATTTTATAACTTGCATTTGATGAGAAATATCATTTTTTCTCCTATTGTACTTTCGCAGAATTTCTATTTAAAATTATTCATATGGAAGTACTTTGGAAGTTTTAATACTATTTCTTCTGTCACGTTCAATTAAATTTCGAACCACAATTTTTATGTTTCTAAATGTATTAAATGCTTTCCAAAAGATCCAGGGTCGAACATTAAATACTTATAATTGAAATTATCATTTCTTAGTACAAATATTTTCCAACCATTTAAATCAATTTTATCAACGACTTCATCGATTCAACTTGCGTCGTATAGGCAGTAATCGATTTCTCAAAAATTCGTATTTTTTCTTTCTTTTTTTCAATCAAATCGCAAGTCATTATTTCTTCTCATCGCGCTTTATGTAAAATAATGTCATCACTGAAAAAGTAGCCTTAAGAAACGATAATATAATCAGCCTCAAACATTATTTGTAAAATTGATTACTTTCAAGATTTATTGAATTAGAACGGAATTACATAAGATTGCTAGAATATAACAGAAAATACGATATGAACGATGAAAATAACATTACACCGCTAGATTTTTTCCCCATCGATTTCAGAAGTCGAATAAGGAGAAGTCCAAGAATCGAATGGAGTTTCTACCCGGCGGCGGTATAACTTGTGCTGTATATCCAATTTCCACATCAATAACAATTCAATCCCGTATATTCCTATGTATGTATGTGTGCACGTATCGTGCCCTGCGAAAATATTTTACCTGGTGTTTTTTTTTTTTTTTTCCCCGAGGGATATCTTGCGGGATCAAGAGATGAGATTTAAGAGGGTAAATCGATAAATTATCGCGTCGATTCCCAAACGCCACTTTCGACATGCTGAGTGACGAAAGCTTTTCTCGCAGGTATTTAAATACGCGGAAAATCGAATATCGATAAACACCTTCATTGGCTTAGGCAAGGAGAAAGGCTTGCGGCTTTTTCAATAAATTTGTGTAAATTGTGATTGAATTTAGATTATAGTATCTGTAAACCGGAAATATAACTTCAAAGATACGATATTGTCTTGACGGTTATTCAAAACATTGATCGCAAGCTTCAAAACGGTCGAGTCTAAGATAATTCTTTGTTTTTTCAATGACGTGTTTCATCATGATTACGTGCCCGATTTAAGATCAACATAGTTTTATGCGTAATCTGCAGTAATTTGGTGAACGTTTAAGTCATGCTTTGGTGAACTGTTTCAATGGTTCTGTAGAAAAATCAAATCCACTCTTCTAAAAAATGGCTATTTCGATAAAAACAACCGGTTTAAAGCTTTGTAACAATTTTTCTTGTACTCTGGTTTATAATACGGCGAAGGGCTAGCAAAAAGAATGCAAAAGTGTCAAATTTTTGTATCTGCAGTAATTGGAGTAACTCGATACCGATTTTGCGTATCGAATATCGAAATAATCACAACGAAGGAAAGTTTTAATGATTTCGATTACGAAAGTCGTATTACGGCGGAAAAATGTGGCGAAGAAATCGACTTTTTGAAAACTTTTCGAGGTCCAGATTTTCTCTCTAATTTCTTAAAGATGAATCAAAATGTTTCAGAGAAGAAAAAAAGAAAAAAGAAATAAAGAAAAAAAGGAAACGAAGGTATAGGAAAAACTGTCGAGTTTCCTGAATCCCATGACAAGGATCTCTCGGGTAAAGCTTTACGGAAATGAGGTGGAAAAATTTCCTGGGCTGAGTCGTGCACAAATGAACTTCGTACCCAGATCGCATGGCGCCCGTATAGGGCCAGACTTATTTATAGCGTCGCTACCATCCGGAGATATTGCGGAGAATCGTGATTTGCATTTATTCCCTGCAGTGGACGCAGCCACGGGCGAAAAATTCCTGCGTCTTCGAGAAAATTGGGTAAATTCTCTCGCGTTCCACGGATACCTCCGGTTTTTCATGCACCTTGTGTATCTTGACGTGAATTTTCGCCATCTTGGATCTTTTCTTTTTTTTATTCTCTTTTATCTCTGCTCATCTGAAAACTTTCTTATTCCCTACTAGCTGTGTTCGAGAATGATATATTATTTATATAAATCTATTAAAGCTGGTTTTTTTTTTTTTTTCTTTAATAACGATGCATTAAGCATATTATATGGAAGAATTATTGTTGTTTAGAATCAAATTATTGCGAAAAGAATTCGGTTCATGTTATCAAATTTTTAGGTGATATACCTTCTTACGTGGGTAAATTCTGATCTGACAATGAAAGGAACAAGTTGACACTAAAATTGAATTACTAAGAGAATGGAATAACTTTTTTCACACTTCGTATTTAGTCAAATACTGTATCATCAACAGCAAAATAAAAGCGAGCGTGCCGAAACGAAATTATTTTTATTCCATGGTGAATAAATTTTGTATCTATCAAGTGCAACTTATTCATGATAAATAATGGTCCAAAGTAGAATCATTTGCAATTAAAATCTAGATATTTCAACTGAACTTAATCAAACATTTTGTCCGTTTTTTCGCAACTTACTTAACGAGAGTATTTTTACTTGTAAAAAAATAAAAAGAAAGAAAACGAATAACGACAAACGCTAGTAAGTTTTATAGTTGAACGTTGGATGAGTTTCGGTGAAATGCCCAATATTTATGTACAGCTTTTAACAAAGGAAATATAAAAATGTAAATTCAGCTGCTATTCTGGGCAGCATAAGAATGTAGATTTGCTACGAGATAGCACGCAGGTAATAAAATCTAGGCAGAAACATATTTTTCTACGACTTTGTTGCGTGTCTATTGCTGATGTGATGTATTATAAAGCGACGTAGGTACGTGTCACTCAAATAAATGTCAAAGAATCTTGAATAATATTTTATTGATTAAAAATAGGTCAATTGTAATTATTCTTTGAAAAAAGGAAAAAAAAATCTTTACCAAAATATTTGTCATCGACTAATTAAAATCAGCCTTATTGAACACAAAGAAAAAAAAAAAAAAATACATAAAAACTTATGTTCACGTTCACGTTAACACAGAGGAGGAAATGCTTAGTTAAAATCAGTAAATAAAAATATTTTTGTTGCTGTAACTATAGATAAAGATTTGAGTTGAATTAAGTAAGAGGTGTGTATGAGTAACGGACCCTCTTTTGTCAGTCAAAAGTTTCTCGGCTTAGCCACTTGAGTCGGGCGCTACAATCGGTCAGAAACTAAGCGAGCCGGGCTTCAAATTTTTCATTCGAGCTCTGGACACGGTGACGACCAGCAATGCGCGAGACAGTCAAGTAGATTTCGGTTTCCAAGCAACAACGATACGAGGGGGGAGCCCGTCAATTTTGAATTTGAATACGAGTATACGCGGATGAATGTCAGAGGTGCCTGGTTCTCTGCGGCGTGAACACCGAGGTGTTCACGTGTGTCTGATCATGAGCAGACTGCACGTATCGAATCGACCATTGTTCCAGATTGTTGCCATCGTTGAAAGAAAGCTTTAACCGCTCCCGCGGCTAAATATAAAGAAGTTTTTGGATTTGAGGCGGGTGTAAATATGTGAGCCGAGCCCCTGGCGCCACGATTGATAAGTTAGCGGAGGCCGCGTGGACTTAAAAACGTCCATGCAACCGCGTTGGGACTCCGGTGTGGGGTACGGCATGTACACTTGGGGACAAAGAATCTGAGACGGTCAATTTTTTACACTAGACAGTTACGTTGGCAACGCAGAGAACTCTACAGCGCCACAGTCGGCCGAGCGCGAAACTAACTCAATCTCAATAAACGTAACGTAACCCATGATCGTCGAATCTAATCTTAAAATATCGCGGGGATAATGACTTGTTGGATTGACACGTCAATTCGATCCGAATGAATACAAAAAAAGGAAGAAAAAAAAAAAAAAACTGTAATTGATTTCTCCACTTCCAAATTCGTAACTGCTTTAACTGATTCGTTCCTTTTTTTTCACATCCCATCACAGGATCAGTTATTAATTTTGTATCGTTTGAAGTATCTGATTTTCAGGAAAAACTCCTCTTCGTTTCGAATCAAGGAACAAGCCAGATAATGTCGTTTTTTTTTTCTTTATTAAAAGATGTTGATGCATTTTTTTCAAACTTGGGCATGTACAGGTTTCTCGAGTATCTCTGCGAGTGAACAATTCTTTCACGAATCCCACCTTCGGTACTGATTTAAGAGAACAGTCAGCAACATTTCTGCCGACAATCAGTTTCGCTGAATCAACAACAGTGGCTCAGTTTACGCTGCACTATTATTTCGGTTTTTCTGTAGCTGTATTGTACTGCTAGAAACGCGAAACGTATGCCTGACTCACAATCGTTGTAAGGAATTAGCCAACGGCAATATTTCACTACTCAATACACGATGCATTCCGATGGTAAAGACTCTCAAATATCATATCGCTATACAAAGTTCACCTTTACGTACACGTTACAGATATTCTACATATAACTTTCAGCACTTCAATTATTTTTAACAATTTCACAGTAGAACAAAGTTTGAAATTATAATAAGCAGGGGAGGAAAAGGGACACTCGACAAATTAATTTAATTACGCAGAGTGCCTACAAATACGTTTTTCTTATCATGTAACTTTATTTATAACGTCGAAACAATTTTGTTTAAAATTGAAGCAATCTTCTTTCGTCGATAAATTACTTTGCTCCAATTAAAATGTATCAGATGATTAATTATTGAACCCCGTTAAGACTTGCCGCTAACTGAGCGGCGTGAATATTCACTCACAATGATAAATTGAATACACGAAGTATTTCGCCAATCCTTTAATATCGCCTTTACGAATTCTTGGATCCCATCATGTATTTCAAACTTCAATGTTTCTGCTTACGTATAACGATACAAATTTCGTAGAAAATTACAATTCATTCCGTTTGGAACTCTTACAATTTTCGTTACGCTCGTTTTTCTGTGAAACTAAACTTTTTGCTATCATGCTTAGAACTAAACTCTCTATTATATCTCAATGTATGTATGAATTTAAGGTTGGTTTTCTTCAAAAAAAAATTTTTCCTTAGGCACCCACCGAATAATTAGTCTATAGCCTCAAATGAAGCTTTGTGAAAACTGAACTCGGTAGCAAAATTCTAAAAGTTATCTCATCCGGTTCGAATCTTTCGAACACTATAACCGAAATATCTCGAATACTATCCAAGTTGGGAAGCTGTTTCTGATCTCATTTTGTAGACACTCAGATTTTTTATAAAAAAGGTTGAGACCACTATACACCTAAATCTTCATCCTGTATTCTATACGAACGTTTAAAGTTGAGTGCATTGAACAAATGAATGAAGATGCTTATTACCCTGTACATTTTTATCTCACCCGTGTTGTAAGCTGATACAAATAATGTTTCATCGTAGGTACGACATTTTTTAAACAACATTTGATTATCTACAAAATGCAACCAAGATCAGTTTTCCGATTTGTGTAGTTTTCGAGATATTTCGGTTAGAGGGTTTGAAAAGTTCAAAGCGGATGAATCATGTTTCAAAATTTTTCCACTTAGTTCTGGTTTCACGAGGCTTCATTTGAGGCTAAAAACTAACTTTTCGAAGGGTATGTATGAAAAAAAATTGTTAAAAAAGAAACACCCTTGTCATTTTTTTTTTTTTTTGTCAGATAGCGTAACACACGGGGGTTCTAGGAAATGTCTGCTGATTTTTGCGGGTCTCCGATTTCCCCGAGGGTATAATATCCCACGTATTATACCCACACGTGCCGCACGGCGAATGTCTTCACTGAAATATATGCGGTGATGTGAATCTTGGTTGAACATGAAAGCATGACTTAGGGATGAGGCCGGCGGGACTTTTCTTGACGCGCATCAACACCGGTTGGAGATAAAAAGGGATACGTCTCTTTGAGTAAATTTGAGAATCGGCGTGAAATTTACGGTCCAACGCTTTTCGTTATTGGATCCAAGGTGTTTTCGATGTTTATAATTACCTATTGGGAAGTGAGTTTCTAAAACGCGGTCGTGTCGATTATTAAAAGGCGATTAAATCTAGCGCGAACAACGAAAAAAAAATTGGCGGTTTCGCAATAATCACGAACAAATGATGATTTTCAATGAATTATATCAAAGTAAGAAACGGTAGATTATAATAAATTAGAACCGAAAGGTTGATTATCAAATTTTAGCAGAATTCGTGAAGAATTTTGAGGATTTCCGAATTTTTTTATGCGTCGCTTGTCACCATTTTGTAACAAAGTCATCGCTTGAATTTAAAAAAATTCTAGCGTCTCGCCGTCGAATAGTTGATTTTCCTCCCGAATTTCATTCAGATCGATTTGGCACTGTTTGTTCGGAATTCAGGAGATGCGTAAACGGAAATAGTAGAAGTCTCAAACGTTTCGCGACACATCTTTACCGAATATTTGAAAAAACATTTCCCTGATTGAAGTTCGTTGAAAGGCGACAGCTCTTACAACCTTAAGTAAAGATGATAGAGCAGGAGACGTTTAACGAAGATATATGAAGATATTTCATAGACATAATATCAGAAAAAGCTCTTAGCGTCGATATATTGTGACAGATTTATCGAGTAATTTCCTAATATCATCGTCAATCCGTGAGTATATATTTCTGCACTCTAGACCATCGGAACTCAATTTTACCAGAGAATCAAGGAAATAATGCCTGTCGCCTTTCAGTTTCATAAAATATCAACGAATCTCAACATTGTTTCTTTTTTCTTTCGATTTTGTTATTTAAACAATTCGATAACTACCAGACCGATGAAACCCAAAAATCAATTAATTCTAATATAAGAAGAACGATATATTTGAGTGATTATAAAAACTTCTTTCACGTAATTTTTTTTTATCGTTGATTCGTTTTACAAGTACCGTGTTATATAAAGCTGAAATTATATCAAGTTAATATTCCTCTTCGGCGATTTTCGAATTACTGTCCTTGTGTGAATATTTCGCGCAACAATTTCAAACACTGAAATATAAAGTATTATGATGTATTTCTTGCCATTTATTGGTCTCATTCGATGTATAACCTTGTTAAATTATACGGATGTACGGTATAATAATGGGAAAAGTTTTCAACACAAATTATTATCATCAATTTAATATAGAACTGCGTTATTACATCGGTGCCTGTGGAGAAAATTTGTGATTCAGAAGCTTTCGTTCGAGTTATATTCAATAATCTCTACGGTCCAACCGATAAAGTTCAACCGAAATACACTCATAGCATATCTGCCTGCGAATGTAAATTGTACGTTTTATCGAAAGTTACCGGATTACAATTCGGCCGCATGATGGGGCGAAATTGAACGATACCATTGATTGGTGTTCGGTTCGCATTAAAACCAGTGGTGAAATTTTTCACCGACGTTGAACCCCATTTTTATTCTTTTCCTATCGCCCTCCTCTCGTTACCGATTTTACATGATTCACGTGGGCTCGTCATTTACCCTCGAGAGGTGAATTGTTTCGCTTTGATCGTTCAACTCTGTTTCTTTTCCCGAAATTAAACACCCCTATCTCTGGAACCGGAGCCGCTCAAAGTCACCGTTTAATTAACACAGGCGGACGGAATGGAAATTTTCAAACGCGTGGACGGCTGTAGGCTGACAGAGTTTTTCCAAACTCTTAAAGGCTTGAAAAAATCGTTGCAAAGAGCGACGTGACGACGGAGAGACTTTGCAGTGTTTATTCCCGGTGACTGGGGAGGAAAAATGTAAAGTGATCAAAAGTTGGAGGAATTACGATACAGAGTTTTCAAAGACTCGCAAGTGTGTTTTATAAAATATGAAAAGTTGTAAGAATCAAAAAGTCAAAATTCATGGAAAGACGAAATATTGAATCGTCAGAATTCTGGTGATTCTATGTTTTGGTTTACTGCGCTTTACATTTCTGAATTCTGGTTTTTTTTTTTTGGTACTTCCAATTTTTACATTTAAAAATTCTACGTAACAGACTTTCGCATCGATCTTTGAAAATTCGTCGTTGCGAACTTTGGATTCTCTAATTTCCCCACATTTTTCTTCCCCACTCTGTACCTTTCATATAATTATACGCGGAAATGGGAACCTTTAGAAAGCGCTTCAATTTATCGTGGAACAATTGAAAAGGAAAATTAAAAAGGCTGTAATTGCCATTTAAAAAATCTAAGAAATCTGTAAAGGAACATTTTTTTTTTTTAAATATCCAAGTCACAGCCTTTTTTGAATTCTCCTATTCTGCGAGGCACGCATATTTCTGCGCATGTAATCCACTGAGGTGTATAGACGAGGAATTTTCAAGGTCCCACTCTTGTGTGAAGCTCGGCGTGGTATGAGACGGGTTTTCCACGTGCAGTTTTATCTCGTTCGTACAGCGACCGGAGGAAAAGCTACTTATACGAATATTCTTCCAGGAATCATTTTTTTACCCGTTCCATGGGGAAATATTATTTCAATGTACGGGTGCATAAGTATAATCTCGTACTTTCCTCAATCCCGGAATTGAACTTGGAGATAAATTATAAGCCTACCGCAGGGTATTCGATCCGGCATATTTGATGAGAATTTTGCGACCGATTCTCGGTTCGGAAAAACGGTCAGGCATCAGTTTTCGATAAGTAAGTTGGTTGGTGTGATTGATTTTTATTAATTTTTGACGAGGTTCACTCTGATATTTTCGGTTCATTCAAAATCGAGAGATAGGTTTAACGGTTTTGAAAATTGACACGAATTCAAGAGTTTCGCGTCAAACTCGATTGTGAAATCTCAAAATTTAGATCGACGCAACTGAGGGATGATCCAACACGTTGAAAATTAAACTCAGATACAATTCACGATTGCAATAATATCATTTTAATTCAAAATCAAACGATAATATAATTCATTGCAAAAATTTAATGAACAACTCGTATTTCGTGTCATTTTGATGTATACCTTGGTTGTGAAAATTGTCTGACAGGCAAACAAAAAAGTTTCTGAATTTCGAAAATCCCTGTAATTGCAACACAAAACCGTTTAAGTGGATTGTTTTCAAGAGTGTAGATGAAAGAATGTTTTATCCAGAGATGAAATTATGGGATACAACTTGGGAAAAGTGATTCCGGTATCTCTCGAGAGAATTTGTTCCCTAACACAGTTTTACCATCGCAAAACTTAGTTTGCGATTCGGTTTTGAAGTACGTTCAGCTATGATTCAGGATCACTCCCGAAACTCGAGCTCTGGCTTACAATTAGTAGGATAGAGTTGAACTACAAGAAGTTCCAAAATTTGGAACAATTTAAGCTATGACATTAAACGTTAGAAATCTAATTGGTACATTCTTTGGGGTGACTCACCTTACAACCCGTGTAAAAATAACCCATACAAAAATAACCAAAGACAAAAATAACCTATGGCGAAAAATTCACAAGGCATTAATGACATTAGATTAAATTAAATCAAGTTACAATCATGATATTTTTGTCATGAGTTATTATTTTTTTTTTTTTTTTGTGGATTATTTTTGTGTGGGTTGTCATTCATGAGTTGTTTGGTCCTAGTGCCAATCTTGGAGGTCTCGACATTGATTGATCGATCCTTGAAACAATAACGTGGGTCTAGAAACAATAATCATTATGAATCTTTATCTGTTCTCTTTTCTATCATCACCTCTACCGTCAATATTCATTCACATTTCACCATCGATTTCGATCCGTGGGAACGAACAGCGTCCAGCCGAGAGTTGGCACTCGACTCAAGTGTCGATATACGCCGAGTTATCACTATCGGAGAAGAAATAAACGCCCAGCGGCAAATCTTGGCAATGCTTTTTCTCGTTTCCTCGGGCACTTGAGGCCGGAGAAAATAACGCCTCCCTCGTACAATACGGTCGATTATTTTCGAATTCGCAGTGCAATTTATGACCAACGCAATATCACAACTTATGCTGTTGTTGGCGGAATCTTGTAGGTCATATCATACGGTCAAAGTTGCCAATCCGAATGATGGCTCAATTATTTTCCTAGCGAAAATTTTTAGCAAAAAATGTTAAATCATCAGCGCCAAAAAAAAAAATTGATAAATTATTGATTTTTTACGAAATGCTCAATAGATATCTTCCTGATTTTTTTTTCTAATTCATCAACTGTCGCAAAAAACGTTGAATATTTCTGGAAATATTCGTCTTCACGCATTTATAATTTATAAGGGAATTTCAGCGATTTTCTGTAATTAACTCAGAAAGGTTTCAGTTCGCCGAATTCTCGCAGAGTTTCGAAATCCGTTAATTAACGAAAAATTATCGGAAAATGTCAGCAAAGTTTGTGAAGAAATTTCCAACGAGCTTATTCTAAACTCGTTCTGCATCGAAACAACAGCGATGGTTATCTATATTTATTTCTCTTCTGGAGTCTTACAATCAGTAGCTGATCAAAATCCGTCAAATCGTTAAAACTTGTTGCTCGTTGTACGTTTCCATCACTTTTCTTCCTCGCGGACAGTCAGGAAGCGCTGAAAACCATTTTGATACAATTTGTCTTTCATCTGATCTCCGTGCCAAAGCAGATAAGGGCTACACTTAAGTTCAATTTGTAACGCCGATAGCAGCAACAAATGAGCTAATATTATCAACGAGGGGAAATGGTCGAATCAATATTTATCGGTTGGATGTAAAGCTCCTTGCATCGAGTTCCGGATTAAAACACTCTCGGGAGATCGCGGCGAAGTGGCTTTTTACCTGTCAGGCAAAGTAGATCTTTCCTGAATATTGCGATCTCCGTGTTTACAGGAACAAGATAAAAGTCGACTGGCGATAAGAACAATGGCTAAAGTATACAGACGCTGTCATGCTGTAATTGTCTTCGTAAAACTTGAGCTTTTTTGACTGGTGGAGAAAATTATCGATGGTACGATTAGAGGTGCGAATTCTAAAATTCACTTAACAATTAGTTTTATTGAATATTGGAAACATGACAATTTATCTTCATCAAATTAAACCGACTTTCGCAATGTTTTATATACTGACGGATGGTTTGATATCCAACGTTATACGTTAGCTGTCTTTTTGGAAAAGAACTAGATTGCCAGTGATCAAAATCAGTTTCCGAAAATTTTCCAATGCTCTGGACTGAAGGGAAAAGTAGACTGAAAATTTGCCTCATAAACTCTAATTATTCTACTATACTTATATTTTAATTATATGCTATTGAATTATTTAGCGCATGCGCAATTAATTTTCAAGTTTCAAGTGATTCTTCCGGTATATAATTGGACCTTCATTAACGATATTTTAAATTTCGCGAAGAACATTTCTCTACAGTAGAAAAAATCAATGCCGTAATTTCAATTTTAAGGTAACTACCTAATTCATGGTTTCACATACCAAAAGCACGAACATTTCAATCCAAGGGAATTTCCGCAACCTCTAAGGGTTCCCTCAATTTCCAGCCTCATTCGCAATCTGAAATTCCAATTGCACTTACAGTTACCAGTCACATTGCAACGAACGTCACTGTCATACTGTTATCATTGATAAAACTGTTGTCATTGTTATTATCACGCGGCAAAGTTGAACTTTCGTTTTGTACTCATCGAGCTTCTCAACTTCCCTGCTTCCCGAGGGGAAAGTTAGACGAATCACGGCATTTGACGGTTTCCCGTGACTCTCGGGAGTCTTCCGCAGTCCCTTCAGTCTAGAACTGGCTTTACTCGGATTTTCACCGCAGCAGTCCTGCCCTTGCAATTTGCGAGGAATATACACGGTGTCTCGTTTTAATCAATCCAGTCAATTGTCTCGAAAACTAAAAGCGTGAGTGAAAAATGTTTCAGACAAAATTTGTAAGGTTTGAACGGGGAAAGAAGATGAAAGTGTCAGCTTTTCTCTAAGTGGATCCTCCCAAGGTCACATGAAGGTCAAATTCGTTTTTTTAAACGAAACATATAAAACTTCGGGCGGGAAGTATAATACCCGTACTTTTTGATGCCCTTTCGAATGCCGATGAAAAAAAATATACGCTTCCGTTAAAAAAGACCAAGTTAATTAACTCTCTCTGATCTTGGCGGGTCCACTTACGGAAAATCTGACACTCTCACTTTTACACCCCTTCTTACAGTCTTACATCTTTTGTTTGAAACGTTTTTCATTCACACTTTTGGTTTTTGAGACAATTGACTGGATTGATTAAAATGAGACAAGGTGTATATATCGCGAATCGAGCTGTGGTTGCAATCTCATCACGTTACGCATACGTGCAAGTTACAGTAGATGTATGCGAGAATGAAACGGACGCTGCATCGTGAACTCATTGTCAGCTGCAAGGGAAGTCAAGTTTCAAAATATAGCTACAGTACGTTGAAATATGATAACTTTGTCTATAATATGCAAATCGACATTCATATTCACAATTTAACAATAATTTATAATTCGATATATTTTTTTTTTTTGTTTGTTTCTCATATCAAAATCTCTAAAATTTTGAAACTTATTTCATTTCTTCGATAAGTCTAAACAGTGTTTTCATGCTGTGGAAAAACACGTTTGCACATCAAGTTCACTCGTATTAATTGTTAAAATCGCGAAGAACAATATCGATACTTATAATTAGTCGGTAAAATGTAATTGAAGAACGATTTAGCGTTTGATCCGAATGAGGGTACGATTTTCTTTGAACAGTGATGAAATTCTCGAGGAAATCGCGTACAAAGGAAATGTTTCTTGAATTAAATAACTCGCGGCCCTTAACGCGTACCTACATATACTCGAAGCAATTTTTGATTACTTTCCGTTCAAGATTCGTGATGAATTTAATGCCGTAATCGAGGCAGTGAGAAAATTTTATACTCAAGCTGCGAAAGGAGTCGCGAAGCCGTCTGAGCGAGCGAATAAGCTGTGCATAATGTATGCGAGAAGGAATTTATCAAAGGGTCAAAAGGCGGAGGAATTTTACCAGAAGGGTGGTTTGAGGGTGGTTTGATCTCGGGGCTTCCGAGACAAAGGGCGACAGACTCCAAGCCTTACTGAACCCAAAACCAAGGGGCGGCGGTGGAAGCCGATTAAATAGGCTGACGAGGCGTGATGCGGTGAATGTGTTGGATTTTCCTCTTCTCCCTCATTTCTTCTTTTCTGTCCCGGATCGTCTTCGTCGCAGTTTCCTTCGTCTGATAAAACGTAATACCCCGCGTAAGGGGGTGAGTGTAAGAAGAAGGGATCGCCTTTTCAAATCCCTACGGTAAACAGATCCGCGTCCTTGAAGGTATTCCGCCCTATAGCTGCGCTCCAGGGAACGAGGATATTGTGTAACGCGTTCCACGCCAACTTGACCAACGTTTAAAATACCGGATGATCGCACTGGGAGAAATTTTTAGTTCCGGTTACCGCTCAGTCCTTGACTACTTTCATTTTTTACCACAATCAAAAAAATATAATTCTAGTGACAAAATGAAAATTAGTTTTCTATCAGTTACCGGAAAGTCTAGTATCCGTTACTATTCTTTCTCATTGCGATCACCGTTACTATATTTCCTTTTAATGGTTGCGAAAATTCAATGCTTGTGCAACAATAAATTGACGTTAAAGCCTTATTTAACTAAAAAAGTAGAGTAAACCGAAGAAACTGATTTTGCGTTGCAATTGCCAAAAAAGGATCGACGATAGCGCAAAATTTTTACGCGTACCTCGTTTTTCGTAATTCCAACAATATTCAAACAGTTTTTTTAACGATACCTGTTTTACGGAATTTTACTCAGTGCATCTCGGTTTTGATACGCCAATTTTTTTTTTTTTTTTTTTGTTGACGATTTTCCATTCGTGAAATACTATCATATTTTCATCGAGCTAGTGATCTCTGTTTTATAAGTGTAAAAAATCACGATACGTCAGTTTTTAATATTTTCATTGAAAATTACGAAAATTTTACGGTAAAAACAACGAAACAATCCGTCATTTTTAATCAAGGGGCTGATCACCCGTGAAATCTAAATGCACACCCTCTGTAAAATCTTACGAAATCTAGGAAATCTTTTGCAATTCTGTAAGCTCTTGTGGTGTACACCAGATTTCAAAGTGATCAACGCCTCGATTTTTTTTTACATTTACCAAACCGATTTAAAGTAATTTTATTCAGTTATACACAAAGCAGGATACGAATTAGAATTAATATTGTAAATGAAAATAAATCGTTGGAGAATGGAATGAAAAAAATTGTTGATATTACTTAGAAGACTCAATATTTTTTAGACGTAATTTTTCTCTAGCTTCAAATTGCTCAAATATGACATATTCTCTATGAAAATACCATTTTTTTTAATAGTCAAGTATACATTCAGATTCAATTATTTGTGGGGCGGGAAATATCGAATGAAATCTCCCAAAATTAAACAAAAAAAAAAAAAAAAAATGAAAACTCGTTTCATTTTCGCAAACATTTTTTCTTCAGAGGAACACTTTATTCAAGCATTCAATTAGAACCACCTTGTGCTTTACAAGTTCACTTTTTGCGATGATTTATTTTATTTTCAATGCGAGGCTTAACCTTTTACATCCTGAACAGCATAACTTATAAAACATCTTGCTGTTCCGAGATGAAAATTCCGTCGACGTACATAAACTGCAAGGAATCTTTACTCGAGCAAACGCAAAAAAACTCGGTTTTTTAAAATTTTCGAGTGATTGAGAGTTCCCAAAATTATCATCAATTCGATAAAAAAAAGCTTTCTAAAAGTTGATTCCATATCTGTCATTGGCTAAAACTAATCGTTTGAAATCGATGAAGTTTCCGACAATTCTTTGCGACACGTGAAATATTATCGTATCTTCTCGAAGCTCTGGTAGATTTTTTATTTCCATTGGAATCGTCTGCCACTCACCTGTGTTCAGTGCTTTCACCTGCTCCGCCATTTTCGATACGTCAAAGACACCCCGTGTGAAACGAATTTGACTTTGAAGTATTATCTGTCATTTTCATTTCCCTCTAAAAGATGCGGTTGAACGATCTTCCAATCC
This sequence comes from Neodiprion fabricii, assembly GCF_021155785.1. Lineage (NCBI taxonomy): Eukaryota > Metazoa > Arthropoda > Insecta > Hymenoptera > Diprionidae > Neodiprion > Neodiprion fabricii. The sequence continues at coordinate 10,907,494 of NC_060239.1, forward strand.
AAGGCGGCGTCTCCTGAGTCATCCCATCCTTTTTCATTTTCTGTTTTTCATACTTTTTTCCCTTCTTCCGCATGAGCGGACTTCGATGGATCATCCTAAATCATTTTTAGTCCAGTTTCTCAACCGCTTTGAGTCACCGTTTGCATTGTTTACCACTCAATTTCATCCACGATGGAAAAAAAAAAAATAAAGCAGTACAAAAAAAAATTCCTCTCGCTGTGAAATACTCCTCCTACATATTTGATATAACATGATGTTCAGAATTCGACGTGAATTTTTGTAAATTTGTATAAATATTCACTATGGTCTGCAAACTTCGCACTACCACTCGCACGTGTAAAAAAAAATGTTATTAGAAGATTATTTTCTCCGCACTGTTATTTGAGCCGTTCTTCTTTCAGTCTATTCAATAACCGTGCCAAGTGGTTTCTCATTACGATCGTTATTTTATACCATGATTTACCGTAAACTAACCGACAAATGTTTTCATCGCGATGAGGATCTTATACCTTAGCGAATAACGATACTTGCACAGTTTGCAGAGAATAACAATCCGTTTTACGCCAGCTCTAGTCACAGGTGACAATCACTTGACAATATTGGAATGGAAACGTTTCATTGAATGACATCAGGAGATGGAAAACGTGAAAGCAATTCGCTTCGTAACGCTGTTGAAAAAAACAAATTTCGAGACAGAGAGATTGGAGAGAAATACGTTTGTTTTTTGCGTTATCAAAGGCAACGCATTGAGTAAAAAGACGAGACACCTGTCTTCCAATTTTCTTTTTTTTTTTTATCTGCTATTCCATAGATAAGAAAAATTTTGGTCAACAGCCACTATCAAAGTGAAATTCATTATTCTCTCAATAAAAAATTTCTCTTCTTCGCTATTGAACGAACATTATGTACGGATTCGATTCGATGCGTTGTTCAAGATTTTGCCAGTTAATGAATCGATAAACTCTGCACCGAAACATTTTCGCACGAATAATACGTGAAAATTATACGTTCCACCGATCCTTCAAAGGTAGGAATATGGATGAGAGACGTTCTCCCAATGCTCGTTGCAATCATGGACAAAAACGTTTGAGCGGCTTTCCCATACCTCTCTCTGAAACTTGACTTTTTTCCTCTTTTAATGGACCTTCGTTAATCCGAGGAGCGGCTGCCTTCCGGATGTTGAAGAATAGAACGAGCGGAAGCAACGAAATATTTGAAAGCGGCCTACATAGCCAAGAATTAAAGCGTAAAAGCGCCGAGTTTGGACTGCGTGTGTACAGCTATATATACATCACCTAGGCTTATATATACATATATAAGCCTAGGCGAACCTACCAGAAGAACAATGCGGCACATGGCTAATTGTAGTATGGAATAATATTTGCATACATGCATATATATAGTTATATTTGAATATTCGCCGTTCGAAATTGAATTCTACCAAGCTGCAACTACGTAAAGCGACTACGTCATGCGGATTCGTCGGTTACGAATTTTATTTTATTGACACTGAGCGTCTATTTTGTCATGAAATTTATTTCTATACATCATCGATTTACTGTTTTAATATTACAATCTCTGGATTTGGAGAGCCGTTGTATCCGAGACAATTTACCGATATACAAATATTATGCAAGTTATAAAATGGAACAACTTTTTCTTCGTACAGACGGTGGTTACTGGTTTTCGATTTACTATGAAAAAAAGTACAAATTATTTTAAACTCGAAAAATCTTCATGCAGGTTTATACGTGCAGAAATGCTTCGATAAAGATTGTTTCATCATCTGTAAACGAGTTCACGTGTGTAATAATAAACTATCATAAATTCTTGATCGTGACGTTAGTGTTTTTTTTTTTTTTTCAACGACTGCTATTTTACCAATGAGAAAATCGTTTTGATGGAAAGTTTACACACGTGCAATTTGCAGCAATAAAAAATAGAACGAATCAGAATGCAATATAAATTTTCATAAATACGTGTAGGTAATCGGTTTTCTCTGTTAGATTCATTTCTTTCTTTTTTTTAACATCGTTTGTATCGATAAAAAACAATTGCGATGTTAAAATCTTATTTCTTCGTCCATTGTTTTTAATATCTCAAATTTTCCTCGGTGCAATACCTTTGTAACGTTTTGCAATCGGTGTAAAAAAAAAATACCGATATTTCAGTAAAAAATCAAAGGATTACTTAAAATTACAACGAAAAATTACCTGCACCAGAATTGTTTGATCTTAAATTGACGTTTCAATATTTGAAATTAAAATTGCTCATCCCAAGTTATGCTGCGCTTCAAAAAGTTTTAACACGTATTTTACACACGTTTTAACAACGTGAAATCAACTGGAAAAGTAACAAGCAAAAGCTCGAAACATTTTCATTCAACAGCGTTGGAATATTCTCAGATATCTGAACAAGAAAACGTTATTTTAAACTTGTTACCGGTAAGAAAAAGAACTGGTAAAGTTTTCTCTCCGTCTTTTATCTAACGACACTAATACTCTTCCTCCAGTTCTAGTAAAGCTCAAGTGAATCGTGGATGGTATGATTCTGTTTTTTTTTTCTTTTTTTTCTCCATTCATTTCATATCATTCCATGGTTCAGCTTTTATATTTTCAGAGGGTTTTAAAATTTGAACTCAGGGAAAAATTTCGAAGTCATTTAGTTCACATTTGATACTCATTGATGAATCCAATAAATATATGTGATTTCTATTCCATTCGTCAATTTGTTGCTGTACAATGTTCAATGAATTTATCGTCAATGATACAATATTTCGCACACATCGTTATAAAGTGGCTCGAGGTTCGTGATTCTCGATCGTGCGCAGAGATTGTAAAGAGTCGTTATGCATGTGCCAACGTATCGCGCACACGGCGTACAACGTATAGAATTTAATTAAATAAACGCGGTGGACTTAAACCTGCAGCGTCGAGCTGTAAAGATATGAGCACGTCGTAGACGTCGCGTTGTAAAGTTTTGCGCTGCGAGAAAGATCCAGGCTGCTGTACGACAAAGATTTTTATTTAATGGACGAAAAGATTACAGGGTGCAGATATAAATGGAATTCGTTTTTTTTTCTTTTAATTATCGTTTATCGCGTGCTTGGAAAAAATCAACGTTTCACACTTTTCCACAACTTAGAGTTAATCCTGAGAGAGAGAGAAAACCTCGATTATAAATTGGAGATGATTTTTTAACTAGGACATTATTTGTGAAACCGTCGTTAATATTGGACATATTTTTTTTTCTTTTCAAGAACGATAAAACGAGATAGTGTAATTGTACAGATACCTCTGTCAAATTCTACCGCTAAACATATTTTATACTGAATTTATATCGAAAATATATGTAGGTATTATCACGGAGTAATAAAATAAATGTCCAAAGCGTGCCGGAAATAACAAAATGGAAAAACAAAACATTTGCAAAAATTATGCCACACAATGTACAATATATAGCAATATATACGGGCATAAAAATATAATGTGCGACAGCATGCCGGCCGCTATAACTTGAACTTTTTTCTGTGCTTATTTTATGCCCCAATATAAGCCTCGACGTAACACGGCTACGTGACATGCAGCGTTTTATTAACGAGAAAACTTCGCCATCATTCCTATACATGTATAGGTTAATCTTTTTTCCTGCCCCTAAATATACACGGTGTCCCAAATTTTATTACAAGGACACAGTGACGATATCCACCATCATTTATCGGAGTAAAAAACGTAGCGGTGACTTAAAAAATGGTAAACTCTATTTTTGGAGTGGTAATTACTTGTTCGGTAGAAATCGGAGGAATTTTAACGCGTGACAAAATGTAAAATAAAATCTTAACATGTTATCTATGCGTATTTTCTTTTTTATTTTCTTTTCCGTAATCGTTCCATTCTCAGCCAGGATCCTTATGGTATATGTAGTTCAATCATGACTGTAACAATATTCGCGTGCAAAGTGTTAATCCAATATTTGAGGGAATTTAAAGTAATGATTTGTAGATTTACTATAAACAGAAATTTATAATTTTTTCATATTCTATAAAACTACTGAGCTAAATTTTATTGCTCCTTATATTACCAGAATTTTCGATGAAACCTAACAACTCATGCATCAAGTGAATTTATAGACGAGTTTCGAGTAACTTTATTGCCTGGTCATTTGGAAGCTTTTGGGTATTGAAAGGTTCATAAACTTGATTAATTCCCATCTGGCTTCTGCGAGAATGATGTAAATTTTTTTTCTTCTTCTTGTCCTTGTTTTTAATCTGATTTCATCTGGATATATTTGGAGGATTTACGTATCAAGCTAAGCTAGCAAAACTGTTGATTACTCGAGGAAAAAAAAAAAAAAAAAAACAATTGGGAATAGAGAAAATACATTTTTTTAAATCAAACTCGTATATAATATTATGTTGTTAAATTGAAAACGATTCGAAGGATGGATACAATTTTTATACTTTATGTCAATTTTGCCTTTGTCATTTTTTCTCGTATACCTGAGGATAAAGTGACCGTTAAACGACTGACGTTTTCACAAACTGGTATTGATTTCACTGGTATTGATGAAAATTTTTGCCGGACAAAAGCTTTAACACATTTGCTCTCGGTTCCCCGTCCGGATGCGACCGCGGTAAAACTAGATTTATGTTGATGATGAGACCGCAAAATTAGGTTTCCCCTTTCCGGTGTTTCTTCGACGTGAGCAGAGGTCAGAATCAACCTGGTAACATCGGAAAACTGTCGTGATGAATGGCGAGGAGAATTTACCGGCACTTTATCACGAAGCCTGGAATACCGCGATATACATCCGTTACTGTCTGCCCTTTTTTTTTACCTACACTCACGATCGGAGAAATATCGCATTAGAAGGATCGCTCACAATTTTTCGGTTTCTTGAAACTCGGTAGCGCAATTTAACGGTAACGATGATGCGAATTTACTTCGCTGACGTCTGTCAACTGCATTCGTGTAAACTCAAAGACAATAAAATCAATTCTGTTGTCACAAAATTATATTCGGTCGAGCGACGTCCTGAAGTCAAGTCAATACTCGGTACTTAATAATTAAGTGAATTATTAGGTAAATAATTTGAAATGTCAGTTAAAGGAATTATAAACAGTGTCTTCTCACTTCGACTCGTACAAAAATTCAGTAGCAAAAAATATTGTAAATTTTGAAAGTACCGTTTATCAGTGGATAATTTAGTTCTCTTAACTAGCTGCAATAGTTAGACACTAATGTTCATGAAAAATAAATAAATAATTCATTCGGAGAACTACTTAATTATTTTTCTAGTGCCACGAATCTTATAGATTATTTACAATCTTGGTGATTTAATTCTTAAGGCTAACTTTAATAATAGAAGCAATTACGACTATTTGATTAGTAAGAACTACGATTCAAAAATGTATATCTGCTACCAGATAACGAACTGAGTGGTCAGAGTAACAAATTATTTTGGCCTGTCTAATTTTTATTTCCGTTATTAAATGGTGAGGAACAATAGTAGTTAAACTAGTCCCAGCATCATTTGAATACTGATTGAAAAGTGATTTCAATTTACTTGTATAATTGTAACCACACTGAGAGAAAATTTTAGTCGCGATTACCGCTCAGTCCTTAACTACTTTCATTTTTTACTACAATCGAATAATATAATTCGAGGTACAAAATGAAAATTAGTTTTCTAGCTGTTACCGGAAAGTCTAGTATCCGTTACTATTCTTTCTCATTACGATCGCTGTTACTATATTTTCTTGTAACTGTTGCGAAAATTTAATGCTTGTGCAACAATAAATTGACGTTAAAGGCTTACTTAACTAAAAAAGTAGAGTAAACCTTAGAAACTGATTTTACGTTGCAATTACCAAAAAAAGATCGACGATAGCGCAAAATGTTTACGCGTACCTCGTTTTTCGTAACTCCAACAATATTCAAACAGTTTTTTTTAACGATACTTGTTTTACCGAATTTTTCTACTTACTGTAACAAATCACATTTTTCTCTATGCACAATTCTCTTACTCGGTATACCAAATGCTCAATAAATTCATACCACAGCTCCGAGAAATATTTGTATACAGTTTCTATAATTAATACGTATAGCGTAGAAATAACTTTACGCGTTGAATTACATACAATACACACTTATGTTAGGCATAAAAAAAAAAATAAAAATAATCGGAACCAGTAATAATAACTACGCTTCGCACGTTGGTGTTCTCTATGTATCGTGGAGAAAGTTCATCAATATATTTATATTCAACCCTCGGAACAATCAGTTATAGAAATGGCAAAAGAAATCGTTAAAGAAATTTCATTTATTCATACTCATACGTAATACATGTATATAAAATATAGTATAACCTAACAGGCAGCGATGAGAGAATCCTTATATTGATTTGATTTTTCGAATTGAAATTTATTGAATTTTCATGCATATTGTATGGGAGAGAAAAAACCATGACGATCCTTTGGATGTAGAAAGAGCTCCCCTTTAACCTTAACTGCGGTATATCTGTATTTCACGGTCGGTATAATTGAACAAGTTTTCCTCGTTAATTCATCCATAATTCGTTCTCGTTGTATATTAATGGGCAGCTCACCTGTAATAAAAATAAAAAAAAAAAAAAATTTTTGCCCACCGTTGCCTCGGTGATTCCGAATTATCAGTATTATACGATATCCCGAATTAAATCAGTGACGAGTAATTAGATACAATTGCCTAAATAATTGCTGAACGCGTTCTATACACGCGTACAACTCGATTGACCACACTGAGAAAATTTACATTTGTCACAGTTACTTCAAAATTCTTGTAAAATGGATATCGTTGCAACAATGGTTTGAGTATCGTTAGACTTGAAAGAAAACCTGATAAAATTAAATATAGTTATCAGTGGGATTATAGTTGTCGATACTATATTTCGTTTCATTGCAATAATCAATCTATTTATTTAGTTAATCAAATTTTTCAGCTGGGTAAACTTTTACCTATATTTTCTGTTGCACAAACATCAAATTATCGCAATAGTTACAAAAAAATATCGCAAGAGTGACCATTAACAAAAAGTAGCGTCACATAAATTTGACTATATAAATCTGTGAATTATTATTTAACTCGATGAACTTAAACTTATTATCATTCCGATGATGAAGGAACTATAATTTCGGTTTTATTTAAAGAATGTATAATAACAAAAGCATCGACGTTTACACGTAACGCACGTTTGGCTCCCAAAATGTTTGTTTTACAAGCCAAGATTTCAAAAAATGAAACTAGTTCAACAAAATCTATTACGCGACATTGCCGATAGCCACTTAGTTCGAACCTTGCTGCAGCACTTGCAGCACCTGCTCGCGAGGAAACAAATTATTCTCAGGTGAACGCTACGAAACTTTCTTCTGGCAAAGACCGGACGAGTCTAGGATTTCTATGAAACTGATCCCACACGCGGTGGTTGAAGATTCCCGTCGAAAAACAGTCCAAGTCGATGAAAAACGATTTTTTTTAAGAGTGAAAATTATTTGCAAAACCGGTAACACGACGACCGGTCCAACTGAAAATGATCCAAAAACGACTATGAATATCGCAGTGATCGATGAATTTCTTTCACAAAGCACTCTTGTATCGTCTAGGGTTTTATTCTATTAATCAAGTTCCTTCATTCCACCCGTTTGGGTCCGAAGAAAAAAAATCCCGACGCAAAGAGCAAGCCCACTGGTATCGTGTAATTCGATTGTGCAACCTTTACGGGCATCTAGGCTTTGCCCTAACCTTGATTTACGACTTTGCCCAGTGTTTGTATCTACGATATTTAAAGTCAGTGTAACTTGTGAGCCAATTGAGTATTTGAATGAAATTTCTTTTTCCATTTTTAGGGGTGCATAGTGCAGTGCAAGCCAAAATAATGAGGACGTATTTTTTATTTTCGTTAAAAATGATAATTTTTCATTTTATAAGTGATTGAATTTCACTGATTTTAATATATATAGATATACCTTAACATGGGTGACGTCACAATGTCATAGCTTTCAATCTGTTACATTAATGGCAATTTTGATTCAATCGAAAAAATCAAAAATACGTCTAAAGAATATGAAATAAAAAAATTTCGTTCAAATACTAAATTAAGTTGACGCGCGACTCTCTTCGCTAGTTGCGAATATATAATGTAGATAATTCGTGTTTACCTATGTGAAACAAGAACAATATGCGAGAAGCGGTAATAATGATAATGGTCCTAGTAGTAATAAGATAAGGTCGTCGTTATCGGGAGCCTATTATTATACCTGTACACCAACCGTGCGAATCAGCCTGCGCGAGTACCATAAGATGTACGTGCTCGTCTGGGAACAAGAACTTCCGGTAACGAGTTTGAGCTTTCATTCGATGACCTGGTATCCTGAGAAGAAAATCGTCGCAGGAACTTCACGTTACATCGATTCATGTCGAACCTTGCGACAAGTTATAGTTTCTAGTCATTTCAGAACGAGAGGAGACAGTGTTGGTAAAAAAATTTCATCTCGCTAACACCAGAGACCAATTAATCTCAAGCCTCTTTTTGTTGTTGAATGTTCGACGAACAAATCTTGTTACTCTTATAAACTCACTGGGTGTGTATAATTTACTTGTAGAAGTATGAAAACTTGCAGGTTTTTCGCACTTACGCGTATCGGACTATAAACGTCTGTAAATGTAGTTTTGTTACCATGATCAACTAGCGTGAATTGCTACCTCTCTGCTGAGCAATCGTGCAACTGAATATAGGCGCAAATGAAACCTGCAATAGCATCCTCGTATATTCATCGACTCGCATCAGCTTCGGATAGCGGTGAAATTCTATTCGTGAATAGCATGCGATCAAAGATATAACCTGGCTGCAATACTTGATACGTGATTGCACGGTAGCTAATCGCGCAGTCACGCGTTGGATCGTTGTATGGAAATTAGCATGGAACTCTTCCGCGTTATCCGTTGACTAAACGTATTGCGAACCTCTTATTTTCCCGTGTTATAATGAGCCTCCGAACGACTGCGTGTGTTGTTATACGAGCGACGAGACGAGTCTGATAAAATTAATTTCTCAGCTTTTGCAAGGCTTGTACCGTGTCAATTATTGTCGTCGGAAAAGGCCGGGACTTGCACTTTGCAAGAACAGTGGTGAGGGTAAGAGTGAATAACATCGTTTGCCAATTAAGCTGCGACGTTCATTCTCACCGACAAGTCATTTGATGACATTATGAAGGTAACGGTAAGGCTCTGTTGATAAAGTCGATTCCGTTTTATTTTTAGTGAACATAAAAACCATCGCCTGCGGCTTTGAGGATCGGAAGTTATCAATCCCATCGGAAAAATCAAATTCTCGTGACTGAGGTCATGTTCGTACGAAACATACAAAACTTACAATCAGGAATGGGCAGCCTCTGAGTACATTTGTACTTGAAATACTCTCGGTAATTACGATGTACTTGATACTTATGTACTTGATATTGGCCAAACACTTTGTGAAATACAAAATACTGAGTACAAATTTATTTCTCACATTTTGAGATAAAAGATAGTAAGTATAAATTTACTTTTCTTTTTGTACTTTGCGAAATAGGAAATACTAATTCAAGTTGGACTGTTAATGTAAAGACTTGCATGCTGATTCAGCATTTTGTGACGTTCTTAAATGCCCGAGGAATGTTTTTTACGAGAAAATTATCACGTGTAAATTCAAAGTAGTATAAGAATAGTTGCAACGTACATTTTTTAGAAGGAATTTGTTCGCTTCCTGAAACGTATAACAGTAAAAATAAAAATGAGAAAAGAATCATAAGAATAATGAAGAAGAGCAAATTAATGTGGTAAATATCGGAACTATAATTTCAAATTTTGTATACATCAATAAAACAGCTACTGGCATGACGGATAAAACTGCGTAAATTTAAAATGATAAAGTCAAACGTAATGATGTTTAAAAGAGAAAACTGCATTTTCCAACACAATTACAGCATTTACAAGTACTCATTGTAAGTAGGTATATCAGTACTTGGTACTTATTGCATTGCTCCATACAAAATCCATCTGTACTAAGTAATGGATAATTCGATCAGTAGTAAGTAATTCTCTACGTCTGTAGTTTGGACTTGAAAAGTACAAATATGTTCATCCCTGCTTAAAATACTCGAGCAGCTTGTGATCATCTTTTCCGTCACCGATCGTTACTATCGGAAAAAGTACCTTCATATCAGCTGCTCGTTTTCTGCGATTCCTTGAATGAATGGGTACTTTCAGACTACAGTCTGTACCTTGAAACGGATAAGCATGTAGGGAAGAAGAAGTTCATCTTGGTATTAAACCAGAGCCTTACAAATCAATGATTCTTCCTCGCTTTCTTCAGTTCATTCCACTTCCAATGAGACACCCGACACGCCAATTTTGCGTCATTAACGTACATGACTCTCGTTGAACATGACATACCTTGTCAACTTACCCATTTTACATATGACTTTATGCACGTAAATTGTGAGAAAACGACTGTGCTGAGAAAATGATTCGCAGTGCGGTGTCTGTGTGTGCGAACGTGGAAAGGTCTGGTGCCCCTTTAGCCCATTCCCATATATAACACGCGTCTGCCTTCGTCTCGACGAGTCGTTTATTGGCATATCCATCTCCAGTTCGTGTCGGGTTGAACTCGTCTTTGAATTTCCTTTGACGACTATCTTCTCGACGGACGTTGAAGCCAGATGGAATAACTCCCTTCGCGAATCTTGTTTCAACTTTATCCCTCTTTTGGTACTCTCAGGGCACTAAGCAAAGTAGTCTTCGTCGTGGTAAGTCGAGCAGTGTTGACCGCGATTTCTGTCTCTGAGCAGGTGGTGATACAGCCACCTGATCTTCTCTTGTGGAACTGATTGTTAGAATGTGAGACATATCTTGTTGCCCAAAGTATTGAGACGAGGAAATTGATACCGTAATGCGAGGAGGTACGAACGTTTTAGTCAAACCCGCCCTTTTTACCTCATCGAACAATTGCACCACTTTTTTGGAGAGCATGCTGAAATCTTTCGAGTATCTAACTTTAGAACAGCGTTTTCGTGTCGATTTATGAGAGTGTGGACCTAAGCTCGATCGAGTAAAATACGCCGTTTAATGTATAGAATGTTTATCGTAATGTTGAATGCGAGAGAAAAGGCACCTGTAACATAAATTACAAATATTATATCTTATCCGTATTTATTTATGTTATTTTATTCGACTTTTGTTTTGATTCGTACCTTTTCTTATTTTTACTCTTTTTCGAAAAACTTCTTCAACGATACGATTACATTCTATCTTTATAACTGTTTGATGAAAATACATTTTACGTATCTGACTCTAGATTCTTTCAACATATTTTTCGTTTACCATGAAATAACAATAATAGAGCCTAAGTAAATCTTGGACTTCGTCGAGTAGGATTGCTTTGACGTTAGACGAAACAAGTTACTAGATATAACTAAAATAATTATTCCTTGACACATTTAACGTTTTTCGATGAATTCCCACGGTGCGTTTGTATTTTGGGAATCGCATTAGTCGCCAATCATCGCATCTGTTGTATAGACATTTTTAGCCAAGCGAGTCACTCCGCTTACCAATTATTGACCACAATTTCATGTTATAATGCCGTCCGACCCAAACGCGTGGCGAAACTAAAGTTTTAGACATCTCAATCAACTAGATCGACTTTAATCTCGCAAGATTTACTACCCGGATTGAAACTCAAGTTTGAAATGGCTCTGTGAATATTTTGGACTGCGTGCAGGTTGCTCGTTAACGCCTGGCGTTATATTACCAGCCTTTCGCTCACGCCGTGCGTGAACATTTCCATTCGCATCGTTGAGTCAAAATTTATGAAACAAAATTTTTTCGAACTTCCCTTCCGGCATATTTTTCGATTTATATGCAGTTTACAAGTCCTTGTATCCGGAAGCACTTGATCCAGAATTTTTGATAAACGAAAGAATTGCTGTTAGCAGTTTTTTCAGGAAGATTTAAAGGTGACGATGTACTTTATCGCGCAAATTCTACACTTATTCGGTCAACCGATTGCATTTAAATTACGAGAGCACTTCCATCGTTTGAATTCCGATAACACCTGATCCACAAAGTCTTTTGAACCCATCGCAGGCCTTGTTGAAGTTGTATCTTAAAAGGTGAAAATACTGCTTACATCAGCTGCTGAAACAACGGATCACTGAGAATTACATCGTCATGCTTGATGGTTTCCTTGATGTCATGTATAATGGCTTGTAAACTGTTTACCGCGTGTAGAAACGCTCGCACATGACTCGCTGTGAATTACGTAGCTAGTGCAAAAATGCAACCAGTTCGCGTCCCGAGTATAAGCAATAACAGTAGCGGCCTTTGATTTGTCGCACGTCTCTGCAGGGCTACCAAAGGGCTAAAAATATTGTTCAAAGCATTTGCTGCAGCACCTGCACAAAACGGCTGAGCTACTCGCCAGGCTGTAACGTCAATCTGTAGATATTACACCGGCACACCGTCGCGTGTCTCGTTACAGTTCCCTAGGGAGCTGTTTATATTACCGTAAAGTGCGGGATTAATGTACCGGTATGTAAATTAGAGTAACTTCTTCGCTTGATCGCGATGCATTGCGTTGCAGGAGAAAATATACAAAAAGTAAAGGATGGGGCGCAGAAAAGGCAAGGGAGCGGAGCTATTTAACTATTCAGTGATGCAGAAGTTTGTTGCTACGTAACCAAAGGTCCAAACAAATGGTATCGACCATCGCGTAATTCCTTCACCGCCGTAACGCAGCCCGTATTATATCGCCGTCTCACTTGCTCGAGCTTTCAGTGCACGCGATATTTTCTCGAAGCATTGATCAAACAGTGAAAAAAGGTATCCATTCTGGTCCCGATGATACCAAACCACGCACGGGATTCTCATGGATTCGGAACCTCGGACCACCTACAATCACATATCAGCATGATTTCCAGTGATGCGTGATATTCTTACGCCTCGATGCCACGTTTAGAATATTGAAATGCATTTTGATTCCACGCCGTGAAATTCCGCTTACGCTATGCATTCCGAACACGACACGTATACACTGTAAAAAAAAAAAAAAAAAAAATAAATGCGGCGTTGACTAGGCTTCTGTAGAATATTTTTTGGTGCCAAAGTAACACTATTTAACACTATCTGACTTTCAAGTTCTGAATTGACCACAAAAATTGTTCAATAGTAGTCCACACCGGCCACTTTTGACCAATTTTTTACAGTGTAGACTTTTTTGACAACTGTATAATCTTTGTTCTTCGTGCATTTGAACTGTATAAGCATAGCTTTCAACAATTTGTGACTGTATTCGACAAAAATCAATTTTATAATATTCTTCAATTCGTATAAGCATGTACTTACGTACGAGAAGGTTGTTCGAGAAGTCGTAGAAAAGTTCTCGGGAATTCAGAGTGATATTGAAATCATCCACGACGAAGTTTAAAAATCCGTTGAAACGTGTGATTTTCGCATTACTTCTATCCGTACTGCAACTCTGCACTGATTTTCATCCTGAATACTTATTGCATGTATAACAGTTTCACACATCGCATAACATAACTGCATAGATATTATAGCAAACATTTTTAAGCTTGATGCCAACTGATACTGAAAAGATTCTTAAAAGTTGCATTCTTTTGCGCGCCAAATCGGCAATCAGTTCCAATATACCGGGACAATCTCTTGAAACTTGAAAATCAACCACACACTTGGAAGCAATTCATCCACAAACTGCATTGGTACGTCACTTTTCTTACGCACAATCTTAAGGAAACGAGTTTAATCATCATTCTAATTCTCGCAGGACAGTGAGACTTGCTAAACGGTTCTTATAAGACATCAAAAAATTCCCATTTCCTTAAAGTGCGTAATGAAACTCTGAGAATGACACTAAATGTAAACAGGGTCACCTAATGGAACGTTTCGGTTGATTAACTTTCATCGCTCATCAAACCTGGCTAGCATATGACACTGGTTACTTTGTCTCGAGAGTCGTAGAGGCCCGTCAATTTTACTTTGTGATGGCAAGAAAACAAACGCGTCTCTTATTTCTGCGACCAGTTAGAATAATAAGCCAAGAAATACCGTTGGACTTGCCGCATATAGACTCTAGAAGTCAAAGAAAAGAGGCATCCAACGAAATCAACAAAATTGGTCCTCAAAGGAATTTCTTATATTTATGATTGACTTTAGCCGGTCTCCATAAAGCAAGTAAAGGACTCGAGGTATAAACAGTGTCCTTACGAGTGAAGCGCAGGAGAACTACCTTGGGAATAGACTACGCTATTCGGAAGAAAAACTTGGCCGTCTTATTCAAAAGCAGACGAAACCTGGTTCGCAGTATTGTAAATTGGATTTGAACAACTTGGAGGAATTGGTCTTGTTGGTGCACGACGAGGTTGCTAGATAGAAGTAGGAAATTCATTCTTCTTTTTCACCGGGTGAGAGTTTCCGTAAAAACATTGAAAACGCGAGTGTTTTCACCCCTCCGTGTTGGAAAAATTGCTTCTTCGACTTCCGCGTGCCATTGTAATATTATAATCAGCAGTTTTCGGAGTTCCAAGGTCAAGCGAACTTGAGCAGTCGCAGGTTCGACTCGGGCACGCAACAATAATTATACCGCCCGCCGTAACGCCGTTAATGTTGTTCAACCAACCGCGATTCCTGACATTGTGCGTGTTTTAGAAGCCGTGCCAGTTGGCGTTGTCGCGTAATTCCATTGTCTCTGTCATAAAACTACAGCCTCGCTAAAAGGAGCCGTGGCGTCCAACCACAGAAGAGGTAATCGATTCCAGGGTCGAGGGGTTGAGAAAAGCTCATACCGCGGCACCGGGGAGGAAGAAGCTTCTCGCCTCACCTCCGAACAAACTTCTATTTCACTCGAGATTCCGTAGGGGTTATAATATCCCCGAAAATTCTCGACATCTGTACCAACCCGTCGGTGGTCGAACTTGCACCGTGTAATATTGGCTTACCCAGAACCCTTCGAGTCGGAAGATTTCTTCAGGGACCGGAACCCGGAGGACCGTGAACATTCCTTTGTTCATAATTAATTAAGGATTAATAGGTTGGTCTAAGACTTGAATTAGAAAATCCGAGCTAATGCATTCTCATAGCGCAATTTGAAAACATCGAGACCAAGTTGTGAGAAGGAGAAAAGGTTCGGTTGTTTCTTTGTCAGAGGTACTTTGTCAACGTGCTCGGTATACGCTCGCAAAGCTTGGACTGTTCTGTACTTTTGCTAGGAAAATTTCCATTCGATATCGCAGCTTTATTCTTGGGACAAAATGTCACTTTTGAAACGACAAGCTGAAACAGAGACTTACATCAGGTACAAACTTGATTCGGAACTTCATTGCATCCTCTAAAAATCACCTGAACCTTGGAGGTGGGTGCCTTGGTTTATCCGCCAGTTTTTTACTCCACCTTTCGATGGAATCAGTCTTCCGCCATGTTTGTAAATGCGAAACTTTCCTCGAACAGTCCGTAAAAGTGTGTGAAAATTCGATTTTGTCAAAATGCACATCTCCGGTACCAAGAGAGAGAGAGAGAGAGAAAAAATGAGCGTCAAAAAGTTTCCACCCTCGTGTAAAGTTCACATTTCAATGGTATTTTTTCTCCCAATGTTTTTGCGCTGGCATAAACACGTGCATATAAAAGTTAGGTGCCCCCGGGTGACTGACGACGAGCGGGTGTTGTCGACATCCAGTAAATATCCAGGGTGACGTAACGAGTAAACTGTCGTGTAGAAAGCGTTGTAAATTACCTTTGGTGACGTTGTTCTCGGTATGTGCAATGTCACCGAGCCTTGGGCCCCTCGGTCGATTCCTTGTTTGCCCTCAGGTTCCACTCGGGTAGCAGCTTGGATGGTTTATATAATCGTAGGAGGTTCTTAAAGTGGAAGATTCGTTTAATTCCAAGGTGAATACCATCCTTGCCCAATGGCATGGTGAGCCCAGGAAAAGTTCTCACGAAACTTGGACAAAGTTTTGTCTGGTTTAGGGTGGGCGAGAGTTCTCGAATCTCTTCTCACTGCAATAAAAATGCTTCCGAGAATTTTTCTACTACATTGATTTAATCCCGAGGTTCACGGTTCAGAAATTGCCAATACCAACCCACCTATCTACCCGACGGTTAATCGAACAAGGTGTGCAAATTCCTAAGCCTCGGCAAATTCTCACAGTCTCGAATAACCGCGACCGTTTCTTGACCCTCGTCTGGTCTTAAAAACACACGCCTCAGGCACACTGTTGATTGAATAACACGTGAATAGGAGTCGATGATTTATGAATGAAAATTATCTCACGTCTTTTTCTCTATTTCTGTTACAGGTAAGTCAGCGAAGCGCATCTATTATCGTCTGTCTTGTTATTCCCCGTTACGAACAGCCGGTAAGTGTGCAAAGAATCTACCGAACGTGTTGTTCTCAGTGGTTCGATGCGGATGGAGGAAAGATTTTCAAGGATACGTACAGCGTGTGGGATTATACGCATAATTGAATAACAATCAGCTGCGGGTCGATAATCTTCGATAGAGAAATGAGCGATTACAATTTTCTTCCGATCGATACCCAGTCAATCCTGGGATCCTATGGGTCGTTCGTCCCGGTATTGTTGCATGTCGAAAATCGCCGGATGGTGAACCAGAACGCGCGTTGAGGACCGCGAGTTATTTTAAGAGAACTGGTTTGGCCAGCCCGTGCTATATTTACCTTGCCCTGGCACGCCGAAGCCATTGACAGCCCAACCCTCCTTCCTCCAAAGGGGGCATTGCCAACCATCCCTCCTTCCCTGCCTCTCTTCCCTCAGCGATCTGCCTTCCTGACAATTTGGATCACCAAAGAGCAGGTGGTTTTTAGGGGATCGCTCTCTTCGGTCGATCGGGGCTTTTCACTCCACGGTACCGAGGCGTGGTGGCTCGGCTATATTCTCGGGCCAAATCAGGGATCACGCAAAGTGCACGACGGTTCCTTTCCATCCTTCGAATTCAACTACAACAGTCTATTGTTATTGCCCCGATCGATTCGATGGTCATGGTCTTACCGACGTGAGGTGAGAGCTTTCGCTAATGCACAGATTTCCGGATTTCTTTATGTAACCAAGTTATCACGAGACTTGTATGGCTTTCATTTCCATCAGAGGACCATCAAACAATTACGAGGAATGGATTGCGTCGGAGTTATTCGCGATCTTGTATCACTATAGTCATTGTACGATTTGAAATAACTTTTTTTCCCACGAGTAACACACTGCGACACAGTTGGAAGTAGAGAAATACCGATAAGAATCGATATTATTCGGTAAATTTTTGCGGTTTCAAAGTTTTTGCATGTCTTTTGGAAGTCTTATTGCCACGTGAAGTTTTGTGCTGAACCAGAGCTACCCGACAGTAAATGAAATTTCCAGCCTCCGTATGTACAGCTTGTGAATTCGTCCCAGGGGGAACCTGGTCAGACCAGGTCGGCAGGTCCGAATCGATTCTATGGGATACGGCTGGCTGCGTCATCCGAAAACGTGAGAACTACGCAGCGGAATTAGCGTCGGGAGAATTGGCGATAGAATTTCGGTACAGGGGGAAAGGAAAATATTTTATTTATCGGCGAAGGAAAAGATCTTTCACTATAAAATTTACCCGCGTTGCGTTTCACGTGACAATTTCTTGCAATTCGTTTTATCACAACCGTATTCCGTGTCCTTTTTCTCAACTGTGTAAAAATAATTTTCCCACCTCGTCTGACGAATGTTGGTAAAAATAACCTCCTTAACCCAGAATTCAATTCCGATTTTCAACGTTGCTACCATTTGTAATAAAACGTGCATAAAATAATTACGGTTTCAGCAAGAATCGGATGTTGGAAAGCTTGAGAAATTTGTCTTGTTGTAGAATGATCACGCAGTTCTTCTTTCGCATTGTGTATTTTCATACTTCTCATGAAAAATTCACGCGAAACAATCAATTTTCTCTTGTACACGGTGAAAATCTTATATGTTACTAGGAATAATGTGACAACCCGAGTATTTTTAACACCTCCCGATGCCTGTAATCACACGATAGAAAGGTGAAGGTAGTTAATTAACGTCGCGCTTCAATTCCGGTAGCATATTGTGATGAAATTAACTCTCCGCATCTGTTATAACCATATTACAATATCACTAGGCAACGCAACGGATACCCTTCCAATCCAGGGAAATGTACCTTTTTCCATTCAACCTGGGTACACGCTTAACAATTATTATGTTAAACGAACGTCAAAGCTGCTACTTTGTATCAAATACACGGCCTGGTGTATGAACTACATGATGATTCAATATTTGATTAGATTGTGACTCAGGTTCTCTCTTATATTTAGGGCGATTTAGATCCCGAGATAAAGTAGCACTGAACACGCAAGTATATATCAAGTTTCTCCGTGCGATGCGTCGCTATAAACTCGTCTCTTTGTTCTGTAAGAAGAATATAAAATGATAGCCTGTATCGGGGACCTCGTTTCTCTCCATAACTGGTACTGCCAAGTTTTCCACTTCAAAATGACGCCAATAACAACTACAGGAAGACGGGAAAAAATCCAACGAAATTTATTTTTCGAAGCTATAATAAATTTAGGCACGTACAAGTTCGCAGTTTCTTCGACAGTTTTGATGCAAAATCTTGAAACGTGATTAAAAAAAGAAAAAACAAAAAAAAAAAAAACGAAGAGGTTTTTTGAAGCTTGTCTCGATTATTTCATCAGGTTGTTACACCGGTCAACGTGAATTTTGAGTCTGGGTTCTAGATGTCAAATTTTAATTTCTTATACGTAGCTAATAAAAGAAGAGATAGTTTTATTGGATGAAATTTTCTTTTATAAAAACAAGAACGGTATTTCGAATTCTAAGAAAAGTTACCTATTTTCTCAAACATTTATTGTAAGCAACAATTAAACGAACGTCAGTTTCGCATTTAAATCACTTTTATTCAAAAATAATAATTAAAATAAACTACAAGTGTAAAAGAATCGATCAACAAAGTTCAAAAATTAATGTTTTTCGTATTTCTTCTACATCCGTACGGACTTTATCGCATCAAACCTCAAACGTAATTTCCCATCACGCTTTCATTATACTGCCCCTGATAACGTCGTTCAAAATCCATCGTATCTTGGTGAAAACGTTTTCCTTGTTCTTTTGAACATGCACCCATGTATATATATTAGCTATCAACCGAAAACTCAAAGACTCATTCATCGACGTAAAAAAGAACTAAAACGAACCTTGTAAGTAATAAATAAAGATATCGGTTATTACTCGATACGTAGAATCAAAATTTGTTTATTCATACACAAACTGGAAAAAAAAAGAAATTCCCCGGTGCGTTGTGTTATGAAATCGTTAGGGTGTCTCATGTCTCAAAATTACAATTCATCGAATGAATTTTTGCCAATTTCGAGACCTGCAGCTGATTTCCATCCGCTTTCTAGCCTTCCTCATTTTCCTCCTTTTACCTTCGCGATCGAGCGTGTCTCCGTCACTTAACGGCCTCCAGTTTACCGGTTTCCCGGCAACGTCCTAGTGATCGGCGCCTGACCTGTAACACTTGTGGCAACTCGTTGGTGCACATTCACACCTTTTTTATGGTGTTATACGCCTGCAGCGAGCAGCGGTCGACTTGCGTGCAGGAAAGACGGACATCGATGCGTCATCGTCGGACACGGACGAGAAGAGATTCCCGAGACGGTAGAGCTCATCGAACTTCCAGGAACAACATTTTAATAACCTTGTATACCCAACGAACGGTGCTGCATACCCCATAAGATTCCCCCAACTTCCGGTCCTCGGGCGAATAACTGCGCAAAGGGGAAAAAAAACTCGCGATATTTCGCTTCCATCTGCTTAGGATCTGTACCGGAAATGCGCCTCCGGTGCAGAAGGTACGCGGATCGTTTTGTCTGCATGAACGAAAAGCGAGGAGGGAGCTCGAAAAAGCTTCTATAAGCTCTTTTAAACTGTATGGAAGTAATCGAATTTAATTTCAGACCTCATCAGTTTGTTGACGATGAAAGATGTAACGCTGCTTCATTTTATCAGGGAAATTAATCGAGTAGTATTTGTCTACTTCCGATTAATTAGCTTGGGACTTGGACACTTGATTGCTTAAGATAATTAGAGATATTTGTTCTAACTATATCTTAAAGTAGACGCGAATAGTAGTTGAAGATACTGTTGTTTCAGTTTGCAAGATAGAATACACGGAAATCAGTAAAGCCTCTTGTAAAAAAGCTCTGCTACCCCTGCCGACCAATTTACCGAACTCTCGAAAGCTCGACCGAGATATAGCGCACATTGGCGGCGGGCCTGTTTCATGCTGGGGATTTTATCGGGTATACCGGTGTAGCCGAGACCAGAAGACGAGGCGATCGCGTCTGGCAGTCAACCGGTGGCCACCGTTGCTGCATGCTGGGCAAGTCGAGGCTTCTTGGCCGCGATGAAGAGTCAGATATAAGCGAGATCGACGGCCTTCGCGGATTCCACGGACCGTTCGACGAATTTCAAACAGCCAGAAGTGTTCGAGATCTCTTATAAATCAAACATCGCGTACAGTCCGGATGAGACCTCCCCTGGATCCAAATGTGGTGAAAATATTGTGAAAAAAATCTGCGTTCTACTTGTGCAAGTCTTCGCGCGTTATTCCGTTTCTTTTTCAAATTTTCAATCTTCTTGCCATGTGTTTCAAACCCGAATTCCTCATGGACCTGACGTCAATCGAATGCGATCTGTTGTTTGGATAACAGACTTGACTCTCTCCGCGACGAATTTCGGAGCAATTTTAAAACAAAGTGCCGTACGTAGCTCGGGAGCCATATTATGTTACTGCAGTGAATTGTGCAAGTGTTTTATATTCTTTTCTACTCTTTTGTTGTTTATCGTTAATTGCTGTTAAAGTGACGAAAAATGTTTTCGTTCGAACCTCGGTACAGTTTTCGTCGACACGCTTCGGATGGATTTATAAAACAGTTTCGACCGGAAATATATGACGGGATCGCCAAAATGCGTGAGTATTGTATACTCTGATATATATATATATGCATATATATAAAATATGTATATTAGAGTGTTTGACATTTGAAAAATGGTTGATATTTGTACGAGCCAAAGCAGAAATACTTGTATCTGATTTAAAAAAAAATCTTCGAAACGACTGAGCACTGTAGCACCAGTTTTAGAGTAGGTAAAACGATTTTTGTAAATAAAAAACTTGAATAATTGATACAAGCAGCCATTTAACATGTATTGTCATTTTTATATTTCACGAAAAATATGCATTGAGGTTCAAAAAAAAAAATATATCTAAAACGCATCACGGATAAATGCTGATATGGAAGGCTTAAAACAATAATTGAGGGATAAAAGAGTGAGAAAAATGTTTATTTTCCATCCTGATCAAAGATTCTTCCAAAAAACAGAAATAAATTTTTCACGATCATTCTATATGAGCATTTCTCATAATCTTGTTGGGTCATAATGCATTTATTTGTAAAAAAAAAAGAAGAATTAATAGTTTATTTCTATTTTATATATTATTTATTTTTTTTTTTTAAAATCGTTTCTGGGGACCCTAAAGCTCGAGTTACAGTGCTCAGTATTTTTGAGACTTCTTTGCAGATTAGACGCAAGTATTTTTAAGATGTGCCCGTGAGAAAATGAAAAACATTTGAAATGTGAAACACCTTAATACGTATCGCATTGAACGTGCGATAAAACTGAAGAGCACGATTATTTGAAGCTGTGAAGCACAACCGACCGGTTGTGTAACTGGAGTGAAATACAGCGAAGTGTCTTGCCTACATTATACCTTCGTGTAATAATACGTGGGCATTATTATACTCACCTAGCATAACGCTACGTGGACCAAGGAATGCGTTTAACTACGTCTGCCACGAAAAATTCGACGAGAGAAAGAGAGAGAAAGAAAGCCAAGAGAAACTGCAGGTCGGAACGCTGAACAATTCCTAGAGCCGATTTTAGATCGTATCACGATCGCAGAGAAACATTCATCATCATTACAGCGGCGGTCGTATAATGATACGAAAAATATGAAAGAATATACGACGGCTAATTTTTCTTCCTTTGCGTCATTTGCTGCTTGGTTGTTATCCGTTTTTGGGGTCTCTTTTTTTATTCGTTTCAGCGAAATAACAACCGAGACTGAGATCGTAGATATTTATGGGCAAATAGAGCAAGAGAGAGAGAGAGAGAGAGAAATAAAAGGATTGACGCGTGTTTATTGAATGTAGGTACCTATATTCCGCCGAGGAATACCTGAGACGTATAGATACAAGCACGGCAGAAAACCTGTTTGTCAAAAGATGCGGGACTGCTTACCGGTTCGCCCACCAAGTCTCTCGACGCGCGCAACTCGAGTTGCGAGAAAAGTAACTCAGGCATCTACGTAATCTCGGATTTTTACTCTGCGCGTTGTACGCCATGCCCGCGAAGCTGATTTTTTTTTTTTTTTTCTTTAAATTTGATCAATTACCGCATCAAAACCAAAAAGAAATTATCGAGAGGACAAAGCGTCGTCCGACCCGTGAAAATCGTTTTGGTGAATTAACTTTCTTAAATTTATGCACATGAAAAGTGAATGAACAGAAAAATCGCTTGATTCGTAGACACTTTGAGTTTGACGATTTCAGCCCTAAATTCATTGAAATTATCTACGTGTTTGAAAACTTAAAAGCTTACTGTAACAATAAATTGTAGAATAGAAAATCGTACCAAAGACCAATGATTTTTCTGAAAATAACCGTAGGTCAAAAACCTGTTTCCAAAAATACAAGTGTGTATTTTTGTTTTCGAAATTTACAGTCACTCCTTAATTCTAATACCCTAAATCGTGTTGATTATACGGACGATCGAGTAGCGATTGAAAAAAGACAGACGAGCCTTGGCAAAAAGTTGGAATAGAATAAATCGCGGAGGTCGATTGGAAACTCTTAACAAATTCAAACCTTATAAATTCCGAACACGATTCGAACGATTCGGTATGTATAGTCGAGGCTGGATTGTTTCTCACAAGAGTGAATTGAACTACTGAGGTATTCCTAATTGAAAATGCGGTAAATCGGATACGACGGCTGCGCCGGTGGCCGACACCAAGATGAAGAAAGCTCGGAGTCAATTCTTCGGAAATAAAAAAAGAAGATAAGACGCTTTGAAAAAAAAAAAATGTGCACCTATTTATTCGCCCAAGGATAGACTTTTTGCGACTTGTATAAACTTTCCGCTCTGGCTGGAAATTCTGAGGGTTATATTGACTGAAAAACTTCCTTCTCCCGCTGTTCTCTTCGCAGGAAAGGTATGAAATAGACTGCGCTATTCGCGTTTCTTCGTACTTTTGTTCCTTATTTTGTTCGATTTGCATTTTTGATTCAACGAAATTGGACCTTCGCGACTGCACGTGAGACACGCTGTATGTAATACGTATTCCTGTTTACATACGTATCCGCAGATATTCGATACGGTGCATTGAGTGCTTTTGCATGACGCGTGCATGGCTTGCGGTATATCCTGAAAATTCGGGATCCGGTACCAAGAACGAACTGCATCTAGGTACATTTCAAGCTTATTCAATATCCCTTGCTTCGAAACTTTTCTAAGAAGTTTTTGATAACCTCGCAAGAGTGCCGTTGCGGGCTGAATTGAAATCTTATAGTGTGAATACACGTGCCAGTCACTCTTGGAAGCTTTGCACTGGCGTATTCTTATCGTTGGTCTAGTCTCTGTCAACGTAACTGCGTACTAGAGAATCGGATACAAAATAAAAAGAATTTTGTACATAATCTTGTCCCACGTGAAACGTTTCTTGAATGAATAGGCTTACATATATTACACCTATATTTATTCACTCACTTTAGACAAAAGTGTTTAAATCGTACAACTATAACGCGAAGATTTTGTAGGTGGAACTGAAATTGAACGAACTGAGATCGATTGGACAATAACTCTTCAAAACAGAAAAAATGATTATTTTACGGATCGTTGAACGTTTTTCTTTGGATTTATCGACAGCGTCAAATTCGAATTGTCTTTCAAATTTTTGGGAACTAACATTCATATTTTTCATCAATGATTTCTTACAAATCATCTGAAACATATTTTTTGTCAAAAATCAAGTACTTTCAAATAGACTGCTAGTTGAATAATCGAGTCAGAGTATAAATCAATACTACTTTTAGTGATGATGTTTCTTGCGTTGATTGTACAGTGTGAGAAAATGTGCCTGAGAAAATTTCTGGACATTTTATTCACGGAGAAAATGTGCTAAAATCCATTTCAATTAGCGAAACGATAATGCTTTTCATACTTTTGAAATTCTACCGCGACGTGATGTTTCCAAAGTTGTTTACAATCTAAAATTTTTCATTGACAAATGCTGTTTTTATACTGTTTTGAAAAAAAAATTTTGTTTCAAATAAACTAGGTAGGATCAATTTTAATTCTGCGTTTCGAATCTTTAATTAATAAACATTTCGGTTCGAAACGTTTTTTACTAAACCGTAACATTTGCGAATAGTTGAAACTGAATTTATCGGTAGTTATATTTTAGAGAACGAGAATACGAACATTGACGTTTCAGCATCGGGCGAAAATGTCGAGGGTCAAAAATTATGTTCGCTTTGGCAAAAAAAAAGTTTCCAAACTCGTCGAAATGGAAAAACGCATGTTCCGCGATCGTTGGGTGGTAAATCGTCTTGGCGAGTGATTCCCGCGTTGTTGCAACGTCGATTACCGATGCCGTCAATTGATCAAACCAACTTTTGCCTCCTGCGAAAACTTGCGGGTCCGTTCCCATTCGCTGAGCACGAAACTTGCCCGATCTTGAAAACAATTCTGCCATAGAGACAAACGGTTATCCACACGACGATAAATCTCCAGCCAAATATTAGCGATAAATGTTCGAGTGTGGTGAAAAAGTTCTCCGCGGAAACCAATAATCAGCAATTCAGTATTCAGATAATATATCATCGCTCCATGAATGCACCGAGCACTTGGGCACCTGCAACGTAATTGCCGTTCGATATTTCCTCCGATTCTACCGCATTGCGATATTTCGGATCAACGACCGTTATTTTTGCATTCACGAGAGGCTCGATTTTGGTAAAATTCAAACTAACTATGATATGCATAATGTCGAATTATTCATTTGTTTATTGATGTAAGGATCTACGAACTCCAATCAAATGTAACGAAATTGTGGTATAATATTAAATATCCGCAGTTCCCCAAGCCGGAGGATAAAAGTTGGCACATGAGAGATGAACTTCTCGAATGAAGATCGAAACCACTTTTTTGAAAGTTGAAACAAATCCATAATTAAACTTGGATCGTAGAAGTTTTAAATGTCTGCTAACCGTGTTTCCAAAATCGGATAATTCACGACGAACAGTAAATTTGGGTTTTCAGAAATGGATTGTAGTCCTTTATCCTTATTCTCGGTCTTGGAATTGTTTCGTTCCGGTTGTTACTCCGAAAATCAGAGTGATATTCGAGGAGTATCTGCGAGATGTGAACAGAGAAAAATGGAATCTGATTAACCGTTTAAACCTCTTCCTTACGCGGGACTGTCAGCTATGCGTTTACCGTTTAATCATTTCGGGTGGAAAAGTTGTTTGACAAAGTTAATCCACGAATGAAAATAATCGTTGGTTGTGCGATAATACGACTTCCTCTGCTTTGCTTAATCTCGGAGTTGAATCTGGAGGCTTCGCGCTTCGCGAGTGTCTCCAGGCATATACCGCTACTCTCTCAGAAAACTTTGTCGTACCGAAGGATTATGCGGGATTGCAAAGTGATAACGTGTTGGAAGAGTCTTACTGTTTGGTTGTCCGTTTTGCCGTAAATCCTACTCCAGACTGGAAGATTTAATGCGATTTCGCAAAGTCCAAGATTCGAATGACTTCGCATTGGTGGTAGGATTTGTTTAATCTACCAAAAATGTTTGGCAAAGAAGGACTTGACGTGAAATTATTTCATACAAGCCGTCTATTATATGGCCTGCACCGATAGAAATTTTTAGTTGCGGTTACCGCTCAGTCCTTAACTATTTTCATTTTTTACCACAATCGAAAAATATTGTTCTAGGTACGAAATGAAAATCAGTTTTCTAGCTGTTACCAGAAAGTCTAGTATCCGTTACTATTCTTTCTAATTACGATCACTGTTACTATATTTTCTTTTCATTGTTGCGAAAATTTAATGCTTGTGCAACAATAAATTGACGTTAAAGCCTTACTCAACTAAAAAAGTAGAGTAAACCTCACAAACTGATTTTGCGTTGCAATTACCAAAAAAGGATCGACAATAGCGCAAAATGGTTAGGCGTACCTCGTTTTTCGTAATTCCAACAATATTCAAACAGGTTTTTGAACGATACCTGTTTTACTAAATTTTTCTAGTTACCATAACAAATGAAATTTTTCTCAGTGTGAATTTCGCCAATTATTCAATCGTAAAATATTCGAAATGCTTTTCGCCAAGTAAAGATACCTTCGCTTAACTTCGAAAATGAAAAATATGCCAATAAGGATGAGGGATTCTGTGATGCAGTCGAACGCGCAGGTATCTTATACGTCTAGAAAGTAACTCGTATACATGCACAAGTGGGAAAATATTGCTCCGGTTTTACAGCGCGGTTATATTGCTTGTGCCATTGTCCCCCTCGTGAATATAAATATCGAAATATCTTTCATGCCAATGCATGGCCGTACATATATTACATGCGCGTGACGTAGATGTCGAAGAACACAGGAGCCAAAGTTGCTGCTACCTCTGCTAGATGTGGGAATTCTTATTATAATATCCCGCTATTTTTCTTCCAAGTTAAAGAGGCTCTCATCACTGGTAGAAGAGCCTTTGTATGTTCTGACTAGTAGAGGTGACGATGAGCGATGATAAGAGGGAAACGACCTCGACTACCCTGAAAGTCTATTCGTCGTGGCTTTGAGACACGCCAAACGTGATGGATCTGCATTTGAAAGAACCGATCGTAGTCGCGCGAAGGTGTCGATCCTCTCAAAACTCGACGAAAGTTAAGCTGTGCCTTGGTGGAAGGAGCTCGTCATTTTCGACGTTTAACCGCTTCTGTGAGAGTAAGCGATGAAACGAGCAGACACACCTCGACTTCTTCAAACGAGAGTTTAGTAAGAAGATGCATTATGTGTGCAGAAGAGTAGATAAGCTGCGGAGGGAAATAACGTTCAAGTCTTCGTCATCGTTCCTTCGTGGAAAAAGGGAGAGTCAATCTTGATCATATAATATGAAGCCGTTACTCCAGTTGATCCAGTCTGACATACGGTCATTGATTAATCCTCCACCCCCGTAAGTGGTCCTTTGTTAACGCGTTATTAGCCGTAGGTACGGCTGAGAAATAAGGTATACAACCACGGGTCGTTCTGACTCATTCTCAAATGACACTCTCAGCTACAGATTACAACTCGTGCTCCAGTTCTCGGCGCTGAGAGTAACGACGAAAGTCTGGTGGCAACAGCGGAAACGAAACAAACGCTCTTACCAGCAATAGCGACCGCAGTGATGGGAGCCTGGCTTAATCGACTTGTACATTCAAATTCGGTCCAGACCTTGTTCTCCAAAATTATACATCGCGTCTACTGTGAATATTTAGAGCTTAGACAGGATTACAGTTCCAGCGAAACTAGTCGTCCACACCGTTTGAACTGTTATATGGTGTTTAACTATTTTGTGACCAGAGCACCATGCGTGACGTGGGACTGCACCCAGATACGTGAAATGTAGGACTGCACCCAGATAGCGTGGGAAAACGTATGGGCACGGTTTTGAAAACTTGATAAGTCCTACGCAAAGAAACACCCTAAACAAACGTCAATCGTTTTTCTCCCAAGCCTTTACGAAGGGGGTTCGGGGGGCTTCAACGTGCACGTATAACGCTATTATATTTTTTACGCGAGAAAAGAGGCGGTTGTATCGCTTTAAGAGACTGGCGGAATATGTATCCAATCCTTTCTACAAGCTTCAGAAAAATTCTGAACTCTACAGACACTGAGAGTGCACTCGCTGGTTGGCCATTGGTAACATATGCAAGACGTTTAAGACTAACAATAAGTGCACGATCCGATGATTACACCGGTCTAATTTATTTCCCCAAATTGGGAATCCTTCCATCGTCGAACAACTTTTCCCTACCGACATAGTACACTTGTCTAGAAAAGCTACGTAAGCGGAACCTCAACAAAATGTCATGAGTCAGTGAACGAAAGACGTAGAATCTTTTCGCCTCGCTGGTCTGAAGCAACATTTTATGAAGCTTATGTGTCGGTGGTGTCACCGTGTTATTTTCTCTCTAAGCAACATTCCGACGTTATCGCCGTATCAGGGCACCGACGCAATCGAGCTCATGCCTTCGCGATGAGTCTTCAACTTCAAGTGAGTACAGGCTGTCTATGATAGAGCGAACTGCCTCCTTCGGCAGAGGGGGATTTTCTTTGTTGTACTCAAGGAACTTCCGCCGTTGTGTCCAACCGTGTTTGGTCTTAATTTAAAACAATCTCCTTGACGTGCCGCTTGCCTCTTGATTTCATTCACTCACGCTTTTACATACTTATCCATCAGTCGTACGTTAATAGGGTACTATATCGTAACGTTAGTTTTTCACAACACTGGTTAAGCCTCGAAATTGTCCAACGCGTCGTTCTTCTTCTAGCAACGTTATTGTTCCCAATTGCATTAACGCTTCCTGATGCTTGATTAGACGCCGGTAGCAGATGGATGCTTCGCTGAACCAAAATCCAATCAAAGAGATTAGAAGACGTGCCGCCTCTTCCCTTCATTCAATTACCGCTCTCGACATTCCCGGATCGTGTATGTGATTACTCAAGTCGTTCTATCTTGGAGCAATCAAGAAGAGATCTAGTCTATTTCAATTCAACACACTGTAATAGATATTGTGAATCTATCGTTTTATATATGTTCACCGATAACGGTTATCGCCGTTTGTTTACGGTCGACTGAATCCCGTTGCACCGTTGCGTCAATCTATAATCGTCAATCCGAGTATCGATTTTCTACTTATCAAGCCCGTTATACTGCCCAACTTTAGAATGCTATACTGTTACCATATCTATCATCAATCTCTTCCGGCTTTGTTTGATCTGAACATACTGTAGATTGGTTTTTTTCTTTGGTGATTGTTCAGCAACATGTATCTACGCGTTGTTGCCCTGGAATTCTGAAGTCGATTTTCAAATAATCAGGAAACATTATCACGCAGTCTTTGAAATGATAAGGAGGAAGCGAACCGGGATTCACGTTCATTCGGAAACCTTAGGCACACTCTTCTGTAGGAATAAGTGATATAGTTGGAAATTTAAAATGCCAAAGTGAAGAGACTGTGAATACTAGGAATATCAGTAATTGAAATAATCCAATCAGTCCGACATTCGAAAATTGAATTGCCTTTTAAAGTGGCCGATTAAATTGAATTTCATGATGAAGTGTAGCAGCAGTTTCCATATCTCTTGATATTGAAAACTTTTCCCATATTTTCCAACCTCTTGATTTCCCCGAGTTTAGGACAGCTCTTCTATCTCAAAATCATTGATATTAAAGTACCAGTTAACAAAAAATAACGTCCCACCTGCCCTCCAGCTTAACCATAAAACAGCACATTTTTGCAAGTCTAATCTGCACTCGAGATTTTGGAAGACAAATTTTGTACGACACTGGCCCTGATACATCACAGCTATAAAGTTAACTCATAAATTCTTGACGCGATCCCATCTCGACTGGGAGATCCTATCTGGATCGCGGCATCATAAGGCAAGGATACACGGTCCTGACCGGATGGTTTTGTGGTGAAGTTGAGGCAAATGTAAACATAGTAGACCACGCCCGCACTGCAGCTAGGAACAGATTTCACATTCAATCGAGAGTACTTACTCTCTTTATATGCGTCAAAGTTCCAGGTTACTCGAACCTGGGTGAATATCGACTGCTCCCTTCACCAACTACGCCAGCGGTTACGCCGTGACCAGCTAACAATCCCGAAGTAATAGAATCATCCTTTCAATTCGAAGCACTTGCTCCTGGCAATTGCTCTGCCCCAAGCTTCTGTGGCTTTTTTTTTTTATTAATTATTTACGAGTTGAACGAGCGGTTTCTCATTTTGGAATGAAGTGTGCGCCTCACCACGAGACGTCACGAATTCTATTAACTCGTGGATTCAACGATGTCTAGTGAATTTCAGATTCCAGAATCTTCTAGTAAATGCAAATGATATCGATTGACTTCAAGTGTCTTCTCCCCTATCTATACACCTGATTTTGAGTATAGTTAATCTCTTGGTGCTTCAATGTTCACGCCCAATAGCTTAGAAGCCATTTGTCTCTACGGTTGAATGAAACACGCCGATTATTCAGCGACGTTTCCCTCTTAATATTGCTTCGGATGCGGTATACTTGCAGGATACGGAAATGGGATCCTACGAAACCTTTTTCCATTCCAAGTAGAGCTACTCTACTTAAATTAGAAAATATTACAGTTCGAATGTTTCCACAAACAAGAATTTTGAGATTCCAATTTCACTGGTGCAGTCTCGTCCAAGTCTGCGGACTGCCAGCTTACCACCCTCTTTGACGGGATATTCGTATCTCTCTTCCAGTTTCATTGTATCTGTGGGAAACTTCGATGCACGAGAATGTAAGAAACTTTCAAGTCCGGCCAAACGTTGCCTCAAAGATTTCCGAGCACTTGGAGTTTAGAACTTTACAGAATCCCGGCAGCGTGCCAGCAAAAAGTCAAACTCACTCTAATTGTAAGAGATGGTTGAACGAACGTTGAAAGGAGAATATGAGGAGAAATTACGGGTGAGAAATTACATCATCTATTAGTTGCAACCGGTGACGTTGGAAAGAATAAATGTGTTTCTGACGTCTTGCAACTTTTCAGTATTCTGTCCATTCTGTCTTGGTGGTTTTGGAGTTTCGACCTTTCGAGTCTTTTTCATTATTTTGCCCTTGACAAACTTGCCAAATTTAAACAAAAAAAAAAAAAAAAGGTATCAATTTATGCACACATTCGTGCGTTCTCAATTTTTATTATTCTACATGCCAACTTTTCACATTTATGGTCTTTTCACGCTTACAACTGTCGGTAATTTGACTTTCGGGATTTCGTCCCGTCGACTTTTTGGTCTTTTGCATTTTTCTACCCCATCCATTTTCCTCGCTGAAATACAACACGGATTTACTTCGGTCAACTTTGAAAATCACGTTCCTGTCGGAACGTGAAACAGCGCGGTCGAGCTGGTCTTCAACTATGCCTGGGACAGACTCAACAAGCCTCATGTTCCGCCAGTAACCTGACTCCGAAGTTTGTTTCGAGGTAGACTGTATAATGCGAGCTTTGAACGCAACGATCTGCGTAACAACCTGCAAGTTAGGCCTTGAGCTCCTAAATTTCGGCAGTGAGTTCGTGACCCAGACGCACCATCGTGTAGGTAGTTAAGCAGAAAAGAGGAGAGTAGAGTACGATTGTCGGAGAACGATCAAGGCGGCCCACGAAATCTTCAACTTGCTACTTGATTAATCTTGCGAAGCTTCGCAATCGCCTCGAAGTCAGGATTGATATGGGCTTCGAGCCTTTCGCAACTTTCTCAATAAGCTTCAAAGCAAAAACAATTTTCATCAGGAATTGAATCCATCACTTTTCGAAAAGACCGGAGCCGGTTCAATTGACGAGTTGTCGAGATTAACTTAGGTTAGCTTCTCAAATGTTTGACTATATTTAACAGTTGTGAAACAAGTTGACGAAATACACGTTTTACCGAAACTGATCGATCGTTGGCAGGAATTTCAATTTCCAAGCTCTCTGATACTCTACGATATAAATTTTTTTTTTTTTTTTTGTTACGAGTGTAACGAAATTTGGTGGCATTTGCAAGAATTTTGTTACACGGAGTGAAAAAACTTAGAATTTTTACAGGGATTTCTGAAAAATATTGCCGTGCTTTCCAATAAACGTGATGAGAACTGTCAGCGTTAGAAAAATTATAAGAAGGTTTCAAAATTATTCTTCGACGTACAGGATAAATATTGTTTACATTAACCAGAGAAAAATAGTCATGCACAGAGAAAATTTTACCGCGCTGTAGCAAGGCGCATAGCGCTAGCACGGTAAAATTTTTCTTTTTTTTTAACCCAAGAAATGAAACGTTAATTTTTCAGCATAGTCAATAAAACTCGGTCACCTGGATCAGAGGAAAATATAATTAGTGGCATATGTCGATAAAGACAAAAATATACGTAGCTTAGATAGGTAAAAAATATATAATTAACAAAAAGAGACATATTAATTAATTCAACACACAGATAATTTTATTAGCTGAAACAAGGAAAAAATTTGATTAGCTGAAACAAGCAAAAGTTTTATTACCTGAAACAACCGATGGTATGGTTAGCACAATCACGTAAGTCCATACACTGACAAAAAATGGATCGAGTCGAACATGATATGCGCTTTAATATTCGTGGCTTCGATTATTAATTGTATTGTTGAATGAAAAACATTCTAAATTTTTTGAATCGACATCCCATTGTGCTTTAAATTATTACAGTGAATATCCCTTTCGTCTGAACATTCTATAGTTCACATTTTCAGTGCATTTGTTAGAAAATTGGTTTGCTTGCCCTGAAACAGAAAATAATACGATCGGTTAAACGAGTGTTTCTGTATATTTCAGATATATTTCGTAAATACTTACGTCAAGATTCTTCACCATCACTACACACTCTGCGATTTTTATCCCCGTGCTATTATTATCTTTACATTTTCATATACCGTTTACGAAATCGCTAGGCAAAAAGCGCGATCGTTCGATTCGCATTATCAGGGTGGCGACAATTTTACTAAAGTATAATTCCTCGACTTTTCCCTCACTTTTCCCGTAATAAAATTCCGAATTCCTCGACATTTTCCCACGAAACTTGAGTATTATTGAGCAGCTTTTACGACCTCACAGGTCCAGAGGTTGTGCACCTTGAATATATTAATTTGGATCTAAAAAACACGTAGCATTGCTTCGTTTGAGACGAATAATTAGAAATTGAACGATTCCATTTCCGATGGTCGGTTTAACTGAATTTATGAAGCACAGTTCAAGATTGATAACGATTTTAATGAAAAAAAAAGTACGTTTCTCCATTTGGTCGATCATATCTCCCTGACTTTTCCCGGTTTTAAAAGTCTCTCACCACGCTGCTCGATCACTAGATCACTGGATCACTCGATTCAACTGGCTCACTCGAATCGAAACTCAGATCACTCGGGTCACCGGATCATCCATTTTTGGGCCACTGGATCACTCGATCACTCGATTAGTCCCGGAGGCAGCGTCAAAAATTGGCGGGTCATTTCCGCAAGCTTCATCTTTTTTAAGTTAAATGTGTAACACATAATATTAATACGATCGTCTGTCAAATCACCCTCACGGCGGGGGGTTGCGGCAGGGTTACAATTACAGCAAAATAAATTTAAAAAAATAAACGTATTACCGAATACGCGAAACTTATCGTACGCATTAATTGAAACACAAGAAGGTTAGAGAATATCGACGGTTGCGTAGAATAACCGGTTATCTCGAGAAACAATTTGTCATTACTGCCTGAACCACATTTAAATTTCGCAAAAGGCTGTTTTCGGGTATTTCAAAATTGAGATACCCTCGAATCCATCGGTGGCTATGTTTTGTAAAATTTTTACAAATCATGAGATACGTGCGGTTTTTCGTAGTACCGAAAAATCTATGTTGAAATGCACTGCAATATTTGAAAGTTATCAAAAATTGGTTTTCGCAAATTTCAACGTAGATGTTTCGGTACTAAAAAACATCGCACGCATCTCAGGTTTTATAAAAACTATTGTTTCGTCATGTGAAACATAGTCACAGAGAGATTTAAGGACATTTCAGTTTGAAATTTCCGAAAATAGACCTTTTCGAAATTTCAACGTCCTTGAGCCGGTAGTAGAAAATTTTTTTCAGCTCAGCCCTTTAGCTATTTTTTTGATAAAGAGTGGAAGAATCTAGGAGAAGAGCGAAATCTAAAAGAGGCCCTTTTTCGAACTTTCCTATTGTACCTCATAGATACAGGACTGTTACGTTTGCGTTTGTTACTATAAAAAGAAGCGTTGTAATCAATTTTATCGTTGAAGGTATACATTTTTTAAATATCTTTTTCCCTCACTTATGCGGGTGGAAGACGAGTTGTGTCGTGGAATTTAGGCGGAACATGACATTTTCTAAGCTTCTTACGTTTCAATTAATGCCTACGATAAGTTTCGCGTATTCCGCCATACATTTTTTTCGTCATTTTTTGCTGTAAGTCTAACGTTCGTGCTACTCTATTGTATGTAACACGGATAACTCGGACAAAAAAAATGAAGCTCGTGAAAATTGTGCAACGAAATCTGTCGTTACCTCACGGACTAATCACTCGATCACTCGATCACTGGGATCACCTTGGACACCTTAACCACTGGATGGAGTCGATTACCGGATCCCACCGATCCCTCGAACACTGGATCATTGGATCATTTGCAGGATGGCGCCGATTGTGCTCAAATAAAATTCCCTGAAATTTCCCGTAAAAAAATTCAGAACTCCCTGACGTTTTCCCACGAAACTTGAATATTGTTGAGCAGCTTTTACGATCTCACAGCTCCGGAAGTTGTACAATGTACATCTTGAATATATTAATTTGGATCTAAAAAACGCAAATAATATTGCTTCGTCTCACACGAATAATTAGAAATTGTACAATTCTATTACCGGCAGTTAGCTTGGCTGAATTTACAAAACACGGCTGAAGTTTGAAAACAATTTATAGAATAGTGCATTTTTTCCAATGGTTCGTCATAATTCCTTGACTTTTCCCGATAGACAAAATTCTCGGACTACTTCCGGTTTTCCCGGTTTGTCGCCACCCTGATTATTAATAATCGCGCAAAAGGCGCGTCCGATTCCCGTGATTAATTTACACGCGCAAAAGGGCGCGACCGATTTACCTGTCAAAATACCTTAAATATCTAGAACTTGTCGCAAAATTCTGCAGAAACCCAATTCGCATCCGCGTCTTTTCGAATCCGACACGTCGCGATGCGGATTGTTCTTCCGAGATGCGGGTCAAGTCCGGGAGGGAGATTGGAGGGCATGCATTATTGTGTGGCGTGACGGTCGGCGGTCCTCTTCGACGCGACGTCTTCGAGCTCAGCATCTCTCCCCATCTAGCGTACCACGGAACGCGATAGATGGTCCAGAGATGCGTTTTGCCCATTCGGAGGATCACAGAGATCAATTGAATGGAATAACGATCGGTAATGACTAAATAATTAAATTGAATAACGATTGAAAAATTGTTGCAGAATGACAAGAAATGGAAAATTCAATTTCGTTTATATTCAAATGCTTTGAAATACTCGAGAGACTCGAATACGGAGTCTGTTGGGAAAATTTCTGTGATCGTTCGACGCTGTGGATTACAAAAGTTAGTAACATCACGGTACATCGCGACCTTCCTACCCTCGCCTGTTTCCCAACGAAGCCACCCAACGGAAAAGAGAGATTCACACACACACGCACAAACCCCGCGACGGATCCCAAAACGTTCGCCTACCTACCCGGTTACCTATATTCGATCTAAACGATTCTCCATTCTTTCCAACACACGTCATTCTTCGTCATTCGCACCGTGGTCACTGACTTACATTTTCGTTGTTTACCTTTTGGGAGCAAAATGTTTGTGTATCGTAGTCTGCCTACTCAGAATACAGTATCGCGGTTGTTTCCCGCCAACCCTAATATCGTTTGTATCATTTTAGCAAATGTTGGCAGACTATCGGTACATCAACCTTTTGTAAAATTGATTAAAAACATCCTGTATGCCAATTGGCATTTTTCTAAGCGAGCTAGTAAAAAAAGCATTTGATCGGTACTTGTTGAATGTTAGAATATTGAAAATGACGTATAACATAAGATGCAATTTGGTTACGTTACGTTATGCCAGACTTTGGAATTTTATCGTTATAACAATAACGTGAATATTTGAATACGTTGAAACCTCAGGTGAACCCACCGCTTAAACGACATCGTCAGTAAATTCAAACCTAGATTATTACATCAGTTGCGAAACACAATTCGATCTCGCGAGTGCCGAGTAAGCGATGGTTACCTGTCGCGATGCTCATTCCACTTTTAGCAACGTGTAAAATTTCTAACTTCAAGTAAGCTACGGTTAATTAAATTGCGAAACGAAAATTATCCGACCAAAAGTCAAGCACGTTGCGATCGCGAATGAGCCTATCCATGCAGCTAAGAAATCCAAGATTTGTGTAACAATTGTTACCGCCACGCCACGTGACAGGGGAATACCAGGGAAATACCCGTAACCTAAATACGTGCAAACTCACCGACGTTGCCGAGTAATGGAGAAGTTGCTCGGATGTCTCTGCCTAAATCTGGAAAAGCAAAAAAGGAGGCCCGAATTAATTTATGTATAAAGCTGCATTGTCAGTTCTCGAATTAATTATCACCGTTGTTTACAGATTACGCAAGGGTTAAAATTATGCTTCAAATGTACCACCTTGAACAATCAAACGGTTATTAAAATGAGTATTCTTACCTCCTTTAGGTTGCTCCACACTTGAAATGTAGTAGTTCGCGTAGCATCTCACAATCGGGTCGAATGGTGAAGCGTCGCACTTTTTACACTGCGATAAGAATATAACAAAATATTACTCGTTGTACGTACTTGGATCAGATTTCATGTCCCTACAAACTGCGTGTGTCAAAATAATTGTTATTTTTTTTTTTTTTTTTCACAACATTTCAGTGGTTTCCGATGTGTTAATAAATGAAATCCACAAATGAATAATAGAAACCTAATTAAATAGACACAAGTATCGAATATATGTATATGAGTAAGGCCTATGAACAGCAACCACTATTTACGACCAAAAGCGACAATGTAATCAAGAATCATATTTATTACGTACCTTCCGGTTTTATCCACTGTAGGGGATCGTCTAGTTTTCACCTTATCTCCAGAGATCAATCGATCGAGCCGACTCTTTCGGATCGTTGCTAAATTTGGTGAATCACACTGAAATGTAGTCCGCCCCTGTAGTCAGATAAGAGATAACACTTTATTAGTATTCCATGTTCCAAATAAATTCACGCTCTATTGATAATTAGCGATCATTTTTACGAAACATAATCAAAGACCGGACACCGATAAAGTTTAACTGAAAGACAAACCTTCGAAGTGACGAACACGTAACGACACAGCAACACAGCTACACATCCGTGAATAATAACACACTTCCGTATTCGGTTAACGAACCGATAATTTATTTTTATACAAAAAGAATGCCGCCTAAACGAACCACTCACCGATAAACACGTTACAATTGCATTACGAACTCATTGTCAATCGAAGCTCGCCTTCCGCAAGGCCCGTTTTTTCAGAATATCAGAACGAAAACCGCAACGGAATATTATCGGAGTATTTTCTCGTCACAAAACGCTTCTGACGAGTCAAAAGTCTGCCCGAGAGGAATTTCAATATGTTGTTAGCCTGTTCGGAAAGCTTCGGAAAGCTAAGATCTAAAAATCTGCAGCGTGATAATTAAACTCGATTCCACTTTTTGCGTCGTAGCTGCTTGCCTAAATGGACTGATTGTGAGTTGAACTTGGCAACGATGCAGCTACGCACTCACTGAAGGTCGCCCGCACAAACAAATAACAAACAAACGACACGCGACGCGGAGAGTCGAGAATCGAATTCGCAATGACCTGAAGTTGCACGGTAGAACGAAACAGGAGGCCCGGATTAATTCAGCAAATCGGCTTTTCATTTCTCAAGTTAATTGTTACCGTTGTCTAGTTTAATATTCACGCGTTGC
Source organism: Neodiprion fabricii (assembly GCF_021155785.1). Taxonomy (NCBI): domain Eukaryota; kingdom Metazoa; phylum Arthropoda; class Insecta; order Hymenoptera; family Diprionidae; genus Neodiprion; species Neodiprion fabricii. The sequence continues at coordinate 10,945,514 of NC_060239.1, forward strand.
ACGCTGTAACAAAAGTTCGGCTTCGAATGTACGACATCGAATCATCAATCAATAATTAAAGTGAGTATCCTGGAGTATTACCTGGAATCTGGGCTGCTCCACACTTTTACATTTAGTAGTTCTCGAAGCATCTCAGGTTTACAGTTGCACAAAACAATGAAATTCGGGACACGAAATTGACCTTCAATTGAAAAGAAAAGAAAGATTCCTGTCGCAATGTGGTAATAATTCGATTGAATACTGTATTCGGTTTATTCTTGCCACATGCAATTTCAACGCAGATGAATATCGTTCATTCACTGCAAAGTTAGTTTCCAATCAACAATCGACAGGGTGACTTTTTTGCTCTTTTCCGCGTTTTTCGCAACATACAGAGAATAAAGATGTGATCGATCTAGCCCAAAAATGCTTGTACCGAATTCCAAAAAATTCGACAAAAGGTAACATAACTGTCAACATTTTCTGAGAATTTACGATTTTTTAGCTGATAATTAGGGCAGCGGTAAAAAAAAGATTAAAAATCACAAAAAATCAATGCTTTTCTTATGGGAAAAAGTAAGGCTTCCTAGCAGTGGGTAAATATGGAGGGAAAAATTTTTAAAAATTCTCACATTTTTTTTGAATTATTGCGAACCAATTTGGGGGGTAAGACCATTAAAATGCGATTTTGCCCTTCTTACGGACAGGTCTAATATATATCATAATTATCGTTCGTGAGGAGTAAACTCCAGTCGTGCGTCGGAGCTGACACACACACTTTTTTTTTTTTGTTTTCAACATGGCTTAGCATGGCAACATTGTATCGACGGTCACCACCCTCTTCAAAGCAATTTCTAAGAGAGCACGGTAAAATTTCTCCGCTGTCTTTAATTTATTTTCGATGAGACCATAAATTTTTCTGCGGTCGCAAATGAAAAATTTGAAAGCTCGAATTTTTAATGTAATGCATTTGAAAAATTCGCTATCACGTTTTAAATTCAATGATTCTGAGAGATATTTTTTTTTAAATGCGTAGTATATTTTTTGTGAGAGCAGATGAAAAATTACAAGGTCCACATTTTTACGGTGCTGCATCAGAAAAATGCATCGTCACATTTTAAATTTTGTGCTGCCGAAATACATAGTTTCTAAGCAAGGTAGTAATTTTTTTCATAAAAACCCATAATTTTTTTAACATGCATCAATAAAAACTGCATTAGGTGTCTTTTACATCACGTTTACAGTAACAGCAGGGTAATTTTTCTCAGATTTTTCTCTCCGTGTAGCGGTTTTTTTTCCCCCAAATGTTAGAAGATCCGATAATTGAAATTAATTCAACGATCAGGTTGAAATTTGCAAATTGCAATGAAATTGTTCTTTTCAAACGTGATAATAATTTTCTCATCGAAGATTAAGCCGGAAGAAGTGTTCTATTCGCTATTTTTAGAATTAGTAGGTATTTTCCTCCATCTCCCGTTATATTTGCATTTTCTCTTACCTGGAATACTTGTTAGCCTTAGTTACACAGTGGCCTCCAGGGATCGTGTGCAGGCATTCCTGCGGGCAGAATATTTTATTTTTCCAGCATGCATTGAATACGTACGACGGTTTTATTTGCCCTTATTATACACCGAACGGCTGCTCGTTCCCATGCTACCGCAACTTTGTGTTTCTACTGCCGTATATTATAAACCGTTCCTCTTTGGCTTCTGGGGAACCTAGATAACTCCCAGATGTCTGTGTGTTTCCGTTTACCGGTTCAGAAGCGTGGAAAATTTAATCCAAGAGCAATACGTCGCAAATGAGAGTCCAGACGAGAACCGGAGACCAACCTATACGACGATGGTTTGAGAACGGAAAATGCAGTCGCAACTTATTTCACCTTACGTTTTTCATTCGGTTCACGTATCCAACTTCTTGAATTATTCAATAAAAGTATATGAATTCTATTTTCCGATTCTACACGGATATGCCTTTTGGAGATTGACTCTACTTTTAAATCCTATATTCATTGCCTTACTCATTTTCACCTTACGTATTGTAATACTTACTCACTCGTAAAACGGTATTGATGAAACTTACTCAACCGAAAAACAGTTCTGCACGATACGTCTTTGTCAATTATTTATCGGCGAACCTATTTTCAATCTTGTTTTTGAGCGGTCTTGTTTTTCGCGTTCAAGTATCGGTATCGAAGTGAAAAATAGCGCCACTTACGTAAGGCGGATAAAAACACAGGCGTCAGTAATGGTTCAACAGGCTCGATGTATTCGTCGCATAAGTAAACTTGATATTATATTTATTTTACGCCCCTTGGAAGCCGAAGCGATCCTTTTTCGGTCCCGTTATCTTGAAGGAATAAACGGAATAAAAGGAATAAAAAATAAGCTACACCTTCCTAATCCACGTGGAAACGGCTATTGTGCACTCCGCTAATGACGTCGGACTTCCGTTCGTCGATCTTCGCCTTTTAAAAGTAAAGGTAGCCTCGTAACGTTTCAACATGGTCATTTTCCCCCGCTTACTCGACCGGGGCGATTAATCGCGTCGCTTATCTCATACCGTGTTCAGGTTCTCTGCACCGTTTTTTGAGCGGGTAACATCCAGAGCAGGAAAAGATAGGGATGTTCAGCTGGGTTACACCTGTTAATTAACACCAGATTACAGGCAGCCTGCCACTGGGTACGGAGAGTCAGTGAAAAAATAATCTCTTATCCAGCCTGCAGAAATATTCCCATTACGAACCAGAAATTGCAAACGTCGTGTGAATTTTACCGTTGCGTAAATCCAAATATATACCATGCCGGAAAACGTTTGAAACTAAGATCTGACTGTGCGTGACGTCAGGCGCAGGTGGAAAAGAGTATAATTCCAAATTCATATGAAATTTCGAAAAGTTATTAAAAATTATCGAAAACTTATTTAAAATTCGTCGGTGGGTTTCGAAATTTGATAAAATTTTGAAGTCAGGTGAAGTCTTTTGAAATCTGACATATTAGTTCAATCTTTTGAATTCCGTTGAATTCACGATGTCGTACGAAGTGACGAGAATTAGTTCAAGGTATTAGAAAATTCATCTCAAGTAATTTAACCTTTGCGTTAACATATTTTGGTGAAATTTTAATAACATTTCAAATATTTATACAGTCACTTAATATTACGTTCACATTGTGAATTCAGACAAACTTGTTTACGCTTGAAACGATGCCGCGTTTCCAACCGGCAAATCCATTACGAGTCTTGAAAGTTTTTTTCAAATCCATTGGATCATTTGCAATTAAAAAATTCGCAAACGAAGCATCCGTACAACGCTATTCAAAAAGTGTTTCGACCCCCCGAATCAACCCTTCCAATAATTAAATCGTTTCTTTAAATCAAGCGGTAACAATAACACAAAAATATAAAAAATTGTTCAAGGAGACGAGGTGGTCACCGTCGGTCCAGCTTGCGTGGGTGGACGAGATCCTTGGGCGGTACAACGGCTGTTGGTAAACGCGGAGCCGAGCAGCCTTCGCATCCATCGTTCACAGCCATACGAAGAGGAGGTCGCCGTAGTGAAGAGGGTCCGGCATCCGGCTCCTCCACCGCCTCCGTCGAAGGTCAATGCCAAGGATATCAGCAAGTATTTTTCATCGGCCGGCAGGGATCGGAACGACGGAATTCAGGATGGAGTAAACAGTCTCAACCAGCGTCAGGAGCCTGAGGATCAGCAGGAGAGGAACAGGGTCAAGGAGGAGGGGGAGGAAACGGAAAATACAAGGGCGGTGGAAAAGGACGCTGCGATGGGGTCGAACCTGAGTCGTCACAACGGCAAAGGGTTGACAGGACGGCGTACTCAGTCATCGGGAAACCTCTGCGACCCGAAGGGGAAGCTGAACAGCGTTGGAAAAATCTTGGTGCCTTGTTCCGGGGGCCAGAGAGAGAGGTGAGCGATAAATTTAGGCTGGTATTAAGGAGACACGTCGGCGAAGCTCGAGACCTTTTCGATTTGCTTAAAATTTGAAGGTGTAACAAGGCTCCATAGGACAAGTGATTTTCACTCGGTTCCAAGCAGTCGAGTTCCATACCGGGACAATCTCTTGAAATTTGTAAAATCAACTGCGCATGCGCCAAATAAATCAATCTCATTGGTCGATTTTTTCCCTTGAATCACAGAATCGTACTAACGATAAAATAGTGGGTATATTTAAACGGACTTTCGGGGCAGCCATAATTCTGATATACTCGCGGTATTCGAATGAACGCGTCGTGCCTAACGAGGTGACCTCGGTCAGTTGAAGTTTAATTAGGAATTACTACTTCCTGAAACCTAGGTCATATGGAAGTAACACCGAACACGACCTCGGTACCGACGCAACCCCCTAAATCCCAGAGGGGACCAAAGTTCGAGGGTAATCACTGCTTTTAGACCCGCCGAGCCGTTCGCCCCTCGCAAGGAACCGGGGGCAAGAAATATCGACTTAAGAGATTGAGCAAATTGCAGAACAGGACCTTTCCTTTACCCCCACCCATGGACGCTACGCGAACCTTAGGATGAATTTGCGATACGAAGATTTAATTTCGCGTTTGCAGGGAACATGAATTTCATGAGTTGAAAGTTAGTTCCAGTCTTAAATTCATTCTGATCAACTCTGCTGTTATATTTAATCAGGGAATCTTTGTTTACAGGAGAGCATGTTTTTTAATTTTTTTAATAAAACGAGTTACCAAACGTACTGCGATTTCAAATTCCATATAGGTCGAAATTCGAGTAACGTCGTCGACACATGAGAAATTAGTTTTTAAACAGCTCTTTTATCGTTTGTCTAAATATACAGCTAGATACAAAAAATTACTTGGCTATTAAAATCGTCCGGACTCAACAGCTTATTAATATCTGTGAAGTACAGAGTTTAAACCGGATGTTTATTCATCATTTCAAATGTGGGAAATTCAAAGCAAAAGTAGAACAATTCAAGCTCTTCTTTATTTAGTCTGGCTCGTCTAATTGTATACCATTAATTTACTAAAAATATTTATTTTTAGTGTTAAAGTAAGAAGCTCGTGCAAGTAATGAAGATAAAACTCTACTGTTATACGAATAGAGAATTTCGGTTATAGGAGGCTGTCAGTTTACTGTAACCGCATTATTCATAGACACATTTATTTTTTGGTGCGGCGAATTATGGCCGGCTAAATGTTGTGCGCATAAATTTACTCACGTAACGCACTTGATCCGACGGTTTTTAGGTCGACTTAGCCATAACGATGCTGAAATTAAAAGGCACTGCGAAATTGTAATTGAAATTAGTCGAGTGGTATTATCCCACGGTTAGAAAGAACGCTAGAATGAGATAAACCTGGGTGCTTCATGCCCTGTAGAATATTCTTTTTATAGTAAGAAATTTGCGGAGGAAATTGCAAACTAAAGACAAGATGTAAGAAAAGATTGAAAAACTGTAATCGAAGTTAGTCAAGTGAAATTTAATTAAAACAATACCTGTTCAATATTTTACGTGAAGTGACGTCCTCGAATTTCTATTAAAAAAAGTTCGATCCTTGGTAATCTTATCTTAATTATATTTTGCACAATTTTTTTTACCCCAACCACGTATGATTCGTTACATTTTGATGAATTGAAAAAGTAATTTTCCTCGAAATCCAATTTCCTACAACTCGGATTAGACTAATTGTTTAATCAACTCGTCAAATAATAACAGCAATGAATATACATGGAAAATCATTCAAGGTTATTATTATTAAACAAGTACTGTGTAGCAAAATATATTTTCGATATAAGAACTTAATAACTCTATTGCGTCGAAGTTGGACAAACAACGCGATTTTAGTACTGAGCAGAAAACAAGTAATAACATGATCTTTCTAAAATCATTAACAAATTGAGTTAATTTAGTTGAAATTATGAGGTTTTTCTTTTTTCAATTTCTGCTATGAATGAGAGAGATCCCTTCAATAAAATTCAGCCCAATCATCGTCGTCATCATCTTTGTCATATTGATAATATCGTCATGTTTCTGATTCATTAACATTTTTTAAATTCCTTGCCTTATAAAATTAAATATATTTTCACCTACGGTAACGAAGAGCTATCCGGCACGCCTCTTAAAGTGAATTTGAAACACAGATTGTGACCCCCAATGACAATCTGAACGTTCGATTCAAGCGTCGGGTCAATTTCCAGATATAAATTCTGCGGGTCTCTGCCAAACCACCTGGATGGAAAAGAGGCAGAGGATGATCACCCGGGTGAAAACAACAACGTGATATCCGACACGATAAGCGGAAACCTTGGAGGGACTCTACCGCACAAAAAACGTCCGTTGGGTGTGCATTTCTCGGATGTTGGACCGACGGGTACGCTGGACCTCGTCAAGCACCAGTCGCAAGACTCTCTCTCGGAGGATCCTTGGCGGTGAGATCATAGTCACCTATAGATTTCACCTAAAATACTACCTCACGCCTCCCGCATAGTGCGCGGAAACGGAGCTGTGAATTCCAGCGGAAGATGCTTCCGCTGCAGGATCAATTTCTCCAGGGTTGATATCATCCTGCTGTCTGCACCTCTTTTTATCTGATCCGCCTTCCCCTTGACCGGCTCCGTGCGATCAACCGAGTTAACTCACTAAATTGGCTCGTAACTTGTACAGTGCCCATGAATTCTTTGCTACTCTTCGCTGTTTCTACGCTCTGCCAATCGGATGTGCTTTACTCTGCGCTGAGATATTATTCAGCGCAGAATAACCGCGTTACCTACGCTTGGAAAGGTGATATGCGTGATCTACTTTCTCGAGTTTATACGTTATGCAGAGCCTTCGTGACTTACTGATCACGGTACCAATCGTTTTGCCTGATAAACAGCGAGATTATCTGGCAAATGTATTTTTCTCTTTGTCAGAACTAATTTTCATTTTTATATTCTCTAAAGCAGATATTGAAATTCACTCTCTTGTCAACATGAGAGGTCAAATTATCTTTCTGTCCCCGATTTAAGTTCTATTTTTTTTATGCCTGTCGTTTTCAAACCTCAATCAATTCTGCTTGAGAGCCGAAGTTGACGGCTTTGAAATGAGGAGTTTTGCGAATACTTGGTACAGTCTTAATTTAAATCACTGACGTATTGTAATTACACGAAACTAAGCGTGGAAAATGAATCTTATGCTGATAACCTTCGTGGAAAAACAAAGACGTGAAAAATGTATGAGCACGTATAATTGCAAATTGTAATTCCGTTTTTTATTAGCTATAAAAGTACTCATTTTAATCAGTGTGATATGTTCGTCGGTATTTTTCAATGAGGTGGTCTATACTTTTTGCGTTTTGGCACATTCTTAATCAGACTGTGGGTCTAAACTATTCTCAGCATTCATACACGTACATGGCAAAATCTACTTCATACCGAGTCAATTTAAACAAATGAATTCCTTTAAACTGTCTCGATTCAATTTAAAATACACGACGCATTACACATGGTTGACTATTGAATTTCACACTCAGTGAATAACTTACTTTCGTTAAAAATGAGGTCAAATTATGAATGAACTTTTTCTATACGCCCGTTAAAAAAGTAATACCATACAAAAAACTTATCGATGTCAAGAATTTTTTTGTGATTTTATACCACCTCTCGTACAGCATACGTCTTGCTGTTAACGTATAATATTCAAGGATGCAGCTATTCAGTTACATTTCAATAATTTGATAGTCAGAATATAACTCGAATTTTTGTTTAAATAAAAAATTCAACTACAGACACAAATAGATTCATACTTTTTAAAACTCATTCGAGTTTATCAATCATTTCGAGTTGACGGATGTTACATATAATCGAATAACCATTTTACAGTGAAACAACCCTTCTCTTCAATTCTGTACAGCTTACGTCAGTCAGTCCCGTGTGCATTAAACTGAAATTTCAATAATTATTTGGCGACAGTCGAGACAATGAATGCGTTTTTTTTTATGAAACGGTTTCTCGGCTGTATTAAAACTTTCTCTGTTGATCTTGCAGTCACACCCGTCAAAACTGTTCCATTTGCTTTCATATTCCATCTCTTGAAATCATAACTGACGTATTTCTCAATAGCAGTCGAATGTTCGAAAACGCCTCAAATGCTTCTTTCATCCCTTCTCACAGTTTTCACCTTCCGTTCTTCAGATATCAGCACAGCAGTGATCTGGACCTAGTCAGATGTAAGCACGGAAACTTTGACCTGGTACGACGAAGTCAAGGCGTAGATTCGGTGGATGGTGAATCCGTTCGTACGTACGGACGGGGTGCGAGTCTGGATGAGAAGTGCCACAGGGGTTCCGACCTTGACCTGGTCGGCACGCTTCCGAAAAGGCGACAGGACTCGAATCGCAGCAAGCAAAGCACCGGCACCCATTCAAGCATGTCCCAACAACGGGGGACCGAACGAGTCAGCGACGATCTACTCATGAAGCTTGTGCACAAGCCGGACTGCGAGCTCATGAAGCATCACCGACAATTGAACCGTGGCGTCGATCTTCGCCTGAGTAAACTCGCCGGTGGGGAACCACAGGATCAGGGATACGCTTCGGAACGATCCCCGGAGGACGAACATCCCCCCTCTTTGCCCGGTGAACCATTCCCCGCCATCACTCCAGGTAAGTCATCCATTGCAAAGTCCTCTTCGACTGATTTCCAAAAATTTGGCTCCGGTACTTTGAGGAGCGTGAGTGAGCCGGAACTGTCTTTAAGCCTTTCACAAGGCGCCTGGAACTTGTTCTGGCACTTGCTTACTGCGACGATGAAATACGAGGAGGGACAATTTACTCATAACCAATCTACACTACTCTGTTTGAAAAGTGCGAAACTACCTGCTAGGTCTAATTAAGAACTTCGAGAAACCGCAACGTGTTTTATAGACTTGTACTCTCGCTACTGAACAAGGTCTTCCGAAGCACCTCAAGCGGTCTCAACTGCGAAGCATGCAACTCGAAGACAAGTCGCTGCACGTATAATACCGCATCATGTGTGAAGTTATTCACCGTGATTTCTTGTCGGTCGGTCGAAGACTTTTCAAAGCAAAGCCGCAAGATGCATCGATGCGGCAGCCTCGGTCAGGAGAGCCCATAAAAGCCAGTGTGAGCATAGGAAGATTAAGTTATCGGATAATGACGAGGGTTTGGGTAGAGCTGGTAGTCGCAGTCCCATTGCCTTCCTACCTGTAAAGGGAGTTCGCTTTATTGGCCGTTTGTTCTCGCTCGACAGTCAGCGGACTATGTCCTCCGGCAGGTGGAATCCACTACTCGGATAAGTAGTCAGGACTCGAAGGAACAAGTACACGGGGCTGTTGGAAAATTTTGTGCCATAGAGCGCGCGCTGTTTCGATTCGAAAAGGAAAGAAGTGTTCGGGTGAAAGTTATCGAAATATCGGTGTAGGTACCCAGTGTCTTCGTGAATTTCTCGTCTCTGTGACATCGTTCAGTGCCCCGTTTCACACGGTTCATCACATCTATATAATTTTCGTGACACCCTGTAGCTACACTATGGTATCTAAATAGGCAAAGGGTGAGATAGGCGAAACTTTGGGAGATCTTATCTTCTTACGGAAAGACTATTCAAACCCGTCCTGCCGAGTAGATATAGGTACAGTTGGAACCCACCACGTGCCATGTCGGTCGTTCGAAATTTGCATAACGCGCTTTTCTCATATTCATCGGCCATTCCTCCTCGTGCGTGGAGTGGAGATGAAGTCTTCCTCGCCCTTCGAAGGCTCCCGGATCCCCCCTTAACCAATCTATGTTCACGCTGGTAACCCACAACGTTGGCAGTTATTAGGTCGACAATGGTGAGGCCGTTTCACATTAAAATGATTTACGGGTGAAATTTGGTTTCAACGATGCTTCAACTCGCGAGTTAGGAGAAACTTTTTACTCCAGTTTGTATTCTTTTTCGTAAGCTGAATACCACCAACTTTGACGGATGCCTACGAGGTTTGGCTCATAAACAGCCACTTAATCTCTCTCTCTCTCTCTCTCTTTCTCTCTCTCTCTCTTTTTTCTCTCACTCATGCCTTTTAAATCATGTATGTATCGTTGATGCTTCGAGCACGCCTGTGTGCAGCAGTCGAGGATAAAAAAGCAATAGTAATAAGAGATCCGATATCAGAAAATGGAAAACTGATCCGACGGATATTCAATAGCACCGATATTTAAATCATGTCTCTTGGAGTAATCGAGGCCTCGCAACGTTTCTGCATTTTATGAATTACAACCCCCATTCACCGTCGACGGATAAATGTGTTACGCAGGACCCGCGAAATTCTGTCTTTCCTCCAACTCCCCCGTGGACACGAGTGCAATTCAATTAGACCGAATAAATTTTATCTCACTCGGGATCGTACCCATATGCAGGGTGTATGTGCCAGTGGTGCCAAATTATGGAAAGTGCCATCTACTATCCCTTGCAAATTTCCACACTACGACACGTGACAATTTTCACACAGTCTCCTCTGTGTGACGTTCATACAGAGGAGACTTATTCATACCCTAAACATCCATGGTGGTCTTTCAATTTAAGAAAAGACCACTTTTAGCTCTCTCTCATCCTTTGAATCAAAGGTTTGATCACAGGAAACGATTTCAACGACTGAAACAAATCGAGGGAGCCGGAAGCAGGGCAAATTTGAATAATTATGCGTTTTTCAAAGTAATTGGGATTCACAACAGATGCAGCAGTTCTGTGGATCATCTGATGTCAAAGGAAAATTCAATTCGCTGTAGAATCTCAAAAGTTACTATATTATTGGTAGGATGACTGCGGGAGTCCGATTGCTCACCGAGTTCATCTGATTGCTAATTCTAAGAAAATACACAGACAGAAGATTTTCAGCCGTTCAAATCCCGAACAGGTTTCCGCTTCCGGCTAGGATCTAGAGCAAGTTTGTACACAGTACTCGGTCTCTCTTTTAGCCTCGAGCGGTAGCGCCTCATGAATACCACGGCAAGGGTATAACTCTAGTTTCTGGTAGTTTTGGTCGGAAGTTGGGAGCTAAGAACCCCGAGGCACGAAGGAAAAGGATCAAAAGTGTGGAACCCGGCACGGTTCTTGGATTGAGCAAGAACCATCGCGTTGATGAAACCGGGATCCGTTGTGCGATCAGCTGATTGCGCCACCGACAACACATGGCACTGGCTCTAGAGGCTTCTCGTCTCGGTGCTGTGAGTGAGAAGCGTGATCTATTTATGGAGAAATATTTTAGGCTCTTCGAGAGACGCGTAGAGTCCCGTCTTTAGAACTCGGCAATCTCGATTCCGTTACGTTTCAGGCTCGGATAATCGGACTGCCGTTTCCACGTGACCTGCGAATGACGAAGTTAGAGGCAAAACGAATCACGCGACGGAATGCAGCTATCCATAAAAATTCCGAGGATGAATAGTTTCAGAGACGCCGAATTTAGCCGCCCGTTTCGGAAGTTTGCGCGTTTCTATGTTACTGTGTTCAAAAAAGGAGGACGAGGCTGGGGCCAAACGTTGGCTGCAGTCACCCCTCGGGGGAAAAGATTGCTCAAGATTTATTACTCGCTGCATTATGCACACAGAGCTATAAATGGTTTCCGCTATATCGTAACCACCAACAACGAAACCGCGGTGAGGTGATAAATTGAGATTATACGCGCCTAAAAACCACCATTCATAATTGGGCCGTCTGCGCGATACGTAACTAGGAATGAAACGACTAACATTTGTTTCTTCGTTACTCTTGCAGTGCAGATATTTTCACTGCAACTTTTTCGTAGGAAGTGTTTATCAGAAATTTGAGTAACCAAATTATTATGGGATTTTTTTTTTTTTGTCTTTACTCGAACTTGGTTGCGTGGAAACGAAAATTTATCCATCGCTTATTTTAACTTTAATATTTCTTCAACGGAATATTGCTGTGACCCCGTGTGTAATATATTTCGATTTTTGAAAATTGTTTGTATTAAGGAAATTTATTATACCTGCGGCTACTGTTTCTCAAATACTCGAACTTTAAATTGCTTCGGTTTTCTTGAAACACTTTTTACCAGCTGTTTTTTTAATTTGAATAAAAAATGAACATATTAAATTTCTGACAGGCTACGTGACGTGAAAATTTATTACCAAGTTGGAAATACTTTTAACTTCGGAATAAGAAATTCATTAAGTATGCAGACAGCTATGGATAAAAAATTAATTCATGAAACAAATTCAACTATCTCACAGTTCAGCAAAAAGTAATAAATATACATATTTAATATTATCATCAATTATACCAAGTAAAGTTCTTATCAATATGTCTTACGGCAGTAACAATTTTCTTAGAGCACGTTTATCGTTTGAAAATTCAAACACTGTACAAATGTCAATGAACATTTTCTTTGCCTTGATCAAAAGCTGAGCTGTGTCAGAAACAATCGTCACGGACTGTCATCGCCGTAAATAGTTGAAATACGATAAAATAAAACTACAACTTAGTCGAAAAGACATTTTTCGAGTGGCACGGTTTTTGATAATTAAATGGGAATAAAATTCACATCAATCGCATTTTGAGTTACATTAAACAACTTAAAAACCGCTTATTTATCGTATTCATTTTTGCAGAATCTCCTTCGAATCGCTAAATCATGGTATGAATGCATCACTATATAATCTTAACGAATCGAGTGAAGAAAAAATAATTTCGATTGATTGCGAAGTATTAACATAATGCATGGATAAATTTGAATGTAGAACGCCGACATTTCTTATCCGTTCCGTAACTCTTCGACTCTTGTTTTTGCGCCAATGATTACGTCAAAAAAGTTTTTTTCACGCCGCGGATATTGGCGTACAACATCTGTAAATGACTGCGGTTAATTCCAAGATACATATCAAATTGAAAGGTGAAAAATTCAGCAACTATTCTCGGTTATCAAGCCTAGCGCAAACATCGAAGCTGCAATAATTTCAGAAGCAGCCTGACCAACCAGTATCGTTAAATCTCCGATATCTATATCCGCGCATCACCCGTAGCGTCAGAAATTCGGAAATAATTTCGCGGCTGTCACGAGACGGTTCGGTGGTCATCAAATATCGTTTGTTCTATCGGCAGGAATATAGGAGGGGCCGTTTTATCCTTGTTGAGCTGTCTATTGCGTTTATAGCAACGGCCAATAACTCAGCCATTGTTATTTCGTCCGTTGTTATAACTGCGAACTCAAACGGGCCGGGAAATTCGTTACCCAGAACGAGAGTCAGCGAGAGGAGGAGAGGATCGTTTGTCACTCCTCTAATGCCTGTTTGGCTGGTTGTTTTGCCCGACGGAATAAGACATCCTCCCCGCATCCGGGCCAAGTCTTGTGTTCCGTGCTCTCAGTCTTGTCTGTCTGGCGCATATGACGTCGCAAGAAGAGTACCGTACTTCAATTTATCTCTTCGTTACTCCGGCGCTTCGAACCGCCCTCTAATCTTCGTTCGATTTTTCTCAACGACTGATGTAAGACGTTGGAACTGATGCATTTTTCGCCGACGATATTCACGAAACAGTGCGTTGTTGTTTATCAGCGGTAAGAATTTACGGTCCGTGATATGAATAATCGTGAATTCGGGGAAAAAATGGTTAGATTTTGTGGTGATTGTGCGGGTGAATCTGAATAACGACGCAGTCTTGTAGGAGCTGGTAGGCGATTTATTTACAAGAGTATGTACAGAAATTTGAGCTGTGATGTGAGAGGTCGAGTACTCAGATCGAGTAGACTGGTGGACTGCTTTGCGCAAAAGTTGGTCAGAGACTCCCCTCGTATGCAAGTAGGCAGTTAAGCACATACGTGCCGGAAAGCAATATTAAAAGAGGATAGAAAAACTTTTTGAAAAGAATGCCAAAGAAGTCAGGAAAACGGAACCTGGAAAAAACCTGGCTCGCCGGTTGGTCGCCAGATTTTATATGACCATGTGACGCTGGCCGAAGATTACCCTTCCAGGTACCGCAGGATAGAGAAAAACCCAAAAAAAGGTTCTCGGATAGGAAAGTCGAAAAGTATGGAAAATCGCGAAAGCAATAGAAAGAACAGAAATATATTTACAAACTAAGCGTACGGCATAGGCGTACGTGGAGACATAATTTTTACTCGAGGATTTATACCGGAACGAATCAGAGCAGGCGACTTTAATACGCAAAAGTTTTTGAGGGGAGTCGTTGAGTGGACTGTTTCCTGTGCCGTACGGGAATACCTTTTGCATCTCGAGGATAATCCCGGATGGAAGGAGAGTCTGCAGGAAGACTAAAAGTTCGCAGAAGCGGCTCCGCTCTCTGCACGAGGTTGAAAATCTTTAATCTTCAATATCTAACCATGGAAAGTTTGCCCTTCGCCGCAGGAAATGAGCGACTGTCGAAAGGTCGGAAGTTCGGTTGAAAAGTTTACAAGAAAAGCTTCTTTATTTTCCACAACGAGAATGACTCGCAGAAACAGTTTTTTCGTTATCCTTTCTTCCATTCTTCAGAGATTAAAAACCAGCAGTTGTAAATATTCGCTGCGATTTAAGATACTCAATTGGACTTTACGGTGGTTTGATTACGTTGAAATTTCTCACTCATTTGTCACAATATTCAAGCTAAACGTTAGATTCTGTCTATTATCACAAGCTTTGGAACTGTCGGTCGAATCTCACATCTGAAAAAACTCACTTCTTCCCATATGAAGGAAAAATGACGCTTCAACTTCAGGATGGTTTTTCGTACGAGTGTCAGCCGCAAAAGCAGGCATCCCGCAGGATCAAAAAAAATCCCAGACGCAGCTCCGCTGTGACTTCCGGTGAAGTGGTAACGGCCCAAAGTGGAACTCCCGGGGAGTCGGCGAACCGAGTTCCCAAACAAGGGACCGGCATGAGTGGCATACATAATGAACCATGAATGGGTACAAGAGACCGACGATTGTCATCGTTCAGGTGACACGGAGCAGCGTGTGTGGTTCGTACAAGAGGCATTTGCGCAATCCCAACGACCAGCGCAGCGTAGCGTAGAAACTAGAGAACAATACCATGGTGAACGAGCAGCTTTGGCTGTTCCAGTTTCGAGGTCCCCCGCAGATTTTAGGAATATCTTTCGGCTCGCCAATCGATGGTGACTCCTGACTCATTGTCAGATCTGCGGGTATTCAAATGGCAGAAGGAATTAACCGGCAGGATTTTGATCCTCTCTGTATCCCACGCCAGGATACCTTTTGTGAAAGGACGAAGATCCTTAATTGCGGTTCGGTGTGTGATGTGAACTATAAATTTGATACACGGTGAATCCGGAGATTCGTTGTCTGCTGGATTGGGTCGGGGGTTCAGGTTCAAGGTGGAGGATATTCCGCGCAATAACTTTTGGCGGAATTTGAGCGAATAGTTTACCGTAGACGATGAGTATTGAATGTGAGTGCAATCTTTCGCTAATTTATGTTTCACGTTTTTCTGAACAAGTTTGTTCAGACCCAGCGCAGCGTATCCAGAGCTCGCATGTTACACTTTTGCCTCCCGGGCGAAAAACGTTAATAACAATAATAACGTAGCCAAGAAAAGTACGAAAAATTAAACAAACGAAGCTGTCGAATGCCGAACAAGCGGAATGAAAGGGCCAGTATTGATTTACGGTCCGTTGGAACGGACGTTTAATTTTTTTGATTTCATTTTTCGCCACGAATACAAATTCATTTGTCCGCGTCTGACACTCTCGAATTGATGATAGTCCTTCGCGTACAAAGACATGGAAATGGACGAGGGAGAAGTTGTAACCTATAAACACCAGAGTTAACTTGAAATTAAGACGGGACCTTGAGAAGCTTCGTAACACGCGCACTAAACGTGGGATACGGTCTGCAGCGAAATGGCGTTTGTGTCTTCCGCAAGACAGTTTGAGCGTCATAATTTATCTCCTGAGTACTGGTCGGCAGGACGAAGGTAGAAGCAGTTGCGCTTCAAGAGGGTTATAATTTTGAGCACACTATACTCAAGGGCGAGTACGAGACAGCGAAAAGTGGTCAGAGTCATTAGCACTCGACCTACTCCGACGCTTATTTGTCGCTAGAATATTATTTTCAGCACTGCTAGATACAAGACTCATTAAAAAATATGCCATTGCAATTGAACGAATGGGGAAGAATTTTTTAAAGAACTTTTTTTCAAACTTTATTACACGTGTATTAATTACGATGAATTAACTGATTTCTGGGCAAATTCAATGTTTCTGATATTCTGAGTTGAGAAATTATCGACCGAAAATCAATTTCAACTCCGCACTCGCAAAGGATGAAAGTATTTTGAAAAATTCTAAACGTGAGATTTTTATTTTCTATTTTACAGATTGCAATGAAGTGGTTTTTTTGGGTGAGATGAAATAACGAGAATATCTGACACTCGTGTATTATAAAACATTTTATCAGTCACTCGGTTCGATGTTTCAAATTATAGAACAAACTTGATTATTCGCATGATTTTCGCACTTTACTCGTATTACAAAACTGAGTCATTGTAATTTTTTGCAGTCTCCTTTACATAAATTTCGAAACAATGCATGTGTAAGATAAGAATTTGCGTCGGTTTGTTATTAATTTTCTTTCTTGACCCAGAGAGAATGGAATCCATTTCTCAAATTAGACGAAGCAGCCGGGAATCCGGAAGCGGTTGATATAAATAAATCTTTGATCCACGCGGCGGTTGGACCTAGTAGGCTTCGTTGCTGGCCACAAGACGGGGAAAATCTTGCTTTAGGAAGTCGCTCAGTACCTTTCAGGCTCCTTAGCAATCCTCCATATTTATCATTTATCCTCCTTGCCTTTATTTTCGCCTTTTACGGTATTTATTTTTTATTTCATTTTTTTTTTTTTATTTCTCACCATTTTTCCCACTTTCTAACTCTGCGGCCGAAGGAAATATTGCTTCCTTTATACGTGAGTTGCCTGCGGAAATGAGAAAATTCTTATTGTTAACATCGTGGCAATAGCCAGCTGCCTGAGAAAGGAACAGCCAAATAGCCTGCGATTTGGTAATCCCATTGTGTAAACGAATTATTAGCCGATAATCAGCGTCGCTTCTTATCTGCGGAATTTATGCGGCGAATAAACTCAGTCCGTACAATTTGAGGGATTTGGGAGCATTAAAAATAATCACCTCTGCGATAATGTTCCAGTGAAGAAATTTAGAACGTTCTATTTTTCGAGGTTCAACGTATGGCTAATTACATCCCCGGCGTTGTAAATTGAAATGAGAATGGAAAACGGATATTGCAATTCAAAAGTTTCAACAGACGTTCGACCAACCTTTATTTCTATCTAAGAATTCCAGGAGGGTCGGTAATCGCTATATTATTCATTTCATTTGCAGATTCTCGTTGGTTCTGATTGGGAAACTAACTGCAGAGAAATTTCTCACGCGGTGGCAAAACAGGGCGACAGAAAATTAGCGTCAAATTCTTTCTATCCTATTTGAAATATCCTCAAATACCGTCGACTGGAACATGATTATAACTTAATGAATTTCGGACCCTTTCCGAAATGGTGGATTTTTTTAAGCACTATTTTTCCGTCTTTCCATCACAGGATAATCTCATCGCTATTATCCTCGTATAATATTTACATACCCTGCATGAAACCTTCAGAGTTGATGCAATGCTCGCTTAGCTCTGTAAAACACTCAACTTCACGCTCATGCAAACGTGAGAATTATCCTCGATTGAACCAGTTTAATTTTTTATCAAAAGCTGAGATATTCGGTGATGTGACGTCTGGGCCACGTGACTGGACTGAAAAGAGAACGAATTTTGCACGCAGAATAAGCGAGAACAAAAACAGAAAAAAAAATTAGAAGGAAAAAACAGCCGAGGAAGAAGTCTGAGAATGTAAATGGTAATGAGCTAGCGTACCTGAGTACAAAGTAATGTTGGAATAACTTTATCTTGTTTTTTTTCTTTCGACATCGCAGAATGCGGACACGCGAAAGAATTGTGTTGACAATTTTTCACACCTCGAGATTCCTTGACATAATAAAACAACTACGAATTGTTACAGCTGATGTGATTGGAATTTTTATTTCAATTTACTTTTCGATTGTAAATTTAAAAAAAAAACACACGAAATTCCTGGCTTCAACTTTTGAAACGAATAGGACTCGAAAACGAAGAAGAATATCGAAAAAATGAAAACAAATTTTTTTCATCTTGAATGTTTCGTCAATATTCGTGAAAAAAATATTAAGGAATCACATCTTCTTTCACACTACCTTTTTTCAGTTCAAAATTTAAAAAATTCTTTCGTCACGATGATCTTAAAAGCCAAGTATCATTACGGGCCAATCACGCTTTACATTTTTATTATCAGTTTAAATATGATGATAGAAACTCGACAAGCTCAAATTTAAATATATAATATAATAAAAATGTAACGAGTGATCGGTCCATAATGATCGATACTCTGTTGAAAATTCATGAAGAAACCTTCATGAATTCCGTTCAAAACGCTTTTGGCAAAGAAACAAAATGAGACCATCATAATAGAAGATAATTTTTCATTTTATTTTGTTCATAATCCACAAAAGTTGGTGATTTCGAGGAAGTGTGATTTCTTCATATTTTTGTAACGACTCTACGATTCAAGTGCAAAAAACAACGACTTTGGACTCTTACCAATATCTCTTTTTGTTTATGAGTTAGTATTCATGTGAGAATTTAAAACTAGGAATGTTTTAAAAATTCACAAGTGATGAAAACTTTGGGATAAAAATGTCGAAAAATCGTTTATTTTTCTCTCGATAACCGTAGTGGAATAAAATTCAAAAAAATTTAGCAAATCAAGTATTCGAACTGATAATCTTGCCCGATTTAAAGGAAACAAAAAAATGCCTCGGTATGTTTCTCCACACGGACGTACATCCGTAGAAATTTCACGTACATAGTAAAAGTTTATAAAGCTAATAAAGTTTATAAAGATAATGGAAACTTCGTGGATCATCTTCTCCTGTACGGCGAAGGCAAAACAGGCCTAAAGCACAAGTCCGCATCTTGATGCAGAAATTATTACACGTGTCGGTGGATTCCATGGCTGAAAAAGGACAAAAACTAGCAGCCATAGTCTGATCTCAGTCAGGCTAAAATTGTGGGGCGTTTTAGCCGGCTAGAGATAAGAAAAATGAAAATGAACGCGGCGAAAAAGGCTAAAAAAAAAGAAAGAAAATTGGCAAACAAGGTGAAGAGACGCGCCAACGACTCGACGTACCAACGAACCTGCAAATGTCCTCCGTACATTCAGCGAGCAAGACTCGTTTAGCTTAGTCTCGTTGTGTACGGACTGACCTGGGCAAGAAATGCTAATTAAACTATGGCCCGACGCGTAATAAAGAACCGGCTTTAGAGACGCTTCGTCCCATGGTCGTTGCCGCTACACCAGCATCCCTGAGGAGCAAAGTGGGAGAGATGCTGGATCGAAACTTGCAATTCCCGGCAGGCGATCACCGCTCTATCGGCGACTCTCTCGTGTAACTCTTGTCAGCCGGTCCGGCTGGGTATTCGTCGCATTTTTATGCCGCCCTAATTACCCCATAAACTGAAATTAAAGCTGTCACCTTGGGAACTTAAGAGCCCTTCGTTAAAAGTACCTTCGGACTGGCTGTAGGTATATGCGATTCGTAAGAAGCTTTTCTGTATGTTCAAATCGTGAAATACACCGTTGAAAATCATTTGTGCTGTTGATCGATAGATATTTAATGGTCGGAAGTTTCGGAGTCAGATTGTGATTAATGAATTTTAAGTCGACGTTACTTATGTATTCATGCGGATTCTGTGAAACTTTTCGGGAGATAAAGTTGGGGGATATCTGTTCCGGGTTATAAGGAGATTCAAAAATTTTTTTATGTAAAATTGTTTCTTCTATTTGAATGGGAACTGCTGATCAGGCGAATAATTTTTTTTAAATAGACTTGTACATTCGGCGCTCTTCAAATCGTTGATGTCAGTCATTTCGGGTAGATGATTTATTCCGTTTAATGAACTATCAAAATTTTAAAGGAAGAACAGATATCTGCTTCTATTACAGAAATAAAATATGCAGCTTGTGTCAAATATTCAATGTACGAGTGTAGTTACAACAGAATTTTTTGCTGTACCTTCTTTATTTTCAGATTTCGAAAATTGAATTATAAATACCGTCAAAGAATATGCAAACTTTTCGATGTAATTGTAACAAAAATAGACTCCAGTCGATTCTTTAGTTTCAAGTGTTTATACAAAGAATACTGATACTAATCCTGAGATTCAAAAGTATTGAACTGATTCAAAAATTTTCATGAAATAAAGCCTGCAAAATTCCAATTGAAATGTGACTCACACATTCCTGCTCATTGTTTCGTCCATTAGCAATTCGAAATTCGGATCTCTCTTTTAATTTCGTGATTACCATTATTTGATTTTTCACAATTCAATTTTTCACTATCACAGATTTGTGCAGGCAATTAAATAAAACTATTAGCTCAGCGCGCATTCACACAGTTCATTGAAAAAATTGTAACGATAAGAAGTTGGTGGAACGTAGGTAATCAATTACCATCGCGTAAATAAAGAGCCGTTCGAAAAACCTTGCGATTTTGTCAGTCCAAGTCACGTGGCTTATTTAACATACATATGTAAAGATTTTCTGAATTATATCTTACACTACCTTTCACAATGTTGAATGTTTTCTCGATCTTATCTCGAGTAATGTGTGCAGAATTCTCGGTGTCAACGGTCAAAATAAATGGAAGTCAAAAATGGAAGGCCCTCCTCAAAAAAGTATTTTCGATTTTATTTTTCACCGCTGTTGCGGCCTTTTTTGATTTTCTTTGGTGTTGAAGGTTCCACCTCTGAGTAATTAAATTTTCCTGAGGAGGGCCGAAACGTCAAATCTTGACTTCCATTCATTTCGACCTTCGACACCGAGAATTCTACCCATCTTCTACGGTATCGCGTAAAACGGGAGCCCATTCGCACGAACTGTTACGAAGATACATCCGGTTTTACGCTTTGGCATAGGCGCGCCGTTGTCGTCGAGGGAGCTGAAAACGAGGGGTGTGTAGGTCCAGGGTACCTGGGACACAACATAAAGAGGCTCCGAGTCTCGGCGCACTTTACCGACTGCGATATATACATCATCCTTACATCCCAGGAGCCGGGATCCGGGCAGTAAAACGCCGATTACCCCTCGTAGTTAGGGGCGCATTGCTCCTTTTTAATCTCGCATTTCGGATAAAAGACGCGCGTGTATCTGACGCATCTCGGCATCTGCTATTTTTGAGTCCAGACTCACCGCCTGCATTCCCTGATTTACGACCAGGTTTAAATTCCGAATTTAAAACGTGCCGAAAGCGCCAAATTTCGATTTTTTTTGTCACAAGTGGTCCGAAAGCCGAAGCTCGAAGTTTCGAAAGGGCAAAATTCTCAAAGGACAAAATGCGAAAATGAGACAATTTAAAAATTTCATACATCGAAATTCTAAATGATCCAAGATTTTGAAATGATGGTGAAATTTCGCTGGTTTGATCTTGCTTTGTTTTGGATTTTCGATATTTTTACATTCGGAATCCTGGTTATTCTGATTTTAGATTTTTCTAATTTTTTACACCTATTCGTTGAGTAAACTACGCTATATGGGCGTATTTTAATTTTTCGGAGTTTTGCTCTATCGCAAATTTGTTTTTAGGAATTTGCCTCTATCGTAACTTGAATTTTTGGAATCTTGCATTTCGGAACTTTGAGACTTTGAGCCGTCGCGTTTCCGACCATTCGAAACTTTGTTGTTTCATAACAAAGTTAAAATGTTTGATTTCTTCACTTCCAGTTTCGCCACGAAATAATTCGGAATTAGCGGTTTCGGAACTTTTAAATTCGGAACTTCAACCCCGCATGTTCTCATTTCACCCCGATTCTTCACCTCGAAATAAACCCCTGACCTCGATCATCCCGGGAGGATGACCGAAATTTCGTAGCTGATGTTGCGCCGCTTTTTACTCCCTAGGATTTTTATCCAGCCGCCGATTGCTGATGAAATAATCAAGGCGGAGTCAAAATAACCGAAAAGATCGGCGCCCCGAAAGAATATTCAAGTTTACTGGTACTCGCGCTCATAGCTACGTCAAATTCAACCGCATTTCGAGGCTCTCGGCGTAGGTACGAGTTACGAATTCATAGCTAAGCACGTGCCGAGATCCTGGCTACATACGAAATTAATTTCGTACCCTGTTCGTCCCGGGTATCGAGCGAAATATTTACCTCCAAGGCAAACCAAGGTCGCATGTTTCAATTCGACTCGATTATGCTTGCTGCAGACGGTCGTTGAGGGATGATGAAAAAAATACCGTCATCGTATTCAATTAATATGCGTTTGCACTTATGTTTGTTCAACCTGCTTTTTCAAAATCTTTTTTTCTAAATCCGGTTTTTTTTTTTTTTTTTTTTTTTTTTTTCTTTATTTCAATTGATGAATTTTTGTAAACCGTACTTCAAAACGAAAATTTAAAAAAATCGAACTTGAAGCACGATTAGTCGTCATTTTTCCGATTGTGATGCCTTTCAGAAAAATACTTTTCATCAACAAACCATTAATATTCAAGTATTTTTGGAACCTATTAACACTCTCTGTTTATGATAAAATTTTTCGGAATCAGTTACGTGAACATGAGAGCAAAGGATTGGATTTTTGAAAATGGCACGACGCTATCACGCTAATCGAAAGCAACGAATTTTTAATACTTCTTTTTGAATCGTATGAAATTGACTTGTTATTATCAGCTCAAAGATATTTGATGAATAATAAGAAACGGATCGACGGAAGATTTAAAAACATGTAAGCACGTTTTACAATTGTTCGTTCAAAGTGTAAAAAATTGATACGAAGTACGATAGAATAAGTTGTTTACATATTCTTTCACAAAATTTTCACACAATTTATGCAACCAGTTATTCGTCTCACGGATCGAAGAAAAATCAACGTTCCTTTTTTCCTAAATAATCAGTTTTCTCAGTGTGCACATTTAACTCTGTATAAGTTTATTCACGTCTCGTTCACGACGATATTGAATTACGCATTGCTCCACAGCTGTTTAGATTACCCGATTCACGGTACCAGAGTAACAACCAGAATAAATAATTCGTAATTCGACATGACATGTTAGCGAGATACCAGCACAGGGCTAAATTACACTTGAAAATGTTGAACAAGGAGTGGGTTATATTTTTAATCGTTAATTAACGCCGAGGAGTAGACTTATGATCCTTGATCGCAAGGTCGCGACTGTGGTAATTCAACAAGCCGAGCTTAGCGGAGGTAATCAAAGCTCGAGTCTCTAATTAAAGGGACTTGTAAGCCATGCAAGGGCATGGACTCGAGGACCTTGTTATGGGATATTCATGAAGCCCCGGCATCGATGTTGAGCCACATAAATAAATTCACGTGAAAACTGCACGTGTTCAGCTACAATAATTATTTACGCATTTATTTCTATTGTTTCGTTGTGATTTAACTTTAATCTTCAATTTTCACCATCGTACGTTCAACTTACGATTTATTCTAAACTTTTAATTACGAACCGTACTCTCGAGCTAATTGCAATCTACACGATCTGCAGCCCCGATTCGAGCTCGAAATGTTAGAGTCGATAACTTCTCGTTAAGAGTTCATTGCACGTGATCATAGAATTCTGATGCTTCTTACCGGTGTTTGTAATCAAGGAATACAAAGAAGAAAAAGAGGCCAAAACGATAACTCGACACAAAAAAATCCGTTGCCTTAAAATCCGGATCCCATTATTTATAGAATAAGCAAAAATTTCTACGAAGGGGACTTTTGGTATATTGATTTAATAAAGTCGGCGGAATTGATCGCTTCGTTTCTGCTGGCTACAGCGTCTATTAATTTACGAGTTTGGTATCCTCCGCCCACAGAGTAACCTACATTTCTTTTCTTCTTCTCGTGGCAAAAACAACCGATAAAAATTTGACCCATGGTTGATATCATCGCGTACATTTTCTTTGCCCCCTGCCTCTTGGCCCGAATCGCATAAAGTTAGTGCTAAATCCAGTGGCCAATGAACCGGAAATTAAGCAAAGAATTTGTATTTTATTGGATAGTTCAGTCGTATATTAAAATGCAACGAGCACCCTCGTAGCAATCGCATTTTATTCTTACGATAACCAATCGGTCAAGTTTTATTCTACTTTTCTTTCGCTTGTTCGTAATTTCCGGCAGTTGGATTTTCATCACAGTCACAGATATTAAAATAACAGGTCAACAATGTATTTTATCTGTATTGAAACATAATTTTTATCTATTTCTAACAAGGGTTCAGATTCAACTAGATGGGAAAATGTTTTTCTTCGCGGGAATTATATGAAATCCTGCGGTAGATGGAAGTAGAAAAAAAAAAAAATTAAAATCAAAATATACAATTTTCATAAAATTTATTCTCAGGCAGCAGCTTTCAACTTTTTTTACTACCCTCACGTTTTACGTACATACATATCTATATCTATCCCATCGATCGAGGGAAAGCAAGGCCTTGTGCTTGACTGGGGTGATTTTTTACGCAGCAATTTTTTCTTTTTTCTCCTTTCCCAGTCATAAGTTACACCTTGCGGGACCCACTATAAATCGATTGTACGCGTGGCCACATTTTGTATGCGTGTGTGTGCGCGTGCATGTGTTGCCTGCCACTACCCTGTGGTAGGTTGTGCAGCTCCATGACATGTCACTTCGCGGTGTCATGTAAATTACATGTGGGTCGTGTAAAAAACGATAGATATTATACGCGAAAGTTCAATTTTCATTTTGTTTATTGCAGTGCGGAATCCCGAGTCAAATTACTGTTTACAGTAGTGAAATAAAAAATTATTTTCAATAACAATAATATTGACGGTTAAAACGGGTCAAATATATCCGTCAAAATAAATGCGCAATCATATTCGGGTAAATCGATCGAGCAAAGCAAATAAAGTTCGAATTTTTGTTAGTTACATACCAGGAAAAAAGCGTAAAAACGCAACAGATCGAGTGACGAACTGCGCATGCGCGAGCCAGGTCGTCAGGCTGGCCACCCGTAAGGTTGATCTGTGAAACACGGCTTATGGAGGTTATGTACAGGTGATACGAGTTTATTTAGTTATCGCAGACTTCAGGTAGATGACGTTATGATTCGGAAATACCTGCAAAACTTTTAGTGTCAACTGACAAATGACCGATGACTCCTATGAGTCGTTATGAATGACAACATAACTTTAATTCGCCAATTAACGCGGGAGTTTGACATCGCGTACGCCGATTGAAGTTGGCTCCCCTGTATTGCAAACGAAAATATTGCCGCCAAACGATCTCATCGACCGAAAGAATTTCATTATTTTTCACGTTTGCAGACAGTCGCTTGCATCAAACTGCTAAGTTTCACCGTTTCCTCTCGGTAGGTGAATAGAAAAATAGAATCACCCGTTCTCAGTCCTCAGGCATGCGTCGTTTTTCTTTTCAACTTGACACATGATCAATCAACTCTTTCGGCTCTAAAATACTTTTTTTTTCTGATGTAGGTATAAACCACTTCCGGTTGCGTCCAATATGAGTAATAGAAGTCATCGCTTGTACGATTGTCTACCTGTTACTCGATCTGTAACGGTCCACAAATATTATATATGACCGTAAATACTCGTATGACTGGGATGTTTTCGCGTTTTAACATGAGCGAGTATTCTTGTTTCCGATTGATCAAACGAGCCAAGCCTTTTGACCTGTCAAATCATCCATCCCCGAAAAGCGCTGACGAATGGTTGGCCAAGTTCTGCCTCTGACGTTTATATCCTCGGTGGTTTTTTGCGAATTAGGCGGACTGTAGAGCAAGATGAACGTTTCTCGAGCTCGGGAAGAGTCGACCAGATTCTTATTCGGCCTGCGGGAATCCCTGGCTGTTGGCGGTAAAAAACATAGGAAAAGTATATTCGAGGTCGAGGAATGGGTCGGGGTCGCCAAAGTGGACTGACGACGACACGGCGTTCTTGTACGTGTATATGTGCGAACACCGAGGTTGAGAGTTCGTACGAAAAAGCTCTCTTCGGAGCATTAGAAATAACTTTGACGTTTTTGACCCAAAGATAAATATTTTCATCCCTCTACTATTTTTGTAATGCAATTCCTCGATCCCAAGATACTCGTCTAGGATCGTAGGCCTTCGGGTTGTCATTGAGCCCTGTTCCTACAGTATTCTATCATATACTAGTCCATGCACTCGACTTCCAGATACTTGCGTAAGTGGATTTAAAATCGGAAAGGAATCGAGCTGTCGCATCGCTCTTGAAAATTCCGACATTTGAGTTCTGACATAAATAACCGTAACAGGTACGAGGTATCGCATTCGTGAGGAAAAATGTATCTTCGGACTTTTCTTCGCGATTCATATATACATATTATACTCGGGAAATGGAGAGAAAGAGAGAGAGAGAGAGAGAAGAGAGACTCGATTGAAACTTTTATCAATGCCCTTTTTCTGCTCAAGTACACCGGCCGTTTCCCCAACGACGTTTCGACTGGAACGATTTCCTCTCTTCTTTTATTTTCCTTACTTTGTTCCGATCTTCCATTCTTACTTTATTCTTATTTCATTTGAAATATTTTTCTCTGAGTTATAGCCAAGCGCTTCGACTTAACGGTCCGAAGTAATCTCCGCGCCTGCGGGCAAGAGCTTCGACGCGAATGCTCGGAAGCCATTGGAGCTTTTATTTATTCGGCCAAATTGCTTAGAGGGCACTTGGTAATTAGCCAGCCACGTTTAAGCCAGGGTTTAGACGGCAGGCTTTGACTACCATCCTCTTAACTTAAGACTCGCCACCGTCGCCCAGTCCACGCACTTTCACAGCAATGTCAGTCATATTCGCGTTCAAAATAGATGGGAATTGTTTAGGACGAAGAAGAAAAAAGTTTTTAATTTTCTATTCATCTTTATTCTAATTAGGTACGGTTCTTTTCCACCTCCAATCTCACTTTCTAAACGAGATTTTTCTTAATGCCAGCGAAAAACACGTTCAGCTCTCGGAGAGATATGATGGAAGTAATAAAAACGAGATGGTGCGACGGAAATGCTCTTTACTTAAATTCTGACAAAAAAGGTACGTGACAATACCCATGCTGTCAGAATTTTTCAACTACGTACACATTGTACACCTTCTGAATTCTTCAAGAGGATAACCTCTTGTAACGAAGATATTTTCATAGCTTTCTGGTCGCTGTATTTGTCGTCTGTTTTACACAATCACTGGAATTTTCCAGACATGGAGTTCATTCTTAGGTCGAAAAGCTTTGGAAATTCACCAGATCTTCGCGACAATCCTGTAGCTGATACAATATTGGACCGCAAACTTAGCACCATCAGCTCAGATTATGGTAGTAGAAATGAATTCAACCTATAAAGTCGTTTACCACCGTAAAATTTGATCAATTGAACCCGAGACAAAGACTCGCTTTGAATGACTATTCTTTCGACGAACATACAGCCAGTAAAACGAATCATAATAGGGCCGTTCTACGGAGCTCTGCAGTGGTGGACGGATGATCGAAGATATTGTAATGAAGGTTAAAGGGACAGTCGTAGGTACAGTCAGGTAAAAATCTTGACAGAAGTTTCTACTCATTATAATTATCCCGAACGCAGTGTCGGTACAGGAAGTTTAAAATGGATGGAACGACTCTGTGGGCAGTAACCTTGAAGGCTGTGACCCTTTAAGCTGTTCCGCAGGTTACACCCAAACCCTTGGACCCCCCACCTCCTAGCCCTCGCATATGATTCATGGGATATACAGTCCTTCCTACCACAGAAAGGAACGAATCAGCCTTGTTGGGGGTCGTTGAATGTTGGTCTGGTATTTTGTACCGCCCGGAGGTGAAGGTCCAGGGGTAAAAGACAGTTAGCAGGAAGTCGCATCGTGTACCGCAGTCTGTTACCCGCACACCGGGGATCGTAAGTCCAAGAAATCCCTCACTTAGCCGTAGCTTGTTAATGTTAATATCCCGTTGATCGACTTGGGACAAATCGCAGAGCGTGATTGGTGACGATGATGAAAAGAGATTCAATACCCGCATCGACCTCTGCTGCAGTTCATCGTCAGATGCGACTCACCATCGTTACCAAGGTGCTTTGAGGTCGTAGCTTTACAGATCGTGCCAAGACGGAGGAATTAATGGGAGCACGTTGCTAACGAAGGGTTAATTCACTTCCAAGTTGGCTTTGAATTTCGCGATCCCTTCTCCAGACGGCGTGCACTCTTTGGCATCAATCCGATTACTCTAACGACTGCAACGATCGGCAGAAGCTTCTTTCAACTCAACCCCAGCCTATAATTTAGCTTGCGAGAATAAGTACGAGTCGGCTGAATTCCGGAAAGCGTAATCAGCTGAAAAAAAGTTGAAGTGAAGGAGAAAAATGAATTGTAACCATTGTATCAGAACCATTAACTACCGCCAAAAACAGATCCATGCTCAGAACGGGTTTGAACCTGACACACGCATCATGCTCGCGGTAAAATCGGTCGATCACAAGACCGTCTCTTGATTGACTTTTTCCTTTTCCAATCTTCGAAACACCCGCTATCGTTTTTCGTTTAACGAATTGTTCGAAATTAAGTAAACTGTAATGATACCGGACATAGGCTCATGTTGTGAAATCTCAGTTTTTTCAAAGTCGTTGCAAAAATAATAAAATAGTAATGTGTTCCCCGATGTTTTGTTATGATAACGTTATTAACTTCAACTGCGTCAATTCGCGAAGATAGCGGAAAAGCAGCACCAGCGGCTTGTCAGTTTGATCGACTTCGCGAATCATTAAATTATTGAACTTGGATTCCGCGTAACTTTTAATGGTGAAAATAGCTGATATCGATGTTCTATGGCTAAATTTGAATTTCTCACAACTATGGAATCCTAAAAAATCGATGACAAGATAGTCTGTGATCTTTTCTGATCACAATCAATTCTCTAATATTTTATTTTTCAATCGGAACCGAATGGCTTTCAGTATGTTTATGCAAGGCGCTTGATTCTGCAAAAATAGCTGTAGCATATTTTTAGTTTTCTTGAGAGTTATAGAAATCAAAAAAATAGTGGTATCGAAATAATACTAATTTCGGTCAAACACAATTATTTCTAATTTCGATGAATGTTTACGTTTTCGAACTCACAATAGCCGAGAAATAGGTTTTTAGACAAATATTAGTCAGCCTGTCGGTCAAAATTTGAAGCTATGCTGCATGAATGTATAATTTCATCGGAATTCCATATTTCCTAAACTTTAAATTATTTACATTGAAACGAAAATGCAATGTTATGCAGCACTATGTATTAAATACCTGCAAAACGCAATAAATTAAATGATTGGTATTTAATCAATATACCAGCTGTTTAATAATACCAGCGATCAATGTCAGAGCACCAGCGAAAAATAATCCATCCAAGAAGATCGCGAAAAACCAGGATTTTTTTATTACGGCTTACAATGTACACCCTAACGTAGCCAAAAAATATCAAATTTTATTTCGTAAGTAGCTGAAGGTACTTGAGAAAAAAATATTGATTTGAAAACGATTAAGCATTCAATCAGTAATTATCAAATGTTCAATCCCTTTCATTACACATTTAATGTCAGTATCCGAGTTATAATAATTACAATCAGAACTTCGAATGTGATCACCTTTATTTCAGGCTCAGCTTGATAATAATGGATTGTTCATCAGTAACGTAAGATACGCCGAGCGTAATTAGTTTGGTGCACAGGATACTTTATATAACAAACGTATGGTTAACAATTTTTTTTCACTCTAGCAGAGTATTGAAAAGAACACTTTTTAGTATTAGCGTAGAAAAGTGCACTTTTTTGTATTTCGATGCGTTCTTTTGTACTGCCGATTATTTTACGTACATAACACAGACAAAAAAGATTGGTAAAACGTTCTTACATTACATAAAAAATACAAACGTCAGCCGAAAACCTTAGTTTGCTACAGCGCTCGAATTTGCGTTCAGATTAGCCCAGAATTGCATTCGTTCTTCTAAAAAATCACTTTTTACTTCAGTTCCAAGTTCCGAACCATCTCCGATCTGAAGGTAGTTGTCGTCGATTGAGTACTGCGTCCATGTCGTAGTTCCATCGACACCGGAAATAGCGGGTGTTCTGGAAATACGATTATTGTTTAACTATTTAAACGGCTAGGAATTACCGGCCTATTGGCACAAATTAATAATATTTATGTTAACCTCGTACCCATTGATTGCAAAGGACGTCCACAGCTCTACCATCGCTTCCACCATTTCCAAATCAGCACTGCTCATGGTTTTATTAAAAATTTGGAACGTCGATTCGACTGGAAATAGGTAAATGAGATCATCCCCATGTGCCACACCATATTCCACCGTAGAGCCACCGTAAAAGAAAGTGAAACTGAGGGAACCCAAGTAATTGAAGTTGTACAAATATTGCGGATTTACTGCTAGATCAAGCTGCTGTTGGAGCGCAGCGTAATTTGGATATATGTAGCGAGCGTCACTTATGAGCCTCGTAAGATTGTCGAGTATCTGCGGGGAGATGAAAAATACTGTTTTAGCATGCATAGTAAAGTTGCACACGTTTCGATTCTTTCAACATTCCCACCTCGGTTTTGTTAGTTGAGAAATCATCGTTGAAGTAGAACGACTTTATGGATTTAACCCAAGCAGCCCCCGAATCCTCCTGATACGTCAGGCTTAACAAAACCGGCAAGACGGAGTCGACGTTCTCCACGAAGTCATTCAAGAGTGTCTCATTTTCGTAGAGTTCTAATTTAAGTACGTTGAGGAAAACAGGTTTCAGATATATGAAAAGAATTTATACTGATTACTACAGAGTTACAGACGATACTACTGATGCTTCCAAGGCTTAAATGAGGTTGTTTTTCACGTGCAACTGATCATTGCGAGGTTTAATTGAATCGGTGGTATACTGCCAGTGGAGATTGGATAAAAATTTAGGGCAACCTGGCGCAATATTTGATATGGCTGCAGATCGTCGAACTTGATATACCAGCAATGATCGAAACGTTGTATCCACACTTATTCTTGCCTATACTTGCCTGTAGTTATGAACAGTCCTTCGTCTCGGTTGGTGCCAGTCATCCACGGTATATCGCGGATCTTACCGGCGTTGATCAAATTTGTAGGGCTGTCTGTAAGAAACGCGCCTTCCACGTCTGGCTCATCGGTCGCAGCCCAGACGACTGACGGCTGCGATCGCCAGGTGTAAAATTTAGAATACACGCCTAAGATGTCCGAAATGTTGGTTTCCCGCAGGCAGTTGACGAGGGATTCCGTCGTGGCATTTGAACATCCGACATAGCCGCCAAGTTCGAAAGCGCGATCCGCATAAGCGGCTCTGGGTATATATGCCCATGGTGATAAGGCGGATCCGCTTTGCGTTATGAATTTGTGAAAGAGCCCTGTTGACGTGGAAAGTTATGTATGGATAATTCAAAATGCGCTGCGGATTAATTCAGGAAATATTTGTGTTCCCTGACTTGACTTAATTACGCCGTATGTCTACTTTTAACTAATTCTACGTTTCTCACCAGTTGTCAAATTTGAAAGCGTTAGGAGATGAACGGAAGCAGCGCCTGCACTTTCTCCGAAGATTGTTACGTGATCGGGATCACCGCCGAAATTTCCTATGTTATTACGAACCCATTTCAGTGCAAGGACCTGATCCTTAAGTCCCCAATTTCCTGACGCCACCTCATCACCGGTGCTCAAAAACCCCATTGGACCCAAGCGATAGTTAAGAGTAACCAAAATCACATCTTTGTCCGCAATGTATACTGGGCCATAGGTCTGTGACGATCCGGAGAGGTATGATCCGCCGTAAATGAACACCATCACGGGAAGTACCGTCGAGCATGTATTTTCGAAAAGCTGAATGTATAGAATGCTCAATGAATTGATCAAGTTACGTGTATGTAACCACGTGTATGTAACTATTTACCTTCCGACCTAGTTTGAAACGCTAAAATTTCAAACCCATGCGTTCACCTGCTTACTTGGCAGTCTTTTTAATGTATACATAACGTACCGTTATTTTCTGTAAGTACTTGCCTTTGGCGTGTACACATTCAGGTACAAACAGTCCTCTTGCCCCAACTTTATACCAGCTAATACTTGTGGGCACATGCTTGGATCTACAATAGCGTTCCGCGTCCCGTTCCAACCATCCGCGGCCACTGGATCGGCGAATCTGTAAATTGGAAATATGGCCTACAGAACGAGAGTTATTAATATGCGAGAGTACTTACAGCCGCAAGTATCAAATTTAACAAATATATCGTCATTCGGACTGCTTGAATGCTCGGTCTTGCAAATTCTGTGCATCGTGATAATGAGAAAGAGTGACTGCATTTCAATCCGCGAATATTTACATTTTGGGTATATCGAAAAAATTAAGGGTGATCACCAATTTTTCGTTTCACAAAAAAATCCTCCGTTCACTGGTAATAAATCTGCTTTTTTTTTCTTGGACGTATCGAGGGGGGAGGGGGGTACCGATTCCAAAGAAATCAAATTCACAAAACACCCGATTCGTCAGAAATTTTTTCACAGCAAGAATATCCTGCACACCGTAGCATTGAAAACTAATATTGAGATCAATTTCACAGATCATTTTATCCCGCATAGAAAAAAATCGCATTAAATACCGCAGTCATCTATTAGATTCAAAGTAAGTAACAAAAGTACACGATAAAGTCAAACTTTTTTTTTCCACTTGATGTACGGTCGCTGAAAGGCATCCAACAAGTTTTTCATTGTTACAAGTATAATCTCCGTCTGATTCTGTAAACCTGTCTCATTGTGGCAGCTGTAGGAACGATTCTATAGAATCGAATGAAATCAATAGAAACAAAATCGTAAAATAGTGTCTGCAAAATTCATTTCCATACATTCGATTAAATTTCCACCGATTATATTAAACGTCAGCAAAGTGCAAATACATGAAAACGTTATGATTCAAAAAAGTATCAGATAAATGGTTTTTAAATTTGTGTGCTCACGTACCTGAGGGATCCCGTCGGGGGTTGCGCATAAGGGATTCCCAAAAAAGCCGATATATTACGACCATTGTGAGTGGTCAATATTTTGCCTCGTAGGTTACCCTGAGTAATGGTCACTTGTGGTTGACTGGTACTTTCTGCTTGGGTATAAACTGGACGTGAAGAGATGCTCAGTAACAATGTCGCAAGTAGACATTTCATCCCGTTGAACGAAACCATCGTCATATGCACGTCGATCTGTGGCGCGGAGGTCGTCAAGACTGATGGAATCGACCAACTTAAAATCGTATACTGAGCGAAAATCACTTCGAGTGATTTATAACGGACTTATTCTTACACTTGTATGATGTGCATGTCACACATACAAGCAGACGAACCACTTATCTGCCAACTATGATATTTTATTCGCTCATTGACTCTGAATCTCATTATCACATAGCAGAAACTCTCCAAGATTATTCCATCCTTAAAGAATACGAATAAAAACTGATAAGCAATACGATACGATCCGATACGATTTCAATCGTCTTTCTGAGATTTTCAATACATCTCTAAATAGCTTTTGCAGGAATATATAAACGTCGTGGAAGTCAAAATATATCATCTGGCTGCAGTAAATAATTTCACTGCAATAGGTTTTCAAACAATCTTGAGGTAAAGTCAGCTGCTATGAAATAAATTAATCCTAAAGTGTTTTAATTGTCAATAACTGAAAAGATACGGTTCACAATAAGTTGTTTAAATCCAATTAACAATATCATTGGATGTAAGTTAAACCAATACGCTGTGTCCAAATCGCATTATTGAATCGTGAAATAAAGTTGAATAAAAAATCAACATCGTTTCTAAAATTGATTAAAAAATTTCTGGAGCATTATTTGCTGTTAGTCTGATTAGATTTACATCTAATCAGACCAAATGAAATGGCATATTTTTATCTAAGCCGGTTGAGTCGTTCTCGGTTCGCCGTTGGACGAAAATCTGTTTCATACACACGCTTATACACAGACCACGCCTTCTTGCTGCTTGTTTCAGTATAATAGTGGAAATGAATTGATCATACAACGTCTTTTACCACCGTAAAATTTGATGAATTGAATCCGAAGACAAAGACTCGCTTTGAATGACTATTCTTTCGACGAACATACAGCCAGTAAAACGGATCATAATAGGGCCGTTCTACGGAGCTCTGCAGTGGTGGACGGATGATCGAAGATATTGTAATGAAGGTTAAAGGGACAGTCGTAGGTACAGTCAGGTAAAAATCTTGACAGAAGTTTCTACTCATTATAATTATCCCGAACGCAGTGTCGGTACAGGAAGTTTAAAATGGATGGAACGACTCTGTGGGCAGTAACCTTGAAGGCTGTGACCCTTTAAGCTGTTCCGCAGGTTACACCCAAACCCTTGGACCCCCCACCTCCTAGCCCTCGCATATGATTCATGGGATATACAGTCCTTCCTACCACAGAAAGGAACGAATCAGCCTTGTTGGGGGTCGTTGAATGTTGGTCTGGTATTTTGTACCGCCCGGAGGTGAAGGTCCAGGGGTAAAAGACAGTTAGCAGGAAGTCGCATCGTGTACCGCAGTCTGTTACCCGCACACCGGGGATCGTAAGTCCAAGAAATCCCTCACTTAGCCGTAGCTTGTTAATGTTAACATCCCGTTGATCGACTTGGGACAAATCGCAGAGCGTGATTGGTGACGATGATGAAAAGAGATTCAATACCCTCATCGACCTCTGCTGCAGTTCATCGTCAGATGCGACTCACCATCGTTACCAAGATGCTTTGTGGTCGTAGCTTTACAGTCTGTGCCAAGACGAAGGAATTAATGGGAGCACGTTGCTACCGAAGCGTTAATTCACTTCCAAGTTGGCTTCGAATTTCGCGATCCCTTCTCCACACGCCGTGCACTCTTTGGCATCATTGCGATCACCCTAACGACTGCGACGATCGGCAAAAGCTTCTTTCAACTCAACCCCAGCCTACAATTGAGTTTGCGGGAATAATTACGAGTCGACTGAATTCCGGAAAGCGTAATCGGTCGAAAAAAAGTTGAAGTAAAGAAGAAAAATGAATTGTAACCGTTATATTAGAACCATTAACCACCGCCAAAAACAGATCCTGATACATGCATCATGCTCGCGGTTTAATCGGTCGATCACCAGCCCTCCTATTGGTCGACTTTTCCCTTCTCCAAGTTTCGAAACACTCGCAAGCGTTTTTTATTGTTTGCAGGCGGAACTGCAAGCGTCTCTTTTTCAACCAACTACATCATAGGTGAAGTTGGCTCAGCGGAAGAGAGCCACACGTGGTAGCGACGCTCTAGGACGTGCTTAGTAAGCGGTTCCATTGTGCACCGTTTGCGGCAGATAATGGCGCACAGATAACCTGAACCTAGATCCCGACCCTCGACGTACTGCAATGGGAATTGCGACGTCCAGGTTCCCCTCTTTGGCCTTAGCCACAGCACCGAAGGTCACAGGTTAAAGACACTGAGGCCCTTGATAGACGCTGTGTGCTCAAAGACAGCCGGATCTTGAGATCGCGTAGCGTGTATAGTCCAAAGACTAAATACGCGTCCGATGATGCGTCTCATGATCTCAGTCGATCACCACCTGCTACTTCCTAACGACTCACTAGCTCGTTCAGCACTCTCAGAGATAAATCTACCTCCATGCTCATTATTAGTCATAAGCAATTTGAACAATCAATCCTCAGTTGGTATCATATTGAAGTCGTTAACGTTATCGTAACGATTTATGCTGAGGAAAAATTCTTATTTTGCAAGTGTGGAATTGTTTGAAATTAAGTAAATTGTAATGATACAAGACATAGACTCATATTCTGGAATCTCAGTTTTTTCAAAGTCCTTGCAAATATAATAAAATAGTAATGTTTTCCTCAATGTTTTGTTACGATAACGTTACCAACTTCAGCCTCGTTAATTCGCGAAGATCGCGGAAAAGCAGCACTACCGGCTTGTCAGTTGGCTCGACTTCGGGGATCGTTAAATTATTGAACTTGGATTCACCGTGACATTGACATAAATGAGCTCGTACTGATCCACTGGCCGAAGTTTAACCACTTCTCGCCTAATTGTTTCCTACAAAATTCATCAATTTCCAGTTGACGTCGTTTAAACGATCGTAATGCTGAGTGGGCACCGTACACCATTATCTGATGTCTATTATGCGGTTTGACTGGGGGGAATCAAGACTCACTCAAGTGAAGTTGTTGTAGTTAACGAGGACGAGCGTGATGCCGAGAAGG
This sequence comes from Neodiprion fabricii, assembly GCF_021155785.1. Lineage (NCBI taxonomy): Eukaryota > Metazoa > Arthropoda > Insecta > Hymenoptera > Diprionidae > Neodiprion > Neodiprion fabricii. The sequence continues at coordinate 10,981,824 of NC_060239.1, forward strand.
AAATAACGTCCTAGGACTTACCAGCCGCGAGCTGGAGTTCGTTTCTAAAATCGAATCGACAACTATGATGCCACGTGAGCTGTGTGAATCTCGTCCCCTGATCGTTCGTTGACCAGAATTTAACCAGGTGGAACAACACCGCGCCTTATCGCTCGATCGTTAGATTATTTTATTCGCGACGATGAATCAGGGCTCCCATTGATTGTGCCCCGTGGCTGTTTTCCTGTAGCGGGGGAACTCTGTAACACATTTCTGGCTGCGTTGCTTATGGGTTAAATTTAGGAACGCGTTCAAATTCATTCTGACGTAAGAATAAAATGAAGCGTAAAATACCGTGAATATTAAAAATTATCGCATAGCGCGGAAATCATTTCATTTATACAGGGTGTACACGCCCCGGGAAAAATTGGAGAATTTTTTAAAAAATTACTGGTACTTCGGGATCTTATTTGACATTTTTCCTAACTAGCCCACAACTGAAGTCGATAAAAAGAATTCTCTTTGTTACAAATCGAATCAGTCTCACGGCCCATAGAAGCTCTATGCTTGCTTTGTTTCTTTATTTATTATGGTAAATGCAAGAAGAGATAAGGGAGAAACAAAATCAGCCCAAGTCTTTTTAATTTTCAATGAACAATTAATGGTAAAAAGAGCTGATATTGATGTTCTGTAACTAAATTTGAATTTCTCACGACTATGGAATCCTAAAAAATCCATGATGGGGTAGTATGTGATCTTGTCTTATCGGAATCACTTCCAAAATAACTTACTTTTAAATCGGAATCGAATAGTTTTTAGGAGGTATATGCAGAGTGCTTGATTCTGCGAAAATAGATGTACAATATTTTTAGTTTTCTTTAGAGATGGTGGTAAAGAAAAAGGACTAATTTCGGTCGAAAACAACTTTTTCCAATTTCGATAAATGTTTACGTTTTCGGATTTACAGGAGCCGAATGATGGCTCTTCAGAAAAATATTAGTCAGTCTGTCAGTCAAAATTTAAAGCTTTGCTGCATAAATGTATAATTTCATCGGAATTCCATATTTCCTAAACTTTAAATTATTTACATTGAAACGAAAATTCAATGTTATGCAGCACTGTGTGTAGAATACCTGCAAAATGCAATATATTGAATGATTGTCATTTATTCAATACTAACCGTTTAGTGATACCAGCGATCAATGTCAAGGTACCGGCGAAAAAAAAATCTAGTCAAGAAGTTCGCAAAAGACCGGGGATTTTTTGTTATGGTTTACAATATACACCCTGACGTAGCCAAAACATATTAAATTTTATTTCGTAAGTAGCTGAAGGTACTTGAGAAAAAAATATTGATTTGAAAACGATACAGCATTCTATCGGTAATTATCAAATGTTCAATCCCTTTCATTACACATTTAATGTCATTAATCCGAGTTATAATAATTACAATAAGAACTTCGAATGTGGTCACCTTTATTTCAGGCTCAGCTTGATAATAATAGATTGTTCATCAAGATCATAAGATACGCCAAGTGTAATTAGTTTGGTTCACAGTATACTTTATATAAGAAAAGTATGATTTACAATTTATTTTTTCACTCTGGCAGAGTATTGAAAAGAACGCTTTTTAGTATTAGCGTAGAAAAGTACACTTTTTTGTATTTCGATGGGTTCTTTTGTACTGCCGCAAGAGCGATTATTTTACGTACATAACACAGACAAAAAAGATTGGTAAAACGTTCTTACATTACATGAAAAATACAAACGTAAGCCGAAAACCTTAGTTTGCTACAGCGCTCGAATTCGCGTTCAGATTAGCCCAGAATTGCATTCGTTCTTCTAAAAAACCACTTTTTACTTCAGTTCCAAGTTCCGAACCATCTCCGATCTGAAGGTAGTTGTCGTCGATTGAGTACTGCGTCCATGTCGTAGTTCCCTTGACATCGGAAATAGCGGGTGTTCTGAAAATACGATTATTGTTTAACTATTTAAACGGCTAGGAATTACCGGCCTATTGGCACAAAATAATAATATTTATGTTAACCTCGTACCCATTGATTGCAAAGGACGTCCACAGCTCTACCATCGTTTCCACCATTTCCAAATCAGCACTGCTCATGGTTTTCTTAAAAATTTGGAACGTAGATTCGACTGGAAATAGGTAAATGAGATCATCCCCATGTGCCACACCATATTCCACCGTAGAGCCACCGTAAAAGAAAGTGAAACTGAGGGAACCCAAGTAATTGAAGGTGTACAAATATTGCGGATTTACTGCTAGATCAAGCTGCCGTTGGAGCGCAGCGTAATTTGGATATATGTAGCGAGCGTCACTTATGAGCCTCGTAAGATTGTCGAGTATCTGCGGGCAGATGAAAAATACTGTTTTAGTATGCACAGTAAAGTTTTACACGTTTCTATTCTTTCAAAATTCCCACCTCGGTTTTGTTAGTTGAGAAATCATCGTTGAAGTAGAACGACTTTATGGATTTAACCCAAGCAGCTCCCGAATCCTCCTGATACGTCAGGCTTAACAAGACCGGCAAGACGGAGTCGACGTTCTCCACGAAGTCATTCAAGAGCGTCTCATTTTCGTAGAGTTCTAATTTAAGTACGTTGAGGAAAACAGGTTTCAGATATATGAAAAGAATTTATACTGATTACTACAGAGTTACAGACGATACTACTGATGCTTCCAAGGCTTAAATGAGGTTGTTTTTCACGTGAAACTGATCATTGCGAGGTTTAATTGAATCGGTGGTATACTGCCAGTGAATATTGGATAAAAATTTAGAGCAACCTGGCGCAATATTTGATATGGCTGCAGATCGTCGAACTTGATATACCAGCAATGATCGAAACGTTGTATCCACACTTATTCTTGCCTATACTTGCCTGTAGTTATGAACAGTCCTTCGTCTCGGTTGGTGCCAGTCATCCACGGTATATCGCGGATCTTACCGGCGTTGATCAAATTTGTAGGGCTGTCTGTAAGAAACGCGCCTTCCACGTCTGGCTCATCGGTCGCAGCCCAGACGACTGACGGATGCGATCGCCAGGTGTAAAATTCAGAATACACGCCTAAGATGTCCGAAATGTTGGTTTCCCGCAGGCAGTCGACGAGGGATTCCGTCGTGGCATTTGAACATCCGACATAGCCGCCAAGTTCAAAAGCGCGATCCGCATAAGCGGCTCTGGGCATATATGCCCATGGTGATAAGGCGGATCCGCTTTGCGTTATGAATTTGTGAAAGAGCCCTGTTGACGTGGAAAGTTATGTATGGATAATTTAAAATGCGCTGCGGATTAATTCAGGAAATATTTGTGTTCCCTGACTTGACTTAATTACGCCGTATGTCTACTTTTAACTAATTCTAAGTTTCTCACCAGTTGTCGAATTTGAAAGCGTCAGGAGATGAACGGAAGCAGCGCCTGCACTTTCTCCGAAGATTGTTACGTGATCGGGATCACCGCCGAAATTTCCTATGTTATTACGAACCCATTTCAGTGCAAGGACCTGATCCTTAAGTCCCCAATTTCCTGACGCCACCTCATCACCGGTGCTCAAAAACCCCATTGGACCCAAGCGATAGTTAAAAGTAACCAAAATCACATCTTTGTCCGCAATGTATACTGGGCCATAGGTGTGTGACGATCCGGAGAGGTATGATCCGCCGTAAATGAACACCATCACGGGAAGTATCGTCGAGCATGTATTTTCGAAAAGCTGAATGTATAGAATGCTCAATGAATTGATCAAGTTACGTATATGTATATAACCACGTGTATGTAACTATTTACCTTCCGACCTAGTTTGAAACGCTAAAATTTCAAACCCATGCGTTCACCTGCTTACTTGGCAGTCTTTTTAAAGTATACATAACGTAACGTTATTTTCTGTAAGTACTTGCCTTTGGCGTGTACACATTCAGGTACAAACAGTCCTCTTGCCCCAACTTTATACCAGCTAATACTTGTGGGCACATGCTTGGATCTACAATAGCGTTCCGCGTCCCGTTCCAACCATCCGCGGCCACTGGATCGGCGAATCTGTAAATTGGAAATATGGCCTACAGAACGAGAGTTATTAATATGCGAGAGTACTTACAGCCGCAAGTATCAAATTTTACAAATATATCGTCATTCGGACTGCTTGAATGCTCGGTCTTGCAAATTCTGTGCATCGTGATAATGAGAAAGAGTGACTGCATTTCAATCCGCGAATATTTACATCTTGGGTATATCGAAAAAATTAAGGGTGATCACCAATTTTTCGTTTCACAAAAAAATCCTCCGTTCACTGGTAATAAATCTGGTTTTTTTTTCTTGGACGTATCGAGGGGGGAGGGGGGTACCGATTCCAAAGAAATCAAATTCACAAAACGCCCGATTCGTCAGAAATTTTTTCACAGCAAGAATATCCTGCACCCCGTAGCATTGAAAACTAATATTGAGATCAATTTCACAGATCATTTTATCCCGCATAGAAAAAAATCGCATTAAATACCGCAGTAATCTCTTAGGTTTAAAGTAAGTAACAAAAGTACACGATAAAGTCAAACTTTTTTTTTCCACTTGATGTACGGTCGCTGAAAGGCATCCAACAAGTTTTTCATTGTTACAAGTATAATCTCCGTCTGATTCTGTAAACCTGTCTCATTGTGGCAGCTGTAGGAACGATTCTATAGAATCGAATGAAATCAATAGAAACAAAATCGTAAAATAGTGTCTGCAAAATTCTTTTCCATACAATCGATTAAATCTCCACCGATTAGATTAAACGTGAGCAAAGTGCAAATACATGAAAAGTCATCGGCTCAAATTTATGATCTAAAAAAGCATCAGATAAATGATTTTTAAATTTGTTTGCTTACGTACCTGAGGGATCCAGTCGGGGGTTGCGCATAAGGGATTCCCAAAAAAGCCGATATATTACGACCATTGTGGGTGGTCAATATTTTGCCTCGTAGGTTACCCTGAGTAATGGTCACTTCTGGTTGACTGGTACTTTCTGCTTGGGTATAAACTGGACGTGAAGAGATGCTCAGTAACAATGTCGCAAGTAGACATTTTGTCCCGTTGAACGAAACCATCGTCATATGCACGTCGGTCTGTGGCTAGGAGGTCGTCAAGACTGATGGAATCGACCAACTTAGAATCGTATACTGAGCGAAAATCACTTCGAGTCATCCCCCCTCAAATATCTTTACCGTATGATGACGTTGCAGGATTACTTGTTAGGTCGTAACGGACTTACGTCTACAATTGTATTATGTTAGAGGTATTTGTATTAAGTTGTAACAGACTTATTTTTACGCTTGTATGATGTGCATGTTTCACATACAAGCAGACGAACAACTGATTTGCTAATTATGATATGTTATTTGTTCAGTGATTTTGAAGCCAATCATTACATATCAGAAACTCTCCAAGAATATTCCATGCTCAAAGGAAACGAATAAGAACAGATAAACAAGGCGAATGACATGATTAAAATTAATAGGATCTGAAACGATTTCAGTCGTCTTTCCGAGATTCGTAACTCATCTTTATATACCTTTCGCAGGAATATATAAAGTTCGTGGTAGTCAATATATATCATCTGGTTGTAGTAAATAATTTTTTTGCAATATGTTTTCAAACAATTGTGAGGTAAAGTCAGCTGCAACGAAAAAAGCAATCCTAGATTTTTTAAATTGTGAATAAATCAAAAGATACGATTGAAAATGAGTTGATTACATCGAATTAAAAACTTTATTAGATGTAAGATATAAAACGAATTCAACCAATACGCTGTGTCTGAATCGCATTATTGAATCGTGAAGTATAGTTGAATAAAAGATCAAAATCATTTCTGAAAAAGATTTAGAAATTGCTGAAGCAATATTTGCTTGCAGTCTGATTAGATTTACATCGAATGAGACCAAATAATATGACATATTTTTATATAAACCGGTTAGTCTGTTCTCGGTTTATCGTTTGACAAAAAATCTGTTACATTCACGCCCTCACACACAGACCACGCTTTCTTTCTGTTTATTTCATCACTTTTTTCATGTCTAGGTATTCGAGACTGCTCAATAATGACAAGGCAAAGTCGCCGACGTTCCATTTTCGCACCATTCAAGATCCAGTATTATATTAGTGTCGATTTGGAGATCTTGGATATGAATCTCTCCAAATTTCAGGACTAAACCATGATCAATGTAAAACTTTATGAATCCGATCGGCTATGTATGACAATGTCGCAGTAATTCGTCAGTTGCGATAATTATAAATCTGTAATTTCATGACTAAGTTATGTTTGCCAAGGATTTGGCACTTCGTTGATCATCGATCATCGGTCGATTGCACCAGCTGCAATAGGAATTCACTAAAGACAGACACTCGGAACGACAGTACTCCATCTAACTTGGGATATTTTCGAAATTTCGAAGACATTGACACTCCTATTACAGTAAAAGTCGTTGCCCGTGGCAGTCACGACTGCTGGATAGAATCGTCCGCAAACGTCAAAGTCATAAATCAACTGGAAGCAGTTCCCAGACTCCAACCCACACACTCCTAAATAAACGACACTTCTCGAAAGTCGCCCAAGTATAGAGTGGTGCACTCTCTACTAGTGCCAATAAGATTAAATCTTTTATTCTCTTTGCTGGTTTTTCTTTTGTCTTATCACTTTTTCTTGTCCCAGGGGGGAAAACCTTAACCACGCGAAGCTGGTCGAGTGCAAGTTACAATGCTGGCGAATATTTTACTACTTGTGCCGATAAACGCGTGGAATATTTCGTCGTGACAACGCGAGAATTAACAACTTCCGTCTTGTGTAGATCCAATAATTCACATTGAGACTCCGTAATTGAATCATGCACCAAGATGTGATCAGTGTTCAACTTACTATCAGAAATCAATAGAATTAGCATGAGTGCATCAAGTAACTGCAGATTAATCAATGATGCATGCCATTAGTTAACACTACTATCGTCTGGAACGAAAGATTACTCTGAATATCTTGTGTTTCAGAAAACTCGCAAACTTGGCAAAGACGTAAAAAAGTCGCTAAAGGTTCTCCGATATCTTAGGTCGAACCAGTGTTCTTCCACACCGTGCGAAATTAGGACCCGTCCAAAAATGGCGCGTTTTAGATAAGCTTCTCACAACTTCTCGAATGGGGATGATAAATCGACTCCAAGATGTATACTTGCGTCGAAACGAGCCGTCACACCCATTCTGGTGTGGCTATTCTTAATCAATTTTCCCGCACGCCCAAACTTCAGTTCAGCAACGCATCGTGTTTAACGTGATGCGTACGTACCCACAAATTATTTTAACGTTTGTTAACGTGGTTCTCCTGCAGCATTCCCACGGTTGTCTGCCATTCCGCCGGATGAATGACCGCCAATGAACAATTGCGTGGTTGGGCACCAGTTCAGCTGATAAATAGTGGGAATGTTTAAACGGCTCCACAGTTCTCTGATGTTTCACAAAGCCGCGTTCGTTCCTGCTCGTTCGCTTCCATTCATATAGCTGAGTGATTGGTCTCGACAATCGACATGCTTCGGACCGTCTTTCAACGAAAAGTTGAATTCAAGACTCCGCTCAATGGTTGACGGTAACAGTGCTTGAACTTTGCAATGATTGATATATTGACGTGCAAACGATTTATGTGAATTGATCTCAGCCTTTTCCTTGATGAATCAGGCAGCTATTCTTGTTACTGGTGCTCAAAATTGAATTTCATGCGCTGTCACTTGATGGATATATTAAAAATTCACCCACATATCATGCGGGTTCAAAGCGCTAGTATTGGAATAAAATTTTTTATTTCGATAAGGTTCAAGTTAGTGTCATAGACTTAACGAAACATCGAATATGGTATAATACATATTCCGCAGATTTCGAACGAATTTGAAGTAGAAATTGAGTTTACAAAATATATGAATACATTTTGCTTCTCTTGCAATGATTTATCCTATCCACAGACAAGACCAGCAGCTCATTTGTCCGCGGGTGAGATTTTCGTTTCAGAATTTCATGCTGCGACGCAAAATACCGCATTGGTGCACATAGCACGTCACGTGACCCCGTCTAGTCGTTTATACGACGCAACAGAAAAGCGTAGACTTTGATGATGGATGTACACATTGAACAAACAGGTTGGAAGCAAGCGTTGAAATTAATATTTTTGTCACGAGTTGTTTTTAGGTGATTCTAATCCGGCGAATACTACTCAAGAGTTGATACGATAACCACGGGGCATCTGCTTGTTTGAATTAGCAGCGGAAGTTTGATATCTCATTAACAAAATTATTTCAAGACCATGTACAGTCTAAGTTCAAAGTGGATGTTTGAGTTCAAAACCAGAAGCCCTTGGTTACCCCAATGTACCCCAATATTAATTTCATGAACCTACAGACAGGATCTATATCGGATGTTTGAATTTGTATACAATAAAATATTACGGAGAAGTGGAAACTGAACGGTTGCACTTACCCCTGACATGCATTAAACGGAAGCATTGACGATTAATTATTTGGAGTTTATGTGCAGATATTTTATATTACGAATAAAATCCCGATGATATTATTTCGCTCGGTATAAAGTAACGCAAATTCCGCGATGCGTGTTTTCATTACTACCGAATACCATTAGAACTCCTCTCAAGTTGAGCTTTGCGATATTTCAAGCCCGAAAAGCCCCGTTGAGCTCTGATCAGCAGAGGATTTTGGTTACATCTTGCGCGAGGAATTATCTGATATAAAACGAAACGATCCGCCTTTAGCAGAGGCTGTAAAGCTTTACTGCCGACGAAAGAGAATCAGATGAAGGAAACAATTACCGACCATGGAACCCCTCTCTTCTTGCGTACCTACCGAATACTCGTAAATTCTCATGCGTTTCTTCGTTCTACACTTTCGGTCTGAGACGATATGCTGACTCTTGTGAATTAATTCCAACATGAGTAACGTAGACAGAATGAGACGCGGTCTTCGAATCGTGACACAGCTGAAGGAAAAGGCCAGATCTCTCTTTATCTCCCTCTTTCGGGATTCTCTTTTTCTTCATCTTCTCCCTCTTTCTACCTCTCCGCTTTCCTCCTCCTTCGTATTCCAGAACACAAAATACGTGACGCGTTTCATCCTGGAAAAGCTAGGAGACAAGGACACGTTTTGAGGAAGAGAAATCGCGTGTACTGCGGTTAGTCGACAACAAAAATTCTTATAGAGTTGAGGGGGAGATATAACATTGACAAACGGAGAGAGAGAGGAAAGATCCAGGATCCTTTTCATTATTTTTTATAATTTGGATCGAAAGGAAAAATCCAGTGACGTCAAGAACTATTTAAGCTCTCGGAGACTCATTTCTTTTGGATTTTAATTATTCGAACAAAAGACGTTTCATTGTTTGTACGCGATAGCTATTTGCTTCGCAAGATTTTTCCACGAAGTTGTTAAAATTCTAGCGGAAATATTTGATAATTGTAAAAATAACCAAAATCCACTACTTTGCGCAATAACTCGTATATTTCATAGGAATTTGCCGCATTTTCTCTAACATGGTTCATTATAATTGTTTGAAACAATAAACGTCAATCCTGAAACACATATTTCCGCAACCTGCTTACGTGCAGCTATGCCGATATAAATCGAAGGCACCGCAACGCTGTATAATTCAGAGTAAAAAGCGCGTGCGGCATAAAATTGGTACGAAAATGTGTACAACTGGAATGATAAAAGGGGCAACGGATTAAACGAGCCGAGATGCGAGCAAAATGGAGACGGACGGCATGCGATGCGAGAGGAAGGCTAAATAGAAATGAAGTGCAAAAACAATAGTCTCACGTTTCACTCCGAAAGAATCGTGAAAGGAATTTGCGCGTCAGTCAGGAGCACTTCCGGTCCCACAGAACAGACAGGCCTGTATTTAGATCTCACAGCCCCGATCGAAACTGATGCAGCTGAACTTTCAGGTGTTTGCTCACTGTTAGCAAAAACTGTTTTGCAATCAATTTGCGTGACTTTTTTTTCATAGTGACCGCCGAGTTCATCAGGGTCATGGAAATTACTCCCGAAAGTGATGGATCTGCAGCAATTTTACCCTTTCGCGTTCATTCGTGCTTTTTCGTTTTACTCACCCTTCAATCCTACAGACTCACGTTTGTTACTGACTAATAGATGCGAATTTATTTGCAAATGTTTTGAAATTTTCTTGCGTTTAGTATATCAAATGTTACCCACGTTTTAGTATTTTTTTCGGTGGCAATGGACAGGTTAATTACAGAGACGTAAATATTGTCCGTGAGATTAGATGAATTGTACAAAAATCGAATCATGTTTTATACTGCCACAGCAATATTATAGACACGGTTTTCGAGGGACATCAATAACTTGTTTGCAGATAATGTGTTCGGTTTCTTTCTTATATATATAACTGATAATTTGTCGAATGTCTAGAAAAAATTCTATGAAACAGATATTAAAAAATATCTATTTCTGCTCATTTGTTTTCAAAATATCTTTCTGCAAATTGATTTAACGTGATTTCAAATTTAAAGCAAAAATGTTTGTATTCTCATAGAATTTATTCTGCCTGCCAAAGCGTCGACGTAGAATTTTAATTCTTCAAATTAAACAAGATTAAATATAAATGAAAGCGAAAAGTTCCCTTATATACCTTGCCTCAACTTTGGGTAATTTGAATAACAATTTTTATGATCGAGTACTTCATTATGTACCTGCAACGTCAATAGCGAGCTATCAGAACCTGATTCAAGCAAATTACTTAGATTACGATATCCTGATAAATTCACGTTCAACTCACATAATTGAAGTCCTCGAGGACTCGTTTTTGCACACGGTGTAACAATATTGTGTAAAAAGTATATTTCTTTCATTTATATTTTATTACATTTTCTTCTTGCGTTTCTACAGCTCGTACCTAAATTTTATGACATTCTCAGCTACTTCTGTTTCAAAACTTTCCCGCCTTTCAACCATCCCTTATACCTGGCAACCTTCACCCCCGACGTATTTCAACGTTGTCTCATCAGACATATTCTGGTCTTGAACTTTCTTTTCCTCGTTAATGCTTTTACGCACTTTCCCACGAACCTCAACTTTACGTCCCTTATTTGCTTTTCCACCCATCTGCGCCATATATTTTTACACTCTGCCCAATTTCTTTCATTTTCCGGAACAGTATCTTTTCAATTTTCGAAGAAATGAATAGCAAATTCTTTAGTAAGTAAACTTTTCCTATGAATAATATATAACTTTGTCAAGCCTTAAATCACCCTTTTGAAACTAGTGGTGTGAATAATGAAGAAATACGTCTGCTCTGAGTATCGTGCTGATAATCGTAAATATAATGTATGCCATAAAATTAACAGAACCATTGCTTTATGTGCCTTCACGGAAGCTAAATTAAAATTTCTTAATTAAAAGTAATATTTAACTTTATCTTTGGATGGTGGGAAATTCAATTGCAATAATAATTTCAAATACGACTACAAGAAATAAAATAAATGCCCAATTCTGAATATTTCTTAATGTAGATAAAGTAGGACATTATTTTTGCATGACTATACGATTTAGTCATAGCTAAAAAATAATTTCATTTTTCGAAGTGCGAACATTCATTTTTATAAATTGAGTGAATAATATATTTATTATGTAGAGACGGAACTGTGAGAAATTTTCAGTCGATTACTTTGACGAAGATATGTGTTTAATTTTCTTGAAAGTAAATTGTCGACACAGTTTTGTCAAGTTACTGTCATGCTTTCTATAAACTCTGTTTAAAATGCATGAATATTATTAAATATTTTTCCGAGTCTTTCAGTGGTTCCGTTGGGAAATAAACGTGATTTACAGCTTATACCTACGTGTATATATCTCTAGTGCAATAAAATTTCAGGCTCGTGTTAATAACTGCGTGACAGTCTCCGGGGTATAAAACTGCGGTGTAAATGCTAGATTTGAAGATCCAGTCTGCAAACTTGATATGTGAATATTTTTTTTTTTTTTGTGACCTCACTTATTTTTGCGACGCCTCTGCAAGTCAGCTTAAGAGGATGCTGTATAGCTCATTTTTACCGACCTAGTAAAATGTCACTTATTTTTACTATTATCAAAGCCTACGTCTACGCAAAGCATCACTGGTGTAAAAATGAAACTATTCAAAAACTTTTTCATTTCAAAATAACTCATTATATATGATAATACTCAAATTAAGAGACATTTTTCACTCCGTCGATAAAGCAGACTACGGATGCTCCTCTCAAAGTTGCGCTACTACAGTCTCTTCGCTCAGGCAGCCTGCCTGGCTTACGGTTGCGGCTTCTCGCCTTTCCGAAAGCTCAAATGCGTCGTGATAATCGGGCAATGAGGTGCCCAACGAGTAGAAAATGACGATTTGCATCAGCCTCCTATCTCGAATTTTAATTGCTTTACGTGCTAATGACACTCCTCTGGCTTTGACTCTCGGAGCTTTCAGACGTGCGGCGGTATAAAAGCAGCGCTGATTCTTCTGCGGCGAGTTGAAAAGCTCGAAACCCTTAGACCCGCTTTTTCACTGTAATGTAACCACTCGACTCGTTTTATTCTTCAACGTCACTCACAGATTTAAAATACACCTTGCGTACTCTTTTTCCACTCGCAATCATTTTATATCCCAAACGCATTATACGTACACGTTTTTGCGTGTATTGAATAAAAATTTTCAACACCATCTTTTGCCGACAAATTACCATCATCTGCAGTTTATTATATCTGGACGAAAACATCTGGAATGTAAAAGAAATCCGCCAAGTACCAAAACCACGTCGTTATAAAAATACAAGAACAATTTAAGTATTTCCAGTCTCTGTCGTGAAATCAGGAAATAATCCCAAGCCCTAGGATTTCTCAGCAATTAGATGTACGTCGTCAAGTCGGACCTCGCCGTTTCGTGTAGTGATATCAATTTTAAACTATACTTGGACATCAAAAAATAATCCTCGCGAAATGAGGGGCCGGTACTTCAAGATTTAGAGGTGTCTCATCGGACTTTTGTCTTTTTTACTTCGTTAATACGTAAATAATTAATTTGCATGGATGGAACAAACATTTTTCTTGTCCTGAAATGATGAATATAATCCAAATTTATGTATAAATACTGAATATACTATAAAAAATGATCTTGATGATCGCAGCAACCATTATCGGTCGATGTATACGTGGATAAATGCAAATATAATATAACGGAACCACTTGACCGATTTCGATCAAGTTCTAACGCTGAGGTCATATGGACTTGGAGTACCAGCCACATGAGTATCATTTGAAAATATTCACGCGTTCCTGAGATATAACGATATGCTTATACACAGGAAGATAGGGAAGTAGTTTGGCCGGGTAAAGATTCTTCGCTTGCTTTCGCCTTTAAAGGTACTTGGCAGCGATTCGCTGCCGCGAATCTTGATAAGAAATTTTGACAAGTTCGAAGAAACAACTTAATTTACATCTATAACCAAGCGTCTGCTATCACTTACATAAAACGAGGGATGTACGATCAAATTAATTTTCATAAAGAAATGTAAAAAATTTTCAGAAATTTACAGCCAACAAGTGTAAATTGGAAAAAAAAATTCAATAGCGGCAAAAAATTATTTGTCAAACTTTATTCAAATGAAATACGGTGATAATCTATCACCCATTTATCCACCCTTATTTTCTATCGCGTGAACAAAAAATGTATTTCACGCTGTAAAATAATTACCCAGAAGTTATTCCTCATCATGTACAATAATATCCTCCCCAAATTTATCCGATATCGCGTGAAGCGTGACTACGGCGAATCCAATTATTACGGGCGATTAGCGCGTATTCGTCGATCCTGAAAATATACGAACCTATATCGGTTCGCATGATGAATGTAACGCGCAGGGGTGATGCGATAATCCAAAAAAGAAAGGAAAGAAAAAAAAACAAGGTTCGTGCACGCAGACGATGAAAGTAAAATAATTTCCTAGCAAGTTTACAGAACCTTCTGCACACATATTTACCCTAGTAAATTTAAATTCACTAGGGTTGAGCAGTTTGCGTCGTCGCGGCGAACTTCCCGTGTTTGAGTTTGTGGGTTTATATACCATGGTTCCGTCTCTAGCAGCCAACAGCTCGAATACTCCTTAATTGATCTTGTGTGACGGGTCGGATGTTAACGAGAGCGTCAGGGGCCAACCAGAATCCTGAGAATTTCATCCCTTTTCAGAAAGCACCTTCCGAGTAATGCTGCAGAAGAGCAGCCGAGGACTCGGCTTGAGCGTTTCTGGGGGCGGAACGGCAGGACCTGTTCGTGTAAAACGGCTCTTTCCTCAGCAGCCTGCTGCTTTATCCAACAAACTTCAGCCCGGTGATATTCTCCTCGCTGCCAATGGCCTCCCGCTTACTGGACTCACGAATTACGTAAGTCATGTTTTTAAATAACTTTTTCGCATACCTTTTTATTTCAAATCAATTATCCACGCGCCATGCGTCAATTTTCATCACAAGGCAAAAGCTCAAGGATGTGTCAAAGGTCGAACGAAAACTTTCGGTATCAATTGATTTGAGTCTTTTTTTTATTAAGATAATCGTATTGTTCGTTCATCTACACTGATAATATATAAAATCCTTTGGCGGTTTGTCGCGGATAAACTCGAGAACCAGTGGACTGATTTACGTGAAACTTCCACCAAATTGTTCCTTAGGTCTGCCCGAGTAACATAGGCTGTATAAATTACGCAAAATAGGTTCCATTGGTTCAAAAAATAATGAAACTATGATAAATCCAGCAAATTCAGAAGGAATAAAGGACGGGAGAAGTAGAAAAATCTCCAACGCGAGAACTTTGCGATCTGAGTTCAGATCCTGATTCTTCTGTTTGGTTTCAATTTTTTATTCGTCTTCGGTCTAAACTTTAAAATTTTGGATTTTTTACAAAGAATATAATGTGTTAATTTTATCAAAATTGATCACGGACCGCAGTGATTTTGCTAATCCTATGATTCCTAGAAGAGCAGTTTTTTTTAGTCGAGTTGTTCAAACCGTGCTCGTTTGTATTTTTCTACAGCATAGGTCCTTGAAAAGAAAATGAAATTGAAAATGATTAGGGTCACGGCTACGTCGAGATGATCTGGAATATTCCATATAATAGTTACTCTACCTTTTGAATTCATATTTGCGGGCTTGAGTTTCTTATACATTTCAAGGAAAAATTCTATCATATTTTTGAAGTCATTGCATCAATCAAATTTGATTATAGTTCCTTTTTTCTAAACGTTGATATACCCATTCGGTGAACTGAACTGTACGACCGATAAATGCGTAACAGCTAATCGCTTGTATATTAAAAAAAAAATTAGGAAGAATAATCCGCAGTCGATAAATCGACGCTTTGCGTTCCGAATGAATGTATCTTTCACTTTAACAAATCAGAAAAAAACACACGATAAGACACCGCGTGTCTGTAGCTTGCGAAATACGCAAATATATACCGAGCCGTAACTTAAGATCTGATCAATGAAAGTCCGTGGAGACAGAAGCTGAGCTCACCGCACGACACGGCTCAGCGTTCAATGTGGCGGGTTTAAATTGAGGTGAAATTTAAAGGAAAGAGGGTAAAAGTACGCGGAACGGTGGATGGAAAAAGAAAAAAACGAGGGAGAGGTATAACGTGGAAAAAAAAGAAGAGGAGATAAATAAAAGGGAAAATGGAAAACCGCGCTGGCTGAGGACATCAGTCACTGTCGCCCGCAAATACGAGCTGGCGAGTATAAGCTAAGCTCTCGGCGTCATCCGCATTCCGCCATACTCTATATAAGTGTAAGGAAGACGTGCCCAGAACTTCCTCCCACGGGTGTTGAGATTTGCATTGAATTAGCATAATGCATCTCCGAGGGACTCGTGCGCGAAGAAGAGGAGACATTATCTCACCGTGTATAACAAGCCCCGGGAATCTGAGGTTACGACGCGACGCCTCGAATTCCCAGATACATTGGACTCGAATCTCTGCAGGAACACTGCGCTTTGAACACATGTTGCATATCTGCAGAAGAATTTACATTTTTATAACAAAAAAAAAACAGGTCAGTCTGTCCCTTTTCTCGCCCGTGATAACTGGAAGTTGTACAATGTAGAGAGCGGAATTGTTTAACCGCAGGAAACACGAAATTTCAACTCGTTCCTGTATTTCACCGAGAAATTTAACTTGTTTACCTGCTATTTTTGGCTTTCCAGGGTGGTGAAAGATACGGAAAACAGGGAATAGCTCGGGAAAAGTCAGGGAATTATCGTGACTATAGAGAAAAATGTACTTTTTCGTAAATCGTTTTCAAACTTTAGCTGTGCTTCGTAAATTCAGTTGAGATAACTTTCGGAAATGGCATTGTTCGATTTCTAATTACTCGTATGAAATGAATAGTCATAAAAACTGCCTATCGTTACCTAAGTTTCGTGGGAAAAAATCAGCGAATTCTGAATTTTTTGACGGGAAAAGTCAGTGAATCTTATTTGAGCAAAATTGTCGCCATCCTGTTTACAAAAACTATGGCATCAACGAGAAAAACGATTTAGATTAATCGATTCGTAACTCGTAATTTTTATTCATTCTAGAGATACCGGAATGTAAAAAAAAAAAACGATCCCAAAAATCTTTGGAGATCTCTACGATAAACAAAATAAGCACAAGAGCTTGAAATTGGATCAAAAACTCCAGAGTCCAAGTATTTTCAACGTTTCGTTTACGAAATCTGTATTCTTTTTCCAAGTTTCGATTCAAAATAAGACCTTCGATATTCTTACTCTGTGTTTCCTAGTTTCTAAGCAATATCTGCATGTAATATGCGTAATATGCGTATAACGCAAAACAGCCAATCTGCGATATCTTGTTTCAGGAAGCTCTTGAGGTTTTGCGAACAACACCGAATACCGTCGAACTGGTCGTGTGTCGTCCAGCAGGTGCCGATGCGGTTGTTTCACCCATTGGAGCACCGCCACCCCCGCCGGCAAGACGCGAGCTTCCACCACCCCTGAGGATTTTCACCCCTCTACCACCTCTCCAAATTGAACCCTGCGGGGTAAGTTTCAGCGTTTCTTGACAGGCTTAAACCTTCCTTTTCTCGAATCTCATGTATTGAAAGCAAGCCAGGTACGCTAAGCTGCAGGATTTTTAACAAGTACGTTTACTCATCGACTCTATCGTCTTTTTAAACTATTAATAGAGACATCGAAGTCAGAATCAGACGGTTAGACCTTTTAGGTGCAATGAGATAATTCGAAAACTATCGGGAAATTTCGTAAGAATTTTCGAAAGTGACAATAATCTTGTAATTTTTTTGTTTCTCATGCAATTGCCTGAACGTTTCAATTCCTGGTCCAGTATTTCTCTGCAACGGTGAACATCTTAAATATTCTAGAAGTTCATACTACTGAATACGTTAAAATATTTTCTTACAAAATTTGTTCGCAGCTTCACATAAGAGTGACTATAAATTGTGACAAAGGGCGCATCAAACTTCCCGCTAAATTTATTCGCGACAAAGTTAAATCATTCATTCGCGGATGTATCGCAATTCCCTTCACTAATTTTAATCATTCGAAACAATAGTGCTTCGTCACTTTTTAAACGAATCCATCAACGAATACCATATTTATTTTTGCTGATAAGAAAAGTAAAAATAAAAAAAAAAAAATAAAATAAAAAAAAAAAAAACAATGATCCTGTTCTGGATATCGTGTGAACTTTTTGGCTAATGAAATGAAGTAAAAGTAGTCACCTTCAGAAAAAAGTTAGTCATCACATTCCAAGGGTGGAGGAAAAGTGTTCTGATTTTGAAACGAGCGTGCAGCTCTTGGGTTTCTTTTTTGGGATCGGCCGGTCTTATGCAAATTACTGCACTCGAGTGCTCGGTTATTTTTCGCGGTTATTAGAGACCGAGCTCAGATTTATGCAGTGCCTGCTTTGCTACGTTTTACGTTTCACGATCTCCGATAGACGAGAATATTTGTTTGAATTATGCACGAGCTTGCGCAACAAGCATCGGATTAAATCTGTGGTAGGTGCACAATGGAAATCTGACGACACTTTAGGAAATTTATAAAAATTTTGGAGAATACTTCTGCTATGTTGGTTAAAATATAAAATATCAAAATCAAATTTGAAAGTTTCCATCAACTTCATATATTTCATATCATAGGTCAACAAGTATTCCGCGACTGAATGAGCATATTTTCATGCCTATATCGAAGTTCGAAATAAGCTTGACGTGATTTACTCAAAACGTGATTTCGTTTCAATCAAAATTGCGCCAGCAGTTGTAGAAATCGTCACAGCAAGTAAGATACTACGTGTAATTGATCAGAATGCTCTCAGGCACGTCTCCGTCGTTCTACAACAACGTCTTCCTTCATTAGTTCTCATCAGCATAAACAAACCTTCTACCTCTAACAAACACCGCAATTACAGGCCCGTCACACTACTCTGTTCGAATACTCGTACGCTTCCAGAACCGCAAGGCATTTGCAATTATGATGGCTCGTATTGATACCTATTAGAGAAGTAACGAATATTCGCATTCGTAGAAATCGTGTGAATATTTTGCGAAAGTGACTTGGAAATACTTTGTATTTGGCTTGTAAAAATTGCGGAAATAATATTGAATAAGAAAAAAAAGTTTAGTTTGACGATGAACTTTAATTATAAAAGTTTGTCTTCACGTTTAAATCACACCCTAGCCTCAAAATTAATTAGATTCTGTTGTCAATTTGTCTTTAAATAATCAAACAAACAATCGGCTTGGTACGGATCAGCTCGGCAATATCCGGAACAAGATGCAAACGGTGTTAATGTGTGCATGCGACTTGCACGGTGAAACCTGACAGTCAATCAATTGTCAACTTTTAACCATAGAGAAATAGCACCATCAGATTTAAAAATGTACATTCGCACTCGCATTCGCGAATACTTAAAATTTTACATTCGTTACATCACTAGTACCGATGAACACTTCAGATCCAATTTTGTAGGTGAACTTGCAGAGCTGGTGAACCGTTACGCAGCAAGAATGAAACACGGGAAACACTAAAAATTTTTCAATTTCCTCAATTCTTATTCCATACAATAACTTAAAAATACAAGTCAATACGGTTGTTCAAAATTTGCTATCACCAAATTAGATTTTTGTTTTGACACCGCTTGTGCGTTGTTACGAAGCTCAGAACCTTGATCAATAGTACGGGTATTGGCATAAGAGTCCACAATTGAGAACATAATCTTAATTAGTTTATCGACCTTGTTTCACCATGAATTGTGTTCGCCTTATAATTCGTAGATGATTTTCATACATTCCTCCGCAATGGAGCGGATAAAATGTAAAACATCGTTGCAAGCGTATGGGCAATTTTATTTTCGACAACATACTTTTACACGAATTAAGTAACACATTAATTGGAAAAATTTTAAAATATCTAAGTCAAGTTTCTAAAAAAATTCGTTGGTAACGACTTGGCAAAATTGCAAACGATCTCATTCGACGATAACCAAGCAATCAGTTCCACTTGAAAGATCGAGTTACTAATAATGAAACTATTTTGTAAATCGACAGGAATTTGACATCGAGATGACTAAAGTCAGCGGAAGTCTGGGTTTCACGTTGAGGAAGGCGGACAGCAGCGCCCTGGGACATTACGTCCGCGCCCTCGTCAGGGAGCCGGCTCTTAGCGACGGTCGCATACAACCTGGGGACAAAATTGTGGCCGTTGACGGAGCCCCGCTGTCACCAATGAGCCACGAAGAGGCGGTAGCCCTCCTGAGACAGTGCGGACCCAGGGTTAAACTCCGACTTTACCGAGACCTTGCCCAGACTCCGGTGTCGGCTCTTTCCCCAACGGAACCTGACCACCCTCTCCGGCCACCTAGGACGAGTCTGAGGTACGCGAATTCACTTTGCGAGTAAATTCTTCCTTTTCCACTTGTTTGAAAAGTAAGTAGACAGGCTAGAGGGCGTTGAGATCACTCAAATTTCTCCAAGTCCCTAAATCGACCTACTGCGCATTCCACCTATATATATTTCAAATTTTCCCGCCTTTTCGCATGCGCAGTAAGTTGAATCGGGGACCTACTGCGCATTCTTCTCATACGCATTTCAAATTACCCGCGTTTGCGCATGCAGAGTAGACCGATGCGGGGATCTAGTGCGCATTCTACCCATACACATTTCAAATTTCCCGCCTTTGCGCAGGCGCAGCAGGCCGATTTTGGGACTTACGTTAAAGAAATTTTGACAGTCTCGAACCCGTCTAGCCTATCTACTAAAGTAGGTGTATATAGTTAATCATGCGTGGGCCCGCCTTGCGCCGGGTGGACGTATTTTTAGTCGAAAGTGGGCTTAATAATAGCCGCAATTGGAAGTGTGGGAGTCCCGAAGCGGTCAGCTCCGGCTGTGTGACATCATCCGCTCAGTTCAGCGATCGCAATTGAGCATGATGTACGGACTGTAAGTTACGTTTGTCTTCAACAGTTGGTTTGTGCCGGTTCGAAAACACTTTGACGTCTTGTGCCGCAACTCTTGACAAGTGGCCGTGACTTGTCTCCACCTTCATCCACTAAAAACCTCTGGAATTTTCATCGATTCCCATTACTTTGCAAATAATATATTTTACGGGAATCTTTCGATCTTACATTAATTGTAAGATTGTTCCTCAGTTGAGATTGTGTTAAATCATATTGACTCAATGATGAAATGCGATTTCTGTGATTCGTGGTAGGATGATAACAACCAAAAACGAATCTCTATCAGTTTTTCAGGTAACTTACTCACACGCAATTACCGATGTGCGGGTTTGTTTCATTTTGGACACTGATTTGCTTGAACAGACGATATTTTATACCGTAAACCTTTGTCACAAGTAAAAGAAATCGAACGCTTCCCCTCAAATTGCAATTGAAAAATCCAATCGAAATTTCCAAAATTAAAGATTGATGGACATATTTTGGTCATGATAGCTAACA
The DNA here is from genome assembly GCF_021155785.1 of Neodiprion fabricii. Classification (NCBI taxonomy): domain Eukaryota; kingdom Metazoa; phylum Arthropoda; class Insecta; order Hymenoptera; family Diprionidae; genus Neodiprion; species Neodiprion fabricii. Next base: position 11,002,833 of record NC_060239.1, read on the forward strand.
TTCAGATTTGAATCTAAAATATTGTGGAAAAATATGTATTTTTCTTTTCTAAGTAGGCCACTCGTTTCGAAAATAGCGTTTGTCTTGTAATGATTTCTGTTTTGAATCAAATGTTTTTACATCAGAGTACCGTCTCTCTTGTGGAATTTACCATATGAATTTTTTCGTGAATTGGACAAAACAAAACATTTTCTTTCCGACTTTCAAGTATGGAGTCCCAAGCTTTAGAGTTCGGAAATGATGTTATTTTCAAACGTATTGTTCAATGTTTCTGGCTAACGCTATGTGCGTATGCTTAACGAAGGAATGAATCATACAAAAAATAATCCCGGAAATCAACCGGCTAGACTCTATAACACGCACTTAGCGCTTGAATCGCTCTAATTAATCCTTGACTTTGGGCTGTGACGTGTGGAACAGAGTTTCTATATGTGATCAGAGCTCAAGCGGAAAATATTGGGATCAGTGAATTTATTTGTAATCGTATCGCTAGTTGAATCAGTTAGCCGTGTAACAGAGCAGCTGTGATCGGGTTATGTAAATTCACGATTTTTACCCAGTTCAAAACAGAATCGAAGTGATGTTATCGGTCTAGTTAATTACTTGACTTATATAGTGTAATTTCTCTTCGATATCTCATCACCAATTTCCTACATTGGTGTGAAAAATTCGTCACACTACAAGCACAGATTTTTCATACTGATCGGTGCAAAGTGACACCTGGTAGAGCCTGTCAATTTGAGTCTCTTGACAGAATTATTTTTACACATATCGCTACTGAAATACGCTGAACAGTCATAGTACGATACCGAAGAACATGAAACGAATTTAAAGTGCATACGTTACACAATTAGCTCGTGTAAATTAATTATGCAAGTTAACCCATATGTTAAAACAAAGGCTATTATACATACTATGTGCGTCACACTTGGCGTCGTAAGAAATGAAACAACCAACATATAAACAGAACTAACTTTACGAACAACAATTATGCCAAGCGTGTGTAACTCGCTCGCAGTTTGCGGCCGGTGTTCTAGTTTCTTTAATTGCTTATCGAGGTCGGTGGATCATGGTTTTAGGCAGGAGGCTGTAGACATGCTCTGTGATCTGGCCGTGCGAAAACTGTCACCAGGAACATCAAGCGGGTCAAGCTGTCGTAGGTCAACCAGCACCGCCACCAGCAGTTCGCCCCGGAGACTTCGCAGACCTCCAACGAGAACACCAACGGCGGAAAACGAGCAAGGTTAGTAGATAAGCCACAGGTTTCAACGGGACCAAAATTTTGTCGAATAGTAAAAAAAAAATCTTACTGATTGTGGCTAAATGAGCAGAAAGTTTTTCGAGAACTCCGAACGGTCTTTGATCGGCACCTTGCAGCGGTCTGGAAGCAGTTTCAAATGATCTCCATAACTCCCACAGGCGAGTCGCAGAAGTACTTCGTAACCCAAATGTCCACCAGCCAGGCGGACACCTCGGACTCTGATCAGTGCTCGATAAAAACCCAAATCACAAACTCCCAGCCCGGCACACCCGGCACGGAGATAATCGACCCACCCTCGCTTTACGACGTCTCGGATTCCTCGGAGACGTCGAAACCGCCGCGACCCAACTTCCTTGACCTTTCCGGACCCCAAGAGAAGCCGCACTTCCAGTTCAGCGTCGAGTCGGACTCAGATGGCACGGGGTCCTTGGACGGAGTCCTGCTGGTAACGGCAGCTGACCCGAACCTCGCGACGAACTTTGACTGCGAAGAACTACCACGGGAACTTTCCCATCAGAGTAGCGGTCATCTGAGAACCGACAACGACCCGCCATCCGAACCAGCGTCGATGCCTCCGGCACTTTCATCCGCTGCTACGGCTACGAGCAATGCATTCAGCTACAAGAATCCTGCCTACCAAAGCGCCAACCCCGCCTGCGGCACCGGCGATGCTTCCTCCAGGAACAAAACGACCCATTCGAGTGACCAAGACATTCCAGGTGAGATTTTTATGTCTCAAGTTCGAGTGACGATCCTTCGAATCGCTTCCAGTGAACGCAATGTACCCATCAATAGAGTAGCAGGGAGAGTTCTAGACATAGATTTCTACATTACCGGCTCAACTCTTTTTTTAGAACGTTCAGGGGCGGGGGGATGTCTCCACTCGTAACTAACTCTATCGATTATCGGATCGTTTGGTTGTTCGACGTTATCGATCTTCCGATAATTTCATTCAGAGCAAAGAGATTATTGGGATCTTTGGTTCAGAGTGGGGATATCACCCAGCCTTGAACGTTCTAGAAAAAGGGTTGTATCGGTAATGTAGGGATCCAAATGTCCAAAACTCTTCTTGCTGTTCTAGTCACATCTTTCTCACTTATCCGTTATCTCCGTAATTGTGTTTCATCAGCAAAATTTATATCATTTATATTACAAAAAAATCTATCAATGATAAGATTTTATCGATATCGCGCCTCGAAGCGCCACAGTTCACCAGTCAGCTGGATACGATCAATTTTCAGGCAATTGAAATTGCTCATGAGTGTCAGTTTTATCGATAGTCCAGCGTTGTTAGGTATGAATAAAAAAATAAAATTACCCCATAATACAAGAGTACAAATACGTGTTGAATTTTTAAAGTCGCGGAAATCTGTTCGATACAATTTCAAAATGTACGAAGTAACAATGTATTTATAACTGTTAGAATTCTGATCATTCATGTTTCCACTTGATATATTCCTATTCATTTTGGGGATTCTATAGTTTCGCTTTCGATACTTTGATCTTTCTATACTTTGAATTTTTCATATAATATATATTATATATATATATACATATAATACATACTTTACCCTTGCATATCTTGAAATACTACGAATTACATCTCATGCTCTTCAAAACTTCGACATTTTGACATTTATATAGTGTGGCCATATGACTTTTTAACCCTCACCTACGTACATCCTACGTACCTCTCACGTACGTTTAAAATTCCCGCTGATATTCAGCCACGTTGTCGTTGGATAATCCGTAGTATTGTTCACGTCGTGGTGCATTATCATGATTGTTTACAACCTTCCAATAGCCAGAGCCAATAAGTGGCCTTCGTTATGCACAGTGTGTCAAGTTTACTACGTAATCGTTGTGTTGGCGATAAGGATAGTAGGAGACTCCCCCTTATCGTCGTTGTTCGATTCCGTTCGCCAGAAGTAGATTGTTAGTGTTTTTTTCATCGTCCAGGTACCGTCCTCGGTGGCGAAGAGTCCGGCGGTAGCAGAGGCTTGCTTAAATGGAAAGGTGTCATGTTCACGAGCAATGACGAGTCCAGGGACATGACGCGAAACGGCGACGAAACCAGCGAAGCTACCGACGAATCGCCCGCTGCTGCTAGCGACTGTGAACAAGGCAGTCAGGTACGCACGAATTTAGACATTGAGTTTTATCAAACGGTCCCAAACATTTTCCCACATTACGTTCTTTACCCTTCATCCTCAATATCGGTAAAAAGTAATGCAGCTGTGGGTTTCGATCGGAAATTAATTTTTGCCCAAGTATGCTTAAAGTAATTTTATGCATAATATGTGTAAAGTTGAAAATAATTCAAGAACTTGTCTAGGGTTAGACACATTGATTTGTTAATTCAAAATATCCAAGTAATAAAATTTGTGTGACAAAATAATACAACGTACTTTATTGATGTTAATCGGTCTACTTACTTCGATCTAGGTGTTCATGGTAGAGCTGACCCGCGGATGGAACAGCCGTCTGGGCTTCAGTTTGCAGCCCGAAGGTAATCGCACTGTTATCTCAGTTGTCCACGCGGACAGCGTTGCAGCGAAAGACGGAAGACTCAAGCAAGGCGACGTTTTACTCATGGTGATTATCCAATTACTCTAAAGCAGGTTGTCTACTCAATTCTGGCAGCCATGATCCCCGAGGATGCCAGGACACTTCAAATCTATCCAGAACTTGTTATTCATGGATAGGTTGAATAATACTATTATAATACGGTTTTCAATTTTTTACTCACTTTTTAGACTTGTTAAATATATGTATACGGTATGCGCATATCTTTTTCTTATATTAGAACAGTTTACCATAACAGACATTGAAAACCGCTGATATTTGAAAATATCGTGACTCTCTTCGGTCATACGGTATGTACCTCATGTGTACACTTGTAATTACATTGCTATAAGTGTTCGAAACAAAATCCCCATTAGCTGGAAATATTGTATGGTTGGGATTTTGATTTACTGACTTTTGGAAGCTTTTTCACGCGATGAAAAATTCTCGGAGAATTCTACGTTTTCCAGATTACAAGCATTCCGAATTAAGGCAGCTGCCATTGTAAATATTTCGTGTCAAGATAAGGGATAGTTGTGATTATTTTAACCTCCTCGATTTCTCTCTAGGTGAACGACGAAAGCGTTGAAAACATGTCAACTGCAGATATAATTGACTTACTACGCAAGATACGAGGCTCAATAGGAATAACCGTGAAACGGAAATGTAAATCGGAGACTTCAGCAACGTGATGGAATGATGAAATTATATTTATCGGCTCAGATAACATTCGCAACGAAAACGGAAAGGATCCACATCCGTAAATGGATGAGAAATGCGAAAAGACAAATCGCAAGTTGACCCGCAGGGTTGGATCAAAAGTGCGGTGAGTCCTTCTACAAGCGATGTAAATGATTCATGTTTATCAATTAAACATGTCGAGGTAGAAAAGTTTAAACGAAAAAACAAAACAAACGTATTATCCAAAGTAAAAATTTATTCCTCTTCGTTTCTTATCATTTTGTAAATTGAATAAGCAGAAAGATTAAGATATATAAGTAATAGAAATAATCATGTATATACGCGCATTCATGTCTTATAGCGTAAATTTACACGCATCGTTGTTTAATATGTTGGTAAGAAATCTAAATTAAACTATACGGCCGTTTGGCGTCATCATTTAATGAGTAAGAGCTTAAAACGCCGTTTAATATAACGTACATTCAAACTGTCAATTATCGACAAAAGCGATCACTATATGTATAGAGAGTAGAATTCTCAAACGTCTAAATGTTTGTAAAGTAGAAGAGAAAAACTCGTTAAACGTTGTTATAATCAGTTGAAATTGTTCACCGTGAATAAGGACACTTTCTAAATGGAAGAAAGAAACAGAAATCAAATACAGTCAATCAAAAAAATGTAAATAATGTCAAATAGTATACTTATACCGTGGAATTGTATGGCTATGCCTGATCTATCTGTACCTTAAATAAACTGATAAGCGACGCGCACCTTGTCAAGGAAATTTCACCACTTATCGATGAAATTTACCGTAAACAGGCTCAGAATTTACATAAATAATCGAATACTATAACTAGCTTCATTGGAGAGGGGAGAAATAAGAAAAATTTGTCACATTTAATTTATCTCGTTCGTGTATCGTAAATTTCGTAACGCAAACGTAAATCATACATATCGGTCCACGGTTTACGATGTGCAGGATAGGCATCGGTATTGCTTGTTGCCAGGTTGCACTGCGCATAAAAGTATTATGTTAGGAATAAAGGAACGAAAAATAACAAGTCACGATATCACTTTCGGTAATTGCACGTAAAAGTAAATTACACATCTCATACATACATATATGTATACCTGTATATACTTTAATGAGGAGAGTATATAGCGTACTATGTCACCAATTTCAAGAGGCAGTGTACAGAGTAAATATTTTCAAAACTCAATCAAAAGCAATTTGATATCGAACATTATTTTTTATGTACAGATTTTATTATATCAATCACAGTTGATATGTATCTGCTGTATTCTACATAACATACGTAAAATGGATTGTACATAAATAACAACGATTCGAATTTATTTTGTTCAAAATTATCGCTGTTCAATGTTCAGATGAAAATTTGATATTTTATAGGGTAAAGAAAATTTTGGAGCCAACAATTTGGCTCTCCGAAGTAAAAGAAAAAAGTAAAACATTTACGGCTAACGGGTGATTTAAAAATGTGAGTAAAATGAAAACAAACACAATAAGGAAGAAGAAATAGAAACGATATAAAAGATTTTTTTGAAAAGTTATAATTAATGTGATAGTTGGCTTTTAGGTGCAGATTTATTAGAATGTTAGCACTTTGAAAACTTTAAACTACGTTAGGAGCTACGCAATAACACGAGAGAAATAAATCATACCAAAGTAACGTGTAAGCAATATCAAAGACAGTTATGTAGGTGTATGTGTATTTCAATGATGTTTCGATTAGGCATATATAATGAATTACGTATTGTTGATACTTGTTGAATGTAAAATTTAATTTATCGGACTGATATAAATAACTGTATAAATTCCTCGTGTGATTAAAATGTTGTAATGTGTTGAATAAACTCATAACTTTGATAATTGTTTGATTTGTCGTTAGATTCAGGATTATTTATTGAATATTGCAATCAAGACCCGGATAAGTGGCTGTTTTTCACTCAAGAGTCGGGTAGCCACTATTCATTAAATAAACCTTTGTGCATTGAAGATGAATTTGACACGAAAAAAACAAGACGTGAAATCATTACAGTGCGTTATTGATTCAAATGAAAATTACATTTACATTACAAAGCAAAATTTACGTCATGAATTTAATCTTCAATTTCGTACAATCTAATTGATTTTTGATTGTCTAGGTAACCACGCTATCATTGTAATGGTAAAAAAAATGCACCAAATCATTGAATGGCTGTAGTGATTTATCAGTTTTAATTTGTGCCTGACGCAGCAGCCCACTGCAAACCAACAGGCACAGATTCTCACATGCGCCAATGAAGAGTGCTTCCGAGAAACGCCACATTATGTTGAATAGCCTACCACTAAGGAGAATAAATATCGGTAAAACAGAGCGCTTTCACGTCGTAGTACCAAAAACTCCTCTTTTCGTTCTCCGCGCTTCAAGAAAATTAGTAAAAGTATCGTATAAAAAAATTAATGGCTGCGTGGAATGGATTAAATCAATAAATTTCAAATAATTTCACTTACCTTATTGTTAGTCAGTGATATTATCGCAACTGTACAATGTAACCAACTCGAGTCTTTGAATATTCTGATTGTAGTACGCAACGTACGCCTGTTGGCGACGCATACCAATACATAGACAGAAACCAACAGCTGTATCTAGTGCTTTATGACCTATAATTTCGTAATGATTATTAAGTTATAATCCGATGTTTAACGCGATCTCAACCTGAGAATGTGTAAAAAATTAAGAAGTGTACTCAATAGCACTACAGTTTGGACGAGCGTTACTCGAAACCATATGTAATAACAGAGAGGTATGGTAAGGCGAGGGGGTGAACGACCGCTATAGATCAGCTAGAGATTAGTAAAGGGACAGAATGTATTATAATACCACGATGTGTGTGTGAATGAATCCAAGTACGCTAATCTCACGCACACTGCAGCGAGTGGTCAACAACACAATACAGTCCGAAGTTCTCAAAATTCCCGCGAGAGCAAGCGAGACGAGAATATGGAGAAGAATCCAAAATCAGATCAGTATTAGTCGAAGCTCTGAAGGAACAACACGTGAGTCTTGTTAAAAGTAGCTCGTTATGCGTGCGAGAGTGATACAGTGCACTGTGTGAACATGGGGTTATCAACTCGACGAATCGAAGCTCATAATGATTCATTTGATTATTAAATGACGTTGGATCGTGTTTCTAATGTACTTCGGATTGAGTAATTAGATGCGAGAACAGAACTGGGTAGAGTCGGTTGGGGATTCTCGCGCTGGCCTTCCCGGGGCTTCATGATTGAGGTTTTGACCCGGGATGGTTGATACGTTGGGAAACCAACGTGGTTATTACAGTCCGCGGATCATGAATACGTGAAAATAAATAACAAATTACATAAGATTGGTTTAGCCGCGTGGGCTGGCCTTAGCTACCCTGGGGTGGTTTCCGTGTCAGGAAACCGGCATGGCTTGCAGTTCCCGGTTAAAATAGTACAGGTACTGACCGATGATTTCGGGTGAGATGGTGCCTGTCACGTCATCCTGGGTCCTACTCCGGTTCTGCTCGCGACGAGACCCGTGTTGAACGGATAACCGTTTGAAAGTTACCCAAGTTGACACAAGCGTTGAATAATTACTGATCGAATGAATGTAAAGCCTGTCCAATAAACCCTGAAGTACAGTTTCATATCTGGTGGCCATATTATTAATCGTTAAATCGACCCCGAACCCACTTTTCTTTTTTTTGAGTCTATCGAGAAGGGTGACTGTGAGAGTGCTAGTGCTAGTACAAAAGGAAATTTGGGTACTTGTAGTACCCGGCTGTGAGGTCTGTCATTAACATGCCCATTTCAGGAATAATATTGATACTTGTGCAAAATGGGTGAGATGATGATTCAACATCATGTGGAACTTGTTTGAGCTTAATACAAGTAACTCAACACAAAGGATTAGTTGTTGTGGGTCAATTGAAAAAAAAAAAATATCAGCTTCGTTGTAATATAGCAGAAGAAATTTACCTCCATTCTTAGTTTCTGAAACAATTAACGCGAGGGAGAAAATTTCATCAGTTGTATAATAATAGCCGATATCTCCAACTGGAATAAAAAACAAGATTGAAAACGTACTAAAAATTAGCGTACAATAATATTAGAAATGTTTTTTATTATGTTACCATTGTAAACGAAATACATGGTAAACACTTATTCTATAAAACACGTATGATCAAATTATAGTTTTGTCCAAGTGACATTCCACGTGTAATTCACCTGACCAAAACCTTGTTGTCCTTCTCAGAACAGATTTAAACTTTCCGAATTATATTTGGTCGCTGATAAGAGTATCTGAAATTATTCGTAATTTTTTTTTTATTTGAAGTCTGAGTTCCAATTAAGTTCTATTTTATTATTATTAAGACTAGAGATCATGCAAAAAATGATTAAATATAAAGAAACTTTCAGTCGTGAGTTTTATTTTTTTTAAATCATAACATGCAAAACAATATGGCTATCTCTAAATGTTGCTAATCAATAATAGAAAACAAACCTTAGTTCTAGATTTCTGGAAAACCATGTGGTTTTTTTTCTTCACTGAAAATTTTATAGAATACTCGTCTGTTAGTCTAAAAAACATGTATAAATTTTATCGTGGGGCCAAACTTACAATTAGTTGAAAATCAATGAATTTTTTACTAATTCAATTTGTAAAATTAATAATTATATTCCGGTGCATAAATAGCACTCTGCGAATTCGAAGGAAACAAAACGTAGAATCAAAATTTTGGCGCGATTGATTGAGTTTCTGCAAATTTAATGGGTCAGTACAAAATCCGTGTTCTAAGAGTACAGTTTTTAGCAGATGCTATGATTTCGGACTTTGACCATTAATGTCTTCGAAAACCATGAAATAAACTGAAATTTTTATATTTCATTCTGTTTACTGGTTCTAAAAAGGTGAGGGTTTTGGTCAGATCAATTACACGTAAAATGCCCCATAAGCACGTTATTTGCAACGTTATTCACATCCGCATTTATACTAAAGTAGAGCGACCCAAAAGTCCCTGTAGATTTTTGTCAAGATAGTTTGACTGTGAGCGAACGATATTGCGAAAACACTTAACGGCATAATTCAAAACGGTAATGCAGAAAAATGTTTTAAATCTCTAAAAGAACTTTTCTGGGTCGCGGTATCTTCATGCAATTGATTAAATTTTATGGAACAAAGTGAAACTGCATCTGCGGAACACTTGCATCACATTGTGTGAAATTTTAAATATTGTTGTTCGATGTATTATTTTTCTTGCCTTGCACTATCCTATCAAGTTACGTGTAACTAGATTCAGTTAGTCTCAACTTTGCTTATTTTAAGAAATTCATATTGTTTCAGATCACATTTTTATATCACAGTAGTGGTTTAGTCTCGTAAGAAAACTGATTCCTTATAATTTTCCCAACAGATCCGGATATCTCTTGAATTTCTACCAATGATAGAACATGAAGAAAATCTTACAGAGACTTTCAGATATATTTCATCAAATACTGTGAAGGCATATAAATTTTTAGAACGTTTGCAAAGAAATGCTCTTTCGGAAAATCTTCTCGAAAAATGTTTCAATTCGATAGAAATTCAAGAGTCTTTCGTAAGTTTTTAGGTATATTTTATCGTAGGGTACAAACCCTAAATGGAAAATCACACCGAGTACCTGAGCAAAACTCGTTTTACACACTGATTGTGAGTAATGTTTATCGTAAAAATACGTAGTCACAATATAAATATCACATATTAAAATACTGACAATCATTATTCAGCGTATAAGGTAAGTGATGTAAAAAATGTTATGTAAATATATAGTATATATAATAAAAATTCCACATATATGCGCGCACCATATCTTCATTTTGCATTATTCTTCAAATTCAAAGTTAACAATATTAAAGCTATTGTGTAAATTGTACCATTCGTTACAAGTGCTCGTTCGACTATGACACTTCAGCTTTTTTCTCGTTCTTTATCAAATTCAACTTTTACTTTATTTCGGACTTTTGACACGGTGTAAATACGTGCCATTATTTGCAATTGTTACTTCTACAGTAAATTTGCTCGGAACCAAATCTATTAGGTTATAGTTTCACTACTTACTTCGTTATTATGCTAATTGCTTCGTTGTATTTTATTGATTTATTATTCGTGATGTTTTCTATTTTTGTCATCTTTGAGTCAGGATTACTGAAAGTCGTTTAATAATTGTCGTCACTTACTGGACCATTTTCGAGCACTCCTATCACGTTTTACTTCAAAATTGTTTTTATTTAAATATATATATGTTCTCACCCTGTTTCCTGCATATTTATTTTTCTCATTCTCACATATTGCTCGATATACAACATTTATAGTTGTAGATGGGATATTTGATACGATAAAAGTAAAAGCATCCACGTTTTAATTCAGGTCCGATATAAAACAAAATAAAATAATAATTTTCTGTTCGTCTTCAAACTTGGGATTAATCAGCCACTGATTTTAGTGTTAATAAAACTTACGACGTAAATATTTCCGTGCTTAATTCGGATGACGCGGGTAACACGTCTGCAGATGAACCGGTGCATTTGGATCATTTTCGCATCCCGAAAAGTGCTGTAAAATAAGTGTGATTGTCCGTGTAGGCCACGTTATCCTTTCTTCCCCATTCTGCCAAAATCCACCGTAAGCCGTTCGCGGAAGGTCAAATTCACGTCCAGAAATGTGTATTGCTTGCCGCGTGTAAGACTGGGAATCTTTTTCACCCCTCCGATACTCATTCAACTTCTCCATAGCCGCTCTGGCTTCTTGAGATCTCAACGCGTGGTGAATGACGAAGTTTTGTTCGTCTCGCGAAATGAACGCAGTCTTTCCACCACGACACCAAGAAGCATTTTCCACGCAGTGTGTACCGGATGGAACTTGGGCTTCATTTCTCATCATTATCTCCATTACCCGCGACTTCAATTCCACCGGATCAGTATCCGTCTCTTCTCCAATAATCTCAAAAAATGTCATATTATCGGGGCTGCGATCGTGCAATCGGTATCTCTGATTACCACCAATCGACGTCAAATATTCACCAGACTTATCGCCTTCGGGCTTATGGTACTCCAACAAAATCGGATCAGAGCTTTCCGCTTGTCCGAATATATCCGCATAATTCTCCGCTTCGTGACGTACCTCTATCGGCCTTTCAACGGCTTCACTAACTGCAGTCAGTAATGCGTTTGTGCCACCTCGGAAGGCGGCATGACTTCGAGAATGTGCTCCGGCACTGTAAGCGAACCCGGATCGTCCTTCCGCCGAGTCTAGCAAGTCTCCAGCATCGTCAGGACATTGTCCATTGTATCGAGCTCCACCCAGAAACAATTTGTTTGCCAGGTACATTTCAGCAATCTTTATCTTATTTTTTTTCATGACATTTAAGGCTGACGCTTTTAATTGATCCGCATCAAATCCCGACTGTTCGCCGACGACATCGTACAGACACATGTTTCGTCCTTTGGACACTTTTGACGGTTCTTTACCACCGAGTAAAGTGTAGTGTCCAGTGGCCTGACCGGATTTTGGCTCATGGAATTGTACCTGCACAGCCTCACCTTTTTTATCATCGCCGATGACGTACTGCTGCATTTTCTCTACGTCGTAAATTTCTATTTTTCTACCGAGCACGTCACTGATAGCACATAACTGTGGGAGTCCGGACGGATCTCCGGAATCTACGCCGTCTATGAAATCTTCGATTTTCTGCAAGGCTGATCCATTTGCGTTGGTAAGTTTCTCATCGATCCCTTTTCTACACTCGAATTCCATGTTTTGATAATCTATTAGACGATTTTTTGCTGAAAAAGAATCTACTTGATATTTCATGAAATTATCCTCGGATTTTAAGGAATTCGTTACAAATATTTCAGACATTAACTGAACACAAGTTTCAATGAATTTACAATGCCTCGGCGAGACGTTATTTGAATTCAATCGGATAAAATTCTTGCCGAATGAGTTGTCAGGTAATTCTTTGTATATCCCTGGAATGTCAAGTTTGCGAGCACACTTGACAGTCACGTGTTGTAGATTTTTACCAAAAGATTGCCAAAAAAACTCCATCGATGCATCTTTTCGATGGCTGACGCTGCGTCCGACGAGTATTTCGTAATTATCGATGCATCCGATTTTGTCATTTGAAAGGCTGTTGATTGCTGTTGATCTGAATGGAACCTTTGAAGCAACAACTCGGGTACTAATATCGGATTCGACAATATTAAAGGGTCGCGGTATGCAATGGTATGCCAGGCTAACAAATTCAATTTTCCCATCAGTATAAATATACCTTCTACATACAATTTCGAATAATTTAAGTACCGCACACGTGACGGTATAAGAATAAAAAACAGAGAGACATTTGGTATCAAATCTTAAGAAGTATGCAGAAAACAGAAGAGTTGCGAAAACTTTCCAAAACAAATCGCCCATATTTTTCCTCACTGATTTCAATATCGAGAACGTCATCGGGTATTACAATATCATGAATTTAGGACAAAGTGAATACAAAAATGTGGCGTTCACCTGGTCTTGTTTTCAAAACCAAATTGGACTTCTGTACTCGACGCCATGAATATCAATAAGAGTTTTGTATAAGAATATCAAAAAATGATTACAGTAGAATGCAGTATGAATTTTCACTGAGATTTTAAACTACATGTATCAAACATGATCACATCTGGTATATGATTCCGAGGAAATACGTCAAATTTTCAACCATGTCGACATTCTAATCCCATGTGTGTTAACACCAGTTATTTTCCCAATTACTTGAATTTAAATTCGAACATATCTCGGCCATATCCCTGAAATAAACAATAAATCAATCGTAAAAATTATAGAACAGAAAAATTATGATGCGTTAAAATTTTTGTACAAGGTCGTGTGATCATATTTACGTGGATTTATTGAAACGTAAAACGCAGAGAGCGTAACATAAATATACAAAAATATGAATACAATGACGATTTTTTCAGAGTACAATGGATATCACGTTGATGCTATTCATTTGACCAAACTGTTATAACAAAAGGTGGTAATTGGAAGACACTGACAATATGTGCACGGTGATAAAAGGTGGAAGGAACTCTAAGAACCCTCAGTGACTCAGCCCTGGCATCTATAATGAGGATGGATTTTGAGAAGAGGAAAAAAATAATTCACGTAGATGATCATCTTTTAAGAACTTTATTAGACCATAAGTAGGTTTAGCTTGACAATAGTATAGTTTTCGTTAGGGTGATTCCAAATAAAATTGGACTTCGCACCTATAATAATATAATGTTTATCTTAAAATATCTTTCAGACCATCGATTGCTAATTTCCAAATGTAACGTATCGAACAGCGCATTTTAAAATGGTATCGGTGATGCCTGAACGTTACCGTATTTAACATTTACTGACCGGTACTGTAAGATTGTTCGGACGTAATTGAGGATTTGAATGGTTTATCAGGTTCGGCGGTCGGATGACTATGCTTCGGTTTTTTGCACAACTGTGAATTAGAATCCGACTGACTAACTTCCGCGTCCAATTTCAACTCTTTGCTATTGCTTCTCGCCAGTAATTCAGCTAGATTCGCATGTTTGTAATCTATGGCCATATTTTTCGCGGTATCGCCTATTTCATCCTCATAATCGGTATCGGCATTGAATTCGTCAACAAGTAAACGAGCCAGCTCCTCGTATCCCTTCATAACGGCGATATGCAAGATCGTCCTATTGTAATTACCTTTGTCTATAGAATTGACATCTACCCTCTTATTTTTTATAAGTTCAGTTACTTTTTGTACATCATTCGCTTCGGCTGCTTCGAACAATTCATCGACTAACTTGTCATTTAAATAGGATTCGGCATATTCCGGAAAATTCGAATTCTTCTCTATCAGATACTTGGCAATTTTTATATTATATTTATCACACGCGATTTGCAACGGTATTTCCCCCATTTTATCAGCAATATTAACATCCGCATTGTATTCGTCGACAAGTATCCGCAACATTTTTTCATATCCGCGAAATGCAGCTATATGCACGGCTGTTTGATTATCTGACGTGACGTCTACCGCGTTCACGTCAACTTCTTTACTTTTCAACAATCCGACCACTTTTTCAATGTCGTTAGATTTTACGGCCTCAAAGAATCTAATTACCGCTTCGGGAATCGCAGCCATCGTTCAACGGCTATAGCAAAAATATCTGCAGACTCAAACAATTCGATTGAACGATTTATCAAATTTGATTGGTATTGAATTGCGTTCATTCACTCTAGTATTATCTATCATAAGTGATGTCTTCTTCCGACATCAGAAATAAAAAATATGCTATAAATCAAATTCATTCAAGCAGTAACGCACTTGTCCTGTAGCTCTTTTGCGCTGTCGATCAACCTTTCTGTTGTCAAACCGAAGGCAACGACGTAACTTCCCTGTAATAAATAAATAACACTATTAGACACGGTATCATGACTAAACACTTGTTCAATGCACATGAGTCAGTTTTTCACGATTTTTCCATGAAAGTGAAATATGGTTTTGTGAACCCTTTACGCAGACCTAATAGAGAACGTATTCAATTTTTTATACACCTTGGTTCCCATACCAGATGCCCGAAAAAAAAAAAAAAAAAAACCAACTGAAATATTAATTATAGGCACAGCGCTTTTTTCTGTTGTTAAAATTATTAATTGTCACTTTACTAATTGATTCATACTCTAGCGCGAATTTTTGTTCATCTACAATTAGAAGCTTTGCTTCTAAAATCATTCGTCCTGTTTCCCTCGCCAAAACAGACCATGGTGTTTGTAATAGTGGCTTGACTTCAAAAATTCAGGCTATATATTTCGAAATGGAAAGAAATAATTAAAAGTTCTCATAATTCCTTTTATGTATTTGCGATTATTGATAGTTACGTCACTCCTGCTAACATTAGCAAGCTTTGATACTACTGACCTTCCTTACTCGTGTACTCCGGGTGAATAAAGTTTTGCTCCAGGAATCTGAGTTTCGTCAGCTTGAAATTCTACACCACGTAGAAGAAACAAAGTATTAAAATCTGACAAATGATTTTCGAAATGGCTTGAATCGAAATTTTTGCAGCAGTGACCATATTTGAAAATATTTCTGGTCATCTTGGTACATAATAGAATATGATATATTCGTGTTGTTTTAAGGAAAAAAGAACGGCATCGCTCTAAAAAAACAGTTCTCTTATACGTCATCAAAATTTAAATTTTTCAAATACTACTTCTGACCAATCCTCGGAAACAGTATTGTGATTGACGGTAAATGTGCCTGAAAGAGTTTTGCTTCCGACGAATTGATAACTAACAATCAGTCAGCCAATCTGGTACAGGATGGACGTGAGTCTATTTTATGAGAAATGATGAATAATCTGAAACTCACCAGTTTTGTCGGCAAGCAGAGTAGTTGAAAAGTAATCCAGAATCCGCAAAGGACCCTCAGTAAGCGAGTGATAGAAATACTTGTTTTTCAGACGATCTTTACTTGTAGGCACACTGCGTTTACAGAAAATTTGAAAAATAGATATGTGTTTCGATGTCTGAATTTTATGCGAGTAATAAATCAATAACAGTGAAGACAGCAAACGAATATCAAAACAACGATATAATAAAACATGAAGGTTGCATTGTTGCATACCACGTTTCTCCCTAACCAGCGTCTTGTACACCCACGTTCACAACGTCAAACCAAGGATGGTGCGAACAAATTCATTCTAGCATTATTCGAGATGGGATGAATTGAGACCGAAAAAAATTAAGGGGGTTAGCCTTGCTTTACTGGGATTTTTGAGGCCGGAAATTGTTCCACCTACAATCGTTGCGAAGGACACTCGTCTGAGACTATTTGAACCATGAGAAAGCCGACAAAAAACATTTAGAACGTCGTGGAGTGAACCCGTGACGGAATACAAAGAAATTTTTCCTTTTTTCGGCCGGAACTTTTGATCCGCTGCTCGCAGCATATTCGAAACTCAATAAACGCAGTAAAGAGAGCGTGGGAGGAACAGCAGAAAAATAACCACGGAAACTTGTCGTTTTTTGAATACATCCTTTGATACGTTAATCGCAGCGCATTGAGATTGCGCCCAATCGATTTCTTTCGCAAACTTACGTCGAAATAGTGCCACAAAAAATTTATTCCAGCATTGTTCAAACTCGCAAAAATTTTCGCCAAAAATACAAAAGGGTTAGCATCACCTTTTTGCTTATTTTTTTAACAAAAATTTTTGGTCGCAAATTCGATTTGTACGACACTTTTCTGACTAATTGGACCACCAAAAACTCAGAAAAAGCAGCGAAAAGAGCGTAGGACCAACAGCAGATAAATTACGATAAAGAAAGCACTAGCAAAAAATGTCAAAAACACGGATTCTCATTCATTGGCTCGTTGACTAAATGTGCGGTATGAGCAAAAATTTTTATCATCCAACTGTCGCAGAACGGCAGCGTTATTAGCTGACCCGTTAACTGAAGAATATATCTTCAGTCAACGGCTGACCATCGAAGGGCCTGGCCGCTTGAGTCTGGAATCGGCAGGAAAGATCAAGTGCCTATTTCTCGTATGAAATGTAAAAACTAAAATCATTGTACATCATATCATATCATCATACATCATACATCATACATCATCATCCATCATACATCATATCATACATACTATTGGAGTTCGAAATCCAAGTTTGCATGTAGGACATTCGGATGTTCAGAAAGTGACGTCACCGAAAATTTTTTTTTTCTTGACGTCTCCATCTATATAGACAAAACTCAGCTAGCCGGATTCCTCAGTCCGGAAACAACCGCGCAGTAGAGCGGACGTATGAAAATCGCGCTCCGCAAATTTCGAATACCGGGTTCTCTACCTCCTGCATCCTGCGTTCCGGGTCCGCTTTCTCGTGCAACTCGAGTTCCAGGACAAGCGCTCCGTAGTTCCTGCGCTCAAAGTCCACTACCTGGTGAAACTCGACTCCCAGTACAAGTGCTCCGTCCTTCCTGTTTCATGTTTACAATGAATTATTTCGATTCATTTTTCGCGCAAGCCCAAATTCAGTAGCTGTCAATCCGCGAATGAAATTTCTACAAGATCTTATAATTTTATCATAATCTCCTTGGTGAAATAAAAAGATAAAAATATTATAATATTCCTTACACAATATTTTTGGTGTATTCTGATACTGAAAATATTCATTGGTATTCGTCGTTTAACCCAGGGTGGTTAACGGTAGTCGTTGGAGGTGGTCGGAGGTGGACGAGGAGGACGAGGACTTGTGCTCGGTGAGTAAGACATTGCTATAATATTTGATGGCATTTGTATTATATTTCATCTAAAATATTTCAAAATTGTCATGTTTACAATGAATTATTTCGATTCATTTTTCGCGCAAGCACATATTCGGTAGCTTCAAATGCATTGATAAAATTTATTACATATTAATTGATTATATTAATCCTTACAGAATGTTTTTGATGTGTTCTTATACTGAAAATATTTATTATTATTCCAGGCTTAACCCGAGGTGGTTATCGGTGGTTGTTGAATGTGGTTGACGGTGGTTGGAGGTGGTCGGAGGTGGACGAGGAGGAGAACCAGGAAGACAAGGAGAACATCGTGGACGAGGAGGACGAGGATTTTTGCACGGTGAGTTTAACATTTTCATAATATTTAATGGCAATTGTGATATATTTCATCTAAAATTTATTAAACTTGTCATGTTTACAATAAATTGCTTCAATTCAGTTTTCGCAGAGCACAAATTCAGTAGCTATAAAAGCGCTGATAAAATTTGTTATATTATTAATTAATTATACTTATCCTTACACGATATTTTTGATGTGTTCTTATACTGAAAACATTTATTACTATTCAAGGTGTAACCCGAGCTAGTTGGCGGTGGTTGTTGGGGGTGTTTGGAGATGGTGGAAGGTGGTCGAAGGTGGAGGACGAGGATATGTGGACGGTGAGTTTATCATTTTTATAATATTTGATGAAGTAGGATCAAGATCAGGAGTAGAATCAAGAGTAGGTGTGGGACCAGGAGTAGGAATGGGATCGGGAGTAGGAGTGAAAGCGGTAAGAGTAGGGGTAGGAATAGAAGTGAGAGTAGAAGTAGTAATAAAAGAAGTAGGAATAGCAGTAAAAGTAGGTGCAAAAGTAGGTAGGGCGGGGTGGGTCGTGAGAGGGGAGGGGATGAATAGGAAGGGGCCGCGACGCGAGGGGCGGGGGGGGGGGGGGGGGGGGCGGGAAGGAGAAATTATCATATCAAGTTATCAGTAATAAGCAATTGCGGGTAAAATATTAGCTTACTTTTGTAAATATTTATGAATATAGCCTCTATGAATGTTCATTGTTGGTGTATAAGGTCTGGCAACGTACCTACTTTCTGTAAGAGATGTTGAAGATTTTCAACATAATTATGTTTCAGTTCTGTGCCCCACCTAGTGATCCACTAGTACATATCCTCCGACGTGACATCGCTCTGCTACGTATAAAGAAGAAAAGATTTATTAAGATGCAAATTGCTCCTCTCTTCTTGCCATTGTGCTTTCAGCCATTGTTGCGCTGTGTGTTTAAAATTTAAGACAGTATATAATATAGAATAACAGGTACAGCTACGAATATAGCACTACAATATAAATCTTATAGAAATGAGCTCTCATTGAGATTTCTCTGTATTTATAACTCGACGCGAGAAGGCAAAAATCAATGTAATGCCATCTGTAAGGTAATTTGACTCGTGTTTGCACAACGAGAACTCGTTGGGCATTTTGCGGTGAAGTTTGAAAAATTGTTGTACAAGAAATTAAATAACTATAAAAATGGATAAAAAATATTATCTCTAATTGTGAATGTAGCTAATACAGCTTTAACCGTATATTGATTATGTTAATGATCTATTGTTACAAGATCGGAATTAGATAAGCTCTCTAAATACTCTTTTCTGGACTATTAATTTATATCACGTATATGTATACTATGATTACCCTTGCCACGTTTTATGTTGCGCTTGTGTAATTTGTATATTATTAACCTTACGTTTTATTCTATTTGCGACAAGTTGTGAGTGTTTCTAATTTCTTGGCAATTATTTATGTACGTGTATGTGTATATATGTATAT
Organism: Neodiprion fabricii; assembly: GCF_021155785.1. Lineage (NCBI taxonomy): Eukaryota > Metazoa > Arthropoda > Insecta > Hymenoptera > Diprionidae > Neodiprion > Neodiprion fabricii. Next base: position 11,022,522 of record NC_060239.1, read on the forward strand.
GTATACTTATGCACGTGTATATACATATATACACATGTTTAAAACTAGATTTTTACAATAAACACAGAGGTTTTAGTATATTCACATACGGATTTCTGTGTATAGGTATACTTGAACTAAAATATCCTTATCTCTAACACGAAGTACTTCGTAATTCGCATTTGTTCTTGTAACCCAATGTCCTACATAAGATGGCAAAAATCGAGATCCAACTTAACTGAGTCTCAAAGCCCTGTTGACATAAAAACAGCTATTTGATAGAAATTATAGTTTATAGTTTACACAGCCCATTGCATGATATTTCATTATAAATACGTACGTTTCAATGTATTTAGGAATAATTTATCAAATGTACACAGGTCATGTGCAAATAATAAATGAATTCGACCGCAGTTTGATGTATTCGTTAGAGCTTTAACAATAAATTTAAGCTTTGTTACTTCTTTTATTTTATTATGGATAATCAAAAACATTTCCGACTATTCGTGCTGTGGAAGCATGGGGATTAAACCAAATGTTGCAAAAGATTAGAAACAGTGTATGTAGAGTACGGGTATTTTTCTAATAATGCAAACACGTGCCGCTAGCTTAGTTTTGACATATCTAGAATACCACGCCTTGCGAACTAGCTTTCCAGACAGAGATAAATGATGAATTTTAAGGACTGCATTATCGTTGTTGAATACTCTATGCCTCATGGGAAACGAAAATCTGTAACAATAAAATTGATGCACCGGATCATCGTTGACTTTAACATTTGAAATGTCCTACCATTTCCGAACACCTCCAACCATCCTATTTACCTATATTACTAGATTAGCTATGATATGAAAAGAGAAGAATTATTCATTTCGAAATGGGATTCTATTCGACGCGCGCTCGATGTATTTCACAACATTAGTATTCACAATTATTCCAACAACTTTTCATTTGCTCTCTCGATCTTGAATTTTCATAGGCATAGAATCGAAACGCTGTTTTAGCTGGTCGCAGGTGAAGTATCTGCGTTGGGTGGAGGAGCAGAATTGTTTTTCGTAAAGTATTCGGATGGAACAAAATTCAGAGTAACTGTAATACATCACGGATGCGCTAATTTTGAACGAGACGAAATGGATGCTTCGTATATAAGACGGTATTTAACGCTGCGTAGTGATTTAAAGACCTAAAAAGGTGATAGGGAGAGAAAGAACGAAGCTTCTTAACACTTCGAGTGTATTTTAACACACATTTGAAAGATACGAGCAAAATTTTTCATCATCCAACTGTCGCAGAACGGCAGCGTTATTAGCTGACCCGTTAACTGAAGGATATATCTTCAGTCAACGGCTGACCATCGAAGGGCCTGGCCGCCTGAGTCTGGAATCGGCAGGAGAGATAAAGTGCGTATTGCTTGTATGAAATGTGAAAACTAAAATCATTATACATCGTACATCATACATTATACATCATACATCATACATCATACATCATCATACATAGTATCAAAGTTCGAAACCAGAGTTTGGATGTCGGATGTTCAAAAAGTGACGTCACCAATTTAAAATCAGCCAGCCGAATTCCTCAGTCGGGAAACAACCGCGCAGTAGAGCGGACGGATGAGAGTCGCGCTCCGCAAATTTCGAGTACCGGGTTCTCAACCTCTCGGATCCCGCGCTTCGGGTCCGCTACGTATTTCGAGTACCGGGTTCTCAACCTCCCGGATCTACAATAAATTATTTCAATTCGTTTTTCGCGCGAGCCGAAATTGAGTAGCTGTCAGTCCGCTAATGAAATTTCTCGACTTCCAGGATAAACGCTCCGTGTTTCCTGGTTCACGTTCACAATAAATTATTTCAATTCGTTTTTCGCGCAAGCCGAAATTCAGTAGCTGTCAGTCCGCTAATGAAATTTCTCGACTTCCAGGATAAGCGCTCCGTGTTTCCTGGTTCACGTTTACAATAAATTATTTCAATTCGTTTTTCGCGCAGGCCGAAATTCAGTAGCTGTCAGTCCGCTAATGAAATTTCTCGACTTCCAGGATAAGCGCTCCGTGTTTCCTGGTTCACGTTCACAATAAATTATTTCAATTCGTTTTTCGCGCAAGCCGAAATTCAGTAGCTGTCAGTCCGCTAATGAAATTTCTCGACTTCCAGGATAAGCGCTCCGTGTTTCCTGGTTCACGTTTACAATAAATTATTTCAATTCGTTTTTCGCGCGAGCCGAAATTCAGTAGCTGTCAGTCCGCTAATGAAAATTCTCGACTTCCAGGATAAGCGCTCCGTGTTTCCTGGTTCACGTTTACAATAAATTATTTCAATTCGTTTTTCGCGCAGGCCGAAATTCAGTAGCTGTCAGTCCGCTAATGAAATTTCTCGACTTCCAGGATAAGCGCTCCGTGTTTCCTGGTTCACGTTCACAATAAATTATTTCAATTCGTTTTTCGCGCGAGCCGAAATTCAGTAGCTGTCAGTCCGCTAATGAAATTTCTCGACTTCCAGGATAAGCGCTCCGTGTTTCCTGGTTCACGTTTACAATAAATTATTTCAATTCGTTTTTCGCGCAGGCCGAAATTCAGTAGCTGTCAGTCCGCTAATGAAATTTCTCGACTTCCAGGATAAGCGCTCCGTGTTTCCTGGTTCACGTTCACAATAAATTATTTCAATTCGTTTTTCGCGCGAGCCGAAATTCAGTAGCTGTCAGTCCGCTAATGAAATTTCTCGACTTCCAGGATAAGCGCTCCGTGTTTCCTGGTTCACGTTTACAATAAATTATTTCAATTCGTTTTTCGCGCGAGCCGAAATTCAGTAGCTGTCAGTCCGCTAATAAAATTTCTCGACTTCCAGGATAAGCGCTCCGTGTTTCCTGGTTCACGTTTACAATAAATTATTTCAATTCGTTTTTCGCGCAAGCCGAAATTCAGTAGCTGTCAGTCCGCTAATGAAATTTCTCGACTTCCAGGATAAGCGCTCCGTGTTTCCTGGTTCACGTTTACAATAAATTATTTCAATTCGTTTTTCGCGCAAGCCGAAATTCAGTAGCTGTCAGTCCGCTAATGAAATTTCTCGACTTCCAGGATAAGCGCTCCGTGTTTCCTGGTTCACGTTTACAATAAATTATTTCAATTCGTTTTTCGCGCAAGCCGAAATTCAGTAGCTGTCAGTCCGCTAATGAAATTTCTCGACTTCCAGGATAAGCGCTCCGTGTTTCCTGGTTCACGTTTACAATAAATTATTTCAATTCGTTTTTCGCGCGAGCCGAAATTCAGTAGCTGTCAGTCCGCTAATGAAATTTCTCGACTTCCAGGATAAGCGCTCCGTGTTTCCTGGTTCACGTTTACAATAAATTATTTCAATTCGTTTTTCGCGCAAGCCGAAATTCAGTAGCTGTCAGTCCGCTAATGAAATTTCTCGACTTCCAGGATAAGCGCTCCGTGTTTCCTGGTTCACGTTCACAATAAATTATTTCAATTCGTTTTTCGCGCGAGCCGAAATTCAGTAGCTGTCAGTCCGCTAATGAAATTTCTCGACTTCCAGGATAAGCGCTCCGTGTTTCCTGGTTCACGTTTACAATAAATTATTTCAATTCGTTTTTCGCGCGAGCCGAAATTCAGTAGCTGTCAGTCCGCTAATGAAATTTCTCGACTTCCAGGATAAGCGCTCCGTGTTTCCTGGTTCACGTTTACAATAAATTATTTCAATTCGTTTTTCGCGCAAGCCGAAATTCAGTAGCTGTCAGTCCGCTAATGAAATTTCTCGACTTCCAGGATAAGCCCTCCGTGTTTCCTGGTTCACGTTTACAATAAATTATTTCAATTCGTTTTTCGCGCAAGCCGAAATTCAGTAGCTGTCAGTCCGCTAATGAAATTTCTCGACTTCCAGGATAAGCCCTCCGTGTTTCCTGGTTCACGTTTACAATAAATTATTTCAATTCGTTTTTCGCGCAAGCCGAAATTCAGTAGCTGTCAGTCCGCTAATGAAATTTCTCGACTTCCAGGATAAGCGCTCCGTGTTTCCTGGTTCACGTTTACAATAAATTATTTCAATTCGTTTTTCGCGCAAGCCGAAATTCAGTAGCTGTCAGTCCGCTAATGAAATTTCTCGACTTCCAGGATAAGCGCTCCGTGTTTCCTGGTTCACGTTTACAATAAATTATTTCAATTCGTTTTTCGCGCAAGCCGAAATTCAGTAGCTGTCAGTCCGCTAATGAAATTTCTCGACTTCCAGGATAAGCGCTCCGTGTTTCCTGGTTCACGTTTACAATAAATTATTTCAATTCGTTTTTCGCGCAAGCCGAAATTCAGTAGCTGTCAGTCCGCTAATGAAATTTCTCGACTTCCAGGATAAGCCCTCCGTGTTTCCTGGTTCACGTTTACAATAAATTATTTCAATTCGTTTTTCGCGCAAGCCGAAATTCAGTAGCTGTCAGTCCGCTAATGAAATTTCTCGACTTCCAGGATAAGCGCTCCGTGTTTCCTGGTTCACGTTTACAATAAATTATTTCAATTCGTTTTTCGCGCAAGCCGAAATTCAGTAGCTGTCAGTCCGCTAATGAAATTTCTCGACTTCCAGGATAAGCGCTCCGTGTTTCCTGGTTCACGTTTACAATAAATTATTTCAATTCGTTTTTCGCGCAAGCCGAAATTCAGTAGCTGTCAGTCCGCTAATGAAATTTCTCGACTTCCAGGATAAGCGCTCCGTGTTTCCTGGTTCACGTTTACAATAAATTATTTCAATTCGTTTTTCGCGCAGGCCGAAATTCAGTAGCTGTCAGTCCGCTAATGAAATTTCTCGACTTCCAGGATAAGCGCTCCGTGTTTCCTGGTTCACGTTTACAATAAATTATTTCAATTCGTTTTTCGCGCAGGCCGAAATTCAGTAGCTGTCAGTCCGCTAATGAAATTTCTCGACTTCCAGGATAAGCGCTCCGTGTTTCCTGGTTCACGTTCACAATAAATTATTTCAATTCGTTTTTCGCGCGAGCCGAAATTCAGTAGCTGTCAGTCCGCTAATGAAATTTCTCGACTTCCAGGATAAGCGCTCCGTGTTTCCTGGTTCACGTTTACAATAAATTATTTCAATTCGTTTTTCGCGCGAGCCGAAATTCAGTAGCTGTCAGTCCGCTAATGAAATTTCTCGACTTCCAGGATAAGCGCTCCGTGTTTCCTGGTTCACGTTTACAATAAATTATTTCAATTCGTTTTTCGCGCAAGCCGAAATTCAGTAGCTGTCAGTCCGCTAATGAAAATTCTCGACTTCCAGGATAAGCGCTCCGTGTTTCCTGGTTCACGTTTACAATAAATTATTTCAATTCGTTTTTCGCGCAGGCCGAAATTCAGTAGCTGTCAGTCCGCTAATGAAATTTCTCGACTTCCAGGATAAGCGCTCCGTGTTTCCTGGTTCACGTTCACAATAAATTATTTCAATTCGTTTTTCGCGCAGGCCGAAATTCAGTAGCTGTCAGTCCGCTAATGAAATTTCTCGACTTCCAGGATAAGCGCTCCGTGTTTCCTGGTTCACGTTCACAATAAATTATTTCAATTCGTTTTTCGCGCAGGCCGAAATTCAGTAGCTGTCAGTCCGCTAATGAAATTTCTCGACTTCCAGGATAAGCGCTCCGTGTTTCCTGGTTCACGTTCACAATAAATTATTTCAATTCGTTTTTCGCGCGAGCCGAAATTCAGTAGCTGTCAGTCCGCTAATGAAATTTCTCGACTTCCAGGATAAGCGCTCCGTGTTTCCTGGTTCACGTTTACAATAAATTATTTCAATTCGTTTTTCGCGCGAGCCGAAATTCAGTAGCTGTCAGTCCGCTAATGAAAATTCTCGACTTCCAGGATAAGCGCTCCGTGTTTCCTGGTTCACGTTTACAATAAATTATTTCAATTCGTTTTTCGCGCAGGCCGAAATTCAGTAGCTGTCAGTCCGCTAATGAAATTTCTCGACTTCCAGGATAAGCGCTCCGTGTTTCCTGGTTCACGTTCACAATAAATTATTTCAATTCGTTTTTCGCGCAAGCCGAAATTCAGTAGCTGTCAGTCCGCTAATAAAATTTCTCGACTTCCAGGATAAGCGCTCCGTGTTTCCTGGTTCACGTTCACAATAAATTATTTCAATTCGTTTTTCGCGCAAGCCGAAATTCAGTAGCTGTCAGTCCGCTAATGAAATTTCTCGACTTCCAGGATAAGCGCTCCGTGTTTCCTGGTTCACGTTTACAATAAATTATTTCAATTCGTTTTTCGCGCAAGCCGAAATTCAGTAGCTGTCAGTCCGCTAATGAAATTTCTCGACTTCCAGGATAAGCGCTCCGTGTTTCCTGGTTCACGTTTACAATAAATTATTTCAATTCGTTTTTCGCGCAAGCCGAAATTCAGTAGCTGTCAGTCCGCTAATGAAATTTCTCGACTTCCAGGATAAGCGCTCCGTGTTTCCTGGTTCACGTTTACAATAAATTATTTCAATTCGTTTTTCGCGCGAGCCGAAATTCAGTAGCTGTCAGTCCGCTAATGAAATTTCTCGACTTCCAGGATAAGCGCTCCGTGTTTCCTGGTTCACGTTTACAATAAATTATTTCAATTCGTTTTTCGCGCAAGCCGAAATTCAGTAGCTGTCAGTCCGCTAATGAAATTTCTCGACTTCCAGGATAAGCGCTCCGTGTTTCCTGGTTCACGTTTACAATAAATTATTTCAATTCGTTTTTCGCGCGAGCCGAAATTCAGTAGCTGTCAGTCCGCTAATGAAATTTCTCGACTTCCAGGATAAGCGCTCCGTGTTTCCTGGTTCACGTTTACAATAAATTATTTCAATTCGTTTTTCGCGCAAGCCGAAATTCAGTAGCTGTCAGTCCGCTAATGAAATTTCTCGACTTCCAGGATAAGCCCTCCGTGTTTCCTGGTTCACGTTTACAATAAATTATTTCAATTCGTTTTTCGCGCAAGCCGAAATTCAGTAGCTGTCAGTCCGCTAATGAAATTTCTCGACTTCCAGGATAAGCGCTCCGTGTTTCCTGGTTCACGTTTACAATAAATTATTTCAATTCGTTTTTCGCGCAAGCCGAAATTCAGTAGCTGTCAGTCCGCTAATGAAATTTCTCGACTTCCAGGATAAGCGCTCCGTGTTTCCTGGTTCACGTTTACAATAAATTATTTCAATTCGTTTTTCGCGCAAGCCGAAATTCAGTAGCTGTCAGTCCGCTAATGAAATTTCTCGACTTCCAGGATAAGCGCTCCGTGTTTCCTGGTTCACGTTTACAATAAATTATTTCAATTCGTTTTTCGCGCAAGCCGAAATTCAGTAGCTGTCAGTCCGCTAATGAAATTTCTCGACTTCCAGGATAAGCCCTCCGTGTTTCCTGGTTCACGTTTACAATAAATTATTTCAATTCGTTTTTCGCGCAAGCCGAAATTCAGTAGCTGTCAGTCCGCTAATGAAATTTCTCGACTTCCAGGATAAGCGCTCCGTGTTTCCTGGTTCACGTTTACAATAAATTATTTCAATTCGTTTTTCGCGCAAGCCGAAATTCAGTAGCTGTCAGTCCGCTAATGAAATTTCTCGACTTCCAGGATAAGCGCTCCGTGTTTCCTGGTTCACGTTTACAATAAATTATTTCAATTCGTTTTTCGCGCAAGCCGAAATTCAGTAGCTGTCAGTACGCTAATAAAATTTCTATAACTTTATAATCTTCTCATAATCTTTCTGGTAGATTATATCGATAAAAAAATTATATCAAACCTTACACATTATTTTTGATTTGTTCTCACGCTGAAAATATTTATCAGAATTCGGGGTATAACTCGAAGTGGTTGAAGGTGGTCGGAGGTGGACGAGGAGGAGGACGAGGAGGACGAGGATTTGTGCTGGGTGAGTAAAACACTTTTATAATATTTGATGGCAATTATAATTATATTTCATCTGAAATATTACAAACTTGTCACGTTTACAATAAATTATTTCAATTCATTTTTCGTGCAAGCACACATTCAGTAGCAATGAATAATCTTATACAATTTGTTATATTATTAAATAATTAATTAATATTCTTATAATATTTAATGGCAATTGTAATTATATTTCATCTGAAATATTACAAACTTGTCACGTTACAATAAATTATTTCAATCCATTTTTCGTGCAAGCACATATTCAGTAGCTATGAATAATCTTGTACAATTTATTATATTATTAATTAATTGATTAAATACATTAATCCTTACACAATATTTTCGATGTCTTCCTATACTAAAAATATTCATTACTATTCCAGGTATTACCCGAGGTGGTCGGAGGTGGACAAGGAGGAGGACGAGCTGGACGAGCTGGACGAGGAGGAGGACCAGGTGGACGAGGAGGAGGACGAGGAGGACGAGGTGGAGGCGGGGTGGGTCGTGGGAGAGGACCTCTCCTCTCCTCAGAGGAGAGGAGGGGGAGGGGCAGGGAAGGGGGAGAGGCGGGCAGGGAGGGGGAAGGGATGGGATGGGAAGGGGCGGGTGGCGGGAGGGGGGTGGGCGGGCGGGCGGGAGGGAGGGCGGGAGGGCGGGAGGGCGGGAGGGAGGGAGGGCGGGAGGGCGGGAGGGAGGGAGGGAGAGAGTGGAGGACGAATGTCGATGTGAGCCCGTTAGAGTTAATAGAGCAGTACACCCCCCCCTCCTGTGCCCGCCCGCCCTCCCTCCCTCCCTCCCTCCCTCCCTCCCGCCCTCCCGCCCTCCCTCCCTCCCGCCCTCCGACCCTCCCTCCCGCCCGCCCGCCCACCCCCCTCCCGCCACCCGCCCCTTCCCGTCCCATCCCTTCCCCCTCCCTGCCCGCCTCTCCCCCTTCCCTGCCCCTCCCCCTCCTCTCCTCTGAGGAGAGGAGAGGTCCTCTCCCACGACCCACCCCGCCTCCTCCTCGTCCACCTCGTCCTCCTCCTCGTCCACCTGGTCCTCCTCCTCGTCCAGCTCGTCCAGCTCGTCCTCCTCCTTGTCCACCTCCGACCACCTCGGGTAATACCTGGAATAGTAATGAATATTTTTAGTATAGGAAGACATCGAAAATATTGTGTAAGGATTAATGTATTTAATCAATTAATTAATAATATAATAAATTGTACAAGATTATTCATAGCTACTGAATATGTGCTTGCACGAAAAATGGATTGAAATAATTTATTGTAACGTGACAAGTTTGTAATATTTCAGATGAAATATAATTACAATTGCCATTAAATATTATAAGAATATTAATTAATTATTTAATAATATAACAAATTGTATAAGATTATTCATTGCTACTGAATGTGTGCTTGCACGAAAAATGAATTGAAATAATTTATTGTAAACGTGACAAGTTTGTAATATTTCAGATGAAATATAATTATAATTGCCATCAAATATTATAAAAGTGTTTTACTCACCCAGCACAAATCCTCGTCCTCCTCGTCCTCCTCCTCGTCCACCTCCGACCACCTTCAACCACTTCGAGTTATACCCCGAATTCTGATAAATATTTTCAGCGTGAGAACAAATCAAAAATAATGTGTAAGGTTTGATATAATTTTTTTATCGATATAATCTACCAGAAAGATTATGAGAAGATTATAAAGTTATAGAAATTTTATTAGCGTACTGACAGCTACTGAATTTCGGCTTGCGCGAAAAACGAATTGAAATAATTTATTGTAAACGTGAACCAGGAAACACGGAGCGCTTATCCTGGAAGTCGAGAAATTTCATTAGCGGACTGACAGCTACTGAATTTCGGCTTGCGCGAAAAACGAATTGAAATAATTTATTGTAAACGTGAACCAGGAAACACGGAGCGCTTATCCTGGAAGTCGAGAAATTTCATTAGCGGACTGACAGCTACTGAATTTCGGCTTGCGCGAAAAACGAATTGAAATAATTTATTGTAAACGTGAACCAGGAAACACGGAGCGCTTATCCTGGAAGTCGAGAAATTTCATTAGCGGACTGACAGCTACTGAATTTCGGCTTGCGCGAAAAACGAATTGAAATAATTTATTGTAAACGTGAACCAGGAAACACGGAGCGCTTATCCTGGAAGTCGAGAAATTTCATTAGCGGACTGACAGCTACTGAATTTCGGCTTGCGCGAAAAACGAATTGAAATAATTTATTGTAAACGTGAACCAGGAAACACGGAGCGCTTATCCTGGAAGTCGAGAAATTTCATTAGCGGACTGACAGCTACTGAATTTCGGCTTGCGCGAAAAACGAATTGAAATAATTTATTGTAAACGTGAACCAGGAAACACGGAGCGCTTATCCTGGAAGTCGAGAAATTTCATTAGCGGACTGACAGCTACTGAATTTCGGCTTGCGCGAAAAACGAATTGAAATAATTTATTGTAAACGTGAACCAGGAAACACGGAGCGCTTATCCTGGAAGTCGAGAAATTTCATTAGCGGACTGACAGCTACTGAATTTCGGCTTGCGCGAAAAACGAATTGAAATAATTTATTGTGAACGTGAACCAGGAAACACGGAGCGCTTATCCTGGAAGTCGAGAAATTTCATTAGCGGACTGACAGCTACTGAATTTCGGCCTGCGCGAAAAACGAATTGAAATAATTTATTGTAAACGTGAACCAGGAAACACGGAGCGCTTATCCTGGAAGTCGAGAATTTTCATTAGCGGACTGACAGCTACTGAATTTCGGCTTGCGCGAAAAACGAATTGAAATAATTTATTGTAAACGTGAACCAGGAAACACGGAGCGCTTATCCTGGAAGTCGAGAAATTTCATTAGCGGACTGACAGCTACTGAATTTCGGCTCGCGCGAAAAACGAATTGAAATAATTTATTGTAAACGTGAACCAGGAAACACGGAGCGCTTATCCTGGAAGTCGAGAAATTTCATTAGCGGACTGACAGCTACTGAATTTCGGCTCGCGCGAAAAACGAATTGAAATAATTTATTGTGAACGTGAACCAGGAAACACGGAGCGCTTATCCTGGAAGTCGAGAAATTTCATTAGCGGACTGACAGCTACTGAATTTCGGCCTGCGCGAAAAACGAATTGAAATAATTTATTGTAAACGTGAACCAGGAAACACGGAGCGCTTATCCTGGAAGTCGAGAATTTTCATTAGCGGACTGACAGCTACTGAATTTCGGCTCGCGCGAAAAACGAATTGAAATAATTTATTGTAAACGTGAACCAGGAAACACGGAGCGCTTATCCTGGAAGTCGAGAAATTTCATTAGCGGACTGACAGCTACTGAATTTCGGCTTGCGCGAAAAACGAATTGAAATAATTTATTGTGAACGTGAACCAGGAAACACGGAGCGCTTATCCTGGAAGTCGAGAAATTTCATTAGCGGACTGACAGCTACTGAATTTCGGCCTGCGCGAAAAACGAATTGAAATAATTTATTGTAAACGTGAACCAGGAAACACGGAGCGCTTATCCTGGAAGTCGAGAAATTTCATTAGCGGACTGACAGCTACTGAATTTCGGCTTGCGCGAAAAACGAATTGAAATAATTTATTGTGAACGTGAACCAGGAAACACGGAGCGTTTATCCTGGAAGTCGAGAAATTTCATTAGCGGACTGACAGCTACTCAATTTCGGCTCGCGCGAAAAACGAATTGAAATAATTTATTGTAGATCCGGGAGGTTGAGAACCCGGTACTCGAAATACGTAGCGGACCCGAAGCGCGGGATCCGAGAGGTTGAGAACCCGGTACTCGAAATTTGCGGAGCGCGACTCTCATCCGTCCGCTCTACTGCGCGGTTGTTTCCCGACTGAGGAATTCGGCTGGCTGATTTTAAATTGGTGACGTCACTTTTTGAACATCCGACATCCAAACTCTGGTTTCGAACTTTGATACTATGTATGATGATGTATGATGTATGATGTATGATGTATAATGTATGATGTACGATGTATAATGATTTTAGTTTTCACATTTCATACAAGCAATACGCACTTTATCTCTCCTGCCGATTCCAGACTCAGGCGGCCAGGCCCTTCGATGGTCAGCCGTTGACTGAAGATATATCCTTCAGTTAACGGGTCAGCTAATAACGCTGCCGTTCTGCGACAGTTGGATGATGAAAAATTTTGCTCGTATCTTTCAAATGTGTGTTAAAATACACTCGAAGTGTTAAGAAGCTTCGTTCTTTCTCTCCCTATCACCTTTTTAGGTCTTTAAATCACTACGCAGCGTTAAATACCGTCTTATATACGAAGCATCCATTTCGTCTCGTTCAAAATTAGCGCATCCGTGATGTATTACAGTTACTCTGAATTTTGTTCCATCCGAATACTTTACGAAAAACAATTCTGCTCCTCCACCCAACGCAGATACTTCACCTGCGACCAGCTAAAACAGCGTTTCGATTCTATGCCTATGAAAATTCAAGATCGAGAGAGCAAATGAAAAGTTGTTGGAATAATTGTGAATACTAATGTTGTGAAATACATCGAGCGCGCGTCGAATAGAATCCCATTTCGAAATGAATAATTCTTCTCTTTTCATATCATAGCTAATCTAGTAATATAGGTAAATAGGATGGTTGGAGGTGTTCGGAAATGGTAGGACATTTCAAATGTTAAAGTCAACGATGATCCGGTGCATCAATTTTATTGTTACAGATTTTCGTTTCCCATGAGGCATAGAGTATTCAACAACGATAATGCAGTCCTTAAAATTCATCATTTATCTCTGTCTGGAAAGCTAGTTCGCAAGGCGTGGTATTCTAGATATGTCAAAACTAAGCTAGCGGCACGTGTTTGCATTATTAGAAAAATACCCGTACTCTACATACACTGTTTCTAATCTTTTGCAACATTTGGTTTAATCCCCATGCTTCCACAGCACGAATAGTCGGAAATGTTTTTGATTATCCATAATAAAATAAAAGAAGTAACAAAGCTTAAATTTATTGTTAAAGCTCTAACGAATACATCAAACTGCGGTCGAATTCATTTATTATTTGCACATGACCTGTGTACATTTGATAAATTATTCCTAAATACATTGAAACGTACGTATTTATAATGAAATATCATGCAATGGGCTGTGTAAACTATAAACTATAATTTCTATCAAATAGCTGTTTTTATGTCAACAGGGCTTTGAGACTCAGTTAAGTTGGATCTCGATTTTTGCCATCTTATGTAGGACATTGGGTTACAAGAACAAATGCGAATTACGAAGTACTTCGTGTTAGAGATAAGGATATTTTAGTTCAAGTATACCTATACACAGAAATCCGTATGTGAATATACTAAAACCTCTGTGTTTATTGTAAAAATCTAGTTTTAAACATGTGTATATATGTATATACACGTGCATAAGTATACATATACATATATACACATACACGTACATAAATAATTGCCAAGAAATTAGAAACACTCACAACTTGTCGCAAATAGAATAAAACGTAAGGTTAATAATATACAAATTACACAAGCGCAACATAAAACGTGGCAAGGGTAATCATAGTATACATATACGTGATATAAATTAATAGTCCAGAAAAGAGTATTTAGAGAGCTTATCTAATTCCGATCTTGTAACAATAGATCATTAACATAATCAATATACGGTTAAAGCTGTATTAGCTACATTCACAATTAGAGATAATATTTTTTATCCATTTTTATAGTTATTTAATTTCTTGTACAACAATTTTTCAAACTTCACCGCAAAATGCCCAACGAGTTCTCGTTGTGCAAACACGAGTCAAATTACCTTACAGATGGCATTACTGATTGATTGATTTTTGCCTTCTCGCGACGAGTTATAAATACAGAGAAATCTCAATGAGAGCTCATTTCTATAAGATTTATATTGTAGTGCTATATTCGTAGCTGTACCTGTTATTCTATATTATATACTGTCCTAAATTTTAAACACACAGCGCAACAATGGCTGAAAGCACAATGGCAAGAAGAGAGGAGCAATTTGCATCTTAATAAATCTTTTCTTCTTTATACGTAGCAGAGCGATGTCACGTCGGAGGATATGTACTAGTGGATCACTAGGTGGGGCACAGAACTGAAACATAATTATGTTGAAAATCTTCAACATCTCTTACAGAAAGTAGGTACGTTGCCAGACCTTATACACCAACAATGAACATTCATAGAGGCTATATTCATAAATATTTACAAAAGTAAGCTAATATTTTACCCGCAATTGCTTATTACTGATAACTTGACATGATTACTATTTGGTTTATTACGGTTTACTTATTTTCAGACAACCCTGAAGTTGTATTCCAAGTTTTTCTAAAAATTCATCGCCTGAATAATATTACGAACTTCAACCTCATGATAATAACTGGACCGTGAAATTTACAAGTGTTTATCTCGCACGGATTCAAGACAAGGTGAAAGAAATCAACCCACCTTTCAATACGGAGTCCGTTAATAATGTGGGCACCGTTGGATTATCCTCATTAATAGCCTTTAATACTAAAAACAAAAACATATTATTAATTTCGAATGAAGTCATTAAGTAATTGTTGGTACTGTTACCAAGAACTTGTAAAACTTACTCTTAATGAGGACTTGTAAAGCTTGATTATCAGGTGGGCCACTGTCCATGTGATAAGGTATCACTTTTGTCAAATACTGTAAATTTTCAATATATTTTTGTCTGATTAGGAACTTATTTCATAGGTCTCACAAGAATGACAAAGTACCAATCAGACTTTGCTCGTAAATCTAAGATGCCTACCTTGGAATCCTCGATCACCCGCAACCATCCTGTAACCACCTCAAACCAACTCCAACGACGACCGCTAACCACCTCGTGTTATACCTGGAATAGTAACAAATATTTCCAGTATTAGAACACATCAAAAATATTGTGTAAGGATTAATATAATTTTTTCGTAAACACATTTTACCAAGAACATTATGAGAAAATTTGGGCTTGCGCCAAAAATGGATTGGAATAATTTGTTATAAACATTACAAGTTTAAAAACGTTCAGATTAACAGAATCACAATTACCATTAAATATTAAAAAAATGTTATACTCACCGTGCACAAATAGTCACATAGCTTTTTGTTATTGGTTTACATGAAAATAGTTGATCATAATTATTGCATTTATATTATTATGGTATACAAATGGTTGAAAACTGAAAGCAATCAATAATTGTATAACTAAATATTCAAGTAACACCGAAAAAAGGTGAATAATAAAATCAGATAATGGCCAAAAAATATCTTTCGTGTCGGTTCAAAGTGGAAACCGGGTTCTTTAAATGCTGCCATATGAAAGATCGAGAAAAGTACGCATATTTTTCTTCAAATCAATCAAATACGATCATTCTTAAGCGAAACGTTCATTGTTGTCTATTTATTTTGTAATGAGAGATAACTAACGAAGCTATCTAAAATTTCGAGTGTATTTCAACTCACATTTGGAAACTACCAAAAAAATTTTCATGTCATCAATTGTCGTAAAATGCGACGTGATGAGCTGGCCATTGAAGCGCCTCGCTACTGGAATCTCGAATTGGGAAGAAAAATGGAGTGCGTAAGTTTTGTCGCCAAAGCTTGCTCGGGGTCGGATGCCTAGTGTAACTGGTTTTTGTGCTCGTACGCTCGCTTCCTCGTTGTCAGTGTTTTACCAGATGACATAGTTTTAGGGGTGACTGGGGCACGATGACTCCCCAAAAAGTTCTGGTATTTGCTTCACTGTATACAGCATGAACACTTTCTTTGTGCATGTGACGCAAACCGAATCTACCCGTAAAATTTTTTCTACATAATGCTACAAATCACGTTTACACATGCACGTAGGTATAACGTATTGTGATTTTATGACAATAAATTTCGTGAAAAAATACCACAGAACAATCAGCTAAGTGCTGACAAATTTGAAACACTACGCACAGCAATTTTAGCTATAATGGAACGACGGTATTGTCATGTACCACTCATCAATTACAATTTGTTGATCCTGGTCGTTCGGTTTTTGGGTTCGATTTAACATTTTATATGAAGCATGAATACTGGTTTGATAGTAAAAAACATGACGTTTCCAATAATCAAACTTGTAAACTTGAAAATAATCCGTAAGGTCAAAAGTCATCAGGTCAAGGACCCGGACAGTCAAAACTACGGAGCGCTTGTCCTGGAAGTCGAGTTTCACCAGGTAGTGGACCTTGAGCGCAGGAACCACGGAGCGCTTGTTTTGGAAGTCGAGTTCCACCAGGTATTGTACCCGCTCCACAGGAACCACGAAGCGCTTGTCCTGGAAGCCAAGTTTCACCAGGTAGTGGACCTTGAGCGCAGGAACCACGGAGCGCTTGTTTTGGAAGTCGAGTTCCACCAGGTATTGTACCCGCTCCACAGGAACCACGAAGCGCTTGTCCTGGAAGCCAAGTTTCACCAGGTAGTGGACCTTGAGCGCAGGAACCACGGAGCGCTTGTTCTGGAACTCGAGTTGCACGAGAAAGCGGACCCGGAACGCAGGATGCAGGAGGTAGAGAACCCGGTATTCGAAATTTGCGGAGCGCGATTTTCATACGTCCGCTCTACTGCGCGGTTGTTTCCGGACTGAGGAATTCGGCTAGCTGAGTTTCGTCTATATAGATGGAGATGTCAAGAAAAAAAAAATTTTCGGTGACGTCACTTTCTGAACATCCGAATATCCGACATGCAAACTTGGATTTCGAACTTCAATAGTATGTATGATATGATGTATGATGGATGATCATGTATGATGTATGATGTACGATGATATGATATGATGTATAATGATTTTAGTTTTTACATTTCATACGAGAAATAGGCACTTTATCTTTCGTGCCTATTCCAGACTCACGCGGCTAGGCCCTTCGATGGTTAGCCGTTGACTAAAGATATATTCTTCAATTAACGGGTCAGGTAATGTCGCTGTCGTTCTGCGACGGATGATAAAAATTTTTGCTCGTACTTTTCAAATGTGTATTAAAATACACTCGAAGTATCAAGGAGCTCCGTTCTTTCTCTATCAATCAAAAAAAAAAAAAATATCGCCGGCCATCACCTTTTTACGTCTTCAAGTCAGGACACTGCGTTTAATACTGTTTCATATACGGAGCATCCATTTCATCTCGATCAAAATTAGCGCATCCGTGATGTATTACAGTTACTCGAATTTTTTTCCATACGAACACTTTTCGTAAAACAATTCTGCTTCTCTACCCAACGTAGATACTTCACTTGCGACTAGCTAAAACAGCTTTTCGATTTTATGCCGACAAAAACTCAAGATCGAGAGAGAAAATAAAATGTTGTTGGAATAATTATGAATATTAATGTTATGGAATACATGGAGCGCGTGTCGAATAGAATTCCATCTCGAAATGAATAATTCGTTTTCGAGCTGTAATTTTTGATATGTTGCTCGCAGCGCATAGCTACGGCGCGCTATTGATTTCTCTTGCGCAAGATCACGTAAATGTGGTGCATTCTAAAAGTATTACTCACAGCATGCAAACTTGTCCGATTTTTTGTTTACGTTATTCAAGCTAAAAAGTTTTCCTACCAGAATAGATATAAAATACCGCCAATTGACCAGTTAGACTCTGAAGAATCCAGAAAAGACATATAGGCCATCGTAGAATTACTGATATATGTTGGGTTTCCAAACATCAGACTATGGCGTAGTACTCAAGGAGTCGTCCAGTCTGAGACGTTTAACAAACTTCGCCTGTGTTGACGAGTCCTGAGCAATAATATTGTGATATGAACATAGGATACACGATTGTGTATGAACAATCAACAGCAGTAATTATATTATGCATGATACATGGGTTCAGAAACTCAAGTTTCATTACTCAATGAAGAAATTAACTCATCAGGCAGTATCATACACTGTTAGCAGAATCTAACTAAAGACAATGGCCCAGCAGGTCCACTTTATGCTCGTATCGTTTACTACATCTGTTAGTAAATATGACACAAACTGTTGTCATTTTAACATTCAAATTATAATATCAACATTTAATTTGTACTTAGTACTTTCTTTTAGACTTAGTAACAAATAAAAACAAAAAATGGTTAAATCATCCGAAAAATTTCTAGTGGACTTCCCTGGACATTTTTTTTCCATCTTGTGTGCACAACGTATCTCATTTGTGAGTTCTGTTAAGTTTACGGAATGGTTTTATTTGAACATGCAATTGTGATTGAGTACACATGTCAATTCCACCGAAAGCACGATGCGTTGATCTAGCATAAATGATTTATTATTCAAAAATGTACAATCGTTAAATTCAAGTTAATTACCATTTACAGTAAATTTTAATCCAGAGAGCTACTCGCAGCAGTACTATCAAGTCACTTGAAATTGACATATCGAACAGTTATATCGCTGGTAGATATTTGAATGCAGGTGTCTAGTCGGGTGAAGTTATGATAATTAGCAATCTATCAGTTATTTGGCCATTAAGGACAATTTCTTTTTAAAAAGCATCTAAAATATAGAAATATGTCTATCTAATGTAAGAGAAATAATTATGACGTTTCCATAGAAATTTCTCAAAAAGTCATAAAGCAACTCAATCTACTTGGTAATCGATGTTTGGAATGAAAAATATTTATTGTAAATGTCAATTAAATCATTTCTATTCATAAATCTTGAAATAATGATAAGACTTCAATTATTATTTGATATTATTACTATAGTGATTTTTCTTCTTTCGTAAAAAGGGCACCATTTTAAAGAGTGTGAAAAAATGGGCAATCATATATCCAATGAGAGCACCTGTAATGCATGGAATAGGCCAAGCTTGCCAGGGTCTATTCCAATCCAGAGGAATTACTGTGGCACCAAGCCAAGTGCCAAGTAGAGTAGCCTGTATATTTCTCTTGACAGCTTCGACAAAAACATTACTAGACTGTAAGGGAGCTCCAGTCAAGAGTGCTATGGATTCGTCAACACCCAAGTGAAGGCTAGCTGGTATTAAGGTTAGGCTTGTCAGTGTGAGGGTGAGCATAATAGTTTCCTCATGATGTGTCAAGAATGGGCATCCGAAGAGAATGACAATTATATAATAAATAAGCGCCATTACAACTGATGATACCAGAAACTTGAATATATCTTTGAATCGTTTGCTCCATGATTTTCTCGCCTTCGTTATCGACTTTGAATCGATTTTGGACAAAGTTGGTAGATCCGTTTGCAGTAGCGAGAATGACAGTTTCGTCACCTCTGCAAACATCAGTATTATAAGAATGGGGATAAACTTGTAGGTTCCCACATTGTATATGTTGTCATTGAATTTCAGCAAAATCAGTATCCCCGGAAAGTAGATACAAGTAAAAAAGCAATAAAACACCAGCAATCGTTGTTTGGGTAAATAGTCTTCGTCCAACATAGCAGTATTTGCCAAACCTAAAATCATTAGAGTTGCCTTTAATTCCCAAAGCACCTACATTGACGAGTATATGTCGAACTATTTTAAGATTAGGCGCGAAGAATAGGTGAGTACAGTGGCGTGCAAATTTTTAATTTCTACAATGGTTACACACCGTATTATCTGCAATTAAAACTGCAGGAAAACATTAATACTACTACATACTTACGTTTACAGACAAGTTGATTAAAAATGTATGAACCGTAGATGTAATTTCAATAAACTATTCCTTGAAGATTGCAATAGATGAAACATATCTGTTATTTTAATCACATTACTGACGTCAATGCGATCAATCCGACATCAATAAACCTCTAAACAGTCAAATTTTTCACCGGGAATCAAATGAAGTTAATAGGCTTCGAACATAACCTCAACTGTCACGCGACAACTAAAAGAAATAGTTGGATTGTGAACTATGCACGTGAGTGATAAATACAGGAGAAGATGTATGAATGAGCTGTCTACTACTTGGTTCTACCGCTGATGGCGGTAGCATCGAGATGTGATTTGATTTTTCTGTTTTCATGTTGTTTAAGCGCGATCCATTCACATGGTTAATCGGTGTACAAAATAGTAAAACCAATCAATGTAAATTAGCACATAATTCGCATTTGCGTCTTTGTGAACCTAACACTATTGCGTTATCTAAAGATGTATAAAAACGTTCCATATTGGACGGATATTTGCACCGGCTGATCGAAATATATTGACTCATGGCGCCGAGTGGTCCAGGAAGTCCTTGAGGTCCTGGAAATGTCCTCGAATTTGTTACGGATTTTCCGCTGGACACCATGATTGCAATATCTTCAATCAACGCAATTGCACATGAGTAGGTCGATTTTTCTAGCACAGGCGAAAGGGTAGCGAAAGGCGCGAAAGGTAGCGAAAAGGAGCTGAAAGCGTCGAGGTAATGGTAGCGTCCTGTATTGACTGCCGCGCCTATTAGTGCTAGAGTTTTCTCTCTACATACAATTTGTGAACGCAGGATATTAAGTGAAATGGCTAATGGCTGCAGTAAAATTGATAAAAAGCAATTGAGATTACTTTGTCGAAATGGGGCCTACTCAAATCATTGATGTGGTTAGCGTATGAAATATTATTGACCGTATTACTTTCGAGAGATACCATTGTTCCATGACTCCTCTAATAAATATTACGTGAGTAAAAAACCTGTGAGAATTATAACGATAAGTGCAAAAGGATTTTCGTAATTCGGAACAATGTTGAAATGCAAGAATTATTTAATCTGCTTTTATAACTCCTGCTATCTATATTTTACCAGTAGAACAAGTACTATGTCTTATTCCTTGCCTGTTTATTGTGACAGTTAATTTTACTTTAATTGTACAATAACCATTCCGTGTTCATCATGCAGTAACGTACGCATCAATTTCTTAACAATCACCGATTAATAGACGAGAAATTATAACAAATCGAAATCATGATTTATGCGTCAATTAAAATATGACTAAAATTCAACGAGTTTAAAATGTTTAATCAAGTGAAATTTCAAAATTATTGCGTATATGCGATTGAGGTTTCAGGATGAGGTTAATTTGACTTAATATAATACGATATCAATGTATTTGATTAGCTATACGTTCTCAAATAAAATAGGACTCCGTTTTTTTCATGTATCGCATTGAATAACTTCATTTTATTACATAGTTGTGGTATATGCAGTAAAATTAGTATGTAAAAAGCGTACCGATGCAGTATTGTTGAGAGTTATATAAATACAATTTTTCGTTTGGCATTGTTCGAGTTACTTGAAATTTGTGCTACCTATCTAAAATGTAATAAAGTTGACTTACTTCTTTCATTCACGCTAAGTCCCCGTTGTTTCAGGTTGACAGAAAATGACAATATTAGAAGCAGAAGAAGACGAGGATGAGCTGCTGGTCCCTCCTAGGAAAAAGTTTTGCCTGTCGCTCTCAGGGCGCAGCAAATCACTCACTGCAAAAACAACTTGTCAGCCCCCTCGTACAACTACCAGAGGGGGCACTTTGAATAAATATCCTTTCCTCAACGGTAAATGAAATTGAAAAAACTGATACCACAATTACGTTTGTAGAACAGCGCTGTTCAAATTATGATATCAGTTATGATAAGAAGTGAATTAATTTAGAAACAGGTGAGAGCAGAATGTTAAATGGATATCGGAGTCAATTGCCAAACTCCCAGGAGGCTATGTGCAACACAGTAAATAACGGGACAGAAGGACTGCGGATAGCATCGCTATGCAATCTGGGCAACACATGTTTTTTAAACAGTGTACTGTACACCCTAAGATTTGCACCCTCCTTTTTACACAATCTACATCATCTGGCCACCGACTTGTCCAATTTGACTGCGAAACAACTTCAAACTAAGGTATCAGCTGCAAACTTGATATAAATTATTCCACCTAGTAAATTTGGCCAGCTACAATTTTTACTGTTAATTCAAACTGCCATTAAGTATTTGGGACAATACATTTGAATTATAAATTATTTTTGTACTTACACTGATACTGTAATTATAACTTGGTGTCCAGCAGTACTAGAAATCCTGAGAGTCCTGGAAATATCCTTGAATTCTACCTGTGTCCTGGAATTTCGATAAATACAATCTTTGACTTTACATTAATTTTCAAAGATTCGAAGATGCTCAATTTTTTCCAACAACTTTCCAACAAGCTTGTTTCCGAGTGATTAGAGTTGCCGATGATGAAAATTGTCCGCTTTTCCATGTAATTGTTTCTTCTTGAAACTCAATGTGGCTGTGAAAAAATGTTGTCATTTTTTTAAAAATACACCAAAACTAAGGAAACAAACCCTGTTAGTAACAATAACGTATACATCGATGCACCTGCATTTAATTCAAACATTTTTGATTGAATGTTAATTATATTATTATATAAAATTTTAATTATTATATGAATAATATTCATTGATCATTATTCCGTGATTATTATTATTATTATTAACAAAACTTTTGTTGTACCTGAGCAAAGTGTTGTTGACTTCGTTTCTCAAGAAAAAACTACTAAAATAATGTATCCTATAGGGCTCCTAGTCCTTGAAAGGTCCTGTACAAGTCCTGGAATTTTATGCCTGATGTTACTGCGCACCCTCTATAAGTCTTATTAGGCAATATATATTAATTAGCCATAACAAACCATACAAGAATGTTGAAATTCAAAATTGATGTTAAATTAATTTGAATGCCACTCACATTCACAAAGGCAACATTTCTTCGATTTGCCAATTTGATTAAAATATTCAGTCCTCATAAAAATATATTAAAAATGCTACCAATCTACTGATACTTCAGTTAAGCGATTTGATATAGCTTTCTAATTTGCATTGGTTGTTCTTGATTCACGTAGTGACAATTCTCTATGGTACCACGATTTAACAACTGCTTTGGTGTATAGGATGACCGAATTCCAAACCTAATAGGATTGCTGTATTCAGTTAGAATTTTGCATCCAGTTGATTATCTGGGGCTTATAATCAGATTATTATCTAGATGAACAGCACTGACTTAATTGCACTATTGGATTGGTTACAAAAATTATTGATATGCTTGTTAAAATTTGTTAGATGAAATCATCGTCACTTGGTAGAACTGGTGTATCGCTAACAGCAAGTGGCAGTCGTAGTTGGAGCAGCAAAGATCTTTTGGCATTAGCAGGTCCAATGGGAGATTCTAATAAACCTAGAATACAAGTGGCCACAGAGAAGTTACACGAGTTATTTGCAGCGTTGAAAATTTCGGAGATGAAAGATAACGGTGAACCATATCAACCAGATGCGTTCCTGCAAGCATTGAGGTAATGATTTTGTTAAATTTTCGATTTTTAACCAACTATATTACTTCAGGTACGTCTTTAACCATGGTTAAATCTAAATAGTGATATAATATACGATGATTCAATCAATGATTTCAGGGAGGTAAATCCTATATTTGAAGGCAATCAGCAACAGGATGCACACGAGTTGTTGGTTTGTTTACTGGACAACATACGAGAAACGTTTCAACTGCTTGTGAGGCACAGAGAGAGTGAATTCGGGCAGAATGGCGGAGGATCAGATTTGTACATTGATCAGGTAAATGATGTACAGTCTGAAACTAGTTCGAGTAAACGTGGCCTTCGCAAATCAAAGAAGAAGAAAAAGTTCTCTTCTAAAGGGAGCCTCAACTTTATCCAATCAAGTTCGAATGGAACAGCGCCACCCTCGAAACCATTAGAAAATGGTCACTTAGATGTTGTTGAAAGTAACAATGAACTTGCGGCACCTCAACCAGAGAGCAAAAAGTGCTTCATTTCAGAGGATTTTGAGGGGGTTAGCCTTCTTCGCACAACGTGTTTAGAGTGTGAACATGTGACTGAAAGAAAAGAAACATTTTGCGATATTTATGTTCCAATAGATATTGACCAATCCAATGAAAAAGGTGAGGAAATTCATACGTATTCACAGAATTGATCCTAGTTTATAAGATTGGAAATTAGCATATTCGTTTTGTAATACCTACATTTTTTTGCATGAATTCCTCCACATTTAGAAGAGGATAAAAGATTAATGGACAGTAGCGAAGTGTATAGGAGAGCCGTAGTAACAAGTGAACTCTTACGGGGCCGAGATAAATACTGGTGCGCTTGTTGCTTACGTTACAATGAAGCGCGGCGTGCTGTGTGTTTTCCTTCCTTACCCAGGCTTCTCATACTGCAATTGAAAAGATTCTCAACCACAGCAGGGTTAGTTACTTTCAACTGGAATATTTTACGATAAAATTTCAGGTGGCCATGATTTTTTAAAATTGGTGTACAACAACAATTTTAAGAATATCCGACATTAAAAAATTCCCTTAGCTTATTGCTGATATTACTAAAATTTTAGGTAAAAGTGGTAACTTTCGTCTAGGAAACAATAAGAAGACGAGTACTATTAAAGTTGGAACTCAGATTCAAATGCAATACGAATGCACGTGTGTCGCGTATGTTCCGATATACCCGCAAGCACGTATTTATAATGTGTACAATATAAATTTCAGGTCGATGGAGAAGATCAACAATCACATGCCAACACCCTTAACGTTGCAATGTTTTTGCGAAGATTGTATAAATGATATACCGGGCACAAGTAGTAGAAGAGAAACTCGGCATGTCTACAAATTGTATTCAGTTATTATGCACCAGGGAGCAACAATGACGGCAGGTCATTATGTGGCGTACACTCGATTACCGGACGAATCTGCATCGTCTGAATATTTTAATTGCGAACGTGATAATAAGCGGCAAACTCCAACACAAAATAATAGTAATACAACATCGGACAAATCATCTGGTTTAATGAAATTCTTTAGATCGAAATCAAATGTCAGTGAAAACAAAGAACAATTAAATGTAATAAGAGTTGGCTGTCGCAGCATGGAGTGTTGTGGTATTCGTAGAAGTAAACATGGTGGGTCATGGCTAGAGTGTGACGACGAAGTAGTTAGGATAATTCCACTGCGCGAATTTGAAGAAAAATTGGCTCCAAATCCGCGTAATTCCGCAACGCCCTACTTGTTATTTTACGTCAGGTCGACGACATAAGCATTCCTCTGTGCAATTAGACTAATTAATAGTTTATAATTAAATAAATCTAAGATTTAGACGTGACAAATTGTCATTTGATGAAACATTTATGTACAGAAAAGAATCACATGCGGCAGAATTGAAGCATAAATATTGGAAATCTTACAAAAGTGTGAATCACGTTGAAATTTCCAAATTAGGGGATACTACTTTCACTATGATCACCATATTTACTGCTGTAACCCGAAGTATTTATAACTTTATTTTTTAAAACGGTTTAGTACCTGGGCTAAGTGTATGGCTGCAAATACATTTTTAGTGCACGTATAACGATTGCTTTATACTATATGTGCGACCTAGTTTTCCAAATATTAATGAAAGGGAAATTTGTTGATTTGTACAATCGTACTTGCTTATACCTATACACTTGGAAATCGTAAGTAGATGAATTTATAAAAGAACAAATAAATATATTTCTAGTTAAACGCGACAAGAAAATGAGGGCAATAGCGGATGTAGAGGTCGAATATTAAAATTTCCTAAGATATTATGGACATCAAATATCTCGTTAAATATCTAGTTGTCCGTAGAATAAATGAAAACATGTATTTCGTCGTGTAAACATCGACGTTTTTAGTATTTGGTGCAGGTATGTATTGTATACATCCGTATTACGTAGAACTTGAAACTTTGTTGCAAAAATGAATATACAAATTGATACCTCCCAACACAGATCCATACGATGCAGGTAATAGAATGTAGCATTCACTACCTCAAAATAACCTGTTACACTCCATTTTAACGGTTCAATTTCATCTTAGATATTTTTATAAGTTCGTCACACGTTCTTCCAATACTCTGTTAGGTATGCTGACAAATTTGTTACTGACCTCTTAAGTTTATAGATGGATAACTGCGTTCGCGGGGTACTCTCGTTATTTCAATTCAAAATAATATAAGTATACAAAGTTTAAATGACATACAAAAAAATTGTCGTTTTGCAAGTAATATGACTCAATATTTAGTACTTGCGTTTAAACCAGTGAATAGTTTAAGTTCGCGAAAGAAATTAAATACCTGACAAATCCCATCATGAATTCGAAATACCCAACAGTAACATCTCTTTAGGCATTAAATATTATTTAGTTACCTTTACTCTGCCCAGTACAAAATGTTGCTGAAGTTGAACCAATGATTTTAATCATTGAACTGGTTTTAAATAGTACTCTAACTGCTATGATGTAATATAAGGCATATACACTTTTTTTTTTTTACTTATAACTTTTGAAATATATTTTCAAAAATGAATGAATCAATTTTGTGATTGCACCGTATTTATTTTCGTGCTCAGAGCAATGTAATGGTTTTCGACTTCCAAACGTTTCTGGCGTATATATTTTTGTTGAACACGTGGAAGTTTATATTTGACGTTACAAATATCGTTGTATTAAGAATAAGAGTTGATAGTGCGCTACCATTGGTTTGGTTTGATGAATCCGAATCTGTTGTTAAATTGTAGCCAGCACACCCAACTGGTTGTGAATAACATTATTTTAAAAATTTTATTTTAAATATGTTCAAACATGATGATTCAATATAATGTACTCATTAAGCACAAGCGATGCGGTAAAGTGACAAGAAATTTTACAGCTTTCCATAACTTGTTATTAGTTATTTATGTTCTTTAATGAATTAAAAACTGTATAGTTGAAGTGAATTTGTATAGGAAGATATAAAATAGCATTGCTACATCTTCGTAAGTTCATATAAATTTGTATCTAATAATATTTGCAAATTGTTTAATTTTTTGTAAAACGTATATTGTTATCGAACAATAAAGATCATCATTAATAACTAATGAATCACTAACATATTTATCAAATTTAAGTACCCATTCTATAATCGGTGACTCTTGAAAATATTCAATTGAAAAACCTATTATGCAGTGTTTCAAATCTTATTACCGTATTGTTAATTTTTTTTAACAACAGATAGGTCCACATTTCTCGTGTATAAAATTGTAAATTAGCTACCTAGTTCCAGGGTCAGCTGCCCCATGTTGTCATCATTCATTATTTGTCAGCCATGTTGATGTGGACATCAATATCTTCTGCTAAAAAAACGTACACGGATACAATATCAGTTATCTTAATGTATGTGAATTGACATTTGCACTGTATATCAGTCTTGACACCGCAAGCATAGACATGATACGAGATGTAGTTTGCATTGTCATAAATGTTAGACTTGATTTAGCATTACTGAAAGTAATCTCTCACGACTAGTATAAAGTGACATGTGATGTAGACAAGATCTGAGTAAATTCTACAGACATTCATCGGCTCGATAGGAGAAGTTTTTTTTATTGAAACATTTGTATTACTCTCGCTATTATCGAAAATGAAACTAAAATTCAGGATTGCGGTACTTTTACTTTGCTTTATCTCAAAATCAACATTCGGCGATACAATTGATAACGAAGTAGACCAGTGCTCATTACCGGAAAATTTGGTGAAAGAAATTGAAAGCTATGCCCCGACTGTTAACAAAATAATAAACGAAACTGTTAATGGATTGTATAAGGGTACAACATGGCAAGAGTTGGCCACATTTGTCGATAAGTTTGGTCCACGTTTATCTGGTAGTCAGGTTCTTGAAAATGCTATTGACTACATGCTCGATAAGTTGGTCAAACATGGATTGGAAAATGTGCACGGCGAAGAAGCAGTTTTACCTCATTGGGTCAGGTACATTACTTCGCTGTGTTCTAAAAAAAAGCCCAAGGAATAAATATGATTTGATTTTTACAGAGGTAAGGAATCCGCTACCTTGCTTCAACCAAGAGTGAAAGATATTGCGATGCTTGGATTGGGGTACAGTGTCGGAACGCCCACAGGAGGCATTACTGCGTTAGCCATCGTACTAAAGAGTTTCGATGAACTTCGTCAACGACGCACTGAGGTGCTATAAAATTCTTGCAGACATACCTGGACAAATTTTACGTTTTCTCTTCTTTTCATATAAAAACGTAGTACTTATGATGGATAATTTCTAGGTGCCTGGAAAGATAGTTGTTTATAATCAAGATTTTGTGAGTTATGAAGAAACTGTTATATACAGAAGCAGGGGAGCGTCAGAAGCTGCAAAATTTGGCGCAGTTGCAGTCTTGATCAGATCTATCACACCAGTTTCTATCTACTCACCACATACTGGCATGATGACTTATCAAACAAATATTACTAAAATTCCAGCTGCGTGTATCACAATTGAAGATGCGGCCATGTTAAACAGAATGGCTGACAGAGGTAACAAGCATGTCGATAATCTCCCATACTTACGTTAAGTATTTTCGATTTTGTAGAATATATTCATGATGATGAACTATGTTTTCAGGCGAAACGATGATGATCAATATTAGAATGGAAGCCCAGTCTCTACCAGCAGTCAAGTCTCGGAACACAATTGCAGAAATCATTGGAGCTGAGAACCCTGAGAAAGTAGTAGTTGTATCCGGACATTTAGATAGCTGGGATGTAGGCCAGGGTGCTATGGATGATGGAGGTGGTGCATTCATATCATGGAACTCTTTGAGAATCTTGAAAGCTCTAAATCTACGACCACGAAGAACGATAAGGTATATTGTTAATGACCCAGTGTCTGAAAAAATGCATTGCTACTTCAAAATCACAAGTCTCACAAGAATATATCGAAGCTTTAAGTCAATTTTGAATTAATTCTGATTAACAGAGAGTATTAGTATCCAAGGAAGAAAATTAAGTTTCTTAAATTTATAACTAGTAACAATTAGTCAGCTGGAAACATATACATAAATTATTAGAGTATGTCAACCATTACCAAACGTACCTTAAGCTGATTATATATTTTACAAAAGGGCTATTCTTTGGACTGGTGAAGAGATTGGGATCGTGGGAGCTCATCAATATATTCAGTCACATAAAGCTGACAGGCAAAATCTTCAATTTGTGATGGAGTCTGACATAGGTACATTCACTCCGATAGGACTTGCCTTTACGGGTTCGAAGGAAGCCCAATGCATTCTGAAAAAGATAATGAAGTAAGTTTATACTTAATTTGACATACGCATTTGCATTTTTCCTCTCATAAACGTTTTTCATCAAAAAGTTCTCATCCTTTTCATTACTTTTTAGCTTATTGGAACCAATAAATGCTACAATGGTTCGAAACCCAAACGAAGGCCCTGATATAACGGAATGGGTAGATTTAGGGGTACCAGGAGCTTCGCTGTGGAATGATAACGGCAAATACTTTTGGTACCATCATTCAAATGGTGACACCATGTCCGTTGAAGATCCGCATGCACTCGACCTATGTGCTGCATTGTTCGCTGCAGTTTCATACGTTATGGCTCAGCTGAGTGTTGATCTACCACATAATAACTAGTATTGCTCATTTACATCACCGTGAAATTACGTCAAGTTTATAGTAATATTTCCAACTTTTATAATAAAATACAAAATATATCAGAATCAGCTTACGATTAGTCTACAAAGAATTTTTATCGAGTTACTTAATCAATTATCAAACAGCTCTCTATATCTATTGCTACGCAGCGTAAACATAGTTGATTAACTAGAATTTGTTACAGAAGTACTTAATCTATTTTACTGTTGAAACACTTTGTCGAAATCCTATCTCGTTACGGAAAGTATAAAATAGATGTTTCTTGACTGCATTCTACTGGTTTGAAAATGAAGCCGAAATGCTGTAAAAAATCAGTTTAATTTAAATTCTTACATTAATAATGCCTAATATCTGTACAATAGTAAATTGTTATAGCATGTAACGTTCATTTTCCTAATCAATATATACTGCTGTCCAATTTATACACTAACACAACTGCGCATCAGATTTCAACTGCAAGAATAATACGTATTCCCTTTGCTTGGTGTACAGTACTTTTTTCTCCAACAGCAGCATATTACTTGATAGATAATTATATTCTACACTCAATTATTACAATTAAAATGTTACTAAACATATATTTTCCCTGTAAAAATCGTCGACTCAGATTAACGTGTCCTCGTCTTGGGTTTGAAATACCATAAGTAAAGAGTGCTGGGACGATGATCGCTGACTGTTTGTTAATAAGGCAGTTTTTTCTCCTCCACTTCCATTAATCGAACAATCAGGTGAGCTACCGTCGCATACAATGTAATTCGTTGTCGCGCTACTGGTAGAGGGTAGATCGTTGAGATCAGGTGAGGCCAAGGGCGGAGCTGATTGAATTCCGCTTTCCAATGACATGAGTTGCATACTATAAGATTCGCGATAACCGGAAGTACTCGAAGTTTGTGAAATCACGCTGGTATCTTCGTCCCACGATATGTCCGATTGTTGATGATTTCCACGACTATCATTGTGTCCTTGACGAGCAGATAGACTACGCTTCGATCGAATAGATGACGATTCAGATGGGATACCAGAAACTGATAGTTCCGTAGCTGTTGGTGGAGTCGAAGCCATCGGTTGATTGGAAGTATCTGGGGACTCCAATTTTATATGTGACACCTGAAAATTATTGTTTCATGTTTCAAATTCATCCTTGCTATCTTGTAAATATATTTCATTGAAATGTTATCAAAATAAGACTCTGTCATGTCTGTCTTGGACCGTCCAATCTGGTTTAAACCTTATTAACACTTTTGGGTACTATGCCATACACATACTTCAATACGACTCCTTCGACTTTTTCTTAAGCGAAAGGTTTTCTTGCTTTGTCCTGTTGAACGCTGTAGACGTGGTCTGATGCTGCGAGATTCCCCAGAGCTGTCCTCGGTTGGACTGCTTGGACTCAATTGAGTTGTTAAGGTTTCTCCTGCACACAAGGTGAAATAAATATATGTGTAAGTTTTGTATAAATATTCAATAGTTGCCGCTTTAGTGGAAAAAAAAATTACTACTCGTGCTACGTTTTAAAATTAGGAAGATAATTTTGTTACTCATCACCTCTTAGGATAAATCTTTTTATGATACGTATTTATACACTTTTATTTTATTGTGAAATTATCTTTCCAGAATTTTATTACTGAATTGAAAAACAATAGCAAGCATAAATGAAAAACTCATATAAATATGTACAATATCTTGGTTTAGTTATAGATTTTATAATGTTTGTTATAGGAATTTGAAAAGAAGAAAGTAACAAGAGTTCATTGCTACGAAATGATCGTGCAAAATAAAATAGATTTTACACACAGAAAGAGATACAGAAAGAGACAATGTGGAAAAAAGACATACGAAGATGGAACGAACAAACTGATCGATTATTTTATGCATTCTTGAGAAGCTAAAGACTTTTTTTTCGAATATATCGAGTACTTTTCAAAGATATCAACGCTGGCTTGTTCTTCTATTCTCAAACGCTACGAGACCGGGTGATATGAATTGATTCAGGAAGCATCATCCGGAGACGAATGATCTGTGATAACCGAAACCATTCGAAGTATCGAAAAACAATATTTTATACGTTTTCGATCAAAGGTGGTTGCCTGTTGCTGTTTTCATTTTAACAAAAATGATTTTACAAGAAGATGGAAGTCAAGACCGGGTCTAGGCGTGCTGCTAATGAATCTTGATATAATGGAGGGAGGAAGGATTTACCTGAAGAGTGCCTAAACTCTACAGAAGAGACAAAGCGCAGTTTGGACGTCTTTTGATGAGGTAATATAGGGTGAGACTTAACATTGTTATGTTCATCATTAGCAGAAGATGGTTGGGATCTATCTGAAACATGCCACATTGAACGTCTAGTATGAGGACAGAACGATCATCAGACAGTAGGACTGACCACTCCATTGTGTAATGTTGTAATTCACATCTATATATTTACAGAGAATATTATTTGCTATATATAGATTATTGTTTATGAAGTATATTTATAGATAGAATAATTATGAAATAGAAAATTTGAATTGTGGCAAAACGATGGACTTTTTTTTGGTGTGGTTTTTTTGTTTTGTTTTGTTTGTTAATAAAAAAAATTGCATCGTAATTTTCACATCTTGTTCAAAGTTAAAGAAATGTTG
The DNA here is from genome assembly GCF_021155785.1 of Neodiprion fabricii. Taxonomy (NCBI): domain Eukaryota; kingdom Metazoa; phylum Arthropoda; class Insecta; order Hymenoptera; family Diprionidae; genus Neodiprion; species Neodiprion fabricii. The sequence goes on from NC_060239.1 coordinate 11,054,511, forward strand.
ATTTCTGCACAATTTATAATTTTAATATTTGGACAATGTTTTACTAGAAAAATAATAATTACTTCGCTGAAAAATGGGAAACCAAGGATCAAATATAACATAACATACAAATGATTTTAGATATCATTGAAAGAATACTCTGTTTAAGTTGAAATTATTCTGTGTTATTATAAGTATATTGATTTTTATGTGAGCTTATTTTCAGTAGAGGGAAACGTTTTAATTCGAGAAAATGAAGTTGACGGCGGAGCGCATGTGTAAAACAAGCACTGATTAGTCTTATGGCTGTATTTCGTTGTTTTGAACGTTAAGGGTATTGCCTAGATTCAATACCCTTTGTTTTTAAGTTAAAGGCCGAGTGAATATCGCACGGCTTTCGAAAAAATATAATTATTAATTTAAGTTAATTATTTCGAAACAATGATCGATGTTATTTATCTCGTATTCGTTTCGTGTTACAAAGGAAATTTTTTTTTGAAATCGTCACCATCGGTATATCTTTAATATTTGATTCAAACCTAAGATGACCGAATAGTTACTAGCAAGGTGAACAACAAATGCAACGTTTTGTATTTATTTTTCTCGCACAAAGCACGGGGATGTTCCTATTTCTTTTCTGGTTATATCAGGCTAATTTACACTGGTGACAATCTCTCTGCATTCTCCTGGTCTCAACCGCACGATTTGGTTACAGATCACAGGATAAAGAAAAGTCCGCATCTGCAACTAGGCAACATCCTTAAACCCCCCCATCGAAAGTGAAAGTATTAAATTATTATCATTGAACAATAAACATGTAATGGGAAATTGTTCAGCTAACTGAATTGTTGATATGTTGATCCTTTCTTACATTAGTAGTGAAAACACCACAGAATAAGAAATCATATATTCACTCAATGCAAGTAATAATGGGACAAAAAATAATTCGAACAAAATGCAATTTACAAAGTTATTAGTGTATTTGAATTAGAAGTAGAATATTTAGTGATTACGGTATTGTTATTTCAAAAATATATCGATAGTTACACCACTGATATTGATATCAGTGTGTAAATCATATATATGTATATATATTAATATATATATCATCACCATCAGCAACGATATATATCGTACATACAAATTAAGGTGGTCGTTAATTCGGGTTTGGAGAAACTTTCGGCGCGACGCCCTGAGATTTATGCCAAACTGTTCGAAAATAATGTGTTAAAAATTTCACTTCGCTAATCAACGGAACGTCGTGCACCATCAAGATCGAATCTCCTCCATTGAGAATTGATTCTCGAGTAGATATTTGACCTACATTATTTTTAATCACTGGGGGCGTTACGATGAAAATTTGTCTATTCCCAAATTAGAGACCAGCCTAATGTATAAATACATATATCTGTGTAAGTAACATAATTGTCTGTTGCGGATTGACGAACGATGATCACCGTATCTAGAAGTTAATTCAATTTTACTCCAGACTGATCAACATATTGCAAAGAAAGGCACAAAAGCAACTATATGTATATGTATAGTAACGAAGTGGCTACATAATGATAATGGGATACCAACTGTTGGATAATACCATTGTCTAAATACTGCTATGTAATAAGTTTATCATAATTACATAATATATGGCAAATCAATATGTAACGAATATGCTAAGGGAAAAAACAACACAGGACAAAATGCAACAGAAGGTGAGTGAGTACGATTAGAATGGTATCAAGAGTATATTAATATTTAGATACGTAATAGTGTGAAGCATAAAGGATATACACACGTAGTATATGAAAAAGTGTGATAATAATAAGTATAGACTTGCGTAGATTCTGTGTGCTTACCTCTGTTCCCTAGCTAGCAATGGAAGCAACGTAACATCAGTGTGTCAATATATCTGAATCTCAGGTACAATACTTTATCTTCATGATTGTTTTTTTTTCTTTCTTTTCTCCTTATACGTGGTTTGTGTCATTTGTCACGCCTTTCAACTTATTTAAATATACTAGGTGTATATTTGAGATCATCTATAGAGTGTCGGTGTAACTGAATTAAGCTCAACAATAAACAATAAATGATGCCAAATGATACATTTAATTTGTTTTCACATACGTGGAGCTTATGGCATTACCCTCTCGACGAGAATTAACATATTTATTCAAAACAATTTTCTAATTGTAATTAACAATGCTAGTCAAAGAATTAGTCAAAAGTAAATCGTAGATCCAGAATTATTCCGAGTAAGAAAAAGTAAATTATTCATTGTGGGAAGAGTTGATCGAATAATTCGTAGAACGATTGCAGTCAGACATGTCTCAGTTATAATTTAGAAAAATGATAAACAAAACTGCGTAAAATCCTGATCAATAGTCGTGTATTCAAAACTATGAAGATAATATTGCATTTTGGTATGATTTAAATTACGAAGTATCTACATTTTATAAGTAGGATTACTTTTGTGTGAGCACCTGCTGCAGTGCCATAGACAATGGCTTGATCCAACTGTGGTACCTACTGTGTTTATCTGTCAGAAGTACTTTGGTAAACGGCTTGTGTCTGTGGGAATTTCATTTACTATCTGCGAAAGACACGCAGTATGATTCACGTCTCGACGTTACAATATTGTATATATAAAGATCTGGAAAGATCAGATCAGCTATAATATTGGTAATTCAAGTATTATACTTGAATTATTTACATTTTAAAAAGAAATATAATATAAAGATTCCCTTGACTTCACGTTCGTCATTGTATCTCAGTTTGAAAATGAACAATAATCAGAGATTAAACAAGTGTAGCCTTCATGCAAAATACTTCTGACATTTTAATTAATATAATTACGTTGATCTACCGTTAATTTGTTTTGTTAGGAACACAAAATTTAAATTATTTGGAAAAAAGTCAGCGAGAAAACAAAATTAAATTAAATACCTGTCGAAATTGGCTGATCCGTTTGCACGTCCTTAGTACTGTACTCGCTGACTTCCTTCAATGTTGTTGATCCAGCACTTGTACTCGACGCAGAGCCTGGAACGGAATGAAAAGTTGAAGATAAGAAATAGAGTCCAAATCTATAGTTTGAATTAAATTAAGCCTCGACAAACTGTGTACGATTTCTCGTACACGTACTCCATGTAGACGATATTCAAAACAGAATGTGCTTTCTTCAAATCAAAGCAAGTGTATGTTGTAATCAATGAGATAACGCTCGCATAACGTTCGCGTTGTCGTATTACAAATATCGTAATCGTTCTAATGATACGGGCGTGCCCCTAATATTGTAAATATCATAGTCAAAGCATTTATCATTGAATATATGTGCAAGGGTGCGACTCGATGCGATTCCTATGCTGGTATGCCGCTGGAGATCGGATAGTAAAATTTTGCTAAAGTTGAAGACGGGAGACAAGCATACCTCTGGTGACATTAGTAGTTGGTTGTACTGAAGTTGGTGGATGTATGACAGGGAATTGAGGTTGAATCGCATGTGCTGATTTTGGGATGAGTGATTGATTGTAAGTGTGTGGTGGAGTTGGATGAGACACTGGTGTAGGCTGAGAATGTTGAGAGGGAGTCTCTGCAGGGGTACGATTGATATGAGCACGCGAACCGAGATCCCCTGTAAGTAAGTCGATAAGAGAAGGTCTCTGAGTCCGTCCATGTTGCCCCTCGTTGCTATTCGGTATCGCATTCGGAGCTCCTGGGTGCATGTCAACTACACTTCTTTTTGGTTCCGGTTGCATTTCGTCTGAAGAAAGTCAAGAGAATTTGGCGTATATTTAACAATTAACTCCACATCGTTATCCTGGCATTGCAGGATACAGTTGAAGACATGCTCACCGAACTTACGGTCGTCGATTTCCTCTTTCAGATCTTTCAGATCATGAGATAAGTCAGTCAATAAGGTACCGCGTGATTTTGGAACCGGCATACCAATTCCATTGATTTTTTTTCTAATAATGCTCTGCATGTTTCTCTCGTGTTCGGATATTGGTGGCTGCCCAATTTTGTGCACTATAAAGGGTAACATTTGTATGTAAAGAGCTGTCCGATGAGTGACTACAAATTCCAAAAAGTCCCACAAATGTATCGATGCCTCGTTGCGCTTGTTCAAAAGTCGCATGGTGCGTAAAATTCTAGGCCATTCTGTCTTCAGTTCTGCTTCGAAGCAAATGATCATAATCTTCAATGCTAAAGGATAAAAAGATTCAAAATTCTGCACACACTGTGTGGATTTTCTCGGATTTCACAATCCGTCAAGATATTATTAATTTATTGCATCAGAAAATATCATTACGTACCTAAGAATGCAACTTGATACAATGTTAATGATATTTTTGTTGGTGCCTTTGCATCCCTGGCAGTGAACGTCAAGCTACCGGTTCTCATGTCGGTCGCGGTTTTTAAATTTTGTGCTGTAATGGGAGCAGTTTTTGCCGTCGGTGGCCACAAGGTATTCAAAACAGCTGTCAGAGTAAAACTTATGTCTGCCTGTCTCAATTTGGGAACATCTGGATGAAAAATGGGTTAGATTATTGAATGAAGCATATTCTGTAGGATTGATTATACGTAATCGATTGGTTCAATGAAGAATACGGAAAAAAAAAGAAACTTTAACATTTGCGCATGGTTATCTTACCCCTTCTGCCCGTGCCAACACGCAAGAATAGAGGTATTAGTAGATTCAGAAGTACACTTTCCGTTCGATTTTGAGTAGAGAACATTGATTGCCCTCCGCAGACATTCTCCAATGAATAAACTTCCCCGAGAGAAATTACGTGGAGAGCTATCAAGCGTAATACTGTTGAACAAAAATGCTGCGGTGGTATTTGACTCATTAGAGCAGCTGATGCAGCCGATGCTACTTCCACCAAGCCAGTTGTATCCCCAATTATGAGAGCCTAGTGGATAAAAAAAAGGTGCACATAAATATGTAGCAAGTACCTAAGTATGGTCGTAAGAAGAAAGAATTGTACAAATAACTTTACCTGGCACGTGCTTAGAAGTGTCTTTAAGTGTTGAAAATGAGCAATGTACGGATATCTTGACAATGTTTCATAAACACCCTTCAACAGATCACCCGCAGCTTCCCAGTCGGTGTTTCGTCTGATTGAAGCTTTTTTATAAATTTTACTAAATGTTTTGTCAAGTCGTCGCAAAATAATTATTAAAGCTGGCCTCATATCGTCGTTGGACCATTCGGTAGATGGGAGTATATCATTCATGTATCTTCGCAATCCTCTGCAACCCATTGTGTCGGAATCGTAGGGTGAAATCTTTAGAAGGCTGTGAGCAATGTCCGCTAGTCTCTGAAACGAATCGTGTCAAACTTACTGTCAAAACTGACGGACTTCGATAATATCTTCCATTCTTCTACTATATGTGTTACCATAATAGTCACTCACCACGTGGCACTTGGAATCAAGCAATTCAATTGCTTTACCATCCTGAGTTGCTTTTTTATTCAATTCGGCAAGACGCAGAGAGCATCTAGCAAGGAAGTCTCCTACCATATTCAGGAGAGTATCTCTTGGTCTTCTGAATTCAGTCTTATGGCAATTTTCCGAGTCTTCGTTGTCTCTGTCGTACAGAATTTTCGTCCTCGAATGTTCTATATATTTATTGTGGGTTTCATCATCAAAATCAAAACCAGGCGAATACGGACCTTTACCGTAATTTCTCTGACTGGAGCCTTTATGTTCCGGGCTTGATCTCTGCGGCCCGTTGTAATTTCTGTATGGAGACGCGAAACATATTTTATATTATCGAGAAACAAGTATCGTTACTTTTACATACTTAGTCAGAGCTTCGGAGTTGTTGACTAATGTCTTCACAGCAATGGCTAATTGATTAATAATTTCCTTTTCAGTTTTTCCTTCTTTGTTATAAGTAGGTGATTGAATTTGCTGCACATAACAAGGTAGTATTGCCTCCAAGATGATCTACAACATTTACATAATACAATATGCACATTTATCACATGTAAAAAGGTCACCAAGATGTCAGCTATACGAAGCCTCAAATACAATTTACTCAAAGTGTTTGTAACAAACCAGCATTTGTTGCCCACGAACTGAATCAGCTGCATATGCAATAACCATAACGCAAAGAGAGATACAGTCCAAAACTGTAACCATTTCATTTTCATCGTGGTAACAAAAATCAATAGCCTTTAGCGGTTTATCTTCTTTCACCAATTCGCCAATATTTACAGGATCCGGTGATGGGGTTTCCAAGCTTAACAAAAGATTGAACAGGCAAGTAGACGCAACCTGAAACGTAAGATCTCGTTATTAATTGATTATTCAATTCGGGATCGCGTTACCAACGTCTGTATAAAAAATAACCTGCCTTATGCGCTTCCCCGTGTACGCTCATTTCATCGGTGTCTAAAATTGCCGATACGCTACCAAACATTTGAAGTATGAAAGGTTTTCTGTTCATAAGATAAAATTGTTTGACAGCGTATTCAACGGTAGTCTTCACCAATTTGTTTGTTTGATGATTGGAGTACAGTTGCAATAACGTAGGCATAATTAGTAAGTATCCATTTGTTGAGAATATATTTTTAAAATTGTGAGCAGCATTGATGTATGTAGCCATTACGTATCTCAAAATACACGAATCTTCACTGTGGAGTATTATTGCTCCGTTTAGAACATTGAGAAACAGATGAATGTCACCAGAATAAGCAAAATTTCCTGCCATCGCTTCAAACATTCGAGCAATTAATCTCACCCACATAAATTTGTGCAATACATCTAAGCCGAGGAGTTCCTGAAATATAAATTCCACAATTCAGAGCCTAAAAGTTGATAAATCTGTCACAAATTTCTGTACTTCACTGTCATCTATTGTTCAATAAGGCATTTTCAATTTTTAGACAAACTTTTAAAGTATTTTACTGCATAAATCCCTTTATCGTCATAGTATCATCACTGTAATCGATCAGAAACATAATCACCTTCCCAATTTCTCCACCTTTGTAGAGATCGAGGTCAGCCTCTAGTGCTTTTCTTGGAAATGAAGGAAGTTTCATAAGTTCTTCGTGTAAAAATACTACTCTCTGGACAACCATATCCACATTTTTCAGAATCGCCCACGTTAAGAGCACCTTGCCGATCTCTACAAACTTATGAATCAATTCCTGACGCTGTAAGGCATTGAAGGCTTCTTCGGGTTTCATGTGTACAAGTTCAAGTTGGGGGTACTGAGACCGCTTGAAAAAATAGTAATCTCGCACGTACGAAGTCGGGTTGTGTATTTGGTCTGGAAAAGTACTATTTTGTAAAAAAAAAATGCTTAACGTTACGTAAATAAACGTTGTATCAATAAAAATGATCAAAAGCGACTCACGTGTTTTGTAGTCGATCAAAAAATATTCCTTATGTTTACTTTCTTCTATGCCAAAAAAATCCACAGATTCTCTCAAGATCTGACAAAATTGCGTGTCTTCTTGTACAGGAAATTGTGACGGGATTCCACCCGCATCTGGATCCTGCGGACCGTGTACTATAATCTTTTTAGCCGATGGTACATTGGCCGTGAGAAGAATGGACGCATCGCACTGCTCTTTTCTCAGTATTTGCTTCAAATCTTTGAACATTATTCCATGTACGCTGTGTACTACCTAGATGGAAATAGCATACATTGTACGTCGCGTCGTTGAAATAAAATGTGGGTGATAAATCTCGCGGTGCAACTAAAAACAGACCATAAATACGTGTAACAAGGTCGTGAGTTTTCGAGAAAAGAATAAGAGTTGTTATCTACCATCCATAGTATTGACAAAGCTGTTCCAATGAGCTTTTGTCCTTCTTCATGCGGTGAACGTACGTAAAACATAACATATCCTATGATGTAATTGTACAGAGCAAAAGCGGCCTGTTGTGGAAGTTTTGGAACAAATCTGATGAGATGTCTAAGGATTTTGAACATCAGTTCCTGCTTCTCCCTTGTCAAACGCTCCAAAACGTAGCGTAAAAACAAAGCACTGTCCTCTACCAAGCAATTCCAAATCACCTATTGAATGTAATTAATTATTGTTATTTAATACGGGTAAATTTAAGCTTAAGTAGAAGGTTGACTCGCCTGATAAGCAACTTCATAGACTGCGTTCCCGTCTTCAGAAACCGCAGCGTCGTCTAAAAGATTAATTATTTGTATAACAGCTGAACACAAAGACGACGGGAACAACGACAGAGCAGATTGTCCGTGATGCGAAGTGTTTCTGGGTACCGATTCGCCTGGATCTTCGTCTCCTACGTTTCCTAGAAAAACAAATTGTTAAATTTGCTCAACACATTACTAAGTCGTGATGTCAATTTTCTCTAAATAACCGAGGATACCTTCATCATGATCGTCGCCAACAGGACTGGGCTCGTATGCCGCTTGTACCGTAATTGGTATAGTGGTAATTAAAAAATTTTCTCTCTCCTCCCGTTTTTTGTCATCCTGTGCCTGGAGAGCTTTTTTTATAAGTTCAGTTTGCTGTTTCTTACGAGTTTTCGTTGCTGTCACCAACGACCTCTGGAATGGAATAATACAAATGCTGATAAACAGAGTAAAAATAATGATACAATTTAGCCAGATCATGAATTTGCCATTTACTTACATGACGTTCCTGATTAATCGTTACTTCTTCAACTTTCGTTTTAACTTGAGGCATCCATGGTGGATCGACAACTGGCAACGATTCTATTCCAATTTTAGGAGAAGGCAATGTGAATTCTATACCAGGCGGTGGGACTTTGAAGGTCATATGAGCAGTTTCCTCCATACGAGGCCAAACCTGATATCGGAGTTTCCAAAGTACTTGAAATCTGAGAATAGCGTTTATTCTAATTGTGGTATTTGTATGATGTAGGCCGTGATGCATTATATCGCTTGCTTGGTTCGGGGCTCGCACTGCCGAAATGATAAACAAGGATGCCGCTGATGCGGCAACTTCTTGGTTTGATTCAAGCAGAAGTTCCCAAGATACGGAAAGAATATCAACAAATAATTCTTCTGACATCACAACGGCGCCTTTAACTAATGTTGCTAATGGTGTATGGAAGGCATCTTTGACCTGTGGGTAAGAGTTGTGTCTTGCTTTAGTTTATCTCACACCTACGTTCATTTGTATTCTATGAGTATCGATACAGAGTTGCGTGCTTAACAGAGAGCGTAATATCTGAATTAAAAGAACTCGTGTTCTGTGCTTTTTACTCGACATAAATTAGTTAAGTGGACTGAAAAAATTTCAACTTTAACTTAAAGCGCAACATTAAAAGCTTTTTATGATACAGTACCACAGATGAAGAAGCGTCGATCTACGACTATTAGAAGAATATGCCCGCTCAAAGAATAATGACTGTTTCGATCACATTTAAAAAAAAGAAACATCTGAATTATACATAGAGCGGTTAGATTACCTGAGTTTTTATGTATTTTGAAATTGGTGGCAGGTTTTTGGATCGATTATCTTTATCGGGTCTTTTCGATGAATCTTTCCCTCTGTCAAAATCTGATTCTGCGATATCTTTAGATGAGTCTCTGTGCCCTCCGATCAGTCTACCAGATTGAGAACCATCCAAGGCTCTCTCAATCCTGAATGAATTATTACATTATTAACAAGCTCAACAACGTAAATCGACTAAAATTACAAATTCAGATAAACCCACCTGTCTTTTCTGCCCATGCTATCTTTTCGACGAACCGGTGAGACTTGAGTACTGGCTTGATCGGAAACCTTGCGACTTCGTTTATCTTTTTTAGTATCATCTTTTTTATCTGTATCGAAATCGAATGTACCAGTTCCATTGATAATCCCGAACTCCTCTCCGTAAATTTTTCTAATCGATTTTATAAGCCTGGCGCTAGCGCGCATTTGTCGTCGATAACATATTGGGTGGCAGAAATTTTGATGAGAACAATAAAAGTTGAAGGAATTTGCTATTTGCACAACTACCTGAAAGTGCATGAAAACATTGTGTTTCATTTATGAAAAGTAAATAGATTTACACAAATATTGTGTTTGCTTACCTTTAGCCAGGGAAAATTTTTATTGGTTTCATCAGTGTCGTTGCTATCACTTGGACTCTCAGGAGGTTGATCATCGCTAAGTATTCCTGGAGATTCTTCGCCGCTTACTTCGCCACCAAGTCCTGGTTCGGAAGTATCACTCCTGTCTGATAAAGAGCTCACTTTCCTTTTTGACTGAATAGAGTCTGCACGTTTTACAGTATCTAAATTAGAACCAAAGCGCAACACATAATTGATATCTTTGTTGGTTCGTAAAATCGACTCGCGATACTACGAAACTATTATTTGACATCTGGTACGAAATTAACAGTTGGGAGTCGCTGTCTTTATAACAATCTGTCTTGTTCCCAAGAGGAGCTAAGATAGTAATAAACTTACAAGTTTCACCCTCTCCATCTTTTCCATCTTTGGTGCCTCTGCGTAGCTTCAAGCTTCTTCGTTTAAAGGATCCAGTGGGATTACCTGCTGTTCCACGACGCAATAAAAATGGACGCCCCTGTGGAGCAGGAGCACGTTTACTCTTCTCCTTTTCGTTAATTTGTATCTCCTCCCCTTGAATTGTTACAGTAGACTTGCTACTACCCTCCGATTCATTGTCCGGCTCGTGCAGTACAAAACTAATCTTTCTTTCTGCAAGGTATAATATACATGCGAGATGAGAAATTTCAAGAGCAGATACTTTAACTGTTGGACTTGTAAAGAATCTCGGAAGACTCACCCGCCTCTCGATCTCCAGCAATCGACTGGAGACTTTGTGCCGATGTCTGGGAATGCCCCATTGAAGAAAGTGCCATACTCCAACGGCGATTGGCTTCACGACTATACATTCTTTCCCATGGTGGAGGTCGTTCCCGAGTTGACAGTCTGCTGGACTTTGGCAAAGTCTGATATGTCTCTCTCAAAAATGCTGTTATTTCCAAAAGAAGTGTACAAGCCACCAGGCGAAGAGCAATTGGACATTGAGATCCATAACCATTGATACTGGCTGGAATATGCATCAGTGGGAAATTTTTCAGATCGAGGTCAACCGTTTCACATGCAATAATCCACTACTAAAAATATAGTGGTCATGAGCCGTCATTGTAAATCATTTAATAGTGAGCATGGGATTACCTTCATCGAGAAAGTCCTCCTCCTCATCCTCCACCACAAGTTCCTTCTGTTTATTTTCGTCAGAAACCATTGCCGTTATGGCATCTACGTTATGCTTATCCTCAGCAAGCATTTCTTCTAGTCTTGTACCAATGGCCTAAAGGTAAAAGTCGAATATTGATAAGTGAACACAAGGTCTCGTAAAATTCCATTTTGACATTCAAACCATTCCTAGTCACCTCTGCCCATTGGTAGAACAATTTTCCAGCCGACCGCTGCAAAACGTGTGTTCGTCGCAGACCAGTAGGTGCATTGCGACTGTTAAGTGGAACGGAAGGGCGAAAGATTGGGAAATTTAGTTTCATCCATGTCGGCCAATGGCCTTTATTGCATTGGTGTACAAGATGAGCACATTCCAAAATGAGTGCGGCACGAGCTACGACAGGTGCGTGTGGCTAGATGAAAGAGAAAGTTGTACTCGTAGAAATTATAGTTGAATAGCTTGTCATGATCAGCTGAGATCCAAAAGATATTTGATAAACACTTACCAAATCCAGGATGGCTGCCATCAAATGATGATCTGGTACGGAGCCTGGTTGACAAGTTTCCAGTAGAAATGAAAACCTCAGCATACCAGTGTGCACCAAGGAAATGGGAACCATTTTTCTTTCTTTCAATACTACGAATTCTGATTCCCTGGATGCCTCGCCGATATCCATAGAATTTTTTCGGCTGAAATCTGCAATGAGTGGAGTACAAAATAAGATCCGTTGATTTTCAGGATCTCTGTCAACTTACAACATCCTGGTGCTTCTTCCAAACTCTCTTTCTTTTTTCCCTTTCCTAATCCAATCTTATTCAACTGATCCTCCATTCGACGCTTTGCTTTCTGTAGCGTTTGGCCAACCCTAAAAATGGATTGATTTGAATTCTCACACAAAGTGGAAAGTCATTTGGAAACGAATAGGCATTAGCATATTGAATGACGTAAAAGGAGAAGAATTCATAAGCCATGTTTCATCTTTCATCGAACTCGCCATTTTTCTTACCCTCTTCCACCTCTTGAAGTACTCCGATAATAGGCATGATGTATACTTGGTTGCCTGATGAAACTACCCTCTGTTGGAGATTCGCTGCTATCATGGCTATCCGTGGAATCAGTTCGGCCGTATTCTTTTCGGAACCAATTCACTAGAAATCGAATGTGACAGACTTACGATCTGAATGAACGCGGATGAATCAAACAATAGTAGAGTCCCCTACCGATTCCTCCAATTTGAAAGCGCTTTAATTTTCGCGACTTTGCAGATCCCATGCAGGACTCAGCAATTCCTAAATTTCGCTCGCTTTGCCTGGGAGTTAGAATGTAATGTTTCCTTCGCAAATTCCCCGACGGACTTTGGCTGATCTTTGCATTTTCTTCACTCATTTCCGTCTCCAAGAGGCTCTGCCAATAAGCATATAATTATTTTAAGCCGACGTAGTCTTTTCGACGTAATGCTGTTGTATCTTGTATACCTACGGCACATGTGGAGGAAGTGCTCCGCTTTTTGAATAAAAATTTACGGGTTCCTCTGTCATCCATAACGTAGCACGAGTCGGCGCCAAGGTCGATGTTTTCTTCTAGTTCCGATTGATGTATGTGTCTGTAATTAACATCTTCAGCTTTACGTTTCAGCCAACTTTGCAAGGTGAATTGTAGTTGTTACCTTATGACACGAGTTGTTTGAATATTGCTGTTACTTCGTTTGTTGGGTCTGTCAGCAGAATCTAGCAAACCGCTGAGAGCAACTCGACGGAAAACTCCACCGTGAGCTTCCTTAATGTAAGTCATTAACTGCCTGAGATCACAATGAATGGTCACATTTTCCTGAGACTTCAGTTCCTTGAAAGATTTTACAAATCTCGTGACCAGAGTCTTAAACACGTTGCACATTATTTGCCCCTCTATACCACGACCTCCGCCCCCGCCTAGGCCAGCACCAAAATTAGTTGCGTACCCTCCCTGTGATGCAACATCTGGAGATTTGCTCGAGGTTCGTTTCTGGTCTGCAGCGCGTTAGAGGAGGAACAGAAAAACAGGGAGAAAATGATTAGAATCTGAAAAACTGGTCAGAATTTTACCTGATGTTACTCACTAAGTGGAGATAATAACGAACTTGGATCTACGCAGAATCCCACATAAGCGTGAAAGAAATCCAATATCTCTGGTATGGGTTGATCACGAATCATACTTCGTAAAAACTTTGAAAACTGTCGAGAACTTGCGCGATGTAATTTGCACAGTATTGTTTGACCTTGCGACCGAATAAAGTCCGCAGGTGGACCACGCATGCCTTCCGCACAACCGTGTGGACAGCCCAAGTGTTTCAACACTCTGATCACACAATTCATCAACAAATGATGTGGAGTTACTTCCACCCCGGTGCGTCTACTATTACTTTTCTGTTGCTGGTCATTCGTCGGAGAATCGTGCTTACTTGGAGCCTTGTCCGACTTGCCGCTATTAGAGCCTGCGTAAGGTATTCGAGTGATAATTCCAATCACGAATAAAGTCTGGTCCATTTAATTTCAAATTGAAAGTGTAAGTTGAAGGAAGAAAAAAACAACAATTCATACCGGCGTTGCTGTTAGTCGCCTCGTCGCGAAGACATTGTTTCAGCACTCCCATGTCCATCAGTAGTTCCAACAGATTTAAAATGTTCTCACAGACACGCAATGTACAGCACAAGTTATCCCTGAGTGCTACCGCGTGTACAGCCTATTTACAATAAACGGAGAGATCTAACTTCTCAAAGGTGAACGTATAAAAAAAAAGTTAGTGTAAGTCATGTCTGAATTTCATTATACGCGTTTCATACCTTGAGTACTACTTGATAATCTACGTCGCCTTCTTTAGTGATGTAGCAAGCTGATCCTGGAGCCTCGGGAATTTCTTCTCCGGTATACGTGATATTGGAATCAGTTTGCGATCTTGTAAGACTGGGCTTTCTTTCAAATCCTAATCGACTACCGTGCAGACTGGCTGCATCTAATTGACTATCGATAGAGCCCTGAAACGCGTAAGAGTTTTTTAAGATGACAGAATCAATGTACAGAGGGATAGAAAAAGAATATGGTACAGAAACACTGTAGATTTGAAAATTCTGTTTACCTGACGTTTCATATAATCCGGAGACGGTGTAGGCGTGTGTTCGGTCACAGTGATTATAGGATTGGGAACAGTGTAAGATTGACTGTAAAATCGGCCCTGCTTTCTTTCAACGCGGGTGTCGCCTATGTATCTGGAAAAAATATTCTGTAAGAAATCTGCTATTAATTTAATAACTCTATATGCATGCGTTATGTTACATCCTAAAACCAAGCACTAATCTTTCTAACTACTGGCCTATTCTTTTCATTTCTCTTTTTTTAGTATCATGCTAATTTAATCTGTAATACCGACGTATCAAGCATTAACATGTTTTCAATGCTGAATTAATCGAAGGTTAAGAGGCTACAGCAGCTTGTACGGAACCGCTTTACTGGAAAATTATCCCACGTCTACAAAATTATTATCAATTACATACTCCTGCGACTCTATTTTGTGCAGAGCAAAAGCAGAGAAGTAGAAAATCCTCGCAAAGTTCAGGCTCATGAATTGATCTTTGGAAGGGATATAGGAAGCTTCGGAGACGGTTCGTAAGACGTAAGAATGAATCTCATGGCATGTGTTTAATGTGTTTAGTAAAACTGGCTAAAAATATAAAATAATCGCGTTTAACGATTGGCTTACTTCGTCCTTTTTTTTTTTAAAAAAAACCGGAGTAGAAGCTCATGGATCCTTCCAACTTAAGAGATGGTCCAATTTACATGCCTCGAAATGAATGAGGAGGAGTCTTTCTAATAAGTGTAAAGCAAAAGTATTAAATGAAGTTGAGATTTTTTAACCATTGTCGTCGTCAATTTGTTAGAATACTCCTCTACTTTTGACATTACAGAAATTAAAGTAACTCCATCATGAAGATAAAGGATAAAATTGCGTTGGTATATAAAATGGGATAGAAGCTTCGGACGCTTCAATTGTATTATTAGGCTCCAAGGGTCTCTGGAAGTGGGCTTTTCAAGGTAAATAAGGGAATTCCGTATTTTGCATCAATTGCGGTGAGTTCATCATCACTGTGTTCAACAGGCCCCCTTCAAGAGATCCTTTCTGTAATTATACAGCAGATGGTGCTTGTCCTTAGAAAATGATCTCACGAAAATGATCTCACGCCTAGCAAAATGTAATCGACTACGTAATTTGTTAGTTCTCTATCTTGTGGAGAGCAAACACAAGAGAACAAAGAATTCTCGCAGAGCTACCCTTGGAAATGAACGTTGACAAGGTCTTTAGACATTCAATCGACTTGAGAATGAAGGACTCGACCTGTTGTAGAAGTTAGAACACCTTTAACGAAATGCACCTTCTTTGAATTTTAAGGATTGGTTTAGTTCACACCTTGGATGTGATTGAATAGTGATAAAGACGATAGATGTGGTAAATGTACAGAAGTGTTGCATCATCTATGAAATGTTATCAATTAAATATGTTCAACACTCCATTACTTTCAATGTCTGAGGGAATCGATACGGTAACGTCAATCGGGGAAGGATCAAATAGCCATGGTACGTAAAACAAAGTAAAAGCTTGGACACTTTGATTAAATTATTATGTGAATAAAGCAGCAAGTACTTCAGGTACGACGTAAGAGTAGTGATGGTGAATTACTAATACTCGCAATAATTAAAGTAAACCTAGGTGCAAACTAGAAGCTAAAGGCAGACTAAAAGCATTTTCACGAACGACTTCTGGAGTGTCAGTAGGGCCATTAACGACTTACCCGCCCGCGGTCAGCTCGTCTATCAAGCAGCTGAGCCACGAGTATGAGGGTGAAAGAGCGAAAGAGAAAGACACAGAGAAAGACATTACACACAGGTCGTAGTGGGACAGTTAAATTCGGTAATATAAAATTAATATACCACGAAGCTCTTGATGAAATGTCACAGGTACGATACCGTTTGTGATATTTACTGAGAGTACTGTTAACGTACCTTTGCTACGATTACACGTTATTCGCATTGCTTGAAACTGTTATTAATTTTAAAAAGACTGCGGTTCTCTTTTTTAATATAACATTGACTTTGCCCTACATTGTTTTCACTAACCAGGTATATGATGTAAGTTATTGCCATGCACAATGTGTATCTCAATTTCCATACAAAATATCAGGTATGTTTTACTACCGTTAAGATTTTGTACTCTGATTGTGAAAGATATGCATGTATACTGTTGACGAACCTACCAAAGTAATATTGATGCCTACTTGAATAAGATAGTTATTGTAAAAAGATGAATATAGTCTATTATCATGCCTTCTATACGATATAAGTATTTCTAGCAAAGGATAAAGTATATAGCTATGTCAGGTAGACTTAATAAATTTACGAATGATCTTTCTATAGAAACTACGTACAGGTAAGTTTTCATTGAAATGGTCATTTACGAATGCACGAAAGGAGAGCGTAGACAAACTTGACTCATCTGTAGGGTATTACTTTAAAAAGCTTGTAAAGATTCACTCTACATTCAGAAGGTGCGTTAATCTTTGACAGGCAAGGAAAAGCCTAATTAAAGTTATCAATGAAAAAATTAATATTTTCCGCAGAATGTGGTGAATGAATTATAGAAGTAGTCAAGGTAGAATGATGGTCAAAGACTTGTTCAGTTTTTATCTAACTGCAAGTTGTGAAATAACAACTACCTAATTGATTTCCTCTAAAAATTCTGGGGGTTTTGGGAGTCTCGTTTCTTCAATTTTATGCACGTATCACGTAATTTGTCTGTAAATAATTGCAGATTAAAATTCAATATTGTGGCTATGTACCTCAAACTGGGCATGCTTTTTCCTTTAATTAAATTCGTTGGATGCTTTATTCTGTCTACATCTTTTGCATCGAATATTTTCGAAAACGTCGACGCCGGTCTAGTCAGATGATCATCTCCTGTGTCCAGGCTCCTATGACATTCCTGTTCAACCGTCAGGCAAGTTAATTCACGAGCTTTCCCCACGCACTATTTTTACCAAGGTTTCAGACAAATCTCACATAAGCCGTTAACCGTAGAAAATTCAGATATCCTCTTTATACCTGTTCAAAAAATGGTTTCGGTTCATCTTGGCCTATCTTTTCCAAAGTTTTCTCAGACTTCGAAAGCAGTTTAGTTTCAACAAACGCTTTGAGATCGGCCATTTTCATACGCTTTTTAACCTTTTCACTGGCACGCCGAGTGTGGCTTGAATCAGCCAACTTTGAAGCGTATGGAGATTCTGAAAAGGTAGCAAGGTCTTATGGAGAAATAGAAACAGTTTCAATCGAATTTATATAACGTGTGAGAGTTACCTGCAAGTATAGAAACGTCTTTGGGTTCTGGTACTTCTATGAAATCCTTAGCCTCCTCGCGTCTGTTACTCTCCGGACTTTGGTAGATTGATACTTCGATTTTTGGAATCGGTAACGAATTGCTTCGTCGCCGAGGCTGCTGCTGTGTGTAAGACTCTTCGCTGATTTCTCGAAGCCTAGAAAATATTGATAAAAAAAACCTCTGCCAATCAAATATCACGCAACCGATTCCGCTTCTGAAGTTACAAAACTTCTCATCGGAGTAGTGAACGTAAGCATGATTCGGTTTCACTTCTTACCGATGATACAGAAACTGAAGAGCCCAAAAGACACCCTCTTCTTGCCATTGCGCAACAAAGAGACATCTGAGGACAGCCACATCAAGGAACGTTGCTGCACAAATATCAACAATTGATGCATGGCCTCCATTTCGAATTGTACATCGAGTGGTAGGCGAGCCATGAAAGTTTGGAGCAGTTCCCATGATTTTAGAACTATCAACCGAGTCCTTGTCTAACGATCTGAACAAGTAAATTGTGAGACATGTAAACGAATAAATTTTCACGTTCTTGCGTAGTTCGACACATCAATTTTACCGGATGAATATCGTAATCCTAGGACAGCATAAATTTCCAATTATTTAAGCTACGAACCCCATTTTTAGCATGAAAGGTTTCGTTTCAAATTGTTTCGCGTCTAAGCCCGATATTGCAGTGACTTGTTCTATAGTCATGGTAGATTTGAAGGCGTTAGTCGTACGGCCCATAGCAACATGAAAAATGCTGGCTTCACCCTACGGGACGAGATCAGATCATGTTTAGTAGATATTATTTTGACGACTAGAGAATTGTGCGTGAATTCAATCGATTTTCTTTATAAGTAAATCTGTACATACAGCAAAAATTGTTGACACCTCTTTCACACCGTCCATAGTTTTCTCCGACTCTGTGAGAGATGGCAATCTGAATATTACCTGCGATTAGACAAAGCCAAACGGTCATTTTGTAATACCGATTTTTATTAAAATATATTTTACGAATTATTTGTCACTTGAAATTACCACATGTTCGTCTTCGGTGCTTGAACTTTCCTCAGGTATTGTTTCGGGAAATACTGTATCTTTCGGTGAAGAGACCCAATTACTCTGCTGACCAGACAAGAAGCGAAACATGATTTCATACAAGCTGCACTTCATAATTATATTTAGCGTTTATGTAAAGCATTGTACGTATTTCTGAAAAATATTAAACTCACGTCTTCATCCGGCTGCTTGGTTGATGGGGGAGCACCTTGGTCAGAAAAGCACACACTAGCTGATTGACTGGGCGGGCTTTCTGTGTCTAAAAATTCTTCAGTGGTACCTTTTTCTATGCAAATAATCGTACACTATGAGTCATCGACATTTATACATTAAACAACAATGCATTTCCCCATTATTATCAATAGCTGTTTTTTAGTTTAATTAGCTTCAAGACTTACTGGCTAAGAATATGTCATCAAACTGCTGATTGTGTTTAGACATCTTCATTGAACGAGTCCATAGTGCTCGTGGCTTTGGACGACAATGCGCTGTGAAACAAGGGGTATCAGGATGTCGACATTCCCATAGCGCAGTCCACATTTTGAGACCGTTCTCTAGACGGAAGTTGGTAGTAAAGTCTGACTCCTTTAGGTGGTTACAGATCGGGGCGAAAAGATAAACAAATAACTGTAAAACGATAAAGAGGCATTGTCGAGTTTTAAAATGTCATTCAAGCGTTGTTGGCGTCATTGGAATGAGATAACACCAATTGAACTAACCGACATTGTTGGTATAGAGAACAAGTAATAGAATGGATTGGAATGATAAATTCCAGCTTCGGCATCTGCGTCTGCACATTCTTCAGCAGCGTCCAAAATGATCCAGTGCAAAGTATAGAGAAGCTTTGTCTCAACCGTTCCGAGACTTTGGAGATTGGTATCTTTTCTGTGATAAGAAAATCAGTGCATTTTATAATTCCATTCAAAGTTGAAAAAGATTTTACCTCTCCGAGTGATAAAAAGGTCGAATTACCTGTTGTGCAAAAGGTTTGCTGCAGCATGCAGGACGTGTGGAAGAGCAGCTTGGATGAGACGCCATCGGGGTACGGCACCCAGAGCATCGGTCAAAGACGGTGAGAGTCCGAAGCGTAAATTCTGTACGAGTACTTTCTCAAAGGACTGTCGAAGGAATTAGCGAGTGACATGAGGAATATTTTATTTTTTACGTATATTAATTAATTATATTCATTCGTCAGATCTTACCTTGCACGCTTCTTTCATTTCCTGGATGTTAGCACAATTAATACGTTGAATTTTTGTAATAGGTATTATCAAGGTTTGAGATTTTGTAAGAATAATGCCCTTATGATTAAAAAATATTTAAGTATGATATTAATAAACAGTTATTACTTTTTGTAACTAAAACTTGCGGTAATGTCCGACACACGCAACATGCGATATGAATTTGTGTAATTGGTTGGCGGAGAAGGGTGCAGGTAATACGTCACGTGACAAATAGATTCGCAACTATAACTTTCAACATTATGCATAAACTTACAGCAGTCAATTACTTTTTATAAACAATATACGATTTAAAACATGTTTCATAACATGAAGGTATGTAAGATTTTGTATGGAGTGATAATCCGTGAAATGATACTGACAACTTTTCTATCACGCGTCGAACACACAATACCTTGGATATTATAAGAAATGGAGAAGAATACCCTAAAGCAGGTCAGCCTTCAGGGCCAAAACTTAAAAACTCCAATATTGATCAAACACTGACCGATACATCTGAGATTCGAAACTGGCAAAAAAAAATAACAACAGCAAACATCAGCAATAATAGGAAGAGACTAGTACTTTTACATGTGGCATAATGCGAAAAGTACGCATTTTAAGGAGTATATGTAAATATGTACACGAATATGATACAAACAGAAATTCTATGGAACCTCATTGATTTATTCGAACAAAGTTCCCACATGCCTTCAGTAGTGAATTCTCATATAAAGAAATTTCGAGTATTTTTACTACACCAACAGCCCGTAGATCTAGAAACACATTCGAATACACGGCTACATAGTTTTGTAATGTTTACGAAAAGCGTTACGATTGTAGCTAAATTGTGGAGCGCAAGGTTCGAGGAAAGATAATATCTATTTTCACATTAAACAGGTAACATGCAAAATATTTCAAGGTTTTATTCAGACTGTTGATCTAGTTTCAATGAAGCTGTTCATGAAACTGGGGGGGGGGGGGGGGGGCAAGGATTCATCACGTATTAGATAATTTACTCATCACATGCACGTCTCAAAGGCTAACGGTAGAAATCCAGAAACTAAATTTTGGAAGGAGTCATAACGGTATGGTAAGCGGGTAAGTATTCACACGCCACAAAATGATAAAAAGCAGAGCAAAGCTAACTTACATGATGGCCGGGCGCACGTTGACAGAACTGCGGACAGGTGACGATTGGAGGTGGCCACATGGTGGAGAGGGTAGTTTTTTGTTAGTGCAAGTCAGGCACAGGGTAAAACGTAGGTGTACAGGTGTCAGCCATGAGGGGTCAGCCATAGAATCACACAACACCATCAAATTGCTTAAACGATGCTTCCCAATTTGTATGGGATTTTTATCTTTACTTTTATCGCAGTGCAATTTAACTAGCTTGCCTTTCTGTTGCTCATTTTCTGCGTACATGGTCTATAAGTTATTGCTGAAACGTGTGTTGTGACAGGTGAAGGCTAAAATTTTTCAGTAAAATTAACATAAGAAAAATAACATCAGAACAAAACGTATATAAAAGTTAATTTTAATCGAATTATAAGAATTTATTACAATAATCCGTTAAGAATTTTACCGTTTCAGCTGTCGTGAAATGATTGCAAGTTTCAAAGATACAGTTCGGATCCAGTTTTTACTTCTAATAAGTCCATCGATGATTGTATAATGAGGTGGGAGAAAATATTTCAAAAAAAAATAACGATCGATAGCTATCTCTCAAATTATAATCGGCATTGTAGGAAATAAAATCACATTTTACGCAACGTTGGAAGTAAGCACACGTTACCAGCAATAATATCAAGTGCAAGCAATATGATGCTATCGTCTATAATTTATCAGCATTTTTTCAATTGTATGTATATACACATAAGCGTGTGTCAGTATTTTTAGTCTGTTAACTTTATTTAACATTTTAACAAGAACATGTCGATTAGGGTTCGATCAAATGTTTACATTTTCGCTGAAATATACGTAGCGTGCATCTTACCATACATGATGCTTCATGGAGTTTTCCAAGCTTGGCTCGTATGAACGGACTACGGAAGATCAAGTTTTAATACGACGATTTGTTGATGAAGATTCGAAATAAATATAAATTGTTTGAAACATTTAAACCGTTAAGAAAATATCATTCTCACCTTGTTTGTCTCCAGAGAAAGGTCTGTATTGGAATCGGCAAGGCTTGATCATGCAAGCTGTCATCGATGGACCGGCGTTTTTCCATGTTTGCCACTCGGAATTTATCTCATACTGTACTCTGGAATGTATCATAATTGATCACCAATCATCCCCACCGTAAACTCAATGAAAATAGTGGAAAGTACACTGCGCAGTTGGATCAAAGATTGCTGTATTATGCGTATGAAATTATAGATACTATTAGAGTAACTTGTAACATATATTTCCATGCCATAACATGGTAAAATTTTTTTTGATTTATCGTTATTCAAATTTCGAATGTTCGTTGTTGAGGGCGATGTTTGTCTGACCATTGTCTCGAGTTCCTGACTTGTAAAACCGGTTCTATTGACGCTTCGCATAACGTGTGGATATATTTTGCCTTCTTAAGATGGCGTGATTGACACAGAAGTGAGAAATAGAAGTATTTTGCATGGATAATTCACGCGTCCGAATACCTCGTATTATTGTTCGTAATAGTATATATCCGGGGTTTCCCCGAGCTTTCATTACCCGACGAAAAGCATTTAGATTGACCATTGTCATCGCCGGTCTCGTTCGCCTATTTATAGAGTCATCTGATCCACCCACGGACTCCTGAAGCTTTTAGCCTTCATTAAGAGGAAATGCGTGTTGATTGGTCCCGAGTTCTAGCTTTGATGTTTACTTTATAATAAACCGAGCCATACCACTCAAGGCGAGTCGATGATTACACAGTCCCGATGTCGGATAGTGAATTTACTATCGATATAATTAATTAAGGGTCGCATCACTCGGTCAAAGTTTTATCAATAACAATAAATACCACGATACTCGGTAAAAATAATAATGCCTCCTGTCATGATTCCGTTGTACACACCTTAAGTCACCTAACTGCTCCTGATCCTCTTACCCTAAGCGGAGGCTGCAGCTGATGAGAATGGATTCGCCGCCAGGAACCAACCAAAATTTGCGTGACAGCTCTGCTCAGATATCGGATAATACGGATATAAACGCCCAGCTAAGCGTCAACATACCGATCTGTTTATAAATCCGAGTTACAAATCGCGCACGTACCATTATTCGAAACTGAACGACTGTACTAAATTCGGAGATAATCTTTCGTATTTTCTGACGGTTACCTTATAGCTGGAATTGTCGAGTCGATTAGGCAAATGACGGGGGCGAAGCGACGAGGAGCGACGAGTAAATAGAATTACCTTACGCAACGTGATATTCGTTGGACAATGATTATTGCGCATAACGCTTTGTTAGATCAAAAAGAATTAGATAACCGGAATTGGTTTGAAAATTTTTTCGTCGATTTATGCTAGAGTCGAGTTGGGCACCGGCACGAATGCTGGAATTTCAAGGAAATTTAATTCATCGTTCAGAAAAGTCATTCATCGCGTAACACTGACCGGATCCGAAGTAATCACAAACGTTATTCAGCCACCTATATGTGTGACACACATTTTCAGTAACTCGCAGATGATTTGCTCTATTTCGAATTCGGTGTAATAGTTCATGCGATTGGATATTGTTTAAAATAATAAATAACGATTGAATAAACGACCGCGGTTTTTTCCTCTTTCCCGCTAGTTCCAATCTATTCTTTTAGTTAATTGATAACGAAATTACGGTGGTGATTATGAACCTGCGTTAAAACGAGTAAACCGGATTTATCACTTATAAAGTCTGGGAAAAATATGTTTAAACAGTGATAAACGGAGGGTAATGTAAGACTCACGAGAGTGAATGGTTTAGGCATCTTCAAAGTTTGATTGCATTGAGATTCAGCGGCAGGTAGGAGCAACAGAAAATTTCTTAACTGAACGATAGCGCGAGGAGACGGAACAGAACGGAATGAAACGGTGCGAAGTGCTCAACGAGGAGGACAAGGACGATGACGAAGACGAGGATGAGAGGAATGTGCGCGCGACGCTATGGAAACTAGGACACCAACGCGCCGTCGCCCATCGATTTCTCCGGGATTCTGCCCGATGGACCACCACCCACCTTCTTCAACCCCGTCGAGACAGTGCAGGAATGATTTCTTCGATCAGTTGGCTAAGCATGTGCAGAGCAGATCACAAAAATGCTCAACAGTCTCCTTGGTACCTGTATGATGTCCCTGTAGGGATGAGGAAATTTTGCACTTCATCGTCGTTGTTGATACACTAACAAGGTGACGATTGTTTCGAATTTAATTTCATCCAACTATCGAAAGTCGTTTTTCTGCCACATGAATGGCTTCTAACATTTGGAACATCCATTCTTGTATGTATCGCTAGAATATCTGAGATTTTATCGCCGCAACCTGGGTTCAATTGCTACCGAAGTGTAGAAGCAAGTGAGGGAAACAAAATTCATCGACAAGCACTTGCTAAGGTTCATTTCATGTGTGAGAACCCATCGACGGACATTGTTTCGCATGTATGGAATAACATTATTTTCATCCGATGACCTTAAAGTTTATACACGCACCTGCAATATACCTAATAATATGATCTAATAATCCTGATGTAGGGACTTGACAAATGGATTTATTTATACAATACGTTCGATCAACAGAGTTTACTGTACCCTGTATATGATACAGGATACTCGAATATTTTCAATCAGGGAAATTACGATGATGTGGTGGATTGGTTTGATTTGCCGATGGCGTGTTTAAGACTCCGACTCCAAAAGATAAAACTGACTCTCAAGTTAACAAATATGACCGTATGGTTATATTCGCGGGATTTCTTCGCACTTTTCATACTCATAAGAAGTTTCTCGACTGCAATTCGATTGCTGATTCACAGGCGTTTCGGAATCGCTCAAAACCATGTCTATTTCGAAGCTTAGTTCATTTTCAGAAGTTTTTACTCTGCTTCTCTCGTCACACCGTAGCATCTGACTTGTAAGTACGGGGTTGATCTCGATGCACACTTCCGTGGAGGCTCCAGTTTCTCCTGAAATTCTTCTGGCCTCGTTACTAACAGCCTTGCAAATATCGGACCAAAGTTCCCTTTGGCTAGGGTGAAGAGTTCCTACGAACTGTTGAAAATCCTCCCAGTCCATCTCGTCTTTGCTTTCGAGAATTTTTCTGTACATAGGGAGAGCTTTTGCTTCAAGATTCTCTTTGCCATCACTGCTGATTTCTCTTAATGATATTTCGTCGTATGCAATCTGTCGCTCGAACTTCTCCGATTCTCTGAGCTGCAAAACGCTTTCGAGCCTTCTGCTAAACGATGACCGTTGACGGATGTCAAGTTTCCGTTGATCCTCAACGCTGTATTCACTACCAGACGATGTTACTGTAATTGGGTTTTTGTAAGTCATTTGCAAGCTATTCTTTGGGAACTCGTCAAACGCTTTCGTTTGTTTCATACTGGTCACCGCTTTATCCTTGTTGTTCGTTGAAGAAAAACTTCCCTTTGAAGTATAAAAATTCTTTTGCGAAGGTGACGCTCTTGATTCATCTTTCAAAGGTTTCTCACAAGCGGTTACATTCTCAACAAGTTTTACATTGTTACGAAAATTTTTATGTTCACAAGTTTCCGCTGCTTGCAGACGATCGTTATTGGCAATATCTCTGCAGCGTTTATCGCGTGCGATATTCAGTTTTCTACGTTCATCCAATACATTGATAGTATTTTCCGTGAACCCAGTCATCAACTTAAATTCATCGTCAGCCGGAAGCATTTCCTTGTAATCAGATGTTATGCGTTGAGATTCTTTCATCTTGCTATCCAATGTTGATGCTGTACAACAATCTTTGTTGTTTCCCACTTGACAACGATCAGTTTCTACTGAACTGGTTGGACGTGTAGCTTCGTGAGTTGGAAAATGAGGGTAGTTTGTGTTCTTGAAACGTTGGAACTGTTTGGCGATGAAATCCGTATCTGGCGGTACGATATTGTGATGTGATTTCGATGAGCTTACATGGTCGTAGAGTTTGTCTTCAGAAACAACAGTATAATCCACGCAACTTTCAATCGCTCTATTGATCTGCTCCCTGATACTTCGAATTGCATCAACAGACGACTCGTCGTTGCGTTCAATCCTCGGAAGTTGTGCGAGAGAATCGGCCCACAATCTTCGGATTACATTTTCAGACGAACTTGAAGTGAACGCGGTAGTTTCGCTCTCCTCATTGCACTGGGTACCTGAATTGTTATCTGCTGAGTGATTGTCTGGCACGGAATCATTATTTCCAGCTAACGTCCCTCGGGCGAAACAAACCGATGGAGCGGAATAATTGTAGACACAATTCATCGATGCGCTAATCTCCCTAGATTTCCCATTCCTCGCACTACGAAGCGATCTCTGATCGTTACAGTTGTAACGGACTTGGTTGTTTTCTGAACATTCGCAATCGGTAGATAATTGATCTTCCGAGGAGTCAGCGCAAGGGCGAACAAGACTTTCTCCAGGATCACTGGAATTTTCATACTCGAACTGCAAGCCTTCCTGAACATCTTCTGATAGCAATGTCCGATTCCTACATGCCCTGCGATGATCGGTGTTCAACAGAGTCTCGGTCTTGTCACTTTTCAAAGGAACAGTGGCGTGTTTATTTTTCCATTGCAAGGGCAATGATTTTTTACCATCAATGGCAGACCTTTCACTCGTCCTAATGGAACTTTGTTTCTCGAGTTTCGCAAGAATATTAGTCGAAAATACTGACAATTTTGACTTCTTGTTTCCAAAGTCCATAGGCAGATGACTATTATTGTGTACCGGTACGTTCACAGCATTAGGATATTTGCTGAATAATGATGAGTTTTTTCCTCGATTGACATCAATAATCCTTTCGGTTCGATCTGGGATGGGAAGATTTCGGTTTGGTACTCCAGCAATGTTAACAATAATTTGCTGCGACAAATTATGCGCAACACTGATATTTTGCAACAATTTTTTCCGACTGACATCAGATAACTTCACATTCTCGAACATGGAATCGTACTCACCTTTTGTTAGTCCATCCAGAACTGATGGGGTGCCACAATTTTCAGAGGTTGTGAATTTTTTAACTTCTGGCGAGATCTGTTCCCTTCGAATTTCATCTCCCGTTGAAGACTTGGAATATTTTCTCGACTCCGTATTACTTGCTTTGGATTTCTCCCGTGACATTTGATCACAGCTCGTGACCGTGTCAACGTTGCCGTCGTACGTGTTCGTAGTTCGGGTCAAAGAATGTTCCTCAGTACTGCCTGAAAATTGTTCAACGCTTCTTGATCCCGAGATTTTTCCCCGCTTAAGACTGACGATTCCACAGTGTTCGCACCTCGTTAGTCCTGACGTTTCGTTGGTGAGCATATCCGAAATTCTTTCCTCGTCCAAACCCCACTGCGTCAACGTCTTTTGAATAATGTCAAAATCATTGTGCTTATCTTCCATCGAGTAAGTCTCGAATATTTTCCGTGCAGCGCTTATCTCTACAAGTGGGCATTTTCGGCGATGAGTATCAACGGCTGTATCTTCATCGAGACGATGATGATAAACAAGAGAATTCACACAGGGCAATGTTTTCTGCATATTGTTTTTCGCGATTGCGGTTCCACCGTCAATTTTTGGCCGCGAAATATCAGCGCCAGATGTCGGTCGATGGCAATGATCACCGTGACGAACTTGAATAAGAGACGTACGAGACTCAATTGCCCGCGGATTAAGCCTCAACCTTGAAGGTAGATCACCAACGATTTCTCCAATGTTTATCGACGGCCCTTCGACCGGATTCTCTACAGTAAAACTCTTGTTTTGTCGGTTGTCAAGACGAGGAATAAACCGTCGTTCACTAGCACTGGTCACTTCTCTTCGAAATAACTTTTCGGGACTGGAATTCCTCATCTTCTTAAACGCCGCTTCGTCAGTGCTCGAGGCTTCGACATTTTCCGGGCGGATAATGGTGACCTCGACCACTCCACCATTCTGTACGGGATGGCCCTTTTCCCCGGATATTGCGGCATAAATACTTTCAGTCACCTCGACCTCTAAGAAGACTTGCACATTCTCTGCAGCCTGAATTTCTCGGATGCCAGTTTCTTGTTGTCTTCCGGTTTTAGACATCCCTGGTGCAAGAGCTGAGACTCTTTTCTGCATTTCATCCATTTTACACACCGCGAAGAATGAATCGGCCACACAGTGACTGGACATCGAACCTTGGGCAGTAACATCGATGTATATAAGATCGAGCATGGTAAGTAAGGCGAGATTTAATAGCTGAGTAAATGCTTACCATTACACTGGACATTTGAAACACGATATATTTCGTCATTAGCGAAGACGTTGGATCCACTTTTTGGTGGAACTTCAAGAAAGTTTCTCTGTCATATTATAATTACTTGAATTAGTGATGTAACGGGGATGCATGTCACGTTGTGAAAACTACATCTCAAACGTCAAGTGCAAGTGGTTTGAAGTTGGAGCGGGTGAAATCAGTCGACAAATATCATGGAGTAATGGTTCAGGACAATTTCAAAGGTTGGAAAATAAAAGACGAATCAAGTGTCAACTGAGACTGTGCGCGTCATTTCCAATACATTCCACGCCTCATGTTACACAACAAATAAGAAAATGTCAAAATCAGACTTGGGGCATGGATTACTGAAGGACCAATTACTCACAGGTATCTGTATTTTTGCAAGTATCGAGTGTTCTAATCAGTGTAGATGAAAACTTTTCCTCACCCTCTGACAGCAGACGAGGAACTATTGACTCAGAGATCGAATGACGACCTTTCGCCATCGAGGGGCGACAGAGATTCCGTGGCACCGTTCGCCAAGAATATGATTGACAACGTCGTGACCGGGGCATTGAGTGTTCTGGACAACAGCCGGAAAGAAGGTGAGTCACATGACCGATGAGGACAAACCATCAGGAGGTAAATATTGAAACCTGACACCAGGTAAACCTTGGAAGGACGTTTTGGCTGCGAAAAAAAGTTCGTCCGACACTCTGCAGGCCTGTGAAAGCGCTCGATCGATGGATGGAGGCAGTGCAGTCGACTCCGTTCCAAAGGAAGGGCAAGTGCCGTCTTTTTCATCGGCAGATTCCGAACGTCCGGTTGTTCAAGTAATGCAACTACGAGTCCGAGACGATTCGAGTTGCCATTCGGCAGTTCACGCTGAGCAGGTCGCCAAGATTGTAAAGGGTCTGCAAGACATTCAGATCGGTGACTCGGCCTACGTTTTACCAGCGGACGGTTCAAACATTGAAAAACAAGTAAAACGGGCCGTGCGTAATATAAACAGCTTGGAATTCGGGGACGTGGACACTGCACAATTGATCATTTGCGACGGTCAGGGTGACGTGGATGCAAAAGTAATGGAGGCCGAGGTGGGACCGACGAGCAACGCCAAACCGCAAAACGATACCCCCGTCAAAATATCAACCAGCTTTTTGCACAAGATGATCGAGGAGCTGGAAGAGAATGACGGAGCTAAGGGAAGTTCGCCTATTCACGGAGACAGGGAAGGCATAGCGACGTGGGAAGAATCGGAAGAAAAATTCATACGAATAATCGAGGGACCAGGGTACGACAGAGATTCCGGTTTTCATTTAGAAGACCAGGAAGAGCAGCTTGATCAACACTCCTTGGAGATAGGCGAGGCGACCGATTCTCAAAACGAGAAGCTTGAGGCTTCTTTGTCTCACGGTCGGCATGTTTTCATTCAAGAAGAGCCAATTTCGCCTGAGGAAAATTTCACCCAGCCTAGGGATCTTCTGGACAATTGCACGGAAGAAGAACCTTACTGGTGCACAGCTGGGTTGATTACAGCTGTTGCCACGCCTCCGATCCACAGAGTTTTTACCAGCAGAACTACAATTATTGGAACCGAATCCAGGACGTCAGCTATGGAGCACACGCTCCAAGGAAAGACAACGGAAGCCTCCGTCATCGAGTCGGTTTCCGTTGCTGAAAATGGTGAGGACGAGTTCCAAGATAAACGTGCACGCTCCGAGGGAAAATTAAAGAAGAAAAAATCATTTGGACAAAAATTGAGGAAGTTTTTCTCAAGATTTAAACGGGGTAAAGACTCCTAAACCTTAATCATTTGTGCGTGGATGTTTCTTTTTCTGTTAAAGAATACAATTATTTGTCTAGTAATTTTTTGCTAAATACTTTGATGACCAAACCCACACACACGTTGAACGTTGAGTTACTTTTGTGAAACTCGCGAAGATCGCGGCATAACTTTGAAAAACAGGTACGAATTTTCTCAATTTAAAGTTTCACCGGCTTCTGTAACAGCGGTGAAACTTTTCGTCGTGCGTGATTTGTGGCACAAATTGTACACGGATGATCTGATACACGTAGAGTAAAGTGTGTATTGTACGATGTTGTGTATAAATAAAACATTTCAATAGAACCACGCAGGTATTCTTATTATATTTTTTCAATACATCGGTACGCTCGTATACACGCATTTTGTACTGTATTACATAATACAGACTGTCTGAAATGGAATAGCGATAGTCTGACTATACAAATATTAATAGAACTCCTTTAGTATAATCTCATGGGTTATACATATTCGACTGAGAAAACTGAACCTCGAGTTACTATCATATTTGAAAAAAATCTGTGGAAGTGTACATATTTTTGTTCACTAATTGCAAATATGAAGAATCGTTATAATTTTACTGGTAAAATTGCCTTTTTTAATTCTTATCACAGTGGCCCCGATACTTCAACTGAAATTTTATTTTACGGCATCCCGACTCTTGCGTAATCTTCCGTGCAATATGCGAATCACTAGAGTGAGTCATTCCGAAACTGAATTACGTAGTAATATTCAATTACTTGAACAATGGTCAACAATACAATTATGAAATCGTTTGAGTGTAAAACTTGTAGGCGAGACTTGAAATGGATGTCTGCATTTTTTTCCGATAATTTACAAGTGTCTAATCGCACAGTCGTTCGCCATGGTCGGAAAATTCCGTCAGGGGTAATATTCATTTGAAGTACGGGAGTGGTCGATGGGGGCTCCAAGTATTTTGAGTCGAGATAATCCGGGAGCTGAAAATCATGAAGGAGAACGGATCTGGCAACCCTGACACTAAAATACAATAGTTAAAAACCATTTATCGTAACGCGTAACACAGTTTCGGCTCTGAGTCGGTAAACTCTTTTCGGAATGCCACGTTGCCAAAGTTAGATACCGAGACGTTTTTGAGGCGAGATCTTTACGATTCTCATATGTCGGTCCGTCGGAGCGCCATCTGTATTAATAAAATGAATCCGCACGGTGCCTCCTGGTCCCACTTCTGGTTCAAACTTCGTTCAGGGAACATCCAGGAGCCGTCACACATACCAAACAGCAATGGTGAGTAGGATTTCTGATGAGGAGATCCGTTTTAAGCCTCAGATTTACAACAACGTTCGCATTTGAATACCGAATGAATAATAATTTCGTCACGAATATTAAACGAACGTTTTATCGTCCAAAGAAAGACGTATCCTCATCCGCATGCAAATTTATTTTAATTACCCGCTATAATACCGAATATCGAATATTAAATTAATTAACTTGAGCATTAAAATTTCGGATACAACAAAGTTGTACATTGTCATCGGAAATGAACTCTGCATGAGGTGATAATTGTGGAAAAAATAGATGACTGATCATAAGTTCATTGCAATCGCATAAAATGGTCTTCGGTTATAAACCCAATACTTTTTCTTTATTTACAGGCTGATCTCAGCTCAAAGGACGTCGAAAGTGAGTAAATTCATCTGCACGTACATACCGAAACACATTATACACACACTTTCACTTAGATCTTTTTTTCAAAACATGATATGAAAGACATAAAAAAAAAGAGAGAAAAGGAAGAGTAAAATCAGACCAAAGTTAGGAGAAAAAAAAAGTGACGACGGTCCAATCAAATTTCGCTCCCTCTATTCTGGAAAGTGTTTTCTATCACCAGCGGGAATCGTGTCATACAGTGATTAAAAAACGTATTAAAATAGTTTAGCGATTATAATGTCCAACCTGCATCGATAACACAGGTAAAAAATCATTTGACAACGACCTGAGATCGAAAATCGAAACGTCACCTAACCCGGAAAAAAAAATCTAAAAAGTCGACCAAGTGATTGAAAAGTTCTAAAGTGAAATGGAAAAAAATTAAATAAAAAACAATAAACAAAATAAACGAATGATTGATAAAATTGGTTCTTCGTAACGTGATTGAAATAAAAATAGTTGTAATCACGAAGATTGGAAAAATAATAATAATAATAATAATAATAATATCAAAATTGCAAATAAAAATCGCGACGTTATATTACAAATGTAATAGGTATTTCGGTTAGTTTAAAATTTTCAAATTGATGTATTTAATCGCGAGAAAAATGCTGAAAATTCATACACTACCTACAGAGATTACGCAATAGATGGTTGGTACACATAATTGGTGAACATCGGGGTGCCCGGATTCTGTTCTAATTAGGGAACGCGCGTGGTGTACACGACCGCCGAAAATAGTTCGGGTGCTGTTCTTATATGGCCGGGGGGAAACTTGAGCCAGGCGGAGGCTCCTGTTCGCACGAGGTTCCGATACTCGAGTCTAAACATAGGCATTCGATATTTTCGAACGAGCTCTGCCAATGAATTAATGTAACTTATAGAACGCTCTCCGCAAGCGTTGGACCTCGATTTCTATATTTTTTTCCTAAAAATTATCGCCGAATTAAACGCGCATGCGGGAACGAAATAATTAACCGAGTATACGAAAGCAGACTTTTGGGGAAGAGCAGCGGCTATGGAAACGCTGGAAACGGTTTTGGGCGATAATGGTCACAGGGCCTGTTCCATATTACGTGGCACCCAGTTTCAGTTCTATAAATAACAATTTTACAGAGGTGCTTTGAATACTTGTGAATATAGTCCGATGCGTAGGTTTCGCGTGTCTGACCCTCGGTTATAAGACAAAATATGTATTTTTATCGTTTTCTCAAAATCTCAGGCCTGTCGGATAGACGAATCTGTATGAAACGATCCGCGTCGCGGTGATTTTGGATTACGAGATGAACTTTTATAGACGTCCTGAGATAGATCTTCGATAGTTTTCTAACGGTAGAGGAATTTTTTTAATAAATCCGTCATTACGGTGAATCTGCATTTGTGCATCTAACATCGACATTTTGCACACTTGAAATAGAAAATTCATACATTTAGCTGAGACAAACAAAAAAGGAAGAAACTTGAGAAACTTTCGTCAAAAACAGCACGATGAAAAAGTTGTAAACAGAAAAAGTCTACTCTAGCAATTCGTTACACAAATATTGTCCGTGTGAGAAAACATTACCGACTTATAATTATTAAAAATTATAAATATTTCGGTTTTCTTTTCTTTTTTTTTTTCAATTTATGGCAAGTGAATGTTTCAAATAAGCCGCAACGATCTTGAATATGGGCGTATGAAAAAAAGACGCGACAATAATAAACATTTAGGGTTGAATAAAATGTGGGATAATTTCAGGGGCGGAATTCGCATTCTCCATCTATGATTTCACCGGTGAAAATACCATCGACGCTGTCGATCTGGGAAATGTTCTCCGTGCCCTGAACCTCAACCCGACGAATGCAACGATCGAGAAGATGGGAGGAACCAAGAAGAAGGGAGAGAAGCTGTTCAAGCTCGACGAATTCCTGCCCATCTTCAGCCAGGTCAAGAAGGACAAGGACCAGGGCTGCTACGAGGACTTCCTTGAGTGTCTCAAGCTCTACGACAAAGCTGAGAACGGCACCATGCTTGCCGCTGAGCTTTCCCACATACTCCTCACCCTTGGTGCGTTCATAGATTTTTCACGCACTGATGAAAACTTCATTTTTGTAGTAACTAGAAAATCGTATTGAAATGAGTATCGTTAAAATAACAGTTTCAATATTGTTGCAATTGAAAGAAAATTTCGTGCAAATAACCGTGTAATGTGATCGAGAGGGTTGGAAATCCCAAATTTGAAAAGTTCTGATAGCACCAAATTCCGAATTTATTGGGGAAGAAACATGAACTAAAGAAATCAAGCTTTTACGAAACATCAACGTTTCGAATGGTTCGAAATCCGACGCTCGAAATTCCGAAAGTGCAAAGTTCTGAAAGAGCAGAAATGCCGAAAGAGTATAACTCCGACAAGTTAAAGTTCCGAAAGTGCGAAAATGAGAAAATTTAACAATCTGAAATACCGAAATTCCGAATGATCGAAGATTTTCAGTCAAGTGAATTTCCGGCTTGGTAAAATTTCACCAATTTAATCTCTCTTTGTTTTGGATCTTCGATATTTTTACATTCGGAATCCTGGTCATTTTCATTTACGGTCTTCCTGATTTCTTTCACCTGCTCGTTGAGTAAATTTTCGGAATGTTACTCTTTGTTTTGAAACTTTGTTTTTCCGAAATCTTCGCTATCGGAGCTTTACTTTTCGAAACTTTCATCTGCCGTAAGTTGAATTTTCGGAATCTGACACTTCGGAACTTTGAGCCGTCGGGTTTCCGACCATTCGAAACTTTGTTGTTTCTTCAAAGTTTGCATTTCTTTGCCTCAAGTTTCGCCACCAAATAATTTGGAATTAGGCACTTTCGGATCTTTTCAAATTCGGAACTTCAACCCCGCCCCAATATAATTATAACAAGGCAGCACTACATTTCTCGCGTTATTGCAACGTTAAATGTGATTACTTAGTTTACTATACATATTTGTTCAGTTAAATTAGGCCTCGACATCGTTGCTTGACAATATATAGTGAAAGTTACGATAATGAACAAGGATAGTAGCACGTACTAGATTTTCTAGTTTACATATTTCGTCTAGTTTATACATAAGTATTGAAGATGGTTAAAAACTGAAGTACTCACGACTAAAAATTTAATTCGACGACAGTTTTATTGCGTTTCAAATTACCGGGAAAATCAAGTCATTTATCAAAATATATTTACGAACACAGGTGAACGTCTCAACGATGCCGAAACCGAGGAAGTACTCAGGGACTGCATGGACCCCGAAGATGAGGATGGTTTCATCCCTTACGCCCGTAAGTTATCTCGAAAGAACAGCACCACACCCCCTTACGTGTTTCACAATTTAGTAAAATGAATCCAACATTTTTGAAAGACCCTACTCTACCTTTGAATTGAACCGTAGAACACCAGCACGTGAACAGCAATTACCCACCGCCCCGATTGTAAATGACAAATATCAGCGATAGACTTTTGAAGTAAAAGTTTGATGAAAAAAATAATCTATTTTGTACGCCGATTAGAGTAAATTAGACGTATTATACACAGTTGAAAATGGATTATCCGGTTTGGATGATAACTGATATGTTTGCGAGAGTAAATACTTGCTTTTTCTTTTACACCCCCGTATCCCCCCTAAAACGACCCTTTACGAATTTGACGAGGAATAACGTACACACAGAAAAATTTCATTTTTCATGGTAACTAGAAAAATTCGGTAAAACAGGTATCGTTGCAAAAACTGTTTGAATATTGTTGGAATTACGAAAAACGAGGTCCGCGTAACCATTTTGCGCTATCGTTGATCCTTTTTTGGTTATTGCAACGCAAAATCAGTTTCTTCGGTTTACTCTACTTTTTCAATTAAATAATGCTTTAACGTCAATTTATTGTTGCACAAGCATTAAATTTTCGCAACAGTCGCAAGATAATACAGCAACAATGATCGTAATGAGAAAAAATAGTAACGGATAATAGAGTTTCTGGTAACAGCTACAAAATTAATTTTCATTTTCTACCTAGAACTATATTTTTCGACTGTGATAAAAAATGCATTCTTCGCTGCAATAATGAGAATGACGAGTATGTAACGACCCTGATTAGATCCTGTAGGTATCCCTGTGTTTCATGTTCCCCTTCGTGGTTATTTTTCAGCATTCCTGAAGAAGCTGATGGTTTAAAATCAAGGAGCCACCACCAACCATAAATCGTGAGTAAACCCCGTCCTGATTTCCTCACATTTTTATGTTACACGTCTTCCTTTTTTGTATTACTTCTTACACAGCTTTACATGTACGCATTTTCCATTCTCTCTCTCTCTCTCTCTCTCTCTCTGTCTATATATATATATATATGTATGTATGTATATATGTATATAGCTAATATCACCAGAGTCCGTCGCCTGGAAGATTCTCGCAGTACAGTGAATAACAATTCTGTCGTTTGTTTCATCGTAATATTTACAATGCTTATTTTATTTTTAATACGTATATTTTATATTCTTTTAACTAAGTAATGTGTAATTGTATTTTTATTCGCTTAGCAATGTCTGAAACTAAAATTTGGTCCTTGAAAATTTGCGAACGTGCATTATCTATTCTATGTTACAACGCTGCCGATTCGGCTACTGTTTACTATATTTGTTTGCAATAATCAGACATGTCAATACTTAGCTGTGTAGCTTTACTTGCGTGAAAATGTTTTGCGTCAAATTGGAGTTTGTTACATTTGAATCAGCTCCAATGTATCTTTATTTTTTCACTTCGTCTCTTCCTGCTTACGTATACGCTTTTCTTGGCATCGCTGTGAAACGAAAATATATCAGAATTTAATATATGTATAGATTGAGTATATTTCAATTCAAGCATAGCATCTATACGTGGATACGCGATAAATTTTTTTATTATTCAGCGTTACGCAAGAGTATAAACCGATCTCAATTATAGCCTGAAATTGTTGGGTAATCAAATACATTTTTTTTTTTTTTGTCTTCAGCTAAATTTAAATTAACTGCACGCTACAGTCAAATATAACGATGTTTCAGCTTCAATGAATATAATGATAAGAATCGCATAATGTTATAACTCTGCTATTAAATGTGATTGTAATTTTCATACTTATTTTCGACGTTTTTGATACAGTTTTCTTTCGCAATTGCAGCGTTCCTTCGTAGAATGTGTGACAGAGCAGCTGTCGACAACACCCCCGACCAATAAAGACCGAACGTCGTCAAATCCATCGCAAATTGACGTGGTAAAAGAGAAATACAAAATTTAAACGAAAACAAAACATAAAAGGAGGAAGAATATGGTTAAAAATTGAATTAAAACGAATGATATCACACAACGAAATTACAGCAATTTTATATAATATTTTACACGCGCATAGTAATTATATTTTAAAGACGAACAAATTAGCGAAGGACAAAAACCCCAAGATTCGTCAAGGTGATTAAATTTCACCCGATCTTTGAGAACACGGATCGTTAAATGTCATCATCAACAATTTCATCATTTATAATATAATTTATTGTAACAATAATTCTTGTTAGATATTGTCAACGACATCGCACAAAATACAAGACAATTATGAATATATATATTGCATTATTTTAAATTAACGGTAAATAGTAATAATAATAATAATAATAATAATAATAATAATAATAATAATGATAATAATAATAATAATATTTATAATGTCCACTACGAAGAAATAATAAATGCAAACGCCAAGACAATACCTGTTACAAATAAGAATCGTTATTTAATTTGGTTCGACACACCATTGTACCTGTATTCTTTATACATCCACATCAACAGAAAGAAATAACTGTCATTTTAATTATTTATTATATTTAGTTAATACATTAGCTACGTAGATTTTTACTGCATTTTCAACAAGCTGTACTACTTTTGAAACATGCCGACAACGAGATTGCTAAATTACAAGTTTGGAGAGTCGGAATTATTTTGTCTACTCTGAAAAGTATTCAGCGGAAGTTAATGCTTTTTGTTCTGTGAAAGTCTGAGTGTTTTTTTATTTTTCCCCAAATGTGTTCAGGTAAGGTAGCTGCAATTTGAACTCTCGAGCATTCGAAAAATCAAGACTAAGCAATTTTCGGATGCGCATTGTGCTACACACTTCTGAAAAAGCAGAGCAGGGAAAAGAAATATCGTTTTTACTTTCGGGAAATATAATTTTGCATTTTAATTTGACTGGTAATCTACAGATCCCGTTTAAATTCGCCTAATGTTAAAAGAAACATACAAGTCTTGCAAACTTTTAACCCACAATATTTGATAAGCCTATTATTATAACGTTTTGAAAGTACGAAATATTTTCTGAGATATAAATTAAGAGCGCGCTAGAATTCGATAAAATTACGCGTACTAAAAGAAGAAAGCACCGTATTGACGTTACACTTTTTAGTTCTAACGGTACAACTACTAGTGTGTTAATTAGCCTGAAAACAATTTGTTTTTAGTTTCGAATAACGGACAATGTCGTAATAGCGTGAGAAGTGCCGGTCTTTCGAGAATTTGTTACCCTGGAAAAGGTGTCGTAGCTTGGACAATTGTACAATATTTTTTGTTATTCTTTAAATTTCAAAACTCAAAATAACGATAAAAGTATTAACTTTTGGTTGTTTGCGAAACTTCATGTATTGTCCCGAAAAACAAATAAATAATACGGAAAGTTTTTTTAGCATCAATAAAGAAGACAGTCGGAGACTTCGTTGAGTGAAGGTATTGGAAACATATTTGAAATACGGCTGAAAAAAGTTGGTGAATCCATGAAATATTAATTGAATTAACTAAGCGATTTCTTTGTATAGGTCCCGAGAAGCAAATTGCTTCGTAACAAGTTTTATCTATTTTCGATTAGAGATAGGGGAGAATTTGAAAAATTGAAATGGTTATTCACGCAGAGTTCGTGGAATTCATTAAGTTGGTTTATCGAAATTATTAAAATCTTACCTCAAGTATACGGAGTTTATCCAATTTATAAGTGCATTTCAATGATTTAGTGCACACGATAAACTATTGTTATTGTCTGACTTTAAATAAGAGTGATGTCATCAACAGAAAATCGTTTAGAAGTAACTATATCCACCGACACCACGCTGTTCGTACTTAGCAGTACTGTACCAAACTGACTTGTTGGAGCCGAGGAGCTCGGGTATAACCATCTTTGAAGTTACTTTTCAATTCAGAGAGGTTGCCGTCTAGCGGCCAAAATTGGTACCACTTCGAATGAATTATCGTTTCGGTTGAAGAACACGAAACATGCACATCAAAGAATGGGAAGACTATCGAACCAGTCAAA
Source organism: Neodiprion fabricii (assembly GCF_021155785.1). NCBI lineage: Eukaryota > Metazoa > Arthropoda > Insecta > Hymenoptera > Diprionidae > Neodiprion > Neodiprion fabricii. The sequence continues at coordinate 11,093,570 of NC_060239.1, forward strand.
ATTTGTTTCAGTGAAGTAATATTCGTTTCGCCAAATCAGATAGTATAGCTTGTTAGGAATGTGTGTCATGTATTTAATCGCCAGATTTCAAACTTGGCGTCAAGACCTTATTTATGATCCTTAACCACACATCTTTGCCCGCAAACAATGAAATGTGTATTCAATTCTACTCATCTGTTATTTGACTGAAACAGAGCTTTATATTGGAGAAGGATTTTTTTTTTATTAAAGTTAAAATCTTGTCCACCAGATGAATGAATGTTTCCGCAGAGTTTGCATTTCTTCTGTTCAAATAATTATTGACTTTAAGTGATGGACATCGCATGATACTAAATACATGATTTGGCCATCACACAAGTATATCTGCCAATGAGCGATTATTATTGCAATTTTTAACTTCTCGATTCGAACAATGGTAGCTCAATCCCATGAAAGAAAACACTCATTTCCTCGAAATACACATCACTCGAAAATATGTAAAATTTGAATTGATGTACAGAGACTGTTGTCCCAACTCATACGTAGTTGCTTGAATCGATGGGTTATTTCGTTCAAACGAATTGGAAGTGAAAAAGATCACTCGTTTTGTCAAGTAAATTTTCCTTCTCCATGTAGCCCAGTCGCAATGTACAAAAATGAACACCTGAAGTTCTGATTTTTCGACACCACTATTTTCTCTTGGTATACAGACCACATTCTGAAGTATCTTCGGCCGCCATATTGAATTTGTGATTTAACTCATAAAATATGGACAGCGTCAAAAAATTATAAGGACCAAAGTAGCAGAGGATTAAAATTAATTCCCCATATTTAGTTACGATCATTTTCAATCAAGAGTTGAAAATGGGCAATTTATTGGATAATAAAAAAAAAAAAAAAATTCTCCCATAAATTCAAGATGGCGGCCGAACCTACCGCAGAATCTGATAGAAATTTTAGAACCAGTTCACCGATGCCTTCACCACGATTAGAAAAAGACAATGGTGGCGTAAAAAAAAAATTCAATCTCAAATGAACATTCCGACTAGACTAAGGCTTGTTGGAAGGAGGGGAAATTTTCATCCTCCCACGCATTTTACGCAATAGCGAGAGGTCGCGTCCGTTCCTCAGGTACGCACACAGGTATCCTTGCGTCATCGCCACGCGTATCCATCGTTTCGAGACTCGGGTAAGTTCGGAAGTGTTCGGCCCATAAGCCGAGTACTTATTGTTAGTAGAGTGCGACCCGGCGGCAGGGAGCAGTCAATTTAAACGCGTTGTGTCTTCCGCGTCTTCGGTGTCGTTTTGGCTCCTCTGCCGGATATTCGCGATCCGTGTTTACGTCCGAAGTTGTGGTGCCGGGTTCTGCAGATTGCGATTTAAATCAGTGACAAGTGACCCCGAAGTGGCTTTAATTTAAAACTCGTGTCCGATACTCGTTAGTCGGATTTCCGGTGAAGGATGGCGGATGTGCAGCTTAAATCCACCGAATTCAACAACGGGGATGCTGCTGTCACCCAACGCGTTCCACCACCCGCCTCTTCGGGACCCCCGCATGCAGGTTTGTCTGAAAAACATTGCTGTCAATTATTTTTCCGAGTTATTAAAAGTCCGAAGTATTTTACCATCGATGAATCGAGCTTCGTTTGGTATCGAGCTTTTCAAAATTCGTATCAAAAGTTAGGCTGATATTAGAATGATAATTCGTTGGTTCGCTTTCTCAAAATCTGGTAAACACACTCGCGCGATTGTCTGGCTTGTTGTAATCCAATTATTTGACTTTTGTCAAGAAATTTATTCCATTATTTGACACACACACCGCGTGCTAAACGTGTATAGTAATGTATTTACACTTCGATTTGTTGGTACATCTTTTCGAAACTTTCTTCCATCCCACGGAGTGGATAGTTGATTTAAAAAAAGAAGGTGGAGAAAATATGCGCCCATCTAGGAGTAAAAGCGTTTATTATCTATTCGCGTAGTTGTTCACGCTACGGCTAACTTTCCTTGTTATTGGATTGAGTCCAATAGGATTAGCAAACTTGTAGGTAATTCTAATTCTTGGATGGGAATCGGACTGATTTCACTTTGAGTATTACGTTTCGTTGATAAATTGACGCATATGCATGTATAATAGACGAAACGTTCCAAAGTTGAGTATAACGATGCGAAAGCTTTCATCCGAAGGAACAAACGCAAATCAACTTCGATTTTTGCTAGAGAATAAAAGTTAAAACCATTCGTCAGAATCAAGTAAGCGTATTTCGTTGCGTTTAAACTCGTTTTCCATTAACTATTATCAACTCCTACGGACAAACAAATTAAGAATAGTCTGAGCAAACGTAAATCGTCTTCAATATCACCGATTTATTCGTTTATTGACACTAACTTACACCAGCCTCTGGGGATCTTTGAAAGTAAAATAGTCCCCGTTTCGACTGTTTCCTTTTCACACGAATGTGCGTAGGAAGTAAATATCTATGATTAGCTATACGCTAGCGATACGTGGCGTAAAAAGACCGTCAGGTTTGTTGGTGGGAAAGATAAGAGTCTCAGAGGTGACGGAGCTCACCTAGGTTGCATAATTCGAGATAACGGAGTTCGGAACGATGGGAAAACAAGAATGTCCGGTCGTGTTGTTCCCTTTCTCAACTCTAACCAAGTCGTTTCACCAGCCCGTTGTATAAAATAATTTATTTATTCTCCTTCGTTCGAATTGTCAAATCCAAGAATACCAATGAAATAATGCCTGAGCATCGTTGGTATGAAAATCATTTTTACTCAAATCAGTATAAAACTGAATTCGGTTTGCGAATTCTTCAGTGTTAATTATTAATCCGTGTAGGGCAAAGTTCATGCCTTGATCTGCTCTAATTTCAACGGCATGTGAAACTATTTGAAAACTATGAGACAGAACTTCGTAATTCAAATCGATTTGAAAATACTTCCTCGAGTTATTTCGAGCCAAGGCTATTCAACGTTTAGCAAAAATTGTTCGCGAATTGAAGTGAAATGATAATATTTCGTCGTTAATTTTCTCCCGTTTTATATACAATGGAACGGTAAATTAATCAGCAACGACTGACCGACATGTCGATGGTGTAGAGCAAGAAAAATGTTGTAAAAAGTAATTGCGATGATTGGGGTACATAGTTCGGTAGATTGGAATGACCTAACATCATAACGATACACGCCGTGGGCGTTATTCTATTAATTACTTATACTTCGACCTCACCTTTCATGGTATTGCAGGGAATTAAGTTTGTCTATTAAGGCTTCGATGCATGTGGAAAACCCTGATGAAAACGGCCCTGGGTTACGAGGAATTAAACGGATAATTACCTACCTAAAACACAACACATTTACGAGATGTACAAATTTGTAGAGGCCTCCAATTATGGATTCGAGATGTTTGAATTTATTGGAACATTATATGGCGACTGCAATTTTGAACATACTTAACGACTGGCAATCGTTGTTAACGAATTACGAGGCCGACGGTTACAATCCTAATTGTATAAATCGTTTGTTTAATATACGTAAAGAAAAAACGTATGTCTTTTTATTTAAAATTTAGAAAAAACTGAGTCAATATCACCGTTGCACTTCATCGATATTATCGACCAAAACGAATCGAGCACCGATGTCTTATCTGTACAGCAATGAAATTGATACACGGTGTATTTTATAATCAATGACGTCATACAGCCAGCTTGTACCTTGCGTAATATGTTCAGCACGTGACGAACATACGCGATAAACATTTTCGAAGCTTTCTAAAAATCCGATAAGTGTTCAATAATTCCGCGTGAAAAACGAGTCCAGAGGAGAAAAAAAAAACTCGTAGACAACAAGCTGTATAAATATACTGGTCACTTGAAAACATCGCGATTTTTTTTTTTTATGATTTCAAAGTTTCGCTTTTCCGCGTGTACAAAAAGACTTCATACTTTTGGCCACGATTCTGTAACCGTCGGAAATTCCGGCAGGTATTTTGTCCCGATTTATGTCCTGTCCGATTCAATGAGCCACGGACCCAATTGTCGCAATTACCAAATCATCTCATTCCTCCAACCACGGGGCCTCCGTGTGTGCATTCTACGTAGGGGTCAATTTAAAACTATAAAAAGACCGTGAGGTGATGCAAATTCACCGTTGTTCTAGAAAATTTATACTTACGATACAGAATATTACATTTTATTTGTATCGTCGATTTTCGCTCAAGCTATCCAAGGATCTTATAACGATATTCTCCGTCGAGGAACATAGACTTTGTAATTTTCCAAGACAATGCTATTTCAATGTTACATTCATCGATGGAATGACTATTGGAAAATTCGGTGGACTGAAATAGAATTGGAAATTTCAAAAAGTCTGGTTAAAATTGAAGGAAGAAAATAATTTTCCAGCTAGGTATTGTATTATTCTATCCCTAACATAATTAGGCCGCAGAACGAAGAAATGAATCGCTGACTAACACGAAGTCATTGGAGGGTTTTTAATCATTTTTACTATTCTTCTTTTTTCTTTTCAAATTTACTTTCTCACGCGATAAGTGCTTTTAGATGTATTCTGCAGTCGTATAGGTATATTAATATGAAACTCAGTAGCGAAAGAGAAAAAGGCAGAAAAAGTAGAGGGAGAAAATGCAGAATATGCGTTGAGCAATCTCGTAGGAAGTTAACAATGAACGATATAATTTAGGTTAACAGATATGCCAGTCACGTTTCATTGTAAGGTTAATCAGAAAATATAAATAACTTCCTAGGCTTACATATATATGTATATATATATATGTTATGTATAGTGTGTACAGATCGGTTGAATTTAGTCAATACCTATTTAAGAAGGAATTATAACTTCCGCGGAACATTGCATTTCATTTTATATCTATTTCGTGATGAATTTCCGTGTCGTAAACAACGAAGACTGTGTGAATATAGCTATGAAAATCTAAGTCAACGTTGATTATACTAAAATATTTTTTTTACATATTTATTTCTCATGAAAAAATCTCACTCCGATTTTTACATCAAATTTTCTGTGACAAACTCAACTACGAGATACAGCTGCTCCGAATGTCTGTAATTATACGTGTTGAATCGTGAAATTGTGGATTATGTATTTCTGCTCGACGAATGGTAAATTCTAGGAGAAGCTATTACTCGATCTTTTTATCGGTTATAACATTATCTGAACTAAACTGATTCGTTTCTGTTCATGTGCGGAGTAAATAATACCGGTTTTCAAAATTCTCCAAAGCCCTGCAAATATCGTCAGGATATCGAGTTCAGAGGTTGATGAGAATTTTTTAGCACCAAAATTTCATTCTCTTTACGAAATGTATAAAGAAATTTGTGCACTCAATCTTTCACTTAAGATTTACAAATTTCCTGAAAGATTTTTCATCGCACACTTCGCACTCTCAAATAACGTGATCCCCTTAAAAAAATTCATTCCCATTTCCGTCTCCGCTTGTTTGCCAAGTTGATAAATCGATTAGTGACGATTTCGAAGGCAAAGTAAACCGTTCGGCTATCATTGCTTACAATCGTATTTGAAGAAGGCACGCAAATCTTTTACGTCTCAATCCATTCACGGCCTCAAGATGGGAAGAACCATAAAATCTAGGCACCGCGACGATAGCAAGAAATGATATATCTATGTCTATTATAACTTTAATCCACGCATAACCTAGCCGAGCACGAATTTGTGAATGGATCAGCTGTTCTCACTAGTGCAAGCTCGAAATCAGATGAGGAACGTTTTACGTTGCGTGTGTTTCATGGGAATGGAACATTACACGCGACAGCAGACAAATGTAACGATGATAGGATGTAACTCTACGATCTTCGCGTGTCAACAATCCTCGTCTATGCGGCATCAATTCTCCCTTGATTTGTCTCGCTCTAAGGCGATCGAGGATTAATTCGCACCGACGAATGGATTGATACAACGAATAATAACATAAAAGCAATGAATAATTATAACGAATATCACTAGACTTTGAGACCTTAGAAGATTTTAAGAGAATTCGTGAGACTTGATTATTGTAAAAATAAAAATTCTCAGACTCAAAAGACTTCGATCAAAGTTTCATCGACTTCAAAGAATTCACGCGACTTCTCGGAACTTCAGAGACTCGACTAGCAACTTCGTCATACTTCAGTAATTTCAAGGACTTGAGCAAATTCAACCAGACTTCGTACGAACGAGTCTTAGCGCAGCATTTTGTGAAACGTTTCTAAGATTTGAATGACTTGAAAACATTTAATGAGTCTTCTCGAGATTTTGAGAGATGTCGCGAACTTCACGCGACATTAACGACTGTTTTACAGCGTACAACGGACACGAAGATTAATCAACTCCTCTCTCCAAGGGTACAGAATATTTCAATTTCAGTGTTAATAACGAGGTAAAAAATGTTCCCCTTCGCGATAAAAGTCCAGGGTCTAATCAAGGGGCGGTTTCACCAAGAAATATTAATTCGCGGGTCTTCCGCGACACGTATAGAAAATCCATTGTAAAATTTGTCATTGTATTTTGCAAATAGGATGGGGGGGAGTTCGTCTGTGCCTCGCTCCGTGTATCGATCAAACAGGAAAGTCAGACAACTTACGCTCTGTAACCTATACACGATTTTCTCACCCTCGGTACACTTTGCTCTTTGCGTTATAGAATGTGTTTGGTTGCCGTTGGCCTATTAATTTTCAGCCCCAGTCGGCTAGTGACGTAACAGCTAGGGATGATGAGGAGGTTTGTCGAACGGTCACCGACCTGTTCGGCATTCACCGGCTTTTATACTCAAAAGCTTTGTGCTGACTAAGGTGGAACTTCTGCCAGGGCTTTGTTGAATTATCGCCTTCTACGTTATTCGCCGCGTTTTTCCGTTTTTTTTTTTTTTTTTTCTCTCTTTTCTCTTACAGGTGAAAAAATGCTCAGGGCAAGGTATAATGTCTCGCCCTGAATATGCCGATGTAACGAATTGGCAATAAGTGGTTTCGATACCTTCACAGATGATTGATAGAAAGTTGACTGAGGTAGAAGAAGAAACAGCTTATTTAGTTCAAATATATTCTATACCCTAGCCTTTCATTTTCTCTCTAATTCTTGATTTTAAATTTCGATAGTTCGTGTTACGTGTCGTGTAATTTACATCTTTAAAATTAATGCCACTGTGATTGAAAAATTTCAACAATCAACGATCCTTTGACAATGTACTTTCCATAGAAATATGCATATCAAGAAACGCAATTTTTTATTCTGTAAGAAGAAATTTTGCGAAGCTTGGTACACTTTTTTAAACCTTCTAAAATATGGCAATATACATGATTTTTCTACTTTATTAGATTTTCGTTTAATGAATAAAGAAAAAAATTGCATTCATGTGTTGGCGATAGTATTAACGAAAAACTTGTCGCGTTACATAAAAATGAATGAGGCAGGAATACTTTTGAAAAATGTTCTAAACTTTTTGGTCTCTGTACGGAAAGCTATAGTCTCTATACTTCGTTTTACCGCCACGCGATAACAAGAGTGTAAAAAAATATCCCAGCTAAAAGTGGTTGTGTACAAGTCTTGAACGAATACTTACGGCGGCCTCATGCCGAAGCGATCTTGGTCGTCGTACCAAACCGTAGAAAGTGGCGGTTGCGAAATCGAGTCTGAGAAGTTGCGCGTCAAATTTGACTCCGGCAGTTAAGTTACTCGGAGTCTCAGAATGTCTAAATTCAAGCTAAGAAGCTAAACAAAGATAAGAAATAACGCGATTGAATGCGGATTGATCTTTCAAGGCCAACTGGCTGTTCGCACGGCAAAACTCTAACCGATCGACGAGTGCGTTTGATCGAATGATCTATGAAATCGATCCGTTCGAGAGGGTATTTCACGGAAACCAAGGATCATCGGTACACACCTTGTATTCTATTCTTGGCCAGCACTCTCATGCCGCGATTATGCAATGATAATGTCAAACTGCGATTAGCGCAGAGCCTTGAGCGATACTCTGTCCGCATAACGTGCAACGCAGCCTGGAGTAGCCTGAACGTTTCTGTGTCGAGCGTAAAATACTGCGAGTGGAAAAATTGAAGAAAAGATCATGCCTGCATAATTTGCAAAGGCAGAGTTTCCGATTGTTTACCCAAATTTGCGAGGAAGAAAAGAGCGATGCGCTTATTTTCAAGGCTCGTTGTCGGACGAGTTTTATGAATTAATCCGGCTGATTCAGAGCCACGTAATTATATATACCTATACTTTACGTATTGCGGAAAAACGTGTTTTAACCGCGCCGAGAAAGTACGCGTTGTGAATCCTAATTCTCCAGATCATACCTGTTGTACGATCTGTTACCAAGGAACGGTTGTGTAAAGACACAAAATACTTTCGATTTTTTACTCAATCCTTGGCGCGAAAAATTGGCATTCAATTTTGATCTGATTTTCGCAGGGATCCGGATTCATTTCTCCGAATGTAATTTGAATTTTACAATTAGTATACATCGGTTACCGGAGTCTTTCAATAACTTCTCGTTTCTGTTCATGGTTATTAGGTTTTCCCAAAAAATAATTGAAAACAAATGACCTGCGTTATGAAATTAATAAAAAAAAATGCTGACATCGAATTTTTCGTTTTAACCGTAGAAAAAAATTGAACATCTGAACATGAATTGGAGAAAAATTAAAAAATGGTGTCTCTGCGTGGCGGCGAAATGAAAAGCGTGTGGGGGTAAACAATCAGAAACACCGAAAATCAGAATGTCCAGAATTCCGAATGAATAACAAATAGGAGAGAACAGATACTGTCAGAAATTTTAACTCCCGAATGGTGCCCAATAAAAAGCTGCAGTTTAGATAAAATGTATTTATTAGAGGGCTCTATTATCCGAAATCACTTACTTCGGAAAACGTTAATCCAAGAATTCAGATATGCAGAATTTAATAATGCATAGAGTCAATATTCTAGAGAACGAATTTGTAGAAAGTTTCATATTCTCAAATGTCCGAATATTATAAAAGTAAAAGTTAGAACTTCATCGTCTAGAAACGGTGATAAACAGATATCCAGAATGTAGAAGGGTCATTATTCAGAATCGTGCGATTCGGAAAGATCAGTATTCCGAAAGCAACCGTATGGATGGCTTGCTACCAGAATTTCACATTCCGAGTCTACTCAGCCAATCTATTTTGACTTGTAAAATGTTTTATATAGGGAATCAAACAAATTCTGCAATATTTTGGTCTCATTAAAAGATTGAATACAACTTTTGACATCATAAACTTATATTTCTTGGCTCCTAATATGTTATGAGTTACTGACTCTTCTGATATATTACGATTCTTCATTCCGACGATTCTGATACACCGCAATTCTATATTCTGGGCCTTCTATGAGATTATTACTCGGAGTTCCAACCATTCCGATTCTTGATCCTTCGCATTTATGAATTCGAGTAGATGAAAATTCTACTTTATGATCCATCCGAAGGTTATTTCTTTGCGTTTGCGAGCAATCGCATTTGCCTCATTCCGCTAACGGCCTTTCGAAATTTTCACCAGTTGTGTATTATAAATTCTATAACTTCAAGCTTCGATACTTTTATATTCTATTTCCATTATTTCTAGTTTAATGAAGATTCACCACTTTGTTCTTTCGTGATCGTGAGTTTTCCATACATTTATGTTCGGAATTCTGACCATTCTGATTTTTGGTTTTTCTGATTTTTTACCCGCACCCATGATAAGCGCCTGAAGAGAGAACGCAGAGGAGAACGACGCCAATCCGTTACCTGAAACAATTTGAAACCAGACGTTTATACGTATGCACCCACTTTGGAAAATCATTTCACAGCTCGACTAGCGAGACACGCACTTGGCTTATCTCGTATCAGTGTGAGAACACTGATCGCTCAGCATTTAACGTGGAGCCGAAGAGTACTTGGTGGCATGCCCTGAACGGCCGGCTGGCTCCGTGACTTTAACACTGTGAGAAAAAAACAGGGAGCCTAAGTTAATGAGACATAATTAGTGAGAACGCTAATTGGTAGCTGTGAACGAGTCGCAGACCAATCCTGTTGATACGAAGTCATTCTGTTCGGATTTGTATGGCGTGGTGAAACGGCGAGAGAAGATCCCACGAACTTTGCATTTTGTTTATGTGATGGACGATCTCTGTTCCCGTTACTGCGAATCAACGTTTTAAACGAGAAAGAATCGCTTCATTTTTTACAAACGTTACTGCGTAAGCAGGGTGCAAAAACGAATAATGCGACTTGCCCTTGAATTAATCTCGCGAAATGTTGGGCTTCGATCTATCAGTTGTCTTTAGATTTGTTTTTGAAACTTAGGGAGCAAATTAATTATGCAGATTTGAAATAACTGTTTTTATCTGCAACCGAATCAACGTCGAACTATGTATTATGTAATATATATTTTTATCCAGATGCGCTGTAATGTGAGTGGGTAGAAAAAAAACTGACATCAACAAGCTGTATCAATCTTTAATTTGTTTTTCACCATGTTACGATGATAAATTCCAAAACTGTGATACACGTGACTGCCTTGATCGTATATTATAGTATATATAGTTATTTTTCAATATCTTTGAAACGAGGCTCCAAATGACTAAGAGAAAGTAACTATAAATTATGGTTAATAGTGTTTAGGGAATTCCATGTAAACTCAACCAACGCCTGAGCCTCGCTATTATTAATTTTGCTCAAAAAATTTTCTGCAATTGTCCCAACTCTGAATCAGTATCCTGAATTTTTTTAGACTCTTTATTCAACTGGTTAATTATCTGTAAATATTGAAATTGATTTTGAAAAGAATCTTTTTGAAAATTCTCAAAATATTCTAAAAAAAAATAGTTTTTCTTTTACCAAGATTTCAAGATGGGCCTTTATCTATTTTTTTTTTTTTAGCACTTTTAATTTTTCCGAACGACTAAAAAATCGTGCAAACGGACTAGAAATGTATGGAGTGAATAATTCAAGTTAAAAAAAAAAAAATCTTTCGGGAATTTTCAGACAATGTTTCAGCTGATCAGAAAAATTTAGAGTGCTGAAAAAAATCGACCCATTATGGGCCTGGTCGTGAAATGTTTGGAATAGAAAATACAGATTCTAAGAATTTTTTAAGAATGTTAAAACAGCTCCTTTTGAAAATCACTTTAAATATTCACAAATAATTGAGCAGTTGAATAAAAAATTTGAAAAACTTCAAGGTAATGTTTAAAAGTTGGGAAAATTGCAGAAAATTTTTTGAAGAAAATAAGAAATGGTGAGAATCAGACGAGGCTCGAGTTTGCGTGAAATTCCCCATAATCATAACGTCTATATTGTCAAAAATACCATAACGAAGCACATTTCGTTTGCGAGGCAGGCGGATGTCTCACATGGAATAACAAGACTCGAACGATGTTGGTATGCGGTTGAAAAATGAACGTGGAAAGACATTAGAATGCGTGCAGTTGACCCGGATGAGAGTCCAAAAAGACAGAAGAAACGTTGTTTGGTAAGCGTAGCTGATAGCTGGAGGTGTTTTTCAGTTTTCATGTGAGTCGAGAAGCGACGAAGCTGACGGTCACTGTCAAGTTTAAATCATGGCTGAACGACAACGAGACCAGAAACATAGGCGTTTGATTATGGGGCATTCCACGCCAATTCGACCTAGGTTTAACCCTTGACCTCTTGGACTTGGCGCGCGATTTTTTCTACGATTGTAACGAACAAAAACATTAAAAAAAAATTAGAAGCGGAAGTCATTTTACTATGGATGATTGCTGAAACATTTTTATATGTCACGTTGAATATATGAAAATTTTTTCAAATTTATCGAAAGATTTTTTTTCTCTTTATTGTGCCCGTAAAAAAAGTTTACGAATGTTAAAAATTGTTCCGAAAAATCTGAAAAAATTTTCAAACATCCCTTGTGACATATAGAAATGTTTCAGCAACCATCCATGGTAAAATGACTTTCGTTTCTAATTTTTTTAACGTTTTTTTTGTTTTTCGGAATAAGCTTGAAAAAAGTAAGAAGGGAAAATCGGTCCACTCCAATTCCAAGCTTAGAAAATTTTTATATTTGACGCAGGATTTTTCAGAATTATACAAATTTTTAATTTCGGTCGGTCAGTAAAATCGTTCCTAAAAATTGGAGAAAAATCAAATTGAGTCAAAAAAAAAAAACAAACACAAAAAAAATAAAATAACAGAGTACCTTTCAAAGTGAGAACAATCGTAGAAAAAATCGCTCGCCAAATCTGAGAGGTCAAGGTTAAGACCAGGTCGAATTGGCGTGGAATGCCCCTTATACAGGTTGTATCATATCGATTGTTGCGGAACGCAAAATCAGCAGCTTGCACGAGTGCAGAAAATTATCGGAATTGGGATTGAGATAGGAATTATGAGATAAGGAATTATGATGATGATTGACGTGACAATAGCAACAATAATAGAACATCTTATCGTTGGCATCACGACTTTATCTGTCGCACAATCGATAATACATCTTGTAGCGGTTTCTCGGAATTGAGTATAAGAAAATGTTGGCAATAAATTTGTAGCTTGAATTCCGGCCACACGCGACGGCTATTTGTAGAGGTGATAAAAACGCGCAAAAAATTAACCTCGACGTCCTAATGAACGAATCTAGCAACGAGTCTGTCGAAACTGATTTCCTGATTTTTGTATCGACAAATTTTTTTACCGGAATGATCCGACACGAGTAGATGACGAATTCTCTCCTCTTCCATTCGTCTTATGGATTTGACTGGAAATCTTTGGCATATACGAACTTGGAATGGATACGCGTATTGTTTTTAATGGTGAAATTCATCGGCGTGGATAAAGAATTCCAGAAAACTGGAACCTCAACTTCGCTTTTATTTCCTTTACTTCATTGGCTTTTGTTATATTTCCTTATTTCGATACTGGTGGACCAGCAGCCTGCGATAAGTACGTAAATTCATGCTTAATACAGCGGCGAATTGTTATTATGTCGAATCCAGTAATTGGTGACATCATTTACAGAAATTACCTAAGCTGACGCCACGCAACCGCGTAACCCTGAACGTCCAGGCGTAGCTTGCGACCGATATAACAACTTGGGCATTGTATTAACTGCGAAATAATCATTCGAGGCATCGAGAGTCGAAAGTAATAATGCACGTAACAATACGCCATGAAAAACTGAAAAGGTTGTAAGTCGAACTAAGTGAGAAGAATTTCACCGTTTACATTATACAGCATATTTTTAGTTAACGTTTCGACCCGGATATGGGCCCTCCTCGGAACGATTTATTTATTTAACTGTCAAGAACAACAAAAAATTTTTTTTAAATAATAATACAAGAAGTACAATCAGACATTAAATATTGTAGATGTAATACTCTTAGGGCTATTATATATTATTGGTTAGTGAGAACAATTTGATTAATTGAAAAAAGAAAGACTTAAAGTGTTATTTACCTTTTTTTTATAAAAGCAAGTGGACTAAGATGTAGTCGAATTCACAATTTACAATTTGTGGAGACAATGTTCTTTGAGTGACGGTAGTCAATGTCAATCTTCTAGTTATCTTACATGTAGGAGTTAATAGTTTTTTTGTTGTTCTTGACAGTTAAATAAATAAATCGTTCCGAGGAGGGCCCATATCCGGGTCGAAACGTTAACTAAAAATACGTTTACTTAATTGACCGATCACCAAGATTCTATAATATATTATATACGAGGTCGAGAATTCTTATTCATCATTATACAGCATACATGTTTGATTTCAACGCCGTTTCGTTTTTACAATTAATAAACTCGCACCGCAACCGCTGAATTGTATCGACCGATGTAATCAAGCGATACTGTTCAACCGTCGATTATTGCTCAAAGATTATTGTCCCAATCTGTCAAGTAATAGATGAACAAAAATCAAAAAATTAATCCTCAAATATCCTTCAGCATGTTCGGTTTCTAATAATCGCTTCAGGGTTATTTCGCCAGGCTGTAAGCGGAGGCCCTAATTTTCTGTATTTTATCAGAGTCGGTACACGTTTTTGAATCTGAAATTTTCCGACACTTCCAGGTATTCCGGCCAGAAAATAAGAGTTTCTCAGTACACATATACCACCTAGAATAATGATAAAATTTTTTTTAAATGACCTTACTTTTAATATCGTCCAATTGGTAACTTACACAAATCTATTTCCCGACGACAGGTTGCAATTTTCGTCAAAATGTAAAAACAAATGTTGGTAAAAAGGTATATTATATTGCGTTTCGAGTCAACGTAACACTTGTTACGCAGCTTCGTTTATACGGAGTTACAAAAACGTGCTAATTTCTTACAAGGGAATAAAATTTCAGACTTATTTATGAAATTCCCCGAGTTTTCCAGGCTTTTCCTGTGCGTATCAACCCTGTAACAATATCGGATAGCCGGGTCTCGTTTTCCGGCATACTCGCGCCTGCACGTCACAATCTCGCTTTCACACTTGCGTTCAAAGTAGCAAAGCACGGAGTCGGAAGGGACGACCACGAGGGGAAGCTTTCGTTGCAATCAATAAAGTGGCAAAGGCACGACAGGCACAGCATCCCGCCGGGTTCAGGATTCTCGCCCAAGCGCAAGACTGCAAACCGAGGGGAAATATTACCGAGATATCCGAGAGCGTTCGACTCGATTACAAGCTGCGGCGAAAAAGCTGAAAGCTGACTATTATTGGTTGTGCGATGATCAACAAAAAAAAAAAATATATATATATATATATAACTAATTAACTAATTTTTTTCCGTGAATTTTGGTGGTTTAAAACGTAGAATTACGAATAAAATCATGATTATATTAGATTGGCTCTATTCCTTTTTTATGTTATTGTAATATTGAAAGGAGGGGGATGGTTTCTGATATGATCGTGATTTTATTCGTAAATTCTACGTTCTAGAACATCAAAGTGTTTACGGAAAAAAATGAAGACAATGGAAGAACAATTTTTTTTTACGACCTGTGTAGTATTTTTTTTTTTTTTTGCTAAACTGTAGATGTTGAATAAAAAATTGAATTTTTTATCTAAATCTATTGTTTTTTTTTTTTTTTTTTTTTTTCTTCTAGTCATATATGGAAATGTCGATAAAATAAATAACTAGAGCCAATTTCGTTGACATGAAATCTTACTAAGGCTACTCAAATATCAAGGGCAACAAAAGCACCGTTTACCGATGTTATTGTACAGATTTCTCCAATATTTTCGGTCAGAAAATGAAGACGCCTAATTGATAAGCATTAAGGATCAAGTAGGTATCGAGAGAAAAATAAACGAATTGAAGATTGTAGACAAATAACTGAAACCTAAAATATATTTACACAAATGTCGGAATGAGAAACGAATTCTTTTGATATTTCAGGCTGACAAGTCATCAATGTAAACGATCATTATGATATTCGAATTCCAAATTTACGATTTGAATTAACGTTAACGGATTCGTATTTTATCGGTAAAGTTGAGGGGATGTCAGAGTGTACCGACCGAGTTAGAAGATCGCAGATTCGCTTTGTGTGTTTACTGCGTAATAGAATAGTTTTAAACTTCGGAAAATAATCGAGTTTGCAGGTGTGTTTGTGGAGGTATCCAGAGAAGTTCATAAAATTCATGAAAACACCACGAATATACTCGCTGGGGATTCTCACTCGGTTTGAGTTTATAGCGAGCTATTGTACGACTGAATCGCGTACGTTGTTTTATTTTTATGTTTTTTTTATGTCGATTGTCACGAATTTTTTGAACTGTTCTCAGTAACGACGCAAACAGGATCATAAAAGGTATAATTCTCCGAAGTTTGCAACAATTTTATTCCTTACAAGAAGAAATAAAGGTGAAAATCGATTGCGAATGTTGTCGGTAAAACAGGGAGGCCCAACATCTTCCTAAGAAGACTTACTCTCGCTGTACGAATCAACACTCGATTCATTTATTAGCAACATATCTGTACACCAAATCATTATCAAATTATTATATTCGTCATTTACGCAAACGTATTTAAAAATATGAAGATTGAAAATACTGTAGTTTTAAACAGAAGCTTGGATATCGGTGCTTCGGTTGAAATTGATTGAAGATAGTTGAAAATACAGCAGATTAGTTCGATTTCCATTGCGTAGTCAATTTGTGAGTAATGATCAATATCGGTGAAATGTTTTAACGTTATAATATACATTCAACGAGGTCAACATTGCAATTAATGTAGAAGATCTTCTTCTGAATAAAAAAAAGTCACCGTACAGGTTGAATTCATCGAATCAAATTGTAACTTTTGAAATCTTCCAATCGATCTTCGTATCTGAGACGAATACAATAATTTTATAATCACTCGATGTAAGTTTATCTCGTAATAAGATTAACAAAAGTATTCGTCACGCCAAACTCCTTAATTGAGCGTGCAATCCGCGCAAATTACAATAATATACACTGCAGGTCGACGCTTATTTCCGATTGATCATTACAAACGAGACTGCGTAGCAAATATCGGCAGAAAGAATCACGAGGATGCCGCAGACTGCTGCAGGCGTTACGGCGCCAGCGATAATTAATTATCTGATCGCGGTACTGGATAAATAATATCGTTGTAAAAACCGGTAATTAAAACTGCACAAAACGTACAAAGCCACTCACTGTTCGGCCAAGTGATGTATTTTCAGCAATTATTTATTCTTTCGTTTCTGCGCGTCTTTACTCATTTCTAACGCTTGTTTTCTCCTCGGCGTTACGGTTTCATCGCTTTCTTTTTCCTCTGTATATTTCACGCCGTTTTTTTTTTTTTTTTTTTTTTTTTTTCCAGAAAACAAAAATATCAAACAAGTCGGGATCAAGCATATGTAGATATAATATTTATTCGAAACATTAAGACACCTATATTGGTCCTCTAATCTTTCAAGTAGTACGGATGCTTTATTTGATAAATTTCAACAAACCCAACCGCACTGGCAAAGAAATTACACCTGTTATAACTAACAAAGTGCGTGCGACCTTTTCGTACGTCGTCGTGCAATATAGTCGAAAAGCATTGGTCAGCACTCCGAGAATAGCGATTCCACCTTTGCCTGACTGGCCGAGATCTCTATTTTCATCCCGCCTTTTATCGTCCTCGACAATTCCTGCTTAGCACGAAAATTACTGTTGTTTTATTTATTTTTTTTTTTTTTTTTCAATTTTTTCATCAGCGATTAGTTCTAAATCCAATTAACGTCAGGCTGAAGCGAAAAACTATTCAAATTCTACCGTACCCTAAAGTAAACGTTAATTAAATTAATTCCGAAAGATTGATTGATTTCACGCATAATGACAAAATACCGGTTCAATGAAACGTGCGGATAATAATTTGTCAGCATTGAAGGGATTGAATTGAAGAAAAGTTTCGTTCGTTTCAGAGAATGATTTGCCTAATGTTCGATCAGTTTTGTCATTTTTGTTACATCGAGTCGATATTAAATTTCACGACAACTGTTCCCACGTTCCTTTCAAACTCGACAAGTCCCAAATAGTGTCGGTGAATTTGGTGATTTTTCGCTCGAAAATTTCAGTCGTTACTTACTTCGCGGTGAATTTTAGCCGCGGTAAGAAGTTCTTACAGAAGTAGGTACGTAACAATTTTATCGTATCTACAGGTATACGCGTGCATACATGATTAATGCCGTAATAAAAATAGTTGAAATAATGATAACAATGATGATAATAATAATAACTAGAAGAATAATTGAGCCGAAGGTGAAATAATTCGTATGAAGATGGATCGGCGAAGCATCTCGGGTCCGTCGGAATATTTTCCGTATGAATGATTTAATGACACATTGTTCCTCCTTGAAGAGTCTCCAAGTCCTTCTGCCAAACCCACCGGTGATTGCTTTCATCTCTGAAGAAGCATCCGGCAATGAGACAAAGGTCTTCCAATTGCGTAATGTCAAGCAGAAACATATTGCCTCGCGTTTTTTCTCTTACTCGCACGAGTACGCAAATTTTCTACGCGTACATTTGTGCGGTAAATTTTTTAGGCTTAACGTGTTTATATGTGGGGCATTCCACCGCGAAATCGGACGGTTTGAAAAATTTTTATTTTTGATTTCATCAATTTTTTTTTTTTTTATATTTTTCAGTACCCCTAATAAGAGCCTTTCTGGAAAATTTTGATATTTTTTTGACGACTTGTTAAAAACAAATACCAAATTTTCCAAAACATCACTCGTTTTTTTGGGTTTTTGGTTAATAACTTTCTTAACAACGGTCCAAATTGAAGTTTCTTTGTTTTTGAAATCTATGTTTTTAGATGGGCATTACAGAAAAAAATACAAAAAAAAAAAAATAATTGAAGTGTTTGTGATTAGGATTTTTGAGTTTTGAAATTTTAAATCGTGTTCTTGAAAGTGAGTGTCCCTTTCGATTTTTTTTTAAAGTTTTTTATTGCAAACTACTGTTCTTTCGACAACTTTTAAGATCGGTTCGGTCGTGGGCCCTCCGTACTAACAATTTTTTTTCGATTTTTGAAAATTAAAAAAAAAAATTAAAAATTTCGCTATGAATCATTATAAGTACCGATTTTCCCCACCGCATACTCTTCTTTTACATATTTTAAATTAATCCTAATACTTTTTAATTGTCAGTAGGTGTTTGGAATCAATAAGTGAACGTTAAGTCTACTTATACACAATTCTAACGAACGTTTTCATTTATTTTCGTGTTTTTTTGAAAATTATATTATCAGTGCTATTTTCTGTTGCAAAGTATTCGTTCTCTCAGTGTAGGTATCAGACGTTGGTCGACTTCGCATACAATGCCCCATATATTATGTCTATATAGATCCGACAATACTCTAAGAATATAATATAAAAGTTGTATTCCAAAAAATTATGTTCACAAGCAAAGCAGTTTCAAGATACTCTCAACGCGTATAGAGCACAGTATTTGCAAAAATGATCATTATTATTATTATTATTATTATTATTATTGTGTGACCTAACCGTCACTTGGACACGATTCAACAGCATTGGCTCCGAATTTTAAAATTCAAGTTTAAAAAATTGGAGTATATTTTGATGGCAATTGGAAACCTTTGATAATGGTAATGAAAAATCACGCAGCTGAATATTATCTCTCACGAGTGAGTAACTCGACAACGGAGAAAG
Organism: Neodiprion fabricii; assembly: GCF_021155785.1. Taxonomy (NCBI): domain Eukaryota; kingdom Metazoa; phylum Arthropoda; class Insecta; order Hymenoptera; family Diprionidae; genus Neodiprion; species Neodiprion fabricii. The sequence continues at coordinate 11,112,706 of NC_060239.1, forward strand.
CAGTCGCTGCACGTCTTCAGTTGCTGTAAGATATAAAAATATTCAACTCTATTCCCAGGCAGTTTAAGTGCAGAGGCATATAACAGGTATGTATATAAGGAAGTTAATTGGCCAAATGAGATATGCAGCCATCCTTTCTCGTCCGTGGGAAAACGATTATCATCATCTTAATGCGATCGATTGTTGTTTCGTTTATCTTCGTTTCAAGTCTTCTATCTGATTGCGGGATCAAAGGATGGTTATAAACGTAAGTGTACAGTGAATTTTCGCATCCCGTATATCTGTATACAATCGTCCCATCACATAAAGTAGTTATTAGGAACTCTCGAGAAATTTCATCCTGCTTCCCGTATGAATTTCTATTATTCAATTCTGTCCGGACTGTAGGAGTAGATAAAAAAAAACTTAATTGCTTGTCGTGCGTTCGTTTGTCTACCTTTCAAAATTTCCGCTTGGCACTTTGACAGCATTTTCCTCTTTTCCCCGTTTTCTTTAGTTTGAATTTTCCATTCTTCAATCCTCTGGATTATCCCGGAAAGTGGAATAAAATGAGACTTTCATTCTCAGAGTTTTGACGATTTTCACAAACTAAAATGAAATAAATTTAGAGATGTGAAATAAAATCAAAACTTTCAGTTTCAATATACAGTTCACTGAACTACGATTTTTAACTAAAAACTACACCAAAAGTTTTATATTTTCGAAAATGTTTAGTTGCCTGAGATAAGATTCTTCAAAATTCAGTTTAATAAACGCAGGTGAAACGATTTACAATTATAATTTAATAATGCAAATTGCAGAGTTTGAGAAGCAAAAATGACCCAAATAGCAGCGTTAGTGAATCGGGTAGAATAAAACCAAGCTGTAACTATGCAGAGTGAAAATGCAAGAACAATGCATTTCCAGTAAAGAAGACGAGGCATTTTTCTCAGCTGCGCTGCAGGGTCGTTGAAAGCTAAGAGGTGCACTTCCGCACCTAAGCCTCCTCAACATCTTGGATCCTAGACTTTTTTCGTGGCGTAAAAATAACGCTCAGAGTCTAGCACGTGGTTCGAGTGATGTGGATCAGCTAGGAGTTTCGGAAAGTACGAGACGAAGGCTCGGATACTTATAGATAAACCACGAAGGGTAGAGGTAAGGAGGACTATCTCCGTGTATTGGGATTGTCACTTTGCAATGCGTCATCTGGTGGGAAGAAAATCAAACTAACTTAACTAACCAGGTTAACAGATGAGCGTTGACCGTGTTTTTTCGCCTTGTGGATGGTAGAACAGGTATATTATTTACGATGTTTCATTAATTTATGTGACACGAGTAATTTGAAACTGCAAGAATCACGATTTGCCTCCATTAAAATATTAAACGCTCAGGTTATGTGGTGAGAAAATGGCGCCGACAACTGACCTCTGACGTCATGAGGACATTTTACAATCAAGATGGCGCTGCTGTAGCAAAAGTTCCGGAAAGCGCCAATCGGATTGAATCGTTATTGGTTATTAACGCCGTTCCGGCGACTTGTCGAACCGCTAGTTGTCGCTTTTTGATAGAAACTTTTTCAATCGAAAACCCATATGAGATACTTCTCCTTACTTCTATCCTCCGTAAGACGAACGTGTAACATATTCGGGGATTTCCGTGGCAAATAGAACGGCTAATTTTTCTGCTCTCTTTCAATTTTTTTTGCACTTTTTACACCGTTCAAATAGTTGACAGGATTAGCCATTTGAAAAATCGGGATTCGGTGATTCTATGAAATCTGGGTTACCCGTGGAAAAAATTTCTTCTACGAAAGAAAAATTCTTCTCTTTTCTCTCCCTACGTACAGGTCTTTGACCTCCTATAGAAAGTAGGTACATACCTAGATGTGCAATTCAATTGTACCGATCTGTCTACTTTTTGGGATTAAATATTATAAAATATTGTAAAAGTTTGGTAGTTTTTTTTATTTGATTCTCGATACCGATTTCAAAACGAAATTACCTCGTCTTCAAAGTGGGCACAAATTTTCATCGAAATTCCATAGCGTAAATAATACGTAAGAGCAAAATTTAGTAATCAATATTGTCGACATGCAGAAAGTATTTTGCAATTACAAAAAATGTTCGTGAATTTGAAAGTAGACCGTTGGAGATCTTCTTTATCGGCTCCGATCTACCGATTTCCTTCAAGGAAAGAAAATCGTCTTTTCGTTCGATTTTCCAAGCGATACCCCGTGAACAGCGAAGGGAAAGCGTGTAAAATGACAGCTGCAAGCCGTTGTGGGAGGTTCATTGATTCTATTTCATGGGGTGTGTCGGGGACTTTTCACCGTCTGTGAGTGCAGTTGTCGGACATGTCGAACTGGGGCATTTTGTGCGTGTTGCAGCGAAGGGATTCGTTCTTCCACATGTGTATGTAGAAGAGGAGACAGACAAAACGCTTTATGTACGGCTTCCGCGCTCAGACTCGCCGCCACGGCTCTCTGGAAATTATAAAAGAGCGTAGAGATTTTTTTCATACTTGTGCATCGCGCGAAAACGTTTCTCGCTCGATTTGCACTTTCGAACATATTTCTTACACCCGGGACATAAATCAGTGATTATGTACGTGTGGGATTCAAGCTCAGAGATTTCCGGAACGAGACTCATTTGGTTAATTCGACATTAGTCATTAGTCAGAAATAAAGAAATGGCTATTTTTAAAGAAAGCGTTTCAACAATTTTTTTTTTTTTTTTTTCTCATCGACCGGATAAAGGAGGTCTAATTTCGGTGAACGGAAATCGCGTTCACTACTTTCGAATCACTCGTCAATGTAATAATAAAAATTATATTAAAAATTTTTTCTCCGAGGGTGAATGGTGGGGAAAAATAACATCAATTGTGTGGAAAATTTTAAACAAAACAAACCAAGTAAATTCGTACACGTACCGATAACTGATACAAGTATAGATAATCGGCTTAAATCCGAAGCTAATCGTAAGAAGATTCGAAATCATTAGAGTCGCGCCGTTGAATGAAAGTAGAGCAGCTGTTACCGGATGAATAATAGCGTTTTACCCTGCAACGATTTAATGCTGCGGTATGAATCAATGGCTGGGAAAACCGTGCTTATTGTTAGTCGGTAAATGATCTTCTACGGTGTAGCGGTAGGTATAAAAATACAAGTCCTAGTCGCTTCTTAGTCAACAGAATACGGGCTTAGCTTGTGTTTAATAACGTTATAATAACCTTTCGCCGCTGTAGAAAAATACGAGAACTTCGTTCCAACAGTTGCTGTGAAAGAGAAACGACATTACCGGACTCAAGTAAAAGATGAAAATAATTTTTAGTGAAGGAAGAGACAGGAATGGAAAAGAAACGTTTGCGTTATTCTTTTTACACGATGTTTTTTTGCGGAATGAAATTGCACAACGATTTAACGTTTATCTAAATTTATACACGTGTCCAAATTTTATCGAGTATTTGAATATTTGCGTTTATTTTTTAAACTATTTTTATCAAATAGGAAATAAAATCATAACTAACGAAAAAGAGATTTATAATTGTTTGAGATATTATCGTCTTGCCAAATCGATATAACTTCGTTTTTGCAAGTTTTCAAAACTGGGTCTCTGATGATTCACTCTGCGGTTTTTTTTTTTAAAGTGACAAAAATTACACGGAAACTGGACTAATAATAGGTATAAGATTGTCGGTTGAAAAATAGTATAAAATATCATAATAACAGTGATGATAATAAATTATGTATCAATATACATAAACACGATTTATGAATAGAATGAAATTTTTAGGAGCACGAGGAGTATAAACGAAATAGATTCGTGTAAAATACATTTCTTCACACAAATTTTCATCTACTTCGAATTATCATATCCTATTCAGTTTTATTCTTTAATTATACATCCTCAATCTTTTGATTGATCAGATTTTCCGGTACAAAAAGTCCACAGTCGATATTGGGTGAAAAACGAAATGAAAATGATGAGAATGTAAACGTAGAGAAATATTAATGTTACAGCTGAAACAGTGCGATCTAATTTCAAATTTGTTGGCTACATTACATGAATTAAATTCAATTCTATAAATTTCTATAAAAAGTTTCGTAAGATCGCTTCGCAAATATCGCAAATATTACGAACTAGACTAACAGTGTGATTAATCATTTTTGTTTCAGGTATGCAGTCATCCATTACGTACCAAAAGAAAAAATAAAGGGGCAAGTATCAAACCGGCGATAAAAATGTAAACGCATAAATTAATCGCACGAAGCAAAATCCTGTGAACATATAATATACGAGTACCTACATTATCAGAGGTTTAAAATTATTGTTGCTTTGTAAAAATTTGAAGAACGTTGTCTGAAAAAAATAATTCGAATCGATAGGAAAATATTTTGTATTGATACATGACGATTTTATTTTAAAACAGCCAACTTATCTATGATTAAGGTATCACGTTCGGATACGAAGGTCAGGGTGATACGACGACGACCTTATCGAACGATGCGGCTTCCGACGATGAGCGAAATTCTAAAACGGAATCATGCCAGCGATAACAACCGGGATAATTATGCATACAACACGACGATCCTAAAACTATTTATTATTCAGGGATTACTGGGAAATGATTTCCCAAGCGTTCGTATAATTGCGTTTGCCGTGGGAGACAAGCTCGTGTTTTTCTCTCATCATGTAGGTTAACGTTTATATGCGTTATTCCGTTTTGGCGGGCATCTCAAAAACGCAAATAGATACGCTACTTGTAATTTTAGCGTGATCTTAAAGCAGAGATGCCGCGTACCGGCTTAAATCCTGAATCACATTCACACAGGAATAAATTCTGCGACACTTGTTTCGTTCCGCGTTTGAAGAATCTGAAAAACACGCTCCGCTAGCATTAAAAATTTTTTCTTTTTTTTTTCTCTACTGATTTGGAATAATTTTTATAATTGTATTTCAAAATGACGTTAAACGCAGTCGCGTTTCTTTCTGTAATTGTTATGTCGTTCGGTTGGAAATCGCCGATTCGATAAATTGCTTATACACCATTTTATACACAACGTGTTCGCATTAAACGCGAAACAATTCGAAAGAGTTTATTAAGCAGGCATTATAATAACGATAGGCGGTGAGTGTGCTTGATTTGTTAACGATTCTGCCAGCTGGGTTAAATATATCCAAGCCTTTTGCGTCACTGTGCTGTATGTAGTTACGTACCTACAAAGTAGGCACATACAATGGTTCACATTGTTATACAGAACCTGCGTTACGAACGTTGCTATAAGCAAACAAAAATATGGTATATTTTTCCACACGAGGCGAACTGACTGACCGCAACGAATTGTCCTACTTTTATAAATTACACAAAGTACGAACCGAGCCGTAAATAGTTGAACGCATTATACATTCATAAGGCTATTCAATTTATGTATATACATTTTGCGACGAGTCAAGCCTGCCAATATCAATTAACGTTGTCATTCGTTTCAATATTTTTTTCAGACCGTCGAAAAAAATCGCACACATCGATCAATGTTCAATTTCATTACGGAAATTTTTCTCATATTTGGTGCGAGGTTGATATTCCGAAATTGAAAAGTTCCGAAAGAGACGGGTTCCGATTTTTTTTTTTTTTTGTCGCGAAACTTAAAGTAAAGAAATCAAACAAACTCAAGTTCTGAAAAAGTAAAATTTCGAAAAGACAAAATGGCGAAAGGGCAAAACTCCGACAAGTCAAAGTTCCAAGATATTTTAAAATATGAAATAATCGAAATTCGGAATGATCGAAGATTTTTTCCGTGAAATTCTAGCTCAGTGAAATTTGACCACGTTTCTTTGTATTGGATTTTCGATATTTTTACGTTCGGAATCCTGGTCGTTCCTATTTTCGGTTTTTCTGATTTTTTACACCCACTCGTTGAGTAAACTGCGTCGTGTAAATATATTTTAACTTTCGGAATTTCGTTCCATCGAAACTTACTTTTCGGAATTTTTTCCCTGTCAGAACTTTGCTCAATCGTAACTTGAATTATTGGAATTTCATATTTCGGAACTTTGAGCCGTCGGCTTTCCGACCAGTCGAAACTTTGTTGTTTCGTAAAAATTTGCTTACTTTACTTCAAGTTTGCCACCAAATAATTCGGAATTACGAGTTTTCGGAACTTTTCAAATTCGGAACTTCAAACCTACCCCTAATTTTGTGCTTTATTGATCAGTTGAAACTAACGATAGTCGTAATTATAAGACATAACAAACCATTATCGTATTATTATAGAAGAAAGAAATTTTCTCTGTTCGCATGAGTCCAGTCTTATTTTCACAATAGCTAGAGACTATAAAAATCAAAAGTTGATATGCATAACAATAAATGATCCGAAGAAAGCGTCACATTCGTTGTATCCTTTCGCAGTTTGTTGGAAACCGGCTTTCGCAGAGCTTGTCGAGAATTTGATGCAAGACACGCTACGTAATCGTGCCTAGAAAATTCCAAAGTAACTGTACACGCAGTCATATTGATTATCAGCTAAAAAATAATTATAATGCTGACTTATGTACGTCAGATGCAAACCCCCCTTGTCAAAGTCAACTGCATACCTATGTACATAATACCTTCAGTTACGATACTGACATTTCGACGAAAGGTTTATATCTCCCAGCTGATCGAAGATTTTGTCGTCAAATATTTACAAGAATTAGAAGAAAACAAAAAAATAAATAAATACCCTTGCAACTTGAAATGTGATAAGTAATTGTAAAATTGTGACAATAATTGGGGGGGAAAAACAATAAAAATAAACACAATAATAATAATAGAGAAAAATGTAAAATCATTGTTAATACGTTAAAAATTTAATTTTTTTTTCACATCATCGAACGTTTTTCATATTGAAACAGTTTTTATACGAGCATCGCCAATTGCAAACAAGGGACTTAATTTCACAACGACTCGAGAGTCTAGACGAATTATTGATACCGTCAAACAGACGTATATATTTCAGTTTGAATTGATTTTGATTTGAGTTCGATGCAACATGACGACGTTACGGTGAGTATTTATTACTCAGTGTGTACAGTGATTGCTGACATGCAAAAGCCCTAAAATCGTAGAATACGGTTGTATACATGTCGCAATGAGCGTATAATAATAGAATAAAACACGAGCGTCGCTTGTAAATCGATGATTCGTTAATTAGGCGACGTGCAGTTCCAAGGTGTGAAATTATTTCTGGAATATTTGAGACCGTCCAATCGCATTATAATTTGCAACATTCAACGCCAGAATTTAAACCCCTCTCATCATTTTATCGAGTAGAGTTGTTCAGAATTTTATAGCAATGCACAAAAATAGGTTTTTAAAGCGGTAATTTCGAACAAAGTCTCTACAATTTTCTGCTATCACAAATACCACTGTACTTTATTGTTATTGTAAAATGTTGGGAAGAAAAAAAAAAAAGTTGACCCGAGAAAATGTTCGCTTGCAATATAGCTTGAAATAGCTATAGTTCCTAGTTCCAAATACTGATTAAACATTCCTCAAAGAAAAACCTCTTTTTGAACAAAATGACGTTTACTTTTGTAGCAAAAAAATTCGTGCTAAAATCTAAATCAACGCTTCTAAGATTCAAAGCAACGTTTTCCAACGCGTGAGAAAAACCGAAATTGTAGGATACAAATTTCAGAGGATATATAATTCCTTTTGATAGTTTCGAGGTATTTTTCTCGAATTAGTTTAACGTACCGCGGTGAATTTAATTGGCGTCAAGTTTATGCAGGAAGACACGTGTCCAAGGAAATATCCGTCAGTTTCTTCCACAGACTGGTAATTGGATTATAGCGATCAGTTATCGCGGTATTAGAATCCCTTGAACTTGCGAAGGGTGTAATTTCTCCCTCAGGTAAGGGATGGAGGCGGAGCTTGGGGTGCAATTGCAGTTCAAGCATATGACCGTCATTTCCGCTGCGCGTTCTTTGCTCAGAAAAATAAACTTTATTTATCGTAGGGGAGAATTCATATACATATACCTATGTATTATACTACACAGATTTATCCATGATCCATAAAATGGTACGATATTCTTTGAATTTTATTAGAGTAGTCGGAGGTCGAAAGGGATGAAACGCTTCTCAAGAAACAAGGAAGCAAATAGAGAAACGGAAGAAGTTTGTTTTAGGTAAACAACCCTCTGCGCCACTAAGTTTCGAAATATAAATTACACGTAAAACTCTGTAGTTTTTACTTCGATTAAAGTTTATAACTGCAGATTTAGCCGGGAGAATATTTGGAAAACAAAAATGTATAGTTTGCAGCTGCGGGTGAATAGAAAAAGAAACTCAATAATTCCAAAATCTTCCAAAACCACAATAGTTTATTCAGTGCCTGGTCACGTTAAAGTTATTAATTTCAATCTCGTTTTACGTTCTCAGCAGATGTGAGCAAAAAATATGGAAAAGCAGAAAAAGGATCGAAAGTTGAAAAAGTATCCTTGTTTTATCTCCGGGCTTCTGATATATTCCTGCTCAGAATTAATAGCAGCACATCTCAGAAAAAAGGTCGACTGATACGAAGAGGGCTTACTGATTTAGGGAGGCGTGATATCAGTACGGTATCCAACGATAAATCATGTCATTGCCAATTAGCGCAAGTCGATGATCAATCAGTAACAGTCATCGCGTTAACGGCAGCCATTGGAACAGAATTTGATGGCTATCTGCGTGTCGTTTCTAGTTTTCACCTCAAGATTTTTATCTTCTTCTCGAAAAATGCGCAACAAGAAGAGGAAGACGAAGACACGCTTTGGTTATACACTTGTTCTCCAGACTTTTCTTTTTTTGAAAGTAAACTGCAGTTCAGTTAAGCAGCCTGTGTATTTTGTACGACAAAAATTGAAAAAATTGATACAAGGAACAGAGAACTACATTCTGTTAAGTTCAACTTTCCGATTTAGATGAAAGGTCAAGTTAATCGCGTCAAAAACGAAATTTTGGGTTTTTGCTTGACCTCGATGTTTTAAATTTGTCAATTTTTTCCAACGATAATTTGAGAGCGGGACGACAAATTTCGTTAATCTCAGTCTCAATCGATGCTATTCTTCCTTACTTATTGTTAGAACTGATTAGATTTTAGGCGAAATTGATTTAACTGTTCCTGAGTTACTTGCTAAAATGCGAATTTTCCAGACAAACAATAATGCGAAAATAAACATACCGATTTAGATCGAACGAGATCAATTGATTCGGATTAATATGCCTTAAAACCAATCTGTGTTTGAACGAAATTGGCCGAGCTATCTCAGAGTCTATTTTTTTCGCATTGCAAGTATATTTTTTTCGAAAAATCGTATCTTTACATACTCTGCATTAACAGAAATCAGAAAATCGCAAGTACTATTACTCACAGTAGGATACCAGTAACCAGTAAAAGTGGCCCATTTTCTGCAAGATCGGTCCTTTCCGTTCTTCGTCTCGGTAAACAAAAAATGTAATTATAGATGCAAAATGAAAGTGAGTTTTGTAGCAATAACCGAAAAATTCGGCTCACGTTGCTGTTCTTTTTGATCATGGTAACTCGTATGCAGCAACCGCATGTCTAATCAACGATAGCCATTCTACTAGTAAATTCTAAAAATCAGAACAAGTAAAGTTTTTTTCAGTACAGCCTCCAAGATAATTCTAGAAACCAGAAGAAATCAAAATTTTCTCGGTACATCTTCCCAGATTTTGAAGTGGACACCCTGCCAGATTCTAGGACTAGTCTTTTCGATTTTCCTGATACTTTTACCGATCAACCAAATAGAGAACTCTAGAAATCCGAACAAATAAAGTTTCTCTCGGTACTTCCCAGATTTTGGAACGGGATGCCTGTCAGATTCTAGGACTAGTCTGTTCGATTTTCTTGCCAGTTTCTCCCGAAAGCGAAATAGAGGGTTCCAAAAACCAGAAAAAATTAAAATATTCCGAGTGAAGCTTCTCAAATTTCGAAATAAGCATCCTGCTAGATTCCAGGACTAGTCCTTTCGATTTCTCTGCCAGTTTTTCCCATCAGCCGAATAGACGGAGAGCACCCTAGCTGCACGGCAGGTACCTCAGCATGGGGTATTGAGTAGTTTGGGTCGGGTTGGGTTGGACGAGACGCGCAGGAGCAGAGCGATAGGACGAGCAAACGAACGGAACGAACGGAATGAGCGGAACGAACGGAAAGACGGACGGAGTTACGGAGACTGTGGAAGTAATCGCGAGGGTAGCGCACCGGAATCAGTCGCCCGTCCAGACACCCCCGTTGACGGACTAAACAGTGCACCAAGGTAAGAAGAACTCGGTTTCCACCCTGACCGAAAGAGCGAAAGCCTCGTGAGGCACGAGTAGGTAAAACGACACCTCGTCGAGGAGAACCGGATCCGCGAATAGCCCGATCATTCGGAGCCACGTTCTACACCCTCGGAAACGGTGATGTCAAAATTCGCGAGAAAGAAAGAAAGAAAAAAAAAAAAAAGAAATAAAAACGATCGCTGCGGTCAATTCGGAAATTCAAAATCGGACAGTGTTGGAGATTGACGGAAAATGACGCGGAATATGATCCACGAAAGTCCGTGTCGGGATTATTCTTACGGTGCACCCCGATTGAAATTTTCGAAAAATGAAAATTTACGAATAGAAGGAAAGGAAAATAAAAAAAGAAAAAAAAAAACCTCGTCTTACACCGTTCAACGTAACAAAGTTGATGGAAACTCGTTCCCCGTTTTTTATTTACGTGTGTTTATTCTAACGTGCATTTTGTTGCCCCAGTTACTAGCCGCTCGTTCGATAACGAATTTTGACGGGTCTTTCCGTGACGGATGATTATAGGCATAGATTTAAAGGACCGGAAACGCGAATGTTACGGTGTAACCGCGATCTCATGCACTATTTGGCTCGGTTAATTCATCCTCGTCCGTCGGACGAAGACGGGTGTATATCGATAAATTTCTTTCCAATGTGTGCAGGTAAGCTTGAATACTGTCCGACTTTGAATCAATCAAGTTACTTTTGGGAATGACGTAACCGTTTCGTATTCAGGGTGCGGAACGTCCCGGATAACGCAGGTAATTGAAGAGGAGAAATTAAACGAGGCGAGTGAGTGCCATTTTTTTTTTTTCAAATAAATTTCTCTAGACTAAATAACTGTGCAGCGAAGAAAAAACAGTTCTTCTCCGTTTTTCATTAATGCAATTTTTTTCTTTCACCATGGTCGCAGGCACTTGCGAAACATTTTTATACTCTTCTTCAATTATCCGACAGACTCCGTAGTCCCGGATTTTCATTGCTTTTATTTTTTCCGTTGCTTGTTGCGCGACGAAAATCGATCGCTATCAGAGCTATAAATATAGGTGTATACAGTAACTCTCGCGATATTGAAAACGAGTTTCTTAATAGACTTGTTTCGATACCGTTTTCAGAATTGTCTATTGTTCATTTCACCGTTAATTAACCGCATCATTCGTTTCGCGATTTTTTCACTACGCAATTACGTCGAAAAAAAAAAAATTATGCTTATTGAAGAAAAATTTCCATCTTCGACCGTGTGAAGCAGCAACTTTCTCGCTATTTTATTCAATATACTTAATGCGCGATCATTCATTTTCATTTAATAGATCCTGGGTCAGTTTTTCGCGGCTGTAGTTTTGGATGAAACTCAAATTTTTTTTGGCGAATCACACGAGGACGGTCAGTTTTTACCTAATCGTAGCTCGCAGCACGGATACGTGAAATTTGTAGAAATACAATTGGCAAATAAAATTTAATCACACGTAGCTTTAAATACCCAGCGATGAGTCGCATGTGCAACTCAATTTTGCACATTAGAAAATCACTACAATGTATTCGCACGCGCTTGCACAGTAAACAGTGCAAAACTAGGTCCTGAAAACAAAAGCTTATCTTTATAAACCGACACCCTCCGCAAAAATAAATTAACAAATAAATCACTGTAATAAATAGGTAGCTATACCGATATTTGTCAAATGGAAAACAATAAAATAGAAAAAAAAATAAATAAATAAAAAAATTATAGCCAGGTCTCTCATATGACTTGCGGAATCGTGAAATCTTAAACAAAATGAATTACACTAATATTGTCCGACTAATAATGATATTTTTTTTTTTTTTTTTGTCGTTTTTCTTCAATCATTATAACGTAATCGTGAATTCTAATCGTACATAAAGATAATCAATCGTCCAGGTTCTGAATTCTGGGTTATTAGAAAATATGCTGCGTAGTTTAGTAAGATCGATAACATATACCTGCACATGAAATTCATACGAATATACACGGAGAAGGGATTTGTTCACTTTTCTAAATACTTCTTCGATTCGAAGAAAAGTCATTTAATTTTCAACAGGAAACTGGTCAGAAGAACAATTGTTGTTTAACGGACGAAATCACGTTCATTTGTAATAACGAAATAATTCTTTCGGCACATTTGATCGCGATATTTGTTACATTCGAAAAATTGTTATTGTCTGTGGAAAAAAAAAAAATGCTAAAACGTACGAATTGAAACGAAGATATCGAAAATCGGATTTCATCACTCTGACGATATGACAGGAAACACAAGGGAAAGTGCGAAAAATTATTAAAAAATTCTATGCTCAGAACTCTGAGGCTAGACGATTATTTTTCGGCAAGAGATGTTAGTGCCCAAGTTTTCTCAACCGGCAAAACGATTTTGCAATTTAGCCATTCGGCGCCTTGACGGCGAGACTCACAAGTTCAACTCTAGCGGGCCAATATAATGACTATTGGCTAGGCATTTGAATAAATCGATGGCATATTTCATTTGGCCCGACCTCCTTGTCCTGTTCCTTGACTCGAGTTAAGGATTGACTGGACGTTTGAAACCACCTCGCGGATTCGAGACGGTCAGAAACACCGTAATAACTTGTCGAAGTTTTTGGTGTATAAAGTTTGAAAGTCGAATTGTCCGAGGAAATTTTATCCTACGTATCGTTAGAATTTCCGAAGGACTCATTCATCTACCTTGGCGTTGATTTGATCCTTGAATACCGTAATATCACCTTCGTTGAAAAGCTAGGCGTTGCCGCGTTTCACGCGATTTAAGTATGCACGTTTCGACGAGTATATTTTATACGATACCCGACGTGAGTTGATGTTTTTCACGTGCCGGAGACTCCGCTACTTTAACGATAACAACGCTATAAAGAAATAGAGAAGAAATATTTATTCGCAAAATGTGCGCATTCGATGTACGCGTATAACGAACCTATAAATCTGCGACAAATATTCGTCCGAGTATTTTTACACAAAAACATAACGACAAATCCGGATAATTTACGCGAACAATTCATCTCGCAATCTTGCTTGAGACATCGGAAGAATTTATGCAAAATTATGGGAATACATTAATTTTTTCTTGAAAAATAAAATATATCGCAACGCCTGTTTCATACAAGAATTGTTAAAAAAATTTTCTATCATTACTCAGAAATGTTAATTATATAAATTGTGAACACTGTTGAGTGGGTAATTATTTTGAAAATTAGGTGAAACTGAGAGGATTCTTACTCCTTTTTTTTATCTTTGTTTCACAGCGGGAAAACAGCTGGTGAATTTTCATAAAATATTTTAATCGTATGTTATCGAGACACGCTTTACGGCCATTTTAAATATCGATCAAGACCAGCCTGCGCTTTCTTGTCTATATGCCGGTGAGATCAAGGATAGGATACTAATTATAACACGTGTGAGTCACATTGGTTTTCAGGTGGATGCGAACCACTTTCATACAAGGTGAAGAATATCGAGTGTTTCTTTATTCCCGTTATTATTTCAATTAAAAGTATCTGCCTAATGGGAAGAAAAATAGAATCCGTCACGCTTCCATCATTGTGCAGTTTTTTTATACTAACAAAATTCGCAGTTCGCTTGATATTTGTGCAATACGACCATCGTATTCTTATTCAATTCGATCGATTCACCCACTATAAGTTCGGTCTTGTTTCTTGTATTCTTGTATTCAAGTTTACCAGAAATAATCATACCTTGATCGAATCTCTGCTTTGCCAATCTGTTAAGGTCAAAATCAACTTTATCCAAGATCTTCCGGAACGCCGTGCATTACACATGCAAATTATACCCCTCGACTTCCGTCGTTCGCCTGCTGTATAACTATCCATAAATAGATTTGCACCGCGCTTTGGAACTCCTTGATTAATTTCACGTTGCACACTGCGATGGGCATCGATTAACGAAACCAGAATTAGGTGAAAACTAATTGCTTGGTAAATTCTGCGAGTGACGGTTTTCAAAAATCCTCAGTTTTTGAGGCAGCTAGTTTTGCAGGCGATTTGGGGCGGTTTTAGATAGCGTGAGATATTTTTATTTAAAAAAAAAAAAAAACGTCCGGTGATAATTTATCCCAAGTGTGAAAACAGTCACGTTTGTCATGTTCTGGGTCAAGTGAACCATAAACTGGGTTTTAGGAGGTCAAATTAACGACGCATGGCAACGGTTGAGGATACGTTGGTATACCATATTTTTCCCTTCTAAAAGGCACTCGTTGTTCTTTTCAAACCGAGCAGGTGAAACGGTCATAAACCGGTCATAAATTCACTAATTTTCGACCAGCTTATGGAAAATATTTCATAGTGTACGTTGAGATATAAAAATTCTCAAATTTTTGGGCTTTGAGCCAACAGGTTGATAAATTTTATCAAGTTTCTGAATTGAACCTAGCGAGTTTTTTTTTTTGTGCCAAAGGTATAATTTTCTTAAATATCGAATCCGTTTCAAGATGAATCCTCAGGGCTGCCAAAAAACAGATTTTTTGACAATTTCAGTCCCTCATATGCGAAGGAAATCAAAATGAATTGTTTTCATTTCATAGTGGGATGAAAATGGGATCACAATCAAATCGGTATAATCAATATTCCATGGATAATCGAATTTTCTTAACACATTCTGAATCCCCTCTTTGAAAATCTCAAGATCTGATACTTCAAAATGTATAGTTTTTTACAGAATAAAATTAAGACAACGTATTTACTTATTATTTTTTTAATTTTTTTATTTTATTTATTTTCGTTTTTCTAACCATTTCCTGAGGATCTACATTGAAATGGATTACATACTGGGAAATATCAGGCCTGTTTTCACAAAAAATTACGACAGGTCGTGTTTGTTTCGCTTCGACGACAAGCAGTGATGAAAATCCGAAGACGAAGCTTCAAATCGAAATCGTGATAAAATTCGTGAATGTGTTTATCATGAACGGTAAGGTCTAAGTTCCTAAAAGTTATAGAATTTTCGCGTCTTCGTGTACATTATAATATATCCAAATTGCAGCCAGGTCGAAATTTTCATCCTGAAAATCTATATGGAGCATTCCACGCCAAGTGTACCAGCGTTGAATCCTCGCCATTTTTGATTTTGTTCAAAAAATTTTATCCAATTGTGCCAACGCCAAAGCAGTAGATTGTTTTGAATAAATTTGTATTACTTGTGGTTTCTGATAACGAACGTGTCATGTGCCGTAATTAAAAAATCTGAACAAATTCTCAGAAATCTTGTGATAGGTATTAAATTTTTCAAGCTTGAATCCAGAGTGGGCCGGCAATTGCAAATTCTACTCTTTTTTGAAAACTAATTTGTTTCTAAACTGATTAGTTATTTGCAATTTCTTTATCCATAGGAAAAATCCGATTTGGTATACGAAAATGTTTGAGTAACAGTCCGGGGGGTAAAAAATCAGAAACACCGTAAAATCAGAATGTCCAGAATTCCGAATGAATAACAAATAGGAGAGAACAGATACTATCAGAAATTTTTAGTCCCGGATGGTGCCCAATAAAAAGCTGCAGTTTAGATAAAATGTATTTATTAGAGGGCTCTATTATCCGAAATCACTTACTTCGGAAAATGTTAATCCAAGAATTCAGAGATGCAGAATTTAATAATGTATAGAGTCAATATTCTAGAGAACGAATTTGTAGAAAGTTTCATATTCTCAAATGTCCGAATATTATAAAAGTAAAAGTTAGAACTTCATCGTCTAGAAACGGTGAAAAACAGATATCCAGAATGTAGAAGGGTCATTATTCAGAATCGTGCGATTCGGAAAGATCAGTATTCCGAAAGCATCCGTATAGATGGCTTGCTACCAGAATTTCACATTCCGAGTCTACTCAGCCCATCTATTTTGACTTGTAAAATGTTTTATATACCGAATCAAACAAATTCTGCAATATTTTGGTCTCTTTAAAAGATTGAATATGACTTTTGACATCATAAACTTATATTTCTTGGCTCCTAATATGTTATGAGTTACTGACTCTTCTGATATATTACGATTCTTCATTCTGACGATTCTGATACACTGCAATTCTATATTCTGGGCCTTCTATGAGATTATTACTCGGAGTTCTAACCATTCCGATTCTTGATCGTTCGCATTTATGAATTCGAATAGATGAAAATTCTACTTTATGATCCATCCGAAGGTTATTTCTTTGGGTTTGCGAGCAATGGCATTTGCCTCATTCCGCTAACGGCCTTTCGAAATTTTCACCAGTTGTGTATTATAAGTTCTATAATCTCTAGCTTCGATACTATTATATTCTATTTCCATTATTTCTAGCTTAATGAAGATTCACCACTTTGTTCTTTCGTGATCGTCAGTTTTCGATATATTTATGTTCGGAATTCTGACCATTCTGATTTTTGGTTTTTCTGATTTTTCACCCGCAGCCGTTTTTAAAAATCATAAGTAATACAAATCTTCTCGAAAAGCTCTGAAAAAATTGAGTGTAGGTACTGTTTCGGAGTTGGGACAACCGCAAAAAAATTCTCTTGAATAAAATCAAAAATATTGAGGGTCCAACGTTGGTACAATTGGCATTGTGAAATGCCGCGCATGATAATTATAACCTACTTTTGAAGGAATGTCACACTATGGAAGGTCGTCGGTGCGTTAGGGCGGGAGAAGTGCAATGAAATTCAAACAACAAATTGGGGTTTGTTTCGTTTAAAAAATCTCGACGCACGTTGGCTGACACGTAAGGACCAGTCACACCCATCCTCTGCGCCTAATTTGCAAATAGCTTTACTTAATTAAATTTCTTTCTTCTTCTTTTTTTTTAAAAGCTCTTTCTCCAAACGTAATGCTCAGCTGCGTTGACATTCGCATTTCGCCCTAATTAAACGGGACTAAGTAATTACCTCTTACATGATTATAATCATACACCGTATTCACGGCGGTAACTGAAGCTGATTAACACATTAACCGCAATCGTGACTTGGCTGTACGAAAATTCGTAATATTTCGTAAATTTTTTTGTCGCGAATCACTTTTTACAATAGCCACGCAAAACGCGTGAATAAATCTGCATTTGTGCAAGGTCCGGAGACTTGGCGTCGTTAATTTACTGTAAGCATTGTATGACCTATTCGTGAACTAGGATTTGCTCGACGAAACTAGCCGGCGACCCTTGTCACTTTTGACACATGATGGATTTTCAAGAAGCGTATAACTTTTCACAGCCTCCCGTCTCACACCCGAAACTCAAGACTACCAAGCCTAAGTGTAATGAATATTTTATCTTGAGGAAAAATTTCGCAACTTGCCCCGAGGCCATTTCTAGGGTGGGAAACTTTTGAGAGATATTTTCTCTCTTGGGAAATACGCTCCTTGAATTCAATCCCTACTCATCGCTTTAAACGCACGGCGTTAAGCCTCTGAGCGATAAAATAATAAGAAAATAATATTCAACTTTCAACATGTTTCGAGATCCAGCACAAAGTTCACTGAACACGGTTGTTGCTTTTCCTCGATGAAAGCAAATTTGTAGCAATATATTTATAGGCCTTAAAGAAGTTTATTCTGAGATACAAATTGTTTATTTTTTTAACATTTCATTCTAACGAGTAAATCATTACAACATGTATTGCAATTACTAAAACTCGTATAAGCTTTGGTTCTTACGATTCTACACTTGTTTTCACCAGCGTTAGAATTCAAAATTGTCCAAAGCTTAGCGCCAAACTTTACTTGGGAGTACAAAGAAATTTGCTGCATAAAAACCGGCCAACGCGATATAGGCGAAAACTAATTGAGAACTTAAAATTTCTCTTAAATGCACAAAGAAATTGAATTTCAACGACGATATGATATTCCGGTTACTACACTATAGACAGTGACTCGGCGTGATAAAAATACAATTCAAATCGACGATTTGGCAATGTTAAGTACACTGAAAAATAACCGAATTCATGTAAATTGAGTGTATATTCAAAAGTATGTGTGTGTGTATATATATATACATGAAATTATTGCAAGAAGATTGGCGTCCGGCGTAAAATTTCAAGTCGTAAAATGTGGAAGGAAAAGTAAGCTGCGCAGCTATAATACATGTGTTTATACGATAGCGTATAAACATAGAAAAAAAAAGTATACACACACACACATATATATATATAAATAAATAATTCGTGCAAAGCGTGTCTTTCGACTATAAACGAACATTTTACACGGGACATTTAACGTGGAATCTTTTCCCCGGCATACACATTATATATACACACACCTATATACATGTTATATATATATATATATATAAGTCGGTTGGGTGTGTAATGTAGAAAATATGTAGAAATAGGCGGGTTTGTAGGTGTGTACATAATGAGCCAGAAGATGGGCAGGTAGGCACAGATAGGCAACGTTAAACATGGCAGGGAGTAGGACTCGACTGCGCACGATATATAATAAAATAATAATCCTTAGTCAAGTTCACAGTTCGGAGTATTTCGTTGTTCGTTGCTCCAGAAATTTCGTGTCGTTTATTCCCCCGGGGTTGTAAAGACTTTAAGGTGATGCCCTGGACGATTTCGACTCTATAGACAATTGTGAAGAAACACACTTGAATTCACTTTCATTTTGACGCAGAAATAAAGAAATGGCACCGATTCGACAAAACCGTGACAGTGAGTTCGTGAAATTTATGCCGTTTCTTTAATTCTGCGTCAAATGAAAATGCGTCGCAGCGTTTTTGTTGAGAATTGCGTATAGAATGGGGCTCCTTGGCTCTTTTTCACGTTTGAGATAAGCGCACTTCGATATTTGGAGATAAATACGACGGCGTCGAAATCGATCAGGGCATTCCCTTAAGGAGACAGGTATTTATACCGGGTCGCCTGCATCGATTTTGACCTAACATTACCGCAGGCAGTGCCAATCGCCGCTTGCACCACCCGCTGTCCACCCTTCGCAGGACCTCAAAACATTCCGTCTTATTCAGATAATATATAGTCCTGAAAATCCGCACGCACAACAATTTTTACAAAACACTGATCAGCCTGACTTGTCGCAAGGAAAAATATTACGAGTCGACCGTTGGAAATTGTTATAGAGAAAAACGAATCGCTTCGTGTTCGGAATAAATTATGGCAGCACGTTTGAATGAGACGTTGGGAAAAGAGGAAAAACATGAGAAATATGAACCGACAAATCATTTGAATAAGATCAAAATCACCGGAGTTTAAGAATTTTGAAGGTTTTAATTATAAATTATTCGTTTATATTTCTTGGTATGTTTTAAACCGGTTTTTTCCTGTACGGTAGAATTATTCTTTTTTTTTCATCCAACAGTCAAAGAGGCGGAGTTGAAGTTGAGAATTTGAAAGATTCCGAAGGCGCTTGATTCCGAATTATTTGGAGGTGAAACTTAAAGTAAAGAAATCAAACTTTCACGAAACGACCGAGTTTCGAATGGTCGGAAACACAACGGCTCAAAGTACCGAAAATTCAAAGTTCCGATAGAGCAAAATTCTGAAAAATAAAGTTTCGATGGAATGAAATTCCAATGATTAAAATATCCTCACACCGCGTAGCTTACTCAACAAGTGGGTGTAAAAAAAAAGAAAAACCGAAAACCAGAATGCCCAGAATTCCGAAAATAAAAATATCGAAAATCCAAAACAATTAAAGATCAAATTGGTGAAATTTTATCGCGCCAGAAATTCACAGAGCTGCAAATTTTCTATCACTTTTTGAATTTCCTTATTTTCGCAATTTCGTAACCGTTCGAAACTTTGATGTTTCGTCAGAGTTTGATTTCCTTACTTCAAGTTTCACCATTAAAAAATTCGGAACTTAACGCTTTCGTAACTTTTCGAATTCGGAATTTCAACCCCGCCCCGTGTAAAAAATACATAATTGAAATTGGTCTACTGCACTTTGATGCAAAAATTGTCACAAGTACAAAGAATCGCGATTAGAACAGATGCACGAGCGGTTAAGCAAGCCGATGTGAAAATGAATTACGAATCGCGTATCCACGAGGAAATGGGTTAGTGTCCAGGAAGTGTAGATAAGCCAGGATTGACCGATAACTGATACGCGCTATGTTTTATCCTATAACTATAGCGGACATTCGTGTCAGCTTGTTCGAGTTCCACACGCCTGTTTCAATGCATACCTCGTTGCGAAGGCTTGACAGGTGCATAGATGCAAAGCTGGCTGCAGTTCCTCGTGACTTTCCCTACTTATTTGATAAATGGCGCCAGGCCTTTTCCATTTCACAAAGTTACCTCTCTCTCTCTCTCTCTCGGGCTACCGCCGTTCCAATAAGCCAACAGTTCAGCAACCTGAACTTACGAAAGTAGAGCTTTTTTTCTACTATTTTATCGTACGTGCCACACACAGTAGGTCGGAGTGAAAGTAAAATAATTCTTTCGTTAAATGCAAGTTTCGACAAAGCGCAGGCATTTTACGTAAGTTCAAATGTAATTTCGAGGATTTTTCTTCCAAATATCTTTATTAACCATAGTCACTTACACCTACTGGAAACTTCCGCATTACTTACACGGGGTTACTCAAACCACAGCCAACTTTGGAACGTTATTACTGTACGCAAAGTTACGTTACACGTGCAGTCACGACTAGAACAAAATTTTCAAGCAAAATTTAACAATTCAGAAATAAGCTCCGATCTTAGTCTTGGCAAAAGACTCTTTAAGCAGAAAGGGAAATTCTTGAAGCAAAAAAAGTCAAACAATACGCGGGGCTTCTGAGACCCCGACGTTTTTTCAATCATTCTTCATTTTACTTTCACAAACAACCCTGATTCAAGCACGCTGACGATAAAATTGTACGTGAAAGTCGGTTCTTGGGTTTGGCTTGGACCCCGTGTCAGTGACTAGGGTTAAAAAGGATGCTTTAGCGAAGTGGAAGAAAATATTTTTCCAACCCAAAGAGTGAACGCCAAACTTCTGGTCTGTTTCCGTAGGATCTGCGCACTAAAAAATATCCAATTACTAATGGATGCTTCGGTTTCTCGTGTGCTTTTTCGGGTTGGGCAATATACCTAATTCCCATGTCATTTGTCTCGGGGAATTCATACCAGCGAACACTCGGGTCGATAATTAAATTATTATCAAACGCGGAAGTATCCCTAATAAAACGTAACTTACGCGTTAATTCGTTGGCCTATATTGGCCTGATGTACTTTGATAAAAACAGAATATGCGAAGAAAATGTAGTAGTTCAATTTCTACGGAGTACCGTTTCGTGTGCTAAGTCCCGCGATAAAAATTAAAGGGGGCCTCTCGTATCTCATCATGGATATACTTTTTGGGTCCCTTCCAGCTCCGTAGTTCTCAATTCGTTCCGCAAACTCGCGCAGTAATAGCGAGACGATAACGATTGAAAATTTATTGGTTCCATTTTACAACTTTTCTCGTCGCGGAACTTGGTAAGGAACAAACGATGCCATCTATTTTTCGAGATGGCGTGACTTGAAAAAATCTACAAGATACGGTCGCGGTAAGTTTATACGTTGTGTACAATAGTGCCAAGGTTCACTTTCAGGCGGGGAAAATTTATTTGACGAGCCAATCTATTTCACATCGATCAGTTGGCATGTAACAATGATTTAAGCGAAGTCAAATTTCTGGTAATAAAATTGATGCTTGAATGTATATAAATTGAAATTTAGTGAGAAGATGAATTGGGAAGAAATATTAAATCGCAACTAGCAACGCGTTAATAATATGTAAATTTTTGTAAAATCTGCGTTGTAAAGTAACGAGTCAAAATTCTGTTCGAATTTGTAAGGAATGGAAAGTGATCGATCTAATATACGCGTAACTGAATAAAATCGAATTCAATTTACAACGTATGGAAGACGATTGGCTAGCGATAATAATCCAATATCAAATTGGTTCTCACTTTCGGTACCCCGGCACGAAGGTCGAAACCTCGTTAATCGTTGAACACAGGCCAATGTCTTGGCCTTCGGTCAATGGCGTTAAAAAGCATTACTGACTCGAGCAGAGATACGGCTTTCCTAAACGGTCCCTTTGATTAATTACCAACTAATTGGTCACCAAAAAAATATTCCTAAGCCATAAAACAAGCTGGAACTTAATTAAACACTATAAATTCATTGCGGCGATACAGTCTGTAAAAGACGGAAGGCGAATGATAAATTTCTTTCTTGACTATCAAGACGTATGTTTTATGAGAAATACAGTGAGAAAAATGTCATTTGTTACAGTAACTAGAAAAATTCAGTAAAACAGGTATCGTTGAGAAAACTGTTTAAATATTGTTGGAATGACGAATAACGAGGTATACGTAACCATTTTGCGCTATTGTCGATCTTTTTTTGGTAATTGCAACGCAAAATCAATTTCTTCGGTTTACTCTACTTTTTTTTAGTTAAATAAGGCTTTAACGTCAATTTATTGTTGCACGAGCATTAAATTTTCGCAACAGTTGCAAGAAAACATAGCAACAGTGATCGTAATGAGAAAGAATAGTAACGGATACTAGACTTTTTGGTAAAAGCTAGAAAACTGATTTTCACTTTCTACCTAGAACCATATTTTTCGATTGTGGTAAAAAATGAAAACAGTTAAGGACTGAGCGGTAACCGGAATTAAAAATTTCTCTCAGTGCACATCCTGAGCCTATAATACTTTTTTTTATTTTTTAATGAAAATTCAATGACCATTATGGAACGAATTTCGAAAGCGTACGTATGCAAAAATATCGGACAACACGCCACAATGACAGGACAAAGATCGACGATCTATTGGATCCTCCGAGGATCGTGTCTGGGAAAAGTGCGTACAAAAAGTGGTGAAAAAAAAATGCGTGTACAATGGCGTAGAGAAGCGAGAAAAGCTGGGGAACTTCGATCAATACATCCTGTTCTCTACCTTCAACGCTGAGCTCCACCCTCACGGCAAATTCCCCGACCCACCCTTTCCGTCGCCAACTTCTCGACCCACTGAAATGCAATTTGTAAAAAGGATTCTATTACCCCAAGGACTAATTCGTGCGTAGGAAGCTGACCAGAAATATATACTTACTTAGGTTGTAGGTACGGGTATTTGAATGGATGTGAAATGTTGCCGAAGTGTGTGACGCGCCGTTATTCGCTTACAATGCAAGTATAACGACGTAATTGAACCGACATTGGATATTATCGTAGATTTCGTTTGAAGTCGAACGTTCGCCGACAATGCGAGTTGGGAGAAAATCGAGTGAACACGAGTGGAAAAACAGTGTTATAATACGGCATGAGAATTTCTGCCCGTCCTTAAGGTTCGACAAATGTATCTCTAGCATGTCAGGATCGTTGACCTAGTTTGGAAAGGATAAGGGTTCGAGATACGGGAGATTACGTTTATGCATTCGTATTATTGAACGAGGATATTATCGTTCATCTGTTTCATCTTTTCTGCGTAACCTATCAATAATCGATGAATAATTTATCAACGTCATCGCGGCAACGCCCGCAATTGCATCCTGTGCGAATAAGGACTTTGTATCCTTACAAAGTAAAGAAACCGTGTATCGGCGTTGGCCTATCTTTAGGTCTGTTTGAACAGATAATAAGATTACAAAGCGGTTGGAAGAACGTGAAAGTCGATCTTTAGGCAGAATTTAATATTGCAATTTTGGTTTACAGTGAAAATTTGTTTTTCTTGAGGCCAGAAATTTTCTAAGCTTCGTTGGAAGTAATAAAAAAAATTTAAAACAGTGTGCGTACACTGAGAGAAATTTTTAGTTCCGGTTACCGCTCAGTCCGTAACTATTTTCATTTTTTACCACAATCGAAAAGTATGTTTCTAGGTAGAAAATGAGAATTAGTTTTGTAGCTATTAGCGGAAAGTCTAGTATCCGTTACTATTCTTTTTCATTACGATCACTGTTACCAGGTATATTTTCTTGTAACTGTTGCGAATATTTAATGCTTGTGCAACGATAAATTGACGTTAAAGGCTTACTTAACTAAAAAAGTAGAGTAAACTTCACAAACTGATTTTGCGTTGCAATTACCAAAAAAGGATCGACGATAGCGCAAAATGGTTAGGCGTACCTCGTTTTTCGTAATTCCAACAATATTCGAACAGTTTTTTTTAACGATACCTGTTTTACTGAATTTTTCTAGTTACTGTAACAAATGAAATTTATCTAAATGTATATTCAATCGGGAAGATCACCCAAGTTTGAAATTTCTGCTCATCGCACTAAATGGCTGCCAAATTTTTCATTCAATATCTAGAGAGACGCTATTTTAATTTCGCAAAATGTTCTGTCCCTTTTGGCAAATGACAAATATACCGCGTAATGATCGTACAAGGAATTGATCGCCGAGTGAACAGCGCAAAGAATCGACGAAACTTTCGTTTTAGACGATGTTCAATGACTGCAACACTCGTCGCAGCTTGTATTTTATAATAATAAAACTATATCGTAGCGAGTTCAGATTAGAATAACAGTATAAAAATAGATCCGTAACTTCGCTACACTTTGCATAGATGATATATTATTCCATGAGTATACAGAGCCCGCGTCTTTATACCTACTTATGGTATACATATATTGAACAGAAATGCACGTCCACGGACACGAACACCCTGCGATAAGGCGAGTGCGAAGAACCTGAAGAGTCTGAAGGTCGGCTGAGGTTGACGGCTCCAGGTTATACAAGAAACACGCACGAAGGAGTTCCGAGGACGCGATGAATATGCACAATTTCTACGAAAGAAATGAATCGTGAATCATCGTACGTTGCAAGTAGAGCTTACGAGGAAAAGCTCGCTGCGTGCGAAAGCGTTCGATCTTACTTCGTACTTCGTACATATTTCATGGTTGAAACTGCGTTGATGAAACAGAAAAAGAAGAAAAGAACGAGCAAAGGAAACAGCAATAGACAAATACCGTCAAACGTGCATACAAGCAGTTTTCGAATCAAGTAGACGGTGTAAAGTTTGTCACGCGAAGGAACTGCAGGCAGTGATACAAACGAAAAAGCACCCGGTGCTATAGTTGTGCTTGGTAATCCGGAGAAGTGTGATGATTTTAGCACTGAAACGCTGTGGTATTTCAATTAGAAAAGTCATGCGATTAGATAATTAAACCGAACAATTTAGGGAATTTCGGGACGATTTAGACGTATTTATATACCTGGACTTATAGGTATACACGTATTCTATACTACGTGAAACGGCGAATGAGTTCTGACGAGAAATGATGTTATTGGCACGAGACATGAAAGGGTTTAATCGCGAGGAGGAATTAACCATGAAGCTATTTTCACGCGTAGAATTGGATTTGCGCAGTCGTCTTGCATGTAGGTGTAACTTTTACATAGATGTAAAGTGTACAACTCGGTTTATTCTATTCTATAGGTATATTACGAGTGAATCGAACCGAATGTCTCAATCTGTACAAAGACAATTCGAGACTTTTCGTTACCATCGATCCTGAGCTTACTTCGCCCCGTTCGTAAAGCTCTTGTGTTTCGGTACACGTGTACTTATGATTCAGGGAAGTTGTATACATTTTGTATAATATCGAGTGTTCTCCGAAACTTGAGTGTTAACAACGAGGAAAATATCGATTACAATCCATGCAGTTGAAAAGAAGGAGGGGAAGAAGGTTTATAAGCGAGGACCCTTTCATATTATTCACTGTAGCGTTAAATCGTGAAACAAGTATCGCTAAACCGTTGATGGCTAACGAATATCACAGCACGTGCACCAAACGAATATTTTGCGTATTGTATAGACTGTTGGTTGATTTTTAAACGAAAAACATTCGAAAAATCAGCAACGAGTATCGTGCTTGCAACAAATTACCAAAATCGTGATCAAAATTTTAACACATTATATATTGTCTACAACGTGATCACAAATGATTTGAAAATATTCACCTTCAAGTTTGTCAAAATATTGGAAAATTACTTGGCTACGGTGAAAAGAATCAGCGAAATGTTTTTTAATGCGATAAATAATCTGCAAAGTCTCCCGAACAGCGATACATCTCCGATCGATAAAATGCTGATCTTCCACCGCAAAAAGTAATCTGAAATGATTTTCATTCGATTCAGTGACAGGCCTTAGTTGTACAGAAAAATAAGACCCGTTTTGAAAAAAAAACCATCCTTGAAATATTACAGCAGTAAAATATTTCAAATAGTGATCTGTACAATAAATCTTGAATTCACATACGAACGTCTATAAGCAGCCCGAGGACGAGGTGCGACGCGTATTACAGACCTTGTATAATGCCGTCCACTCTTCCACTTGTCGAGAAAATAATTCAATACATCCGGTAATCGCACGTTGTTATTATTATCACACTGTACGTAGCAGGTACTGTAAATTAGTAAGGAGCTTCAGACATACCTGTACAGGCAGGTATACTATTAGGGTGTTCCAAAAGAAAAGATTTCTTTTTCTTATCAAACGCGCATCAAAATCTCTTAATATTGATATTCAGAAGCGCCTATTTTATTTTTTCCTTTTACCATTTAAATGAGACAACAAACAAAAAAACCGGATAATTTTGGAAATTGTTTTTCTCGTCAACAACTTGACTTATAAACTATCCAAATAAAGATTCTTATTGGAAATTTCACGCCGAATAAAAAAGTGCGAAGATAGAATTTTCATAACTCTAACCGATTAAGAGATATTCGCCTGTAGACAAAGTTTACACCAACCACCAATGTTTAGGCTTTGGAACACCCTGATTTACGTAACGCATATCACTTCACGCGACAAGTGTAGAATTTAAGTATCACAAAATGTGTAATCATATATATACTTGAGCATTTACGTGTACGACGTAAGAAATTGTTTGAACGACCAAACTGCTGCACCTGTAAAATTTGAAGTATTTTATAAACCGCTTTAGAAGGATTAGAAGTAATTTGTGCTCGCAAGCTGTTGCAGCAAACACACTTACCGTAGGATAGATGTCGTCACGAAGTATAAATACATGCGATGTTTGGATGGTTAAAATGTGGAAATTTCAACTGTATAACTTCTGTTGTACGTAACAGGTTATTGCCAGCAACGTATCGCAGTGCTCTAATGCAAAATTGAATAAACGAATACAGAATCTAGTTAGGAAATAAGAAAATGGATTCTCAAGAGGCATCGCGTTTTCCGCACGATTCTTTGGATCAGAATGCAGCCATGGTAAGCTGGACGAACGTTTATTCACAGTCTTATTGGAAAAAACTTGAGCACTGATCGTGAGATCCGACGAAGGGAAAGAGAAAACGAAATGAATTCTAGGGACGACATGCACAGAATCGATTCTTAATCGGATTGACATACATATTTAAATAGCGGTACGAAGAGCCTTGTGATTAATGATCGTTGGTTTAAATGAAACTACGAGACACCCTGTAGATAAGAACTATTCAAGGGTGAACTGAGAGGGCGACGTTCAAAGTCTTATGAGGAAGTTACACGTGTGATTAACTGATTAGTACGCACCTTGTCTTTACACCGAGTAACAGTTTCATTCGAACGAGACCAACGAAATATCGCGTGCGAGTAATGGTTAGTTGTTAATTACGTGTCGTTTGAAACACAGAATGAATAAGTTTGAAGACAGTTTTCCGACTGCGACGTACAATCATGTGAAAGTCTGATGAAACGAAGACGATAATAACAACAAATAATTTCACCGAAGGCGATACTTTGCGCGTGGAAATGTTTCGTGGACCAGTGATTAAGTGAAAAAAAAAAAAGAAAAGGAACACTTTAATATCGATTTTAAATATCGTGAGAATCTTTTTCAACAGAGTAATCGACGATCTTCGGTAATAAATTCGAAAGCACGAAAATTGAACTCTCCTTTGAATCGTGGTAGGGAAACAATGACCCGAAAGATAAACTCTCGTATACGTTAATTCGTGCTCAATGAAAAATCGAAGAATGATAATACGCGGTATTTTATCCAGGATCGATACCATAAAAACGCAAGGTGAACGGTGACAGGTACGGTGAAACGATTCTCGAGACATCTCCCTCAGTTACTGTAGATATCGAGTATAACAAACACATGGAAAATGAGAAAATAAGCCAGATCCCTGTTCCATGCCTATATTTACAACCCAAGGCATGCCCTAAGAATATATTTTCAAAAGATCAATGCTAAAATTCACCCGGTCGTACCATAAACTAATTCCAATTAACCCGCGCCCTTGTTTCAATGGAACCTTGATCTCAAAATCACGTGGGCGAAACCGGGGCAATTCTGCAAATATCCAATGCTGTGGAAAAACGACTTAATCTATTCTTCGGGACACGTTGACAGTTTTGATATTCGGTACGCGTATAATCAGCCAAATTTCATTAATCGAAATAAAATATGAATAAAACTTTTGGTACTGGACAAAATTAGATAATGCAGACGTAATCATTTATAAAACATGTAAAGCGTGTCTGGGGCATTGAACCCAAGAATAATAACTGCGAAACAGCGACAAAATTCATAGTTCAGTGAGTCGTAGTCTACGTACTTTGGAAAAATATCCGTGCCAAGATTGCCCCGGTACCCCGTTTCAGTATTTCAAAACTTGACTTGGCACGGACCTTACGATGCTGTCCATGATCGAATTTCGCAAATATAAACAAAGAGTACGACACAAGAAATGTTAGGCACCAAAAACATATCTATAATTGATTCCCTGTAGGTGAAACAAAGCGCATCGCTTCCGCCAGCGTTTCAACCACGACCCCAAGGCCCTCCGTCTGCAGCACCCCAAAGATTTCCAACGAACAATGGATCGAGTGGCCCACGGCTAGGAGGTCCTCAACCGCCGTCACTAAGGCGTCTGGATAGCCGTTCATCCCTGGTACCAGGTCAGCGACCCGGATCCCCGTTTGGACCGACGTCTCTTCAAGGTCAGCCTGCAAGGCCTCAGGGGTTCCCGCAAAGAGCACCGCAGCCACAATTATTTCCGGGACAAAACCAGGGCTATCAAAATTCGCCGGGTGCAGGTCCGCCGAAAAGATTTCCTTCGGGACCACCGCAAGGACCGCGTCCTCAGAATCAACCGGGGCCTCGGAGTCTGGCAACAACCGGTCAACCACAGCGTCCGCAAGTCAATCAGCCACCACTGGGCCCGAATTCCTCGCAATTCAACGCCGTCAGGCCCCAAGGTTTCCCCCAAAGAACGCCTTCGCAGAGCAGCATCCGTTCGGACTCTCCGGACAGTTCTCGACCAGGAACTCCCTCCGCTGCTGGTAGGCTATCGAGCATTTTTCCCCAGAGGCAACTGATGTCCGGTCCGGAAGCTCTACCGCCTCAAACGAACAACGACTCCTCACGCGAGCTCCGAAATGATCTTTCGCTGAGCAATGATTCCCCGTCGCTGCAGCGCAATCCCTTGGATCCGAAAAATGCGGAACGAACGGCTGGCGGCAAAGAGGAAAAGCTGAAAGATTTGATAGGGGGCGATGATAAAATGGCGGAGAATATTAACGGTAAGCCGAAGATGCCGATCAACGCTGACGATGACGACGACGTCGTTGTTGACTCGGGGAATTCGAAGGAAAACACGGAACACCAAGAAAGGCAAGGCGACGATCATTCCGTCTACTTAACGAAAGAGAACGAACGGTCGGATTCGTCAATGTCGCAACAAGGTCCGATTTCGCCGGGAGTTAAAAGTAACGAAAAACGTGATATCGAACATCCGGATAATATGCCGGAACGCAAGTCCTCCGGAGATTCCATCCTGCACGGTGTACCGGGGTCAAATTTGATCAACGAGTCGGGTTTGAGCCACGACGCGAAAGCTCTTACGCCGGAACCATCGAAGACTCCCCAACCACGCGAGGAGGAACCGGAGTCCATGAAAACAGAGGACAAACTTCCCCCTAAAGGGGAAAAGTTCGATTCGCCGATTCCAAGGTCTCCGGGGAACCTGTCTTCCCCGATACCCGAAAAATCACTCGAATCGACTCCAGGGAATTCGCCAAAACCCCGGGGAGAAAGGGAAGCGACCCCGCCTATTGAGAACCAAGAATTCGACGAAAGACTGTCGGTCTCGGGTTCCCCGAAAGCTTCGCCAAAATCGTCACATCCGAACGTGATCGGGTTCGACGATGGCAACGAAAGACCGTTGTCCTCAAAATCACCGGCTTCTTCATCCGCACCTTCGCCGAATCCACCGAAGTCTCCAAGCTTCGCCTCGCCGTCACCGAGCCTTCAAAATGCTCCGGTTTCTCCTGTGACACGTTCACCAGTTTCTACAAAGTCCCCGGTATCCTCCGTGAAATCGCCAACTTCCACCCCGCAGTCGCCTAATCCCCCTAAGTCACCCGGATGCTTGAGATCATCGGAAGGGGAAAAGTCCGGCAGAAGCACACCGGACACCGAGGGAGCTAAGAAGCGGGCTACTTTCGCCAAGGATTTGATAATGAGCGGGACTAACAAGGACGACGAAAGCACAGCTTCAGTCGCGAGCGAGTTGAAGGATTTGGAGTTTACCACTCCGGAGGAATCGTCCAAGGGCACACCGACCACACCTTCTAAGGGTACTCCGGGTACCCCGAAGAAGTCCTTCTCACCATCGAGTGTCGACCGAAGTAGACACCGATCGCGTTCTCCAAAATCTGACGTTGGGAAATCACCAGAGAAAGAATCTCCAGCCTCGCGGAATCGAACTGCGAGGGAGTCTAAAGAGCGCAACACGGCTTCGGCAAATCGTTCCAGAAAAACAGGTCCTTATATGATATTAGATTGACGGCCCTTGAGCTCGTTGGCGCTTTTCAATCACGTTGTGATAAGAAACAGGATTTTGCTTCGGAAAATAATCAGTGCATGTTTTGCAACTTGTTTACTGTACTTGAAGATTTTGGGGAATTAACACTTTCATGTTTTAACTTTATAGATGGGGATAACGACAGTGGTGTGGACGAATCGACACAAGGAAACGTAAGTATTATAAGTCAAAATTACAAGTGAACGTAAAAATTGTTGTAATTTTTTGGTGCGAAATGTCGATTACATCGACAATTCCACCCTTTCAACTCGAGAACAAGAAAGAAAAAATTAGATGAACTCTTGACCATCGTTCATTTGTTAAATCGAAATTGATGCAGGAACTGACGACAAATGGAGATGCCGGATCGCCGACAAAGTCACACTCGAAAATTCCAGGTCCGAAACGATCGACTTCAAGTTCACCGACAAAATCGCCGAGCAAGTCTGTCAAGGGGTTGCCCAAAACTCCCGACACTTCTGTAGCTCCCTCTGCATCTGCAGACAAAAAGAGTAAGGGAATTGTTTCACAGTTGAAGCTCGATAATTCGCGTCTCCCCAACTTCTCACCCAAGGGACTTTATCGTCGCACGGTTTTTCACTTTGGATCTCTAGCGTTGCTTCAAGCCGAGATGCGGTGGCGTAAATCAGACACGATATTCTACTTCGCAAAGAGCTTATAAATACGGTCCTTTTAAAGTGAGCGATCCACCGCTTTCAAACCTCAATGCAATTTCGCGCTGAAGAAGCATTTGTTGACTAGCCATTTCCAAGACATTTTTTTTCTGTCACTGCCTCGCGGACAACAGATCGTCAAGCTTCTAGTCTAACTCTGTGTTACTCCTGAATGACTTGGTGAATGTCGTTTGCTACTTTGCACTTAACTGTATGTCAATCGTTTAGCACGATGGCACAATGTTATCCTTTAGATGTGAATTTCTTTTTTTTATTTTCAGAAGTACCGATGAACAAGATTCAGGTCGGTGCAGCACCGTCACCAAATTTAAAAACTGTCAGGTCGAAAATTGGTTCACTGGAAAACACGAGCTACAAGCCTGGTGGTGGTAAAATCAAGATCGAGAATAGGAAGCTTGACTTTAGTAAAGCGCAGCCAAAGATTGCAGCTAAGAATGACAAATACATGCCGAGCGGAGGAGACAAAAAGGTTTTACATCACTCAATAGTACCCGTCCATTGCAAACAAGCCTGACAGATTCTCCAAAACTTTTATCAACAATTCTCATAGCTCGCAATGTTTTGCACGAATACAGATAACGCAAGTGAAACTTCAGTGGAACGCTAAGCCGAAAGTTGGCTCGTTGGAAAACTCGACTTACAAACCAGGTGGCGGCGATAAGAAGATTGAGACTGTTAAGCTGGACTTCAAAGAAAAGGCAAAGCCAAAAGTTGCCTCCAAGGATAACGTAAAACACGTGCCAGGAGGCGGTACTGTCAAGGTAGGTCATTGGGAATGAATCAACTGTAGTAGGAGATCGTTTTCGGTACAATTAGTTCAGTCGGCAAACGATTCGTACAATAACACCCGACATTTTTTCTTAATAGGTTTACGATAACCAATTTTTTACTACAGCATGCGGTATGTTTATCTGCGTCATTGGTATTGCGGGTATGCATATTGGTATTGGTATTATTAATATCTACGGTATATATTCACTGATATCGTTCGTAATTACAGTCGTATGAACGATTTATCCTATGAGAGGGGAGTTTTCGAGTCTAACAAAATCAGTCTTAGTAATAATTAAAAGTGAAATGGGTCGCTGTTATATTACTCGATGATGTTAGAGCAAAACAAACGTCGGATTCCAGTTAACAATTAATTTCTACACAGGTTCGCTTGAAAGTGAACTTATGTGAAAGTAAGCGACAGAGTTCGGGACAAAAATGAAACCTGTTCGAGTTGTGAGCTGTAATTGAGTAAATATCAGTGTGAAAATTATAAGTGAAGAGCAAATATATGTATGTCAACAATCATTCGCTGCTTGATCTAGATACAATATTGGTGTAGGAGTTATAGTGGTGAATTCGATAAAATTTACGGCATAGTATAACATTCGTTTAATCGCAACTAATTACGCATGTAAATCATTAAAACTGTTTTAAAATGCACGACGCATGCTAGTTCTTGTGCAATGATCGAAGATTTTGAACAACTTCCGTTATTCAAGATATGCAACTTTAGAATAATACATAATTGTCACTTCAATAACAGTCTAGTGTCTACGTAGTAAATTATACAGATTCCACTTGAGTTTACACCAATCTTATTAGCGTATTTGCTCCAAGTGTATCGCAGGAAAGTAACGAGGAAATTTCACCGTTCAGAAACCACGCAACAACCTTTTGTCAAAGGAACACGTATTCGTTGGTCAAATATCATTCGTAATTCTATTTTTTCATGTCTAGTCTTCGACTACGCCGCCTGAAACGCCGCAGAAGGTATCAGACGACGTGAGTATATTTTTTTAAAAACGCGAAATATTGTAGCAACGATCACTTTCCCCGCCCCCGATTTCCAAAGCACACACGTTGGTTCATCGTTCGGGTGTACCTATGAGTAAAGTTATGATAAATTGATGAACATCGTTTCAATGCCGGTAGAATAATTATTGGCAGTTACCAAAGCTTGGCTCGGCATTTCTGTATTGTAAGTAGACGACTACGTTACTTGAAAGATATTAAAACTGTAACTATTAAATAGAGAACGCATGATCGTGCATGGAGGTATAAAATTAAACGGAATATAAAATAACTCTAATTTCGCAATTCTTTCGCCTATAACATTGTCCACTTATTGTTGTTTACTTAATTGTTATTAACCTGTTAACTAAACTGATCGACTGCATCATGTGTTGCGTTAGAAATGACGAAAACTGTTGTAATCCCCTTATATATGTGTAAATTATTCTTTTTCAAAAAATAATGCAGAGTATTTTTCATCACCCAAATCCTGAATTCATTCTTCGCGACCTATTTCCGTACCAACATCTATCTATTTATCAGCAGCGTATCGTTTCCTCGACCCAATGCAGACACAGCCAATACAATTCGTAGCGATTATCCTAACCATGGAACGAATTGGAAAAAAAGTCGACTGCATACTTCTGCACACCCTTATAATTGACCGGAAATTATTTTTTTTTTTTTATTTTTATCAAGAATAGCGGTTCAAACAATTTATGTTTTTTGCCATCAGATCGAGACGGTGAAAATTGAAGTTAAGGCTGAGAGCAAGGTGCACTCGTTGGATAATGTGAAACATAAGCCTGGTGGAGGGGATAAGAAGATTTTCAACGACAAGGACTACCTTCGACAGACAAGTTCCAATGTGGAAAGTTTAAGCGGCAGCGGGTCCCAGGTAAACTTAAACTTAGCCTTTTCATCGACTACATGGCGTTTCGCCAATAGCCTAGTGCCCTTTTTACATTGGTCAAATACCTTGTGAGATAACGGAAGGAAATTATTTCGAAACCGTTGACATTGTTACAATTATCATTTATAGATGAACAGTTTACCTCGGTAAATGATATCGTCGAACGATTGGCTAGCTTCGAAATATATCGACCCGGGTCTTTTGATTTTTTTTTTTTTTTAAACAATCGTACTGTTGACAGTACTGCCTGTTTAACAATTTTTATAAAATCTCACCAAAACGTATCTATATCTATGTATTGTTGCATGTCACTTGTCGTATTAGTGTGAGGTGCAAATCAAGAATGGAAAATAACAGATCTCCTAAATGCTGTATCGACGAAACACAGAGATGTGGCCACGATGAATGAATAGGTCATTTCGATCATTTCAATTGCTTTTTCTTTAAAAAAATTTACATATTTAGAATTCATTCTCCGTTCTCGATTTAATCCGCGCCTCGAAGCTTACTGCACGCTCGGTATTTTATCACATGCAGTTGCTGTTTGTTCATTTAAACAAGTTCAATCGTTTCATTTATCCATTCATTCCTCCACCGATTCGTTTCCTTCACTTCTCTTTTCACTGTGTTCATTTCATTCATTACACTCTTCATTTATTTTCATTTCAGTCGTATCTATATTGGTATTGATAGGAGCCGAATTGTCATCACCTGGAAGCGATCATAGGCCAAACTTTACCATGCTCAGTAATTGAGAAAAACGTGTCTGAAACAGATAGATCAGTCGTTATGACCGATTAAGACCTCCATAAAACCATGCATCATCTTTCTCTTTGTAACGAAATAGTACAAAGTATTTTACTTACTGTACGTTGATAAGAATCTAAAGTCCATAGATCACTTTCTTTCATATCAAATAAAGCGGCCAAAAAAAAATTCAAGGCAATCGCCTTATCGTTCGTCCGCTTTTCATTCAATACGTCAGTTATGTGCGGCAAAC
The DNA here is from genome assembly GCF_021155785.1 of Neodiprion fabricii. Classification (NCBI taxonomy): domain Eukaryota; kingdom Metazoa; phylum Arthropoda; class Insecta; order Hymenoptera; family Diprionidae; genus Neodiprion; species Neodiprion fabricii. The sequence continues at coordinate 11,148,148 of NC_060239.1, forward strand.
ACGAACATATTGTCGTTATCATAACGAGGCGTAAGGATAGGGTAACGATGCTCTATAAGGCTTCTTTAAATTGCTACTTGTAGTTTGGCTAGAAAGTGTGTTGTGTGTCACAGAGCCCCGTCCCATCCGGCACGATCAACGAAGGCAGAAATGGTCTTCCGACTTCCGACGAGAACCTGAACCAGGAGTGTTAAGCCACCCTCTTAGCCCCATCTCCGTTATACTAAACGATGAAAAGAGCTAGCTAGCCTTTTATTTTCTGTACTCAAATATCTCCAAGGCCAATTATTACAGTCCATATAAGTACTAGCAAAGAACAAAAAAAAAAGAAAAAGAAAAAATAATCATTTCACACGATCGATTCCTTCCGGACTAGACTATCAGCACTTCAGACTTTGGGTCCTGAAAATACTGTGGCCTCTGAAATTTGAATTGAGCATCAAAAGACGGTCATAATTCTTTGGCCGTTTCAATGAACCTTATCTCGATTTGGAAGGGTGAGATTCCAATTCCAGAGAGAGTTTAGGGAGAAGAATATTAGTCAGACTTGATATGGGTCTAAGAGCGAGTTGGCTGGGTGATCGCATCTAACACTTCCCTGCCTGCCTGCAGTGATGTCAGCGTACCAGTCTCAACAACTAAAAACAAAAATTACCACATATACCATCTATAACAACTCTGATTAAGTACTAATAAGTTAATCTTAACAGCTACCCGTCTAAGACAACTCGTACCACGAACGGAGATGAAGAAATAATTAGTGAAAAAAAAAACAAAAAAAAAAAAAACAAAAGCAAAGCAATAGCAGTCATTTTTCAAAAATACTGCTATACTAATACCCATGCTAACTTTGTGTGTAGCATGATACGTGGTCCATTTTACCTTTGGAAGAGTCATTCGCAATGTAGAATCGAACGCGTTGTCAGTCGATGACTCGTGACGAGTAATAAGGCAGAATTAAATTATCTGTCACATCAATTTTCAAAGTCAAGTTTCCGAAGTTTGCAATTCTGTGGTAAAACGAGAATCTTAAGCGAATCCCCGAATATTGCGAATAATTCTTCCTTGCTTTGATATACGTTTGATAAATGTTGATATATCACTTGACAAGTTTATGTGCCGCTGTTGCGGTGTATTGATTAATTAATACCAGTATAAGCACGTTGAATGAAAATTACTCTATGGTAGATATATTGATTTCTAAATTATAAGACACATACACCTTCCGATCTGTACTTACGTAAATATGCCGTAGGTACAGGCCAATGTTATACTGCCAATGTCACACACGCATTAAACGACGTAATCTACTACACTGATACGTAGGCAGTACAGGGTTTTTGTCCGTAAACTCTCCTCGCACTTTGCAGCGTTGCTTATTCGATCGAGTTCATTTGAGACAGTAACAGTATAACACTTTTTCAGTTTTAATTATAATTTCAAAAGTACGAACACTGCGCACGACTCAATGCTGGGCACACTCCATTCGTATCATCAATAAGCAGAGTTATCTTGATTTGTTTAATATCACACACAGTTATTTATTGACGTTGAAGAAATATTTATCGATTTATAAACGTGGAGGTGTAAACGGTCCTTGAGATTTTGAGACTAAATTGAATATAGGCTAGACAGAGTCAGTCCAGTGCGTATATACGACGCAAAGTTTGTTGTCGGTGAATCGTGATGAGCAAAGATAAAAAGTACTAGAGAAAGTGGAAAAGTTTTATTAGTGTAAATAACTCGTTGAGAAAGTAAGGAACGAAACATATTGAAAGATAAACCATCGCGTTGCATGAATGGCGTGCCCTTAGGTATAGAGAATATATATCTACGTACTGAATTTTCACGGTGAGATGTGTCGATCGTTGTAACATCCGTTGTATCTAATTTAATTTTGCACAGTCCTTGTATACACCACTTGATGAAAATAATTGCATTTAGAATGTCTCAAGAGTGATTTTTCTATCATACCATCCACCGTAGACGCGAAATTACCCACAAATTGTACACCTATAAACCACTCGCGTAAATGCGATCCCAATCTCGTTGCCTATAAATTAAGCGCAATCATACTCTGCTGATAATGTAACACTGTACCGCTTATACGTTGTTTATGTAGTCGAATCAACTATTATTCGACATATTAATTTAAAGACATACTAAAATATCGATTAAATTTTATTTAAGTTACCACATAATATGAACATTGTTATGTAAGATGTAACAATCACCCAATGTATATCTATTATTTTAATTTACCTACTAGAAACTAATTGTAATAATATTTTTGTTTTCAAATTCATTATCGCACTTTTTACTGCACCCAATTACCACCGTAAGTATTAATGACGGCTAAGTATCTCTTCTTCGTTCTCCATTCAATAGCTACCGTACAGTACTCATATTATTGTACATACTGAGAGAAATTTTTAGTTCCGGTTACCGCTCAGTCCTTGACTATTTTCGTTTTTTACCACAATCGAAAAATACAGTTCTAGGTATGAAATGAAAATTAGTTTTGCAGCTGTTGCCAGAAAGTTTAGTATTCGTTACTATTCTTTCTCATTACGATCACTGTTGCTATATTTTCTTGCAACTGTTGCGAAAATTTAATGCTTGCGCAACAGTAAATTGACGTTAAAGCCGTGTTTAACTAAAAAAGGTACCGTAAACCGAACAGACTGATTTTCCGTTGCAATTGCCAAAAAGGATCGACAATAGCGCAAAATGGTTACGCGTACCTCGTTTTTCGTAATTCCAACAATATTTAAACAGTGTTTTCTTTAACGATACTTACTGTTGTTTTACTGAATTTTTTTAGTTACTACAAAAAATGAAATTTTTCTCAGTCCAAGGGTTCCATTTATGCCATTTGACTGCAAGAGCTATCGAAATCCGAGATAAAATTTTCAGTTCTTTTCTTTCTTTTTTTACAAGGATAAAAATTATTTCCGAAAATTTTTTACCAAGTGGAATAGAAACCATCATGAACCGTGTACTTCAAAGTATGATTATCGCTTTTCTCGCATTTCTGTTGATCTCGAGGATCTTAACATTTCGAAGTCTGCAGTTGTAGTGTAGGTTTGGTAGTGTTCGTTGGTATAGCACTACACTTCTCACCTTCTGTACGGCACATACCGGTCTCTGCAACATCAACACGCATCACCCATTGCCTCCACGCGGCGTTCGCCAGCAAGGTCAGTTTGCACCAGCTCGTCATACTCGATCTAACGTGGACTAACGATAATCGCAACTATTCAAAACGATAGTCATTTAAATAAAATACGCTTTGAGTTATGATTAATAAAGAATCGGAAGTCTATTGCAACAAAGAAACGAGTTTATTAATCAGGTGTGAAAACGTAACTTGAACTTTTTACACGAGTGTTGCCGATGACATATTTTTCACATCTAGCTGTTTTGTCAAACTCTTAATGCATATTACAGACAGTAATGAATTTCTATCCCCCCCCCAGTTTACGATGTTATACTGACTAATAGAATTTTCAATTCCTGCAGGAGGGCAAAGCCAATGTTGCACTCAACGTTACCTCGCCATCTTCAGCTAGGAAGACGAAGAAACTTTCTCACGCAGAGGACAGTTCGACACCTTCGTCTCAAGAAGCTAATCCGATAAATCCAGTTGCTACTACAGAGTCTACGATCCCTGCTAGACCGAAATCTCGATCTGAACAAGTGCCAGTTCCACCAACAACAACGCCTGTAGAAGAGAAGAAAGCATTTCCTCAATCGCGAAAATCCAGCCTGGTAAAGACGCCGGATAGATCAAAAACACCGGAACATTCTAAGAAGGTAACGATCGCCGAGAGCGAGGATGTGAGACAGATCGAGACAAAAAGGAGTCCCAAATCACCGACAGAGAAGCGACCGAAGACACCAGAAGAGAGAAGGCCAAAGACTCCGGAAGAGAAAAGGCCGAAGACACCGGAAGAAAAGAAGCCAAAGACTCCGGAAGAAAAGAGACCTTCGACTCCTAGACACGAAACTGGAGCCCAAAAGACACCAGACGCTGAGAATAAGCCGTCGACACCGCGTCTCAAAAGCCCATTGAAGAAGTCTCCGAATGAGGAGCGTCAAAAAAGCCCAGGAAAGAAATCACCCGCTAAGAACAGCCCAACATCACCTGTGGGTAAAGTAACACCAAGAAAGGAAAGATCGTCTCCGCCGAACAGTTTGCCGCTGAACAATACTGAGGATGCAAACGAAAAACTGAGCAACTCTTCTTCAAAGGAATTCAGACTGCCAAAAATAGTCTCAAGTATGTTGCCGGAACTGGGTTCCCACGATCCGGTTATCGCCACGCCAGCTTCAGATTCAAAAATTGCATTGCCAAAATTGGTCGATGCACCCATCCCGCCATCTCGAACCGGAGTGGCCCAATAAATGAAAATTGACAAATATTTGCCATGATTCTGGTTTGACATTTGTCCCGGTGGAGATATTCCGTAAAAAAAAAATACCTAGTTTGTTACTGCAAATAAGTTCTGAACATACAGGTAACTTGTGGAACAATTTTTACACAGATGATCGATGAAACATAATAATATGGATAAGACATCAAGACGTGGTGAAAAATCACTTACGGTATCGGGCAGTCTTGAAGGAAAATTACGTAATTCATACCTTGATTATTTATCTATTAAATATAAGTTATAACGAGTCACTATTACTCTTTAGATCGATAAAATTATGTAATTTCAATTTCACTTTGCCTTTTTACGTCGAGCTTATAACGTGCGCAAGTATGTTGTGTACGAAAGAAGTTAGGCTCGCTGTAGAAAATACTAGCATTTGAAAAACTAAACTAAAGATCAATTCGCAAAAAAATTCACTGCTTTGTAACTGTTCTGTATGGTAAATTGGAAGGGAAAAATTCAAAGTGCGATTAACTACAACTATGACGACTGAACTCGAAACAGAACGATAATGATTGTTTATTTAAACTTGGATTGACATCATTTCATTTTCAGTAACGTTTGAATTACTAGAAAAATAGCTATCATATGTACCTTCGTTATCCTAATGTTTGACAGAATTTCAGTAAACACGTATAATGAATATAAGGGCATCGTAAACTTCAACAGCTGTGACTTGCTGACCAGCAATTCACAGGTCTGTTATTTGTTTTACAATAAATTACGAACTCCGTCCGTCGAAGATCTTCCCAAATGATGAAAATCATTTCCGGAATGGTAAATTGAACGCAACTATACATAACATCTACATATTTGTAATTTATAGAAAACGCATTTGTTGTTAGATGATTATAGGCATGAAGACTATTACATGAAGGAAAAACGCTGTAGTTCAAACCAAGCCTATGTTAAATCTTACACTAAGTATACCATACTACGTAAATGTAGTTACTAGGTAGTCATTTGTAACTATAAAAATTACATATCGCAATTGTTTCAAACGCTTCTCATGTAATAAGATCTTAGAAGTAATTAAACTATGAAATTAAATATCTATGTGAAATATTTACTGGCCTTATTTATCGTACAAAATGATTTTTGAATCAATAACACAAGAACATGAGCCGACTGGAGCATATGAAGTAAGTCGTGTATGCAAATTCAATTATTTGTACAAGATACCCGGTACGTCGTACATACTGACAAATGATTGTAGAATGCGTTCAATTTGACAATCATCCTTGCTTTCGTAGAAAAAATTCACTGTCGCGATCCCGTCAAAACAGACAGCAGTAAAATCAAAAAAGAGCTTGCACGTATTACAATAAATTGTACATACGTATCTGTACCGCAATTTCCAATATCGTTAGTTAATAAGATCACTCACCCTCAAGATAGTTGAAAACAGTACATTAGGAGAATGTAGTAAAAACACAGAAGATTATTGTGTCACCCCGAAGGCTAGAACATGTTGAGTCACAGCGGGCACAAAAGAGTGAGGTGCGAAGTGCGCAGAGGCGAAGCTCCTGGTCAATCATAAATGAAATCTACAAATCTGAACAAAATTACATGATTTAGTGGTTATTTATACAGCAGCTTGTAATACGATTTATTAAGATAATTGTACTCGTAGTTATCATCCACATTTCATATTCGGTATTATTTCTATGCAAATTTCATACTACGTACGATTAAAACTTTAGTAAAATGTTCCAGATCGGAAATTCTTCAAATACCATCTGATTTTGAATCAATTTCCACACATTGTCATAAAATTTTTTCTCCAAGCATTTGAATTTTCCGCGACATTTAAAAAAATTGTCTTCAAGCAACATGGCCGACACATAGCTCCAATTTGTCCCAAGAAAATAACCGGCTTACTTATAGTGCGTTGCGTACTTATATAGGTATGTATTTACATCTGATTCTTCGATATATTACCTCAAAACGCGACGTTTCATTGCGCTTCGTCGATCTCCTTGCGACGCGTTTCAAGGTAATCGTGTAATCACATCTAAATACCGAACGTAGCTGGTGCGTGTTTATTTACAAACAAGAGAACGCAAGAAAAACCTTCGTGAATCAAATACAGCTCAACGAAGTAGGTACAAAAGTATGATTGTAATCTGGTATCCGCATTGTTGCTCCAAACATTCATTCAACCATACATTTTATTGTTAGGCGGAAAATAGTATCATAAAGTCACTATCTCGTGTTATTTTCATAATACCATCGAGTTGCTATTTCTGCCACGAGCAGCACCGAAGGTCATGTATCCACCATTTTAAATTACGTAATGCACGCTGAGCCAATCAAAAAAAAATAAAATCTCTCGCGCGTAATTTGAATCATAAACTATGTTTGAGTTGACGTATGTTCATCAGTCGTCGGAATTAACGGTAAAAGGTAAGCCTCTGAGGAAACAATTGCATGCGTTATGCTATACATAATTATTCCGTTTTTGATTACGTATTTGTACGTCCACAATCAGCCAGATACTCTGATGAAAGAAAGAGAAACGCGATTGCCTAGAAGATGAATTTTCATCGAAGGATGAAGCAGTCAGCGTTGATTGAAAGAGAAAAAAAAAATTCTCATCTATTTTTCTTATCAAACATCTATGCAGCGAGAGATTTATAGTTTCAAATTTCAGGAAAAATCAAAAGCTCTACTCACCGTAATAGAAATGTGACAATCGATGAAAATGCGTCCGTTCTGGACCCGAGTTATATTTATCAAGTTCCACCGCCATCTGACCATAGGACATAGACCTAAAGGTATGTAAAACATACATGGCTTCAAGTTTGGGGGACGAAGCTGCCCCTCAATCGACATGCATACATGCAAAGGTCAGAGACCCATACATACGTATGGGTTTTATCGCGGGCGAGACTCGGGCCGGGTGAAATATACGAAAACTAAAAAGTGATCGGAGCTGTATCAATTCCGACGACCATAGTGTGCATCGCTCGAGTGAATTCATTCCTCGTTAAAATATCGGGAAATGAAGTGCCGATTGGCTATTGAATATAGTCAAATTGCAAAAGAGAATCGGTATAACTTGAAAAGAATTGTATAGCGTTATAACGTCATGGAGAACTTTGTAAAGATCGAGAAAATAGGGGAAGGGACTTACGGCGTTGTATACAAAGCTAAGGACAAACTTACCGGGAAACTGGTAGCCCTTAAAAAAATTCGCCTCGAAACGTACGTTTGGTATTACATAAAATAAAACTACCGTTATCTAACCAATATCGTTATAATATTTCCACGTATTTTTCGGTGCTCCTAGATTATAATTTAATTAATTACACATGATGAATATACGTGTTTTCATAACCTCCCATAGAGGCACGCGCCTCGCGTTCTTTCACGTTTAATCCTCACGTTTCGTTCTCACAAATCTACCTTCTTTACACAGACACAAATTCTGTACCCGGCTTCTAACTCGGCTATGATTTACCTTCGATGTAAAACAATGTGATAATTTCTTTCAACTACAGTCTCTTGTTTCGTCAACAGTCAAGCTGAGATAGAAAGTGATTAAAGATTTTTTTTCGTCAGTTTCCTCTAAAATCGAGAACCATGTAGCAATGAAGACGCTAGCGTCGATTCACAGCCTTGCAATCTTGAATAACCGATCAACTTGATTTTACACAATTTTGAAACTATTTAGGAAGGATAACATGCGAAGCTTGATAACGTAACTGAGTGGGCTTGCTTTTACACTTAACTAACTCGCCTGCTAACCTGTGCGTTGGGGGCAGCTGAATCTGCAGGGGCCACGTGTTAGTAACTGTCGTAGCACCACATGATTCAGCTTACCTCATTGCACGCTACGCATCTGATTTAAGCCCTACGATCTCTTTACTAGTTTATTATGAATATAACGCATATTGGCAGTATAATGTACACATTAGCATCAGCTATCCATACTCACTTATCGTTGAGTATCACTGCTGTACTTGTCTTTTAACCCGTTCTTTCAATATCCATTCTGATAATACTAAACTTTTTGTTCCATCCTATCCAGCGTAAGGATCTCACGTATGTAGTCCAATATTACGGTAATAGTCTTATGCAAGTGCAAAAACTGGCTGGAGCTTCATTAATAAACTCTGTTTACTGCTAAAAAGTACTCTCAATGTGACCTTAAGGTACACAGTAAATCAATCCAAAAGTTTAATTGGAATATCTGTTCCCTTATCTGTTTTATTTCTCTGCTTTATTTGGATTCTATGCAAAATTATTGCCAACGTGGTGAAAACTACGTAAGATTATACTAAGCTCCAAGTTGATGCTATTCTTGGTTTAGTATTGTCACTACTTGTTATCATCGTATGGATTGTTTCAAAGCTTCATTTGAGCTACATACTATGCCAAGTGGAAAAAATTTAGAACAAGCTCGAACAACTACATCAAATTTTTTATAAACTTGTGTAAACGAATCATTCGCACAATCAAATCTAAACTTTGCAACATATTTCATTTCAAACTAGATATTTGAATTGGTAAGTTTACTCAAGTTTAATGCTTGGTGCATTTATAAAAAAAGACTGTCGTTGCTCGAGTAGTTTTGATTCTTGTGTAAGAAAATGTGTCTCACTGCTTGTCCTGTTTTCAATTACTTTGTAATAATTTGTTTCCTCGTTACCATTACAATAACTCGCAATTCTCCAAAGTATTATAATTTTATTTCTGGATCTTACTCACTAACCGTTTGTCTTGAATTCATACAATAATAATTATAAAAAATTGTTTGGCCTTTAATAATAAATACGACATATCTTACCAACTATAATTAGGATGTGTCATCTAAACGAGTTCACGTTTACAAATAATGGATTATGATTTTGTTTCAACTTGTGGCAAAGATTAATTGCAACAAACCAGAACAAGCATAACCAGAATTTAGTAGAGATTACAATGATTTGATTACTTAATTTTCCTATTTTCAACTCTAATAGCGAAATATTATTTCAATCCATATTAGGGAAAGCGAAGGTGTACCATCTACAGCTATTCGAGAAATATCGTTATTAAAGGAACTTACACACCCGAATGTTGTTCAGTTGTTGGATGTTGTTCACTGTGAAAAGAAGCTCTACCTTGTATTTGAATTTCTTCAACAGGATTTGAAAAAATTATTAGATTCTACCAAAGCTGGTTTGAGTCACAGTATTGTAAAGGTACTAAAGATTTACTAATTTTCTTATTGTACGTTATTTTTTAATCTAGTGCAATACTGTTTTTTTGCAAATGACTTCCAGTTCTGATATGAGACTATTCAGTCTGGTTGAAGTTGTAATTCTATTTCAGAGTTATTTACACCAATTATTGAAAGGCATTGCGTTTTGTCACGTTCATCGGGTCTTGCACAGGGATCTGAAACCACAAAATCTACTAATAGATAAAGAGGGATACATAAAATTGGCAGATTTCGGACTTGCCAGAGCATTTGGAGTTCCGGTACGAACATTCACACACGAAGTTGTAACCCTGTGGTACAGAGCTCCAGAGATTCTTCTCGGAACTAAGTTCTATTCAACAGCAGTTGACGTCTGGAGCTTGGGATGTATTTTTGCAGAAATGGTAGAAATATTATTGTCAAAAAGTTCTTTTCAAACACCATTCATTTAGTCCTGAGTATATCACTTGTATAATAACACAAACTTGTGTTGATGTCTGGTATGAATATTTGGAAGAAGAAAGGAATGTCTAGAAACCTCCACATTAATATAATCCAAAACTGTAGGCAACAAGGCGAGCATTATTCCCTGGCGATTCAGAAATAGATCAACTGTTCAGAATATTTCGTACTTTGGGAACTCCAGACGAAACTGTTTGGCCTGGAGTTTCGCAACTTCCTGACTACAAGTCAATGTTCCCACGATGGGATGCACGGAGTTTCAACGAAGTTGTGCCATCATTTGACAATGATGCTGAAGACTTGCTCTCGGTAACCTAATTATTTGATAAAGAAGAATTTTTTACAATTTTTTTTACATTACTGATTTGCTTGAACATAAATCAGATGTACTAATCGTAACTGGAGTTATACAACAGATAATGTTTTTTTGCTTTCAATTTTACAGAAACTATTGACCTACGATCCCAGCAAAAGAATAACAGCTAGGATGGCGTTGTCTCATCCTTACTTCAACGGAGTAGAACTAGTTCCACCTCCGCTCATCAAGAAAGACTGACGACTCGCAACACTGTACTAATAATATGCAATAACATTCAAACAATTCAAGTTTTTTTTAAATAAATATAATTTGAATTACAAAGAAATTCAACGCTACATTCAAGTACGATTTATATGGTAGAAAATTGACTGCACTTTCAGAAACATAATATCACAGTCAAAAACCAATTTTGGCCAGTTTTCCAAAAGAGGAGTCAGTGTAGCATTTCAACCCTTAATTTTTGTTTCTTGTATACGATAATCTTTGAATGCGTGCTATTATCGAATTATATCTTTATACCTTTCTTCGAACGTTAGCGCAACCTGTGTTGTAATAAATTACAAAAAAAAAAAAACGGGCCTCTGCATCAGATGTTGATAAAACGAGGTATTTTAATCTTGTGCAACGTGCTCAATTCACACCCATGATTACCCTTTGAACTTTGAACAAGGGTGTCAATAATTGCAAGGTGACTACTGACTACCTGATGCCTTTTTGCTCTGTGTAAATACAATTACAGATATGATTGTAAGATGAAATATGGTGACAAATGAGATAAAATATTGTTCTGTAAACAGGGAATTCTTTTTAAAATATCAACGAGAATATTTTTGATAACAATGTTAACACAGTTTAAAGAAAAAAAATTATAATATCGTTATGTATAACAACGTGATGTTACAAAAATGTAGAATATTTTTATATCAAATTAGAAACACAAGTATATGTAATTACAATCATAAATTAATATAGGTGCGTATTAACCCATTTTCACGTTTTGTTGAATTGTCAAAATTTCCGGATTTCTATCAAAAAAAGACCTCAATGATTACGGCTCTCCAATATTTATTCAATTATTTCCAAACTCTGTCTAACACTGACTCACGCACAAAGCTTTCATTTTCATGTAAAATTTGTTTACAAATGACTAATCTAAGCTGTCGGTCAGATTCTGATTCTCAAACTTCTACTAATGCATTATTTCACCGTTCGAATAATTTCGCATAAATAAACAATGAAGCCAAAGTCAACGGTTTATCGTCTGCACCGAAAAACAATATTGATTCAAAGTAGAACTTGACAGCGAATACCTGTTTAGGAAACAAGTTTCCACTTCGTAAGTTCAAAAATATGACATGATTAAACAGAATATGAACAGTTTTAATAAGTATATAAATTACCACTTAAGATCGATGTCCTCAGGTTGTTTCGACGATTCAAAAAATCTGCAATTTGAGATGATTATTTGCCCTGTCGTAGTGTTTGGATGAGTTCTATTGAATAGTGAGACCAGGCCAATCATATCGCTGAGTGCATCAGAATCAGCCCATCAGAAACAGGCGCGGTAATAATTTTATTTACGCAAAACAGCGTATTATCATTCTCTAAGATTTTAGGTGTGTGTTGTGTGTTCCTCCGGCGGACAAATTTTCGTCCCGTTCTGCTCTGACCATATGGAAGCCATCTTGAAAATATACAGCACTGTATGTCAGTTGGAGATTACTAGCTCTGATCGTTTTAGTTACACTTTATACAGAGAGAAACCTCTTTATACACTTTTTACACTTTCCCAGGAAAGGGCACCTTCCATTGACTAGATTCAGGAAAAGTGTAAAAAGTGTAGAAAAGTGTAACTAAAACGAACAGAGCTACTACTAATTCCGTTCTAGCTCCGTGGTGGTTGATATCTATGCTTAAAATGCGTGCCAAATGACATCAAATGCGATTGGTTGAAAATCCAAGATGGCCTTGATATGGTCGGGGCACGCCGATGGGTTCTTCGATATGGTTGCGCAAGAGCACCGTTTTCTTGTTGCCTTCTGCGTAATCTACTTTTTTTGTTCCGCAGGTAATTTACTGTTTGCGGATTGCAATGTCGCAGACGGTTAAAAAAATGGCAGCGCTGGGTACTGGTAGTCCGTACTTCGTCTCTATCCGTCGACACTCTGACCGTGAATATTTACGCTGAGAAGAAAAAAACAAGAGTTAAGTTGAAATCGATTTAAAATGGTACGTTAGATTTGATTACGTTAAAACTTGGTATGATCTTCAACAGATGCTGACCTTCTTCCTAACCTCTAAAATTCTCTACTTCGCACATATCAGTTCAATCTGTGTATGAAAATTTCACAATTTATCCCAAGGGAATAATTTTTAATGCTCAGTTGATTTGAAGAATACACAGTAATTCCGGGAACTCAATTTCGACTAGTAATACGAATCACATTCGTTATTTACATGGATAACACGAATTCTAATTCGCAAATTTTTCTCTATTCGCGCTCCTCCGTTGATGTTCTTTTAGAAAAAAATGGATGTTCTTATATTGAAACATATCACTATCATATTAACAATAAAACAATTTTATGTATGCATTATTTCTATTTTGATTGCGCCATTCCTCATAACATAAAAACATTAATGATGATGAAATAAGTTTGAAATGTTTCTGTACTTACAGCAGTAATTTTCTTTTTTGTTTGTTAAACTCTCCACTAACTTTATCATGACAATATTAATATTTCGTGTAAAAGATGATGAATTTTGTCAAACATTTTAACTGTCAATAGATGTTCAAAATCATAGGTTAATTTATAGTCAATATTAATTAATGCCCATATATTAATAGAGTCAAACCGCAGAGTCCGGGAAAGAAGTCGATGAAAGTAATGACGATCAGGAGGATTTTTCATTATCACATGAAGAAAATGTGGAAAACACATTGGCTTCATTCAGGGAAAGATGGCAACGAGAACTTGAAATATCACCCAGAAAGGAACCAAACATACAAGTTTCTCAAATCTCAAATAACATCCCTTCAGAAGGAGATTCAGCATCCATTGAAAACAAGGTATCCGATATGTAATAAAAATGCATTAGAGTAATATATTTCATAATGTTGAACTTTATGATGATAATGTACGCAGTTTAGAGGAAGGCACACAAATCATATAATTAGTTATTTGTGTAGTAAGAATCTTTCTTCTGCCATTCGCTAAACAAACTCGTATTAGTGAAGTAATTGAATTTTTCCTTTGTGTTTCTTCGCATTGACATAGTTCGATTGCATTAGATTTTGAATCAATCTTAAATTTACTTGTTAATAATATCATACAAATCGTTTTATTACAGGCTAAAACCTTATTCCTCAAAGGTATAGAGAATGAGCAAAATGGCAAACTGTATGAAGCAATTCAGTTCTATAAACGTGCTGTACAGCTCATACCTGACATTGAGTTTCGCTTGTATGAATCTACAAAACCAAAAACACGTGAGAGGCTTGATCCTGAGAACAGCATAGAAGTACAAGATAAAGATCCAGGCATAGAGATGGACGAGGAAGAAGATAACGAAGATGATGGAGATCTACTTACTAAAATAACACGAATTATTTGTAAAAATCAACGTGTTTGTTCTCCGCAATTTGAGCAAAGTGTAAGTGTCTGAAAAATGTAATACGCATACCACATTTTGCAACAGCTTGTGTACTCGAGTTTGAAACACTGCTGAAGTTTATCATAAGTTTCAGTCGTGAAGTATGTAAAGCCAAATAGAAAAGATCCTCTCTGATTGGGTTCAATTTCTCTGTTTTTTAATTCGATTTTCACGTTTCTCAAAACTCGTGCCGCTATTCAGGAAATCATTAATCAAAGCTTTGCACAATATGTCATACCTTTGGTGACTGAAACCAGCGTATAAGTCCAGTGTTGTAAGTTTGAAGTACAGGTATCGAGCTATTAAAGCACACTGAGTTTTTTAACAACACGATTTCTAGATAAATCAGTTTCATGGAAGTAGGTTATTACTAACAAAACATTACTGTAGTTTTTAGCTGAAGATAACAGTGGTTTCATTTTTCCAGACAACGCATATATCAGCCTTACCTATGGAGATAATATTATACATTCTGAGATGGGTGGTTTCATCAGAGCTTGATTTAAGATCCCTAGAGGTGTTTGCAAAAGTATGTCGTGGTTTTTTCGTATCAGCTAGAGACGATGAGATTTGGAGATTAGCTTGCATCAAGTAAGGAGGGATTATTCAAGCATCCTACATGAATATGCAATATTGGAAAACAGTTACATTCATTTTCACCTTTTAAAACCCAATGTATCCCGAAACTGCAACATTTTTTTTAAGGCAGTGAAAAAAATGCCAATTTTTCTATTTCTCAAGTAATTTTCATCAATTGCAATAATGTTGCAGAGCATGGGGTGTAAATTGTGGTACATTTGAGCCTGATTACAAATCGTGGAGACAAATGTTCGTAGAACGTCCAAGACTTCGTTACAACGGCTGCTACATCAGTAAAACATCCTATGTACGTCACGGTGAAAACAGTTTTCAAGATCAATTTTATAGGCCATGGCATCTTGTTGAATACTTCAGGTATCTTCGGTAAGAGAAGAGATTTTATTCAACCATATTTATGGAACTTGGAAATTGTCACTCAGACCTTTTCTGATTATATTTTTGTTATCTTATTTTCGGCAGCTTCTTCCCAGAGGGTCGAGTTTTAATGCTAACATCGGCAGACGAAGCTCAGAGTTGTGTGAATTCTTTGAAACAACGAAATCCAAAAAACCCTTCAGTATTGATTGGTCATTACAGGCTTCACTTAAATTGTGTAATATTGGTATTAAAAAGCCAAGAAACCAAAACAAATAACAATGCTTACCGGCGTAGAAGAAGAGACCCAATTCACGATAGTGGCGAAAAGACTTTTCACTTGGTTAGCATTTTTTCTTTTCTGAACTATTGGATAAAAGTTGAAATGGTTTCTATTTTTCTCATTCTATTTCCGATTAATGCTGTCCTAAGAGCACGTGAATTATTTTCAGGAATTTGAGATTCAAAACTTTTATAAGAGGGCCAATTCGCAGCTAGCTTGGAAAACTTACAACATATTCACCAAGTACTGGAACGGGCAAGAAAACAGTACATGCCTAAATCTCGCAGGAAGCTTGTACCCTGCTTTCAAATTCAGCCGTGTAAAAAGTTATACTATGGAAAGTGAATCACCATTACAATAAATATATTACGTATTTTTTTAATCAGATTTTGACATGTTGCGATGTAATTATGTATAGTTATGAATGCTTTAGATATCTGATAGTTGTTCGGGATTGCGATAAGTTTCTTCACTTTTCTCTCAATATTCTTAATTATATAATCTGGTAAAATGGTCTACCGAATTAATGCAATCGCTGAATCGATTTGCTGATTTATCATTTATACACACAGTACGTTTAAATATAACAATTTTGTACACATGATATGCAATTTTAATCACATGTACGTACAAATTATGTGTACATTGAAGGTGAAAAATGTGTTACTTTACTTTTTCTTGCAGACTCTTTGATAAGTATTTAACGTTATTTTATAAAGAATATTTTACGTGAAAATTGGCAATTTTTCTCCATGAGAGTCAGTGGATGGCCGTCACTGTATTGTGTTTTATTCAGCAGAACGAAATATATCTGTCATGCTCCTATTCCGATGAAGATTCTCTTTTTCGGATAGAACTTTAGCATTTATTAACTTTCATTCAAACTTGGAGAGTTGAATAGCTGTGATCGATTGAAATTCAGTAACGTTATAGAAAAATGTACATTTATTTAAAGTACGGCTAAAAACCAACTTGAATATAATGGGTGTATTTTTGGTTTCTTTCCGTATGTTATGTTTGAAATGTTTTGGCAATCGAAAATTGAAGCGAAAAACAGTAACATTGATTCGTTGATAAAAGTGAAGTGATTGTACGTCTTAGAGCACCCTAACATTAATATCGTTGATAACACCGGCCCACAAAAAAAAAAAGTAGTCTGCACCTTTGATCGGACTTACCTATCTTTATGTATTTTGACGCGCTGAATCCGAATCTGAAGTCAGTTTTGCCCGTACGCCCTAAAATTTTGAGTAAATTGCAAAAAACCATAAAAATCGCCAAAAATTAGCAGTTTTGGTAAGAAAAAAATTTATGGAACTATAGACCAAGTATGATATTTATGTATTTTGGTCCGCTGAATCCAAATCTGAAGTTTATTCAACCATAAGCCATTTAAAATCTAAGTAAATTGCGAAAAATAGCAAAAAATTGAAGGTTAGAAGCTTGTGCCACAAAATTTTTTGGGAAATAAAAAGAGTAAACATTACGGAAATTTAGTTGAAGAGTTGTTGGACAATTACGATACTATGGGTTGCTTAATGAATCTTAAATTGCATTTCTTACATTCTCACCTTCAACACGTTCCTGAAAATCAAGGCGAAAGATTCCACCAAGTCATAAGTGAAATGGAGAGTCGATATCAAGGAAAGTGGAATGTCAATATGATAGCAGATCATTGCTGGACACTGAAGAGAGATGTACCCGGTGAAAACAGAAAGCGAAAAAGAAACCCTTTGCGTAGGTCATTCGAAGACAAAAGGGTTCGACACAAGCGAAGAACAGCTTGAAATCAGAAAGGTCGTTCCTTATCTTCTTATGGTTTTTAAAAAGATTTTTTGATAGAAATAAATTTAATTAAGTTCAATCAATTTTTTCATTACTATATGTCCAATTATCCGCATTAGCTTAATTTTTTTGAGGGCTAACGGGCCAAATAAACTTTAAATTTATATCTATTTACAAATTGTTAAAATTTAAAATTAATAAAGAATTACAAGACTGGAAAGTCATCAAAATCTGAAAAATAAATTCAAATTTATATTCCGCGAATCAAATAACGTAATATACATTTTGTTTTGATTTAATAAATTATTTTCATCACAACACCATCAATTTTTTTAAATTTTTAGAGATTTTTTGCTATTTTCCGCAATTTTCAGAGATTTTTTGCAATTTACTTAGATTTTAAGGGACACACCTAGTGTGACAGCCTAAAAAAAGACAATTTTTGGGAATTAAAAAAAAAAAAACTAGTGAATCAATCGTTTTAAAATTTTGAGGGTATATTTGTACATGTTTTGAGAATACACAGTAAAATTTTTGGAATAATATATTAAATATTTTTGAAATGACACGCGATCTCCGGCGGCGCCAAAAAAAAAGGTCCTCCGCTGCTGGAGTGATTGCAGCCTTCTCCGTTGATAAAACTTTAAAAAAAAAAAAATTCTCGTTAAACGAAAACATATTGTCTGTACGATGACTCTCGGGCGAACAAAAAAATCAAAAATTGACGAAATGGCGGCATGTTGAAAAAAAAAGTTAAATTTTACCCAAAATTTTGGACGTTTTTGGCCTACCAAAATCCGATTTTTGATCAGATCAAAAAAATGGAGGGTCATCGTATGGAGAACTATATAGAGAAGATGCAAAAAAAATTTGATAGCGATCGGATCATTTGTCTCCGAGTAATCACTCCAGCAAATTCGAAAAATGCTGTTTCAAGAAAAACGCGTTTACGAAGTACTAGATACAACGGTCACAATAACACCAAATGTATCTGGCTCCGAAAATACGTGACGTGGCAGTAAAGGAAAAATATACCTGAAGGCTCACAATAGAAACCGGAATCCTATTTGCAAAGGTTGGAAAAGACGGTAGACTCCGAACAATAGCTCAGGTATGTCCCGTAGCCAATGCAACTATCTAACTGCCGAGCGGCTACTCTTTTAAATAGCTGTAACTCAAAAACTGTTTAAGATATCGATTTAAAATTTTAGTATGTTATTTTTAAAGGTATAACCTATCGAAATATGAAATTGAAAATTTCACACTAGATGTGCCCCTTAAATGGCTTATGGTTAAATAAACTTCAGATTCGGATTCAGCGGACCAAAATACATAAATATCATACTTGGTCTATAGTTGCATGAATTTTTTTCTTACCAAAACTGCTAATTTTTCGCGATTTTTATGTTCTTTGCAATTTACTCAAAATTTTAGGGTGTACGGGCAAAACTGACTTATAAATTCGGATTCGGCGCGTCAAAATACACAAAGATAGGTAGGTCCGGTCAAAGATGCAGACCACTTTTTTTTTGTGGGCCGGTGTAATTATATGATCAAATAGATATTGATATACTATGTGATGTATTTTGAATAAGATTGAGAATTAGAAATATGTGGATTACAAAAATTATTGACCTGGACATTTATGCGTATTTCTGCCGCTGTAGTGGGACGAAAAGAAAATCTTATTTACAAATATAAATTATAATTATAATTCCTGCAAAAGTTTTAGACTTTACACTAATAACGTTGATTAAACACCTATAGAATCACCGTTTACTGGTCTATCAATGATTTTTTGTTATTTCATTCGGCTACATTAAAAACACCGCGCAATCATAGATCCATGTAACAAATGTCAATATTTCTGTAATATGACATTATAAAAGTACTGTACAAAGCACACAATACTCATAATTCGTTACTCTGTACATATTACACCCACGTATGAACAAATAAATATGTTCATGTGAGTACATACCTACGCATACAGGGTGTTCCAAAAATTTCGGGACGACCGAATAACTTGAAAACATCGAATCGTAGAAAAAAAAGGTGGGTATTAATGTCGTACGATTTTTCCGTAGCTACCCAGTGGTGACCTTGGCTTCGACTTTTCCAAGGACCTTCAAAGTCGTTTCAAGGTTCAGGCAATTTTTTCAAATGGGTGAGAGAGAGAAATTTTGTGTTGAGCTAATACCTAAGGGAAAGCGAAAAATTATTATTGGCTGAGCATGAATAGGGAAATAGTTTCGTTATAATGCCGGTTTAACTTAAGTTGAATTACGCAATAAGCTATATATGCGGGTGGTCCCCTTATCGTCGGTCCCAAGTCTTCCAAATTTACCACTGAAGTCGGGCGCTATAATCAAGTAAAACCGGCGAGTGATTGTGGCGCGCCCAGTTTTGAATAGATATATAAATTTTGAAGGAATCGTTCGCTATTTTACACAGCGGACAGTTATTTTAGAAGACATATAGCGTTACTTAACCCTCCATCCCCACCGTGTACACTAGCATTATGTGAACATTTGAAAGCTCTCATTGTGGCTAACGTTAAAAAGTTTTTTCATAAAGTCAAAATATTTCGATCCAAAACCTATTGGAGTATAAAAAACATATTTTTCTGTATTCAAGAATTTTTTCGACACTTGACTTTTGACGGTTCCCTGTAAAATAACATACGAGCACTAGAGTGTCCATAGCGGGTACCGGGTGTCAAAAAATAACAGTATGGGAGGAGTGTTTTAGGTTTATATCTTGGTATTGCTTGTAGTTGAGATAGACAACATTGTTGTTATATAATATTTTACACTCCGCGAAGCCCGGGTCTAAATATCGAAGGGGCCCTCTTAGAGGCAGAGAAAAACCCAATTTATGCGAAAACGGGAGATTGAATCAGAATTTTTCAATGATAGAACATTTACTTTGACAAAGAAATATTATTTTAATACACATAATTGATGCTCATTGTGATTCGTCGTTATTATAATTGAAAACATTTTTTCCTCGATTTAACTTGAGCGAATTCTGCAATTAAGGGGTGAAATCCCTTTGGAAGCGTGAAAAATAGGTATTTTTCGATAATTTTTTTAGAGGGGAAAAAATTATCTAATAATTTTCAAACTTTAACATAATTTTATTGAAGCATTCAAGGTGAGAAATATTTTTTTTTTGTTGCGATCATACACAAAATGGCGGCGTTATTAAGGGTCTTGGGACGCCTGTTTTCCGTGACATCGTAAAGTGCTGCAATTGTCACTCTTTTGCTGTTGATCTGAAAAAGATTTAACAAGTGTTATTCGTTTATTGACATATTAAGGGGAAGGATGTACCTAAAAAATGATGACAAAGTGCAAAATTGAAAATTTGGGAGCCCTTTTATTCCAAGGGTCGAATTTTCGACCTTTTTTTCGACATACTTGACCCCTAAAAAGGTATTTATTTACGCGCTACCTTTCGAACTTTAGGTACATCCTTCCGATAATATTACTGAGTGTGATCTCCCAAAATTGCATCGAAATCGGTCGATAACTTTTGGAGCTACGACGCGAGCAGTTTTTGAAAATGTTGTTTCGAGATAATCGCGTTTAAAGTTTCAACATGTGAAAACTAGTGATTGCAGTGACTTACCGATTAATCAGCGATGCCAGGCGCGTACAGCAGACCTTCTTCTTCCTCGAAAAGCACATTTTCGGGCTATATTGCCTCGCGTTCCTTTCGGATAGTTTGGCATTTTACTTTGGTAAACTCGGCCGTTCGTGACAAAATTTCAAACGAAACTGAATCTGTTTTTCGGGCAACCTATCGTTCCGTATACCTACCGTTTCACGCTATATGGATATATCTGTAATGTCCCCTTTATAAAATTTCTCGAAACATCTGCCAGGTCAAAAAAAAAGGTAGATAAGGGAGCACTGTGACGTGAAGGTTGCTCCGCCTCTTACGGTCCGACCGCCCGACTCGCTACCTGACCTAAAGGGATTTCTCCCCTTAAATCATTGAAGTCGAGTGACCTGAGCAACTCTTTTTCGATACTCAACTGAGATTAAGAGGACGATCTTTCGTTTAGCACTGGATCGGAACATGTTTTTAATCCGTTTTAAAACCGAAAATGATCTCTCTGTCTCGCAGTTTGCTATTGGTACAGTAAGTAGTAATCTATACGCAATATACGTGTTAGGAAAAACTTGGACCATTTCTGGATGAATCGTCAAATTCAAAACTTTTAAAGCATTTAATATTTCATCACTTTCATTGTCAGGTATTTCTGAATGGCTCGAAAAAAAACCTCTAGGCTGCAATTTTAGTAGTAGAATAAACTGCCTTGATCCAAACGATAAACTTTCAATCAACCCTCAACCTACGATTTAACTTCCGATCGCCGGGGCCCGTAATCAACGACAAGCTCGGTCACACGTGTAAATACAACGTGATTCTCACGTTTGGCCCGATCGACGTAGCACGTCTTTCACGCGATATTGTTGGCGAAGGGGTTTTAAGTTCTTAGAACAACAATCGCGAATTCTTCCAGGCATCGAATATCTAAATTTCTACAGAAATACTGGATCCTGTCAAAAAATTATATCGAATAAGAATATATTATTTGTATACAATATTACGAGAAAATTTACTTTCTTTTACCTTAACGTGACATCCTTTCGGAACGTTTCCAAATAACGGACCCGGTAAGAGGCCCCTGGTGTTTTTGGGGCCCGGGGATGCAGTCCCAGCCAGCCCCTCGCTTAGTCGGGCCCGGCACGTAACGGTACCTTTCGCCCGAGTACTGGGAAGGATATATACAGGATTGAGGAATTTACACATTTCTTGGAAAACCATAAGCTCACCATTTCCTTCGCTTTGTCTGAAAAACGGAGGTATTGTCTGACCGAGGGACCCTTATACCTGAAGACGCCGCCTGTGAAAGAACCCGATATACCTGCGAACGTCGCAGCAGCTTGCAATTCTTGGAAAACCATGAGCTCACCATTTTCCTTCGCTTTGTCTGAAAAACGGATGTATTGTCCGACCGAGGGACCCTTATACCTGAAGACGCCGCCTGTGAAAGAACCCAATATACCTGCAAACGTCGCAGCTGCTGTCGTTAGATTGTTGCTGCCTTGGCCGCCCCCAAAATTTACGAGCGGAAAACTTTCCAGTCAAATCCGAGGTGCCGGCCATGTTTTTTCATGTTCAGGAAGGTTCGAACCACGATTAAAAAAAAAAAAAATAATAATCGTAGGGGGTGGAGGGTGGCACCCTGATTTTTTCTTCATGTACGACCTCGAACTCCTCTATCGATTGGTACTGGACTTGATCGTGACTTCAATATGGGATGTCGATCCCGAGGAAATTGACTGGAAAAGGCCTTTCTTCGATACTTCAGACGGGATCCAGGATTTCTGGGAATCCAGGGAATAGTGGCCGCCTCCTCTCCCTTCCCCCACCACGCCGCTTCTCTGTTCCACCCCTCGAGTTATTCGAACGTACGGACGTTCAACGGCGTTATTGCTTATTCGAGGCAGCGCCGTCGAAGTTCTCACATCACGAAAGTACTCGAACGCGAATCGACGTACAGTTCCAAGTACAAGTTCTAATTCTCAACGGGCGGATCATGGAACAGGATCTTGAAAGTAGCTCACTCGGTCAAATGGAAGATCAAAGTATCACGCTGGCGAAGCAAGTCGAAGGGCTGAAGATTGAGGCAGTAAGCCTCCAAAATCATTTGGAGAAGCCGATCGAAAGTTGTGAAGAAATTCTGAAGCGCATTAGGAAATGTATTACCATTAGGAAAGAAACTGTAAGTTTTTCGTTCAAACTTTAACCAGCATCACTTCACTTTTACCTGTCGTCGAGTATCGTGTCTAGCCAATTTTCGTCAACTTTCAGCTTGAGGATGAAATCGAAAGATGCAAACAGGAGATAAGGGAGAAAGCCTTAAAATACATTACGAAACTTCGTTCGCGAATCGATGATTTGTGGCGAGACTGTTATTATGGGGAGGAGGACTGTTTCAGGCCCTTCCAAGAACAAACCTTTACGGAGGATTTGATCAACCTCCACGAAATGGAGATGGAGAGGTTGTGCGAGCACTACAATTTTTGCGGGTATTATTTTCCACCATTCTTATATCATCCCCCATGCAAGAAAAAGGGCTGCCGTTGATAAGTAAATGTCGTGTTTTTTCTAGACCATTTGTGGCGCTTGTTAACAAACGACAGGACTTGGCCAAACAAATATATATGATGGAACACCGTACGAAGGTTACAAATCTTTATCAGAATCAAGGTGACCGGCGCCTTGCACATAATAGCCGGCGTAGAGACACTAGAAAGGTATTCACATCAGAAATAAATTCGATATAGCTGACCGAAAAATGTCAATAATTTTTTGATAAAAGTAAAGAATATACTGTCATTACTGTAAAAGCTGTGAGTTTCTCTTTCAGATTTTAACCGGTATCATTTTACTGTTACGTGTTACGTTAGGTATCGTGTCTTGACAATTTTTGTGAACTTTCAGTTGAAAGCTGAAACCAAAAGATCCATACGGCAGAGAGGTGAGAATATTGAAAGGGTCGTACGAAAATTGCGTTATCGAATCCAAGAATTGTGGCATCAATGTTATGTTGGGAACGATAAACGTAAAGCGTTCCAGCTCTATGAAGTTGATTCTATTACGGAGCATTCGCACTCCAGAAACGATAAAGAGTACAAAAAGCAGTGCATGTATTATGGATGCAACAGGTATTATTTTTTCCAATTTTCTTACTATCCGCCAGATAAGAACAAGACCGGCCGTTGATAAGAAATGGCGATATTTACGGAACAATATTTGAACTTGTTAGGCAACCAAGTGTGATATGGATAGATATTCCGGATCTGGACGATAGCCAGGCCTCTACTGGAGAAGAAACGATGCGCAATCTTCAAAAGGTATTTATGCCGGAAGTAAATTCGGTGCATTGAATATCGATTCCAACGATCAAATGCTTAGTACTGGTAATTTTGCACTAGTTTTAACAAAAGCGATGGAATACATACGTCGTTCTTGGTTCATTCTGTTTTCACATTGGTGACAAGCATCGCAATAATGTCATCCATCCACGACGACAATCTTACAGAATAATATTTTATTAAATTGAAAAAAGTGCTGAGTCAGACTTATAGTTAAATTTTCATTCATCCAGGAATTGCTGGAGCTAGAGCAACAATTAAAAGTTTTGGTCGAACGGTACGAAAAGAAACATGGGGTACCATATAAGACAGATGGAAAAATATTGGCCGACTCGTTGCAATTATCCGGGACGGAATACATGGCAGTTGAACGACCCGGGATTACGCTAAACTAGGCTAGAAAGAGATCATTTGAGTGCATCGTCGGGCGTTGGAATACGGCGTATATCTCCTGCGAATTCTGAAGAGAGGGAAAAGACGGTCCAAAACCCCCGCAATAAATTGCCGTCGACACCTCGCTGGGCATCAGGGAGTCCGAAAATTACGTCAACCTCACTCAGTTGACTGTTAACGAGAATCTGAGAATATTTTATTGAAGCATTCTGCAGCATCAAACGTCTACATATTATATAGGATTAGTTATTTCTCATTATTAGTATCATACAAAAAACGAAATGGCGATAAGATGATTTCGATTCATGGACGATTCGTCATTACATCTCTGAAAACCAAGAGATAATTTTGCTACTGCGAGCACAGTTAATCGAAGATACATAAGTGCATTAATTGATGTAACAGATAGATTAAGCAAAATCTATTTCTATTTATAATCTCTTTGTAAGATAAAATATGCATTTTGAAATTTTGTAATCATGGTACTTTGTTGTTTCTCACTTGAAACTCTGTAATCAATAAATTATTATAAACATATTGCAAAACTCTCCGGGAATATTGTTTGCGTTCAGTGCGCTCGAGTAACAGAACTTGGGAACCTGTAAGATCGGTACGAGTCGACATTTTCCAAGCACATCGCATTATACACCGAACGAAATGTTTGTAAAGACTGATCGGTTTGAAATGTTCGTGCATTTCTCCGTTGCTTTGGTCCGGTAGAGTTCGGTCAGTCAATCATTCTCGAATGAAGACGAACTTTTTTCTTGAATTATCGATGCGCGCGTTTTCAATTCTTGCAACTTCTCCGAAATCTAATCCAACTCACTGTTCGTCGAAAGCAATCGAAATCTGACCATCTGACCGATTTACCGTTGTTTTTCCGTCCTATGGTCAACGACGTTGCCGACTCCCAGTGTTTAAACCCAGATACATTATCGAGACGATAAACAGTAAACTTTTCCCAATGATCATGTGTCATTAGAGATAATCGACAGAGTAAATGTCCAAAAGTGTATCGTTTGTAAAGTCCAATTCTGGTAATTGATTGTTCGGTCTGCAGCAGCGAGACGTAACAACTATCTGTATGTTTTATTATCTAATCTAAATGTTAGGTTCACGACTCACATTTCATCTTTCAAATCAATAAAAGATCGACATTGCGATAAGTGTGCAAGATATGCGTTCGAATTGCATTGACGTAATGTCCTTCTGTTATACCGTAAGTTTTGATAAATGTAGAGTACGTAACCCAATAAGGATAATTTTAGGAAGAGTTTGGTCAGGGAAAGTCATCGATTGACAAATTGCAACATTATTCTGATATGTTGCAATGTGATTATGTATAATTACGAATGGTCGAGTATCTAATACCAGTTCGGGACTGCGATAAGGTTTCTGATTCTTTTTCTCAAACTTTTTTCTTGGATTATCGATGCGCGCGTTTTCAATTTTTGCAGCTTCTCCGAAATCTAATCCAACTCACTGTTCGTCGAAAGCTATCGACGTCTGACCATTTGACCGATTTACGGTTTTTTCCCGTCCTCTGGTCAACGACGTTGCCGACTTCCGGTGTTTAATCCCAGACACATTCTCGAGCCGACGAACAGTAAACTTTTCCGAATGATCCTGTCTCATTGGAGATAATTGAAATAGTGAATACGTAAAGTGTATCGTTTACACATTTCGATGGTGATAATCAATTTTTCAACCTCCAGCAGCGAGAGGTAAGAACTATCTGTATATTTTTTTCCCGTGTCTGTACGTTCTATCTGTATGATAGGTATTCTCAATCATAGGTTCGTGACTCTCATTTTACCTTTGAAATCGAGAAGACTTTTGCAATTTGTCAGTTAATGAACTTTCCCGACGAACGTCTTCCTTAATGTGTATGTATTGCAGCAAAGTGTCAAAAGTGCAATGCAATTGAATATTGAATAATCGGTCCATGTAGTGTCGCAGTAATAAGTCGTTATAGGCACGTTGCTTACTTTTAGCGGATAACTTTCTGAGCTCGTGGCAGGAAAAGAGTGTGAACGTTGAGTGAAATAACGATTATTCGTTACCTTGGTGGAATAATTTCATATATTTTCTTCATCGATTAGCATCCGAGGTACTTTTTTTTTTAAATGTTGGGCAACATGATATACTTTCTTACAGAATTTTCATTACATGACAAACTATCTAGAAATTTTTAATTAATTTACTCGAGATAGTTAAACAACTACGCATGTCCGGACATGTCCGTTTAGACAGAGACGTTTATATTTTGTTGTCTTTTCATTCAAAATTACATATTGCGAGCTTTAGCTTAAAGTAAAATATTGCATTACACAGTGATATGTATCGGAGAACCATAATTCGTAACATGTTTGTTGGTGCTTGAAGCCGTGTCAGTAACCGATGAACGAGATTTTTCTCGTTCGAGTGAAAAAGTAATTTTAACGTGAGTTTCAATTAAATAAGGATGCTCGTTACGCTTAATTCTTAATTACAAAGCTCTACAAAGATTATCCTGATAAACGATGCTACTCGTCGTCAACAATTTATTTCTCACACACTGTCAATACGTATTCGAAATTATACGCTTGGAATCGAAACTAACTTCAATAATCATTAATACACTGATTAATTTAATGGAATATTGGGCCAGAACTTACCGAAGCTACTCAAGTTTTTCCTTTTATATTACATTGCAGCATTAAAATTTGTCTAAAATCGGCATATAAAAAAAAACCATCATCTATCAGCTATAATCACCTAACGTTTCTTTCACAAACTTATTACTGGCAGAAATACTTTGAAAATTGTAATTACAGTACCGATATAGGCCTGATACAGATGAACATTGGTTTCAAAATTACGCTCTTGCCAGTAGGAGAATATCTATGGGTGTATAGAACAACGTGACAGATTCTTTATCCTTCGTAGTTTCGAGTATAAGTGGAACTGAAATGTTTTTACGGTGAGATGTTGCATTGCTTGACGATGGTAATTTATACTTCAGTAAATAATATATGTATAGCACCGATTGGATTTGTAATGTATATGTATTTTTTTGAACATTAGTACAATCTTTTCTCGTTGGGGTGGAGTGAAAAATTCTTTTTTTGTTCAAAGTGAAAAACAAATCATCCCAAAAGTTTATGGCTGTTACAAAACAAAAATGATAGCGTTCGGACATATCTTCCTCAATTTAGGGCGGTTCAGAAAAGAGCCTTATTTAGATTTGGCAGTTCTCCGAGATTCTTACACTTTTTCGTTAAAAAACAGCTCACGTAAAAAAGCTGGGCTGAAAAAGATTTTTTACTACTACCTCAAAGACGTTGAAATTTCGAATAAAGGCTATTTTCGGTAATTTAAAAATTGAGACGCGGTGAAATTCTTCGGTGGCTGTGTTTAGTATGACGAAAAAAAAGTTTTTGCAAAAGCTGAGACGCGTGCGATTTTTTTTTAGTATCGAAAAATCTATATTGAAATTCGTAAGAACGAAATTTTTTCAACTTTCAAATATTGAATATCTGAACATGGATTTTTTGGTACTGAAAAGAATCGCTCGCTTCTCAAGTTTTATAAAAACTTTTGTTTCGTCGTACAAAACATAGCAACCGAAGGATTTAAGGATATCCCAATTTCGAAATTCCCGAAAAAAGCTTTCTTCGAAAATTCAACGTCGTTCAGGTATTAGTAAAATTTTTTTTTTCCAATCCAACCCTTTCGCGTGAGCTCTATTTTAGTGAAATAGTTCAAGAAATCTGAAAAAAAGTCTTTCCTCGGAACCGCCCGAGTACTCGATGATAAGAAATAATGCTAGGCGATTTTGTACGAACATTTTTGGTTTTTTCCAAGCTATTTTTAACGTCGAGAAACAACTCTCAGAAGTTATTGCAATTCAATGCGAAAGAAAAGAAAATTTCACTCTACAGCAATACCGATAACAACTTTTTAACGACTGAATACCTTTACAGGTAAATATAATCCTCCGTAAGCAAAATACTAGAGTTTAAAAGTGTGAATTGATTCGCATTAAACATCGTTTATAGGTATCGGCAAGGCGTAAGTACAATATTAATTTTTATATAAAATGTTTACCGTTCACAAGCAGGACTTAATGAAAGATTTATTAACAATCAGTCGAACTGCGTAATTGTTCTAATATCTAATATAATAATATATTTGTACACCCGACCTTGTCGCTAAAATATTATTCTTGTATAATTTACGTACAGCGTTCATTGTAAAATTTCTAGCGAAAATCCAATCCTAAGCAGCAGATAAATTTTCATTTACAAACTAACTAAGAGTTGTTCCTGAAACAACAAACGATATTATGGTCCAGCTAATTATTCCGTCACTACTATTATCATCGTCATCGTTATTATTATTATTATCATTATCATTATCATTATTATTATTATTATTATTCTAATCTACTACGTCACAATTATATCACAAGAGTGCGCTACTTGCTGTGGTATAGAAGAGTAAGGATCGTCGAGATAAGATTATTCATTAATTATATTTTAAACTCGAAAAAATCCTCACGTTTATTTATCACTAATATTGTTACAATATTGTTCTTTCTTCGGTTTTTCACGTACACGTTACCTATGAACGAAAGTACAATTAAATGGAAGTACTCAAAAGCGAACGGTATCGGTATAAGACAACTGCGTACATATATGGTGTGTACAGGTTGTACATCCTTGTATATCCAATTATTATTATCTACTGAAACCAGTCGGAAAGAGTTATTATTATTTGAATCTAAACAGGTACAACTAATTCGAAGATAAAATATTACCTCGTAGCATTTCACCCAGTGCCCAACTTCAATTAGGACCATTTCCAGCTGTTGCTATATTTTGTTTCTTCACCCTCATACTCGTATGTACAGCAATAATTAATTATCGACAAACTTCGGTAGTAACTACAATTACAGGTATATCTAATTCTCATATATTCTCTGTAAAGTAGTCAAAGATATATCATTTGTATAATATGTAGTATCATGCGGATCAGAACGGGATACGTGAGTTATGTTTAAATTTTCACTATCTACTAAGATTAGGTAATAAAATTTATCCTGCGTCACTTGATGTAACGCTATTTCTAAGTTTTATATTTCTTTCGAATTTTCATCGTTAACTATTTACGTACGTATAAGTGTTTACTTATGTACTACGTAGTCTACTTAGACTTAGAATTTTTTGTTTATTTATTTATTTTTTGTTCTTTTGTTCTCGAACAATTAGTAAAGAGTTTACCGGCAGACACGGGCTTACTGATTGTTTATACTTTTTCGAATCGTTTTTTCTCAGGTTGAATCCAATTGTTTGTTCAAAGTATGATCGTCGCCAACTTTCATGATTCCGTATGATCTTGACAGGCTTTGATGTTTTGATAGGTTATTTTTTCATGCGAAATTTAGAACACGGATATCAATGTCATCTGCCGGTATGAATTCAACATTATTACAATCATGAGAACTACGTTAATAATGAATTTTTTTCTCCGACTACGTTCTAATCACAATTTTTCATTTATTGTTCATGAATAATATAATGGCACGATCTTCTGTCTCAGATCTACTAGTCTATAAAAATTTTTTATTCAAAGTCAAAATGTTATCTAAATACTTGGTGATCGTAAATCTATAAAGCTGACGGAGATAGTTCGATAGCGTAGAAGAAAACCTTTAATATCTGCACTTGTACGTAACTTGTATAACGTGTATGATAAATTCGCAGGAGTTTTAAAGCCTCAAAATCCAGTAATTGAGAGGGGCGACAATTGTTACCTACTTGCAGAAATATGTTTATTATGCCGAAACTTCGTAGTAAAACGAATGTAATTCATCAGATCGACTAGCAATTTTTATTTCTAGCTAGTTCTGTTATCATACTATAAATATTAACTGATTAATCAATGTATTAATTTAAATTCTCTATAAATAGTGGGGCTGTACTGCCGAGAGGCGCGTATTAAACAATCGCGTATAATTATTCAACGGAAAATTTTACTATCAGGGCATAAATATGTCGAGAATTTAGAAAAGGTGCCTCCTAAAATCGCCTGCAACTTCAAGAAGCACTGATTTTCACTTCTAATTAAATAATTACTAACACATGTGATTGATTAATTTAATCACAATCAGTACTTGATA
Organism: Neodiprion fabricii; assembly: GCF_021155785.1. Taxonomy (NCBI): domain Eukaryota; kingdom Metazoa; phylum Arthropoda; class Insecta; order Hymenoptera; family Diprionidae; genus Neodiprion; species Neodiprion fabricii. The sequence continues at coordinate 11,178,744 of NC_060239.1, forward strand.
CGTTAAAGTTGCTGCTGCTTTGCCGGAAAAGTTTAGCGATTTTTGTTTACGACGCTCACTTGCCTTCGGGTAAAATTATTTCTCTTTCCAACCGTAATAATATTAAGGTATTTTCATTTTACGCCGATTTTATAATCTTCTTCAAAAATTGGTCTTCGAAAGTCGTAGGTAAAAAAATGTTCTCGTTCCTTCTTCAAAACACGCGGCCATCGATTTATTTAAAGTATTTGAATAAATCGAATTTTTCACGAATTAGGTACACGTGGAAGGCATAGTAAATAATCGAAGCTCGACAAAGTAACATCTACAGAATGTTTAAAGAGAGAATAAACGTTTTTACGAATCAACATTATACTCGCTCCCTAGCAGTGAATTTCAATTCGTCACAAGTATACCACTGAAATATATAATAATTCTATGTACCTAAGCTGAATTTTCCTTGTGGTAAACTTGTAGCCGGGAATCGATAAATATTCAATGATTAAGATCGAAAGAGCGAACTTTCAATCTGTCAATTATTCCAGTACTTGTATAATATACACAGCGTCGTGTATAAATTAAAGATTTAAATAATGTAGGCTAAAAAATTATTTGGCAAGCTACTTTGGTAGAAATGGTATGCAACGGGAAAATCGGTATCACATGCTTGAGTAATAAATAAATAAATAAATAGATATATTGAATAAATAACCAAATATTGAATAATTCACTTAAGGAAATCCGTCTTCCGTTATATATAATGTATATACGTATATATCTATGTATAATATAATTATATACAAACCCGTGCATAGCAAAAGTTAATAATTTATATTCTGTGACAAGAGTTGCTCGGCAAACTCGTTGCGATTCATATACTAAAGTTTGCGAGCTAATGAAACATTAGGCAGACATTGAAGGTCAGGGTCAGGCCATGGGAAAAAATTATCTCACCAAATTTCTCTGCATTATTTAAAAAGAAGAAAAATAATACTGTGAACATTGTAAGTATACGGAAAAAATATCGCACAGACATGCAAAGAACTTATATTCGTAAATATCTTCAGGTTCTTCGAAGCAAGGTTTTACACTTTTTTTAAATATCGTCCCGACTTCTCTGCATTTCTCAACATTGTTGCGTCTTCATTATTCACGTGCAATTTCTGCGAGTTTATACGTTTCTATGTAAGATTTCTTCGCTTCTCGTTGAATCAAAAAAAAAAAAAATACTAAAGTTATTTCAGTTGGTAAAAACGAATGTTTAACGGAATCTGGTGAAAATTCATCGGTCCTGAGTCAAAAAAAATTTACTAGAATCAATTGAACCGGGTCCGAATCAGATTGTTAGAACATTATGGAATTTCTGAAATGTAATGAGAAAATTGAAAAACATTTCTTTCTTTCTTTTTTACCATTACGAAAGTTTGTCTGAAATTAGAAATACTAAATGAGAAATAAGCATGTTATAAATAAAACGAGGTAAAAGTCACAGAAGACTTGAAAGATTTTTGAAAACAATCATTCGACTCTCCAACTTTCAAAAAGAGACGGTACAGCCAACTTCAGAGAGAAACGAAGAAATTTTGCGATAGAAAAACGAAAGTATAACTTTGACAAGAGTTCGTCAAAAAATAATGTCGAATTGAACAAATGGTTAGAATTACGAAGTTGATGAAAAATCCTGTACGTACACAAAAACAAGGTAAGAAAAAGTCAAACGTAATGAATCAAAAAAAAGTATTTTTTGAAAAGAAATTAGAAAAAGGCTTCTGCAGAGTTTTGCTAAGTAAATTTTTACCGGGGTTCCCCGACATTATATATATATATATATATATATATAGGTATCGTAGACTTAACGATGGAAGATACTTCCGCAGCCACGAAAAGTTTCACTAAATGCGTGGCTTCTGCTATCACAGCAAAAGTCTTTGCTAGAAGTATAATAATGGCGTTTCTAAATCGAATGGATCACAGCTCTTCATGAGTCGAAGACAGCGTTGCAGTCGGCACCGCGATGCAGACGGATGGGTTTGACATCCATGCCAAGTCCCTCAGCGTTGCAGCGTGCATCGAATAAACCGCCATAACCACCATCACGTGCATTATGTTGTGCGAGTTGAGAAAGAGGTCCACTTTACCGGGCACCCATTTCTCCGGCACGTGTAAAGCGCCAACAGCACCGCCAGCCACAGCGACCAGGTCCTGTCGGATGAAGAGATCGAAGGAAAACTCATGAGATAAAGATTCTTCAAGACAATTCGCAATCCTCGTCGTTAATCATCGAGGAAACAATTGCAGTTTGATCGTGGACACCCAGAATTAGCAGCCAAACGTTCCGATATTGGGGCGGAGTTGGAATTCCGAATAAGTTGGTGAAGTCCGAAAATCAAAATTTTTGTGAGACGCTTCGAACCCTGATACTTTTACAGAATAATGGGGATGAAACGAAACTGCATTTTTCTACTTTTAAAAAGTATTCACACGTTCGGCTGCTGACTCCAGCTGCTAGTTTCAGCTTCGTGATGGGTTCGGAAAATGTGTAGCGGATGTTGGATATTTTATTTCGTTGAAACATCATCCTGTACATGCCATTGGAAGCTGAATAAAATTCACGCAGAGATTTCATTCAATTATCACTAATCTCGTGCTTCTTCGCGTGGTATCGAATTATTAGTACCCACTTGCAAAACCAGATGCGTCAGTGCCGTAGGTGATCCACCGCTACTTCCGATGTACCTCAAAGTCAGTACGAACATCCTCATCATGAATGGGGGCGCAAAGCACAGTCGCCTTTCCCACGGCGACCACGCGTTCATAGCCTGTTCGAAAGGGATCAAGGCGTACTTATCGTTAGTCTCACTCGAACAACCTCCACGACAATGGTTCGTATATTATTTCACACTCAGAGTTAAATTCCGGGTAAAATCATGGGGGGTTGAGTGGTTGGTGTCGAATGAAATGATTTTAAGATAGCAAGATCCGACTTTGAGTAATTCTGTAATTTAACAACGTGAATTTCAATGATTATCCAGGAACAGCGAGATGACATACGCCAATTTACCGAGATCGGGGTTCTCTTCTGAAGAATGTTGTCAAACAATTACCTTGAGGAGACCCCAGAAGCTGAGAACACTATACGCAAGGAGGCAACAGTGCCAGAGTGTTTCTGGCAAGCAATGAACGGACGCTGCGATCATCGGAAGGGCGCCTGAAAAATAAAAATCTCGGTTATTCCTTCTACCTTCAACCATCGAGAGGTACACTTGGGGACAATGAATCTGAGACGGCTATTTTTTTACACCAGACAGTTATGTTGGCAACAAAGAGAAACCTACAGCGCCACAGTCGGCCAAGCGTGAAATAAACTCAATCTCAATAAACAATAACATAATCAATAACCGTTGAATCTCACCCTAGAATACGTGTCAATCCAACAAGTCGTTATCCCCGTGATATTTTAAGGTTAGATTCGACGGTCATGGGTTATGTTATGTTTATCGAGATTTAGTTTGTTTCGCGCTTGGCCGACTGTGGCGCTGCAGGTTTCTCTGTGTTGCCAACGTAACTGTCTAGTGTAAAAAATTAGCCGTCTTAGATTCATTGTCTCCAAGTGTACCTTGAGAGGTAAGTCAATAATCCGACAAGTCTGTGAACGATATTAAACCGGTCTTTCATCGACGTGACAGAATAGAGATTTACCATCGAGTACATGAGATTAATTGCCACGAGGATGAAGTTATTAACGCTACTGTAACGGTACGTGTAATTTAGGAAAAATTGTTACTTTGCATTTTTGGCTTAATTTCGAAAATCGAGTAAAACATGATGAATAAAATGTACTTATACTTTTCAAAATCAACTCCTAGAAAGTCACTGTGCAACAACGATATTTTCCCGGATGTTTCGTTACGTTACACCGAAAAAAAACAATCTTCGAATCGATCAAATGTCCGCGTTGATTGAAATCAAGTCAAGTATTTATTTCTGTCAATTTAAGATCTGTTGGTTTCAAAAAAATTTGGTTGAAATAAGAACTAAACATTTTGTTAGACGCAACAGACCTTGAATTGAGATACAAATAAATGTTTACCTCGCCTCCCGTCAGCACAGATTCGATCGAATCAGTGACTTTTTTTCTCTCGGCGTAACGTTACCAACTTCAGCCTCATAATTACCTAAAATCCGACGTCTTACCAAAGCTTTGGCTGATCCATATACCGAGCATGTCCAATTGCAAGAGCTTCTTGTAAGTGGCTTCGCCTTTGTCCAAGTTCATGAAGAGGTGGTAGAGGAAAGAACCGATCCACGGACTGACCGCCCCGATCAGATGACACCAGGATAGAAAGGCGGCAAGGGGTCCCTGGCTTCCCCAGGGAAGCAGACTGGGAACGGTGACGAGGATGTAGACGATCGGTAAGCCTGGAATATCGTGCGAGCGTTAAGCGTTAAACGTTGACAGTTATTTTCGGCTCATTCATTCGCGTTTGTGCCGCGAGTCATCGACGAGACACAGCCGAGAGCCGAGAGCATACCTGCCTCTGCAGCTCTGGCAGCTTAATTTTGGAATACCTTATTACTTCACCTCTGGCTACCGGGCTTCGGGCTTCGGTGCAGCCGCGGCTTTGCTCTTTATCCGATTTAAACCACAAGTCATCTGTATAACACACCGAGGTGTTTATTACAGGGCCAGGTGAACGTGCCTATGTATAGGTTCGCGTACGTACTTCGATATAAATGTTCGATTTATCGCGATTCCTTGGTCGGCCAATCGTCGTGACACGTTCATTTTGAAAGCTGAACTTTATCTGGTAGAAGCAATTTTTTTACCACAAATTCCAGAGTGACAATTATTATTATTATTTTATTACCGCCTTTCAAACTGATCGAAAAAGTCGAGAATTTTCAAAACTGTGATCAGTTAGCCTAAAGGCAGTGGTTTTCGATTCGGCGTGAGAGATAATCGATTGGCTTGCAACGAAGAAGGACTCAACAGGCAGGAAGTGCGGCCAGTACAGGTAATGTTAGTATATTTTGCAATAACAGTGCGTCGTATGCACTGCGAATAATCATCATACATCGTCGTCAATCGAAGGACAAATTCTTCATCCCTCTTTTGGTAGAAACGTCAGTAACGATTATTTTTGCAATATCTATTAATTTAACTGGTAAATTTTTCCAAGAAATATACTCGTATCCTAAATAGATGTAGATTTTCGAGAAATTTTAATGTTAGTGTTGAAAAATTCATATCACTTGCAAAGCTATTCGGATATATATTCCTAAATTTCTTTAACAATAACAGTTATTTAATTCTAATGATAACGAATTGTGGCATTGTTGTTACGAAAAAAAAAAAATGTTTTCATTTTTTTTACTTCTTTATCGTTGTTTCTCGCTAATTTTACGTACCATCCAAAACGAATGCGACCAAAGAAAATTGAAAATTAAATTTAACAGCGCTGAGAATTAATGAAACAAGTTTTGTATAAAATTTTATTCAATGGAATTCTTACTTTGAGAAATCAACACATTCTGATTTGGATTTGGAAGGGTTTATAATTGAAATTTACTTAAATTTAAACGAAGAAAAAAAAAAAATCACCTTTTATGGGCTGTAACTAATTGATTCGTTGACATGTCGTTAAATTCAGATGGGAAATGATAATTATCCGCACATCAGAGAACGCAGATCTATAATGCATTAATAGGGTTCCGTTACGTATACATCGGGGTCACGTTCAATAATGAGGATGTTCGACCAATGGAGAGTCAACTATTAACCATACCTATACTTATAGGCATGCTGCAACAGTGGGTGTTGAGCTTAAAAGCTCTGCTTGTGAACATATATACTTATGTGACGAAAGCTCACTCGTTTGTTCATAAATTTGAGACCGCATTACCCTGATTTATTTTTATAATTAACAGATATTTTACTATTTGCATAAGCGCAATGGGTTCTTAATATTTTAACGTTTAACGAGTATTTAAATTGAAAAGGAAATTTAACGGAAAATGTATGAAGTATATAATTCGTGACGTGTTTGCTGCTGATAATTTGGGTTAACTCGATTCTACTAGTTTATGGTTCTAACTGCTTCCAAGTTATTTATTTATTTATTTTTCCAATAAGTGGCACGCAGGCTCTGCTTACATTATACATATATATATAAAAAGAGGTAGTAGAGATGCTAGTTTTGATTTTCTATTGGTTTCTTTTTTTCTGGGAGAGAGACGCACTTGTTTCCGACTTATCGTTCACGGTCTTTGCTTAGAGCTCTAGCTTACGATTAGCGAAAACTGCGGAGTCTTCGTCCTCTAAACCTTCGTAAATTGATAATAAATGGTTCCCTGATAAATGTGTGTTCTTTCGTGTCGTTATAAATTGACAGTTCCGTCCCAGAGATCATTGAACTTTTAATGTTTCACAAATGCGGCACGGCTTTTCCTGGAGAGGATTCCATTAAATTGGCGGCTGCACGTGGAAGGTTAATGATCAATTACTCGTACCGGTATCGATATGTGTGTACGGATTTATTATACATATATACCTGATGCATTGGAGCAGCGACTCACTTCGGGCAAAATCTGATTAGGCTTAATGCACGTATAATGCGATAATAACGTTGCTATCGATCGGTGTAGCTTATATTGCGGATAATAAATTAAATTAAATAAATAATAGCTCAAAATGCACGGTATGTTCATCCAGAAAAGCATTTCTCCCTTTAAATTTTCAAATTCTTCAGATATTGTATTATATTTTTGAAGAATTTATCCGATTGCGATTACTTCTAGTTTGATGAAATTGAAAAAATTAATACTTTGGCCGATTTGCAGGGAAAGTGTTATACTGGTTAATTTGTGAGAAGATCCGTCGAGTACACAACTCCGATGAATTGTGAAAATACAGGCTTAGTCGTAATGTAATTATTTATGCCTGAAAAACTCAGATTATTAAACTAGCGAGAAAATTCAGCTTCAAGCGTTCGGAAACTCATTTCAATTTATTCGTCAAACAAATTACGATCGATTTTTTTTTGTTCCGTCAATTTGCGATTGGATTCTACGAGCTTTACGAAACTTTTATACATCAGACGCTGGCGCTTCTAATAGGGTTCGATAAATTATACGCATTAATTTTTATCTTTATTTCATGAAGTAAATTTTCACCATATAACGATAGAGAAAACTGTTATTCGAATGGCTCGACTGCCTTAACGAGGCAATTAGCATCCGCAGAATGTTTCTGAAATCCTATACGAAGTGCCTGTAATACGAAAGTTTCCAGAGTGCCCATTTCCTTCACTCAATCTCGACCATTCTTCGCTGCATGAACCAACCTTAGAGACTTGGAGTAGTGAATTCTTTTTCTCTCGTGAAGATTAGTTTTCATTTTCTCACATTCTTTGGACGTAGCGTTTACGTTTATGCAATTTGTAAAAAACTGCAGGTATATGACGTATTTATGTTATAATACATGTACACTCGGGAGCGTTGATAAAACTGAATGTATAAGCGTCTAAACTCGATTCTCGCTGAATGCATTATATCATGAAACTTTGTGAATGCATGATGAAAAGTAGCGACGGAGCTGAGCAATCTTTCTGGATGAAGCATGTGAAAAAACTGATTTGCAATATGTATCATTCGTAAACGCGGGAAGATAAGTTTGAGTGTATTATAAATCACTTTCCGAGCAGCAAAAATACACGACGTGCATGTTCAAGCGTAAAGAACAAACGGAAAAACCTCCCATCCATTTATCATTCCCTTTGACATATCGCAGGTGCCTATAGTGATACTTCCATATATCGGTATTCGCACATATGATTTTTTAGTTTAACATTCCGGTGAGCATAATATACACGATCCATCGCAGAAGACAGCGGCTCTGAAGATTAAATGCGAAGGAAAGTGAATTTTCGAAACATGTGCACCAGACTGTTTGAAATTAGGGAAACCTCGGGGGGAACGTGAGTTTTTTTTTTTTTTTTTTTTTTTTTTGTGGAATAAACTCGAAACGTTAGTTTTTGCTGTACAAATAATCACACCTAAAAGTATAAGATTTTTAGGTTGAGGGGCAATTTACTGACATATGAGGAAATTTCTGGGCATATCAGCCGATTTTTTTCTTACGCAGGAAAAGTTGAAAATATTTGCGAGGATTTAGGTATGAATTTCTTACGTCTTTCAGAGTAAATCCTCATTTAAATGTATCAGGGCGATGCACAGAGTGCAATTTTAATAGAGAGTAAAAACTTGAAAATTCATTGCGCGCAAGGTTTCTTACTTAATATTTGTAGCATAGCGTACGGATTTTGCCTCGCATAATCTATTTGCAAATACTCACAAATTGTCGTCGGATTTTTTCAATAGCATCTTTTTTAATAAAAATACATTATTTTCAAGAATCATGACAAAGATGAGCCGTGTTTAAACATGAAGTTTAGGGTATTTCACTCCTAAGTGAAAATTTGGGAAAAATCCTATGACAATCACAAAAGTGAAAAAAAATGCATTCAAAGTTTCAACCATTTATTATGTTAAATTATACAAATTAAAGGTTTTTGATCCCCAAAAATTTGTTTAGGTCCAAAATTGATACGGGCCCGTCAAAAATGCAAAACGTCGTAATCGATTTTTTGGCTGTGAATGTTCCCTTGAGTCTAAAGGCGTGCCTCAAAGCAATTAGCTTTTTCCTATTAAAATAACATGTAAGAAAAAGATACTCGCTGCTGTCTTCTGGCAAAACAAATGTTTTATTATTTATATGAAAATTAAACCAGTCCAACTGCAAAACGTACTACATGGTTGCTTTGAATAATTCCACAAATAAACTTGAATAAGTATATTTTCCTACACGTTATTTAGCGGAAGGAGTTGCATGGAATGAGGCACCTATTATTGTTACTTTTGAAGAATTTTTAGTTTGACGAAACATAATTCATAATAATATTCATTTAATTTGCAGCAATGTTACTTACACATGTCACATTTTTTGATTGATTGTGAGATAAAATCATGCGGTTGCGGAGTGAATTGATCTTTTTTAAGAGAAAGGTCGCTCATGTGATTCATGATTTTTCTGCCTCCATTTTTTTCGTGTGTTCAATAAATCTTTTCTCCAATTTATTTTCAATGTATACAGACGCGTTGGAAATGCGCCTTAAAATTTAGCAGATCCAGTAATTCTCGGAGCTTAACGATGAATACGCCTGTTCGACCGAATCCAAGATAAGAAAGGAGAAGAAACTGTTTCAAAACACTCCCGCAGCAATTTTATTTGCTACGCTAATGTTGATGAATCCGAATTAAACAACGTTCTTAATATGTGATAAAAATAAATCTGAACAAATTCGATTAACATAAGCTGAAACGTCAACAATTTGATGAAAGAATTTTATAACTAAGAATTTAAACATTATTCAACTCTGGTATTTTTGACCCGTTACGAATATTTTTGGACTTATTTTCCTCGTTCAGGAAAAGAGGGAAGATTTTGTGAATGAAAAGTTAAAAATGCTTAAACTCGGGAGGTTTCTATTACCATACATTTGCTACATTGTAATGTGAAATTTTTCGAATATATACAAACAATTTTTTCCAATCTGGTCAGTGAGTAAAATAGGATAAAAAACATTAGAATCGTATCAAGAACACTATAGAATTCGAGCATAGTGAAGGTTCTAATCGTTGATATCCAAGCTTGCGTTATTCCAACTTTCGTGAGAATGTCATTTGATTCGAGTTCACCATTATTGGCACAGATAAAATTGCTGGATTTTTTTCAGTTTAATCGCTTTTCCTAGCTTTCGATTCAGTCAGTCTGGCCGATTCATCCTTAATTGCTTCCGGCTTCGGAATTCCGGTTTTTCAATCACCGTTAGACAAACGAGTTTCTTACACATTCATGGCCTATCCTCGGGCAGGTGTGCCAAAGTGTGCAGTCGTTGAATTCGTCATGTATGTGTACTTCGACCCCGAGGATGTTCAGCTCGTGGCCTACTTGCAAAAAGCGTCTGCGCCCTGCGCTGTGGGTTTTCTGATCGAGTTCTGGAGTGATTCGTTCCGTTTCCCTTCAGTCCAAAGGAATTTTGATAATCGCCTGACGTACAGGATGCGTGAATATTAGGACGGTCCTTATTTCAACGACTTTTGAAATGAACTCTACGCGTCCCTGGAACCTTGAAAATACTTGTTTTTTAGATACTTGAAATAATGTTGATTGCTATGCAACTTATTCTGGTATATCCCGGTAAATATTTTTCGTTTGTGGATTTACACGGCAACATCTTTTCATTTCTTCTTGTATTGTAAACTTTTTCCCACTTTCCTTATTTGTTCTGAACTTTTTTTTTCTCTTTTTCTTCTAAGATTTTGACAGAGAGTTTCTCCGTAACATTGTTGTGATGTATTTCTCCGACATCGACAATTGTATTTTGTAGATTTATGCACAGAGAAATTGGGAAAGTAAAAATTGAACGTTAAAAAAGTGATATTTGTTCCTTTTAATCAATTACACCAGCGGGTTTTGTACACAGATTTCTATACCGACATTGTTACCGACACTTAGCCACGACACGCACCTTTTTTTTAGAATGTTCGACGTTGATTGATCCGGGCATGTGGACTTACTGATACAACTCTTGAAATCAAAGTGTGGATATCCACCACCGTCAAGTATTCTAAAAAGAACGTTCGTGTTTTGGCTAAGTATCGGTAACAATGTCGGTACAGGAATCTGTGTACAGAACCGGCTGTGTATACCGACTTACAACAGCACATCATTCATACTGATGTATCTAAATATACATAGACGTTTTATGTAAAGAATATTTTGCACGCACATCGTATATATTCATATCTTTTTAGTAAAATCTATACACGCAATCTGGCGAGATAAAAATTATTCGAAATTTTTCAACTATCGCGTATATTATACCTATGTATATTTGTTCGTGACGGGTGATACGACCGCATTAATAAGTTATCGTCATCGATCGTTAGGTAGAGACGTTAAAAAATCTCAAGATATATAGATATATTCGTATAATTCATTCATCCGTCAGACGTATAAAATTTGACACCACTTTTATTCCACAATCATTAATATCCATGGAGCCGAAAATTTGATTATTAGTTTAATATCGTCGGTCGTCCGGAAGTAAGGATTCTGGAATACTGGGGCGTTACGTCATCCGATTGCTTTGCCAATCTTTTCCAAGAACGGAAGAAACTTATACAGTGGATGTGTTCCGGGGGCGATAAAGAATGGGGTTTATTCTTATCCGACGTTTACTTAATAAACACGAAGCTTCTGGAAACCCGGAATAAAGGGTGAAACGGGGGAAAACAAACGGGGATGATTGACTGACTGCGGGTAGATAGGCAGGGCACACCGGAAGCTTTGCTGTATACCTATTCACTAAAGCTTACCTCCACTTTCCAGTCAGTGGGGACGTGTTGGCAGGTCTCTGTCAATTTGTAGAGGAATAAGAAAATGACGGAGAGAAAGGATGAGCCAACGTTGAAAGGTCAAGGGATCATTTAATATACGTGTAAAATGCGCGAGGGTGGAAGCGCTTATACAATTGAAGTTCACTCTGCAAATGATTTTCTTGGAACGACTGCTTTCATATCACGTGACATTTCCAACCCTTTGAAAACCGAGCTTGTGTCCGGTATAAGGCTGACGAAATTATTATCATTATTAAAAATGTGTATATCTGCAGGCTTTTCCTGTGTTTGATTTATACACTTGATTTCCGAATTCAAAAACCTCTAAAAGATTTTTTTATATCGTCGGGAAGCTAATCTCTTCATTAATAAAACTTTCGCTTGATATTATGTAACCAAGTTTTTCTGATCCCGATTTTTCATGTAGTTTTGATCATTTATACCAAACGTTTCTGTTTTCGATGAAGAAATGTAATTCAACTTTGAATGAAATACCGGATCTATTGCACATTTTGATCAATGCGCAAAAACAATTTGTTTCCATAAAAAGGTATTGCTAGCCTCTGCAACGAACTACATCCCTATTTCCTAAAATAAACTAACGGTACTTTGCAGCAATTTTCTCGATCGAGAATAAATTCCAGGAATAATTATTCTACTCGAGTTATGGATAAAAATAATTTTATCGATGAAAGCTGTAATAATCCTCGTAACATCGAAATGATCCATTCCATTCACGTTAAATGAAAACGGTTAAACAAATTATTCGCCTAAGCGAAATTAATCAAGGCAGTTTAATTAAAACTGAGCAAAACGAATAATTTATAAGACTAAATAAATGTGAGAGGCAGAATTCTGTATCACGTACACGGGGTCAATTTTGAACGCCTGTGTTTGCCCTCCAAGGTGTTAATTACTCCGAGTTTAAGAGAGGAGGCAGCGGCATATGAATTATACATAATACGAGTATGATGGATATGTTCACCTACCGCGATTGCCTTTTCAATTACGTCGAAATTAGGTTATTATACAGACGCTGTGAATAATATGTGTATACAAATATTTTTCATACAAATATTTCATTACACGTACGTTGATTTTATGCCGGTTATTTGCAGTGTGCCGAGTGGTAAATTGAACGAAAATATAAAAAAATTCAAATTAATCGAAAAAAAAAACATTTTTTCGCACCTTGCAGCAACAAAACGTTGAACTTACATAGATCGACCTCAATAATTGAACGTCTGTCAAAATGACTCTCTATACCACTTCCGGTAACGATCCACCGGCGTCGCACAAATCGAGCCTCACTTTTCTACTTAGATTCTAATTTACTGTAAACAAGTAGAGAGTAGGTACGTATACATGTATAGTGTACACGGAATCAACAGATAAGTACTGTGGCCTTTGCGCGCTATCGCATTGATCGAACTTTAATGCGCGTGTAACGCATAAATAATAATCATAATCGGGGTTGAAATAAAGAGGGGTAATCTTTCTATAGGCTTACAGCGTAGGTATACGTTATAAACACTTTATCGCCTACGTAGAATAAAAGCTTCGAAAAATGTCAGGAGCACATATTTCCTAGCAATATCGACGCGTCATTGCGTACAACCAGCGACTAGGAATTTTTCCCATTCATTCGTGTGAAAATTGAAATTCAAGCACGAAATGAAAGGTAAAATTACGAAATGGATGCTGCAGGTTTCTTTAGCACACGGCTTTTAAGCCTGTGGGTAGCGGTCGCAAGCCGGATAAAAGTAAAAACTAAGGGTTGTAGCTAGAATAAGAATACAAAATTTTCAGTAAGAATGCTGTGTCTGTTTATTTTTAATAAACCGTCGAATGGCGGTTGTATTTTTGGGACGTAAATAATCAGATCACTTTATAATCGGAGCCTATTTCTCTTCTTAGTTCCCACGTTCACCATTAAAAATTAAATACGTCGTTTTTTAAATCATTGACATAGTTTTATTACGGACCTGGGAGGTCACCAGATTTTTTTCACTTGTACACTGAGAGAAATTTCTAGTTCCGGTTACCGCTCAGTCCTTAACTGTTTTCATTTTTTACCACAGTCGAAAAATATAGTTCTAGGTAGAAAATGAAAATTAGTTTTCTAGCCGTTACCGGAAAGTCTAGTATCCGTTACTTTTCTTTCTCATTACGATCACTGTTACTATATTTCCTTGCAACTGTTGCGAAAATTTAATGCTTGTGCAACAATAAATTGACGTTAAAGCCTCAATTTAAATAAAAAGGTAGAGTAAACCTAACAAACTGATTTTACGTTGCAATCACCAAAAAAGGATCGAAAATAGCTCGTTTTTCGTAATCCCAACAATATTCAAACAGTTTTATTAACGATACCTGTTTTACTGAATTCTTCTAGTTACTGTAACAAATGAAATTTTTCTCAGTGTAAAGGGGTCGTCAATTCCAGAAGGTTGAAAAACGCTCTAGACTAACAGATTTCCGATTGATCGCCGACTTGGTTCGGCCGATCGACCTTTACTCGAGGGCGTGAGTTTATTATTTAGTGACCCGAAAGTTTTGGACGTCACCAAAGGAACGTGGGTAGAACCAAAGTAATTAATCAAGCATCCAGACCACCGAATTGTCACGGTTCACTTCACTATTGTACGAATTGAATGAGAAAATCCCGCTGTGACCGAATAACCACTTCTGCTGAGAATAAAAGTCACTCAAGATACACGAGCTCCATTGGAATTTCATAATCCCCAATTGTGGTTTAGGTATTGCATACACCTGATCATATTCTTATACCTCCATTATATAATTGCAAACGTTTGTTCATTCTCGACTGGCGAGCAATTCTAAACCGCAAGGGAAAAGCGTGAAGAATTGATTGAACGTTATGCAAAAATAGGCGTATCCGTCGCAACGATCATTAATACTGTATCATTTGCTCCACTTATTGTTAATGCCAGTTTTGAAATTTCTAGAACATTCGGTACATCGTTGCGTACTGATAATTATGCACCGAATGACCCGTCGATGCACTTCAGTAAATTTACCTAGACTTCTCGACTTTTCAACGTTGTGTGTATTAATACGAGTAAAAAGTTGAATTCGAAGCCCAATTGATGCATGTCTATGAATTAAACTTTGGAAATGATGCCTATGCTTACTAGTTATACGTTGAGCGTTTTTGACTATTTATACTTACTTGTACGGTTAAAAATGTCATTTTACTTAATACCGGGATTTTCATACGTGAATTCGCGTTCGCGAGCTTTCGGGAAAAGTTTTGTTCGACTCGTGTAAAGTTCGTGCAAGTTTCGCTTAGTTCGTCAAAATAATCGTGTGAAATTTGCATGAAACTATACTTAAGCATGGACGAAAATTTTTCACGTGTATTAGTCGTTGAAAATAGCGAGTTATCAGATTCATGATCTCGTGTAGCATAGCGAACATTGCCGTTCGGTAATCGTGATACATCATGAAATTGTGAAAGCGAAAGAGGAAAGAACTTGACTGAATTGATTTGATGACGGAATTACCAGATCATCAGGAGCAATGATCGTGCGGCTCGTGTGACCACGCGGAAGGAATGAATGTTGACGGGCAAATAAGAGGGTGAAACGGAAATTGAAAGAATTTGTAATCAGACGATCAATAAGGCCGGCTGACCTCGCAACTCGAGTCAATTTTGCTGATCGGAATATCGGAAGGCGAAATTGCTGCGCGAGGTCGCGACCCTCTCAATCAAAAGAAACCGCTTCCTAGCCATGCTTCAGACCTCTAGGTCGTGCCTGAGTCATTTATCCTCAGAAATTCCCGAACTGACACGTGTCCGACGATGATCATGATCGGTAAAAATATCGGTGACATTGATCTTGTGTTTACGTAGTGTATATAATCCGAATACCTAAAACGTATCAACGATTTCAGGATGGATTTTTCTACTGGTGGACATGTTTATGGGTATACGGAGTGAATTTCTAACGACTGCATGGTCCGTCGTCTGCTAAAACTTAACGCGCACGCGCTACAATCCCGGAACAATTGTTTTCCAGGGTGTCCAACTGTTTCTAACCTCAAAAGTTTTATAGCTGTGAATTGAGCACAACTGCCACTTTGAAATGTCAACATTTTTAGGTTAGGGACAATTGGTCACCCCGGCAAACAATTACTCTGGAATTGAAACGCGTGCGCGTTAAATTTTAGCAGAGGACGGACCATGCCGTCGTTAGAAATTCACTCCGTATGATGTATCTTAAATGATTATAGAGTGAAATTTTGAAAGAGACGTTTCTTCCCGAGATATCGTCATTATTATTCGATAATCGACGAAGAATTCTACTGAGGTAAGTGTACAAGTTATTGACTCTTTTATTTTCCAAAATTATAAATTAAAGTCAGAAATTATGAATTTCTCGAATGACTAGAACCAATTGCTAGAGGGTTAGACACTACAAATTTATTGTTTGGTAATTTTAGAACCAAGGATCAAATAGGTAGAACCAAAAAAAGGTCAATAATTGAGACAGGATCCGTAACTGGTAAACTTATCTTGCAATATGCTGGTAGATTCTGCGGTTTCCTGAATTTCCCGGATTCATGAATGTTAACAAAAACCAAGGGTACCAAAAAAAAACTGCCCCATATTAGGCGGCTTTCCCTCGCCTTTAATTCCAACCGCATCGACAACCCAACGAGGCGTTTTATCACCTTGCTAAAAACCTGCGAGTCGGGATTCTCGCGAGGGGATTAATTAAATCACGCGTATTGTATTATTGTGTATCGATTTTCTGGGTCGTGACTCGGCAGTAGCTTCATCGACTCATCCCAATCCCACCCTAGTATAGTTGGTCTAACATTTTTTACCGGGTTTGTACTGCAATGCGGTGATATTGACAGAGCGGATGATACCTACTCCGGCTACTGTGTCAAAGTCTCTGGAAAAGATACAATTTCACCTGACGCTGGACTTGACCTACTCGTTACTTCCGCTAATGCTCAACGCACCAGTGGTATAATTATAGTTATGACTTTACACCCTGAAGACTTCGTCGGACTTCCGACTGTTCGTAGGAACTTGTGTGATTACTGTTACAACTTTCTGTTATTTCTATATCGATTGTGTCTTTTCACGGGTGGCTTTTTTCCTGACGAGCTCGTGATTGATCTATCGATTTATGATCACGCATAGCACGTATCATTGTACGTAAAAGGTGTTCTATTTGAAACTTTTGACAAACGTTTAATGGAGGTTTTTCGACGAGTTGTATCACATAAATTCGACACGTAGATCTACTTTGTAATAAATCGGTATGGGTACCACAGAATGAAACTCAGAATTTTTGCTCAGGGTTCTGAAGACTTTGATTCAATCAAAATATTTTCCTACTTTTTATGGTAATCGTTTCGTTCATTTTTTCTATATTATTATTTTTCTTTGCTTTGATCCATGGTTTTTATTACAGGACTATTCCCATGTGCGATTTCACATACGGTCTAACGATTTATAATTCTTATCATAAGCTCGGATTATTACAGAAAATCGAAATGTTTGTGACTATATAGAAATTACAACGGTGACGGTTGAAAACGTTGTTTAATTCGCAAACATGTTTGCCTTTGGGAAATGAAATCGAATTTTCCTGCACAAATAGTTCTTCCTTTCATTCTTGTATCGAGAGAAAATTTAAGAAGTTTACGCAAACTGCACAGTTCCCATCGCGTCAGATGGCAAGTTTATTCGAGTGTATTACATAAGCTGCAGGTAGAGATCTTGCTCTTTATACCTGAATAAAGTATGTCGACATTATATCAATTTTTTATACGAATAAGTGCAGTTCTGATAAATCGTTGGTACAACAATTTTAATATCCATCGTGAGCTTGTCTATTTTCGCGTACATACATCCGTATCAACGATGTACGGATAAAGTCAACCGAGATAACAGGCAACTTGTTAACAACTTCAGAGAGATCGCGTAATTTTACGTTTCGCCTTCGAATAGCATTAAATCTGACTCTGCATATACGAACATCACATCACCACCATTCGAAGTATTTGATTTCACAGTGGCTCTATGGTTTACCACAGAACAGGGTAAAGTGTCCAACCGATGATCTTGATCGACGCGCATCGATCGTGGATCTACGGATCCACAGATGAAAAAAAAGAAGTCGCGCATAACCACGGTATTCCAGAATCTACGATCTAAAACACGTGTCGCCCACTTACCGTGAGTCAAAATGTTGACAGTCTCATTGTGCACGTAGAAGAGGCTCGCGATGCAGCCCCATACATTCATGAGGGGTCTGTACCCGGTGTAGATGTAAGGGTTGAACTGCAGGTGCCTCGGCATGTCGTTCCACCGCAGCAGGGGTGCCGATTTGTCAGGGCACTTGTCGAGGTCACGGAGATCGGCCTCGGAGGTGACCCGGAGGTCCTCCTCGGGGGGAAAAACCCTCCGCCTCGTCGGAGCCTCGGGGGCGGTGACAGAACCGTTCGCCGACTTTGCCGGGATAGTTTCCGGCTCGGCCATCGTGTCCCCGGTTTGTGAAAACGCGTCGCCGTTGACCGACGACGAGATAACCCGACGAGGGCGGCCTGTCACCTGGAGGGCGAAATCGCGCCCCTGAGAGAGCAGAGCATCGCGCGCCCCGCTGCCTCTGGAAACCGAGAGGACGACGAGAGGTTCTCCGGTACCGCGACGAACCTCCTCCTCGAGCACGCGTGCCCGATCAATTCCCCGGCAAGACTGCTCGCTGCAGAAACGCGACCGACTTCGTTCCGCTCCGGTTGGCTTCGCTTCGCTCCGAGTCGACTCGAGTCGAGGCACCAACGGGTTCCGCGCTTCTGAAAGCTCGTGCCCACTGCCGCCTCTCAAGTTCCTGTGCCGCCGGTGCTGCTGGTGCTGCTGCTGCGCCCACTCCCGGCCGACAAACCAGCCGACCAACCCCCGTTCTCCTGAGTTTCGAAGAGCGTTGCCAAGGCGACGATATTGATTGCTTTTCCACACACGCTCACTCGCCCCCGCCTGACGCCCCTCTCTATATTTCTATCTCTACGTGTGCGATAGAGATTATCAGGCTGTGCAGTACGGGCTTCCCTCCCTGTCCGACTTCAATGAAACCACGTCAAACCCTCCTCGAATGCGGCATCAAGGGGTGTCGGGGTGCTTCCACTTTTGGACAATGCGGAACAGCCTAGCTCGGCATTTTTTACATCCGACATTAGGGAGAATAGAAATTGATTTGACTGTTATTCATTTCTGAGGGTGAAGGTAGCGGCGTTAATAGGTATGTAACGGTGATGCGTGTTTAGGTAAAATCGCTGCTTCGCGGCTGTGGGAATTTTGTACGAAATTTTGTAAACCGGCACGAACGGAATATGTGCTATTATTTTTAAAAGCACTCATTGAAAGTCGTTCGAAAACTGTCTGATGATGAGGATTTTTTTCACATCACGTTTCGTTAGGTCAACGCTGCTGACTTTAGCCTCGTATTTATTTCCGACTGTTATCTCTGCGATCGAAGTTAGAAACGTGAACTTGACTGGAGATTATGAGAAAAATCGTCACTTCACAATTTTAGAATCAATTCGAAGGAGTAAATTTCAGGCAAACCTGTGAGTTGCGGAAAAAAAACAAATTTCCAAGCATACGTCGTACGGTAACGTTGTAAACTTCAACCTCATACTGTTACTTATCGTAAGTTCCAGTTATGTAAATGCATACTTGTAATGTTGACATTTACCACTTTTAGACTTTAATGATTTATATAAAGGTATGTGTACGATGTGTCTGCGACAGAATCAATTTTGTATCCTGATATTTATGAAATTCAAATTTTTCGAAGCCATTTCAGTATTTTCAATTTTCTTTTTTTTTATTAGCAATGCAAAGAAGATGAAAGATCTCTTGCAAAAATGTAAAAAAAATTTCAAAAATCCGGTGTGACGTATGAAAATGTTTTAACAACTATCCGTAGCAGAATGACTCCCGCTTCTAATTTTATGAACGTTTTCTTTTTCGGAAAAAGCTTGTCAACAGTAACAAGGAAAAATTTCCCCACTTCGACTATGAGGTGAGACACGTTTTTTTAGAATTTTTTCAAGTTTTTAAATCGTGTTGACGAATAAAATCGTTTAAAAAAATTGTAGAATTGTAGACAATTCAAATCCAGTCCGAGAATTCAAAAAAAAAAAAAAAAAACCAAGTGCCTTTCAAAGTGAGAACAATCATATAAAAAATCGTGGCCCCCGATCCGAGAGGTCAAGGGTCAGACCCAGGTCTAAGCGGTATGGACTGCCCATAAGTATTGTGACAAAATGACGATGATTCAAAACTTGCAGATAATTTTTATGACTTTCGATCAATTTTCACTCCGTATCGTTGTATATATTACTATTTGGTAAAATTCTTCATCACTACGACTTGAAGGAGTGACCTTGCTTATTCTGATTCTCATTCATATCCGTAGAATATCGAAAGTAATTCATCGTGCGGCATAAATAAGACTTTTGGAACCTCAGTCTCATCTTCTAATTTAAAGATATCGTCACACTCCTGACTACCAACCGTATATAATCGACCGTAACTTTTACATTATACACAATCGTACAGTCATTGATGCGGTATTGAATATTCCTTTGTATAAGAAAGGCAAGTTTCAGTAAGTGTTTTGCTTTCAGTGCAGCTCGGCTCGCTGTATTAAAAAAAAAAAAAAAAAAAAAAAAGCAAACCAAAAAACGTCTTTGCGTACGAACGTAATTCCGACATACAAACTTTACGCATATTACGGATGAATGCATTTCCAGGCGAGTCAAGACAATATTTTATAGCAGCCAATGTGTACCAGAACAATATTGGGTCTAGCTTGAGCTATACTTTGGTTCACCTCGGTACCTATGTACTCGACAAAAAATGCCTGAACTGTAGTCGAAAGCGCGGGTAAAGCACGAGCTCGTGGCGATGAATCGGCGGGGTCGAGTATGACACCATAGACAATGTTGGATCGCGGAAGCAAGGTGTTGTAACGAACGTCTGATTTAGGCGCCTGCGCCTTGCATCGGCGTCCTCGGCGCATTTACGATCCAAGCTTGTAGGAAGCGCGGCGGGGCCAAGAGAGAGATTTTCTGGTGATCCCTTCGCGATCGCGCCAGTCGTGACAGTTCACAGACAGTTCCTGGCCGACCCCGTGGTATCCCAAATGCTGCCGCTACTGTCGTTGAGGAATATCGTCAAAGTAGAAAAAAAGCTGACGGAGCTTTCCGCGACTGGAGAAAGTGTCGAGTATTTCCATACTTGTATCGCGCGTCCATACGTACAAATTCCTTGAAATCTACAAAATGATCGAGTCTCGCTTGTCGTTTCACCGCTGGTTGCCGTAGATCATACCAATCCACCCCGAGGGATGAATCGGGCGGCGATCATCCTCCGCTGTTATACAACTTGTACCTCCACAGCTCGAAGAGCCCCTCTTTTCTACTCCCGACGTAATTGCTTACCGACTATTCATCCTCTCGCTAAGGTATATTATGTAATCCAATTAGCATGCGTCACGCTCTATCTTTATTTGCATGCCCCCAGGTTTGGGTTCTTACTCCAGTGTTTATAATTTACCAGTCATGCGTACACCTTATACTTCACACACTCCGTGCGCACATACGCTCGATAATTTCTCCCCCTATTATATCTACTCGTTATTCCGATAGACCAATTGAAATGCTTACGCGGTGCGGACCTGATATTCCGTATCGCGTCGTACGCTTATGGATATCGTCGTTCGTGTTTCCTTCGCGTTTGACCTTATGCGCCACTCGCTCGCTGTTGCGCAACTCCGATTCCAGTCTGCGTCACGTGACGCTGGTAACACGTGATCCGAACAGGTCCCCAAAACCCGTCGATAGCTTGCCGGGTCGTTTGGCTTTTGTTTGCACCAGCTCCACGTGACCTGGGTACCTGCGCAAACACGATTCGGATATAAACTTTTACCGCCGATAATCGTTTTTATCAAGCCGTCCAAGCCCGCAAATACTGCGCGGGAAACTTTTATCCTCGATCAGCTTTTTCGTGCGAGCCTGAAAAGATCGGGAAAACTGGAATTTTATTCCAAGTATGGAATTCATAGATTTTCTTGTTTGGTATCGAGCTGTGCCCTGGTGATTATTTATGCTACTTGTACGAATTTTTATCGGAATTGGACAATTTCGTATTATTTCGTACAAACTTGTGAATATTCATAGATTTCGTTTAAGAATTGTAGTAGCTTGTAGATTTATTACCGAAAAAAATAGAAATTTTCATGAAAATCTACAAATTTTTATGACAAACTATGCGTATTTACAATTTTGTACGAAAATAATTTCTTCTACAAAATTTTACGAAATTTCGCAATTTCCCTGAAAACTTTTCAAAATCATCTTCACCAGGGTGCATGCGGAAACTTCTTTGTGATACCAATTTGAATAGAGTGGAAAAACTACGGTCAGAAAGTTTGCACGGGATTTTATTCGAGGTCTGGGATTCAATGCGATCTTTTATTGTGCTGGTGTTAAGTATCTCGCTTATACATTATGCGCTTTTGGGAGACCGAGGAATGTTGTTTTGGCGTAGAAAAAATTTCTCCACCATTGATTAATTGCGAGATTGGAATTTTCACGCGGATTCAATCGGTTAAGACTTATTTACACAGAATTTTAGAAGTTTTAAATTATACATTTTCCAAACACTTTTTTCAATTGTACACGTAACACTATGCTCCAATTTGATCAATACAGATCTTCAATTGGTAAAGAAATTAAAACTGTTCCGATCTTGTTGTAGCGAAAACTCAAAAGAAGAACCTATACACTAAGGCTTTTCCAGCAACCAAATTATACTTCGACAAGTTTTTGCTTCGATCGATTTGGGGTGTCTAAATTAATCTACAAATCACTTGAGAATTCCAATTAAACGGTCGAATTGTCAGTTTTACGATGTGTGCAATAAGACGTTACTTTTTTCTTGATATCCAAGCCTCGACTTTCCTCATTAATTGTTGAGCAGCGAAGTAGACTTCCGGCAAGTTTCAAAATAATCTTGGTCGGGTGTTTGGTCGTGGTTGTATGCGGAATCGCGGTTTATTGCGACAAGAAATACGTGCCGGAAATGCGCACATAGTTTACTGAAAAACGATAGCGAGAGCAGATTATATCGCGGTTAACCATTTCCAGATGAATACAAAAACCATTGAGTTAAAACTGACGATTAAAAAAATGTTCAGCTTTGTAAGATTTGTATGACTCATTTTTTTTTTTTTTTTACTCTACACACCGGTTAATTGAGGTATCTGTAAAATCAATAAAAAGCGTCAAATATTTGTCTTAAGAATAATTACATTAACGTCATATTATAGATACGTGTTTTTGAATTCATTTTTTTTTTTTTTGCAAAGCATTGTGTGTACACACTGGAACGAAATTGTTCGCATAATGTGTGATACAAGGCGAACATTGGTATTTTGCTCAAAGCTCACATCATATTCATTCCGTATGGCGTTGGAATAGAAACCTTGAACTGCACAGCTGTATTTGCGTTCTTGCTGTAAATCAGCAGTCCGTTTCTCACTTCTAAGATGAAAACGACTGTGTTGTTCCTGGTGTTAGGTTGTTACCATTTTAAAATCATGGAAACAATTATTAAACGTAACATCGATTTCGGTATTTTATCGGTATATATTATATTTTAACGACATCCATTTGAAAAATTGAAAGTAAAAGAAACGATCGAAGAATTGGTTGCTATACTCTGCGACTCTAAAAAGTTTCAGGGTTTTGTAAAGTGTCGTAAATGCCAGCTTCAACATTAGAATTGGCTCGTCGTCGGTAAACATTGTAATATCTTTGGATTGCCTGTATGAAAACTCCCAATTTTTTTCATGTTCTACTACGAAGAAGGTCAAGTTTTAAGTTATACATAAAAACTGTAAAAACCAGTGGATAAGTGAAAACTTGAGCGGCATTTTTTTTTTTCTTAAATCGAACGTTTTGTAACCATGGTGCGCAGGAGCATTCAAAAACTGTATTGCTTGATGAAGTTTGGCATGAATGTTTACAACGATACTATACTCATTACACACGTTGCACAGTAATCTCTAACGATAATTTGAATTTTATGCATAGATTTCTAATAAAAATTAAAAAATTGGCATGCATGAGACTAAAATCGATGTTTAACTCTTCAATGTTACAGAGACGTGAGAAAACCACAATTTCATAACTGCAATACCAAATTCTCTATTATTCCATTCATTTACTATTGACTCACACGATTTATATTTACTAAATAACGTCGAGTATAGATAACAAAATGCGTGAAAAGTAAATAAAACTTAACTTATGAATAATTTTTCCAAACCTACTAAAGTAGTTTATAATTACAGTTTTATTTTAGTTATTCTAGAGGTTATATACATGCATATCAATAATGTTCTCAATCTACTAAAATTAAGCATCCACCCAAGGAAAACGATGACGCTGTGAGTCTACCGAGTCAATAATAGATCCACTGATCAGGTTGAAGCTCGAATATTTCACTGACGTCGCTCTGGTCGATAGCCATTGAGTGAAATTTAGCTGAAACCTGAAATTAGCGATTATCTTCACTTACCATCTTGTGAGACCCTTTTACGATAGAATTCAATCATATTGAATATCCTGTAATAAAGGAAATTCGTCGGATCGATGCTCGGAATTCATTATCAACCCGAAGCGCCAAGCTTGCAACGGAATGCCTTGTACACCGATTCGTTATCGCTAGAAGCATTAAATCAAAGAACTAAAACTAAAAATATCTAATTCAACTTTCGAGATGTTGAAATCATATCTCTATGTACATGGCGTTCGGCGAGCGTCATGCCTTGGAATTTTTTTAACGATTTGATAAGATAATATAAGTTGATTAATACTTTTTACGACACACTTTCAGTCTAGTTTAGCAAGTTTGGTGGGCTACTTTGATTCGTCTTGTAATTAGTTTTGAAAGAAATTCATCTTCAACACCAATATGGTGTTCAGTTTTGAAGTAACGTCATAAGGGCCGATGATAAAGAAGGAGAACCTCTCAGTATTGAAAAAAGAATTTCTCATTTGTTGCAGTGGTTTCACAGGGAGTCATGGATAGCCGTTGGTTGGCGATCATTAATATCTTTCGCATCAGCGGCTAAGCGATTCTCTCGACAGCAGCCAAAATTAATCAAGTTGGCCTCAGAGACTGAGGTACAATTGCTACATATATTCTGCTTTGTCGAAATGTTTTATTCACTACCAATAACAATGTACACACCTACTTGATATCATTTTCCTCTAAAAAACACGTTGTGCCTACATTCCTTTTTCATCATCTCAATTACAGTATAGCGGGCTGCAAGTCGGTTCTTCATCATTCAATGAACTCACTCAATTTATACCATTTCTCATGGCATTTTAACTCCATTTTCATCATTTTCTTCGCAACGCATACGAGATTTCCTGTTACACAAGCTTTCATCCTAATTCACAATCAGATAAACACGACTTCATTATCAGCCTTGCACGATTTTCACAAATTCTGACACGGTTGTATGATTTAAAAAATAGACTCGTATTTGATGGCATATAACATACATTTTTTGTATTGTCATGATTACCCTGGTGAAAATAATTTCTACGTCAAACTACGAAGAATTTCAAGTTGTAGAAAATCGTAGAAAATAGTAGTAAATCGTAGAAAAGCGTAAAAGATTATAGATAATTGTGAAAAATCATAGTGTTTTTCGTAGCAAAGTACAAACTTGTACGAAAAATTATAAAAGTTGTTAAATGAAAGCAGATTTGATTGGTTTTTCGTAAAATTTCGTAGAAAACTACTCGGAACAACGAAAAATTACGAATACTTACGATTTTTTATCAAAGATAATTTAAATTATGGACCAAAACATTACGAATTTTTGTCTACTCGTAGAACCGAGTTGACCTTCATAGAAAAGTAAAAATTTCTGCGGAAACTTATGAAACTCTACAATTTTCTATGAAAACTAATTACAATTTTGGACCCAAATCATCCGCTAGATGTCGCATCTCTCTCACAAGAAAAACTTGTTGCAGACTTAAATATTTTTCTGATAAACTCTCCCAAATTTCTCTGCAAAACTCCCCACGTGTTTCATAAGTATGAGAATTGCAGAGAAATGTCGCAGAGTTTTTCACAGAAATATTTTTGCCAAGGTACATAAGATCTTGTATCTGCACAGCATTGGATGAACTAAAAGCTCGTCGTATTTTACATGTTAATTGAAATTCACCCTTTGATTATAATTATTATTTTCATTTGGTAATTATCTGGACGACTGAACCATCGATGAAAGGTTTCTTCAAAATTGGTTGATAAAAGTTGCCGCTGTAAAATGAATATATTCACGGCTTATCGCATTTATCACAATTATCATCAAGTTGCCGAGTAGCGAGCATTTCCGAAGATGTTTCGTTATGTTAACGTTGTGAATTTCAATTTCGTACTTTATAAAATTATGTAACATATCTGTTCTAACAAAGTAACCCTCAAACTATCAACTTTTTGGATTATAAGTTTTTGTTCTTGAAAATTGCCGAGCACCTGCAAACATATAGCTTTAGAGTTCATATGAATCAAAATAAAAAAAAAAAAAAAAAAAAGTCATACGAATTCGACGTTAACTGATACAGTTTCTTGGGAAGTTTTGAAAAGATCGCAAAAATTTCGGGACAAACTTATCTGTGTTTTCCTTTACTCAGAAAGAAAAACTAATGCTTGAAAATAATGAAAAATGTTTTTCCTCTTCGTGGGTAAATTTTCTGAACGGAATTATATTTTATAAAGCTATAATGAGAAGCTGAAAAAAATTTACGTTGCATCCTAAAAAAAATATATAAGTAATTCAGAAGAGAAGAATCGAATTTTACGAAAGCTTCAACCGTACATTTTGTGAAATGTTCAATGTACCGTGCGATTTTGACTTTTAGAGAAATCTAGTCAGCAAATTACTCTGGAAGTATTTTCGCTACTCTTATGGAGAGCGATCCATTTGCTATAATGAGAAGACTAGCACATTTAAGGTTTGTAGGCAAGTCATGGAATACTTGGGAACGGCTTAAGGCAATGTGACATGACTTCTTCACAGCGGCAATGGAAATTACCCTCATTACGTGCGGTTTTCGGAATAATTTATAAACGGACGGGTACGGAAAGATGACAAAAAAAGATGCGTACGTTTCTCAGCTCTGTAAAATTACAAGATTTAAGTTAGTAACGTGATCGTAAGTAAACATCGAAAAAAGTTTTTTTGCAAATTCAGAATGAGTCCAGTTAGTGAAATATTAGTACGTTGTAGATGAGTGTGGCTTCTTGAATTTCGGGTTACTACAATAAAGGCATAGAGATAATAACCGATAAGGTGACCAAGTAAATAGTATAGCTGGCTGCCGGTTTGCCGACAAAAAAAAAGTGCGAAACATCGAGATATGTGATGGAATCAAAACTGGAACGGGTTACCTTTCGAAAGCAAATATGTGCCAATGACTAGCGACGCCAGTCACAGGAGAATCAAACACCGAAACAGACGATACGTCGAGTACGTTTACACGGCGCTGTTATTCCGGGCTTACTATGGCCGACATAGTATTAACGGATTTAAAAATGCGTGTAAATGGCGCATTACATCGGATCCATCGGATATAACGGATTTACACCGGATATAGCGGGTTTACACATATTTTTAAATCCGGTATTACTGCGTTTGCCATAGTAAATACTGGAATAATAGCCGTCGTGTAAACGTACTCACGGATACATGAAATTTCCATAAAAAGAAAGCTTGTTTCAGTTTGGATTCCGAATAAATGATGAGCCACTAGGAATCCAG
Organism: Neodiprion fabricii; assembly: GCF_021155785.1. Lineage (NCBI taxonomy): Eukaryota > Metazoa > Arthropoda > Insecta > Hymenoptera > Diprionidae > Neodiprion > Neodiprion fabricii. The sequence goes on from NC_060239.1 coordinate 11,206,082, forward strand.
TAACCTCTAGACTGCCGGAAAGTCTAAATGTAATCTGTGCATGTGATCGGAACTTAACATATGTTATATGTGTATACGATACAGACACAAGATTTTGAGATTTTCTAAGGGGAATAAAGCTCTTAAAATCCCGGTTAAGTAACATTACATTATTCCCTCATCCATCCAGCGTTCGTCTGAAATTTGACGCATGCGCAAATGCGTGTGCAAAAAATGATGGATGGGTGTACCTCGATTTTCTGTCTCTTTCCATTTGCACGACCCTTCCACTCGTGCTAACCCCCGTACCTTGTCCACTCTAGATCCGTTATTATTTCTATGGAAAAGGGTCGGCCGATCGCGTTAATACCGAGATCGGTCGGGTGGCGCCACCGTACAACAAAACACGGAAGCACAATCGCGTAGTACTCGCGTAGTACTACGCAAGGCTGCGTAGGCCGTTTAATACGCAAACCCGAGTAAAGAAGTAGCGCCAACCGCTAGCGAGTAGCATCGCTGTAGGCAAAGGAGAGCGAGAGGCGAGAGTTCGTTTGGTTATCGCGCGGGAAGCGCCCGGCACATGTTCCATGTGCCTTTAGAGGTTCAGGCAGGAGAAGACGACACGACCATTGCCAGTGCTGTGTGTCAATACGTATTTTAAATGATAAATTTACGCTGTCGGCGAGGACTGTGATGTTTTACAAAGTGTGGCAAACGCTATTCAGAGGTCTTGGCCACGTAATGAGTTACTGGAAAGCTTCCAACCAGGTATTGTTATCCAGAATATCTTCAGATATCGCGTCTCGTCCGCACGCTACCCTGCTACCCACTTTCGTTTATGTATGTATGTATGTATGTATGCATGTGCGCGCGTGCGTGCGTGCGTGCGTAACGTGTGTGTCCAACGCCCCGTGCACACGCTACATACGCACCCTACGCATCGTGTGATTCCCGTCGTGATGCCGATCTGTGCCTCTAGGGCATCTGTGCAATGTGTTTGTATGGCTTTCCGCCAGGCAACCGGCACGTGTGATACCCTGGGGGGGGGGGATAAATTGAACAAAATCGTTCCTAGTATCTACGGCAATCCTGGGTATCAAGGGTATCGCTAGCTGTAATATCGCCTCTAAGTCGCACATTACATAATTCAGCTGCGAACTGCTTATGAAACGAAATAAAAATGCGTACAAGTACGGAATGCAGTGTGTCTTGCCCAGGTGTGCACGCACTTATAGGCGGGGTTCGTTGAACGCGAGCCTTACGCTCCTTCCATTACTACTTGAGTCGACAAAGTTACTTATAGTCGCTTGTCACGAGTTACTTCGTTTCGTGCTTAATTGTTAGCTCACAAGCAAAAGGGCGCCGGTTGTCGCTAGATTTTTCACCCCTCGATTATTTTATTCCTATTTTAACAACCTCGACTTGCACGCGATGAATTCTTTTGCTAATTAAATAGCCATAGGTATATTGAATAATATGAGACGGAACATTAAGCAACAGATTATAAATTCATAATAGTTTTTTTCTGACTGAATTTGTGGTCTGAGATTCGACCGTAGATGCACCCTCAAATTTATTAGTTACCGGAAACGAAGTATCGGAAAAAGTTTTCAATTTTGTGCCAATTTCTTCTTGGAAAATATTCAATGCGTCTGTGTACGTGCGGACAAATGGGAAGATTCAATATTCAATAGTCGTTATTATAACTTCGCTGATGGATTACGATCCCAGCCGTAATCGAATAAAATTGCTAAATTTACTCTACTAATTATATTGCGAATCAATACGTTAAGATCAGCTACGAGTCGATGCACTCGGTTGCACGTAGGCCGTGCCCTGAAGTTCGTAACGAATTGTCAGCGAATTGCAGTCGATGTGAAATCGTTACCTTCGGACGTTCTTTTATTTCTTCTTCAGTGACAAATAGCTGTCGAACGTTTTTTTTTCACATACGTACGTCTCGAGGGTGAAAAATCTCTTTCGCTAAACTTTTGTAGCAGGCGCGTTTTGCGCCTTGGAAAATTGAACTGATTTGAACAGCCCGCGCTTGTGACGCAGCTGCGCGTTGCGCGACGCTCCGACTGCTTCGAGGCTCGGCCTTGCGAGCTCAGCCAATCGGACGCCATCTGATCGATCCGATGTCCTCGTCGTTGTCATACAACAGTCTTGTACGTCGCACGTCTTCACGGTCCTGGTTCTCCAGTATTTTTGATTATATTTGGAACCATTTGAGCGAGTTTTATATACTAGCCGTAAGTAAACGCTGGTTATTATCCGTCTGCTTGTTAATATCCCAGAATATCACCTAAACTGACACGTTAAACTTGCGCTTGCGTCTCTCGTCGCGTTCAAGAGACTTTTAGCCTCCAAGATGGCCGTGTTGAAAGTTCTCGCACACAGCGTATGGTACACAGGGTACACAGCATAAGCCTCGCTAGCACGTCACGTTTATCTACAGCCGTCGTTTTTATTTTCAAATATTTTAAACTATCGCACATTTAGCCAACTCTCTTCGTTGAATCGAATGTCGGACATGGATTGTGTCTCCTTCAAGGTTGGGGTTTTTCATTAACATCGATTTTACACGGATCCGTGCATGCAGTTTATCACTGTCCGGTATAGTTCAATGTTTAATCAAGTGTGTGACGTGTTATTTTCATTTCTTTGTTGTTTACTTTTTATTTGACCGAAACATCAGCCCAACAGAACCAGTCGTGTTAATTTACTTGTCTCGATGAATTGCTTGCTTGCATCTTTCAAATTGTTCTGTTTCGCCACCCGGATTGAATAAAATTTCGTCGCTTGGTTGGAATTTTATACGGTCGTCAAAGTATAAACTAGGTCTTCGCAAAGTTTGACCCATATACTCAGTTTTATCTCTAGGCACGTTATTTATTTCATTAGTCTTGGAATTGTTTCTTCCAAATTATACAATATTTACCTTGTCAATACGTATTCAAGTTCGAAGCCATCAAGTCTCGGTCAACTTTGCGTCGTGAATCTGAATTGATTGAAAAACCGTTGGTCAATCTTTCTTCCTTTGCTTATTGATTGGTCTGAGCTCACCGAACATTTGAAATCGGCTTAACGTGTCTTTCGACGCTTACGTGTACAGATATGATATTTTCGAAGTAATCTGATAGCTCTTATACCTGTGAGATTAGTGATGTTGTAATACAGAAAACTTTTCTCATCAAACGCAAATTGTATGAAATAACATTAGAATTGTCCTAACAGTTTTCACTCGTATAATTTGTATAATTGTGGGTTTTGCATGTCTAAGAGTGATACGACAGGCCTTGATCCAAGATTTGACTGCAATTTACAAACTGGTGTAAATTAAACACTAATCGCTGAAACTTTGCACAGTTTTTTGCACATACTTAACACATCACTGCTCTCAATTTTCGAGCGACAAATTATTCGTACTTAGAAATTTAATTTGAACTAATTATTTTACAAGCAAATGTAATTTCTCATCTAAGAAGAATTTTAGATAGAAACCAAGAAATTTACTAATCGTTACTTTTGTACTATCCAGATGCCACGCAACAGGAGGCGCCACCGTTCTCGTAGCAACTCGAGGACTTGCTCGCGCTCAGCGGTCTCTCCTCAGTACGAGCACAAGCGCAGACGAATTGACAATTACGACAGCCCTCACAGCAAGGGGACTTACAGGTTAGTAGATTTGGCAATGAATTTCGGGGAGGGTTAATAGGAAACACCTTAGATTTTGAAGAGAGCTCATTTTTGCCCAAGATGTTTTACGCAAAGAAACGCTAACTGCGTCTTGAAGTATCCACTACACAATTGTTGCACTTTTCACAGGTATTTGGCGAAGAAATTTGATTCTAATTTCACAAAGTGGTGAAGTTAAGGTCAATCCGTACCATCTAGCATGAGAATCTTTAGTATCATGCATGTCAGTCGGACTACGGAAATACGTGTTTTCAAATTTATACATTACTCTTCTATAAAAAGCAGTGCTCTTGTTATGATTTTTAGGTCACCATTTTGGTCACTAAAGGTTTCAGCTCCGAATATATTTCTGACATTACGTTGATCTGCGTAACGTAGCGTTGCGTCCAAACCGAACCGATGTACTGTTTGTCGCTCGTTTAATAGTATAAATCGATTTTTAAGGAATCATGAACCAAGCCCTGCGCGTAACTCTGAAACTCTACCAGACGTGTTGACTATTTATATACATAAATCATAAAAACCTTTGAAACATATCAAATTTCAAGGGAAAAAGACCGGCTCTCTACAGGTTAAACTCGACGAATTTTTGAGATTCCTCTTCTTTACATTTGTGCTGTTATTTTTCAGTTCTCTTATGTTTTTTTTCGCATAACAGAGTATCTGACTATTACTATCAATTTTATCTACCTTGATGGATGATCCGGATATAGATGAGAACAGAGGATATTACATTTTTTTTTCTTGTGGCGCCAATTTGACTAAATTTGAACACATAAAAAAGTAGCGTTTGATTGTTTATCTGTTGTTCTGATTATTGACAAAAAAAACTTAAACAAAAAACAACGCAACAGTCTCTATAATTAGATGGTGTAAATCCGACTGGAAGGTTTATTTTTTGTTTCATCCAGCAATAAATCATGTATATGAGCTGTACATCAGATTGAATTTATAGTTTGCACCTAGCCAAATGTACAGTTAAGCATCATCACGAAAGTTTACAACTTTCTTTACCTTCATGTTGGATCTAGCACAAGGAGCAAAGGGCTAATGATTTTCGTCAAGTTGTGAGCACACGCCTGATTTATTTATAAGAAAGGTTAAACATTGAATAAGCATAGAAAGTTCAGCTATTGGTTAACATTTCGTATTTCAACGTTGTCAATTTCGGCAACTCTTTAATAATATTTTAAACATAGTTATCAGTAGCGCTGACCTAGGATCTGTTCGGGTTCTTATAATCTGGCGTAAAATGTGTGTCTGATTAAAAAAATGGCGATTAAAAGTACAACAATCGCTTGAACTGCCAGACATTTTGCGTAACTAGTCTTGCGTAGTTCAAATTTACAATTTTTCCACTCTTTTTTTTTCTCCGGATTGAGCAGATATCTTACGGATCAAAGTCAATTCATACCATAAAAATCATCTGGGATCGGTCCTGTTCTCTTTTCACTTATTGTCACCAAAGCTTATGACTATTTCAGTTATCGTGCGATAACAATAATTTTATACCGCAGCATCTTTTCGTTTGTTAAGTTGAACTTCATTTACACGTGTCGGTTTGAATTCCATATTACCGACCGAATATACATTCATTTGTAACACAGCGTAGGTTGACGTGACGTGCAAAGCTCTTTATTAGTATTTAATGATTCTTCTTGGTTCTTTTTGTTTTATTTCATATTCTTTTTTGTTTTCATATCGTAATAATATCGGACTGTAATTTAATTCGTATTTGGGTTTAACAAGAAATAGATTTCAGTCAGGTGTCTACTTGGCCGATAGGATATTTACTGGTCCTAATCGGTAGATCCAAGAGGTGCGGACTAGTTTTATATCCGACCAATAAGGAGTGCATTTGGATTGCCCCAAAATCTTCGAGAATATTTTTTTTTTTTATCAGGCTGAAGTTTGTAAGTTTATTGGAACAATGCATCGTTGGTAAAACGTCTTATTTCGCAGCTTTAGGATTACTTGAAATTTAGTAAATCGTTGATACAACATCAATAAAACTCAGATTTTGTAAATTCAACTTCTTCGGGTATTCTAAAGGTGAAAATAGTAATTTCTGTTCCAACGTATCGATACATTAACGTTGCCAACTTCAGTCTCGTTTATTTTTTCCCGATAATCCAATCAATCTAGAACAGTTTCTCAGAATTTTTATACATAAGACCTACGTATAATGATTCATCAGAATCGTCAAATCATTATCGTCATTCGATTTCGCATCAAATATTCCGGCGGTTTTCTTTACACACGCATGAATTTTTATTTTATCGTTGGGGAGGATTTTTTTATTTAATTTTATACTCATTCCGATACTTCTCTTTTTTCCTTATTTTTCTTTCGTCTTCCGTGCTAGCAATTCAGCGAAGCATGCAGACACTCGATTCATTTTAAACGCACATTGCCTCGAAACGATTCAACGCAACATCTCCGGCATATTTTCAGGGCCAGCCTGCAGCGAAGATTGAATTTTCATAACTGCAGCGAGTGTTTACTAAAAATTGTATTTACAGGTGTGTTGAAACTTGATAAAGTTCTTATGTCTACACGCTACCCGTTACGTGTTTAGAAATAGGGCAGACTTATTTTCGAGATAAGAAGTGGACAGATTACGGGAAATAATTATGATGCGTCGACGTTTTCTTATCGTGAAACAACAGTCGCCGACGTTCTTGATACATAGTCACGTTCTCGGTACAATTACGTATAATCATGGCTACTTACCGACTAGTCGAACGTTGAATTACTTCAGTTGCCGATCAACCGTCTGTCGCGTTCTTTTTCTTTATCATCGCTCTGCAGTTATAAAGCTTATACGATTAAACGTATTGTGCATAGAAAAAGAGAGTGAAGTTGGGTGTTTTTTTTTGTGCGGTGTCGTTTCGTCTGATCAAAATGGTGAAATGGTATTGCGACAAAATGTGCCCTCATTTCACGTCCAAACGGTACGTTAATGCACTCCTTACGGAATGCATAGTTGAAACTATCGGTATAAATCCAACGCAGTTATTGTTACGCATCGGTGATTCGATATTGTCACGGTAAAGGTGTTGAAACTAATGAAATCTCACTTTTAATCGTTTCGCAAATTATTTGCATTGTTTCCTGAATAATTTAATTCAAATCGGCTATTAATTTGTCAAAAAATCCATTCAAATATTACTTTACAAAGTACGTTTCAAACGACATTTTGTGTCAAAAGATACAACCATCCCATGCATGTATTATATATATATATATACACGTGTATGCCTTCAAGTTGGCAATACGTATGCATCCACACACCCGTCCGCTTCACATGACAGTATAATAATTAATTGAAAACATGTACGCTATATCGAAGAATTATTCTCAGAGCTTGCAGCGATCGTCGTTTCAACATTAACAGTATTTATACATACAGAATATTATATCTGCATAAGGTAACCGTGAGTGACTACGACCTTTTAAGGTTTTGATCCTCTTTCGTAATGATTGCTCATATTTATTTATTTATTTACCGTATTTCTTATCAATGCGTCAATTAGCCTGCAGTGTTTATTGCGGTTTGTTAATACATTAATTACCAAACGAAATTGCGACGTATACATAATTCTTTGATCGAACGAAACGATCGGGTCTTCCATCATCGACGCGGTGATAAATTTTCTCGGTAACAATGTTATCGACGAACAGAACAAATCGCTCCGTTAGCACGGAATTGTAGCGTTATTGATCGCGAGAATATCAACCGTGTAAATATTTCTCCCGCGCATCACGGAGTTTTTTTTAATTATAATATCGTACGCGTGTTAACAATCTCATTGTTAAACGTGTCAAATTAAACGATGTGTAACGAGGATCGTTGCAGTAGAAGGAAAATACGAAGAGACCAACGCGGCAAGAGAACCGCTCCGGTTCGTCCGGCCAATGCCGAGTCCAAGGCTCGCCTTCCACTCCTCTCCACTTTTGTTTGTCCGCATAACGCGAGCATGTGTGTTCGTTCATACATACGTAAATTCATACTTACGTACTTATGTCGGTGGTGTTGCTGTGCCACGGTGGGCACAACCAACCAGAGAGCGACGATGCTGACCGTTTCATAAAGCCTTCGGGAAAGTCAGTCTGTGCTTTAGACGTTCGTCAAGTGGCCGTAGAGTGAGATTTAAAACGACGAGATCCAACTTGCCGATCCTTGGATGATAAATGATTTTTTTTTTTTTTTTTTTTTTCAAGATAACGCGGCTTAGAACGTTCTTTGAGGAATAACGAAGACTCGATAAAAATTTTTACTTCGCTTTCGTATGTCCAAATCATGCTGTACGTTCAATGAAAGAAAAATGTGACGGAGTGATATTTGTTTGGACGATAATTATCTGAAAATCGAGTGTGTCACTGCGGTGCGAAAGTGTGCAATTTTTTCATATATTTATACTGTATGCCAGCGATAAGAAAAAATCTTTTAATATCGTGGCCAAAATGTTTTGTGTGTGTGTTTTTTTTTTTCTTTCTTTTTTTTGCGGTAGGAATTTAAAAACTAAGCTATTGACGTTTCAAAATATTTTGTCATTCGTTTGATTCTTTTTTTTTATTTTTTTATTTGCTTCAAAATTTGTATAACTTTTAATTAACTTTTTAATCGTACCTTAAATCGGCATAGATTTTTACTAGTTTTAGGATACATATTCGCGCGTATGTTATTGTACATACCTTTACGTTATTTTTACATCGGTGTGATAGATTTTATAATTAACAATGTTTATTCAATATTTATGCGTAAAATTGACGGTTGAACGATTTATTACAATCTAAAATTTGATTTTGAATTGAGTGTTTCTGAAAGAAATATCCATTCTCTGCCTTTCGTTTCTTTTTCGATACATATTAAATACGAGTCAGTTTTAACAGTATAATGATCGTAATTCATTCTCAAAAAATTGACAAGAATTAATTCAAGATTTTGTTGTTTGGAAATTATCGAAATTTCATGTGACGTGTAAATGAATGATAAACAAAAAAAAAAAAGAACAAAAATCTACAACGTTGACGAAAATAATAATAAAAATATTGAAGTTAATCGATTGAAAAATTTTGAATTACTTGCTGCGTGAACTTATTACAATTCTTTGATGATCGCAAAAACTACTCGAGTAAAAATGAAACCATAAGTATGGATTTAAATAAATAAACTGGATCCGTCTAAATCTTATTTGATTCAAGTATTAGTCGTTGCAGGAATGTTTCTCTTCGATGATATGAATAAACGGCTACTGTTGCAGTTACTAAATTATTAACGCGACATTATAGAAGCGGAAGTGAGCGACGTCCATTGTTTCTTACCTTCCTTACAGCGGTCGGTAAAAAGAAAAAAAGAAAAAAGAAAGTGAAAAACCCCATCGGCTAAAAAGGCGCCGGTTTTGCGAATCGCGTCATTAACGTGCCTTAAATATACCCGCACGGAATATTAGATTATTCATATAAACACCTCCTTCGTGCAGGTGAATTTTAATTGAGTCTCATTAATTTCAAGCCGCGCATCGGGCGCGCTTTTACACCGCGGGAACTTCAAAGGTTTTGAATTTTTTATTAACCGCGCGAAAAGCGTTTCTTCATTACGTTTCAATGTCGCGGAACGATTTTGTGTGTAAAAACTTTTTTTTATTCATATCAAAAATTTACCTTTGTAAATATATAATGGTGGTTTACTTCTTTCCTTTTTTTTTTTTGGTCTTTTTTTCTCCTCTAACGTATCCATCGAAAAGTTAGTTTTTTTAGCCTCAAACGAAGATTCGTAAAACCGGAACACGGTGGCAAAATTCTAAAACGCGACACATCCGGTTTGAATTTTTCAAACGCTCTAAACGAAATATCTCGAAAACTATACAAGTTGAGAAGCTGTTTTTGGTTCCTTTTTGTAGACAATCAAATTTTCTATGAAAAAGGTCCACACTACTGTACGCCTAAATCTTCATCTTGTATTCGATAGGAAAGTTTAGAATTGACTGCGATGAACAAACGAACGAAGATGCTTATTACCTTGTAAATTTTTATCTCACCCGTGTTGTAAGCTGATACAAACAATGTCTCGTCATTTTTTAAAGAACATTTGATTATCTGCAAAATGAAACCAAGAACAGTTTCCTGACTCGTGTAGTTTTCGAAATATTTCGGTTAGCGTGTTTGAAAAATTCTAAGCGAACGAATCACCTTTTAGAATTTTTCTACCAAGTTCGAGTTTCACGAGGCTTAGTTTTACGCCAAAAACTAACTTTTCGAAGGTTACGTAAGAGCAGAAAAAAAAGTTTTCAAACCACCACCCTAACATGTATCTACATTTGTATCGTTTGTGTCTATAAATTGTTTATTTTCACACTTTGAATCGAGTCTCTTCGAACGATTACAGTATCTAAATACAGCTGTATCATTGTAACGATTCGCGAAGCGTTTTGCGTCCGCTTACTGCCTACTTCCTTTTCCTTGATACCACGTATCGGATTAGTCCGAAAATCCTAGCGATATACAAGAGCCGAAGCAATTAAGTTCGCAAGGTCGATTTCGCCATCGTAACGCCATGATCGCCCATATTTGGTCAGAATTTATTACGCGCAAATACCCAGCGGCTATAATACACAATTCTATATAATATCTCGTTACATCTCTCTCATTGTGTATTATATTCGAGATTGCCTTACATATCGTATATATATACACACACAGATATAGCAGTGGCTCGCAATTTTAGCTTATCTGTCGCGATTCGTTAAAAACATGAAATATTTTGCTAATTTCCATTGATTTTAAGCAGTACATAGTCGAGTTGGCAAAATGTGAGAAAGTATTTCTTTTTTTTTTTTATTATTATTATTATCTTGTACGTACATTAGTTACCGCGAATTTCAGACAATTTCAAAGTTTCTGCCCAACGAACTTTTTATTCAAATCCATTGTTACAATAATTATAGTCACACGGATCTCAACCTCGTTTCTATCGTTCTGAAATAATGTAACAGTATCGCCTTGACTTATTTACGCCCACAATATACCTACCGATTCTCTTGATCTATTGAAATCTATTTATTTTACGTTATACTTTGATGCGATGATTTTTTTTTTGTAAGCCAACGTGCGAGTCGGACGAAATCTGTGATTTTACACGCATCGTATGTCTAATGAAGTGTAGATAACGCCGCATATGCGATACAAATAAACACGGTTGACTTCGTTCAATGCAATTTATGCACTCTCGCGGATAATATCGGTCAATTGTCTTGTTTTCGCCCCGTTGCGATCGGAATTGCCGCGATATGACAATAAATTTTCATCAATAAACTCACAATTGTATGACGTTTGTGAAACGAATCGTCAATATGAAATTGTCTCTTGCAGAGGACGCATATTTATGTTCTCGAAATTGAAACTCCTGCTTTATTTTTTAATACAACAACGTTTCAACTATTGTTCCTTTGACGCAGACTTTTCAACAATAACGTCGCTTCGAATCATATTCGTATTCATCTCCTACTAATTTTTATCAACGCGATAACAACGGTTCGTAATAATGATGAAATCTTTATCTTTTTTTTTTTTTTATTTATCCACGATTCAACTTTACTCGCGTACGATGCGAATTAATAAATACAGATATCGACCGTTTTTTGGCCAAGTTATTCACCCGTGTCTCTTACTTTTATCACAGTTGTGAAATTATCGAGGAGTCAATTATACAAACTACATGGTTTTTCCTTACGAAATTCAATTAAGAATCTTTTCTTGAAAGTTTTCATAAATATTTCCCGCTTGATTTTAGCACTAAAAAACAAAAAAAAAAAAAAAAAACTTTTCTTCTCCTCGTCACTTTCGTGTCGCATGCAACGATGAAAAGATTTCATCTTTCCTCGTAATTTCTTTCTTACGATTATTTAACTACTTTATTGCAGTGAAGATTCGATTCTTTGGCAGGCTTACGACGCACATTGAAAAGCATACTTACTCTCACTCAGGCTATACGGTAATAAATAACTCGTTATCCGTATACCGAACCAACAGCCACTCGACACTCGGCTGCACTTGAGAAAAGACCTACAGACCTACATTCGTTACTCCATCAATTTTCTCTCGTTTGTAATGTACATGAATCGAAGAGTCGTTTCGTGTGCAGTAAATTACGATAATCCGTACGAGTTTCACTTGTAATGCGTAAAATTTGTTCGTTAGCACTGCAAAACTTACCGTCTATTCCATCTAGATTTATTTTTATTATTTTTATATTTGTTATACTTCGTTATTAATTGTTGATAATCATTTATCACTTCCTGTCTGTTCTGACGTTGCTCGTACAAATTCTGGCCATCGATGAATCGTCCTTTGAATGTTTTTTTTTTTTTCTTGTCGGTTAAACAACGCGCAATCATGAAATACTTATTAACCCTTTGAGTCACACATTATTGCACCCAGTCAACTTTTATAACAAGTTAGTATTCCATGGTTTTTGGGGTCGCTGATTACGAATCTGAAATTAGGATTCCAAAATTCAAGATGGCGGATCCAATATGGTGGACGAAAATTTCAAATTTGATCTAACAAGGTCAAAAAAAAAAAAATTCTGGAGTCTTTAGGCTGGTTGATTGAATTCGCCATGTGGAGTTTTCAAAATCTGATTTCAGACTCGTAATCAGCGATCCCAACAATTTCTGGACAGAGTTTTTTCTCCGGATTCGATCGAATTTGAATTTTTCGTCGGTCATATTGGATCCGCCATTTTGAATTTTTAAAATCCTAATTTCAGATCCCAAAAAATTATAATTTATGTGAGATATGTGCATGCATGCGTAGAGGAGTAACTTTCTCGAAAATGAATTATTTCTTCAATTTTCACGATTTTTTTCAATCAATTTCTTTCTTAACAATAATAATTTAAATGATATCGCAATAATTACTATTCAGTATTGAAAACCTACTAGTATATTATCAAAAATAAATTGATGGTAAGAATACTTACCGCTACGACTCAAAGGGTTAAACTAATCGCCTGCCATTAGTTTGATCGCGAGTCGTAAATCGACCTTGCCAACTTTGTACCACTACCTTGATAACCCGCCATTTTTACGGTTCCGACGCACAGGAATTTAATAATAGAAAACTCATCGTGCGAATGTACGTACTTTTTTTAGACGTAAGTTTTTGTGATCGAAAAAGAATTAGCACGTATATCGGCATCGGGCATATTATGACGGCTGTTTACGCTTTATTGGCCAGTATAAGGCTTGTATTCGTAATCATTCAATCTCTTGTTTTCGAGACCTTCGTGCATCGTACAGATGACGACGACGACGACGACGATGACGATGACGATGATGGAGTTGTAACGACGGGTACGAAAGCTTCGTTTAACTCGTGTCACTTCCGGGTGTTGAAAGGAATTGTGTTGGATTCTTTATTTGGCGAATAATAGATTGAGAATATTTTCGAAATTCTATTATACCTTTGTACTCTTGATCGCGTTGTCATTGAATTTTATGAATATCCTTTTGTTTACTCATTTTTGTTTCTACCGTTACTTGTAACACTCTGTTGATGAACCAGTTGTTGCACTGGAATAGAAGAACCAGAACTTGAAACTGGTTCGACTAGCTGCACGCTTGGCTTTCGAGAACATCCGTTCTCCCGTATTAACGTTTGCATCGCGAGCACTTTTGTTACTTTGTTTAATCGTATACTTTTGTCAAAGATTCCTCGAATCTTGACAACTTTGCCAATGATTATCAAAGTAAGTCGAGAAGATTAGTATTTAGTTGATCTAAAAACGACTTGAATGCTTGCGCTCAAAGCTTCAATTTATCCACACTATTTATCCAAGGCCGATATGTTCCACAAGGTATTTTACAAAAACGATAAAAATAACCGGAACAAATGCGTCTAATTTTAAACATGCGGAGGTTATAAGCTTCCTGACATCCAAGTGTAAAGGTCGCAGAAAAAGAAGATATGTTTTTTATCGTTAATATATGTCTATATATATATTTTTTTTTATTCCCGACAGTTATCGTAATTTCATTTGAGGAGTAAAATAAAAAACAACTCAGCGAGTTCCCCGCGTAGTTTGAAAATATTTGATCTTCTTTGAGGATCCTATAGCAAGGAGGCTTAGGCACAGTGATTTGGTTTAAATAACACGCGAGTGAAGAGAACCGGGCTTAGGCATTCTCCTGCAGTCGTCTATTTTAAACTGTATTCATGACCTTTTACTACTCGTAACAACTTGAAGAGAGACTCTGTGATACCTATAACTATACTATACCTACGCGGTGCGAAGATGCCGGTACTCTACGTTGCTCTCGCCTCATGGATGCCAAGGTAAGGTATTCGAACATGGCTTCAACATTTTTTGGTTCACGTGAGAAACGTTCGGGGAATTGGAAATATCGAATTCGAGTCGTGTAATCGTTGACTTGTACAAGTACAATACTTGACGTTATCTCAAATTCGTCACACTTTATAACTCTTTACGAAAGAAGATTTTTCGAAGCATATAGCGGTTACATTTATTGACCCTTCTGTATCCGAAGCATACATTTTTCTGTGCAATCAAATTCAATGAATCTGGGTATAGAAGGTTTCTCCAGGTCGTTGATTTCAAAAATGAACTCAGATCTGAGAAATTTTCAATATTCAAAATGGCGGATAGGGTCAATTTTTATATTTTAAGTCCGCGATATTGAATTTTGAAATTCTGACCGTCGATTCTTTTTCAGCGACTCCAAAAACCCACGATTACAGAGAGTTCCACTATTCTAGTCCCAGTGACCTTTCCAGAATTACATTTATTCCGCAAAAGCAGGCATTTTCAATACTTTGATTATTTATAGCGCTCACCATATTCGCGGAATCATCGTAATCTCTCTTAAAACGACAACATTGACATCTTAGAAGGCCAATTGTGTAAAACAAAAAAAAAAAAAAAAAATGCCAGCGATATCTCAAAACTTGAATTTAAATCTTGAATAACCGATTCAAAAAAGGTGTCTCGATTTTGTCGATGTTTGAAAAAAGTCTAACAACGAGATATTTGTACGTATATAAATGAACATTTTCGGCATTTCATTTACATTACACAATAAACGGGGTATTTCGACACGAGCTGATTTTGACACTTTGGTCCTATTTAAGGGTAACAGCTGATCGCCGAGACAGTTGTGTCACACACAGTCTTGTGCAGCAGTGCCAGTATTTTACTGCAACGTGAACGTACGTGTATAAACGTACGAAATTATGCAATGTACAGACGTACGGGGATTCCAGGCTGCGTGCAGCACAGATTTCACAATAATTCTTCACACGGGTTTTTATTATGTTATACGCTCGGTAATTAACAGTGCGTGAAATCGCAGCTGCACAACATCTGCAGCATTGCAACGCCAGGTATCCTCTTGTTATTCCGCATTGAAGCGAATGTTATTATTAAACGTGACCGGTCTTTGCCTAAAACCAGATTCTAATTACTCGGGCAAGCAATGCAGGTCCGAAACACTCCCGAGTATACGTATAATGTAAATGCAAAAACGTGCTCGTTTCACTTCCGAGATGAAATTTATATAGGTCCGATGTGTATGTTTGCCCACTTCTGTAAATCCTCACCACCTGACCTATATACCTAACCGGTATAATCGACGCTCACTTTGTCTATTCTGAATTCTCACACGAGTTTACCAAGGCCTTTGGCCTTTATCCAAAAACCATGAACAGGGTGGTGACAGACCGGGAAAAACGGGAATAGTTTGGGAATTTTTTTTTTCTATCACAAAAAGTCAGGGAAATGTGATAAACAACGGGATCGGGAAACATTTAGGTATTTTTTTTTTTTTTTATAATTTGTTATCAAACCTCAATTATGCTTCGTTAATTAAAATTCAATCAAAATAATTTAGGGAAATGGTGTGGTTCGTTTATATGAAACGAAGCGATAATGCGTATTTCCGAATCCAAATTTATATATCGAACGTGTACAATTTCTGGAACTTTTTGTCATAGGAGCCGTTCAACATTAGCTAAGTTTTGTGAAAAAATATTAGGGAGTTGTGAATTTTTCATTGGACAAGACAGGGAATTTTATTTGAGCTAATTTTTCACCACCCCGATGATGAAGACGATAGGATCAGGGACAGAAGAGGAACGAAATGGTTTTCCTTGTTTCTAGAATATAATTTTACACATTATTCTCTCTGATTCGAGATCAAGTGACTTATGTGTTCAAGCTTGCAGTTAGCTTTGAAGTTTTCCCCGCATATATATAAAAATAATAATTCTACGATTGTGTAAAAAGGAAACACCGAGCGCTTTGATCAACGTCTTTTTCGTCAAAGTCTACTTTGACTATTTTGTCCGTTAATTATACGCTTATATGAGTCATCTTATCTAGGAATTCAATAATCTTCCCTGTCGGTAATAATATTTGAACAGAGTATCGTTTATCGACTAGTTATCGCCTGAGTAGTGCGTGATCAAATTCGCCACTTACTACGTTCAGGGTGTCTACCGCTTCTTAAATATCCTCAAATCCTGGAATTATTCTGGAACAAAAAATTTAAAAAAAAAATTTTTTTGTAAATTGCCAATTGAGTCCTGACAAATTTTGATATATCCTGAAAAGTTGACATAATATATTTTTGATTGAAAACAGTGAAATTTCAATTGTACATAACATGCCGTTGACTTAGTCCTGGAATTTAAATTCTCGATCGCAGTAGACAACCAGTATATCACAGTCCCTTGGGTTTACAGTTATTTAGAAGGTACAAACTGCGTAGCTCACTAATAGTTGACATCGCAACGCTGTTCACACGTTCTTCTTTTTCAACTTTCACGCCGTTTCGTTTCTTTGGATATATAGTAGTGCCTCGTTTTTTTTCCCGTTTTTCCTAGATATTTCACCTGGGTACACATGTTCTTGCGTCCTTATCGATGAGCATAGTCTTAACGCAATTTTCACCGCACATCTCTGGAAAAGATGAACCTGGACAAAATCTAACTTCACCAATTTCCGTCTTTCGAATTTACCGAGGGATTTCTATCACGCGCCAAATGCTGTATTACGTATTATAAACACACATGCACGGCGAGTGGAATTACAACTATCAAAAATAACTTGGGGGCCATTTCCGAATATCGTTTGAATCAGGAGAACGGGGAAAGTTGGGAAGCGAGTGACTCATAATCACTTCATACACGTTGCGAATTGGTAACAGGTTGACTCATGTTGGAATCATGAGCTGAGTCGGATGGTAAAGAAGGAAACCGTCCGACAGAATACTACAGATTCACATTTCTAGACTGTTGGGAATAATTTGTCGTACCTTGCAATGTTCGGTTTGATTTGATTTTCGACATTGACTTCTCACGGATGTCGCTTAAGGTTACACTTTAGTCTAAGTCTAGTATAATTGAATGTTACTTGTTCCGACTATTTATTATCAAAGTCTACGCATCAATGTTATGCCTGATAACAGCGAAAATAAGGGACATTTTACTCAGTCGGTAAATACTGACTGCAAAGCATCCTTTTAACGTTGAATACTTGAAGTATCTTTCGATTTCATCCGGCAGCTTTTTGGCACCGGATTTATTTTCCCATCTTCAGTGCCAGATCATTACAAACATTAATTACGATCGGTTAATCGTTTGTTTAGCGTTTTGACGTATTGCGCTGTCGCTGATAAACCGAATCAAAGGTTGATCCTCTTCGTTTCGACCTTGGAGAGATTCCGTTGGGTATATAACACGGTGGTTGTTTTGCGTTGGTCTCAATCAACTCGTCGGTCGAGTTTAACTCAATTTACATACTCAGATTCACAGGTCCTTTGACCCTAATTGAAAGTTTGGTTAAACCCGTTGACGACTAATTGTAAGGTCAGCTCCGCTGCTTCGAAGTTGCTGAGATAACTTTTTATAAATAACGTTCCATGGATCTTCGGCACGTGGTATTAGTCACATCAAGGTTGGCCCTGCGGAGACCTCTTGCAAGTTATACAGCTGCTGGAATTATACGTCCGTTTAATATCCATTCTGTATACTTGAATGGAGTTGGTCGTTCAATCCTTGGAAGGATGGTTAATTTTAGACGTTATTTAACCGCGTCAAACGATTCGCTTCACGGTCGGCGTTACGAACGCGATAATACAAATTACGAGCTCTCTTTTACACCGTATGGATGTAGTCCGATATTGAAGGTCCGGGCCTGAGGCTGACTTTTGGAAAGAAAAAATGATGAAATTTGAATCGCAATTTCCTACCTTGGCTATTGATAAACATTCGTCAAATCGGTATAAAGAAACTAAACAGAAATATAACAAATTTTAGAAATTCTTGTATCTTTATAAATTGTAATAACATTTTGCCATTTTCTTTTTTTTTTTTTTCTTCCGAAAGTATTATTTGTTATTCGTTTAGTGAACGCAATAAAATATCCCACCTTCTCCGCCAACTTCGTAGATTGGCGAGAAATTGAAAGAAAAAATAGAACGTGAATAATGTTGGACAGTTTCGATAGATTTTATGAAAGTTTTATTTTCTCTTTGATTTTTTTTTTTGTTATTCAGCAACAAGTAAAAGTAGAATGAAAATACTTGTGGTTGAAAATTTTTCGGAACTACTCCTAGATGAGCAAAATGTAGAAATTACACGACGCGATTTTATTCACTAATTAGATATTCTAATATGCACTTGAAAAAAAAAAACGATAATAATAATCTGTAATTTGTATTCAATCAGTATGGCATTTAATTCTAATTAGCATCGAAATTCTTTCCAATTAAAAAATCACAATTGTTGAAAAAAAGAAAAACGATAATTTTTGTAATCACACTTCTAATCTCTATGGTATTTCGATTCTAATTGTAATTTACAGTTGTAATTTATCACTAACTAAGCATTGATAAATTAAGGAACTACATATATTATCTTGAGTTCCGACGTGTGCAGTTATATCGTTACACATGACACGAGTGAAGTTATAAATGAAAATGAACGTATTCGAAGCGAAGATTACGTGGCACGTGCACGTATAATTATACATAGTGCAAGTTTATTTTAGATAGGTGCGGTTTATATAAATGTCCGAGCTATTTTAGCGAGTTTCCTTACCGAAAATTCGTCATTCTACAGACACGACGTGGTTTATTATAATTTTACAACAACTTTCTACGCTGCACGCTTGATCGGTATATCGCCGGTCTTTTTGTTTATTATCCACTTGGCTTGGTAACTTTGTATTTTCTGCGTTATTTGTCTCCGGCATTGTATCCTCCCTTATAAACATAATCACACGCTATTTAATTTCAGGAACGAGACTACGGCTACTAGAATCTGTACGAATATAGATTTGGTACTATTTTATTTATTTTTTTTTATTAACGATGGCTGTAGCAATCGTTGACATATCCATTAAAATTTTTAGACAGTTTATAAACGTATAATAAATTTTGACACGCGTTTTGGCAAACTAGAATTAAATCTTGAATTTCTAATTCAATCACAATTGCAATATTTTTGCGCTTCAATGATACGCTTATTCCAAATGCTGCAAAATTATGGTTTTTTTTTTTTTTTTTGTTTCCTTTTTTATTTTCTTCTATAATATACCTGAAATTCACGAAGTAAAGTTTCTTTGCACGAAACTTTGAAAAATAATCCTACAATATTTTTCACTTTTCTTCCCTGTCACCCAAGGTGCAAAATAATTTACAGGTACATTCGAATTCGTGTTTGAGAATGTAATTCGACTTTTAACATCGAGGTCAATGTAAAATCTATCCTGGGTCGAAGAATTGTAAATTGTTTCAAAGTCACAGTTTCGGTTATGAGTAAAAGAGAGGGACAGGAAAAAAAATCGAATATGAAGTTTCGATCGACCGTCAAGCTTGATTGAAAACAATTCCAATAGTAATGATTGAAGAATGGCACCTACAGTATAAAGCGGTTAGGTATATTCGGCCACATTTTCAACACTTTATACCCGCAAATATACAGCGAAGGTCTCAGTGTCATTTTGAAAATTGATTGCCGATACTCATATAATTATTATTATCGTCGATTGGAGTTTTCAATTACCTAATCAACGTCAGCGACGACCAATAAGCTAAAAATAATCGATGCATCGATTAATCGGATCCGAAAAAAACAAATAATTAAACACGGCTCGATTGAGTCGGGTAATAATTAACCGATTAATCGATCATTTCGTACTTTTGTGAAACGGTGCATTTGAAACTAAAGTTTCGTAATTTCGGTACGTGGTATTATAATACCGTAAAAGTGTTTATTTATTTTTTTTTTTTTTTTGCGACAATTTCTAGTTTTATTGAATCTACATATTCATTCGTCTTTAACTTGTTATACCAATTATACACTCGGTAAATAAGACGATGAAAATAATTGATACCATTAATCACACAAATTGATATTGTACTGCGTCGTTCAGGGGATTAAGAACCAAAAAACCGATTGACCGAGTTTGAAAAACGATCTATCTCAACGAAAATCCATTTATTATTTATCGTTCTCAATGAACATGGATCGATCGGAACGTGATGTACCGGGAAAAAAAGAAAAGAAAATAAAAATTTATAACTTTCTCTCGTTTCAGTGACGAGAGAGTGCTGAGGTCTCGGGCTCAGCACGAGAGGGGAACGAGCGTCGGGCGTCGTTACAAACGGAGTCACCGTCGTTCGCCGTCGAGCGGACGTCAGCACAACACCCAGCATCCCCCGCATACCCAGCATACCCAGCACACGCAGCACAGAGAGCGAGCCCATCATGCACCGGGTGGATCGAGTCGTCGGACGCGTGCCCATCGTCATCACGGATCCGCATCGCCGAGCCACGAACCATCTCGACATCGCCACAGGTCACCCTCGTCCAGAAGTCAGGTCAGTCTCAAATCCGTGTCTCTTTATACTCCTCCGCCCCATCGCCCCCACACCCCACGCCCCCACACAACCCCCGTCATCGATGCTCTCTGTTTTTTTTTTTTCACCCCTTCACCCCTCGTCGTTGTGGTTCATTTGTTTTTTTTTTTTTTTTCTTTTTTTTTTCCCTTCCATTCACCTTGATTCGCGTGGCGGGTCAATTATATTATCGTCGTGTCGATGTATCGAAGATTTCGCGATGTTTTTTTTTTTTTTTTTTTTTTTTTCACCCCTCTTATCTTTCGTACACCAGTAACGGTCGCGTCACGATTAAAACGAAGGAAACTTCGATCAGGCTATTTTTTTTTTTTGTATTATATATAATTGTGTAATGGTGTGTGTATATATACGTATATGCGCGCTTACTGCTCTTGATACTTGCACACTTGCTGGTCAGTTTACTAAAGGAATGATAAAGAAGATACAATTCAAAGGCTGCAGGATGCGTGGTGGATGAGGTCGTTACAATTACGGTGGATATATTTTTTTTTTTTTTTTTTCCACCTTTTATCCACGAGTATTATTATTATTGTTGTTGTTGTTAGTATTTTACCTTTGACTAATTGGAGCAAGGGGGAAAACGAAAATTTAGCCATGTTGTAACCGTTTAGAAAAAAAAACAAAATTATTTTAATCTATGCAAGTGACAACAAGAATAAGAAAAATCCTATGAAAATCGTTTTCACAATTAATTCACTATAATCGTAACTGCTATATCAACGATTATTTTCGTGTAAAGAGGAACGAATCCATATTTTCAGTAAAGTTCATATTTAATCTCCTGAACGAAACAGGAGATTAACTGACGTGGTATTAATAGTATGTGGAAAATTTTTGGACGGTCAAATTTGCTTTTGAAATAGTAATTTCGGTGAATCTAGTAGAATTTTTTTTAAACCGTCGAATTTTCGTTTATCGAATAAGATAACGTAACAAAAATCTACTTCTACACGCAGTCGAGTGAATTTTTTTTTTTATGCCAACGAAGTGAATGATTTACAAATATATTCGTTTGTTTATTTCAACATGTAACTCTCGTAAACTGCTGACGATCTTTAGAATCTGGTGGTTTTCGACGAAGTTTCACGTTTCGTTATTCTTGTGGTAAATGATTTTTCTACATCGTCGGAAAGGATATTATTTTTCGGAAATACAATTACAACAAAGTTGAATTTTTATTTTCCCCACTTGCAAAAGCGATCAACGATCTCCGTTTTCGGGAATAAAACTTCGACTGAAAAGGAAAAAACAAAAAATTGAAAAAAAAAAAAACGTTCTCACAAGTTGGAAAATATTTGTATTATTAAAACTGCAAACAACACGAAGCAAGATAAAGAATGGTATGTTTTACATTAGTTATCATCTTGCATGCGTTTCTGTTTTGTATAACTGTCGAAGTGTGAAAAGCATCGATCGATTTCCCTTCGCATTGAAAATTGGTCCGGTATACTTGGGCGTATCGAGTAAAGCTTCAACTGCGAGCGGAAATTCCAGATTAATGGGAAACGTCTTTCTCTCCTTTCTCCTTCTTCTTCTTCTTCTACCTCCTACTCGAACTAATTTTAAGTACGGGGGGGAAAAAAGAAATTCCGTAGCGTTCGTCGAAAGTGGCGCCTAGATTTAAAAGTCAATCGTACGAGATTTCTTCTTCGTCGCGGCGAATCAACGATCGGTATGGTGTGAAATTTTTTTTAATTTTTTTTTTTCTTCTAAAATTAGAAAAATAAAAAAAAAAAAAAAGAAGTCATTTTCCGGAGGTGCAATTTCCACCAACATCGGCGTTGTTGCCGATGCTGCTTGTGGTCCTGACTTGTTGGTTGGCGATGGTTCGTTCTTTCTTCGTATCTATTTCTGAACGGTGGCTATTTTCGATGAAACTCGTCAGCCGCGTTTTGCAGCGTTCAGTGCGAGCTTGTGCCAGATGGCCGGAGCAACGTCGACCAAGATCTTACCGGCCAGCCGGCTCGCCGGAGGTTGACCACACCAGCAGCCCTGCAACGAGACGGCGAACCTTAACTTTTGACTAACAAACAACGCTGCTTCGGCGGGAGTTAATAATTATCGTTACTCGAGTCAGCGATATCATTGTAACGTCGGCCGGGCGCGTGCGGAGATAAATTCGAACGAAGAAAGAAAGAAGGAAAGACGGGTGGAAAGAAACGAGGGAAAATGGCATAAATAAATCAATTAATTGATTGATTGATTGATTGATTTAACGAAAAATAATGAAAATAAAAAAAATTGTAAAAAAGAAAGTAAATAAACGAGAAAACAAATATAAATATATAAAGAAGTGTAAAGCTTACCGCGAACAAAATCGCGGTTAACGGACGAACTCGATTAATTTTTTGCTTGTTTCGATGATCGTATCGCGCGATAATAAACGACGGTGGTGATACGGAATGTGTTGATTTAAAGAAAAAAAAAAAAAAGAAAAAGTTGAAAAACACGAATCGATCGATGACGGTTAATTTTTTAATTCGCTGCGAGAAGTCGGGAGGAAATATTTGTGAAGGGTTCGACTGTATTGTTGAGGGAAGAATTTGAAGGAGTTGTGGGACGGGAGAGGGATTAAATCTTTGTCGAAAACATGGCCAATTTGGAGGCGAGATGGGCTCTGATGGGCCAGGGAACACCGCCCTCGAATATCGGTGCCTCGTCGACGATGCCGAATCGTCAACAACAATCTTCGTGGTGGCCGTCACAGTCACCGTCAGCTGTTGCTGCTGCTGCTGCTGCTGACACTAGCTGGGTGGCAGGCTGGAGGTTGCCGCAAACTTGTCAGCAGCCACCGATTATCGGCAACGAGCACGATGTACGGACATCGGACAACATTGATATCGAAACGAACCGAATCGACGTTACACCCGAATCCGAAAACTCTACGTCCGAGGTAGCGCTCGCTCTGACTAATAAAACACGCCTTTGTGCATTTTGTGAATTAGGTTCGTTCGTAAAATCTTGATCTTTTTTTTTTCTTTTTTTTTTCTTTTTTTTTTTTCTTCTTTTTTTGTCCGTTTAATTTTGCGCTCTCCATCCGTACCTACACGCGTATGTTGTGTCTTGTGTAATAACAGTTGCACAAAGTGTTGGTTTGATATAATCGTTACAGAGGTGTACTAATATTGAAATGGATACAGTGGTTTTTGTTCACGCAGGCAATTTTGTTTTTATTTTTATTTTTATTTTTATTTCTTATTTTTATACACAAGTTATTTGTTTATTTTATCTTTGTCGCGAGTTTCAAATTCAATACTCGGAACAACCGCGCCCACGAGTTTGACAGTTGTTAACAATGTCGTGATTAACGTCGTCGGTTTTTTCTTTTTTTTTTTTTTTTTCAGCTACTCTTATCACGCGAACGTCGTGTATTTTTTATTCAGCTTTTACACAGTTTTTATTTTTCTTTTCTTTTTCCTGTTCGGTAGAAATTTGAGTGTTTTTTTTTTGTTTTTTTTTTTTATTAACTTTATGTTCTTCAATAACCGGAGAAATAGGCAAAATAATTGCTATTAGAATTTATCGATTTGTTAAACGATGTGCTGTTTCGATATTGTTTTTTAAACCAACCAAAACGAAATTGTCGTATTTATCTAAAAATGAGAAAATAAAAAAAAAAAGAAAAAAAAACGTTCATACCACAAATGAGAAATTTTGCTGCTCTTCATTTTACCGTTTAAATATGCAATTTTGTTTGCAATATTTTCTGCATGTAATGCTGAAATTGTTTTTTTTTTTTTTTTTTCTTTTCCTTTCCGATACATTTAAAAGTTTCAACTTGTTGAATTTTGTCATCGTATCGTTGTTGGTTTCACGTTAAAAGGTCTAAAATCCAAGGAATTGAAACGCCTGATTGCGAGTTGCGTTACTACGCATTAAAGCTTTCGATGTGCTTCTTCGCCTTAGCTAGATTCCGATTTAACACTCCGGTGTATATTTATAGAAGGGTGAATTCCAATGGGATCGTTCCTAAGAAAATAAAAAACGAAAAAAAGATAAAGAAAAATCAGAGGCGAACAGTGCGAAGGCTGACAGTTAATCTTCCAACGGTTTCGAAATTATTCGTATGCTTCGGACATGTAAAGTCGATGGAAAATTTATATTAGGTTGAGTTAGGTTAGGTTAGGCTAGGTTATCGTCGACACCGACTCTATTCAACATCATCGTGTAAATAAATAAACGAATGGAATTCGGCTCTGGGAAATGGGATTAAAAAACAAGACTTCTCTCTTTTATATAATTTACGGAACAAAGTTTCAATCGAAACTTCGGATGTTACTCGTACTTTAAGAATACGCGTCAGTTAATAGTCTCGAAGTGTTGCCAAATTTTATGTTGTACGGGGTGAAATTTTATTTAAATATCAAACCGATGACGTACAAATTTGATCGAATACGATTTTCAAGTAGATTGAGGTTTTTATTATTAAGTAACTTAATATCAAGCCCTGTATCTTATTGAAATACAAGTCGGAATTTATTTTCTTTTAATCCATCTTACATTGAATTATATAAACAAATATAACATATATATATATATATCCATGAGCTGTGGGAATCGAACTGATTTTGCGGACGCATTTTTTCCACGGTTTCGTAACTTGCTTGGATAGTTGGAAATAATTCGGAGAAGGTCTAATAATAATAAGAATAACAAAATAACAATAACCTATGAGTTGAAAGCATCTGAAGTGATTATCGTTAAAAAAATTCACTTGTTTTAAAGACTTTGAACGCAGGATGTTTTGAATCTTAAAATTCCAGTTGTATTTGTACTGTCGAAAATGATTCTCTGAGATGAAAGAAATATTTCGCGAAATTTGAGCAAAGTTTTTGCCGCTACATAGAATTTTGCATGCGTTACGTAGAGTTGCTTATCAACTTCGACCGACCGCTTATATTGATACTTTACTAATCTGTCTTTCATCTGATATAAATATCCGCGAGTGTAATTTACAAGTAATATTTTAAAAACGAACATATCGTACGCATCCGCAAAAGTAATGAAAATAAATAGGCAAATTTTTGTTGCTTTCTTTCTGTTTTTTTTTTTTTTTTGGATTTCTTTTCTCTTCTTTTTACGGAAATATCGATCGCAATGAACGAAATTTTGTTTATGCATCCGCGATATGTATATTAATCGATTTAATTCGTGTGATCTACATATATGTATAATCAAATTTTTGATACACTTATATAGTTTAATTAATAGTGAATTTTTCTTCAAATTTGTAAAATAGGAGAAGTAGAAATTTAACTACGTCGTGTCGGTAGCTTTAAAATTTTCATGCCATATTCGTCAAGCTCTTACTAACTTGGCTTATAAATTTCGCTGTTGTGCGAACTTTTTACTGATTTCCGCCTATTCTTCTCTCCTTCCAATTATAGTCCAAGTAAAAATTACGGAGGTCGCAAATACCTCATAAATTTCATTGCGATACCTCATTTGGATCTCGAGTGATCTGCGTTCTTATGCCAGACCTAAAAGGTCTTCATTTTTATAACAACAATAACAACAAAATACCCAAACTCGACTACACCGTACGGTTCGATATAAACAGAGTGTATTTTATATTTAAATCCGATTTAAAAAATATATTTAAATTTTATATTAAAATCCGATAAAAACGTCAACGTCTAGAAAGATGAGATTATTTCCAGGGACGGAAGCTCAAAAAACATTTTCCCTTATCGGTATCGTGGGGGAAAAAAATGGTCAAATACCGTAATCGACGTGATTATTTACTGAAAGAATAAAAAAAAAACAAATTTGGTCCATATAGTTATCGCCGCGCGTTTAAATGCAACAGGCTTTTTTTTCCACGTATAATCCGCCGCTCTAAATATATAATACGATAACGACGAGGTGTAACGAAAGCGTAAACTGTATACGATAACGTTAAAGATAATGATAATAATGTATTTTTTAAACTAGAAATTGTAGATTATTCAGTTGCAGGCGATGCCTCTGCTGCGGAGGCACGGCGAGTCCATGCCTCTGCAAATATTAATCCGAACTTTATTCGCGTTGTGTACGACTGTTGAATATCATTCGATACGATTGAATAAGAATGAAAGTGAACCAGTGATATTCAAAGGATAAGAACATCCTTATTTTCATCTATCCGGCAATTTTGCACGATTATTTCAGTCTGTGAAATGTTTGCCGTCGCTTTGGGAACAACCGCGCATATCTCGAGGGTTCTAAAAACCGTCGTTAACATATCTGCAGATCTATTTTTTCGCACAGATTATCTAAAATTCCGTTATGTGAGTTGATACACAGTATTATTTTATTATACGTATCAATTTAATGGGGATTGAATTTCTGTTTTTCTTTCGTGTATGATACCATTTTAAGAAATTAGAGATACGATAGGCAGACGGATAGATAGACAGTGTCAGATAAACAGGTAAACAGATAGACGTATAGATTTATATATGATAGATAGACAGTTGGACGAACGGATAAATGAATATATAAATAGATAGACAAGTAGATTGGTAGATAGATAGAAAAGATGGATTTAAGATGTTTATTCGCTTTTGGAGTGAAAGAGAGAGAGAGAAAGTTTCTCTGTACTTATATACTTAATCGCATACAGACCGCGGAAACTATCCATGACCTTGCTGCTGTTGCTGCTTGTGGTGTGGTGGTAATGCCATACGTCGTACGCTCTTCGTGCCTATAAATAAATCAATTTCAATCAACAAAATCGTCAACTAGCGCCAATTGCGCGCGAATCGTTATGCGAAAATGATTTATGTCGCATGTAGGAGACGTGAATTTATTATTATACTCGCGCTTGTCGTTACTTGAAAAACTGGATACCGGCCACCTTCCTTCTTGTTTTCTGTTTCTCAGTTATCGCCGGAATGTTTTTTTTTTTTTTTTTTTTAATGGAAACATCCTCCGCCATTTTCTCGCCACGTAACGTAAAGTTTTCAATTTTCACGGACGCAAATTTTTTGGATTTTTTATATCAATGCAAATGCAGTATTTGCGAAGTATAGGTGTAATTAAGAGACGAATAGACAAAAAGTTTACACGTCAAACAATACGAATTTAAACTCGCAGGGTTGGTTGGTGGAACGATTGAAGTTGAGTTAAAATTTGTCGGAAATAATTGTATTATTGTGTACAGTTCCAACCATATTTTTCGAGTCACATTGGATATTCTTATCAATTTTCACGAACTTTGAACCCGGCGGCTTATACCGCATCACATGCATCAATATACGTATCCGAAGTCGCAGTTACAGTGATAATGATTGGATTTTTCGTCAGTAGTTACGCACGTCAGTCTTTGTCTAGTGTGTGTTGTTAGTTAAATCCAAGTAATATGTGCAGCAGGGTTTCATCGGTTATATAACGATGCAAAGAATATCAATAACGACGGTCCGTTAAATTTCGTACGTGAATTTAATTAATCTTATTGCGTACATGCCTAATATGTTCACGCTTCTATATAGAATTTGTTAACAGCTGCTTGATAGATGATTACAAATTTTTTAACGCTGTATTAGTTTATCACGATTATTTATACATGTAATCGGAATGAATCGAGATTCGTTTGCCAACCTTTTTCATTGATTGCTATTCTAGCTTCGTGTCAAAATGTTATAAATTGTCGCAGCGATTCTTACGATCGATTATAAATTTTTATTTCAAAATCGGCTGAAACTTTTCGATTTTTTGAACTGCATCCAAACGTTTATTTTTTTTTTTTTTTTCTGTAGTTCTGCGCTGTCATTCACCAAGTTGTAAAAATGAAAATAGAATGTTTTCTACATATTTAATCAGTATATCATCGATGTAAAAAATAGGCGATTATGTCACGTCAAGTTTCGAACCAGACACTGAAGGACTACGAAAAATATTTCAGCCTTCGAATTTCGGTTCGTATAATTTTCGTATTTACACACAAAATAGCTGTACAAATAATGATGTGAAACATCGTACAACAATGTGACTAGAATAATTGAACCGAAAATTCGACGTCATGATATTTTTCCAACTCAAGCAATGAATCAGGGCAATACTTACTTCTGCAATGCGTGAAGCTGATAGCAATACGTCAGTCTCTTGGTATACGCGAAGAGTTTGTAAAAATAACCCCGCTAGTTGATATTCGTTATATCTACTTTGAGGGATAGAATTTGCGGTGAAACTGATATTTCTGAAATAGGTGAAAATGTGAAAAAAAAAAATTTGATATTCTCAGAGAAGAGTCGGAATTCTTTTTTCCATCATTTGATATAGAGAAAAAATAAACCCGAACGACGTTACGTCTTATCTGCGTTAATTCAGTCATAACGGCGAATTTGTAATAAAAAAACGTCATCGATTTAAACCTTGGCGAAAAAAAGAAGAAGAAAAAAAAAAGAAAACCACGCGATCGATTGCAAAAAAAAAAGTTGTTAAAGTTTGAAACCGATTTCTTTCTGCCGTACGATTCTGGCGAATAAATAAAATTCGAGTGAAATAAAAGAAACGAAGGTGGGGAAAAAGGTTTTAAAATAAGTCGGCAAGTATAATTTACGTAATCCCAGTACCACGACCGTCGGCGACGGCGACGGCGACGGTGACGATGGCAGTGGTGGAGGTGGAGGTGGCGGCCTTCCTCGTCGACTACAGTGCTGCCTAGAGGACGACGCGTTGTTTGGTTGGAAGCAATTCTCCTCCTGGCTGGCCGGTATTTTTAGTACCACAGAGTATTTGGCGGGGCGGTTCGGGTCGAGACACGTCGACTAGGTTGTATCTTCAGTGCATCTCTCTCGCGGGACGACAACACGCGAAACCTCCTCATCATCCACTCACTCGCCTACTCCGGTCGTTTTTTTACCCCCGGCAATTCTCATCCTTATCGCGCGCGCGCGCCTCTAGATTCTCGTTCTGTTTTTCTCTCTCTCTCTCTCTTTCTCTCTGTCTCTCCCGTTTCGTTCCTCGACATAAGTTGGACGGTTATATTTTTCGTATTTTATTGGTTTCTTGGTTTTTGTTTTTTTTTTTTAGTTTTTTTCTTTTTTCTATTATTTTCTAAATTTGTGGTGTCTTTTAAACTGAATCGCGTTCACCTCGCATCGCGGTCGTTTCTTTTATATTTTCTTGCTCTCTTCGTCGAGTAAGAGGAAAGAAGGAAGAAGAAGGAGACCAAGACGAAGAAGAATAAGAATAAGATGAAGAATGACAACGTCGTTACACAACGATGACCGAGGTCTTGCGCGGTGGATCATCACCACCGTATTTCGATAATGAGGGTGCGTGCAGCATGCACTGTTATTTCATTCGTACAACGTGCACACTTCTGAATCGGTAAAATTGAGAAACACCTACCTAAGCTATCGCCGCCGAAGCAGCATCGCCTCGTTATCGTGGCTCGGGGCCAGATAGCCTTATTCTTCTTTCTCTTCTTATTCTTCTTCTTCTTCTTCTTCTTCTTCTTCGTGTTCCCATTCTTATTCATTCGGTGCTCGTAACCTCGAAAGTATCGTCATCGTCGACATCATCGTCATCAGTAGCAGCGGCAGCAGCGGCAGCAGCATCGTCAGCAGCAGCAACATTGAATAAAAATCGAGAGTCACACGTGCGGGGTGAAGTTGAAGTGTCGAGTTGAAAAGTTGCTGTCGGTGACGATAACTCTTTGAAGTGACCCTGAAGTAACCTTGAGACACACAAGTGTGCCGACCAAGGAAAGGACCGATAAGCGAAACGCTGGTAAAGTGGCCGGAAGGAAAATATTAAAGAAGAGACGGAGTGACTCTTGTTAAAAAAATAAATAAATAAATAAATAACCGGATACTCGCCTCGACTCCGCTATGTCATCCACGTCCTCGACGACCGCCGGTGGCCCAGGTCGTCAAGGATCAACGCGACGCAATCGTTACTCACGTTCGTCGACGACTAGCGTCACTCAGCTGCTCAGCGATTCCTGCTCAAGTTTACTCCAGCGTTTGACAACCCGCGTCCGAGGTCCCTCGAACACCTTATCGTCGAGCAACGTCGACCGCAAATCGTCCTCTTCGTCGTCGGTTTTGGGCAGCACGCGTACCCGCCTTGAGGACAAGTACTCGTCGGTACTTGAGCGTTACGGTTCGAGAAAGCGGGACGACAGCTACTCCCATCGATTGGATCGCGACCACAGTTACTACCGTCGCGACGGCAGTTACCGACGGGACGACAAAACGCTCGAACCGTCCTCGCCGACCCCCGTAACACCGAGCTGCGTAGCTCGCAGCGTACTTCTGGCTGAGAAAGCATATCCCTACGTAGCGTCCACCCCCCTATCCGTAAATCGCGAAAAGACGCCGGGCTTTCACCGGTCGGCAACCGATCGACGGTCGTCTCTTCTCTCCTCCGAGTCATTCAGGCGTTACGGCAGGCACAAAAGCGGTCACGCCGACTCGCGTCCCTCGTCACGCAAGGCTCGACCTCATCGGACGGGTCGCAGCGACTCGTGCAAGGCGACCGCTACGACCGCCGCTCATCGGCCGCAGCTCAGACCCGTGGAAATCGATCCGAGATCCATCGAGCGTAGGGAGATTTTTGAGAACGTCGATCCCGACCGTACGCCGACCGCTTTTATCGACGAGGCTGCAACGGCGGCTGCCGATCAGGCAGTTTCCGAACGCGAGGCCAAACGCAAGGAAATTCAAAGCTTGATCATGAAGTATGCCGCTCTTGACGATGTTCCTGTTAACAATAACGCCGCCGCGGTGGAAGACGCCGCTTCTTTTGTTCACAATAATGATAATAAAGAACAAACGAAATTGCTATCGCCACGACAGCAACAGCAGCAACATCAGCAGAAACAGATTAGCACCGCCGATTTAATCGCTTCGAAATATCATCGGGGGGCCGCGTTTACGGGCGCCGATTTACTCGCGACGACTGTAAGTTGTCGTCTGCCGCGCGGACGATTTGTTTGGGTTTTAATTTTAAATTTTGTTTGATTATTCTTTTCGTTTTTTTTTTCTTTTTTTTTTTTCTTTTTCTTTTTCATTCTATTATTATTTATGCACGCGAGTTCGCCGACCAGCCTCTCGCCCTCTCGTTGTTTTTGTAAAACAAACGGAAACTAAAACTATTAATTGAGAACAAATTATTCGTAACCTTTTTTTTTTTTTCACAATCTTTACAGTTTTTGCACACGAATACGTCGATATTTATGGATTAGTTTGGAAATTCGAAAAACAAAGAAAAGAAAAAAAAATAAAAATAAACCACGAAACTGCAGAAAAAGACTTTTCTTCTAAATCAAACTAACCACCTGTAACGAACATTCCGCCTACCACGCCTGCCTGCGTTTGCTGTGAGAGTTATTAATTTATACCGTATATATAACGATATCGTAGCCTTTCTATAATAACAACAACAACAACAACAATAATAATATACTTAAAATGCGCTCGTATTTGCATTTTCCTTTTGTGTACATATTAATAGATGTTTAATGTATGGAATAGACAATTTCGCAGTGTTGGACACAAGTTTTCGTCTATTACAGCAGGATATTTATAGACTTTGAATGAAACTTGGAATAATTTTATAACGATTCTTTTATACGTGCTGACGATTCTATACGCACGGTGGCCGTTATTTGTTTTTTCAGATAACTCGCAACATCGTTTTCAAGAATTCATCATCACAAAAATCCAAGTTATTCTTATCGTTCAGCATTTTATTTCGACACAATTGGTATCTTTCCTTCAAGAATAAATAAAATTAAAATTATTCACGTGATATGGATGATTCGCTCCAGTGCATATATCATCGATCACAAAATTTTTTCATAAGTTTATGTTTTAAAACGCGCTCGCCATTCGGTCGTGTCAGTTCCCAGAGCAAACATAATAAATCCATCGTTAAATCCTTCTTTAAATATCGAATACGTTATACACAGGTACACAATAATTTGTACCATTAAATTCACCGTGAAATATTTTTGATTTTAGCTCAGCAACAATTCAAAATTTCACATATTAGTTTCTAGTGGAACAGAGAAAAAAAGATTTTTTTTTTTTTAAGCTCCACTGCCTTTTTTTATCTCACTTTCCAGATGCATTGTACTTCTGTCTCCATTCGTTAATTCCTTGTATATAACGTATAGATAAATTTTCAACCGGTTTACAAGCGTTGGAGATGGATTTCATTTGGGTTTACCCGATTTGTTTCCTAACGCTTTATCCGATTCTTCATTTAGAGTGCAAGTTTTCATTTGACTTGTGTCTTGCGCTGCGTATTGACGATAATTATGCTTAAACTTTAAGAAAAATAAACTTTTTTTTTCCACATAAAAATGAGTACAGATGGATCAAGAGCAGTTACAATATATATATATATGTATATACATTCAGAATATCACCGGATAAAGAATAATACGAATTTCAGTCAATTTATTGAAAAGATTATACCGACACTACAATTCACGTATGTAAATCATCGATTACTGCGTGTGATTGACGCGAGTGTAAACGGAAGATTGAACAGTCCTTTTTGTTTTTAGATATATGTATACATATATATTTTTTTTTTTTTTCTATTCACGTTGTCATACAATCGTGACCAATCTAAAACGAATGTTGGAAGAAAAATTGCCCCGAAGTTTCCGGATCGCGGATAATCGGAATTTGTACGCGCGTGATGAAATTAATTAATCGACCATGCTTCAGCAGTCTGTCCCAAATCTCTGTATAGCGTATGTTTTATTGCACGTTATAAAAATTTTTGTATGTATATATATGTGTGTGTGTATGTGTATATATGCGTCAAAGTCAAGGACATGTTTATACGGAGTATAGAATATGTACTAACGCGGTGGTATACATATGCATATATATATATATATATATATATATATATATCTATCTATATATAATACTTTATTATGTACAGATTACATTCAGCGTTGCGTAACAATTGGTTGTTATTATCATTATTGTTTCATGACATACGTTTGTTCCTTCATCAATTCATTCCCCCCCTCCCCCTCCCACGACATAATGATATTTCATATTTTCACATTACAACACGAGATGATTGATTCACATACATACATATATACATATATGATTATTACGATTACTGATTACTACTTGTTATTATAACGGTATATATTTACATATATATATATACACACACACACACATTACAATATGTATATATACGTGTACATATGTACACATATACATACATAATAATGTATAGAATTGCTTACATATACATATATGAATTGCATTTGCAAAAAAAAAAATAACAGAAAAACAGAGTACAATTTTTTTCTTCCAATTGTTTGCCTATTGTAAAAAAAAAAAAAAAAATTTTGTGCCGATGGTAATTATGGTAACAAAATATACGTACCCGAACAAGTTTCTGACTTGGCAAACCATTTTGCCCTCTCCCCTTCTTTGTCTGATTGTTGGGTTACATCTCCGTTGTATTGGAATGGTGGGCTGCCCTTTGACGCGATGATGATGATGATGATGACGATGATGATGATGATGATGATGATGATGATAATGATGATGATGATGATGACGATGACGATGATGATGATGATGACGAATGGTCAATCAACTGGATTATGGTGGTAACGATGATGATGATGATGATGACGATGACGATACGGATAATTGATGATGACGATGATATGGATAATTGACGACGATGATGATGATGATGATGATGATGATGATGATGATGACGATGATGATGACGATGATGACGGCTGGAACACGTAAAAATACCCATCGTCTTCGGCCATCCCCTGTGAAACCTGCACGCACGTCCATCCGTTCATCTTTCCGTCCGTTCGGCTGCGTACCTTTTCATTGTGCCACCACACACGTACTCTATATGCAACAACGTGAACGTTACGCACTTGTCGCATGTTTGTGACACGTCACGGGTTTAAAAAAAAAATAAAAAAATAAAAAAAAAACGTGAACCGTTGACGATGACACTCGTGTGACACGTTGCGTTTTGTGATCACGTTCCTCTAACGGGGATACGATTGCATTCGTTGTGTCGTGTTGTGTTGGTTTACATTGGTGGTCGCGCACGGATGTGTCGATGCGGTTATGGAACATGGGACGTGGACGAATCATTTGAAAAAATGGAATCGACGAATGTGGATAATTTGGGGATCCGTTTGACCTGGACCGGAACCGTTTTTCTTGGAATAAAACGACATATCCGCGGTGGGGAAAAAACCTTCTTCTACCTCCGCTTCTTCGTCCTCGCTCTTCTTCGTCCTCGTCGTCGTCGTTGTGTTGTGCGCTACCACGCTACTTCTACGTCCCCGTCTATAGAGCCCTCGACCGCCCTCCGTCGAGGATGACGAAGATGGCCATCTTGTTTACCGATCCGGCGACATCCTGGCAAATAGATGTTCGTGAATACGTGAATACACTCATTGTAGTAGATTTTAAGGCAAAAACCAAAAATGAACAAATATATATATACATGTATATATATATGTATATATATGTATATTATCTTGATAATGAGAGTACGGGGGTCCGGTACGGTAGCAACAGTATTGCTAATTGCCTATGTAGATGATGCTGATTGAGACATTACGATCTGAAAATAGTGCGAGAGAATGTAAAAGTAAAAACGAAACTTGACAATATGTATATATACATTGAAAAAGAATAGAAATTATGAGAAATAATCGCTGCGAGATATGAAAATTAGCTATTATACTGTCAAGCCGTAAAGTACCTCAATTTTATAGGCGTGAACGTGTTTCTCGCGACACGGGCACGTTTTTAATTATCTTTCATTCTGTTTACAATAGTTCAAAAGGCATTTTTTATTTATTTATTTATTTATTTTTTTTTTTTTCTCTCCTTATAGAGTTTCGCATTTCTTTGATTTATTTATTTATTTTCTTTTCTTGTCGAATTCTCTGTTCACACGTAAACTATAATCTTTCTTCTTGGATAAATTTTTTTTTTTTTTTTTTTTTTTTTTCATTCCCATACATATGCTACGTTTCATCGGCACCCGCGTCTTCGATTTCGCTCTTATTGTCATATACGTGTCATATTTTAACGTTCCTTTTACAGATGCAGTTGTACAATATCGCTGAAAATAAAAAAAAAAAAAGAGGATGTTATATACTAACATTTTTCGTAGCGCCATACGTTTATGTACACGCTGAAAGTTTGCAAACACAAAAATTTTATAATACGTTTCGGTCGAGATTCTTTATAATCGCTACAAATTTTTGATGAATTTATTTTGTTTTTTTTCTATTCGAATTTCGCTCTCTCTCTCTCTCTCTCTCTCTCTCTCTCTCTCTCTCTCTCTCTCTCTCTCTTTGTCTCTCTCTCTCTCTCTCTCTCTCTCTCTCCTGAGAACGGATCGTTGAGTCAACTGAGTACTGAACACTGATCACTGTATATATATGTATGGTGCTGCGTTACATCTGTAACAGAAAAATTGAATTTCCTTTCAACAATATATACGTGTATGAAATATGGATATGCTCCAATATCTCGTGTATTGACAATCTTTCTTAAAAATGACGAGGAAACAAATTTTATAACAATCTTTTTTGTAAAACAGTAACGATTTATTTGAATACGTAAAACCTGTTGATCATTTTATTGTTTTCAATCACGATAAAGAAATTTTATTCATTCCGAATAAAAATAACTATTAATTGCATTAATAAAAAAATATCTCTCATTAAGTTACGATGTGTTTATTTGTTCGTTGGAAGCGAATGGAAAAATTTATTTTGTGGTTAATGAATTTTTCGTTTGTTTGTTTCGAGTATATTTTAATTTGTAGATTGTTCAACTCTGATATTGGAGAAAGTAGAGAAAGGAAATGATATTTTTAATCAAAGGATACGAATCTCGTATCAAAGTCATACGATATCGGAATGAAAGGAGTTTTTAGGTCTACCCGGAAACATAATCGCTGTACCTGGCCCATCGCTTTTGGAAGTGTCGCTATCCTAGTACAAGTCTAATAGCATACGAAACTGTTCGCTTCTAATTCTTGTACTTCATTCTTATTCACTATTGAATTTGGTAAATAATTTTGATTTTTTTTTTCTGCTATATTCCTAGCTTCTTTTTGTTGTCTTCTACTATCTGTTAATTAGTTATTCACTTACTGCGTTGTTCATTTGGACCATATCTTTATTTTTTCGGGTCAACGCTGACCTTTTTTTATGTTTTTTTTTTTTTTTTTTTGTCATTATCTACGTTGCATTTTACGGTACTAAATAGTTTTTTTTGAGTAGGAATGGCTAATCTTGTGGTGAGCGAGAACATGCCTATTTTTGGATACTTAGAAACCGTCTCGACATATTCCAAAAGTGATCGGTCCGTTTTTGCTCAATACTTATCCGCCCTTTTAATTTACAGATAAAGTACTGGCCACCCTGGGCGAGGGTACCTTTGGAAAAGTTGTCAAGGTTAAAGATATGCAGATGTAAGTTGATATTGATTGTAATATTATTTGATATCCGAATGTGCAAAAGTACACCGCGTGAACATTTTTATCCTTTTTTTTTTTTTTTTTTTTTTTTTTTTTTTTTTACTTTTCATATATATCGATGTAAACATAATTGTTATGGAAGATTGAAGTTTTAGGACCTCATAAATTGTACAAGAAACTAAATTCATCTGATCTTCTACAGTAATGCGCGTATTTATCGTTAATTTCTAAATTTGTGAACAGTATCTGTATTTGTCAAGATGTCAAAGCGTTGTGTGCTTAAATTCTGGGATAATTCTAGTCGCTGAAAGTTTCGGTTT
Source organism: Neodiprion fabricii (assembly GCF_021155785.1). Lineage (NCBI taxonomy): Eukaryota > Metazoa > Arthropoda > Insecta > Hymenoptera > Diprionidae > Neodiprion > Neodiprion fabricii. The sequence goes on from NC_060239.1 coordinate 11,243,484, forward strand.
CATTTTCTATAAACCGAACGTATTTTTCTCGTTTTCCTCGTTTGTTGGAAAATTATTGCAATGAAAATATGAACATTCATACGCAAACAGGTGCCGAAAATAGATAGACCCGGGATCGCTGGTTCGTGGTTGAAAGACGACCATTAGATATTCTAAAAATACTCGACGAAAATTTCAGCTTTGACCAGTAGAGACACTTAAACAAAGTACGTACCGGCAAAAGAGTTTCGATTATAACTTTCAAAACCACCAATATCTCTTGGATAATTAACTTTGTACATCCGGAATGTATTTCGGAGGGATTGGATTTCACAGTGTTTAATTAAACAACGCTGAGGCATCTGATAATCTTAATTGAAGGGGCTGCCTGAGGCAGAAACCGAGCGATGTATTATCAATTCTTAATTAATATTACAGCGTAGATATTGAGTATATTAATGGTTGTCTAATTTTAATTCGCGTTTCAATTATCTTTGTGTACAGGGATCACGTGATGGCCTTGAAGATAATTAAAAACGTCGAGAAGTACAGGGAAGCTGCTAAACTCGAGATAAATGCTTTGGAGAAAATTGCTCTCAAGGATCCAGAGTGTCAACAGTTAGTAATTTATTATCCTTACATGCTTGCCCGACGCTTTATTCTATTTCTCCGCATTCGAAACAACGGACAATTTCTATAATAGTATATCCAATTGTTGGATTTTCGAATTCTTTACTTCACTTGCTAAACGGTAAAACTTACAAACGCTCATCTTTCGATTTATAAACTGCGTATACACATCACTCATACTTCCTGTTTCGACTACGTATTATTCTTGTTTAGAACGGTGATTCAGTTGAGTTGAATTCTCGGAAAATACTGTCCGATCTACTTTTACTCGTGTGAAAACTAAATGGTTATTTTTACTTTATACTTGAGTGAAATATTGTTTAAAATATTTTATTGTAAATTATATTATATATTCAATCTTTTGTGTTTCAAAACTTCGTTTTCTTAGATTCAAAACTGTTTTAACAGTTGACCTTATGTAATATACACGGCTGTGCCAATTTTCTGACGTATGCGTGGAAATGTAGATTTGACGGAAATCTACAAATTTTATTTAGCGTCTAATCTTCCTTCATTGTATTCGATTTTTTTAAAACTCTCTTCTCTTTACAGCTTATGTGTGAAAATGCTGGATTGGTTCGATTACCATGGTCACATGTGCATCGCCTTCGAAATGCTCGGTTTGAGTGTGTTCGATTTCTTGGTAAGTTGTGTACAGACTATATACAATTTCTTTTGGAAAACGGAAAATGGTGCGAGTTGAAATAACTTTCAATTTCAAAACATTGTACCATTTCAATTTGGAACTATCGTTTTTCAGAGAGACAACAACTATCAACCTTATCCTTTGGATCATGTTAGACACATGGGATACCAGTTGTGCTATGCTGTGAAATTTCTTCACGACACAAAACTCACTCACACTGACCTCAAGCCAGAAAATATACTCTTTGTTGATTCTGATTACGACATAGCTTACAACAACAAAAAGGTAAGATACATATTTGAAAGCTTTCGAATACCATGTCTTTGTTCTGCAGCTAATCGAGTCACTAAAGATTTTGTAATCGTACTTTCCTCATTACTTTTTCATTAGTTTTGAAAAGTGTAACGTCCGTTATTTTCAACAGCCACGTTTAAAACTTTGCGACTTTACCAAGCCACCTTTTTTCACATGTATTTGATTTTGCTACAATTAGAATAAATGAGAGACATTGAACTCTAATTTCATGTACAGAAATGTTATATTTTTAGATCATAAAATATTAAAAATTGAAATATAAGTTTCTGCTACTATTGAAAATTTATGTACAAATTAATTGGTTAATATTTTATTGACATACATTACCCTTTCTACATTCGTAATGTAATAACATAACTAAAGTTGCACGTCAATATGAATTTCATTTCTATGTAACAGCATATGTTCGCCTAACGTATATACATTTCAATAAAAGTTTTTTTTATTCAAGAGGATAGATGTGAGGCGGGTCAAAAGGACAGATATTAGACTAATCGATTTTGGAAGCGCCACTTTTGACCACGAACATCATAGCACAATCGTTAGCACAAGGCATTACAGAGCTCCCGAAGTGATTTTAGGTAAGTTCTTCAACCATATTTTGCATCGTTCAAGATTGATTTTATACATGAAATGTCATGGAAACGTGAACCGAGCTTATTTGAAAAAAATGAATATTCAAATTAACCGCAGGACATGTTACTACTATTTCGTTCATTTTTTATTTCCACAGAATTAGGATGGGCACAGCCTTGTGACGTCTGGTCAATCGGCTGTATATTGTTCGAGTTATACCTCGGCATCACCTTGTTCCAAACGCATGACAACAGGGAACACCTCGCAATGATGGAGAGGATACTCGGAACAATTCCACATCGTATGGCCCGTAAAACTAAAACTAAATATTTTTATCACGGTAAATTGGACTGGGATGAAAAGAGTTCAGGAGGCAGATATGTCAGGGATAACTGCAAACCCTTGCACGTGAGTTGCGAATACAAATTCTCCCCATTCGTTACCTTTTCTTTACAGCCGCTTCTTTATGTTACACGGCTTGAGATCTATCATTTTGTTGCTAGTATATAAGATAATTAGCCAGGTTTCACATCGTTTTATATCGTTACAGCGTTATTTACTCTCGGAAGACAAAGATCACGTACTGCTGTTCAATTTGATCGAAAAAATGCTCGAGTACGAACCTACGCAGCGTATAACACTGAAGGATGCTCTGAGTCATCCATTCTTCGACGCGTTACCTGCATCTCAACGGCTCCCGGACGTCAGAGCTACCGGTGATAACTCCGTTCCAACGCACGAGCGATCTCACTCGTTGTCGCGATGAAGGTAGTGATGGGACCAATCACCGAAGCTAAATGGACACTTTTTCCCGCCAATGATGATCTACAATCCCGAAGATAATATATTACTGATTAATAGCTTGAGAAATTTTTTCGGGTATGGAGCCAAATTTATTTTCATTGTGATTTTTCTAACGATGGAACATCCGTTATAACTTTACCGGGAAGTGTGATGAATATCAAAATGTTATTGATAATCAGAGCATTGTGTAGAAAATTATTTCTCTTCTCTTCGTCCTTTCTTCGTCGCTGTTGTTTTCGTTGATAATGTTTACCTTACGATCACTTGGGGAAACATGAAAAAAAAAGAAAAAAAAAAACGAAAAATAGGAAATAGAACAGCGATGATAAGGGTCTTGGTGCTGGCACGTAAGATCTGGTGTTTACGTTTAGTCGAAAGTAACAGTGTCCCGAAATTAATGTAAATGTTATTTTAAAACAACTCGTGAATCATCTTCTGTAAATTTTAAATATTTTTAATTTTATTAATGATAATAATAATAACGGTAATGTGGTGTTCTATTAAAGCCAGCAAACGTTTCAAGCAAACATAATGAATTGGCGATACTTTATTGTTGAATTAATGACGATAGCGATTCATCACGACGATTAAGGTAATCATAAAATCTGTAAGATTCTGAGAGTAGGGCTACGTATAAAATGATCGTGATGCGAGGATCCGAATATAATGTACAAGTGAAAAGAAGGGGAGAACCAAATGAAATTAGCTTAAAAGAACGGAATAAAAGTTGTATCAAATTGAATGAAATTTCTGTTTCCTTGAAATTCTACCGATTAGGGATTTTTACCAGGAGACGTTGTAGCGGTTGTAGCGTAACGACCGACAGAGATGGCAGGTTGTGATAGTACCTGCCGTTTCGTTTAACAAAACGAAAATACAATTTACATTGTGGTAAGGTTATGTGTACATATATATTACATGAATATATATGGATATATATGTATATATATATACACACATGCATATAGGTATATATTATATACGTGCTTAAGGCAAATAGAGTAACAAAAAATTAGTGAAATGATAGCTAAGCGATCATTTTTTTTCCCCATCATTACGTTTCTTTTTTTAATTTATGAAAAGAACTGAGTTCGCTATCACGATTACGTATACATGTAAATGATTCTTTGTCATTTCACAAACTTCTGCTGACAAATTTTTTTGTCTGGTGCGTTCAATCAATTTTTCAATCATTCAAGCTCCATTTAAGTTGAGAAGCACCAAACAAATGAATGGACTTTCGATTAATACATTGAGAATATGTAAACATTTATAATCACTTGAAAAAATTTTGCGAAACAGGTTCTCTTTTCGCTTTTTGTATTTTTTTTTTTTTTCTTCTATCTCTTCATCGATAACCTGATTCTCACGAAGCAAATTGCATGGAAGTTGAAGAAGTTAGCAAGAATTTGCTTATTAAATTGTCTAAGATTGACTTGCATATTATTCATTATTTGTATTTTTTTTTTTTTTTCTTTGATCAATAAACGACTGAATGAATTCTGCGTTTTAGTTCCAATAATGCGTAGACGATATTGTAAAAAAAACAAACATAAAACAAACTTGTATGTACATGGTGCACACATTGTCTTTGTTTATATACTCTAATTTCTTGTGTAAATGTAAATAATATAACATCATATAAAATTGTGCCCGATTTAAATCATGCAATTTGAACATAATAATAGTAAGAAAAAAAATACCGTTAGCTTCGTTTTGCTACGTTGGAATTTAAGTTTACTGAAATATATTTTCAATCTAAATTATAATTTCTATCTGATTCATAGAATCAAAGATACTTTAATAAAGTTTACAGTTTTAACCGACGAGGCTCACTTCCAATTTCATTTATTAATCGTGGTTGGATAGAAAATGAACGTATCTTTGTTTTTCTTTAATTTTCTTCACGGTCATCCCCGATATTCGTCGTTTTAAAAATGACGATGGCCATAAATGAATTATAAAACTAGTTTTTAAACAGTAATCGTTACTTTATTTTATTTTATCTGTACAACTACAAAAGAAAAGCGGTTGTGTAACATAAGAAAGTTGAGAAAGAAAATATATTGATTAAAAACACAGTCTAATTTACAAGAGTCGATGAATTCTTTTCTCCACATAACATCGGGAGCTTATTATTATAAGATATTATAATTAACGTTCTCTGATTTATCCATAATTTCATCTTACAGAAAACTAATTTAATTTCCATTATAAATAAAATATACCAGTTACAATCGCCTTAATTACATTTTAACAGTATACACGTGAACATTATATACACCTATAAAAATGGGCGTGATCATTAAAAATTGTTGTTCCATTAAAATCAGTATTTTTTTCGTTGCGCGATATTTATTAGGCACATTATTTTTTGCCCACTACTGTGCTGGCCAAGGATATGTCGGGGGTATTGACGGTTTGTACTTCGTATCGTACAGCTGTGCTTTGATGAAGTCCTCGTAAGATTTTGGCTCAGGATGAACCGTCGCAAGTTCTGTAAAACAAAAGTATGAAAGTGTGTAAATAGAAGAGCTCTCCGTTTTCGTAAGCTGAATATTTTCAAATCGAGATTTATGTATTTATTTTCTTGTTTTTTTACCACATTATTGCCGCTCAATTAATTATGATCATTCTTATTGTAAACAAACAAAGGAGCATTGCTCATCCTTGTCTAGAGTCGATCAATATAAATACTTACTGGACTTGTAGGCGTATTCCATTACTTTCACTGCTACCTTGAGCGAACACTCTCGAATATCATTCAGGGGTGGGTACAACCCACCGCTGGCAAGATCTGCATCTGTGACAATTGCAGCGAGGGCGTCGGCAGCGATCAGGAATGTTTCCTCAGGAATGACGCGCATCCCGGCGCACACAACTCCAAGAGCTATTCCTGGGAAAATGTAGCTGTTGTTGCCTTGGCCAGGGTGGAAAGTCTTACTCTCGTAAGTCACTGGAGGGAAGGGTGACCCGCTGGCAAAGATGCATTTGCCCTGTTAGAAAAAAAGAAGGTATTATACCGTACTGCATGTCGAATGTTTTTATACCAAATCATATTCACACTTAGGTACGACATTGCTTAACAATACATAATTCAATGACTTTTTTGTTTCAGGTATCTGGTATCGACAATCAGCCATCTTTGAGGGATTTGGAGTCAGCTTAACTGCAGCAATATTCAAGATATCTAGTCATTTACCTTGGTAGCGATGTAAGCTTGTTCCGCAGTGCACTCAGCTTTACTCGTGGGGTTGCTGAGAGCGAAGATGACGGGTTTGTCATGGTTTTTTCCCATCTCCTCCAGTATTTCAGTTGTGAATGCACCTCCGATGGCTGCAGCACCAATGAGAACTGTAGGTTTCGCAGTCTTTACCACATCGACGAGGTTCCTGATCGGAGCGTGCGTTCTAGCATAGTGCAGCTTGTGCTCCGTGAGACCACCCTCAGGACGATTTTGCACAATTAAACCCTTCGAGTCGACCATCCAGATCTTGTCTTTTGCGTCTTCAACGCTAACACCTTCTTTTTGCATTGCCATGACGCAAAGTCCAGCGATACCAAGAGCGGCCTGTGAGAGAGGCATGGGAAAAATTTTTCAATGAGGCATACGTGTAAGTTACTCAAAAATTCAACGATTTCCCATCATTCTAGAAGCTAGAAACGAGTCCGAACACAATGATGTACCATTCGTACCAATACATTTTAACTGCTCAACTCTATTTTTTATGACGTTCGATTTTGAGCGATGAATTTTTTTTCCAAGTCTATAGTCCCGGGTACAATGCAGGCTTTGACTTTTATCAAAGATACTTCTAGAAGTATTTGTATAAGCACTATGAGATCTTTATTTCGATTCCATAGTATAATTTTCGTCGACTAGGGCGTTTTGAATTTTAGCTGCCAGCACAAGACTGCAGTGATTCTTTTAAATCGTCATCTTTAAAAACAATATTTCTCAGCACCTTGTATTTACGAATAAATGTCTTGGAAACAATTTGATTCGTGGAATTTTAGTTGATGTAATAGTTGAACTTGATCATCACGTTCCTCAGGGTAGTTTGAATTATGTAATGCAAATATTCTACCTTGAAAATGCTAATGACCTGTTGTTCATACTAGAATTATATCGGAAAAACATTCTTCCTAAATTCGCAGTTACATTCAGTACATCCGTGTATGAAAATAGTGATTAAACTATGAATGGATCCATTTCTTCTGATTGTGAGCCAATGGACGAAAATGTTTTTAATATTCAATTCCAACTATGAGCAGGTTTGAACCTGTAGAGAAATTCGATACAAAATAATGCAATTCCTTGCCTCTCCAGCGCCTTGAAAGACAATTGTGTTCTCGGAAAGTTTGGTCCCTGTTACTCTCAAGGAAGCAAGAAGACCAGCAACTGCCACAGATGCTGTGCCCTGAATATCATCGTTGAAGGTACAGTAGCTGTCCCGGTACTTGTTCAACAGTTTGAACGCGTTCGAGTTGCCAAAATCTTCGAATTGTATCAGAGTATTTTGACCGTAGCGTTTCACCACCGCCTGCATAAACTCTTCGATGAATTCGTCGTATTCTTGACCTGTGACACGCCTGTGCCTGTGGCCAATGTACAACGGGTCATCCAGGAGTGACTGCAAGTTGAATGGAAATATGCATTAGAAATTTGTTAAACAAATATATACGATCATATAATCCATTTGCATAACTTTGTTCCAGTGCCGAAGATTGAGAATAAACCTAAAACAGCGCACCTGAGTGTTAGTACCGACATCCAGGGTGATGGGCAGACATTGATGAGGTTTTATGCCAGCCAGAGCAGTGTAAAGGGATAATTTTCCAATCGGGATTCCCATGCCGTTGGCCCCAAGATCACCAAGGCCGAGGATACGTTCGCCATCGGTTACAACGATCGCTCGAACATCGTGCTCGGGCCAGTTCTTGATAACGTCGTAAACGTGACCCTTGTCGTGGATGCTGATGAACAATCCTCGGGGTCTGCGATAAATCAATCCAAATTTCTGGCAGGCAAGACCGACCGTTGGAGTGTAGACGAGGGGCATCATCTTCTCGACATTTTCCCCCAGGAGGCGGAAGAAAAGTCTTTCGTTACGGTCCTAAGGAATGTAAAAAAAAAATAGAGACCGTCGTCACTCAAATCATGCATCGACGTTGAGAAAAGTCTTCAACTCAACCGGGCTACAGAGTTTGTCAAAGAACGTTGTTTTTTGGCCTGTTGCGTAAAGTCTTGGTAGTGTTTACCATTATTTTTTATCACTTGAATCTAGTACTACGCGATTGGAAGGATTTCAATCGGTACAATGATTACGACGTTCCTAGAATATTTACCAGCAATCCAGTGAGGTAGATGTACTTCGACAAATCATCGGTGTATCGGTCCAAATTCAAACGGCACAGTTCCAGCTGCTCGTCCTGAGTCTTTACGGCGGCAGGTAGCAATCCGTGAATGCCAAGAGTTTGCCTCTCCTCGATGGTGAAAGCCATTCCCTGAAAATGGTGTTATAATTTTCTATTTAACACGGGACTTGAGTAATTTGATAAAGTCATATAAAATACCTAATGGACTTTGATCGGAGAACGGACACGTATGTGATTCCATTGTGTCTGAACTATTGTACCGGTGACGTACAGAAACCAAATGAAATTCCGAATCAGTATGTGAATAGCTTAGTGCAAGCAGTACTTATACCCACATAGGTATGTAATGCTTTGCGTAGCCGCGTTCAACCGATTTTGAATTATTAATTCTCGACCGCGTGGCTGCGATTTCATGTCCCTGACATTCAACGCTATGAGTTTCCGGAAAAAAAACAGAAAAAAATAATTTTAATTGCTAAAAATGTGACTCACCGTCAGTCAAACCTAGCACATATTGTATCATCAAACGTTCGCGCGAGAACCTTCGGTCGTTTAATTTCTATTGTGTCTTCTATTAGAAAAGGTCGTCGACCCTTGTGGTGCAATAGTCACGTCTTAAAATATTGTTGTAACAAGTTATACGACAAGGCAAACATGGTGCAGGGGGATACCTTTACAGACATCGTGTCTTGTGGCATTTTTCAATTACTAAGTACCTATCATGTGACGATATAGATAGTGCAACAGTTGAATATTAATTGAGAAGTATTTAGACTTTAATTTCTTAACCGAGTTCCCATATCTAATCGAGTTTTATATTATGGGTAAGTCGTTGCGTAATTGAACTCTGGAGTGTTGTGAAAAAATATCGTATTATCTAGCATTCGGGAGGTAAACAACTTTTAAGAGATAAAAAAACTATACTATTGTCTTAAATATTATTGATTTTTTAAAATCCTTACGTATATATACCTGCATATAGTCATTATTACTTTCCTACTCTTTTATCGAATTTTGTGTAACCAGTGTCTGATGCAACAATGCTTTGTCCGAGATTAAGAATCGGATTTTTCAACTAGGGAAGATAATGAATGACCTTGGCAAAGCCACCGATCACGAAGCATGACGCAAGTCAATTCCACGCGGACGTAACTGAGGTTCATGTATCATATTTCTATGTCAAGCGAGACAACATCGAGACCTCCGAAGCTGAGAGTGAAAGGGTATAGAGCTGGCTTTCACGCTCTGACGTAGTAACATATAACATACGTTTTCGCAGATTTATCGTACCGCTTAAATAAGCTCGGCTGCAGACATCGCGATTCGCCGGAAGCTATTTAGCAATTACGACTTGGTTTCGTATTTGAAAAACTATTTCCTAGCCAACTGTAGAATTAGATTTGTACACCTCGGCCAGCAGTTCGGAAAATAACCGATTTTCAACAATATTTCGTTCCTCTGATACTTGTACAGTTCAACTTCAATTAAATGGAAGAATATCTAAACATTAGTGATTAATTGCAGAGATGCAACAGTTATAGCGAAAAAATGTTTGGATCTTTGCTGTTTACTTGCTTACCGAAGAGTGCAGCTGGGCTTCGATCACCTCAGAAATAATTCCTATACACGTGTTATTTAAGTGCAAAAAATTTATGTAACTTCTACAATCAAATATAATAATACCATGCATCATGCAGGCGAGACTGGAGTTCGTTGATACGCCATGATCTACATTGATCTATACCGATGTACGAGACATCGATCTAGAGCAAGGCCCCACAATCCTCGATTATATTGGCGCATACTGAACGCTTGGACAATTAGCATTTGTCTCACGCTCAATGACATGCAGGTGATATCATAATTCGCAAAGAAACGAGTTTAACGTGGCCGGATGCATAATGGAAAAAATAAGGTCATAAAAAAGGAAAGTTATCTTAACGATTTATCGTTTTTTTTTTCTTTTTCTTCTCAGTGCAGTGCAACGTCATTTTCGTCAACGTTTTCTGAATCTGACTCATTTTTTTGTTGCTTCTTTGGCTTGTGAGAAAAAAAGATGACGGCTGCTAATATGGGGTCACATAGGTCAACGCATGAATTCGATAAATCAGTAAAAATTAAAAGAAATAAAAATCAAAAAACCCGAGCTCGTATTCTCATTAAGGTAAATCGCAACCGCATATTCTGACTATGTATAAGTTCACGACCTCATCCGTAATAGATTCCCACTTTGAACGCGGCACGTTCTCCTATTCATCGCTTCAAACATCTTAAGAGCAATTTGAATCTCGTAATTGTTGACGGATTTTTGCCCAATTGATTTACATCAAATATCAGTCGAGCAAATATAATTAACACTTGATAAATCGACCGGAATTGGATTCGACTCGTCGATTTTTTAAAACTCTGATACCCGTCGTAGAATATACGCTCTATTGTTAGCGCGTTGTAGTTTAGATACGTTTAACAATAAGAGCGTTCCAAAAGTGTGAAGTTTATTCTTCTGATGTTAATCGGCAGCTAGTAAGAAATATTCCAAGTGCAGATTATCGTAAGCGAGAAGTAGAAAATTGCCCCTGGTTAAAGTATTGAAAAAAAATGATATTTAAAAATTGCAGTCAATTCCGATTGTACGTGCTACTAACATCCTTGACCAAGTTCTTGTCCATTATTCCTCATATTTATTTTTTGTGCAATTCGATATTACACGCACCTGCACAGTTCGCGGGATCGACGTTTTGCATGTAAAAGCTTCAATTGCGGTCTGGAAATATTCTGTCAACGGTGTTATTTAACGCTCGAAACAACAATACCAGACAATAATAATTATGTATATGTGAGAACTGTATTAATTAGTTGAGGTGCCTCAGCAGCACTTCGTTATTTATACCTGTGCTGAATCACGTTATGATATAAGTGCCAAACGTAAATCGGACAGCACCCACCTTCCGCCATAGCAAAGCGGAGTATGTAACTAATATTATCGTAGGCGTATTTATGAACGTATATCATTATCCTTATTATTGTACCGACGTTAATCGCTGTAAAAAAAAAGAAAAAAAAAACAACCAGCGATATTACCGGTCTTGCTTCGGCATTTCCTTCGAACTTCAAACTCGGTTTTATTTAATTTAATACTTTTACGTAGCAATTTGGCGTTTTCTGTCGTAACACATATGTTAAATTGAAACGTCGTATCGTGTATAATTATTAAAAAATGTATTCGCAAAATTTATAAAACGATGCCGAGTTTTTATTTCGGTAAAAGTAGGTATTGGATTAAGAGAAAACAAAAAAAAAAAAAAAACGTTGCATTCTTGATGTTACGGTATCTTGACAAGCACGGAAATGATAATGCAGAAGCCAAACGAAAGGTAATTAAAGTTTCAAACAAATTAGACAAATATTAAGGTATACACATACATAATAAAGTGCACGTATGCGCGGTTCAAAAATCAAGAGTCCAATCGATCCTTGAACGTTGGTTCTTTTGGCGTGCGGATGTAGGAATACACGAATGTGGCCAATTACACCTGCGTGATAATATCGGTGGCTGAACACCCATCGGAATTGTTTAAACAGTCGTGGATTTCACGCTGGAAAATACCCGAGGTATTAACATTGAAGTTATTTTTACCAGAATTAAGAGATACGCAGTGCCAAAGCTTTCCAGTATTTCTTTTCTTAGGATTTACCGAATTTGAAGCGATGATCGCGTATGTACGTCACTGATTAATCAAAGAACACGAACAAATTAGTCTAATTAACAATTGCATCTTTTTTCCTTGTGAATTTAATTGTTATTCTTTAAGCGTAAGTTTGTTAACGGGACTAGAATTGGCTGTTGGTTAACTTTGATGAACAGGAAATTCGACTAATTCAATTATTCGGAATGGAGAAAATGATAGGTATATTGAGTGAAAATCATTGTTCGAAATTACTCCACTTTCAGTTGGTAAACTTAGAAATATCCACAAAAATTACGCTCATTTGAACGTTTATCAGAAACATCCTCTGTCGATGCGAAGGAAAGTTAGTTTCTGAAAAGTTATTGAAAACCCTGGAAGTTAAAATCACATTACGTACGTATCTGTTTAAAAATTTACAACAGCGGATTAATTTTCACGGCTCTTACGAAAATATCATCAAAATAAAACTAGTTACAGAAAGCCTGTAATAGAGGTTTTTTTTCTTTGTATTATAGAAAGTTTGAATTCTTCCAAAAGTAGAATATTGAACTATTGAATATATTTTTCCTGTTTGTCAAAGTTCATGATGGAAAATTAGCGTTTTAACCCGATATCGATTCTAGATCAAATCTAGTATCAATCATTCATACGATGCGACGGGTGCATTAGATTAGAGTCAATATTGTTTCAGATACGATCTGTTGGGGTTATCGCGTCTGTTAATAACTCGTTATGCACTGATACCACGCGTTTGATATATGATCGTAATACAGAGATTTCATCAATTGGCAACATATGCCGTATTATTACTATCATCGTCATGATCTTCCACTTTGAAATGCAGACGTCGTTTCAATATTTTTTTTTTTTTTCTTATTTCGGTGGCACGAAGTAGACGTATGATTTCGATCAGATCAAAGATAGAGAGGTTGTTACAAGTCATACTATTATCTATCAAAGGTTTTGAAAATTCATTGACCTATTCAAGTTTATGCAAATTTAAGTACCTCAATATTTATTATCAATGTAGGTACAACTCATTCTGCGGCTTACCGAATTCGAAGATTACATATTTTAAGCAGTGAAAGATAAGACAATTCGATCAAATGCCTTAATTACAGGAAGAAAGGAAAATATGTCATTTCCACTCATTGAATTATCAAGGCACAGATCTGGTTATCTCAATTTCAATTTAGTTAGTTTGTAAAAATGATTCAGTCTGGCGAGTTGCTTGATTCAATACCAGCCTTTCTTGTCGCGATCGAGTGACGTATAGTTTCGAGTGAACCACTTGATGTGTTTCCGAAATTTAGTCAACTAAATACCATTACATTTGAAGTTTATGTATTGTACCTCCAAGTCGCGTGTTCGTTGATAGAAACAATTAGGTACTTCAAATAAAACAAGTCCATGAATCTAGCAAACAAAATATTTATATCGATCGAATGCCATACTTTGTTTATGTGACCGGAAGTTATTTGGATTAACTCGTTGAACCAGTTGTACTAATTTGTTTTTGCAACACCTGCGTGGAAAGTCCATTTTTATGCATCATTTACAAGCACCGAAAGTAGTCTTTTATACACATGTGCGGGAAAAACTTTCGCGCATCGCTAGCGGTGTGAGAAAAAAACCTTCGCACATTGCTAGCGGTGTGCGAAACAGACGGTCGCGCTTTTATCCACAGTTGCGCATTTCGCAAACAGCACCACCGACGGAATAGTTTGTCACTCTTTGCCGTGCTCGACATCGTCACTGAACAGACATCGTGCCGTGGTTTCGTGTAAATATAATCGTGTATGTCGGACTTTCCATTACAGGTGTAGCAAACAATAGAGTTCGATACACGCGCGAAAGTTGGCAATGCCTATCTCGCGTGAATGCGCCACACTCGGCCTTCAACTCGTCTCCGGGTTCGTGCTGCGCCTTCACGCTTGTGCGGATATAGCCACCTTCGCGCACTAGTATGGCAAAACACTATTACGAGGTAGAAGAAACACCGCACGCTTCGAAACGATCAGAGAATATATTCGTCGTGAACATCAGTATACTAGTACTATAAACTGCCACTAGGCGGCAAACTTTCTCGTTACGGAAGCAGCTTCGGAGATGGATATAGAATCGGGTAGTCGGCTGGACGGACGGTTTCGGGTAACGTGAGATAAATTTGACGCCGAGCCGGGTGTAAACAAGGAGAACGTAATACCGAGTTCCGAACGTAAACGAATTCAATATTCGACTACACATAAACAGAAACTATTGACACTCGTTAAATTTATGCTTCTACGTGTACAGCAATAACTGTACGGAGCATTACTGTTTGTTTTCATATCACTTGCGTCGAATAATGCTTTCCATTCGTGTATCTATTCAATTCGAAAGTGAATGAGAGATTCCCGTGATTGAGATTATCCTATAACGTACAATAATCAGTTGCGTGAATTAAAGGTGGCTGGAGAAGATGCAACAAAAATTAGCTACGCCTACACTAACAAGAGCGGAATTTAAATTGTACAGTTATTAAACAATTCAGTTACAAAACCCATTTTCAATACGTGCCATTACCCAGATCTATGTTTCCCGGATAAGGTTAAAAGTGAAACTAGTTAAACATTCTACAAGTTTCTACTACTTTTTACTAAAATCAGTGATATTATATTAATATACCAGGTAATTACTAAAAGTCAACTTAATTCTTCGGTGTGGTTGTGAAATTTTTTCAATGCAGTTTTACCGAAACTAGACTCGAAAGTTTTTTTTTTTTTTTTCTTCTTTTTTTTTATTTGCAATACCTAAAATATATTCCCGCACTAATTAATTTTAGTAGATTTCAAGTGTGATTTCAGTTACAAGCGTGAATTTAGAATTCAGTGTAATATCAGTGGAGTGAGAAATCTTTCGATTTCAATGATATTCCAGTCGTGGAGTAGAAAGTTTTTATTTCAGTGATTTTTCGATGGTACTTTGGTACGCTGTTAATACAATTACAGTGAAAATACAGTGTAAAAAATTCTCAACTACAACGTGAAATCCAAGTGTAAGTAACTTCGGTTCGATTTCGGTGAGACGGAATCTAGCGGTGCTAGCAAGGAAAACGGGATCTACGACTAGGATACCCTTCCGTCGATGGCCAGGAGGGTTTCCGGGATTCGCGGGACGTGCTCCTCTTGCCGAGGTACCAGCGTCCACCAGGTTCTTTCCGTCACGTCGGCCATGATATCTGACGACGAGGAGGTCGCTCGGCCAGGGTGCAGAGGGCTCGTCAAACTTGTCATACTAACAACCTGCAGCCCTGGAGACCGTTGCCGGGGTGAGTTTTCGCTTCTGATTATAAACCGAGGCCCGCATGTTCGATCGATAATAACCCCTTTTCCTGCACATCTTCGTTGCGTAAGGCCAACGGCCACCCTTACACGACCCGACGCCTTACCTTTTTGTCCACCATTCGCATAGCGCGTGCAGCGTTGTTGATTTTTTTTTTTTTTTCTGTACACCGTATAGCGTACGATTTTGATTTTCATTTTTTACGATTATCCAGAGATATACCGCATGTTAAATAATTGTCGAGTATACGAAGCGGTGGTACAATTTTCTGACAAATCGACTGTCGCTAATTATTTTGTAGAATTGTTCTCGCGTTGCGAGGAAAACGCAAATTATGGAGAAAAAAAAAAAACTCAATTTCTGAAACATGTCCGAAACATCTCAAAATCGTCCAATAAGTGTTTCTTTACTCAAATAAAGGCGTTTTGAGTCAATCTTTTCATTTGAAAGTGTGACGGAGTCTTTTAAAGAATTGAACAATTTGCACGATTTTTCACGGCTACTGTGAAAAGCTTGGTAGAAAATTTAACTTTTATTAATTGACGGTAAGTTATAAACTATGTATTTGAGAAAAGGTTTTATCCATGGGAAGATCCAGAATAAACTATGGTATTTTTATTCAATTATATTAAAGTTTTTGGGCTGATTTTTTTCAATATAGAGATCTACAGACATAGTTTGACAAAAACAAGTTATCTACGCAGTAGATAAAAATATATTTGTGTATGTTGGGTACGACAGATTTTCATCAAGGAATGACCGAGTTTTTATCATTTTGTACGTTGTATTTGAAAAACCTTTTTTTCAAATTGCTTATATCTTAGCTTGGGTTATTCGAATTTCCTTAGATACATTTTTTGATACATAGTAGGGATGTTGTTTCGTGATTAATATTATTGGGACAAGTGATATTCCTTGAGATTCTGTTTTTTTTCCTTTAAGTTTAATCATTCGGGTTTTCTACGAGAAATCAGGACAATATTTCAATGCTATACAACCTCGAATTATGTTTTTCCAATTAAAAAAAAAAAAAAAACGTATATTTCTTGCGGCGCATTCAAGAAGATCGAAAAATGAGCCAGGGAAAAGTTACCTAATTTACACGAGTTTTTAAAACAAAGAACACTTTACAATCACAACAATAATGCAGACGAAGTTTTCGTGCGAAATATTAATATTTATTTCAAATTTCTAACGAATCCGAAATATAATGCGTCAACGTTGAAGAATAATAAGAATTTTAAGTGCAATACAGAGAGTTCTGTAATAAGCTTGGTCGGCAATTCATTTATCTTACTATTTCATAAATATGTCCCATAAATTGGTAACGATTATTATTGCTAACGTAGTAATAAATTTATCCGCACTGAAGTACGTACGACGTGCGGATTTTCTGCTACATCACAAATTTTCTGCTCAGTCAGCGTATAGAGAATAACATTGCATAATTACGTAGCTATGTATATACCAACGTAAGATACCTACGTGCACAAGAATACACGCGAGTGTCGTTTGACATTTCTTTTACACCCGAGTTCCTTGAAGTTAAATAATGACACCGGTTATTAGCCACTTTTACCATTACGCGTCGAACACGTACGTTTGAATATATCCACACACGTTCTATCCATGCGGTCAGCTGTTACCTCTTGCATCTTATACCAGCATGGACATAGAAATTTGATGACTTCATTTCGAAACACTTTCGAGACTTGGTGAAATTTTATATTGCGAATTCGGCTTTGCGATTCTGAATGTTCGTGTATGAAGTGTACAGCATGAGCCTGTCCGATGTTCCCTTTTATTTTCTCGTTTTCTCTTCTACCATTTCTCTCTCTCGCTGTTTGCATCTCCATTTTTCCAAATGAATTTTCCAATTCTCTAATCACCGACAGCTATGATTTATGAAAAATGTTGAAATTCCGGGGAAATCTGGGAAACAGCCGACGATGAAAAGTTTTATGGGATTGGTAAGCGGGAACACGTGAAGAAAACGTCAGGAAAAACGCGTGGCACATTTTCTCAAGTCATTTTTGTTCATTATACCTACTGCAGCCGCTTCAAGTAACGTATTTTTTCTACTCATTCGAGCTTTAATCAGACATACTTTAATCATGCCACTTTTCATTGCATAAGAATTAAAAGTGTCGCGGAAATCAATAGGCCGATGACACACGCTGTCTTCAAGCAAACTGGTCAGCGTCGCTTTTTTGTGGTTTTGCATGAAACTGGTCACAAGACGCGTGGAAAATACCATTAATTGTCAGATCAGGTAAAACCCCTCGTACTGTATACGTGACGCTACACGTCACAATATTTGACTATAGTATGTATCAGGGTGTTTCCGACAAAAATAATTCGCCATTATACACCGTAACACACTCTAAAAAGTTCTACGTTACGTGAAAGATCGCGCTCGTTTGATTTTTCACTTTTTTTAAACGCTATTTTGAATTTGTAACGAAACGCGTTCTAGCACTTCAGTTATTATTTCTTTCCTGACATTTACATTCAACCCAAAAATCTCGATCTATAAAACAAGGATATACAAACCGAGAAACTTATTATCCGAAATTAAAAGTTTATAATAAATTATGACTATTTTATGAGACTGAATTAGTAATGAAAAAGCCGTCAGACCACTTTATCAAACGTCAACTGGAGACTTGATATTGCACAAGTTTGAGTCTTCTTCGTGAAGTAAATTGATATTATGATTGCCAAAAGCAAGGAGGAAAATGTTCATTCACGATTACTTTATAAATTCTAAAAAGAATGTATAAAAGTGAAATATCAACCGATCGCGATCTCCCGCATAACGTAGAACGCCAGTCTTTTGCCAGAACCTTTCTTTCGTCCTAAGCAAAATTTTCAGGGTATGCCATGGTGGAAAATCGTAAATCATTTTCTTCCGACCTCTGAATCTAGGAAGCTATAAATTGCCAACTATTTTACCATAGATCATGCGAAGTGTCGGCCCCTAAGCGCGGGTGCATTATACACAGGCATGCATAGGTGCAACAAAACGTATCCGCGATCATGTGTAAATATAGACGACGGTTCTTCGTCGCTGCGAAGTGTCAAGGCGTTGTTCGATCGAGGAGCAAGTTAGGGTGAAATTAGTCCAAACCTTGTTCAGCTGGGGGTTCTTAACGTGGTCCAGGCCGCGGGTCAACCCGGCGCAGACGTCGTCTCCTGGGCCCCGTTGCCCAAGTTGATCACGTTCAAGATTCGACATCGTAGAATCGTGGAATCTGGTCGCTCGACAGGAACTGTCAGCTACGCTGTGGGCTCGAAACCTGCAACTGACGGACGGGCTTTGTAGAAGACGTAGGCATATCACGTCACCCTGATCGCCCCTCCAAGGCGCAGGCGCAAACCGTCCGGAGCTTTTCCTCGGCGTCGCGGCGTCGGCGCCGAGCCGACAACGACATCGTATCCCTCCCTACGTTGTTGGTTGTAAAAATATGTTTTTCACCGCGATTTCTTGATTTATTTCCGTTTTCTTATTTTTTTCTTATTTTCTTATCAGTTACATTGTCAACAGGGGAAGTTGTCTACCATTTGGCTCGCCGACGAGATTTTTAAATATAGCGCCAACGTCCGGCAAAACAATATATCGTTGCTATCGAATGTACTCCTACTCCCCCCCACTTTGATACTTTATCAACGCGCAGAGCACTTGGTGTTGATCAGCTGTTAGTCACTGGTGACTGTAATGAACCCGGCAAACTTCAGACCGAACCGTATTTTTCCACCGCGGTAAAATAGGTTTGTTACTTGCAATGGTCGAACTACGATTTCATGACGAATTTATCGTTCGGCGTAGAATTTTTATACCGACGTATAAGTCGGAGGGTGAATTTTAATGTTTAAAAAAATTCGTGAGGTTTCTTTTTCGACGTACGTTCGTTTAAACTTTTGAGTATTTGTACTGTTTTTTTTTTTTTGAATACATTCTATCATCAATCTGTTGAGCGAGAAAATGCGAGACTCGTGTAAACAGCTGATTAGAGAAAAAAGTAATTCGAAAAAATGTTCTCAAAGATACGTGGCGATTAGATTCGTATTTGAATTCTGTTGCTACTTTTGTACATTGACCCTGAATTTATTTTCTTTTCCTTTTAGAGAATATATTGTTACTGAGATATAAAATTATAATCAAGAAATTGTACGCTGAAGAATGATTCGAACAATTTCAATTATTTATTAGACTTGTTGATCGGGAATCAATTTTTTAACTTCATGCCTGCACAATATCTTATCTTTGCAAAAACGTGACGCGCGAAACTGTCTATTGGCAATACATACGTATACATAAACACAACAGATATTACACGTTTCTAAAAATCCTCTAGCCCAAAAGAAAGTGAATTAGTTAAGGATTAAGCACAGGAATGTTTATTTTTACGTATTTTACGAGCGAACGAAAATCCGACGAACGTTTTTGCCCTTTAATTTGTCGTAAAACTAATTGAATATGAAAACCCTCCAAGACTCGCAAATAATGTAAATTTTCTCGGCTGCAGGGATACGATGTGAGTGGATGAAATCAATTATCACAGTATTGTAAATTCTTATCATCGAGTTATAAGGTTGCCCGGACGACGCCGCGAGAATATCTAATATTTTGGTCAATCATTAGAGCCGGACGTAAGTAATTGTAAAAATTGCCTCACCCATCTTGTCCGCGTTCACTTCTATCGCAAGTCGATTCTTCCATTACCTTAGACTCGCATATATTATAGTTTAAACGACGCGAGAATATTTTACACGAATTATTTATCCGCGACAAAACTTTTCTTGACATATTACGCGTACGAAGCAGTTGATTCAATTGTCCCAATCAGCTGTTACGCCTGTCTTATTCACCGCCTGTCTATGCATGTATGTCTTCCCTAAATCCAACGATCGCGTCCCCTTCGGATTTACAGTGATTAATTAACAGATCCACTTTATTCGGCAACCGCAAGCTTCTTGACCCTGCAGCTGATATTTCTACCGCGACTGAGATTTCCCGTGTTATGCGCATGTCTACTTAAAACACTCTTACGCATGGACTCATAGTACATTACACACGTGTATATATCATGTATACCATCACTTTCTGCAGTTGTGTTCGTAGTTGATTGCGTCATTGCTCGGCTCACAGCTGATCACGACTCGAAAAGACTCGCTTGGACTACGATTTGCATTTGCGTTATGATTCCTGATATGGTTTCGTTATCGGGTCAGCAAGAACTGATGACTTTCAGTTTTAAAGTTTCTCTCTCTCTCTCTCTCTCTCTCTTTTTTTTTTTGTACTATAAATAATGTTTTAACGAAGGTAAAGCCCCGGCTGCATACCTTTACACGTCTGATTTAATCGGTTTGATGAGTGGACACTTTTTACCGCAAGACAAAAATCATTTTAACGATCTATGTAGTCGAATTTCAAATAGACGCATTATTTTTTATTCAATGGGCATAAACATCAATGCTAGAGTGTGATTACGAAGTTAATAAACAATCGCAACGATCGCTTGGTACAGTCAAGTTATTATATTGATTTCAGCGTAAGTATAATTTATAAACAACCGAAATTAGCGACGATGGTTTAACAATAAGTGAAAGTTCTTGAAATCTGTCACTGTGATAGTCCACGAATAGTCGATGAATCGAAGATAGACACGTTGAAACAAATATTTTCACTCGAACCTTTGATTCTCTATCATTTTACTGCTGATATTTGATCTCCCCGGATCCCAATCGGTCGGACTAAAGTCTAAATTAAGGATTCTGAAGCTAATTGTAACAGCTTTTCGCACGAAAGAAAACACTGCGGGGATGATGCACTTTGTTGTGAAAGAATTTTTAATTTTCTAAAGAAGCTGAAATCAATTGTCTCGTAAACTATAATGATATAGTTAATTATGCGAAATAAAATAATCCGAAGAAATGTTAGTTTTTTTTTTTCGAATTTCTGCGGCTCCGATTAGTGGAAAAAGGGCCCTAAATTAGATTCTGAAAAGACACAGTTTTTACACAAATAAAAACAAAAAGAAAAAACTGTGTCCAACCCGTTTGAATTTTTTTGGAAAAGTTTTGGCTAATATCAAAAAAATCCTACAATCGCTTCGTTTAGCTGCTATTTCGACGTAACTTTGCGAGAAGAAAAGAACAAGGAATAAAAAAGTTAAAACCGAGTAACGATAAAATTCTTACGTATTTTCGTGGTTGGTGGTCCTTCGAAGATCTAGTTATCGTTTTGTGTAATCCTGGAGAAAAGGGTCGAACAAATCTACTTTATGAGAAGAGAATTTTCATTCCAAACATTGCGAAAAACCAAGGCCAATCGGTGTTTTAGATTCGAGCTATCGATCCTCCTGTAGCGGTTGCTTGAATTTTAGAAAAATTCCTTCAGCGTGGTCTGTTATTCATTAATTTTCACACTCATTAATCAGTATTTTGGAAATGACTTACGATTAGGTTGTATAATTAAGCTACGATATGCAAAGGAGGATGTTGGATGTTGGATGTTGGTTTGACTGGAATTCTTTTAGTTTTCAATGAACTAGATTAGCCACGTATTATTCCTACCAATTTAGACACGTGTTTAATTTGTAGTTCATAAATTCGAAACAACCAAAGCTAGGACGACCCGATTTTTCGATACGCACATGGTATTAAAGTATACGAACGAGTGATATTTATATCGTAAGTTATATGTATATTATATTATAGAGACGTATGTAATATTTTTTGAGCAATCATTTCTAATCTCCGCAGGTTACGACACCACACGCATACGCCAAGCGAATCTTAGCCAAATTATTGCATCATAGAAGTTTTTGCGCTCGTTTTTCGGTCTTACAGATATCAAAGTTCAAGCTTCTTTTTCCTATTACAAAGTCTCATCTATGCATTGTTACGATTTTCATTTTATAGTGCTGCTTTATATATGCCTCATTTTTATTAATTTTTATTTTTTTTTTATTTTCTCCAACAACCAATTTAGTGGCAACGTAATGCCAAATGTTTTACTATGCTAATTGCAAGATTTCGGTGTATTCAAGCATAAATTTATTTTACAATTTGAGATACTGCGAGGAGAAATTTAACACAAAATCAGCCACGTGCCACAAAATCTTGTTGGTTGATAGCGAAAAAAGAGCAAGTTTTATAGCGTAAAACTATAAGACTAATTTTAATTAATCGCAAATCTCCGCGGCGACGAATCGCTTTAAATCAAAATCACGCGTTTCATCGATGCCACTTTCACGTGGCTGAAAAAATCGCACGATTGTCAAACCAATCGTAATCGGGCAACAGGAGAACGCGAACCGATCTCACATGTTACGCGTGTGATTTGCAATACCGCGTACAGATACTATAAGCATTAATAGCTTCTTGCTGTAAATGGGCCTGAAAGAAAGTAAAAGCTGTCGTTATGATTTTTTAGAAAAAGAGATTCGTCGAAACAGCCGACATTTTTTTACCAGCAGTTCAATTATGGGATTATTTTTGCAATACGGAAACACAAAAAAAAAATTCACAGAATAAAAAAATCAACGATGGAAGAAAAGTATACGTTGTTAGTTTGTCGATTGTTGTTAAGTGAAACAATGAATGGTTTCACTGTGCGAAGTACGAGTAACAGATTATAGCACAGAGAATATTTGACAAGTACAACCAAATTCTTTCTTAATTTGAAGTATGGTACGGTTTCACTCTAAAACGAGGTCGGCTGAACGGAAAGTATATTTTTACTCGTTGCGTTGTACGTATACAGAATTAGGACAGGAAATTGCGCGTGCAAAAAATACCGGTTGAAAAACGGGAGACGGGTTCGTGTTCACGCGAATGGATGTAAAGAGCCGTGAGATTTCGTAACTTGGTGAAAAAATGCTGACTAATGATTTCCACCGAATGTGTAACGAAACGACGACGGAAGGAAATGGTGCAGCTAACGGCTTCGATTGGTCGAAAATCGCTTCTAAATTTTCACACGCAAATTTACACCACATTTCCTCAAATTTCTCGTATAAAATCTACGCCTTTAATTTTTTTCCCGTACAACAGCCATGCGAGTTAATTGTTTTTACGCGGTGATAATTCCCGTGGAGCGCGAGATTCTGCAGGTGTGAATTTTCGTCAATTTGCATTATTTGATAATAGGTAAATTCCGACTTTGGGGAAATCAACGATCGTTCTTGTCGCGTCACTTGCGGTATATTATCGACGAATGTAATATCCTATATATATATATATATATGTTATAGTAACGTGTATTACATCAACAATAATAAAAGCTGATTATTTCAAGGGTATAACCGATTTACAGATGGCATATATCAATGTATGGATAACGTAAGAACTATGCTGGATGTTTTTTTTTTTTTCACCTTTCAAGTTTTCATACAAAGCCGATTTAGAAATATCCGTTAAGTATGCGGAATACACTTGGAAGACAGATATTTGCCTTGGGAAATAATACGTAATACATTGTTCTGTTGACAGAATGTAGGAAAACGATTTTTCGAATTTTCAGAGATATCGTTTGTATAGTATGTATATTATAATTTTTTTTTTTTTTTTTATATGGTATCATTGACTTGTCAATTACACCCGAAAATGAATGATCGGAGAGATGATGAATTATCATCTGTGTACTCCTGTTACTTAACAGCGTAATGGGACTAATCTGAAAAGTTTTAATTTACACAATAATATCAATATATCGATCGTACAAGTATCGAAGGATCGGCGATAACAGTGAGTAAAAATATAACCAATTGTAACCGTTGAATGTAATTATTGCCGTATAAAAATTATCTCTATGAAGAAATGAATTAGTTCATTAAGCGAGACAGGAAGATTACCATAATCTTGAGCTGTGAAAAACAATGTCTTGCGGTTATTTCTTTGTACATAATTCAAATATAAAATATGCGCGTTACATAGATGTTTGAAAGAAAGTATAAGAAATCTCAGTTATAAACATAGAGAAAATAATATTATTTGTCATGACCTCAGCTTATCGCACGTTATTATTCTATACTAAGGCCAAAGAAAACTGAATGTAAATATACAGACCGTAAATTGAACGTTATTTCACAACGAGCGAAAACAATCCTTGTTGGTTTTTTTTTTTTTTTTTTTTTTTTTTTCACATCACAACCACTCGACCACGACAATGCATGAGATTCTAAATTATCCGAAAGTATCGTCGTGGATTGAAACGTTCGACGATTACATCGCATGTCAGCTTGTTGTTTAATTATCTAGTATTTGGTATGCAAAGTAATTAATTAAAGTCAATTATGAACTTGAAAAATCACTCCCTCCTGACGCGGATCTATAATTCGTGGATCTATAATTACGTACATCGCTTTCTCCCGAGTATCGCGTACAGGAAATCAGTGAGCGCTGACCCGAATGTGTCGAAAGGGGAAAAAAATAAATAAAAATGTTGATACGCGACGCGTCATGTGTAAACATTTATTATTATATACGCGATATTTCATTCCCCCTGCAAATTTCTTTGCAATTGTTAGCTAATAGTTCATGTTAAAATCTGCCTTAATTTTATTAGTCTTAGTAGGTGGACCCGAAGTTGTTAGAAAAAATAAGAAAAAAAAAAAAGAATGCTAGACCATCTTTATTAACTCCGGTAAAATAATTTACCTCGCGGAAAAAAACGGACTCGTTACGTTGGAAATATTCAAGGTATTATCTGGTATCCGAAATTGTACAAGTCATTAGTTTTTATCATTTTTCTTTCTTAAATTTACAGTCTCGGTAATCGAGAAACTAAGAGTACAAAGTTTTATCGTTGTTCTTACTAATCACAAATATGTAGAGTATAGAGGCTGATAATTGAAAATTTCGGGCACCTTATAACAAATTGAACGTCCGTCATAGCCAGTGATAATTATTGTTTTACTACACAACTTTTACTCACGTGGTTATCTCCGAATGCCGACAAGTTCCACAATTATTGTAGAGATTCTTAGAGTCCTTTGAGTCCTTTGAGTGGATACCGCCCATCACGTTGAACGATGTCACGAGAAATGGGAAGAAGATATTTTTCCAACAATCTCTTGTAACAATAACCGTCAAGCGAGTGCTACTCTTGTCGCAATTGCTAATTATTCGAGAATATATTTCAGCTTATCCATTCGTTTCACTTTCGATCTTAGCACGCGTGTAGTAATTAGTTTAACAACTTTCGATAGTCAATCGGATATTATACTCGGAAAATTTATCGCAATTCTTACACTTTTGATTCTTTTGATTCGCGCATCGACCGCTGATGTACGATTTCCACTTTTCGCAGGCTGATCGAATAACTCGATCTTGCTCCGAGGATGAATTTAGGAATTTGCGGCAGTACGCGACAAGCTTCACCGAATTGCGAACATGGACTGGGAGATTGTTTGTATCGCCGTTGGCTTTCGTTTGTTGGCTGATCGTTTAATAGAGACGCGAATGGATGGAATCGGTACGATTCTGGATCCAGCGGGGAGTTCGTAGGAAGTGGAGGAGATCTAGAATCGTTATTGCACGTTACTTACGTATAACGAAAATACGGCCTCGGCCTGCATTGCCGTTCAAGCTTTAACAAGCCAAGCCTTACAATAGCCTCTACATTAGAACGAGATCGCCTTTCTCCTTCGCAATTAGCCTGACACCTTGTCGAAACCGCGATTATCATCGTTAGATATTTATTTACAAGTCTTTGAAGCGTTGCATTCTATCCGCGAACGCTCAAATCACAAGATACATTTTCGCTGATAAAAAGCACGAGTAAAGATGACAGAAAATTTTTTTCCAAGCATTCGTATGATAATTGACATTATAAATTGATGATAACGTTAATGAGGAGCTCGAGATACATCGAGTGTACGAGTGGATTGCAAAATAATGACAGGAAATAAATTGAAGGATTTTTAAACAAGACTTATCTTAAACGAGAGCTTATTAATGCGTTGATAAAAAAGGCCAGGGGCTAAGAAAATGCGCCATAAACCTGAGGGGGTAGAGTGAATGTTGATATGGAGAAAATACTCGATCGACGAGTAGAAAAAAACAATGAAAAAAATAAAATGTACGATAATTTTTAAATATAATTAGTTTAAATACATATGGGACATTCCACGCCAATTCGACCTGGGTTTTACCCTTGACCTCTCAGATTTGGCGCGCGATTTTTTCTATTGTTGTTCTCACTTTGAAAGGTACTACAATTTTTAGAAATGTTCTTCTCGAACGACCAGAATTAAAAATTTGAAAAAATTTTCAAGCTTGGACCCGGAATGGCCCGATTTTCCCTTCTTACTGTTTTCAAGCTTTTTCCGAAAAAGGACGTAGAAAAAATTAGAAACGAAAGTCATTTTGCTATGGATGGCTGCCGAAACATTTTTATATGTATATCACATGGGATTTTTGAAATTTTTGCCAGATTTTTCGGAACCATTTTACCATTTGAAATTTTTTTTATTGGCAAAATAAAGAAAAAAATCTTGCGAAAAACCTGAACAAACTTCCAAATATCCAATGTGACGTACAAAAATGTTTCAGTAACCATTCATAGTAAAATGATTTCCGCTTCTAATTTTTCTAACGTTTTTTTTTTCGGAAAAAGCTTGAAAACAGTAAGAAGGAAAATTTTGATATCTGACACAGGATTGCTCAGAATTTTTTCAAATTTTTACTTTTGTTTGGTCGATAAAATCGTTTCCAAAAATTGTAGAAAATTCACGTTGAGTCGAAAAAAACGAAAAAAAAGCCGAGCACCTTTCAAAGTGAGAACAATCATAGAAAAAATCGCGCGCCAAATCTAAGAGGTCAAGGGTTAAATCCAGGTCGAATTGGCGTGGAATGCCCCATATATAATGCCAGTGCATAAATATTGCTTGAAAGGAAAATATCTATGCGTTATAATAATAAAAGTCATGTTTCGTACTGATTAGATTTTACAATTACAGATTAACAATAAATATTATAAATCTATAAATATTTTATATGTATACTTACGTCGATGCGGACCAAATGAAACTCTGGGATAAAAGTTGGGATTCGTTTTCTTTTTATTTTTTTATTCCAAACGACGTAACGTTACTTTCGGTTATTACTCTTCACACGAATTTTGAAAACACATCAATTGAACGTTTGACAATTCAAATGAAAATTTTCAGCCGGAACATATTACCAGTGAGAATGATCATTGCGTAATAATTTTTCTAGACATTGAATTCATTTTTTCACGTGCACTTGTGTTATTCGTAAATAGTTTTGGTATACGGTCTTTGGCTGGCATTTGCACCGTTATGCTTAAATTTATTATACGTATGTTTTTAATACACGTACATAAACCCTACGGGTGCCGTTCAAAATAATTTACGATCCATTCCCTCTTTTTATCTCTCTTTCTCTTTATCTCACCATCACATCACGTAAGATGTTCGTGTATAATATACAAACGGAATTAAATAATTTATAACTTATTTTTTTCAATAAAAATAAGGATAGTAACGCAGTATACGCATATATGTTGAGTATATACGTTTACTCGCTTGCGGATGATTCGATAGATAGCAGTTGTTTTTTTTTTTTTTGTTTTTTTTTTTTTTTTATGATGATACACACATTATTACATGTATTATATTTATTACATGAATGTGTCGATTAAATTTGTGTATAAATATAATACGTTTACGGCAGTATCTTTAAGGTATATTATTATTATTATTATTATTATTATTACTATTATCAACTTTCGTAAAATAACTTCAATTTCAATTGATTTATTTTTCATTTGTAATAAGACGACATGAGGAACCTCTGTGCATTTTATTTCACAATTATTGGTGTTTTCTGTTTCTTCGCTTTTCAAGTATACGGCCGACAATTAAAATTAATGTTGTTACATACTTACAATGTAATACAGTACGTTAACACGATATTGCGTTGTTACAATATGCGTATGTTTTAGAGAAAATACTGTTATTTCAATCGCGATTTATATCGCACAATGATATACAATGAAGCACAATGAAATTGCTTTTCAATAAATTTCCAATCAACAATTTTAGACAAAAATATATCTGCATTACTTTAACTTACACAAGTCATTCGTATAATAATGTTACAATCATTATAGCGTATATGAATACTGTTGTTTTACACGTTGGAAAAAAAAAGAAAAAAAAAAAAAAACAACTAAAGATAATTAAACTAATTATTCCTCATCCAATCAACATAATACTGGGGTTTACGTTTGTTTTTACTTTTTTCGATTTGAAACAAAAAAAAAAAAAAAATCAATCCTTTCTTTATTTTGTTTACGTTCTTGCTTTCCTGTTACAAATGTTATCACATCTGCCTGTATAGTTGCTCCAGAGCAACTGTACATATTATATGTATATACATATATGCATATATATAATATATATACAAATATTATATAAAGGTATTTTGAAATTGTCGGTTCAGATCCTTATGCAAAAATTATACTTTCGTTGACGAAGATATTTTTTCCTTCCTCATTTATTTATTAAATTATTTACTTAACAAAATTTATATTACTCAATATTTTAACACGTGGCATCGAAATCAACGAGGCATGAAAATATCGAAGATTGCAACTTTAATACAACTGGGCTCCAGGCTCGTGGTTGTTTTTTTTTTCTTTCTAATTCTTTGTTTCATAATTATTTTCGCAATGCATTTTTAAGTAATATTGTAACCAGCGGAAGGGTTACTTCTTTTTCTAAATCAACAATAAATAATGATAGCTTATATCGACGTGTCGATCATTCGTACGAACCCGACACTTGACAAGAATATATACATACATATTGATATATACATATATGTATATATATATGTATATGTGTGTGTTTTTGAGTACGTATAATCTATGTATTCGTTAGCTATTGTTATTGTATCTACCGTTGTACCAACAATCTATATGGGTATAGTTATTTTTTTCGAAAATATTAATTTCGCTCTTTAGTTTATTAAATTAGTCACACGGTTTATACGTGACGACATCCGGTCTTTGGAATCGCCAACACCTTACAATCTGTTGAGGGAAAAAACAAGAACACAGCATGGTGTTAGTTATTACGGGGTTGGTCTAAACTACGAAAAAACTTTAATTTGCATTATGACTATGAAAAATAGACACTGCGATGATTTCTCTAACTCGATACATAGGCCAAGTGATTCGCAACGAAAGTAAAACGTGACGAAGGTTTGTTTATCGCTATCAGAAACGATGCAAAAATATTTTTTTAAATTATTAACATCTGTCGAATATTGAACACAACAGTATTGTGTATGTATACAGCCTTGATTACTTATAAAATGCTTACAGCGTTTGCTATGTTTTGTTATTGAGAACTGTGTCACAGTTTGACTGATTCTTTTGCGTTGCAAAAATTTTAAGTTTTCTTTCAAATGGCTAATCAGATATTGCTTGATATAATCAACTGGCTGTCAGGAAGGAACGAAATTTTGAATTTAGAAGAAGTGAATACTCGTGTGCAGATAAAATTGCAGCGAATCATTCTACAAGTTTATACACATGATGTCGTTTAAATTGCTTGACTACGTAAGTGTGGCAGTATTTTC
This sequence comes from Neodiprion fabricii, assembly GCF_021155785.1. Taxonomy (NCBI): domain Eukaryota; kingdom Metazoa; phylum Arthropoda; class Insecta; order Hymenoptera; family Diprionidae; genus Neodiprion; species Neodiprion fabricii. Next base: position 11,273,445 of record NC_060239.1, read on the forward strand.
ATAGAAAAACGACGAGAGGATGTACGAATGTTTGTTAAGGTGTAATTTTGTTCGTTGAAAGTATTGTATTATACCATATGCAAGAAAAAATGGTCACGCGATAAATAAATAAATAATTATATAACTTATTTGTCTATCCTTTTTCCCCGTGCAATGCCACAGGGTTAAGGATTATAGGTCATTCGTTTGAAGCTGACTAAAATGTTTTATAAATAATGCTGTCGCGTACATACCTATACGTATATGAAATAATACGTACACGTCCGTTAAGTTGTCAATTATTAATTATGCATACACAGATATACAATACATAAACATATCTATACATTTTGAAAATTTGAACTAAAGGACGTTGTAATAATACTTACAAAAGAAAATTTTTGCAACCTATAGATGATAGCCAGGCTAATTAAGCGGAGCATGCATCGATCGCTTCTCTGTCTATATTAATCAAATGATAAAAAAGTTTTGCGACCTCTCGAGGAGGTTTTTTAGTATACTGTTAATTCTTTTTTCAGCAATACATGGATGGGATGAAAAAAGTTATGTATTAAGATTAGAGCTGGGATGAAGTTGGGAGAAAATTAAGGGGGCGAGAAAAGGATTTGAGATTGGTCATCGATTTCGAGTGTCAAAGTGGGTAAGAAATGAAGATACGTAGAAATAAAATAAAATCTTCAGTCGTTATTGATGGACGTTAATACTCGTAAAATTATGATGCGATTGATGAAAATATATGTGAATTAGAATTAATAAGTGAAGATCACATGAATTTGGCGTTATTTGATGGAATTTTTCTTTTTTTTTTTTCTTTTTTTGTTGCTAGTTATTGCATCACGTTCCAAGTTAGCACGAAAAATCCATTTATCATCTTTTCATCAATTCTAGTTTTGTCAAAATTATGACTAGGACTAACTGTGGTAAAATTTCCTCGAGGTAAACTTGCTTTGAACGTGCAGGTAGACGGTTCATTCGGATGTGGTCCGTTTGTATAGAATCTCATTCATGATTCATGCAGGAACGCTTATTCGCACGCCAATAATCGGGTAATCGAATACGATGAGAACCCAACCTTTGTATAACGAATAATCGGCTAATATTGATAATCGTCATTTAAACTATAGTCCAGCAGTCGGATTTTGTTACAGATGTTTCAAATCATGATGGATTTTTGTATTTTTTCTGAAAAAAGATTAGTCAGGCTATAGCAGAGTTTTTTTTCTTTTTTTTTTTAACTTTATTTATTTTTAAATGTTTTTTTTCTCAATTGCATTTTTTTTTTTTTTGTTTGTTTGGGCAAGTTTTCTTTTTTGTTTTTCTGGCGGATTTATCGTTACTATAGATCGTAGTATTCTTTAAGCATCTTTAGTGTGTTACTGTACTGTCTGTGAAACAGAAGCATAATGAGAATAGTGGCAAATTTAAAAGAGTACAAGAAGAAGTAAAGGAGACTCAAAGTATTTGTAAACAGGAAGCAGAGATACCGCTGTTATTTTGTGCCGAAATCCTTTTTCTCATGGTCCATCGAACAAGGTATTCGAAAAAGAGAAAGTGCGGATAGAGAAAAAAACAAAAATAAGAATTTAAAAATATTACGCAAACTGCTTAAAAATTCTTCACTACAGGACTTTTCGAGGAACCATTAATCGTGCAGTCTTACACGCAAAATTAAAATGAGAACTGACAAGCATTTTTTTAGCAGCGATATGTATCAGAGCGTGTGAAACAATGACGAAAATTGAAAATACGGGCAGAAAAGATAAAGAATGTGATCAAGATCTGGTAATGAAAGTGAGGAGTATTTTTGGATAATAGATACTAAAGCATCAAATTTGAATCATACTTCTTAGACTACGCTGTAAAAAATATAGGTAAAACCTACGATGCGCAATGTTCTATGTGTTGTTGAACTGTAAACGTGCAACGTACGCCATAACGATAAAAAGAAAAAAAAAGATTTGTGTCTATGAAAAAATTGGATGAAAAACTTACTGTTCCGGAAGTACTCGAGGTTTGGCCGAATCACCGGGCCAGTCGTACATATTTGCTAGAGGACTGTCGTATGAGGCATCGTACATTTTGCTAACGATAAAATTTCGCATGTCTTTCGGCTCCGGATATTCGCTGGCTAGGCCACCTGTAATGAATAATGAATCTCAAATGGTAACGAAGCTCACGCGTCTCACTGATAATTAAGTAGGTTGGTTGGCCGGAAATAGATAAATTTTATTCATTTCATTGCGAGATAGTCGTGCGTTGTGTATTTATCAAATTTTTTTATTCGTAAGCTACGAAGATCTGTTTAAAAATACAAAAATTGGCAATACTAGAATTATAAAAGTAGCTTAGATATCGATGCTTTATTTCAATCGCTTTAAAATGGTTAAAAAAAACCTGTTAGATTCGTTCGGTTTCACGATACGATGAATTGCTTTATGTCGGAAGAATATTTTTCTTTAAGTTCACTGAAACACTTTGCTCTATCATCGTTAAATATTCAATTTTACAATATTGCACCGATATTGATCGTGATCGCTGATCAGCAAACGGCAATATTGAACGAAGAAGTGATGAGTGAAAAGAAAATCTGTTTCAATGACTTTGTGGAAAAGTAATCTTACGAATGAAACGAGCCATCGGGGTGTGAAATAGAATTATAGAACGAATCTACTGGAATTTCGACAATTGTGAAGCAATTTGAAACGAAGCATCGATAACTGAACTTTTGTTCATAACTCTAGTAGTTCCCTATTTTTGGCATTTTAAAAGAAATGTCTTATTGTTAGTACCTTACGGATGTGATAATTACGACCGCCTCGTATTCAGATTAACAAAAATTGTCAATTTCTGACCAATAAATCTCCTTAAAAACGACGAATCGTCGACCAACCGATTACTGACCCTTTTTGTAAGCGTATTCGGCAATCTTTATCGCAATTATGATCGAACACTCCTTGATGCAGCTCAACGGCGGATACAGACTTCCCAGTTCCAAATCCTCGTCTTTAACGTGGTCTGCTACCACCTGGGCGGAAATGAGGAACAGCTCCTCGGTTATGTGGTGACAACCCGTAGCTATCACACCCAAAGCTACACCTGGGAATATATAAGCGTTGTTCCCTTGTCCCGGCTTGTAGATTTTTCCGTTGTAGTTCACTTCCCCGAACGGCGATCCTGACGAGAATACACAACGACCCTGAAAAAGAGGTAGTTGAACAATTTCACTGCTCTTCTTCGAATGCGAACAGCATCATAGAGTACTTGAAGCTTATAATCTAACAAGTAGAGTTAAAACTATTAAAAAATGTGACATAAATAACCGGTTAGTGTAATTGCAGTCATCGATGGTCTGTTTGTTTTTTTTTTTTTTTAGTCAAACCAGGCCTTTATATTCTTTAATTTTTGTCGTACCATTACCGAATCACTGCAACAGTCACGATTTTTGATAATATTTACTATACTCGTTTTCACGTTGTACGGAGAATTTTATACTTATGACTATGTAGTAACTACAAATAGACACTTCTCATTAATCGTACCATCTGTCAGTCAGCTTATGAAAATTCTGTTCCCCGAACAAATCAAACTATCCTAATAATGTATTACAATTGCGAAGGTTCGACTGTGTCGAAAGGTGCAAAACGAGAAATTATCACCTCGTTCGTATGCGGTACGAAAATAGCATGTGCCGTGATACGATTTAATTCTCATACATTTTCACTCCCCAGCAACGAATTTGCACGTTAGACAAACGCTTATCACAAGCTAACGATTCATGGACTATTTTAGTAGGAGATCAGGAGATCTTATTTTTCCTTAAAACTTGACGTGAAATTTTGAAATTCTTTTCTGACGTTAACAAGTTTGGAGAGTTACGTGAATCAGGATCCTTTCGAAATCAATCGCAATCCGAGAATCACTTAATTCTGCAGAATCAGTACCCAAGTTTTTCGGTATCGATGAAAAAGTAGAATGCTCATAAAATAGAAGGGTTACAACTGTGTCCTATTTTTTTGTTCTATAATATTTTGGCCAAATTATAAAGTCTTCGGAATAAATGAAGAAACAAGAAAAACTACAGAAAATAACAATTGGATATTTTGAATTTCTACTTTGTCACCCTTCTACATTACGATTCTTTTTTCAACTTTGGACTCATTAAAAATTCGATATCGTGACTCTTCGAGAATTCGATGTTTGGCCATTTTAACTTCCAAGCTCCACCCGAGTTACTTTATCACAAGAGTTTATAATTTTTCGTCCCAGTAAACTCGGAAATTGTTGGATAAACGGATCAAGTTGATTAGAGAAAATTACACATTTGTAGTGAAAGTCGTGCAAGTTTGTAGCATTCTTCAATTCAAAAACTACAAATAATCGCCAAGCTTCGTCGATTCGAGTTGAATAACGGATTTCTCAGAACTTTGTTCACGATACTTGATTCGAGAATTCTGCAATGGACTTTTATACAGAGACTTTTTCCCGCATCGGAATACAACCCACCTCCGTGTTTTCGTAAGCTTGTTGAGCGGTGCACTCGGCTTTGCTCGTCGGATTGCTCAGCGCAAATATGAGGGGTCTTTCGTTGTTCTTGGCCATTTCTTGAAGCACTTCCGGCGTAAAAGCACCGGCAGCTGCCGACGCGCCTGTGAAGAGAGCGAAACGATTTTGACTTTAAAGAGGTTTTCCTGTCTGTCAAAGGGCCCGAAAATCCTTACCGATAAGCACCGTCGGCTTGATCTCCTTGACAACCTCCAGCAAGGACTTCATGACCGCGTGATCCTTAGCGTACCAGGCTTTGTGACCGTCCAGGTTTCCCACGGGCCGATTCTTCACCAGGAGACCGTCGATATCCATCATCCAGATGTTGGCTCTCGCTTCTTCTTGGGTACATCCGTCAGCTTCCATCGCCTTAACGCAGAGATCCGCGATTCCGATGGCTGCCTGGTGTAATTCATCACAAATCACGAATCAGAGATTGTTCTTTCAGAACATTTCACAGCTTTGGTATATAATACAAGTGGTAAAAATTTTGAACAGAATAACAAGCATCTCGAAGCTAATTCTTTGAAGTAAATGTGAAAATTTTAATACCAAGTCACTAAAAAATTGTGAAGATCTTTAAAAAGACAGAAGCTTGCGCAAAACGTAATATAGTCTCTACCGAGGATCAATCGGTTTGGTTGAAAATAATTTGTCTAGAATTTTTAAAAGAAACACGTTCATTGGTCTAATATATTCCATATGGTTTCGGTATTTATTGTTCGCAAACGCGTTGTACGAAGACAACGGTTTATAAGGAGGAAAAATTAACCCGGAAACCCACCTCGCCAGCACCCAAGAAAACGAATTTATTATCACGAATTTTCCGTTTGGTGATTCTTTTCGATGCGAGAATACCAGCAACCGCGACTGCGGCGGTTCCCTGAATGTCATCGTTGAATGTACAGTACTTATCCCTGTACTTGTCCAGAAAACGGAAGGCATTGTGGTTTCCAAAATCTTCAAACTGAAATTAAACATCATTGTCAAACGTCGGAGATATTCATTGAGAAATAATAATACACATGATTGCTACTAAATTACCTATAGGGTCGATAATTTTGCAGCATTTTTGGTCAAAACCTGATTGTCGACGATACAGATACTAATTCGTTTTCGAATTCAAAGCTCGCGCAAGGCGAATTAAATTACTAAGAGACGAAGTTTGAAATATTCTCTTACTATAGGACTACCTAATTTCGCACTATTTGACCGTTCGACTCTATTTTTATGTCCAAAAATGCAAGTTAACGAACCAATTTGTGAGGATTTAGAATTCTCAATGTTTATTTCAGAATAAATCGTCTGGGCTGTCTGAATAAAAAGTTGAAAAAAAAGAAAATTGTAAAGATCTCCAGCAATGTCATTTATGCCAATGATCGTGAAAACGAATGAAACAACACTTCTATCGTCATTAGAATGAAATAAAAACACCAGAGTTCAATCATTTCGAACGTTCCGAATAAAACCTCCTCTCAAATTGTTGATAACTTGAAATGGTGTTATTATAATTCGTTCAGATTCATTTCCGTTACACAGTAGCGATGTTGTTTGATAAAATATATGGAGATTTTCGACACGATTATTTCTATTTTCCCAACTTTTTCTTGTTGTTCAGACAGTCCCGCCAATGCGTCATTAAAATCACGGAACAATACCGTATCTAGGTCGTAAAACGAGTTGATTCGGTTTCTGTTCAGTGTTCGAACGATCGAAATCCACCCGTGCCTTGGAAGTTGATAAAAATTTTATGCCAAACTATACCTTAGCCGTGACAGTTATTACTGACCTGGATGAGGACATTTTGTCCGTATTTCTTGACGCATGCAGCCATGAATTCATCGATCAGTTCGTCGTACTCGGCGCCTTGTGATCTGGGCTTGTTGAGACCGATATAGTGCGGATCATTTCTAAGCTGTTCGTTGTTTGTCCCGACGTCGATTGTGATCGGTAAGCATTGGTGTGGCTTTATGCCGGCCAACGCCGTGTACAGAGCCAATTTTCCTACGGGAATTCCCATCCCGCAAGCACCCAAATCACCCAATCCCAGAATTCGCTCACCGTCAGTCACGCATATCGCCCGAACGGCTTGCTCCGGCCTGAAGGAAAAGGTGGAATGAAAAAGTGTATCGCAACTTTTCGCACAAGTCACCCACGACAGTTTTTATAACAAACGGACACTGAGAAAAATTTCATTTGTTACAGTAACTAGCAAAATTGAGTAAAACAGGTATCGTTAAAAAAAACTGTTTGAATATTGTTGGAATTACGAAAAACGAGGTACGCGTAAAAATTTTGCGCTTTTGTCGATCATTTTTTGGTAATTGCAACGCAAAATCAGTTTGTGAGGTTTACTCTATTTTTTTAGTTAAGTAAGGCTTTAACGTCAATTTATTGTTGCACAAGCATTTAATTTTCGCAACTTGCAAGAAAATATAGTAACAGTACTAGACCCTCTGGTAACAGTTACATTTTGTACCTAAAACTATATTTTTCGATTGTGGTAAAAAATGAGAATAATAGGACTGAGCGGTAACCGGAAATAAAAATTTCTCTCAGTGAATGAAAAGTGGTCGAGTGGTTTGCGTGGCAGTTTTGTGGGACGCGACTGGGCAATTTTTTCTCCCTAGGGACGAAAACGAACTCCCATGGGCTGAAAGTAAATGAATCGTAGAGTTCGCACGAGCGAACCTATCTTTACAACACTGAGATGAAATCGATCATTTTCCTCCCTCTAAACTGCTACGCAAAGTCCCACTTTTCATGCGCGTTAGTGATAAAAATTATTCACGAAACAAGGTAAAAGAATTGACAACTATTGGCTGGGACAATCTCTCTTCTTACATAATCCTCCTCAACTTCTCTCCGAATAATCGATCAGATTCTTGAATCCGGTGCTTGAACGTTTGATGAAAGGGGTGAAAAAGCAACGTCGTGGACGAATAAAAGTGCGTTACTAACCAGTTGTTGAGAATCTCGTATATGTGACCCTTGTCGTGGCAAGTGATGAAGAGACCTCGGGGTCTTCGGTAAATTACACCGAATTTCTGACAGGCAAGTCCCACGGTTGGTGTGTAGACTATGGGCATCATCTGCTCGATGTTTTCGCTGAGAAGACGAAAGAAGAGCCTTTCGTTTCTCTCCTGGTTTTGACGACGGTGAATTTCGCAAAATTAATCTGACGAATGATCGATATACATATACGTACACCGTGAACCGAAACTTTGAATTACCTGGAGCTCGACCAAGTAAAGATACCGGTTCAAATCCTCGGTGTACTTCATCACCGACGCCTTACACAGGGCAAGCTGTTCTTCTTGAGTTTTGAATCTTGGAGGCTGGAGACCGTGGATACCAAGGGCGATTCTTTCCTTCAACGTGAAGGCCAACCCCTGAAATAGCGTTCGCAGAAACGATTAAGTCACACCATGCAAGCACTTGTAAACGAGTTGTTGATTAAAAGATGGAAGTTCCTTTTTCGAAAACGAATTGCACAAGTTTGACGAATCGCGTTCGACTCGTGGGATTTCATTGAATCGCAAAGAATTTCAAAGGAACCTTGTGTTTCCGGAAAATGAAATTCGAGAAAAAAAAAGTTTTCAAAGTCTTTTCGAACGATCGGCGTTGCCTTTTAGACTCGAACCTTGACGGCGAAACCTCAATGTGTGTACCTTGTTCAATCTGGGATCTCGGAGATGACCTATACCCTTCACCATGTTGATTGGTACTACGTCTCCCGAGACCTCGTGAATCTCTCTGTGCTGAATGTCCTTGACGGCAGGGTGCGAAGGTGGAAGTGCGCGCGCCCAAGCGCCCATTCCACCCCTGCCATAGGAGGGTCTGAAAGAATGAATAACGAAAATTATCCTCTATAATCAACTCGTCGCCGTAAACAAGTGCGTGGCAATTTTTCACAGGGGGGGGGGGGGGATAATTGCTATCAAATTTACGTCATGTTCGATGAAATTTCACAATTCGCATCTACGTCGCGTCATCCCTTACTAAATTTATCCCCCGTCAGTCACACCTCCAGATCGTGACGTAATAGTCATTGGGGGTGAAATCAACCCCGCTCACTTTGAAGTGATAAATACTTGAAAAATTGAAAGAAAAAAAACTAAAAAAAAAAAAAGTGCAATGCATTTTCAACCCTTGTGTGTAAGGCCATGCCGATTATTTTCAAGTCGTGTCATTTTTAGTACAAAAACAAATGTCGTAAAAAAAATTCGGAAAGATGACTTTGTTTTACAAAAAATCATGCGGAAATTTGAATATTCGATTGAAAAGAAAAAAAAAAAAATTCTGGAAGGTATCGCAGGTCCAAAAACCGGCTGGGGTTGATTCAACCCCCGATGACTGTTAAGGGTTAATCTTTCAACGTTTTTTCTCCTCCGAATTTGTCGGATGAAATGTGTTTTCTATGTTTACACCGAGAAATGCTGCGGGGTAATAAAAAATCGTTCGTTAAAAATCGCCTGCTGCTAATGACGGGAAGAAAAGAAAAAAAAGAATTTGACGTTAAGTCTTGTCGTTAATAAGTGTGATCAAAAAATTTGTAGAAAAAAATTGTGCACATAAACAATAACAGCTAAGATTATAAATTTATCAATCGAGAATCCACGTGCCGGGATCGTACGTTTTTTTTATTTTTTATCGTTATATTCTTAGCCGTATTGCTTACGTTGTACACACTGCAAATATGCATGCAGAATGTTTTCTTCCTGCCGACGCAAATTGCCAATTTCACGCTAATTTTTCTTGCGTGTGTAAGAAATTCTTTCAATCCTCGTGGTACTCTATAGATTACAGACTGCGGACTGGCAATCATGCAGCGTTCGTTAGGTGCTGCTAGTCTACTTATTATTATACCGCAATTTGCCGTTGAAAGAAAATAAAATTCTTTGAAGTTGATACAGTATTCATAGATTAATCGGTATTCCTAGTTGAGGACATGTTGTATTGATTTTTTTAAACCTCTTCAAATCATTGTTACGGATATCTGACAAGTGCGTTAAGTACATATGTAAATACATGTTGCTTCGTGTATATACTCAGAACAATATACAGACGCTTGACGTAGTAAGTAAGTATAAGTAAAATATTGATCGTTTGATTTGAATTGGCTAGCGTGGAAAAAATCGAAAGGTTATTTCACCTCGACTAATTAATTAAGACAATAAAAACAGTCTCTGCCACAAGCCTGGTACTAAATAAAAAATGTCGATTATCAAATTGCAGACCCGAGTATATCCGGGGGATCGCAATATTCCGTTAATAATATTGACGCAATATGAAAGCTCATTCGTTAATTCTTTAGGGTATTTTCCAGTACCTGCAACAGTGAAAAAGTTTGGAAGACAAATATGAAACGAAGTGATTTGAAAACATTTTTTCGACGCCTTTGATGTCACGTGGAGCGTTTTTTGGCGAGCGTTTCAGATGTGAATCGAAACCTGGTACGAGTTCACTGAACTCGGTAGATTCGTTGAAAAATCGACGAGAAGAAACGAATGAAGAATAGTTAATACAAAATAAATACCTTACTTTTTAAATATCGCTTTGAACGACGATTGTCCGAATGACAGGAAGATTGATGTATTAATTGTTTAACAACGTCGTGTGATCGTTCTTTCTTGTTTTTTTGTACTTGGGGATAAAATGAAACTCACAAATCTAAGAGTTCGCTCAAGTATTTACCTACAATACATGTAACAAACGATAAAAAATTGTTTGATGCACGTCGAATTATATTTAAAGAAAAATTTTGTCACCAAGCCAAACTATCAAAATCCCGAATCATCGACGTGTGGTGATCGAATTAAAACGTGCGACAAGAACAGCAAGTTAACACGACAAAACAGCAATTTGTGTTTAATATTTGGTTACGTATACAATTTAACGCGAAACTCTGAAACGTCGTCATATATCATACACGTATCACGTGATACGCGTAGCGTAATGATGACAAAACATAATGAATAACAAACGAATAGCTTCCGGCAATTAAGCGAATTGCTATTATAAACGAGAGTGAAGTTATTGCAGTTAATTCCAGGATAAACGGTGGAAATATTTTAACGAAAATCTCGAAAAAAATTTTTTTTTTACCATATCTACGTATTTCTGCAAAATGTACATATACAAGGAAACTAACACGTGTCTCAACTCTTGGCTCGCTATCAAGCATGTGTCAACGGTGATGATGGAAGTTTGACTTAGCTAGTCGACATTCGAATTTTTTCACAACAGAAAAAATCCGCTGCTTATCTTACTTGAATTGAGCAACGAAAAATTACGCGGTACTCTGAATGAGAAGCCTCAACAAATGTAACAGGTGTCAGTGAGGTACGTTTGAACAACATGTTACTATGCCTTGAGGTTTAAAAAAAAAAAAAAAAAACGCTTTTCAAGTTATATTTAACGTATAAATGGTTTTCAAATAAATTCACACGTGTAAAAAGAGGAAGAATAAAATAATGACTCACGTATGAAAATGTTTGGTTAACAATCTTTAGAGATCATATCCCATTTTTTGCGATTTCTTTAGCAAAGGAATATATGTATATCTTTGCGATTATCTAATTTTAACCGTGCACTGAGAGAAATTTTTTAGTTCCGGTATTCGCTCAGTCCTTGACTATTTTCATTTTTTACGACAATCGAAAAATATAGTTCTAGGTAGAAAATGAAAATTAGTTTTTCAGCTGTTACCGGAAAGTCTAGTATCCGTTACTATCCTTTCTCACTACGATCACTGTTACTATATTTTCTTGTAACTGTTGCGAAAATTTAATGCTTGTGCAACAATAAATTGACGTTAAAGCCTTGCTTAACTAAAAAAAGTAGAGTAAACCGAACAAACTAATTTTGCGTTGCAATTACCAAAAAAGGATCGACGATAGCGCAAAATGGTTACGCGTACCTCGTTTTTCGTAATTCTAACAATATTCAAATAGTTTTTTTAACGATATCTATTTTACTCAATTTTTCTAGTTAATGTAAGAAATGAAATTTTTCTCAGTGTGAATATATTTAGACAGGTGATTGGCTTGTTGCAACGGATTATTCCGTATGAAATTGCATTTCAGTTTATTTAAAAGCAAATTCATCTTATCTCAATTCCGTATTAAATTCTGTTGCCAAAATACGTGATCGATATCAAGTTGAAGATCGAAGAAGCATTGATTTGTTTTTCATTGCCTACTACAAGGAAGTGGCGAAAAAATATACTTGATTGTAATATCTAATTGTTGAAAAAATTGTATATTTTTCACTTTCTTTACTCTATACTTTATTTTTCTTCTATTCCAATACGATTGCATCAAATCCATCTACGCTCCTTGGAATTCTATTTTAAAATTTAAAACCTGGTAGGTAGCAAAATCGAATACACAAGATAACTTCGTAAAGCGCGAAATAAAAAAATCTGGAACAAAATGCAAGATCACGATCAGTGGTCGAAATATTCTATTTATAAATGCTCGGGCGAAGAGGTATAAGGTCGGCGAGTAGATACAAACGACCTACACTCCCGTCGACCGACCATCCGGTTGGAAAAATAAAATTTACTTCCATCATTCAAACGGGTGAAAAAGTATTTTTTTCAATTAATGCCTAGTTTCATTCGTTGTCTTGACAAATTTCTCATACTTTGCCGATGGAAGGTGAAAGATTTGTGATAAGCTATCAATTTTCAATGGAATCATTAATTAAATGGACGTATGATTAATATCTATTATAATAATACACGCCGATAATCGCGAGCCTGGAAAACGAAAGTGAGTGCTTTTTCCGTCGATTCGTATCTCTCGTTTTTTCCTTCTTCTAAGGACTGTGGTTATCACATATGTAGTGCACGACGTATCAACGTCCAGTGGATAATCAGAAACGAGGACGTAATCTAACCTACTCGCCACGACGATGGTACGTTAGATAAAAATATATTATATGTATATATGTGTATCACATTGTACGCACAGTGTTGGTAATTAAACAATATAATATGAGTGAGATATTTAACTCGCGCGAAGTTAGCGGCCTTGTTGGAATTTTGCCATCTTTATCCTAACGTGCAGTTATAGGTGTACGTATTTATAATTCTCGGTCGTTTCGTTTATTGACCCATTTTTGCTACTGCGTGTTATTGTTATAGCATAATATTGTCAGAGTTAACAAAAACCCTACCATCGATAATAACGGTTAGTATTCGGTGATATTTGCCGTTGGTAAACTTGAAACAAGTATAAAGAACCACAAAATTTCGCAGACATTGCATAAAACAAAGAAAAATAATAAAGATAATGTCCCAGGACGGTTATTGCGTAATGATTTTGTATATAAATATAACGTATTTTTTTCTTTTGTCAGTCATTGTTGACTCATCATGCTGGTTACGCCTTACCGTCATTATACCGCAAATGTAAAACATGAAATAAAGAATAAGAAATAAGTGAATATAAAAACGAATCTGCCTGTAGTTACAAATTTACAAAAACTTTGGTCTGAATTTTGTACAAAATTATTAAAAATTTCGAATAGATTTGTTCGCAGCTCAATTTGAAGTAGCTTCGTTAACGCTGATAAAACGGAGGCGAGGCTGACGATCGTATCGATCATCGATCGTCGCAACGAAGATCATCGACAGATTACCGTTAACACCTTGACACCTAACAGGGGACAGAGATTTCTCCCGTGATTCACGGCTAAGCATATCCATCAGGTGTAACACCGACTTGGGTCGTTACAACGTTGACGCAATTTTCTGGTTTATAGTCGCGATAAAATTTGTGCAACAGAGTTTTGAGCTTCGCCAATGCAGGGCTCGAGGGCAAGAGAGAAACTATTATTGTTTCTGCATGGCTCCCAGCCAAGCTGACCGAGCTAAAGCTCAGCTGCAAAAGCTTTTTGACGATTTGAATTTTTTTTATTTTACAAATGCTACCTCGCAATGATGAAAAAATTTAGCATCAACGACTGTATAATCAAGTTAAATAGTTACGATTTACATGTAATAATTTACGCTATATTTTTTTCGAATTACAACAATATTTAAACCGTTGTTTCAAGGATACACATTTTTTTCGAAATTTTCTGGCGACGATGACAGAAGTCGAAGGAGAGTAAAAGTTTCTTTCTCGTTTTAATCCGATGAATTTCTCCTCTCCTATTTACCTTGAGGGAAAAACTAGATCGGAATTTGTTGACTACGAAGTGACAGTCATGAAACTACATAAATTGTAAGCATTCTTCTCGCTGGAGATTGTTCGGTGATTTGAAAAGCTCAAGAGATTCCAGTACATCGTAATTGATTTCACTCAATTTTCATGGCAAATTTCTGTTTCCAATGGCATTCCGGTTTACCGCAAGATTCGCAGATCCGTGCGACTTTATTAACGATTTCCAATCCGTTCTAGCATCCATAAAACTTTGATTTTATTTTGTTTTTAAACAAGCAACGATCACTTTAAGATTATTTACACCTGTCATATTCTGACGGAGTACATTATACCGTTCTGGTTTTGTTATTTCTTCAAAAAGAAGCTAAATAATAACGCTGCCAAAATCGTTAAAGGTCCAGTACCAAATTCTTGACGTTGTACATTCATACAATTTTCATCATCACGGTCGTTTCGTGATTTACTTTTTGAAAATAAGACCGACCATTGGTCGAATCAACGGACAACGACGAGGTCTACAGATATCTAGTTCTCAATTTCGAAATTCACTCTATACTCTGAGAACTTCCTCCGTCCATTTTTAATAATAAATTATGCAAGCTATAAAAGATGAATGAAAAAAACTACGAAGACGTTGAATCGTCGTCAGCTGTTTTCACTTTGAATTATCACCCTATCCCGTGAGTTTCGTAGCCTGATCATTTATCTCAGATCCAACCGATTAACCTTGAACGTGTGTTTTCACCTCGATATACAGAAAAGTCTCGATTACTGTTCGGTAAGCAATTACAGCGATGCGGTATCGCATGTTCATTATTTCCGATAAGGCAAAAGCAACTGTGCTAGCATTTTGCTGGGTATATTTAGGTACTCAGCTTGTCTAGCCGGCATGTCAGACGAGATTTGAGACGGTACAGTCAAAACAGAATTATCGCATAGTAGCATGCCTGTTATATGTCACAAGTGAAGAAATTTGAAGGATCACTTTACCCGTCAGCGCGAATAATTTGATATCTCAAAAATGTTGTATACTCCACGTCAGCTAGCGAAACTGATCTAATCGCGATAAGTGTTTTTCGTTCTTCTTTAAAAATCGCTTGACAAAGTGCGTTAAAACAAATAACAGAACAGGGAAATATCTGAAAGATTTTCGGAAATCGAGAAAAATCTGTTTCAAGGATTTCAATCATCAGCATTACTGCTGTTAGGTTTCTCTTTGAAAAATGTTTCTTTCCTCCAACTCTGGATTCGAGTGACTCGCTAAATTGTCGGCGTCTACAATTTGGCGTCTATTAGCGACGCGTTTCGCACGGACCAACGCCTACAAGGACATGAAACTCAATTAACCGGTTTTGGGTGAATAGCGTGGATTTTTTTCTGACCTTTGTCAGCTGCCGCTAGATTTTTGAGTCTTGCTTGAATGGGCGTGTTCACCCGATCGCGTTTTCGCACGAACAAATTTTATATGCGTACAATTAACCATAGAAGCAAAAAATAAACAGGTCACGTTTCTGCTTTGTTCTATCAAGTAACAAAAATTCAATCAATTACAGAAAAATGAAAACTACCTGAATATGACGTCATCCGCGCTAATTTTCTAATGTAAAAATGTGCAAAAATTCGATTGCGAGCAAAATCCGTAAAAAAAAAAGAAACAAAATACAACCTGATTAAGTTGTGTTAGTCTGCGTAATTTTTTTTCCCAATTCCGGAACTGGAACAAAGACTTCACCATAGTTGACTTATACGATAATGCAATCATTCCACAGTGATTTTGATTTTTTAATTGATTTTGTGTTAGTCAAAATTCCCAAGGTTCAATTGTCTTTTTCAATATTGGAAAGGTTGGGTTTTATAACATTTAATTTGAGCAGCTTCGGTCAAAGTTATTGGACTTCGGTTCTATTCGGTTTCTCGATAAAATTGTTCTGACAATAAATTATTAACTTGCACTGACAAAAATTTCATTTCTTACAGTAACTAGAAAAATTCAGTAACACAGGTATCGTTAAAAAAACTGTTTGAATATTGTTGGGATTACGAAAAACGAGGTACGCGTAACTATTTTGCGCTATTGCCGATCCTTTTAAAATCAGTTTCTTCGGTTTACTATACTTTTTTAGTTAAACAAGGCTTTAACGTCAATTTATTGTTGCACGAGCGTTAGATTTTCGCAACAGTTACAAGAAAATATAGCAACAGTGATCGTAATGTGAAAGAATAGTAACGGATACTAGACTTTCTGGTAATAGCTGCAAAACTAATTTTCATTTAGTACCTAGAACTATATTTTTCGATTGTGGTAAAAAATGAAAATAGTTAAGGACTGAGCGGTAACCGGAACTAAAAATTTCTCTCAGTGTGTAACCTTTCAAATTGGTCGCACAGGTTCAATTGGACAGGTATCAGAGTTTATATTGCGTGGAACGATCGTATATTCTATCCATGCGCGGATCCCTTGCGATTATCGAGCTTTGTCCTTGAGTATAGAACAATTTCCTCATTCAGCACGAACGTATCTGACGTAATAGGTGTGCTACACGTGTGTAGTACGAGTGAATACAAGGGTATCGTTAATTCGCACCATGCTCGCGGATCAATGCCAGCGGATATATCATCAGTTTTCGCCTTACGTACAAAAATTTGTTGTACATTATGACGATGCATCACACACGTATTAAACGAACAAGTATTATCTCTGTTTGATAAGCCGACAAAATATTTGCAAAACGCGGGGAGCGATTAATAAAAAGAATCGGCACATTATATCTGCAATCAGATTATAATAAATTACGAATTGAGTATTGATTGCATTTTTACTGCTCGCTTCTAGACAATGGAGACTAATTGACAGGAAGAAAACAACGATAATAGAGTTTCGGAAAGTTCGCACGGGTCTAAACATATCATGAGATATTTTGAGGAAATTTAATAGCACAATAAAAACACAGTTTTTATGTATTTAGGCGACGCGTTTATCGGATAAAAGACAGACAGATTTTAGTCGATTGTAAATATAACGGACAATCGTGAGTTTATAGTTTTTTGTTGGCTTTGAACAACTGCGGTATAAACTAATTTGAAGATGTTTAGCATCCCACCCCGTGCAATTTATCATGGTTTCTATAATTCGGTGTGAATTTAAAACAAAATTTCAATCTACATAATGATAAAAAGAACAAAAGGATTCACAGATTTCTTTTAAAAATCCAGGGCGAATTTCATTTGCAGGTTGACTAGAAGGTTTGGAAGGAAAACATTGATTTTTACAAAACCATTCAAGGATCACTTTCTTTAATGCATTACAATGACGGGGTTTTCGAATTTATAGTGATGTTTTTCTTTTTTTTTTTTTTCTTGTCTTGTTTTTACAACTAGGACTATAATTCAACAACGATTTTTCAGTTTACTTTGGTATCCTTTTTGCTGGACAATCACGGACCGAGGGCTCTTAAAGTGGTATTACCAGACCACTGGGTCATGTTTTATCGATTTCCAGCGGCTAATTCGTAACTGTAACCCACATAGTCTGTGGGCAGGGTCGTATAGTACAAAAACTGTTCGTGGAAGTATTTTCTATTTGATGAGGAGGCTGGGAGAAAAGTAGGTAAGTTATGGGTCCGAATTTACTGACATGAATACTTCACCAGGAGGACAGAGCTGAATATTTCCGTCCGCGAAATATATACGGCAGAATTGACGGTGAATTTTATGCCCCAAAGGAAATTTAGAGAACAGAATCCAGGAAACAAACGATTATTATAATAACAGGTTGATCTTGGATTTTTTACTTGAGTTATTCTGAAATGTAGCTACCCATTTTCCGATTAACATTACTTAAACAGAAGAACACCCGAAGTACTGAATTCGAATTGTAAAAAACTTGTTTTTTAGACTAATTTTGTTCACTATAGATATCTGCAGAGTTTGCTTGAAATTTTCACTATGAATAGTTACCTCCATACTGGATACAAATAGATTTGTGTAAGTGTGGTACAAAGACAGTTGAAACAATTTATGGGGACCTGATCAATGACAGAAATAAGCCCAAAAACATTGGAATTGGATAAGAAACATCAGAGTCCGTTCATTTTTAACAATCTAATTACAATACTTTTTCTGAAATCGTTGATATCTAAGCTTGTGTTATTCGAATTTGCTTGTATTAATTTCCGTAAAAATGCTGAGCTGTTGTTTCACTGATTGTCACCATTCATGTCGCTGGAGATGTTTCGAACGGTCTTTTCTCTTTTCCTGTTAAACTATGGGTCCCATTCATCTTCAAGCAGTGTTCAATGCTTGAATATAATAAAAACTGAAAAACTGAGGTAAACAGTGACGTAATGGAAATCATACAGCGGTCTGTTGCTTCTTCGGTGAGTGTCCATGTACGTTGATTAATTTAACCAATTCGTCATACACGCTTTTTAAAATGTCGCTAATTTTCAACTCGTTCTGTTTATTAGACCTTCGACGTACTTAGTCCCTTTCGAACACATGTATCATAATCCCTGCGATCGCTGTGATGATCCCATAGGACGTTCACAAGTTTGAAAAGGTTTTATCTCATTAAACTATTCGCGATGCCTCGGTATTTCACAATCCGAAACCTGCAGTTGGCCGCCGTCTGTGCCAACTGCTCCAATTGCATCGCGGAACTTGGAGAATTCAGAAGTGTGACAATAACGACGATGATAATTATACACCGGTGTAGGTACCTGCTGTTTTTTAACCTTGGTAATTTTATCTCTTTTTGTAGACGAACGGTGAAATATGCGGATTGATACGTTTGTTCATTTGCCGATCGGTATTCGTTCACCAATTACAGTTTCAGAGGAAACGCTTGACGGATTAATCGATTTCTCAATCGTCAGTAATACAGAGGTAGAAATATATCGCACATATAACAGTGATTGTTAATTTCGCTTTAGTACCAAACGCGATTCGCAAATACGCGAGTGTTATTCAACTCAAGGTATAGAGATCTGTCGAAAAGTTGTTCCTCTTCGGATATTTAAAACGAGTAATTCGTTGACGGCGATAAATTATTCCAATTGTAAACGAGTCGAGCTATTCTCGTCGAAAGCATCGGATGACATTTCGCTAGACTCGAAATCGGCAAATACCTCAACTGCATTGAAATAAATAGCGAACAAAGTTATCCTCGTACGTTTTTCGACCCTGGATTCGTGGCTATTTGTAGAATTGGCATTTCGAGATTAAAACCGACGGAATGTCGACCTGAAAATATATGCCAAACGATCGATTTTTCGGTCGATCAACGTATCGGATGTCTTGAAAAATGTGAGGTGCAAACCACTTCGCGTTAGTGTGTAAAAGATCGATGAAATCAGTCGGTAAAACGAATTCCTTTCAACCCGTTCGTTGACTATACAGAGTACATACATGAATACTAAGAAAACGATGAATCGATCCACGTCGAAGAATCGAGCAACGTTCACAGTTCAGGCGGAGGAGGACCGTTGAAAAAGGGTGAACGTCAAACGCGAACAAGAGAGAAGTTACAATTTGACAGGAGAAGTGACAGTGGGTCAGAAATTTTCCCTCAGGCTGAGAAAATCGCGTTGGTTTTTTCATTACGTACGAGAAACAAATCTAGACCGCAAATAACTCAGGTCCGGCTCTAAAAACACCTGCGAAGAAGCGAACGGATGAACGAGCCGAGAGCGAAACGGGGGGCTGCCTCGTATCGATCGGGAAGAGGGACTCGCCGGGAAGGTATTTTCGGTATGTTCGATGCAGCGTTTTTCGCGTAAACGCGAATACAACGTGTGACGGAGAGTTGAAAGAAGCGCAACGATGCGCGGCGAGTTATAGAACGACTCTAAAACGGAGGATGAGAGACCGGCGGATTTCGCAATTTGAATAAAATTTTTGAATTTTGTTAATATCGAATAATGTTATACTCACAAAACAGAACGTTGCAGAAAGAACATTTTTGCGAGGTGCTCCAGCTGATCGCAAAGATCGCTTCCCTCCCACTGATCTCTTTTGGCACGCGACTGCGCACGTCTCCTGCCTCACACCTCGCTACTCGAACCAGTTCAGCGCGGTTCTGGATCTCGGATGGACTCTGCGCCCCCCGGAACGAAACTGAACGTCACCTTCCTCCAACTCTCGTTTGGCGGAGCCACGCTGTGTGTTCACCTTCGCACAATACACCGATAAATCAACAGCTGAGTCGCCTCACGCACACGCGCTTCCTAACGCGCCGTCGAGAACCTCGACTTCGGGAAGATACCCGACCTGAGACTCGCCTGCCTGCAGGTAATAGCCGAACAACCGCAGCAAGGATCTTTCCTGATACCCCTTCTTCTACGAGAGAGTATCCCACGAGGGAATCAAAATTCTTTTTTTAATTATCGGCTTGTTTGCAGTTTGTCGATTCAATCCCGCCGCTCCATCAATTGTGTTTTGAATTTTTCCGCCTATTTTTTGTTTCAAATTTTCCCGCCGGTTTCCTACCTTACTTACCGACGGAACAGAAGTCCGCAAGCTAATTGCGAATTGAATTTTTATCGTAAATTTATCGACAAATTCTTGCAAACGTTCTGTCCTGCTTCGATCTGAATTCTTTCGTATCCAATTGATGAAAATCAGGTACAGGAGAAAAATAATCAGTTGTGATGAATATGTGATTTGTTTCCTGGAGCTTAAACTTTGCGGATTTAAAAAAATTATCAATGGTACTTCAGATCTTGCACAGTAGCACCTTAAAGTCGAGACACCGTTGAGTGTTTATTTTGAACTTCCTTAATGCGGTCGGCAAATACGTTATTTAATATTTACAACGTTATCAGCATGCCGTCACCAACCGCGTTTATCACCATCTAATCAGCGAGTGTATATGGATTCTATATATAGGTGTATATACAATTACATGTGTAACTGGATACCATTGTAGAGATTCGAGCAGGTCTCGTGGTCATATTGTCATACAAAACGGTTCACTGTTTATTTTAAAGACCTTCTCACACTCCAATTACGCTATGTGCATAGTTATCAAGTTAAATCTTCAAGGGCAGAACAGGCAGTTTATCTAAACAGGCACCTATGTACCGGTTTTATTTAGATTTTACGACACCGTCCTTCTCGCCAATGGCTGTAGGGCTTGCTTCAGTCATTCTCGTGCAAGCTGCTCGGCTGGGCATGATGATGTGATTTCGGGATTCAATGAAATACCGCTTTTTGTCATGGTGTAAACCTAGGTGGGTGGTTCCTTTTCAAACGAAGCTGCCAGGTCACAGGCTTAAACTTCACGTTCTCACGTTCCTATTTCTGGGAACTAATGACTTGTCGATTATATGTTAAATTTCTTTTCCAATTCCCTGATCCAAGAGATCTAGAACGTTTTTTCCGGGTTGTGTAATCAGTGAGAGTAAAATATTTGCAGAAAACATTAAAAGTGAAGTTTATTCACATTCAAATTATATCATTCGATATTTTTAATACAATAACTTTGAACTTAAAACTTTTTTCATGGCTCGATTAAAGGCACGATTCAAACGGGATGATGCGGTGTAGCTACGGCTGTTGACAACTGATTCCTACAACTGGAGTTACCGACTATCGGTTATGAAGTATTGCATCGCTTAACCATCCGTGGATAAGGTAGGAGCCTCGCACGGAAATCAGACGTCGGTAAAGCGACGTGCAAACTAACCGTTGCCCGTTGGCTGGTCGTGGATAAAAGTGAATAACACGTCTGGGTTCACACCAATGATAAGTTCCCTTGGTAAATAAGAACTACTGGCTGTAGATAGGTTTGACACGCGATATTTAGTTCGTTTCGCATCTCAGTTTTTTCCACTTCTCGAGCATGTGGGCAGATCATTTAATCTGGGAAACATTTTGAAAGCACTACAATTTCAACTTATTCTGCGGTTCTACTAAAGTCTAATTATTCCCGGAAATGCCTATTTGTGTCGGTAATGATTTAATTTTGAGTTGCTTTACCGACACGGCTGATCGTTGATCTGGATGTCTATTTTACATTCCGCAGGGTCCATTTAGTCTGAAAAGACGCGGACAAATCGATTCTGATATGATAACTTCAGCTTCGAAAATTGTGAAAAAAAGTGAAGCTGATCTCTATGAATATTTTTAGGATACTTTGAGATGATTTCCAGAATGATACAACCAATTGATTGGTGTAAATCTATTGGACGCAGTCCCAATACGCTGCGAGCAACGGATCAAAAGTTACAGCGAAACGACAGATTTTCTTGGTCATTTCTCTGCTCATGGTCTCACGCTTTCTTTCGTGTGTTCTGTGTTCCTGGGAGTCCTAATAATCTAAAAAGGGTTATACAGAAGGCCTCAAAACGAAATGAGAGGTTAATTTTATACGAATTATGTGACAATGACTCCGAATCTCTCACGTCGGCTGCATCATTACTGATGGTCACATGATTCGTACAAAATTGAACTCGCATTTTGTTTCGGACCAAAAACAAGATAACCGGAAAGGACAGATATTAACGAACATTATAGTAAAATGCATTAATGCCTCAACTTTCCGGCTAACCTGTTTTCAGTCCAAAACAAAATGCGACTTCGATTCAATGCGAATTATGTGACAATGCGGTCCATTTTTTCACGTCAGCTGCATCGTCAGTCATACTCACATAATTTCTATGGAATTGAACTCGCATTGTGTTTCGGACCGAAGGCAAGTTGGTCGGAAGATAAAGGCATTGTTGCATTTTACTGTACATACGTGTACCGATATATACGTAAAGTGTGTCATTGCGCATGTGTAGTTCGCATCGTAAACTACAAAGCAGAACAAACGACAATTTTATCTACCTCCACCATTTTCTTCGCCTACAGGTCCGTTAGGGTATTGGATTGGAAGGGTGAAATCCTTTGATGCCGATTATCACGCGCCACATCTCTCGTGAGCAATCGATATAGGTATCTACAAATATTGATGGAATTTCAAGCTTAACTTTTACGATGCAGGTCGATGCTCAGTAGAATGTGCCTTGCTAACAGACATAGTCATGCATCTCGGACTATATCTTTATTATTTTACCCTGAATTTAAGCGTAATTCAGGAATGTACCATAAATTCAAGCGTAAAATCAACATATTCATAAGAATTTGAGTGAATAAATCGATTTGAGTAATCCTATTATATCAAGTTAGGAAACTGGGGGTTTTTCAAATTTTCCGGTTCCCATTTCGTCAATCTAAATTCACTTTGTGTACTCAATTATATTCTGACGCCTAATTGAAAGCATAGAGAAGATCGTTGTTCGTCCATATTCCAATAATATATACACATTAGATAATTTTTTTACCCCTACCGTCTCCTTATTTATTGCAATCACTTGTATCTGATATGTATGTATGTATGTATGATAAGTTCTCCGTGCTGACTTAAGTGCACCTGGAAATGAATGAACACTGTATCTATTTCATTTCTTAATTTTCCACTAACAATTCCCGTAAATCCCATTAAGACTATCAAAGGGTAAATATTTACGCACGTACGAGTAATTTTCGCGCCTTAAATTCTAGATATTTAAGAAACATTTTAAGCATTTATTGGGTGGAAATTGTACGTTCGATGATTATTGTGGACGAAATAGTTGTGATGAGCTACTGTTGTAACTGAAGTTAGAATAAAATGTTAATAAAGTAGTCTGAATAGCTGACACATGGTTGCACCACATTGACATGGTGCCGCCGGAGTCAAGTGGAATCACATTTTAAAGATTATACAATGATTTTATGCACGTTAGAGACACTAAACATTATTTGATCCAAGATTCTAAATTATGCAAATTTAGGGGTGTAAATCACTCATAGGTGTGTACACCATGGACACCGCTTCACTGCCTTTCATCCGGAAACTTTTTCTGTTCACAATAATCAAAGAAAATTACCATCTCTTACTACAAAAATTGTGACTCACTCGTATGGTTTATAAGCTGGAAGTCTGATGAACGTAGGTTTATTAATGCAAAAAATTTCATCTTAAAACATCCCCGGTAACACATGTCGTGAGTCAACTTTCAGATGTCTTTACAAAGTCGTCTTTTTGTCATTCGTAGAGGTTTGTAAACGAATTACGCAACGCGAATTGGCGGAGGGGGGCGGGGCAAAAGTAAACGATTAACGTTACGTTACAGTTGCATTACGTAACAATCGCGTGACCCGGGAAAATTGTTTTAAAAGAGCGGTAAAATTGTCATTCGATTTCATCGGAGCAAATTTAGGGTACGTACAATCTCATTAATAACACATTGTGACCAATTTATTCGGAGTAATACACTATGTTTGATTTTACGGTAGAGTTGGTCGAGGAAGCAGAGTTGAAAAAAAAAAATGATTTTGAAACTTTGGCCATCTCTCAATCATCCTATAGCATTTGAAATAATTCTTAGATACACGAAGAAAATAAAAGAGCAAATTTTATTTAAAACTGCGGCCTTGCGTTAAAAAATTCAGAATTGAAAACAGAAGTTTTAATGATCTTTCGACAATTTTCGAAATATTAGAATATGGTGTTTCGATTGTTCAAAATGTTTAAAGTGCTCAACAAAATATAAGAAAAAAATCGTTCCGTCGTGCAACGGGTATCAGAATGATCGGATCGAAAAATAAGATTTTTCAGAATTTTTTGATATTTTTAAAAAATGCCAATTTTGAGATGGGTTTGAATAATCATAGAAAATTAACGGATGGAGGGAAAAATCGATAAATAATTCTGGAGTGCTTTTTTGCGACTGTAGAATCGTCTGAAAAATCGTGAAGCGAATCGAAAATGATAAGGGAAAATCATTGGTCGACTTGACATAGAATTTCTCATATATTTATTTATTTTAATATTCAGGGTAATTAACAACTGATTTATTGAAACTGGATCTACTTTGATTTTAAAAAGATGTTGGAGTGTGCTAATTTTGGCGCCATGCGTGTGATTGACGCGAGAAAAGATCGTAAAATGAAAAATACATCGCATAATCGGTGCAATATACGGTCATGATAATAAAAATTGAAATATGCTATGCATCGTCAATATAATATTTTAATATAAACCAGAATACGATAATCTTTGCTGAAATACGATGAAATTACGTCCCTCGTATGATAGACACCATTTTCAGGGTTGCCAACACTGCTCCGTCCATCCATAAGTTCCTAGTTATGCGGAATGAGCAGAATGGAAATGTCATATGACAACCTTATTGTTAGCGTAGTTTGTGCAAGTTAATTACGAACAGAGGAAAAAAGAGAAGTCGACGGTGCTGGTGGACAACGTAATTATATATTAAAAAGAAATCGGCAAAAAAAATGCAACTGACACCGTGTTGCTAAATTACTTGCCACAATCAGAAGATGCAGTTGGATTTACAAACTTCAGTAGGGACGTTGGCACAAGATTTTAGTATCATATAAAATATCATTTGACAAATAGTCCCGACTGATGAACGATTGGCAATAACTTTACGTTTTTTTGGAACTAACAATTCCTTTACTTGACAATATCTTTTTAAAGTATTGAAATAACTTGTACTTGAAACAGTTTCAAGATTACACCAAGGTAAATAAAAATATACAACAAATACTGGTTATGTAGAATCGTTTTACGTATAGATAGCTTTAAAAAAGCATTGACTGTTCTAATTGATGCAGTGAGATTTAGTGGTAGAAGCAGAAGGGATGTAGTCTTAATGATTGACAAAGCTGAGCTGCTATCTTAAATTACCAGACTGGATGATGCAGAACGATGAATGTCAGAACTAAGAATATTAATATTGTATTTCATAGTCATTGCGTTGATTTTTTCTACTTACTGCTGCATTTCAACTGTATATCGGGGAAAATTCCTGTGAATGACAGGAGCATAGTCGCAGTCCGACATCTCGATAAGATCACCCGCATTACGAACGCTTCCCCAGTTTCTCGCTCGCGCACATCTCCCGCACTGACTCAACGTCAAGGCCCAAATTACTAGCATGCGAACCTCTCAATAAATGCGCTCACCCTGTGAGAGCCTGTGAGTCAGGAGCACACGTATGGTGGAGGTATTCGAATTCGTGAAAAACTCTACACCTCAGGGGCTTTGGCGTTCTTATTAAGAGGTTGGATTGTACGGTTTACATGAATAAGTGTAAGTTATAAAAATATATAAGAATAATTTATTCAAGTTTCAATATGCTAACTTACATTCATCTCCAAATCGAATAAGGTGTTACTAATTCTGTGTTCTGCAATAGCACGTGATCGATCATCGAATTTGCGTAGTTTTGCCGCAATATAATCACCAAAGAGACTACATTCATCTTTCAACTGGTCAGATCTTGCAGGTACTTGTCGTATGTAATCAAACGCCTCTGCATTTCTTTGGTCTTGATCAATGTTATTTCTTTTCAGTACTCGGGTTCTCAGAGTACTGAACTCTGTTTTCTCAGTGTTTAATGCTTCTTCGGCATCCGATGCTTGCAAATTTTCTAATTCGATCTGTTCGTTTTTGAACTGGTTTCCTATGTTGTTACTGTCATCAAGACTTTCGCTGTTAAAATGCTCTGTTGGTATTTCATCAGACATGTTTTGCACATTCTAGAAACCACATCAAGAAAAAAACAAATAACTAATTGTACACCTATTATTTGTGCATTCTGTCGGAGTTGCTTTATATAATTTCCCAAACTTTGTTCATAGTTTCTCAAAATTGTCACCTCCTTGAATATTTATTCTCACACAAGCACTTAGTTTTCATTTATCAACATTTTCAGATGTCGTCCAATCCAGAAGCTGGAATGGAAATTCTTGCCACTTTTGATAATACTAAAAATTTCTCAAACTATCGACGAACAACAATACTCAGTGGAAACTATTTTCTCAATTGAAAATCCCAGTTCAGTACTGTCTTAATGACTGCAGTGGATGCTGATTACAATTTCATGTTCGCCGATATCAGCTGCCAAGGACATGTTTGCGATAAAGGTTTACTCAGAAGTTGTAGACAGATTGGAAAATTGGAAAGTAATAATTCTTTGCACTTGCGATAGCGAGCTCAATGAACAAATAATATTTAGGACATGGTGAAACAGCCAGGAGGCCTTGAAATTTATTATACCTTTGGGAAATGTATCTTTCAGAAGAAAACATAGTACTCGAGAAATAAGAGATGAATTGATAAGATTCTTTTGTAAAGCTGGTATGGTATTGTGGCGAAACGAATATGCTTGGACAAACATTCATTCCATACATCTTTAGCCTAACAATATTTGAAATTAAATCAGGATCTTTTTCAATAGAAACACTTACATTTAGCGTCTTGTAGGGTATATTTTTATTGTCCAGAAATTGTAGACTGGTGTAAGCAAACCATTGCGGTTGATGAATCTCACTTCGCCCTGTAAAATTGAATACTTTCAAGTAAATGTAACTTCGAGAAACGTCTCGTTACCTTTTCCTGTTTTATAGCGTTTTCTTGCTCGCGTCTTTTCACGCCTGTATGTGCTTTTGAGACTCTCTATTTTTTTTTTCAATTCTTCAGTACTCCTGCAACATTTTACAGCAATTTCTGTCCAAGCATCTTCCTTTGTTATTTTGTTATAATAAAGCGGATCGCGCGGGTTCCAAAGAACTTTTCTTTTACGATACTCGTTTATTACTTGTAAACACTCTTCCTGGGTCCAATTCATATCTGCAACATAGTTCAGCTAATGACATACGTACTTAATTGCTTGTGTCAATATCACAACTACTCTTCCTCATCTTGACTAGTAAGTTAACTTTATTGTTCTGAAATTTTGCTCACTGATATTCAATGTGTGTGGCTGGGGTTCTAAACTTCGCGCTGAATCATATTCACGCCGCCTACTCCCGAGACAGTTTCGGTGCACAACCCGAGGCAGTTTGCCGAGCCTCGTATTACCGTCCACATATTATATGCATCCCCGTGCGGCCAGATTCAACTTGCCTCATGCGTATACAGCAAGGGTATACGGTCTATCAATTCCGTTTGGGCAATCGGTGACAGTTGAAACTAGGGAGATTATAATAAGGATCACAAACTACTGTGCAGCGTATACATTAAACTATATTACCTGGAAATTGAACCATTGAGCTCAATATACTGAAATGCTCGCTGATCTATGTTTCGTACAGTACTCTGTACTAGGCGGTGAGAAAAAAATAGTGTAGTTTGGTTAGTACACCTATGTATCAGTGGTCCTAACGCATTTGTCTTATACATAGCGACTATCTTGCATAATAACTTTCAACACTCGAGTAATATGTTGTGATCAGAGAGTCGACATGGTTGCGACAAATGGCATGTGCCGTTGACGCAGTATTGCCAGATGCTCCACTAGATTGATTTCGTTTCTCACTAAAAATGTTCTAGATTCACCGACTACAATTACAATTGGACTGTGGGAAATCTAGACCTGGCGATTGAATTACGTCACTACCGGTCGAAATGGCATTTTAAATGGTTAATTTACGGATTTACGAATTTTGACAAATATCGTGGGACAGATTTAAAAGTATACGCAACAGCTTTAATAGTATATCAAATGGAAATTTAAGTCGGTCTCGATTAGAACCACAAATTAGAACTAAGGCATGTGTATATTTAACTCTAGGTAAGTAAAATCAAACAAAAACGGGTATATGTCCGATGAGAACGCTCGTGAATACGAAACCCAAGAAAATGACAACGCGCGTCGATGTACGACAAAATAAGTTTATATATTTGTATCACACCTCGACTTGTCCCAAAGTACAGTTACACCCGTATTCATAGTCCCTCCTTATTTCAAGGATAAAGGACTCCTTGATGAAGGCTTCCTTGAATCTCAGAGGCGTCCTCGTTTCATGGTCACAACTTGGCTCTCCCTTCCAGAAGGAAGACATATTTAGGGATATATGATTGCTTATGGTGGTAAAACTGCTGATCGAAGCGCCACTCGACTATATTTAAATCTAACTCGAACTGCTTAGCTCTCATTGTCAAGTTGCGTCGGTTGATGAGAGCGTATAACCTCAAAGAAGTTAACCTGTAAACTGGTTGTGATCCGCGTCATACGGGTCATAGGTGCATAGACGCCAAGCGCAAGCGTAAGCGTTGGCTACATGAAACGAACCAGCCAATCGCAGTGTCGAAGGTTTCCTCAAGGAAGCTCGAGACCTACCTTGAAAGAAGGAGGCCAATATGGTTCCTTGTTCTGTCGAGGAAGGTCTATGAAACGTGAAATGAGGAACAAGGAATCCTTGTTCCTCAAGAAAGGACTATGAATACGGGTGTAATTGGCCTCCTTCTTTCAAGGTAGGTCTCGAGCTCCCTTGAGGAAACCTTATGTATTTTGCTGTTTACATATGAACACGAATTTTGAAACATATAATTTTATACCTATTCGATTACGTTGGCAATGAGATCAGTCCACGTATCACCGACAGCCGGCCGCGAAACAGGCTCAATCTTCGTAAGTATAACAGAATTCAACAATACAAATTTCAAATGGGTTGCGGCCAGCCGGCGGTGGCGCTACGGGCTGACTCCATTGTCAACGAAGGGTGCGTTCCGAAACTAGCTGATAGCGTTAAAAACTCCCTAGGACAAAAGCAGAGGTAGTCGGCTCACGAGCTACTCACGAACTCGGCAGCGCAAAAGAGATAAAAGATAGTTGACAGCACTGGGAGTTCATTTCGGAACGCACCCGAAATCGACTAGGGACAAAATTAGCTGTTCAGTGTCTATGTTGCATGTAATGTACCTACAGTATATTCAACTTACGTTCTGGAGGCTCCATGATGCTATGAAACAGTCAAGTCAGAATAACACAACTAACAACCTGCCCGCACCAGGCTTCTCTTTCTCGGGCCGATTGAGGGTCGGCTTAATGCATGCCAGGAAGTAAAAGGGATACTTCCCATACGGTATAAGGACAGAATGAAGAAAATTGGGCGCTCGTAACAAC
Source organism: Neodiprion fabricii (assembly GCF_021155785.1). Lineage (NCBI taxonomy): Eukaryota > Metazoa > Arthropoda > Insecta > Hymenoptera > Diprionidae > Neodiprion > Neodiprion fabricii. Next base: position 11,303,128 of record NC_060239.1, read on the forward strand.
CGATCTTCCTTCTCTCTCTAGTGACGCATGCGTAGTACTATTACAACAGCAGTTTGCAATGTATTCAAATGTGTAGGGTTATTTAGAGTAATGAATAGTGGAAAATCGTGCTTTTCACTGTAGAAGAAGATTATGTGTTGCGAAAATTTTTAGCTGATTTATTGAGTTCGTGTTATAGAAAACGTATGATCGTCGCCGTCAACTTATTTATTTTATTACACAAAACTGTATGGACAAGCGATTGAAACATGAGGGTAATAAGTAGGGGTGTGAGCCTGTTGATATACCAAATTTATTTCGGTATCTTCGTCCTAGAAACGTATCGATGTGGGAATCATTTGTCAATAGCGATACTCAAATATCGAGATTCCGGTATATACCATAATATCGTAATACTGGTTAATTAATATGGAAATATTGAAGGTTCGCTAAATCTCGCAATACCAAAAAATCGGTATGTATAGACGGAATATTAAGATTCGGTAGACAGTTAATATTGTTTTATCGTATATATGTGTATATTGTAGACATGGGAAATAATATGTTTCGTATATATATATATTTTCTAAAATATTAGGTAACGAAAATATCGTTTAAGGATTCTTGACCTATAATTAATATGAATCTGAGTTTAGAATATCTTGCCTACTGGCATTCACCGTTTCCAGATGCTGTTTACATTCAACAACGTTACTAACAGAATTTAAACGATTTTACTGTGAAATGCGTTACTGAGGCAATTTGGTTAATTTTCTAGTGAAATGTACTCACATGATGAGTTTCTAGTAGTCTGCTTCAATTTCCGTATTTTTTCAATTGCTTGAAAAGGTTCAAACAAAAAATTCGCAAATGGAAATAATTCACAAATCGTCGGTCTGCGGGATACTCAAAGTATAGATGTATCACGTATATGTACATAAGTAGGTACATGCATTACACAGCCACACAAAGTGTCTTGTTCTGGTAGTGCTGGAGCAATTCCGACACTGGATTCGGATTCAGCATGTCCAACACATATTGGTATGGTGGTCTAGTCCGCTGGACAAGACACTTTTTTTCATGAGGCTGCGTTATTATCGAGGATAAAAGCAAAAAGTATACGCATTACGTACGTGTAAAATAGAAAAGCGAGGGCAGCGGGGATCTTCAATGAACCCTCCGCGTTGCCTGTTCCGATCCCCTGGACCGCCCTTCGCGCCAGTTAGCCATATACTCGGGTTCGAGAACAGGTCTGATCGATTTTGGAAGGAGCTTATTTTCGAGCTCGGCCCAGCCCAACGGGCAATGTTCGGGTTACTCGACAAGCTGATCGTGAACGAAACCCTTGGGTACTGGTGCACTAGACTGTTATCTAATAAACATCTAGAGTAGAAACTTAGCCCTTCCTATTTCCTTGGGTAATTGGAAGCCAAAAGTCGAAGGACCACCCTTGAGAAATCATGATATTTACACTTCTCTGGCGGGAACGTCGCTTGGCGATAATCGCAAGACGTCTCGTCCCCGGCAGCGCTGCAGCGCTCTAATCTCCGAGGAATTCTGTGGGTTTATGAGGATCTCGTCTCAAGATCTGACACTCATCGAGTTATACGTCGGTGAATATCTATAGCATATCCATTTTCGGGAAACAGTACAAGGAGAGATACTTATTGACAAACAGTTGGAATCTTATGTGGTTATAAAATTATTCATTTCTCAACAGATTTTATAGTAAACTTCACACAAATTCTCGACTAATACATTATAAATCATAGCGTTGGATTTGCAAAAGTCTTTTTGTAATTAACACGCACTGAGAGAAATCTCATTTTGTTATAGTTACTAGGAATTTATTGTACAACAAGTATCGTCACAGTAATGTTGAAATATAGTTCTAATTACAAGAAAATGTGGTAAAAGTATAGTCAACTAACAATACTAAATCTTCTGGGAATAGCAACATTAACCTGTTCGCTGGGTGTACTATATTATTATAAAGGAATGAAATTTAAGAAAATTAACTATAAAACAGCGCAATGAGAAAATGAAATGTCCTGCAAAACATTTTTTTGTTTTCTGTGTTAACAGTGGCCGGAAAATGATCGGCTGACGTTGCAGACACATTGTTTCTATTAAAACTATGTTTCTAATTTCTCTTAAAATCACGATCAACTCGACTCGATGAGATGTTGGAAGGAGCGATGTTCGATCTACTTGATCACTAAAGCCTGCACTTGATCACTAAAGCCTGGAGGAGCATCGATACGACTACTGCGTATCAAATTGCCCACTTTCTCGGGGAATCACGCATAAAAAACATCACAGTGACCTCCGAAAATTTTGTTCGAGTCTGGGAAACGCTTGTATCTCAATACGAAAACAGAGGACTTGACTACTCTCATATTATGGATTTTTCGCGATGTATCGCGTTGCGAAAAAAATTGTATTCTGGTTTTTCACCGAATTTTCTTTGTGACGTATGCTATACGAAATTAGAGGGTGTACCATCGAAATTGCCGGTTATTCTTGACTCTGAGGATCATGCCTGACTCTCGTTTAGGGTAAACCCTTAAATTAAAATGGTAAATTACGTATTAGTTTAAAACATCGTGGGTCAAACGTCAATGGTTTAAGGTGATACCTACCCCGAAATTTATTTTGTTTCAGAAGATATGTCAATCTTATATTTTATCTCTCGTTGTATATCTTCTTCAACTAATTTACCCGGCGTAATGGTTAGGAAAGAAGCAGACAATAGATGCGACGATCTTTACTGTGTATCATTATTTTACTTTAAAATTTACTTTACCTTTACATCCTCTAATAAACAAACAAATAACAGTTATTCGCCTTAATTCATTATTGACAACCTACGGTGTATAAATATACATTCGCGTACACAAAAATGGTAATGTATGGCGAAGTATATATTCTCAATGACGAAAAATCACGTGTGTATTGTCTGCACTCAAATCATACAGGATGCAGAAAACTCGAAGAATAAATCCTCAATTTGCAGGTAAACTTCTACTTGGGGGTTGGTCCTGAATTTTGAGGCAAACCGTCCGTTCGGGAATACAAATGTACCGCTTTAAATTTAGTGTAAATTCAGGGGTTAATTTGGGGGCTTTTCCGTAAGGGTCAACCCTGAATTTGAAGATTGATCCGGAAATTTAGGGTAAACTATCAATTAAAAAGTACTAATATATCCCTCAAAGTTGGGGGTTAATTTCGCCGTGAAGTCAGCAGTCCATTTGGGTTTTTTTCCCCCACGAGGGAAGCCCTATCATTTTCCAAAGCTTAATGAGATTTTGCTAGTTAAAAAACAAAGGAATTGTAAAGTATGATTTACCGTATTCAACGCAGGTTCGAAATCCTCTTAAGAGTGCACGATAAATTTTTATTTCCATTATATAGGGACACAATTTGATCTCGTAATATATTCTGTACGTGTTTAAATTTAAGTTTTCCCAGATGTTTGTCAATTTTTCGTTATTCTAGCTCCAGACTTGACCTTAATTCTTCTAAGCACTCTCATGAATATAAAGAATTCGTTTATTACAAAGCGAAACGAATTCCCAACATATGCTTGCCAATTAAATGAAAGAGGACGGGAAGAATTAATTTTGTAAAAATTACACAGTGGATAGAGGAATGACAACACCGATAAAATTCAAAGACGAAAGTCTTACGACAAGTCTGCAGTTCGTAAAGTTGACGTAATAATAGTAGTATTGAAAAACAGCTATTCGCAACTGTTACGCTTCTCGTTGTCTAACTGATTCTAGTTCCAAAACAACTCTCTTTCGTAGTTTTTCCCATTTAATTTTGCAATAATTTTTTTCGAAAGGTAACACGTTTTTCTGGAAAGTCCAAAACGTTCTGGGAATTAAGAATTGCACTGGTTTGAGGAGAGAGTACCTATTCCTAGTTAGAAGTTTTCCCTTCGTCTTTCTTATCCGAGAACTTACACGCCTTTCTATTACCACAGCAACAAAAACAAATGTCGAAAAGGAAGCTGACTAGCAAGAGTGGTAGCATTGATTATAATAATATGAAACAATGGAAATATGTTTGCTTTTCTATCTCGATAGAGCACTGCGAAAAAATTGTGTCACCAACAAACGTGGAGGAAATCTCAAAAGTTCTACCACTCTTTGGTTACTTCATCACCCAGCTCGATTCAGGTAATAATGTTTTGCAATGGGTTTTAACGATACGAACGAAGGCTTCGCCGGCAGAAAGATAACCCAACTAACATCTACACCAAGTAAATATCCCAGATGTAACTTCCGTTGCCTATCTGCGGGCAAGTGTCGTTTTTTTCGTTATACTTCTAGAAATCCATACAGCATATTTCATCAAAAGTGCAAACGTTTTATATGCATCAATGCTCCATTGACCGTGTATCGATTCTCCATTGGCTCCGATTCAGCGGTTATTGAATTAACGTTTTCAACTGTCTCTGGCCAGAATTCAATTCCATAGGATTAAATTGAACCTGAAGCTCCGGGACTCTACGTACAGCACTGCTGATCTATTGTTGTCTGAATAATTGGATCGAGATAAACCTATATTTAGTACTAATCTGGCCCGTCCCAACTACCTCACCGAAGCGATAGCAAACCCATGTCAATATTCAACGAAATGATTCTTTAGACGGTCCATGGAACAAAGTTCCAATCTTGGCTTCCATTCAACACATCTGTTGCATAATTATTTTGGTTCTTGAATGTATCTCAAATACACCATAGCTAGTATAGCTTCATATCGACAGTGAGTTGTATTTTTTCACTTGATGTCTAAATGTTTCAGGTTACAATTATTCCCGACTTTTGTCTGCAGGATTGTCCGCTTCCTGCCGTTCAAAGACTGAAGCCCAACCTATGGAGAAACTTTCGAACCCTTTCGAGTTTTGTCTGATTCATTTTCCATGAGGAAGCTTTTGTTGTTACCTGGTAACTAATACGTAGAAAGTACGTTAGCTTTGAAGCTCGCATATTTTCTGCACCTGTTTTGAAGCTATAAGAGAATTATATATGAAATCTTTTGAACCAATGCTCTTAGCCAAGCGAATAGGAATATGCCTGATAAGATAGAAGGACGGGATTGTCAAATATATAATTTCTATGTTTTATTTGAACTCGAAGAAAACTATTCCGTTGTAGCAATATTTGAATAACTTGAAAAAAGGACGGTAAGCGTTTTCCACTACTCTCATTCAGTAGCATATTTTGTGATACATGCCGTTTACTTTATAGTTCCAGCAGTGTTGCTGCGCTCCATTTTAACTTCAATTCATGTCCCTGTTATTCATTTTCGATAGGGTGGGATCGACAATTGAGTCCATTCTTTCCTCAGTACCTACTCAGTACGCGGTGAATCTCATGTATACAATCAGATAACGCTAGTCACAGCGCGCTTAGCACTCTACAAATACCGAATTGAATGAAATCCGCGATGACAGGTAATGTAAGTGTTGCATGCTACTCTGGAATGCTATCTCAGCGGAACAAACTGTAGCCCAGGCATTAGGGCTGAAATACAGGGGTAATTTCACAATGAATTGGGGAAAAGTTTTTACTGCTGAAATGGCTTTACTTTGGCCTCCACATGAGCACATTGAGTTTTCCTCCTCGAGCGCTTCTACGTGAAAGACGATGGCGACCAATACTGAAGCAAACAAATCATTTACGAAATATGTTGAATGTTTTTTCTCTAAAAAGTGTTTAAAAATATTGATTTTGAAAACTCTGAGTGTGCGTAAAGTGGTTTATTTCCGAACAGTGCGGTAAAGTAATGTTGGTGCATACGCTGAATTTAAATGCTATATTCTTCATAGTAGGGCTTTCTTTGGCGCATGGAGTGGAATAAGAGGAAACTGTGAGATAAAAATTGACTCCCGGTATAGCTGGCACTGTCGTAAGTGAGGAACTGGGTAGTTCTTATTTAACGCAATTGCATATTTCAATCTTTGTTTACGCAGTCTTCGGTCAATTTTCAAAAGCTGGTTGTTTTCGGTACAAGATTTGAAAAATACACAGTGTTTGACGTCATTGAGCCAGTTTCGAAGTGGGACTAGATAAAATATACGTTTACAAAGCAAGAATAACAGTCTACAGTGAAAAAGCTGTCTCAGTTTACCCAATCAAAATTACCACGACTGAGGCACTCTGCGAGGAGTTTGAAAAATGTTCGGGGTGAAAGTCGCCCAGAGTGACAAAATAGGGTTAATACAGCAGCATATTTTATAGTTGTAGATATAGAGTGTCGCATAGCGTGTATAAGCAATGGACGATCTTATATTAATTATAAAACGTATTTTGTTAATTATAAAATCTTTGGTAGAATCACATTGAGAAATTTACGTACCATGTTCCATGCAAATTATACATTGGATGCAAACCGTTGCGGGGCTTTGAAGAAAAAAGAGATTGCCAACTGCATTTTTCACAAAGGGCTGTAACGTAGTAAATTTTGTGCAAACATGAGTCAAACGTTACTCAAGCCCAAAAACAAGGAAAAAGGACTAGATTGTTATTTCGGGTAACAGATAAGTTCACCGACGCTGTGGCGTAGCCGCGAAAAGGTGTTTCATCGTAGCATATCGTGACCCATAGAGTGTGTTACAGACTGTCATTTTCAATAATTTCCAAATTGCTTATTGTCATTAACGATCAGATTTGAATCTGACACCGTCAGCCATTTGTTAGAGAGAGAGGTTCATGATTGTCGTCGACTCGGTAAATCGTTACCCTTATGGTTAACAAGTGTTACGCGCCGGAGGTTTCTAAATAAAGAAATCACCCTTCGTAACAATATTGTGGTTGCGAGGTTCCCCGCTCTTTTTTGCATACAGGGTGGTCTTTTTCAATTGCTCCAGGCGAATATCCTGGTAACTAGAAGTGGTAGGAGAAAAAGTTTGATAGAAAACTTGAGAGGCTGCGAACGGAGAAGATGTTGCTGATGTGCGTTGGTTTGTGGATTGCGCCACTTCTGTGATTTTCGAGTGCTTCGTGATTTTAGATGGCGAACACATATTTCAATTATGATCGGGTAATACTGGATTTTGAAGATATATTCAAGAATGAAACTTTGGGAATTAATGCCTTGCCTCAGAAAAAAATGGCCAAGTACACTACTTCCCGAAAATTTTGAAAATTTTTAACAATTGATATTTTTTTTTTTTTACGTTTTTAATTTGTCCAGCATGGCGGCCATCAGTCCGTCATCGCGTCATAGTCAAAATACGTGTTCCTTGTTTAAAATCACGAAGTACTCAAAAAGTTTGTTAAAAAGTGGCGCAATCACAAATCAACTTGTGTCAGCATTATCTTTTCCCCTCGACACCCTCGAGGTTTTGTATCAATCTTTTCCTTGTATCTCTTCAAGCTTTCGAAATATTAGCCTGGGGCGATTAAAAGGGCCACCCTGTATATCAAAGTGCCTACCTCCATGTTAAGTTATCCGTGGACGTAATTTGGGTGGCTTTGAGTGGCAGGACTTTGCGGTTTCAAGTTTGTAGCTGAAATAATCTGGCTTGTCTCTGCAAGAGCTGCGTCAGTTAATAATTGAGTTTATTTCGAGTATCACGACCAGCTGGCAGTCAACCCTAGTCACGTGTTTCCGAAGTCTGGGCACACAAGTACCGACACAATACGTGAGCAGTTCCATATAATTTGTGCCACTGAAGCAATACCGGAACAGACTAAAATTAGATATTTCGAATTTATCGGAAAATGCTTCTTCCGATAAATATTAATTCATGGTCCATAAAATACATGCCAACGGAGAAACGTCATTGTCAGAACAAATGCAATACAATTTTGAAGTGCAGTTGAAGCTACATTTTTCGCACGATGTGCTCCACACGACTATTCTTAAATTTACCTCTTTTCATCCGATCAGTAACATATGCTTAGAAATAATTCACTCATTATCAATTAGGACACGTTTTACAAGACAAGATTTATAAAATGATAATGCAAACGATTTTTCTTCCTTACAATGAGACGTGATTTTTCAGAATTCGATTTGCTTGGAATGTTACACTTAGATGATATTCTAAATGATATGACTCTTATAATTGTTTGTACTATTCGAGAAATGGCGATTAATAAGTTGGAGATGGTGAAGGTCAGGATAGTCATGTTGGTATCAAGCGTCCCGCGCATATTCCATTCTGCAAAAACTGATCTTACGATCCGATGCATTGACTTTTGCAAGTGACAAAAAGATCTGCAGGAACATTAATTGGACACATTGGATATACATACTGCAACATCAAATTGATAACATCTCTATATCTGCGGTTGAAGTCTGTTACCATTAACCCTTGATCATGCATTCAGGGTTTCTAGCAGGGTGGAACTCCGCGCGAATTCTGGTTGCGTCATGTCATTGCTTACGCACAGACATGAACTAGTATGAGGATCAATATTATGGATATGGGAGACTGGGGCTAATTCGCGCAAGGGTAAATTGGCACACTGGTTGTATCTTTTGATCCAAGCCGTGTTTAGCAGTGGTTATGACATTTGAGTAATTAATCAGCTACCGTCAAATTCTGAACTAATTATGCTATCAGCCCATTTTTCATCACAGGACGAACTTGCGATTCTCAGGTACACTAGTTGGTTTCTTAGCTTTGATTCAATCAACGTCTATTTCCGGAAGTTGAAAATTTCAAAAACTGTTGCGGAAGTGCAAGGAATATATTGAGTTATTTATCTCAAAATGTGTGAATTTGCCACTTAAGCCGTTTCTAACGTAAATGATGAGATAAGCTGTTTCTAACTTACGATTAACTGATGAGATAAGCTGTTTCTGTCCGTAGGTATCGATTTGTTGTAAACGCGCCAACTAACGCCGAATACAGGGCACATTGGGGCATAATAGTTGATTATTACATACATATGGTATGGTTAACCTACCAAAAATTGAGAAGATCTAACAATGGGCATTGGTAGTGGAAGATTTACTCTTCGAGATAAGATTGTAGCTAATTATTATCATTGGACAAGACCAATTCTGACAACGAAAATTTGAAAAGTGCCTTGTTTAGACCGGTCTCCTCTATCTGTAGTCGAACGTCGGGCAAGATTCTGGTAGCTAAAAGAATTGGCGTTGCAAATAATTGCATGTAAGTTATTGATTTCAAACGGAAGTAACGAGTGAAGTCACTTTTTTTTATCTCAGGTGCATGAAAAGTGGGGCTTTGCTTAACAGTTTAGCGGGACGGAAGTAGCCAATTTCATCTTAGTGTTGTAAAGATGGGTTCGCGCATACGCAGTTCACAATTGCATAATTTTTGCTCCTTGGGAGATCAGTTTCGTTCCTAGGGAGAAGAAATGGGCCACTCGCGTCCCGCAACACGACCGTGCAAGGCCCCACCACGTTTCATTCACTTTTTATAGAAACTATCGTGTGTGACTCGGGCCAAAAGTTGGCGATGTGCAACTTCCGTCCCTTATCACACAATATACTATTACGATGGACCTATAGGAGGGGATGTAGTAGATCGTGGAATTCAAGATCACCGTTTTAAGTCTTGTAACATTAAGAGTGGAATGTAATAAGCTAATATCCACACGGAAGGGAATGATTATTTGAGTCAAGTGATATTGGTTTGATGCTACAGTCAAATGCAGCGAACACAATACTTACTTAATTCGACAAAATACTATTGACGGACGAAATATTTGCGAACCTAATCAAGCCTTTGAATGATCATGCCGACTATCAATTTATTCAAAATAACACGACGCGAGTTCCTAGCAATAATGTGAATTTTGTGTCAAATAAATGTGTGATGGAAATGCCTAAGAATTTGATTCAACGCATCGTAATCGCTTTGTTTCAAATATATGAAATTTTATTTTCAAAAACATAATTCTTCTAATGATATCATTTGTCATTCTGTTGGCTCAAAATTTTTCGGGATTCACCAAATATTTAAAACTATAAAACTTATTGTTGTATATATAGAAGTATAAATTGAACACGTATCAATAGTTTTTGTTTATCTATAGTCAATATCAACTTCGATGACTCAAAACTTGGTATTATGCTTTCTCCGGTTGTAGTAGATCTGTTGATAAATTTATGTTACGTTATTTGTACCTGACTTCCTAACCAACTACCTGGTTTTATAATTGTCTCTGAAGCTACTTCCGTAGCGAAAAAGTTCGCCGCCTATCGGCCGTTTATAGTTCTAATATACTGATATTTACGATGAATATATTCTGTAAAATTTTTTGTTGGCTAGATTCATGTACTTATTTTGTTTGGAGTATCTAATTGTTGCTATCATCGAACATGGTGCTTGGAAGAACGATACATAAACTTCGAACGAAATGACATTCAGTTGAGTCAATTCCGGAAACACATCAAAAGTTTCACTCTAATCAATACTTCACTCGATTTCGACAAGAAAGACTTTTATTCAATCAAGGAATTCGCCTGACTAAATCATTTTGACCGACTAACTAAATCGACATTGTTGAATTGACGTCATTGTATTTGATACAAATAATGGATACCAGATTGAACCGAACGGACTCCAAAAAAATCTATTTTGTTGGTTGATGAATTTCTTTTCCTCTGTACTCGGTTTGTAGTGAAGATATGAAAATGCACACACCGCACCTGACTTCCACGAATAAATTTACTTGCGGCATAGAGAAGTGTAAATAGTATACATAATTCACTTAACGTCACTGTATTTTATTAACACATTTATTAAATGATAGTACATAATATTTTATCAAGTAACGACAATTAGTAACACACTCGTATGTAGCGTTTTAGTCAACGTCACTCACAAGGTAGTCACATAAATTTCTGTATTTCTTTCGTTTCTAATATTTCAAATTCACTTTTCTCTCTTTTTTTCATACTTATAGATATTATTACAAACTAAAATGTTTCACAATTTGTGCCTGCGGTACCGACGATGTGAGCGCCTGAGTCTGTCAAATGTATTGGAGTAGCTAGTTTATCATATGATAGACATTTCATTTCATTCGAAAAATACAGAGGGCATTCCATTCCAGATTACCCAGCCTACGGCGCTGACCATTTTGTATTTTCTTTGTTTTGCATCTGTAGGTTCTCACTTAGAAAACTAATAAGAAATAAGTATAAAAGTTTTTTAATCCTATCGTTTTGTAAGATTAACCCCCCTATCTGAAAAAACGAAATTAATATAATTTCTGAAAAAATTTGAATGAACTTCACGAGGTAAAAATTATGATACTATTCCAAAACGGAATTGTGATGACCAATCGGTTTTTTTCTGGATTCAAATTTATAAACTGAATAGTTTCGACGAAATCGGTTATAATTTTTTTTACGCACATTTCCCATACAATTTCTTAAAATTAAATTAGTATAATACACAAATAAAGATTCTACAACTGATCATTTTGACATTACAGGCTCAGTTTTCGTCTTAAAATCGACGTTCTTGAGATGGTTCAAATTTTCACAAATACATGCATACAGAAAAATCTCTAAAATATCTTTTCGTAGTTTTGGTAGTGAAAACTATCATTCTATAAAAAGTTCCGAAATCGTCAGGGTCACAGAATGGACGTATTGGGATGGAATGCATTATGCATGCAATACTTGAAGTAAATGTAGTAAAAAAAGCGTCTACAACTTTGCATCCTTGCGGTCATAATTAGAGTTTTTTAGCGCACGTCGGGGCTACAAGTACTATAGGTATATAGAATGTTGACCGAATTATTTTCAATTGTATAATATATCGTTACCATTGAATTAAAATATCACCAACGAGTGAGATCACAGATGGAAACCATAAATATTTATAATATACATCTTTACACGTTCTTTTACACAACAATTTTACATGATAGTATACAATAATATTATAAAATGTACACGGTGATCTCATTTGTACGTAAATGCGTAAAATATAACTTAAAAATTTACAAATAAAATAAACACACTCACACGTTTATGGAATAAACGGAATGTAGAGCTGCACCAACGGAAATCATCGTCCGTAATAAATTATAAATCATATAATAAATATGTCATTAGATAAATGTATAACTTGTGACCATTTCTTTCACAAAATATACGCTACCTTCTATACAATATATAATATTTACGGATATGTTGATATATAATACTTTTTTATATACAGTACATATATATATATATACGCACTATATAATATATAATATATAAAGATTGTCGGGACGTGGGAATTGGTCCTTGTCGATTACAAATCGCAGATGGTCAGAGAAATGGATAATGTGGAATTTTTTCGCACGGAAGAATGTGAAAACAAATTATTCCCCTAATTGAATAAATAATTATGTAATTATTGTTACATTCCTAATTCTCTCGATATTTATATGATTCGCGCGTTAAATCGACACGACCCAAATCTCCCGGGGATATGGTACTTTTTGTTATTGTTTTGTTTCTGTTATATATATATATATATTATATATATATATATATATATATATATATCTCGTTCCTGAAGGGTTCATATCGGAGGTGGGGCAACATTGATCGACAGTTATTTGATGACTATACAACGTACATATTTTATTCTCTATCTAATCTACGTCTCTCAAAATATTTCGTACAGTTTACACAATATTTCAATATATATGAGGGTTATTTCAGGACAGAATAGTTCGCATTGTTTAACGCGACGCAAAGGATTATCCTAATGATATTGAAATCGTGTGCGATTCAAGAGCGTTGAAGAATAGTACCGTAGATACCGATATTCAAATTTCACGCTGTTAGTGACGATCACCTAAAGAAGTCACGGCTCATGATTTACATAAAAATTAGAAAATTTGAGTTACATTTTACGAAGAAGTAAATTGAGTTACAATAATAATTTTTTTATTCGCGAATATGATATGTTGGGAAATTCAATCGAAGTGGAATTATGAAAATAGTTTTCTTTGGGCCAGTTTTACTCGACACAACTCCCTTTTTGCACACGTATCGAAAGACTGTTTTTGAGGTGTAAGCCTCGAAAAGTTACATTTACGCAAATCCAGATACTCGGTTTACAAAGTATCGATTTCACGAAAACTTGCAAATCATACAGCAACGGCTTACAGTCTTTTTAGAAGTTTCAGGTCGGTCGGATTCACGTTTATTACGAAGGATTGTGGCGACGGTTTTCGACTTCGCGTGATTTAAGCCTCGAAGTTTTAGCTACGACTTAGAGGTGTTGATTTTAATTGAAAAGCCAAATTTTTTTGGCTAAATGAGTTTATAGTAGCGCACTTTTAATCCGTGTACATGTCGCTGATCGTTAATATTTTGTTGACGTATAATTTTCGGGTCGAATAGATAGAACTTGTCAAAATTTAAATTCACACTTAAACCTGGTAATGCCAGATTTTTCTTCTCGATACACCGTTAAACATTTTCGAATTGAATTTATTGGTAGGTACTAAAGTTGACACACTTTTTAAATTGATATTACACATTACATGTTATCGTCGATGGGTCATTCGCAGCGATGTCAGTCACCCAGTCAGTGTTGGGGGATTCCACGTGAACTGGTCCACTTCCAGACCCCGATAACTTCGATTTAGTTAATAACCTTTTTGGATTTTTTTTTATCATCTGAGAGTACGTTCCCTGATTGTTTTAAAAAGATTTTCACATCCCTGTGTCGAGGATCTCCAGAGTCAAAATTTGACGGTTTATGAAAACCCAAAATTTTCTATCGATGTCGTCTCGGAATCGAAATATTTTATCATCAAAAATAAAGTGTTCGATGGATTTGTATTAAGACCATTATAACGAATTTTATTGCATGAACATCAATTTGAAAGATGAAAATCAAAATTTCGTCAATTGCGTCGTACTTAAAAATATTGAAATGTTTTTTCCGGATTCTATATATTGTTTGACGCTCAACGGCGCCTTCATCGAGATGGACAAATTCGATTTTCATTTGCCATGAAATAATTTGAAAGAAGTTTTTGTTCTGCTGAACGTAAACCGTAGAGGTATAAAGTATATATGAATAATTTAAATGGCAAATTACATTCCAGCAGCTTAAGGGGACATATACACGTTGAGAAAAAAAAACAATAAAAAATGTTTTTCTCAAAACGCAACCACACGTCTTCAGGGGTAAATCACTTATTGTCATTTAGTTAAATTAGCTGTTGACCTGTGGAAATAATCCCCGTAGATGAACCCAACCTAAGGTGAAAAAGCAAACTCATAGAATTTCTTTTTCTATCAACTGTGTTTTTTTTTTACATTGTATGTTCTCTTGAATCATGAGTAAAATGACGGATGTACAGTCTCAGATAAAAGAACAAATCCCCTGTAAATCAACTGAAATAGAATCCGAAAATGAGGAAGTGCGAGCAAATAGCAAGGAGTTTTATAAGTACGTATGCATATGCATATGCAAGGACTTTTCTTCGCAATACGTTGGGCAAGTTAAAAATAGGTGAATCAAGTCCTTTTTAACGACGCAAAAATGACAAAAATCGTAAAGATTAAGCTAAAAGCATTTAGAAACGACAAAGATTCTGGAGCAAATATTGCTACACCGGCGGATTTGTTTCGTAACTCCGAGGGAGCTGACCGGAATCTTAAACTTAAGATACATCGGGTCCGTGGATGCAACAGGACGAACGGGTAGATATACACGTAAAAAAGCCGCTTACCGGGACACAGAATATGTCCTAAACTTGAACAGCTCAGTTCTATTTGACCTGTTTGCGATACCCTTTGCTAAATCCTTGGGTGAGTACGCTTATAATATAATATTATATAATATTATATTATAATTAAATAAAAATATTAATTATAATGTAATATAATATTACAATCCAGTTTAACAATAAGACATATTTAAAAACGCACACCGATAACTTAGGGCGCCCTGTATCTAGTCTAAAAGGATTCTACACGCTATTTCATACCGAATAACATCTTCACTAACGTCAGGAAACTCTATTTCCACTTACTATCAAGAAAACAAACAAAAAGTCAGATTATTTTATATCAAACGGAAATCATATTTTTTATCTCTGGAAAGATGTTATCACTGGCGAGACAATGTGTGAAAACTGAAAAAATAATTTTTGAAAATTTGAAAGCATGACACAGTTTAAAAGTCTACTACAACAGAAAAAAAAAAAAATGCAACATTGTTTCATGGCAAATGGCAATCGAATTTTTGTACTTCGAATGTTAAGTGTTACAAGCGTTGAGTGTAAAGAAATACGTTAAAGTTGAAGAAAATTTTTTTTGGACGGTTCAGAATAATGTAATTCACAAAATTTCGGTATTTTGCTTTCGTATTAATTTTTGGCAACCAAAATATTTTCGGAAAAATTGAAATAATTTTTTTCAGCAACTTTGATTCAAGTCGATTCCATCAATCACTTTGCTCTTGTCGATACAATGTTTGAATTCCGGGCTAATATCTATAGAAAATTCTCGTATTTCGTAAACTATGGAATTTTGACTCTCGAGAACCTCGGAACTGAGACCAGAAATTTTTTTTCTTTCAAATTAGTGAACTTTTACATGTCCTGAAACGGAAGAAAAATCGAGGATATCGGGATCTGGAGGTAGCTCACTTGACGTGAAATGCCCCTGGCTTACTTCGCTCTAGGCTAATAAAATATTGGCACATAAATTACCCATCATCGTTCGATAAGCAATGAGGTTTAGTAAAAGCCTCGGAAGGATGAAGAAGAGATCCAACATGGCTGACGTATATAGCGCGCAGCTTGTAGATAGATTCTAGATCGGTGTAATGTTGAAACAGTGATGAAGGGTATTTTTATACTATGTATACATAGACACATATCCACGTGAACAATTTGGCAAGAATATTCCTAATCCATAGGGTATCTTTTTCAGTATCTTGTTTCATTTCTGATTTACCTACAAACTAGACAAAGTGGTTCTGAGGAAAATTAATCTGTTCAAGTTGATTTTTGCAAGAATTCGAGTCGACGGTGTTGGAATGTAATAATGTCTCTTAAATTTCGTAGTTGCGAAACTTGTTTACCACCTCACTTGGTGGCTGGGAATCCCAATTGACGTCACGGCGTGCACCGTAATGAATGTTTGCGCCACCCTCCGAGGCTCGACGATGAGCATTGGCTGGTTGACCCCTGACATGACCAGGTGAGCCACCGGCTGCGTCAGGTAACATTCGGTCTTTGGTTTTGGGAGTAGTCCAGTGCATCGACTGATTCAGAAAAACAACGATGTCACTTACTTCATTTCGTTTTTCAAATGAAAATATAAGAAGCTTTTAAGAGTTCAAACAGAAAAGCTCTCAGGAACCTTTAAGCGTTCCAATTGCCAATTGAACAAAAAGGGAGAAGGAAGAAAAAAATCGTTGGACGGTCTTATTTCCTATAGAGTAAAACACTTACTTGATGAACGTGTTCCTTCATACCCAGCCACTGTTTGTAGCTGATGGAAATTCCACTGTGTCGCCATTTGTCGTAGTTGAGCCTTTTCTCCGGATCGCAGAGAGTTTCCTTGGCATTCTAAAAATTCAATTTCTCTTATTTACGACGTATGTGAATTATAGTCAAGAATGAACTCCGGTACGTTTTATAAACGCTTGATGAATAGAAATTATTTCCATTCGGGTGGGAACAGGAAGTAAATCCACGATCATACGGGTATTCTTCAGAATTATTTCCATGTTTTATGCCTTAGATGCGTCTTCAAAATTAGGCGCAGTATTTTACGGGAGTATAATATCAAACGCGGTGCGCGTAATGACTTCTCTCGATATCTTCAAAATTAGTCATAAATGAATTCAATAGCATGCCTGGCTAGTTCGAATACTAAGACTTAAAAAATTTTGGAACATTTTTATGAAACATTTAGTTACAGTATAAATGAAGGTATGTTGTACTGCTGAATTGGGTCTTCGCATGCAATAATTTTGTGTACGTATTAAACAGAAAAATATTTTTCCTTTATTCGATTAAACGAAAATGGAAGAAAAAATAGTAGGTTTAAAACTAAAATAATATAGTGTCCTCCATAAAATGTTATCTAATTATTTTGTGTTTGCGTTAGATACGTTTGAAAAATGATGTTATTTTTTCGAATGCAAAGACCCAATTTGAGTACAATGTTTCATTAGATTGACAAGAATAGTACTATATTGTTAATGCACATCTACAATTTACGTATGAGACATAAGAGTTACGTTTTCGAACGAATCTCGCAAAAGCAGCGTATTATCATCAAAAGTATGTCCTTAACTTTCTGTTACATTTCATTTTGCAGATAACGGGAAATTCAATTCATTCGTAAACAAATCAGAGTTGAAAAATGGGGAAAATATAGATTAAATCACGCTCTAACTCTGGCTAGAAAAATATATTTTTTGTACCATTTTATAAAACTAATAAGATTGACAACGTATTTCGATTTATAAAATTCACATCAGTTCATTGATAATTCCTAATCGATGAAAGTCGAGAAAATTAAACAACTTTGTGCAATTTGTTATTTACTGTAGTTAATAAAAGAATTTCAGGAAGCGAAAAATGTTGCTTGAACTGCTGGTTTTTAAATATACTGTTCAAGCCATTGAATGTTTGCAACATGATAACAGTGTGACTCAATCTGGATTTTCCCTATTTGACAACGTTCATACAGGCAAAGATTACCAGTTTTCTTGAAATTCACCGTGATCTCTTTTTCATGCCACACGCATTATGTGCGTCACGTCTCAACGCCAACGGGAAGTGTACTTTCAGTCTTAATAATCGAATCTTTTATATAACACGAAGTGATCAGTCACCTTGAGTTGCTGAAATTTTATTTCGGCCTCCTTGTTCCCCTCGTTTTTGTCAGGATGATATTGAAGAGCAAGTGCCTTGTATTCGGCGGTGATTTGTTCAACCTACAAGAAACACCTCTTTATAGATACGTAGTAGGGCTGCGTTAAAAAAGTTGCTGGGGTTGAAAGACAACTACAGTTTTTTATCGCCCAAGCTGAAGAACCTGAAGTTGATGGTGTAAAATATCACTTCTTCTCGATTTTATGGATTTTCAAAATTCAGAATATGTCACGCCGTTCATATTGATCGAATTAAACACAGCGACTATATCACTCTTTAAAATATTCAATAGCTTCCATCAGTTGAACAGATTAATTAACACGAGCCACGGACTAGAATTTTGCCATCCAGTTCACGAGGCCCTCACTAATATTTTTACATTATTTCATTGCTTTATAACTTCAAAAGCTTATCGAATTCGAGCCGCATTGAAAGCTTGTGTCCAGGTTACAAGCTTCGGATTAATTACAACGTCAAGCGACAATTAGTTATTCCCACGTTCACAATAATCAAGAACTAGTCGACAACGAACTTGTGGATTGTTGCAACGATTATAAAATAATATAACGACGAATCTTTGAGGCAAAATGGTTGGTTCAATATGCACCAGCACGACAAAACGACCGTTCGATAAATCTTGCGTAGTCGCAGTTTCGAGCTAGGATGCCCAAACGGAAAAAAATGACGACGTAGCCAGATGGCTTTAAAATTAAGACCATGATTCTTAATCGTGACTAATGAAAAGAAAAAACATGATCATCTTGCCAATTATTGTCTTGATCAATACACCATATTTTTAGCGCAAATTACTGAGTTGCAAATGAATATTGGTTAGCATCAATAATCACAACAGAATGAAGCTTGTTAGCGATTAACAAAATTCGCATAAGTCGAGTATTTCTTGAAAATGATAAAATGAAAGTCGTGAGCTGATGACTGAATAAAAAAGAAGCTAATTGTTTAGATTTATTCAATGTGGAGACAATCGAGATATACAGAAAAACTTGATGCTACTTCAAGTGCCGCAGTTTATTGTTGTTGCCATGCTGATATTTGACAGCTTAAACGAGATGAGACCCCACAAATCATAAAATCACAATAAACGGAAAGAAATCTGTGTTCACAGTGTGTTCAAATGGTTCCGATAGAATTAAAATAACGATGTTGAAACTTCGTGAGAAAAATATTAATCATCATATTTGAACGTATCTATACCAATGAAGTGAATGTTAGAGTTAAGAAAAAGGAAACTGCTCATGTCTAGCAACAAATATATCATTACAATTTGCGATATCAAGACCGGGCATTCGGCAAAAATAAAAACCGTATTGTAAAATCATTCAGCAAAAGCCAATGTGTCATTTAATGATTCAGCCAAGTGTGCGGTAAAAACATTTGCGTTTAAAATCGAATAGATACGCAGCATTCCAATTCGTGTGAAATCCGTGTGGTAAACTTACGGCTGTGAACAAGAACACTTTGCGCAATTTAAACCGCAAAAAACGATAATCACGATGTCGATCAGAGCTCCGGCTCACGCTATACGTCAATATAGCGTTGAAAAACGTTCGGCCTCACAGAGCGCACGTACTCGAAGTTATTGGCTAAGAAAATGTTCTAGTATGATTGGACATTTAATTAGAAATTTAATGGGTAAATTCAACGGATAATAACGAAAACTCACCGTCGCAGACTCATCGCATCCCAAAAGAGCGTAGAGATCCTCGTCCGGGTTGGGTTTGTAACTCAATATGTCATCGACACTCATTGTTTGTGTTGTTACTGTTGTTGATGGTCAAAAAAGAACTTTAACACTGCCTAGTAAAAGTTACTGGGGTAGCTGAGTAACGTCAGTAGGTTTGCACCTGTTGCCTGTCGAGCAAATCCGTAATTGTGAATGAGCGACTGTGGCCTAGAAAAAGCCTCCAAGGCTTCGCGACGCCCTGGATTGGCGGCGCGCGCGCTCTTCGCGGACTTTGTTAAAACGTGAGCAGCTGCGCAGTTCGTATTTATGAACGTATAAGCTGGACTTTTGCCGGACACTAGCGACCTCAGAGCGAGCGGCCAACTTCAACTTTCACTCGTTAACGGAATAACCTTGTCCGGCTGCTCTTCTTATCTTGGTCTCAATCTGTTTGAACGGTACTCTGTAGTTGGTTCCTCATGGTAACGGTCCAGTCTTCGGTATCACGCCGACTCAGAACGACGTGTGGACTCGGCGTGAAGCGCAGAATCGATTTCGTTGTCAGACTTCACACTTGAGGGATATATACCCTGCTCATCTCATTCCTTAGGTATTACATTTTGTAGAGGAACCGTATTTGAGCGTTGCAGCGATGATAAATCTGAAATAAATGCTTTTGAAGAAGGTGTAAAAGGGTGATTAATAAAATTAGAAAGTTTGGAGGCCAAATTTGTATAGGAAGAAAAAGGGTGGGTTTGCTCGGTCGGTAAAGGTAGGCGTACCACATGATCTTGAGGACTGCGCATGATGTTGTCCAATTTCACGTGAAAATCGAAACCGAAACAAAATACTGAAGAATGATTTGCAGCTAAAATGTATGAAGATACTACAGCTTCCTGTTGAATGCTTACAAGTTGTATCGGGGCCGACCATAAACTGCGTATTGATATTTTTGAGCAGGTTTAGACACTACCCTCCTCCTCTGTAACATTGCATAACGCGTTGCATATCCCACCTCCTTTTCCCAGAAGGCAACGTAACATTGGCTTAACAAATATTATTATAGATTTCCGCTTCCGCTTCAGTAGAATTCGGGCTATATTTAAGTAAATAATACAGGTAAAATATAACCGAATTCGTGCCCAATTTGAGTTGAAAAATCATTAATTCTGGGAAAAGATAAAGAGGCAGTGAACAGCGTTACGTCGCAACGGCTCTGATCCCCTTCCCCAACAAATCGTAACGCTTCGCTACCCCCCGCTCTCTTAAGTGCGTTACGTCGTTTATGAAAGACCTCATGCTTGGTAAATGAATTAGGAACTTACGAAATACTGTTGAACGTAACATGAAATCAGCCCGATTCAGCCAAAGATCTAATCAATTTTTTACGCGAGATACGTTCGTGCAGTGCTGATTTCGTGGTTATTCTTCTTGAAAAGAAATATCTTTTGCATTCTACGAAACTACGTACAGGTGGTACAAAAATGTATATATACTGCAATGCGGCAGATATAGAATACTCTTGAATTCTATTACAAAGGTCGTCGCGAAGTGAAATTGTGCTTCGACACTGATTTGCATATCTTCGTGATGCGAATTCGGTTTACTGTACTGCTTCACAGTAAAGTTGGAGTAGAGAGGGAAGCAATCAAAAGGTTTATGGACTCTTCCGAAATATTTTTCCGGTTGAACTCTTCCGTGATAATTTTCAGATAATCAGTGATAACTTGTTGGCAAGAGGGTGATGCATCAGTCTAAAAGTGAAAGAAGTAGGTATGAAGATGGTTCAAAAACCATAGATGGTTCCATTAGAAGGGAAGTGAATAGAGAATACCAAGACTGTGTATACCAGTCTGGTACCACCACTATACTCTGTGCTTGATCCGATATAATTTTTCTAATTACTCATAAAATCATCGAAAAAGGTACGAAGGCATAAACATTCAAATCTTTCCAATCCAGGTATCTGGATCGCGATGATAAGAACAAAAACTTTAACACTTCGCATTATTTTGCGATGCAAATAGATCAATTTGGAACGTACCCCAATGACTAACGATTGGATCGAAAGCTTCAGCTGAAGTTTCGAACTCGAGAACCTCTATCGGCTTCTGTGCTTTTTTTGACGCAATGTACGAAGCATAGATCCACAAGTGCCTCGCTTCGCGCCACTGCCAAATTTCAGCGTTCCCGATTCGTTATATTGTTTCGTTGTGCTGAATCATTCAGACGTATCGGGCTAGATCCTGCATTTTCGTTATTGAGTAATATCGCGGAGTGGTGAAAAACTCCAACTAAAGATAATGGGGAAGACGAGGAAGAGGAGGCGCTCGAATGACGACCAAGAAGACATGTCTCATAAGTGGCGTAAGCTTCAGAAGAAACTGAAGCGTTGGACCGAAAAGGAGGCATGGGACGCCATGTTGCGAAAGCGCGTTGACAGCTATCTGTCGAGCGGCTATAAGGCTACTTCACTTCTTTCCAGTGTCAGGAGCGTTCCACTGGATGGGGACGAACGCAATAAGGGATCGCTCTTCGACCATTGTGTCGCAACTAATGACCATAGTGTCAGAAACACAGGCCATAATGCCTGACTGAATGACCACAGTGTCGCCGAGTCCCTGGCAGGTAATTCACAAACACCAGACATAAACTCTCCGGCGCTTGACGAATAGATACTAGGGATGCTTGGTGACGATCCATCAGCTGCTATGGACGATATTGCGGATTTCCACCCTGATTTGGTTACACGCTGGAAGATTTGGGTGACGAAGGGACTTTCAGCCGACCTGAGGAAAGATCTGGTAGAGAAATACTCTCGCATCGGCCCTTATGGTATAGAAGCGCCAAAAATGAACCCCGAGGTAACGGCTTCGCTGTCAGAGATCGCTGCTAAACGTGATACTCACTTCGACCATACCGAAAATACTGTGGGTTCAGCGCTCGCGGCCCTAGGTCCGGCAATCTGAATGCTGATAGGAAACCCTGAGGACGGTGTAGACCGTCTTGCGCTCATTGAATATTTGTGCGATGCCGGATAGTTAATGACTGATGTCTTTAACTAAGATTCAGTAACTCGAAAAGATTTGATCACGCCACTGTTGAATAAATCCTTTAAATCAACTCCGGAGGCAGCTATACCGGACGAGTGGTTATACGGTACAGCGTTCACAGAAAATATTAGGAGTGCCAAAGCGATCGAAAAGGCGAGTAAGGATATCGTTAAACCCGCCGCAAAGCAGAAGAAACTCAACCAGAAGACGAATCAGGGAAACTGGAGGGGCCTGTCTGTGAGGTTCAAGCAGACGGGCCAACAACAACAAACCAACAAAAGCCATACGCGAAGTATCCGCAACCTCAGAAGTTCAGGGGCCAACAGAATCCGAATCAGAATCGCGATCATTCAGCACAGCCGCTGGGGATATCGGTCGACGTATCAGAGGAACTAGAGGTAAGTGTTCAAGCTGGCCGACTAAGGTAGTTTTCGGAAAATTGGAAACTCATAACCCGGGACCCGGTTGTTCTTGGCTACATAAACGGTTCTAAGTTGAAATTTTCATTCACCCCGTCACAATCGCGGGTACCATCCGAAGCTCCGAGATCGAAGGAAAATTCTGTTCAATTAAGAACAGAGGTGAGCAAATTGTTACAAAAGGGTGCAATTGAGCCATGTACACCGTGTGAAGGCCAGTTTCTATCAACGTACTTCATTCTACCAAAATCAGAGGGATCCAGTAGATTTATATTCAACCTTAAGCGGCTAAATCAGTTTCTATCTCCAGGACATTTTAAAACGGAGGACATAAGATTGGCCATAGCTTTATTGTCGCCAGGCGCTTTCATGGGAACGCTAGATATAAAAGATGCCTTTTTCTTGCTACCAGTGGATTGCCAGAGCCGAAAATTCTTGAGATTCAGTTTCGAGGGCCAGATATATGAGTTTACGTGTCTACCTTTCGGTCTTTGCACAGTACCACTGGTCTTCACCAAGGTGATGAAAGCAGTGATGAATGTACCTACTACGCGCAAAAGGTTTTCTGCCAACAATTTACTTGGACGATTTGTTATGTTTTGGCCTTTCGCGAGAGTCATGCACGACTAATATACAGGCGTCGGTTAGGCTGCTGAATGACCTGGGGTTCGTAATAAACAATAAAAATTGTTGCACTGAACCGAGTAGAATATTTAAATTCTTGGGCCTTATCTTCGACTCACAAGAATACGCGTTAGAATTGACTGATCATAAAAGATCAGCGACCTCACAGACGATCAGCAAGTTCCCCGTAGGTTCGGAATGTAAAATCCGGGAATTCGCGCATCTGGTAGGAGTGTTAGTGGCTTCCTGTCCGGCAGTCGCCTACGGCTGGTTATACTGTAAAAGGCTGGAGACAGAGAAACTAACTGCTCTGATTTTGAAGAACGGCAATTACAACGCAAAGATGACTGAAGTCTGACCTGGTGGAAGATCAATGTAGAAAGAAATTGGAATCCCATCCGCACGTCACTGGATAAATTAGGAATCAGCTTAGATGTTTAACTTACGGGATGGGGTGCTCAGTGTGGGGACGCGAGTACACACGGGTTTTGGAGCGCGGAGGAGCGTACTTGGCATATAAACCATCTCGAGCTGTTAACAGCCTTCCTTGCGTTGAAAAGTTTCGCTGCCAATCTGCGCAGCTGCGAGATTTTGTTGCGTATGGACAATACGACGGCCATCGCCTATATTAACAGACTGGGGGGTACCCAGGTGCTGAGTCTAAACAAATCAACACGGGAGTTTTGGCAGTGGTGCAAAGTCAGACAGCTCTGGGCCTTTGCATCCTAGATACCCTGGAAGCAAAACATCGAGGCGGATGCAGTATCTAGAATAGATAATATTTATACGTAATGGAAGTTGGCGGATTTCGTATTCCGAAAAATCATATCAGTGTTTGGTCCACATGACACAGAACTATTTGCCTCGAGAATAAAGAAGGAGTGTGTTAGGTTTTGTACGCGTTATCAAAGCCCCGAAGTCACGGCGGTTGATGCCTTCTTGATCTCGTGGGGTGGTATGAATTTCTATGCTTTTCCCCCGTTTGCGCTGGTTGCCAGAGTTTTAAGAAAGATAATCCTGGACCGCGCTACGGGCACTCTTGCAGTGCCACACTGGCCTGAACAGGCGTGGTACCCGTTGTTCGTGTCACATTTGACTAAGAAGTTAATAGAATTCAAACCTAACCCTGATTTATTATTGTCACCTTGCAGAAGCCTGGGTCATCCGATGGCGAAGAATCTTACCCTGGTAGTCGGAGTATTATCAGAAGAGCCTTCGCAAACAAGGACGCTCCAGAAGAGGCGATCGACGTTCTAGTAGATTCTTTATTGGAATCAACCTTAAAACAATATAATAGTTGCTAAGAAGCTGGTGGGAATTTTGCACATAGCACCACTACGATAAATTCGGAGCCACCGTCAAATAGGTGCTCCGGTTCTTATCCAGGAAGTTTCAAGAGGGAGCACGATATGGTTCGCTGAACACTGCCAGATCCGCATATCACTCATTTTGTCACATAGCATCTCGGATAACCCGATCATCAGCCGTTTCTTCCGTGGTATCTATAGAAGTCAACCTTCAAAGACCAAATACGAGAGTACTTGGGACACAGAACCGGTCCTCGACTTGATTGAATCCTTGCAACCGGAGTGCTCGCTCACAAGTCAACAAATGGCCGAAAAAACAGCAACGCTATTGGCTCTGATTACAGCCCACAGGCTTCAGACTTTTGAGCTGATTGATATCGATAACATTTCAGTGTCCTCGGCAGGCAATGCAATGGAAATTCCGGATCTGATTAAGACTTCTCGGCCGGGTCGATTTAAACCAAGTCTGATCTTGCCGTTCTTTAACAATCGACCTGTCTTATGCACAGCTATGGCGTTGTTAGACAACGTCAAGTTTACGGAAAGATTGAAAGGAGACTGTGAAAAACTCGAGATGAAGAGACCTTATAAACCAGTAGGCGCCCGGACAATTAGTCGGTGGATAAGAGCCTTCATACAGAAAGCGGGTGTAAATACAGCAGTATTCTCGGGCTACAGAGCCAGGCACGCATCGTTATTTGCAGATTTCAGAAACGGCGTAGATGTAAGCATCATCCGCAGGACGGCGGGTTGGACTCAGGGCTGAAAGGTTTTTGCCTGGTTTTACAATCAACCGATCCAGGCAGCCAGCGACAGTTTTGTGCTCTCTTTGATTGAGTCTCGTACAGATAATCCTCAACATGTTCCTACTTAGTTGGTCTCAGAACCTTACCTATAAAAAAAAAAAAAAAAAAAATACAGTATGGACAAAAGAAAAAAATATCACATTTTCTGAACATCTACAAATATAATCTCGAGAACGAGACTCGTGATATAATTACAAGATCAAATGAACTTACCTGCAAGTGACGTTCGATCGGATTTATATGGTGAGCCTCGTTCGAAGATGATTACATTCCCATCCCAATTACACCCTATTATTAAATAATAATTAATTCCCCGTGATCATCTTAGAACAACCTGTGCCTATTTTTCCTTTTATTTCCTCCAAACATAAAGCTCTGAAAAATATAACAAGTCGGGAACGCTGCTGCCCAGTGGGGATCATAGAGATGCAGCTATCTGTTGTTTTCTAGCTCTAAAAACGTTGTTAATGTTCACCTGTCGGTAACTCGACAAATGTAATCATTCTCGAACAAGAGTCTCCATATAATTCCGATCACACGTCACTTACAGGTGAGTTTGTTTGATCTTGTAATTATACATTATATCATATCATCATACATTATACATTATACATCGTATATCATGCATCATGCATCATGCATCATGTCATACATAGTATTAAAGTTCGAAACCAAAATTTGGATGACGGATGTTCGGATTTTCAGAAAGTGACGTCACCCAAAATTTGTTTCTCTTGACGTCATCGATCTATAGTTATTGTCGACGACGAAAATCAGCTGGCCGAATTCCTCAGTCTAGAAACAACCGCGCAGTAGAGCGGACGGATGAGAGTCGCGCTCCGCATATTTCGAGTACCGGGTTCTCAACCTCCCGGATCCTGCGATCCGGGTCCGCTTCCTGGTAACACTGGAGTTCCAGGACAAGCGCTCCGCAGTTTCTGCGCTCCAGGTCCACTACCAGGTGAAACTTGACTTCCAGGACGAGCGCTCCGTAGTTTCTGCGCTCAAGGTCCACTACCTGCAGGAACTCGACTTTCAGGACAAGCGCTCCGTAGTTCCTGCGCTGCAGGTCCGAGCTGCCTGGTGAAACTCGAGTTCTAGGACAAGCGCTCCGTAGTTCTGACTGTCGAGATCCACCTGACGACTTTTGACCTTACGGATTATTTTCAGGTTTACAAGTTTGATTATTGGAAACGTCATGTTTTTTACTATCAAACCAGTATTCATGCTTCATATAACATGTTGAATCGAACCTAAAAACCGAACGACCAGGATCAACAAATTGTAATTGATGAGTGGTACATGACAATACCGTCGTTCCATTATAGCTAAAATTGCTGTGCGTAGTGTTTCAAATCTGTCAGCACTTAGCTGATTGTTCTGTGGTATTTTTTCACGAAATTTATTGTCATAAAATCACAATACGTTATACCTACGTGCATGTGTAAACGTGATTTGTAGCATTATGTAGAAAAAATTTTACGGGCAGATTCGGTTTGCGTCACATGCACAAAGACAGTGTTGATTCTGTATACAATGAAGCAAATACCAGAACTTTTTGGGGACTCATCGTGCCCCAGTCACCCCTAAAACTATGTCATCTGGTAAAACACTGACAACGAGGAAGCGAGCGTACGAGCACAAAAACCAGTTACACTAGGCATCCGACCCCGAGCAAGCTTTGGCGACAAAACTTACGCACTCCATTTTTCTTCCCAATTCGAGATTCCAGTAGCGAGGCGCTTCAATGGCCAGCTCATCACTTCGCCATTTTACGACAATTGATGACATGAAAATTTTTTTGGTAGTTTCCAAATGTGAGTTGAAATATACTCGAAATTTTAGATAGCTTCGTTAGTTATCTCTCATTACAAATTAAATAGACAACAATGAACGTTTCGCTTAAGAATGATCGTATTTGATTGATTTGAAGAAAAATATGTGTACTTTTCTCGATCTTTCATATGGCAGCATTTAAAGAACCCGGTTTCCACTTTGAACCGACACGAAAGATATTTTTTGTCCATTATCTGATTTTATTATTCACCTTTTTTCGGTGTTACTTGAATATTTAGTTATACAATTATTGATTGCTTTCAGTTTTCAACCATTTGTATACCATAATAATATAAATGCAATAATTATGATCAACTATTTTCATGTAAACCAATAACAAAAAGCTATGTGACTATTTGTGCACGGTGAGTATAACATTTTTTTAATATTTAATGGTAATTGTGATTCTGTTAATCTAAACGTTTTTAAACTTGTAATGTTTATAACAAATTATTCCAATCCATTTTTGGCGCAAGCCCAAATTTTCTCATAATCTTCTTGGTAAAATGTGTTTATGAAAAAATTATATTAATCCTTACACAATATTTTTGATGTGTTCTAATACTGGAAATATTTGTTAGTATTTGAGGTATAACCCGAGGTGATAAGCGGTGGTCGTCGGACGTAGTTGAAGGTGATCGGAGGTGGTTAGAGATGGTTGCGGGTGATCAAGGTGGACGAGGATTTGTGCTAGGTGAGTGGAACATTCTTATGATATTTGATGGCAATGGTGATTGTATTTGATATTTAATTTTGCAAACTTGTCATGCTTACAATAAATTATTTCAATTCATTTTTCGCGCGAACACAATTTCAGTATATATAAATGCGCTAATGAAATTTATAATATAATTGATTAGTTGATTAATTACATTAATCCTAACACAATATTTTTGATGTGTTCTTATACTGAAAATATTTATTACTATTCCAGGTATAACACGAGGTGGTTAGCGGTCGTCGTTGGAGGTGGTTTGAGGTGGTTACGGGATGGTTGCGGGTGATCGAGGATTCCAAGGTAGGCATCTTAGATTTACGAGCAAAGTCTGATTAGTACTTTGTCAATCTTGTGAGACCTATGAGATAAGTTCCTAACCAGACAAAAATATATTGAAAATTTACAGTATATGACAACAGCGATACCTTATCACATGGACAATGGCCCACCTCATAATCAAGCTTTACAAGTCCTCATTAAGAGTAAGTTTTACAAGTTCTTGGTAACAGTACCAACAATTACTTAATAACTTCTTTCGAAATTAATAATATGTTTTTGTTTTCAGTATTAAAGGCTATTAATGAGGATAGTCCAACGGTGCCCACATTATTAACGGACTACATATTGAAAGGTGGGTTGATTTCTTTCACCTTGTCTTGAATCCGTGCGAGATAAACACTTGTAAATTTCACGGTCCAGTTATTATCATGAGGTTGAAGTTCGTAATGTTATTCAGGCGATGAATTTTTAGAAAAACTTGGAATACAACTTCAGGATTGTCTGAAAATAAGTAAACCGTAATAAACCAAATAGTAATCATATAAAGTTATCAGTAATAAGCAATTGCGGGTAAAATATTAGCTTACTTTTGTAAATATTTATGAATATAGCCTCTATGAATGTTCATTGTTGGTGTATAAGGTCTGGCAACGTACCTACTTTCTGTGAGACATGTTGAAGATTTTTAACATAATTATGTTTCAGTTCTGTGCCCCACCTACTGATCCACTGGTACATATCCTCCGACGTGACATCGCTCTGCTACGTATAAAGAAGAAAAGATTTATTAAGATGCAAATTGCTCCTCTCTTCTTGCCATTATGCTTTCAGCCATTGTTGCGCTGTGTGTTTAAAATTTAGGACAGTATATAATATAGAATAACAGGTACAGCTACGAATATAGCACTACAATAAATCTTATAGAAATGAGCTCTCATTGAGATTTCTCTGTATTTATAACTCGACGCGAGAAGGCAAAAATCAATGTAATGCCATCTGTAAGGTAATTTGACTCGTGTTTGCACAACGAGAACTCGTTGGGCATTTTGCGGTGAAGTTTGAAAAATTGTTGTACAAGAAATTAAATAACTATAAAAATGGATAAAAAATATTATCTCTAATTGTGAATGTAGCTAATACAGCTTTAACCGTATATTGATTATGTTAATGATCTATTGTTACAAGATCGGAATTAGATAAGCTCTCTAAATACTCTTTTCTAGACTATTAATTTATATCACGTATATGTATACTATGATTACCCTTGCCACGTTTTATGTTGCGCTTGTGTAATTTGTATATTATTAACCTTACGTTTTACTCTATTTGCGACAAGTTGTGAGTGTTTCTAATTTCTTGGCAATTATTTATGTACATGTATGTGTATATATGTATATGTATACTTATGCATGTGTATATACATATGTACACACATTTAAAACTAGATTCTTACAATAAACACAGAGGCTTTAGTATATTCACATACGGATTTCTGTGTATAGGTATACTTGGACTAAAATATCCTTATCTCTAACACGGAGTACTTCGTAATTCGCATTTGTTCTTGTGACCCAATGTCCTGCATACGATGGCAAAAATCGAGATCCAACTTAACTGAGTCTCAAAGCCCTGTTGACATAAAAGCAGCTATTTGATAGAAATTATAGTTTATAGTTTACACAGCCCATTGCATGATATTTCATTATAAATACGTATGTTTCAATGTATTTAGGAATAATTTATCAAATGTACAGAGGTCATGTGCAAATAATAAATAAATTCGACCGCTGTTTGACGTATTCATTAGAGCTTTAACAACAAATTTAAGCTTTGTTACTTCTTTTATTTCAATATGGATAATCAAAAACATTTCCGACTATTCGTACTGTGATTAGAAACAGTGATGTAGAGTACGGGTATTTTTCTAATAATGCAAACACGTGCCGCTAGCTTAGTTTTGACATATCTAGAATACCACGCCTTGCGAACTAGCTTTCCAGACAGAGATGAATGATGAATTTTAAGGACTGCATTATCGTTGTTGAATACTCTATGCCTCGTGGGAAACGAAAATCTGTAACGATAAAATTGATGCACCGGATCATCGTCGACTTTAACTTTTGAAATGTCCTACCATTTCCGAACACCTCCAACCATCCTATTTACCTATATTACTAGATTAGCTATGATATGAAAAGAGAAGAATTATTCATTTCGAAATGGGATTCTATTCGACGCGCGCACGACGTATTTCATAACATTGATATTCCGATGTATTCCGTAAGATAAATATTCATAAATATTCCAACAACTTTTCATTTGCTCTCTCGATCTTGGATTTTCGTAGGCATAGAATCGAAACGCTGTTTTAGCTAGTCGCAAGTGAAGTATCTACGTTGGGTAGAGATGCCGAATAGTTTTTCGAAAAGTGTTTGAATGGAAAAAAATTCAGAGTAACTGTAATACATCACGGATGCGCCAATTTTGATTAAGATGAAATGGATTCTCCGTACATGAGACAGTATTTAACGCAGCGTAGTGATTTAAAGACCTGAGAAGATGACAGGAAGAGAAGGAACGAGGCTTCTTAACACTTCGAGTGTATTTTAACACACATTTGAAAGGTACGAGTGAAGATTTTCATCATCCAACTGTCGCAGAACGGCAGCGTTATCAGCTGAGCCGTTAACTAAAGGATATATCTTCAGTCAACGGCTGACCATCGAAGGGCCTGGCCGCCTGAGTCTGGAATCGGCAGGAGAGATAAAGTGCGTATTGCTTGTATGAAATGTGAAAACTAAAATCATTATACATCGTATCATATTATCATACATCGTACATCATACATCATACATCATACATCATCATACATAGTATCAAAGTTCGAAACCAGAGTTTGGATGTCGGATGTTCAGAAAGTGACGTCACCAATTTAAAATCAGCCAGCCGAATTCCTCAGTCTGGAAACAACCGCGCAGTAGAGCG
Organism: Neodiprion fabricii; assembly: GCF_021155785.1. Classification (NCBI taxonomy): domain Eukaryota; kingdom Metazoa; phylum Arthropoda; class Insecta; order Hymenoptera; family Diprionidae; genus Neodiprion; species Neodiprion fabricii. Next base: position 11,334,676 of record NC_060239.1, read on the forward strand.
GACGGATGAGAGTCGCGCTCCGCAAATTTCGAGTACCGGGTTCTCAACCTCTCGGATCCCGCGCTTCGGGTCCGCTACGTATTTCGAGTACCGGGTTCTCAACCTCCCGGATCTACAATAAATTATTTCAATTCGTTTTTCGCGCAAGCCGAAATTCAGTAGCTGTCAGTCCGCTAATAAAATTTCTCGACTTCCGGGATAAGCGCTCCGTGGTTCCTGGTTCACGTTTACAATAAATTATTTCAATTCGTTTTTCGCGCAAGCCGAAATTCAGTAGCTGTCACTGCGCTAATAAAATTTCTCGACTTCCGGGATAAGCGCTCCGTGGTTCCTGGTTCACGTTTACAATAAATTATTTCAATTCGTTTTTCGCGCAAGCCGAAATTCAGTAGCTGTCAGTCCGCTAATAAAATTTCTCGACTTCCGGAATAAGCGCTCCGTGGTTCCTGGTTCACGTTTACAATAAATTATTTCAATTCGTTTTTCGCGCAACCCCAAATTCAGTAGCTGTCACTGCGCTAATAAAATTTCTCGACTTCCGGGATAAGCGCTCCGTGGTTCCTGGTTCACGTTTACAATAAATTATTTCAATTTGTTTTTCGCGCAAGCCGAAATTCAGTAGCTGTCAGTCCGCTAATAAAATTTCTCGACTTCCGGGATAAGCGCTCCGTGGTTCCTGGTTCACGTTTACAATAAATTATTTCAATTCGTTTTTCGCGCAACCCCAAATTCAGTAGCTGTCACTGCGCTAATAAAATTTCTCGACTTCCGGGATAAGCGCTCCGTGGTTCCTGGTTCACGTTTACAATAAATTATTTCAATTTGTTTTTCGCGCAAGCCGAAATTCAGTAGCTGTCAGTCCGCTAATAAAATTTCTCGACTTCCGGGATAAGCGCTCCGTGGTTCCTGGTTCACGTTTACAATAAATTATTTCAATTCGTTTTTCGCGCAAGCCGAAATTCAGTAGCTGTCACTGCGCTAATAAAATTTCTCGACTTCCGGGATAAGCGCTCCGTGGTTCCTGGTTCACGTTCACAATAAATTATTTCAATTCGTTTTTCGCGCAACCCCAAATTCAGTAGCTGTCACTGCGCTAATAAAATTTCTCGACTTCCGGGATAAGCGCTCCGTGGTTCCTGGTTCACGTTCACAATAAATTATTTCAATTCGTTTTTCGCGCAACCCCAAATTCAGTAGCTGTCACTGCGCTAATAAAATTTCTCGACTTCCGGGATAAGCGCTCCGTGGTTCCTGGTTCACGTTTACAATAAATTATTTCAATTTGTTTTTCGCGCAAGCCGAAATTCAGTAGCTGTCAGTCCGCTAATAAAATTTCTCGACTTCCGGGATAAGCGCTCCGTGGTTCCTGGTTCACGTTTACAATAAATTATTTCAATTCGTTTTTCGCGCAAGCCGAAATTCAGTAGCTGTCACTGCGCTAATAAAATTTCTCGACTTCCGGGATAAGCGCTCCGTGGTTCCTGGTTCACGTTCACAATAAATTATTTCAATTCGTTTTTCGCGCAACCCCAAATTCAGTAGCTGTCACTGCGCTAATAAAATTTCTCGACTTCCGGGATAAGCGCTCCGTGGTTCCTGGTTCACGTTTACAATAAATTATTTCAATTTGTTTTTCGCGCAAGCCGAAATTCAGTAGCTGTCAGTCCGCTAATAAAATTTCTCGACTTCCGGGATAAGCGCTCCGTGGTTCCTGGTTCACGTTTACAATAAATTATTTCAATTCGTTTTTCGCGCAAGCCGAAATTCAGTAGCTGTCACTGCGCTAATAAAATTTCTCGACTTCCGGGATAAGCGCTCCGTGGTTCCTGGTTCACGTTCACAATAAATTATTTCAATTCGTTTTTCGCGCAACCCCAAATTCAGTAGCTGTCACTGCGCTAATAAAATTTCTCGACTTCCGGGATAAGCGCTCCGTGGTTCCTGGTTCACGTTTACAATAAATTATTTCAATTCGTTTTTCGCGCAAGCCGAAATTCAGTAGCTGTCAGTCCGCTAATAAAATTTCTCGACTTCCGGAATAAGCGCTCCGTGGTTCCTGGTTCACGTTTACAATAAATTATTTCAATTCGTTTTTCGCGCAAGCCGAAATTCAGTAGCTGTCAGTCCGCTAATAAAATTTCTCGACTTCCGGGATAAGCGCTCCGTGGTTCCTGGTTCACGTTCACAATAAATTATTTCAATTCGTTTTTCGCGCAACCCCAAATTCAGTAGCTGTCACTGCGCTAATAAAATTTCTCGACTTCCGGGATAAGCGCTCCGTGGTTCCTGGTTCACGTTTACAATAAATTATTTCAATTCGTTTTTCGCGCAACCCCAAATTCAGTAGCTGTCACTGCGCTAATAAAATTTCTCGACTTCCGGGATAAGCGCTCCGTGGTTCCTGGTTCACGTTTACAATAAATTATTTCAATTCATTTTTCGCGCAAGCACAAATTCGGTAGCTATAAATGCGCTAGTGAAATTTATTCTACTATTAATTAATGAATTAATCATATTATTTCTAACACAATATTTTTGATGTGTTCTTATACCGAAAATCTCTATTATTATGGCAGGTATACCGGTGGTGGTTATCGGTGGTTGTTGGAGGTGATTGGCGGTGGTTGAAGGTGTTCGGAGTTGGACGAGGAGGAGGACGAGGAGGACGAGGATTTGTGCTCGGTGAGTAAAACACTTTTATGATATTTGATGGCAATTGTAATTATATTTTATCTCAAATATTTCAAACTAGTCATGGTTACATAAAATTATTTCAATTTATTTTTCGCGCAAGCACATATTCAGTAGCTATGAATAAGCTTATACAATTTATTATATTAATAATTGATTAATTAATTATATTAATCCTTATATAATATTTTTGATGTGTCCTCATACTGAAAATATTTATTACTATTTCAGGTATAACCCGAGGTGGTTGGCGGTGGTTGAAGGTGGTCGGAGGTGGACGAGGAAGAGGACGAGGACCAGGACCAGGAGGTGGACGAGGAGGAGGACGAGGTGGACGAGGAGGCGGTGGGGTGGGTCGCGGGAGAGGAGCGGAGGGGAGGGGGAGGGGGCGGGAAGGGGAAGAGGTGGGCGGGGAGGGGGAAGGGAAGGGATGGGGAGGGGGAAGGGATGGGAGGGGAGGGAGGGCGGGAGGGTGGGTGGGAGGGAGGGAGGGCGGAAGGGAGGGACGGGGGCGGGCCGGCGGGCACGTGGCGTGCTGTATTAATTTTAACGGGCTCACACTGACATCCGTCCTCCACTCCCCTCCCTCCCTCCCGCCCGGCCCGCCCTCCCTCCCTCCCTCCCTCCCGCCGCTCCCTCCCTCCCTCCCCTCCCTCCCCTCCCCTCCCCTTCCCTTCCCTTCCCCTCCCCATCCCGTCCCTTCCCTTCCCCCTCCCCGCCCACCTCTTCCCCTTTCCACCCCCTCCCCCTTCCCTTTCCCTCCCCTCCGCTCCTCTCCCACGACCCACCCCACCGCCTCCTCGTCCACCTCGTCCTCCTCCTCGTCCACCTCCTGGTCCTGGTCCTCGTCCTCTTCCTCGTCCACCGCCAACCACCTCGGGTTATACCTGAAATAGTAATAAATATTTTCAGTATAAGAACACATCGAAAATATTGTATAAGCATTAATATAATTAATTAATCAATTAATAATATAATAAATTGTATAGGATTAATCATAGCTACTGAATATGTGCTTGCGCGAAAAATAAATTGAAATAATTTTATGTAACCATGACTAGTTTGAAATATTTGAGATAAAATATAATTACAATTGCCATCAAATATTATAAAAGTGTTTTACTCACCGAGCACAAATCCTCGTCCTCCTCGTCCTCCTCCTCGTCCAACTCCGAACACCTTCAACCACCGCCAATCACCTCCAACAACCACCGATAACCACCACCGGTATACCTGCCATAATAATAGAGATTTTCGGTATAAGAACACATCAAAAATATTGTGTTAGAATTAATATGATTAATTCATTGATTGATAGTAGAATAAATTTCACTAGCGCATTTAAAGCTACCGAATTTGTGCTTGCGCGAAGAATGAATTGAAATAATTTATTGTAAACGTGAACCAGGAACCACGGAGCGTTTATCCCGGAAGTCGAGAAATTTTATTAGCGCAGTGACAACTACTGAATTTGGGGTTGCGCGAAAAAAGAATTGAAATAATTTATTGTAAACGTGAACCAGGAACCACGGAGCGCTTATCCCGGAAGTCGAGAAATTTTATTAGCGCAGTGACAACTACTGAATTTGGGGTTGCGCGAGAAACGAATTGAAATAATTTATTGTAAACGTGAACCAGGAACCACGGAGCGCTTATCCCGGAAGTCGAGAAATTTTATTAGCGGACTGACAGCTACTGAATTTCGGCTTGCGCGAAAAACGAATTGAAATAATTTATTGTAAACGTGAACCAGGAACCACGGAGCGCTTATTCCGGAAGTCGAGAAATTTTATTAGCGGACTGACAGCTACTGAATTTCGGCTTGCGCGAAAAACGAATTGAAATAATTTATTGTAAACGTGAACCAGGAACCACGGAGCGCTTATCCCGGAAGTCGAGAAATTTTATTAGCGCAGTGACAGCTACTGAATTTGGGGTTGCGCGAAAAACGAATTGAAATAATTTATTGTGAACGTGAACCAGGAACCACGGAGCGCTTATCCCGGAAGTCGAGAAATTTTATTAGCGCAGTGACAGCTACTGAATTTCGGCTTGCGCGAAAAACGAATTGAAATAATTTATTGTAAACGTGAACCAGGAACCACGGAGCGCTTATCCCGGAAGTCGAGAAATTTTATTAGCGGACTGACAGCTACTGAATTTCGGCTTGCGCGAAAAACAAATTGAAATAATTTATTGTAAACGTGAACCAGGAACCACGGAGCGCTTATCCCGGAAGTCGAGAAATTTTCTTAGCGCAGTGACAGCTACTGAATTTGGGGTTGCGCGAAAAACGAATTGAAATAATTTATTGTAAACGTGAACCAGGAACCACGGAGCGCTTATCCCGGAAGTCGAGAAATTTTATTAGCGGACTGACAGCTACTGAATTTCGGCTTGCGCGAAAAACAAATTGAAATAATTTATTGTAAACGTGAACCAGGAACCACGGAGCGCTTATCCCGGAAGTCGAGAAATTTTATTAGCGCAGTGACAGCTACTGAATTTGGGGTTGCGCGAAAAACGAATTGAAATAATTTATTGTAAACGTGAACCAGGAACCACGGAGCGCTTATTCCGGAAGTCGAGAAATTTTATTAGCGGACTGACAGCTACTGAATTTCGGCTTGCGCGAAAAACGAATTGAAATAATTTATTGTAAACGTGAACCAGGAACCACGGAGCGCTTATCCCGGAAGTCGAGAAATTTTATTAGCGCAGTGACAGCTACTGAATTTCGGCTTGCGCGAAAAACGAATTGAAATAATTTATTGTAAACGTGAACCAGGAACCACGGAGCGCTTATCCCGGAAGTCGAGAAATTTTATTAGCGGACTGACAGCTACTGAATTTGGGCTTGCGCGAAAAACAAATTGAAATAATTTATTGTAAACGTGAACCAGGAACCACGGAGCGCTTATCCCGGAAGTCGAGAAATTTTATTAGCGGACTGACAGCTACTGAATTTCGGCTTGCGCGAAAAACGAATTGAAATAATTTATTGTAGATCCGGGAGGTTGAGAACCCGGTACTCGAAATACGTAGCGGACCCGAAGCGCGGGATCCGAGAGGTTGAGAACCCGGTACTCGAAATTTGCGGAGCGCGACTCTCATCCGTCCGCTCTACTGCGCGGTTGTTTCCAGACTGAGGAATTCGGCTGGCTGATTTTAAATTGGTGACGTCACTTTCTGAACATCCGACATCCAAACTCTGGTTTCGAACTTTGATACTATGTATGATGATGTATGATGTATGATGTATGATGTACGATGTATGATAATATGATACGATGTATAATGATTTTAGTTTTCACATTTCATACAAGCAATACGCACTTTATCTCTCCTGCCGATTCCAGACTCAGGCGGCCAGGCCCTTCGATGGTCAGCCGTTGACTGAAGATATATCCTTTAGTTAACGGCTCAGCTGATAACGCTGCCGTTCTGCGACAGTTGGATGATGAAAATCTTCACTCGTACCTTTCAAATGTGTGTTAAAATACACTCGAAGTGTTAAGAAGCCTCGTTCCTTCTCTTCCTGTCATCTTCTTAGGTCTTTAAATCACTACGCTGCGTTAAATACTGTCTCATGTACGGAGAATCCATTTCATCTTAATCAAAATTGGCGCATCCGTGATGTATTACAGTTACTCTGAATTTTTTTCCATTCAAACACTTTTCGAAAAACTATTCGGCATCTCTACCCAACGTAGATACTTCACTTGCGACTAGCTAAAACAGCGTTTCGATTCTATGCCTACGAAAATCCAAGATCGAGAGAGCAAATGAAAAGTTGTTGGAATATTTATGAATATTTATCTTACGGAATACATCGGAATATCAATGTTATGAAATACGTCGTGCGCGCGTCGAATAGAATCCCATTTCGAAATGAATAATTCTTCTCTTTTCATATCATAGCTAATCTAGTAATATAGGTAAATAGGATGGTTGGAGGTGTTCGGAAATGGTAGGACATTTCAAAAGTTAAAGTCGACGATGATCCGGTGCATCAATTTTATCGTTACAGATTTTCGTTTCCCACGAGGCATAGAGTATTCAACAACGATAATGCAGTCCTTAAAATTCATCATTCATCTCTGTCTGGAAAGCTAGTTCGCAAGGCGTGGTATTCTAGATATGTCAAAACTAAGCTAGCGGCACGTGTTTGCATTATTAGAAAAATACCCGTACTCTACATCACTGTTTCTAATCACAGTACGAATAGTCGGAAATGTTTTTGATTATCCATATTGAAATAAAAGAAGTAACAAAGCTTAAATTTGTTGTTAAAGCTCTAATGAATACGTCAAACAGCGGTCGAATTTATTTATTATTTGCACATGACCTCTGTACATTTGATAAATTATTCCTAAATACATTGAAACATACGTATTTATAATGAAATATCATGCAATGGGCTGTGTAAACTATAAACTATAATTTCTATCAAATAGCTGCTTTTATGTCAACAGGGCTTTGAGACTCAGTTAAGTTGGATCTCGATTTTTGCCATCGTATGCAGGACATTGGGTCACAAGAACAAATGCGAATTACGAAGTACTCCGTGTTAGAGATAAGGATATTTTAGTCCAAGTATACCTATACACAGAAATCCGTATGTGAATATACTAAAGCCTCTGTGTTTATTGTAAGAATCTAGTTTTAAATGTGTGTACATATGTATATACACATGCATAAGTATACATATACATATATACACATACATGTACATAAATAATTGCCAAGAAATTAGAAACACTCACAACTTGTCGCAAATAGAGTAAAACGTAAGGTTAATAATATACAAATTACACAAGCGCAACATAAAACGTGGCAAGGGTAATCATAGTATACATATACGTGATATAAATTAATAGTCTAGAAAAGAGTATTTAGAGAGCTTATCTAATTCCGATCTTGTAACAATAGATCATTAACATAATCAATATACGGTTAAAGCTGTATTAGCTACATTCACAATTAGAGATAATATTTTTTATCCATTTTTATAGTTATTTAATTTCTTGTACAACAATTTTTCAAACTTCACCGCAAAATGCCCAACGAGTTCTCGTTGTGCAAACACGAGTCAAATTACCTTACAGATGGCATTACATTGATTTTTGCCTTCTCGCGTCGAGTTATAAATACAGAGAAATCTCAATGAGAGCTCATTTCTATAAGATTTATTGTAGTGCTATATTCGTAGCTGTACCTGTTATTCTATATTATATACTGTCCTAAATTTTAAACACACAGCGCAACAATGGCTGAAAGCATAATGGCAAGAAGAGAGGAGCAATTTGCATCTTAATAAATCTTTTCTTCTTTATACGTAGCAGAGCGATGTCACGTCGGAGGATATGTACCAGTGGATCAGTAGGTGGGGCACAGAACTGAAACATAATTATGTTAAAAATCTTCAACATGTCTCACAGAAAGTAGGTACGTTGCCAGACCTTATACACCAACAATGAACATTCATAGAGGCTATATTCATAAATATTTACAAAAGTAAGCTAATATTTTACCCGCAATTGCTTATTACTGATAACTTTATATGATTACTATTTGGTTTATTACGGTTTACTTATTTTCAGACAATCCTGAAGTTGTATTCCAAGTTTTTCTAAAAATTCATCGCCTGAATAACATTACGAACTTCAACCTCATGATAATAACTGGACCGTGAAATTTACAAGTGTTTATCTCGCACGGATTCAAGACAAGGTGAAAGAAATCAACCCACCTTTCAATATGTAGTCCGTTAATAATGTGGGCACCGTTGGACTATCCTCATTAATAGCCTTTAATACTGAAAACAAAAACATATTATTAATTTCGAAAGAAGTTATTAAGTAATTGTTGGTACTGTTACCAAGAACTTGTAAAACTTACTCTTAATGAGGACTTGTAAAGCTTGATTATGAGGTGGGCCATTGTCCATGTGATAAGGTATCGCTGTTGTCATATACTGTAAATTTTCAATATATTTTTGTCTGGTTAGGAACTTATCTCATAGGTCTCACAAGATTGACAAAGTACTAATCAGACTTTGCTCGTAAATCTAAGATGCCTACCTTGGAATCCTCGATCACCCGCAACCATCCCGTAACCACCTCAAACCACCTCCAACGACGACCGCTAACCACCTCGTGTTATACCTGGAATAGTAATAAATATTTTCAGTATAAGAACACATCAAAAATATTGTGTTAGGATTAATGTAATTAATCAACTAATCAATTATATTATAAATTTCATTAGCGCATTTATATATACTGAAATTGTGTTCGCGCGAAAAATGAATTGAAATAATTTATTGTAAGCATGACAAGTTTGCAAAATTAAATATCAAATACAATCACCATTGCCATCAAATATCATAAGAATGTTCCACTCACCTAGCACAAATCCTCGTCCACCTTGATCACCCGCAACCATCTCTAACCACCTCCGATCACCTTCAACTACGTCCGACGACCACCGCTTATCACCTCGGGTTATACCTCAAATACTAACAAATATTTCCAGTATTAGAACACATCAAAAATATTGTGTAAGGATTAATATAATTTTTTCATAAACACATTTTACCAAGAAGATTATGAGAAAATTTGGGCTTGCGCCAAAAATGGATTGGAATAATTTGTTATAAACATTACAAGTTTAAAAACGTTTAGATTAACAGAATCACAATTACCATTAAATATTAAAAAAATGTTATACTCACCGTGCACAAATAGTCACATAGCTTTTTGTTATTGGTTTACATGAAAATAGTTGATCATAATTATTGCATTTATATTATTATGGTATACAAATGGTTGAAAACTGAAAGCAATCAATAATTGTATAACTAAATATTCAAGTAACACCGAAAAAAGGTGAATAATAAAATCAGATAATGGACAAAAAATATCTTTCGTGTCGGTTCAAAGTGGAAACCGGGTTCTTTAAATGCTGCCATATGAAAGATCGAGAAAAGTACACATATTTTTCTTCAAATCAATCAAATACGATCATTCTTAAGCGAAACGTTCATTGTTGTCTATTTAATTTGTAATGAGAGATAACTAACGAAGCTATCTAAAATTTCGAGTATATTTCAACTCACATTTGGAAACTACCAAAAAAATTTTCATGTCATCAATTGTCGTAAAATGGCGAAGTGATGAGCTGGCCATTGAAGCGCCTCGCTACTGGAATCTCGAATTGGGAAGAAAAATGGAGTGCGTAAGTTTTGTCGCCAAAGCTTGCTCGGGGTCGGATGCCTAGTGTAACTGGTTTTTGTGCTCGTACGCTCGCTTCCTCGTTGTCAGTGTTTTACCAGATGACATAGTTTTAGGGGTGACTGGGGCACGATGAGTCCCCAAAAAGTTCTGGTATTTGCTTCATTGTATACAGAATCAACACTGTCTTTGTGCATGTGACGCAAACCGAATCTGCCCGTAAAATTTTTTCTACATAATGCTACAAATCACGTTTACACATGCACGTAGGTATAACGTATTGTGATTTTATGACAATAAATTTCGTGAAAAAATACCACAGAACAATCAGCTAAGTGCTGACAGATTTGAAACACTACGCACAGCAATTTTAGCTATAATGGAACGACGGTATTGTCATGTACCACTCATCAATTACAATTTGTTGATCCTGGTCGTTCGGTTTTTGGGTTCGATTCAACATGTTATATGAAGCATGAATACTGGTTTGATAGTAAAAAACATGACGTTTCCAATAATCAAACTTGTAAACCTGAAAATAATCCGTAAGGTCAAAAGTCGTCAGGTCAAGGACCTGGACAGTCAGAACTACGGAGCGCTTGTCCTAGAACTCGTGTTTCACCAGGCAGCGCGGACCTGCAGCGCAGGAACTACGGAGCGCTTGTCCTGAAAGTCGAGTTCCTGCAGGTAGTGGCCGTTGAGCGCAGAAATTACGGAGCACTCGTCTTGGAAGTCAAGCTTCACCAGGTCGCGGACCTGGAGCATAGAAATTACGGAGCACTTGTCCTGGAACTCGAGTTTCACCAGGTAGCGGACCCGGAGCGCAGGTTGCAGGAGGTAGAGAACCCGGTATTTGAAATTCGCGGAGCGCGATTTTCATACGTCCGCTCTACTGCGCGGTTGTTTACGGACTGAGGAATTCGGCTGGCTGATTTTCGTCTATGTAGATGGATGACGTCAACACAAAAAAAATTTTGGGTGTTGTCACTTTCTGAACATCCGAATATCCGAACATGCAAACTTGCATTTCGAACTTCAATACTATGTATGATGTGACGTATGACGGATGATGATGTATGATGCATGGTGTATCTCGATATGATATGATGTTTAATGATTTTAGTTCTTACATTTCATACAAGAAATACGCACTTCATCTCTCCTGCCGATTCCAGACTCAAGCGGTTAGGCCCTTCGACGGTCAGCCGTTGACTAAAGAATATTCTTCAGTTAACGGGTCAGCCAATAACGATGTCGTTCTGCGACAGTTGAATCATAAAAATTTTCGTTCGTACCTTTCAATTGTGTATTAATATACGCTCGAAGTTTTAAGAAGCTAGGTTGTAACTATACCTATCAAAAAAAAAATCGCCAACAATCACCTTTTTACAACAATCACATTTCATCTCGATCAAATTTAGCGCATCCCTGATGTATTACAGTTACTCTGAATTTTTTCCCTTCCGAACACCTTTCGAAAAACAATTCTGCTTCTCTACCCAACGTAGATACTTTACTTGCGACTAGCTAAAACAGCGTTTCGATTCTATGCCTACGAAAATTCAAGGTCGAGAGAGCAAATGAAAAGTTGTTGGAATAATTATGAATATTAATGTAATGGAATACACCGAGCGCGTGTCTTACAGAATCCCATTTCGAAATGAATAATTCTTCTATTTTCATATTATCGACGTATTATTGTAGATAACCTAGTTTGTCTCCTGGAAAACTTATAAAATTTATAGTATGCATCACGTATTAATCGTAAATGGATCATGTAATATATATTAATATCGTACATGAACCACATATACGTATAGACTTTTTGGTCTCCGCATCATTATTACATCTGATCTATTATTATTCATTATCTATGTATACATTCTTCTCTCGGGTACCTGTACTATTATTAAATCACTGTTTTGCTACGAATTTTGGAAGAAATATTTATTATTAATTTCTTTCATCGCCGACAAGTCGGTACGTACACACAGGCTTTGTACTGGCTTGGGCCTACCATTGCGAAGATTGTGTTACTCCGAAGGTGAATGCAGCCAGCATCATATCGAAATCGGCAACTCTCTGATGTTCTGCAATTAGATCTCAACTCTACCGCTGGAACATCTCAGGGAGCGCAAGCGCACGACGATTTTCGGTTGTCACACCAAAGCCCATTGGGTCAACTGTCTTTATATTCTTCAGTCAACGGTTATAATAACGAGGCTCCGATCCAAATATAATTTTCGTTTCATTGGCAGTATTTTGTCTTTGTAAAGCCAGATCAATATCGCAGTAGAAACATCCAGACAGATTCTAAAAAGATAGACGAGAGCAGCGCGTACGTATTCTGGCAATATGATGAAAAACATGTTCAAATCTGAGCCCCGTTATTATAAAGTAAATGAGACAGTTCATTCTGCAACCTTGTGCAAGTCTGGTACCAATTTTCATCCGAAAATCAATCGGGAAATTATTTAGTCTGTACTAAACATAATTTAATTCGATATATCAAAGCGATAGACTCGTTAGGGTGGAGTAACCATCGCCGGAGGATTGCCAGACTATACTATACCCTTCTCAGTACTATTGAAGGTGTCTTCCGTAGAAGTTGCAGGCTGGATCAAAAGACAGTACGGAAATATTTACTTACGCTTAGATCATTAAAATGAAGAAATTATTGCCAACTTTGCCGTGGAATCAAGCAAAAATACCAGAGCCGGACCACGATAACGACCTTTCTGCACGTACACGTCATCAAGCTGGATATCGCTTTTCGTGTAGTGATATTGAAACATCATACAAAGTGATACGTACTTATAGGGCACATTGAATTGTGCATATTCCCGCCTATACACTCGTTTTTCACTCATATTGATAATTGATCGGAAAAAAGTCCGTAAATGTGTACTGCCTTCATTAATTTAGAAACTCGAGGTTCGAATAGCGACGCTGTATATACCAAATAATTCCTGACATTTTTTCACTATCACTGTCGCTCTCTCTTTTTATGACAACAGCTGTTCACCTCATAGTTGACGCGGTACGATATCACCAGATTCTACAAATGCATAAATCCCGAGGAAATATCTTACAATTATTGTGGCACATTATATCTAGAGAAAAAAAGTGACCGATTACCGTTATGGTAAAAATTTGTACGGTCGTGAAATTCGTAATTACAGATCGTTGGTGTGAATTGGTAACAATAATATGCTGACAAAAAATACAGTATGCAGTACAATACATGATACGTTTTATCAGGAAAGCCTATGGTTACTGTAACTATAGTTTCGTTATAACGTTTTCACTGTTACGAATGACGATGTCTGTAAAATCCTCTCTGGATTTGGGGCTTGTCCAATAGGCACTCTCGGCAATTCCTGTAAGTTTTTCCGTCATCTTCTTTCCTGTCTGTTGAAGCAATCTCGAGAAATGACCGTTCGGATTTTGCAACAGTAAATGAGGATGACCGAACTCCTGTACATAATAGATAGTCAGTAGGTAATTATTCATCAAGGTCGATTTACACTCGACAAGATTGAACAACTCGGACATGAAGCTACAAACCACAATGCGACCCTCTCTTATGACCATAACTCGATCGCTGTCCATTACAGTGTTCAGTCGATGAGCCACGGTGAGCACCGTGTAATCGGCAAACCTCCGCTTGATGGTGTTTTGGATCAAAGCATCGGAGCTGCAATGATAGAAGCCGCTCATTGATCTCACCGTTATCCACAAAGTCGTTGACAAGTCATGAAATGAGACCAGAGCAAGGTCACGTTGTCGGATAATACACAACGACGTTGAAAATGAGCCTGATACTATTTATACTGACCCATGGTCGATGTTTGCGGTAGCTTCGTCAAGAACCAGCAATCGATTGTTCTTCAGTATGGCTCTAGCCAAGCATATGAGTTGGCGCTGTCCAACACTGAAGTTTGCTCCGCCTCCAATTACACGGAAGTCGAGGGATCGTACTGCATCGCCAAGTTTGACTTCTCGGAGACTGTCCCACAGCTGAGCGTCCGAGTATTCACCAAATGGGTCCAAGTTGTAGCGGAGACTTGCGGAGAACAAAATTGGCTCCTGAGGAATGATCGAGATGCGAGGACGCAGCTCGTGCAGTCCTATCGACTTCGTGTCTACTTCATCCAGTATTATTTCACCCTCCAGTTCATCTCCGGTCAAACGAAACAGCGCTGATATAAGCGAAGATTTTCCAGCACCGGTTCTTCCGACAATTCCAACTTTCCAGCCAGGATTTATCTTCACATTCAGGTTCTAATATTCAGTACAAGAATGAAAAAATTGGGATAAAAGACCTTTTCATGTACCTTCGACACTGCGCATGAGAAATCACGTGTACGATCCCATTGAAGAAACGTATTATGGAGTAAAGTGTAGAGTATCAGGACAAAATGTTTCCTTGGTTTTCCGGACCGAAAAGATAGAGTTTATACCTTTTTAGGAGAAATATTTTTATTGTTAGTCAAAAGATTACCTTCAGCACTAGCGGTTTGTTGCGGACATATCTCATGGAGACATCTCTGAAGACTAAACTGCCTTCAGAAGGCCAAGTGTCCGGAGGTGGTTTGTCAGTTTTGAAAGGTCCCTCGTTTGGCAGATTCGTGTACTGGAGGATCCTCTCCACTGCTGTGAATAATGAGATGACCGCGGCACTCTGTTGCATCCCGAACTGAACCATTCCGCCCAAGGCGAGGCACTTCGAAATGGCCAGCCCAACGTTGCCTCCGAGAACATTACCTACAAGTTTCAGAAATCATAATCGGAAATCTCTTCAATAACCTTATTCGCGGGTTTGGCGATCCGTGACGATCAGTAACAATCAATAGAAACTAACCCTTGCCCATCAGAATAAACAAGAAGCAAACGAAAGTCGTCAGACCACACAAAATCAGGTCAAGGGTGAATCCAAACGCAGTTTTTGTTGCAATGATCCAGTACCAGGCACTAGTGTGCCTATCTTGGAGACTGTCGAATTCGTGCAGTAACATTTTTCCAACCGATCCTCCCTGACTTCGTATCGTTGTCAACCCGTCCAGGGTGGAACTGACGTGCGAAAAGACTGGACTTTTGGCTAAAGACATACTGAGTTAATTCACGGTCTGGTGCTGACAATAAGTGCAAATTATAACGTTCGATGAGAGAATAAAACTGACTCATAACTTACCGAGTCCTTCAAGTCGCTTAATGTTCTGAGCCGTTCTAAGGTAGTAAATTCTTATTACATAGAACAGTCCACCTACGATAACCAGTGGTATGATCGTCAGTGGATTCACGATGCTCACCATTGCGAATGTGCCTAATGTTAGGGTAAAGATCTGAAGAGCGTCAAGCATCGTTATTGGCAGCTGCTCGTCCATGGTTCCGACATCCTTTGAAAATCGGTTTAAAATCCTCCCTGCATTGTGACAAGGGAAAGTAACTAATCACTCAAGTTTCTGTACAAAGGCTGGATTTAGAAACTGAAGTCACAAAATATATGATCATTCATCGTACCGGATGGGTTAGTTTGGAAGAATCTCATGGTGGCTTGCAACAGATTAGCGAACATCGAGTTGTGTAAGTTCCGATTGGCGTTCATGCATATTCGAAGGTGAAACACGTTACGAAAGATCATACTTAAAATATAGGTTGCTATGAGTATGCAGTAAACGTAAATTGCCATGTTATTACGAAGCAGTCCATGTTCGTCCAGCCATTGAGATTCGATTGTCGAGTCTAGCTGCTGATGGTTATATCTGGTAGAATTGCGGCTGATAGCAGCATCGGAAGGAGAGTCGTTTGACAGTGTGAACGTGGCTCTGTGAGCATTTTGGTTCGTCCAATATGTTATCCAGTACTCACTTGCATTAGTTGATACTTGCGTGATAACGAAAGCTGCAGCGGCTGTAATCAGTGTACACATGTTACCACCCGCTGTAATGTAGCTCTTGTACACATGGTTTGACATTTCTCCAGTTGCTACCTCCTCCTGTTTTACATCTAATGACGAAGTCTCTGTGCTCTCTGGGAGTTCGCTTGATTCGTCGTTGCCATTCACAACTGTAGCTGGATCCTGAAAGTACTGTCATCACTTAAAAGACTTACAAAATTTATTTTCCAAGTAAAATATCGTGATCAATTAAAATAGTAGTCGATACAGCGCCTCAGTTCAGTAAGAATTTGTAATTAATCATCTGAACTCTAACCCGTGCCGATAACAGGATGGATTCTTCCATCCTCTGAAATACCGTGCAAAATACCAAGCAATCGCGATGAATTGCATACCTTGGAAATGACGAAAAAGGCAGATTTCGAGGGTGTGCAATTCGTCGCGATTGCATTACTATGATGAAATCAATTTTGTCTCAGATAGTTGCACTAATGACCTCTCAAACCTCGCAGTAATACATTTTTTGGGCATTCTTACTTTTACAATAAAATACGTACTGAAAATGTGTTCGAAACACGTGTATTTGGAATGGAAAAATCCACCCTATAGTCGGCATGGGTGAAAGTTTAGATAAAAATCTAGAAGAAATAGGCAATTTTTTTAAATCACGCCGCCGACGTGTCATTAATCCAGCCCTTCCTTCCAGCACCCGTCCTTCCCGTCACTATCGTCACATTTATATCTATGCAGTTTCAACCCTTCATTCCACGTTCATGCCTTCATCGTTGTGACGATTCAACCCTCTACCTTGCGTATATACCATTGACATATAAAGATTCAACCCCTCATCCTACGTACATGCCCTTATAGCTCTGAAGATTTAACCCTCTACCCTATGTATATACCATCATACCTATACTGATATAACCCTTCGATCTACATATATAACGTAACACCTATGAAGACATGACCCTTCCCCTTCTGTATATAGATCCAACTAGGAATCAAGGATTCAACACTCAATCTGTCATACATATACATCCCTATACCTACAAAAATTTGATCCCTTACCGCCTTCCCTCCTCTGTTTCATCAAAACTTGAAAATCGGGGTTGGCGTGCGAAGCGTGCAGGGGGACGAAGCCCCTCTAGTATGTATAATGTAGTCCTTTATTAAGGGTGTATACACCGTTTTTTAACGGCCGAGCAACAATTTCGCTCGCGGGGGAAACACAGTAATAGATTACGACGAGGATTTTTCCACCTGCTCTTCAATATTGACGTAATCATCATGTAAATCGTTTGCGTGAAAAAAATCCCACATTTCCTGTCGTTATCGTGTTGTCGTGCCTAAAGCTATTCTGTATACGAATTTTCTGATTTTACCCTGTCTTCTGCGGTCTTTTCGAGAATCTCCTCATCTTCTTTGGGCGCATCAAATTCCTCTAACTTCACAGTATCCAATAGGTTTAGTCCAGAGTGAAGCAGTTCTTCATAAGTACCCTGGTACTTGACACTACCCTGAAATTGATGAGTCAATCAGACGATGTTGCTTGAATCCTTTCATCAGGTTCAATCTTCAGACCGTGTTACTCAAGATTCTAAGTGAAGAAAAGTGCCACTGACTCGATTGATAACGATGACACTATCAGCTTCTGGAAGAAATTGCAGCTGATGGGTGACGAGGATTCGAGTTTTGTCCCTCAAGAAACCCTGGATGCACTCCTTAAACAAGTGATTTCCCACTTTTGAATCCACAGCGCTGAGAGGATCGTCGAGTAAGTATAGATCGGCGTCTCTGTAGAGAGCTCTTGCCAGGTTAACCCGAACCTTCTGGCCTCCGGACAGAGTCGCTCCTTTTTCCCCTGCGTAAGTCAAATCACCCTGAGGCAGCTGCTCGAAGTCTTCGTTTAGCGCGCAGACTCTAGTTACCTACGAATAATACATGGGTAAGATAGGATACATGAAAACGTGTTATTTCACCTTAGAGTTGGCGTGTGAAAAGAGAAATTTGGTACTCGAGAATGTTCGTACACTTATTTATTACAAATGACCAATCAAGTGGTAACTTATATCTATTTACCTCTTGATATCGATCTCTCTCGTAAGGTTGGCCAAATATTATGTTGTCGCGTATTGATGCGGCGAAGATCCAAGGGTCTTGGCTAGCGTATGATATGCTAATGTCGGAATGGTTGATTTCAGTTTTGGTGTTGTTTTTGGTGGTGAAAAATGACATTTTTCCAGCACCAACTGATAACTCGCCCAAAAGCAGGTGAAGTAAGGACGACTTCCCGGAGCCGACGGGCCCCACAAGCATTGAAAGTGTCCGACTCTTGACCTTCGTCGAGAGATCGAACAAGGTGGCTGGTAGCTGTCCGTGAACCCAGTTAGCGGAAACCCGAATTATTTCAAACTCAACATTGCATTTACTCGAGGTGTTTCCGATACTCTGAATTTGACTGTTCGGAGCTGAAGCGATTTTCTCCATCGAACTTCCTTCATCCAACAGCAGCTGAATCAACGATTCATATCAAAGACATTTTCATTTACAAACCTACGTGAGATGACGACAGCAATTACCATTTGCACTCCTGGTCCGGTTTCACCCAATGCATCACGGCTTTTATCGGCAGGCACAGATTGAATATCTTTTCCATGGTTGACTTCGTCCAGTAGTAAGAATTCCTGAAAATAACGTGAACAAGAATTTGCCAACCGGTCATTAGTACGGAAACAAATTGTCTTGAACTTACAGTGATCCTCCTTAAAGACACCTTTGTTTCGGAAGCTCCGATGATTGCCTTGCGAACTTTTGTATCACACAGTACCCCCAGAATTTCGAATGATGTAGCGAGTGCGAAGGTGATTTCGGCAGTGAGCTGGTTTCCCATTAAGATAAACGTTATCAGAGTCGCGAACAGAGAAACTTTCCTCGACGATCTCGTAATGCTGATGAGTATAACCGAAAGGTAAGATGAGATGGAGATCAATTTCACCTCCAGTGAACGAATTTTTGACACTTCCTGTTCAAACGGTTTTTCCCACGCGTACATTTTTACAACCTGCGATAGTGAAGCCACACGTTAAATCGCTCGTTTTCTCGCGTAAATCATGTGATCGCCTCTAAAAACCTCTCAACCTCTATTCCAGAAATCAGTTCGCCCATCAGCTGCACTCGTTCGTCCGTCTTCACCGCGATTTTGGATCTTAATTTAGCCGTAAGGCGGCCGACGTAGAATTGGATCGGCATCGTCTGGATAATCATCACCGCTATTCCCACCAAGGCAATCACACCGACGAATTGCCACAACACGTATCCTATCACCAAAAACTGTGACAATTCACGCACCCGCACAGTTTCATCAGACTACTCAAAGATCATGCTTTAAAAAACGTCGCCCACTCACTTGCAACGGCATGATCCAAATGTAGTGGAGGTTATTCATAACGTAGTCGAACCTCGCCACGTCGTTGCTAATCAAGTTGGCCACTCGGCCTGTAGCTATTTTGTCAACCGAGGCCAGATCGAGGCGCAGAAGCTGAAATTTGAGAACGACGTCTTTGTAGCTGAGTCTTCCAGGCTGCCAGTCATTGTTAGTTGCGAGCGAATAAGGAGGGGTACAAAAAAACGAAAGGCAAAAAAGTCGACGAGACGAAATCCCGTAACTTGAATTACCGGCAGTTGAAAAAAAAAAAAAAACACAAACACCAAAAGAAGACTTTGAGAAAAATGAAAATTCAGGACGCAAAAATGTGATAATAAATTTGACCCGACATTTGTTTTGAGAATAGCCAAGGTTACGAAGGGCAAAATATTGAATTGCCAAAGTACCAAAGAGTCAAAAAATCGAATTTTCAAATGTCAGACTCTTGTCTTAATAGAAAATCTACGAATTCAAATTTAGCAGTTACCACTGACCAAAGACACGAAATGTCGAAATCTTGAAACCCGTTAAAGACAGAATGCCAAAATTCCCTAATGTTGGATGACGTCAGAATTACATACATTCTCTGCAACGCCACACGCATCCGATGGCCGGTGTCTAGTGCTATGTAGCACAAGTCTACATAACTATGACAACTGTATCACGGCCTTTCGTCTTTCTGGCCTTTCTGCATTTTGCGGATCGTAATTTCGCTCTTTCTCAACTTCGATTGTAGACAGCTAATTTTTGCGGTTGTGTGGCTGTTCGATTAGCCGCTCTCAATTTTTCATTTGGGAACTTTCATTCTTCTGTATATCCACATTCTGTGCGTCGCCATTCAGAATGGCGACTGTTCCGGATATACTTTTTCGGATAATAAAGCGGTTGGTTGAATGAGCTTTTGGGAAAATAGTTATTCCAATAGGTGATTTATCGTAAATCCCAAATTCGGTACGCTGTTCGTTCGTTGTTTTAAAATTCGCAGATCGAAAATTTTGGGTTTTCGACCATACGATTTTACCATATTATATTTCTGCGAGCGGATACATTATACCCTCCTTCTGTATTGAACGCGAATTCGTATAGATATACAAGAATTTAATAATGTTCATATATAATTTTCGTGGCATTCAATGATACAAATGAATGTCCAAATGCATATGTAATATATGTATATGATTGCGTGAAGACATCAAATGAGAAATAACCAGACAACTTCTTGATTAGTCAGTTTCTATTGTATTTACTAATGGTGTGCAATGCACTTTTGTAATACCGTTACATCTATAATCCCAATAAAATGACATAATCAGCTCTTGAGTCGAGAATTCTTTCAAAGTGAATCCTCGATTGGGAGGTTCACCCTCAACTTGGAGGTAAACCCTCAATTTGGGAGTAAACCCTCAACTTAGGAGTAAACCCTCAACTTGGGAGTAAACCCTCGACTTGGGATTAAACCTTCAACTTCGAGGTTAACCCTGAATTAAGGGGTACGAATTTACCCCTTAGAGGTGGAGGGTTATTTTGGGGGTTATTTTGGGGGTAAAATTAGGGTTTTTTTCCGTAAGAGTACCGAGAAATTGATTACGATTGAATCAATATATTGATAACTATTATTTATATTGCTCTTTCAAAATGCAAAAGGATATTTTAAGTAGAATTATCAATATTTAAATATAGTTTATGCTGAACGTTTGAATATATTAATATTTTGATAAAAAAAAAAATTGATTTTATATTATTATTTTCAATATCTAAAGTTGTTTGTACTTTAATTTATCAAATAAACTTCTTTGCTATTGTCTCAAAAGTACAAACATTGAAATATAATAGATTGATTTTTATATTGAAAAATCGGTTTTTTTCTCAGTATGGCATACCTTTTGATCAATTTGTTCTTTGAACAGTTGGTTTAAAAATTGTTCTAGAACGTCATCAGTAAGGAGAAAAGAATTTCGTAAAAAAATCGCCTGTTTCTAATGATTATTATGAAGTTCATGAGCTGTGATTGTTTCCCAGTATGATCTTTGTATACGCTTATAACGTATCTGAATTTCATTCAAATCGTTTGCTGCTTTTGAGAAAAAAATTAACATATGATCTTACATTTTTATCGATTTATTTGAACACCAAGATAGACAGAGATTTGAAACTTGCAGGATCGACGCATCCCACCAGTACCAACATACCATCAAAACATGATCCAGATATACTTTTGTGACCGAGTCATTACGCTTATCGTTCTGTGGCCTTTGATAGGGTTTCACAGGGTTTCGAATAAGAGAACCACTTACCTTTCGGTATATCATGGAACAGCACGCGACCCTGACGCGCATTCCGATTTCCTGATTTCGCAATATGGCGTGCTGAGTAATGAAAACCTTGCTCAGAATGAGAAGGATCAGGATGGTTGCGTAGAGAACAACCTGGCTTCGGGTTATGGGGTTTTCGCCTGGATTGAAGTAGCTGATAACCCAGCTTTGGACCACGGGCTGCAGAGGCTGTAGCACCACTGACAGCACGAAGAGACACAGTCCTTGCACCATGTAAGGAACCCACAAGACTCGAAACAGAGCCCAAGCCAGACTTGGCTGTCTCTTCGGCTTCTTCTTCTTACTGCCTTCTCCAAGCCTAGGAATTTCCTTCGCTTTCGCCAACTCCTTCTTCCACTCTCTAAATTCAAGTAAGCTTTGAAGAAGTGTCAAACCCGGGAATAAAAGTCATTGACTGTACCTACCGTTCGAGACGGTCACCGAGTCCCTTGGACTCGTCGGATTTTAAGGGATCGTACAAATCTGTGATCTGCAAATCACGCTTCGCTCCTTTTAAGAAGATCGGCAACGTCCAACTAAAATTCGATACATTTTGTCGTGAGGAGTCAGGTACGTATTTCGTCCGAATCGGGAGTCTCGAACTTCAGGTTTACTGTATTTATAACGATTTCCGAAAAGCTGTTATTATGCCCAAAGTCATCATCTCGTTTTTGCACTATTTTATTCATCGATTTCAATATCTAATGAACAACAATTTAAATCCAAAACCTATTTTCAGCTCAACTATCCATGAATTGCGTTTGCCAGTAAGAATATTTTTATACCTCTCGCTAAGAGAACCTCTAAAATAAGATGAAGCATTATTATTATTAATATTTGTTAATCGCTCGAAAACATTCAATGTATAGAACTCGAAAACATCTCGAACCCCCGAACTCGGTACGGTGTAAGATATTACAGGTTCGACGCCCACCGAGCGTGTTTTCGGATGAAAAATAGGACGGCAGCCAGGGAAGAACTCGGTATCTACGGAACCGAAAAACAGAATGCCGAATCGCAACTGGATCGCGGGACGAGTACTAAGGACGTCCTGGTTAGTCAGTGGCCGTGCGGGACTCAAATGACGCAAAAACTAATACATGGAAACTGAGGCTCTGATCGCAGACCAACTTCCCAAGGCAAGGTGGAAGCTATCATTGTTGCTCCTGCAGGTACTGCGGTTCGGTATTTTACGAAATATCGACTACAGTTGTTACGCGATAGATGGTGAACATTCCGATGCGCGACTACCGGAAAATTATCTATCTACGCCCAGCCAAGATGGTGATTAGTCTATTTTAAAGTCCGTACATGTCGATTATGCACTTACTCTCCACTATATCCCACGCAAGAAATGAGAGGAGGTTGAAGGAATCGATATTGTTGGGGGGTTGAATGGAGGAAGGCGTCAAGAGGCTGGTTAGTTGCTGTTTAACATTAAAGGGAGCATTCTGCTGATTCGACGTGTGAGGCGAGGCAGCGAGGTTATGATAAGAGGAGCATGTAGGATGTAAGTTAGCTGTTTGGAAAAAGAATCCGAGGCCTGGAGGACATAACACAGCGATTTGCTGGTTATAATCGTTTCTGAAGAATCCAACGATAGAAGAAATGGCAGATGTTCGGACACATTTTGTTACGATTTTATAATATCAGTAATAACTTGGGCATATCATGTTAGATCAAAGGTGAGTGCGATTTTCGTATTATTATAAGACGTGGATTTTGCGCCGGGTGCATAATAATGAAGAGTACAGCACCGAATAACGCGCTTCGCTACGTTGAAGTTGTGGAAAATAGTTGACTAAACGAAACAAGTCAAGGTAGAATGAGATCGAATTTTCTTAATCTTAAAACACTTTGAAATGGGAAATTCATATCAAAGCTATTGCTTTCAATACCTTGAGATTTTTTTTGGGAGATTTGAAGGGAATTCTCTCAGCTCCCGAGTAGACGAATGTCATTCATATCGAGTATGCGATTATTGCGCATGGAATGAATTGGAGAAGTACTTATTAAAATGTATAAACTACCCCAAGTCGATCAAATCAACTTTCTCAGGTGTAGTGGGACGATTGCTCATTTTGTATAACGAGTTATTAGTTGAAGGCAATGCTCGAGGAACATGGAATGGCACCGTCGTCGCACATGTTTTCAAAAATTAAAGTAGATCAAATGTTGTTAATTAATAATCAGTTTCCATGACAAATGCAATCGCTAGGATATTTGATAGCCTGAACGGTGAAGTGGTTGGCGATAACAGCAGATGAGATATTCTTTCAATGGCACAACAAAGCAAGGCCTTTCATAAATTTGATCATTGAATTCTGAGTGAGAAGATGAAGCAATTTCCGAATCAATTGGACCAGTGAAACAGATCTCCGATTATAATAAGGAAAAAGACTGAGTAAAGGTTAAGAATTTACAATCTGATTAATTTCAAAATTCAACTGGCATTCCCCAAAAAACTTTTCTTGGCCCAATATTATTTTCCACTCTTATAAATGACTTACCTAGGTATGTGAATAAGGTTGAAGTACGTAGGCTTATGACTTGAAAATTGCTCTGGAGATTGATAACAATATGAACTTATTTTATCTTCAACTTGATGTTGATGAAATTGTAAAATGATGAAAAAATGTCTCGTTTTCTATTTTTGTATCAGCATAACTCAATTCTTTAGTATAATTGTAGGTACCAAAATCATATGCATATTTGTGATTGTATACTTAATAAAAGACTTAGGTATTATTTTCGATTCTTAATTGAAATTTGTTAAGCATATCAATGATATTATTTTAAAAGCCACTAAAAGATAATCATTTCTAAATAGAAATTCTCGGAACTTCAAAAATTCTACAACTATTTCGACTCTTCACATTTTGCCAGTGAAATCAGTAATAACGTATACATCATAAATTTAGATTCCATTTCACGATAATGAGAAAATAAGTCCTGGAAAGATACAGTACGGGGCTTTGGGTAAATTGTTGTTTACGGACACGGAACCAATGAATAAGAGATATCATGATTATTCAAACGCATCTGAGAAATATGATCTTCCGTCGATTAATATTTATTTTGAACATCGGGATGCTGTAATTGTTTACAAAACTGTTAACTACTTACCTCATACAAAGCCACGATTGGCTTTTTGGCTGCTAAAGTTTCTAATTTTTTTTTCAGTATGTTAAAAAATTGTTTTCGAAAAACCAACTTTGAATACTACTTGTACATTTTTTGTTATATTGAATGTACTTTTTTTTTTCTTTTGTTATCTATGGTGAGTGCAAACTGTCAAACTATTCGAGTGAATGTGAAATTTTTATTCCATCTCCTTCATAATTCATGCAATAATGGGTCAATTGCAATATAAGCAACAGAGAACTCCAAAATCTGATTGAACGTACTAATATTCATATTGCACTAAGAAGCAGAAATCCTAACTTTGTGGAATGAGATCCTACAAATTGTTCAATGACGGTTGGTAATTGACTAATAAACAATTATGCGTCAACAATTAATTTTGATATTGATGAAGAATTTTCTGACAGGCTTTCAAAAGGATTAATTCCGATGTGTAAATAATAGTAATGCAATCACTTGATTGGATAATTTATACTCTATATTTACGTGATGGTTATCTATATTCATATAAGTATCAGCCGTTGTTCAAAGACTGGATCAGTACTAAGGAATATATGTGATTAAGGGCTGTACCGGTACGAGTTATTGAAATTTAAGAAAAAAAGTTCCGCACAAAATTCATCAACGGCAATCATGTACTTTTTTAAACCCATTGTTATCATAATTTTCTCACCCGAAACATAACGCGTTCAAGAAACTCGCTGTTTCCTCTGGACTCTTCAGGCTGTGTTTCATCGTGTTCTCCATGTTTCATTTATTGCACGTCCGCCTCACGATGCAGTTTTGACATTTATTCTCTTTTAGACGTAATATATTTCATCATCGTCATCTGCCGGAAACATAAAGCAGGAATTCGTTGAAGAATAGAAATATCGAATCAGTCAATTCAATATTATAATCATTAATTTTCTTCCCTTGAATTATTCAACAAGCTTAGTTCCAGTCAAAGCACAAATGATTAAACGAACAAGCTTATCGAATTTCATTCACATTTTTTCTTTTCAGTTTCAATCGTTGAGAGATTAACATTCAGAATTATCCACAAAATAGGTAAAAGAATATATACAAATTTCGATACTTCGTTTCTGTTTAGAAGAAAACTAAACATAAATCTTAGATTCGCAATCTCTTCGAATATTTAACGTAAAGTTGTGATTGCGTCTTGAACAGCCTTCAAAGAGAATAGAAATAAGATTTTGAGAAAAGAGGCTTGAGAACGTGTTACGCTCACACTTGTATTGTAAGTAAGTCATCGTATTACAAATGCATCTTAGACATATTTTAGCGTTTCATTTGAGATAAGATATCCTTTCGTTTCCGATGTACCTCACATACTGATTAGAAAACTTACCATCAAAAACGGCTGGCATCTGAATATAAATAAGTCGAGGTTATCGTTCATCAGTTATCTCGAGTCAGACGGTATAAATGATTTTTATTTCAAGCATTTGTTCTGCTAATTTCGTTGATTATTCTCTGAAGTACTTTTCGGAGATAAGGTTTGTTACTTTATTGCTCTGACGTCACGTTGCATTTCTGTTGTCAGTACGACTTAGTTACGAAATTAAACCAAGCCAAATTCAATCAACGAATATCATTGTCAGTAATTTATGTATCTTCCTATGTGTGTTGGAAGAAACATACGTCTTCTGGGTTTTCTAACGAAAAATAAAGTTCCAAAGGGTGATGCAAATATCATAAATTATTCCGTGGACGTACCAGGCAGAAAACTAAAAAAATTTTTCTCGACATTATTTTCATCAGCGGTCAATTTTTTCGAGGTAAGGCCTCTCGTGATAAAATGGACAATTGACCGAATCGTCAGTTTCAAAGATCTCAAGCAATCAACAGAGAGTCTCCGAACTCCCAGTAATTATTCCTGGTCACATTAAATTTTTCCCAATTCTCGACAAGCCTGATGTAAAAGTAAAGTTTCAAGTTCCTCGAGCATCGCTTTAGGCAGATGCTCGTCTGTCATTTTGACGTTGTCATGCAACTGGTTGTTAATCGTCCATTCACAGCGATTAGAAATACAAGGTCGTCACTGATACACGAGTTGTTACATCCGAGATTACATCATCAGGTGATAGAGGAATTAGAAGTTCTCAAATCCAATACGCAGAAGAATCTCATTTTTGTTTATAATAGGTTTGATGAAAATCGCGTTTCACAATCTGCAACTGAAAAAATTCGGAAAACCGGTCCGAAAGTATCATATTTCTGCTTCTACATATTGAATTTACCCGATTAAAATTACTTGCGTAAATATGAAAATTACTGTGCAATCAACATTACGGTCATTTTCCGTTCTGGCTGATGATTTGACCGATTGGAAAGCACAACAGTTTCTGGTCGTAGCATCAAGTGAAACTAAAATTCCTCGAGGTGATTTTAAAATTCAGATTTAAGAAATTCGAAATCAGACTACGTTATTTAAAGCACAGACGCGAAGCTTCCGAACGTAGTTATGGAATATTCGAAATTGCAGAGCGAAATTAATAGGGATGCATATTTATTCCGTTTGCCACAATAGATTTCTAATGTGAGGACTGTAATCGATGCTACTCACTATCGCTCTTACTCAGCTAATTCCATTCCCTTTCTTCTGCATTCTCACACCTTTCTTGCACCCATACGTTTTGTCTCTAGAAATACGCCCATTCTAACTCTCAACAACGTTCGCATCTAGACTTCTTATATAGCTTTTGTACAGCACACTTCGTTCCTACCACCATTGCATCATCTCAACGACTTCGCAAGTAATGTATAATTGATATTTCAAAAAGCCCAAGATTATTCGATCCTCATCCTTACTTACGTTTGTCCTGGTACGTAAAAGCGGAGCCGAACCAATTTATTTCTACCGCTCGGGAGTGAACCCCCTTCACGCACGCAACACATCGATAGGAAGTCTGCTATCAACAACCTTATTCTCGGCGTTCTTCCGAGAAAAAAGAAAAGGTGGACAAAGGTTTATGAAACTTTTTCAAACAAAACCATACAAATTTTTAGGTTTTTTTACAGGACGTTCGGATTTATTTGAGCTTTTATAATCACGGAATCAGATGCCAGTTAACATCTGTTTTTAAATGTCGAATCTTGAATTTTGATTTTAACCTCTCCTTCAATGGTTGGTAGATAGTTTTGTTTAGTCAGTGAATAAATATTCTTAAATGATTTGATTAGTTGGGTAAAACCGGTTGGAATTCAATGTTTCCGCGTAAACTACAAATATGAAAAATTAAGCATATTTTCAAATTTTAATATAAAGAGACACTATTGACACACTTACTTTTACAAAATATCTAAACATGATTGTGAAGGGTGAATATCGAGAACATAGATATTTTTTGTTCTTTTCAGGCTACCGAAAATGATATGAAGCTGATGGTGACGGTAATGAATTGAATTGATTGAAAAATAGTTGTATTGACTTGGATTGCGTTGCGCTGAATCGAATTGCCTTTAATTGATTTGCTGAGAATATTGCAAAATACGGATTTTCCAAATTTTGTACCGTACCAGGTACAACTACACAAACTGAAGAACAAGACGGCTTTTTCAGTTAATCGGTACAACTAAATAACATTTGGTTTGACGGCATTGTACCGAATTGTAACAGACTGTAGTGGATGATGGTGTGAGGTCACAGTCGGATCGATTTACCGCACGTTATGGATTTTCAATTTGAAGCAATTATCGAATATCGATCATCGATCCAAGACACGTCACTTCTCAGCTTACGCCGAGCGAATAACACCTCATGCGTGAACAGAAGTCCGATTTCGTAATTTGAATATCCCTCACAACACCATCCAATATAATCAAGTGGCAGTAGTAGGTAGGATAAACGATTAGTAATCCGAACGTCGCAAGCTAACGAGGTTCGTGCCTTGGTTAGGAAAAAATAATTTCGTAGGTTTTCTAATCGATCCAAAATACGTTATCATCGCTTTTATCTGGTGATAAGTTGTTAAAATGCTGTTTATGCTGACTAAAAATTATTACCATCAACTATACACCCTTTCTACATCTATATTTTTCTTAATTCATTAAAATCGCAGCCCATAATTGTAAAAACAATACCCAGTGCTAGTGACAGACCTCACAGCCGGGTACTACAAGTACCCAAGTTTCCTTGTGCACTAGCTATAGGTCTCGCGGTCACCCTTCTCGATAGATTCAAAACAATAATAGTGGGTTCGGGGTCGATTTAATGATTGATAATATGGCCACCAGATATGAAACTGTACTTCAGGGTTTATTGAACAGGTTTTACTTTCATTCAATCAGTAATTATTCAACGCTTGTGTTAACTGGGGTAACTTTCTAACGGTTATCCGTTCAACACGGGTCTCGTCGCGAGCAGAACCGGAGTAGGACCCAGGATGAGGTGACAGGTATCATCTCACCCAAGATCATTGATCAGTACCTGTACTATTTTAACCGGGGGCTGCAAGCCATTGCCAATTTCCCGACACGGAAACCACCCCGGGATAGCTTAGCTTACCCCGGCAAGGCCAGCCCACGTGGCTACACCAATTTCGTGTGATTTGTTATTTATTTTCAAGTGTTCGTGATTCGCGGATTATAATAACCACGTTGGTTTCCCAACGCGCCAACCACCCCGGGTCCAAACCCCAATCATGAGGCCCCGGGAAGGCCAGCGCGAGAATCCCCAACCGACTCTATCCAGTTCTGTTCTCGCATTTAATTACTCGATCACAACTATTTTTGAAACAGGATCCCAACGTCATTTAATAATGAAATCGATGATTATGAGCCTCGATTCGTCGAGTTGATAGCCTCATATTCACACAATTAGCTGCATCACTCTCGCACACATAACGAGCTACTTTTAACAAGACTCACGTGTTGTTGCTCCCGAGTTTCGACTAATACTGATCTGGTTTTGGATTCTTCTCCATATTTTCGTCTCGCTCGCTCTCGCGGGGATTTTCTGAACTTTGGACTGTATTGTCTTGTTGACCACTCGCTGTAGTGTGCGTGAGATTAGCGTACTTTGATTCAATGACACACACATCGTAGTATTATGATACATTCCGTCCCTTTACTAATCTCTAGCTGATCTATAGCGGTCGTTCACCCCCTCGTCTTACCATACCTCTCTGTTATTACATATGGTTTCAAGTAACGCTCGTCCAAACTGTAGTGCTATTCAGCACACTTCTTCATTTTTTACACATTCTCAGGTTGAGATCGCGTTAAACATCGAATTATAACTTAATAATCACATGGGGCGATAATGGTCTGTGGCAACGGCCGATTACGAAATTATAGATCATAAAGGACTAGTTTCAGCTGTTGTTTTCTGTCTATATATTGGTCTGCGTCGACAACAAACTATCCTCTCGACATTCAAAATATATTTTATAAATACGACCTCAATCGGTCAAGTGGTTCAAAAGTTACATGATCATTAACAGGCGCACCAAAGAATTAAATATGTTACGGAAATGTGTTCAAATTTTAATCAAATTGGTTAAGTTTACGAGCTTTTCGCTATCCAAATTTATTTAATTCTTAAATAATCGGTAAATTAACGGTGTAATTGTCCGATATTGAAACTTTGATTGCTAATTCCAAAATCCGAATGGTAATTTCCTGGGTTTTTGTATAAAATTTGATTCTAAAACTCGTGATTGGGAAATTCGAACTCGCAGAGTGAAATTAACAGAGATGCACGTTAATTCATTTTGTCACGATAGATTTTTAATTTTAACAGACCGTAATCGAATTTATTTGTACTTTTATCACGTAGATTCCGTAGTAGCTATAGGAAATTTATAAACATAATAAATTTACCACACAATTTATTCAACTCAGAACACGCTTTTGCATTTCTCCAACCAGGTTGAGTAAAATTAGGAAATTTAATTGCCAATTTAATGAGAATGCTTAGTATTTCACTTCGAAACACCAAATTTTTTTTTTCACCCACACTTTTGTGCAGTAAACGTGTAGTAAACTTATGAACATTTTTCACAATACATTTTTCCTCTACTTCTCTGTATTCAAAACTCAACCGATACCAAAGCGTTTTTATCAATCTCTGCGAGTTTTCCCGAATTGCGTCACGTATCCCGATATATTTCCCTAATTACCCGTCTGTTTGAATATTCTTGAAATATGATTGTCTGGATTACGCAAGAGCAAATGCGGGTGGTGAAAAATTCCGTGAATTGTGAAAAATCATGTAGAAATTTTTAATCTAATTTATTAAATTGTTGGAGTACAAATCAACTTTAAGAAATTGAAAAATTGGCTCAAAAAACTACGCACCACGATGCAGCCTCCTTCTATAACCAGAACCCGACCACCGTCTATGATCGTGTTAAGTCGATGAGCCACGGTCAGCAAATCTTCTCCTACCCATGCATGCCTCGATATTCTCACAAAGTTATTATAGCAACAATTGATTGATCGTCGTATTAGTGCTTGTAAACGAAAGTCAGAACATTTCCAATTATAGCAGCGAATTTAGAAGGAAATATTTGGGATCATGAGAATTGTATTTTGAGTTTAAGGGAAATGATCATTAAATGAACGAATTTTTTTACTGCACAGTACAATTGTTTTAAAACGAAATTCGATCTTTCAATGAATTTCATCTGACGAATTTTTTCAAAAATGGTTCAAAAATAGAAATAAATGTCCTTCCACTCTGAATCTTGCGTGAAAATATGTTATTTCGAAGACGGAATATGTTTACCTTGTTTCAAAAAAATCAACTCGGGTACGTTTGAGATGCGTTTAAAAATTCAAAGGGTAAAGACAAGTGATTGATTTTTTTTCCAATTTCTGGAAGGATTTCAAGGGTCGTACCAATATAGGAAAAGTCGTCGATGAAATGAAAAAATGTCACTGCCAACCGTTTGCAAAGTTAGCGTGGAGAGCCCCATGTATTAGTTTGTTCAATTTGTAACTTTTTAGGTAACTTTTGTAGGTAACATTTTTGTGTACGAATCCATTTTCCAGAAATATTTTGATATCTTAATTAAAACGATACATACTGAGTATGTAGAATTTTTTATTTCCCTCATTTTTTTTAGTGCATTAAATCAATCGTCAGCCCTTTGCCGAATGGAATACCATTGATTGAAAATATAAGGAAAAGAATTTTCATGGTTTCTGTCGACAGGCAACTTCGTATTGTCCTTTACAGCGTGGCTTTGATGACCTTTGCTATTCGGGGAATAGCAGGAGGTATTCATACATATTTCGCTGCGTTTTTTATTACCATTTCTTGCTTTCGTCGCAGCTTTTAATCCAACTCGATGAGGGACAACGGCAACGCAAAGGAGCAAGAAAGGGGCGAATGGAATGGAAAGAGCAAGAGGAATGAGAGGAGAAAACACGTGTCTCCCAAATGTCAAACCTTATACGAGGAAAACACGTTGCCTATTGCGGCTGCCTGACAGATGCCCGTTTGTCGAAACAGCTGCTTTGTATTTCGTATTGATCTCAGTTCTCTGAAATTTGGTGAGTAGTAAAAACTTAAATGACGATCGTAAATTCTGACTAAGTTAAAAATGTTAATAATTAGTATTTGCATTTGGGTGAGTATTTGATGAAAGAGTCTGCGTCGCTGACAACAAATTGCCTCGAGACAATGTATGTATTTAGTAGAAATTAGCTTACTTTTTAGTAGGAATAATCATTTAGTATATTCTATGAAATGAGTCTGACAAAATTTTCGGTATTTTTCTGTTTCTTTCATGAATGCAATGGCTATTTTTACGGAACACAATATTCAGCAATTGAAAACAACTATTCCATCGATGCATGTAAAACTTTATTATTGCATAAGGCGATGTTATACATGAGTAAATTACTATAATCGCAGGTTTTCATTCTACTTACGAACGGAATAACGAATCAAATTTTCGCTTACCAATTAACAATTTAGATAGTGTGGAATTTCGCTTGTTATTTTTATGTTCGTCGTAATCAACCAATTGTTTTAATGATGAAGTGATTGTAAAGACAGATCTTGGATAAATAGGTCATAAAAACACAGTAATTTATTACCGACATTTCGGTCCTTGGTATAGACCCTCCTCGGGGACTTTTATTCCATTGGAACAAAAGGTAAGAAATATTTTTCTATCAAGTTCAAGTGTACGAGCTTATGTCAGAAATCGGTATCGCCTTTTGATCATCGCCTCTCCCACTTCTCCATGCGTAGGAATATCTAACTTCTTTTTAAAAACAATCAAGAGTTAACGCGGGTACTTTTAACAGTCGCAAAGTGGAGGCGGTCTAAGTTAACGGATAGTTGAAACTAGTAAGTGGTTAACCTTCGTCAACTACATATTTTGGGGTCTTCTTTTTACCTCTTTCGCCTCCTTTACCTTGCAACCTTTAGAAATATCCACGTTAACTCTTGATTGTTTTTAAAAAAAAGTTAGATATTCCTTCGCATGGAGAAGTGGGAGAGGCGATGACCAAAAGGCGCATAGTATGCCGGGCTCTCCGACAACCACGATGGCCTCTTGCTTTAATGAGTTTTTAATGTAAATTCGATTTAATAAATTTAAGGTGAGTGTCCCTCGTTTGAGCTGTCGTGAATTTTGAATTACGATTACTTATAATTGTTCACCCAATCTTAGTTTCGCCTGAGCGGTATTTTTCGGGAGTACGTGATAAACTACGTTTTTCATTCTTTTGCACGGTAGCTACGTGCTTGTTTGTAATTATCAATAATTGTAACTTGATGACTGACTTCGACGCTGGCTGTTCCCGGTCTACGTGCGACCTGGTTGTAAATATAGGTTAATTATTTATGACACGGCTATCTAACACGTGTAATAACTTGAAATAATTTCAATGATTTCTTTCTTTTTCACAGTAATTAAATGCGCTTTGAGGAAGGTCCGCGTGTAGTCTGCAATAACTGACATAATTTTTAATCAACGCTAAGATACCTTGATCTACGTGACCTGACTTGTACATACGTGGTTAGTTACCTCATACGTGATACCGATTTCTGACATAAGCTCGTACACTTGAACTTGACAGAAAAATATTTCTTGCCTTCTGTTCCAATAGAATAAAAGTCCCTGAAAAGTGTCCATACCGAGGGCCGAAATGTCGGTAATAAATTACTGTATTCTTATGACTTACCTATCCAATATTTCTCTTCACAACGAATTATTTTGTAGTAGAAAGACTCCAACGGGGCCTTTATTTTATCTTGATGTATCGAGTTGGAGCTGACTAATAACAGAAACAATTAAAAATAAGATTACGCCTGAAAGTATGCAACTTAAGTTTCATCGACGTAACACGGGACCACTTGCTTCATTTGAATACCGGGATCGTATTAACCATATCATATGAAATGGTTTGATTGTGCGCATGCGCAAAAGCAACTGAAAAACTGTCGAGCCGATTTTCAAACTACTTGTTCCAGTGAATATTTTCGACATTCAGAAGTGACTAAAGTATGTTGTTTCGATGCGATAGAAGGAATGTGCTTACACGGAGAAAAAATATGAATGTCATTAGAGAATGCGGCACTTCATATCGCGTGCTCGGAATTCATGACCGTTCTATCTTTTGGCTTGCTGTATTTTTATTCCTCCTGGTGATTGTATGTTTTCGTTTGCCATAATTCGAATTACAGTGTTATATTTGATGGTAGAGGGAGTCTCGTTTATTGTTAGCTTAACCAGGAAAAACAAATCCGCCAGCTTCACTGCGATTTACGTATCCAATACGATAAGCATTCTGCCGACGAATTGTTTCATCCGTTGATATTATTTGATTATAAGTTATAGCTTAATTTATTCGATTAGGCTTTTTGAGCTGTTGATTGTGCGCATGGATCTATCTTTTTGAAATTGTATTTTTTGCAGAAATACCTTATGGTTTCATTCCGATAATAATAAGCTTATCATGATTAAATTGTTTAGAAATTGAAAAAAAATATATTCACGTCATAGTACTGATTAATGCCAAATTCAAGGAATCAATAAAAAAAAGTCAATCTTTTTAATGACCCGGCAAGAACAGGGGGGCACAACTGATTTCGGATAAAAACAAGGGCCAAACGACTTCGTGATGACTGTTGATTCTAAGACGTGGTTTAATTTATGAACGTACATAAAATGGTTTGGAATCTCTCGTTGCAGTGGAATCGACTCGCTGCTGGCTCAATTTTCTGCACCATTCTGTTAGTTCTTAGTTACTTTCTTACGGAAGTAATGGTATCTGATCGTATAACTGATTTCTCGCAAAACACTCGAGTACGAGATTCATGCTCACAATCATGACGTGGAAGTTAGTGGATCAATGTATTATTGTTCATTAGAAAAAACTAATGAAGTGCGAAAATTGAAAACTTTGTGAAATCTCATCAGTATTCAAGACCCTATTACAATCATGAGCAATGAACTGTAACTGCATTATTCTATTTGAAAGAGATTTAGCGCGTTCCGCCGCTAACTACAGACTCTTAAAGCTTCAGCTTCCGCTGACAATTTCTGTCAAGTTCTGTCGGATTCAAACCTATCAGAGAATCCGCTTGTTCGAAACAAAAATTCGTGGTGTCCGCAAAAATTTCCATGGAAATAAATAAGATTTCCTCGCTTACGCCAAGTAGATTATTTCATAGGTTTATATTCGAATTGGAGTATATTGTGTTACAAGGGCGTAAAGTGGCGGGCTTCCGGCGAGTGTGAAGTTTGCAGCATGAAGCAAGGCGAGCGCTATAATCACACGGATCAGTTATCGCCCATCTGCATGTGTGACATACTTTATTTCTTGCGATACCTGTGAAAGGAAATTTGATTTGAGAAGCAACAAACGAGCCATTGATACCGCATAAAATTGGGTTTAGGTAACTTAAGCTTACAATTAATGACAGTGCGTGAAATTGATTTATTCGAACGCGCGCTAAAGAAAACCCTAGTGTGTAAAATTGAGCACTTCAGCTGCGCGCATGCGCAAACGTTGCTCAACCAGATTGATCGGAAATGAGACACCTTACACACGTTCCACGGGATTTGAAAATTGAACTTTTTAAGCACGTGTTTGAAAACATATCTATTGCGATTCAACCTAATCGAAAATAATTTTTCCGTGAGTATATTCGTATTTCTATCTCATGAAATAATTAAGCACTTTCAGAAGTGTATACAATATTTATGTTCTACCGCGCAGGTAAAATTTTGTAGATTTCTTAACGGGATCTCATATTTATTATTACATGTTCGTTCCACGCAAAGAATGCATAAGTTTTTTTAACAGCAGCCATGTGCATACTGCGCTAAATTTTCAACACCCTTATCAAAATTATAGTAAAGAACAATCATTCATCTTCATCGTTAAACCAAAAATTATATAGCGTCATTTGCACTTCAAATATTAGTACTAAAAGAATTATTTTTGATGAGCAGTTTTACCTCTTGATTCGATTATTCAAAAATTACTTTTGCGCGTACGCATGTATTACAGAACGAAATTGGTAGTTCCAATGACACATCTGAGGGATTCATATTTCGAAATCATTCTTTTTAAGTTCTTTCATGATCGATCCCGAAATACTGTCTACTTGATGCTGGAGTCTGAAACTTGGGGAAATTTGAGCAGGAAACACACTCAAGATTTGATGAATTGCAAAAAGCACGTTCTTTATTAGAAAATGACCCCATGACGTCGGAGTCTGATTGTCGGCGCCATTACAAAATAGCACATAATCAAAGTTTTTAGTTTTAATGGATGCAAATTATAGTTTTTGGGGTTTCAAATTACTCATATCATACAAATTAATGAAACGTAATCGATAACATACCTGTCATACCATCCACACGCGAGATAACACGGTCAATGATTAGCTGTCAATCTGGTTGCATTAATTAACGCTTGTCAGACGCAGGGCTTCTGATTCCTTGACTTATTTCTCTCTCGGTACTCGAGAAATCTCGAATTTTCGAGAAATGTCTAAAGCCTTTAAAAAATCATAAAATTGTTAGTTAAATGCAAAGTAAAATTACGCTTATTAATAACCATGAACGTTTAGCATTTATTCAACCTTGTTTATATTAAAATTTTAATTACTTAGACATTTTCCTATCAAAACTATCCAAGTTATACTGTGTGTACCTTCTTATCAAACTTTAAATTCGTCTTATTATTAAAAAGTAGATCATCCGACTACATATCTTAGCTTTCATCCTGAGGTAAGTAAAAATACTAATCACACCATCTTTTGATTAAATAAATACTAGATACCTGAAGTATCGTCATAAAAACAATCCTTAGATCAAAGTCGCACACAATCAAGACTACAATTTCTCGATTCCTCGTAACTTTTTTTCCTCTCGAGCGAGTCCAGACATCCCAAGAATTCGCGTTTCGAGAAGTCAAGACCACAAAACCTTAGTCAGACAAGTCTAGCGATAACGAAGAAGTTTTCGAGAGGGAATTACGAAGTGGCCTCATCACCGCGTATATCCATCCGCAGCTGGAGCAAAATCCGTGCGGTTACAGCTGCACGTATGTTAAATCGCAGCCGGAGAGGCGCGCGGCAAAGAAACGCAGGCAAGGCAAGGCAAACCGAAGAAGGGAACGGTTTCTTTTAGATGCCAGATGCGCGGGTGTTCCGAGGAGCGCCCTAACCAGACTTGAACGCGGTCACGTGGCCGCGTCGCATGGCGAAGCAAAAGCTCTGTCAGTACGTCGCGTTGCGCGGTCGCGAACCGAACGCGAGGACTCCTCACATTCTGGGTACCATTCGCGTGTACGAAGACCAGCGTTAACCAAAGGATCGTCGATTCGCGACAAACGCCGGTGCGCGTGCGTGTTTGCTTATTTATTTATTTATTTATTTGTTTGTTTGTTTGTTTTTTTTTGGTTTTTTTGATTTTTTTTTCGTCTCCTTTACTCTGCAAATTGAACTCTGGGTATCGAACCTTTTTTCTCAACACGACTTCGTCTCCGTTTGCGGTAACAATTCCCTTCGTACTTCGGAAGAATATCACGAGGTTGAAAATAAGAGAGAGTGAGAGAGAAACTGTGTCCGATCGTTTCTATTGACTGGTGCTCGGTGTTCGCTAGCGATGTTCTTCTCATCTTGACAACTTCAGGTTTGAAAATCTGGAACACATGCCTGAACGGAGATTGTTTGGTGAGCTTTATTGTACTGTTAACTTCTGTTGTGACGGCAGGGTAATTACCTGCTGCTCAAATCGTATAACCGATGATAAACGATGGAGGAAAAATTGGTGCTACTCAATTTACCACCATTTCAATTCGTCAGTCGTCGACACTGCTTCTGGTGTTTACGATTATAGACAAGATTTGCAAAAGGTGTTGTCCCTCGTTGAAAACCTCTGTATTCTCGCGTACGAGAAAAGCTTGATATTCTGTCAAACGATGTGTCAAATTATATTTCCGATTCGGTACTGGAAGCAGTTTGGACGACCGTGTATTTTAAGAAGAATTCGATTGGCGCTGAAAGTTGCTCTAAATTCATTAACATTCGAATATATCCCAACCCCGATAGTACGTTCAATATTGGACGAAGTATTCTTTCGTACAGCGTGTGGAATACAGTGTGCTTTAAGGCTTGTAACAAGTGAAATAATACATTTTTCCGACCGCTTTGAAGAACCTGTGGGTGGGTACAACGAATATTCGTTCCATTAGGTGTTCCAGCCCACCAAGTATATTAATAGACTAAAACTGACAGGCGAACCAAACCAGACGTGCGCTGCTCTCTATTACCCC
This sequence comes from Neodiprion fabricii, assembly GCF_021155785.1. NCBI lineage: Eukaryota > Metazoa > Arthropoda > Insecta > Hymenoptera > Diprionidae > Neodiprion > Neodiprion fabricii. The sequence goes on from NC_060239.1 coordinate 11,373,139, forward strand.
TCCCGCTATTCCCCTCCCCTGCCCCTTCCCCTTCACCACATTTATGCACGTGTGATTTACCCAGACTTTCCAGGATTTCGAAAGGAACGACCAAACTAGCGTTGCGGGTGGTTAAATAAATCGTAATTAAGTCGGTGCATAGATTTGTCAGCTGCAGCTGAAAATTTCCGTTGTTGCAAACCTAGATACGAAAGTTTCATTTTTTCTTATAATATGTACTCCTTTTTCCTGTAACTTTAAGTTCGATGCACATTAAGTTAGGTATGCTGAAATTTAAAATAGCCCCTGGATGATAAAATTTTCACGTATATTCATCACAGTATTCATGTATATATTTTGTACGAATGAAACTTCTGTATGATAATTTTGGTGAACATTTCTTTTCGCACTTTTGTTAAATTTTTATTATAAGAATTTTTCACATACGTATTTATAGTGTCCGATACACATTTTATTTTCTCAAAATTGACCTAGTTTTATAACGCATTAATAAAAACATTTTTTGTTAGTATTAGGCCGTGATTCTATACGAAACCGTTCAATTTCTTGTTCAAGAATATTCACCTCTTTTGTTGTACGTGTACCTTTATCTCGTTTTTTCTACAAAATTCACGTATGTCACTTTTATTTAATTGACATAAATCTTTCTTATGTCAAGTCAGGGCCAAACGAAATTAAGAAATAGATTTTTAAACAATATCGTTAGATTGGTTGTTTTCACGACTCATCTATAATCAACAACTCGCCCTCTAGATAATTCTAATTTATTAATTTTCAGCGAAACTACGAAAAAGTGATAATTTTCTGATCCCCCCAAATTTCACGTGAAGTCTTAATCGACACATTTCGGGTATTTACCGCATAAAAATGCAAAATTGATATACAAATCCATGGAACCGGACTACCAAGAATTTCCTTGACCGTATCAAAGAATGTTATTATTTGTTTAGTATTGTTAAAAATTACACCAAGGATGTAAGATCTCTGAAATGCCTGCACACGTATATATTAATGATTTCTGCGATGTATAATAGCGTCAATGATTTGCGTCATAATAATTACCGGCCGCCATTTTGAGCTGCCTGATTATTGCTACATCGACGAACACATCTGGACAGATGTGTCCAATATTCTGTATTACATATTCATTCGACAACTGATTCTGCGCACTGAACACATTAAGATTTTGCCCGAAACGTTATCTTTCACGAATCAGAGTTGAAAGTAATCTCTCATTGACTTAAGAAAACATTTACGCCATTTTAACCTGTTCCCACTAAACAATTCACCATGATTGAATAAATTCGATGTATTTTTCCTTAGGTATTTCATCTGTCGTTTATTCGTGATAAAAAAAAGATTTGTTTAATATGGCTAGTAGATGCTCAAGTGAACGACATTTTCTGCCGAGAATCGACATCTGCGTGAAAATGTTTTTTCGTGAACTCAAATATCAAACAAAAACAGATGCTGGCCTGAAATCAGCAGACGCGTTCTATTTCAATAAAAATCTACTATTATTAGCTGAATTGGATTGTAACCGCTTCAACTGCTCGTGAGGTACACACTGCATCTAACTTATCTGCAAATCATATATGGGGCATTCCACGAGTTTTCGATCGAGTTCGGAAGTTGAGATCTTAGATTTGCCCCGAAATCTTTCGTTTGAAAATACTATTCGTAAAACACAGCCCCGTTAATTTCTGTTTTTTTTTTTTTTTTATAACAAATCTCATCTAGTCTTCAGATATGATTTAATTAATTTGTTCCGAAAAACTAGTTTTCTGAAATCTGCAAACGTCCAGAGCACATTAAAAAAAAATAAAAATACAACCAAATTTTGGAGTTCTTGTGGACGGTCGAATTTAATTTCAAATAATGATTATAAATATTTATAAGGGATAAAATTTTGATTTCGCAATGTATTCGTTATTTTGTAAATCCCTAGGTGAATGTGGTTTCTTTTTACCCATATTACTAAAAATCTTTTCCTCTTTTTCGTATGACAAATTTGTCGCAATCATAATTTGTTTTTTTTTTTTATTTCCATTACCTTCCGAAACAACGCATCTTTTTCCGTAATGAAAATTCTATTTTCGACGAGTGCCAAAAAATTGTGTTACGTTTCGCTAGATTTTTGTGAATCTTTTTAGATTTTCAAAAATGGATGCCTCGGAAACAGTAAATTGAATCATGTCTCGGATTGGGACGATTGGTTAAGTAAAAACATAAATGGGGTTGTATTTTGTAGTCAGTATTGTAGTAAAAAAAATTCCAGAGCAATCTGAAATTTCAATTTCTGATCTTGATCGACACCTCATACATGGGGCATTCCATGCAAAATCATTGAACATTTTGCCCGATCATTTTCAATTTGATCAATTCTACTTCATCGTAGAATATCCATTTAAAAAATTAAATGCTATGTTTTTCATGAGTTGAATGCACTCAAGGTTTCAACGGGTAAAATTTTTCAAAAATTCTTATCTTTCGAAAGAGTGAGATTTAAAATTTGAAAAAAATTAGAATTTTTTCTTCACACGGATACTTTTTGACAAAACAAAACGGCCACATTGACATTAGTAGGTCACACCTTAGAAGAATCGCATAACGGTTACACTGTGTGAAATTTATCTCAAACGTGATGTTTTGCTTTAAAAATGAGTTTCTAAATATCCGAAAGAAATATCTAGGTATTGTTTAAGGATCGCAGAAAAAGCTCTCTCAGTTTTCCTAACCAAACTTGATTATTTAAATATTGTAAAACATCGGCAAAGTTAAGGAGAGTGCCAAAAATGTCTAAAAAAAAGTCTTGAAAAATGTTTCGGATGCAATTCACCCCAAGTGACCTATTAGGGTTAAAAGTAATCAGGTCAGAAGCTCGGTCATTTGAATTCGGCACTTTCCGAACTTTTCAAATTCGAGATTTCGGAGTAAGACGAATTAGGTACGTGGAATCGTAGGGGCAACCAACTGCGGAACAAGTATGAACTATAAATATTAACGAGAAGATTTACACGTGTTCCTTGGCACGCGTTTGTAAGGGCACGTATTTGACCGGAAATATGAGGCAGGTGCGAGGAAAGTGTAAAAATTATAAACAATCCGTCCCGATATGTGTAGCGGGACGGTCTTTATTTATCGTACCGAAATCAAGGTGAATTGATATTCACACAGTTCTTCTGATATTCCAGCTATCTGTCTCAACCGCAATAAACGTTATCATCAATCGTAAGCGACGAAAAGTTACTTTTCATTGATATTTTATACTGAAACCATTGTTTTCAAATTATTAAACTAGCGATACTCATTTATATGGGTGAACGTTGAATTGTAGAAAATTTGGTTTTTAAAACCAAATCGTAACATACTTAGGTACATAGTTTTTGCAACATGATTTAATAATATCTGACCAGCTTTCAATCGTTTCCGTTTCTTTTTGAATCTTTCAAATGCCATACACAGCCATTGACTAAAGTTTCTTAAAGACGACTAGCCTCATATTTCGATTAAATACAACATTCGAATAAGCTTTATAAGAAATTCAAACATCATTACAGGATCAGATCAAAGTGGATAATTTGTTTAACCAGTAACGACAGGAAAGGCAATCATGATAAATAAATTCTCTCTTATCTCTAAATACCGAAGCCTTCTTTTCAATTTTCCCTCCTTTTTTTCGACGAAAAAAAAAAGAATAAAAGATATTATTATAATCACCCTGAAAATTAAAAGTTGAGTACTTAGTAGATCTTGAAATTTCAAGAAACGATGATATTTCGAGAGTGGATCAACGGATTTTGATGATTTGAAATCTTGCAAGTTGTACCGAAAATTTATCGTATTCTACAAAATTCCACGATCAGTATGCTAAAATTCATTCAGAAGGAGAAAGGTTTTTGATTTCCTCGGTCGACAAATCCGAAATGATTAAAAAGTGCAAATGGAATAGCATAAGGTAAAATAAAATTTAATACAACGGATTCGAACAGCACACCTTCATGACGACTTTACGATACCGAGTTCTTTTAGAGCAATTAGGAATACAATAAAATATGAGGGATGGAAAGTTCTAAACAAGTCGAAAGTAACTTTGAACAACAATTTTTATTCGAAGTCGAGTGTTCTGCCCCAAGAGCTAAATAACCGTCCCAACGTATTCTGAGGCACGTGCCGATACCTTCGGGAAAAGTCTTTTCAATACCCTTTCGCAAACTCGTGCCGCAATTATAAAATGCTATTAGCCTGGTGTACAGGTATAAACACGCGGAGCACGGTAATAATCCGACCCTGAGGCATTCCGGACTTGCTGCAGCTGTACAAACATGAATTAAACAAAATATCTATTAAACGTTACTTATAGCTGTATTTTGCGGCTGTTTTTTGAATACGGTACAATTCTTCACATCTGTTAGTCAGCCCGTCTTGTTCCTAGCATAAAGTTTATGGAACAACGAAGAGCCGTTATTTTTACATGGTCTGACACAAGCGGTTATTTTCACTGTAAATATCACGTACTTGGAAAAAATGAAATCTATTATGCGTTGTTCGTTGCATTTTTGACAAAAGTTTAATCTACTTCTAAAGGGACAAATACCCGAATAAACGATCAATTGAAATTCTTATGAAAATTTGGTCATTTTGCAATGGAAAATAGGCATTTTTTCTTTTCTATGTGAATTTTGTCCGTTCTTGTTGTTCTATGAAACAAAATTGGTCTTGAAATATCTCAACCTTTATATTCGCGTTAACGTTTTCTTAGTGTGTTTCGGAAATTAATGATATTAAGAGATAATGACGGAATGACTGAATCATCGAGTCAGGAAATAAGTATGAACTACCGAATAAACAACTCGTATCAGTCTGTGAATCAATTTTAGAATTTATTCACAGGAGAAGTTACAATAAAACATTAGAATTTTTTAAGCAGTTGACTCCTTGTGCAGTTCTGATTTAAAATTCTGAAGCTGTTCAAAACTCTTGCTTTTAGTGGGTACATTTTTTCCTTTTTTTTATGTTGAATCTGTTTCTGTATACATGTTCATTATTCTTGAAGGGGATTGCAAATTTCAAAATGAATCAAAAGGCAATAAAACTTTCGAAAGTGATGTATTATGTATACATTAGGGTGGTCCTTAATAGGGTTGTTTTTGAATTTTTATGCTCCGAGGGGCTTAAACGTTTTCAAATTGATAAAAAAGAATTCCCTGAAGATTCGAGCTCTCTATATCAACTCTTAGATAATCCGCTTTTTGATCGAATTATTTTATGAGAAGAACGTGAGAAAAACTTTTTTTCTCTTTGAAATTTTATAAGTCGTTAACGAATATACCGAAAATAATGAAAAATACATATTTTTGTAGAGAATTGAAATCTCTGATGCATAAAATTCGTAAATGAAAGCGTTCATGTATTAATTAACATTTAAAGTTTATTTTTATAAAAAATTATCATTCTGTCAAGTATAGCTACAAAATGAACAATCGTGTATTAAAATATATCGCACATTACTTGTAGGCTATAAAATTTAAGATAAATTCATGTAATTACATTATTGTAAAACCTCATTACATGATAAATGAAAATCGAAAAATTACTTTCTACTAGTATTGATCGATGCAATGCTAAAAAAATTTACAAAGTCTTGATTGGTATTGTGACTCAGTCACAATTCTCTGCAACAATTTGTATTTTCCATTATTGTGGGTATATTCGTTAACGACTTATAAAATTTCAAAGAGCAACAGAAGCTTGTCCCATTTTATTTCCATAAGATACTTCGATCAGAAAGCCTACTATCTTATTGTTACAGTTGAAAGAAAGCCAAAAATTTCACGGATTTATTTTAAAACTAACTTGAAAGCTTTTAATCCTCTGGGAAAATGAAAATTCAAAGACAACCCTTTCATCGACTACCCTAACGTACATATCAACGGTGCATGATTTTTTCCCACACTTATGGAAGCAAGACTTGTCTACACGTATACTACACGTAAAGTTGGATACCGGGATTGGCAGAGCGACTTTCAGTGACCAGAGGACGACGTTCTGTTCGGTGCGAGTCCGATTCAAAGTCGCGGAACTATTTCTAGTGGTGAATGAAATGTTTAGCTCAGCAATGATCTATAAATTGTGTCCCCGCCCAGCAGGAGAGCTAAGCGTGCCACGATAAGATCCGAGATCGCAGAACCCCGCAGAAGACGAACGGAAAGTTCAATTGCGATTCGAGATTATCAACGTCAATGCTCTTTGATGTAGGTTTTTATCACGGGCAAGAGAAGGACATGGTTATACACGGTTTAAAACGCGTCGCGAATAACTCTCTTCGCGGCATTGGAAAACGTGAGAACCTTGCTTGACCGAAGCGATAATTCTGTGTGCAGATACATTAACATACCTACGGTGCCGCATCTCTTCTCTGCATAAATAAAACTCAACGTCTTTCTTTCCGCCTGTCCGTATCCTCGCTTGTAACTCCAGAACTACCGAACCAATTTAGATTCTTTTTTTTTTCTTCTGTGGATAGCTACAACGTCTGAACAGGTTTTAGGATATACTTTGTTACATACTGAGAAAAATTTCATTTGTTACAGTACGTGCCTAAATGTCAATCGAGAAACACACCTGATTAACTTTGAAGGAGGAATTCCTCAAATTCTCAACAACTCATTATCGAATAATTATTTTCATACAACCCCCGTTATAACTGAATTGTATGCGCCATTCGATCGGTTTTCACGTTTCTATAATTTCCAGTACACCAGAATTGGACCGCATTAAATTTCGCCTTACAAGTTTCTGCTCGAATTCGAAACCTTGGCCGTAGAAATAAATTATGAATTGTCAATCGATCGCGCTTCACGTTTCACCTTATAATTTAGAGATTGCACAATGAAATTATGTAGCCGTTTTTCACTCGTCGTTCATCTAACTCCTCAGAAATTCTAAGGCTTATTTTACTGGAAATCTTGGCCGATGATGATCATCGAGAAGCTATTGAAAATGCGTTAAAAAAATGTACGATTCACGCGGATGTAAACTACCAGGTATTAGATAATCAACGGTAATTTTCTCAATAACACCTGTGGTAGAATTTTTCCTCGACGTGTACCCTTCCAATTTGCTCCCCGAGCCTTAAATTTTTAGATATTCTTGCACGTACTTAAAAAATTTGTCCTTTCTGTGTCAAGCACACATAAAAATGGACACCCTGTAGTCACGGCTATACACAAGAAACGACAAGACGTAAAAATAAGTTAGAATCACGAATGCGAGACGCACTGCGGAAGAAGGCCATATCAGGACTTCCGAGTTGTCGCTGATCGCCATCCGCTGGCACTTATGCATGGTGCACATACAGCGCGAAGATATATAGTACGTGTAGACTTCATCGTGGCTACGTGTTTATTCGTATACAACGCCTGTACGTGCGGCTCGATCGGCAATAATATACCACTTATTATTAAGCAAGACATGTACAATTTTTGTCTTATTATTAGGCACCTTTCGGAGCCGTGTCCAACACGTGTCTGCATTGGGGATACAATGTTGTTCCATCTTGTTTCACTGCACAACTCGATACAGCGTCGAATTTCCTTTTCTCTTGATAGAAACTTTTACCATCGCACATGCCCGTGTTGGTTTACTAATTTTGAGAGAAACATTTTTGCGAATAGTTAAAAATTCGTAGGGTTCGAAATTTATTGTTCAGTCAACCAATTGCATGACGAACTTGATTGTAATTTTTGGTTGCTGAATTATAAATCAACGTTAATTTAACCAAACTCTGTTAATCAACGTGCAGCGGTCAAGGGTACAATAATGATTGTGCAAAGAATTTTACAAATAAGCTAAATGTTGTCTATTTATAGATCTTCAACTCGACTATTCGGTACCGTTGAAAACAAACCGCTTTAATGATGATCTGTGAGGTTTGCGGTTGGAGCAACTCCTCCACAGTCACCATTCACAAATATGTTAATTTTGACTATCTCACATTAATCAACGACACGATATACTTTGTTACTAATCGTTTTTGGTGTCGGTTAATTTTACGTGACTGCTGAAATATTTTCATTTCATTTCTCATTTAAATTGTGATCATTTGCAATTATCCTAGTAACGTTCAAGTCACGCTGCAATAGCTCGTATCGACAATAATATTTAATGGTAACTAAATTATATCGTTCAACAGATTAGACAAAGGAGCCGTAAATTTTTAAACAGTTAGTTTGGCGATGTGGTTATTAAAGAAAACGTCTGGCATTCAAATCCCTGCGAGCACAGCGATTTTTCATAAACCAAGAATGTGTTTTTCATCGATTTGCGGTCAATAGTAAATTGATAGGAACAAAAATGCGTCTTGCATATCACAGAATAAATAAAATTACGCATAGCTGATAGAAAATCGTTTTTTATGGCACTTATCGTGCAGATATTGTTCCGACTAAAGTTTCTCTCTGGTTTCAATTACTACATCTTACGGTGGAATTTCTGCATTGTTGTGTCAAATCTATATACAAATATCATCAATCACGCCGATAAATTTTTAGTTAAACACGCTATGATTTTACAAGCGATCTTAACTATAAATCTCGATTGTCCCCTCAGGCAACTATATTTTATAATATGTTTGATCAGAATCTTCTCCCAGTTCGTTAGGCACAGATTCGATTGAAAATCACTACGCATTCAATATTGCAGTCAAATTAGGTACCCACCTCGTCTACGTGACTCAGCGGTACGGCCTGATAGAAAGTTTTAGTTTGTCTCTTTTAATTCGTGGCTGTTTTTTAGCGAGTTGCATTACGCTAAAGAAGCCTAACGCGAAAAAAATTTTCTCAATGGTATTCGAAACGCAAATTGCCCAACAGTAGCTTAATTTTTAATCAAGAAATATCAATAATTTTTCAGATTTATTAGACACAAGCCAATTGAAAGTGAAGATAGTTCGGGATATAAAAAAATTCATAATTGTTTCAAGCGAGCCTTCAAAATATTATTTGAGAAAAAAACGAGATGCTATTACCGTAAATTGTCCTTATATTTCTTCGCATTGTTGTACAATAATGTGATCTAAACTTCGATAATTTTGGATCGATCCACCTAAACTTTGAATCTTCTAGAATTCTATGAAAATACGCATATTTTGAAGAAAAAAAATTAACAAAATTCTTACATTTGTGCAAAAGTTGTAGCGCTTTGAAAAAGAACGTATATCCGAGAAATCTGTATAAACGGGTATTTGTAAAATACAAATGGCAATAGTCATGCAGGCAAATCAACATTTTAAAGGGAGAAAACGAAGAAATACCGGTATTCTAAACTTTACCAAAGAATGATGCATATTTTTTTGTCTTTCAATTGTTCGTCTCTTGACATTTCGTATGAGAGTTGAATATCCTTTAGCCACAGCACACCGCAAGCCTAACTGTTTCTAATCCTGCATATATGCTCGTGTATCATGAATCCTACGTAATAAGAGATCATATGCTTTATTTCCTGTCTGACATAATCTATGCGACTGAATGCCACGTGTTATATTCCCTACGTGTCAAAAATTTATAATAAACCATGTTGAACGTGTGTCAATCAGCCATATTCTCTAGAGTCTAGATAATTACATTAATTTTCTAGGCATCTTTTGTTAAAAATGAATTTAGCATGTAGCAGATAAATATACTCTAATTTAGATTTGCGGACATTTTTATTATTAAATTGGTGACAATAGGTGTGAGATTTAATTTTGTTACTTTTTTTCAGAATGACCGATTTTCTGTCGTCTGAGTGGCAATGGCTGTTGGTAAGCACAATCTTATTTCTTAATATTTTAATGATCCCGTTAAAAATGGTAGAATCAGCATTAATTTTATTATTCTTATTTTTGTTCCGAAAAGTTACTTAACACTGTCGTATCGAAAAATTTAAATTAAAAACGAAAAAACTTATTAATTGTTTAAAAAAAAATCACATTCACCAGTTTTCCTTGATTTACGTACTCCATGTATCTATAAGTAACCTAGTGAAGTTAATCTCCCGTCAAATTAAAATCAAGTAATTATTCTACAATATCAATTTCAATATATTCAACAAGAGAAAGTGGTAAAAATTACAGTAATTATTCTACGTTCTTATGACAAATTTTTTCCCGAAAATTCAAATAAAATTCTTGAGATTTCGTTACATTTTACTCTATTTGAGTAAATTTTATTTGAATTACGTGAAATATTGTAGGGTTTCAAAGAGCCTCAATTATTTAAATAGTGTTTGTACGATATTTACATACAAAAGTAGGAATGAATCTGCTCCGATATATTTTTTGTAGCAGTAGATACTTACAGTGTTATTTATTTAACACTAGCCGCCTGATCCTTGAGTGTGAAAAAACCGCTTATGTGGATTTCTGATAAAATTTTCCGCCTCAGTCGCTCTCGCGGACATTATTCAACAAATGACTCTGTATTTTGTAAGATCTTATGCTATTACATTATGTTATGCGTGACATTACTTTTATTCGATTTTATTCACCCAATGTTTCGTTGATTTTTTTATAGTTAAAATAAATAATAGAAAAACTTTGATACGTTACGGTGCCAATTTTTACTGGAAAATAACCAGAAGCGAAATCACCTTTGTTAACTATCTTATGAACAGAAGCTTATGCTATTAGTCAGACTAGGTATTCTGTGAAGCGATCGGTATGATTATAATAATTAATACACGTTCGTGAATAAAGATAGTTATCGAAACTAATTTCGCTTCTGACTATTGTCCAATAAAAATTGGTACCGTAACATATCAAAGTTGCAGAGAATTTCGTAATCGAGAAGGAAGATGTCCACCGTTTTTGTCGTAGGATGCACGGTTCACGAGATATTCGATAAAACTTGTTTTCCAAGGTGGCGGAGAAAGCAGATAGAATAACTTGGTCTACAATTTAAGATTAAGCTTTTTTAAGCCCTCGCTACAGAATATGTAAAAATTAGCCTTCTCGGTTCATTTGCATTTGTATGTCTTTTTTCGAACAGAATGACTGGACTACGACAATAGCGGACTCCTAATTCTCCGATCGCTCGTCTCTCTCTTTCCTCGTTTCACTCTCTTCTTCTTCTCACAATATATAACACAACACACAACATTTCAACATTATTGGTGATCGTTCATTTAATATAACAATGATATGAAGAAAATCGTTACGTTCGGAATCGAGGTCACATTGTCATCGTTCCTACGTATATCAGACGAATGTTATGAACTTCACATTTACAAACCGACATATAATCACTGACATACTTATATTTCTCATCGCCTGTTTTCCTGGCCGGGCAGTCATTGTCGCAGAATTGTCGCAGCAATCAGATGACGTCATATCCAAATCGGATGTCACTTGTAAGATCTGAATAATAGCACGTTCCACAAGTTGACCCATGTCAGGATCAACTTTTCCCATTCAAGCCCTTCAAATTTTTTGTAAGTCTTTTCCATATATCTTTTTTCGTTCTTGCGATATTCGTTTGGGGCGATTAGAACCAACCATCCTGATACTTTATGCATAAACAATTTGAGTGATTATTGCTAATCGGTTACAGTTTCACTTCGTCAGAGTATGAGATGCTTGTTGGATCGTCTATTGATCGAAATTTGCGTAAAGTTTCAAGCAGATTTTTTGATTTGGTGTAAGATTATTAGATAGTTGACGATTATATCGTTGACACTTGTCGGTTAGTTGGATAGTTGTTGATTGTTTGAAAGATCGGTGTGTACTGGCTGTCGTTAGTTGATAAAAGAAAGAATTTCAAGGTTTTTTGGAAAAGTGGAAGGGCCAAGAGGTGTGACGGAGGTGATTTTAGTTGACTGGGTTGGTTAGCGATACTGTTTATTCGAAGTAGCGGAAAGGTCGAAGATGCTGTTCCTTCCGAAAAGTAGGAAAAGGATCGGGTAAATTTGTAAAGTTAAACAATACGCGACCCTCACATCTGTTCACCGAATGTTGTAAAGTGGGAAAACTCCGCGTCGGAAATCAAGTAAGAAATTTTTGTGTATTGATTCATTGTCGACAAAGTTATTTATTGTTTAATTGGAAAGTTTTGAGTGAAAACATCGTCTTGCCAGATGTGTACTGCTTTGCTTCAAACTCTTGTAGAAAACACTGGAATATAGCTGAATTGTCAGATAAAAAATTTTAATGTATGTCGATTCACGTGACGCCATTACTTGATAGAACTCAGAAGTGTTTGGAAATTATATGCGGATATACCGGGACAATTTCTTGAAACTTGAAAATCAACCGCGCATGCGCGAGTTTCATCGGCTGTTCATGCAGGCTGGCCATCCCGAGTTTCAGATGTGAAACTGTTTCTGGTGGCGATGTAGTTGATACGAATTTTCGAGGTTAGAATCTCAAGTAATCGAGCTAGTGACTCGGAAAAGTTTGAAAAGCATTTGTTGTTGGGTCGGAGAGTTGATTCTTCAAAGAACGGTCGGAATTTAATGCTTATGCTCTTTGAAAATTCAAATTTACAAATTGTGTGTTAGTTGGCCCGCCTGCATCGCAGACAAAATTTCGCCGACCAATGAGATCGAATTATTTGGCGCATGCGCAGTTGATTTTCAAGTTTCAATACATTTTTCCGGTATGTTACTGTCAAAATTATGTGCTGATACGCAACAATAGTATGCTTTGAAAAATGCAATTATAATTCAACTGAAATTACAACAATCTATTTTTTTACACAGCAGGCCCAGACTCCAAAATTTATTATTCTCTGGACTTGGTATTAGTATCGACTTGGGACTATAGACTAAATTTTTTTGAGGGATTCATCTACAACGTATCAAAAGTTATTAAAAAAAGTTTACGAAAAGGCAAATGCATAAGGCTTCCGCCTGGTATATTACGTACATCAAAGGGAGGGCCTGAAACTGACATTTCATTGCCTGCCACACTCGCAGTTGGCACTTTCAACAGAAATGAGAAAATACGACATTGTTTTTTCAACCTACTGTGGCAAATGGGCGTATTTAGATTCGCTAGTAAATTTTAGAACAATAAAGGCTAATTTGGTAAGATTATTTCGTCATTGAAAAAGAAACTATTACACGTTCTAACAATGTGCTTTGACTCACTTATTCTTTTAAGAAACTCAAGAATGACATTTATCTATGATAAGATGTGAACAACAATTTACAATTTTGGACAAGTGAAATTGTGTAGCTCGAAAAATGAGCCTACAAATTGGTGAAAAATGTAAAAGATGACTTGCATAAAATTCTTTTCGTAAAACAGCAGGATTTTCTTCGGTTAACTTTCCACAACAGCTGATTGTCATGATTATTCGAAGTGCGTCACTTGGCATATTCTGTTTTGATAAAAATAATCTAATTTATCCCCAGCATTAGTGTTTTTAATAAACTGTAGGTCCGTTACAAGTTTCTATCGAAGCGTTGTTAAATACTATAGGAATAAAAAACCCATTGCTCGAAAATCACGTCACTGCGTGAGATACTGTGAAAGTGGCCCACGTCTTTTAAATTCACAACTGATTCTAGCGGCGACAAATGCCCGTCTGGACTAAAGTATTTATGCAAGACATGATGGTTTTTACTTTCCGTTGTTTGACAATATACCGTTAGGGATCTTCACCGTTTATAAAAGATGTATAAAGCATCTCTGTATACAAGATTTTCATTTCTACCGCGACCGCCAACCCCAGCTAACCTGCCCTTCACCTCTTTCCTCCAATAACAAAAGAGGCCCAAAGAAGGGGTCAGAAAGGGTAAAGAGATACAGATGGCGGCAGTGTACTTCCGGTCCTGAACGTAGGACGGACTCTTGATTCCCAGTCCTCAACTCCCATGGGGGTGGGAGGAGTCTATTATCACGTCCGGTGCCCCGCCACCCGGTAGCGTAGCCCGAGCCCAACCCAACTTGACAGAGCCTAAGCCAACGAAGCCTAACTTGACTGACGCAAGTCGGCGGAGTGAGATATCGAGAGAGAGAGAGAGAGAGACAGGAACAGAGAGAGTGGGGGTGAGAGAGAAAGAGAGTCAGGTATAGAGACTTGCGACGGTTCAGGTTTTGTCTAGTCTCAATCAGACGCCTCTTGGCGACGGTTCTCACACGTAGATACACATACGTGAAGTACACGTGGTCAGATTACGGACTAAGTCGAAGTGGATTCAGATCAGCGTGTTTTTCTCGACTAACATACCAACGAAAGTGCGATTAGACCCCCCCGGTATTCTTGGAATATCAACTAAGACGCGATCGTTCTCTTATCGCGACCATGTTTTGACAGCTGATACGACAGTTGTCGAATTCTTCCGTGCGCGATACGTAGCGTACACGTGTGTGGATAATACGCTGCGTCGTCAGACCACACTGTGTTCAACGAGTACGAAAAAGCCCAATCCGAAACGGACGATTTTCATTTTCATCCTTTTTTTTTCATAAACGGTATTCAGTTGCGGTCGATCAAGTGATCGGAGTGCTTCCGAAGTCGATCCTTCGATCTTACTGAGCAATGCCCAAGACTCGATAGTGGCGCCAACCGCGAGGTTCGCAGCTGCGCAGAAATCTGATCGCAAAGAACTCGATCACCCAGCCCGACGTATGTTCACAGATAACCCAACGTACTTTTCGGTGGCGGGACCCGGTTCTTCATCCGGCGGGGTCCCCACGACTTCCTCGTCGCAGCCGAGAAGCCTGGCATCGTTCTTCCGCCGAAAGGGGGACAAGATGAGATCGACGACGTCGGCGAGCGTCGCGCCTACCTCAACAACCTCGACCAACATCGCCAGCAACGCGATCCAAATAATCGACAGGGCGAGGAGCTCATCGACGCTACCAGATGATCAGACCCTGGCCCAGAACGGAGGCCAGTCGCTTCAGCCAGGCGGCACGACGCCCCAACGACGCAGCTTCAAGAACTTCTTCCGGTCCGTTAGCGCCAATGCTGACCCGGAGAAGACCCAGCAGTTCCTCAACGGCGACCCCAGGCCCTCTGACGTAGCCCCACCGTCACCCTACCTGCCCCATAGGTCCCACTCGCACTCTGAGAACGACAGACGCCGACCTGGGAGGAAGAAGATCCTGAAGTCGGCGAGCGAACTTCTGTCCAACGACATGGTTTACTGCGGACTCGCTGGCGAGGATGTCGTCATCGGCCAATCGACGGCCGATCCTGGCGAGGAGGTCTTCCTTGGAGCCGAGGACGCCAGGTACTACAACGTGTCGGCCACTCTTCCCGTTCCTGGATCAGCTGCTGCTGGTCGGAGGCGACACTCGATTGGCACTTTCTTGAACAAGACCAACGGATCGAATCAATCGGTGAAAAAGGTCATCGAACCCCTCAGACAACCCGACACCATGGCGCCTCCAGTTCCGACTGTTGATGATGAGACTACCGAACCCCAACCACCCCAGGAAGCCAAAGTCTCACGCCGACGACGTCACAGGAGCGCTTGCGGCAAGGGTGAGTCGATTTTTTAATTATTTCAAAGTTTGAATGTCTTGCTTCAATTAGTTTTTCTACACCGCCGCCCAGTCTTGTAGCGTTATTCTACTTATGCTACCTGCACAACCTTTGAAATTACATAAGATGCTATAAAAGTTGGCGCCCAAAAAGACAAGACATGGTGGGACGCTTTCTATCTGAGCCATCACATTTGATACTTTTTCCTAAAGTGACCACAATAATGCACTCGAAGACAGTTCAATGCGTGGATTTGGAAATTCTATTATCGTGCTGATCATCATAGACAGTTGTTCGGTGAATTACTTACTTCTGCGTGGGAACACATATTTTAAACAAAATTCCTTACAGAGTGGCATCAACTTCTGTAATAAAATTCATATTTTGATCAGCCTGATCATAAACAAATCACACGAGCATGAAGAAAGCTCGGTTGCACTTTTCTATACGTTCTCACGTACCTCCTCACCCTGTAGTTTAAACTTTGGTGGATCTTTAAAACCAGAAGCCATAAAACTTGTAGGGTTATCTATAATTGAAACGTTCAAGAAATTTGCACAGTGACATTTTCACCGCTGTTTTCCAGATCAAATTCAAGGATAATACTCATTAATCTATGTCTATGGCAAATTTGCAAAAGTATAAAACCTTGAAGCTCAAGTTTTTTGTTACCAAGTGTTTGAAGTAACAATATGTTACGTTAGACATTTATTCGATTGCATTACAATGATAGAATCGATTCATTTTTCTTTGCTTATATTTTATTTTCCAGTCTTTCTCTTAGCTTCGAAACTAGTTTGACCTCTCTTTTATCCATGATCAACATCAACATCTGTTCGCTGCCATAATTTTCGTACATAGGTATCTACTCTTACTGTTAATTATAAATCTCTTAACAAAGATAAGATCCCCTTCGAGGAATCATTGCGTAGTTTTGATGAACGATCATAGCAATGCAACTAAAATATAAAACAAGCAGCAACAAAGTGACAGGCCGCTGATCAGATCCGTTTTCACGGTTTCCAGCCAATGACCAATATTTTAGCACACTGTGCCCGTATGCTCTGCAATCGACCGGTGAAGAGTTTGTTGATTGACAATGAGACTGGTCTGAGAGATAGCCGCACACTGCACTCTATGTGTAGTCTGCCTTGCGGAGATCGCGCGTTGAATGGACCACCATCACAATATTATAGAGTCTAATGAAGTTTCAATAAAGTAATTAAACGCGAGCGTCGGATCCTCTTGATGCATGATTTTATTTTATTTCTTTTGAATCGCCAACAATTACTGTCGCATGTCGGTAGAAAGGCATAAGTGATGTACAGGGTGGTCGGTTTCTATGGAAAAAGGATGTAATTATATGTATAGAAAAAGTCTTCTACAAAGACTTGTAGGGTTGTGAGGGACAAAGATGATGCCATTTTTGAGATTTTGTCATACGAGTAACGTCTAATTCTGGATAGAGAACGAACAGCTGGGTGGCACTTGCAAAATCTCAAAAATGGCACAATTCAGAAGTTGATCCATATCAGCATCGTTTTTTTCCTTTAAAAATCTACGGATATTGTACCAGACTTTTTCTTTTATCTCTTTTTGTTTTTGATAAAGAATATTCGATCATAGAATATCGAATTACTACTCGAGTTAACGTCTGACTTATCCGAAATTCGAATTGGTTTTTGACTTCAAAATATTTTGAACCACAGCGCAGTGGTAAATCGTTGAAATAAAAAATTAATGATCGAAACGCTGCAGCAGCACATCGAAAATATGAAGTAGCCAGTCGAATAAATTCAGTTAACGAATCGATAATTGGTTAGGTATATAAAATCTAGATTAATTAGATTCCGTAAAAAGTGGTCACGTTATAAAATATGATTGCATGTAGATATTTTCGATTGTCTTTTACACCGGAAGAGAATTCTTAGTAACAAGTTACCTCATTTTCCTATTCATAACTTGTTTCATCCAATTGTAAGCAATACGTTTTTGGATGAAATAGAATTCACTTGAATACAACAAATTTATCCGAGTTGATAAACTTATAATTTCACTAGATACCATATCGTTTTTGGCTGACGAAACCCTGTGACTATCTAATTAATTCGTCTTTTCTGTACCTCCTTTATTATTGTTTCAAACTTGTTATAAATAAAAATTATTTTTCTGAATGTTGAATTGAAGCAAGTGTACATTTAGACATACAGACATTATCTGACGACGGTATGATCCGTCGTCTGCTACAGTTTAATGCGCATGCGCCACTGTCAGAGAGCAATTGTTGGAAAGGGTGACCAACCGTCACGAACGTACCTTAAAAATTTTGACAGTTGTCACTGGCAGTTGTGTTCGACACCGATAGTTATGAAAATTTTTCAAGTTATGTACATCATGGCGACCTATCACCTGATTTTATGACCGTTGGTCACGCCGACGAACAACTTCTCTAGAATTTAAGCGCATGCGCATTGAATTGTAGCAGACGACGGACCATTCCGTCGTTAGATAATCACTGCCTATAGGTATGTTTTCTTCTCTTCGATGTAATGTACCGAGTTCGGTTGTTATACGATGCTCCAAGAATAGTTAATAATTTCAAAGCGTCTCGGATCAGTTGCTCGAAGAATCGAAAAGCTCGAACCCAGCAATCCAACGGTTTTCAAACGTAGGTACCCAAGGCAATAAACAGTTGCATTATACATTCATGAAAAAAGTTTATCGTATCAAATTACAGCGCTGCAGTAGCGTACACCGCGTTTATACGTATATAGCTGAAGCGGGACCGATGATAGAAAAGCCTCAAGGGTTCGTTCCTGGAATACTAATTAGACTTCCGTGGTAACGGGGCGGTATCTTTCGCATCTACAATATAGCCGAAGATGCATCTTCTACGGTGCATGCGCGTACGGTACCGGCGGGTCTTGGGGGGCCAAGGAAAGCGAGAGAGAGAGAGAGAGAGAGAGAGAGAGAGAGAAGGGAGAGAGTGAGAGAGAGAGAGAGAGAGAGAGAGAGAGAGAGAGAGAGATGGACTGCTGGTGGTGGCAGGGCGCGGGAGGACTGACGACTTCCGGCGACACCGGAAATCCCCTCCCAACAGCTGCTCGCAGCTCGTTTTCTCGTCTTTCATGTACGAATACCTTATACTTGTTTATAACGTGCAATACTCATCCCAACTCCAACGAGTAGGTACTGACTGAGTTATATCATTTTTGGTGCAACAGCACTCGGATCCAGCCGCGGAATCAGGGAACCAGGCCGAGAGTTTCAGAATCGCTGGAAAAAGTTGAGGAAAATTATTGAACCTGATTTAAAAAATCTGGAAAATTTAGAGGCACAGATTTAAGGTACTATGAAATAACAAAGTCATATTCTTACTGACAATCTGATACCCGCTTTGGATGTTTAAGGAAATAACGTAACATGAGGTTTTTTCAATGTAAGTTGCAAAAAATGTTTGAAACATTTTTTCAAGTTTTTGCAGGACCGGTCTCAAGCTTTTCGTTCTCAAACAATCATCGCAGGCTGCAACACTTTTGACCAATGTTGATAATTGTATAATGCAAATTTTGGAGAATATTTTTGATATATTCTGAAGCTGTATTGTGGTGACTATTGATAATTCTTTGAATATATTTAAGGTTTATTTGCTTGAGAATGATGAGATACTGTTCTGAATTGAGTAACGTTGTGGGATTATGCAGTTGATTAAAAGCAGGCAAATCCTGTAATCAGCCGTCGTGTATTTACCACTGTTGACATCTGGAGGCCCACAAAGGTGGTCACTAAAATGCCAACCAGAAATATTCCACACGTTTCCTACCACGTGTTGCCTTAAAGAAGTACCTAATTTGGTCAACGCAACAGCCAGACCCTCGGATTCTTGACTCGTAAGGTGATTGTGAATCATATGTCAAATTAGTTTTTCCTCATGCAAAAAATGCCGAAAGGAAGCGCATGAGATCAATGAGATTATAGAGGTTGACATTAAAGATGAAAATTCATGTAGGAAGAGGGGGACAAAGAAATCTTAACTTCAAAATCAGTGTATAATTGATTGGGAAAATGAATGTCACCAGAATATGTAACGAAGAACGTACAATAACATACAATATTTAGGATTCGAAAGGGAAAAGAAGATGAGAGTGTCTGATTTTTTGTAAGTCGATTCCCAAGGTCAGGTGCAGGTTAACTTGATGTTTTTAAATGGAATAATGTATTCTTTTCACCGGCATTTGAGAGGTTATCAAATTCTACATCAAAAAGTACTAAGGTTGGAAAAAGGGCAATTGCTTTGTTTGTATCGTATTTCATTTATTTGTTACCAAAAAGTAGCGTAAATTTATTTTCTACTTTCTAATTTTAGTTCAAATGCTTCGTGTGTATTTATTCATAAATATCTGAGAAGTATCAACGGTAAGAACAATCAGAAACAGAGTTGTAAAAATAATAAATTAAAAATAATACATTTTTCATTGTGAAAGTAAATAATAACCTTACTCAAATTTTTTTACTATGCCTTTCATTCGTTTCAGATAGATCAGAAAGTGTAGATGAAAATAGTATATTGCTTTACGAGTGCAGAAAATTAGCGATTTCTGGTGAGCGTGAAGTTGACAACGTGAGCTGCTGAAGCAAGTGCTGCGTTCAATAATTTATCAAGACTTCTATTAAATTAAATTTCGAAATACGCATTTTTTCCAACACCTACTTAGAAAATTTGATTTTCGAAGTCTGTGGAGCGTGCGAAAAGTGCTACATTTCCGAACAGTGCTGTCAGACACCGTTGGCGCATGCGCACAACGGAAATGCTCGATTGTATACACTGGAGCTATCTTTGGAGCATGCGCACTTTGGAACAACTTACTTTTGCCCACTCTGTCATGAAGCTTAAGTTAACAAACTTGAATTTTACGCGCTTTCAGTGGAACTTTTGTCACTTCTAAAAACAAACTTTCCTTCGCAGGTATTAGAAAAAGTAGCGTATATCGCACGTGCGGATTGGCGATATCCTGATCAGCGATCGCCTTGACGGCTCATGCTAGAAACTTCACATTCATCGGAAATCATGCAATTCTAGTATTTATAACAATGTAAAAAGTGTGCTATCATTTGCACAGCAAAACGTTCAGCCTCTGTCGATTTTCTCGAAACTTATTGTTCGTTAAAGTGCAACAACCAACGTCAAAGTGCGTGCATTTTTTCCGGAGCAGTACGCATATACAAAGTACCGTGTAATAAATGCGTACGCATCTGATGTTCACTGACAGGAAAAGCGCCAGTTCCGCTATACCAACTTCCGGCACGCATCTCGAAATCTACGCGTGCCCGACAATCATACAAACTTCTTAAAGCCGACGTGGTTTCGGAACATTTTAATAGCCGTACGTGCAGCGTACTTCATGGAACACTACGTGAGATGCCCTATTACTGTTTAATCGAACCCTAAAAGTGTTTCACTGTCGATGCAGCATACTCGAAGGGAAACTTTCTCCATTGCGTGCGTCCGCTTAATAAACGATATCCACATATTTGACGCCGTATCCATTTCCGGCTCACTCAATTTTCGCGGAATCGAAGCATGTTATGATTTCGGTGCATATGGGTACGTTACCGGTACATGGATATCGAGAAAAGGCGTATGGAGGCAGTCGAAAATAACTCTTCCGGTCTCCCCGTAAATCCTAACGCCGGACACAATAGATTGAACACAATCAAGCTTCGTTACGCACTTGCTTCAATTTCTGCTCCCCCTTTTCTTCTCTGCCCTTCCTCATGGATTCCTCAATGTTTCTGTCCTGATTCTCTTGAAGTATACTTATACATTAGTTTTGTACGGCAATTCTTGTAGTTACGGTCCCGATGCATGTGCGTGATCTGTACGATTTCTGACTTCCCTTCTCGGTAGAATTCTCTTTGCTGAGAAATGGCCTAATGGATGAAACTAGAAACTACACATCAGAAGCTCTAGATTTTTGGGGGAAAAAATACTCATAGAAATTTCAGCAGAATCCGTGATCTATAAGTCTGACTCTCCCTGTAAGTTCAATAGCTCTCACTTCGAATATTAGATCTTTGATGCCTTACACAATCAGGATCAACAGTGATTTTTGATAAACGGAATCCGAGGTAGAGATCGCGCCGTTTACGTATGTGGTATAAGGACGAGAAGTTGCATGATCTATGAATCCCACATACCCGCGACGCAATACTTACGAGTACCTAAGGCAATGTATAATACAGATAGACCTAGGCCTGCTTTAATTTATGTAAATAAATACGGGTACGTGTATACCTATACGTACGCACATGTGTGTACGGACATGTGTGTAGCTACAGGCCACAGCGACAGACTTCGCTTCCGGCCGGTAAACGTACAGCAGCCGGATGTATCGCTTGTCTACTGTTTTTCTACGCCGCGTAAAACTCTTTTTGCTGTCCCTGCAGAAGCCTGCGGATCCCACATACCCCTTTTCGAGATGAATATGAGGCACTAGACTACGTGGTACCACTAAACGTGCGCCTGACAGGGTAAACCAACGTGTGGGCGAAACACGTTTTGCGTACTGATTCTTATGAATAAAATGAAGAATTGAATGGCAGTAACAATTTTTGGGGAAACTTCGTCTTCAGAGGACCGATCCTCGAAACCAATAAACCACCCCACGTAGGCATTCGTCTCTTTATACTATAGTAGAAGAGTTCTTGAGCGAGTCTCACGCCCATCCTCTTTTTAAAAATATATATATAAATTTTGGGGTAATTATGAGGTAATTTTGAATTATTTTCCTCTACAATCTGCATGAGTTATTGAATTTCCCCAAAGAAAATCAAGCCAACTAATCGAGACACTTGCTCTGCGTTGTTCGTGCGTAAAAAATTGCAGTTCGATTACAAACGGGGAAACGGGTTGTCGCTGCTCCAATTCGCAGTGGTCTCCGTTTATATCCTCCCAATATAGCTTGAGTAAAAGGATGACAAAGTTATTTCGGAAGTAAAGGGGTAGAGGCAGCGGTGCAATGCAGCGGAATAAAGCGCCGCTGTGCTGAAAGCGAAGGAAGGCGTTAGCTACTTCCGCAGTCCTCATAAACAATTAACTCAAACAAACTGTTCAGTCTCAGCACGGCAAACGTAATCAAATGCAGCACGTGCTCCATGTGTTTCATTTTTAATTGCACTAGGAAATTCTTGCAACGCACGCGGCATACAAAGGAGTAGACGGATTGCAAGTCATTACAAATCTGGCGGCATCGATAAGATAAACTAACAAATCAATGGTACTACACCTTTTTCTTCTTTTTATCGCTATTGCGGGCAGAAAAACAGTTTCAGGGTTACGGAACAAATTTGATGTTATACAGTCGATCGTAGCTACTGTCGTTTATCTTATATAATATTTAACTACGTCAAGTCGAAACTTCAGCAGGAATAATTCAAGTTTATTCTTTATACGACATTCTAAAATAATCGACTATTCCAGATTATTCATTTTAATATGGTTTGGATCAATTGATTCTTAATTACTCGTATGAGGAGTGATTGTGAGAAAGCTTCATAGACAGTCGGGTGAGAAAATCTGGATTTTCGATTTGAGCATTTATGGTAATCTTAGGTTCAACACAAAACCGGCATTAGCTATAAGCGGGTCAAAGCACCCCCTATTGCAGAAATTGGTAGTATCCAGCTATCCCTTTGAATACTAGGTTAACTGCATTCAAAATAAGCACACAACTATTTGCTACCATTTAGGTAGAGTATGCTTGGCTAACGACAGGATGTTCCGTCGTCTGGTATACTTAAATACGCATGCGTTACAGTCCGAGAGCTATCGTTTGCCAGGGTGACCAACCGTGACGAACGTAACCTCAAAAATTTTAACAGTCATCGCACGGAACACTCCGTCTATTAGAAGTTCATCTACAGTTCCATGAAAGATCCACATCCATGATGGATCTCTAATCGATATCTACAGAAATCCACAATATATACGGTCAGATTAAAGCCAGTGATAGATATCCATTGGTTGTCTCTAAATATTTGTGCACGTAAGTGGAGGTAGCATAAACAACCATCAGGCGGCCAATGGTCGCTCTCCTCTCTCTAGCCATAAAAGAGAAATCCATATTATACAAATCCCTAGAAATTCAGTTCTTGTAGTCTATATCGCCTAAGCCTTTGACTTTTTGTCTGGGATAGAACAAAATGTGCACATAACAGTGTCTAATATTGTTCATGATCTGTCCGTTAGAGGTAAATGTTCCGTGTGCGTTGTCGCTGGCGGGTGCATTCAATATCGACAACTGTTAAAATTTTTGAGGTTAAGTACACTTGGGGACAATGAATCTGAGACAGATAGTTTTTTACACTAGACAGTTATGTTGGCAACACAGAGAAACCTACACCGCTATAGCGGACCGAAGGCGAAACAAACTCAATCTCAATAAACATAACATAACCCACGACCGTCGAATCTAACCTTAGAATACGTGTCAATCCAACGAATCATTATCCCTGCGGCATCTTCCGATGAGTTAGATCGCGATTGCTTGGCTCAATCGTGGTTATGGAAGTCAATATGAGATTTCTCGTCGAGGAGTGGAAAATCCTGCAGCTATAGACCGAATTTAAAATCGCTATTGAAAATTCAGGCTTAGATACAACCGAACAGCGTTGAAGCTTCTTTCAATTCAATGAACAACTTACGCACATCTAACCCTCCCATCGTCCGCTTGTGAGAGACTATTTTTGTTTTCACAGACCTCTACCGTACTATTTTTA
Source organism: Neodiprion fabricii (assembly GCF_021155785.1). Lineage (NCBI taxonomy): Eukaryota > Metazoa > Arthropoda > Insecta > Hymenoptera > Diprionidae > Neodiprion > Neodiprion fabricii. Next base: position 11,397,390 of record NC_060239.1, read on the forward strand.
TGCAAGAGTCGTTTATTTTCGTACACTGTCTGCATTTTGTTAGTTGCTCACAGTGATTATCTGTCGATAGAAGAAGCTGGGATACATGTACCTGCTTTACAACATCATTCTAAAATCAATTTTGGGCTTTACACATATTAAACCGTTAGTTTAGTTGTGGTTACATTTCACGAATAACTTGAAATCACAAATGTTGTGGGTCTGTCTAGTTCGCGCATTGATTACCTCTATCATTGTGTAGTTTTACGAACGTTTTCAAAAATGAATTAGAATCCTCTTTCAAAAAACTACTTTAACTTCTGTTACTTGAGATACATGACAGCGTATATGACAAAAAACTGTAAGTGTTCAGAACTCAAATACAAATGTAAATAATAGGGCATCCGGCATAATATACCATAGGTATAACAAAGGCTAGTGGATTCTGGGGTTCAATTTATTGGTGGTATTGGAAAGTTTCCAGCCGTTCAGGACAATGGCCGAGAAGAAGGAATAGCCTCGTGGAAATAAAACCCGTAATTCTAGGTACCCGTAATTTTCAAGAGTCTTGCTCGGTCTGCGACTCATATGCAAGCCACATGAACAGGGACGTTGACGATTTGCTGCCCACGCTGATTTCCAAAAAGAAGAAAGTGTCCTTTCCATCAATTTATGGCCAAAATTTGGACCGTTTTCCCTTCAGAAGACACTTTAATTCTTACGAACAGTCGGTCTGGCCACAAGACCTCTGAGTTAACCTCAATATTTAAGTACACTGAGAAAAATTTCATTTGTTATAGTAACTTGAAAAATTCAGTACAACAGGTATCGTTAAAAAAACTGTTTGAATATTGTTGGAATTACGAAAAACGAGGTACGCGTAACCATTTTGCGCTATCGTCGATTCTTTTTTGGTAATTGCAACGCAAAATCAGTTTGTGAAGTTTACTCTACTTTTTTAGTTAAATAATGCTTTAACGTCAATTTATTGTTGCACAAGCATTAAATTTTCGCAACAGTTACAAGAAAACATAGTAACAGTGATGATAACGAGAAAGAATAGTAACGGTTACTAAACTTTCTGGTAACAGCAACAAAACTAATTTTCATTCTGTATCTAGAATTATATTTTTCGATTGTGATAAAAAATGGAAATAGTTAAGGACTGAGCGGTAACCGGAGCTAAAAACTTCTCTCAGTGTAGCAGCTCCGAACTTTGAACTATAACCAACGAATTTGTGAACCTACAATTTGTATCAAACTTCATTACTATCCAATATTACTATTATACGAAATTTTAATCTTGTACTTTAATATTGTGGCCCGGTGCATTTGAAAATCGACTGCGTTATAAAGTTTCAAACAGCAACGTGTTTGCACGAGGAACATCTTAAACTTTAAGCACAGGCATTCCTTAATCAGTTTCTGTACTGGATTTCTGACAACCAATTACTCCATTTCTTGCTAATTACTTTCTTTCTTGATATGCAATAAACAATCAGAGATTAAATTGACTTAAGCGAATGTTAGGACACAACTTGTCACTTTTAGGGATACTACTTAAGGCCCCGCTGACCCGGTGTGTCATGTACATATTTTGTGACGTCAGAAGCGAGGAAATTTCCTTGTCAAATCTTGCGAGAACGGGGGTACGAATCTGACTAGAAATTTTTTTAAATCGTAGCTTGAATAAAAGTGTACGTTTTTATCTCTGTCATTACCAACGTAGATCGCTGATAATACTTATTACGAATAATGATGAAATGAATAAAATCACGTCACATCAAACATGCCCGATCGGAAGTACCGACGTGTTGAATTGTTAAATATTTACCGCTTCTACGATTTCAGAAATTCTTTCACTTCCCACGGGGAGATAGAGACGTAAAAAAGCATACATGTAATCCGGAAAAACCTATTCCAGCAGTTATCTCTCCGTAAATATTGCACGATTCGACGAGGAAATTTTCAGGTGACAAGAGTCCGTTCATGATCGACAAGAAATCTGTCTCGACTTGTAAGTGATTTCAACGGTTGGATCTAACGAAACTGGCCAATGAAATCAGCAGCCGTAGATCAGCGTTGACGTCCAGAAGAGTTGTAAACGCTTATGACGTCACGAAAGTGATATTCACAATGCCAGGTTAGTCAGGCTCCTTAATATCTGAAATAACTGTATTCCAAATCATTCATAACAATCTATAACTGTAAAACGATTTTTATTGGTCGTGTTATATCACAGAAGAGAATGTAATAAATAACAATAGCTTCATTCAAACAGTAAGAAAAAAACAAATTGTTGAAGCATGGGAAAGAACTAAAATAAACATTGTCAAGCATAAAAAATGTTTAACACTCTTGAAATATAGTGAATAATAATAATATTCCGATCTAAAAACACGAACTGGACGAAAAAAAGACAAGTGAACTAGTCAATTCTAATTTTAATACAACGCTGTACAAATAAAACTGCACAGAAGGAAAACACGAGAACTTAACGAAAAATAGTGACTATGCTTTGAATGATAAAATATTCCCAATTTTCAGAGATCGGGGTTAGCAGTAATTTGTAATAAGAAAGAAGCTCCGTCATACGTGGATTACATAATAGAATGCAAAATTATGCAAATTCCTACAGTACAGTTCAGAATTTGAGTACACGTAGACAAGTTATTTCCTTATTGAAAGAGTCTTAACTCCTTCAAGCCGTTTGCATAATCACTCCACATTGTTTTCATCTCTGTAACAAGTAATTATGAACGTGACTCGCACAGCTTAAACTGGCCAGAATCTTCCGAGACGTTTGCGCTTCACGCTTCGTATACGTGTGGAATAAAATAATACTCTTTGGAATTTTACCTCCTGACGAAGAAGGAAAATAAAGAACAAAATGAAAAAAAAAAACGTAACACTATTTTCCTGTTTTCATTCGATGCAATATTTTTTTGACAATATTAAATAGTACGTAGATCTATGCAGTTTGATTAGGTTAATTGTAGTTCGTGCGGATTCTAGTTCGGTTATTGTGATGTTACAAAAACGTGATAATGTCAACTTAAAAAAGTAATATTCGTAATGTTTTTGTAACATTTCGATTAAACGATGGTGTGATCTTCCTTTATAAAATTTCTATAATATTTCTCGGGTGGGAAAAAAAACAATGCTTATAAATATTCGACAGCGAGAATCTGATTTCGAAATTTTCATCACGACTTTCGACAAGGTACTCCAAGTTCTAGACCGTAAAAATCAGATTGATTTTTTTGATTTTGAGGCTTAAACTTCGAATCCTATGGCCTCTCTGATTTGAAATCTTGTATGCTATCTACTCGGCTAATTCTAAGAAGCGCTTGTTTACTGCGACATAAAATGAGGCTACTAACAGTAAGCGATACAGGATCGAATTCAAGACGTAGTAGAATTCCTAGGAATGTTCATGATTTGAAAATAAATACTGTATATGTTTAGGAATAGTTGTATCTTATAGGTACGTAAGGAAAAATTGTAACTAGGCCGGAGGAAAACAATCAGACGCTAATGCTTGTCGCACATGTCATCATTGCATTGGTTGGGTTACATTTGAGTAATAATTTGACAACAACTGTGATTGGTCATCGTCCACTTTGAAACATTGGAATATCACAAAAATTTCGTGCAGAGAATGTTTCTATTACATCTATAAAGTTAAAATTAGAATATTTGATAATATACCAAACAATTGGAACATTCAGAATGTCTTGTATTGAAATTAAAACATTTTTGTAACGTTGAAAATTTATATAACAGCTGAAATGTTTCTAATTCCTCATAAAAATATGCCAGATAAAACGTTACAGAATGAATTTTATGAAAACGGTGACGACTAGCTATTTAATTGTTTTATTTTTTCAGCGCATGCCCTTCGCATCTATTTACAAAAAGACATTATCTCGCAAGTCGATTGTTAGGTATTTTATACGCCTTGCCTGTATACGCAGCGCTATAGGAGGACACCATGCGGTGTTTCAATATGCGTGAAATATTCAGGTCACTCCTCAGGGTCCAACACTTTCGAAGATTTATTGCTTAGAGTGAGTATACAAATACGGCTTACGTAATGAGGTCAGTTTCCAGGATAAGGCCCTTCAGAGGAATCTTGAGCTAGGCCCTGCTTATACCTACAGCAGCAATTCAGAAATGTCATCGACTACTTGAAACCCCATGCATGTATGACATCGAGTCAATCGCTGACTTGGGGCTTTGCAATAATGCTCTAGCGATCTAAAATGTTCCACTAATCAAGAAGTACGACGAACGTGATAAATGATCTATGAATTTTTTAATCGTTGCCATATTAAAAACGCATAATAAACAGGTTGGACATGTTTCGAGCTTCTTCGAAGAGACGATAATTTAACATGTAACGGCAACCTAAACAAAGTCGTGGATTAACGTTGAAATCACATTTTGTAAATGTTACGCAAAATGGTTCACAGATCCGTTTTCAAACGTTTTGCGAACAAGTCAGAGATCTCATTACCAAATGACATTACAGAAGCATTGACAGTGCATAGTGACAAACCAGTTTAGAGACATGTTGTCACTCACACACTAAACGGTATTAAACCCTTGGTTACTAAATATTCGAGATGATTAAAAGTGTGCTATCGAATGAAAAAATGTCTAAAAAATCAACGTCCTAGTTAAAGGTGTTTTAATTATTCGCAGTAAAACAGATTCTTTTTTTTAAATCATTTACCACTTTCACGCATATATTAATCGTGTTCTTATCAATCTCCAGTGATATTATCAATCATATAAGAAATTTTGGCATGGTGGAAAGTTAGCAACAATACACCCTATGCATAATCAATTCAAGCAAATTGACGTTGGACAAAAGAAGAATAAATTACCGTCGATAAGAACGGCATGTTTTATAAGCGAAACGGAATACACACGTACACCGGATGAATGGATCGTACAAGGTTCGATACTCATTGGCTACAACTCGACAGTTGATACAAACTGATTGATTGCTATCAATTAGAGGGGGTCAAGAGACTCGTATATCGTTAATACGGATAAATAGATGAACCTAGGACATAATTCGTTGTTGTAAAGGAGAAATCTACAACATTTTGTATCTATATTATTAATTTAACCAGTTGACAAGATCCGTAACGACATCTAATCTAATCCTCATCTATCATATAGTAAATCATTTCTGCAGCAAGAATGAAACCCAGAGCTTAAAACTCATTTACCAAAAGTAGTCTGTGAAGCTTGTCGTTCAGCGTCAAAGAGAGGCAATCGAAGCTACATTTTAGGTCTTTACTAACGTTTGTGAGAAAATATTCCTACATGAGTGACGGTATCCGCGTCAGCTGATATTTTCAGAAATGAGAGTATATACCGCAAATGAAACTACGATTGCCTATCTACTGGCGTATAGTGACTAGTTTCATGGAAAAGTTCCCGTATAGCGATGCCTGTCAGTTTTTAGCACTTTTGGAAACGAAAAGCAAGTATCGCAAACGTAGGAGTATGGTCCGAATGTGATTTTTTTCTTTGACAAATTTAACACACTTAAAAGAACAACAACAACAACAACGTTAGAAAAAATAAAGAGAATACGTTTCAAGTATCACCGGCAACGCGTAATGACGCTTGGGTTGCCTACGGTAAGGCGAAACGATGACACAATGAGTTCAAGCCTAGCGATCTGTAATTCCATAGCTCGATCTCGCCTCCAGAAGCTAGACCATACGGCAAAAATTCTTCATTGACCCTAAAAACGCGCACAAAGCCTCTTTGATTTTAAGAGTGGACGAAACGCTACCCTGATGCAGTCAAAAAATATTCTCGCTATGATCAACTGTACATTTTTCCATACAATAGAACCCTCTGTGTGTGGCAACAGGGCCAGAGGCGAGTGTATAAGTACGAACCGAAATGAAGAAAAAGTATGAACCAAAGTGAACAAAAAGAGAGGTATTAACAGAAAAGGAAAATTTATTATAACACAACAACTGTCACTTTTATAGTCGAGATTGCCATCATTTATTGAATATCTCTAATTCTTTCGGGCACAAGATTTTACCCTCGAATCTTACAAATCATATGTGCTAGTTTTCATAAATTAAAAATTTTTAATACATTATTAATAATCGCTTCCTGTCCCACCGTACCCATCTCGACCCTACAAGCTATTATATAAGATATTCCATGCGGGGTAAGGGAGGGTTGAGTCAGTATTTATCATTAAGAGAAGAAACCCAAAATTCGAAATGACATGAGATTTACACAAATTATTTCTAAAAGTAAGTATCTACGATGATTTGATGGTAATGTGAAGATCGGTAATACATCGGGAGCGCTCACTTGCGATAAGTGTATAACCAGTCTATCACAAATGTATAGAATTTGTTTTTTTTTTAAATCTTGAGACGTTGATACTTTATCACGCTTCAATTATACACACGATTTATTGCTGGCAGTGTTAGTTCCCATTTAATGTACCGTCGTTATGAATTATACCGTTCTGAGGTTTGTTGAGCTTGTAGATGAATCAGACACGACTATATTGGCGATAATACCGAGCGCATGAGATAGGAGCTTTCCAAGAAAGACCGAACGAACACGTGTTCTATCTCGAGGCATAATCTCGGCGCCTTAGCTCTTCCCTGGGGTCACATTGGGCCATCTTTTCCGGGTCGAACACGTCTATGAAGAGGCTTTCGCCTTCCGCCCGAGCCGATTGCTTCAGCGATAGTCAACTTTGGTGTCAAAAATGCGACCCTCGATCCTCTTACCTTTCGAAAAGAAGAACTAAATCGTCCTTCTTTCGTGATCAAAAATTTAACAGAGCTATTCAAGTTTCCCTGCGTAGTCAGACTGTGAAACGACCGAGATTCATTCAGATTCTGAATCACTCGTCATGTTTATACGCAACACTTGACCATAGGTTTTCGGAAATTTCCTATGACGCTGTTACAGATATAGAAATACGTGCGTATCGTAATATATAACATCGCATAACTGAATAAAAAATAAATGGGTAAAAGATGACGTATAGGAATATTCTCTGGCAAGCTGTCATTGCACATTAATCTTCCAGGCTACGAAAAAGCTCAAGTCAAGCTATAATGTTGGTTTTTAATTTTGAAAGGAACAACGTTGTTTTCGTACATGCGTTAATTAAATTAGAGACACACCGTACGCAATACAAGTTTGTTCTGTTTCCGGATACAAAATAGAACATTTTTGAACTCTGTATTAATCATTTTTAGGATTTCCCAAGTTACAGAGGAACGGCTAGACCGATTTGGACGAAATTTTGTTGATAGATACGTTCAGTACTTGGTGGAGACTTGTCACAAAATTATTGAAACTTCTGGAACTTTCGGTTACGTATAATATTTTAAATTCTGAAAAAACAGCCAAAGCGATTCAATTGAAATTCCGGAACAAAATCAATTACACCATTTTTTTTTTTTTTACAAAATAGTGCCAATTCCAACTTAAAAAATAATCAATTGCCTCGTTCTCCCCTATTCGAACATCTAACGAACTGAGCTGTGCTTTGAGAACAATAAGCGCTATCATCCGGTTGTGCCTGTTGTAAAAAGCTAATCTTCTTTGTTCAGCCGTCTACTTAAAATGTCAATTGTCGTCACTCATAACGGAAGTGGTAATGCAATGCTGGTCTGAATTATATCTCTGCTGTCCAGGATACAAAATAATTTCCGTAGACGCAAGTGCGCAGGCAGTGCGTCAATGAGGATATACGATTATTATTATGATGTTATGTGTGTATATACCTTATACATATATTATAACACGAGTATGCTTATTTATTAGGTTTGTGTTTCAATATTCAATATACAACTTACATAAATATACATAACTATACATAGATGTTGGGGTGATCCTTATTTGGGGGTCGAAAAAATTTTCATTACTCAAAAAAAAAAAGAAATCTGTCTACAGTTTTAAGCCACCGTAATAACTGCAGTATACGGGTTTCAAGGAACTTGAAGCTTCCCGTTCGTGTAAAGAAAAGAATTAACCTCAGGTAGATCAAAAAAATTCTCAGCCGGTAATAATATTCATGATATCCACGTCATAGATATAACTGTTTGATTGCTTGTAAAATAATTTATCAAAATTTTACATAGTAATGTTTTTCATGCGTTTATTATTATTATTAATGACATATTTAAAAACGTGTATTGGGTTATCGTTACATTCTTTTATCAATTTCTCGTAACAGTGATATCTATAATTTGTAATTATCAACTCTTCTTCATCCGGATTTTAATACGTCATTTTATTTACTGGCTCAGGAAGTCCGAAATCAGAGCGATTCATGTTTTCCAAACTCAGAATGTCAGTAATTTCTTTCGGTGCTTTATAATCCAATAATGGTTTTCAGTAAGACCTTCATAAAGGTATTGCTAAACACTAGTTTCATTCGGAAAAGATATATTATCTGAATCTGTTGATGCAAATTTTTTTTCAAAGTAACAAGCATCGCGCATCGCCATCTCAATGAAAAATTATTTTACCTCAAATTGTCAACAGACATATGGAAATTCCAGCTGTCCTTTGAGTTTATACAGGGAGAATCGATACAACGGGTAACACACAAGCCCCATTAATGAGACGGTCAAAGTTCCCCATATCAAAAAATGCAGACAACCATTATCCTTGTTGCTTCTCATCGCTACATCTTCTTTTGGTCACATCCGATGACATGTCAATGACGGATGATGAATTACGCATTTCATTGGCAAGCCTCGCACTTGAATTTGAATTGAAGTTGTTTCTAATCTGTACTCAATTCGATGTTTCAGATTACATACTTACAGAAGAGTCCGTTTCGTCGTAACGTTTTGGAAACGGTGTAAAATTTTCCATGCACAATAAGCGTCGGACTTGATTTAGACATTGCGTGCAAGCATAACAAGCAAAAGTATAATTTTTAAAGTGGTACAAATGCAAGATAAAGCAGCAGTTTGGATTTCGTCGAAATCTTTGAGGTGTATGTACAATCACGCGAGAGCTACAGGGCGAGAGAATAAATGATAAACCATCCCAAAGGACATGTCCTAACTAAACACACAGCGGATATTCTGTCGTCGACGCAGGCGTCTCGAGTATAACGTGCGTTCAGGATTACGGCCAGATATTTTCAGCGCCATATTTCACCTACTATACAATTATCTCAATCCAACCGATCCCGAAAAAACTATCAGAATTTTAACACAGTAATATATAATAATAAACTCCACGAATACAGGTATGGTATGATCACATCTACCTTGAATACATTGTAACGTGGTACTTTGATGCTACTCTTAAAAAAAAAAGGTCCCTGAACCTTGGATGGTCTAACTTATTGTTAAGGTATTTTTAGCGAAATACAGCAGCACATTATCAGAGAAATCAGTATAGCAATGAGTCTCACACAACAAAATTGATCGAGAATTTGACTTCACAATTGATCATGGATCATCGTGGATGCCAAAATTTGGCTGTCAACAGTATTGCGAACGATAAGAAGAGGCCGTCAGATTATCCAGACTTACAATTAGCGGTCGGATAAAAAATATTGTTTGAAGGTGTGATGATTTGTTAGTTGAAGAGTCATCTTACGCCCTTTCGATACAAGATCATCGTCGGTGATTAGCATACGTCTTTAAGGATTGTAGAAATAAATTCTCCGCACGAGATAATTAATCCAAAGCTCGACAACGTCAAAGCCTGAATTTAATTCCATTCGAATTTTCCCAAATAGCCACAAAGAGTCTTCATAACAACAATAGTTATACTCATACTCGACTTACTAATAAAGTTGTAACAGTCTTCCCAATCTTACGACTCCGGACGCGGTGCTAGAGGTCAAGCTGATTCATCGCGATGCTGAGGAAAGGGGCCCCGTCCACAGCTGGTCGAATAACGTATCTGAATACGCGAGGAGTTCAATACTTATCTAAAGAATTTTTAACTTTGACTTGAGGAAACAGGAGGTAGCTTTATCCACTGAAATAAAAACAACGTTGACAATCAAGATGCGTCTAAAGAATTATGTGCAGTAAGCTTCATTAATGGGTTCCCAGTGGCTCACTATTTTTTTTTTTTTTTTTTGGGTGGGGAACCTAACTCGAATGAGTTTCCTTTCTAAGCAAATTTTATATGCCAATGACTAGCGGTGCAAGTGACAGGGGAAACAAACGATACCTGGATACGTGACCATAGACTGATCAAATTTCCGTAGAAAAAAAACTTATTTTAGTTTTGAATCCAAAAAAATAGTGAGCCACCGGGAACCCATTAACGAACATTACCCTACGCGGATTGAAACAGAAAAATAACTCCTTACTAATCCAGTGTCCTTCGACCGAAAATGAGGTTCTAACGAATTTATAAATGCGATCGAGTGATTCAGCCGAAAACAACAGTCGTCAGTCCACTTGACGCCGGTTGATTTTTTCCCGTGAGTCAGGCAAACTGGGTTTTTCTAAAAAAAAAGTAATGGCATCGTAACGGAATCGGTAGTTTTCGACGTTCGGTATTATCGTAGTTCTACATACTTCATGCTAACGAGTGAGGATGCGCAGGAAGACCCGTGTAGGATTTTATTACAGTACTTGACCCGCCATTGATAACAATTGGGGGGTCTACTCATCGAAGATTGTGGTCGGACAGAAAGCCCCTTGAAATACGGCGACGACGCGCAGTGAGTCAACCACGTGCACTTGTGATTTGATCTGCGCATGCGCCGGCCGCCGCCTCAACAACTCGCCGAGTTCTCGCTTCCATTTAGTTTACAGTAGCAACAAGTCTGGTTCGCCTGGCTGTGGGCGGATGGATAGATGTTGATTTGCGTCGAGAGAAGGAACACGGAAATTCCTATATTTTCATCGAGATTAAGTGCGACGCTGCGATTATGCTACCGCGGTGATATGTTCTTGTCCACCGACTGTTTACACCGCAGTTTTCGCGGATCTCGGTGAGTGCAGCCGCAGTTTCGGTAGCCGCAGTGTTCAAATTTTGACATATTTGTTCAGTTTTTATTTTTCCTGTGGATTTTTTGGTTTCCTAAATTTTTCCCTTGCACCGATATTGGAATACTACGCACTGCGCTCGCTGCTGGTTGGAGACAAACGTCACCACTCCAATATTGCTGTAATTATCAATTAGAAGTACCGGGCTTAAATTGAACTTTTCGCAAAGTTATCTCCGAGACGTGGGCTGTACCTGAATTACACTCGCATAATGGGCATTAGAAAAGAAGTCAGGGAGGCCAGAAAGTACGCTGCTTATCTTGGTAAGGAAATTGTCAAATATATATTTTCCAAGCATTAAACCTGCTTTGGGTATTCAGTTCAAATATTGTGTCATTTATTCAATGTATTTATTGCTTGCAATTAGTTGCGATAATATTTCTTTCGGTAAATCTTTAACTATTTGTACCTCATTTCGCTAAAATTGTGATGATTGAGTCTCAATTTATTATAACATTGCTACGATACTTGAAGTTTGTGATACCGCGTGTATATAAAATCCTTTATTGTACGAATTCTAATCCACGCCGCTAGGTGCGAAATTCTCTCGCGGGTTAAACACAATCTTGCCACTACGTATCAAGATGTTTGTTTCACTTTCACATTCACCGTCCAGCAAAACTTGACTTTGGAATTTGCACTAATGATTTCAAAAGTTGCGTTTTCTCCTTCCTGAAAATATGAACAATTCTCATGTCCTTCTAATGTTCCATGTTTTACAAGTACATAATCGCTCTGTACGATTCTTCAATTACATAAATTGATATTGCGATGCGTCGGTCATAGGAGTGTAAGAAACGAAAACCGAGTTTGAATAATAATCGATTATACTCGGAATATCGGATAATCGGAAAGAATAATCTTCAATCGAAAATCGATTGTTTTTGGACATTCTTAACTCTTATTAACTACTCTTATACTTCAAGTATCTATACTGACTTCTTGTGATTCCTCAAATCTGCTTTATTCTGTTACATCATGTCATTTTAGATCCCACATCGTGTAGTTGCCCGCGTCTATCGTACTATCGTATTCAAGTTCTTTTCTTAAAGCTACGATTAGTGCATCTTTGTTCCGCGTTATCATTAAGTTATCGTTTGCTATAAGGTGTGTAAAATCACATTTATCATCTCATTCTGCCCTAAAGCGTAGCTAGGGCATAATAAATTTATCTGTCTGTCTATCTCCGGACAGAACGGGATAAACTGACGAACTTCAATTTTCTGTCCCGTCAGAGAGGAACGAAAGTAATCAAATCTGACTGACCGGGCCTCTCGTAGATAGCGTACAAACATATTCAGTGTGTGAGTGCGTAGGTCAGGCTCGATGTACAGACGTTCGCTCTTAACGAGCTAGATCATGTTTCAATTTTTATCGCCACTGCGCTTCGTAAAGATTAAATGAGATTCAGATTATTTGCTTAACTTTCCTTTGAATATCCAGTTGCTTGTAGAATCTGCTTCTGAAATTTTCCTTGATGAATCCTTCGAGGCAACACATTGTCAAGGACATCTGACAGGCAGACAATTTATTCCGCGATTAATTTTTCCTTATTCCTCAACCGCATAAACTTCAGCAAGACCAGTTGCACCGTGTCATAAATATTATCGAATTGTAGGCACTAGTAGTACACCGTTACTTTTATAAATCATAGCCATATCGGTTATGCCTGGAAGACCCATCCAGAGAAAATGGCATTCTGAAACAAATTCTTTGCGCGAGGCAGTTTATTGACGTAAATCACATTGAGTTAACTGCTCGCTGTAACCAGAAAGAAAAAGTCTGATTCATATCGTTCAAATGCTGCTTTCATACATAGACAGGACAGGATAATAACTGTATCCGTGTATATTTATGTGGAGTATATCTTTATTTGTTTCTTTTTTTTTGTTGTTGTTATTTCTACAATGTTTCATAATTATCCGCCTTGCGCCTGACGTTGAACCACATACATTAGCAGAACTATATTTTTCAAAGAATTAACGGGTGAATTAGTTGTAATAAAAATTTTCGCCACCAATAGTCGATGAAAGTAAAATTATAGTGCACAATGCGTACTTACAGAAGCACAAAGAATCTTCAAGACTGTTCTTCAAAGTTGTTCGTATAATATTAGCGTCTTATTAAAGGCTGAATAATAATTTCTTGTATATGAAGTGTAATTGATTTTTGCACATAGCAGGTACAAGGAGTTTAAAACGAGCATTAAATTCTGAAGTCTTGATTAGAGAAGAAAAATTGAAATTAGTTGAGACATTCGTTGAAAATGAATTGAATAATTGGCGATGGTTTTCATGCACTCAGGGACTCGTAAATAATAGAGCCTTCTTTTTCAGAGAATCTATTGATTTTGGTTTTGTCTCAATCAGACCCTGGGTTATTTTGGAGTAGTAGACTTGTTAGACGGTCTTAGGTATGGAATAAACTACGCAACAACATTTTGCTTGCTTCTTTGAAATAAGTTAAAATTACTTGTTTCGAAAAAATGCGTCGTGAGAATTGTCGAGATGTGTATTATAGTAATTATTTCAATTGTAGGAAACCATATCAAGGAATTCGTTGATATTACGAAATATGCAATGTTTATTTGGCATCGTTTTTAAATTGCAATGCTGATGAAGTATGGTAGAGAAAGAACACACGCGTAATTCGTTAATGGAAAATCTCGAAAAGGATCGATTATTTTTTTTCAAAGTAACATGTTTCATAGTTGTAGAAAGAGGAAATAAGACGCTAATTGTTATAATTGGAGCCCTTGATATTAATATTTAGTGGTTCCTGACCGTAAATTTTCCATTTTACATTTAATTTACGCGAGAAAGTAATTTTAGTTATTTCTGAACTTTGTAGCTCAGTAACGAAGCAATGTACATAGTAAATGCCATACATATTTTTGTAGGCAATTTAATGCTCTACAAAAACGGTCGGATATAATTTTTTGATAACTGAACTCTTTAAAAAATTATTCAATGTTAAAGTTGAAATCATATAAAAATTTACTTCTTTTCGAGATTAACAGCGAAAATACTAGACTTATCACAAAATATTGTTGGTTTTTCTCGTCAAGAATTTCAAAACAAATTTTCCCGAGTTGAAAATTAATTGAATGAAATGATTTTAAATCGGTTCAAATGCTTTGAAAAAAAAAACCCCACAATATTTTGTGATGAGTTCAGTATTTTCGCTATTAATCTGGAAAACAATGAAATTTTTCCATTATTTCAGGTATAACCTTGAATAACTTTCAAAAGAGTTCAGTTATTAATAAATTACAGCAGAAATTAAATTCTCTACAAACATATGTGTCAGAAATTTATATGTATTGCCTAGTTACTAAGCTACAATATTCAGAAATAACTGAAATTATTTTCTCGTGTTAATTAAATCAGAAACGGAAAATTGCGTTCAGGAACCACTAAATATTAATATTCGGGGCTCAAGTTATAACAAGCGTCTTACTTCCTCTTCCGACAACTATCAAACACGTAACTTTGAAAAATAAAAATATTTGATTTTTTTCGACCAGTCCAGTATACACATGCGGCCATCGTACACAGCGAGATTTATCTTACGATTCACAGATATAACCGAACTGTAAGAAAATAATATAATTTAGGTTCGAAGTCAGGCCCTAGGCCGGGGCAAAAGTTTCCTAGAAATTACGCTGTGGACAGAAGATCAAATCTTAATATCGTCGCGACGGTCGTCGACTAGTCGGCGTCGGACGTCGGACGGCGTAGCGAGTCGATGCCTCAACTTTCCGACGTCGCCGAGAGAATGGAGGAGAATGAAAAGAGATAAAACGATGAATTTTCACCCTCGACTCACCCCGCCTTGCCCAGTAACGCCTCGCATGAATATTACATTGAATATTTCGGCCCTCGGACCCTTGTCCGTCGGATAAGCCGTTTGTATGGGAATGTCTCATTTGTCGTTGTACGTATGCGGACTGCGGCACGCACATCTCTATAATACACCCGTACGTCTAATGTATGCAACTTCCGATCCTCTGGTCTCTCGCGTCTTATCTGCCAGCCATACTTTTATTAACATTGGTACATAAAGAAAGTGAAAATAACCGGACGAGTTAGGATATCGTACGAACGGAACGTATTCCTTCACGTCCTCTCGACCCGACAGCAAAAATTCTAAATATGCTAATATATTTTAGAGTCCGAAAGACAGGCGCCAGTCGAATCGTCTCCGTCTCCGTCTCCACCTCGGAACCTTGAGCATGGATCGTATTGAAGTTAGTCGCGTTGTCGTAACGATTCGTGCTGAGGAAGAAGCGTTATTTTGCGATTTTCGAATTGTTTGAAATTCAGTAAACCGTAATAAGAGAAAATACACGCATATTTCGAAATCTTAGTTCCTTCAAAATCATTGTAGAATTAAGAAAATAGGGAATTTTCATGCAATATTTCGATACGATAACGTTACTAACTTCAACCTCGTGAGCAAGGCAGCCTTTAATAAATGAAAAAAATACTAATTCAATCACATTTTTATTATTTTCCGAACAACTTGTTTGGTAAACTTACCGTAAATAGTCGGAGATACGAATGAAGACTAACCCAGGATTACTGAAAGTCATTCTATTCAACCTGTTAACTGCATCGAAACGAATCCCGTTGAAGTTCGAAACGTTAATGTCCCAATGCATTTTTTAGGAAAAATCGTTATTCCACTGGTTTAATAAATATTGTCTGACTTATTGTTCGTAAACCGTAATAAATTAGTACACACTTGTAGTTGAAAATTCGATTCCTAAATTAGTCACTCTGAAGTTGCAAAATTTCTAATATATATATATATATTATCATCCAAGGATACATTTTCATGTCAACGTTACTAACTTCAGCCTCATCAAATGAACACATTACTATTTTTTGATAAAAAGACTCGGCTTATCATTCTCTGGTCTAGAAGTGTCGATAGTAGTTCTATAAGTCTTTAGAAAAAAAAAGAAAAATCTTTCGCTCGAACGCAGGAAACTTTGATCGATGTACTTTCTTACAAAGATATTTACTAGAACTTTAGTCTCGAAATTCTATGATATTAACGACAGCATTAATTAATTTTTCGTCGTCAGTTCCTCAACGTTTATCATTTTTGAACGACTGTATTAGCATATACAAGGTTTCAACAGAGGCGTGCACTTTCTTTGACGAAAGTGATTGGTCGCTACGATTTACATTCTCAACGCGCGAAAATCAACCCAACAGAATTTAATGTATGAAACACGCATTTTAACCACTACAGTCATCGAGGTTCTCAGATGAGAATGTCAAGCAGATGTAAAGTGCTGCTTAATCACATGCCTCTTTTCTGAGCATACCGCTACCTCGCACATGAGTAGGTACTTTGATGGGTGAGAAAGAAACCGAGTATAGCTGCAAAGACGGCATCGGAAGAAGAAATGACTGTTTTACAATTAACTACAGGCACTTGATGAAAATAAGATACAGTTTGGACCACCCGCTCACTCTTGCCTTCTGCTATACAAACGTTAACATGAATGTTTTCTAACTTTTGAAAAACTCCCTAATATCCTACTACATTCTTTCGTACAATTTCCGTTCAGTATTCAAGTTTTACACGTACAGTGGATTAAAGTGAAAGACATCGAAATAATTTCTTATTCCATAACTGCACCCAGTTTTATTATATATACACAGTTTTAATCTAGGGTCAAAACTAACTGTAAATAAATTGCTCACAATCCGATGTTGTGTTGAAAAAACAGAATAAATTTTAATGATTTGTACCAAAACAGCAGAGATTACGATTTTTCTCGAAAGATAATAGCAGTTTTCATCACTCGTTTTATACACTAGTGTGTAAAATCTTGAGCTTGCGTAGAGGACGTCGTTTTTCGCACGAACACGCGCAAAGTACGAGATGTTGTTAGTTTTTTCACTACGTTCAGTACTTCTTTACATATCGTATGCGTAAAGTTGGAAATCGTTCGAAAAGTTGGTATGTTCACTTTACTCATGGTATGCGTAAAAGTACTGCTTTACTTACCGAAAGCACAGACAAAATCTCGTACTTTACGCGTACAAGTATTTATGGAATTGCTCGTCTCTTACAACCGTGATGATCGAAAGTTCGAAGAATATTCTTTAAAATGCTTTTCTGAAGCACGTTTTTTTGATTTTTTTAACGTCTAACGAAGCAGGAGTAGATATACATACATGTTGGATCTAATTCATTTGCAATTTCCTTGATACATTTTTCATTAGACTTATCATTCTATCGCAGTCTGATGTTGATTTATGAATTTGCCTCGGATCTAATACCTTAATGCCCCGTCAACATCATCGAAGGAAGCAAAAGGCCAAGGTTCTGTTCGCAACCCGTTCGAAAAAGGTTACCGCACGGCTTACATGGCGCGTTTCTTCGTCGATGGCGATTCTCCTTTCAAGACACGTACTTAATAATTATATGGCCATCGCCTAATTCGAAAACTGGCCAACCAAGACAATGGACTTCCCCCCTTGCTAAGACCGCCGGTTGGTTAGTCGCGCGGAATACGTCCTACAAGACAGTGCTTCGACAAACAAAGCGCCATCATCGTCTTGCGATTAGCGATTCGCGTCTCCGCTCGTCTCCAAGTGTAGATAAGATGGCAAATCTGACTCCACGTCTGCAGAGACGCAACAGGCCAACGTTCTTAGACTTGTCCATGGTTACCACGCGTGAGTAGCGTCCTGTAAAACATTCTTCTGAACTCAAATATTACGGGAAAAATGGTGAAAAATTGCTAAGTGCTTTGTTTTTTTTATCGAGAAACCACTTTACCAATACGATGGGCATCCAGATTTGAGATTAAAATATTTTCAAAGACTGAAACATAACTTCGCGCGACATAACACGACTTCGATCCTTAAACTGCACACCGGGGTCAAAATGACCCCGCGACATCTTCACCGTGAATTCTGTATGAAAAAAAATCCAAAGTTATCTGATTTAATCCAGCACATATAATATGAGCTGCTGTAAAAATCATTCGTCCATTCTCTTTTCAAAAATTCAACTTCACTTGCTCAGATAAATACCTTTTTTTCATCGCACAGTATCTTCATATGTTTTTCCTGACATATCTGTATCTTGAAAGTTATTCAGTAAATTTTCAACTCGAAATATTAAAAATTCAGTGAGTCGTGATTTTTTTAGTAGAGCGATCCACTTTTCTTTTATTTATTTTTTTTAATCATATTGGCAAATTCATTTTCCTAAAGATGACTAATTCTCCTAGAAACATAATGGTTAAAGAGTATGCTAGATTTTTTTTCAAGTTATTTGAATTGCGTAATGATTTTTGATGCGCGGTCTCCAGCGATAAGCAGCGTAAGGGTTAAGTTACCTTGACTTAGAACTTGAAGCAGTTACGTGCAATGACCTGGCAGAGCATCGGATCATTTTTTGTGTATTCAAGAGACGTCTGACGACCAATTGTCTCTCCACTGACTTGTAGAATATCTCAGATTGAATTTGTGTAACTTTAATTGGACTCGTAGAACTTGGTGTGATTTCGCATAACTTGAACTGATCTCGGAGGACATGAAGTAACTTGTCAAGACCTAAAATCAGCATAAGTGACTTCATGAAACTTCATACATAAAGTGGTCGTCAATAACCTTGTAGTTGCAAGGCGACCTTAAATAAATGAATGAAAAAAAAAAAAAAAACTTCATACAATTTTGATCTCTTTCATGTTTAGACTGTTTTAAAATATACAGTGACTGTATGTACAATTTCATGCTACCTTCACAGACTTCGCACAACCCAGAATCATTATATATCATAATTTTGAGTATCCAAATATTACTTGATATGATTTAAAAGAACAATGAATTTCTTTGAAGGATTTTACGTCTCTTGTTCAACTTTAAGTGACATTTCGTGATCTCAGAGACCTTATCGTTGGTCGCACTGTACATTAAGGTGATTTTATAATATTATTTCAAAATAACCCCATAAGTTAGCTTAATTTGCGTGTCTTTTCAATAACTGTAACAAAACTTGAATTTCGATAACTTCCATCATTATTACATTGTAATTTCAAGCACGTTCAAAAGATGCTCCACCAATGAGGGCATTGAACTTCAATTATAGAGACGAATCCCCCAATATCAACTACCGACCGTGTGATCAAAGGGATCCAACGTCATAAGACAAACAGTTTTCTATCGTTTTCAACAAAAGCTGATACCAAAAGTACATCGCTGGCTGAAACCGGATAACGAAAAACCTCCAGGGTTTAGGGAAAATCCAGAAATCGAGTGAGAACGCTCTCCCCATCACCCGGAGCTGGGGTGAAATTTATTGAAATGTGTATGGATCTAACACGAGTCTGTTTCGTAGCTGGCGCGGGCATGCCTTGCTCCGTTACGGTAGTCAAGTTCTATTCTTGTTACTGCCTTTGCTCTGCTCGTACAACGTGCAAGTGCACCCACCACCAACTGTAAACCGGCCTAGTTTACTTACCTTCGTTCCGTAGAACAGTTTACTTACGCTTACTTAAGCTCAGAGAGGGACCCCCGACATAAAAGGTATACATCGTTATTCCTGGCCGTCAATTTACAAGAATTTTCCACGCGCAAGGAAATTCGTTGGATACACTTAGTACTTCTTACATACCTGTTCAGGTATACCGAATTTTATCGACAAAGGGCTAAAACTAGCCTTTGTAAGACAGATCCAATGTCTCAATACATAGATGAGACCACACACTCGATTTAGAATTACATATATATTGATCGAGAAAACTTCATCCATGGATTCAACAACCGTATTTTATGCTTTGGAAAGAATTTTACCGAAACAGCGTGTTTCATACCATCAATATCTTCAGGCAGTCATTTGAAAAACGAATCAATCATTAAGAGAGCGGTACGGATCATGTCGTAATTATCATCTGAATTTGCAGCTAAACAATAACTAATAATAGTCAAGCATGGAAATTAAGCAATTACAGTTTATCGGCAACACAATCCGGTTCTTTGCTAGAAAGTTTGAAACGCCAAAGCTTTTAACTGTATAAAAATAGAATTATATAAATACTTTTTGATTTTTTGCTTTACAGCACAATAGGAGGGTAAAGTTTGGTACCTAATTTTTCAGTCAATAGTAGTTGAATTTTGAAGATAAATTTTAAATCCGTCAATAAAAGTGTCGTTTTCTATCATAATCAAAGCTGCAAACTTAACTTCAGTTATGTTTCCCTTGCTAATAACGTACATTTTTCATATGAAGATTTCGACACCCGAGAAATTAAAATTGAACCAACCATGTGCTTGAGCGCTAACATAAAGAAGGCATTTTTTGTGAAAGAACGATTATTTGTTCACCACTATACATTGAACAATGAATCAATGAACCGATTAGTGAATATTTAAAACACAGTATGAACCTTCAATCATGTACCATTTTTTTTTTCATCGATAGATAGTTTTAGAAACTAATTGTCCCCCAAAGGCTGTAGCAAAATCTACAACATTTTCATCATAAAAAATGATTATAATCTTATGATAACTGAAAATTCATCATAAAAACCAGTTTACAGTAAACAGAAGCGCAAAGTTGTATACCAAATCCCAAATTCTGAATATAAGCTTACGCATATTATAATTTCGCTTACGACAGTTGTCTAACAAAAGATATTCCCTGATATCTAAATTCTTAAGCAACTGTTTCTAGAAGCGCGGAAATATGAGTAAACGTTCTCGTCTGCGGTTTCGACCACTGTGCGTAATGATTCAAAAATTATTATTCACAGCTTCGTTCGTTATTTAAGGCGAAAAATGCTGGAGTAATCGCGAATTTATGCGAATACAGTTCCAGATATTTTCCGAAATAAATATGAAACCGTGCGGTTTCATAGAAACGGGTAGGATAAACGCGCATGCGCGAACAAACTCGGACTCACTGTGCAATACATGTGATGTGATTGTATTCGCGCATGCGCGTTCAGCCTACACGTGACCATCAAAACGCACGGTCTGCGAAGCGAAAATAAAAAAATGTGTTACCGGAACTCCCTTCGAGTCCCGAGAGAATTGCGTATGATGTGCATTCCGCGTTATTAAACTGGTTCGTTAATTATGCCTAAATTACACGGTGTGTAATTATGTGCCGACCCAGTTACTCGGACTTTTGTTAAAAATGACAGTGTCACCTGTATCAGATGATTTATAGAGAATTCAAAATTCCCTTTAATTAATCCTCGGAGCAGATACAAATTTCGTCCTAAATATCCTATTCGACAATACAAATCTAAAGTTTTAGCCAATAATACAAAAATTTTTTAAAAATTATAACACTTTCACAAAATTTTGTGTGTGAAAAAAAAATATTTTTTCTTAGGTATTTTTTCAGGGATCGATTCTACAACGTTTAAAAATTATCTAACGATTTTTTCAAAGTTAATCGGACGAGTATAAGTTTAGAAATGGTAGACCGTGAAAAATTGAACACGGTCTCACAGACTCGTGATCGAAAAAATAGATACGGGCTCCAAGGGTTAACGTCCTGAAAAAATTTAACACGTTTTTACGTGCTGCTGAAGTAATCGTAGAATTTTTTCATTGAAATTCGAAAAAGAATAGCTTTTCTTTTCGAATGTTTGTCGGTAAAATTGTTCCAGCACTGCAGTTGTCTAGCGTCTAGACTCCTCGTCATTACACGTCGTGTCATTTCCTCCGTGCGTTTGAAAATGTATACCTAGGTATTTACATCCACGTATCCTACATAATGTACACGTGTCTACACGTATAAGATACACATGGCACGTGTGCATGATGCACCTAAAACGAGAAAATGTAAACAGACGTGGCTATTCCTACAGGAGTTGAGGCTAATGGCTTTGCCCCGGCAAAACATAAACCGAATAATTCTACGGGGTTCGTAGTATATATTACTGCATGCACGGGCGTGTCGTTTGTCGATATTGCGTGGCTAGGCGAGGACTCGGAACCGGAAATACCTCTGTGTCTTAAATGTATTGCGGTTTGGTGCGTAACACGCGTGTATAGATATTGTATACTAGACGCTCGCACTTTCGCACCTTCGCGTCGTTCTTTTCTATTGGAGAACGGTTTTTTACGTTTGGTATTATAAATAAACTTCTGCGCGTAAAAAATTTCTGTCAATTTTTGCTTCCAAGTTTGCTGGCGGAACACATCGATGTTTCTAAATGGAGATACATCGAACCATTTGAAATTACGTAGAGTCACTTGAATATTTTTAAACTAGTTCAAAGTCTTGAAGTATTGAAGTAAGATAGTATATATATGTATGCACGCTCCATCTTATTGTTGAGAAACCGAAATCGATGTGTGATCGACTATTTTATTTTAGAATCGCAGAAAGATCAAAAACTTGACGCTTTTGCGGAGAAACTGTTCGTGATCTCATTTACCTAGCCGGCATGTATTTGTGCAAAGTGAACACTGTACGAAGATAGAACTTTATGTTAAGGTACGACGTATGATGAAGCAGAATCTCGGAAATTTCAGCTTTTTTGAAAAACTATTCTCAATTCGCCAGTTTCTGAATAAGAGAAAACAAAAATCGAAGATGAGTTGAGTGGAAATACCACCTCACACGCAATTTTACTCAAGTGCAGTAAGACATGTGCTGCAATTGCTCCAAATTTATGCTTCCGCAAGATAATTCGAACCTTGTATAAATAAGTATACAACTTGGTATCCTGGGTGGTCGACCAGCCGGGAAAATCAGGAACGTTGAGCGAATCGTTTGATTGTCTCATTCGATTACATCTATCAGTGTAGAACCCAAGAATCATCGATGCTCTTTCCAGATCCCAGTTGTTAATCAATTTTCATAAGTAACAAAAAAATAAATGAATAATAATAATCGAATTAAACTCATTAAATCAAAAGCTGCGATGATTTGTGGTGTATTTAAGAGGTTACTCGCTCGTCTAGCCCAAATAAAATCTGACAGGACTTCATATTACAACGAATAATATTTATGAATGAATAATAGGTTTTTATACTTCTTCATATTTTAGAGACCACGTCTCATACACAAATGTGTCTAACTTGTTCATCGGACCTAAAGCCTAACTATTTTACATTCAGGTTACAACAGTTTATGTTAAGAAAAACTTAAGACTCGCTGATTTGTCAACTTGAAAACTGTGACAATATGATAATTAATTCAGGCGGCTGCCGTTAACGGTACTTTCTTTTACACTGTCTTCTTTAAACTCAAATCAACATTAAATTTCTGCAATATACATATACACGTACATTCCATGGGGCATTCCATGACATCTCGAACAAAAATCTACGTCGATGTATCAGATTAGCTTTATAATTTTTTGTATGAAAGTACACGACGAAACACGCAATTCCAATTTTTTTCAGAATTTTTCGACCCAGCGTACCTGAAGTATAATTTAAGGACTTGAAAAAAAACCCAACATTCTAAAATCAGAAGAAATGTCAAAAAATGTTATACAAGATAGCCAAATTTTTGACACCTATTAGAAGATGGAGACTTTATAACTTCAAAAGATGAATAAGAAAAATGAAGATAAAAACAAAAATTATTTAAAACAAAATATAAATATAAACATCATCATAATATATTTGATTCTCTATAATCCTCTAAATAGACATTTTTCGACCCATTGTATAAAAAACTCTTATGTTCATTCTTATGTCAAAAATATACTCGAACAATAATAATTTTGTTCTCATTTATCTTTTGAAGTTACGAAATCTTCTTCTAACAGGTGTAAAAAAATTTGTTATATTTTATAAGATTTTTCAAAAAATTTTCAGATTTTTAAGAGTAGGATTTTTTCTCAAGTATTTGAAGTATAGTTCAGATATGTTGGAACGACAATTTCTGAAAAAATTGCAATTGTGGTTTTCATCGTGTACTTCCATACAAAAAAATTTAAAAACTAATCTGAGCAAACGACGTAGAATCTTGATCGAGATATCATGGAATGCCGCATAAATATTTAAATATATATATATATATATACATGTGTATTATCGTGACACGTGTTGTAACATTCTATACATGACTTTTCTTCGCATCATTACAGGAACTGCAGTGATGCCGTTCGTTACTGGAGAGGCCGCGATAGACGACGTCATTCTTGTATCAAGTAAGGAGAGCGAGGTTGCAGTGCTGTGGGTCAACTACCTTGTATCATGCTTTGCGCACATAAGCCAACAGCAAGGGCGACCACCCTTCAAGTAAGTTTACTCCTTATACCATAGACGAAGTTATACCTCTGTTTCAGAGAAACAAAGTCAAAAGCAAAATGGTAACGAGATGTAGAATAACAAAGACGCGTAATATCGCTTTATGTAACGCGAGAATGTTTCACGCATTTTCCATGCGTGTTTTCCGTACACAAAGTATCCGTTTCTATGACTGTCGAGTGAGTTTGCGAATGCGCATGCGCGAAGTGTTGAAAAACCACTTTCCACGTCCTAGGAGTGAAAAGTGGTATTTTCTGTACTGCGCGCATGCGCTGTTGCAAACAAATCTAACATGACGCGACCCTAACCTCAATTTCGTGTTCCGTGAAAAAACGCATAACATACTCTTGTTATATAAAGAATCGTGTGCATCGAAAAGGTAACGAGGAGCTTTTAAAAGATTCGAAAAAAATCAGTGCTTTCGAGAGTCAAAACAATCATGTGAAAAATCGCGAGTCAAATCGGTGAGGTCAAAGGTCTGACCCGGGTCGATTTGACATAGAATGCCCCGAATGTAAACTCACCCGTTGCATTAGCTGCTTTTTACTCAAGATACGAACAAACCGCTTGCACATTTTGAGTCACGGTGTTAAAAAGATGTAAGCATTTTTTTCAGTAGCTAAACATGTTACGCGAATAATCTGCACTCAGAAGTGAAATCGCGTAGGAATGGTATCAAAGCTTTCATCGTTTGAGTGTTGGAATATGAATTGAACGGGTACCTACTGTACACTTACAGCATTATATGCAGCATATTTTAAACCAAAGGGTTTCAAGTTCGAGGAGCATGTATAGTAGGCGTATGATATAGCTGTATGTAGGAGAGCTTGGAACAAGGTTTATTTTATCTCTTGTACTTGGCAAGCGATTCCAACGCCTAGCGTGCTTGCCGGTCAACAAGAAAGAATTTCTGCACGCTGAGGAAGCGGCTCGAACTCGCATATTTTTAGATGGGAGTATATGAATGAACGAGTGAATGAAGTTGCAACGGACACGCACGAAGAAAGACGGGGGAGACTGCGAAGGAGAAAATTAACTACCGACATTATTCGCATACTTACAGTGCTTGTACAACGTACATCGCAGATTGACCTAGCAAATTTTTCCTCTTCAATAATCAACTTTTCTTGAAATGATACCTATTGTTCATATTATTCGGACTGTGATTTATGCGAGTATACGTCATACAGATGATTCCACGAACATCCGTCTTGAGCATTCAAAATTGTGTCGGGCAAGGCTGCTATCGATGGACCGACTGAAAACGATTGTTAATAAAAATTAGATTTTTTGTCAGAGAAGCAAAAGTAATAGACGTTTTCATTAAAACCTGTTTTACTAAAAGTTTACACGTGAAAAACATTAGCGTTAACCTTCGATTCGGCAAAATTGATTCATACTGTTTGCACGCAGTCCAATCATACAACAACCAGTTCTTCGCTGTACTATCGAAATAATAAACTTGAAACAATTCAATGACGCATGTATAGGCGTGGATAGTGAATTGATGAAGAATGAATCGATATTTAAAAGTTATAAAACGTTATAAGATTGCCCTTATATTAGTACGTAAGATAATGTTATCACTTTGAAACTATTACAGAAGAAGCAAATATTTTTTGTTTTTCATTACACAGTTCTTCGCGAAACAAGACGATCCATCTGATTTAAATATATAAAAAGTTAATAGAAAGTAGATCAAAAATTTTTTTAATGCACCTGCTCCTCTTTACTGAAATATCACAGACAAAATAAAACATAAAATTCTTTGATTCTCCATGCCTGTGGACAATGAAACAATATGTAAATTGTTTACTTTTTCTACGTTGTCTATCGTCTTTCAACCATAATAGATAATCAACATCACAAAAAAAAAAAAATTAAACTCTTACAAATAGCAAAACCGTCTGTTAATTCTAAATCAAATGATGACAAGATAAACATCTTTTTAATGCAATTGTGAGTAAACCACAAAAGAAGCTATTGAGAGACTCCCTTGCAAACTTCAAAAATAAAAAGTAATCACGAAAACAAAATGAAACATCAGGCAGACAGTGATTCAGTCATGAAAATTCGTAAAAAAAAGCACATGATTAAACCTACGATCCCCGAGTGGGATAACAAAAATAAAATAGTTTATATTATTTCAAAGAGTGGATCTTTGACTTCAAAATCATGCAAGTCGATTGCGCAAAAATTAATGCTATAAAATTTCAAACATATAATAATGGTTCGACAAATTTGGGTAACCTAATTGTTGCAATACAAATTAAACCACGTTAAAATACATTCGGGCATGTTGCTGAATCATAGAAGATCAGGTTTCATCGGAACACACGTAGATCACTACAGACATCTCGGACGTGATGAAGGCTTGCATTCTTGGTGGTAGTGTAACTTCCAGTAAACCATGTACTTGACAAATTGGCGTAAATGATTACATCGACACAAGCACAGATTCATTCTATTTTTCAGAATAGTCCCAACTTTTAACGGCTGTGAAAGATTGATTCGAGTTTCCTCCCAAAATACCAGACGCTCCTATTCATTTTCCGTTACAAAAAACACCGTCGTTTCACTTCTATCTTTTATCATGCCGATTAATAATTTTTCCTATCAGCTCAACTCTTTCACTGAAATTCGACAGCAAATTATTATCATACTTATATTTGTAATTTTTTCAGAGTACAGCACGTGACCGTCGAGGAAACGAGGACTCCAGAAGCAGAGGAGAAAATAAGCGCGGCTCGTCTTCGGATAATCGTCTTGTGCCCGAGCCTTTTGGAGTATGCAACCTCGAATCCTGCGCAAGCAGCTAGCCTCTCGAGGCACTTGGTTTCGGATAAGGTCCTGGCTATGATGCTCGGGGTTGACGACACCCACATTACTGAAAATCATAAGGCCGCCCTGGTCTCCTATAACGAGTGGAGAAAGTTCTTCGTCAAAGATAAAGATGAAGATTTTGTAGGCGATCTTATGAGGGCGGCAGTAACAGTTCTGGGAACTTCGGCGTATCAAACTTCGAAGACCGACCAAACGTCCTTCTCCATTCTACCAAAGAAAGTCAAAATGGTTAGTTGCCGGCATCGATTATTCGACTTTACAATTTTTTTCTGAACGTAGATAAGTACTTGAGGTAGTCGACTGATTGACTTGAAAATTTAAGAAGTCGTTCTCTTCCCAATATGCTCATTTACACGACATACGTTACATCTAATAAAATTTAATACACTTTTGCCGGTCCCTTTCACGATGTCAAGAAGATAAAAATATTGTGTTCGCATTTGCGACACCGAAAATTTAGTTTACCCGATCATCAAAGCATTCAATTATTCATGCGTCATTCGACGATCAAAAATAAAGATTACTTCGATTAGCAAACAGGTAAAGTGATAAATTAATTAACTGTAAAGCGAGTGAAAAAAATTCAGCGATTGGACTGTGAATTGCGTTGGGACGAAATTTATGCACAACTGCACTACGATTTGATTCTTCACGATATCATGAATTGGTTGGCGCCTGAGTCAAGTGTTTAAAATTTGTGCACAGGGCCAGAGCAGAGTGATCGCCTTACTGAACGACCCTCTCCAGCCAGAGGACGTGGTTACAGTGGTAGTTGACAGATGCGGAGAAGCCATAGTCGTGTCGCATATGAAAAAAAGAAATCCCTATACCCTCCAATTCTCTATACCTGACAGATGCCTCGAAGTTTCCATGCTCGTCGGCGTTAGGATTTCCAAGAACGGTGAAGCTCTGGGCGTCCGACAAGTCAAATGCGAAAGTCGCCTGCGGGAGTTGGATCAAATTTTAAGGGCCAATGACAATCCTCTGGAATTCATGTGCCAGGTATGTGTGCACCTGCAAATCCTCCAACAACAATACGTTGTTCGCTAGCAAATCGCCAAGAAAATTATGTAAATGTCAAAAGTTATATTCACCTCTCTGTTTTTTTCCACGTTACGGAGGCAGCCTAAAAAAAAAACCTGTGAAAGAAACATCAATCTTCTTTGTCCTAGAAATATGTACGAAACTACGTTTTTTCATCCTTCAGTATCAACTGTTCGTATCTGCATTTCGAAATTATGTGATTATTGGGCTGGAAAAACAAAAATACGTCTTTGAACCCATCGATGTTTAAAATTTCGAAAACACGAATTTTTCCGTTTATTCGAAAAACGACTTTGGCTAATCTGAAAATTAGTTTTTTCGGATTGTACTGAGAATAAAAATTGCGCGCAGTGTCACTTCCCCTTGACTGTATCGAACTATTCTTTATTTTCTTAATGATTTACGTCCTTGTTACTTTGTTCATCTTCTTAAATTTCAGACTCTGGGCTTTAATTCGGGAGACCGCGAACAGCTGGATAATTGGATGGTGCACGCTTTTCAGCGAAACTTACCACCTCATTTTAATCTTCTGTCAAGTCCCGCTGGAACTGTGCCAGCTCACAAAAATCAGACGAGTAAGTTTACTCACTTCAGGGAAATTAGTTGATCAGAAAACAGCAGTGAAATCCACCTCTACCATTCTCAATGAAAGCTAGCTACGAAGTGGCTTGACCCTATTACAAATATCTAGCCATTTCCAACACCGATAACTAATCAAGTGTGTATGTGCAAAAAAATTTATCGCACTATCTGAAATTTTTGCCTCCTTTTCGCGGAATGTTTGTTGATGGTAATTTTTGTCCTGTAAATCTACAGCAATATCCCCCATGTAACCAAATACCGCATTTTTTGCGGCTTCTGCTTTTGCCTGATCAAATACCGGCTTTTGTTCCTGATGAACAATAAGAATAGCGCATTACAGAAAATTAGATGGCAACATGTACTTTCAGCAATTGAGATCAGTTGAAATTGATAGTAGCTAGATAGCAAAATTCTAACCAAAGCAAAATTCACTCTCATGTTGCCAGAAACTTGTATTGATTCTTAGGCAACTTGGTGTTTCAAGTTTCTGAAGAAAAGTGCTATACAGTACTTAAACAAATAATGAGCTTTGTTGGAAACTGTTTTGATATTTTCTTTCGCATGTGAAATATATTTCCAAGGATAAAGCTCTCTTCGAATTGAAACATTGAAGTTGTCGAAATTTTATGACATTGTGAAAAATGATTGGAATGGATTTTCTTAACTACTACTAGTGTAATAAAAAAGTATGGATTTGTCTCGGCCCATTCTATTTTGCACGGGATTCATCGTATGTAATACAAAACCAAATTTTTTTTTCATTTTCGGACATGTCTGATCGAAATCTACCTAGAATGCATAGTCGGTAAGATAACTCCTTTATGGTTCAGGCATGGATTGTTTATAGAAGCTATTTTCTTGCTGAAGTACTTCGAGTACTCGTTACGATTTTTCCGAGGTTAACTCTCAAGTATGATTTTCATCTAGTATACAGTCATTAATGAATATAACTTTCCGAATTTATATATAAAGTTGTATGCTTACCATCTTCCTTTCGAAAAATTAGCGGTTGTTTTACATTTTTTCGTGAAATATTCAAAAAATAAAGCATTATTTTGACGAAAATCTGTCACATCTAAGTACAAATACAAAGTTTTACTGATTTTTTGATAAATATTGCAGTTTCTTTTCCCTTTTTCTTTCAATTTTTAGTTCACCAATCGCTCTGCAATTCATTTGCAATTCTTTCACCGCCGTCATAAATGAATAAATGCATGTTTGTACGACGTTAGAAAATTTAATAATAAAAAATTGAAATTTTCAGGCCCTGAAGAGACCCCGACGCTTCTTCATTTCGCAGCACGTTTTGGTCTGGAGAAATTGGCT
Organism: Neodiprion fabricii; assembly: GCF_021155785.1. Lineage (NCBI taxonomy): Eukaryota > Metazoa > Arthropoda > Insecta > Hymenoptera > Diprionidae > Neodiprion > Neodiprion fabricii. The sequence continues at coordinate 11,427,466 of NC_060239.1, forward strand.
TGGCAACTTCTAGATTGCCCGGGCGGTGACCTAGCATGTGACCTTAGAAACGTGTCGGAGTTGACACCAGCCGATCTTGCGGAACAAGCTGGCCATACGAAACTAGCACAAACTCTTCGTGGCTACGTGGTAGGCTGACTCTATACCCAACATCTACGTAAATACAACATCTCCCTTCCTGTGTGCCTGCACATTTAACCTTTTTCCTACTATTCAGTCACTCTATGTCGCACGTTCCTTATTTCATGGCCATTGGAAGAAAGCTAAAAACATTCTTAACGACAAAATTTAGAGTGCTGGTTTCCCCAGTGATCATCAGGAACCTGGCCGTCCGTCTCTGACTTGGACTGAATTGCTTCGGTTTTAAAAACATAAAATTGTTCCTTGCTGACGTTCTTGTTCATGCCATTTGGTGTCACTCAGAGTAATCATTTTCTCTCGTTGAACAAAACCACATGACAATGATAATTATGAGTGTGAAAGTGAGCGCATATCTATAAACGTGACGTTGCAGCACTAACGAAAGAACTTCTCATTTTTCATTGCATGTTTTGGACATCATGCCATCTCTTCATCCGCTTCATCCACCTCGCAGCAAATGAACGAGTTCACTAACATGTACACTTACCTGAAAGTCATGAGCGAGTCAACATCGACACCAACGCCAGGTAAACAATTGAAGTAACTCTGGTTTTATTTGAAAAGTATTCTTATTTCATCCAAACTTTAAGAAATATTTTAAGATTGAATAAATCGGTTCGAAATGGGAAGTATAGTCAGATGAGTAGCTCGTAAAAGTTTAAAGATTTTTGGTCATTTTGGATAATTGATCCCAATCATCAGTGAAAAGTAATACACGCTGCTGCGAACAGAACCCTTAGCTAACCCTTGAAGTAGGTAACAACAATCCAATTGTAATTTCACTCCGTCAGGCAACCACACCCCAATTCAAGACAACGAGGATGAATACAGCCAACCCAGAGCTTTGAACGACGTGTATATGGTACCCCCAATAGCTAGACCGTTGACTTCCATAGTCACTCACCCATCTTCATGCCCTTCTTCAAGCACTGTAGCGGATTCAAATATGGGCGACTACGCTATAGCACCGGCACCGACACCAGTGCAAATCATACCTCCTCCGACAAGCACGTCGACAAATGGACTCGATCTTCCATTTCATGGTTATATGGAAATGCACCCTGCCAGTAAGTTGAATTATTATTTCATGATTGGACAATACTCAATCGACATATGTGAAAGGATATTCTTTTTCTATGAGTCTAACGATAAGGGTAATTTACAGGCTTCAAAACTCCGGCTACACCAACACTTTCTCGGTCCAACTTTGCATCCGGTAACTCAGGGACCTGTGAAACAGTTACGGAACAAAATCGGGACGAATCAACACCGACGCCAAGCTTATCAGGGAAATCAAACTTTGCCAAACCACGTGAACATGCGGGACCACAAGATGAGCTCCTTGAAATTATACACGACTTCAAAAACAATGTGTTCACGATTTCGGAGGTTGAAAAGCTGGTAGATTCTTGGAAGAAACGTAACGACGTACAACAGAATTTTAAAGAGAAAGACAGGCAGTTGATGGCGATGCGAGACGAGTACGAAATTATGCAGAAACTATTGAGGGAAAAAATGAAAAGGCCCACACCATTCGATAGAGTACGAAAGCTGTTCGGTATTTCGAAGAAAGGTCAGTTTGCAATGAACTTTCTGCATCTTAATTTGAGAAATGTATCAGCTTTTCCTACTTTTTTGTATATTCGTTCACAGATACAAAGGACACCTCTAGTGGAGAAGAAATACCGATACAAAATAAGAACGTAACTACTAATACCCGCCGACCAGTCAGCAGTTTAAGTCTTCACAGCGTATCGAGTAAGTAAAACCTATGCCAAAAAGCACACTCCCGCATAAGCAGCAGTCTGACTATGAGAAAACTGTGGTATTGTTCTTGTTGTTGATGAAAATAATACCGGTTTCAAATACATCCTTAAATATGACCAATGCAATATTTTCAAAAAATAGACCTGATTTGTGATGTCAGATTCTTTACATTTAGTCTATTTTCTCATGTTCAATCACATGTTTTCCGAAACTCACTCCGTGATGACTTGTTTTTTAGACCAATGATTCAGATATCTTTATTTTCCGACAGCATGTCGCAAAGTTTCTCCAATCTGAGTTGATCTTTTAATTACATACGAGTATTCAATGCAAAAACTGAGCTTAATAATAATGAATAACTTTCGTACGAATGAAAAAAGTTTTGTATATATACTCGAAAAGTAATGGTAATTGGGTAATCTTCAAATTGCGAATTATAAATTATAAAACTAACACCTATATCAGCGCAACAAATGGTTAATTCGCCTGACCTCAATCGGCCTACGGCCAGCTAACGACCTTACAGCTTAGATGCATCTCTAGCTCAAAAGAACATTTTCTTTATATAATATTTATTAATTTTATTGACCAGTGCAAACTCTCCCAGAGAACAAAATTCTAAATTCATTGCGGTGCGAGCAACATCAGAAACACGTCAGTATGTCCTTTCAAAAATTAAAGTTGACAGTAACTAAACAGCAAAATGCCAACTGAAGCAAAGTTCACTCTCAGATTGGCAAAAACTTATTGTATTTGACCAATAAAACTGATTGTATAATAGTGTATGTCCGTATGTTGCTTTATTTATTCTGTAAGATAATATTTATCCTCCAAATTATCCACCAAAGATGCTTTAAGTGCAACTATAATTCATGTGACTACAATTCCTTGATCAGGAACACAATGCTATCTTAGCTAACCAGTCTCAGTAAACCACTTACATATCACGCAATATAATGTCTAATAATGTCTCTTCACAGTAACATTCAATTACATTATTACTTAATTTCATCTTAAAATTATCTATGTACTAAGCGTTTCACAATTACTGAAGAATTTATGACACCAATGTGAGCATTCAAGAGTTTTATCAAACCTCACAACGTTTCTCTTGTTCCGCAGGTTCATCTTCCTCGGGACGCATGAGTATGGTTAGTGAATGCAGTGGAACGAGCCTCGGTGATAGTGGAACTCATTCTGATCCCGAGGATCGAAAAGTAAGTAAAAAGACCCCACGTGTGTGGGCAATCTCGTATACGATTGGATCACTTAAAAATAAAAATTTCCAATACCTGATTGAAAAGTGCGATTTTCGAATCCTGTGGCGTGTGCGTAAAGCGTCCCATTTCCACGTAGTGCGGAAAACACACGTTGGCGCATGCGCACAATTGAAATGTTAAATTTTATACACTAGAGCTTTCCTTGGCGCGTGCGTACTTTTGAACAACTCGATTTTACGCAGTGTAGCATTGAGCGTAATTGGTACCTAATCTTGATTTTACGCACTGTCAGTGGCATCTTCGTTGCTTTTCAAACACCGAACTCTAACAGTACTGGAATTCGTTCCTGCTATACTGTGGCGTATAGATCAAGCGAGCCGAAAGAGATAACTTGGCAATTACAGCTGATAGTATTTTTCTCTGCCTAGCTACGTTGCGCACGCGCACGTCTAATCTTGTATAATATATACTCAAAATTTATTCGCCAACTCGGTAACATTTACCCGAGTTCAGTGAAAGACAAATAATAATGATTAACTTGAAAATTGAAAATGACAAAAGTAGGATATTATGTATCAAGGGCGGAAACAACGCGATCATGAGTGTGATGCTTTCCGCTCGACCGAAACGAGAGTGGTAATCACACGTAGAATCGCCTTCTATCCGACATGTAGACGATTTTTCTTGTCCTAGTCCTTTTGAAAATTCGCCTTTCGTACATGAGACGCGGGTTCATGTAAACGACCAATTCACGCACGCTTCACATCCACGAAAAGCACTTTTTGAAGGATGGTTGGAAAAAAATAAGTTTTTTCACTGTTCTTCATAACAATATATTCATAAAATTTTGAATTTTTCACATTTTCTGCAATCCACATTTTTTCCTTATGAAAGTGACTCCTCCTGCCTCAAAATACGTCCTCGTTGAATATTCCATTATAGATGGGACCGAAGATATTACTTATTGAGTTAGTAGACGGCGCGTTAACTTTTCAAAGAAATTGAATATTTCGTAATTCTGATAAAAAAAAAATACCTCAGCCGCTTAAAAAATACAGGTCTTCTCTTTTTACATATACATCATTTTCGTTAAAAAAAATCGATTAAATTACATTTTCAATTCTTGCTCCTTTTGGTGTTAAATTCCCCATATCTATGTCGCTTGTGATTTAAATGAAAGCCAAATAGTCATCGTTAATCAATCAATTAAAAATTTGTGTAGCGTTCTAGCACGGACAAAGAAGAATCAATATACTACGAAGTCCCTCCAGCACCGCGACCATACCCGCAAAGGTATTCTCCGGTTCGTTGCGGCCCAACATCAATCAATTCAATCGGTACAAACAGCTTGGGCCGAAGACCACCACAAACTGCCGCGAAGCCATCGCCGGAAGCGTTCTACATGACCTGCACTCCATCCGGATTACCAATTCACTGTGTGTACTTTACCTTATCAGATTTATGTCATCACAATTAGATCTGAAGCATGGATCGCGGTTGACAGGCGAAAAAGTGTAACTGTTGATTAGAAACAGTAGAAGCGTGATTGGTTCGAGTCTGTTTCAGTCTCTGTCTTTTATGTCACACTGTTATCACTTTCTCCTTCCAAACAGCGGTTACATAAATATTGGACGAAATCAACGTGACACACAGTCGATCCTTCAAGTTTTGCTTTACCATTTTATAGCGATCGTCTGCAGAACCTTCAATTAATTATAACTACGTAACTACGCATTCTATTCTTTTACCGTCGTGTATTCTGGTCTACCCATAAGAAGTAATTTCTTTATTCGCAATCTTGCGTGTCGTGGCCTATAGAGTACGTTGACTAGGATGAAGGATTCATGGGATTCCATGGATACAGATTTTATTCCGGAATACTTTATACGCGTACATTAGCGTGCAGGTACCATGAGAAGAGAGAGAGGAAAAAAAACACCTCTTAAGTAATTATTCAGGCAAAGTTTTTCCACGTAAAGTGCGCACGTGCAAGTTAAATTCTTGCTGCGTAATTGAAATGACATGACTATTCATGATGCAACCGATGTAGTGTTCGTCAGTGATACATGTGTGAGTGATACTTTTTCGTTATTGGTTATTTCTAAATCTACATTTTTACAATCATAAATTTGCGATGAATTTTTATTGCTACTTTTCATGCTCATAAAGAAAGGAATACGCACCTTTGCGAAGAGTACAAGGCATTAAATTTTTCGAACAACAGGTATAAAAAGATGACTGTCGTCAAATGGACGTAGAATTTCAAGGCTGGAGAAATAATTATGCAATAAATGCGTTGGATGTTTCTTACAAATACTTATGTCTATTTCAGCCTTCAAAGCAGACGGGACACCCAGAGAGCCAAAAACTCCCATCTCGCCAACCGACCAGCCTGATTACCTTGATCTTCCAACGAGAGAATCTACCAATGGTAATTTGAACGCAAAACCTGTTTTCGGCAACACGGTAACTCCTCCACCAGGGATGTGCATTCCTACAGAGTACGTTAGCAATCAACAACAGAGGCAGATCACTCGAGAACAACCGACTTTTGGGCAACCTGAACAAGGTAGTAACTCCGAAAAAACAGTTGTCGGAGGTGACGAAGAATACGTCGAGTCGGATGTAGTCACGGAAGCTTTGACCGGTGATACAGGACTCTCGGACACGTCGGACCTTCCGGAGTACGTCAACGTCGAAGTGCCTGCGACGACGACTTTGCCGTCCAAGGTGAAAAAGTTACCTGCACCTCCGATACCTCCTCGTGTTAAGACGTGAGTTTCGATATTGTTTGCAAGAATTATTTTTATTTTTTTTTTTTCAATTATTCTACGTTTACAATTCAAGTATTTTTTACTACCAAAAGTAAGCAGTGGGGAAGGATTTATCCGATTCAGTGACGTTTTGTTCAGGGTTTCACGCGCGAACCAAATTGATCGAATATTTGAAATAAAATATTTCGAAACTTGACGAGTTATCAACTGTTGTGTGTAACTTTTTTTTTAAATACACTATAGCGATATGAAATTAGAAGAAGAAAAAAATAAGAATATAGCTAAACCTGCTCTGCCATCAAGTGCATGATCGAACATGCAGCTGGTTTTAGGCTCGTTGAATTTGATTTAACGCGTCGAACTGCTAATTCCTAGAATAAACTTATCTAGTTTCTAAGGATATCAGAAATTTCACATTTTAGTGTCGGTTTCATGAAAAAAAAAAACATCTGACTCTCTGCCCGCTTCAATTGTAGATGAAATCTGCTCTACGCGGATGACTCAGGTTTAAATTTATATTCAGCCCGTTAAAATTAGTGGCAAAATCATTGCGTAACGCGAAGTTTATAGGTTTTCAAAAATTAACCTATGCTCCAGTAAAAGGTATAATAATATCACGATAAATTTGAATCCCTGATCGATAAGCTGAAAATCAAGTAATAGATCAAATTGCCTACATTACAATATCTTCTGGAACGCTATAACTTCTGTTCGTTTAAACAATGTTATAAGAAAAATGTAATCTCTCAAGAACTGATTTAATACCGCAGTTTTTTATGTTATTTCGTATAGTAGTTTAGAGACATTGTTTCGTCACGGAAGTCAATTTTATTATCGGCTGCTTTATCAGAAATTTTATGTGCTTCATAATTCCTTGTTTTTTGCTGTGATCTCCAATTGCTTTTGAGCTGTACATAAATTATGAATACTGTAGGCTACTGTAACCGCACTCTGAAATTCTTGTACTGCCGGAACCCTTATCGACAAACCTCTCTCATTACACAACTCCTTATCTTTGGCTGCTCTTGATTCTGGAAACCGTTAGAGCGGTAATCACTGAATTCAACGTACGTACAATAATACTGTTCCACTATGCTATCCACTCTTCGTAACTGGTACCATTGATTTCTAATTCTGAAACTATTTACCCTCGCTTGAACGGAAGAGCTTAAACCCCATAGAACCCTGACATTTCGCATTGAAAATAATTATCCTCCATTTACGCTGAATCAACTGTATCGACTCTGATCAGTATGACGAAGAGTGTTAATTGGGAATACTTTCCATTTGAATATGAAAGAGATTGTTCCAAATCTTGGTTTACACATTCCCGAGATTAGAGGAAAACTGTCAAATGTCCAAATACGATCCGAAATGTTTCTCTTATCGTATATTTTCCGTATTACTGTAGCATTTCTTTCATATAAATGCAAACAGTATGAATAATAAACGTGGACAGCAATAATTAAATCTCTATCCATACCGTGCAATCCATCAGTCGCTGTCAACGATGAATTTCGTAAGATGTACTCTTAGATCACGTGATTTCGGTAAGGTGCGAAAAATAAATTGCTCTTGTTTTGCTTTAAAAAGCGGACATAATTTATTATATTCAAAAATGTTCAGAGTGGGTTGATTGAATTTGGACAATTATAAATTTTGTATATATATTCAGAGATTTCGAATTTTCGGAATAATTTTGTTTCAATACAAACGTAAATTTTTCTTATTGTTTCATGTTATAAGGTGCACATTTTTAAGTATATCCTAAAGTTTTCACGGAGCAATGAAAATGATATTACAATGAAATCGCTATAAATATTTCAGGGGCATAGAATATGTTTTATATATACTCATAAAATTCATCGTGAATAAATATTCCATTATTTATCTACTCTAAAAGTTTCAGGATTCAGTCCTAAATGTCTTCTCTTTTTGATAAAAGCAATTGACATTTGTAATTTCTTTAATTTACCTTTTTTATGTTACGATTATAATTATCATCTCATATTCGTCCCACTCTAAAAACTTAAACATACACTCCAATATTTGTATTTTATATTAAATTATTCACTTTTTGAAATAGAGAAATGAAAATCTTTCATTTTCCGGGCCTTCGCATTTTGGAACTTTCCGAAGAGCTGGCTCGAAACGGTCTTCAAATTCGAAAATATCACACTGTTTCACATAAAAAATACATTACGTTACTTTGTCATTCATCACATATTTGAAAATATTTATATCGCGTTCGATTACGTTTGGATTGGCGAAACACGATGGTTTTTTTCCTGCTGCCAATTGGTACTGTAACGAATTGTACCCAAATATAAACGAACACGACGTCACTCGCGGTAATTAATGCAATACTTAGAATGAGAATCGAACAAAATTCCTTTGCAGTGAATTAAATACACGTTAGTCACTAACTTCTTGCTTAGACTGACTCACAAGTACCGTAGTTGATCGTAATTATTCCATTAACACGTTTTTAATCATATTAAGATTGCACATTTGCAATGGAAAACTAAAAGCTTAGTTTGTATTTTTTGAATGACCTACGTTTTCTAATTCGCAATAATATGTTTTTGTGTTTTAGTGTTCGTTGAGGAATGAAGTATGTAAAGTTTGACAAAGAAGGCATCTCGCAATGTGTAAGTGTAAATATATTTTCATAGCATCTAAAGTGATTATACACCTATACGTATGTACATAACTATTTATGTTTTGATTCAGAATTATTTAATTGCAAGAAAAGCCAAACACGTATCTCGAGTTGAAATTTAACCCTTATGGTTTTGCTTGTGAATTTAATTCTAGAAATCAATTTTGCACGCATGTTACATACCTTTTAAAATACATTATATAATTCCGCTCGAAATGCAACGTCTTTGTAACGTGTAATAAGTCTTTGAAAGTGGTATTTCTGTAGCCATACAAAAATATGAAAAAAATATTTAATCTTCATGAACGATTTCAGATCGTAATTCAGTTTTCCGTTTCAGTATAATCACAGTTATTAATAAAATGGAAATAAAATTATCATAAGAAAGAAACGGATAGATATTGCAAAGATTACGGGTTCGATTGAGAAAACTTTTTCATCGCGAAATGTAATGGGATCACGTCAATGTGGTAATTCGAATTACGGTGCTGCAACGAAATCGATTGATTTAATGCACCTCGTAAACCGTTCTGCACCGATCTAGTATTAAAAAAATATCTGATTTGCATTCTATTAGTACATAAATATAGAATATTATATTATATTACACTTATATTAGATTAATATTATACTCGTATTACATATTACACATTTCGCCATAGTGACGTAATTATTCCGTTAGCGGAGTGGCTCGTTCTTCAAGTATTTCAATTTCTTTAATCAAGGAAAAATAATAATTCATGAATAACCAGACATTAGTGAAATTTGGGTATTCAGCAGCTCACTCAAATGATTTACAGAATTGCGAGAGCAAATTTTTTACTGGACATAAATCGGAGCGAAAATTACCAAAGAATTCGTGTTAAATTTTCGGTCGAAATACGTCGCAAAGAATTAAATTCGTAGCCCGATGGAAACTAAATTTTTATTCGTAAATTGTCGCTCTTTTGAAATAATATACCACGAAGAAAAATGAGACCACATAAAAGGAATAGCCATGTCCGGTAAATATGGTGTAATTTCGCTACGGATGGCTGATTTTCTCATAAAAATATTCAATGAATACGTAGTAAAGTTGAGAACATGTAAATTACCAAATACTTGGACGCGTGTCCAAATAGATAAATACAATGCTAGTGAGCACCAAATCAAATCTTTTGACTCTTGGCATACCTACATAAAAATATATAGATTTTGTATGTATAGAGAGAAAGAGAGAGAGAGCGGAAAGAAGGATTTGCCAAATATTGTAAATAGTTTAACGTAGTCTTCATAAATTTTTTTAGTAAATAATAATGAGAAAAGACTCATTGATTTGTTAACTTACTACGGCTCATCCTATACTGAGTCCTATGCGTATTTAGAGCATGCATAATTAGTTAACTTACGAACTAAATGACATATTTCTACTACTCCTGCAACCGCTGGGGATCGAAATATGAAAATTTTTCCGTTTAGGACGTCCTGGAATGGGACGTTAGTGATTAGAAATTTGTATAATTAATTGCAATAATTTTTCGGACGTTTTCTTACATCAATATTGTAAAATTTTTTTTTAAGCTCGTTTCCTTTCATGAAATTTCATTCGGCGAACACAAATCCTCTGCATACTTCTGCACGATTCTAATAATACCCCGGTTGTAATACCGATTACACAGTTATTTAGTATTTTTGTATAATGTATTTTATTTCATACCTGTAGATGCATCTTCCAAACAACTGCTATTGTGTAAAGCGTTTGGCGGAAACAATGCGCCTATATTTGAAATTTGTTGAACAGAATTAACGATCGACGGATAATCTAATCACTGTCAAATTTTATTCTAATTACGCAATTTTAGTTTCGTATGAAAAAATATGCCTTGCGCTATACAACTCATGAACATTGTTGTACGCGATATAATTATTGTAAATCGTAATTATTCACCAGCGCTTCGTTCTAGTTAGTACACTTTAGGTATACATCATGATAATATTCGTGCCCTAGTACCAACGATGCATTTATATCTACGGATTCTTTAGCCATAAACGTGAGCCGCGATAATTATTATAGCTATTTCTTATTAATGTAAGAGAAAAAAATGTCTCTATATAGATATATGCCTTCACGCTCTATATTATACAGCGCTAATTTATATTTATATTTTCAAGTACATAATATACTATATATATTATATATGTGTAAAATTTACTGTCGTATATACGTTAACTGAAAATACAAAGATGCGAAAAATTTTCCCCCAATACTTCAGGTTCGTGTTTATTCATGTAAATATCTCTACGGCATCGAGAATAATATTTATATTTAATGCTGCCTATAGCAGACGCAAACACATACATAATGTATGTATGCAAATGCCTGCATAGAACAAGCGCTATACCTTCATATCTTTTTTGTAAAGTTATAAACCCATGACACAATATATACAATTTATAAAACTCACGCGTTTTTCAAGTCGCGCGAGACGTGTGTCTTTTTAAACATTAATCAGTGCCAGTTTTAAGTTTCGAAATGTCAAGTTTGAATGTCAAGGTTTTCGATTTTGTACCTATACCCTAACGATACCAAGGTATAAGATCGGTTGCTTTATAAACTTCTGAAAACAACTAAATACCAATTTCAGATTCAGCATCCCGATACATTTTTTTTACAATATCTTGTTCTTAGCTTTCTGGACCATTATTTTTATGTTTAGAATTATTCAAAACTCATTTGGGTTTGATAATCCGGCTTCCAAGAACCGGACAGTAAATATTCAACTCCCTAATTTACACTTTGGTAACTCATCTTTACACGTAAATTCCACACTGATGCAAATTGCTATTCCGAATGTTCAAACTACTGTGAAATTTCGATGTAATAAAAGGTTTATCCAATTCTTAAATATTTCACAGGTCGAGATTTCTTGACAAATGGCTGGTTATGTTAAAATTTGACGATAATAGTGATTTGCTTTAAAAAAATGTGTTCATAAAAAGTTCTTACATTTTGCCAATCTCATGAAAATGAGACTTTTGGCTTGTACAACTTCTTAGAGGTGTCGAGTTAAAAGATTAAAAACGTTTACTTCTTTGAAATAAATTACATTGTAAATCTTTCTTTATACATTTGACAATTGAATATTTTTTTTATTTATACGTCAATTAACCAGTCAACTTCTATTTCAACTTTGAATTCCAAATCAGAAAAAACCAACACTTTTATCATTCTCCAAGTAACATCAATTCAAACACCCAGCATGATTACTAACGTATTTACTTTCCTTCTTGTTGCAATCAATTGTTATACATTCAAATATACATTTTTCTCACATCAATTCTTTCCCCTCCCTCCATTCCCTGATTTTAGAGTAGCGACGAGATCAAATCCAAAAGTACTCGAATTAATAACTTGGGTGGGTATAAAGCTACATTTGATAACCGCTCGTAACACAACCATGTTTTTTTCTTCTTTTTCCCGTTACGATGCCACTCTGTGACTATTAAGGATGTACTGATTATACATTTTGAACCAAAAGTAAGTCTCGTCGACAATATTGAATATTTTACGACAAGATAAAAATCGTAAAGAAATCAACCGCATTAAAGACTATAAGAAAATAAATCTTAACCGTAATAATGAGCAAAAGTTATCGATAAATTGATTAAACAAAACGTTGTTTAACATGTTATTAGGTAATGTTTTTTTTTTTTTTTCATGTGAAATGAATTCGTTGATTTTTATGAATACACGTTCATTTTTAAAGAATTTTCTGATTATTCAGTTTAGCCGTTTTTAAAAATTTTAAAGTTTGAAAAATGGAGCCAAAATCGCCAATTTTGAATACACTTTCGTAAAAACGTTGTCTATTACAAGTAAGAATTTTCCGGGGCATTGAACGAATACTTTCGTAAATATAGCCTTTACAAATTTTCGAAAATGGAAATTTCAAAATAATGAAAGAATTCTTTAAAAATTCATGTGTAATCCGAAAAATCAACGAATTCATCTCACACGACAAAAAAAAAAAAATATTCCCTAAAATTTTGTTGATCAATTTTTTCTTTAACCAATTTATTGACAACTTTTGGACATCATTATCATTAAAATTTAATTTTCTTATCGCCTTTATTGTGGTTGATTTTTTCCGATTCTTATCTCATCAGAGTATTTCATATTGCCGACAAGACTCACTTTTGGTTGCGAATGTATAGTTAGTACATTCTTAAGGACGCTAAAGCGGTTTAAACTGATCGAACCATATTCCAAGACGCAAATCTTTCACTCACTCAACCTTTTCTGACTATCCGACCGTTTCGCAAGCTAAACGTTAAGGTTTTGAATTTAATATGGGATTCAAGACAAAAAAAAATTCCATACTCGTTCTTGCCGACATTTTTTTTTTTTTCTTATCCGGATTTACGATTGATTAAAGGCAAACACATGTTATATTTTGTAATCGTTTATTTTTTTTTTTTTTTTATTCATAACTTGAATAAACATAAAAAAATTGAACAGCTAAACAGAATCATTCATAGACCTAAAAAAAATCACAGAGACTACTTTCAATTGATTCTAAAATCTGGCAAATTACATGCGATATTCTCGAGGGTCCGAAAAAAGCGGCTGACTGACGGGGAATGCCCCATATTTTTATAGATATTTCCTAACACGGGTGACGGTGTATTATTGTTATTTACGGTTTGCGGTATTCAATTCAATTTTGAAATAATTGAAAAATGGAAGTAAAATCCGATGATTTTTCGTTCTTTCACCTATGAACGCATAAAAAAAATTTCTCACGCCAAGATCCAATTACGCCCTCTGACTGAGGCACTATTAACTTCACCTGGACAGATTTATACTTGACACGGAGCTGAAGTTAGACTCTGTACGATTTATGTTTACGCATGAGTCATTAAGTTCCAACGAAATTCACCAGCTGACGACAATTATGATGACATATTTCTGCTGATCGATTTGCAATCTTCAAAGGTAGTCCGTTCTTGGTTGACGAGAAAAAGAGAAAGGTAACGTGGTTAAGAGTTGCTACCAATAATTATTGCAACCTTGATTCGACCTGATTTTTTGGGCAAGCTGGGATTTTTATAAAGGCTTGTAAGAACCAAAGTTTTAACTTTACCGCGGTATATACGTCGTTGAAAATAAAAACGATACGGGTAAGTGAAAAAATTAGTATAAATATAGTTTTGGCAAGGTGACTCGTCGTGCAACTTTTTAAGTGCGACTAAAGTATTTGAAATTCTCGTGGCGAATAGTCGACTGCAAGGTATTTGTGATTCATATCTTACTTGATCACCTTGGTGAAGAAATTTTACTGAACACACAATTGCCGAAACACTGTGAAACCGAATATTCCATGCAAAATTCCAAAAAACCTCATTTCACAGAATTTTTTATAGAATCCCATTAAAAGCGACAGTCATTACGACAAAACAATATTCAGGGTTTTTCAGTAAAATGATGGTTCTCTCGATTTATTTTGTGCAAGGGTGAAATTTTCGTTTGTTATAGTCACTAAAAAATTCTGCCTTAAATTCGTATAGTTACGAAAACTATTTGGATATGGCCAGAATTACAATAAATTGAAGTGAAAGTAACTATTTTGTGCAATCAAACTTGCCAATACTGCATTTTCCTATGATTAAATTAGTTTAATACCATTTCACTATTGCACCAATATCAAATTATCGCAATAGTCACAAGAAAATATAGTAACGTCGACCATATAATCAAAAAGAATAATATAACACATACCTACTTTTCTGCTTACAGCTGGAAAACTAATTTTGATTTTGTACCCGAAACTATATTATTCGGTTACGATATAAATTGAAAATATTCAAGGATTGTGTAGTAACTGCAAATTAAAATTTCTCTCCGTGTAATTTTCAAGTTATGCTTCGAACAATACTTAATTTTAGTCCTAAAGTTTCTTGTATTTTGCGATTTCTCAATTTTCCCCAAGCCTAATGAATAGCCTACACGGTTACAGGGTTGCATTTATGGGAATCCCTCACTGAGAGATATTTTTAGTTCCGGTCACCGCTCAGCCTTTAACTATTTTCATTTTTGACCACAATCGAAAAATATAGTTCTAGGTCCAAAATGAAAATTGGTTTTCTAGCTGTTACCAGAAAGTCTAGTATCTCTTACTATTCTTTCTCATTACCATCACTGTTACTATATTTTCTTGTAACTGTTACGAAAATTTAATGCTCGCGCAACAATAAATTGACGTTAAAGCCTTATTTAACTAAAAAAGTACAGTAAACCTCACAAACTGATTTTGCGTTGCAATTACCAAAAAAGGATCGACAATAGCGCAAAATGGTTACAATTTTTTTTAACGGTACCACTTTTACTGAATTTTTCTAGTTACTATAACAACTAAAATTTTTCTCAGTGCTTCCAGCTGCACAACAATAATAATAATAATAATAATAATAATAATAATAATAGTAATATCTCGAAATTCACTGCGCTGTGTTATTTCTCTTTCATTGTAATCCCCGATAGTAATTTAATTTCAGTTTTCAGTTGTGTGGGTATTCTTATTTTCTTTTATCGAGTTTAAACATTATTTTTGTACTTTTACTATACTTCTCTGTACTTATAGTTTGTTCCCGTATACTTGAATTTATTGTTTTACAGTTCCTCTCACTTTTACTGTATTTTAGTTAGTTTAATTTTTATTGTATTTCATTTTCTAAGATTGAACTTTTCGCTTTCTTATAATTCTAGAAAATTTGTCGGAGAAATTATACCGTCAATTTAATTAAGCTGAAATTAGCGAGCCAAATGTACGATTCTTGAGTCAAATAAAATATGTTTGATCGATAGAAATATGTATCAGAAAAATAGTTTCAGTGTGGTTGATTTATCAAATTCTTTCTTTGCGTGATACAAAGGGAATTTTTAGGCAAAACATTCAGTGTTTTCGTGAGATTTAAAAAATAAAATCTTCACTATCGCGATCTGTAAATTACTCCGTTTATGAAGATTTTATCCTTGATAGTGGAATAAAATTTGCAAGAAATTATCGAAATGTGAGAACCGCAGAAAAAATTTAAAAAGAAAAACAAGTCGGTCCAGATATGAGCCGAAGTTTATCGGGAAGCCTTCGCTCGATTCCTAAAACCACGTCCTTCCTGCAATGGAGCGCGGTTCGCCACAATTCGTCGTACTAATAATTACTTGGCTTGCGGTTTCCTATAGCTGTAGCGAATATCCTCTGCTGTTAACGACGGTTAAAGTAGGGATTCAACCGATAAATAAAGACTCGAACGCCTCTATATATACAGAAGGTCGTATGGCTCTTAATGCCAGTACAGGTTTCGGACTCTGCATCGCGAGGCCATTCGTCACAGGCTTTACCTCACTCATCGTGAACACACGTAATCAACTAGAAATACGCACCTCCGCAATTTACGCATCGAATATACAGGTAATCATTTTATTATTCCACATTTAATTTTTCTTCATATCATTGGGCAGGCAACTATTTTCGAACGCATCTGTTAAACAGGTCAGCACGAATTTTTTGTCTCGGTTCTAGATGTCAGATTTTCATTTCTTGCACGTAACGAACGATATTTCGTGTTTAAAAAAAAAAATCACCTATCTTCTCAAACATTTGTTGCGAATAACAATTAAACAATTTTCAGTCTCATATTTAAATCAGTTTTATTCAAAACTAATAATTAATCACAGGTCAACAGAAATTTTTTTTTTTTTTTTTCGTTCTTACATTTAAATAAATAAATTTTGATTCTATGCATTGAACAATAACCGATTTCATTTCTTACTTACAAAATTTGCTTTTGTCTTTTTTGCGTTGATAAATGAGTCTTGAAGTTTTTGGTTGATAGCTATGACCAAAAATTTCAAAACTTAATTATCGACGTAAGAAGTTTATTGTTCGATATATAGAATGAAAATTTATTTATTTAAATATAAAATAAAGAAACAAAAAATTTTCCCTAATCTATGTTATACGTCTTTACTCTTCCATTTATTTGAAAATTATTTTTAAACCAAATTAAACTCCTAATTTCTAAAGATAATATATGCCTGTAATCTTTGTGAAAAATTAAGGCTGTCTACAAATTTCTTTTTTTAATTTCATACCTGTTTCGTTAATCAAATAAGTTGTACAGTGTCAAGATTTTAAACGTTTAATTTTCACGGTTCAAATTATTGAAATTAGGGGCAATTTCGCGTAAATAAATATTGAGCAATAATTTACATTTATCAAGATCGGAAATAAATCATGGAAAATGATTTTTGTTTTACTTTTATTTTTAAATCCATTTTTTATATCATGACACAATTCATTCGATTAAGAGAAAAATCGAACCAGCAACATATATACGGGGCATTCCATGACAACTCAACCATAACCGTAACCTTATATTTTGGTTTCCATAAAAAATTTTGTAGGTGTAGTCGACCCATAAAAACGCCCCAGTTAATTTTTTTAACAGTTTTCTGAAATATACCCTACGCGCATCAACTGTCAAAAGTCGTGGAACACGCCAAAATTTCAAAGTCTGAAAAAATACCAAAATCGCTGCATTTTATTACGATCATTTCGGGACAAAGCTCATGATGGCAGACGATTACCTTCCAGCTGTACAGACACCTAATAATTTTTTTATTCGACCATCGCGTGGAAATATCTTCTTTTTATATTAACCCTAATAGGTCACTAGGGGTGAATTTCACCCCAAACATTTTTCAAACTCCTCGTAGAGTTCCTTGGTCGTGTAAATGGGCGTCGTGGCGCCATTCTTCATGCGAAATAAGAACCTTTTTTATACATTTTTGGCATTTTTTTTAACTTTACCGATGTTTTACAATATTTAAGCAATCAATTGTGGTTGGAAAAACTGAGAGAGCTTTTTCTGCGTTCCTTAAACGTTACCCAGACATTTTATTTAGATTATTAGAACTCATTTTTTAAGCAAAATATCACGTTTGGGGTGAATTTCACCCCCTTGTGACCGTTAAGCGATTAAACTGAGGTGTGACCTACTATGGTTAAGCATTCAAATTAAGGCTGCAATATTTTTTGGTCGGCGAAGATACATTTTCTTTCAAGTTTTCAAGAACAGCTTATCAACTTTTCTAACTGTCTTAAATTATCAGAAAAATAATAAATTCACCAAAGCGTGAAAAAAATCACACTTTTCCTTGCTCTGATCTAATGAAGAGAAAAATGTTCTAGGTTTCTGACGCTTGGCAGGATATCGATTGCCATCATGCGTGTTATGCCAAAATAATCGGTATAAGATGGAGTATTTTTGATATTCATTCAGATTTCATAATTGTGTGTTTTTTCACGAGTTTCGTCAGTCATTGCTCGTGGGGAATTTTCAGATAAATGGCAAGAAGAAATTAAATCAGATGTTTTTGAGGTCCGACTAACGTCTACTAAAAATTTCAAAAATTATAAAAATAACAGGATCCGGACCTAGTCGAGTTCGCACGGAATGCCCCACATATGTGTGTAGGAAATCTTACGCGCAAAATTATATCACAATTCGATTTGGTATTTGCAATATTCGATTTAATATATATTTATATTAATTAACAAAAAGAACGGAAGGCATTTATTAAAAATACAGGGAATTGTTAACGAATTTCCTGGTACATATTTGTATTAAAAAAATATCTTTTACATTCGATGGATTTTCGTGGGGACATTTTGGATAACTTGTCAGACGATTTATTAAGCGAAACAGAACGCAGTGAACAATATGCAAACGCAATATTCAAACAAATGTAAGAGATATTTTTGCAATAAAAATTACAGAAATGACGTTAACAATTTCCTGTATTTTCACACGATACCTGCTGTTAATTTTTTTTTGTTGATCAACACCTTACGACCATTATTTGCTAAGCAGCAGAGAGCAAGTTTAGTCCCGTCCTTGCAAGCATAATGTATTCAAAATAGTAATTCACCGGCATAAATCTATGCATAAGATATCTGGAAAATTTCAGTTGTATGCAATATATTTTAAATTAAACTGTGATGTAATTTTTCGCGTCAAGTTTGCAGCTTTATACATTTTACCGTAAAGCTCCATCATCATAATTATTAATTTGGAAGGTTGACACAGGATTTGCAAAAGTTACGGATAATAAGTCGTATTTGTCACTCGTACCTACTATTTCACTAAGGCTGATTGGAAAAAATAAAAATTTCCCAAGTTTGATATGAATGTTAGTGAATATTATAATTGAAATTTAAATGATATTTATTAGTGCAAGGTATTCAAATTATAATGTAGCAAGAGGCAGAATGATTTGCAGTTTGCGAGATATTAGTGGAAAACTTGGAAGTACGTATATGATAATGTCTGTAAACAAGAAAATCATGCAAATGAGATTACTCGTTATACTTTGAAACTTGTCTTGACTTCCAGGTGACAAGTTTTGCTTGTTATATAAAATACCCGATTCGTGTATTCGATAATTTCGTCCAGAAATTAACTCATGCCACTTCGACAATCACACAATGATAAAAATTATCATACCTTTTCATAGAACCTTTACGTTTTCTAATAAAAAGAAAAAATTGCAATCTTCAATTTTCCGATTCTTTCGGTTTTTTCAATATTTAAGAATTTTGTATGCAAATTACAGAAAATAATCATCCATACATCTTTCAACAAGTTCACCCTTGTAGACATGTTACGTGAATTCAAAGTCCGATCACATGTGTCCAATCATTATAATGCTGTTCATACGTACGCTATTCTGGACCCGAATCTTTCAGTCAGTAATTACAATTGCATGTACAAGAAATTTAATCTTATCACATTCCGCAACAATAATTATAATAATATTCCATTCACTGAGCCTCAAATCGTAAAATAATAACTCTAACGAAGCGTTACAAATACATCATTAGTTATACTTTAAGGTAATTGGCTAACATCATCAACGTTGTAGTTTATAAAATTCTTCATAATCCAAATTAGAAAAAAATCTTTTTTACCGCTCTGTATCGTTAAGGATCTAAATGAACTTAAACAACATCTTATTCGGACCATCAGAGGAATAATAAATTTTTCTTTTCACTTTACAGGGAGGCAAATAACGCAGAGGCTCTTATCGGTTCTAAAAATGGCTACTGGTAAGAAGTACTTAGTGGCCACCATCCTCGCCACTGCGATTGTTTCGATAACGATCTCAACCACAACTGCACAAGAAAACTATAATTATTATTCTGAGAAGCCAGGCTCGTGTCCGCCCGCACTTCCGGTACAAATATGTAGCAGAGGCTGTTACGTAGACGCGCATTGCCAAGGGATAGGAAAATGTTGCGCAACCACCTGCGGCGGCACAGTTTGCTCCAGGCCCGTGACGATGCGAGCCCGTCCAGCTGGTAGGTTGAAAACATTGCTGTGCAGGTCGAACTTCAACGTCGTCATGTCGTCAATCATTAATTTCAATAATAATCGTCGTACATTGTTTCATCACTGTCACTATCACTATCACTATACATTGTCAGAAAATTCACGGTGAAATTTCATTACACACCGAGTAGTGTAAAATTAAACATCATCGGTGTAAATCGTTCGATTCTTGACACTACGTGGTGTTAAAATCAACACCAAAATAGCGTGAACTTCTATAGAATATTTTCAGTATTAAATTTAACACCGAATTTCTAACAGTGTTTCATTATATTAGTATATCAGTATGTCACTATATCACTATATCACTAATATATCATTGTATCACTATCATTATTATATACGGTCCTCAGTCGCTCTGTATATACGCACATTTCGACGTTTTGCGATAGCGAATTGATCGTAGTAAAGTTTTCTAAGATATTTTCAAGAATTATATCTTGAATGTATTATTTTTATTACTAGCTTTGGAACCATCAGTCGCTATAGCTCGTTGGGGATCGCTGTGCACGTAGAGCTCGTTTTCTATTTTATCATAAGCAATAATAAGTAATTTTTTATTGCAATAAGAATAAGCAATTTCTCAATAAAAAAGTGACAGAATGTAATCTCAAATAGTACTAAAATTTGGTCTATTGACAGAAAAATTTATGAGAGTTCAAAATAAAATGAATTGCTTCGTGAGAATTATCTCACACAGATGTACTACATGAGCAATTACACTAAGAGACACTTTGAACAATGCTGATTACATTCACATAACTTCAAAATTTAATGTAGTTCTGAATGCTTACACATCGACAAGTGTTCTCAGGACCACAAAAATTATGATATGAACGATATATTTTTTACACATCCATCGACATCCGCGTTAATGTGACTTAAATTTACGTGTGACAGAAAAACCCGGATTTTGCCCATCGACTCCAACTGGAAGATGGGTCTGCACTCCCACTTGTTCCTCCGATGCCGACTGTCCAGGAGCTCGAAAATGCTGCAGGAACCGATGTGGAGCAATGGCTTGCCAGAAACCGGAAGAATCAGCGCCGGTACCAGCGGAAGTACCTGTTAATGCTAACCCGTACCTTGTATACATGCCGAAGTGAATGTGAATGCAGCCAAGCTGCAACCAACCAATCAAGTTTAAGTGGAGTATTAACAACAGGATTGTAAAAAATTTTTATACAACATACTTTTATCGACACCTTATACTTTAATCTCGGTTTTAAAAAAAATTTCACAAATACGTATATTCACCTGCGTCAAAATGTGTTGCATGATAGAATACTTATTGCTAATATCGAGGTTTCTTCGAGTTTATCTCCGAATTTAACCCTTTCGCCTGCAATATCGTACGTCGATCAGGTCAAACGTGAGAATCACGAGTGAAAACCATGGTATTTCAACGTGCAATCGACTTAGCTATTCATTATCGGTACGCGCTGTCGGCAGTTAAATCTCAGGCCAAGATATACTTACGCAGGTACGAACGCATTTATATCCTAGTCATTTGTAATTTATCGTGTACACTCACTGCGAGTGTAGTTGCGTGTGTGGATTTATATGATAAACGAATGAATCAATTTCTGTAACTTAAGTGACGTAATGTAATAGATTCAGATATACTTTTTCCAATACCTGCTCCGGAAGTTGGATATTTCCAAAGCCTGTGGAATGTGGGTATACTGCTCTGTTTCCGAACAGTGAGGTCAAACAAGGTTGGCACATGCGCACAACTTAAGTGCTATATTTCACACACTGGGGTAGTGGTCGCCTAACTTTTAAGCCACTAAGCAATCATAATACTCGTAAATTTTACTGTGAGCTACCAAAAGAAATCAGGACAAAACAAATTTTTTCTTTCTATACCACACATTTATTTATTACCTATAAACATACATTTCTAGTATATATTACATCCAATTGAATAAAATTGTTTATATTGTAAAGAATTTAATAAGAAGGGTGGGAAGAAAATTTTTTTTCATTCAACTACAATTAAGTTTGATGAGAAGGATGGCACTCTTTTTTGTCATCAACAATGTTTTCAATGTTAAGTGAGTAGATCATAGCTGCCATTCGAATGCAGTTGTCCAAATATTCATCGATCAATCTGTTTCTGTACAATCTGTTTTCGCGAGTCATCGGCCTGAGCTAAGCAGTACAACCTCAGGTTTGCCAACCTGGGCGTGACCGCGATCTATATAAAATTTCCCTGCGATCAAGACCATAATTTATCTAACCCCAATATTACGTACTGTATTGAAAGTTCTGTAGCTCGCATACTCGAAAACAAGCATAAATTGTCAACCAACACTTACAATTAGTTCACTTCGTCCCCTTGGAGCTGCACAAAATATTTACCCAGCTGGCTCCCTTTAGTAGGTTATGGTTACTTCATGGTCGCCTTGATTGATGCTGTATTCGCACGACCGTCTTGTTTACAGGTCTGAAAATGACCCTAACTTGTCGGTAGTAGGTGTGACACTCATTTTGAGGTCAAATTGGTAGTTTTATCAACGGTCACGCGGATTACCACCTATGCAGGGGTGTGATATTGTGTTATATTCATGAATTATATTATTTTACAATCGTTGCTGGAAAAATACACCAAAGATTAGAATTAACGACGGTTATTCAATGAAAAATATGCAAACGATTGTATGATCAAGTAGAATGCAAATTAGCTATTTTCGAACGATCTGCCCAAAAAATATCCAATTATTTACACAAATCAATCCGGGTTAAATGAATACAAGTAATGTTATTCAATAAAATTTGTTTATTTTTTTTTGATAATCATCATACATCATACATCATACATAGTATTAAGGTTCGAAACCAAATTTTGGATGTTCGGATGTTCGGATGTTCAGAGAGTGACGTCACCCAAAATTTTTTCTCACCTGACGTCATCGATCTATAGTAATCGTCGACGACGAAAATCAGCTAGCCAAATTCCTCAGTCCGGGAACAACCGCGCAGTAGAGAAGACGTATGAGAATCGCACTGGGCTGATTTCAAGTACCAGGTTCTCTACCTCCTGGATCCGGCGTTCCAGATCCGCTACGTGGTGAAACTCGACTTCCAGGACAAGCGCTCCGTGGTTTCGGTGCGCCAGGTCCCCTACTTGGTGAAACTCGACTTCCAGGACAAGCGCTCCGTAGTTTCTGCGCTCTAGGTACGTTACCTGGTGACTTTTGACCTTCAGGGCCAGAACTCCGTAGTTCCTCATAGTTCCTGCGCTCCAGGTGATTTACCTGACGAATTACGACCTCCAAGTCCTCTACCTGGTTAATTTCGACCTCCAGAACGAGTGCTTCGTAGTTCCTGCTCAGTGCAGTGGGCAGTGAAGGCGTGAAGTATCTCATTCATTTCGTATCAATTGGTAAAACACTGATAACGAGTAAGAAAGCGCAGCGAACACACAGCTAAAAAATGTTAAAAACACAGGTTCTCGTTTTCTGGCTGTAACTTTTGATTTGTTGCTCGCAGCGTATTCGGACTGCACCCAATCAATTTCTCTCGTAAAATTGCGTCGGTATAGTGCAACAAAGAATTTATTCTAGCATTTTTCAAAATGTCGAAAATTTTCGATAAAAATACAAAGCCTTTCCTCTTTGCTTATTTTTTGACCGTAAACTTGTTGCTGTTTAGTTGTTATTATTTAATTATTATAACTGTTTCCATTCGAATTAATATGTTCCAATCACTATTACTTGATTATTAGCGTTTCCGTTTTAGTTATTGTCATTACTTTGTCTTGAATATCCGATTTCATTTGTTGTTATATTAAAATAAAAATTACAATTAAATGATGAAAATGTTGCGTAAGGCATTTATACTTGAGTTTTCGCTACTGATGTTTTCCATTGGTGGAAATATTTCGATATGTAGAGCCGTGAACTGATTGATCGTCACGACCTGATTTTCACGAAACAAATAATCAATAATACCGATCTCGGAATCGCAGGAAATCTGTTGCGCGCAGAAGGTCTTGTTCAGAATTTGTTTGCCTTTCCGAATGAAATGTCTTTCGATAAGAAATTTAAAATTGTTTTATTCAGATAGGACGATCATTCATAAATGCCATAAGCTTCGGACGATGTGGTTTTTCATTGTGAATGAAAAATTGTAAAAGATTCCCCAGGAATAATAAAATAATATTTAGCTGCAAAGAATATGAACATCTCTCTCTCGTCGCCTAAAAATGTCGAAAGGTACGGGGAGACATGGGTCCCCTAAACCGATAAGCTATACGGCCCAGAGCGTCCTTTGTAACAGCTCTGAGTGTGTGTTAGATCCTTCGCGGAAGTTGCTTCCGAGATTTGTTGGATCATTCACTCGTGAACAAGTAAGCCGTGTGTTAACCTAGGGCCGATTTTGGCGTTGCGAGCATGGGGACGAGAGAGATGGAGGGAGAGAAACAGAGAATTAAAATTACTACCATCAGAGGAGGGTTCTTCTCTCAGAGATTCGGAATAAAATTCGGAGTCGTGATGACGCATGAAATGAAAATATTTATTCGATCCTGCGGAACCTTGATCCAAGAATACCACATTGTGGGTTACTTACCGTAGCGCTAAATAATATATAAGTAATAAATAACAAATAAATAAGTATAGATTTAATTTATACTGAAATCAAGGATTCTCGGGACATTGAGCATCATCAGTTGCGTGCGCACTCCTCCCCACTCCGCACTTGGCGATGGAAGGGGGGGTTTTCTGACCGTATAAACGATCGCGCTGGAGCGAGAGCGGCCTGTCTATAGAGAACTTCGGTACTAAATATCTCGTGACGATAAAGGGATTTAGAGACGAACCTTTTCTTGTTATACATATAACCCGTATAACCTCTTTCCTTAACCTGACCCGAACAAAACGTTTGGTCTCAGATTCGATTTGTATGACCCTTTTCTGACTAATTCGACCTCCAGGAACTCAGAAAAAGCATCGAAAAAAGGTCGGTATCAATAGCAGACAAATTACGAAGGAAATCTTTTAATAAAAATTATGTATTCACAAAAATTCTCAAGACTTTTTCGACCTTTACATATAAAAACTAGGGATTTTTTTTTTTTTATCCAAGATTAATACATCGAGTTGAAGAGCTAATATTTTACATATCATCACGTGTGATCACGTAAAATAATACAATGGCACAGCAAACAAATCGACTTTTGAATGCCAAATTATCCATATTGATTATAAATTTAATAACTGTAGTTCAAACTGATATGTTTGTATGCACTGGTTTTTGAATAAGAGTAAAAAGTATGAATTGAAAAGCGCGTGTGTGCAGCATGCGCATTGTTGCTATTCTACGTATAACACGGTTTCCTTTATAAACCGGATTTTACAGAGGCGAATCTAGGACTCATAATAACAAAACAGTGTTGGATGTGTAATACTTATTTTTTGGCATTCACACGGTTTTATACGATTCCGTAACGTATATCTAGGTATTGTATAATTGATTGATCAAATCCTGGATTAGAATAGAAACCTGTAATGGATTCTTTGGCTTCTGTTATAGCTCTGTAAATAAATCTTTAACTCATTTAATAAAAAGGCCCGCAAAGTACCAGTCACTACAAACTTTTCATTTCATCTATACTTCTTCATATTATAAATTTATTTCGATTTGTATGAACAGGAGTGTGATATATACTCAATGTACATGCCTACATTTGATGATGTACGTGACAATCCAGTTTGGTCACAATATTTTCTGTACACCAAGAAAGTATTATTGGCAATTTACAACTTTACTGTACTTGGTACAAGGATTCTGCACCTTTGGTGTTTTTTTTTTTTTTTATTTTTTTTTTGCGTGTTGGTGTGTGTGTGTGTGTGTGTGTGCGTGTGTGTGTGTGTGTGTGTAGGTGGGGGGTTATTAATATGTGCCACTAATCTACCTTTAATATGTTATACTTGCAGTAAATTTACAATTAGTTGGGAAAAAATCAAACATCCATCAATTTTGCCAGTGCAAGTTGCATTTTGACATTGGCTAGCATCGCGCTCTTGTATGCAGATGCGGTAACTTTGGTGGTAGGGATCACGTCGCTTAATGTCCCACGGATTGAGTAGTGCCTGCATCTAACATTAGAAGTACTATTGTCAAAGGATGCTGTTTCCTGATGACATTCCGTGATTACAGCGACAGACAAAGTCATAAGAAAAACTATTCAATCGGTGGACAGTTTGTGAATCCTTCCCACCAGAAAAAATTGAGCGGAGTTGCTGGACTTATATAAGGGACCGTGCACTAAATATTTTAGATGTAACTACAGCTGCCTATCTGCTGGTGAATCCTCATTAGCGTAGTTTCCCATAAGGAATCCTGGCTACAAGGAATGACGTTGAAGCTATGGTATGTTATATCTGTGACAAATTACAACAAATTGAATAATCACTCAAGTTATAGCTCAGGCTCATTATCTTGCATACAAAGTCTACAAATAATAGAATAGTAGCTTCTCGGTCAAAAACGAACGAATAATAAAATCGTCATAACATTGTCTATCAATAATCTTCATATCAACGTGAGTTGTGTGGAATGTGTTCTCAATAAATCTCACTTTTTCAATACCTCGAAACGGTTTAAGCGACATTGTATTTGCATGTTTCAGAAAAATACGATTTTTCGGTAAATTCTCCTTTTTATGTTTTTTTTTAGCTATTTTTATGTTTCCTACATTCACTTAAATTCTGTGAATCTGTAAGACTTGCCACATTTCTTATTTAATGATGTAATGCATAGATTGTCGATCAAGAAGCTATTTTTGCCCCCAATGGCTGCGGTCTTGCAGTTCGATCCATCCTTCTCTGTTGCTGTTCAAGCATTCTTTGTTGTCTCTCTTTCCGTTTCTGTTCTCTTAATGCTTCAGTCGGGTCTCCTAATTCTTTTACTGTCTCTTTTTCCCAACCAGCAGTATTATCCTCCCATTCTCCAAGTTCATTCTGGGGATTGTTGTATGTTTTTACCAATTGAAACAATTAATCAGGCTATAACCTAAGGCTAACGATTACTTGGGTACTTCTTTGATTGACTAGAAGATGCGAACTAAGGTAAAAACTTCAGAAATTAAAGTATCAATATTTTATGAACTATTTTGCTATGTTTAAAAACATTGTTCCGTGTGTATTCAAATTTTATATAAACTTATGGGTTTCTAAACAACAATCTATGTTGCACATAAGTACTACTTGTCATTGTCACAATTTTCTATCGA
This sequence comes from Neodiprion fabricii, assembly GCF_021155785.1. Lineage (NCBI taxonomy): Eukaryota > Metazoa > Arthropoda > Insecta > Hymenoptera > Diprionidae > Neodiprion > Neodiprion fabricii. Next base: position 11,454,700 of record NC_060239.1, read on the forward strand.
TAAAAGAATCTCATTTTAGGTTATTGTTACAGAAAAAAACATCGTAGAGTTATAAAGAATGACAAAGACATATCAATTCATCACTCTTACTTTCTTAAGGTAGTTTGAGTGTGGTGTTACATGACCAATTCATTGGCTTTTACAAGAATCAATCTTATTCTTTTCACGAACATTGATTCGATTTGAAATTTTTTGTGACATGATCATTTCAATGTTAGGAACTGCGCTTTGGTCAGCGAAGACCGATAAACTGTCATAACAATTATTAATGAAGTAAGTAGCAAAACATAACTTCAAAGCCTGTCTCACGGCTAAATAAATAGATAAAAAATCGGTACAACGTTCATTCAGTGCTAGCTGACTGGAGCCCACTTTCCAACAATAGCACAGTCATATTACGAGAAATTTGGAATCGATTTAAAGTTTTAAGAGAGAATGTGATAGATTCTTGTAAAACCTCTTTAATCGACACCACGCTCAAAAGACCTTACCTCCTTCTATTTTTGTTAAATACTACACATTGGCAATATCTCAAAAGCATGTCTCTAATGGCATTAGATTTTTGATTGGTGGTTGATAAGTGTTTGTAATAGGAAACCTAATTTTTAAAACAGAGTTAGAAGAATGGATAATCGGAATATTAATACTTTAGACGATTTCCTAATTTCGTTTTCTCATGTTCCAAAATCTCATCTAACAGAAATAAGTCTAATGTGTGAACTGGAAAGGAATCCCAATCGAAATTTAGAGATCTTATCAAATTGCATTTACTGTAATCGCTTTACGGGTTTCGTAATTACTAATGTAGCTATAATCACTCCTGTAACTTAAACTTTCAATGAAAACCAACTGTCTCAATGTTTGTGTATAGCCTGAGAAATATTTATTGAATACCTACAAGTTATACGGCTTGTGAAAGTCAAAACTACCTACCCTCTTAGATTGTGGAAAATCCTCAAAGATCCAAAGTTGTGCTCTATTCTACAGCTTTTATCAGCCAGTATTAAATTACTGTGACAATTGTAACTAAGATACTTACAGTGGGTACAGGATCAGCTATGACTGCAAATCTGGAAGTATTCCAGTTTTTTTCTTCCTTTGGCTTATTCTTAATAAGAATTTTTGTTTGTCTTGTTATTTTTGGTGTCATGTCCTAAAAAAGTTTCAATGCATATGGTCACAGCAGTACTAATATAATGTAAAATTTGGTAAGAACTATTTGTCATTGAGTTTTATGATTTGTTTTCAATTAATACCTCAAAGAAATCTGGTTGTGCTTCATCATTGGGGGATTCTGGTGGCTTGGACACTTGTTGTCTATACTGTTCAATTTTTGCCTGAATAATGTTTTCTGGTTTGTCTGGTACAACAACAATGGGATTATCTCCCCATTGCGTCCACTGTTCCAATTCCTGTAGACAACATTTCAAATCGTTATTTGTACATCATGGCGATTTATTTTTCCACTACGTCTTACAAGTATCCAACTGTATTACAAGTTTACTTCTGTGTTTTAAAAGAAGAGCATAAAGCAGCGGCTACGCAGCAAACAAAATGAAAACAAATCACTGTTTATAAAATAGAAGCAAAAGAATAGATGAATGTCTTTGCTTTGAGTCTGATTTATACCATGTGATTATTGACGTTGTTGGGTATGACCCCAACGGCTGAAAGTGGTATGGATTCACAGGAAGATCTCCTACGTTTTCGAAAACAGCACATTGCTCGCCTGAAGACTCCAAAGATAATGAGGAACAGTGCCTTAATTCTATTCATCACATATTGAAGAGCCATCACACTAGGTTTGCCTAGGATTAGAGCTAAGCTCTAACCTAGATGTAGATTTGTGTTTAACAATATGCACAGCTCAACTAGCTACAAAAGTTAGATTGTTTTAAAAACTGCTGTGTCGTGGCAAGGTGCATGTTTCATTTGTCTCTATATCCCAGTGAATAAGGATCTGATTGTACATAAGCGTGTTAATTTCATACCGCGAATTTTCGGTGGCGACTTTCAGTCTTTAGAGAATCCTAACCAATAGTTTGTATCACGCATATCACGTATATTTAACCTAACCAAAAAGTTCAGGTCGTCATATCATCTGATTACGTGAAGTTTACTTGTTTAACGGGCTTACTTATATTTATTGTTATAATAATTTATTTATAATTGTTATAATGATTTTTAGGAATTCTGCGAAATAACAGTCGGCAAGTATTACAATCTATGTATACACCGAATACATACATATATATATATCGGTAGATGTATGCTTATAAGATATAATATATAAATGAATGTATATCATATAATATAGATAGAAATTCGTATACGTAGTATATTGTACAGGCACTTCACTGATAGTCTCTCAGGGTGCGTTCCGATCGCGGTCTTGTTACAGTGGGCCTAGGAACCGTGTGGGACACGCGTGTGCCATGCGTGTGCACCGTATGATTGGCTTCGCCAATTTCAGGAAAAACGATCCCGCGAATTTCGAATTATTAGGCAACTTACATACGTTGACTGAAAAATCGTTGACTGAAGAATATAAAGACGGTTGCCCTAATGGGCTTTGGTGTGACAAGCGAAATTTGTCGTGCGCTTGCGCCCCTGAGATGTTCCAACAATAGAGTTAAGAACTTATTGCAGAACATCAGAGAGTTACCAATTTCGACATAATACTGGCTGCATTCTCCTTCCGAGTAACACAGTTCTCGCAATAATATGCGCAATGGTATTTGTCGCTCTTCAGGTTAGTCATGATTTTCATCGAATTTAGGCTTCTTGAACTGATCGTAAAATCAGAGAAGCTGTGTATGTAAAATTCATTCCATGGTTATGTAACGTGAAAATCAAGCACATTTGTAAGCACGAGAAAACCTAATCAGCCCTGCCTATGACACTTGAGACGCAATATTAATTATGCATAATATTAGACTTATACTTGTCTGTTGCATGTACAGGCCATATCTAGGAGAAGAGAGTCGACTCTCGGCTACACAAAATTGGCCGTGCAGGGGGAACCTATGGATAAAAAATATTGTCTCTAATAGTGAATGTAGCTAATACAGCTTTAACCGTATATTGATTATGTTAATGACCTATTGTGACAAGATCGGAATTAGATAAGCTCTCTAAATACTCTTTTCTAGTCTATTAATTTATATCATGTATATGTAAATGTATATTTCTTTAGTTTATACAATCACTGCGCTAGGATTACCCTTGCCACGTTTTATGGTGTGCTTGTGTAATTTGTATATTATTAACCTTACGTTTTACTCTATTTACGACAAGTTGTGAGTGTTTCTGATTTCTTGGCAATCATTTATCTACATGTATGTGTATATATGTATATGTATACTTATGCATGTGTATATACATATATACACATGTTTAAAACTAGATTTTTACAATAAACACAGAGGTTTAAGTATTTTCACATACGGATTTCTGTGTATAGGTATACTTGAACTAAAATATCCTTATCTCTAATACGGAGTTCTTCGTAATTCGCATTTGTTCATGTAACCCAATGTCCTACATACGATGACAAGAATCGAGATCCAACTTAACTGAGTCTCAAAGCCCTGTTGACATAAGAGCAGCTATTTGATAGAAATTATAGTTTATAGTTTACACAGCCGTTTGCATAATATTTCATTATAAATACATATGTTTCAATGTACTTAGGAATAATTTATCAAATATACAGAGGTCATGTGCAAATAATAAATGAATTCGACCGCAGTTTGATGTATTCATTAGAGCTTTAACACTAAATTTGAGCTTTGTTACTTCTTTTATTTTATTATGGATAATCCAAAACATTTCCGACTGTTCGTGCTGTGGAAGCATGTGGATTGAACCAAATGTAGCAAAAGATTAGAAACAATGTATGTAGAGTACGGGTATTTTTCTAATAATGCAAACACGTGCCGCTAGCTTAGTTTTGACATATCTAGAATACTACGCCTTGCGAATTAGCTTTCCAGACAGAGATGAATGATGAATTTTAAGGACTGCATTATCGTTGTTGAATACTCTATGCCTCATGGGAAAAGAAAATCTGTAACGATAAAATTGATGCACCGGATCATCGTCGACTTTAAATTTTGAAATGTCCTACCATTTCCGAACACCTCCAACCATCCTATTTACCTATATTACTAGATCAGCTATGATATGAAAAGAGAAGAATTATTCATTTCGAAATGGGATTCTATTCGACACACGCACGATTTATTCCATAACATTGATATTCCGATGTATTCCATAACATTATTATACATAAATATTCCAACAACTTTTCATTTGCTCTCTCGATCTTGGATTTTCGTAGGCATAGAATCGAAACGCTGTTTTAGCTAGTCGCAAGTGAAGTATCTACGTTGGATAGAGAAGCTGAATAGTTTTTCGAAAAGTGTTCGGATGGAAAAAAATTCAGAGTAACTGTAATACATCACGGATGCGCCAATTTTGATTGAGATGAAATGGATTCTCTGTACATGAGACAGTATTTAACGCAGCGTAGTGATTTAAAGACCTAAGAAGGTGTTAGGAAGAGAAGGAACGAGGCTTCTTAACACTTCGAGTGTATTTTAACACACATTTGAAAGGTACGAGCAAAATTTTTCATCATCCAACTGTCGCAGAACGGCAGTGTTATCAGCTGACTCGTTAACTGAAGGATATATCTTCAGCCAACGGCTGACCATCGAAGGGCCTGGCCGCTTGAGTCTGGAACCGGCAGGAGAGATAAAGTGCGTATTTCTTGTATGAAATGTGAAAACTAAAATCATTGTACGAGTACATCATATCATATCATCATACATCATACATCGTACATCGTACATCATACATCATACATCATCATACCTAGTATTACAGTTCAAAACCAAAGTTTGAATTTTCGGGTGTTCGGAGAGTGACGTCAGCAATCTAAAATCGGCTAGCCAAGTTCCTCAGTCCGGTAACAACCGCGCAGTAGAGCGGACGGTTGAGAGTCGCGCTCCGCAGTTTCGAGTACCGGGTTCTCAACCTCTCGGATCCCGCGCTTCGGGTCAGCTACGTATTTCGAGTACCGGGTTCTCAACCTCCCGGATCCCGCGCTTCGGGTCCGCTACGCGGTGAAACTCGACTTCCAGGATAAGCGCTCCGTGGTTCCTGGTTCACGTTTACAATAAATTATTTCAATTCGTTTTTTGCGCAAGCCGAAATTCAGTAGCTGTCAGTCCGCTAATAAAATTTCTCGACTTCCGGGATGAGCGCTCCGTGGTTCCTGGTTCACGTTTACAATAAATTATTTCAATTCGGTTTTCGCGCAAGCCGAAATTCAGTAGCTGTCAGTCCGCTAATAAAATTTCTCGACTTCCAGGATAAGCGCTCCGTGGTTCCTGGTTCACGTTTACAATAAATTATTTCAATTCGGTTTTCGCGCAAGCCGAAATTCAGTAGCTGTCAGTCCGCTAATAAAATTTCTCGACTTCCAGGATAAGCGCTCCGTGGTTCCTGGTTCACGTTTACAATAAATTATTTCAGTTCGTTTTTCGCGCAACCCCAAATTCAGTAGCTGTCAGTCTGCTGATAAAATTTCTCGACTTCCAGGATAAGCGCTCCGTGGTTCCTGGTTCACGTTTACAATAAATTATTTCAATTCGTTTTTTGCGCAAGCCGAAATTCAGTAGCTGTCAGTCCGCTAATAAAATTTCTCGACTTCCGGGATGAGCGCTCCGTGGTTCCTGGTTCACGTTTACAATAAATTATTTCAATTCGGTTTTCGCGCAAGCCGAAATTCAGTAGCTGTCAGTCCGCTAATAAAATTTCTCGACTTCCGGGATGAGCGCTCCGTGGTTCCTGGTTCACGTTTACAATAAATTATTTCAATTCGGTTTTCGCGCAAGCCGAAATTCAGTAGCTGTCAGTCCGCTAATAAAATTTCTCGACTTCCAGGATAAGCGCTCCGTGGTTCCTGGTTCACGTTTACAATAAATTATTTCAATTCGGTTTTCGCGCAAGCCGAAATTCAGTAGCTGTCAGTCGGCTAATAAAATTTCTCGACTTCCAGGATAAGCGCTCCGTGGTTCCTGGTTCACGTTTACAATAAATTATTTCAATTCGTTTTTCGCGCAAGCCGAAATTCAGTAGCTGTCAGTCCGTTAATAAAATTTCTCGACTTCCGGGATAAGCGCTCCGTGGTTCCTGGTTCACGTTTACAATAAATTATTTCAATTCGTTTTTTGCGCAAGCCGAAATTCAGTAGCTGTCAGTCCGCTAATAAAATTTCTCGACTTCCGGGATGAGCGCTCCGTGGTTCCTGGTTCACGTTTACAATAAATTATTTCAATTCGGTTTTCGCGCAAGCCGAAATTCAGTAGCTGTCAGTCCGCTAATAAAATTTCTCGACTTCCAGGATAAGCGCTCCGTGGTTCCTGGTTCACGTTTACAATAAATTATTTCAGTTCGTTTTTCGCGCAACCCCAAATTCAGTAGCTGTCAGTCTGCTGATAAAATTTCTCGACTTCCAGGATAAGCGCTCCGTGGTTCCTGGTTCACGTTTACAATAAATTATTTCAATTCGTTTTTTGCGCAAGCCGAAATTCAGTAGCTGTCAGTCCGCTAATAAAATTTCTCGACTTCCGGGATGAGCGCTCCGTGGTTCCTGGTTCACGTTTACAATAAATTATTTCAATTCGGTTTTCGCGCAAGCCGAAATTCAGTAGCTGTCAGTCCGCTAATAAAATTTCTCGACTTCCAGGATAAGCGCTCCGTGGTTCCTGGTTCACGTTTACAATAAATTATTTCAATTCGTTTTTCGCGCAACCCCAAATTCAGTAGCTGTCAGTCTGCTGATAAAATTTCTCGACTTCCAGGATAAGCGCTCCGTGGTTCCTGGTTCACGTTTACAATAAATTATTTCAATTCGGTTTTCGCGCAAGCCGAAATTCAGTAGCTGTCAGTCCGCTAATAAAATTTCTCGACTTCCGGGATGAGCGCTCCGTGGTTCCTGGTTCACGTTTACAATAAATTATTTCAATTCGTTTTTCGCGCAAGCCGAAATTCAGTAGCTGTCAGTCCGCTAATAAAATTTCTCGACTTCCAGGATAAGCGCTCCGTGGTTCCTGGTTCACGTTTACAATAAATTATTTCAATTCGGTTTTCGCGCAAGCCGAAATTCAGTAGCTGTCAGTCGGCTAATAAAATTTCTCGACTTCCAGGATAAGCGCTCCGTGGTTCCTGGTTCACGTTTACAATAAATTATTTCAATTCGTTTTTCGCGCAAGCCGAAATTCAGTAGCTGTCAGTCCGTTAATAAAATTTCTCGACTTCCGGGATAAGCGCTCCGTGGTTCCTGGTTCACGTTTACAATAAATTATTTCAATTCGTTTTTCGCGCAACCCCAAATTCAGTAGCTGTCAGTCCGCTAATAAAATTTCTCGACTTCCGGGATAAGCGCTCCGTGGTTCCTGGTTCACGTTTACAATAAATTATTTCAATTCGTTTTTCGCGCAACCCCAAATTCAGTAGCTGTCAGTCCGCTAATAAAATTTCTCGACTTCCGGGATAAGCGCTCCGTGGTTCCTGGTTCACGTTTACAATAAATTATTTCAATTCGTTTTCCGCGCAACCTCAGATTCAGTAGCTGTCAGTCCGCTGATAAAATTTCTCGACTTCCGGGATAAGCGCTCCGTGGTTCCTGGTTCACGTTTACAATAAATTATTTCAATTCGTTTTTCGCGCAACCTCAGATTCAGTAGCTGTCAGTACGCTAGTAAAATTTCTATAACTTTATAATCTTCTTCTAATCTTTTTGATAAAATATGTCGATAAAGAAATTATATTAAACCTCACACATTATCTTTGATTTCTTCTCATGCTGAAAATATTTATTAGTATTCGAGGTATAACTCGTGGTGGTTGGCGGAGGTCGTTGGGGGTGGTTAGGGGTGGTTGCGGGTAATCAAGGTGATTCCGGAGGAGGGGACGAGGATTTGTACTCGGTGAGTTTAACGTTTTTATAATATTCGATGACAATTGTAATTATATTTCATCTAATCTTTTCCAAACTTGTCATCTTTACAATAAATTATTTCAATTCATTCTTCGCGCAAGCACAAATTCAGTAGCTATAAATGCGCTAGTGAAATTTGTTCTACTAACAATTCATTAAATAAATATATTAATTCTTACACAACATTTCTGATGTGTTCCCATACTGAAAATCTTTATTATTATTGCAGGTATACCCGTGGTGGTTATCGGTGGTTGTTGGAGGTGATTGGCGGTGGTTGAAGGTGTTCGGAGGAGGAGGTCGAGGAAGACAAGGAGATGAAGGTGGACGAGGATTTGTGCTCGGTGAGTAAAACACTTTTATCATATTTGATGGCAATTATAATTATATTTCATCTAAAATATTTCAAACTAGTCATGGTTACATAAAATTATTTCAATTCATTTTTCGCGCAAGCACATATTCAGTAGCTATGAATAAGCTAATACAATTTATTATATTATTAATTGATTAATAAAATTCTTATAATATTTAGCGGCAATTGTAATTACATTTCATCTGAAATATTACAAACTTGTCACGTTCACAATAAATTATTTCAATTAATTTCTCGTGCAAGCACATATTCAGTAGCTTTGAATAAGCTTATACAATTCATTATATTATCAATTAATTAATTAATATTTTTATAATATTTAATGGCAATTGTACTTATATTTCATCTGAAATATTACAGACTTGTCACGTTTACAATAAATTATTTCAATACATTTCTCGTGCAAGCACATATTCAGTAGCCATGAATAATCTTATACAATTGATTATATTAATCATTAATTAATTGATTATATTAATCTTTATACAATATTTTTGATGTGTTCTCATACTAAAAATATTTATTACTATTCCAGGTATAACCCGAGGTGGTTGACGGTGGTTGGAGGTGGTCGGAGGTGGACAAGGAGGAGGACGAGGACCAGGAGGAGGACGAGGTGGACGAGGAGGCGGCGGGGTGGGTCGTGGGAGAGGAGCGGCGGGGAGGGGGCGGGAAGGGGGAGGAAAAGGGAGGGGTGAGGAGGGAAGGGGGAAGGGAAGGGAAGGGAGGAAGGGAAGGGAGGGCGGGAAGGCGGGAGGGCGGGAGGGCGGGAGGGAGGGAGGGAGGGAAGGTGGGCGGGAGGGAGGGAGGGAGGGAGAGGAGTGGAGGCCGGATGTCAGTGCGAGCCCATTAAAGTTAATAGAGCATACCACGCGCCCCCCCCCCCCCCGTCTCCGTCCCCGTCCCCTTCCCGCCCTCCCGCCCACCCTCCCTCCCGCCCTCCCGCCCTCCCTTCCGCCCTCCCGCCCTCCCACCCACCCTCGCGCCCTCCCTTCCCTTCCTCCCTTCCCCCTTCCCGCCCCGCCCCTTCCCTTTTCCTCCCCCTTCCCGCCCCCTCCCCACCGCTCCTCTCCCACGACCCACCCCGCCGCCTCCTCGTCCACCTCGTCCTCCTCCTGGTCCTCGTCCTCCTCCTGGTCCACCTCCGACCACCTCCAACCACCGCCAACCACCTCGGGTTATACCTGGAATAGTAATAAATATTTTCAGTATGAGAACACATCAAAAATATTGTATAAAGATTAATATAATCAATTAATTAATGATTAATATAATCAATTGTATAAGATTATTCATAGCTACTGAATATGTGCTTGCACGAGAAATGTATTGAAATAATTTATTGTAAACGTGACAAGTTTGTAATATTTCAGATGAAATATAAGTACAATTGCCATCAAATATTATAAGAATATTAATTAGTTAATGAATAATATAATAAATTGTATAAGCTTATTCAAAGCTACTGAATATGTGCTTGCACGAGAAATTAATTGAAATAATTTATTGTAAACGTGACAAGTTTGTAACATTTCAGATGAAATGTAATTACAATTGCAGCTAAATATTATTAGAATTTTATTAATTAATTAATAATATTATAGATTGTATAAGCTTATTCATAGCTACTGAATATGTGCTTGCGCGAAAAATGAATTGAAATAATTTTATGTAACTATGACTAGTTTGAAATATTTTAGATAAAATATAATTACAATTGCCATCAAATATTATAGAATTGTTTTACTCACCGAGCACAAATCCTCGTCCACCTTCATCTCCTTGTCTTCCTCGACCTCCTCCTCCGAACACCTTCAACCACCGCCAATCACCTCCAACAACCACCGATAACCACCACGGGTATACCTGCAATAATAATAAAGATTTTCAGTATGGGAACACATCAGAAATGTTGTGTAAGAATTAATATAATTATTTAATGAATTGATAGTAGAACAAATTTCACTAGCGCATTTATAGCTACTGAATTTGTGCTTGCGCGAAGAATGAATTGAAATAATTTATTGTAAAGATGACAAGTTTGGAAAAGATTAGATGAAATATAATTACAATTGTCATCGAATATTATAAAAACGTTAAACTCACCGAGTACAAATCCTCGTCCCCTCCTCCGGAATCACCTTGATTACCCGCAACCACCCCTAACCACCCCCTACGACCACCGCCAACCACCGCGAGTTATACCTCGAATACTAATAAATATTTTCAGCATGAGAACAAATCAAAGATAATGTGTAAGGTTTAATATAATTTCTTTATCGACATATTTTATCAAAAAGATTATAAGAAGATTATGAAGTTATAGAAATTTTATTAGCGTACTGACAGCTACTGAATTTCGGCTTGAACGAAAAACGAATTAAAATAATTTATTGTAAACGTGAACCAGGAACCACGGAGAGCTTATCCTGGAAGTCGAGAAATTTTATTAGCGGACTGACAGCTACTGAATTTCGGCTTGCGCGAAAAACGAATTGAAATAATTTATTGTAAACGTGAACCAGGAACCACGGAGCGCTTATCCCGGAAGTCGAGAAATTTTATTAGCGGACTGACAGCTACTGAATTTGGGGTTGCGCGAAAAACGAATTGAAATAATTTATTGTAAACGTGAACCAGGAACCACGGAGCGCTTATCCTGGAAGTCGAGAAATTTTATTAGCGGACTGACAGCTACTGAATTTCGGCTTGCGCGAAAAACGAATTGAAATAATTTATTGTAAACGTGAACCAGGAACCACGGAGCGCTTATCCTGGAAGTCGAGAAATTTTATTAACGGACTGACAGCTACTGAATTTCGGCTTGCGCGAAAACCGAATTGAAATAATTTATTGTAAACGTGAACCAGGAACCACGGAGCGCTTATCCCGGAAGTCGAGAAATTTTATTAGCGGACTGACAGCTACTGAATTTGGGGTTGCGCGAAAAACGAATTGAAATAATTTATTGTAAACGTGAACCAGGAACCACGGAGCGCTCATCCCGGAAGTCGAGAAATTTTATTAGCGGACTGACAGCTACTGAATTTCGGCTTGCGCGAAAACCGAATTGCAATAATTTATTGTAAACGTGAACCAGGAACCACGGAGCGCTTATCCTGGAAGTCGAGAAATTTTATTAGCGGACTGACAGCTACTGAATCTGAGGTTGCGCGGAAAACGAATTGAAATAATTTATTGTGAACGTGAACCAGGAACCACGGAGCGCTTATCCCGGAAGTCGAGAAATTTTATTAGCGGACTGACAGCTACTGAATTTGGGGTTGCGCGAAAAACGAATTGAAATAATTTATTGTAAACGTGAACCAGGAACCACGGAGGGCTTATCCTGGAAGTCGAGACATTTTATTAGCGGACTGACAGCTACTGAATTTCGGCTTGCGCGAAAACCGAATTGAAATAATTTATTGTAAACGTGAACCAGGAACCACGGAGCGCTCATCCCGGAAGTCGAGAAATTTTATTAGCGGACTGACAGCTACTGAATTTCGGCTTGCGCGAAAACCGAATTGAAATAATTTATTGTAAACGTGAACCAGGAACCACGGAGCGCTTATCCTGGAAGTCGAGAAATTTTATTAGCGGACTGACAGCTACTGAATTTCGGCTTGCGCGAAAAACGAATTGAAATAATTTATTGTAAACGTGAACCAGGAACCACGGAGCGCTCATCCCGGAAGTCGAGAAATTTTATTAGCGGACTGACAGCTACTGAATTTCGGCTTGCGCGAAAACCGAATTGAAATAATTTATTGTAAACGTGAACCAGGAACCACGGAGCGCTTATCCTGGAAGTCGAGAAATTTTATCAGCAGACTGACAGCTACTGAATTTGGGGTTGCGCGAAAAACGAATTGAAATAATTTATTGTAAACGTGAACCAGGAACCACGGAGCGCTTATCCTGGAAGTCGAGAAATTTTATTAGCGGACTGACAGCTACTGAATTTCGGCTTGCGCGAAAACCGAATTGAAATAATTTATTGTAAACGTGAACCAGGAACCACGGAGCGCTCATCCCGGAAGTCGAGAAATTTTATTAGCGGACTGACAGCTACTGAATTTCGGCTTGCGCAAAAAACGAATTGAAATAATTTATTGTAAACGTGAACCAGGAACCACGGAGCGCTTATCCTGGAAGTCGAGAAATTTTATCAGCAGACTGACAGCTACTGAATTTGGGGTTGCGCGAAAAACGAACTGAAATAATTTATTGTAAACGTGAACCAGGAACCACGGAGCGCTTATCCTGGAAGTCGAGAAATTTTATTAGCGGACTGACAGCTACTGAATTTCGGCTTGCGCGAAAACCGAATTGAAATAATTTATTGTAAACGTGAACCAGGAACCACGGAGCGCTTATCCTGGAAGTCGAGAAATTTTATTAGCGGACTGACAGCTACTGAATTTCGGCTTGCGCGAAAACCGAATTGAAATAATTTATTGTAAACGTGAACCAGGAACCACGGAGCGCTCATCCCGGAAGTCGAGAAATTTTATTAGCGGACTGACAGCTACTGAATTTCGGCTTGCGCAAAAAACGAATTGAAATAATTTATTGTAAACGTGAACCAGGAACCACGGAGCGCTTATCCTGGAAGTCGAGTTTCACCGCGTAGCGGACCCGAAGCGCGGGATCCGGGAGGTTGAGAACCCGGTACTCGAAACTGCGGAGCGCGACTCTCAACCGTCCGCTCTACTGCGCGGTTGTTACCGGACTGAGGAACTTGGCTAGCCGATTTTAGATTGCTGACGTCACTCTCCGAACACCCGAAAATTCAAACTTTGGTTTTGAACTGTAATACTAGGTATGATGATGTATGATGTATGATGTACGATGTACGATGTATGATGTATGATGATATGATATGATGTACTCGTACAATGATTTTAGTTTTCACATTTCATACAAGAAATACGCACTTTATCTCTCCTGCCGGTTCCAGACTCAAGCGGCCAGGCCCTTCGATGGTCAGCCGTTGGCTGAAGATATATCCTTCAGTTAACGAGTCAGCTGATAACACTGCCGTTCTGCGACAGTTGGATGATGAAAAATTTTGCTCGTACCTTTCAAATGTGTGTTAAAATACACTCGAAGTGTCAAGAAGCCTCGTTCCTTCTCTTCCTAACACCTTCTTAGGTCTTTAAATCACTACGCTGCGTTAAATACTGTCTCATGTACAGAGAATCCATTTCATCTCAATCAAAATTGGCGCATCCGTGATGTATTACAGTTACTCTGAATTTTTTTCCATCCGAACACTTTTCGAAAAACTATTCAGCTTCTCTATCCAACGTAGATACTTCACTTGCGACTAGCTAAAACAGCGTTTCGATTCTATGCCTACGAAAATCCAAGATCGAGAGAGCAAATGAAAAGTTGTTGGAATATTTATGTATAATAATGTTATGGAATACATCGGAATATCAATGTTATGGAATAAATCGTGCGTGTGTCGAATAGAATCCCATTTCGAAATGAATAATTCTTCTCTTTTCATATCATAGCTGATCTAGTAATATAGGTAAATAGGATGGTTGGAGGTGTTCGGAAATGGTAGGACATTTCAAAATTTAAAGTCGACGATGATCCGGTGCATCAATTTTATCGTTACAGATTTTCTTTTCCCATGAGGCATAGAGTATTCAACAACGATAATGCAGTCCTTAAAATTCATCATTCATCTCTGTCTGGAAAGCTAATTCGCAAGGCGTAGTATTCTAGATATGTCAAAACTAAGCTAGCGGCACGTGTTTGCATTATTAGAAAAATACCCGTACTCTACATACATTGTTTCTAATCTTTTGCTACATTTGGTTCAATCCACATGCTTCCACAGCACGAACAGTCGGAAATGTTTTGGATTATCCATAATAAAATAAAAGAAGTAACAAAGCTCAAATTTAGTGTTAAAGCTCTAATGAATACATCAAACTGCGGTCGAATTCATTTATTATTTGCACATGACCTCTGTATATTTGATAAATTATTCCTAAGTACATTGAAACATATGTATTTATAATGAAATATTATGCAAACGGCTGTGTAAACTATAAACTATAATTTCTATCAAATAGCTGCTCTTATGTCAACAGGGCTTTGAGACTCAGTTAAGTTGGATCTCGATTCTTGTCATCGTATGTAGGACATTGGGTTACATGAACAAATGCGAATTACGAAGAACTCCGTATTAGAGATAAGGATATTTTAGTTCAAGTATACCTATACACAGAAATCCGTATGTGAAAATACTTAAACCTCTGTGTTTATTGTAAAAATCTAGTTTTAAACATGTGTATATATGTATATACACATGCATAAGTATACATATACATATATACACATACATGTAGATAAATGATTGCCAAGAAATCAGAAACACTCACAACTTGTCGTAAATAGAGTAAAACGTAAGGTTAATAATATACAAATTACACAAGCACACCATAAAACGTGGCAAGGGTAATCCTAGCGCAGTGATTGTATAAACTAAAGAAATATACATTTACATATACATGATATAAATTAATAGACTAGAAAAGAGTATTTAGAGAGCTTATCTAATTCCGATCTTGTCACAATAGGTCATTAACATAATCAATATACGGTTAAAGCTGTATTAGCTACATTCACTATTAGAGACAATATTTTTTATCCATAGGTTCCCCCTGCACGGCCAATTTTGTGTAGCCGAGAGTCGACTCTCTTCTCCTAGATATGGCCTGTACATGCAACAGACAAGTATAAGTCTAATATTATGCATAATTAATATTGCGTCTCAAGTGTCATAGGCAGGGCTGATTAGGTTTTCTCGTGCTTACAAATGTGCTTGATTTTCACGTTACATAATCATGGAATGAATTTTACATACACAGCTTCTCTGATTTTACGATCAGTTCAAGAAGCCTAAATTCGATGAAAATCATGACTAACCTGAAGAGCGACAAATATCGCGGCAAATAAAGCGATTGATGCAACGCAAATAGCAACTGCAAACGCAGTGGCTGCTGTTACAGCTAATGATGCAGAATCCTCGGTTTCTTATAGTTACAAAGATGCTTAAATTAATTAAAGTCTTAAATTAATCCTATACTTACAAAGATGCTGCAACTACTAACTGGGACCCTAACAAGTTGTTGAAGTAAAACTGAGGTGAATAATTTGACTACAGAAACGAAATGAACATATGAAAGTTTACCTTCGGAAAAATAAAGTCCAGGCTGACAACCGATGTACTGAGTTTCACCAGTGCCATTGCAAGTTTCACAGGATACATGACAGGCTTCGCAGTTATAATCCATCGTTTCGTACGTGTTTTTAGGACAGGCAGCGTAGCACGTGTTTTCGTGCAAGACTAAGTGGTGTTTGCACGCAGTGCAATGATCCAAACGATTTTGGCAGCTAGCGCAGTTTGCCTCGTATGGTATGCACGTCCCGTTTTCTAAATCTGAGTTTCGGTATTGTGTTTTAATGACAATTATGCTGATCTCGCGAAATTCCATTATAGTACGAATTTTTAATTAAAAATTTTAACGCTATGGAAAGTGTAAGTGCAAGGTTAAAGTTGAGCGTGCTAACGAGGTTTACCGGTTCGAGAATTTATGAAAGATTTAACCCAAAGTAAATGAAAAACTCGAGTAAACACTTTCCACGAGTTGACCGATTTTGATCCCTTTCAAACCTACTCTCTTAATATCCCTCGGGGCACTGTTGCAGGCAGACAGCAATGTCCGTGATCAGCAGATGAGCCGGAGTACAGGAAAGACAAGACCTACACCTGATCCTACTCCTGAGACTACCCCCACTCCTGATCCCACTCTCACTCCCACTCTTGATCCTGATCCTACTCCTTCTCCTACTTCTACTCCTAATTCTACTCCTACTTCTTCTTCTACTTTTATTAGGCCTCCGACTGCCACTTCTACAACTCCTGCTTCTACTTCTATTCCCACTCCAACTCCTAATCCTACTACTACCCACACTTCTACTTCCTTTTCTACACCTACTCCTGATCCTACTCCTACTACTACGACTACTTCTATTGCTACTTCAACTCATACTTTTTCTGTTCCTACTTCTACTTTTACTTTTACTCATTCTCCTACTCCTAATCATAATGCTTTCACCCCTACTCCTGATTTTACATTAACTCCTACTACTCCTACTTCTACTCCCATTCCGAATCCAACTACTACTTTTACTGCTATTCTCACTTTTACTCCTATTTTTACACCTACTTCTGACCCCACTTCCACTCTTATTCCTGATCCTATTCCTACTCTTATTCCTGCTCCAGATCCAACGCCTACTTCTACTCCTGATCCTACACCTGGTCTTACTCATGGTCCTACTTCTGATCCTACTTCAGATCCTACTTCTGATTTGACTCCTGATCCCACTCCTGATCCTAGTCCCGGTCCTGCTCCTGATCGTACTCCTGATCTTACTCCTGATCCCACTTCCACTTCTACTCTTGATCCTGATCCCACTCCTACTCCTGGTCCTACTCCTGATCCCACTTCAGTTCCTACTCCTGATCCAACTCTTACTCCTGATCCTATTTCTCCTATTGATTCTTCTCCCACTTCTGATCCTACTCCTGATTCTACTCCTGGTCCTACTCCTGGTACTACTCCTGATCCTACTTCTGATCCTACTCTGGATTTGACACCTGATCCCTTTCCTGATCCTACACCTGATCCTACTCCTGGAACTACTCCCACTCTCGATCCCACTTCCACTCCTACTCTTGATCCTCATCCCACTCCTACTTCTACTTCTACTCCTGATCCTACTCCTACTCCTGATCCTACTTCTCCTATTAATCCTTCTCCCACTTCTGATCCTACTCCTGATCCTACTCCTGGTCGTACTCCTGGTACTACTCCTGATCCTTCTTCTGATCCTACTCTGGATTTGACACCTGATCCCTTTCCTGATTCTACACCTGATCCCACTCCTGAAACTACTCCCACTCTCTATCCCACTTCCACTCCTACTCTTGATCCTCATCCCACTCCTACTCCTTCTCCTACTCCTGATCCTACTCCCACTCCATTAAATATTATAAAAGTGTTATACTCACAGTCCACAAATTATCGTCATCCTCGTCCTCCTCCCCCTCGTCCTCCGCGTCGTCCACTTCGATCACCCGCAACTACCGTTAACCACCTCCGACGACCACTGCCGACGACCTCCGGTTATACCTCGAATACTGATGAATATTTCAAGTATTAGAACTCATCAAAAATGTTGCGTAAGGATCAATATACTTTTTTCATTGCCACATTGTGCCAAGAAGTTCATGAGAAAATTATAAAAAATTATTTGAATTTTATTAACGCATTGATAGCCACTGAATTTGGGCTTGCGCGAAAAATGAATTGAAATAATTTATCGTAAATATGACAAGTTTGAAAAATCGTCATTAAATATCATAACAATGTTAAACTCACCGAGCACAAATCCTTGTCCTCCTCGTCCACCTCCTACCACCTCCAGCCACCGCCAACCACCTTTAGCGACCACCGATAACCACCTCGGGTTATACCTGGAATAGTAATAAATATTATCAGTATAAGAACACATCAAAAATATTGTTCAAGAATTAATATAATTAATTTATGAATCAACAATACGATAAATTTTATTACCGCATTCATAGCTACCGAATTTGTGCTTGCGCGCAAAATGAATTGAAATAAGATTTTGTAAACAGGACAAGTTTAAAAAATTTTAAATAAAATATAATGACAATTGTCACGAAATATTATAACAATGTCAAACTCACCGAGCACAAATCCTCGTCCTCCGAGTCCACGTTGTTCTCCTGGTCCACCTGCGACCACCTCCAGCCACCGCCTTCCACCTCCAGCGACCACCGCTAACCACCTCTGGTTATACCTTGAATAGTCATCAATATTTTTAGTATACGAACATATTAAAAATATCGTGTAAAGATTACCATAATTATTTAACTAAATAATAATATAATAAATTTCAATAGCGCATTTGTAGCTACTGAATTTGCTTTTCAGCGAAAAATGAATTGAAATAATTCATTGTAAAGACGACGAGTTTGAAAAATTTTAGATGAAATATAATTACAATTGCCGTTAAATAATATGAAAATGTTTCACTCACTGTTCACAAATCCTCGTCCTCCGAGTCCACGTTGTTCTCCTCGTCCACCTGCGACCACCTCCAGCCACCGCCAACCACCTTCAGCGACCACCGCTAACCACCTCGGGTTCTACCTGGAATAATAATAAATATTATTAGTATAAGAACACATCAAAAATATTGTGCAAGAATTAATATAATTAGTTAATGAATCAACAATACGATAAATTTCATTACCGCATTCATAGCTACCGAATTTGTGCTTGCGCGCAAAATGAATTGAAATAAGATTTTGTAAACAGGACAAGTTTAAAAAATTTTAAATAAAATATAATGACAATTGTCACGAAATATTATAACAATGTCAAACTCACCGAGCACAAATCCTCGTCCTCCGAGTCCACGATGTTCTCCTGGTCCACCTGCGACCACCTACAGCCACCGCCAACCACCTTCAGCGACCACCGCTAACCACCTCGGGTTCTACCTGGAATAATAATAAATATTATTAGTATAAGAACACATCAAAAATATTGTGCAAGAATTAATATAATTAGTTTATGAATCAACAATACGATAAATTTCATTACCGCATTCATAGCTTCCGAATTTGTGCTTGCGCGAAAAATGAATTGAAATAAGATTTTGTAAACAGGACAAGTTTAAAAAATTTTAAATAAAATGTAATGACAATTGTCATGAAATATTATAACACTGTCAAACTCACCGAGCACAAATCCTCGTCCTCCTCGTTTACCTTGTTCTCCTCGAATTTCTTGTCCTCCTCCTCGTCCACCTCGATCACCCGCAACCAGCCCTAACCACCTTCGACCAAGTTCAACCACCGCCAACCACCTCCGACGACCTCTAACGACCTCGGGTTATACCTCGAATACTAATAAATATTTCCAGTATTAGAACACATCAAAAATACTGTGTAAGGATTATTACAATTTTAGTATCGACCCATTCAACCAAGAAGATTATGAGAAAATTATAAAAGATTATAGAAATTTCATTAGCGCACTGACAGCTACTGAATTTGGGCTTGCGCAAAAAATGAATTGGAATAATTTATTGTAAACTGACACCGGAACCACGGAGCGCTTGTCCTGAAAGTCGAGTTTCACCAGGTAGTGGACTTTGAACGCAGAAACTACGGGGCGCTTGTCCGGGGAGTCGAGTTCCACCAGGTAGCGGACCCGGAGGGCAGGATCCAGGAAGTTGAGAACCCGACACTCGAAATCTGCGGATCGCGATTCTTCTACGTCCGCTCTGCTGCGCGGTTGTTTCCAGACTGAGGAATTCGGCTAGCTGATTTCAGATTGACGACGTCAAGTGAAAAAAAAATTTTGCCGACGTCACCTTCTGAACATTCGAACATCCAAACTTTAGTTCCGAACTTTGATACCATGAATGATGATGTATGATGTAATGTATGATGTATGATGTAAAATGATACGATATGATGTATTATTGTTTTAGTTTCTACATTTCAGACTAGAAATACGCACTTCATGTTTCTTGCTGATTCCAGACTCAAGCGGCTAGGTCTTTCGATGGTCAGCCGTTGACTAGAGATATATTCTTCAGTTAACGGGTCAGCTAATAACGCTGCCGTTCTTCAACAGTTGGATGTTAAAAATTCTCGCTCGTACCTTTCAAATGTGCGTTAAAATACACTCGAAGTCTCAAGAAACTTCATTTTTTATCATCCTTTCAAAAAACAAAAAAAATCGCTGACAATCACTTATTTAGATCTTTAAATCAGGACACTGCGTTACATACTGTCTCATATGCGGAGCATCCATTTCATTTCGAGCAAAATCAGCGCATCTCTGATGTATCACAGTTACTCTGCATTTTTTCCCATACAAACATTCTTAGAAAAACAATTCTGTTTCTCTACCCACCGTAGATACTTCACTTGCGACTAGGTAAAACAGCGTTACGATTCTATGTCTACGAAAATTCAAGATCGAGAGAGCAAAGGAAAAGTTGTTGGAAGAATTATGAATAATAATGATATGGAATATATCGAGCGCGTGTCGAATAGAATCCCATTTTGAAATGAATAATTCTTCCATTTTCATATTATAGCCATATTATTGTAGATAATCTAGTTTGTCTTACGGGAAATTATAAAATTTATAGTATGCCTTACGTATTATTCGTAAATGGATCATATATGTATATTAACATCGTACATGGACCGCATATAGGTATATACTTTTTGGTCTCTGCATTATTATCACATCTGATTCATTATTATTTATGATCTATGTATACGTTCTTCTCTCTGGTACCTTTTCTAACAATTAGTGTAAAAAAAATTGAAGTAGTCAAAGACCTCACGCCAACTTCACATGTGTGATTTTCACGTGGAGCAAACAGCTGGACGCAGCATGCTCTGATTGGTCAATTACCAAGCCAGCGAGTCTCATCCAGCTATTTGCTGCACGTGAAAATGCAGCCTAATACTACATTTTGCGACTGTATTCTGCACCAGTGTTGTACAATAGAGATGGTGGCACCAGTACAGTACCAGTGCAGAACTTGGAGCATATTACTGTATATGCTTCGAGGCGCAGAATCGTGCAGCAGATTAGCGCTAGCGAAAAACGCTAAAATAGTTACCAGAAAGTAGTTGCTTCAAATCCCCAGATCTAGGTCGCTTTCCTTTTACGTCAATCTTCTGATACCACTCGACACTAAGTGATTTCATTGGCGTGGCGTATTCTATTAGATTTAACTAATGAAATTATTTAATATCGAACTATGTCAGAAAATTAAGGTAAATGGAAATCGGCCCTTATCTAATCACATAACGATAATATGTATTATGCTTGGAGCACGTTAAGCTCTGTTCATTTTAGTTACACTTTCTACACTTTTTACACTTTACCTAGGAAAGGGCACCTTCCATTGGCTAGATTCAGGAAAAGTGTAAAAAGTGTAGAAAAGTGTAACTAAAACGAACAAATGTAAGGTATTATGCATCGTATTCGTACATCCCGTAATAGCAATCAGAATTGCCCAATAACGACTTCTATCGCATAGGCATAGCTTCAGCGAGTTGTACATACTTAGTAGGGTTATAATTATATTTGTTAAAATTACGAATACCGGGTCATACCACGATAATACACATCCCAATGTACTAGCATGTGACAATAATTCATGGTTTAAAATGTGCCTGTCATTTGAAAGTCTATGCAAGGTGGGTTATACCGTGTATTTGTGAGCCAACTTAGATTAAGTATAGAATGCTCTTCAAGACCTCTACGCAATTCGCATTAACAATTTCGTAAACGGTGATTTTGATAATTCTAGCAACAGTATTCAATAATTTGCCTTTTTAAACAAACCTATATAACAAAGTAAGACCGCAAGCGATTTTCAATATGCACATTTTGTTTCTTTTTCACATTATTTTATTTCTTGAGCTATCTCTATAGGGTGATCAATACCTAGCATAATTTTTCGACACTCATCGTTATGCAACTTGAATATATTTAACGATGATTTTTTTAGGTATTCCTCAAGTGGAGATAGTCATTTACTCAAGTAATCCACCTTAAAATGCAGAGTGATTACAGCGATTGCAAACAAGATTTAAAACGAAATAATCAGGTAAGTTATAATCAAGTTGAATCTAGTAGTCTGATCGTGAGTAACCGGCCAAACACACCGTCGATAATCAAAATCAAGCTGTGGAACTGGACAATCAAAATGTTGTCAAATTTCATGGAAAGGTGGTAGTTTCATGGAATCATAGGTATCAAACGTTACAGCAATATTATGCTTAAAAAAACTAGAATTCATGAAACTAAACCTATCAACCGGAGCTAACAGCCCAATATAGTAATCATGATTGATATAATACATAATCAAAATTTTGCCAAATTTGTGGGAAAGTAAGTACTCTACGAAACGACGAGTGAAAAACTGAACAGCATTAGGCTATTTTAAAGAGGTTTAGGTTCGTAATCTAGGAATCCAATCATAACAATTGTTTTTTTTCTCACAATCACAACCACTCCAGCTTTAACTGTGGAAATTGATTTCCACAAAATTCATGACAATTTTATTTTGTCAATAACATTATATTTTCACCACTTTATTTTAATATTTTTTTTACAGCAGTCCGTGTTGGAATCATTTATTGCTGGATCATGTTCTGGGACCGTGTCCACTATTTTATTTCAACCTTTGGATTTAATCAAGACCAGACTTCAGAGTAAAGTAACACGGCCAGTAGGGTAGGTAAGAGTCTATTCTGTAATTTCAACGTCTTATTGTACTACCTCAGTAAAAGTGATGTTTGTCCTTATGAGTAACTAGTAATGAGATTATAATTCTATAACGCTGTTTATTTATATGGACTTGAAGCCGGTTGCATACAGTTTTATTGGTCGAGTATGCCACGGTTAATTACTATTCCCGTTGCATGTGTTTAAGGCAATGTTTCAACGAGTGAGATAATTTTTACTGAGACTTTTATTAATACATAATATTATTCATTAATGCCCTAACACAGAGACTGCCAATAAAAATATCAGATTCAGATATATCATATACCTGCCAGTATGCTTAATTAAGTTAGCCATTTAGCTTCTTATGCGGAATCGGAGTTCATCATTTAATCCTATGTTGACACCTAATGTGGATCGAGTATTTTTGCAAATAGACACACAGTTGTAAATAATTCGTTCTCGTGTAAGTACTTCAGTGCCTTCGAAACAAGCTGATTTTTTTTTTCAAAAATGGAATGCGTCAATGTTTTTAACAAAAATCAGTGCGATGATGGGGACTAGATATTTTTAGCAAGTTTCTGAAAATTAAGCATGTGAGAATTATAGAAATCTTTACCAAGCATTTGATATTTTCATCTTCTAGTCATTTCTACAGCCTTAATTTCACCTGCTCCATTGTAGAGAATGTTGATCCATGTGAACAGCTTGATTCAAAACACAAAAGCAATTTCTTATAAACTCTTTTGAGGTTACTGTATTCAATTGTTCTATCAACCATGTGCTGAAATCAGCCTGGAATACCAAATCAAGGAAATAACAAGGTATTCTTCCAAAGTGAAACTATTTCTTCTAGTATCGTCAATAGATCGATCATAGCAAATCTGTTACTTTCAGTAATCAATATACTATGTGTATTCTCCTGCTGTAGAGGTAAAAAGAAGTGTTGCTTTATTCGGTAAAATATTTTGAAATTTTGGAATCACCACCGAAATTTAGTATCATGTTTCTCTTTGTAAGTGCAGAAATTACTCACGCTTTCCAATTTCTGCAGCATCTATTTTAATAACCCCACAAATGCACCAATTTATCGAGTTAGGTGCCAAATTTCAATTCGATATCCTATTCCAACTGATCACAATAATCTGCTACATAAGCTTCTGATCTCCAAGTCGAAACATTTCTTCCTTGCAAATTCCAATTGAATTCATCAAACAGTTTCATCAAATCCGTAAAAAATGCGAATTTCTGTCAACCTGGAATCACCCTCGCGGAGTAAAAATCTCAACTTGCATCTGAATTCGTATCCTTATCTTGCAGATGCTGATTTCCCGTTATTATTGTTATTGACCTTTACATTGTATTACAGTCAAAGTGATAACTGAGCAGCTTAAAAGAATAATGGCAAATGTTTGATTTTTTTATGTACCTAAGGGTATGTGATACTCCTACCTTTACCGACTGAGCAAATTCATCCTTATATTTACATATTGAAAAAAACAAACAAATGAGAATGGTTATAATTTCGACGATGCACCGCTCTTATAGTGGAATTAAACAATGTTATTTCATATCCCAATTATCATTACAACAATACGTGGTTTTTCTGGGGCCATAAATTCTATGGATGAGATACCTTTCGCCATACCTGAATGAATTAAGAGTAAAATGAGCTATCGTGAGACTTTTTTCATACAATATTGAGGTCAGCAAGCCAGAACTACGAATTATAATATTTCGTGAATAAAATACGCTCAGCTTAAAGTTTTTTGATTGGCGTGGCTGCGCAAAACAGAGTCCTGCCCATCGAACTATAATACAACACTGTATTTAGCACAGCAACTTGCTAGTTCTTTATAGTTCTGAGACTAATGGATCGAATTTCCACGGTGCGTTATGAGGTTGGCTACCTTTGATAAATCAAACATAAACGTAACCGTAAACACTGTACTGTTGTATGATTATCAATTATCTTGCGTAGAGAATGCATTTCTCAGTGGTATTAATACATAGATATGTATTTTTTTTTATGATATAAATATCTACAAAGTGATACAGACATACTCTTAGTAATATATAATTATATGACACATTTTTAATAAATAATATATTATCAGACTTTTTTTTTATCTATGTAAACATATACTTATAACCATGTTATCAATATTCTGTGATTTCACCATTCTGCGCTAAGCAACGTTACACATGAGACCTACGAACCGTGAGATATCACCTCATTATATTAAATGGTGAACGTTTCTTACTACGATAATATCGTAAATATTTTTTCAAAAATATCTTAACCCCTTGTAGCCCAAAATCATAAATTTTAAAATAAATAGCATTTAAGGACTTGTCATTAATATCATCCGTATGGATTTTGTAGGATCTTATTTAGTTTGTTACAGAAATGTCAGAAGGGGATACAAGGGGTTAAATCAATATTTTTGTTGTTTCTGGTCTATTCCATTGCTCGGATTGGCCGCTTACAATAGAAATTTGTACACTGTGTCACACTGTGCTTTAAATGGAAAGCACCCCGTGTGGTTCTGATTCCTGACCTGTCATAATGATTAACCTCAAAATATATACGTGCTTCTATTTATTTCGTGAACGTCTGGACACTAAGGGCGCAACTCGTTAAAGATTAACCTCAAAAAATTGAGCAAGATTGGTCAAAACTGGTTAATGCGGTAAAGTAAGTTTTATATTTTTTGGGCGAACGCGCATAGAAATTTTTGCCCACGTTATAGTGAGAAAAACTGGAACACGCGTGTCTTGACCTAGTATATCTAGCGACCTTGGATTCAGGCTGTGTCAGAGAGACTGAAACAGATTTCTAAACCATGGACCAGCAACAGCCTGTTTCTATCTCTCTTGCACAGCCTGAATCCCTCGATAGCAGCGACATTCGTGGTCCCTAGGCGAAACGGTTAATACTTCAATAAGGGGACACCCCCACCACTGATATTTTTAGCGAGTTCCCAGACCTGTATGTAAGACCGTGATTTCTACCTACCTATATGTGTTCACAACTTCCCTCAATTTCTGTTTGTCGGAATATGGCGGTCAAGATGGACGTGATTGACTGTACTCTGTTTTGCTGTGCGCGGCTGACGAAAGCTTTACTGAAGCGCCACTTCATGCTGCGTCGACCACACCACGGCGCAAACCAAGAACCGCCCAACTGCACCTGTTTTATTCACGAAATTATTATAATAATATCACGATGGCTCATTTTACTCCTCAGTCTTTCCGGAATCGCGAGAAGTATTTCGTTCACAAGCTTTATGGCCCCAACAATACGGAAAATGCAAAAATAAGAACACTTGTCAAAAAAAAACCACACATTTTCGTGACGATTTTTCGGATATTAGTACCTTTTCAGAATTCCGCTACGAAGAAGCGACATTCGAACCATTCCCGTTCATTTGTTTCCTCAATACGTGAAAAATAAGGGTGAGTTCGCTCGGTCGGTAAGGCTAGGAGCACTTACCCTTAAGAATCTATGTTTTCCGGTCCAATTCCAAATTATTACACAGAAACTCTTACTTAATGACTAGATATTATATATTAGTATATTAAGCTATTTCGATTCCTTCACATATTACATTATCCACATGTACTTTACTCTTGTTTTTTTAAATACTCAGTTAATTTCGTTTGTTTTTAGCTTCGCCTTTGGTTGTTTTCTATCACGTGTCTGCTTTTTCGGAAATGCAAGTATTAGATTGAATCGCTCCTTACTTACTATTCGAAATAGTTCAGTACGATTTCAATCGTCTCCCCAGCTTCTGTATGACCACCTGGAAGACCGGTCTTCGAAGATCGCGCGTGGCATCCAAGCCGAATTATAATTGCTACAATAAACTGGTAGTATGAGAGTGTCGATATGTTTGAAGGCCCGAGGATTCTTTCTTTTTTCTCTACTACAGTGCAACCTCTCAATAGTGCCACTTCCAATAATTCCGCATCCACTAATCTATACTCGGGCACTTCCCCCACTACCATACTACACTCCGGCATTTGCTGCATTCTCCCTGAACAATGCCGTTGGTGAAATACATACATTCTTACTTCAGTGATTCAGCAGTATGTACGTAACTTTCGTACCTCTCAATAGATAGGGTCGAGAACTAATTCTCGAGAATGAACGTTTGTAGTCAGAGTGGGGGAACTGAGATTCAAAGAAATGAATTCCCCCTACAGCCCGTGAGCGGTTCTAACGGAGAGGTTGCACTATAGTCTTATTAAGCACTACTGGTCATGATTGAGTTATTCTTATAGTAAGCTCATTTTCACGTGTAACAAGTTGAACTTACGAGTTTCAGATTGTATTTTCAGTTTAGAGGTTCCAGATTTCATCTTCATCAGTATAACGATTGTTAAGTTAGGGTTTGAATGTTATGAGGTTGAAATTAGTGATATTGATACGTAACGAAACATTTAAAAAATATCGCCATCTGGTAAATTTAGAATCATTTTAAAGTAGTTGCGTTTGCAAATTATGAAAACATTTTATTCTATATATCTTTCCTAAGCACATGCTGCTGAAATAAACGTTAACTTTGGCATTGCTTTTCCATTCAGTGATTTGAACTAATACTGTAAATAATAACAAACCGAGCCTAATGACCTTGAATATTATGTAATGATAATGCAACACATGTAGAAGAAAAATATTCAGCCACCGCAGCCTAGCCATTGGAAACGGTAAAAACAAGGAGCAGTACACTTGTTTCTCGAGTACTGATAAATTTTATTTTCCATGTTGCAACCTCTAATAATTCTGGCCGATTTTGTCACACCTTACGGTTCAAAAAACGTTTTATATTATTCTCAACAATTTATGTTAGTACTTGGTGGGTGCAGGCAATGTGAGATTTCCGTACACCAATCATAGTTCTCTGACATACCTTGTGATGTTAACAATTCCAGTATATTTTATGCAGCAAAATTTGAAGTGTCGTTTTAGGCGGTAAACAATAAAAAAAAAATATATTATGGACGCGTAGTTGAAAACATACAATTCATTACCTTACGTGATTCATTTATTGAATAATTTATTTCAAACAGACATAATGTTTCCTTTGTCGTGTAGTGTGAAGAATGATAATTGACGGCGAACTAATCTATTTTATTTTATCACTCCAACCATATGATG
Source organism: Neodiprion fabricii (assembly GCF_021155785.1). Taxonomy (NCBI): domain Eukaryota; kingdom Metazoa; phylum Arthropoda; class Insecta; order Hymenoptera; family Diprionidae; genus Neodiprion; species Neodiprion fabricii. The sequence goes on from NC_060239.1 coordinate 11,482,647, forward strand.
ATATTGATAAATTTTTGTGACCAATTATTTACATATATATATCTATATATATATAGCACCCCTTCACCGGGAATAGTGGATATTGCGATCTACGTAATACGTAATGAGAACGTGTTTGGATTATGGAGGGGCATTACACCAGTAAGTACATTGAAATGCAAAAATAGCAATGCCCTCTGATTGTGAGTGTATCTAAGGAATTCCATGGGTTTTCACTTAGTGTCGGACCGTCACCATTTTCAATTTGGTTGTAGCTTCAACACACGGTAATATTACCGAATACGATTTTTAAAGATCTCGAAAAATTGCAGAAAATTCCCTGAACAACGAATATTTTGTAACAGATCGTACTACCTTCTGCAGAAAATTTCCCCTGCTAGTCAAGCGGGATAAGGTTATTATATTTACCTGTGTGGAGAGATAACAATGGAGACTGGATCGTTGACATCGGATCCGCGAATTATTGATGACTGACGATGGCGAGGAAGCGGGATGATGATTAAAAATATGTAGATTCTGTTTAACTATGAATAGAGGATACTTTATTTATGAGGGTACAAAGTTATACGATCTATATCGCGAGAGAACAGAACGACAACTGAGGATTTACAACGCGAGAATACACATAGATGATAAGCAGATATGATCTCGCAACAGTAGATAATAGGACATAGGATACAGAGCTGATTTGTTTTGAATCGCGACACGGGCAAGCGGCTAGATTTCAGGTAGAGACGGACAGGTAAACATTACACGCGAGTGTGAGTACATAGGTGAGGATGATTTCAAATATTCAGTGAAATGAGAATCGGATGAGTGCGAAATACTTTTGTTTAAACTTGTGCATCGCTACTTTGCCGAAACAGTACCCGAGTAAATAAATAAATAAATAAATAAATAATTGTACAGAAATGTTAAGATTTTATCGAAAGTCGTATTTGGTGTCTGACTTATATTGCTTTTGAAGTTAATAATTATTTATTACTGTTATGATTTAATTTAACCCTAGTCACTTACATGGAGTCCAGTGGAAACCAGAGCCGACTTTAACGTACAATTTTAGTCAGCGTGCTTGAATCAGGGTTGTTTGTGCAAGTAAAATGAAGAATAATTTAAAAAACCTTGGGGTCGCAGAGATCCCATGTATGTATTACATATTGCTGTACTTTTTTTGCTTCAAGAATTTCTCATCCATCATTTTTTGCTAAAACTCAGATTGAAAACTATTTCTAAATTTTTAAATTTTCTTCAAGTCGTGATGTATTGTCGTGTACAGTAATAACGTTCCAAAGTTAGCTGGGGTATAGGTAACCCTGTGTAAATAATGTGGAAGTTTGCATAGGCGTAAGTGACTAGGGTCAATGTTCTAAACTTTTTAGGACGTTCCTATGCAACTAAACAACTGCTTAACTTGACTGACTTAGATGGGGCCAGCATAAGAACACTCCGCTGGGATGCGTTTTGAGCCCATAAAATGTTAAAAAATTAAAATTATACAAGTAACCCATCAACTCGAAACGTCGAAACGTTGAGATTTAGTGAAAACACAACTTTTTATGTTCAGGGTGATTACATTAACTTTCCTTCTTCTTTTTTCGCGAAAGAAAAGAAGTGGGAAAGTAAAAATGCACAGAAATGGTGAGTAGGCAGCAAGAAAAATAGTTAAATTTCGATGTTTTTTATCACGAAAACTATTATTTTCATTCCAATTGGGTTTTTTTTTTTTTTACTCGAAAGTATATACATTTAGGTACCTGTACAAATTTTCGTCTGGGACCCATTTCCTAAAATCGCTGTTGTCGTCAACGGTTCGCAGTTCCCAGGATTCCGCCCAGTCGGTTGATCTCAAACATAAATTGAAAGAGAATTATTTCCGAAAAGATTTTCTTTTTAAAAAGGAATTTCCCGATTTTTTAAATTGACCCGAAAGTTCAACAGTTTTGGACTCGAGGATGGTGAATGATATTGAGGGAAAAAACGTTAACTTTATATTTTATTAAAATTGAAATAAAATTGGGATATGTGCTGATGGTCTGACGCTGAATGAAAACTCATGGAATTCCCTATATCTGCACCATTCGGTGCATAATCTTTCTTCTTCTACCATTTATACCTCCGTGAGTCCATTAAAAATTTCATATTGCCTGTACTTGCTTCACAACAATTCAATTACAATACTGTCTACAAAAGAAACAAAACTCACATTATGAAAAAAGGTATAGTATAAGTATAATTGTTGCAAAGATGAGTGAGTTCAAACAGTGACGTAGGCAAGTTGGGTTATAAGCTTATCATTAGCCCTGAAACTCCAGCATTTGCTCAGTTATATTTTTCTCATGATTATGAGCATGTCGTAAGTCAGTGACGACGACTCAAATCGGATGTAACAATAAAAAATCAGTTACTTACAATACATAATAACTTCACAGTCCCTAATCCGAGTGGTACCTGGGGTTGGATTGTACTTTGCATCATTGAACTGGTTGCAAAGTACTCTTCATCTCAAAGAGCCGCTAACTTCGCTGGAAGCAATTGCATTGGGTATTACCGCTCGTTCTATGGCTGGAACTATGCTCATTCCTATTACAGTTGTAAAGACACGATTTGAGGTGAGAATTACGATATGATTTTACCCGTTCATGATCAGTGTAACTTTTGATCTGGGAAATTTCGTGACAGTTACAAGGATGATATGCATGGTATTATCACATGTATGTGGCAAAATTTTTATCGAATAACTACTTATAGTATATTTTATGACAAAGGACGAAAGTTGCGATCGCCAACTTTTGGTCCGAGTAATACACGATAGTTTCTATAACCAGTGAATCAAAAGTGGTAGGCTCGTGGCAGTTTAATTTACGGGACGCGAGTGGCCGATCTTTTCCCTCAAGGGACGAAAGTGAGGCTACTATGAACTGCGCATGCGCAAACCAACCTTTACAACACTGCGATGAAATTGGCTACTTTTGTCCCGCTAAACTACCACGCAAAGCCTGACTTTTTATGTACGTGTGATGAAAAGTATTGTTTGTGTTTGTGCCCGCATATCACTATTGGAAAACTGAGCTTATATTGCGATAAATCTTGTGGAATCAAGTTTAATATTTATTAAAATCTTGTTTTCAGAGTGGCATTTACAAGTACAGTAGCATGCGTTCGGCCCTATATGCCATTTACAAGTACGAAGGTACCAAAGGTCTGGTGTGCGGTCTAGTACCAACGTTATTTCGCGACGCACCTTTCAGCGGGCTATATCTCATGTTTTATACCCACTGCAAAAAGGCAATACCCCAAGGTATGCTATATTTATTGAAGTATCAATATCAAGAACAATATTGCTATCATGTATTATAATTGGTGATATTTTATTTTGTGCTGAGAGGACGGATGTCAGCGAATCAAAATTAACCAAGTTGAGTCGCGCGCGATAAGAGAAGGTCTTCTCAAGAGAACCTCTCGGTATATAAACACATAAAAAAGTATTTGGAGTTGAATTTCTTTAATTACACTTTACAAATAATTAATACACAAGCTGAAATATCAAAGTGTTGCTGAATGTCCCTCGAAAATGTGAATTAATACTTTGGAGTAGCTGGATTATTAAAAAATCATAATACTCTTTCGCTTAGAATATTTCAGTAGATTTCTATGGACCATCTTAAATAATTTCAATATGGAGGAAAGCATGTTTTACGTATTCTCGAATTTCTTATCTCTCAAACGCCATTATACGGAATTTAGATTTTTTGATATGTTTCGGTTTCGTTTTGGTAGCGATCTGTATGGATATTGAGGCGCGAGTTAGTATGCTCATTAAGTTGTCTGTTCGATGTAGTACAGAATTATACATCTTATTTTTCCTCAGATTACAAAAGTTCCAATAGAACAACTTCAATGCACTTTGCGTGTGGATTGTTCGCCGGATTATTGGCTTCATGTGTAACTCAACCAGCAGATGTAATAAAGACTAGAATGCAGATTTATCCTCAGGAATTCAAAACACTCTACACTTCCTTTGTTTCCGTTTATAACGAACACGGAATCCTCGGCTATTTTAAGGGAATCGTGCCTCGTATGTTACGGAGAACATTAATGGCTGCAATAACTTGGACGATATATGAAGAAGTAAAATTATTTTATCCGTATTGCGAACATCGTAACATCCCGTTATAAATGATGATCAATATTCTTTCTATCCGTTTTCAGGTAACTAGTAAATAAACAACGTTTCGCGGTAGTGTTTCGTTCCAGTAATCAGGTGGATGGAAAGATCATATTGTTGTAAAATATGTGTATTGTAATGTGGCCATCTGTGGGAGTGTAACGTCCAGCAAGAATTTTAATTGCGGCCTGGCATGTTCAGTGGCCAGAGCAATCCCACAGAAAACGAGAGGTTCCAGGTTCAAAGTCCCGTCTAGTCCGAACCGTGAAACATTTTTGCCGAACTCACAGAATTACACGTCACAGTATATATCTGTGCAGGTATGCTGATAAGGAGAACACATATAAAGTTTGCTCATCGTATACACGATATGTGTATATATATTCACGTGAAATGTACCCGTGAGGGTATTATTGATCATAACTGAGCAGTGTAATTACATTTTAAGATACAATCAGGCCTAAGTCGCATGAATAATAAAAATGTAACAAATCATATTTTTAACCATACTTTGAGTATTTTTATGCAGAAAATTATGTATAGGTATATTTAAAAATAATATCTTATGCGAGAGTAAAAAGTACGAAGATTGTCAATTCCGCTATTGTATATACAATAATAATACCTTTTCTCTTCAAAGTTACAATAAATAGTCTGGAGATTTTTCTTTTACCTTATAATTAGTATTATTGTTTTAAGATTAACCTTAACATTGAAACTCTAACAAGGCTTACAATAATCAACTGTGAAATTCTCACTGTCAACGACGTGGTATCGATAATTTTTGTACGTTATCAAGTCCTGGTTACGCATCTCGGTCACATGATCCATAATTTCTTTAATTACCGGTGGGAAACTTGGCACTCCGGCTATCGTCGCGATGTCATCATAGTAAGCCCACTGTCTGTCTTTCAGCTTAATTATGTGTCTCAGCTGCGAAAAATCGATTAAACAAACCACACTTGAATACAGCGAATTACAGTAATATACAAGTAATATTTGTGACGATGATACTAATGTGGCAGTAATAATGCAGTAATCACTGACAAGACTCATGATAAAGTAACAACGTATTTTAATGACAGATGAAGTGCCTTAGACGACATTTGTCACCTTGTACTATGAGGTACTTTTAATAAAAATCTTACAATAGAATCTAAAATCGAACGTTACAGAATTCGTGAAAATTTCAGCACGACCCTACGAGGAATTTCTATAGTTGCGACCAATCGTGTAACCGCCTTCTCGTAGAGTTTCTTTTTCGTTAAGCTGATATATCTTCTTATACCTCTGCCCGTCTTACGACATTGCCTCAACCTAAGTTTAGTTTGGCGCGGTAATATTTGAATCTCACAAAGCGCTGCTTTTTTCCCGCAAGTGAGCAGGAAATAAGCACTTTTTTCCCGGAAATGCAGGAAAAAAGTATAAAAGTGAATCTTATGCTACTTTTGTTCCGCTTTTCAGGTCAATAAAGTGGCCATTTTATACAGTTGAGTCGGAAATAAACATATTTCCTAATATGCTCTTTCGAGATGCACAAATCAATGAATTTTGGCAGTCGTATAAATTGATAAGTTGTTAATAGTTAGTGATACAAAAAAAATTATTCAACAAAAAAGATAGAAAATATCATTATCTACAATAAAGGTCATTATCATTTTGGGCCTAGAGTGCACGCTTACGGAGATATAGGCCGAAACGGTTTTTCTCAAAATGGCGGCACTTCCGCCCTTAAAATTTGTAAGGATTTTGTGAATTCACATTCAGTGCGTCATACTGAACCTATTCATGAAAAAAAATAACTCCTGTAATTTAGTGCAGGAAAAAATTCCCTATTGCCTGTACTAAATCATTTATGTTTGAGTTGTATTCAACTGGGATATTATTGTTTGAGTTATTTTGTCAGGTTTATTTTGTTGCAAATTTATCGGACGTGAGACGAAACAGAGGCAACGAATTGTCTGTTTATTGAAAAACAACCGAAGGCAACTTTTCCACCCGGTCACCCGCTTCAAGGTTCTCCACGTCCAGATCATGCATCTATTTATCATGTAGCATATTCAAAACCAAACACCGAAAAAATAGTGAGACGCAAAGCGCCCCGCGGCAGAGCTTGAAGTAAAACTAATGCATCTTTGGGGTCATTTTGTATCCTCATCGATAATCAGTTATCTACATTCTTGAAACATTTCCAAATACCATTTACTCAGGATTTAATAAAAATTAATCAATAATTATAAAACCGTTCAACAAACCGGAATCCCTTCCTGTAACAACTTTCGCTTTTCCCTCTGAAAGTCCTCGCGCATTTCTGAGGAGGAAGGCAGCTTAACGCGACCGTCCATAACCTTCACGATATACTGGGCCTGAATGTGGAACATTGGAAATGGGACAGCGAGTCCTGGTAATCCCATGAAGAAAAGATTCGGTACGTCTGTGTGCACAAGATATTTGTAAACTGGTTCCACGAGGTTGTCCTTTGTACTGATAAACACTTTTTTAGATAGGAATGGAAACGTGAACTGGTAACCTACGATAAAATAATCAGAACTAATTAATTGGGTGTGTGCCAATAAATTGATATGTCGGTTTTAATTCGAGGTGAGATCTTACCTGTACAGTAAACGAACTCTTCAACGACCGCAGTAGCTCCACTTTTGAACACGAAAGTGTTTCCATGGATTCTATCAATTCCTGCTACTTCTTGTACGTTTTCTGGCAGTTTTTTCATTTTCAGATCTTCCAGATTGTGACTTAGGTAGATCTGAAACGATCATGAAACAGTGAAAGATTTGAAAATAGATGAAATAATGCGAATGATTCAATGTCGGTGACAGATTGTACACGGGTTTCATTCATTTTCTGTTCAAGATGTTTTTATTGCAAGGGCTATCGCTCTTAAACAGTAAATTTGCTCGTGTAAAATTCCGAAGGTATTCAAAATTTGAGAGACCGTAACAAATTACTTTTTGTGAGTTCTTTAGGAATTAAGTAAATTCATGCGACTGCAAGCACTGCGACCTTTTTTAATAGAGGCTTGTGAGGTTGTAAGTCTCACATCGAACGGCACGTCCGAACTCGCTGAACTTCAACCTAATTTAGTGCAGCTTATTTCGCATGATTGAAATGACGACTGCTGGTAATTATACGAACTAGTAAGAAATGGGCAATAGTGGGTGGAACCGAACAACATTTTCGGTGATATCATCTTAGTCACCTAAACTGAATTACACAAAATTCTCATTATCATAATATAATTTCATACAGAATTGGAGAAGAATTTTGGATTTATTGATAACATATCCAAAAGTAGTTCATTAAGAATTCGCCTGTGTGTTCGAAAGAAGTATAGGTATACGGGCAAGTTATTGGGATTTCATTTCGAGTCGTGAAAAATTCTCGCCTACTTTTTTCAGTGTCGAATAGGCAGCACACGTTTGCCATTTGCGCGTTACATTCTTGTGTAAATGCTTACACGCTGCCGGAACGGGATAACAATATATAAATTCCAGTTCAAGCTATTTATCGTACTATCTTTACGTAGCTAAGGTGATTATCAAAATATAGTGACATGAAAAATATTACGATTCACGCAACTTTAAACAAGCAGTGAAAATAGTATTTTAGCTGTACTTTTCATCACTACACAAGGCAATTTTTCATGTCCATCACTTGAATGTGAAATCTGTATATTTGAAATTTATCTAGCTGTTTTCGAGATTATCGCGTGCGTTTGTCGGAACAAACAGATGGACTGAAATTTTTCTAAGAACCTGTTTTTCGAATATCAGAAATCCGGAAATGCAGAAATTCATTGTAATTTTACTTCCGGCGTATCGCCACATCTCGTCACTTTCAAACGATCCTTACAGTAACCTTATCGTCTCATTTCTGTCCTCCTATTTCCGTTCTGGCACACGCTACTTGCTTTTGTCGAAAAGTAGGTAATAAAGATCAACTAACTACCAATTTTCAACCATCCGAGAATCAACCATTTATCATGAAGGTGGTGAAACGTCGTTGAATTTGTTATAAAAATGTAATTTGATATCTCCTACAGCCGAAAGAACTATAATAACCCCGAAATCCCCAATCTGAATAACGACCAGATGACCTTCTGTCAAAAATTGGTTTATATTTTTATCCAATACCTGGAAGCACTTATGAGATGCCTTACGCACTCTGACCCTATTCATTCTGTACCCATGGTCATTTTATAGTGGTAAGCATTTCGATCAAAGATGGAAGTCTTACCTTTTCAGCGTACTTGGATAGCTCGCAAGCAATGTCCACGCCAGACCACGAGGCGCCCAGAATGCAGACCTTCTTGTTCGCGTACGTCTCTGGCTTCCGGTACTGATGACTGTGTATAGATCTTCCAGGGAAAGTCTCAATTCCAGGAATGTGAGGAACGTCTCCCACAGTATAATGTCCGTTGCAAAGTATCACAGCGTCAAAGATCCTTGTCGTTACAACGTTTGTTTCCAAGTCCTCGGAAGTTACTAGCCACATTGTTTGGCCGCTTGGAAAACCTTCGGGCTCAACATTTTTCACTACCGTATTTAACTGCGGGCAGAAACATTGTCACAATTCAAGTTCTAGAACGTTAATGAAGAATCGTTACCGATTATCTTTATATTACTTGGAGCGTGGGATCTTTCAGGCTCCTCTGGCGCCCTTCAAAGCCATAAAAACATTTGTCTGACACTTATATTTGTAAAACGCTTATTTTTCGAGATCATTGACTGGTCTTATTGGAATAAGACCCCCTGTATATCCGCCCATGTTCCACATAATATATTAGATAGATCTAATAGATAGCGCACATTTCGGAATACGTCCTATGTATGCATATATTTCAAAACACATACCTTTATATGAGGGAAGAGATTGAAGTGCTCCGTATAACTCAATAGATAATTCCGAACAACGCTGTGATGCACGAAAGACGGCCCATCTTGATCTTGGAAGGGAAAGTCAGGAATTTGCATAATTTCTTTTGGCACGTTCGTCCTGTTAATACATAATCATATAAAGCGCATTTTTTGTGCACTTCGGGTCTAAGAGATGATTTGACGTGCACACTGAGTCATTACTACATTTAAGTGTGTTGGAAGCCTCATTTTTTCCGCGTAAGCATTTACAATTACTGCAAACTAGTCCCACTCAAGTAAAATATAAGGGGTGTTCTATTCAATTTTCATGCTTCGTACTTGAAAATCTACGTGAAACTACGTACAGAGGTCTAGCAAAATCAGGTGAATTTACTTATCTGTCAATTTGTGCGTCAGTTTTTCGGGTGATTTGAGTCTAGAGATTTTCGAAAGTTCAAAGGAAATGTTCATCTTAAAAAAAAAAATGTATTCGAAACATCTCAAATGCATGCGTATTTGTTGATAGACAAAGTGATTAAGGTTCATGGAAAAGTACGCCGGACCATTGCCGAGGAAAGAAAAGTCTGGAACGTGTGTAATGCCGGAACAACTTTTGATATGTCAAGAGTGAGGCTGCGTAGGTATAAGGGACGGTTACGTCATGTTGATTGAAAGCATCAATGTTGTCAATTGCGGACTTGGTTAGGTATAGTAAATGTGACAGGGAAGAGAAAAGAAGCCGTATTATAATAGTCCATGCCGTTCGGAAATATACCATTTTATTGTGTTTTTCATTTACTTTTGTCTCACCTGAGGTTCTTGTACATGCTGCTGTGAACTGGAAGTCCGCGAGAGTCGAAATCCGTCTCGTCGGTATAAACCCATGTTCCACCAACCTGGTCGGTTTGCTCAAACAGAGTGAAATCGAAAGTTTCTGGATTCGTGGCAAGATGTTTAGCTACGATAAGACCAGAAACACCACCGCCAATAATTGCGACTCTCGTTTTACTTCCGGGCATATCTCTCCGACTTGGTAGAAACTGACTCGGGTATATTGCTAAAAAGTAGAAATTAAGGTAAGGTCATCATTCAGGATGATTATAGCGATAGGTTCTCTTGAAATGACCTGGTCACCGCTGCACCGTAGCGCGTCGGATTCAATTCGCTCAATGTTAAATTCCCCAGGCGCGCACGCTCAAGCTTTGAGTTAGTGTATCATTTGCGTTTGTTTTCAGCTTGTCGGTATTATTTAATTTTTTATGACAGGATGAACTGTCATTACCGTACCGAGGATGACAAAATCACAGTTATATTCTTTGAATGAAGGCATATAACCGGGCGCCAACTGTCAAAACGACACACCACACCGACCAATCAGAGAACAAATAAAATGCCAACAATGTGCTGGATATATTTCGATGACTTCAAGATCCGATAGTCACGGCAACTTTTTAAGAGCGGACAAAAAAAAAAAAAAAAAACAATAAAGACCTCACCTTTTAAACTGAAGAAAATCAGAAGAGCAGAGGCGAAAGGAAATTCTCTTGAAGAAAATAATTAAGAGAATATACGATTTGAATGAAGCCGATTGAGTTGTCAAACGCTTACCAGATAAAGCTCCGCCCATTGTACAGAGAAATCATAACCTTCACGAACTGTTAGAATTGGATTTCTTACGTATTATTCAAATTGCGACAGCAAAATGTTCATGTACTGTCTCTGGAAAAAAAAAAAAAAAAAATAATAGCACGGCGTTTTCCTTTCAAGAGGTTTAATATTATGTTACTACGTATGGTTTCATGATGTGGCTAGACTGTGGGTTCATTGTAACTAAACCTGGATAAGCCGAGCTATCATCACACTTTAAATGCAAGGAGACACTCCACAGGACTGACTCCTCAGTCTCTACCCCTACACATGACAAGGCAACTCATCGCACTGCTCACCCTGAAATAGCTTATCTTTAAGTTTGCTCATGTAAGCGGCCAGTCAAGTGTCATTGCTTATAAGTTACTAGATTAGGCGTGAGTTCTGTAACTTGGTATTATTTGCATAACCAATATATATTTGAAGTAATATGTATATGTGCCAACCTCTGCTTCAATAACCGTATCCTAATCTTATCAACCACACGGAACTCATACGGGCTTCCAGTTATATTAGGACGCGAGAGGCATAGACTTAAAGTCTCGCTCAGTCTTCCCCTTGGCTGCCTGGCTGGAGTCGCGAGAGAAGCCAAAGTTCGGTAGGCAACGTCCTTAAACGTCAGTCTTCTTTACAAATTTTTTTTTTTCTTTTGTACAAGATTATTTAGTCATAACTTATACGTTACTGTATTCGATTAATATATTTTAGTTTCCCAAGGAGGGCCCCCACTCACGGCCGAAACGTCAAATTTTTTTCTTACTTTATTGACGTTTGACACCGAGAAACTCTACACACATATTTTAGCTCCAATATTACGGAAACAAAATTTTAATCGTGACACATGCCAGTGGAAGAAGAACTGGTTAAAGGGACTGCAGTTATAGTTTATAAATCAACATTTCTGAAGTAGTATTGCAAAACAAGGCGAAGAAAAAGTTGTACCAGTTTTTACAGAAATAATTCTTTCTCGTTTTACAGAACTTCTGACGTTGAAGATCGATTGATGCGTTCGGTACACGCTTGATTTTGAGAGGGCGATCAGCTTGACAGTACAAGAATCAAAGCATGTAGCATCGTTTAGTTTAATTGTTAGAGTGGTCATAAAGGTCATTTTTGAATTTGAACCGATTCAGCATCCCCTGGATCGGTTTCAAAAAAATTATCAAAAATTGGTATAAACACTTCGGCGTTCCAGTTCAACTAGAAAGGGTGCCTGTGAGCGTGAATTCATTTTGAGTTTCGAATTTGGGCAGAAACCGCCATTAATCACTGACAATGAAAAATCGATGTGAAAAATGAAATATTATATCAGCTATTTCAAAAGTATTTCCATTGTAGCGTGGAAACGAAGAAAAAGTCATAGCTTTGTACGTTGGCACTCCTGAAACAATTCAAACCTTGGCATAAAAATTCTTCGAATATTGAAGATAAAAAAGAGACAAATCACATGCAATTTTATTTCAAATCAATCAGTCGTCAATCCCAATTCGCATTCATTACTCACTTGAAGTTGGCGATCGATCATCATCGTCGAGTGTTTTTGTTTATCTCAAATTTTCGAAGAATATTTCCAATTTTTTTTGGAAGCTATCCGGAGAGAGACCTTTTTAAAATGAGGTTCTTAAGGACCACCTTAATGATTTTTGTTGAACTATTTTTGAAAACATTATACACCAATTTTTGTAACTATGATATGGCAACGATCGTAAAATTTATTTATAGTAACAAGTCATGAAAAAGACTGTGATCTCTGCAAGAGATGTAGTGGAATAAAAAAATTGACAAGTAATTATCCTGCATACTTCGAGGCAAACATGAACGCGTATTTCTGTTCTATTCCAAAATATTCATGGAACTATCAGCTAATATTATTCTTTTTACAGACTACTGTAAGGCTATGTTATTATATCGAATGATAACATATTTCTCTCTAATCAAACATTACTATGAACGATCAACAAGTTTGTTATCATCGACTTATTCTGTTCTCTTAATCGCGCTGTTACATGCGTTGATTAGACGTGAAGCAGTTTTCTGTTCCGGAATACATCACAGAAATAAAAGCAAAAAACTATACCTCATTACGACTGAATCGGTCTTTGTTACCCAAGAATGGATGTTTAGCACATGCTCTTGTAAAAATAATTTCAGAAATGTGGGACCCCATAAGCACCATAACTGACTTTGCATATATGTACGCTCTTGACCATGGAAGTTCCTACGTTGACCACCAGTCAACTCTACCCTCGACTATGGTTGACTCTTAATCACGGAGCATTAAAGAGGAGCACAATCTTTGACTACGAATATGGTACCTTTTTTTCATATGGCAACCAAGTGGCGTTCCGATCGCTCCAGACCCTCCGCGTCCGGCATAGCGGCCATGTTAAATACAATTTGCAAATGGCGGTTTCCGCGTCGGCGTTAGAGGCACGGAGCCACGGAGTATTAAAGGTATATATTTTCCGTCAAGCGCCTACGTCACAGTCCAATTTTAGTAGATGATTTTCAGCAAATTTCTCATTGCGTGGACCATTATGTTCAATTTGGTTGGATTTACATATAAATCGCGTAGACTTCATTTCCGGGTTTGTATTTTCCGCCTATTACGGATACTGAGGGTCTGGGCCGATCACAGCGCTACCGCCCGGCAGATTATTTTGGAACCACTTTTCGACTCGATACGTAACCAAGATTGTGCTCCTCTTTAATGCTCCGTGCTCTTAATAGATGCTCGAAATTCTACCCGTTAACTTCAATACACTTTTCAGTACGATTCACAAAAGATACATGACATCGTAGTAAATGTTCTCGTTCGATGTTTCTACAAGCATTTCCGATTCGCTCCTTCATATCCTCTGGAGCAGTTGGTACCACGCTGTAAACTTTTTCTTCGAGCTAGCCCCATAAAAAATAATCAGGGCTTGCAAGAACAAACACTTTGAAATAAAAGTTTTCCACTTTTTGTGTAGAATCCCAATATGTGAAAACAAGTTCACGTTCCCATTTAAAAAAGAAATCGTAACCGCTAAGTGACCCTGCAAAGGTGCACCGATGGAAAGTACGATAGCAGCCTCTCCCCGCTTTTCCCGTCAGTAGCTAATAACGAAATTTCATCAAAACGGATTAGCGGCAAGGAACCACCGTCCTCGCGCAATACCAGACCATCGAGGAACTACACACACGATAAATTTACTACATCACGATAAGCTCTGCATCGTAACGTTCCAGCAGGTGTACATCAGATAACAGAGTTAGCAAAATTGACATAAAATCGGTAGCGAAAAATGCTTGCTGCGCATGACGTCATGTAACAGGTGATTCATAGGTATTCGCGTTGCAGTATGTAGATTTCTGATCATTTTCGTTTTGTCGATTACCGGTAACGGACGTCTCAATTCTCGAAATGGCAAGAGCTAACGAAGGAGTTGGTAAGTACTGTTTTATTTCTTGCGATTGAATTTCGAGAGCAACACTTCAAGTTACACATTTTTAAGAGTAAACCGTTTTAATGCGTTTGGCTCATAGCTTTAGCTTTATGCTTACTGAGTAACGGATAGCCATTTTTGGATTAAGATAACGAATCTAAATTCGTTTCCCAATCTTTATACTTGATAAGCATAGCCTGAGATTCACGACAACGACAGACTCAGTTTTATTTGCAGAAAATTACGATTATTGTTCATTATTTATTATTGTACCCTCATATAGGTTTGTATATTAATATTTGTATTTCGGTGTGATTTTTCCCTGCATGAGTGCGTAGGGTTGTACGGTGAATCACGGTTTTGCATAGAATCCGGTTTATTGTAAACCACGTACAATCAAAATTCTGTTGTACTGGATCGAATCGCTTTTCTAGATTCTTCTGTCTCGCCTCTCGAGTAGGTCGCAAATTGTTGTGCGTGTGTGTGCGCAATGGCGCCGGGATGATTCTATAATCGCGAGAAAGATCACGAATTCCGGACGCGTTGAATTGATATGAATGTTTTTTTTTTTATCCAGAAAATGCAGACCTCAGTCGCTTCTGTAAGGTATCATTTAATTTGGGAACTCGCGGATTTAGGAGTGACGCAAAAATCTGGAAGGTAAGAATTGATTTAATATACATTGTAACGTGGCATTTTTGATGCCCGTTACAAAGGGCTCCTTGAACCCTGGGCGGAACCAAAATTTAGGAATTTCCGAAATTGAGTCGCGAAGTTTTTGCAAAAGAGCGCCAATTTTGTGGATTTTGTGATCGTTGAGTGACGTTTTAGTTAGGGAGCCGCGAGCTCATTAGAGTAAGAAATAGAGTAGGTTTCGTGTAATTTTCTGTTTAATTTTAGACTCGCGATGAGCGACTTTTGGATTATCTTTTTTTTTGTTTTGTATCACCGCTATTGGGAAATATGAGATTTTATTTTACTTCTGTTAAGGGCGTTGCCTATGCCTCGAAGAGCGCGCGCGAACAGAGACTCACGATTTTCCTTCTCATTTCCTCATTTTTGAAGATAATTAGGTTCTTAGGAGGTCATTTTGAAGGTAAAGGATAGATCTGTGTCGCCTCTTTTGCCGAATTTTTGATTTCGCTTTCAGATTTGCGAAAAACGTACTTGAAAGTACGTTATCTTTGAAGTGAGACACAGCGGACAGTGAATTTTTTTTCAAGATTCGGCGAAAGAGGCGACACAGATCTATTCTTTATCTTCAAAATGACTCCCTAAGAATCTAAGTATCTTCAAAAATGAGGAAATGAGAAGGAAAATCACGAAGCATGAAACAGCAAATTTTTCGCGCCAAAGGCGGGCGGCTGCTAGCGCCACGACCGCGTTGGCCGGCGACCATGCGAATTACGGGCGATGAGAGTAGACTCAAACCCCCCCACTACAATTCCCCTCGTTCGAATCCTCGTCGCTCGGCACGTGGATAGTGTTCCGCGCTTTTATTTTTGCTTGTGTTTTTCTACCGTGTTTTTTATTATTTCGAGTCAGTATTTATTCCCGCGATGGCTAAGAAGAGAAGGAACCTGTCTTTGAAGAAGGAGAAACGACCCGGCATAAAGATTTTGGCAAATTTCAGGAAAAAATTAGGTAAATCGAATTATTTATATGATTGATGTCGCATCCTCTCCGACTTCGAGATTCAATCACTTGAGTACGAACAATCGCAGGGCTTTAATCTAAGAAGGTACTTTCAAGAGCCGATATTGCTGTTCATGATAGCAGTATAAATTCATTCTCAAGTTTTTTACACATACGAAAATATAAACTAGAATGCATTGTGACGTGTGGTATTAGCCCGGTTTGCATTAGTCGCTAAAATATGTCATCAATTTGTTACGTGTTCAGGTTAAATGATCGAAATCATTATTCGGCAATTTGCATTAGTGTTTACACTTTGTCGATCATAAGGAATATTCTCATCACTTATTGTGACTACCTAAGTATCCAAGGTAAAGTTACAAGGTATCTGGCAGAATTTTCCACCAATTTGTTACCCGAGATCGTAGATTTTAGACGCGCCCGATAACTCTCAATCCGCGAACTCCCTCAAATCATCGAAGCTCAGATAAGGCCGCGCGTAAGAAACAGTAAATTCACGACCGACAGACGACAAAAAACTGTAATATATATATGTACACGTGTACATAAATATAATAGCTTTGTATCTAGCTTACGTGCAATATTTCTGCGATTTATGTTTAGCTAGTTATATGTATTACTGTGCTAAAAATTTGCTAGTCATATCGTTATAATTATATATCTGATTATTCATTCCAGGAGTACTTTCTGCAGTCGGACCAGACTGCGTGTATACCTATATATTATGTAAATATTCTATAGCCTATTTTTTCATTACTATCTGTGACCTGCACTCGTGACGTACTACTTTCCATAGTTTGCGCTTTCTATAGAATTTATTTAGCCATATAATGTATACAATGCTCGATGCTTTGTTATATCAATTTTCTCTATCAAGATTACTGTCATGTTTCACTTATACTGTTTCAATTTAATTTTTATGAGATCCTTCTCATACAGATTTCGTGATTATGTTTATTAAGTTTAAGCGAGTTTAATTTTACTTTTACCATTTTATATTATTTTTTATCATTTTGTATTCGTTTGGTGCAAACCCGATCACGGTTGGGAGGTAGGGACGGGTTAGGCGGGTCTCTGTTTGATAGCGACCTCCACGTGGTGAGACCTGGGAGATAGATGATATTTTCGTTGTTATATCATGAATTTGCTCACAGCTATTCGTTGCATTTTCAATTTAAAATGACCTGTGACGACGTCTGGCCGGTATTCGTAAATAGTTACGTATTATTTTCGAGACTGTATTTGGAATAGCTCTCAGCCGATCAAGCTATGCTTTGAGCTGACTCAAGACAGTCCTGCAAATCGAACCTGACTATGAATACCGGCTATTAGACTATTACCAGTCACGTGATCGCATTGCGTAGAAATACGGACGCCGGCGAATATAATTTTCGTTGAAATATTAAGAATGTGTATCTATATCAACATACGTATAAGGAATTCTACGTCACGTCAATCAAAAAATAACCTCGTATTTTTTCAATCTATTCATACTTTTCTTCACATGAAATAAAGGTAAAAAGAATCGACACGCATTTTGGTGTTCGTCCGAATTATGTTTGTTTTCGAAAGTTACAAGACAATCGTTCAATTTTGATGCAAAAGGAGCGCGCATATATCCGGTTCTATTCGACGTAAAGACATCATTTACAGTGCATTCGGAAGGTGAACGAATAAGCTTTCATAAAAAAAATGCAATGTTGAATATTATTGAAAATCCCAATTTTTATAAACAATTCAAATGTTTGACGATTTTTATCTCATTAATGACAAGTTTTCCAATTATAAAAAAAATAGTTTCGGGTTCCTTATTAAATTCTGTATTACTAGTAAATTTCTCAAGTGGAATCTGAAAGGAGTCTACTTTTTTTTTATATTATTCATCAGGCGCTGCGTCGTGCCGAGCGCGATACACTGCGCTGTTTAAAAGTATTTGAAACCGAATGCCCGTGAGGGGTGGAAGAGGCTAGCCGCGTCACCCGCCCCACTCCGGCGACAGCTCGGTTGCTCCGTCTCACTTTTTTCTTTACCCTCTCTCTCGCCACGGTTAACGCGGGAAGCGGAGTAGCCCGCGCTTTTTAGCTGGGCAACGCCCTTAATTAAGTAGCGTGTGTATTTCGAGTGTCTCTCTCTCACTCCAAAAATTACCCCTCCCCTCTCCGCGGTACTGAGCTATCGAGCATATGCCCGAGGAATAGCGCATTAATGATTTTGAGGCGTGTTAATCACGCCAGGCGCCCAACAAAACTTCGCGATATTGTTTTAGATCCAGGGTACATCGTGGTCGCCAAATTATTGTGCACGCGGTAAGCTCTCGGTCATTTTCTCCGAGTGACCGAGGAGCGGGAAAAATCCACGTCACAACATATAAGCAATTATTCTGATCTAGCGAAACTAATACGTGCATATTTACACACAGATTGGTGCCTGTATGGAAACGCATAACTTCCACACATACACTGAGCGAGTGGATGACACATGGAGAGTAATAACTGTCGACAATGGCTCGGAAGTTGTGGATGTGCCAGTAGATACAGATCTAGAGGAAACTCTGATCAATCAATTCTTGGAATTCCTGATGACTCGGGCACAGTCAAGACCAGTGATCCTCATAGCACACAACGCCTACGGGTGATTATTGTTGCTGTGTAATTTATCGATTTCTTAAACATTCGTACACGATTTGGTTTCAATTGCATTATTGATTGGCAGATTTCACGGGCCACGGATTCTACGACTGGTTAAACGTCTGGGTAAGATGAGAGAATTTCAGTCACGTGTCGCAGGATTTTCCTGCACGCTCCGTCTATTTCGAAAAAAATATCCTGAGCGCCATAGTCACACGCTCAGAAATGTCGCTCAAGATATACCCGGCTTCAACTGGGAAGAAGAAACAGCAAATAATGCGACTGGTAAAGCGCATATATTGATGGAAGTAATACTTCACTACCAGATTGAAAATATTATTACGAATTTTACGGAAAGCGTTGAAGCTTTATTAAGATGGGTTGAGATTATTGATAGGGCAGCCTCTCTGGGGAGGATTGCAGAACTTTCCTACCATCAAAGGAAGAAACTTATTGAGGCAGGAATGGACTACGAAGATTTAGCGGAAGCTTATCAATATTCCGGCACAGAATTACGAGGAGTTTTAGAATCACTGCCGAAAGTTAGGCTAAGTCCGGACGATATTGACAATATACTGGAGCATCTCAGCGTCTCGGTACCGGGAGCTCTTCAACCGATAGTGTGAAAATTATAGCCTCTAGATTCCACTTCGAAAATGATAAAACTTTTGTTTCGCTATCATTATCCGAGGTTAAACTTTTTCATCTTTCAGGAGGTGTCTGTTTGGGCAATGATGCCCCAGGGATAGAATAACTTATTTTTACATACATATATAAAGCAAGTACGGAAATTCTTACCTGCACTCGTGGGAAAAGCCGTGGTGGGCGTAACTAACCCACTACGCTGGACCCAGAGGACAAGGGTAGTTCAGGGTGAATAAGAAGACCCAAAACATTATTTATACATACTTGAAACTTCCTCATTCGCCTGAATTCCGTAAAAATGAATGGAACCAATTAGGAACCGCTTTAAAAATCGGCACGCTAAAGAACAAATCCTTAACAAGCCTTGCACTAACAATGAGCAGAAGCAGGGTAGTTCATCAAAAATCTTTCAACAAGACGTTTCAAAATTATCTCTTAAACAGAGCAGTTCTTCGTAAACCATCGATCGGAGTAGTTCAAAGATATTTTAAAATCTTGGCGAATGATGTAACTCTAAAGAAATTCCGTGCTTATAATACTGTGAAATAATATTATTACTATTAACAATATTCAAACATTATAATTTCAATTCAGCTTTTGAATAAACCTAATCATTGAATTTAATTGACGTTGTGATTTAACCTAATTGATAACCTTCAACGTGAATAGATCTATTAAACTGTATCCGTATCCATTTTAGTATATCCACCGGCGCTCTATCTGGCATTGGTGAATTCTTTTCTCCACTCTACCATTTTTTGCAATAGCTCTCGTATCATTCGTTAAGGGGTGACGCCATTCTAGGATTTTGTGAAATTTGATTTTTTTTATTGCTTGGATTGAACAATATTTTAGGGTCACAAAAACAATATCTAGTTGGTCTTGTAGTGGAAAAAAATCTCAAGAGGTTCAATTCTCGATTTATGCCTTGGAGCGCGCGCCGAGTGCTTGTAAAACTGAACGCATTTTTCTCGAAACCACTTTTTTCAAACCGGGAGGACAGATTACTTGAATATCGTTGCATGGATCGATCTGAAATTTTGACAGTAGCTTCACAATTACATTCTCTATGGAAGTACGTAGTTGTTTTTTTATTTAATGTAAAGTTTTATTGATTTATAAAAAAATTACTGCTTATTTTTTGCCCACAAATCGACTCATTTTTCTAAAAGTGTACCATTTCTATAGAATTTGATAAAAAAAAAAAAAAAAACCCTACGTAGTTCCATAGGCAATAACATGCAGATTGTAAAATTTTTTTGGTTTTTTGTGACGGGTCTTATACTCGATGGATTTCATTTTGCATCTGAATGATGATCAAATATTTTTTTTCATACTTTGATACGTAATAGGTGAACCCGCTAAAAAGAAATCATATTCCTTTATCCATACTCCCAAAATAAATCGTGAAAGTTGGGCCCATTTTTGACCAGTAGAGCGGTGTTACCCCTCAATCCACCGGCACGTGTTTGGTATTGGTGAATTAAACTTTCGATTGAAGACCTTTCCTTAAACCTCACTGTTGATGCCTAAGAGCCAAATTTCCAAAGCGCTTAGAAAAGGAGGCAGAGCAGGTAGAAGGGTTAAATTTCATAAAAACCAGAACGAACGTGCGTAAACAGTGTCACATAATTTTTAAACGGCGTATTGTCAGAAAAGTTGGAGACAACTTCACGATTTGTACCCCATTCAGTTCCCGTCGAATACGCAGAGCCGCCCGCAGAGCCCGAAATGATCTAAATCGAGTAAAGTTGAGTGATAACTTTTACTCCAAATCGTTATCTTCTCTCAATACCAGTTCAATCAACAAGGAAGAACAGCGTTCAGTTCAGGTAAATCGCACTTAAGAGTTTAATCCTAGTATGAGGTTTTAAATTATCGTGGCGAATTCGGGTTTCCGTAAATAAATAATAGCCAAACCCAATCCGTATCATAACACTGTTATTGGTTCACAATTATCAAGCTCAGTTTTTTAAAATGCCAATTTCAGCTGTCGAAAAAGCCAAAAATGATCCTACATACTCACGGATGCCTAATTACAATTATGTAGGGTTATATATTCAAAGATATTCACAAATATGCCGTTAACATGTATATGCACACAGATACCCCAACACAAAATTTTTAGGTTAAATTAACTCATTGACTTTATTTAAAAATTGTTGTCGGATCGAGGAGATATTAATCGTATTGCAATTCACCCGAATGAAGATATCAATTACTTTCATGAACTGCAATGAAACAAAATAAATCACTGAAAGTGTAATTTGCATTTCGTTCTACCCAAATATCAAAATACAAATGTGATTTGTATTTTACTTCTTGCTGATGGCAGTGTGCAAATCCACTTGGTATTATATTTCATCGCAATTGCAAAATACTGATGTAATTAACATTTTATTCCTTTTCAATTACAAAATCAAAATCTAATTTTGATGAAATACGTAATGGTCTCTAATCAAATTCCGAGATACAATGTTTTTGATTAAAATTCTCAAATACAGTGTTATTGAACTAAATCTTGAAATGCGTTCTTGTTGACCGAATCCCGAGTGACGATTTCTTTCTGCTCAGTCGTCGATGTAATTTAAAAAAAAAAAAAATTATAATTCATACTACATACTGACATGAATTATAAAAAATTGGATCACTTCTTATGCGAGCGATTCAAGTTCCTACTTCTTTTACCGTCTGGTTGTATTTCAACTACAATTGAGGTGCGGTAACTGTGATGTGCAGTTGTTATGAAAAGAGAGGGGAAAATTACCACGGAGTGCAAGTGTTTCAAGTACGTGCAAAAAACGATTTGATAAAGAGTGAGCCGGGAGTATTCCTTGAGGGACGTCAATGAGAACGACGCTCCACATATATTTGTTGTTCACATTGCGAATCCTCAAGGATTCCTCCCCGTACGATATAGCATTTTGAAAGTAAACCATTTCTACGTTCCATTTGAAATCATGAGCTTTCAAATTGTGACAACTGAAATTAGAAAGAAATAACGACTGTAGTTTTTTAAATCACATATTTCCGCGTCATCCCAATCATACGCTTCTGTAAAATGAAAAGTAACTAGATGGAAGTAAGACGTTCTGTTTTTCTACAGCGCTCAGTCAAGCTTTTGCCACTATCACCTGCACTCTGTACTCGAGGTTTTTGAACGCTATGATGAACTTTTATAACTTTGAGTCTCGTTATTCTCGAAAGGAAATCTTAATTTTATGCTCGATTTGTCAATAATCCATTATTTCCCGACGGATTATTAAACCTGGAATGGAAATAAAATTATAACTAAATAAGGTATAACGTACCCGATTCATGAATCTAGAATCTAGGCATGAAAATGGGCTTACATCGGTAATACTTTTTCAATTGTAAATACTGCTTCGGTGTTCCAAGACCGTCTGGATTTCAGGAAAGACGTGTGTGTATTCTTCAACGCTTTGGACGATAACAGTTTTTTTTTTTTTTATGGAAGCAATAACCTCGCTTGCACTATCTCTGATAGCAGCGGACATAACACATATTTCTGTAGAAAGTATGATAGCTTTGATAGCTGTTGTTCGAGAGCCTATCTATAATATGTATTAATCAAAATAATGTAAGGACGGTAAGACAGCTTGCTGCTAATTGTGAGTAAATACATTGCTGAAATTTCAGTATGTATGACCTAATTTCTACAATACAGTGTTATTTCATAGATTTGAGAATGCAATCGATAATATAAATATTCGTTTACAGGTGCATTGAACTTTATTTCAGATAATTCACTACCATCTAATTAACCGTAGCCACGTGTAATAGTTAAGAATTTTAGCATTATTCCGAAAAATCAAAAGCTTGAACTGATCGTATTTTTGATTCCGAGATTTCAATTGAAAAAATTAAGTAACATACGCAAACGAATGTGATTTATAAAATATACAGATCTTACTCACAGAATTAAAAAATTTTCATTGGTTCCGAATACGGAAAAAAATAAACAACACACATTTTGAGTTATGATAAAGTTTCGCAATTTATATTAGGAAAAATGTCTTAATCGCGGTAAGAATGGATTGGCATAAATAATCTTCTATCCATTGTTCATTGCAGACAAGATTTAAATACTTATGCTTCACAGGCTAGGATTATCTGAGGAAATGATTATTTTTCACCGTGTATATTTTCAGCTAGCATTTGATGAAAAATTTCGATACGGTCTCGGAAATCCTGACGAATGACTTTTTTGCCACGCTATTGAGTGAATGTCGCTTTTGATTTTTTCTTTATCGTTCTGTCTCGGACAGAAAAAAAATTCATGTTGCTCCAACAGTCCTTATTGGCTAATCATTCGACAATCGCAATTGTAAAACTTTGACTATAAGATCTGGATCTGTGATACCAAAGACCATAAAATGCCAATGTCTCAGAACCATTTAATCTACTCTAAGCGAAGTTTATACCCAATCTAAATCGAACAATTCTTTATTGCAAATCGGAATTTTGAAGTCCCCTAGATATCGATTCGCATACAATTCATACGTAGTTTGGAACTGTTTTCTAGTTGCCATTCTGAACTCTGGACTTTTCACTTATGACGCAAAATTAGTGGCCGATGAACTTCGTTGATACCAGTTTTGGAGCGACTTGGTCGAATTGAAATTTCGGATTGAAACATTTTGCGCACCAGATCAAAATCAGCAGCCGGAAAAACTTTCGGATATCAATTTCTCTACCCTTCGAATCGATCGATAGTAATTCTTTTCACAGCAATCAAAGGTACGCCAAATCAAATTTCTGAGCTTCGTCTTTAGATTTAACATCAGCGATGTTAAAGGATAGCCTGGTTCCGGAATGAAACAATATATTCCATATTGAGGTTCGCTGTTTCGAATTTTCGAGTTTTTTACTTCAAATGCAGAATCGGCTGTTCGAAAAACCTTTGGAATAACTCTCGATACCGTAAAGCTTTTAGCCGAAGTTTTTCAAGTGCTCGCGAGCAGCGTGACAAGACTACAAAATAATGTAATCTTCAGAGATAACCCTGAGGTACCGGGCGCCGAACATGGTGTATGTAGCGAATGCATTACCCATTACAAAAAAAATATGTAATACATCAAAACCATGATTTGTAACAACGTGAATAATTGACAATGGACGATAACGCAATTGGTGATCACCAAAGTAACAGGTAATGGATTTGAATTACATTATTAATGACCAAAATACTGAGGAATGGATTCGAATTGCAACGGTTTATTACTAAAGTAATAGGTCATCGTTATTGCATCATTATTGCCACAATGTATGCATGGATTCCAATTGCAATAATCATAACTGCAGTAATTGCTTTACTGATAACTCTTTTCTTGTAATAATAGCTGAAGTTAAATATTACAGCATCCGAAATGGCGGTTATCTAAAGAAAGAAGAGGAAAAAATTGCTCACTTAACCGTGGAGGTCAGATAATCGATTGACAACATTCCGATTAAATGATACTGGATATTCGCAGTTGAATGATTTAAAAATTAACCGTTACATTGAGAATGACGATACCTCAATTATCTTAATTTTATCATAATTTATCAATGTACTGACTATAAAAATAACGCCTAAGGGGGAAAAGTATATTATTCGCTGAAAATGGAATGAATAATACAGCGATGTCCCATTATTAACTATCAAAATGATTCACAGCGATGAGAAAACGCAATAATCATTGAAAAATTAATGTGTAATGGAATGGCTAATCCATTAATAAAGCAATGCACTTTTCACAATCACTCAGGTGGGTATTACGACAGGGAAATAAAATATATGTCGAGATGGGTTTTCAAAACACTACGCGACACGGCAGGGAGCGTCATCAGGTTCAAAGCACGACTGTCTGCCAGAGGCTTTCATGCAGCGAGAAGACGTGGACTACTCGGAGACGTTCTCACCAGTCGTGAGGTACGATTCTCTCTGAGTACTCCTAGCGATCATCGCGGAAGAAAATCTTGAAGCAGTACAGTTCGATGTTCGAACTGCTATTCTCCATGGACTTCTTGACGAGGTCGACATGATGGAGATTCCGACGGGACTGGAGGTCAACGGAAGTCGAGATAAAGTGGTGTGTCTTCTCGAGAAAGCATTGTACGGACTCGAGCAGGCTCCGCGCTGCTGGGACTTGGAAATCGCGAGTGTTTTGAAGAGGTTCAATCTGATAGAGACTAATGCGGACAAGCGTGTTTTTCCTCGTACCTCGCGCTGTTCGTAGACGACGGGATAATTGCATCGAAGTCTGCGGGTATAATCGAGAAAATTGTCAGAGAGTTGAGCAAAGAACTCGATATAACGATCGGAGATTGCATTAACTTCGCCGGAATGCAAATAAGTCGAGATCGCGAGTCAAGGTCGATGTTCGTACATCAAGAGGCCTACGCGAAGAAAGACATAGAGCGATTCGGAATGAGTCGAGCAAAAGGGGTCGCCGTACCGGCGGATCCTCACACAATTTTGTACCCGGTAGAATCAGAAGCGAACGAAAGGCAACCGGTAAGTAGTATGGCCATGAGAGTTCTACACGCAGATTCCGGTTACCGACACTTACCCACCGAGCCGCTCCGCGCAGCTCAGACTCAAACGCTTCTCCGCTCCGCGCACCCCAGACGCAAACCCTTTTCCGCGATGACGTCACAGTCTACCGTACCGAAGGTCAAAGTCTGTAGTGCTCGCCTGCCGAAGGTAGAGGGCGCAGCGGGGGGGCCAGAACTTTTTTACCGTCCCGCATTCTTTTCCCAAGATAGCACTGCTGATGTGTAACATTAACCACTCCAAATTCCTTTCCCACGGTAGGGACGGTAAAAAAGTTCTCGCCCCCCCGCTGCGCCCTCTACCTTCGGCAGGCGAGCACTACAGACTTTGACCTTCGGTACGGTAGACTGTGACGTCATCGCGGAAAAGGGTTTGCGTCTGGGGTGCGCGGAGCGGAGAAGCGTTTGAGTCTGAGCTGCGCGGAGCGGCTCGGTGGGCTGCGCGGAGCGGCTCGGTCGGTAAGTGTCGGTAACCGGAATCTGCGTTCAGAACTCTCATAGCCATACTACTCCGGTACCGTATCGCGAGGCAATAGGATCGCTAATGTTTCTCGCGGTAGTAACACGACCAGCTATTGCACACGCTGTAAATTCGGTTAGCAAGTTTCAGAACGAACACGACGAGAGTCATGTGCGAGCAGTGAGTCGAATTCGCGAATCAAACTCGCGGGATATTCAGATGCGGATTTCGCGAGCGATATAAGGACCAGAAGGTCGACGACGGGTTACGCGTTCTGTCTAGCAAACGGAATTGTAACGTGGTCGTCTCAGCGACAAAAACTCGCGTCTACGAGTAAGACGGAATCGGAGTATATCGCGGCATCGACGGCGGCGAAAGAAGCTGTATGGCTACCTACGTGCGCTGTTGAGTGAACTAGGGTACATGCGAAACGAGTCGACGAATTTGTACGTCGAAAATCAGAGCGCTATTCGATTGATTCGAGATCCGGAATTTCACAAGCGCGCGAAACATATTGATGTGAAGTTTCACTACATCCGCGAGAAAGTCGAAAACGGCGAAATCAATATAATCTTCGTGCCTACCGAGGTTCAATCGGCGGACATTTTTACCAAAGCGCTACCAAAGAATAGATTTGCCGAATTATATACGAATCTCGGGCTGTGCATAAAACGCTCCGACGGCGGAAGTGTTGTGGCAAGTTATCGCATTTGATGCGAACGCGGTGCGAGGAGGACCGAGTGTAGCCGAGCGCCTTGCAGCGATCGGAACCGTACCATAATTATCGTGCATATGCGATAATTTCATGCCTACGTACGATGTACGATAGCACATTATTAACGTACGCAGATTGTACGATAATTTCCATTATGATGCAAATTTTGAGAATTTAAGATGTTGGTGCCACTATTAATCTTGAAGTCGAGGGGGAATTGGTCAGGGGGTCGATTTTATATTTTCACTTTTTCATCTTACCTCAGCTGAGCATTGTGATTGGCTGTCTAACCTCATGTAGCCAATCAGAATGCTCAGTTGGGGTGAGATGAAAAAGCGAAAGATACGAAATTGACCCCCTGGTGTCTGTGCTACACGTAAAGCATATAGGGTACGTTCTAGTTGCGATCGCAGCGCTGACAAACTATAAAGTATTTACAAAAATGTCAATATTACGTTTAATATAATTTATTTATTCATTATAGACACTGTTTTGACACTTCACTTTAGGATGTGAACACTAGCGCCTCGGAGTCTCGAGCGAAGCGAGCGAGCGAGGTCTTACAGGAAGTTAGTTGTGAGCAAACTGTCGTTAGAAAAGTACGCAGTGTGTAATAAATAAAGATATTCATATGTTATTACGTTTCCAAAGATTAACAGAGGGTTATTATTCTACCGCGTCGTTTACCTCTCCATTCCTAAAACCACCTGCGATCCTTAGCCTTAACAGAGTGTTTTGCCTTTGCCCAGAGTTACGAAATGGCAACGGCTAACGTAAGAGTTGGTAAGTGCTGTTTTATTCCTTGCGATCGAATTTCGAGAGCAACACTTCGGACGTGTTCGGAAATTGACTGAAAGTACTGTCAGTACTGAAAATCTACAGTATACGTCACTTGGACTATACCATTTTCAGTACTGACAGTACTTTCAGTCAATTTCTGACCACCGCCCTTGGTAAGCATAGCCTGAGATTCACGATAACGATAGACTCAGTTTTATTTGCAGAAAATTACGATTATTGTTCATTGTTTATTGTTATACCCTCATACAGGTTCGTATATTAACATTTGTATTTCGGTGTGATTTTTCCCTGCATGAGTGCAAACTCGTGCGTAGGGTTGCAGGGTGAATCACGGTTTTGCATAGAATCCGGTTTATCGTGAATCACGTACAATCAAAATTCTGTTGTACTGGGTCGAATCGCTTTTGTGGATTCTTCAGTCTCGCCTCTCGAGTAGGTCGCGGATTGCTGTGTGTGCATGTGCATAATGGCGTCGGGATGATTCGAGAATTGCGAGAAAGGTCACGAATTTCAGTCGCGTTGATTTGAAATGAATTTTTTTTTTCATCCAAAAAATGCAGACTTCAGTGACTTCTGTTTAGTAACATTCAATTTGGGAACTCGCGGATTGTGGCGTGATGCACAAATCTGGAAGGTAAGAATTAATTTAATATACATATAAGCAATTATTCTGATCTAGCGAAACTAATACGTGCATATTTACACACAGATTGGTGCCTGTACCGAAACGCATCACTTCCAGACCTACACTAAGCTAGTAAATGACACAAGGCTAGTAATAACTGTCGTCATAGACTTGGAAGATGTGGATGTGGATGTGTCAGTAGATACAGGTCGAGAGGAAACTCTTATCAATAAATTCTTGGAATTCCTGAGGACTCGAGACCAGTCAAGACCAGTTATCCTTGTAGCACACGACGCCTACAGGTGATTATTGTTGCTGTGTAATTTATCGATTTCTTAAACATTCGTACACGATTTGGTTTCAATTGCATTATTGATTGGCAGTTTTCACGGGCCACGGATTCTACGACTCGTAATACGTCTGGGTATGATAAGGGAGTTCCAGTCACGTGTCGCAGGATTTGCGTGCACGCTCCTTCTATTTCAAACAGAACTTTCTAGCTCTGAGGTGGGTGGTAACACGCTGAGAGTAATCGCTAACAATATGTACGGCTTCAACTGGAATGAAAGAGCAGCAACTCGTAAGGAGCTAATATTATGGCAAGTAATAGATGCCTACGGGCTTGAAGACAACATTAGAAATTATACGAAAAGCGTTCAGCAAGAGATAAGAAGGGTTGAGATTATTGAAAGCGCAGCCTCTCTACAGAGGATATCAGGACTGTCTCGCTATATGAGGAAGAAAATTGCTGAGGCAGGAATCGACTACGTAAAATTACAGGAAGATTTTCAATCTGGCGGCGACGCAGAAGTATCACGATTACTGCAGAATATTGGGCTTAGACCGGACGTTATTGACAATATACTGCAGCATCTAAGGGTCGCGGAACCGCGAAATCCTCAACCAATCGAATGAAAATTATAGCCTCTAGATTTCACTTGGAATATGATCAAAATTTTGTTTCACCATCATTATCCAAGATTAAATTCTTCTGGCATATCATACAATTGTACGATAAGCAGAATTCTATACGAAGCTAACCGCATATGCAAAATCCGACGTTCGTGTCGGTAGATTTCTGTTACCCCGAATGCATTGCATGCATACGGCTTCTATTATCACCTAATAATTTTGGGAAACACTCATGTTAGTTTACGTTAATCTTATAGTTAAATAATTCTTAAGGACTATCCTAACCCAAACAGACTTACATGCACGTGTGTACAATAACCACACCAGATAATACGTGGTATTTTGTCAATACTGCAGGCTAGGATTTGTGGACGAGACTTCTCGAAGCGAGAATTCTCGGGAAATCTGGCCTTATTGGAGACGAGAAAAAAAATGATGATAAATCGTCAAATTGTGTCTTGATTATGAGTAACTGTAGATAGTGTATAATTTCAAATTACACATTGTTTTTATGAAGATACTTCAGGTACTTACCGATTTGTTTAATTAACAAACCGTGTGATTAATATTTTTACTGACCTAGGAAAGGAACCAAAGATACATATATATTCGAACACCTACTTTTTAATAAAGAAACAAACTAAAAGTTTTACACCAAGATACTCAAAGTCTAATTTAGTTAGTTTTGTTAGAAAAATTTTTAAGATGTGCAAAATTTTATTCAAACAAGACTGAATAAATAATAAACGTTGACGATTAATAAGCTTGATTGCAATTTGAATTTCAGTAGTAATCGTCTTTACAGCACTTTTTATGGCCCGAGCTGTTTATTTTAAACCAGACGCCCGAAGATCGCTTCACGATATTTTCGAACATACAGAAACTGGCGCGCACGTGTAGCGTAATAAGCCTTTTCATCTTTCAGGAGGTGTCTGTTTGGACAATGATGTCCCAGGGATAGAATAACTTATTTGTACATACATATATAAAGCAAGTACGGAAATTCTTACCTGCACTCGTGGGAAAAGCCGTGGTGGGCGTAACTAACCCACTACGCTGGACCCAGACGGCAAGGGTAGTTCAGGTTGAATGAGAAGACCCAAAACATTATTTATACATACTTGAAACTTCCTCATTCGCCTAAATTCCGTAAAAATGAACGGAACCAATTAGGAACCGCGTTAAAAATCGGCACGCTAAAGAACAAATCCTTAACAAGCCTTGCACTAACAATGAGCAGAAGCAGGGTAGTTCATCAAAAATCTTTTAACAAGACGTTTCAAAATTATCTCTTAAACAGAGCGGTTCTTCGTAAACCATCGATCGGAGCAGTTCAAAGATATTTTAAAATCTTAGCGAATGATGTAACTCTGAAGAAATTCCGTGCTTATACTACTGTTAAATAATATTATTACTCCCAACAATATTTAAGCATTATAATTTCAATTCAGCTTTTGAATAAACCTAGTCATTGAGTTTAATTGACGTTATGATTTGACCTAATTAATAACCTTCAACGTGAATAGATCTATTAAACTGTATCCGTATCCATTTTAGTATATCCACCGGCGCTCTATCTGGCATTGGTGAATTCCTTTCTCCACTCTACCATTTTTTTTAATAGCTCTCGTATCATTCGTTAAGGGGTGACGCCACTCTAGGATTTTGTGAAATTTGATTTCTCTTATTGCTTGGATTGAACAATATTTTAGGGTCACAAAAACAATATCTAGTTGGTCTTATAGTGGAAAAAAATTTCAAGAGGTTCAATTCTCGATTTATGCCTTGGAGCGCGCGCCGAGTGCTTGTAAAACTGAACGCATTTTTCTCGAAACCACTTTGTTCAAATTGGGAGGACAGATCATTTGAATATCGTTGCATGGATCGATCTGAAATTTTGACAGTAGCTTCACAATTACATTCTCTATGAAAGTACGTAGTTGTTTTTTTATTTAATGTAAAGTTTTATTGATTTATAAAAAAATTACTGCTTATTTTTTGCCCACAAATCGACTCATTTTTCTAAAAGTGTACCATTTCTATAGAATTTGATAAAAAAAAAAAAAACCCTACGTAGTTCCATAGGCAATAACATGTAGATTGTAAAATTTTTTTGGTTTTTTGTGACGGGTCTTATACTCGATGGATTTCATTGTGCATCTGAATGATGATCAAATATTTTTTTTCATACTTTGATACGTAATAGGTGAACCCGCTAAAAAGAAATCATATTCCTTTATCCATACTCCCAAAATAAATCGTGAAAGTTGGGCCCATTTTTGACCAGTAGAGCGGTGTTACCCCTCAATCCACCGGCACGTGTTTGGTATTGGTGAATTAAACTTTCGATTGAAGACCTTTCCTTAAACCTCACTGTTGATGCCTAAGAGCCAAATTTCCAAAGCGCTTAGAAAAGGAGGCAGAGCAGGTAGAAGGGTTAAATTTCATAAAAACCAGAACGAACGTGCGTAAACAGTGTCACATAATTTTTAAACGGCGTATTGTCAGAAAAGTTGGAGACAACTTCACGATTTGTACCCCATTCAGTTCCCGTCGAATACGCAGAGCCGCCCGCAGAGCCCGAAATGATCTAAATCGATTAAAGTTAAGTGATAACTTTTACTCCAAATCGTTATCTTCTCTCAATCAACAAGGAAGAACAGCGTTCAGTTCAGGTAAATCGCACTTAAGAGTTTAATCCTAGTATGAGGTTTTAAATTATCGTGGCGAATTCGGGTTTCCGTAAATAAATAATAGCCTAACCCAATCCGTATCATAACACTGTTATTGGTTTACAATTATCGAGCTCAGTTTTTTAAAATTCCAATTTCAGCTGTCGAAAACTAGCCGAAAATGATCCTACATACTCACGGATGCCTAATTACTATTATGTAGGGTTATATATTCAAAGGTATTCACAAATATGCCGTTAACATGTATATGCACACAGATACCCCCACACAAAATTATTAGGTTGAATTAACTCATTGACTTTATTTAAAAATTGTTGTCGGATCGAGGAGATATTAATCGTATTGCAATTCACCCGAATGAAGATATCAATTACTTTCATGAACTGCAATGAAACAAAATAAATCACTGAAAGTGTAATTTGCATTTCGTTCTACCCAAATATCAAAATACAAATGTGATTTGTATTTTACTTCTTGCTGATGGCAGTGTGCAAATCCACTTGGTATTATATTTCATCGCAATTGCAAAATACTGATGTAATTAACATTTTATTCCTTTTCAATTACAAAATCAAAATCTAATTTTGATGAAATACGTAATGGTCTCTAATCAAATTCCGAGATACAATGTTTTTGATTAAAATTCTCAAATACAGTGTTATTGAACTAAATCTTGAAATGCGTTCTTGTTGACCGAATCCCGAGTGACGATTTCTTTCTGCTCAGTCGTCGATGTAATTTAAAAAAAAAAAAAAATTATAATTCATACTACATACTGACATGAATTATAAAAAATTGGATCACTTCTTATGCGAGCGATTCAAGTTCCTACTTCTTTTACCGTCTGGTTGTATTTCAACTACAATTGAGGTGCGGTAACTGTGATATGCAGTTGTTATGAAAAGAGAGGGGAAAATTACCACGGAGTGCAAGTGTTTCAAGTACGTGCAAAAAACGATTTGATAAAGAGTGAGCCGGGAGTATTCCTTGAGGGACGTCAATGAGAACGACGCTCCACATATATTTGTTGTTCACATTGCGAATCCTCAAGGATTCCTCCCCGTACGATATAGCATTTTGAAAGTAAACCATTTCTACGTTCCATTTGAAATCATGAGCTTTCAAATTGTGACAACTGAAATTAGAAAGAAATAACGACTGTAGTTTTTTAAATCACATATTTCCGCGTCATCCCAATCATACGCTTCTGTAAAATGAAAAGTAACTAGATGGAAGTAAGACGTTCTGTTTTTCTACAGCGCTCAGTCAAGCTTTTGCCACTATCACCTGCACTCTGTACTCGAGGTTTTTGGACGCTATGATGAACTTTTATAACTTTGAGTCTCGTTATTCTCGAAAGGAAAATTTAATTTCATACTCGATTTGTCAATAATCCATTATTTCCCGACGGATTATTAAACCTGGAATGGAAATAAAATTATAACTAAACAAGGCATAACGTACCCGATTCATGAATCTAGAATCTAGGCATAAAAATGGGCTTACATCGGTAATACTTTTTCAATTGTAAATACTGCTTCGGTGTTCCAAGACCGTCTGGATTTCAGGAAAGACGTGTGTGTATTCTTCAACGCTTTGGACGATAACAGTTTTTTTTTTTTTTATGGAAGCAATAACCTCGCTTGCACTATCTCTGATAGCAGCGGACATAACACATATTTCTGTAGAAAGTGTGATAGCTTTAATAGCTGTTGTTCGAGAGCCTATCTATAATATGTATCAATCAAAATAATGTAAGGACGGTAAGACAGCTTGCTGCTAATTGTGAGTAAATACATTACTGACCGAGTTGAAATTTCAGTATGTATGACCTAATTTCTACAATACAGTGTTATTTCATAGATTTGAGAATGCAATCGATAATATAAATATTCGTTTACAGGTGCATTGAACTTTATTTCAGATAATTCACTACCATCTAATTAACCGTAGCCACGTGTAATAGTTAAGAATTTTAGCATTATTCCGAAAAATCAAAAGCTTGAACTGATCGTATTTTTGATTCCGAGATTTCAATTGAAAAAATTAAGTAACATACGCAAACGAATGTGATTTATAAAATATACAGATCTTACTCACAGAATTAAAAAATTTTCATTGGTTTCGAATACGGAAAAAAATAAACAACACACATTTTGAGTTATGATAAAGTTTCGCAATTTATATTAGGAAAAATGTCTTAATCGCGGTAAGAATGGATTGGCATAAATAATCTTCTATCCATTGTTCATTGCAGACAAGATATAAACACTTATGCTTCACAGGCTAGGATTATCTGAGGAAATGATTATTTTTCACCGTGTATATTTTCAGCTAGCATTTGATGAAAAATTTCGATACGGTCTCGGAAATCCTGACGAATAATTGATTTGCCACTCCATTGGGTGAATGTCGCTTCCGATTTTTTCTTCATCGTTTTGTCTCGGACAGAAAAAAAATTCGTGCTGCTCCAACAGTCCTTATTGGCTAATCATTCGACAATTGCAATTGTAAAACTTTGACTATAAGATCTGGATCTGTGATACCAAAGACCATAAAATGCCAATGTCTCGGAACCATTCGATCTACTCTAAGCGAAGTTTATACCCAATCTAAATTGAACAATTCTTTATTGCAAATCGGAATTTTGAAGTCCCCTAGATATCGATTCGCATACAATTCATACGTAGTTTGGAACTGTTTTCTAGTTGCCATTCTGAACTCTGGACTTTTCACTTATGACGCAAAATTAGTGGCCGATGAACTTCGTTGATACCAATTTTGGAGCGACTTGGTGGAATTGAAATTTCGAATTGAAACATTTTGCGCATCAGATCAAAAGCAGCAGCCGGAAAAACTTTCGGATATCAATTTCTATACCCTTCGAATCGATCGATAGTAATTCTTTTCACAGCAATCAAAGGTACGCCAAATCAAATTTCTGAGCTTGGTCTTTGGATTTAACATCAACGATGTTAAAGGATAGCTTGGTTCCGGAATGAAACAATATACTCCATATTGAGGTTCGCTGTTTCGAATTTTCGAGTTTTTTACTTCAAATTCAGAATCGGCTGTTCGAAAAACCTTTGGAATAATTCTCGATACCGTAAAGCTTTTAGCCGAAGTTTTTCAAGTGCTCGCGAGCAGCGAGGCAAGACTACAAAATAATGTAATCTTCAGAGATAACCCTTAGGTACCGGGCGCCGAACATGGTGTATGTAGCGAATGCATTACCCATTACAAAAATAATATGTAATACATCAAAACCATGATTTGTAACAACGTGAATAATTGACAATGGACGATAACGCAATTGATAATCACCAAAGTAACAGGTAATGGATTCGAATTACATTATTAATGACCAAAATACTGAGGAATGAATTCGAATTGCAACGGTTAGTTACTAAAGTAATAGGTTATCGTTATTGGATCATTATTGCCACAATGTATGCATGGATTCCAATTGCAATAATCATAACTGCAGTAATTGCTTTACTTAACCGTGGAGGTCAAATGATCGATTGACAACATTCCGATTAAATGATACTGGATATTCGCAGTTGAATGATTTAAAAATTAACCGTTACATTGAGAATGATGATACCTCAATTATTTCAATTTTATCACAATTTATCGTTGCACTAACTATAAAAATAATGCCTAATGGGGAAAAGTATATTGTTCATTGAAAATGGAATGAATAATACAGCGATGTCCCATTATTAACTACCAAAATGATTCACAGTGATGAAAAAACGCATTAATCATTGAAAAATTAATGAGTAATGGAATGGCTGATCTATTAATAAAACAATGCATTTTTCACAATCACTCAGGTGGTATTATGATAATGAAATAAAATACATGTCGATTGTTGTCAGTTAATTTGTAATTCTGCGAAGTTCGGTCAAGAGTGGTTGCGAACAACGGATGCTCCTTTATTAGAACTTTTTGAAATCATAGAGCACAGATAAACCAGTGAAACAGAGAATGCTAACGACACGACAGGTGGACACAATTGAAGATCTGTCAGCAACATTAATTATTCTTTGAAGTAGTGTGATAATCGTAAGTGAAAATGGTCAAGCGTTCGCAAAAAAAAAAAAAAAACTTGTTTTGAAAAATTTTGATGCTTGCTTTCGTGTGGATTTTTCTTTAAACAGCTGATCGATGAAACATTCACCTAGTATTTAAATCGATAATTTGTTTGAAAGGAGATCGGAAAATATTAGAGAAACTTATTCTTAATATCAATTGTATAGTGTCGCTCACAGACACAGATAAATTATTATTTGTATTGACGAACTCCTTACATATTTTGTATGTGTGCGAACAAACTCACGTGGCTATTGATACAGAAAACTGAATAAGTGAAAAAAAATCAGATAAGTGAAAAGTAAAGAAACTTACCTTGATCTCAACGGAAGAACTGTTGAAAAAATGCGTGTCTTGTCACAAGGCCGGTGCTGCTTCCAAAGTCACGAAAACTTTCAGCAGCAGTAAGAACGCTCACAATTTCTGATAAAGTGTCGTTACCCGATCGACGCTCGGAGAAACACTGACTGAGAAAGCGAGTATCCAGTAATTCCGTTTGTAATCGCGCCCTAAGCGAAAGCATGCCGCAACCGATTTAACTCGGAGATTCCAAACACAGCATTCCTCAGCATTGTTTAGTAAATCGCATTGAATTTCTCACTAGTAATACACCTTGTATTTTCCTTTGTTTCTAACTATAATTGCTCGTGAATGCTTCACAAAAGAGAGGATACCGTTGTAGAAGTATGTACACTTGGGGACAATGAATCTGAGACGGTCAATTTTGTACACTAGACAGACACAGAGAAACCTACAGCGCCACAGTCGGCCGAGCGCGAAACTAACTCAATCTCAATAAACATAACATAACCCATGACCGTTGAATCTAACCTTAAAATACCGCGGGGATAACGACTTGTTGGATTGACACGTATTCTAAGGTTAGATTCGACGGTCATTGATTATGTTATGTTTATTGAGATTGAGTTTGTTTCGCGCTCGGCCGAATGTGGCGCTCTAAGTTTCTCCGTGTTGCCAACATAACTGTCTAGTGTAAAAAATTAGCCGGCTCAGATTCATTGTCTCCAAGTGTACATGGGAAAAATCTACTTATTCTTCCTAAAAATAATTCGATCTTTATAAAAATGAATCACCTTCAATAGAGCAGGACACGGAATTTATGCTGTTGGTCACAATCGAATTTCTATTAAAAATGTGTCTTCACGGAATATACATTACGCGTTATTCATTGGATTCACTAATCGTTACTTGTTATGATTCAAGTAGACAGAAAATAAGTTCCAGTTAAGTCATTAGTGTCCGTTGATTCTCCATCGAAAACTAATTAATGATCCGTATGGCTTGATCGTAAGTGTCCTAGTAACGTAAATGTTTCCGTTTCGTGATTTAAGTAGATAAAAAATAAGTTCTCCTTAAGTCATTAGTGTCCATTGATTTCACATCGATAACTAATTAATGCTTCACATGGCTTGATCGAATTATTCCGTCACATGATATTCAATTCGAATCGTTGTTCGTCAAACTTTTACCCTTTTCTCCTCACCAAGGCACGTAATCGAATTTCGTTCGAATTATTTCTGTGATACTGGCAGTTATGGGCCGTGAAACATGTATTAGTGTCAATGATTAGCAACTGCGAGTTTGATCAATTTATTAAGGGCATTCGAAGTAACCCATTAATTACTTTGCAGGCAAACAGGGTGACAGGGGGGTCCATCACGTGTGACAAAACGCGACAAGGGGGGGAGGACATACTTCGTGACGTCACATCTAATCTAAAATAAGAATAAAACTGAATATGGCCACGGGTGAAATTATTTATTAGATAAATTAAGATATTTAAAACATCAAAATTTATTGTATTTACACTTTTTCGGCATGCGTGGCCTGATTCAAAACATTCGCAGGCCAACTCGTCGGCCGCCCATAATGTTCATACACCGAAAGACCGATAACGATTTCGTTCGACGCTTAATTTTCCTTGTTGACGGCCATTTTTTTTAACTCTGTAGCTTATTTGTCATTAAAAATTAGCAAGTTATACAAAACTCTGTTTAATGAACAATCAAGTTCTAAATTAAAATGGAGGGGGGAGGGGGAGTGTCACATGTGATTACTTGTGACAGGGAGGAGTGGCCTGCAGGCAATTCACTTAAATCGACATTCAGAATTTGTTTTCAACGTGTTATTCCCATTAAGCGTGTTGTGCGGCACGGTTCAGCACTCTCGTTGCAATCTCAAATCTCACATCAGAATCCCAAAATTTATTGAAAATTGCTGTACTAAATGGTAAAGTAATTTACAACATATACTTATACATATAGGCCGTGCATTGCAAAAGTGTTATGATTTAATTTTCATTTGACGTCGAGTTGATAGCACTTTCGAAAACAAGTTCCATCTAACTATTGGATAACTCCGTTTATTGGGAGACAAATGGTTATGCTCCGATAAATGTTATACGTGTGTCATATCGCCCCTATTCCGATTAATGGTTGCGCATTGAAAATTTAAGTTTCAATGAAATACATCTTTACCAAACACATTAATAGCTTATCGACTCGTGTTTGCAAATCACGTACCCCGTGCGGGAAATTATACACTAGTTGTTTGCATTTATCAAATTGTGGAGCGTGTGAAGTTTAGTTGCTGTAAATCCACTGTTGTGGTGAGATACACATGTATTAATTGATTTAATTCATCATTATTGGAGGTCAAGAAACATATTCTTCATTATTGGATGTAATCCATACTCACGCGGTCGAAGTGTATCTGACGCAAAGTGCTAGCACTGCGAGAAATAAATGGTATAATAATAAGGATATCCGTTAGCGTATCACGGCAAAGTTTTCATCCGGAGCTCACCAGCCATGCATATTTGTTGTTAAAACAAACTTATCGACGTGTGAAGTTCGATCGTAATTGTACTAGAACCTCCTCCATTACTTATTGTTAGCCATTCTAACTGTCCAGAATCGTAACTATCAACTTTGGCGCCCAGGGCAAGTGTCTGAGTTTGCGCCCTGTCTAAATAAAATTATTGAAGTTCTTACAATGATATATTACTTATTAGCTCCACGCGTTGTACCCATAATTAGAACATATTCCAACATTGTATTGAATTAATAGACGGGGCATCGTTCTTATGGAAATTGTTAACTATATGGTTCGTTTCTACGCAAATCGTTTCAATCGAAAACTAATTCACGTTTCCCTTTTCTACAGAATTGTTTTAAGACACAAAGTTCCTTTTTACAAAGTTCATGGCAATCTTTGATTCGGTTACCTTTACGGGACCGGTATTCGATATATCGGCCTTTAGCAGTTTAGGTAAATATATCCAATTTTACGGTGTTGAATGTTATGCGAGCTGTACCTCAAAGCAAAAAAACGGCAGATAATGCTCTTCGGCTCACTACTCGTCACTTTCCATGAAAATTTCGAAAGGGAGAAAGACAACATAATATTTGCAACTATCGATAAAGATTGTGAATTTTTTAAGAACACGAAGCAGTTGCTAGAGACTTGGAGAAAACATTATTTTCTTTATTTTTGAATCAACAATTAAAAACATATAACCAAAAATGTGAATTACTAGCACGGTTTCTTTATAATTCTCTACTTGATTCTTTTGCAATATCAAAGGCTAGCCAAAAAATGACAATACATTTAGCGTACGGTCTAGTAACTGGAAAGCGGTATTCAAAAAAAAAAAAAAAAACAAATTCAAAAAATACAAATACGGTCACAAACCTAAACGGTTTGACGCTCAAACTTAGAATCAAGCAAAAAGTGTCTGATTTATCTACGCTTGGAGGAATGAATTCGAAGCATTTACAGTAAAACATAAAAACAATTATCGTCGGAGCGTGATCAGTAAATAACGCAAATCTTATTTAATTTTGATTATTCTAATTAGCAAGTAGTCAATCAGACATAAAAATTTTCTTATCGCATGAACTTTGACTCTAGTCCCACTTCTTTGCAAATCATTATTTCTGATTTGGATAATTTCATAAAAATTCTTTATAACTGCAATACTTGCTTCTTTCTTGACTAACTACGGAATAAAACCAGGATTATAACGCAGGGATGCAGGAACGGCCTAACAGTTCGCCTCTGTAAGTGCAGCAACGAGTGCAAGCTATTCGTCTGCGAGGTCAGGAATTAAGTTAGACGTAAGCGCGAGAAGGGCTTCGCGGCCTGACTCCGTCATCCTGCGTCGAAAAAGTTAGACAGAATCCAGGACATGACAAAACAGAGAACTAACACATCTCCATCCCGATCCAAATAGAGCTCCTTTAAATAAATTTAATCTTACTGATTTGACAATCAATTTGGGACAGGAAACTCACCGGCAGGGTGTTTCGTCAACGCATTCTGCATTGAAAAACCCGTGAACGTTACATCGCATTTCTCTCAAAATAAATTTAATAAATTTATGTTATCTGTTCATACAGATTTGATGCATTTTCACCATCTCGTACCTCAAAATGCTTCGTATAAATATATCTCTTCTCTGATTCATGTTATCGGCTAAATTTCGCATCAAAAGTGATGTGACAAAAAATATTCGTCAATATTTTACTAAAAAATAGAAAGATTAAAAGTCGATTTTTTTCCGTTTATTTCGCCATCCAATGACATAGATAACAAAGTTTTAGGACGTTAAATTAAAAAGTCGAAAAAATCGGCGAAGGTTCCGTAAAGGTTGAGATACTCATAACATCGCGAATCTTACGTCAAGTCTAACTAATTCTAGCTTTCGGGGTGATACCTTCCACGTTTTTATCACGAAATTGTGCGTTGTGATTTCTGATTTGTCGAACTTATTCTAACCAGTAAGGTTCCAGAAATGAGTTAGATAAACTTTCCGAAAGAAAAGTTCTGAAATTTTGGCAACAATTTGTCCGCTGGAATTTTTCTGATGAAAAACTCCAGCCTTGATTATTTAATCTGGTTCGAGCGTGTTATTGTCGTCCCAGACGTATCATCGGTCATCTTCAAAAACTTCCGCTTCTCTTTTTCGATTAAAGTATCTAATCTATCGGTTTTTTTTCCTTCCGAGCTTTCATGTAGCGCGTTACGATAAACAAATAAATATCTGTTCATTAGAGTGATTTTCCTCCACTACGCCTCTTATCTCGCATCGCTTTATCAATTTCTCATTCAAATGACCCCACCTCATTCTCAACCAAACCATTCGTTGATGGACAGTATGGTGTAGTCTCTTTATATGTTATTCCATTTACTCTGCAATAACACTGGAATTCTTCTGAAACCAACTGACATCCGTTATCTCATATTGTA
Organism: Neodiprion fabricii; assembly: GCF_021155785.1. Classification (NCBI taxonomy): domain Eukaryota; kingdom Metazoa; phylum Arthropoda; class Insecta; order Hymenoptera; family Diprionidae; genus Neodiprion; species Neodiprion fabricii. The sequence continues at coordinate 11,523,822 of NC_060239.1, forward strand.
CTGCAAAGAGATTCGATTCTAGGCCTAAGCTTGGTAATTTCCATTTCTTTCACGATTAGGTTCAAAGTAGGACATCATCAAGACTTCCACAGGTCCTGTGTATCCTTTACCGTATAATGTAATGTATTCGGTACAAAATTATCGCGTACAGCAAATATCGATGTTTATATGTAGACACGGATTCTGACTTTCTGAAGCGGTAAATTTTTTGGACAAAACCGTTACATTGGCAACGTGGATTCAGCTAGTTGCAGTTGGCCGTGAATAGGCTTCCACTTAGAAGGATTAGGACGTGTAATTTAATAAGACCTCGGTTACAAGGGTACCACCAAAACTCTTAATAGTGGATTTTCATAGGACTCACAATTAGCGGGCTACATCGAGTATCATTTTGCCTGCTAGAATTCTTTGAAGTTAATTATTTCTAATATTAAATGCAGTGTCTATTTAAATTTATAAAATTGAGAATCTCAATGTTACCGGGTGTATCGGCTGCTCCGAGTCCCGCTTAGCGACCTGTCGCGCTGGGTGATAATTTTGGAATGATCCCTCGCGCCGAGCGCTCCGATTTTGGGTTTGATCGCTTCGATTTCCGGTGGCGCCCTCTGCGCGGAACAGATTCTCCGCGCATTTACCCCATTTCGGTAGTGTACGTGCATAGTCTTATTCATCCGACATATCCATTAAGGCAACCCCGAACTTTGAATGCGAGTACTTGAGTGACACAGACACGTTTGCGTTCTGTCTTTCAGAACAGCCCGTTGCACGTTGCGTTCGCTCCTTGTACCGTGCCTTGGGTTTCAAAGTAACCTCTCAGAGCACTACCCTCGCTGTATCGGGGGTACAAGCTTTTTATTTTCCGGATTGCCTGGATTCGTAATTGACTTATCAATTGGTATATCAATAGACGAATTATAAGTATCGTTTGTAGAAAAAAAAAAAAAAAATCAACTAGACTGATTCGCGTACTACAATCGCTGAAATTAGAATATCCAAACATAGTTCGAAAATTAAAGTTTATCGAACTCATTGTCCAAGCGCGATCGATTTTGATAAATTTAAAACCATAGTTCTGATGTAGCTGGCAGTTGCATCTCCCTGCGTCTTGATTAATACTTGGGTACTCAGTGACCTCAATGCAACGTTTGCAAAGAAGAAAGAGGTAAAAATTCGATGCGATAATTTTTAGAGAGCTACATTATAAATGCCGATTTCAGAAAAATCGTGACGTCTGTTATAAAACATGGAAGAATTGTATCGGAGCATCGGCAAAAAATGCTAAATATCTTGGAGAATTTAAAAGTAATCGAAAACAAAATAAATCTTCTTCAACTCATGTGATTTTGGGTACGAATTAGTGTCTCTTGCCAAAAATGATTTTCTATCAATCTTTCAATTGCCCTCAATGCTTTAGCCTATTAATCTATTATACATTTATCTTCTCTGGCAAGAATTGATTTCAACCTTCGCTAGTTCTTGCACGTTCCCCATAGTGTATTTGAAAATAACTGTACAGAAGAGTTTTGTGAAGATATGTTTCGTTAAAAAATGATGATTTCGAAAATAACAGAAAATTGATAAAAAATTATTCTCGTTACTGAGAATTATTCCGTACTCGATTTGTTATCCTAAAAAAATCCACAACTTTGTTACGTCGACATGTAACGGGGTTAGAATTTCAATCGATGACTCTCCTTAAAAGAGAATAAATAAAATTTTATAAAAATGTAGTGAAATATTATCACTCATCTCGAAAGAGGTCTGGGTTGAGATTGGAAGCTGAATCCATGAAGAGTAGCCTAATAGCCGTAAATGTCCTGTACAAAGTTTTATAAATACTTAGCTTCGAGAATCCCCAATCGAAGCCAGGCATCCGATCAAGTAATACATAAAGAATTGACAAGAGTCTCGATTCACTCACGTGAATCATTTCTCAATTCACGGATAATCTGATGTGGAACAAGGTATATTATCCGTATAGACAACGCGGCTCCATACGCTTTTTCCTCCCGCGGTTGATTCTAGCGTGAAATCAGGCACGCCTAATCTGTTCGCCGAATGACGGTGACGGCGTTGTATTCGCTCCGTATTCCGTATACCGCCGGAATCCTTTTCACCAACAGAAAATAATTAACCGCGTATAATAAGAATTGCGGATGAGATGATATCACCGCGTGTGTGTTGAAAAATCCCGACGAGTGAGTGAAAAACGTTTCAAGATCCGCGTCAGTTACAGTTCATCGGTTCACGAAGGTCCCGGGTGCTGATTGGCCGTCGATTTCCAGTTTCCTTCCAGGATGCGTTTCGTTCTGTCGCCTTAGCAAGGACGCGAACCGCCTATAAGAGACACCGCGCGAGTCTCCGTACCGTAGTTGATTTCCGAACAGCGTTCTGCCTTCTCGCCCGATCGTCGCTCCTCGAAGAAGCTCTCGAGACCCCACCACCTCTGCATAAGGACTACTTAAACAAGGACCTTCGACGAGTGGTCGCAAGCGGGTGACGCCGGCGATAAAGAACGTATCGGCGAAGATGCCGCGAACCTTGGCGAAAGGGCTCCTCGTCCTCCTGGCACTTAATTCCGCGACTTGCTCTTTCGCTCCTCCGAGCGTCGGAGGTGCCGCGGAATCCGCTCTTTCTCTGAGCGACATAACGCAGCGGAAGAGCGGTTCGGAATACGTCGCACTCGGTGACGGGAGGACTAGCAATTCCGAGAGCAAGGGATTCGACAAGGGCGAAAAGGGCTATCATGGACTGAACGAGGATCGTGGTCACTACGACGATCGGGACAGCATCCAGAAGGGATACGACGTCGGTAAGCACAGCTCGGGACAGAGTCAGTCGGTAAATCAGGGGAACAACGAGTTCAAACAGCACGGAAGCGGGGACTATAAAAAGGGCTATCACAAAAGTGGCTTCACCAACAACTACCACAAGGACGAGTCGGGGAACAAGGCCAGCTTCTACGAGGACAGCGACGACGAACGCGGTCACAGGGGATACGACAATCGCGCCGGGTATTACGGGAAAAAGGCTGACGACGCCTACAGAGACGGAAGGTACGACGGAGCCTTCAATGGGAGGAACAACGGGCATCAAGGATTCTACGATAACGGTGCGAGGTGAGTCGTGTTCTATTCCCAGTATATTTCGTACCAGATGTTGCGAGAAAATTGCCGGATCTTTGAGAAGACTGAATTGTCGGGATTTTTCAGTTTTCATTCAGCAACGGTTACCCGAGAATTTCACTGATATTTGAACTTTTCGATGCAACTGAAGTTTCCTTGTATTGACTTCAATTATTTATTTACGTCAGACATGCGTGAAAATTTGAGTCTTAAATACATCATAGACTTTTTGTAAAAGCTTGGGATTAATCTGGCTGAACAGAGTATAACTTGTGGACATTTCGACGATGAATAACCAAACTTTAAATATTCTGTAGTACGAGTTCCAATTTCGCATTTTAAAAGTTTTTCAACCGAAATTCTTATCAAGTTACCACTTTTAGTATACAACGTTCGTTCGCAACCTTTCGATACGCCAAAAACTGATCGATAAACCAATAAAAATTTTATTCGTAAAATAGAAAAAACTTATCCAAATAACTTTCAAATCAAAATGTTAACTTTAATATTAAATTCACGAAGTATCCAACAAATGGTAATTCTTAAGCGACCCCCCCCCCCCCCTCTTCCCCCTTCCCGCACCCTTTCGAAATTGTAAGAATAGAAGTTCGAAAATGAAAATTCATTCAAATTTGGCTATACGGAAAGTTTTTTCCTTCTTAAAAATTCTACAAGTGATGCGCATTACGTAAGGTAAACATTTTTCACGACCAAGTGCATTTAAGAATGCAGCATGTGAAAATTTCTAGCCTGACAGACTAATTTAAGTCTTAAACAGTCACGTCGGAGGACGGAGAAGAAACTGTTCCGATCTACTGGGAAATTCATTAAAGGTATTAATTTTAATTTCATTAAAAATTTTTCGTAGATACGACAATCGGCAAGGCCACGCTGACGGTTACGACGACAGTCGATATCACGATGACAGAAGGAACTATCTGCATGATGGTTCCGGCAGATACTACGACAGGAATGGAAACGAAGTTTATTACCGCAGAGAGCAGCCCTATCAGCAGCCTTATCACAGTCACGCTCAATACCCTCAGGCGCCTTTGGTCTCCGGACCACTCTACTCCAAGGATTACCTAGACGCCCCACCACCAAGGTATATTTCCTCCGAGGAGTCCTACAGAGGCGGAAGAAGATTTGGGTAATTGTTGAGACGTTGTGTTTTACGACATCGCACGAGACAATGCAATGCCAATTACGCAGCCCTGATAATAATTATTCCTACAATTGTGTCTAGCTGGTATAACATGGCCGACGTGTATTTTAAGTCACGTGAGTGACGCTTATTCCTTAAAAAAAAAATGTCGTACGTGCGATCTGTATTATCCCCAAATTAGCAAAGCAAAGCAAAGTACAGTCAACCCGGTGTCTATTTAAAAGATCTAACGAAAAAAAAAAACTAGCTGCGGTCAGCGGTCAATCACCCTGCGATTGTCCGGATCGTGATCGTGAGTTGGCCAGACATTCTGAGCCTGTCATGCTCTCTGGACTGGACATTAGTTCTGCTTCTAGTGTACCGTTGAGGAATCAACGTAGATTTTATTCTCTCTCCTTATTCGTATTCTATAAACATGCTGAGAGATTTCTTGGCTGCGTATTAAATTTTATGCGTGTTTCATAATTTTTGGTTCGTTGTAATATTCAGTTGAGATATATTTGCTGAATATCGTTGTGATGAAACTTCTGGTCAAGGAAAACTTTGATGACTTTTCGACTCAAAGCCTTTGGTATCACTTTGATTTCGATATCGTTACTAGCATTTATACGTATAGCAGAATGAAGTCTTTCAGAGGAACTAGTCAGAGTCATTGATGAATTGGATAAATGTGATATCGGTCGCGTTGTAATTATTTGATAATAAATAACATGAAAATAATGTTATCAAAGTTTAGTCTGTTCAAACGATGGATGTTTATATTTCTATAAGTTACAAACGGTGGTAAATAAAGTCAGACAAATGTTCGATTCGTGAAAGAAAAGATTCGTTCACTTTTGTGCAACTACCGTTAATTACTGATTGTATCGATAATCTGGCGATAATTATGGTAACGAGAGCGAGACATCTGAATCGCAATATATTTCAATAATTTTCTACCCTAATTGTTTTCAAGCATCAAGTCTGTCACAAAATAATTATACGGTGACGGAAACCGTAACTTCGCATCTATCTGCAATCAAAGTTGCTCGTTATAATACCGGTTGCCTTAATTAACAACAGCGTCTTTAAATGCAAACTTAAACTAGGTCACTCCTCCGAAAGTTTTTGTTCAACTCGAAGTGTGTGTAATTTCAAATAGCGGGCATGTGCGCGTAACACAATAGCGTGATCAAAGGTGGCACGTTGAAGACAGGAACTTCGGTAAAAAGACAGCGGAAATCGTTACGAGAGCGTATAGCGTCAAATCCAGATCCATTACGTTACGAACTGACATACCTGTCGACTCTCTACAATTTCTCGCACTGTCCTATTTCAAAGTTGTCATTTATTTTCAGCATTAAATAGTTGCGTGCGAAATACTATTTAAGTGAAATATCAACCGCGTGTCCACATCAGTTACAAAATTTATGCATTGTCGCTTTAGTTACAAGATTGTAAAAATTTTTCATGAATTTTTCCATACAACTTTGTAAACATTTTTCCGAGATATTTTTTCCGACTAACGGTTGCAATGAATTTTCTTTGCTAAAACACAATCATTGTCAGATTAACTCTACATTTCTGACAATGATTCATTTTTTCTTACGAAACCTGCAAATGTGATTCTGAAATTTATCATTCTGTAGGTATTCATATCGAGAAACTAATTTTTTTAAAAACTTTTTATAAGATTCTGTACCGTTTAGTTTCGATAGTTTGCTTTCGTTTCATCCGAAAAGCTCTGAATTCTTCGCAGATTCTCATTTCATGTACCTCTGAATAATTATTAACTGTAATGAATTGTTTTGAATTTCTCTGAAAAAAGTCGAACGCTGTATCTGTACGTTCCACATTCGTACTGAGGCTCAATTTACTAAATCAAATTTAAATTTCGAACATATGAAAATTGTTTTTCTTTTACACTTATTATATGTAATACACTGATGAAATAAAATTTCTAAAATGAAATATAACAATTTATTTGAACGACCACGGTTTACTTCATTCAAAACACGGATTTTGAACCAATTAATCTTCAATAGGCTGCACCGTTAGATGTTCCTGGCAAGAAATAAAATAGCTATTGAGTAACCCTACGTGTAAATCGAATTGCTTGCATCCTATCCACGTACGTGAAGAAATCTTGCACGGAAACTTGAAAGCTCGCGGCATATTACGAGTGCAGAAATGTTTAAAATAAAATAGAGAATGCCATTGAAAAATACAGAGAAATCTCAGAGTTTTTCGGAAAAATTTATACCCTAATACGAAAAATTAGAAATTGACAGCAATTTTCTGTATACATCGTACCTAAAATTTTCTTCTGCATTACACGGAGGGAAAGAATTATTAAAGTCAAGTGATATTTGTTTGATTCAACTAAATGCTACAGTCAAACGCGGCGAACACAACACTTATTTGATCCAATGAAATACTTTTGTTGGACGAAAGGCTTCCGACAACTCAATATAGAACTGAATCAAGCCTTTGAATGATCATGTTGACTATCATTTTATTCAAGATAACACAGCGTCCTTGCAATAATATGAATTTGTTATCAAGAAAATGTGTGATTGGAATGATTAAAAATTTGATTTAACGAACCGTTATCGTTTCGTTTCAAAAATATGAAATTCTTCTATCAAAACAAATTTAGCTTGTTTGAATTCATGTTTAGTTGAGTCAAGAGTTCAAACGGTTGAAGCAGGTTGAATGAAATTTATTGTTACAAATATCTTTTGAATTGACTGAACATTAGAGTTATTCAAGCTCACAAAACGTGTTCTTCGGACAATATCATTTACAGTTCCGTTACCCCAAAATTATTGCGGGATTCTCTCGATATTTAATGGTTAAAACCAGAAAACCTGTTGTGTATGTCAAGTGTAAATTCAACACGTAAGAATAGCTTCCGTTCATTTGCAGTCAATATCAATTACGATAACTCGATATCGTGTATTATTATGCTTTCCTCGGTTGTAATCGGTCTGATAACAAATTAGACTTACGTTGTCCGTAGTCGACTGAGTACCCGGTTTTATAACTATCTCTGAAGCTACTCCTGTAGCGCGAAAGTTCACCGCCTGGTGGGCGTTTATGGTACTAGTACACTGATGGTTACGATGAATTTATTCTACTACTTCTTTCAAAGCATGTTGTTTATCTTTTATCTTGTAAACAAAGTAATGCTGCTGATTCAACCAGTTACGCCAAACAAGCTCCGATTATATCAACGAAGTACGTCGTTCAATCGATCCAAATTTTTTGTTGGCTAGATTTGTGTACTTATTTTATCTTAAATACCTAATTGCTTCTATCAACGAACGTGCGACTTGAAGGAACAATAAATAAACTTCAAATGGAACGGTGCCAAGTTGACTCAATTTCAGAAGTATGTCAAAAGGTTCACTCGAAACAATACTTCACTCGATCGTGATGAGAAATACTTTTGTTGAATCAAAGAATTCGCTTGACTGAATCGTTTTGACAAACTAACTAAATCGAAATTGTTGAATCGAAGTCATCGTATTTCGAACAAATAAGGGATACTGGATTGAAGTAAATGGACTCCAACAACATCTATTTTGGAATTCCTTTCCCTCTGCGTATAATCTCAATTTACAATTTCACTACTAAGGTATTTTGCGTATTCGTACGGAGAGCAATACGCAAAGTAAAATTTTCAAAATTGCAGTAGTTCAAAATTGAGTAAAGTTAATCCATGAAAATAAAATTTGGGCATTATCATCCGCAGATATTTTCCCAACCGGAGAGACTATCACGAAACGGAATATTACTATCCTGGAAGAGGTCGCTCGTATGACGATCCTTACATTGGTGGTGGTGGCGGCTACCGTGGAGGTAGTTACGGAAGTGCTCATTCGCGAGGATACCGAAAAGCTTATCACCAACCACTGGACGCTCATTACGGATACAGAAGAACGTATTGATCGCATACCTGTTCCAATATTGTCTACGCAGCTACTACATGTACAAAAGATGAATGAATAAATTAACGAACATATTTTGTTAACATGAATAAATTTTAACTATAAATCCTAAATACACTGACACTGTGAGAGAAATTTTTAGTTCCGATTACCGCTCAGTCCTGGACTATTTTCATTTTTTACCACAATCGCAAAGCATAGTTCTAGGTAGAAAATGAAAATTAGTTTTCTAGCTGTTACCGGAAAGTCTAGTATCCGTTACTATTCTTTCTAATTACGATCACGGTTATTATATTTTCTTGTGACTGTTGCGAAAATTTAATGCCTGTGCAACAATAAATTGACGTTAAAGCCTTACTTGACTAAAAATGTAGAGTAATCCGAACAAACTGATTTTGCATTGCAATTACCAAAAAAGGATCGACGATAGCGCAAAATTGTTAGGCGTACCTCGTTTTTCGTAATTCCAACAATATTCAGTTTTTTCAACGATACCTGTTTTACTGAATTTTCCTACTTACTATGACAAATAAAAATTTTCTCACTGTATATGTCGGAGTCAGAAGGGACTCATTCCTTCCATCGTTTTGTCCGTTTTCCATACTTATCCGGGAATTGTAACGAATTCACAGTAACGAGAACAGAACCGATATCTCTGGTTGCCCGACCAAGACTGATATCTGCTATCAGCTTATCGCTATCTCTAATCCTCTTGTTTATCAACTCTCCACTAATCCCGTGACCGTGACTACGTTTGGTATACATATATCCCATAACACCTAATGACGTGTTTAGCCCAGCTCATAACGAACCATCTCTCAACGAATAACTTGAACTCGTTTATTAACAATTAAAAAAATACAGCATAACGCCAAAGAAATACAGCTTTATTCCGACCTGTAGTTATATACTCGAAATGCCTCGACGGAAGCAGTGATAAGATGTAGACTCCATTATTCTTTGGCAGTAGAATTGCTGAGTTGGAAGCGATATGCTTGCTACATACTCAAGGTCAAGTACACGAGGAAATCCAAGGCTGTCAAAACGATCGGATAAGAATTTTCTGAAAAATGATTATTTGATCAATTGCAACTGATATTGCACTTCCCGTAAAAAGCGACGCAAGCATTGCAGGCGCGTCACGCAATTCAACACGACGCTCATTGACTGACATATGTAATTGCAAAAAAATGTCGAGTAACTGAGAATACAACTTACGACCATCATCCTGCTGCATAACCACGGAATTGTCATAAACGATTCGATTAAACATCGTCAGAAATACGTTGAACGCGTTGAAACACGTCCGACGTACCCAATTGTACTCGGGGTCTGTGACATCATCCATGATGCCTTCGCTCCCTTTTTTATTGCTTGAATTTTTTACATAATAGACGTTAGAATTTGGAAAATAATTTGTAGCGGGGAAAGTGTTTTTCAGTAACACGTGGTACGGACGACGGTTTACTCATAGCGTGAAACATTCAATGCCAACTGAGTTAAGAGCAAGTTTCATCTTCTTTTTTCACGCAATCTTTGAAATCGAAATTGCCGGGCGTGGAGACTTGATTATATTCGTCTATGTGGTAAGATCAGAGAATAAACGGTTGAATCGAGAGGAATGACAATTTTTTTTTTTCAATTTGAAATATGATACTATAATATTGCTACGAAGAACTGATTGGATTATTGCAATACGTACGTTCATAATTCGGGTAACACTGAACAAGAAATGAAAATTTATTAATTTTATACAGTCGTTTTTATTAGCGATAAATAAACTTACATATCTTTACAGTAACAATGTACGTCGTAACTCTCTGAAAATATATAATATCTATCATAATTTGTAGATAATATAATAATATCTGTTTATGTTACGATAAATTCATTCGACACTTAAAAAGATAAACAGAAAACGTAACCGTATCTCAAACAATCGCAATCAATGCTCGATATATGTATATACTATATAATTATCTCTTAATTGAATTTATCTTCCAACAAAATGTTTCAATGACTGTGACTGCTGTGATTTCACACGTTGCGTTTCACCGAAGAGAGATTTTCATTTTACAAATAAATAAATTCAGGAAAAAACGAAAAAACTTTCAACCCAAGTGTGATAAAATGTCAATAAGGCTCTCATTGCGAGATCCTCGCGCGTGTAAATTTTACAATATAGGTATAATATCTACAAATACGTGTGTGTGTGCGTGTGTGTGTGTGTGTGTGTGTGTGGAATGAGTCGAGTTTATCAAAGTTTTATCGTTTTCTCCAACATCATAACGTGTTCCACCTAATTATGAAATTTTGAAGACAATTACCAACGTTGTCTAATTGTAATATTAAGAAAGCGATCAAATACTAATTTGACACATGAAACGCGACTGCAACGATTAACAACACGCTAGTAGAGAATAAAAGGTGACGTACGAATGATAGTAGAATAACAATATATGATGATAAAGATTTGAGGTGAAAAAAAAAAAAAAAAAAAACCACTCTCGATTAAGTCGGCGTTTACGTAACGTAACGAGTGAAGCGATTGCATCTGAATAACAAATTTAATTTCGCATTATCGTGTATTGAATACATAATATTAATTAAAACTTACAATTTGTTTGTCATATACATCTGCCTATCAATATGGCTGCCGCGTAACTCAATATACATATTAATTAATTAATGACTCTCAGCCTCAAGCTGGCACCACATCGTTGTAGAAATAAAAATACGTGCGAGGTGTGATGTATAAACGCCTCGCGTTTCGTCTTTATAACGACTGAACTTATTTTACATAACGTTCTATTATACAGTTCTCCGTCGATGTGCAGCCAGCCTCGGTTTTAATTTTCGTATAATATATAGGTTTAAGGTATGCAGATTGACAATCGTATTTGGATAAATCTTAGTACTGTTACGTTATATAGTATGCCGCGGTTCGGGTGTAACAATTCACGTTACACCGGTAGAAATAATTGTTAGACTGTGTGATTCTTTGATTCGATAAAATGATTTGCTTTTAACTGCCTTGAAAATACTTTGCTTGACGTGAGAAAGTTCTTTACTTTTTTTACATCTAACAACTAGCAAACAATTTCAAGTTGAGAATAGTTTGATCAGTTTAATGAAATACTTTGCTTAAACCGTGTCGAGGAAATAGGTTCACAGCGTCATTGAATTACATTGTTTTATAAAATGTATAGAAGATTTTTCAATTTGCATAAATATGCTAAATGATAGACGTAATGACAACTTTTTTTTATCTCAAGCAAAGTTTTTTCAAATCAAATGAAAATTATTTCATTGAATCAGAGATTCATAATCTAAGAAGTATTTCTCTTCGTGTATTTATATAATCCTATTACATACTACACTGAATATAATATTTTTTCACTAGTAGTTTCCATATTGTTAAATGTATTAGGTGTATTTATTCGAATTTTCAAAGCTACAGATAAGTTATATATAATATGTAAGGGTTTATAGGTAACTGTTACAGTATAAATTTTGTTCACGAATTTAGATATCATCGTCGAATATATTAACAATAATGTTTATAATACATTGCATTTATATCTGTTTGTGTCTTTGTGTATGTATGTATATAGTTTTATATTTATATAATTAAATAAATTGGTAAAAATCTATACATACATAATACATCGTGATGCGTATCTTGTATTCTAAATTCGTGAAAAATTTTGAACGTCACATTAATTTCTTAATTGTAATTCATATAACCGTGGGTAAAACGTACAACCAGCAGTAGCTGATGCAACTTTTATCGGCAGTGAGATGATATTTCTTGACCGCAAGAAATATCAAATCACTTTCCATATCTATTGTACCCAATATAATATATCAAAGCCAGCAAACTGCAATAAAGGGACGTGGGTAAAATTCCCAATAAATAATAACTACATAGCATTAACAGCTATGAATCGTGTGTTTATGAACGCTATTTATTACCGTTACCAGTTACGTGCAAAGCAGCAGTTATAACTGCGAATTAATTTGAGTTTTAACTCAAGACGCCCTCTAAGTTCGAGATGGCTCATTTAAAAATTGTCTTAGATCTTTTTCTTGCCACCGGAACGCTTCTGTCGCGTATATATATATATAAGTGTTTATGTCGTTCGAATTAATGGAATATCTTCAACTCATCGAATTGGTCCTGCCCCAATAAAAATCCAATTTCCGGTGGTGATATACTTACAGTTTAAAACCTGTCATCATTTTTTCCTCTGCTTGATCCCGAATAATAGAGGCGTTACATGAGCACGATGGTTCCAATTTTCTGTTTCTTTTTTTTTTTTTTGTTTTTCATCTCTTGCGTGTTTCATTTTTTTGTTTTAGAATTCTTATTATCTTTTTCTTTTGTTTTATTTATTTATTTTTTTTTTTTATGGCCTATGTAAGCAGGTCAAATTTGTTTCTTTTCTTTCAAATAATTTCCGTACGAATTTCGGGAACTTTGATTTAAAGTTGTAACTCACTTAATAATTTATAAAGTATAAAACGCCCTTAGATACGACATTTATAATTATGCATACCTATTGTATTATATACATGTAATAATTTAAATTTCAAAAGACATCGTCTTAGCCTTTTTTTTCACAATACAAACTCACAGCAAATTATCATAGGCAATCGCATGTACCTTAGTACCATTACTTCCGAAACGGTATAAAAAAAAAGTAGGATAATTAATATTCAAGCGCGCATAAAAAAAAAAAGCAAAAACATCACCATTTCAACAATTTAACAATTTCTGTCATTTCTCGTGTGTATACCTACATGTATAACTATGAGTACATAATAGCAGGCGCATTTTCACGCCGGTAGAAAATATCAAAAAATGACCTCGTCGAAACTTCATGTATTACAGGTATATATTGCCTTAATAATGTTAAAAAGACGTATGTGAAGTGTATAAGCATTGGAGATACATGATCTCCTTAGCATTTGTATTATATGTTATTATTTGTCATATTCATATTCGATGGTATACCACGGCTCACTTTGAGCGTTATTATTTAAGGAGATCCAGTTCCAAAAAACAACAATTCTTTGAAAAAAGCATTTTGTTTGTCGACACGTATAACTTTGATCGATCGAGTTGGACTTGCAGTTGTTATTTAATGATTGTATAACACGTGTTCTTTTACGAAAATGTGTCAATTAATTTCTTAGGATTTATCGACAAATCTCCTAAATTCAATAAAAATAGTTTAATGTAATCAATTAACAACAGCTACACGAAACCTAGTTTTACCATCTTGCGGACACTAAATCCCCTCAAATAAATACAAACGTCATAAGTATCTCGTACTTGTCGGTATATATACGAGTATATATATATATATCGTTATTTTGTAAAAATTGATAATCTCCGACACATAGCAGTTGCCAATGGGTGAACTGTTAACGTATAAAAATTAATCTTACAATCATAATCAATTACAAAATTCGAAGCATTCTCTTCAACGAGACTGTACAGCATAATCACTTTCTGATTCAGGCGGAGTAAATATGTTTTAAATTATGTTGAGTTCGATTTTGTGTGGTACATAATTAATATAGTATACATACGTACATATACACTACGTATATGTACTGCGTAATATGTATATACTTAGTTGTATTGTCGTTTAATTGTAGGTAATATTGTGTTTGATTATTCACCATGAACAGTAAGTCAATAGTTTATTTGAACACGATCATTTCTTTCAATCCATATACTTTTTGTAAACAGGTAATCACTACATTACGATATAATCGTCACACTAAAAAAGAAGAGAAAAACATTCGCGCTGCCAACGTTGATTTCGAACCGCGGTTAATTCAGTTAAATATTTACTTTAAATTCAGAAGTACCGTTAATCAATCAATTATTAGATTGAAAAATTTAGAGAAAAAAAAACAGATATTTTTATCCGTTTTTATTTGCACGCCGGAACACACCAAGCCAAGTGATTTACATTGTACGTAATAGTACAAAGACCTCTTCACCCTTTCAATCTTTCATTGTCGCTCTGCATTTAATCGTCAACGATAATGTTACCTTCATTATTTTAACTAATTATAATATTATGCTAATTAACGAACGTAAAACATATATGTATTATACGTTTTAATTTTAAAAATGTAGGACGAATCTTAGTACCTGTTGTACGTAATCGTAGGTACCAATCGTCTGAAAAGACAAGTTTAAAGGCAAGAATGAAATTGGGATCACGAAAAGGCCCTTCCAAGTGCAACTCTCTTCCCAATGAAAGAATTGTTCATTTACGTGCAGAATAGATGCAATTTTTATCCTCTGCGTAAAGCGCGAAAGAAGCTTTAAAGAAGCTTCTTCTTCTCCTTTCCCACTTCCCAATGATAATCTTCCCTCGCGTCATCATTAGTATGGTGTTAATTAGACTTTAAATCTACATACATCTCAGCATTCGACGCAGCTGACCTACTGTGCAGCCTGACCATCACGCCCAACGGGTGGCTTTGTCGTTCGTGCAAGATGTTTCCTGAACTTACCAGACAGATTCCGAGCAGTAAACCGATTCGCCTTTCTGGTCGTATTTCACGTGCGCTAGACTACCGGCTCCTCTTCGGTCTCGCTGTCGTTTAATGGCTGAGACGCGCTACTCGCCGAGGCTGTGAAAGAGTTTGTTCTTGGTCTTCGATGCCTCTTCTGTTGGTTTGTTTCCTCGGTAAAACCTCGGGCAACGATCAGTGGCTGGAGGGCTGATCGCAGAGACCAATATAATCGCGGGTAAACTTGTTCTTGCTGCGCTATTATCTGCTTATTACGCTCCAGCTTCTGCGAAAGAAACACGATTGTTGTTTGTAGGACTTGCGAGGCTCAATTATTGGACACAAAGATGACACAGGGGCAGCTCGTTTGGCTTGTGAAAACTTCACCAGACGGACAGAATATTTCAACAACCAGTTTCGAGTTCCAATTACGTTTCATGTCAAGATTGGTTACGTTAAGAAATATCTGTCACTTTAGCGCTTTTTTTCGTGTACTCAAGAACGTTCGTCAAGCGAAATAAAACTGTCAGTTTACCTGGTCATTTGTCGATTTTCAATTTTGGGCTTCGTTCGACGAAAAAAGTAGCATTCTATAGATATGCATTTTACGAATCGATAAGCCAAATGACAGGGATCTTACAAAATGGAAAGCTAGACTTACCTTTGGAGCGTCTTCGCAAGTTTCGCACGTTTCTTGTACGACAGGGAGTTTCTTGCATTCTGCAAACTGTCTCAAAGCCTTTTCCCGGACGTATACGAACGGCCGAATAACCCTGAGGTCACGCTCTCGGATGTAATAATGTGCTTTCATGGTGCGGAGTTTACCGTTGTGAAATACGGACATGAGGAATCCCTCCGTAAGGTCGTCGAGGTGCTGCCCGAGCGCCAGGACATTGTACGAGTGCTCTTTAGCGACGGTGTACAAGCGGTTCCTCTTCGTTCTGCTGCAGAAGCTGCACGCCGACCTTCCAATCTCTTCCTCAAGAGCGGGTTGCTCTTCGTAAAAATACGGTACGTCCAGCGCCTTGAGGTACGTCATTAGCTGAAGGGGGTCGTAGGCTTTGCTGTCAACAGTTGCCGCCCC
The DNA here is from genome assembly GCF_021155785.1 of Neodiprion fabricii. Lineage (NCBI taxonomy): Eukaryota > Metazoa > Arthropoda > Insecta > Hymenoptera > Diprionidae > Neodiprion > Neodiprion fabricii. The sequence goes on from NC_060239.1 coordinate 11,539,668, forward strand.
TATCTCGAAGTTGACACCCTTGGACCTGACGTAGAACTGGTACTGGTGCAGAGTGTGCAACAGGGACAGGGAGTCCTTGCCACCGGATAAGCAGATCATAACCTTGTCTCCGTCCCTGATCATGTCAAATTCTTGCATCGCCTCTACCGAAGGTTTCCAGATGTTTTTTGGGGGACACAGCCACTGCAGATTTCCATCCTCCGAGGGTTTGTCCGGATTCAGTCTTTCCTCTTCCTCAAGACCCGAGCACTCGGAAACGATCTCCTCGTCCTCGGAAAGATCATTGACCCGTTTTTGCTTCGCGTTTTTCCCGTTTATTCGCAGTCTCCTACATCCGTTAGAGTTTGACTCGGCGCTACTGCTTCTCCGAAGTTCGGACTCAGTTGACTTGTCGTTTTCATGGAAGGACAGGTTGATTCCACTGTCCTGAGAACTGACAGAGTTTATCGCCGAGTAGATCTTCGGCAGTGTTTTTAAGTCTATTTCGACCCCACTACGGTCCTCGTCGTCAGTTTTACCGCCAGCATCCTGCTTGATGACGTAGATCACAGTCTCGTCTGACGAACACTCGCTCGACATTTTACTCTCCTGAGAAAGTTCACTCAGCTTACCAATCGTTCCGGCCTTCGGTAAAACTCTTTCGGGTGAACCACATCCATTCGATGATTTGTCAGAGGATGAGGTGTCGGGTGAGAACCTGTGAAGACCGTCGACAGCGTTCACCATACACCTGATCTCCGATTTCACTTCGCTTGCCATTTCCTTTGAAAACTCCATGAGATACTCAGCAATATCGCTCGCCGAGAAGGAATCGTGCTTTTCCTCGCAATGGTTGAGGCTATGGATCCGCGAGTGGTGCTGGGGCGTGTTTTCCGTTGTGTTAGTTTCCGACAGTACGTCGTCGACCTGAGATATCACCTCGCGTATTTCCGATTTTATTTCCGTTGCTAATTCCTTCGTAACTTCCTTCAAATAAGCGTGAAGATCTTCCGAACTCTGCGAAAGGTTAGAGACCGGTGAGGACCTACCAACCCTCATGTCACAGTTACTGTAGGAGTTAGCGTTGGTCAAGGAGTGGGTCGGACTCCCATTCTCATACTCTAATGAGTTCAATTCCGTTTGACTACTGCAGCTGCAGTGTCGGTGTCTCGAGGTATTTATACCCAGACTAGCCATCGTCTGGGGACTCAATATCGGGGGAGAAGTACCCGAACTTCCCAAAGAGTTGCATCGCGCTCTACCCGTGTTACTCTGGTCACCAGCGATTAGCTGAGCAACCACAGGCGTTCCCAAAATTGCCGGAGTCACGGCCTCGCCGACTGCGAATCTCACGGGCATCGGGGAGCTTGGACAAGTCGACGGAGACCTTTGTTCACCCGAGGACGTCGCGTATTCCGGAAGGGACAGCTGCGCCATAAGTGGAGGCGACACGGTGTTCCTCAAGTGTGAGGACAGAGTTTGCCCGAAGGAATACTTTTTGGGATCAGGAACTGGTGGGATCGGCCTGGTCAATACTGGGAGGCTGTGATGTCTCGGAGAATTCGATGTTATCGGGGCGTTCCCGGTCCTGGGAATGTCGCTGTTCAATCTGCGAATCCCGTTTGCTAAAAGCAAAGAGTGGTTTGGTATATCAAAGGCGCTGTATCTGAGTCTGTATGTGACCGGATTGAAGGGAACGTCCTGCTTGACGTTTTGCGAATTGCCGAGAAGAAGGTCCTGTGCTTCGTTCGGCAGGATGAACCATCGAAGTGCTTTGCCTTGTTCGGTGAAGACGACGCTTTGGTCAATTTGCAGAGGATATCTCTGAGCCATTTTCCTCGCTCTGTTGAAGATGTTTCTCGCTGTTTGAAGGCAATCGCTGTAACTCTGAGGAAATACACCGGGTCCAGACACGCGTCGCTCGGATGTGATCATCTTTCCGTCTGTATACCTTATCGAACCCAGCCATTTGCGGTCTTTGAATACGCTGTTTGTATGGTGGCGCCATTCGCCTGTGTCCGGATTCAGAACATACTGAGGCAAAAGCTTCCATCCTTCCGTCGCAACCATTTTCAGCGCTTCGAGGACGAAAGCAACCTCGGTTTCCGACATGAAGAAGGGAAACGACAGACGGGCGAATCCTGGTCGGAGCATCTCCACGCTTGATTCTTCATTGCAGCCACTTGAATAACAAAAACAGAATATGTTGTAACAAGAGAAGAAGTGAGTAAAATGATAGAGTAAGTTACAAATCGTGCATTATTACCAACGAGTAAACGAGACTCACTTTTGCTGCAGAATGGCCTCGTATTCTTTGGCTAACTTTTCGTCAATTCCCATCAACTCGTGAGCATAACGTCCCGTGCAGGCGCAGCCGCCTCTTGCCTGGACTCCGAAAACGTCGTTGAGAACGGCGCAAACAAAGTTATGATGGAGAAACGTGCCTCGGGGATGACGGACCATGAACGAGAAGATTGAAAGTCGTTTGACGTTGTGTGAACTGCTACCGAGAAGTATGAGCTCTGGTATTGTGCGCACGTGTGCCAAAACTTGTCTGCAAAAAGAAAAAAGATTTTTTCCTTATAGTATGCATATAACTACGTACGGTTTAGTTGGAAGAGAAAGTCATCCCAATGTTCAGTAGAGAAGTCAGGATAACTGTCTTAATTTTCTACAGTAGCCAAGTGACATGGAAGAAATTCTTGGTACGTTCGAAAAAATAATCCTCCACTCTTTTTCGTTTTAAATGTCGCCCATATGCGAGTGCCGTCATGTTATGTTGCGTATATTTTCATCCTTAACATCGGTTTATTTGAAGACTTCGCTCCGTGATGCTATGCCGCTCAGGTAAAGAACCGCTCTGATGGCCGCCTGTACGAGATCCCCTTTTGGCAGGGACACAATTTTTATTTATGGAACTCGACGAAGTGTGGACGTTGGTGTGTGGAAAAAGTAAAGTCTTTGCACCTTTTTTGGGTCACGTTGGATTCGTAGCTTTTACAACGGATTTTGCTGACGATGAGTAGTGTGACACCTGATACGATTCAACCACGGCTATTTCAATTGCGTTCGCCGCGTTTGAATGTACCTACCTCCAGAAATACGTCGGAAGTAATCTTTCATCGTTTGAAAATTGACGCACATTGTAAGCTGAGAAAAATGAGTAAGCAACATGAATGAGTCTCCCCGGAGTGCATGTAGCAGTCGGATTTTCGCCGACGGAATTATACGCGTCGCAAAATGATCCCCAACGTAAATCATCAGAGATTTTCAGCGACGTATCACAAGTAACAAGCGATCCAAAATATAATTTCTAGCATTAAGGTGTACCTAACTATATTGGCCAGATTCCAAACCTACGAAAACCAGTTTGGAATCCCGGTCGCCGTGATATTTTTTACGGCTCCATTTATTCGCGCGACTTGTAAGAATTTCAGAGATGCTATGATCATTAATTGCAATTTATACAGTGCCCGGTATTCTAGTGGAGCGATATTACCGTTCGGCGCTAGCGAGGTCGTATTATCTACCACAAGCGGCGAAGCACTGTATCTCGTTTATTGCTTTCCACTTTTCATTTCACGGGCAATTCCCCGGAGTGAACCTTTAAGCTGAACGAAGACATATAAAGATGCAATAAGCTTAAAAAAAAAGTACCGATAGAGTTAACTTCTATTGAAAATATAAAACGCAAAAATACTCACTTGGTGATTTTATCCTGACGAGCCATGATTGCTTGTGGTGTAACATTTTCTTTCAGCTGAATGGCGAGTCCGCATCTAATGGTCTCCACCACAGCGGCAGTTCCGCTCTCCTCGCGCAGCTCGGGATCTTGCAAATATCTATGCGAATCCCTCATGTCTTCGAGGCTAGACTCAGTCTTGAGAAGCGTTCTCTTTGTCACCAGGACTCCCGGTGTTTGAGCGCCGCCGATGAATTTGTGACCGGTGAATATGATAGCATCTTTGTGGACCGTGTTCTCACCGACTCCGGGCAGGTGAGGATTCATGTCCATTTGTACGTACGGAGCTGTAGGACAAGAAATGTCAGGGGATAATTTTTATTACTGAGTCGTTGCAGGGGAGTCTCGCCATGAAGACTTTGCATAGAGCTTTACGAAAGGCTAAATCCGCACTGGTAGTAAAAGTTGATTAGATCCGCCTCCGAGTAAGAGTTAAATCCTCTTCAGAATCCCCAGATGATCACTGCACAGAAAGTTCGTTTCCATGATTGAATTCTTAAGAGATGTCCAGCTCTTTCTCTGGCTTTATTCGAGACTGAATTACCGAAGGGGCCAGCTTTTCACAGGTGGAAACTCATTTTCAGAGCAATTACGGTTCCTGGGAGATTCGCGGCGAATATTTCGAACTTGAAAAACACCTCGTACTAACCTGCCGATGTGTAATCCCAGATACTGATTGCACCATGCTGATGAAGAAGAAGAGTCGTCGCCACGTCATCGGCAAGAACGCCGGTGATGCAACTGGCAGCACTAAAACACCCGACAAGTTGAGCTCCAGTGAGACGTTCCTTAGCTAGTTGCCGGTCCAGGTCATTCAGGTCCAGGAAGCCTTCCTTGGTCTCGGCAATTCTTATTATCTGAAAAACGAAATCAAGAATGTAAGTTTATGGCAAGTCATTGCTATGACTGGCCGTAATTATTGTACCTACAGGTTTTCCCACTCAAGATCAAACGACGGTAGAAACCCCGCGATTATCCGATACAACAGGTTACCATGAACTTATCGAGTAACAGACCAGCATTGTTCAAGCTTAACTTACGGCGGGTGTTCGCCGATTTCATTTCATCTCGCAATGCAGGATTAGTCCTTCGACAATTACACGAGTGGAATTTCTGTGGTTAGTTAGATAGAAAGTACAATAAAACGAAAGGATTCGACTTCAAATTACTAGTCACGTGATGGAGTGGTTATTTTTAGCACTCCGGGCTGATTAGGCTTTATCACGACGCTATATTGACCCTCGAACTTGCCTTTTTCTTTATATATCTTGCGATGAGCCTGCACAAGCGTGTTCGATAGGCCACTGGCATGCTGATTGAGTAAAAATCACTTACGATACCGTGGAAACCATCAACTAAATTTTGTTAAAATTTTCTCGTTCCTGATATGAGAACGGTATACGTATGTGCATAGTTAAAGTTTACAGAAGCTATAGTTGTCTGCCGATGTACGTGTTTTTAATAATAATAACGGTATCGCGTTGGCAGTGATCACATCCAATAGCTGCAATATCTCGAGAGATACCCCCGTGAACCATTAAAGTGTTTGTGAAAGTCAACAATAAGTTCGTGTTACGTCTATATTCTATCTTACATATCGTCATAAATCATAATGGTAAAAAAAAAAGAATTCAGCATGCTATAATAATATGTCGGAATCATTCCGTGAAGAGCAGCGGGTTTTCTCCTAATCAACGGCTGTGAGGCCAACGTACCAGAGTCACGGTTCACGATGATCGGGAGTGACTATATATATATATATATATATATATCTGCCAGCGAGTAATCGACTTTATGTCGGTCACCGAGTAGTGGAATTCAAATGGCATGAGCTGAGCGATAGCTTCCCTGAACCTGTTTGCTGACGATAACTGGTGCAAAGCTTGCGGATCGAACTGTACGCTTAAAAGATAACGACGTTTACAACCCAATGCTCACTTCCCATTTGTAAATATGGCAATCTAATACTTTTCTTCACATGGATGCACAGAGCTGCTGCCACTTGAATATTAGTCGACGTTTTGGATAAACATCGAACCAGTGTGTTCTAAATGGTCAGATAAGTTTGACTTGATAGGGCTGAAAGAATCGAGATTTCCATTCTGCAATCCTAAGACATACATAATTTATCTTCCCAATTTCTGTATTAAACTTGGCAACACGAACACAGATGATAATCGAAAGATTAGAGACTGAACAGGTTTCGGTGCACATATTCAAAGTCAACGATTAGCACTGTTACTTGCAACCTATTATCAAACAACGATTTCATGGTAAAATTTCAATCGAAACGAGTCACGGTGCTGCCGCTGAAGTAAACCGAACTGTGTTTGACTTTTCATAAAGTACAAATAATAAATTGCCAACCAGTAATATCGATGTGCAAACCATAGACTTAAGGTTGTATTGAAGGTGTTCGTTTTCTGATAAGTTACGAAATAATAAATTTGTCATATCGAAAGATGCAGTCTGTTTACACGATGAATAAAATGACGCTGAAGAGCTGAATCGGGACATAGACGTCTGCATACCTTGACTCCGTGATCTCTCCAAGGTCGCAGGTTAGCATGGTGTTCGAAAGGGCCAACGAAGACAACGGTGGGCTTATTCATATCCAGATGCCGAAGCAATGCGCGTAGGGCGCCAGCGGTTCCATGACCCGTGAAAAGGACAGCGTCCTGTTCACTAGCACCGACAGCATGCCTCACAATATCTCGGGCCTCGTGCCTGCAAAGAAAATAATCATTTTCTAGTCATCTTCTTCAAACTTATTCCGTTATGTTGAGTATTTAACCACATTTACTTAAATTACTCGAATCTTCGCGTACGGATATTATGGATAGATTTTTAGATTGCGCTACACGAGAGAACAGTGGGACCTGTCTTCTCCAATTGTAGTGCACCGTCAAAACATATTGCAAAGCTTTATAAAGCGGTCCTTCTGAAAAAAAGTGCGTTTCGGAATGTTTCATGTATCCAATATCATGACTGGGATGAAAGACCGTAATTCTTCAGAATTTCACCAACACCTTCATATCATTTTTGCCAGGAAGAATTTCTTCGTTGCAAGTAAATTTTTATACCTAAAGGTGCAATGCAATTTATATCGGATACATATACTATAGCCGATACGTCAAAAAAATATTATAAAAAAATTGTGAAACTAACGTTAGTAGACAGAAATGTAAGTATATCCAACCGTACCAAAGGCGGGAGTTGCAGCAAATTGGGTTAGATATAAACAATAGTTATGATATTTTTAAGGTCGCTGATTGAAAATGTCATCCCGGAATTTCAAAGAATGCAATACAGCTGTCAGAAATATAAGAGCGCCGCTAATTCTATGTTTGAAACGATGATCGAATTCTCACAAAATTGTTTTTATGATCCTCTGACTCGCTCCAGATCTCTCTTATGTACACTACAATCCGATACGGCAGACTTGAAGTCACGTACGAGGATTGAGGTCAAAAAACAAATAAAAAATTTGTAAATCAATTAATTTTCATAAGGTTTTACTGCTTTTTATTCTCGACATTAGATCTGTCGGTTCCAAATTCGTATCTTCAAGGTCAGGTTACGTATCAGTGACCAAAAATTATCCAGCCATAGGAATCCTGTTACGAAGGAGTAAATCGATGCCTGCATATCCGTCTCCAGTCTCGAGCATCACGACTTCAGGGTGGCGATAATTTTGCTCAAATAAAATTCCCGACTTTTCCCTGACTTTTCCCGCGAAAAAAATTTGAATTCCCTGACATTTTATCCACGAAACTTAGGTAATGTCGGGCAGCTTTTATGACCGAAAGCTCCAGAAAATGTGCACCTTGAATATATAAATTTGGATCCAAAAAACACATAGTATTGCTTCGTTGCCTAAAAATAATTATAAATCCAACAATGTCATATCCGAAAATGAGCTTAACTCAATTTACAAAGCATAGCTGAAGTTTCAAAAACGATTTACAAGAGAATTACGTTGTTCCGACATTCCCTGACAATTCTCGGTTATCCATGTCTGTTCGTCACCTTGGACTCTACCACGCATGTGATATCTTCGTGACACAAATCGCGCACAATGAATTATTACTGTGCATGAAAAGTTGCTTCCCAACACGCGTACGGCTAAGGCGGTGTACCTTCGGGTGCGTAAATCGACCTGATTTACCGGTTCTTCTTCGCTGTTCCGGCATTTGAAGGCCCTTCTTTGTTTGGGGGTTAGAGCTGCGCCAAGCGGTGGTTGAAGTGAGGGATATTGATCCTCGGGAGGGAGTTGGCTGCCACCCCCGGCGCCATAAACTCAAGCCAACTCGACCGACTCTTGGTTCATACACGCCCTACATGTATATACGTGCATACGTGTATACGTATATATAATACATGTATAAATATATTCGTGGCTCTGTCGCCCTCTAGGTGCCAGTTTGCTGGGGGTGAATCCCAGCGGCGCTACCTGTGCCTCTTGTTTAATATTCATATAATGACGTGGAAGTGGTTCGTGACGAGCCGCGGAGCACGAGCTTACAGGTAAGCTTTCGTCAAACTGCTCGCTCGCTTTCGACAACTCAACGATTGTGTTCGATTGGTTAACGAGGGGACGATAATTGAGTATTCGAATCAAATTTTTTTTATTTCATATTCTTGTAGATTGGAAAAAAATATTTTGGACGTGTTTTTTATTTTTTCGATTGAATCAAAATTGCCATTAATATAACAGATTGAAAGCTATAACATCGTGACGTCACCCATTTTAAGATATATCTATATATATATGTATTAAAATCAGTGAAATTCAATCACCTATAACATGAAAAATTATCATTTTTAACGAAAAACAAAAAATACTTCCTCTTTATTTTGGCTTGCACTGCATTATGCACCCCTAAAAATGGAAAAAAAAAACTTCATTCAAATGCTCAATTGGCCAACTGAACAATTATTCAGCAGGCATTCCGTCTATTCATGGATGAATGATTTTTAATATTTACTCCAGTTCTCGATAAATCACACGTGCGCTGTATGATATATTTATTTATTATGTTTATTATGATATTTTATTTATTTGATATATATTTTGTGACGGAAGCGTTTTTCTTTCTTTTTTTTTGTCGCTCCCATTTTAATTCTCAGAACGTGGTACCAATTACCATCGAACACTTTTGGGCGTTCAAAGATCTATTTCTGGTTCGTCGGATACTCTGCAGCACTTGAAATACCAGAATTTTCCTATCTACGATTTCGCACGTTTCAAAATGTCCCGATCCTAGCCAGATCTAGACGTCGAGCTGATATTTTTTACTGACATAAAACGACTGGATATTCCATCAGACTGACGCGTACTACAACGATAGAAATAACAAAAATATTATCATTCCTCTCGACTGTAATTGTCGTAAATATTGAGAAAATTCAATTCAAAAAAATATGGAGTTAGATTGCTAGAAAGCAAATTTCATGTTACCAAAGAATCTGACATATAACAAGTATTGCTGCTAATTTGAAAAAAAAAATCACTGGACCTTCTCCGTCTCATCGAAGCCGAAAGTTTGGATTTTCGCTGGAGTTGCATTATAGAAAATATATACGAAACAGGAAGCAGAGTGTGGAAGCGAGGAAAACTTTCTCTTGATAAAAAAAATAGCTCTTGAAAGAGGAAGTTATAAGAGCACCGTACGTAATTGCGTATATCATCATGAATGGAAAACTGCTCATCGTCTCCCCGTAAATGAATAACTGATGTGAATTTACATTCATCGTCGCACGATACGCGTTACAGAGCCGATATTATGGTTGAACAAAAAAATACTTGCGAGGCGCGATGATAGTCCGAGGGCTGATTCGAGCGGTGAAATTACAGACCCAGAGGAAATGACTTTGTCCTTTACGACTTACGCCCGTGGTAAAATTACTTCCTGATCAAATAAATCAATATGATTGAAGGTCTTGGACTCGCGTATGCAACGGCTTACAGAAAGCCCGGAAATATTCAGGCGTCTTACAATTAGACGCGTACTTACATAGAGAGTAAAATTTCTAGCTATAAGATATAAAAATTGTGACGTCGCGATCTAAGCGAGCTTTCAAAAATATAAATTTATGTACCTATACACGTCTAACGGTAATCGAGAATAGATAAGGATTATCAGTTGTCTTTCGAACGGAACGTGAATGAAAAAGAAAAATGGCCGTAAAAAATTTAAACACAGTCGGTTGGAATCAATTTTTCACAACCATCCGTTGACGCACGTGGCGAGAACGTTTTTATCTTTTATTTTGCATTTTTTCTCGCTTCCTCATCGTGGCACCGGAGGTGTTAAATTGAAAAATAAGAACATATATCATTTCTATAATCACGATACTATCAAAAGCCGAGACTTTTAAATAGTGTGGATATTTCTTTGGCGCCACCCAGATTCCAATTATAAACACGTCTGAGTCAGTCAAAGGTCACTTAAGTACGAAAATAACATTTATATCTCGAACATTTTTTCGCAAGTTTTACAGTTTTCTTTTATTGTACACGATAATATTGCTTAAATAATCTAAATCATATCAGAGAATTCGACTCTGAATCTGATGAAGGAAACTAGATTCTCCTTTGAGTTCTCGGATCAAGGAAGCCATTTGCACGCGACAATAAAGAGCAACGTTTGCATTTTCCATGTAAACTATAACGTCCAGGATGTTTGTCGCCAACGCGACGACGCACGTCGAAAATTTCCTACGGAATTTTTTAATAAACACTCGTCAATTCCGCACCTACAAGGGACGTGATATAGCTCGTTTCTTTTGCGGAACTTGATTAAATATTCAGGAAACATTTACAAGGTACTGCTAATCCTGGAAGACATCACGGTAAATTACGTACTGTCTACTCAGCTGCACAAATGATGATAAACAAACATTTATCGATACACGATACGATTCAGCCGTTATGGCTGGGGAAAGAATCGAAATTGGAATATCCGTATGCAAACGTACTGTTCGCGAATTGAAAAGAAATAGACAAACCGCGGTGAAATTCGTGCGAAAACAAATTTCCAGTGGTTCGCTAATTTAAAATGCAAAATGATTAACAAAAAAAAAGAAAGACGTATCTTTTTGCAACGTTAATGACACCAGCAATTCAAAAATATTCAAATATCAATCTTCGTCTAAAATTAGACGATTATCGGAAGCTTTCAAACCACAAAAGAAGATGTGATATATTTTCTTGGCAAGCGAAATCTTTCAACACCTGAAAATTTATCGGTTAAGTTTTTACTATTTGTGCCTGGATATTTTTCACCTAACAATAAATTTCCTCTCATTTTCACATTACGTACGATGCAGTTTTTCTTAACGGTTTCAAGACCCTGACAATTGAATCGTATCGTTAGCAGAAATTAATTCTGACCATGCGAAGGTAACAATTTTATTGCGAAAATATAATTGTGATTCATAATTCTGTGCGACGCTTATAATTTTCAAAACAATCTTAAGACACTGTGAAAGTCTGACATGCCCAAAGTTGGGGGACTGAAGTATATTCCAGTTACTCTCAATTTTATGATACCTTACTACGCCTGTGTTTACGGTTAATATGTTTTTTTTTCAATATGCATATATTTTTACTTTTTATGACAGCGTCCAGATGAGGAACACATGTTTCGATAAAAATAACGTTACACCCCAAGGTTCTTCTTCACATATCTATAATATACGGAACGCAATAGCTATCGTATCCATTCACGGTGGAAAGTGAGTTGAATTCAATTTTTTAAAATATAATAATAAAATAGTGTTCGATGTTTATTCCAAATTAACATAGCACAATGTATCTCAGGATTCGACTGACCTGAATAAAGAAGACTGCAAACTGCAGATTGACGTTGATGTCCGAGTGTCACCGAGGCAGGGAAGAACTTCCTTGGTGATGTATTCCTCCAGGAACTGCAACGATCTTCCAGAGGCGGTGTAATCGCAGTAGACAACTGAAACCAATGAGTCTGAATTAATTAATTACAGGCAAAAGGATGATCTGTTGGAATTAATTCTTCGCAGGTTATTGTACAAGAATCCAGAAGCTAAAGTGAAGTAAAAAAGTTCATCTTTGAAGATACAGATACTAAGTTTGGAATCGTTTGAACAAAGTGTGAAAAATTAATCCTGAACAAAGTAGAAAATACCACGCGAAGAGAAGAAGATGTTGTACGAAGAGTTGAAAATAGAACAAAGACTGACAGCTATAAAAAATGAAGCAGAAATCAAACAAAACTACTTTTCCATCTTTGTGTACAGAGCATGAGTGAACATCCCGTATGAGCATAATGAATTGTATTCTTATTGTTAGTAAGTCAGCGTTCTTTGTTCCAAGAAAAATGATAAGAAGAATAAATTGAATGAGAAATGGATGTAGGATTGGAAAAAGTGACTAGCTTCTAAAAATGTGACGCGACTGGAACAAAGGTTGATGACATGTGTGTCATATTATGTTAAGATCAATCTTTGTACGATGTAAACATAACCGAAATCCGTATCTAAAAAAACATCGCAGACATGATGTTTATAATGCGATGTAAATCTCCGCCCTGCATGATCACATCTAGAGATATAATGTCGCGCTCAACGTCTGTAAACCAGGTTCCAAAAGTCTTTATCAGTGAACGTCAGGCTGCCTATTTAGGACAGCCTGTAACACTATCGATATATTTTCAGTACGATAAAGAACAAAAAAAAAAAAACTAGTCGACCAACCATGTATTCAATGCCATCGACGTACAGCTGCGGCATAATTTCATTCTTTAATTTCATCGCAGTTTTCGTTTACCTAATTGTTCCATCATTTTTATTGAATACTTGAATACAATTGCAGAGAAATCTGCAAACAGAATCACAATTACGGGGTGTAGAAACATCAACTTGGGTTGATGCTCCAGAGTTTCTACACTCAAAGTAATAGTTATTTCGTCGATTATATCATACAGAAGTCTAAAATTATGTCAGCTAATTGTTACGTACGCGTTAGATCGGAATGATTTTTATAAAATCAGGCATTCTTACGTAGATCGGTCGGGATCCTTATCGTATCTCAGAAATCGGTACATTCTCGAGCACTTATATATTAATCATAACAACAGCTAGCAATTAGCGTTAATTGACGGCTAGTCGTCGGTGCAACGGGTGGCAATTACGTATCTGGATGCATGTAGTATAATTATAATTACGATATCCGCCACGATGATAAAATAACAAATGAACGCTATTATCAGAATATAAAGTAGGTAAATTCATACATTTCCAGCCAATTTTATCAAGTATTATACTGATATCGCAATACTTTGTGATAACAGTACCGCCTCTGAAAATTTCAAATTTTTCAGTTTTATTTTTTTTTTCTACACGGGTGTTTTTGAGTTATTAATATTCAAACACTTTCGCAGTTTCACCTTTCCGAAATTCTCAATAATATAAAAAAAAAAATCTCTCCAGAGTTTCCGAATAAATTGAATATATAAAAATCTATGTACACCTCATAGTTTGCAAATTGTTGAAATACTTCGAAATATTTTCAACTTCGTGTAATAAACGTGCTCCAAATAGTTTACAAACAACGTTATAACCTGTCGCCACTTTGGGAGATAAGAATTTCTGCGCCACATCGAGAACTGTCATATAGACTGTTTTGCAATACATATTGTAATTTATTGAACGTTGAAACAGCAATAGAACTGCCGACAACCAGACTGATCTCGATCCCAGACTGCGAAGTAGACGTGCCAGTAATTACGATCGTTCGAACTTTGCCGACTTTGCGTGCATCCTGAGACGTGCTGAATGATCGCATCATAAAGGTATGTATACATACATACATATATAGAGCTGCGTGACCCCTAGTTAAAAGGTAATGGCGGCGTTTATGAACATACGCATAAAATCTCCCCATCCACCGCGGTGCGAATAACTAACCAATCCGTGGTTCAATTTATTTAAACTTTGCGGTATATCCTTTGCGTCATTGGTCAGACCGTGAATAGCAACGAGATAATTAATTGCATCGATGTAACCGGTTATCCTAAGTACCTTGTACACTCGGATATTTCATACATTCATTTATCTTTACATACTTACAACGTCTGGTTACAAATGGAACATGCAGTGTGTGCTTAACGACGGAATGACTGCTAAAACATCTCTGCAACGTTTTGAACAGTTCTTAGCAGGAATTCAAGCACGAGTGTTTTTCGGTACGTGATTTTACTATGAATTCTTTTCTGTTCCCAAATCGCTGAATAGAAAACTTCCAGACCGAGAAATGATGAATTGAATGTTTAAAATGAGCCGGCGTGTCTGGAAACGGTCGAAACGTGTCAGAAAAAAATCGGACATGTTCGGGCAAGTCCGGAAACCATCGGAACGGGTTAATAAATATTCGAACACGTTCGGGCGCGTCCGGAAACGATCGGAGCTGGTCGTAAAGGAATCGAAAGGGTTCGAGCGGGTCCGGAAAAAGTCGAAACGGTTCGGAAAAAATTTGGAACGGTTCTGGGGGGTCCAGAAGCGGCCGGAACAGGCGGGAAAAAAAAATCTGACGGATTCAAGCGAGTCCGAAAACGATCGGTACAGGAAGGTACAGAAATATTCGACCTACGTTAATTTTTTAAAGTTGAACCACCTCAATTGTTTGAAATCAAATCAGCAACTATAACGATTCTCGCGATTGTCATTCTTTTCAATTCAGCAAAAAATAAAGGTACATAAATAATCCAAGCTGTTGGGAATGGAAAACAAAAATTTATCGAACCGTGTAAAACGTGACCATGATAAAGAAATTAATAATACACATAATTATTGAATATAATGACAAAGATTTCTCGTCCAACTTTGTGTTATTCAATTCTTTGCGGTCACCGAACATTTTATACGCCTTTGTTAATGATGCACGCAGTTATTCGCGCAAGTCTCAGAGGTGTAAATTAATTCTCGACACAACTGGTTTTTCATTGTTTGACCGCGGTACAACTGTGAAGTGTATACCACACAAATGCAGAACGTCCGATATAATAAGCTCGCAGCACAATTCACGTCGCATGTTCTTTGAATTTTTTCAGGTGGCGAATACACGCTCAAAGTCTCGACTAATTACAAAGAAGCTCATTAAAGGCGAAAGCATGGCTGCAGTAAATGAGAATTATCAACCTGCTACCGCTAAGTAAAAAAATTGCGCAATTATTGCGTAGCTCGAAGCATGAATTACCGGGTGAGCACCTAAAAAAATCAAGCACCATAAGCAGCTAAATTTCATTAGTTTATGAGTCTACTAAAATCGGTTTATCTGACATACATTAATTTTTGTTTCGATCTGTCGCGTTTTTTATTCTGATAAATTTATATTTCGTTGAAAAAATTCACTTTCTTCAAATTTCTTCAAATTTATTCGCGCCATTACATTTTTTGTTTCTTACGGACGTCAGACTAAATCTACTTTCACGTAATACGAAATGCTTCAGTTTTCTGTGAAATTGACCAAGATTTTGGTAAATTTGCCTCCAGTAAATTTTTCGGTCAAACGGACGTGTTTGAAGGATTGACCTGCAGAACTATTATGCGGTAGGTTTGATTAATCGATTAATCAAGAAACAATTAATCGATTCATCGATTAATCGGAGAAAACGATTATTCAAAGCTGCCGATTAATATAGATTGATCGTGAAAGATCGTAGAAAAGCCGCAGCTTTCGCTGAGCACCAACTGTAAGCGACGAGGTGCTTGACACACGTACCTAAGGGACTAATAATCTCAATAAAAACTAATGCAAAGAGTAGCTCATCCTATTCAACGATCGAGTCTTGATATGGACGACATGATCAGGACCCGATTCAATTATGATATAACGGAATTGCGCGACAACGACCCGATCCAAAAATATTATCGGGAAATAAACTATGCATCTGTACATAACTTAAAAAGAAAAAGAAAAAAAAGATGATCAATTCCACTTGCCGCTATTTGCAAATATATAAGAAGTACTTGATTTTATAACACAGAGAGATCTACAACAGACTATTCAAGCTGTTCGCTAGACGAAACGTGTAAGGAAAGTTTACCTAACCTAACCTAACTTAACCTAAGCGAGGAGTACACCAGTTGGCAGGTGTAATTTACGTCTTATATGAACACACACAACAGGGGGAAGGGGGACAAAACATTATTATCGCTGCAAGTTTAAGTATGAGAAATATGCAGCTCAAAGGTTCAGAGGGATATTCGCGAGCATATATGCGGTTGATGTTGTTATGCAACGTTATCGCTCAAGTCGTTAACCCAATTGCAAAACGGCAAAGGCATTAGGCAGCGCGCGTTCAGTTAAAGAAATATTACATGCGGAGATGTATGCCTGCGGGTTTTACTTCCGCCTCGATCATTAGGTACACCACGAGGATTACTGGGATTATTGATTACACGCAGAGAAAGTGAGAGATGATGTTGTTTGACGATCGAAGGATGAGCTTGTAGTATTTCATGTGTTACGGACTTCCGTTGCAGCTTTCAAGGGTTTGAGGACGTTGGATTACAGATTTGTACGAAACTTCGTGTAATCGGAACCGGAGAATGTTCTTAACGATAAGATTTGTTCAATTTTTTTTCAACTTTTTCCATTCTCAGTAATAAAATTTCGAAATTTCACGACGATCTCAAGACATTCGACGTATTTCGCGATCTGAGATCGAAAACGAGGTTGAATTTTTATTTTGCGATACTTTTTTCGAATAAATTACCTCGAGAAATTGCAATCACATCTTGGCGCGGAATTTTTGTTTCATACACACGCCGCGGTGAATTTCCATAAGACCGGTGATCTACACCGTCCTTGGACTAGTGCCTAGGTCGAATAACCTTGAAATGATAAGATTTATTCACTAGCGAATTTTAAAAGCAGCTGTTCACCGCGTGTCGGGTTGTTTTCGTCGATACTTCGCACGTGTGTATATATTATATGTTATGTGTATAACATATACATATAAACTCTGTTGACGGTTATAATAAAGCTGATTATTGAATGACCGAAGACCGGGGATCAGGCCTGTCATGAGGTAGAGCGACGCACTTTTAATAATTCTGATCAAGACATCGCGTATTGTTGGATCTCCGAAAATTACATCACCTATGTATAGACAAACTCTATTTTGTGGGAGTAAGAAGTTTCTTCTCTGCATGCACGATGTATAAGGAGACTCTAATGTGTTGACGTTGTGTTTACCCTTTTTGAATCCTTGCTTCCGATGAGAATCCGATGTGCAAATCATTAATCTACGAGAGAATATTTGTTGAAAGAATGTAAATTCGGAAAATGATTTTTTTTTGTACGTAGATAGCATAATCGGGCTGTAAAAACTGTATTGTGATTTGAGATAAATTAAAAACTGTGGAAATCGAGGAGTTGGGTTTTTTATGACCCTGGTATAAAAAAAAAAGTGTTTCTTTTGTAATATTTTTTTAATTATCTTTTAGTAAGAAGAACAATCAAAAGTTGGACAACGGTTATGGGTAACAATCGAATTTTGTGTGTGTGAATAGAATGCGACTGAAAATGTTCAACGCTGTTGCAAAGTTCCCGAAATTCCTGAAATTTTGCACACGAAATCGGAACGTGAGAAAAAAAATTGCTCGAGGAGCAAAAGGAAAGAATGACTAACAACTTATATTCGGGTGTGATAAGTATCGCGTAAAGTGTAAACAAGTGCAAGTGACAGTGAATCCGAACGAAAGCAGAGCTTCGTTAATCCGGGACTTTGCACCTGCATCGGCTAGCATCAGTGAGTAAAGAAACGTGGCTCTTAGAAGCCACGAATAGCCGAGGCGGCCGGAAGTCTGGTGCCTTGCACTGGGACTTCCGCTGGAGCGTGAAGCACACGGAGTGTTTCGATGCTGACTTCTCCAAATAGACTTTACGAAGCACCGTTTAACTCCTTCGTGTCAACCATCTTACCCCGCAGACACACCGATGAGCTTTCCGTTTTTTGTCCATTTTGTGGCGTTTTTAAGCCGCACGCAATTTATGTTTGATTTACGTAATTTTTAGAATAATTTTCGAGACGGGTGCAGTTGAATTTTGACTGGAACAGTCCGTTGAAAAAATATTACTGTGCAAAAACTTGCGCATTGGAGATGGCTTTGAAAATTATTTGAATTTGGAATTTTTAGCGTTAGGTTACGCTCCGAAATAACAATTTTCACATAAATTTATGGTGAATATCGAAAAAATAGAAATAAAGGAAGTAAGGAATGAAGAAAGGCTCGGAAACTGATTTTTGTTTCAAATTTCAGAGAAATTGACTGAAACGGTCGATTTCAAAGTTATTTGCAGGATTATTAAAGAGAAAAATGTTTACCGGGACGCGGTGCGTATAATGTATGAGCAATAAAGCAATTTCACTTGTTTTTCAGGCATGCCACTTTGAATAATGGGAAGAGAATTAAATCGCAAGTAAAAAGCAATCGGTCGTTTCTTCGATATTTCAATTCTGCGCTACAAAAGTTTTGGGTCAATTGCAAAAAAAAACTATTGTCCGAAGACTTCCAGAAAAAATATGACTCGTCTGAAAAAAAAAAACTTGTGAAAATGAAAATTGCCGAATATTTTTCGCCTGTGATTTTCAAGTGCGATAAAAAATCATGTGACCGTACATGTATACACATAGAAGTAAATTCGACTTTGCGGATGAAAGTCGGCATTCGGCGACAGCCAGTTTGCTTACCTGCAAAATGAATATTCATAAAGCCGGAGTCAAGATATTCGTGTGTAAAAAGTCAGAGGCGGGAGTCTTTTTTAACAGTTATAAAATCTTGCAAAATATATATGCAAGTACAATACGCACACAAGCACCGTTTCTTGTCGATTTTCTATCCAAGCGTCACAATTCAAATCCGAATCTAACCCACGCGCGATCTGTTGAATTGGATTAAACACAGAAGGTCGCCTCCCTACGTACCTGCATATAAATATGCGTATGCAAATTATGCGAATACGAACGCATTGAACAAACGCGTAAAGTGTAAACGGGGTCAGATACACGCAGGCATGAGCGAAACAAAAAAATCGAAGAAAGAGAAAGAGAGAAAATGTCGTACAGACACTTTGTACAGGTTTGTGCGTTCTTCATGCATATGTATGGACATTATTACCTGCAGGGCGCATGAGAGTAACCCGTACAACCCATATAATACACGTGCTGGCCGGGAAAACTTTGCCATTTGAAACTGCGGCTGCGCAGATGTTTAGCACGTGTCGTGCTGGCGGTGGTTTTTAATATCGAGGAACTCGTGTATGAGTTGAGTTAAGATATGCAAGGCTGTCGTCATACCTGATTGAGAAGTTATACATCTGAAGAGAAACTGAAATTGGAGAAATGAAAGAACACAGAAAAGCACTAAAGCTCGAATTGGTATTTTTAGTCTAGTCAAAATGGGTGTGAATTAAAAATCTTCAAGATGTGGCTGCATTTTTGCGTACAGGGGTTTTCGACCCTCAGGAATTCAAATTTGAAGTCATTTTTGAGCTGCATAGCCGGTGTTTTGAGAAAACCGCCAAATTTGAAGTTTTTTTGCATTTTCCTCAAAAACTGCTATCGATAGATGAAAATTGACTTAACCATCGTGTAGAGTGGAAAATTCTACATCGAATTATGTCCTAACACGTCGGAAAGGGAGTCGGATTAACAAATCAAGAAAATGAAAATTCTACTTATCGACGACATCTGGGGAATTTTTTGGTGAAATAATTTCTTTTTTCTTAATCCGTTAATCCGACTCCTTTTCCAACATATCAGAACAGAATTCGATGTAGAATTTTCAGCTCTACACGATAGTTAAGTCAATTTTCATCTATCGATAGCAGTTTTTGTGGAAAACACAAATAACGTCGAATTATGCAGTTTTCTCGAAACTTTGGCTATGCAGCTCAAAAATGATGTCAGATTTGAGTTTCTGAGGGTCGAGAACCCCTGTAAATAAAAATGCAGCCATATCCCCAATATTTTTAATATATAATTATTTTGACTGGACTATTTACTTAGAAATTAAACGCTGGTTGTAATTATTCTTATAGCGGATGAACACTGAGTCAAACATTCAGAGGTTCTCAATATTTGCAAAAATCTGTTAGTCCATATTAAATTGTGCGTCGAAAGTAACGAACACCTGTCCAACATTCATTATCACGTGAATGTGAAATCAACCTTAAACAAGTCTTGTATAAACTTTGGCTATAAAAATATTGACACACATAATTCGCGAATGCTTGAGTTGAATTTTGTCCAGGTGCCGATAAGTTCCTGCTCAAGCTCAAAGCGTATAATGCAAGTAATGCCCGTTAGCAGCTGCTGCATTCCATTTCAGGCTTGCGAAATAATTCAAGTGCGGTTAATGCCTGTAATAAATGGAAGTTGAATCGAGCGGGACAAATTGCCGGAGGTATAAGGTATATAAACGCAAATTACTGGACTGGCTGCTTTCATCGCGGGTGTATATATATAAGGATAAATTGCACGAGTGATCGAGTAATAATATTCCATTGCGTAATAATTAATAATCCCCGTCATGCATTCGCCTTTCCCAACAGCGATTCATATCGAATGATTCCGTGCAAAAATTTTCACGCGTAACATTCGAATTATTCAAGTGTTGCGAATTGTGATTCAGAAAATTTAAATCCAGGACTCAATTATTCAGGCGTAAGAAATCATCCCCGAAAAACACTGCTGTTTGTTATTACGCTTGTCAAATTTTCTGAAACGCACTGAACGCATCAGGATGAATTTTGACAGTGTAGAAAATTTTTGATAGCAAATACTAATCGCATTCAATTAATTCACCAATTAGTGACGAAACAATATTTGACTAGAACAAAGTTAACTTGAACCTAGAAGAAAGTCATTTCAATGATTCGCATTTCTTCTATCTACCAACTCAGATTCTTATCCGGCTTGATAAGAATCAGATAGTTCTGTATTAAATTTTATAAAACTCAAATGTTCAATTAGTCGGTATCCCAAATTACCCAAGTAATTGCCTCTTGAATATGCAAACGTTTTTATCACACGAATCTACTTTGATAGAACATTATAAAACAAGAACTGCGATTCAGTCTCTGAAACGAGTTAATTTCTGATTATCCTTTCCAGGAATAATTCTGCTTTCAGACTTACGTTATACAGAGTTAAATAACTATATCCCCCGATTTTCAACAACCTTGCAAACTTGTTTTCACTGTTCAAACAACAACACCAAAGTTTTAAGGAAACCTGAACAACACTGAACTAACTGTTTTGTGTTATAATATTAGTTCGATTCCAGTTGTCCGCGATTAAAAATGAAATTCGACGAATGGTTTCCCGGCAAGCAGTGAAATAAGATCAAACTTACGAGTTACTTCACATTCATGTACGGCAATACAGCGTTATGGAAAGGCAATTTTTTAGGGTCTCATAAGTATACCGATGGCGAGTCCACTTAATGTTATTAGCTTGATTATCGCCGCAGCTCGAGGCGTTAAATCTAGGTTTTTCTTTCGTCTAAGAAATCCAATTACTTAACACCAGCTCTCGTAACATGTAACGTACCTACTCTCAAAAGCTGTGCTCCACTACTTCTGTAACCATGTGTTGTAAAGTAGTTGTCCGATCTTTTTCACTCAGAAATCTGTAGTGATTTCTTTTCAAACTTTTTCCAATCAATAATGAAGCTATCAAAGAGGCAAATGAACATTTTTTAATTGTAATAAAATATGTGTTACTGTGACAGCGTTTGTCCGATCTAATTGCAATTTTTTCACAATATATTTACACCTTTGACCAAATTCACCTTTCACCGGAAGAAATTCGTTGTTAAAAGAATACAAATTACAATTATCAATCAATCGCTTGCATTGGAAGTAACATAAATTTTTTTCAGACGTCCTCTCGTAAAGTTCCGGAAATTAAAGTCATCAGGTATTTTCTTTTGCATTGGTCAGTATATTTCCAAACGCTTCTTGGTTCATTGTATCTACGTTACTCAATTCGCTTCTGATAGTTGAGCCAAGTGCCAGGCCGGTCCTCTCTCTCTCTCTCTCTCTCTCTCTCTCTCTCTTTCTGTCTGCCGAGAATTTAATCAAAGAGTGTGTGTTTTCTTTCGGCGAGCGACGTATCTCCCACCTCGCCAATTTATTTATACACATCGATGATTGAACCCCCAAGGCGAATAGGAATTTCGCCGAATAGACTAAATTCAGAGGTTCAACGTGCATGAAACCTTTTTTACCCATTCTTCTTAAAAGTAAAATTTACTCTTTATAAAAAAATATTATGAGATCTATTATTGTACTAAGTTTGAGCTTGGAGTAACATCCTTGCGATTAATTCGTACAGAATTTTTTACAGGATTGAGAATATCATTGATAGACGTAGTGCGGTAACAGGTGAAAATCTGTAAAAAAAAAAAAAATGCCAGGGCGTTTCAGAATTGGGATAACGATTAGAAATTTCAACGCAAAGTCAATCGGAGATGGTTAGAATAGTTAGACGCTAATCGAATTAGTACACTATGCCTACAATTACAGTATATAAGGTGCTCGATGACGTCACTACGATTGCACGAGTCCTTCAATAACTAATCATTACAGACACAATTTGGTACAGATGAATTTTACACGATACGTTTTGGCTTTCGATTATAACCTTCGCATATATACACTTTTTTTGACCTCGACGAAAAATTTTTTAAACAGGCATCGTCCTTATGCGGACCGCAACATACCTGCGTCGGTTTCTCATAAATGATACTGAAATTTTGTACCGCACTGACAAAACGAAGGGAAATTAGTTGTATGGATTTGAGACTGCAAAATTCCAAAGTTGTAACGATACGTGATTTCGTCATTCAAATTCGATATTGACATGCGGGATAAATTTGAAAATCCTAAAGTGGCATCACCATGAGAGGAAAAAAGTGACACGACATTCTAAAGTCTGTTATATGAAGCGTTATGAAGCAATTTATCCCATCCTTTGTATATGCTCCAAATGAATCACGTTCGATGCAGAATTTTTGTTGCATCGTTTTGGCCAGGAGCCAGAAATCTGTAAGGATCTAGGAGAATAAATACCCGTGATCTGCTTTGCAAGCCTTATTTAGGAAATCAGAAGCCTGTTTTTCTCGAGGGATTTCGCGAATGCAGAACATGAACGGAAAAATCAAGAGTAAAATAATTCTCGTCTCAAGATTTCGTGCCTTAGGCATGTGGCAAGAAGACGGACCGATCGTAGTGATTTAATTCTTCAATTGATTTAATTCTTCGGCACTTCATGCAAATGCAGGAAACGCATTTTTCACGCCCAAACAACGCGAATAATGTATTTATACAACGCGAGCATGTTTTACGCGTTTTTCTGTTTCTATGACGGTATAATGAGTCTGCGAATGCGCATGCGCGAAGTACCGAAGGGAGCACTTTTAAGTCCTACGAGTTCAAAGTGGCCTTTTCTTTTCTGTATTCCGCGCATGCGCCGTTGCGAACAAATCTGACATTACGCGACCCTAACCTCAATTCCGTGCTTCGTGAACAAACGCGTATAGGTACAGGAATAACTGCAACGAATAATTCGAACATCTCAAATTGGCACAGCCGTTATGTATCGGCTAGCTTAAGGTCGAACCGTTGCTGGCATTTAATTAAACTGACCTTATTGCAAAAACAGGAAAGTCTGCAACGTTAGTCAAGCGCGAGCGCGGTCATTACGCCCGTTATTCGCGTATTTAGGTAATATATGTTATACAGCGTACAACGTGCATGAGAGCCTCGCATTTTCGAATCGATAAAACCGAGCCAGTCATTCGAAACCAGTTGTAAAAAAATGAACAAAATTCAGCATGCTAGACGTTTCACCCGTTGCCGATTTTCACCAAATGTATAGTGGAAAAATCTTTTTCTTCTATGTATGAGACTTGCATAATATTTTGCGATTTATTTGCAACTATCCGAACACCTGTTATTTTTTGAAAACAAGTTTTGTATGAAGATTAAAAATATCTATCTATTTATTTATGGAATTAATATTTGCCGCAGGTTTAAATACGTTGGAAAAAACCCAATTGTACTTTTTCAATGTAGAGATTCTTCGTGTCGACCTAAATTCGTAAAACGCGAAATACGAAATTGTAACTTGTACTGTAAGAAAATGTATAAACACGTAGTATGTAGCACATGATTTCAACGTTGTTCTATAAAGTATTCATATATTCCAAGGAGATGACCAAACGATTTTGCAACGTTCGCAAAGTCAAGTAAATATTTCGTTTTGTTATTGCGAACCAACAATATTTGCCTTTATTTATTTTTCTCGAAATAAAGAAAATTAGTTGGCATTATATAAGATATTTTTGGTCGCTTGACTGTTTGGAAACAAAACGCGTTTGCAAGTTTCGTGAACAAAGAGCGTTCCATATAGTACATTCAATGACAATTTGACAAACGTTCGATCCTCGTCATCTCTCCCTCACATTTTTCCGATATTTATCTCAACTGTAATTTGCAGATTGAGGAAATTGTTGAGCTTAAAAAAAATCAGCTGTTCCGTATTTATAGACAACAGTAAATTGGAGTCATTTTCAAAACTGATGAACACAAAATTTGTCAAGTTACTTTAAATCTTTAGGCTCGTAAAAAACTTGTAAATGACTAATGTTACAAGAAACAATTAAAGAAAATTTTACAAATATTCAAAGTTGGCACAATGATTTCAAAGCATGGTCCAGAAATCTGAAATGACGGTCAGGGTTAGACGTGAATGGATTTGAAATAAACTTGTATAAAAGCACAAAACGGTTATTTTTTTTCCAAAGTAATAAAATTCCAGTTACGACGTAAAGTGTTTCTGTTTTTTTTTTTTTAACTAATATGTAGATGAATATATTATTTTTTATATATGTAAAAAAGGATATACCTGTGTACATAAATTTAATTTTGCGAATCTCGTATATCTTTTTAAGTATTACGACCGGTAGTAACAATTTGATTTACGCGCATATTTTACAGATTCGGTCGGTTTTCTCGCATTTTACGAGGTTTCACCCGTTTTAGCACGTGAAAGACGAAATGGTTATAATACAAAGCTTTCGGCGCGTGTTTTTTCCTCCTTGTTGCGTTGATTTCTTGAAAACTTGTTTCCCTCCCCACGTTGCGTAACCCTCGCCGCGCTACGTTGATTCTGTTTTTGTTTTTGTTTTCATTTTGGTGTATTTTTTTTAATTGAATTAGGAACTTGGCAGGGGAGGATCCTCCGATGCCAGGCGTGAATCGGCCGATGCCTAGCCTCTAAATTTATAGTTATCTCTTCCCTTCCGCGTGTTACAAGCAGACTGGTCACGTGTATTTTTGTATCGCGTCTACGGTATCGCATACACGCGTGTTCGAATAGCAACAGAGATAATTTATCACGGATAAAAGATCGGTGAACACCTGATAAGATAATGAAACGTTCGCTTCAGATTAGAATAGAATTGGTAACTTTCCTCGGGTTACAATTAGGAAATGTGCGTTAGTTACAACAAAAAATTTAGTTCGTGATCATAAATTTAGAATGAAAATTAACGGTGAATGTATGCCGATTGCGATTCAGAGCCGATTTGAAACTCGAAATATCGAATTCTGCAAAAAAAAAAAAGAATTCACCATTTAACTGCATCAAAGTCGATTGTTAATACGTTTAGTGAAATTCACGTAATCGCGAAACGCAGTTAAAAATAATAACTGTACAAAATTTACACAAACGATTTTGCACCCACACTTACGCAAGATGCTGACGCCTGGTATAATAATAGCTCTAGACGCCTTTATCAAAAATCTTAGTGTAATCTCGTGTTGTTGACGTTAAATTTGAAGCAGCGAATACGCGTGTACTTCATATCCGTATAGTATACGTTCACTACTCATACATTCGCACCCACATCACCAGACAAACAACTTTATTCGCCTATCGTTATTGTGTAGATAAAAATTATTGTCTAGTGCCTAAAGACAGAATGATTTACTTCACGCACTCATCCAGCCAATAAAAACATTTTGGCCACACAAGAATGGAAAATTTATCAACATTTTCCCCAACGATAGTGTAACACTATTAACTCCGGTTTCAGTTTCACATCTCTATCATATAAGAAGAACGCGCCATACAAGTCGCAAACAATTTCCTCGCCGTTATTGTTCACACCGCAACCTTTCTTCGAATACAATGCCGCAGTTTCTTGACTCGATCTGAAGGAGGTTTGCAAAGCGGAAAAGGCTTAAATGCCACTGGTCTTTCTTTTTCGCGTCAAAGCCTCGCGGGGACGTTTCAAGAGAAAAAGCTCCGCGCTTAAGTTGAGCCCTTTTTTCCGGATTGTCAACCCTGCGGAAGGATCTTCAGCGGAATTCATTTCCGTTCAACCATGTATGTACGGAACCATGCAAGAAACAGAATCAAAGGATTCTCGATGGCACTTTAAGTCATTCGGAAATCATTGATAAGCAACGGGAGAAATCAATAGTGGAATGGAAACCATTGGAAATCGTGCAATTGCGCGGTAGTGAAAATATCAAGTGTCTTAACAAGACTACGAGGTCGTTTTAATAATCCTTCTCCATTTTTCCAGTGCCCTGTAAGGAACGGCGAAACATACCCATGAACTACCAATGAATATGCAAACTTACCGCTCACTAGGATCGTAATAAGGAAGTCCGATAAGCTTAAGGGATAAGCCACCATGTGAAGTTAGAACGTGTGCCTGGGATCTTCCCATTTTTCATTCTAGTCAATTTTTTTGTCCGGCTTCGGTAATCCGGTTAAGAGAACTCAAAAGTAGCTTATGCCAGTCTTATCTCTCGCCTGCACTTATCTCGGTAAACCTTCAGCTGACATCTCGACTGTACTTACGAAATGTGAAATAAATGCGAGCAATGCACAATTATCGTTGCGCGAATTCGTTCTATAATTTGTCTTCAGTCAGAAATGGTAGCGAAAATACAGCTCAATACTCCATAACAACATGCAGTGTTCAAATTTTGTTTCGAGAGGAACTTGTTTGCACAGCTATTCATGGTTCGTAATTTTCACAGTTAGTCGGACTCATTTTCCACTTCAACAACTTGGAGGCGATCATTTCTACAAAGTCCTTCTTCATTTTATATTTATCTTTTCACGCGGAGAGGTAATCGATGTTCCTAAATATTGTAAAAAAAATAAAATTTATTCATCTCCATCGCTTATCACATCTTCAACCTGATTGCACGCAAAGATTAACTCGGGAAAAATCGAAGGTATTACAAGGATGAAAATGTCATTGCTATTACCTATACTTTACAAAATTCGACACATATATTGAGATTTCCTTTCAAAAGGACTCTTTGTTATAATGTCTCGATCGAAAGCCTTTGAAGTTTGAAACTGGCCACTTTGTTTCAGCTCATCCAAATACAGCTTTTAGAATTTCTTTGTCAGCTTTATTAGACTTTTATCGGATATAAAACCCTGAGATATTTGAACATTAATTTCAATCCTCAAACGTTCTTCTCACGGATTATCGATTCATCTTGTAATCCTGTTTCCCCAGTAATATGAAAAGCTAGAGGCTTTTCTATCGTCGATCTTGTTATTTCGTAAATTTTTAACGACTTCAAGATACCCAGCAAATCGAATAAACTTAGAGATTGTAAGTCAGACCTCTGCAGTTGAAGTATACGCAATGAAAACGTAAAATCTGGGTAGTCCATTAATTGGAATCACATTAGCAACGTCCTCACGAGAAACTTTAACAAACGACACCTTCTCGTGTTTCCTGTGTGACTATGATCAGTGAAGGAAAGTGAGCCCCTCACGTCCTGCAGATAAAACTTGATTTACGTGGCCGATTTTCCGCGACATGAAATCGACCTCATCCGATCCCACATATCTTCGAAGCAATGATAACGACATTGATCCCAAGGAAGGTATCCCAGGTCGAGATCTCCGATTTGATTGCTTTTGTAATATGTTATAGTAGACTAAAAACTAAGCGAGACGTGTCTTTCTTTACCTGCCATTAAACACTTTAAGGGGATGAAACCACCCCCCAAAGTAAGACATGTCAAGGATCGATTTGGCAGTTGTTTGTTTCGTATCTAACTGAGAAAATAACATTTTTCATTTCTCGTTGCGAGAAAACATTTCCAGTCGGATTTGTGAAAAACATAATGTTCTTGCGGGTGGAACTGCCGAATCGCCCATTGACATCCCTTACTTTAGAGGGTCGTTTCACCCCTTTAAACTGTTTAATGGCAGGTAAAAAAAAACACGTGTCGCTTAGTTTTCAGTCTATCATAACATAGTAAAAAAGAAATGAAATCGGAGAGACCGACCTGAGATACCTTCCTTGTCGGAGCCCTTGATCCTTGCGCGTCGGTCATGCGGTCGAACGGTTAACAGTACTTCCTCAGAGAGGCTGGCAAGACGGCGAACGGGTCAGTTGCCACGTGACGACGGGGATCCCGTGGCGTTCCTCACCTGCAGGAGTTCACCGTTTACATTTTTCGTTTTTGCCGCTCTGAGTCCATCCTGCAGAGCTTGTCGCGTTAGTCGCGTAGCCCGCAGTGCCAACTGCAGTCGGTGACACTCTCGTCCCGGGTCGTCGTTGGGTAGGTAGGTCGGTCAGGTTAGGTGCCACCGATCGAACTGACGACCCAGTTCCGAGTTCACTACCCCCTGGGTTCCACCGCCTCGTCGGCCAGCGAACAGCGCCGGTTCACCCGCCTGGTATGAGCTTCTAGGTTCAATTACTTCCGCGCAGACCTTCTCCCACCCCGATTACGGTTAAGCAGCGGCGTCACGATCGCTTTAATTTGAAAATTCGTTCGCCGAAACATCCACCTAGAGAAAAATTTCTTCTTATGGTTTCAGGCTGTACCGCGGTCCGTAACTATTTATAGTTTCTACCATAACCGAACAGTATTTTAACGCTGGGTACAAGGTGAAAATTAGTTTTGTATGCGGTAACGAGAAAATTCTTTTTTGTCATTACGATTAATTGTACTGTATTTTTTTTTTTTTTTTGAAACTCCTGCGATGTATTGATTTTGGTGCTAACGCATTGAAGCTCTTGTTTAATTGAAACGTGTACTGAACTAAACGCACAGATTCAATTTTACAACAACTAGAAAATGTAACACTGGCAACTATAATTACAGTCAGTATTTACTTCTACCGCATATTTTGTTTTTAATTGCCAACAATATTCAAACCGTCATTGCATAGATAACAATTTTATTCGATTGTTCTAGTAATTTCAAGAAACGAAATTTTTCTCAGTACATTATCTATTTCGTAGTCAAAATCAGTTTCAAGGGTTACGTAATTTTCTGTCACATTATTCGACAAAAACGTCGCGTATATGACTATAATCATATATTCAGGTCCATCTTTATTCGATTCTAAGAGGCATTAACGATGCAAATTTTGGCACAAAAGAGATGAATGACAGTTGAAGAACTTGACGAAGAATAACCGAACAGCACAGCTGAAAAACGCAACAAATTTTTGACGATGATGAGTCAGGCTCACTTTATGATCATTTTCACTACTGTTATTATTAGGGTAAAGTCGTTTTGGAACATTGGCCGTAAGCCATTGTCGAAGGGGATGCGTCTTGCGATCTCAGTGCCAAGGTGAAATTTATGAACTTACGATTACAACGACATCTTTATTCTGTATTTATTTATCCATGTGTTTTCATGTCCCTTGCGCAACCATATATCGACACCATAAACGAAGCTAAAAATATGAAACCGTACGAAAGTAGGTTTTGCATCGCGCAGACAAACCGTACAAAATTCATTTCATCAATCATTTTTTACTAGTACCTACACTTCTTTCAATCTCACCGAAAATTGGACAATAACGGACGTTCTTTGTTCTTGCAAAAGCTTTGAAATTCTTATCAGACTAACAAATCGCAGTTTTTAAAACATATGTGATCAACGTGACTGATGGATAACGATATTCTTCAGGGTGACATAATACCGTGAGATATTACAATTCGTGTAACCCAAGAGGAAGTTAGATGTGAAGTGTGAATCGAAAGCTGAGGTTATGCATCAAATCAGTAGATTGGTGGAGAGATTTTCTAATGTTCGAAATTTAAGTTGCTGAAATCAACATTAAATATGTACTTATCTACCGATCATTTCTCTCACACGGGATACTTCCAAATTCAATTCCATATTTTCCTCTTTTAATTTCAACGGTTCAGATTTTCCAATCAAGGTTTCATAGTTTTTCAATTGTTACACTTTTTCCGCAATCCTCAAAACTCGGCGACGTTGAAGGTGTAACTATTGATAGGTATCCAATCAGGATTTCGTTTCAATACTGAGAAAATTTCGCGTACACAGAATGTTAAGATAGGATACTTGTTATACTCAGTCAAGCATTCATACGTATGCCACGGGCAGGAAGCCAAAATTGATAGCAGCCGTGTCCCCACACATGTCGAAATGTACGAAGCAAGGTGGAACGACGTGGAGGACAACCGATACAAGAAGCTTCAACGTCTGAAAACACGAGCCAGAAACGATCCTGAATAATTGAATCTCGGACCGTGTAACTCTGGAGAAGGGCTGCTGATTTTGGAAGAATCCAGTTCTACCGGTAATAGAAAGGTATTCCTTTTTGTTTTCGACTTTCCAGCCTAATGTCTGCTGAACTCGTGCGCGTCTTTCTTCAGAAAGATTATGATTCCGAAAAAAGGATTGTTGTATATTTAAGAGTTTAATCGCCCGTTTAACCCAAATAAAGGTTCACAGGAGTTCATATTGGAACAAGTAACATTTAACAATGAATATCAAGCTCTTACATATTTTCATATTACGCGTCTTCTTTACGAACTGACGACGATCGACGTTGCCCATAAAAGATTGGTTATTCAAACCGGACGTCTCATACCCACGTGTGTCTAACTTGTCCACCGGACCTTGGCCTAACTATTTTTCAACATCAGATTACAACGGGATTGGAAGTCGATTGCAATTCTTCATCGACGTGCGAATTCTTTCGATTAATGGAAGGTGGAAGGTGATTTGAAAGTGGGCGTATTTACCGCGAGCCTGAAGTGCTGGGTGTGATTGAAGGCGTTTGCAATGACCGAGCCGAGAGTCGAGCCAGCTAGTCCGAAGACCCCGAGAGACCTAAATCCGAAGAAACGTGACCCAGAAGCATAGCTGGCAGGTCAAACGGCTCTTGAAACGCCCTGTAGTTGGAATGTGGTGCGACCCAAATACGCGGACGGCATTATATACACACAGCCACACGGTTTGCGGGGTCAGTTCCATGAAGAAGAGGCAAAAATAGTTCTTCTTTGTTCGCGATTTACCAAAGCTAGCGAGTCTTCGAGAATTCAGGAGAAACGCTCAACTAAACACCAAAGTCTACGTGTCGTCCATACTTTCGTCACCTACTGTTGCTGAGCTTGATGATTAGCTGAATTATTTGATGAAAACAAACATCTGATCCGCAATAAAAAATATTGCCTTCATAGCTACAGTACTTGAGGTTAAAATGATGTATAGATAAATACGGTTTATAGATATAGATACTATATAGATAGTTGCATAAGTTTCGCCCAAATGAAATAATAAAGTGCATAAAAAAAAGAAACTCCTACAGATAAAGTTTGATAAAAAAAAAAAAAAAAAAAATAGGAGTCTATTGCACTTTAAGCAATAACTTCTTATGTCATCTGCAAAATTATTTACCAAGATGCCAAGCCGTCGATATGACTAACAAGCTAGCCGTGCGGAGCAACGAATTTCAAAAAATTTAACCATGTAATAAATCGGTGCCACGTAACGCAAACATTATTTACCTGTCATTTCCTCATCCCTGATGTTTATTCCTAGCCTCAACAGTTCAGTTGAAAAATTGAAACAGTTTCAAACCGAGTCCAGTTTCAACGAAACCATAAAATATATTTAAAAAAATCCTAGCAATATTTGAGTACAGATTACAACAGATTGACGGAAAACACTCGTAAGACTACATTTCAAAATCGATATCTAAATTAGAAAAAAAACTGTTCACCATAGGACCTCCAGTCGTACAGCATAGCTGAGAGAATTGCTACGTCTCATCGTGGTATCACCTCGTCGTTCAATGCGTATACCTACTCGTATATTCGCGCGCCAACTTGTCTGGCGTACAATAATTCAAACTGTCATACCATTTTGTTTGCCAGGTTCGTAACACCCGTGTATATATCGTACAACGTCGTTCAAGCGTGCGTGAGATGTACAATCACAGGTACCAGCTCTATACCCACATTTACATCTATGCGTACACGACGTATCATGACTATGAGAAATATACCGGCGGATAATGTTCGCGCGGCATTTTGCACACGGGTATAATTATTCCAGTTCAAGCCATCAGCCGGCGATTATCTCTTGCATAACAATCAGGTATACGATGTATCTGCATGTTAAGGCGTGTAAACGGTTAGTCCTGAAAACAGGGCGTGCCAAAGATGATTTTAGGTAGTAAGTGTGTGTTTATCTCGACAACAATACAAACCATTGTAAATGAAAATCGCGTTGCCTGGCGCGTGGCGTCACTTTCGCCGGGCCAATTAGAGCACCGAAGTTCAGTGTTGCCACTTTGGTAACTGGGAATGTAGCAGCTCTGTGAAAAAAATTTACTAGATAGGTCGTAGAATGTACCGAATGGTGTTCAACTGTTGTGAGGTTATGTTTCATGCCGCCAGATGGTACTTTCATTGTTTTCGTATTTGTCAGTGAGGTAGGATACCCAAAGCAGTGTTGTCAACCTTAAAGAAATTTTTTGAGATATAAAGAAATTAGAGCCCGCTGAAAGGAAGAAGAAAAATTGTTTTCCCAAAATCTGAAAAAAATATGAAGATCTCAAACTAAATCTCAAGACTAATAGCAAAATCTCCAAAAATGATCTGTGAAATCGAAACAACAACCTAAAAAACAACCACTTGTGAGGTTTCTGAAAAAATATGCCCTAAGCAGTGGCGACAGTGGCGACAATCATAGACTGGGAAAAAACTAATTTATATTTTATTATTTATAGATTTCGTAGATTTTTTGAAAATCGACAAATTAACTATCCAGTATTAACCCCTTATTGCATGAATTATGAAGGAAATGAATAAAATTTTTACATTTACGCGAATAATTTGACAATTTACACTTACCGTAGACAACAGAAAATACGTTCAGTTACACGAAGTGTAAAAATTAGTATTCAAAGTTGGTTTTGAAAAAAAAAACCTTCTAACATACGGAAAAAAATAGAACTTCAGCAGCCAAATGGCTTTGTATGAGATAAGAGGTTAAATACTGAAAAATGGATAACAATTCCCTTTATTTGCTTGGGGTGTGGGTTGGGTTGCTTGGAGTATGACCAATTGACTTGGTGTTGGAGTTTGGATAATTATGGTTTATCTGAGTCGCTTTTTCAAAATTTTCTTACTTTCTGTTTAAATTTTGTCCGTTTCTTGTTTATTTACGAATTTCTATTGTTTCGAGTTTCATTTAAAACGAAATTGACTTCAAATTTTCGTTTTCCTCTAAAAAATGTACCAAACAAAGAAAGCTGAGGCAATTTCGACCGCCTACTGAAGATTTGCTTGCTTCGGAGGTTGGCAACACCTGTCTGAAAGGTCTCTTTCAACAAGTTGCGCATGCGTGGCCTACACAAAAGTGTACGAAATTCCCAAAGTTTAAATTTTCACTCAAGATCTGTACCAGTTTATGGAAAATGGCCTTGAGATAAATACAGTTTCCAGACCTTAATCTCTTCCATACCAGATATTCTTGATCATGGAGTACCTAGTACATCTGATCCTTGATCGGGTAAAGTCCAATTCCAATTCAATTTCGCAAATGCAAACTCACTAAAATATTTCCAAAACCTACTAAAAAATCACAAAGTGTACCAGCGTAATAAAAACAATTGAAATGTACTAGAAAATGACAATTTTACTAGAAACGGCAACACTGCCGGACCGAACGTTCTTGTCCACGGCGTCATCTTTTATCAGTGACATGCGCCGTGAGTGGGTGCGATAAAGTCAATTAGTCGATGCCTGGCATACTGCAACCGTATGCAATTCCGGCCTCGAGCACGTGGCGGCCCCTCCCGCGTACCATAATTGCAAGTTACGTAAAAGACCCGAGAACGTAGGTGACGCACAATGCCAAGGCTACGGACGGCACCTTTATGCACGCAATAAATTTATACCGCTCGTGCGTATCGCGCACGCAAATTAACCTGCATGCCGGCGTGTGCGAGCACCATTATGGGAACCCATTACTGGACAGTGTTTGTAGCTATTGATTCGATTTACCAAATATCGCGCGATCAAACGGGCAAAAGAAATGCTTGTTCTTTTATTCGTTTTACCAAAAAAGTTATATAGCAAAACAATAATTTGGAGTATCGAATGAAACCTGCATACGTGTAATTTCAACCACCTATCCTAGGTGAAATTTGTGAATTATTCATGACATTCGTACAAGAAAGCCTCAATTCCAAGTACCTATATTATTTTCAATATTTAAGCTACCTCGCATAATAGCTATTTATGTGGCATGCCCGTAAACCGCCTGTTGTTTTGACAAGGATAAAAATTTCCGAAATTATTCTGAAATTATCCGAGCCAAAAAACGGTTTACGGGCATACCACATACAATATTTTTTACGGGATGGGAATTGAAAAGCAAAACGAAGAGTGAGGTTATGTCGCGATCCGTTCGACGAAGCTACTTTATTCGGCAGTTTGGGATACGCACTTCGAACTGCGCATCAAAACTGCGGAATAAAGACTTTATTCCGCAACTTTGTTCGCTGCCGTAGAAAGCGTCACTTTACGGAACGAAAACTGCCACAAAAAGTGGACTTTTCAATACCCATGCCGTAAAAAAATATATTTTGTGTCGATCGAAGCATTAATTTATAAAGACGTGAATCAGGTTTAACTTTTTCTTTTTTTGTATTTGAAGAACGGTAAGGATAAAAAAAACTACCCGATGATATAAAGTGTGTTACGAGTAGATTACTGGTAATTGTTAAATACATAATTTCAACTATTTCCGCTATAATATCCATTAATTTTAATCGAATATCAATTATAATTAATTGCTGGGGTTACGTACGAATTACATTAGAAAATTATTCTTTTGCTGGGGCGAAGGTGTTACACAGCTTTTAATTTACGAATAACTTGAAGGCTTTCACACATTTCTCTATTTGTAAGATTAGACGAATTATTAGACATTTATTTCTCTGCAATTAGTTTATGAGTGTGTATTAAAACTTTCCCCTTCAAACCAAGAAAGTGTGGAAGGAATTAAAAGACCTTGTCTATATCATAAAAATTCTATCAATATATAAAGTTATGTTTGAACAAATAAGCGATTAATAAATATTTTGTGTGATATGGGTCATTCGTTCGAATGAATATTTATTTATGTCACTATGGTTTTTCTTGAGGATATATGAAAACTATATATCCACCAAAAATTCTGACAACGTGACCGAATCTGTAGGTTGTTTCTCCATCAAAGAAATTCGAGTGGAATCGTGACTGAAAATTTCATAACTCATATTTGAGCAAGAACAAGGATGGTGATAATAAATCTTGTATCATTTTTGAAAATAAAAAATATTCAGTTTTCAGAATGCACTCATCGACTTGTAACGAAACTATTAATGAATAATGTATAGATACCAAGAAATAGGCGAGGGACTTCATTTTATTTACGTAGACTTTAAACGTCAAGGAAGAAACTAGTTTTTGATGGCAATTCGACAAATACAGGTTTAGTTGTGTATAATTAATATTCAGTTAAAATTCTTAAAAATCATTAGAGATTAGTGAAATAATCATAATGATTCTAAAAGCCACTAGAATTTCAAGGAAAACTGCAAAATTATTAACCAATTAGCCAAACTTTGCAAGAATCGTATAAAAGGCAGGCTAAAAGCTGAAAGTCATTCGGATGAATTTGACTTTATAGTCGTTTCAAAACGTATAATAATAAACAAGTGTAGAACTATAATACGATAACAGAGCCGTTATTGTTACCGATAAGCCTGCACAAGCACATGTATAAAACGTGGGTAAACGCCGAGATAAATAACAAGTCTGCATGTAACCTCGTACATCTCGAACCGCTCTCGTAAAAGTTATCAATTATCATCGAACGTCACAGACTCAACACAAACCTGACCTCAATCGCGAGATAAAAAACGGAGAGTCCCAACACCGGCGAAACCACGAAGGATGATTTACGATAGTCAAGATGTATGAATTTTTAATCATCACCTTCCTCGACATCTGCATCATAATCCATATCGTGAAAATCGACTTGTTGCCCAACGGTGCACGGGCAAATAATTTACACAGCTGCACGCATCGGAATATTTTATCCGCAAAGGCCGGAGAATTGTAGGCATAATCGTCGTAATACCGCAGTGCAATATACAATGGAAAACAGCAGACGCAGTGCGTGCCAGCAGAATGTAGGATATCGGTTTTATCAAGTATACACGAGCAGTATCGGCCACTGCACGTTTCCATGACTTTAACAAGCCGCTTGAACTCCAGTGTCCGCAACGATGTGTGTCTGAACGTTTCTTACATAACAGATCTATACCGTGTGCCCGTGAGGAAAGTGCGCGTGCGTCAAGTCGTTCGAATTTTATTGGCTGACAGTGACCGCCTGATTGAGCAGCCGACGCAATACCAATCGCGACTTTCAGAAAATGTCCCTAGGAGCCCACAGCTACCTGTGCGGCAACTGCTTGCGGTGTTGTTAAAAAAAACAGTTCGTTTATCCGGAGCTAATCCGAAGTAAAATAAATCACTCACACGTTGATCGTGTAAATCAAATCGCGGGATTCCTTCGACGGTTAATTTATTACTGTAATCCGGAAATCGTTATTAACAAAAATACTTTGCAAAAACTTCGCGCTTCCCTTGCGAACTAGGAAGAGGTTATATTCGCACATAATTGGGCTCCTAGGGACATTTTTTGACAGTTGCGATTGGTATTGCGTCGGCTGCTCAATCAAGCGGTAACTGTCAGCCGATAAAATTCGAACAACTTGACGCACGCGCATAAGGTGCGCACTTTCCTCATGGACACACGGTATATTTAAGGTATAGACACGGCGGCGAGACGAGCAGTGAAAGGGAATAAATATTTTTTGCTTCTTTTCTTCTCTTTCCCGCGAGATCGATTGTTACTCGCAACTTCTTCTTATTTTCGTTCTGTTTCCATCTATGGTACATAAATTATGCACTCAGTATACGCAAATCCTTCGCAAGAATATCATGTTGTACATATCGAAGAAATTGAAAGGAGCGGTTTTTGTAATGTCACATTGGTGCCCACTTTTGGCGGGCGATTCAAAATCGGTTCAGAGTTAATTATTATCGTTTGTCATTTGTTTCTTATCTCATTCGGCAATTGAGTAGCAAGACGCGGCTAAGCTCAACTCTAACACGCGTTGCGTAATATCGCGAAACTGCACAATCGAGTTGCATAATTACGCCACACGCATGCCGAGAGTGCTAAATCTGCAGTCGACAAGAGTAATTTGTTTGATTGGATGGTGGGGAAGTTGCGTTCTATAGCGTTAAAGCGAGTGCTGAGCCAAAGCCAGGAATCAATCGAGCTATTTTCTTTTCGCGTCAGAATTTGCCGAGCATAATAAGATTATCTTTCATTTATCACTTTGCCGATACGTGTATACGTATATGATAAATTCATTATGAAAAATATGGAGGTGAAATGCATTTGAATATACTCACCAATAAATGTCAAGCGTATTGTGGAGGAATTTCAAACGCATTGCTTACCTGTAACAAAGAGAGACATGATTTAAAAAAAATTACAGCATCGATTCAATTTCTGGTTTCAATCATCTCCTGCTTACAACGTAAATTTAAAATTTACGACACGG
Source organism: Neodiprion fabricii (assembly GCF_021155785.1). Classification (NCBI taxonomy): domain Eukaryota; kingdom Metazoa; phylum Arthropoda; class Insecta; order Hymenoptera; family Diprionidae; genus Neodiprion; species Neodiprion fabricii. The sequence goes on from NC_060239.1 coordinate 11,577,402, forward strand.
ATTCGATGATCAGGGTGTCCCATATTTTAGAATCCTATTTATTCCTCCAAAGTCCCAAGTCTTGAATAACGCGAAACGAACACGGTATAAAACTTGAATGTTAATATCCGTTTGTCAACGTTCTGTACAAATAGGAAATAATACATAATATTTGAAATAACAACTGTGGTGTAAAGAGGTTCAAGAACTTCAAACATGAACGTGTATACATACATGTGTAAAAAAAAGTAAAGAGCCATTGTGCGAACTGATTATGCAAAAGCTGAGTTTACAGGTGAGTGTGCACGATTTCACTGCCACGAGAACGAAGTCAGTGCTTGTAGTAGAAAAAGTCTTCGTATCGCAAAATCGTGACAAACGGGTAGAGCGAAAATGCCTTGGCCGTGGTCCGCTGGCTTTCGTAGGAATTATGCAATACTCGTGTTCTATCTTTGGTTGAAAATGCAAATACACAATGCTCGTTCAGCGGCAAGGTCTGACAATCAGACTCGCTTTGTTCCCAGTGTGCATCGTAATTGACGAGCAAGGTAACGGGTATAAAGTGTTACCGATGGATCACCTCCTGTTTCCGAATCTCTTGAGCGATTGATCGCGCCTCGCTCTGTCAACCATTTCAATAACATTTCCATGGGCTGTAGGTGTTTGCTGTTGAATGAATTTAATGAAATGAGAAGCCTGGAATATATTCTGAAATTGGACTGATTTCTCACACTGCCCTGACTTTCAGAGGTGCTGGAATAATGATTTATTTTTTGCACGTAACCAATTTTATTTGCAGTTCCTGTGAATCGTTTCACATTTTCACCGTTAGATACACGCTTACTCTATATTTCAGGGTTCGAATATGAATTACGATTTGGTACTTCGATCGCTCTATATTTTATCAGAGAGGATATATCTATTTTACCGACCAATTACTAATAGAATCTATAGTGTTATGTTTATTCTCGTCAAAGCTACATTACGTATATTTGATCAATTTTTACAGGCATGGTCCAACTTTTTCAATTGTTTTCAGATAGAATTAATTAGCTGCGCGTAGGCCTGATTGTAAGACTAGAAGATGTAGATCGAGTCAATTACTCAATTTCCGCAAGTGTGGCCAAAAGATTTTGGAACGATGAACAATTGAATCTAATTAAGCGAACAAAATGTGTATCGATTCAATTAAATCTGTAGACAAACGAATTTATGCAAGCTCTGATACATGTCTGCCATACACAAAAAAAAAATCATCTTCGCAGCTGTTTCTGTGAGCAAAATATTTAATCATTTCTGTGCAGTTGAAAAAAATATTTACCCATTACAACCCCGTGAAATTTGTTTTTCCCCCGTTATTTTATAGAAGGCAATAAACACAGCTGTGTGATTATGATCCCGAGTTCGGAGGAAGACCGGTACTCGTACAATTTTAGTCAAGTGTCTAAACAAATTGGCAAACGATCGTGGGAAAGTGGAAATCGATCGTTACCAGTCTCCTAGGCGCAGTAACAGCGGAAACATACATCGTGCGAGATAAGAATGTTTCCGGTGCTGATTCACCTTGTTGGCTGCTGCAGCGTGACGCTGTTGCATTTTACTTTTCACTACACACCATGAACACATAAATTCTGCATGGATCGTCACAGGGAGATATGTGTGAGTTTGGGTTATCTGTTCTGCAGAATTTGTTTGCGATGTCAAGGCAAGCGGATACACGATTAATTACAAATACAATGCGCGTGCATGATTCCTCGACCACAATTAAATATTGTGCAGCAGTCAATCCCGATTCACTCAGCTTAACGTGAAATCTCTGAAAATTATCAATATTCAGATTGTAATGCAACATTTTTATTTCTATGATCGATACTTGCGTTGTCTGTACAATGTATAATATTGAATTTGGCACTCACAATCATACTCGAATGTTCCAGGAACTGCAATAATACGCTTAATTATTTGTGCATATATAACGTCGAATTATAATTGGCGGTTGAGAATCAGCGCCAAATTCACCGCACAGCTGTGTTCAGCAATGTGTATTAATGCCTTCCCGTTCCGACTAACTTGTTTTCGGTTCGAAACAAACAGCGAGTTCGATTCTATAAGAATTACGTGATAACGACTGCCAATCTCTCACGTCGGCTGCATCACCGGTCATTGTTACATAATTCCAATAGAATCTAACCCGCATTTTGTTTCGTACCGAGAACAAGTTAGCCGGAAAGGGGTTGCACCAATGAACATTACCGCACACGCATAATCGTATACAGAGTGAATTCCTAACGACTGCACGTTACGTCGTCTGCTAAACTTTAACGCCCACGCGGTATAATCCGAGAACAATTGTTTACGAGGGCGACCAACCGTCATAAATGTAACCTCCAACTGCCAGCGACAATTGTCAAAATTTTTGAGGTTACATTTACGACGGTTCGTCGCCCTGGCAAACAATTGTTCTCGGATTGTAGCGCGTGCGCGTTAAAGTTTAGCAGACGATGGAACGTGCGGTCGTTAGGAATTCACTCTCTATATGCATGAAGAGGTAAGATTTTCGAGCCAATAAAATTCGCTGACCATTTATTAATACGCGTACTCTTTTCTCTCATCTGGCACTGATCCAGGCGGGAAAAGCTACGCTAACGAGGATCCGCATGGCTTGAAGGTATTGCAGTGTCACTTAGCAGAGGGTTGGCCTATGATTTGGGGCTTCGTGGGTTTAAAATTTTCGTTCTGGTGTAGCACGTGTCGGTGACGTGCCTTCGTCACCAGTCCTTGTTTTCCACAATTTTATAACCCAAACATTATCTCTCCGCATCGATCAAGTTCGCCAAGGTCTCGGTCGAAACTACTTCATCGTATCATCATCACATACACGCGCCGTAACTACGACGAATTAATTCAGCGCTGTTCAGTATCTTTCCGCCTGAGCGTACACAGATATACTTTGCAAAAATAGACGAGGTAAGTTATGTCCGCTTTTCTCTCACCTCCGGCTATTTTATTGCGGGAAACATCGCATTTCGCGATATTTAGCGTAACGATCTATAGTTCAATTCGCGTGATCGTTACTTGGCACCACCTTCAGCGCATTTCCGTTATCATCATCACCATCTGTTCTCGCATAATTTTCACCGCAATTTTCAGCTCTTCCTGTTGCAAAATATGTCAGGAAATTCTTCCAAGAATTTCTGCGAATAATCCAGCTCCTTCGATCTTCTTCTATTACAGAATCATGACTTCGTCGCAAAATTTCCTTGTCGTAAAAACCTAGTATTCGTAGGTGTCGCAGAATGAGAAACGAAGATCAGCGTTTGCTGAAGGAGAACCGGTTTCGTGTAGATCCCGGCAGGGTTTCCTAGGGAGACGTTATCTCCGGATCTGCAGACTACGTCACTCCAGGGGCTGCTTCACCGGTCGTCTCGAGAATCACAAAACGAGAATAACGATCCCCCGAGATATCGACTAGATTTCGGGACAACGGCTCCGAGAGATCTCCCGATATAAGAAGGAGAATTGTTTCTTCACGAGATCGCCGTGAAGGTCATTGGTTACTGGCGAACCATATTATCGACTATATTCGTTATGACAGATTCGTTTCTTATCACCAATAGGTGATTATTTCGCTATTTTTCAAAAAGATTCATGATTTCGCCTCTGTTATTTTCATCTTTTTTTTTATTTTTTATCCTCTTTGTTTTCCAATATTTCTCGCAAACAAAATTTATCGAATATGGATCATATGCAGCGCGTTGTTTTCCGCGCGTCTGCAGCTTCGTCAATGAACATATTATGTAGAAGATAGAAGTCTTTTATTTAAAAAATACGCATAACCGCCTTGGATTATGACTCGGGTTTTGAAGTGATACGCCGATTTAACATTGAACAACAAAGTCAATGTTGTCCGATTAAAATTGTGACGAAAAGAATGCTCGGAATTATACAGTAAACAACGAATAACAATATAGATAGTAATAATACACACGTATAATTCAATGCCGCGACATTAAAAATGTTGAAAATTATGATTGTCAATTTGCACTTTGCCCCCTACGGTCAGAGGTTTTCACAACTTTTCTGATTGCTCTCTGTTACTTTTCCACGCGATTACGCAACTGTTTACATTATAACGATACGGTCCATGAACGAATATGTTTATAATGTTGATATTATTATTTTCTAATCAGATAAAATATATTAGGCGCAGGTAGACAATATAAGTACACATAGGTAAGTACTAGTGTTCGCGTATGTATTATTATTCCATGTGCGAAATTTTCCCGCGACAATTACCCGCGTCTATGTGTGATTTCAGATTCAATGCATCCGTCCGATAATGAACTTTTTCATCTATTCAAAGTTTAACACTTTGATGAATATCAGCTTTCGGTGTTCTTTTATAATATACACACATGTTATTATTACGGTATTATTGTATGCATAAGCGTTAACAGACTTGTCATTGGTATAATTATGTGCACGCGTGCTCGCATTTATGTGACGCGTGTATCCATTTATATCTGAGCGTTTTTAAACCTGGCCAAGTCCCATCGAGAGTCAATAATTATTCACCGTCAATTTTGACGTCATCACAACTCGGCCGTAGATACAAAATGAGAACTTCTTAAATTACAATACAATGGAACGAAATGATCAGCCCCATTATGAAAAATGTTTTCAGGCGAAATAAATTCCAGGCGATTATTAGTCAGTGCATTCGATATCGAACCGCGGCTAGAAGCACGGATTTTACGCTGCTGTCATATCTCAACATCCAGAATCTCAGACGCCGCGACGCCGCGACGCTGCGAAACCATTTTAGGCGGAAATCAGGGCCCTGCTTGTGTTCCGATTCAATAACTCGTAACTCCATAACTCCGAAGCTCCTGCGCATCGAATTCACCACGGTTTTCTCGATTTTTATCCATCAATGAATTTACGAGTTTATTTTATTCCACTTTCCAATACATCCTTAGATCGTAAATTTCTACCATTGGATTAGAAATTTTTAAATCGAAGAACATTGCAGGAATTAGAGTAGACTTTAAAAATGCTGTTTGAGGTTCAAATCGATGCATCATATTATTCCTAACTCTGTATACGTGAAATCGACGACACTGTGATGTTAGAAAATCTCCAATCAAAGTTCGTGTCATTATATTTCACCCTTGGATTATTACAAGACCGTGAAGTAGTACAAGCAGATCGAATCAACGATTGGCGCAAGCGCAAACAAAATGGCCGCGACTTGAACGAACAGCTGATTTCCATGCGGCCAAAATGAAGGAGACACAAAACGCGAGGATAATTCGGTTTCATCCATTGCAGGTGCAGTTGCACTTTCTTATCGTCAATATTTCCATTCCAAAATGGTTGTTGTATATTGATATAGCTGTAAGATAAATTGTAAATACATGTAACTCATATCCTGCGCCGCATTGCGATTCGGAAGCAATTGAGCGCTGGCTGACATAGATGTATGTTTTACAGCAAGTAGCAAGAATTAACTGGCCAAAGTTGCGAATGAATGGCTCCGCGTTGCGTTTCATCGCGAAATTGAGGAATTCCATTAGCAGTACAACAGCTGAACGTTGTACTTACACAAGCGGCAGCGCGAACTTCTCGCTGCGCGATGACGCAACAATCTCGTAGAGCAAGATTTTTATCCAAAAATAACCGACTTATATAAGCCGATGTTAATATCGTACATTGACGACGAACAACAGACGATACGTGTGTCGTATACGTGTATTTTGAACCCCCTTTTGTTAGTGGAAAGTTAGTTAGACCGAATAGCAAACATCTAAACTTCCGCATATCAGCTCTATACCCGATATTTTGCAAACTGCAGATGCTGCTGGTCGATCAATAGCTATGCCACACTTTTACAGCTCGCTAGACGATAAGTCAGATTGTGAACTCATTTCATGTGACTCTGAAGACGCACGAATAACGAAAATAAAATAATAACCAAACCTTGAATTAGGGTAGGAAAGTAAACTAATTAAGAAACCATCGATTCAATTGCACAAGAATTTAAAGTAAGCATTGCAGATTAAAAAGAACAATTAGGAAAACTAACTGGTTTGAAAAAATCGATTGCAGACCTTCCCGCGGTTCCTGTTATTTGCGAAAAATTTTTATCTTCCTAACTTTTTACTCGGGAATGAGTCGGTCAATTTTGCTCAAGATCTAATCAGCTCTTAGTTAAAGGAGGAAGATGCAATGGGTTAAATTAACCGTAAATTGTTCCATCCATTTACGAGTTATTGTGAAACAAAGAAAATATTATCGTTCCTGCAGAAAAAATAAAACAAAAATGGAGTAGCGTGACCGGTTATGCTCAAAATCAATATGTGAATTACATGATTCAACTCTGAACAGTTGTTTTCGAGGTGTCCTGTTACAAATAAAGTAATCACACGCATAAACATCCATCTGAAAATAGTCGGAGACGATATCTAAACCTATCGAAACGTGAAAATTCGACTTTTCGCATTCGGGGAGCAATTACGAATTCCGCAATCAGCGATCTGCTGTCCGACAGAATAGCAAATGCAATTAGCCTAAAGGATAACAACGTCGGCAAGTGCTTGAGGCTTGATCATGATCGAGGCAAAATGAAAGATGAAAAAGGCAGGCGGAAATCATGGCTCGTAATCGAGAGTCCCGTTAGTTCTTCGATCGGCGAATGGACAAGGCGCAGTTGCGTATGTCGTAAACGCGTATAATATGTGGCAGTACGTACAGTTGTGCATGATTGCAAAAAGTCGCGTACACACCGTTCCGGAGATAAGAGGCGACTGCAGGTCTGGCGAAGTCAGATATCGACGAGAAGCAGCCTCACCGCGATGCGATAGTACGATATGTAGTCTCTGGTAAATACCGAGAATCGTACATGGTCTACAAACCGAAGTGAACACGTGAAACGAACACGGAAGTTCATGCGACGTGTGTAATTTGCGTAAACGGAGAGGTGGGGGGGAAAAAAAAATGGAAAAAATACACGGGCACGTTATCCTTGTTTGTTTGCACAGAGAGCAACTTTCTCGCCTGACACTTGTCCTCTTTTACCAAGGAACATTATCCGGAGGAGTGAATTTCACGCTAAGTGATGTAGCCACACGCATAAAACTGCTGTACACGTTGGTCAAATCGCAAGGAGATCTACCACCATTGCTCGATGAAAGTTTTAGTGCACAGGTGCGGTCGCGTAAAGGGTGATAATATGTTACAGGTATGAGGAAAAATAATTGAATATTGCGAAATAATTAAGTGCACGTTATAATGGCTACAGGTGTTATATTAATTTATACCAGTCTGTATCTTACGTATAGTGATTTATCGTCGAGAAGATATGAATATTATTTTGTAATACGTGAAAAACGAAAACGTTGTGCCTGTAATTTACGTTACGTACAGAATTACCTGCAGATTCGTTAACTTTGAACAATGATAAACATTGCTTTAATCAATCGTCATTTGCGTCTTTCTCGGTGTTTTACGTAAGATATACAATCTTTTACTCGAAATGTAAATAGCTTGAATTTTTGGTACGCATTAATTGTGCGGACATTATACTTATGCTTGAAAGATACATCAGTTCCATAAAAAGTGCGAAAATATCTTCGCAATCGTTGTACAAATAGTCTGATTTTAATTCCTCCACAAATTTGTCGGATGGTGTTTTTTTCCCGGCGATATCAATTAACCCAAGTTATATAAACTGATATTTTTGTAAATAATTGCTTTTTCTATTCGTCGAAATTTTTGCCCGAAAAAACTACCGATTCAAGTTTGGTACAATTAGAGGGAAGGCCAAGCGTCTGACGTTACCTATCCAACGCGCCTAGTGATTCATTGCCCAATTCCCTGCCTGATTACTACACTAATCACGGCTATTGTCCCATTGTATTCTCCATCTTTCACTCTTTATCTTCTCGTCTTTCATGGTCTATTTCATACTCTTACTATGTAAGGTAAGTGCCGATGTTGTACTTACAAAGCTATTCGTGCACCTTAACGAAATATGATCTGCACATGCTTCACCGTAACTCTTCAACCTGCCGGAGAGACCGTAAAGCTGCTTGAATCGTAGCTTGAAAGTGATATCGTTACTTCACGTGAAAGTGTAATAGGTGCATAGATTCTCACGCGATGATCGAATTCGTTGGATGGATGAATAATGTGGATAGCGAAGAAACGTCGTACCTACGATCGGTGTACAAATAAAGCCGGATTGTTGTGGTTGCGGTTGGATCGGTTGCTCCTTGTGGGTCACAGGTCAATCTACTTAGCACTTTCCCTTCTCTCGATACCGCGGGATTCCGTGTTATTGCAGATTTACCGCTGTGGCCGTGTACCAACGCTTGAAAAATTCAGAATTCTATTCGCCGTTCCGCAATGGTGATGGATGAATGGATATACGTGTATGCAGAAAACCGCGGGTGCGGATAATAATTTATGCAAGACATCTGCATACCGCCGCATGCTTTCCCTGCCTATATTGCATGTGCAGTGATATCGAGTGAAAGTCGGAATATTTGTTGCAGTTAAGTGAACCAAAGAAATTGAACAGAAATAAATAGTACTCGTACACCCAGCGATATAAATACGCCAATTTCAACCTCGTGGAAAGTAACTTAAAAGATACTTGGAAGAATCTGTTCGAATTTTGGGATCACCAAGAATTATGCCCATTTTTCAGCTAGTCAGTAATGATAATTCAACATGGTTTTGCCCTTTTCGAAGTTTAATTCTGTTAAAACCGTTTGAAGGTTTTAGGATAGCAAAGCCGGTTCTGGACACGGATTGCTTTACCGATATTTATCGACAGTTAGCCAAGACTAAAAACTTTTTGTAGAATGTTCGGTGCTGAAGGGATATCCATCAAGTGATAAAACAGTCTAGCAAAAGGTTTGCGTATCGGCTAAGTGTCGGTAAAATGTTGGTATAGGAATCTGTGTTTAGTTTCTCAGTATAACTGCTAATTCCCGGTCCTTGACGTCCCGGCGCAATTCATTGACCAAACTGGCGAGCCACGAACGCGAGATACACATGCGACGATGTGAATTACGCGAGGCGAAGACACGTGAGCCAAGGAGCACATGTTGGTTGTGGTCACATGACCGCACCGCCCACCGAATGACTGACTAACTATCTGTGAATGACCTGATTAGCGGAATTGGATGATTACCTACAACGTCTCAGTGGTTCTCAGGGGGTTTCATCGACCGATTACGATACCTCAATCGATCCGTTCCGGTATGCGGTGCAATGATGCAATTATTTTTAACAAAGTTGGGAACCGCCCGCAGGCTGCCTGGATGCCTGAATGCTCGAGTGCCGCCGCCAGGCTGAGAGCCTGAGAGCCTCCGACAGACCAACTGCATCCTTGTCTACAGGAAATGGTTCATACCAGACGATCATTGCAGCACCACTCAAGTACCCGTAGGTCCGTTTGTCCGCGGAGTATTTGAATCAACCATGGTTAACGAGGAAGAGATTTTCTCAGCTTTGTACAGGATATTACCGCTCTTGCCAGATCCCTTCCGTTACACACCCAGCTTTTTCGCTTGCGAAACGGGCTGCACGCTTGAGCCGTATTACAAGCTCTGTCAATTTGTGATGTTAGTTGCCGCACCTTATCACACGACGACTTGGATTAAATTAACTTATACGCTTCGACGGATATACTCGTATATGAACTAGAAAAGTATGATAATGATTTTGAAAAATTGAACCTTCAATGCCCCAACTCCAAATTTTATGTCGCGTTATTTCAATTAACTGAGGACTAATTGCTTTTCTTTCATGTGAGTTGTTCCTTACACCGCGATAAACGGCGATAGTTAATACCTGGAAAATTCGTTGAGAACCATCTCAAGGTCTGCACGGTTATTACTGCAGATTCAAACAATCTAATTGTCTTCGCAATAGCACTCTAAATTTTGAATGTCATAAATTTTCACATTTCGAACTAGCCAGGACTAAATTTTTAAGAATTGTTGATTACTCTATTCGCATAAGTTGCAATTTACACTATCAAGCAGCCATAATATTATAGAACATATTGAATTGACATTTCGTTTCTACGTGCGTGGATAAAAAAAAAAAAAAAAAATTTAATGCAACACTAATTAATATCGATGTACTTTTTATCTTCATTGACGCGGACGTGGGTCAATTTGCATGAATTGGTTACATAATTAGACTATTATCGTTATCAATCGTAGACGTCTGGCGATTTGCCGGGATATCCAGAGGTGATTCAACTCTGCACTTCCGCTGACCAATATATAACTTCATCTCAAGTTCCACCGCGACAAACGGTCGCACGGTTGATCGGTTGCAATACGACCTTCGGCGTGTTTATGTCGTGATAATTGATGCACGTTGTAGACATATTTCTTACAATGCAGATTTGCAAACGAGTCAGTCTATATCTCTACAAGAGATTTCGATTCTACAGCTTTATTTCTTGGAGATATAATCGTGTATTTTCAATTAGAAACAAATAACAGTATCAATTTACGTGGAAATTGTCTAAAAAATGAAGGATGAGGAAGATTTGTCATAAAATTTATCAAACGCCCTTCGTGACTAGCAATAAGAAAATAATGACTTCCGAAACGTTGAGAAAAATGATGATTCCTAAGATGCTGAAATAAAACAAAATAAAAAAAAAAACAATCTGCATCCTCATCCGGGCTTTTGATTTAAACTGTAGTTCCGATTGTTTTAAAGTAAATTCTTTTTTTTTCATTCCCCTATCAGATGTGACATATTTTAATTTCTCAACCATGCCCTTCGTGATGTTTACGCTACGGAAATCGCAGACAGCTGTATATCGTTGAATTTCATCCTTGACCAGATGTACGAAGAATAAGAGTTTGCTGTTGCCGAATGTCCAAAAATAACATATCGCGCGTTGGCTAATTGCTTAATAGTTACTTTACACTATCGTCGGACTGGAAACGGAGCCAACAGTACGCGTCGTACGATAGTTTGCTACAGAAATAAAGCGTAAACGCTACTACGTACATTTTCGCTGGTTTTATACAAACAAGACAATTTTATAACCGCAGACGCGGGGTAAACGCCGAGACGTCTGGATATGATTTACCCATTAAATTCGTTACTCACTGCTGGCAACGCGCGTCATTACTCACCGAGTGTAATGTTTTATATTTATACATCGTGCGCGTAACTCCGTACGCAAGCCGCAAGACTTTTTATCCTGACTAAGAAAAGTGCGAACGTAACTTTTGCAAGTTTCATCATTGCTGAACATTTGCATCCGATCGTAATACTGACAGTGAAACGAGCTGCATTAAAATTTGGATGTAACGAAGAAGACCTGCATAATTTGGGTCCATGGATAATATCAAGCGGCGTAATTACTTCCAAGTTTTCGTCATATTTACCTTCGCACACTAATTGTATGTAAACAAATGAATAATAAATAGCCTGTATATTAATTACTTATACTTCTTCAAATCAATTACCGATATGTTGTCTCGGAATGTGCGGTTAAACCGGTTTATCAACATTTGCCATCGTTGGAATTCTCATTCTGCGTCTCCATGGCAATTCTTGAAGAGATCGCGAAGAACAAAAAAGTAACAAAATAATGCAAACATTAATAACTTTAAACGATTATCAGGATCCTTTTTCGAAAACGAAAATTATTAATTATTATATTTCTTCCGGCATAAAAGTCACTTCGGGATTCTTGAACCCGCGAGACGTTAAAAACTCATGTTTTTTACCAAAATCATGCTCAAAATTCAAAATCACCTGCCGTCTATGTGCTGCAGTAAATATTCATGGACGTCCGATACTGTCGCTCAGACGGTAGGATTCTACGTGGGATTTATTCTAGTGGGTATATTACTTCCCGTTGTCATGTCTCTTGATATATGACAGAGGTAACCTTTGCACGGATTGAAACAACGATAAATGAAAAATTATAAACACGAATAAATAAATAAAAAATCACACACATTAAATTGATCTTCTAAAATAAAATCTATTTCGAGTTTCTCGTCTGTCTCCCTTTTATGAGGCGATAAAACCTTTGTTCAGAAAATCTAGTATAAACACAGTGATGTGAAGGATTCGAGCACGTGACGAAAAAACGTTATATTCTACATGCTGCACGGAAGGTGCTATTTTCAAGACGCATATGCTTATTCTTGAATGATTTGAATGATGCAAGTAACAAAATTCCAGATCAAATTTGTGGATTACGCAACATCAAGAAAAATGGACGCATCGTTTAATATATGTATAGTTCTACAAATTCGGAAGCGAAAAAAGCGTCAAAATTTCTGTAATTCAATTTTGTTACTCTGCGATATTTTTATCCATCGATCATAATTTGTCATTGCAGAAAAATCGGGTTCAAAGTCCGTCGTTACACCTTCGATTCGAATCCTCTAAAAACTCCCCCTGATTTCGGAAGAGTAAAACTAAAAAAAAAGTAACTTCAATATTAACCTCCTTTATGTTCTAATGAAAAAATTTGTTGATTTTTATCGATCCGGTACTTTGGCGATAAATTGTGTGTGGATTATTGCTAAAAACATTAAATTTTATCAATAGCTTTATCACAAAAACTTATTAAATAATCGTTGTTCTTTTCGATTCGGTAATCTTCGAGAACGCTGAGTAGTCTGGTGGATTTTAACGTGATTCGTGAAACTCCCTAGCGGTATAATGACTTTAATTTAAGTTGGCAATACTGGTCACCTAATGGAACACACGCGTACCACATAATTAAAAAGCCCTTCTACCGACTCGTCGTATAGAGTCATTGTTTAATGAAATAGGAAGAATAGCAATTCGTGCGATAATCAAACTCTGAATGTACTTCGGCAGACCTTCACGGTTATTCGAGTTTCGCAGCGGAAATTTATCGCCGCTAGAGAACATAACACGAGGCTAACCATGAGGCGTTTTTTATTTCCCTGAATTTTAAGGTTACCTATATATTATATCGTACAGCGTTACAAATATGGTGATCCTGAAGAAAAAAAAAAAAAGGTAAAAGGAAAAAAAGAACCGTTCGTTCGACACCGATTATCCTTGGGAGATTTTTTTTTCAAATACTTGGCAGAAACGACAGCCTAACCGATTCTGCAATAATTTGCGCACTATTTTAATAACCTCGTAACACAATACACGCGCTACCTACTCGCCAAAAGAATTCTGCCTTATGCTGACAAAACCGGAAGTATTCCAAATGATGACGCCCCTCGGGGTCAAGTGAAATTGCCTTTTAAAATATAGGCTAAGGTCACTTAGTCCCGAGTGCTTCTTCTGGGTAGAAAAAAAAAAAACAAAACCAAAAAAATAACGAGTTTAAATACTAATTAAATTGTCTCACGATGCGTAGCGATGCGATGTAATCGACGGTATATTATGATTGATACCCTAACTGACGGGTATGCGGATATGAGTAGAAGCCAATTGAGCTTCCAAAGTGGAGTAACGTAACGTTAAGACAAAATATCGCTTCTCACGGTTACATCAAAGTCTCAAGTGTACACGGAAAAAAAAATTCTGTTCGGCGAGCTGTATTCTACAGCTCCAGTAACTATACGCACTCTACGGTCTATCTTGTAGTTACAGCAACTATATATTAGTCAGCTCTGATAGCTGCAAGTTGTTCAGCTCTCACAGCTGAATGGTTTTGCTCTAAGAGCTGTAAGTTGCGCTGTGCTCTGGTGCGTTGACATATTTCATAACCTTCAAATTTCATAAGTATGATTTAAATACAGTTGATAGATAATTGTTTAAATAGTCCATTCAAATATGTAAATGACACTGAATAAATAATGATAATAATGATGAAAAATAATACTAACAGCAATATAATTGTACTATTTAATAATAAGCGCTGTGAGCGGAGCCGAAAAATTCTGGTCTAGCTCTTCGAACGAAGCTGTTTAGCTGAGAGAGCTGAACAACGTACAGCTATGACAGCTGACTAACAGTCAGTTATACGAACCATGCAGTGCTCTTCCAATAACAGAACGCTTAGTTCGACGAACTGTTTACAAGTAGCTATCTAATATTTAGTTCCACGAGCTGAATTTTTTTTTCCGTGTAGTTATTTTTGCAAGCTACCATAAACAACTAGCAAGTGTTCATTTTTTACGCATCATATGTTTTATCTATCAGCAGACGTAATTGACAGCTATAGGTCGGAACGGTAGCCATTTCAAAACACTTCATGGGCATGCTTACGGTCAGTAAGGATCATTCGCAAAGAATAACTTGATACTTTTTTAATCCACATTCCACGCGTATGTCGTTTCTTTGGGATTTATCGATTGCATTGAGCATAAATTGAGATAAATAATTGTTGAAAGAATATTTCCTACAATAATAATCAGTGTGTTATTATTCGGAGTAAAGTTTTCGACAATTGTTTATATTTTTCGGGGAAAACCGGCAGAATGTTGATCATTAACGAGCAAATTAATGTTTGCCGCATCGTAAATACACGATAATTTTTTTTTTTTTTTTTTTTTACGTGTAGTTAGGTTGAATTTAAACGAATCTGAAAGTAGGATGGTAATACTGACGGTAGGACGGTGGCAATTTATTTGTTATAATTTGATGGCGTCGCGCCATATTGACCCGAGTACTTTGTAGAAATTATTCCGGTGCGATCGAGCCTGGTTAGAAAAAAACCAGCCTTGATAGATGGTACACGAACATCGGTGGTTCTCCCACACATGACTGATGCAGGGACAGAAATACGTCGAAGCACAAGGTCAGCGATGTCGCGAATGTATTTCGAGGCACGACGGAATGTATTTATTCGTGAATAAATCGGCGGAATGAACTAAATTTGAAATCGATATTACAAATACGAGACGTTCGGACATAGTCCGGCGCCACGTGAGACTCTTTAGTCACGGTCCGTTAAAAATCCTATTTTTCTAGTCCAATCAAAACAGATCCGAATTAAAAACATTCGGGATACGGCTGGTTTTTGAGTATAGGGCTGTTTACGACACTCAGGAACTCAAATCTCAAGTAATTTTACAGCTGCATAGCCGACGTTTGGAGAAAGCAGAAACATTTCAGGTTTTATGCAATGAGAGAAATTTTTAGTTCTCCGGTTACCGCTCAGTTCTTAACTATTTTCATTTTTTACCACGATCGAAAAATATAGTTCGAGGTACAAAATGAAAATTAGTTTAAGCCTTATTTTACCGAACAAACTGATTTTGCGTTGCAATTACCAAAAAAGGATCGACAATAGTGCAAAATCGTTTCGTGTACCTCGTTTTTCGTGATTCCAGCAATATTCAAACAGTTTTTATAACGATACCTGTTTTACTGAATTTTTCCAATTACTGTGACAAATGAAGTTTTTCTCAGTGTACGGTTTCCTCGAACACTGATATCGATAGATAAAAAATGACTCGACCATCGTGCAGACTGGAAAATTCTACATCGAATTATGCCCTCGCATGTCGGAAACGAAGTCGGATTAACGAATGAAGACAAAAGAAATTATTTTACCTAAAAATTCCACAAATGCCGTCGATAACTGAAATTTATTTTTTCTTAACTTGTGAATCCGACTTCGTTTCCGACATGCGAGGGCATAATTCGACGTAGAATTTTCCAGTCTACACGATGGTCAAGTCAAATTTTCATCTATCGATAGTAGTTTCTGAGGAAAACTTAAATAATGTCAAATTTACTGATTTCTCGAAACGCCGACCATAAAGCTCAAAAGTGACTCCAAATTTGAGTTCCTGATATGCGAAAATCCCTATTATGTACACAAAAATGCAACCATATCACGAATATTTATGACTCAGATCTATTTTGACTAAATTATCTCATCTTTAACTCTCGGCTGCGGAAAGAAAAATTACGATTTCCAAAAAAAAAAAGAAAAAAAATAAATAAAATAAAATCAAACCAACCAACATTTGTAACATCTATAACAAACGAAATGCGCAATGAGATTTCGCGAGCTTTCACTCTGATTTTTAAGTAGCTATAACATACACTTACCGAATAGAATCTCGCATTCGAAATCAGACGTCACACTCCATTCACCCCATTAATTACCGTACATATCACACATATTATACGACAGCAATATTATTATTCCTTTTCGACAGGTTGCTTTTTGATTTCCATTTATTTTTTCTCTTTGTTTTTTATTTTTCTATTTTGTTCCTTCATTATTATTCACCGTCCGCTATTCATCCGCGGCGAGTAAATTCGATGCTATCTGTATAATGAATGAAAATTTACTCGGCGGTAAATCGCGCGTAACAGTGTGTAAGTCGCAAAATGGGTTACGCGTAGATCGTTTATTGCGTGGCGTGCCTTTCAAATAGTAAATGTAAGAAAGGATTTTTTAAAGTCCGTGAGAGTGTAACAAGTTTGCTCGCGGTCGTTGCTGCCACGGCTAATTTCTCAAAGTTTTTTTTCATTCGTTTCTCTGATGAATTGCTTCGGTAATGGGCCGAAGCAATTTCGTCCACGTTTACGACGAGCCCCTCGAGCGTTATTAGCGAATTCGGAGATTTGACAGCTGCAGTTTGACCCCGTTCGCCAATTTCGCCCCGTGCGCACCGCTGATACACGCCGGTGATTATATTTGCAAACATGTTATTATATGCCTCGTGATTTTTAAATTACACCCTAGGGTAGGATACCTATAGAATTGCGCCGATGGTGCGTGCGTGAAAATCTCTGCAGATTACCGAACCTTGGCAACATTCTGTTTCGTACATGTATACATATGATATTCTGTATAACTATACACTTTTGTACATACAACTGCGTGGTTTCGCAAATTTTTTGCTTATATACACACGGTGCCGCAGCCTCCGAATCTACCGATATCGGAGGACCGAGTGGAAGCCATTTTTTAATCTCGGTATCGGGTTACAATCCAATTCTCTCTTTTTTTTTTTTTTTTGCCCGTGTGGTTCGATGCATGAATGTAACCAGGTCAGAGACCTTTGAGCGTTGCCCAATATCCGATACAACGATCGTGCCCGAGGCGTTGGAGGTCTGTATTTGCGACGCGAAATGAAATTTACGGGTATTCGCCGCATGGTCGCCACGCAGGTGAAAACCTACGCAAGCCGACAATCGGATAGAGTCGAAAAATTTTGCGTTAGATCTGGAAATACACAGCTTTATTTTCTGGAATGCTTTTTCTACATTTATGTGAATTTCAAGAGGTTTTTCTAAATAACAGTACCCGTATGATTTGTATGACGTTACTTGTCTACATTAACGTTGTAAATTTTGTCCGGCGATATTTTTTCGAAACATTTAAAACAAATATTTAATGCAATGAAAATCATTGTTTCGCTTGTACATTACTGTGTTTATGAGGATGAACTGAGCATTTTTCGACTTCAAATAACTTTGACGAGTTAGGATTGCAAAAAATTGATATGTTTATGGATTCTTACGGTTGACTGAATTTCAGATAATTCTAAACTTACGAACCGTAATTTATTTTTTCTAAAAATACATCGTCGCAATTACGTTTCGATCTTCAATCTAATCTGTTTCTTCGATTAAGCCTTCCTAGGTCAAGTCCCTAAGGTATAAAACTATCGGCAAACTTGTGCGCTTACACCGTATATATATACAAAAATAAAAGGATTCCTGGATTCAAGAAAGTTTATCACAATGAAATCAATATTCATTAATGTGTCTAAGTGATAGCTTTTCAGCAGTAAAAGAAAACAACATGTTTCACAATTGAAAGACTGTGCAACTATTGACCGTAACAGACATCATTGTGAAATAAATACGTGAATATAATAATGATTACTTCGCAATTTGACAAACTCTAAAGTGATATGGCTGTAATCAAAAATTCAGTCTGAAATGCGAATTTATTTACTAGCTTTGTTAACCCTTTCAGTTAACATTTTTCCACTCAATATTCTGGCCTGAATTTTGTTACACGGGGATTTTTCAGGCCGCTGATCACGAAACTGAATTTAGAATTTGGATTCATCGCCGTATCGGATCCGGCATCTTGGACTTAGAAATGATCAAATTCTGATTTCAGATTGGTGCCAAAATATTGAGTGGAAAAATGTGCGACTGAACTGACTAGTCTGTTTTAGAAATTTTTGAAGTGCGACGCTGAGCATTTCACTGTGACCGAAAGGATTAAACTAACGAACGGTTTTGTCCTGTAGCAAACGAATACACGCGTTTAATTGTAAGCTGTAGAATATACAAGTGAAATTGCTCAACCGCGTTTCAACGCCATAAGGTGTAGTTACAGGTAATTACTCTCGATTCTGTAAACACAGCGATAAACGGAATTCAACAACGAAATTGCGAAGCAGAAATTCTAACAGTAACGTGGCACTAAAGCATCGTTAATTTCATTCCTGACCACAACATGGCAACTGAAACCTTCCGAATTCAATTTCCCGAAATAACTAATACCGTAAAACCGACGTCTGATCACGAAACGAGAAAACAAAGGAGAGAAAGAAAATTTTACACCACATTTGTATTCAACAGTCCGTTACATTATGCCAGCAAAACTTTTATCTCTGTGAAATAGGTACCTAATTGTGACCAATAGTGCTTAACTGTTCGCATATTGGCGACCATTTATCGCCACTTATGTAACAACGACCCCAATTGTTGTGTTTCGACAAGATATTCTCATGATAATGAATTAACATCGAAATAGCTGTTCGACCATCCGATCAATGTCAACGTCCGTTGGTACTCGTTGAATATGGGGAAATTAATTGCCAGAACAATGTCGCCAGAGAAGTTTGCGAGCGAGCTATAAATGCTCGACAGTTTCGAAAAAACAACTAGACGCAACGACGCGTTCGTATTAAGGGAAAATTTTTTACCTCCCGAACGGTATCGATTCCAAACTGCAAATAAACTCGTTTTTACACGTAGACGAAACAGCTGGAACTTTTCCTTTGCTGATCTTTGAAAAAAGTTGTTTACTTCGATCTTGTAAATCTGCGATTAAGCTCAAGTAAAGGCTTACGTTCTGTGGTAAGCTTCTCTAGAATCCGGAGATAGCGAATGAAATTTCATAACCTTGTGCGATTCTTCAAGTGTGAGGATAGGCTTATGCGGAATTCTGTAGGCTTTCTCACGATTGGAGTTTTACACTTACGAACGGCTAAACAAGCATCGGTGACATGGCGATGTCATACGATACTTCGTCGGTAATTGACGGTATAATGTTTGTTTCATCGTTACGAATGGCTTCTTATTAATGTTATTCTACCGTTACAGGAGCATAAAATAGAGAAGGAGATATTCAGAAATATTCAATTCCTTGGAGAAGCATATTTTTCTTCACAATCGAACAATGCACTGAAATGAATAATTTATTTAAATATTTTCCAGGCATTGAAGAATTTATTGGTTACAGGTTTGTCTAACTTTCATTCTCACTGAATCGAAAAAATACATTTGATTTAAACAATTTCATTTCATTTAAACCAAATGAAATATTTACAGTGTGATTCTTTTTTTGTTTCCTTTTTTTTTTTTTGTAATGCATGAATATTGACCAATCACAGTATGAATCATTTCACGCAATCGTAATCAAATCTCCAGATTACAACGCCAAGTTCGAGAGAATTTAATTTCCCTTAAAATTTTTATTCCTCACTTAAGAAAAAGTCTAAGAAACTCTGCGAAGATTTTTTCCTAAACATTAAAGTAGCGTGCCGTCTTTTTTCGCTTCTTGCCAATGCTCGAATTATAACCAACTTGTCGCAAATTTTTTTCACCATTGTTAACCGTATTGCCAAATGATCAACGCGTTGAAATTAAAAGGTTGCAAATCGCGTTACAAAATGTTGGGGTCAATATACTTGGTTCGGCGGCTCATCAAATTCATAATTGGCTAATAGATCACGTATCCATAATAATTTCAGTTGTTTAAAGATGCGATCAATTTTTCAAATCTCTTTCGATCCTTGCATCTAATGCAGCATTATGGCACCTAAATATTATACAAAAATGTTGAATTGCCGAAAATTGAATTTGCCGAACAAGTTTCGCTTACCATCAGAAGTCCAATTTCTTCCAAAATTTAGTCGCTTGTCATTCTTACGTAATGGTTATTAAAGTGAAAGGAGGAACAACGCGACTTTAACCGTACAATTAGCCAGGCACCCACGTAAATTATACTGTACTATGTCCGACAACTTGGATTATTGAAAAGAAAAAAAAAAAGAAAGAAAGAAAGAAAAAAACGCCACCTTTTCGCGTCTGCTGCGTCACTTTTGGGAGTCAAGACGTTACTTGCGAAAATCATGACTTAATTGCGACGTAGATATGGAGCCAATATCTCGTCGCGAAATAACAACCGGTTGTGTAAAGCGATAATAATTACCGAAATAGTTTGTGATCCTTCTAGACGATGACTATAATTATAGCGAAGAGTGCACAAACTGATTGCACCATGTTAGGGATGGGCGATGTAAAATCGATTTTTTGACCATGGGTGTTTTTACGGGAACGTAGATATTTCCGATCGATGTTTTTTAAAGTCGATGGAAAATATTGAACTATCGACATCGTCAATTCGGGAGGAAATTAAATTTCTGTGCCAACATCTGACGGTAACTTGTCTATAAAAATTAAATACACATTACTAAGTTCGATGGTAAATCTGTACTTTCCACTAAATATCTCACTGGTAATTAGAACACTCGATTAATTCAACCTTCTATAAATACTCATATTTTACACTTATCTTTAACAACGATGGTAATTTGAAATTTCCGCGCTCGCTTTTCTTTCCGCGATTACAGCTGGAAGGTTTGAAATTTTCGCGCTTCTTTTCACCATCGATATTTTATAATCGATAGTTCGATGGTAAGGAATTGAAAAAATCGATGGTACGATGTCGATGTGTTTTTTACTACAACATCGCCCATCCTTACCGAATATGTTAATGACCGAGGAGGAAAGAGGATGGCCGAATATAATGAAACAAAGGACCAACGTTGGTCACGACGCGGTCAATTTCATTCGGCATCGCTTCGCGACGTAACGCGTGATGCTATTCTCGTCAAATAGGTTAACTGCTTCATCAATAACGCTTAGCCAGCCTACTTGTCGTCGAGCACATCACACCTCCGTTTGAAATCGCGATAGGATGAATACGTCAGCCGCGAAAGAATCGCACGTTTCTTACAAATTTCGCACTGCCGTTATCGTCCAGCTTTTCTTCCGGTATATTCCCGGCTTCCCGGTTTTCCCGGTGAGTGCCGAACGTGTAAAAGTAGGTACCGCACACGATGAAGAACTTTTGGAAACTTGCCCGAAGTATTTTGCTCAAAACAAGCAGCAATTCGTAGCTGTGCGTGGACTTGAATAACAAGACTCTCAGGATATAATATTTTTTCCAGCGTAAAAAACATTTACGGATGATATTATTTCACACGTTTCCAAATTTTTTATATAACCTTTCTAAATCTAAAGGGGATCCTCCTTAAAGGTCAATATCGTTAACCCGATCTCCGTTGTTTTTGGGGATACAACTTTTTTGCACCATTCACGGATCGTCAAACGGCGAAAGAGAGATTCTGTAGTTTTAACTTTTCCCTGGCCGGTGCTTATTAAAAAATATTAACAATAATCCCAGTTGGAGTTCGGGCAAGAGAAAGAATTTTTACATAAAAGCATCGGAAACTTTCACGTGAGGCTAAAGCTAGAAGTTAGCAGCCAAGCGTGTTAAGCTTTTTGGAAATAAAAAAATACAGTTCAGTTTTATCTTGATAATTCTACAAGTGGATTTGGGGTTCAAGGCAATTCATAAAATTTTGATTTGCGAATTTCGTTACCTTGTTCAAACGAACAACGTTTGGCTGCTAGATTCAGCCTCGTAACTTTCCCCTGATCACAGTTGTTACTTGAGTCGTACGAGGCTGAAATTTTATAATTTTTAAATCCTCTGTTGATCTATATTTCTAGCGTAACGTGATCACTCTACGTTCCATTCGCAAAGTTATCGTTTTCAATAACGAGGAAAATCATCTGCAGCGATTCGTACGACAATTTGAATTAACCGCTAGGTATGGAGGGTGAATAATTTCAAAATTACTATTCATTGTTTATGAAACTATAATGATTTTCGGAAAAACTATCGCATCAAGATTCGAGTTCTTTCCTTCGTACTAATTTTTGCGACATCGCTATTGTTTCAAAACACTATTCCATACCTTTGTTTCATTTTTCGAATACTCTCAATGCGCTTACTTTTTGTGTATTACGACTAGAAAATGCAATTTTAGTACAGTAAAAGTGAAAAATGACCGTAAGGATCGTATCGTGTTTTTTATTTTAAGGCCCCGCGGTTTTCATTTCAATTCGTATTCTCCTTTAAAATAGATCTATTCGAAAATATTCAACAGTTTAGATGTCGTTGGAACATCTGGTACAAATCGCCTATCCGTGGAACTTCCATACATTTTACTCGCAAAATTGATCAGTGTATCGACATTTAACGAAACGTGAAACACCTCTTTTAAGGTGCACCTGACCTTAATCCAGCCGTCTGAAAAATAAACACTTGTTTCCTAGTTTGAGATCACAGCATGTACACGGATGTGTACGACACTTATACAATAAACGATTGTTTCATATCGCGTCATGCCGATCTGTACAAAGTTGGCCAAGGCCAAGTCTTATAAAAGATCGCCCATTATCTTATATCGTATGTATATGATCACTTGCCCGATGGCTAAGTCGCGGATTGAGTCTCTGATCTTTGTTTTTGACGAATTAATCTCATGCACAAATTAAGCTCATGTAATATATGATCGTGTGTAACAATAGACTACATTCTACACAATCCATAAACAATTCTATCGTTATTCGTCGTTGATGTGAATGATTTTTCTCCTCGAATTATCGGTAAATATAAGCTTATAAATAGCTAGACGAAAGGCGATTCAAAAATAGGAGCTACGATTTTCAGAATACGTAATTCAATCAATCAATTATGATTGATTTAATAATAACTTGTGACAGCTTGCGTTGACTTGTGGTCGAAATAATTCCCTTACAGTTTCGTCGCGTCATCAAAGTTTTAACTACACCAATTTTAAGATTATTGAATGTTTTTTAGGTGCGAATAATACCTTCGAAACTATCATTTTTTCCCCTTTATCTAATCGTTTCGGGGATACGAACATTAGATCCTTTCCACAGTTTCAATTTTTTAAATTCTTCCAAATATTCTCGAAACATAGATTTTTATAGTTTCAAAATTCATTCCGAGATCGATTTTAAAATGATCAGAACAATTAATGAAAGGTTTGAAAATTTTGAAACAAGGTGTATTATTATGAAAAGGCTTAAATAATCGTAACTGCTTACAACTTTTATGTAAATTGAATGAAATGAAACGAAAAATTTAAGGGTTTCAGAAACGAACACCCATCACCTGAAAAAGTATCAACGAAATAAAAAATGGTGAGATCAAAATTTACGAATTCAACTGGCATGAAATATATCCAACAGGTTTTAGTAAACCGACTATCTTTTTACCTACGTAAAAAAACTGGCCAAATTATAAACGAAAAATTTGACGGCACTTGAACGATTCTCTCTAAATAAATAATCGTAAACATTTGAATGTGATATTTCACGAAAAGATTATTAATTTGCTGTTACAATTTTTTAAACTACAGGATGAACATCGTCTTCGTCGTTACACAAGGACCGATAAAAATTGTTTACGGACTTGCATACATAATACGAAGGTGAATATTATTTCATACACTTGGGTAATTGTTACTGCGTTTGTCGTTGCATAAAGAAAGAATAATAACCTCTGTGTTATTCGGTGAACATAATGGCGTAAAATTGACTAAATAAAACAGTAAGTGTTTGGTATTTACCGACTCAACAAGCGCCATTTGATCAATTAACCGCTTGTTTAATTGCTGTAAATAACGGAAATTGTACGGTCCAATCAGTGCTTGACGCGCGCATATGTTGATTCGTACGTGTATTGTACAAAATGATAATAGCTCAGGGTTGAGTTTCGGGTCGACCGGCCATTAGACCCGCAGAGATCGTTGACCTCGTCACGTTAGTTTCACGTGTGAAAATTTATTGCAACAAACACATTAATCACCCGGTGTATTTTGGCCCACACGAAGCAGCGTTTCTCCATACAGTTATAAAAGGCACGTGCAAATACCACGCGTTTGTACGACTTATTGCACATACGTTCGCTGTTTTTAAACTCGGCCGCGTTCGCTGAAAACAACTGTATTACCGTTTTTAATCTCTAAATTTTATCTTGTCTCATTTTCTGTTATCCACGGAGGAGACAAACACGGGCTTCGTTAAACCAGCAACAAAAAATCAGCGATCGCTGATCGAACTTTGGTGAAAGTTTTTTATCTGATTTTAAATTCAAACATTCCACTTGCCTCGAACGGTTGTTCGGCAGTTCCTCCGATACGGTAGATCAATAATTAGCTAATTATCTGAAGAATGGCAATTAGAAACTGATGGATCATAGCTATATAATTACACTCTACATTTCGCAGTTACGTATCTAATTCCTTTAGTCTTTTAATTTTTAGGACGATTATTCGAAATCGGTTCTGTCTCTTAATAGTGTAGAAGAGTCCAATCGACGTACTGCATTCACCTTTATTTCTGATGCAGATATCCTCGTACTAAAATATATACCGCTACGTGTTACGACGGTGCGTGAAAACTGTATAATAAGGATTCTGAAAAGGATCGATCGTAATAAACGCTAACGATCTTTTGAAAGGATACTTCCGTGACATTTTGAAAATCGTTACTAGAAGTCGAATAAAAAAAAATCCTTCAACCAAGGTTTAGATTATGGTAGTATAGACCTTAAAACGATGTTTCAATCTCCTGCGATGAAAGTGTATGCGAAAGTATTTTTTCGCAGTGGCGGGTATAATCTTCTTCAAAAGATTCCTTGCGCATACATTTTCATCGCAAAGGGTTCAAATTTTTTTTCAATGCATATAATACCATAACCTAAAAATTGCTGGAAGAATTTTTTTAGCGACTTTTTTTTAATCGTATAAAAATTGGAAAACCGATTTTTTTCCATTTCATCCAAGTATCCCCTTAACGCTTTGAGTCACACATTATTGTGCCGAGTCAACGTTTGTAACAAGATGGTATTCCATGGTTTTTGGGGTCGCTGATTACGAGACTGAAATCAGATTTCGAAATTCAACATGGTGGATCCAATATGGAGGAAAAAAAATTTTAATTTGATAGAATACAGTCAAACAACTCTACGCAGAGTTTTTCGGGGTCACTGATTGGATTCGCTGTACTGAATATCCAAAATCTGATGTCAGATTCTTAATCAGCGACCCTAAAAACCCCTCGTCGGGGTATTTTCTCCGGAATCGATCGAATTTGAAATTTTCGTCCGCCATATTGGATCCACCGTCTCAAGTTTTCAAAACCCGATTTTAGAATTGTACTTAGAGACCAGCGACACTCATCGCCGGCAAGTATTCACGAGTCTTTGGATAGACGGACAAAATAAGTCGACTAAGGTTGTAAGAGGCGAGTATACTCGGAAGTGAATAGCCCCTCGTCTCGAGTGTTGAAAACCTACTAATTGTAAGCCGGTTTCAGACACATCGCGAGCATCCGCGAGTGCAATTATTGACGAGTATAGCTGATGTCAAGTCTAACCTCCCACACCACTCGCGGATACTTGTACGTACTTGGACTTGGGTAGGCTCTTAATTATTCGCCCGTCTTCGACCGTTTCTACTTGCGAATATTCGCAAAAGATCGCGAGGATTCCCGCGTTGTGTGGGAGTTCATTCAAGAGTACGATGACGAGTAAAATTTTCCATTCACTCGCGACAATTTACCGTCAGCGATCGGATAAAGGCCGAATAAGAGCACGACTATGAACGAGTGTCCGAACAAAAAAATGCATGTAAAGTATGTGGTAAGAATACTTGGCACTATGACTTAAGGCGTTGAGTCTTAGCTCCAGTCTTATCGTTAGTGAAATTTGAGAATTGCTGAAAAGAGTCAGGGGTATCAAAATTTGTTTATTCCTAAAGCTAGTGATCGCCTGGAACTTTGAGCGTGAATATAAACGAAACACTAATACCACGACTCAAGGTTGGCGAGAGTAATATGATTCAATTATATGGTTAAAACTTCAGAAATTAGTTCGTCGTTTCGTGTGGCAAAAAGTGTGTAGATAGCGTACAAGTGCTGGAATATATAATGTGAAACGTGCAACGGCGTAGCGCAAATGTGGCGTGAAGAAATTCCCTGAACATATCTCGGGTTGGGACAATGAGTTGGCACTTTGGCAGGACGCCAGATGCTGCACGCAACTTTTTATAAACACATATCACTGTTTTGCTTGTTAAGGTCTTTCTTCATCAGGGCCTTTTCGCAACAATAAAAAAGGGCTTGAAAGTTTCTCAATAACAAAAAACGTGCAAAGGTACAAAGCTCAGATGGGTTCGTACCAGACTGAACATTCGAGCTGATCAACCTATACGTTTCATAAATTGATCACGGATCATCGATCCTTTTTTTTTTTCTTCACGAAATCGAAGTGTAACACAAGTATAACTCAAAATAATCTAAAAAAAAATAAGCAAAAAATTAAAAACTCGGTGGAAGATGTTCTTTTTGTACACTCTACACCATACTTGAAAGTAAAAGGGATCGCCGAAGATGAGGGTCAGAGGTTGGTCTGGGTTGGAATGCCTCAGCTATTGGTATATTTAGCGGTATAGACAATAGATGATTTTCTACCATTCCATTCGGTATAAGAAATCGAAACCCATAATCCACCGCTGTCGTCCGCTGATTAGGTATAACGGACAAATGGCAATCTCCGTACCACGTCTAGTCAACAATTCACGACTATCCTCTCAAATGGCTTTCTTGTGCGATTTGAAAGGATTTTAACATGATCAATCCAAGTTATCCAGCAGCTTGGCGGCGCATGAGGAGGGCTTAGACACGAGGGGCAGAAGTGGTTCTTGAATGTCAGACGACGCACGTTTCGAGGTGAGCAATTTTGAAACACGTACTCAAGCTACAAGAAGCCAAAGCGAGTCGCGATGCTTACAATTAGCCAAGGCCCAGGAGAGGAAAGTCGAGAGGATAAATACCCATGATGCATGTGTGCACGAGTACACGAAGATGATCTTCTCTTACCGCGGATGTATTTCAGTCGCCGTCACGCAATTGTGCCTACGCAAAAATAATACCCGGTTGATCAATCGCCAAGTAGTAAACGTCTTAGACCGCGGCTATATAACGCAGGCATAACGGGTATAGCGCTAATGTTTAGAAGATTTCAAGCATCGTTGCAGACTATAATAAGTTCCCTGTACCTACTCGGTGCTCGTTGGGCTTCTTCTATGATACACGGTACCAACCGCGTCACATACGAAGTGTAGATGTAGCATGTCTTCAAGAGTCACAAAGTATCGTCGTCAACTATAACGGTACATGCGTACAACCGTCTAATTAGAATTTTTCATTGCCGTTCGCTGATGAGATCCCAAGCATCGTGGCATTCGATTATTAACTACTCTGAGCTATAGTTTTAATAGCTTCGTTAGATTGTAGTGAAAAAAAAAAATGCAATCCTGACTTTTATGTTACGTAATTGAACCGCAAAAACGTATCGCTGTTGTCATTCTTGCAGCAATTTAGCTTAGCTAAAGATCAAGGCTGTACTTTTTAGTCGGACTGGGTATGCTGGTTAGCTGGCTAAGACACTTAGCTATTGTATGGAAAAAAAATTCATATCGAATTGGATTGCATCATCTGCTAACTGATCAACGCGCCGGGTGGGGGTCAGCTTTGATTGATAAGAAAGATATTCGAAAGTATAAGTATTGAAAACAGAAATTTCTTATCACAAAGGCTTCTCTTCTCCTCCAATGAGTTGTATGTACAAAGTACATAAAAAAATATCTTGATCTCGGCCCAACGGTCAAGTGATTTCCTTCGAAGATGCTTACTTTTTATTTTTCACGTAATGATGCATCATCAATTCGTATTATCATGGTAAGTTCCATCAGGCCCGAACCTTTACGTTTGCACCATTATTACGCTCCCGTCATCAGTCTAAATTTTGCATTTGTCAAAGTTGAAGCTCGTATACCGCGATGACGACGACGTGACGAAGGCAAGAGAAGTTTCGTTGACCCTTTTTTTTGGTGATTATTCTGACCTAAATAAAACGAACCGCACGTGGAAATATTGCGAACACCGCACACATTCGCAATCATCGTGGGGTTTCTTTGCCATCATTTCGGCTACGTATATACGCATACTTATATAAATATATATATATATATATATATATATATATATATATGTAATACACACGTACGCACGTACGAATGTGTGGATATTATCGTACGATCTCATCTGCACGCTCATCAACCGTTCTTAGAAAGGAACAAACGTCTACAATGTGGTTATGTTAGAGTGTACAGGATATGCTGTATAATACAGACTGCTTGCCGCCCGGGTTTCTCAGAATGAAATTAGCGCGCAAAATTGCTCAATCGACGCTTGACGCCCGCGGCTAGCTTTTTGCCAGACTTACGCCTTGGTCTAAATATCGTTTATGTAACGCGAGCATGTTTCACGCGTTTTTCCATGCGTGTTTTCCGTACACAAAGTACCCATTTCTATGACGGTCGAGTGAGTCTGCGAATGCGCATGCGCGGAGTACTCGAACGACCACTTTCAAGCCCTAGGAGCTAAAAGTGATCCTTTCTGTACTCCGCGCATGCGCCGTCGCGAACAAATCTGACATTACGCGACCCTAACCTCAAATTTCGTGCTTCGTGATAAAACGCGTAATATACTCTTGTTACATGAAGAATCGTTTTGCCTACTTGTTACACAATATATTATTTCCCATACTGAGCGCATATACCAATGTATGACACGTCGCATAATGTATATATATTAGTGTTTCAAAAAAAAAAATTCGAATTTTTCTTAACGCTACCCGATAAAATGCCTGTTTGGGACTTAAAAAATAATCTCTTAAAATTTGACCCACGTAGCTTATGCGTAAGAACTGCCGCAATTGATTTTTCCTTTTTTTTCAGTTTTTCCTAAAAATCTCCCAAAATATAACATATATGGGACAAAGTGTGACACAATCTTTTTTATGAAATTCAATTTACCGTGAAAAAAGTCTCTTGTGATTTTTTCATATATTGCGTATTTATCAATATATTTACAAAATGCAAAATTACAACTTCAAATATTGACTTTTCTTTTCCAAAACAATTTTTTTTTTTCTAATCTTCAGATCTCATATTAATTTTCAATTCTCAATAAAAAAATGAAATTTCATATGGAATCCCAAATTTTGTTGATTGACTCTGAAATGACAAAAAAAAGAATTGTTTTGGAAAAGAAAAGTTTTTAAAGCACTCTAATATATGTATATACCTGCCATGCCACTCTGACATGATAAAAAAAACGAACGTCTGATACTTGACGTAGCTGTATTCCAAACTTCAATTCATGTGAATTTATATGTATAACGTAAATATAGTATAGGTATACACAAAGAGACATAGATTCCTTCCACTGCGTGTAAATAAGATTAGCTTATTGTTATCGCATTTGCCTAGCAATAAGATACATGCTGCGCTATCATAATACTTAGAAAGGATAACATTTTACCCGACGGATAACGATCCTGCGAAAAAAAATATGCCTCGCCAACTTGTAACATTTTCTTCATAGACAGTCACGAAAATATGATAGACGGATTTCACAAGGTATATATAGTACCTATTCTTATAACTCTTTCATCTATTTCGGTAAAGCGACTACTTTTTCACCTCTCTTTTCTTACTCCAAGCTCCTTCTATAATTACTGTCACTGACAGAATGTTTGACGGCCGACCATTTTCTTTTCACTCCGAAGCGATTAATTTTCAAAAACTAAATGACGACCGAATGTTTACTACATTATAGACGGTAGATTGTACCTGCATTATGCTAACTGTACTTTTCTTATCGCACTCCGAGACGACAATAATTCCGGATTGTATTAATTAACTCAAGGCTGGCAGAAATGGATTAATTTTTTGCATCAGGTAAAAATTTGTGGTGTGTGTATACTCACGAATGAATTATCGATCATGGTGGAGGGATTACAAACGTATGTCTTACCTGAAACAAAAAGAAACAAACGATATAATTATACACAGAATAATCGCGTCGTTGGTTTATTCTCTCGTTTTAAATATCATCGATCATGTAAATATTTTACCTCAGAGATTAACATACATCGTTACCTGTATATTATACACGCGCATTTTTATCAGACTCATTCCGCCATTATACTCTTATTATCTTTCGAGAGAATAGAGCCGATGTACGTCTTATTTTTCTACCTGTTCCACGTTTTACACTGAAATACGTACAAACGTCACATTGAACGTAATAACATTGAAGCGATACGTAGTAATGGAATCTGCGCAAAACACAAAACCCAGAACCAGAACGATAAATAGCTTTTACAAGTATATTCCTGCAAGCTTTGCAGACCACGCTGCAACGCGTAAGACGCACTGCAGCATCGATTTGTATCTGGGGCACCAAAACGTGCTTCTCTAATGAAAATAAACGCGGAGCCATTTGGGTGCAGGTATAACGCGTGAGAATGATGACGTGGAAAAGGGTTAACGATCGCTAAAATAGGCGAAGTAAGCCGGTGTGACGGAGCTCGGGTTTTCCATAAGCTCGTAGGACTGTACCGCAGTTGATGAAAAGCGAGCGAACAGCTTCTTGCGTATTCTAATGTTCACGGTTTTACCATCCCGTGTGAAAATTAATTCGAGAGAAAAATCCATGGAACATAATATTTGGCTACCGACAAGGAACAGCAGCTTGGGTTAAAGATTCTTCAATACAAATATAACATAGGTATTATATGCACAGTTGGAAACCGTCGACGTGGAAAGCATGGCAAAATGACAGGCAGTTCTTGATTCATCGTGTGGAAAGTCCATCAGCACGTCCCTAATATCGATAAAAAGCATTTTCAAATCCCTCTTGAGCGTATCCGGCTTCCCAACGTTCACGGATCAGTTCACGGTTCATCCTCCTATTTCCGTAATTTTACAAATTGTTGGCTCTGACATGCGGTGAAATATATTTTCAGGGAAAGAAACGTCGATAGAAGATCCGGAATAATAGCTACGATCCTTGCTTCCCGCTCAGGTGTAACGGTACTATGGTACTAAAGTGCCTCCTGTATACATATATTGCTATTTTACATCTGGGAATTTTTTTCGCGCATTCATTCGCGATGAAATGAAAATTGCGGTTATCAATCACTCGACTTTGATATTAATAATAATTCTGCAGAGCACCGTAGACAGACGTGTCTATGAATTTATAAGGAAGTGTCTTTTACGAGGAAGCAATCTCTTATTCTCGTCAAGCATCACGTACGGCTTTTATCGCCGTAGTTAAAATTTATTTCCTAATGAAATTCGGGAAGGAAACAAAACGGCTCTGGAATTTGCAGAAGAACGTCACGGGGCGTTTGAATTTGAAAAGATCCTAAGGCGCCTAATTCCGAATTATTCGGGGGCGAAACTTGAAGTAAAGAAATCAAACGTTTTAGAAACAACAAAATTTGGAAGGATCGAAAACCCGATAGCTCGAAATTCCGAAATGCAAGATTCCGAATATTCAAATTACGATAGAACAAAGTTCCAAAGAGTAAAGTTCTGGTAGAGGAAAATTCCGAAAAATAACGTTTCGATAGAGTAAAATTCCAAAAATTCAAACATACTGACGCAGCGTAGTTTACTCAACGAGAGAGTGTAAGAAATCAGAAAAACCGAAAATCAGAACAACCACGATTCCGGACGCAAAAATATCGAAAATTTAAAACAAAGACCCAAAGAGGTAAAATTTCACCAAGCCAGAAATTCAGAGAACTGAAAATCTTGGATCATTCAGAATTTCGATGTTTCGGATTTTTAAGCTTTCTCATTTTCGCACTTTCGGAGTTATATGCCCTTTTGGAACATTGAGCGTCGATGTTCGTACCATTCGAAATTTTGATGTTTCGTCACAGTTTGATTTATATACTTTAAATTTCACCCCCAAAAAATTTCAAATTCGTAATTTCAACCCCGCCCGAATGCCACGTCGCGTCGTAAAAAATCGAGCATCCACGTAAAATCAAAGAAATTGTTTTTTACTTTCTATCAAAAGATGTACCTATTGCACGAAAACCTTACGTACATATAATACTACATTCATCCTGGCAAAATATCCTCTGCAATTTTATTAACCAGCTCATACGTTGCATCGTTTCCACCATCGTTTAAAAACTCAAATTCTCTCTTGTGTACAAGACAAGCGCGTAGGTAAAAACGTTTCCTCAGCATAAAGAATCACCAATGTTTATACGATAGCGGTGTTCCAAGTGTCATAGAATGGTCGCGTGTCCGCGTCAACTTCCGGCGTTTAATCACCGGAAATAGGCTTGGATCAACCAACTCTGTCCCTCTGGGTAACGTGTCCATCCGTCAGTCCGTCCAAATCGTATTCTGTTAGTCTGTCTATTTCTCCGTTTCTCTGTTTGCCGTTTACGATGTGTATTATTTTCTTCGCGCTATTGTTCTTCTTTGGAGAGCGTCTCGATTACCTGGGAACAAGTTCAACACGTTCACCAAATCAAACAAAACCGATGCAGTCGTAAACGATATTCGAAGTTTTACCCCTTTTAAGGGTTTTTCCGAAGCGAAATCAAACTTTTTCACTGATTCTTATGCAAATGCATTGAAACTTGTCGTTGTTTAGGTTTCCCAAAAATTATACGGTTTCATTTCAAGTCCTGATGACAATAACGCGGTATTTTTTTTTTTTTTCTTTGTATAATTGGAAATCAAACTAGGCGTATCTTGTTCATAGCTGCAATATGACCTCTAGTACGTCTGGTTGTTTTTTCTTGCACATTAAATTTGAATATACGTACATATATCGATTTGTCTTTTTTTTTCCCCTTTTTTTTTCTTTATTACGCACTACAGCCGAACAGGACTAGAATTGTAAGTTAGAGACGTCAAACAATGTCGAAAATGAATCTGGAACCTTGACTCACATGTTGATCCGTGTTTAAAGTCGATAGAACACGACATGTACATACATAATATATATATATATATGTATATATAGGTATGTACGGATATTACCCTGTTACAGCGTGCGCGAAAAAAAGCATTCAAAAATTTATTTGTCATAATTTCAAACTCACAATCAATTACAACTGTCGAAG
Source organism: Neodiprion fabricii (assembly GCF_021155785.1). NCBI lineage: Eukaryota > Metazoa > Arthropoda > Insecta > Hymenoptera > Diprionidae > Neodiprion > Neodiprion fabricii. Next base: position 11,610,751 of record NC_060239.1, read on the forward strand.
AAGAAACGAGGGACCTTTTTTTTCACAGCCACACACGGATTCTGCATGTGAAATTTGATTTCAGATAATATTTAATCTTCATTTACATTAGCACCACTAATTCTTCCTAAACTTCATAAAAATAACCTTGGCCTTTACTGAAATTCGAGAGTTAATTGCAGCTCCGAACGCGGTTGGTCCATTAGACAGTGATGTCGGACAACAACTCAGCCATTGTAGAATAGAGCTACGTGCACTTTTTCGGGTATCTGTACTATCCCAACTATCCAAACTATTCGAATAGTTAGAGCACTTGATTCATTTGGATACTTAAACTATCCGAACGGTACGAATAGTTCGGTTTCCAGTGCGGAGTTCGTGTTAAGATAATTGTACTACAAGTATCACAGCTACGTGTTAATTATAACTACTATTATATGTTTACTCTTGAAAACGTTTGTGAATTCACCAGAGATTTTCTACGCAGAAATGGAGCAAGAGTACAATTTCCGTACAGCGAGGTGGAATTGCCATAAATTCCATGTGAATTCGTCAGCTAATTCACGATCTTATGAAACTTTGTTGCAAAAATACACAACCGTTTTTCAAATTTTTCAAACTTGTGGTGTGAACGTAATTTATCTGCAAATTTTGTACAAATTCTTCTGGATATACTAACTATTCGGATAGTCAAACAATCCGGATTTGAGGTTTCGCATCCGAACAGGTCTGCTTGGCAAAATGAATTTCCCGCCATTACCCTGGAAGTTAATAGTAACGATACAGCGCGCTTTGGCATATCGAATCAGCAATCGCCGATGATATTACAATATCGGGAGAGAAAAGTGGATTGAGCCGACCGAGATATGACCCCGAACGATCTTGCTGGGTACGAATTCGATCTTGTGACAACGCACATGTGGCACGTTGCGGGGTTTGAAATTGCGAAGTGAATTTGACGTGCACTTTTAGGTCACGGACGACGAGTCTCAGCTTATAATACACCTCGTACGCGTTACAGACTCGAGTATTTTTGCGAGAGTGGAACTCGGAGAGCCCTGACTAGAGTCGGACTTCGTCACCCAACGGGTGCGAACCTTTCGTTGCGGGACAGATGTCGCAGTGGATAACCGCAGACGCGTATACGTGTATAGATTACAGTCTGGTATTTAGGGATGAAAATAGTTTGCGAATTGGGACAAGGTCTAGATTCGCGGAAGAGTCGGTGGTATCCGCAATTCTCACGGTGAGATACCGCCAAAATTTCGACGTACGCTTCTTTCCGCGAAAGTATGTATGACTGGCTTTGGCAACTCCGTCGGTAAGTGTATACCTACACAGATGACGTTCGGTTAAGGATCGTTAATAATTTCGCCCTTGAGAAACAAGTTTCGCCGCAACACACGGAGAGGGAGAGGAGGAAAAAAAACGGAAGAAAAAAAGAAGAGAACAGAAAAGAAAAGGGAAGGGAAGGGAAGGGACGGGGAAAAAAGGGGGAATAGAAAGGGGGACAAAGACCAAGAAGGTCTCTGGTTTCTCCGTGCTCTTGAAGCTTCCTACACGCTCTTCCTTAGGTAAGCTTCAGCTGTTGGATGTTCCGCTTAAAATGGCTTCGCTTTGTGTTAATAACCAAGACTCCCGGACAGGTTTCAGTAAAGTCACTGAAAGCCTTCTTCTGCATCGTAATCGATGTGCAGTACGCGATCTATACGCTGTGATGCGTAAACTTACGTAACTTCGACTCTAGGTTGTAATGTGATTATGGAAAGATATTCGCATGCTGTGCTGTTGGCAACAATGGTTGACGGTTGCCACTTAAGATTATCCGAACCCTTCTGTGAAAACTGAATAAAACATGTTAATTCAAGATCAACGTCAACGGAGATCAATCAATGAGTGTCTTATACCGTAAATTGAGTAAAGTAATAATAATCAAATACGCAAACAATAATAATAATAAGAGCTGTTACGAACGCAAAGAAAACGCATCGATCAGTAGAATTACAATTCTGTTAACCCTTTCAATCACAGTATGATATTCAGCGTCCCACCTCAAAAATCTCTATGTCCTAGCCTCGTCACAGTTTGTATACAACTTCAAATGATCTTTGTTATTTTGTATAATCCCCGAAAACCCCCGATTAACGAGATTCGACCACAATCATCGAATTTTGATAGTTTTATTGATTTTACATCCGCCATATTGGAATCGCCATCTTGAATTTAGAAATCATCAAATGCCGGCTTCAGATTCGTGATCGGTAACCCCAATAACCCCTGAATAACAAAATTCAAGCCAAGATATTGGGTTAAAAAATTTGTGACTGAAAGAATTAATCAGAGTTTATCAAAACGATTTTAACTCAATCGAAGGAGCAAGTGCCGTAATTATTTATTCTGCACTTTAAAAGAACCTTTGCATGTTCTTTCTAATTCACGATATTCGTAACCGTTCTGGGCAAACCGCAAACCGCATATATGTGTCTGCGTGTGTGTGTGTAGATATACGTATCATGCGGTTACACGCATGCTGGCATATCTTGCGGCGGTAGACGAAAAAAGAAGTGAAAAATTGAGCAGCGGTCAAAAATTTCGCCAGTCCGGCCGAGGAACAGTGGTAAAAAGTGTACCCGTAGAGCTGAAGCATAATGGAAGAAGAGAAGCATGAGAAGAAAGAAAACTTAGACGGAAAAAATAACGAATGACTAAAAGAATGACGTCACTCGATTCGTACAACACAGGAAGGAGCTTACAATCCATCCGTTGGATATCCCGCGAGAGACGTACGCACGAATAAACACGGACATTATCTTTAGCTGAACGTGTAAATGTTTTGCCAAACTTATGCCTACATACCTACACGTCTAGCTATTTTATACAACGCGCAAAACTATTCTAACAATTTGTCAACAAGCAGTTCTTATAGCTGCATGATTCGTTTCGTCGTCCCACTCGTACCTATATGGAGAGGAAGATTTCTATCAAACTGAAAATGAACAAGAAACAAACGAGATGGTTACTTGAACAGTTCTCGTTCCTTTTTCCCAAGAACAGGTGTATTTTCATACGAAATGTGAACGAAAATCAGGATAGATACTTAAGCTGATGGAATTAAGAGGCAATCGAATCGAATTTAAACGAAAAATGAAGGTGTGAGTAAATAATGCTTTATGGATAGTTACAGCTTTATAAACTGAACAATTAAGTCACGAATAACGACCGTACGATTCGAGAAGTAGGGAAAGAAATATCTTCGACGATACTTTCGTAGTCGAAATCACCCAAGTTTCTTTTTTTGAAAAAACAGAAGAAAAAAAAAAACAATTAACCGTAAAAAACTGAAGGAATAATAAAATGTTGTTAAAGAGAAATAGCAATAACAAACGCGGCTGCTGTATATATGTGTAAGTATGTATTTTCCTCTCGACCGAAACAAATCCGTTTCTACAAGAGAACGATAAGCATACCGATTGTACGTAAATATTATTTCGTAATAATATTTCTAAATATGTTTTCACAATTTCAGGCGAAAAATCGTACTGCCATGATTAATCCGTGAGCCGCATCACATGATCGTTAAATGCCTTTTAAATATCGGATTCCGTCTGATATAACAGGCGAGACAATCGCCCGATGCAAGCATCGGTCGATTATGCTAATACGACGTATGGTAGGTATGAGAGGTAGCTGATTTTCATTAATTTTACGACTTGTTTATCAACGGTAAAAACGAATAACCTCTCCTCTTAGCTTCTGAATAACCGATGAAACAACAACAAGACATAGCCATTCGAGTTTCATTATTCCGATTACTTTTCCTACCTCTTTTAGTTAATTACAGCGCTTCCGGTCGGTGCTGCTTCTGATTAGATTCGCGGAAATAGAGGTGAAAGAAATTACAAACGAATACAGAAGTGCCCGGTAAAAGAGAGAGTTATCAATTTGCACTAATTCATTCACACATGTTAACAACAAAAAAAATTTTTTTTTTTGGAATTTACATTTAAATAAATAAATTTTGATTCTATACAGCAAATAATGACCAAAATCTTTATTTATTACTTATAAAGTTTACTTTTATCTTTTGTTCACGATGATAAGTAAGTCTTGAAGTTTTTGATTGATAGCTATGACCAGAAACTTCGAGACTTATTCATTAACGTGAAAAAGACAAAAGCGGACTGTATAAATACGCAATGAAGATTTTGGTTATTGTTCGACGTATGGAATCAAAATTTTTTGATTCAAATACAAACTCAAGAGAAGTTTTTTTTTCTGTTGACCTGTGATTAATTGTTATTTTTGAAAAAAGTGATTCAATTGTTTTTTGGTTTTGAATTTTGTTTAGCTGGTATTTGCGATATTTGTTTGAGAAAATAGGTAACATTTCTCAAAATCTGAAATATCGTTCTGGTTTCTACAAAAGCAAACTTTACTTAACTTTATCTTACCTTTCATTAGTTATGGAAGAAATGAAAATTTGTCATCTAGGACCCAGATTCAAAATTCGTGTCAACCCGAGTAATCATATCCTCCGAACATGGCATTGTACAAAAAAATTCGTTCGTCTGTATCCAGATCACGACATCGCGGTTAATAATTGCAAGGCGATAATATAAGCAGAGCTTAATTGATCTACAATAATACGATCTAACTTCTGTATAAAAATCGCGATAAGTGAAAAATATTACAATTGCGCAACAACGATATAGCGATAAAAAATAATGACAGTGTAGTGGTAGGAAAATATCTGCAACCCTATTTACGCGTCTCTGTGTGTTTGTGTGTGTTTGCGCATATCTGTGCAGCTCAGCTGTCTAATTAAATATGGCGAAGCCCAGTTACGTGATTACACGCATCGCACACACACGCGTACTACGGGCGATTGTAAGTTAAATTATTGTTGTTATGCACACAACCGTGGGTACGAAGATAATTATTATTGAGTCAAGCCTACGCGTTGGTGCCAGCGTGTCTGGTAAAGACGTTGGAGCTCGCTCACGATCAGCTCGGTTTAGAAAGTGACAAGGCCTCGTCGTCATTTGGCACTCTGCACGGCCAAACCTCGCCAGCGTTATAGCCAGACAATATCGTAGGAATACGAAGTTGAAGTTCGTTACGTTATTAGACCGATGCATGGTCAGGAAGAAAAACGTTACCTCGCAATTTCAGGATTGTTGGAAATTCGGCAATCCATAATTAAAACAAAACGTGCTCGTATTGTGCTGACTAAACTTTCTCAAAATCTTTCCAAAATAGTAAATCAACAATTTTTCTTTCGATGCTTTATTACGTTAACTTTACTCAACTTTAATACTAAAATAGGGCTCGCGTAATAGTTGAGCTCGGATTAGAAACTTCTATTCGCATACGCAAATTCATACCGATCTATGCATCTATGGCGATAATGCGATTCACGTATGCGTGTAATGTATGCATAGATCGAACGTGGAAGTTGACGATACCTACGTGTTCGTAATATGCAAATAGCGCGATAAGCATTCGCCGATTCCTTTGTAATTATATGTATATGTATGCTGATCGGAGAATCACCCGATCGCTAAACGGAATCGGTAGAAAATAATTCTTACGAAATTTGCAACTGGTTCGGGTTGACTGACTCCGCACTACCGCGGACTGCGCAATAAAATATTTTTAAATTAAAACACAGGCGCAGCGCACAAACTTTGTATTCATTTTTAACTACCCGTCCCCCAATTCTAAAACCTCTTTCAGTGCACATAACATAATCGTACCTGTAAAAATAACTTGATCATTCTTCTATTCAAAGCGAGAAGCCTGAGTTCGTTTATTACGTGGTTTATACGAGACGAATTTTTTCTTGTGATGCTATTTTGCGTCGCATGGGTAACAATATGCGAAAAGCAGAATAAAACAAAATAAAAAATACTTACTAATTATTGGTATTGTAGACAGCGAACGTATTGCACTCGCATTGAGAAAATTTACGAACTTGATCATACATCTGATAGAACAAAGAAATTCCAGTTAAACGGAAAAAAGTTAAAGCTTAAAGGAAGTTAAACGATGTTAATTTCGAATGGATCGAACGCACGAGATCCATCAACGCCTGATATGCTCCGTTATTCCCGGGGCATTTTTGATCGCCAAAAGATATAAGTTGCGCCTTATACGAAGAATCGAGAAAGCACAACATATTATTATAAATTCGCAATTTCGTTACCGCCAGCGGTTGAGGCATATAGGACGTAAGGTGTTGGTCTACACCTACTTGAAAGTTTGAAGTGCGCACGAAAAATCATATTCATACGAAAGTTCGGTTTGTATGAGCTAGAAACTAACGGTCTATTAATTTTACGCACTGGGCAGGTGCCTTTCATGCAAAGGTTCGATGACACCTCCCTCTTTCACCCATGATCTCATCATGGTACACCTGATTACAACCGATGGAACATTTCTAAGAGAAATAAATAATAAGAGTCGTGTGTTCGCACAGTCGTTCATTTAAAATGCGAGGTCGTCCATAACTGCCAACAAAGCAACGTCACTTTCTAACGTTAAATTGTCGGTGTATGAGAAAGGCAGAAAATCAGACCATTTTTTCCACTTATACGTGATCCGGAAAAGAGTTGACCGATGGGAAAATGGAAATCTTTCACGCATCCACCTACGGTTGGATGCCCGTTTACAATAATGATCATACTGACCTATCGCAATGATCGCAACGCAGGCGGCGGCAATTGACTTGAAAAAGAAAAGAAATAACGAAGGAGGAAAAAGCCTTGTAGGTATACTTTCGCGCTGACATCAGCGGTCGATATCTCAGCTACAATCTCAACCGGGACTCGCATTCCTTTGTCCGTACGAGGACGGATCGACCAAATCCGCAGAGTGACGTCAGACCATGATCAGAGACGTGAAAGCTGAGATTTGGCAGGCACCGATGTATCCCGACCGTAGACGGTAGACACTTCGCAGACGTTGCTGTCACGTTGCGGTGCAACAGCTGGATGCAGATTTCAAACCGAACGTCGCATGTGCAGGTTTCCGATTTCAACCCGAGGAAATAGTGATTGTTCTTGAACGAACCGCGTACCACCGTCGCCATCAAAGCAATCCACTTTTGCCACAAACCGCAAACTCGCCAACGTCACGTTGTAGGTTGAAAGCCCCTTGAAACTGGACAACACTGGGAAATGAAAATATCAAGCTTCTAGCTTGTTCAGAAACTGCGGTAAATCTCATCGAAGGACTCGGCATAGTGCTGTGTATTTTCCACGACGAAAGAAGGTAAGGGTGTGTTTTTGCGCAGCCATATCTAAAAACTAATCGCATCTCGTGTCCAATGAAGACCGTCTTGAATTTTCAAGCAATCGCATTCGAGTTCATTCAGCGTAGATTTTAAACTCTAGAAATCTCCACGTGGTATGTGTGTAGCGTTGTATGTTTTCAAGATGGTTTCCATCGGGCTAACAGCTTAATATGCTCTCCACAGAATTGGACTAAGAGCACACCTTATCTTCTTTCATCGTGGTATTTTCAATCACTGCAAATGAATTCGATTCTAACCTGACCAATTTCATTCGAGAGTTGTCTGATTCGCAGGGCAGAGGTTCCGAAATCCCAGGTGTAGTACAATGGGCCATGAAATGAAATGAAACGGTCGCCACGGTCCGGAAACGCAAGTGGCCTACTTCCCTGATTAAACGTGACCAATCGTTTCATCTCTGAAAAGCTCAGTCTTGAACGTATGAGTAGCATCGTAAGAACCGCGCATGATATCGTTATAATGTCCCAAGGATACAAAAAAAAAAACAAAAAAACAAACAAGTCGCTGACCTCGCTACGAAACTACTTGAATTTAGATTCTAACCATGAAGCATTTTAGTACCAAGCGTACATTGTACGGTAATGTTCATTAATGGGTTTTCAGTGGCTCACGATTTTTTTGGAATAAAAACTGCAACGAGTTTCCTTTCGATGAAAATTTCATGCGCCAATGATCATAGACGCATAAGACTTCTACAGAAAAAAAAAACTGGTTTCAGTTTGGATTCCAAAGAATAGTTGGCTGCTGGGAACCTATCAATGAACATTACTGTACCGATATTGTTGCGCATTCAAAACTGTACCCCGAGCTGTGCATATACAGCAGTTGCAATGTCACTTTGGTGATTTTGTTTAGCGACTGTTTACGTGCCATCACATGAGAGGTACAGCGTATGCTTCATTGCAGTGACATGACAGGGACAAATTTCTCATCGCTTTGTTTTCGCTCAGTGGCACAACGCGTCAGTAGACACGCATGACGAGTGTGGCAACGGGAGATTGTATAACTCAGGGAATAGATTTTCAAGTTCACCCACGGTTTCCGATTACGGATTATGAGGTTTCAGCATAGTGGTACCGCTGGTATAAATATGCGCGATGACTTCCTCAGAGGGCAATAGTGACACCGCCATGCACTTGGCGTGTTCTTTTTTGTTTACCCATTTTTAGAGGTGATCATACACAACAACGATTCGTCCACCGACTGTAATTGGACATTGTACATTACACGTCACCTCGTAAGGTCTCGGTCGTTTATTCAGTTAGACCCGTGACGGAATAATTAATGCATATGTTTATTGTTGATCACAAGGTAAGCTTCCAAATTTCGATGTGAGGCCTGAATACCGTGTAATCGTTGGGTGAAATGACCTCCGCAAGAATAATGACACGGACATACAATTGACTTGAATTTAAGATTACTTTCAGTCCGAACAACATCCTGCTTTTCGGGCCGGCGATTCTGGTATTAATGATTGTTCATTATTCTGACATACATGTTAGGTCTTTCTATGTACACATTTGCATTCGTATATTTGACATTTCGGATGCATAACTAAATACGTGCCATTTTTATCATTTCGTCATCACCGTACATTTTTCTATTTTTTATTTACACAATTTTGGTCCGTTAAAGTAAACCAAATTGAATTTCAAAAGAGAAGGAACAGAGAAAGCAAGTTCCTACGTACCCATTTGCTACTTGAACACTCGACTCTTGATAAAAATATAAAAACTCGATGAATAAATCGTCATACCGATCCAACGAAACACAGACAGAGGAAAAAACATTGATTCATTGTTCGAAATCAAGCGAAGTAGTCCATAGTGATGATGAGAATGTAGATAAATATCTGGTGGCAATCTTTTTGAAATTTTGCGTAAGAATGAAATCAAGATGGAATACTGAAGACAAAGTGGTTTTATTCAGTTTCGTGAGTAATTGTTAATTGTAAGAGGCTGCTTTCTTGGGGTGAAAAGGAAATATTGAAAAACATCTTTATTGGCTATAAGAGTTACAAATAGATTCTGCGGCAGAAACTCGGGAAAGACTTTTCTATATCAAGTTTCGCACGTACAATCATTAACGTGATTGATATATCATTTGCAGATATCCGTTAACAACAAATACATACATATATGTACAATGACACGCATCGTGGCAGAAGCCTCGTTGCGATGAGCTTTGCGCGATATCATGGAGTCATAAAGAACCCGACCATTCGTTGCAACCTCTCGCCGCCATCCCATTAAAATAAGGTTACAGGCCATCTAATTTTTTAGTTAGTTATTGCGGACAGTTAACTTTTCGAATTAACTTTGAGGCGCAAACCAATTAATTTTCCCCACCATCTTTTTGTAATTTCGCCTTTTTATCAGTGGCTGAAATCGCGGAGATGAAACTCGAACGATGAGTTTACTGAAGATGGAAATGACGATGACGAAAATCTGCAATGTCATGTGTTCGAAACACGTCATTGATGAACTTAAATTGATTTCGCTAACTTGAGTCAACAATGGTCAAAGTTAGCTGTAAAAAAAAAAAGTGCCAATAAAACCGAAGAACGTATATTCCTGATATAATCATATTTATCAATGGCCCAGTATCTGATGATAAGAAGGCTTATAGCGAGCGCGTAAATCGGCCATAAAAAATTCCACAGTATAACAAACGTAATCTGTAATATTACCGCAATTACCCGTTGGTTATAATCTAACGATTAAACGACGAACTTCCTCAAATAGGAATAATTTTTTATCAAGCTTACTCGTATTGTACAAGTCATGAAAACAAACTCATGCCGGGATCAAACCGCAAACTCTGCATGGTGACCTAGAGGCGACCTTCGTAGAGCTTTGAAACACTTCGTAGTCTTCCAACCGGCACCGTCGATCGACCTTCAATATTGCACGAGGTGATGGGATCATAGCGCGATCAGGTTGTCAGATTTCTAGCGAAGGTAATACTACATAATCGACCAATAATCAACAGGTTATTGCATGCCACGTACATACGCCAAAGTCTACACAAGCGACGAAATGAGTAGCTACGCGTTCGATTCGGCTGCGATAAAAAATGGCGACCTTATCGCATGTCTTCAGGCATTGGGCACCTGTTACTTGAGCATAAACTGCAGGCCAACCGAAGCAGTTATTGCCTTGCAAACGCAATTACACGTGCCTGCCTGCTGAGTAAAATAATATGATTACCTACTGCCTACGGGTTTGGTGAACGCTGCACAATGGGCGCTTTCGACGAGGGTACCTACACTATTCGGCCTTGTGATTGTGCCATTGGATTTATTTTTTAATCGTATCTTCGATCCCGCTGTCCTTGAACGGGCACGTGCAATTTCATTTTGCTCTTTTTCTTTTTCATCGATTTGGTTACCGATCGATTACAGAAAGGTCCGATTCGATGTATCTGATTATTTCAGCATGAGAAACAGAATACGTAACATGTGATTACAAAGCATAATGTCAAATAGCGGGTCACTGGGGCAAATATATAGAACTACTCGATGTCATGGCCCTTCACATTATGTCCCTCACCTTATCCGGCACTTGCGGTCGTTCGTTATGCATGCGATAAAAATCGGAAATACGACTGTTCTCTTACGAATGAGTCAACCCGTTATAAAGTCAACCGTATATACTTGACCGTCAAATTTTTACATTGATGATTAGACTGCAACGGTCTGCCCGGAAGTGCAGCAGTGTTGGATCTACTTATGTGACACAAACGTTGACCGATCATTCCTAAGTCGTACATCAAAACAACTGTACCAAAGTCATCGTTTCTTGTTCTGGTCACGGATAGTGTTGATTTTCAGCGGTTTTCAGCGACTTACGAGAATACGATCAGTCGGTGAGTTCGTAATTATTGTAGATCATCACGGTTGCTGATAAATCATTTTCCCCGCGATAAAACAGTACGGGGTACAACTAATCGAACGTACTGCTATTAATTGAGTTAAAGGAGAATGAAAAAGTGACGCAGACACGATAAGGGTGAGTAAAAAATTAGACACTTGATCAAGTCTGATCGTTGCGCTGTTGATCATTGAAATTATAGTGCGGATACACACTTATACGACTATCTACTTAATCTCGAATAATAATCAATCGCCGTGGTTATAATTGTTCGAGATACGAGAAATCTTTTTGAAGGCCGAGTCTAAGTTGGATCGTTGCTTATCCACGAGTAATGGAATCCCAATTGTTTATCAATAATAAAAGCCTCACGCGAGACGGTACTCGATGATATCTATTTACGGAGGTGAGTCAAGTCGAGTCAATTCACCAAGTGAGGAGGGAGTGAACGTCGAATAGGTTCACAGCATGTTAAACACGCCACGGACCTATTCGCGTGCCGCCGCAACTTATCGATGTTGAGTTCCGGGAAATTTAGGAATAACGCTGATAGCCAACGGAAAGAGACGAAAGAAGAGGAATGAAAAAGGGAGAAGAGGACAGCGGTAAGGCAAAAAAGCTTCTCTCTACGCAACTTACCGCAGACCGCACGCCAACCCATTTCACATTAGTGGCGTCAGCGTTATTTTAACAATTGAAAAGTTCACGCTATTTATACGCATCGCCGTGCGTTATACATCGAACGGCTAAAGTATCATCTTGTTCGTTACTCGCCACCGTGGACTTGAGGCCATGTAGGTTCAAATCTCACGCTCGCACGTTCTTCCAGACAATTAATTTCACACCATTGCAGGTTATTATAGTCGCAGTCACAACCTCGGTCAATTTACCTCAGCCATTACAAAGCTAAAAATTTTTCAATGCACGTTTTTCATAGATGCTCGCATTTTCAAACTCGTAAAAATCTGGTGGTGGATATATTTCATTGAATGATATCGGAAGTTTCGAACTTCTGTGTCAAAAGAAAGATGTGTCAGTAACACCAAATGTACACAGTAGGTGAACATATTTATCTTGTAGACAAAGAAAAACCTCGTATTTTTACGCAAAATAAATCGTTTTTATAAATACTGATTTTAATAACTAGGAGAGAGCGTCAGAGTCAAAGGAGGTCACCAACCTCGTCTCACTCATGAACTTTAGCAATTTTTCAAAGGGGACTGTAAAATGTCAGCAGCGAATGATTGATTTATTGTCAACTGCAGACACTTTCAGATTCTGACATTTTTTTTTTTTTTTTTACTATTTCTTTTGTCTTACCCTGTATATCTAAATTGATGAATTTTTATCTTATTCGAGGTAATTTCTTTCAAACGTGGTGCAAACGCAAGTACGGAGGTAAGTATCTCTTAATATCTCTTAATGATCCGGTCGAGTTCACGTATCTTATCGTTGACAAAAGCCGTCGAGAGGAAACACGCGGTACGATAAACATTAATAAGCGCCACTCTCGACCCAACTATAAGTGAGAATGCAAACGCTTTGTTATTGTTATAAATTCCTGACAGAGATCCGTGTCGGTGTCATTTTTTAATCAGCATACCATAGCGAGAGTGCCGATGTATGTATCATATTCGATTCACCGAAGATGCTGACGATCTGTCTCAAGTCTGGCTCTACATGACAATATTTACGCTTCTCGTTCGTCATACGTTATACGAGAAGCTAATATTTATTTTCTCGAGATATGATTCGGTGTTTTTTCGAAAGACTACATACGGAAGAATTTCATTGTTCGCGTGCGACAGTAATTACTGAATTTTATGAATGAACAGAACCTTGTATAAATCATATTTTTGAATGCATTTAAAAAAATTCACTCGAATAAATTAACTAGGAAATTTCCAACTCCCATAACTATCTACGACCGCAATAAAGGTGGAAATTCCCGATTTTTTACTGCACAAGTCTGACAAGCAAGGTATTTCAAATTCTGCAACTTTAAGATTGGTGCACAATACCTATGCTTGTTATTTTTTTAACGCAATGCGAACATGACGAGTGTTTTATTCAAATCACAATGGCAGAACCAGAGTGGAGATTCTGAGCGCCATTTACTTGCGGAAAAATAACAAAACGTCGGGCATGAAAACGTCTATGTCAAGAAAAGTTCCTGTTTTCAGGAACGTTGATAACACAACACTGTCACGATCCAGACAAACGAGCTCAACATTTTCCCCTCCGCGTATCAGGTGGAAAGTATAAAACCGAAGCTGCAACACAACAGCAGAAATGCTATTTTCGTTTTACGTACGATTATGCCAGTAAATTTGTTTAGTTTTTCAATCATACTATAGATAAATATTTGAATACTCCTGAAGCAGAGATAGTACACTACCTCTATTTCTTCCTATTACACACATGTTTGGCTTAGTACTATAAAACTAGAAAGAGAAAGTGTTGCTGTCGGTCTGTCCCGCAGTGATGAACTCATCTTTGATTTCGTTGAAAACAGTCATTTTTCTTCGGTGAAAAACTACCACCAGAGTATAGACTCCGTATAATTTCTTAAATATTGATGCCGAATCAGCTGCTATTGCATGAGATTCAAACAGAAACGATCGTTTGAAGTTTGAATCGCAAAGATCCATTCAATCAAGACTTTATTTACATTTCAAATGAAATCTAAACAGTGAGACGAAAAATAGTCGAATCTATAGCGCGATATAAAACAGAGAACTTTTGAATTACGAAACGTGAAACGTAATAAATGCGTGAAAAATGGCGATGAGTGACAGTTGGCTAAACTTTTAGAGATTCTTCGACATCCACGAGTAACCTTCGACCTGCTTTATACTTGCTGAAATCGGATCACGACCGCGTGTAAAATTCATTCATAGTAGGTACTGGTCTGTCCCACGCCCAGAGAATCGCAGGTCCTTGAACGGGTCGTGGAGTTCAGAGTTTATCGTTGTTGTACAGTTTATCAGTACATACCTACACTGTGTACAAGAAGGCGGTCCGCCAGTGTCGGATAACGCAGATACCGGGAGAGCTTGAGCTTCCCATCACATCATGGTATAGACATTCCGCCAAGGCTGTACAAACATTCCTCGACGAGAAAGCGTTCCGAAAAATACTCACTTGGTTTTGGTAGAAGGAAATGTCGATGATGCCAAAGCCGGATAACAAGTCGATAACTGCGCAAAACTGTCTGTCTGGTAATCGTTATACTGTTTGGCAATTAAGGGGAGCAATAAAAACCGATATCATCGTCTCCTTTCTGGGACAACGATGAACTCATCGATGTCTGCGGGCTGCATAAAACTGGTTCTCTCGACCGATTCAAATTCCGTGAAGCCTAGTACCGAGATAATAACACCTCGTACGTACAAACTGAGGTGAAAGTAATGAATTAATATCTCTTCGGACGATCCAGTTGAACACGGTTATAAACTATCGGGTGGCTGCCGTTTTTTTGTTACGTCGCTACTTCGGGTCCCATTTGTCAAACGCACGCATGCGCGTGTTTGCGAATACCCTGGATTAGAGGACGTTGGGCGAATCCATTATGCTTTTGGTGACTTGGAATCAACTTCATGTATATCCTCTGCAATATTATAGTTGAAAATAAACTTTTCATGATAGAAACAACGACAATTTGGGAAATATAAATCATTCTAGTTCCAACTGATATAAACTTCTTATCATTCGAATCGGATTTCCTCTGCTTCCTTACACGGGTGTATGGCAGTAATAAGGAGGAATGCTCTTTTGAAGTGCTTCGGACGAGGCCACCTTGATACAGACGGTCCAACACGTGTCGAGCAACGTTATTGCAGATGGTTAACCGTACGTAACGAAAGTCGCCGGATCAATATCGACTGAGTAAACAGATTACTGATAGTATTCTATCACGCATAACCCATTCTCAAACGACATACGTCACTTGTAGGTATTCCTATTTGACTAATGATAAACAAGTTCGGATAAACCTTGATACATCGTGGTGTTCGTGTATACGACTTCAACAAAATTTATCCACCATTGAATACATGGCCAAATGTACCAAACATATTACGTATCGTATACTTTACACATACCGATACTCCCGTCTATCTATACCTGCAATTTTATCTCGAACCCTTTACAGCGTACAATATTGATTCGCGATTTTGCGGTACCGTGGACTGTAAAGATAGGGTCTGACTGTTTGAGAACACGACTGGTCAGCTTTCATCCTACGGATAAATTCGAAAAATTCGTGCACTGGCAATGAATGTATATTAACAGTAAGCTCGTGCGAATGTTATGTTTTTAATGTTTTTAAAATTAGCATAGACTCTTACTTTCTCAATCTTTCGCTCTAATGCGCTCAATGGTCAATAAACAGATATCATAAAATTCTAACACAATCGAAACATCGACAGATTTCTATGGTCAGAATAGTGTAAAGTTTATGATATTATAAATGACGAATTGTTTCATTTTCGTATCATATTTTACCCGTCGACGCCCAACGTCATGCTCATATCTCGAATTAACGCGATCGTATCTCAATTCAACCTTCTGAATGATTGAAAAAATTGTTCAATTGACATAAATAATATTTACAACGGGACAACTACTTTTTTTGGACTTTAACTCAAGATTGTTCACCTTCTTAACGACCTGCGAGTCTGTCAAACTTATCAAGGCTAATGCTCCGCAGCACGAATCGTACCTCTGAATATATTTTTAGACACAGCATACTAAACTCACGAGATTGATTATCATTAACTTGGCGTATTACGTAGGCCGGATTCTGTCTTCTATGGCTTATTTACGGAAAAGTAATTCACTCTCATCGACGAGAAGTAATACATTCAAACAAGCGCCCGAAAAAAGAACATTGAAATTTACTTCCGCTTCAGTCACCATACGACAATTTGTGTGTACCTGTAGCCTTGCTCACTGACTAAAAGTAGGTTACAGATACAAGTTGCGAAGCGCTGCTTGCGTACCTGGTAAATAAAGTCAAAACAGTTTTTTACCGCAATGATTAACAGTCTCACATTACTCAAATATTGAATGAAGTATATTATATTTACGGATAAACCAAAATTAGCGGTTAATTATAATGGCTCGTTAGCTTTTCCCTTCACGTTTTTCACATGTAGTAAATTACGTAATATACCTTCACGAAGATATTCAATTAAGAATTAACGATTACAAAACTTCAAATATTTACGGCGTAAAGCGCGATACAAAACTGCCATTAAGGCCATATAACAGTCCTACCTTTACCGATCGAGCAAACTCACCCTTTTTCTTCCTATATTAAATAAACAAATGAACGAAAAGTGTTCACATTTCATATTTTCGATAAAGTTAGGACTACTACATGACGTTAAAATCCGCATAAGTATAAAATGCCAATAAAACGTGACAAGATGAACATCGATCTCTTTCCAAACACATGAAGCTTTGAGAAAAGTTTTACTTGTACGGAAGAATTGGTGTAAAGACTATTTCTGCAAAAGTAGAAAATGCTCCTTCGGCAATCGTCCTGTTCAATACCTCCGATGTATTGACGGTTACATTATATTGAGCACCACAGGAGGAATTTGATCGATGAAACAAAGGTGTCTAGGCGTCTGTAATGTTTACTAAAGTAAAAATTCCTGTGTGCCTAATACCCATGTCTACGTGGTGTTAAAAGTTTCATTGAGCATTAAACTATTGTCGGCTTAGAGTTATAAATAGCCTGTTGGCGACAATGTTGGCATAATATAAGGGACCAGTTACCGAGCTACGAGGTACTACCTACATTATCTATGTTCGTTAGACGTGGTTGCACTTAATGAAGTGAGTAGCATCCACGTGCCCATTTTACAGGTGGACGAACTTTTTCCTTTGCAGTCGAAAAGAATGTCGAGTACTCGTGAACTTTAACACAGATATTTGCGACATGATTTAGAGTGCCCGAATAAAAGTTCGCAGGAAAGATTCCGGCACTGCTGATCAGAGTTTTCGTAAGACGTTCTACGTAATGTGTGGCCGATCTCTTGTAACTTTACTTTATACATAAATCGGATCGTCACGTGGCAGGCTTATCCCGCGACGGAATCTATTGTATGCACTAGTATTCAAACGAGCAACATTTTTGGATCCTTAATATTTTAAGCATCTAGTGGTCAAAGTTTCACATAGGGTCTTGGGGACTCTATTGAAGTCCGTGAAATTTCATGAAGATCTGAGAAATCTAATGAAACCTCGCAAAGTCATCGAAATCTTATACGCATGAGACATGAACTTGTGAAAAGTCCCACGCAGTTGGATACGAAGCCTTCTAAAGCCTTTTAAATCGTTACGAAGTACCGTGACATGTTATGAAGTTTCACGGAGTCCCGTAAGTCTTATGTCGCCCTGATATAGTAACTAGTACTGTACATTACAATACATAATTATAATTAATACCTAGATAAAGATAAGATTATTCATTTTCAAATACAACGAGATGAGATGCAAAATAGTTTCTCGTGACATTATGTTTATAGAATGAGGATTTTTTTCATTTTCATCCTGATGATCAATAACGTAACAATAAAAACTGGACATTTTTGATACATTGAAGGTAAAAAATTGTTGGGTCAAAAAAATGTTTCTTTGTTGATGGCAAATAAAATATATGGCTGTTACGGGTAGTAAGTTTCACTTGAGGACAGTAAATAAAAAAATTAAATAAGACTTTGTTCAAACAACAAAATATTTTCCTGGTAGTTTGGCCCGAACAATCTTTTTTCTCAGTAATAGTAGATTTCGAAGACTTTCTTTCAGTAAGGCATTATTATTGAATTATTTATCTTCGCAAAATTACATCGAAGCCGTAGCTCCATGTGACGTCGCCTATGTTCCATTAAGCAGTTTGTCTCATCTCTGTACCGTAACAGAGATGAAAATCAAGATGAAATAAAGCTTTCTAGATAACGTATTCAAAACTGCTAAAAGCTCAAGTGGAGTTCCACAAAATTCCATGAAGCTTCACATAAATCGAATATCATGAAGCCGTGGAAGTCTCATGAAGTTCTATAGAGTTTCATATTGTACAAGCCCTGAAGTCTCTTGAACTCCTCCAATGTATTGAGTCCGATGTACTAAAATTATCAAAACGACTATAACCCATCGAAATGATCAAATTCCCACTGAAAGCATATTACTTTCGTATTATACACTGGCTTATTCCCGTGATGCGCCCTACAGGGACTCCTAATTGTAGGCAAATTAGGGTACGAGATCACTCTGAGCAATTCAAAGTTTCGCCGAGGTAACACATCAGCCGTGCTAACAAAAGAGCATCGGAGCTGTTCTGAGTGGGCTTGTACCCTGATTTGCCCACAATTAGGGGTCCCCATGAAGCGCATCATCCATAAACCTAAATGGAGAAGGACTGCGCGGTCCGTGCACCGAGCTGAAGCCCTAATAAAAAAAAGAAAACAACAGCGGGAGTCCGACCTCTCCGTTGCGCAGTCGAAAGTACGACGAAGAGCCGGACAGGAGAGGAAAGCTATACAGGCAAGCGGGTAGGTATACTTGTGTAAGCTAGGTGTTTCCCTAGTCAAGTCACCGATTAAAGTGAGAGGTAGGACTCCCGCTGTGCCTTTCTCTTTCTAATTAGGGCCTCAGCTCGGTGCACAATCTATCTTTATAAGTCTATATGGCATCGTCGCAATAACCCGATATACGAAACAATACTGCCATTACATCACGCCCAAATAAGGTATATTTGTATAAGCTAGGTGTTACCCTAGCCAAGTCACCGATTAGAGTGAGAGGTTGGACTCCCGCTGTTCCTTTCTCTTTCTAATTAGGGCCTCAACTCGGTGCACAGTCCACGGACTTACATACAGGTCTGGCAACTCCGCCAAAATTTCAGTGGTGGGGGTGTTCTCTTATTGAAGCACCGATCGTTTCGCCTATTGACCACGAGTGTCGCTGCGACAGAGGGATGCAGGCTGTCTGAGAGAGACGGAAACAGGTTTAGCCTGCATCCCGTGCTGCATCCCTCTATTGCAGCGAAACTCGTGGTCACTAGGCGAAACGATCGGTGCTTCAATAAGAGTACATACCCCCACCACCGGAGTTGCCAGACCTGTATGTAAGACCGTGGTACAATCTATCTCCGGTATACGAAACAATACTGCCAACACATCACGCCCAAATAACATCGCTGTTCCGTAACACCTGAATCGTGTGACATTTCAATTTAAAATCGCGTCCACTTGAAATATCTGGCTATTTGAATAAAACATTTCCTCCGTCACGGTCGACGGCGGGCATCAGGTATACGCACCTATGTGTGGATGCATACCTATACGCTCTCCAGCCATCCCGTAAGCACGTGGTAAATCTTGGAGGTCACGAGCAGGACGGACCGCAGAAGCTGGCCGTCGTATGTGCACGCCTACACCTCCCCGCGTAAACAAGATATGACGTCATCCGGTTATTTACGATATGCCGGGAGACGTTCGGGTTCGGCGATATTCAACGGCTGGCTCTCTCGCATCATTATGCGCGGCTGGGTGATGTGATGCCAGCGTGGTTGGGTGTAGCGTCTGTTATTATGATGCGTGCGTATGAATGCAGGCGTGCGCGGCTGTGCGTGTGCTTTTGATACTCGCGTGCTGCACGCATCAGGGATCACGCGATTTCATTGTACCTCTCTGTTGGCTTTGAAAGTCTGAAATGACTACTTCGTACACTGGTACTACCCTGGTGAAAATTTCAATGACTAGGAATTTTTACAGAAATCGGAACATTTCGTATTAGATCGCACAGAATTGTAGATTTGCGTAGTTTTTCACAAACAATTGTTGATTTTCTCTCAAAATTGTACAGTGTATTGTTGATTTTTTATGAAAAAATTACAAATTCTTATGACAAATTATGTTTGTTCACAATTTTTTGTAAAAAATTATAAGTAATATTCCAAATTCCCTAAAAATTGGTAGACAAAGTTGTTTTCACCAGGGTAGCCCGTGTTGGATCGGTTATTTTCGCCGAATTCCAGCCGGCAGTTGTTTCAAATTCATAAACAATCTTTCCTGTTTCCGTGCACATATTTTCAAAATTACGCGAGTATTTTACAAGAGTACATATGAAGTCGATATTCAAAATTCTCCGACACCTCTCGAGTGTGCGGTGAACGCAACGTGTTCCATGTGGACTTAGGTTATGCAAGTGTATAATATACGACTCGCGTACCATTATAGCGAACAGAACGGACAGAACTTCTTTGTCAAATGGCAATCTGGCGGTTTGTGGACACGTTCCTTATATCACGTAGATGTTTTTTTTTTTTTATATCTGCGTTGAATGACTTCCGGGAAGGTTGAGGAAACCAATTTTGAAATTGACTAGCCGCGGAATGAATTATAACGATTCAAACTAAAGGATGTAGAAATCGTTGTTTGTCAGAAACAAATGATTCTTCAACTATCAGTATGAATCAGTTACACTACAGAAATATAAGTTTGTATTTGATAAACCTCGTTTTACTTTACATGACTGTTATACTACATTAAATCTGACCTAACCTAACCTAACGATTGACGAGTTTGTAGCAAAAGAAAATCAGTTCAAATGATCATAGCTTTGAGCCTTCAACCCTACGTCAACTTCTCCTACGTATACCTATCACATAATAAAGTTTGAATTTAAATTACTTATTTAACAACAGAGTCTCATAAAAGAAAAATTAACATCAATCACGAAAAATTAATGCATGTTCGCTAATAATCAATTTCAAAGGCGATCCTTTAATATTTTGCCTTTGATGTATGCGACTGAATAAAAGAGACCGATTGAAATTTCGTTAAAACGGAATAAAATAAGAACAAAAAACTGTTGGCACAAAAACTGTTTTGAGTGCTAACTGCAGGCATCCCGCATTGTTATGTTTCGTTTCTTTTCGCTGTTTTCTTTTGTAGGCTGTATAATGGATATTCAAAGTAATGCCTGAACGTTAATTTCGACATGATATTGCAAATTTGAAAGATCAACAAAAGCCTCCTTCACACATATATAATTTAGCGTACGTGCCAACATTGTACCTACACATATATAAATTTCCTTGTAAGAAGAGATGGAACGCGAAACTATACATCTATAACAAACATGTTTAATTAGAACTTCCTCCGCAATCGCTACATACAGATATTTGCAGCTACAGAGCAGGCAGGAGAAAGGATTCTTCAATTAATCGTCAGACAGTCGCAGAAAATTGCAGCAACCGTGCCTCTTGTAGCTAGAATTACAGATTGCACCTTACAAATTGATCGGGAGTTGCGTCATGGAATTTTTTGCAAAACTCATACCGTAAAAACGAAATTTTACAGTAAGCCTTATAAAAACCAGGACAGATGAGAATACGATCGAATAACAAACGATATATTTCGAACACCGTACATTACCGGTGATGGAAAATTTCTCTTGCAAACTTTTGCACCGTCTCAATTTCCGATGTAAAGGCGTATCGATTTTACGAGTGAAAACAACATCCGATACACGAAACATATAATGCTGTGAAATTATTGTTGTTGTAAAGAAATCTGAATGTTTATCGCAGCTATAACTAGAGGAAGGAAAGCGAAGACCAACTCTCTCGCGAATCTTCCGGTCACTTGCGCACGTATATCTACCTACCTGCTATACTTGCGGAATGTGAAATTAGTATCCTGAACATGCCTCTACGCGCTCTGAAGTTTACCGCTCCGAGCCTTGTTTATATTTTAAGTAAGCGCTGGCAGGGTACGAGATAGAAATCTCTGCAGCAGCTGATATCGTGGCATGGTCGATGCAAGGTGCTCAGCTGTGCCTACCTACGTGTATGGTGGTTGTATGGTGGTTGCACGGTGCATCGAGTTCGACGTTACCTCCGCAGATTTCAATGGTTCGTCTGTTTTTCATACAGGCGTAGCAGCCGCGATTACGTAA
Organism: Neodiprion fabricii; assembly: GCF_021155785.1. Lineage (NCBI taxonomy): Eukaryota > Metazoa > Arthropoda > Insecta > Hymenoptera > Diprionidae > Neodiprion > Neodiprion fabricii. Next base: position 11,632,888 of record NC_060239.1, read on the forward strand.
CCGCAATGTTCTGTACCACTCACATTGGTAATGACGATTAAAATTCTTTAAACATCTGCACAGTCGAGAAGCGCAGGATATTAAGCGTGTGGCATCTTAACCGAGCTTGGGATACACGATGAACGGTCTGGTCACAAAAGTGTAGATTACGGGGAAAAAATTCGGTACTTATTAAAATGGAAAAGCCTGACGTCTTTTCAATGGCTTGATGAACTCATTCGGTCGCAAATGTTCATTTGACTGTAAAAGCTGTAACGAATAAATGCATTATACGAATGGAAGGGAAAAAGTTGTTTGCAACAGAATCAATGTGCCTTGTTGTACGGATGTAAGGTCGCTGGATGTTTACAAGTTTACATTTGTAAACGAATAAGCTTCGTTCGATTGAATGGAAGTTGCCTTCGTCAAGATATGTATATAGATATATACTGAGAAACAAATATGTTCAACATAGCCCTCAACCTTGTGCATAATAAGACTCTGAAGATGTCATCTCAACAACAGACACTTAGTATTTTGGGTCAAGTGCACCGTAAAAGATAGTTGAGGACGTACACAATCACGCAAATTATTGATAGTATACATATATGGCCATATTTTTCCTCTTACACCAGCGCTGAAAATTGATTCTGTAGAAATTAATATAAGGAAAGTAAAATTCAGTACGAGATAACAAATTGCTTATAGGTGATGAAATAGTCAACGAATTATGTTATAGTCGAAATGGTGTAAGAAAAACTACATACGTAATAACACGTGCATGTTCAATAAAATATAATACTTTTTTTAAAAGATAACCTACTGTTTATGTTGATAATGTAAATCAATCAGTACTGCTGTTCTTCCCGTGAACGTAATAAACTATCTAACCAAACACTAAGTGGCTTCGTAAATTGTGCCTGTTGTTTTTTAAATTTCCAAAGTATTCGATCGAAAGCAGCAGTGATTATTAGTATTTTTTTTTTTTTTTAAATTACGAATACTTGCATTCATTAATATTTCTGGAATGCCTGAGTTTTTGGTCGTTTTTGCAACCGATCATCAGAGTATAAATCTACAACCAGCTGTTTTGAGTTCAAAATTGAAAAAGTAAATTCTGTCAAAATATATTCACAACAGTATAAAAGATCGGCGCAATATTCCGTAGTTAAATATCGATAAATTTTTACGAAAACGAAGTTCGGTAACATTGAAATTTATTTTTTCTTCATATCTATTTTCTCTGATGCTCGTAACATTTCAATTAGCCATAAGGTACCTACGGAATTAATCATAATGCCAGACTATACGACGTGTAAGAAATTTAAATACGCATAATAAGCCGGAGTATTGAATTTGCAGGATAAATAAATACACAAATACCTAACAATTTTTTATTCTTAAACGGTGCTACTGTGTAATCTCGTAGCGGTCGAGACGGCGGTGTCGAATGTTGCGAGACGTTATTTTGAAAAGGCCAAGGTGCTAGAAGTCAAAACCATATCAGGCACAGAAACGAAACGAGTCGAACAAGAAGCACTCACGGCATACTTTATTATCGAAGAGCCGCGGACACCGGCCGGTGCGTATTATACCTGCCGATGTAGGTATACGAACCAATGCCCGACACACACAACGTCTTGCCGAAGTGCTGAAACCGCTTTATAGTTATATAGATATACATTCTTGTCTTTACGAGTGTTTACCTCTGAGTCTGCTTATAAAAGAGAACGATATGAGAGGAGACACGGAGCGGAAGAGGGAGGGTGGGAGAGAGAGAGAGAAAGAGAGAGAGAGGGAGAGAGAGAGAGAGAGAGACGAGGCTGAGATAACTCGCAGCACGTGCTAGTCACGCTAAATAAGTATAGTAGTTGACTGTCAGTAAGAAGTACACAGCCGGGCTGCAGATGTAACAAATAGATTTGATTCATTTGAATTTACGTGCTGCGAATGCATATTTTCGCCCACGATTCGCCTATATGTGATGTATATATTGCCGATTGGTGATGAGGCTGAAGTTGGTAACGTTAACGTAGCGAAACATCGGGAGAGAAAATCATTATTTACTCAATTTTAGAACGACTTTCAAGGAATTGGCTTTTGTAAATAAGGGTATGTTTTTTTCATCATGGTTTGATAAATTTCGGACATTGCTAAGGGTGCGAAGTAGCAATTTTTCCTAAACACGCATCGTTATGGTGATATGCCAAAAGTGAGTCCCGGTGAAAATATTGGACACTTCGCGAAGAGATAAAGATCTGAAATAAATCAATCATAACCAACTTGATAAGATAACTTGTTTTCGATAATATTAATGCCAAAAAGTTGTTAGCAAATTGTTTAAACGAAAATTTGTGTAACCAATCTCTAGTGAAATTGTTTTTATTTCATACACTTAAAATGAATTTATTAATGCTTCTGAATACCTAACAAATTTTTTTTGAATTTTCGGCGATTCCGAAAAATACGTTTTCGAGAATTATAAAAATTTTTAAAATGGATCAAAAGTCCTGAATTTTGGATAGGTAAATGGTTATACATTATACCGAAAATATTTTAGAGGCATGGAACGAATAGCTTCATGAATAGAGCGTTAAAAAATTTTGAAAAATAGAATTATTCAAAATCGTCGAAAATTCCAAAAAAATTATACGTCCCATAACACCTTAAAATAACGTTAGGTATTAATTTCATCCTCACGATTGGCGACGACACTCAACAGCGTGCATTTTAATTATAAAATTAGTGTACGTATCATATTATACGTGTAATATCTGTTGATTTGTATTTATCTTATTTACGGTTAATGTTCTACAGCAACTTGATGCAGTGTTTTTATCAACAAAAAAAAAAACATCCAGCTTTGTTCACTTAATATTTATAACAATTGTACACAATCTCAAGCGACAACATTTATCGATGGTTTATTTTCTCCCAGTGCTGTGGAGAAAGCACGAGCACAGCTGTGATGACACAGGTCAATAACCGAAAATCATCAGAATAAAGACTGGATGTTTAATTTATAAAAATTCTTCTTCTTGTCTTTAGTCTCCGATTTAAACAACCTCTGAAATAAGTATTTTATTTTCAAACAATTGACGAAGGGAGAGAAAGAAATTTAATGATCTAAAGTCGCCATAGCGTGCAGGCGGCATAGTTAACACGCGAAAACAAAATTATAGCTATAATTACGTTTCGGTTATTTACTGGCCACCTCATTTTTTCTCTCTGACGTATTTCCTTGCACGACTTACTTTAGGCCTACCCGTGGGCGTATATGATGACGCAATGATGAAACACATCCGTCGGCTTTAACCTTGCACGAACATAAGTATGCATGTTTTGCGTTCTCGCGTTTAGTTGAAACGTTTGAATTATCCCTGTTATGAATTGTTCTTCTCATTCCTACGAGTACGGCGGCAGCATGTCCATATCAGTTAGCCTGCGGCGTAATGAAAACGTAACAATTAACCTCGTCTCGCCCATCGCCATACCGCAGTTCACGGTGTTGCATCACCGTGGAATTGCAACGCTACGGTGTACGAAAACTAATTTTCCTCGACTTATTACGGATATATCTGTTCTGTATACCGGGACAATCTCTTGAAACTTGAAAATCAACCGCGCATGCGCGAGTTTTATCCGCTGTTCGCGCAGGCTGGCCATCCCGAGTTTCAGCTGTCAAACTGTTTCTGCCGGCGATGTAGTTGATACGAATTTTCGAGGTTAGAATCTCAAGTAATCGAGCTAGTGACTCGGAAAGGTTTGAAAAGCATTTGTTGTTGGGTCGGAGAGTTGATTCTTCAAAGATAGGTCGGAATTTAATGCTTATGCTCTTTGAAAATTCAAACTTATACATTTTGCGTACGTTGGCCCGCCTGCATCGCAAACAAAAATGTCGCTGCGGGAAGAATTCGCCGACCAATGAGATTGAATTATTTGAGGCATGCGTAGTTGATTTTCAAGTTTCAAAAGATTGTCTCGGTATGTACTCGGCATAGATGTTTTACATTTATGTTTGTATCTAGAGATATCGATCTAATCTCAACCCGATATCATATATCATTTAAAGTACAAATGATACTCATAGTCAGAACAAACGTTTCGAAAACCAAAAATTACTCATCGCATCTTATTATTCACGGTGAGGTAAAAAGCATCGATATCCGATACGTGAGCGAGACGTTTGAGCAACATCTGAACGAGGCAAAGCAATATGGCGTCGGAACGGGTGATCAGCTGATTATTGAAATAAATCATACGGATATCAAGACGTATATCATTACTGATTACAAAACACAGCGAGAGGCACTTTTCTCATTGAATGCAAGCAATGCGACTCGCTCAGAATTGCAGGTAGTATTACTTTCGCGCTCGGACGACGGTTTTAAAATAATACATAATATCGTTACCCATAATGCATCGGAACGAACACTCGATTAGTGATAACGCGTAAAGCTGTGATCTCTTGATTGAAATGTATTCAAGGTCAAACAAAATCTAAAAATGTACAACGTCAATACACCAAAAAGTGAGATCGAATGATGTTTCGCTGATAAAATTAAACTTATTTTCACTTTTGACCGTCTCATTACGACAGTCATTGCGATACGAACGTTATCGAATATTCGCATTTGTAATTTATCACCAAAGCCCGGTGTGCACAACCATTGGTATGCCTGCGATTGTGAGTCATTGTTTGAATTAAATTACGAGTACATAACCGATATAATAATAACGTTCGCGCGATATCCACTATTTGTGAATTTCCAATAACATTCACCATGAATGTGTGTATATCACACATGTGTAATATTTATCAACGAACAATATCTAGCTCGAGTTCCGCCATGCCTGAGATATATCGGCTTCAACGTTACGTAGCTAGAAGTTTTAAATTCGTAGTTTGAGCGTAGACTAGCGACGATACACACGTACACATACCTCGTGGAATATTCCGCGGATAGCAAATCGCGCGTGGAATTCGCACAACACATTATCAAACCGACAGTCAGCCATCGTCGCCGACACGTCTAGGTATATTATACGAAGCCGCAACCATGTTGGCAGTTCTCGTACGGCGCGTAACAGCTAGGTTTTCAAACTGTACGCACACTCGTGCATGCTTGGCTATGCATACACCACCGGAATTAAATACTCTCGCACAGAGGCGTGTATAATGCATCGTCTATTGTTCACCGGCGCTAATTACGCAACAACTGTTATTACTGCGGCGAAGCAAAGCAGCTGATAGGGTGGACGAATGTTATTAGCCACGTGCATCGTACCTGTGATACACGTATACGCAGTTATATATACGTTTAAGCGTACAGTGGTTTTGCGGAATACGCATCACGCGTGACTGAAAACAAAGAAAAAAAAAAAAAATGTTCGGATCTCTATGATTGCGGAGTATCTTCATAATAACTGTTTTTCACTTCTTTAGTTTTCAAATTGGGATACAGAGGGATATGGAAGAAAGCTTTGAATCTTAACGTTAGTCCCAAAGAAGTGCTTAAACATCGATCCGACAGTTATGAAACCTCAAATCCGGATGGTTAGTATATCCAGAACAATTCGTACGAAATTTGCAAATAAATTACGTTCGCACCACAAGTTTGAAAAATTTGAATAACAGTTGTGTATTTTTGCAACAAAGTTTTTATATGATCGTGAATTAGCTGCCGAATTCACACGGAACGTACAGCGATTCCGCTTTACTGTGCGAAAATTGTAATCTTACTCCAATTCTGCGTAGAAAATCTGTACCGTATTTATAAACGTTTTCAAGAGCATACGTATAATAGTTGCTATAACTAACACGTAGCTGTGATACTTGTAGTACCAATTATCTCAACACGAACCCCGCATGCGAATCCGGACTATTCGTACCATTCGTATAGTTTAAGTATTCAAGTAATTCAAGTGCTCCAACTATTCGAATAGTTCTGATAGTTGAGATAGTACGGATAGTCGGGACTCGAGTACTCGAGCTATCCCGTATAGTCCGGATACTCGAATTTGAAACGTTGGATCGAGTGGATCCGGGTTGTTCGGATAAACCGGATATTCGAAAAAGTGGTAACTCTAATTTGAACCTAAAATAAGACTTGATTATTTTTCACCTGTATCTATGTACACATACAATGATGTAATATTATTTTGAGTTTAGCCTGATCTTGAATTATAATATTACATACGTCATTAAGTTTCTTTTTCAACTTAAAGTTTTTTCTATGATAGAACTGCGGTTCGCGAGGGAATCGTCACGTGTAAATTCACTGTACGTACAACACCTATATGTATAATACGACACGCTGTGTGCGAGAATTTCGAAGGAGGAGGAGGAAAACATCGGGAGAGAATCATCCTTGACGAGATTTTATGTTGTAATAGAAGAACTTTGAATCACGCTCCTTCCCACGCTAAATTATTTGTAGCTCCGCATGTAACGCGAATTTTATTCTTGCAGGTTGGATTCTCCGTTGCTTGGTGCTCCTTTATTTTTAATCCCGCCTCGCCGTGATCTGGCAATTGGATAATCAAATTTACGACGATTCTCACGTGCAGTATTCAAACAGGAACAGGAAAATGTATGAAAGAATTTGAATCTTTTTTTTCCATGTATTTTTTCCCATTATTTTTTGGATTCGTCTTGCCTATTTATTATCCTCTCACGAGGGCATAAAGAAAAACTCTATGAAATCTGCCGGTTTCCTTGTTTAATCAGCTGTTGAAAGCTAAATTCTCGCAACATTATTTACTGAATTTGTAAATGGAAGAAATCCACTCACATTGTATTGTTCATAAAAAATATCAGTCGTCTCTTTATACACAATATATATATGCTGTATAAAAATTTAGCCTGCTGATATAAAAAAATGTCACCTAATTATGGCAACAGCACCGTCAGATTATTATAGCAATATTATTCTCAGATAGCAGTCTTGTGTGGTTTACGAGATCCAAATCATCCCTCCCATAATTTGCTATGGTTATATATTCTTTCATCCATACTCATACACGTTCAAATCTTCTCTCAAAATTTAGTATGGGACTGAATAGTGAAGAATTAAAACGATGTAAAACTGAGCTGTAGGATTTGGTATAATCATTAAACATTCGGGCATTTGTTTGTTAGATCATCCCTGTCCCACTTTTTGTGTTGAACGCAAAAATCATGAGAAGAAATGAGGCTGAAGTTAGTAACGTTGACGTAACGATACATCAGGAGTAAAAATCATTATTCGGCAATTTTAGAATGACTTTCAAGGAGTTGGCTTGTTAAAATCAGTGTATATTTTGTTTATGGCGTACTAAATTTTGGAAAGTCATGAAGGCGCGATTTAGCGATTTTCCCAAACCTGCTGAAAATGACCTTGTCTTGAATCATATAATGTTATAACAGAAATCGATGTGTAATTTATTACACGATTTATCGTGTCAATATGAGAAAAATTTATAAAAAATTACGTAATAAATTATAAGAGCAAGAATCATAAAATACGTTAAATCAAAAATCGTGTATAGTTAACTATATAATTTTTTATCTTGTACGATTCGCATTTTTCTGATTCATTACGTGATTTTTTATATATTTTTCTCGAATTTATACAATAAATCTTGTAATAAATTACACGTTGATTTCAGTTATAAAATTCCATATTATTTTCAGTCGGGTAAACACGTATCGTTACAGTAACTTTACTAACTTCATCCTCATGGCAAGAATTAATGCTTCGCTGGGTCGGTATTGCGAATAAAAAAATCAAATTGCAGTAGAAGTGATCGCGTAACGCGGTTGAAAATAACCAATCAAACATTATGGTTGCCTTTTAGAGAATATTTACGTTTTACCGTAACAGTTGAAATAAATCGTATCATTTGGACAAAGCGTGCTGATTGGTCTAGGAGCCATTGGGAATTAAGTGAAGAGAGAATGGGTCAAGGGAAGAGAAGAACAGTGGCCAATGCTGATAAGGAAGACAAAGTTGGACGAAAATAATATTTTAGGACGAACGATTTCCTCATGCAATCGCTTTTCTTATACCAATAGTATGTAACCGCAGGTACGTTTTAATCGTAACGGTTTCCGTAGAGTGTGAAAGACGAGTGTAGCAGATTGCGAAATATCTTGAATAAGTTTATCCTCGTTTGGCGGAACTCAATTTTCGAAAGATCTGATTTCTAAGTTCCATCAAGCTTGCGGTTCCCCCTTTCCATTATTAGTCTTCTCTATCCGACACTTGGTATTTCCCGGTGATTCGATATTACATTTTGTGGTATCAAAGAAAGTGGAATTGAATCACGCGGCCGTTCTCTTTGTGTTATCTTTGATATGCTCAAAGTTCTGTGAAAGTTACGTCTACCGCAGAAGTGAAATAATAAAAACTGAAAACGAGAAGAAGAATAATAGAACAAGGATAAACATGCAAGAATTACTTCAAAGGAATCGCATGATGGAAAGAGATTCTCACCAAGTTTTGCAATCGCCAACTTCGCGTTCTTTCGCGTGATAAAATTATACCAGCTTTGCATGTCTGTCTGTATTTCACGTAGCTATACGATTTTGAAAGCACAACATTTTTATAATCCTGGTACAGACACTTTTCTGAAGAATTCAGCCGTGACCTTCATCGTGAAACGATCGGTTCTTCACGATTAGGATGGAAATTCAATAACACAGAGCTTTGTACCGAATCTTTCGATGAGAAAATTTTTTACGCACTTTTCGAGATGTTTAATTTTGCTCAAAAAAAGGATTGCTTCGCTGACAATTATACGAAAATCATTCCAGCAGTTCTTACTTTCATTGATAATATTTTTCAACGAAAGAGAAAAAAAAAGTTCCAAGACCGATTCATTTCGCAGAACTATAATCAATCTCTCTTCCTGAAACACGGACAAAATCACCTTCGAGCTAGCTGGAAATCGTTAATTGTAGTACAGACTGATGTCAAATGTGACGACATTGCACTATCTGAAGGTCGGTAAGTATCGGAGCGAAGAGAGCGGATAATAAGAAGAAAAGAGATAATTTCGATATGCATTTCCAGGAGTATAATCCAACCCCGCCGACAGTAAAGACGTTAACAGGAACTTGGGACAATAAGGATGAACATCTAATGGGACACTGAGCACCAATTAACCGATTTTCGATATGACACTTCATGCACTCTGAATCGTCAATTATTGAAAGTTTGTCCATATTTTCGCTACTCTATACTATAACACAAAATCTACACGTAGACCTTACTCTGTATTCTACGTCATCATAAAATGATCGACGACGGGAAGTCACGAACAAAAACATTCGACGGATGTAAAAGCAAATTATTATCCTGACATTTTTCCAACGCACCTGAAGTTCAGGCACATCGAATTTGACCGAAAACCCAAGTCGCTGCTGGAACTGAGATTCTACGATAAATTTTTAAAGAGTAACCGGAACCCAGAAAAGTTATCGACTAAATATCAGAGCAGTGCATTCGTTGATTATTGATACGGTTTTTCGACGAGTCTGAAGCTAGTAACGTCAACGTAACGAAACATGCCAGGCATAAAATCATTACCGTGGAAATTTCTGAATGACTTTCAAGGGAGTTGGCTTTTAAAAATGTAAGTATATCTCGCTTATCATGGTTCATAAAATTTCAGACGATCCTGAAAAGTGCGAGGTAACGATTTCTCCTAAGCATCCATTGTTGGAATAACGTTACTGACTTCATCCTCATGTTCTTCGATGAAGTTCTATCTCTTTTAATTTAAATCCCCGTTTTTTGGCGAGGTGTATTCGATTCGCTCCCACTGACCTTTTCTGCGTCCGAAGGGTCCGAAGAACGTGCTGCTTTTGCCGATGACATTGTCGTCGATGTACTTCAACAGTTTGGTGGTGTCTTCGCCCTTCTTAACGGCGATAGATTTTACGGGGCGAGGCGGAGTCCTAGGCAAGGCACTCTGCAGGGGCAGAGATTCCTCCGACAGGGAGTTGATCCTGCGCTGCGAACCACCCCAGTTTTTCGAACTGGATATCTTCACGGAACAGCTCATCCTCTCATAGTATGCGGGATTACAACTGTCGCGAATTCAACCAAATTCACCAATTCAAATATCACTGTGTAATATCTTAAATCGATTAATTATACGACGTTTTTATCCTCGAGTTTTTGGATTTTCACAAAACTTTTTTACCGACTGAACCACGCTGTTTTACCGACTAAACTAGCGAGCAGTTGTCTTTACGATTTCTACCCGTCGAGGTGACGAGGACGACTCACTTAATCCTCAACGATTTTGGACGGGGTTTTGCAAGATAAATATAAGAATATAGACGAACAATCCCGAGGATGTGATCTCTGCATATATAATAGTCGCAAAATCATAAACGCGAACGACGTAAAGTACCGGCAAAATATTTCAAATATCTCGGAAAAGCTGCAAGCTTTTACAATCGAACAAACGACGCGAGATATATTTTTTTACCGCTTTCCGTTTCGATAATGTACTGCGTGACAATAAATATTAATTGATAGATGTATATTTTGTAAGACACTTGAATTTATTGAATATTATTATCACTTGGTATTCTTATTGCAGATTTCACATATAATGTAGGTGGGTACCTTAAGTATCGATTCAATAAACCAATTTCATTTATGCTCCGCGCTATTATTGTACTCGATACTTTTTCTTCTCTTATTCAATCATCAACATTTTTTATCCACAATTTATTTTCACTTTGTTTCACTGTGTATTCTTCAATCCAACGAGCACTATAATTGTTTAAAACACGAATTCTCACAAAAACGAATCGCGAAGTCAACTTCGAGTTATTAGTGGTAGAATAATTTGACCTGGCACCAGTACAATATTATGGCATCCCAATCAGCGAGACGAGTTTCCCAATCTGCCGCAACTGATCTGCATCGTTAAAAGATTTTTCCTTTTATTCAAACACCCGTGGTATTAAACGAAAACCGTGAGCGCACTTTTTCCACCTTAAACGGACAATCCCGAGCTGTTTCCAATGTGCAATTTGAATTACGATCAACGTTACAAACGCAGCTTTAAAGTCGAAGCACCAAAAGTCGTTTTCAACAAATTTGTCTTGACTTTTTTTGATTCTCAAATATCCAATATCATCTTCAATTCGAATTCACCATCGATCATCAATTTTAAACAATATGGCGGATAATCCAGAAACAGTAAAGAATTATAATAGTTTTCTTGCCTTATTCGTCTTTTGTTTTTTAAATCTTCATCTCCTCCTTCTTGTTTGATCCCTCCTCACTCTTTCTTTCACTTTGTATTTTCCTTTCGTTCTTTATGCGTCTGGCTTTTAAACTGCCGACGCGTGATCGAGTTGCGTGCTAGCGTGTGTTTCTATGTGTATGTGTGTGTATGTGGGTGTGGGTGTTTCTCGTTTTATCGAGAAAACAAACGTGATAAGTCCGTGCAGCCACTACGAGCGTCTTACCGAGACTGGCAGTCTGCTCGTAAATGTCCCTCCCGCCAGACTCTGAGCATCTATGACGTCACGGTTTAGCGCACGCGCTCAGCGACCATTTTCTACCTTGTGGGAATGGAGCGAATATCTCTCCGCGACCAGCTCTCGTTGTCCGATATCGTTAGATCATCGCATTATCGACGAAAAGTTAATGAATAATCGGCTATCGACCGTGGCTTTGATTATATGCGCATTTCGAATTTATTTTACAATTTTTCTCCGATATCAACTCAAAAGAATAAGTCATGAGAAAAACTTGTGGAAACACACTCGTTTATTGCGTTTCCCGACGTCTGGTGAACGAGACTTCCCGATTTCCTCAGACGAAACTGAATTATTACGGAATCCGTCTGAAACACATCGAAGAATTTACGGAGTGACACTTTCCATGGTTTCAGAGTGGAAGAAAAAAGAAATTATGAGCAGAAAAGCACAGCAGAACTTAGTCTACTAATTAGTGATGGCTACCAAGCTAAAAATAATCGACTCGATTAAATCCGTAACGATAGATCGATTATTTCATATTTTTGTTAGCAACGACGCATTTCAAAACAAAGTTCCGTAAATCTTAGTACGTAGTCTTAATGGCGTTAAGTTTTTTGATAATTTATGGTTTCATTAAAAATACTCTTCAATTTCAGGTAAAAATATACGTTTATATTTCACTAATCATACCAAATCGATTATTCTTCAAACTCGATTAATCGACCGACTTAAATTTAATGGATTATTTTTGGTCATTTTTACACTACTAATAAAATCTTTCTTGGAATCGTCCATATACATATTTCATCCTTTCTTTACTCCGAAAATATTCGAACTTTCATTCTATACCCTTTTATTGCAAAACAATCCCTTCATCAAATCTATATCGTTTCTACTACATCTGATCTATTTTTTAAATTTGATTCAATTTAATTTCAAACGCGATGAAACAAATCACCCGCGTCTTTGTCTTTGTCGTCCAGCTCATGTCTTGTTTTTATATCGATCCTCTCTCACTGATTCAATGAATCTTTTTTTCGCGTGCAACTCTTTTTGCACAACATGCTGATTTATAAGAAAAAATAATTTCAACTACGCTTGAAATGAAGATCTGGGAAAAATCGTCGAGTGTTATTTCAGCCCACGAAAACTATAATCTTGCAAATCGTACAAAATATCCAAGATATTGACGGGAAACGTGGCCCAGTTTACGAAGAGAGCTCCATATGGCGCATACGTTATCCGTTCGCAGGACAAAGAACTAGACTCATACGGCGATATAAACGGAGGCCTTATTCGTGAGCCAGGCGGGTGTGCCACTCCACTGATTAATCATCGATCATGTTTCGACTTAGAAAAATGTAATGCGATTAAATTAGCATTTTTTAAAGTAATCAGTGTAGCTTTTCTAATGACATTTTCGTAACTATTCAACTTATTTATTTGCTACGCTTTTTTTTTTATTCAGAAATTTTGTTCATTTTGTTAATTTGAATATAAAATCATCAACGTACGGCACAATCAAAATATTTATTGACCGAAAGCCAATATCGATTATTTAAACGTTTGAATTATTCGATTTATCCGCATTCTTTAAAATTTCTAAACTTTCATAGATACATCCTAAATTGTTTAAGCACAAAATTGAAACAATTTGATATTATTCTATGCTTATCGCAAATTTCTATAAAATTAATTGAGAATCTCTAAATTTATTGCAATTTGTATGCCGCCTGTAACTTTTAAAAACTCTCCGAGAACCTGTAAAAATGTTTCAACTTTGGTACTAATAATTTGGTACAGATGTTGAAATAAAAATTGTTACGGTACGGTAAGCATAATATAAAAAGACGTTTGGGTTTGAATTTTTTGTTTTAAGCGATTGATTAAATCATCAGTTCTCCTATACGAGAAATTGGCTTTGGCCAATTATTTCTGAAATTATAAAACTCTTGTATTTTTCGAACATCAATGACTTGAAATTGGAGTCACGTTTAATTTTGTTTAGAAAATCGAATATTTTGGATAAACGAGCTATGAACTAGACGACGACGATAAAAGGGTGAACCTGTATACTACATATACGAGTATATATTCGTTTGTGTTGCACAGATATGCGTGATACGTCCGTGTGACGTACACATTTCAGCTGACCTAATAACCACGCAGCCTCCTAGCTATTTTACTATTTTTGTCAATGGCAGTTGCCACTACGCAGTGGCGAATAGTGACAAAGAACAAAGAAATTCATTCAAAATTCAATGCGGTCTAGCTCAGAAATTGCTCTATGCATTTGCCACGGTGTAAAAAAATTATTATCAATAGTAAAAATTAGTTCTAATGCCAAAAAAATTAATATCGAGACAATGTTTTTCATCGATCTTTTGGATACTTTTTTTCACATTTTGTCAGATACTGGGATTGTTACTTACGTACTAGTTACGGTAAACTTTGGTCAGTTTTTTTAAGGCTTACAAACCAAAACAATCGGGCAAATTCTTTCGTTTTGAATGATAGACTGTTTGAAAATATTCTAGTTTTTTATAAACCTTCGAATATACAATTATAACTATGGCGTAATATCCAATATGTATATTAACTTTGGATAGAAAAATGGTAAAGAAATTGATTTGTAAATGCGGTTGCGTTTTAGGAAAATCTTTCCAATTATAGCGATAGAACGGAATTTCAGATGGGATAATTTTGGAATATCAAAATGAAAAAAGTACAAATTCACTGAAAACTGTTTACCTAAAAATATGTTTTGTATAACATTCTTTATTCTGAGCATTATTTATTGAAAGAATTGATATGAGCGTATTTTTGATAATATTAGGTTGAAATGTGCATTTATAGCGAGATATCGATAACACAACTAGTTTGAATTTCGCTATTAGGCGATTCTTTCATTTTCTTAATCTTCAATATTCAAAACTTAGAATATTCAGATTTTTCAATGGGGCTTAAAGCAAAAAGTATTTTCAGCTTTCTAGCCATTGAGCATCTTCGATGTATTTGCAAAAAAGATTCATAGAAGATTATAATAAGCAAAATTTTTATAATTTCATTGCAGACGAAAGAAGCTCATATTCGAAATAAAATAGGAAAAAAATAACGATGCACCTGTATTATAAATAAATAATTGAATCTATCGAATTAAACCGTTCGATTTTTCGTACATCATAGTGTACAATTTTGATTTTCGTTTTTTACGATTTTCTCGAGTTATACTGCGTATTAAATAATTGTCAAGTACGTGAAACAGAAGTAAATTTTCCGACAAATCGATTGCCGGTATTTATTTTGTTGATTTATTCTCGCTTTGCGAAAAAAGGCAAATTTTTTTTTTAATAATTCGGTATCCGAAACATGTCCAATACATCTCAAAATTGTCCAAAAACTGTTTCTTCGCTCAAATAAAGGCATCAAGTGTTAATATCTTAATTCAAAAGTGAACGGGTAAAAAAACATCCAAGCTGTTGATCGCACCATTCGGCTTATCAAGTCTACAGAGAATTACCCAAAACTAATTATTAAAAAAGTTACGCACCAAACTGTGACCATTGACCGGTTGGCGGTAAATAGGAGGGTTGCCCTGCCAACCAGATCCGGGGGTGCCGAGTCAAACTTTCCATGACAACCCGGTTATATTTGCGGGCATTTGGACAAAGGAAAATGACCAAAGACTCCGAGACTTCCCTGACAGCGTGTCGCGGTTTAATTTTTCCTCCCGTTTCGCGGCTTTCTATCAATCACAAAAATCCTTAAATCGCTTCAACTTTGCCCGCAACATGCTCAAGTTCCAGCTTGCAACGCCGCAGGATCTCAGGGCTGCTGCAAAAGTCGAGCACAAGCGGCAGATCGAGGAGGCGAGGAAATCCCGCATATTCAACCCTCGATCCAGGCGCATTGGGGTGAGTTCAGATCGTCGGACCCTGTTTCGTTCTCACTGAAGAACTAGACACGTGATTTTTACAATTTTTCATTCGTGATTATCCGCCGACGTCTCATTTTCAGGACCAGTGTTTCACGTTTTTTACAATTCGTGTAAAACTTTGTTAATGCTTGAACAAATTTAAACGCATTACCGATTGGTGATGTATCGTAGATTTTTACGGTTGCGTTGGATTTTTGCGTCTACCGTTCATTGTACGGTCCATTTTAAGAATAACTTCGATCTTACTTTCGTGATTGGTAAAAATATTGGTCATCTTACAGTAAGACTGCTCTGCAAGATTGAGATTCATTTTTAATCTTATATCGTACGTAATTCAAGTGTATTTTAGGTGATTAACAAGTTTCGCTAATGAAAAGCTTAAGAGTTTTCGGTCTTTTACGCTGAGAAAGACTTCATTTGTTATAGTAACTAGAAAAATTCAGTAAAACAGGTATCGTTAAAAAAAAACTGTTTAAATATTGTTGTGATTACGAAAAACGAGGTACACGCAACCATTTTGCTCTATTGTCGATATTTTTTTTAAATTATATAATAATAATGTTAAATAAGGCTTTAACATTAATTTATTGTTGCACAAGCATTAAATTTTCGCAACAGTTACACGAAAATCTAGTGATCGTAATGAGAAAGAATAGTAACGGATACTAGACTTTCTGGTAACAGCTACAAAACTAATTTTCATTTTGTACCTAAAACTATATTTTGCGGTTGTGGTGAAAAATGAAAATAGTTAAAGACTGAGCGGTAACCGGAATTAAAAGTTTCTTTCAACGTATAACCCTAGAACACTTGTACGGGGTTGTAAACGACTCCGGCCGACTTTTAACCCTCGCTCCTAAATCAATTGCGATTATTAGCTAGGAACCGTGACCATAATTCAGTTTTACTTCTATTTCACTATATGGCCGTTTATGTTTCGTGGCGGTAGGTGAATTTTACTTTTCTTACTTAAATTATGATATTTTGATTTTTTATTACGTATTTTAATTTTAACATACTTCATATACTGAAGCAATTTTCATTGTGGAATCGGACGCTTTGTAAAAATTGTATGTGATATTTTTACGCAGAAAATGGCTTAAATTCGAAATCAGGTCCGAAATTTGGAAATCGGTTCATTACAAAAAAAAGATATACGATTTTGTGCGAAAAATTACGTTTTTGCGGTTTATTAGTTCTTTTTAGTAGTGAATTGAATTTTTGCACCAACTAAAATTTAATGAAACTAAATTTGCTCTTCACCCATCGTTTCCTTATTGAAAAACGAAAACATTTATTGCTTAACCGAGTCCCATTATTACTTTTAGAACGATTTTGCGAACACGAATCGTGTGGGGTATGAGCTAAAAATTAAAATAAGAGATGTGTTTTAAGGAATAAAAATCTTTCAATCTCTCAAAGGTCAATGAAAGGCCTTAAATAATTTTTGAATGAGTAGATTAATCATAAAATGACAAGAGACCTTTTTTTAGACAGCGTTTAATACCCTAAAAAAATAGTTTCTAGTTTTATCAGTACACTATGGCGTTGGCGAGTTATAAAATTCCAAAGTTTGAAAAAAAAAAAAAAAAAATGTCCTACGATATTTAAATGGGAAATAGGAAAATCGCGTCGACGCATCTCTCAATATTAATATTAAGAACACAAACTTTGACAGCAATTTTTTTCTTGTCGCAATTTGGAACAATTTTTGTGTCTTGAATATTGAAAAAAATGAGTAAATTTTTTTTGACACACTCTAGTGTTCACGGATAAAATTAGATGTGCACCGCGAGCCCACGCTGAGGTCGGAATTCTATTTTAAGCCGTGCCTCTACGTCAGGTACGTATGTATAGGCAGGTTTTCCTGAACCTCGAAAAAGGTAATCGCACACGCAGCCCTTGGCGTCCGAGGCTTGAAACCTGGCTGCATAAAACGCGTCGATACGAACGCGCCCACGTCGCGTGAGCGTAACTCGTTACTCAGGTGTTGATGCGGTATAGCTGATGGTGCATGTGCCTACAAACTCGAGGAATAGCGGCGTAGGAGCAACGCGGGATTAAAAAAACTTACTGTCATCATCGAAAATACGCTGATAAACTGCTGACTTTGCCTTGGCCTGCAATGGAACGAGCGCCTTAAAAGTTTATGGGACTTACTCGAAGACAGGAGGAAAATACCCTGAAACTAAAACGCGTTTCATGGATCTTTTATGTTACATTTTGCGTAAGGATTACGTATTTTTTTTTTTTTTTTTTTACATTTTGCTTGATAAATTTATTGTTGAACTATAACGATTGTACAGTAATGTTCATTAATGGACAAATCAAAATTGGAACCAGTTTCCTTTCCAAGCAAATTTTATGTTTCAACGACCAGCGGCGCAAGTGACGGGAGAAACAAACGATGCGTTGATCGTAGACACATAAAATTTCCATAGAAAAAAAAGCTTATCTCACTTTTGATAGCCAGCCACTCGGAATCCATAAATAAACATTATTCTACATATGTATTGCAGAATTTTTTTTCACCAATCGTCAAGCTCGTGAAGAAATCTGTTGCAGACGATTTCAGGCTACACTGTGGGTCCCATATTTCCCTAAAAGTACATACCATCTTTTTTTCCTTCCCTTATAACCACTGTGATACTGAAGGTTTCCCCTAAATGTACCCTAAAGCAGTCAGTTTTTCGTCAAAACTCCCCTATTTGAATCAGTTGGTTGGTTTTTTCTTTTATAAACTAAAATGGACTGAAAAAATCAATTTGATCGTTGAGAACAATGTTTATATTTGCAACTAAACGTGCAACAAAATGATTCCGTAAAAATTATGATTTTATAAAATATAATAAAGTTTTGAGATTCGGTGTATTTCTTTTTTTCTTTTTTTTTTTTGTATCTATGTCAAGCTGGAAGTTTTAGTTGATGAAAACAAAAAGAATCAAGTAAAATGTAATACTTCAATATATTTTACATTAGAAATTTCTTTTAATCCCCCCTAATATTACCCGAAAATTTTTGTATTTGCATGGGATTTTTTTTTCTCTGCAATATGAACATGTTTTTGGGGTGCAATCGACGAAATTCCACAACGAGCAAAATTACGGACATCCTAGTGTTTATCTAATTTTGCTCTATTTGGTCGGAACAGTGGAAAAATATTGAAATCCTAATACTTACCCATTTTTACAAAGCTTTGTCCGAAGGGTGTTTCAGCGAAGTGGTTGGAGTGCCGATATCATTCGAAGCCATTTCGTAATCTCCAAAACCAAACTGAAATTGGTAAATGTTAAAATAAAATTCTGTATTAGTAATCATCAAGGCAATGATTGGTAGTCACGAGAAATAATTTAGGATTACAGGAATCTCTTCGTAATCTTAAAAAATCACGTATAATCAAAGTAAAATTTATCTATCAAGTCATTTCTTGTAATCACTCTATAAAATGTAAGTAATCACGAAACACGTAACCGTAGTATCAATTTTTGTTCGATGAAACACCCCTTACCTTTGCTTAAGTTCCCCTAAAGTTACTTTACCTGAGCACTACGAAACCTGCGATTTGTATAAAGAATTAAAGAATAACAGATAAAATGACGTTAAACTCAGACACAAACAACCTTCTCAAACAAATTTCAAATCGTTAAGTTACAAAGTTCAGGGCAGTGATCACATAGATATGTATATTATACGACCAGGAAGTGAGTCTATGATTTTTGAGGTAACGCCAGAAATGTGAAAGGTTGCGTGACGGGTTGACAAATATTCACAAAGGTCTGACCTCTTCTCATTCTGCAGAATTGTGTAAAAAAAAAAAAAAAACATTTCAATTCCAACACACACTTCACTCTTTTCCTCCCTCTACGATATTTCCTCTGAAACTATTTTCCTCATTTCTCTTGCATAACTATCACCGTGTGAATTAAACTCCGATGCGTTACGGGAAATCGTTGCGTGATAGAATCTCTCTCGAGTTGGTATTGCAAAGGCTGATGCATATTTCTTGTCTTGAGCACGACTGAAAATACTCCTGCGCTCTTGATTGATAACACGTGAGTGTTGGAACTATAGACGTGACGATAAATGTATGGACGCGTGTACGTACGTGGGTACAAGAGTACAGGAAGTCGACTGTTGGGCTGCTTCATGTTCGGCGCCAGGAAATACGTAAGCGTAACATCAACCGAGTTAACAAGTATGTTGGTACGAATTGATATACCTACTCGATTCTCGCTTCGAGAAGGTGGAAGTCCTTTCGCATTTTAAGGAATAAATTTGGTTTTAGCACAATTGTAAACAATTCCCTCGGCAAATGCTTAAACCGACATGTATTTGTTATTCAATCTGTCAATTATATTATACTAACTAGAATTCGCAACCTCGTATAGACTAGGACTGTGCGATGAATAGATTAATCAACAGCTTCGGTTAGTCACTCTTTTTTTTCCATACCAAACAAGTCATCGGTGAAGCATCAAATCTCGAAACAGGTGTTTTGAACAGTAAAATTAACATCGGCGTTAAATTGTTTGTTGCACGTATATTTCTTTCACATTGCATAAATTTGGAAATTGATGGTGTGGATGCAGAGCGTCGTTTAAAAAAGTTCATTCTTATTTGCGTTGCAGATAGATAAGGAATTCCTGGACAAACAGGTAGAGGAGAAAAAACAGCTGGCTCAGCTCGAGAAGGAGAAAGAATACCGGATGGACGAGCAACTAGTGCGTAGCAGCCGATTGGCGATGATGTTGGAAAAACGAGAGGAAGAGGTACGATACCTGATAATTAATAAACATTAAGTTGGCCCGACTATTTCACGCGTATACCGGGACAATTTCTTGAAACTTGAAAATCAACCGCGCATGCGCCAAATAATTCAATCTCATTGGTCGGCGAAATCTTCCCGCAGCGATATTTTCGTCTGCGATGCACGCGGGCCAACTTACACAAAATGTGTAAGTTTGAATTTTCAAAGAGCATTAACATTAAATGCCGACCGTTCTATGAAGAATCAACTCTCCGACCCAACAACAAATGCTTTCCAAACCTTTCCGAGTCCCTTGCTCAATTACTTGAGATTCTAACCTCGAAAATTCGCATCAACCACATCGCCGGCAGAAACAGTTTGACAGCTGAAACTCGGGATGGCCAGCCTGCGCGAACAGCCGATAAAACTCGCGCATGCGCGGTTGATTTTCAAGTTTCAAGAGATTGTCCCGGTATTGCCATAGTTGATCCGATCACGTTACCAGTTTCTAATTGAATAAATAGTCATGTCTCTGAAATAACGCAGATCACAATTCACTGCACTTGGCTATAGTTTAAATGTAAAAATAACCAGTAGAAAGTTATTTCCATTATTTACACAAGTCTGTTTTTTCCGCAAACTTCCTTTCGCCGTTTTAAGCTCACTCGCGGGGCTTTCTGTAGAAGCTTGACGGCCTTTCGACATGAACTTGTCACCATGCAATAATTTCTTCCCAACGCAGACGCGTATACACGCACCCATTATTATATGTGAGCCCAGTAATGCCGCACCACCGGAAGTTTCTCATCCGAGATCACCGCATGACTCCTTGAACGGACGTATGATCGCATTCGTGTCTCTTCTGCGGTGGCTAACGACAATCCAAGAAACGATCTTGCTGAAATATCCGTCACTAGAGGATGCTACCGAGGATTACGTGACGTTCGGATTAGAGTAGATCAGCATGAGTTCACTTTTATAAATAGGCCAATTACAATAGGAGTACGTAAATGTTATAGTAGTCAAATCGATTTGAACATCGAATAAAATATTCGAGACTTTGAATTAATTCTAGTCATTCGAATGGTTCAAAGGCGTCAAATAATGCGGTTCCTATCTTGAATTCTCCGTGTTTTTCTGATTCGAAAATACTTGGACGAACGTAAAATGTAACCGTGAAAATTTTTTTGGACAGGAAATTGAATGTGATTTTGGAAATGAGACTAGTAAATGTTGAGTTAACAGATCAGCAAATTGGAACGGTTGCCAAACTCCAGAATGAATCGAAACTGTAAAGAGTCGCCTTAGGAAAAAAATTACTTAAAAATTGCGTATTCTAACTGATAAATTTCAGTAACCTCGCGATCATTTTTTTAATAAATTCCATTTTTCAGGCTGTATCGACATCAGACCAAGATTTTGATTGTTTGGAATTCATTTTCGTTAATTTTTTAATCGTAATTTATGATATTTACACTCATACAAACATCGAGTACTTATGAAGACATTTTTTACCATAAAAGTCAATGTTCAAATAACTGTAACTGAAATCTATTTGCAGAAATATTTTCTTTTGATAAAAAATTGCAGTTTTTAGGATGCAAGCTTTCTTCAGGCAAATTATCATCAATTAAAGCTTGAGGTGTTTTCTTAAATCGGAGAAATTATCACTTTCAAAAAATGAAGAAAACTATCGAATTTCAAACAGGCTTCGAAGACACGAGGTGCAAGGTATATTCGGTAAAATAATTACCTGAATTGCGTGCGTTGTAGCTACTTTCAGCTTATATTTAGGGTATTTTTAGGCTGCTCGATAAGGTTTCCTCGTGACAGGTAAACTTGAAAGGAAGTAGCCCGACGGATCTACACAGCCTTGTATTAAGAGGGTATCGAACCTGATACTGGCACCATTTGTAGCCACTACCAGGTATCATCGGATAGAAAAGTTACGGGATATAAAATATGGATTCCGTTCTCATTGAAAGTTTTGCCATTTTTTCTTGCCTTTTATTGCAGATAAACTTTCAAAGAAATTTACCCCCACGCGTGATATTCATTACGAAACTTCAAAACGATAGATATTAAAACTTGCAAGCTGAAAATGATAAAAAGTGTAACATTTGTACAAGTGTATAAACTGATGATTTAACGATTGGCCTAATGAATGTTCTATCATTTTCTCGAGTATTAGAAGTAGTAGCCAAATACAGAGATTGATTTCGTGATTAGACGTTTACTTCAGTGGTTATAATAGGAGTCTGATTAAAAAATATCGCGTGCCTAATGGCTAAGGTCGTAACCACCAGAAATAAGATTATAGTCGCAAAAGTAGCGTATTGTTTTTTGTTTTTTTTTTTTTCACCATATTCTCTGAAAATGATCCAAACGTATAATTCAATTAAAATCAAGCGCTCGAAAATATAAAGGCAGAAGGCTATATGGTAGGCATGTACAATCTTTTTTCAGCAATAAGTAATAATAAGTATACATAAAAAAAAATCAAAACAGAAGATCGTAACTAATTTTTTTTTCTTTTTTGCAAAGATAAAACCAAAAGGTAGTCATTGCAATTTCTTCATTTTTTTTTGCTTTAAAAACTACCGCAGTGCATAAAAAATGAAGACTAATAAAGTTATATACAGTAAGGATGTCGATTTTCTGAACGTCGGCTATCCAAATCGTCAATTATCGTAGCGATAGGAATACCAATAATAATTTGTGGCGGTTACGCCCTTAATCAATTACCACAGTACATCATTCTTTCAATTTTCATCATGACCAGAAGGTCTTATCTATCAGTAAATATGATGTTTTGCTATTAATTAAACTGTTATTCAATTTTAACGTTTCTGACCATATTTTCATGTTTTAAGCTTAGATACAATCGGAAAACAAAAAATATACGCCCTTTTGCCTTTTTCAACAGCGAAAGGTCGTAAGATGACGCTTACGACCTTGCGCCATTAGACACGCGATATAAGAAATATTTCTAAAGAATGCTTCAAACAGTTTTCCCTGCAAAAATTTGATTTTGGTTACTTTTTATCACCTTTGGTGATATAAGAAGAGTATTGGTTTTGGTAGAAAATGACTTTTTCCAACACTCAACGAATCTTTACGTTTTCAAATCTCTAGAATCCGAAAAACAGGTTTTCAGAGAAATGTCGGTCTTTCGGTATGTCCGGCAAACTCTTGCAATAATGTCGGAAACAACGAGATGAAAAAATTTGAATCTTCCAGGATTTTACGATCAAATGATGGACATAAAAAATTGCCGTATCCCGTTTGATTTTTACATCCGGTTCTATCGAAAATGAATCGATTCTCAATGTTGAACCGATAAATCTGTAATTTTCCTTCTTTATCACTTCTTCTGAATTTCTGTAAATTTTCTTATTTTTTCAGAAACTTATGTTTTTTTGCTCATTTTGCTTTCAAAACTCTTTCATTTGGCTGCCAAGCCCTATCAATTTCAGATTTATCACTCGGCCGTTTTCGACATCATCACGCAAATTTGTGGTACAGATCGCCAGAGTCTTTCCTTATGATGTTGATGAAAAGTATAGCGAAAAAACTATTTTTACGGCTTGTTTTTAATGGTGCATTTCCAGAAGTTTTTAAAAAACAGTCAAATTTCACTTCATGTCAAAAATATGTTTTCCATAGCTTGACTTACTGGAATTACAGCATGATTGATACAAAGAGTTTTGAAAATTGTTGCCTATTGTTAACAGCCAAGAGCTAGCTCTTCAACATTTCCTGCTTTTTTTCAGGAAAAGCGAAAAATAAATAAAGAGATCAACACTTTCCGCACTGTTTACCAACGCCCTGAGGATCGCAGAGACTTCGATCTGTACGATCCCGACATTTTAAAAAAGACAATGCCAGCACGGGTCAGAGACGAAGATCCTCGTCTCGGTCTTGCTTCAGCTCAAAAGTAATAATATTCGTCAATCGTTACCTTCTTGGTTCGTCAAGCCGTCCAAGATTCTCCATAATGTATTTTTCACATTTCAACCGCTTCCTGATTTCCGTTGCCTTCCGAATTCACGCTTTTCCATCCTTCAACAGATTCGAGGGTGAGGATGAGAATGCCCAAGCACGAGCAAGAGTTCTGAAGGAACAGATGCAGTCGTGGCTTGAGCAGCAAACCCAGGAGCGACGCAAGGCGGAAAAGGAGCTGAAAGATGCGGATGAAGCTTATCAAAACGCTGTGGTAGCCAGAGACAAACGCGCTGTTATACTCGAGGGAATGGAGCATGAATGTCGCCGAAAATTGAACGAAACAACAGCAAAATTCAATAAAGCTCTCGTAAGCTGCCGATGAATTCTTTCAATTTCACTATCATGCAACGGAATAACGCGTATAAGAGTAATAACTCAAAAAAGCTGCAAAAGAAAAATTGGGGGCTATCAAAAATCAAGTGTTTGAATTTCTTACAGTTAATTCACCGTCACGTAAATTATTAAAATTAATTCATATGGAATATATTAACTACGACTTAATGCGAGGAACGGGATTTAAAAGAAGCAGAGAAATGACTCAAACAGTGGTATAATACGGAAAGTTCTACGGACAGATTCCGATACCGACAGCTTACCGACATTTTAGCCGCTTCACAGCTCAGACACAAACCCTTTAATCGGATGGGTGTTTATCCGCACTTTGTTTGACTTTATCGATCATCGGGAAGGAATGAAAATGTCAACTCTTCGAAAACAAATGATCTGACGGGAGTTAGGTTGGGATCTATAATTCATGTCCGTTCAGTTACAATTTGAACAATAAATTGTCTTTTAATACATCACAGAAGAAAGAAAGATAAAAAAGACTTTCTGCACGACAAACATAACAGTTTTGCACAAAAGAATCGTATTAAGAGATTAACTTCACCTTCCGCAGTGTGTCAAAAATTTATTTCCTCGTGTCCATATACCATACAATTAATATATCACATTTATTTCCTCGTCATTGACACAGATTTTCCAGGGTTAAATAAAACTTACGGTCCTGCGGTCTACTTTTGCAAAATTTCAATGCCAAACTGCAGTTGAGTAGATCGCTGTAACAGTTCGCTGAATAAATAACTCAATTCAGCCTCTATGCGAGTAAAATGAATGCGCGTAATAACTTAATTGGCTGTAAGAGTGAGAGTAGAAAAAGCGACGTCGCGAAGTTGCGGGATTGATTTAATTGGCTGTCCTGCAGGCGGAGGAGCAGGAGTACCGCAGAAGACGCGCCGCGGTCCAAGATGAGGAAGATAAGATGGCAGAAATCTACAACCATGTAACCGGAGATTTCCTGACCGAGGCACCGGAACAAGCGGCGAGTAACAGAGGGCCGGACAAGCCGCTGGCTAGTCGGTACAAGGGCATGTCAGCTGCTGAACTCAAGGCATTCAGGGACGTTCAAGCAATTCAGATGGAAGAGATTACGGTAAGTGACTTTCGCCATATTTGTACAGCCACAATCGCACTGCGCAATGGTTTATTTCACCTGACGAGCAAGGCTTCCATACGCAGAGTTGACACAAAGTGATGATATTACGTCTTTTGTCACGGCCGTTCCTTGCGGCTCTTGTGTCCTTAGCCCGCGAATACGAGCGGACTTTATACCGTCCATGGTGTGATGTACGATTTTGCCTCGCATTACACCTACGCATGATGGAGAGGAGAACCCGAGCAACTCGCAGAGCCGCTGATGCAGATCTGCGCAGTCGCTCGGGTATCAAACCGGACGAACTTGCATTTTCATGGACAATTATATGCCCGAGTCGTGTTAAACTGACAAGATTTTCAGACTCCAGTATTAGCTGCAACGCGGAAAAGAGACGGCAAAATCTCACCAAAATCTTCCGATTCCACTTTTTCATATGATACCGCAAAATAATTGCTCATTTTTTCAATTATACCCAACATTTTTCAAAATCCATATCGAAATCGAAAAAATATATATATATATATATATACTCGCATTAGTTTCACGGTCTGATTGCAGCTGCATGATATTCAATAACAACAATAATAGAAACGAAAACATTACAACAACGTAATAAACTTTTTCCAAAACAAAACCAGACCAAACGAAATTCTGATGTTGTCTGAAAAGGAGGAGTTTACCATTTCTATATTGAATTGCACTGGATCCAATATTCAAAGATAAACTTTGAAGTGATCATATTTTTTCAAAAAAGTGTACCGAAATTAAATTCGAGATTTGAACATGTCGCAGAAAATGAGACACGCGGAGAAATGCAGGGACCAAGAATGGGACAAACAAATGTCGGGGAATGCTCACGCTGCAGTAGCATTTGAGCGAGAACTGGAACGCAAGAAGAGGTGACGAGCCTTACTCTTATGATATTTATAAATATGTTGTGTAAAGACAACCGAACACCTCTGGTTAATCTCGAATTCGTGTGGTATTTACAATTTCAATAAACAATGGCTTATTCAGTTTATAACTCAATTCTACTATTTTTACATAGCATGAATATATGTTGAAATAAGGCACAATTGTTTATTATATGTGATAATTTGACATAAATTGGTTTTCTATGAATTGAAAAGCTGGGTAAAAACTATTCAGGTGATTTGTAGATAATTCATTTACAAACAAAATAAGGTACGATTGATTGAAATTGTGTATGCTGTACAGTTTTTTCATTGAAAAAGATGGCGTTCGCATTTTTCCTACGATTAAATTGCATTCTGCATTGGCATTTATAGACAAATCAGCAAGCAAGTGGCGGAAGAAAATCTCCAGCTTGCCGAAGCTCAGAAATCCCATCAAGACTACCTGAACCGCGTTGTTTACAAGAACAAACCCACAGCAGCATTTTTTGAACAATTCAACAAAGGAACTCGTTAGATCTTCGATAATGACTGATATATGCAAATTTATAATTTCCTTGCAGGTCGTTGAGACTCAAGTTTTTTACCACTGTATTTTGCTAGTATAATGTTTTTACTACTTATCGTATCCGCAGCTCTGTGTGCCTGTACAATGTCAATGTAGTGAATAAAGAAGCAAATGAAGATGTAATTTTAAAAGATGTGTCAAACACAGAGCGTGTACAATGTGCAAATTAGGTGTAATAAACGAATCGTATCAACTATGCATTCGTGATAGCAAAATTTTCATTTAATTCATTACTGGTGTGATTAAGAAGTACTTGTTCCATGATTTGCGGTTTGACTGAACTTTTGCACATAGAAAAAGTAATTACGATGTGTAAATATTGCCATGGTAATTGGTATAATGTGCGAGATACAATTATTTTTGATTCCTTTCTAACCAGAGAAATCAAACTTTTTGTATCTCTATTTAATCTCAGTAAACAATTATCTGCCAATTGAAAAATAAATAATTCATTCGAATCTAATAAATTCCCATCGATCATACTTGGCGTGTTCTAGAATCAACTAAGCTTTTCTTACGTCGAATAAATGATACTTGATCCAACCAATCCAATTACAAAAGTTTACTTGCGATATCAGATGAGTCATCGTTTGCTCGCATCAAATAAATCTTTTTTAGTGTGTATAAATATCACCGCAGAAATAATATCAGTTCAAGTATTTAAAAAGCAGCGTGTTAGCACCAAGATCAAATTGTATTATATGATCACATTTCAAATTCCAGGATCAATTTCAGCAGGTAGGTTGATGGGAAAGTTCTGACTTACACAAATGACTTGCTGCTTTATTGTGAACGGCGTTGGCCAATTCCAATATGAGGTGTCGTATAATTCGACATGAGACGTATACGACTTGTTCGATCTTTCTCATACACGAAGCATAAATGCAAAGGATGACAAAAAACTTGTGAGAATTGTTATAATCCGTACAATATTTCAACACCCATTCTCTCTTAAGCGATAACACGACTCTAGGATTTTGGTAAATTTGATTTTTTTAAATTTCGTTCAACAATACTTCACGGTCATAAAAACAATATCCAGTTAGTCCGATAGTGAAAAAAAAGTTGCTAAAAGGTTCAATTCTCGATTTTGTCAGAGTGCCTCGAACCGCGCACTGAGTGCTTATAAACTTTAGGGAATAGTCTATAGGTAATAAATTTTTATTTTTTTTTACACCAAGTCTTATACCTTGCGAAAAATCCGTCCTCCCGCGAAGGAGTTCTAAAGAAAAAGGGATTTGAAAGATTGGCTTCGTCGTCGCCATTTTGCATCACAATGATGACCAAAAATTTCTTTTTTTTATACTTCAAAACGTGTTTTCCTTTTTTCCTTTTCCCACACTCCCAAAATAAATCGTCAATGTTAGGCCTTTTTCGTCCGTTAGAGTGGTGTTACCACTTAACGTGAATTCATTTTATTGTTAGTTTGACGGAGTGAAAAAGGCATACAAGGCGAAGAAACGCTCTACGCACAAATGCCTGTTATAACGTCCGAGGGCCCAATTCTTATCCCAATTACTGGCGAACTTATTTATCGAATAATAAAAATAAACGAAGTAACATACGAGAAAACTGACCGGTCCGCGGTCATCCTGCGAATGCGTGATGTTATCGGTTCGACCGTGCCTGAATTGTTTTCGCAAATTATGTTTACCACAGTCGCGTTAGGTATTTCGAGTTTGAGCACGATCTGGCATACTCTGATCGAGTGTTTCTGAGAAGCAGAATGAATATTCATTGAAACGTTTACAGCTCGAACTCGCTTCTGCATCACGAGCCCATCCGAAACCCTTGAAAATTAATCGAGTGTTTTGCTTTCTGATAAAATTTAATATCACGAGTCAAGACCAAACGGTATTTCGGTTGACGCTTATCTTTATTGCTGGTATCCACAACGAGGAAGTTAGGGCGATATTATAACGCGTCATGTAAAAAAAAAAAATGTATATTAGATGCAAGGTATGGTCGATATGGAACATTTCAAAGATGAGAAGCATGTCCAGGGTGTCTAGTTTTTTTCAGGAACAAATGAGGATTTTTCATGACTCTTTTAACGCTGCAGTACTACATTCCAAACTTTAGCATTACGTGCGCGATTAATATAACAGTATGTTGCGTACATGTAAGGAGGAAAAAAAATCACAATCTATACAAGATTCAGATTAACAAAAGAATAAAAAAATGTAAACGAGTATCAAAACTCTGCATATTACTGAAATCTGAGTTACCAATTAACTTAAAAATAAATTTTTCAGGTGCATTAGTAAAATTTCATGACATTTCAAGACATTTTCAGGTTTTTTCAGATCGTCAGGCACCCCGCATGTCCTATTGCGCAAAAAATCGTTGTTGCTAAACAGAATATTCCTCCATAACTAACTTAAAATACCCATTAGGTATTCACATTTGCATTTTTGTCACAAGTCACAAAGCTCACGCTATATGTGGTGGTATCAACGCGAATGACTTATCATTTCCACACTCCGCAAACTGCGTTACAAGTTATGTAAACATGTCTTGACTCTGTCACGCAATGAAACCATCAATATTTACAGGAGTGTAATATAAGCATGCCAAGTTATTCCAAAATATCTACGGAGAAACCATAATTGCTAAACATTTTAATTAACGGCGTAAATAATACGGACGAAACAAGTAGTATTTAATATTTATGCGTGTTGAATTCTTGAAGGTTCGTAAGATTCTCAACTTGAGTAGAATTAAATACGTTACTATTTTACTGGAACAGACTAGTAGTTGTTTATCAATTGATAACAAATCGGGCTGTAATATAATGTTATTGTGAACTAGTTTTCGTTCGTAGATCTTGAATTGTGAGAATTCTTAAAATCGATTTCAAGTGTATGTTCGAAATTTTCAACTACGCATGATTGTTCAAAACTGAGAGAAGTTATATTTCATTGTTAAACTCGATAGCATATAGCATTCGAATCAATGCATCAATATTTTTGTTTTAACTAAAAAGTGGTTCTTCTGAGTGAGAAATTGTTCGAATCAAATAGACTGAAAGTCAAAAAAATTATTTGCTTCATTAGATAACTTTTTTTTTCTCAGTCTGCGCTACTCCTTTTATTGTATACTACGCTTTCCTCTCAACACGAAATATTGCGGTCCAAACTATGCAAAGTCTCAGCGCCAACTGAACGAAATCTTATTACCACCTTGAATATAGTGTCAACTGTTGAAAATAATTAAATTCGTGATAGATAGGTAAAGTGTCGTCGCATTAGCCTGATGCGACGATTTATTGTACAGGGCGTGGCAATTTTCCAAATTTCTTACCAAGTTACTTACATAATACGTCAATAAAAGAGAAATCCATTTGATAAAAAACATGGGATATACTGTAATCAATTCAAAAATATACTTTTTATACACAAGACCGTGACTAAACAAAGGTTGGCAAACTGTCACTAAACATCACTAATCTAAATATGATATTTATGAGCCCGTGTGTTCGGCGAAAAAAAATATTAACACTAAATTTTAACCGCATGTAGCCTGTCAGAAAGAATGTTGAAGAAATCACGTCATTATAATAATTTTTTTTATCAAAAAATTCGTCCAATTCATCCTATTTCGATGAACAACAGCCTATTTTATTCGTCAATCAATTCGCTACAAATCAATTTGGAAAAATTCTTCATCTTGAGCTTGTCGGTTGGTTGAAAACATTCAATATCTTGTACATTGTGATTCGATATAGATAATAAACTTTTGATTTAGTAATAAATAAATCGCAGACTTAATTTTTACCCAAAATTTAATTCCGAAAATTAATGGAGGATTAATTAACAAAAAATAACAAAAAATAAGCAAAAGGCAAAGAGAATCAGTTAAAATTTTGCATTCTTAATTTTTTCCTCGAGTTGCCGGAACTTCTTTTAATAACATGTAACGATATTAGCTTCAGTGATATTTTGTGAATTTATGTTTCATCACGTTTCTATTTCAACGTTTTCTGGACCTAACTTTTTGAATTTGCAGAATGATTTCCGTCGAAAATTCCAAGATTTTAAGCATGTTTTTTTGTGAACAATATAAAAATATTCAATTCAACGCATGAGTAGTTGTAAGAACATATAAAATTAGGAAACCCTGACAAATGTCTCCATGAAAATGGTCAGGAATGAATAAACAAGTTGATTCGATTTTTAGCAGCCGTTTTTTGAATTTGAATAATTCTTTCTCAAACGCAGCGCCACTATGCGCGGCATATAGAAATTAAATATGTAAATAAACACTTAGTGGATTGTTTTGTGTATCGTCAAAATTCATGCCTATGTAATGTTTGTTTGTAAATCGATCCGTCTGTGAATTTCTTTGAAAAACAAATCACATTTAACTGTCCAAAATTCAACGCTATTCAACAGTAACGTATGTCGCGTATACTTAAAGAAAAATGGAATTTGAACAAGGATTACCGTTGGAGAACACGTGAGTTTGAGGTTATGTTCTGTCGTGTCAACTCGTTTCTATTTTATTTCTATCAAATTCATGGTATGATTATTTTTTTGACAGCGAAAAAGAGGGAAGCACGATCATCAAGGAATACGTTATTACGGTAGAAAATTTAAAACAAGAATTGCAGAACTGTAAGGTAAGATGTTTCCCTCTTCGTTGCAGCTATATCGTTGCAAGTTTCGCCAGATTCTAATTCCAATCTTTTTCTTTTCAAGGTTGAGCAGGCCACTCTTCGCTCCCAGCTTGGAAATATTCAAGAAAGTAACAAGGCAACTGCAGCAACTGTTCGAGACACATTTTCAAAAAGTCAAATAAATGACAATGGCGTCGAGTCGCCGAGCACCAAAGAAATGATATCAAATTTACAAAAACGGATTACGATTGTACAGATGGAAAAAGAATCCGTGTTTCAATTGTGGCAAATGGCTTTGAAGGCCATAGATATATTAGAGGAGGAGTTAAGAGGGTTTCATCGGGATGGCAAGGGAACAAAATTTTACGAAGAGCAAATGAATGGCGTAAGGGAGACTTACTCGGATGCGATTAAAGCGCTTGAGGCAAAGCTTGTGCAAGCCAGGGAAAATTTCATCAAACAGCAAACGCTCTGGGAAACTAGTAAAGATAAAATCAATGTACTAACTACAGAGAAAGACGAACTTCTAAGGCAGTTTTTGAATTTGCAAAAAGATTCTCAGGAGAAAGATTTAGCTGCGCAACAGCGTATAGAAACTTTGAAAGCGGAATTGACTTTGTCAAAGTCGGAGGTACGGAGGGTCACCGAATCGCAAATCAAACTGGAGGCAAAGTTGAGAGAAGCACAGCAGTTTATAGCGACTGTTGTTGCCAAGGATAATGAGGCAAAGAGTAAGGTTTCCGAGGCAATAGAATTGGTCGAGTCTGCAGTTAAGGAAAAAGAACTTGCATTGCAAAGAGAAGCACGGGCTGTGGAAGAAAGATTAGCGTTGGAAAATAACGTACCTAAGATTGTTGAAGAGTACAAAACATCGTTGGAAACGGAAACTTCGAAACTGAAAGAAGCCTACGAAAGGAATATTAAAAAGTATGCACTGGATATGAAAGAACTGAAAGTAGAACTTCAGCAAAAGTCAACATTGCTGGACAGAGCACAAAGGGAATCCAGACTGGTAGAAGAAGAATTAAATAAAGTGCGACTCGGTTCCGATGACTTTCTTCACCATTCAAACGCAAAGTTTCTTGCATTGCAACAACAACTACAAGATGCCGAGTTCAAGCTGCAAGTTAACGAAGAGACTTGTAGGAAAAAATACACTCTAAAGATTCAACAACTCGAACAACATGTTACAGAATTGGAGGAAAAGTTGGTTGCCACTGGTGACCAGTTAAAACGCATGCAGAAACAAAGTTGCAGAGAAATGGAGGAACGAGTTCGCGAAGCAGACGAACGGACCAAGGAGGCTGTAGAGAGGTATGCAAATTTAGAGAGGAGGTTGGCACGAACCATTGATGAGAGAGAGAGTGTGACGGTTGAGCTACGCTTGCTGCAAGGGAATTTTGACCGCGATATCAAGCGAAAAGATCAAGAAAGGAGGTTTTTGGAAAATAGAGTCAGAGAGTTGCAGGAGGATGTACGAGCTGCGGCTAGCTCCATGGAGCAAACAGCTGCGCACGGAGACTCGCTTGCTCGTCAGATAAATATTCTGGAATTAGAGCTGAAGAAAAAAGCTGGAATAGAAAAATTGTACGTTTCATTGGGATGCAATTTAAATATGGATTTCGCTAATTCGTTGTTGCGTGTAAAA
Source organism: Neodiprion fabricii (assembly GCF_021155785.1). Taxonomy (NCBI): domain Eukaryota; kingdom Metazoa; phylum Arthropoda; class Insecta; order Hymenoptera; family Diprionidae; genus Neodiprion; species Neodiprion fabricii. Next base: position 11,666,230 of record NC_060239.1, read on the forward strand.
AACCGTTCGTGATTTCTAAGACTAATACGTACTTTGAGAAAAGAACGAGTCAAAAATTGCTTCAATGCACTTTTTGTACAATCTTCAGGATATTCATTTTTACAGGGTCAGTGATACTGAGCATCGTTGCAAAACGGAACTAATAGAGAAGATGAAGATATTGCAAGAAAAATGTGATAGAAGAACCAAAGAATTAACTCAGCATGTAGAGACCCATCAGAAGTTAAGCAATAAGTATGTGAATCAAATATACTGTATAATATAGAAGCATGATTTGGGTACTTGTTACAGATTTTCGTTATACTTCCTTATATTCTCGAGACTAAAAATTAAAAAAAAATAAGATGCAAATTACCAGTGTGTTTTTTCACAAAGATAGACTAACGATGAAATAATTGCATTATTTTAATGAAAATTAAATTTTAGGTGGAAAGAAGAAGCAAAACGACTTACGTCCAGTTTTCGGAAACGACTAAAGGAACTTCGTGCAAAAGTCATTGCCCTTCAGAAGGAGAATGAAGAATTGAACAAGGAACTTCTAGCTTCTCGGTACCAACTTGCAGAATTCAGAGAAAGAATGATTCATAGGTACCAGCATTAATTTTAACCGTCCTTCATGCTTAGGATAAGGAAAGAATTTTCACATTCTTGTACATTGAATTTAAGCTGTTGTATTACTTTTAATTACAGGTATGATCAAGGCGATACACCGAGGTGACGACTTTCAAGTATTTTGGTACTTAACACAATGTGGCCATTAGTAGATGTATATAATTCAATGATACAAAATCTAATTTATTTTCAATACACATTCCAGTACTTTTTCCAAAGCGATACTCATTTTCACCTAGCCTTGACCTCAACATTGTTTACGCGTTTCACGGCGCTTCTCAACTCTCGTAACTGAACGGAGTGTTACATTTCATACGTCAGTTGCAAAGTTCTCTATTTACATTCCACATACAAGTCATCACGAATGACCGTGCGTGTTGATTTACAGTGTGATAAAAACAAGCCCTAAGTTTACGAGAAAATATTGAGAAATCAGAGACTTCGAACTACGTTGAGGATTGAATACAAGCATTAAATAAACTGGGAAACCAGTAAAGAGGCTCAGACGCACCCTGGTGATCAAACCATGCGAGTCCCTCTTTCACCATATGATCTAAAGCCTTCTGTGCCCTCTGTCGTTCCCATCGTAATTCTTTTTCCAATAGCGACCGGGAGACGTGAGCGTTTCCCGATATTGAAGCTTGTTGGAGAACAGCGGTATGATCCATGCTCAGTTCTCCTGGGATTGATTGAACCAAGTATTTTCCTCTGCCAATCGGAACTATCGAAAATCCATTTCCAAATATTCTGAGTTTCTTTGCAGCTGCGAGCAAATCTTCATTAGATATTTCTTGGTGCTCTTTGCGCCTTCCTCTGGCCTGGACCAATCTCTCTCGCAACTCGTCCAGTAAAATCAAACCCCCGTTTTTATAGTTCGTTGCTAGGCATACCTCAACAATTTGCACAGCAATTTCGTAATAAAAGTCGCCAATTCCAAGAACAGACCAAAATCCCTTCCCAGATGCTAAAGGATCAACTCCGATGGAAGCACACATCTCCGTGAACTGACGTCGGAACTGGGGATTCTTTTTTATTTCATTTTTATGCTTTGAAGCAAACTCTTCTAGGTTTACTCTGAAGACTTCCAGCTGCTTAGTCATCTGTTCCAACTGGTTTTCCTGAATTTCCGTCCCCTTATCTTTGTATTTTTCTTGTTCAAGTTTTTGTTTGTGAATCGCACCTACTCCTGCCTTTCGCCGCATATTTTGATCGTTGGAGGATACTAGCCTGAAAATCAATGTCCATTATTCCAGGAATAGCATTTTCTCAACTAACGGTTTACCTATTGCTCCACTTCAAACCTACAAAACGCTGTATAGATGCCAATTTTATTGATATAAGCAAATGACAAATTAGTTCTTGATCGAAGTTTCATGGCATGTTACTTGAATTTGGCACAGTAGAAAGACTGCCAAGATATTTACACACTATTTATGCAAATACATTGAAAGATGAAAATAAATGTAATAAATCGGATAATGAGAGATGTCTAATACATTTTCTTATATTTAACTCTTGGCTCAGGGACAAAACAGAGGCAAGCACAAATATTCCTATGCATAATGTGTGAAGTAAAATAATTCAACAAATTGAACTAAAGATTAGAGACTTGTTGAAGTAAATAATATATCATGCATAACAAGTTATAAAAATAGCAGCGCATAACGATTCAATCGACAAAAGAATATAAAATAATTACGTCCAAGGGCGCTGAATCAATGAAATAAATGATATTCAACATCAATAATACATTGATCGAATTGTAAAAAGTACCTTCAATTATCAAATAATTCCTCTATGTATGATTTCTCCAAAATGTCTGCCTTCGTTTCACTCGATAAATAGAATTACTCTCGTGGTTTCTAAAAACCAACTGGTTGTAAAGGTTATGTATTTCTGTCAGATACGTTGTACGGATATGTTGGTAATCACATTCAGGTTTGAAGCAACGACTACGCAAATCCTGATTTAATATTATATATTATTTTTAGGAAATCGTAGTCACGGGGTTCCATGGTGTAATGGTTAGCACTCTGGACTCTGAATCCAGCGATCCGAGTTCAAATCTCGGTGGGACCTAATATTTTTATTTATTCAAGTCCATGAAGTCATGATGGAAAGTATTTTTACCACTTGTTTCAAATCTATTTTTTAAGTATTACGAGAATTTTTCAACATACTACAGTACGGTTCTCTACTTGCTCTGATAGTATGCAGATATGTCTCCAAAACCTAAAACGTCGACTGAAGAATATACCTTAGACTAATTATTGCGAGATATTGTGTATTATTATTGTTAGAAACTCACTGTGACTCGAAAACTCACTGTGCTCAGATTTTTGTCCAACTTTGATTAATTTTTCACACTTTTATCTTCCATATTGAATCCGCTATCTTGAATTTTCAAATTCTGATTTTAGATTTGTAACTCACTACCCCAGAAATCCTAAAGAATTATATTGTTATAAAAGTTGACTCACAATCAGAGCAATAATGTGTGACTCAAAGGGTTAGGAAAAATCCGTCTGATAGTTAATTAAACAAAACGAAAAATAAATTGGTGTGATACGAAATAGTCGTACATACTACGCACGATCAACACATGTTCTTCGGGAATGCATATAGATCTTCCTCTTGTGTAGATAAAGTCAAATAGAAGAATCTTTTCTAGAGGGCATTGCCACTTTGTACTTGGTATATGCATACGTACCTATGCAGATGACAATATGATAAGTGGCCGCGAGGTACGGTGGAATGATCTATAGAGTAGATTTTTAAATAAAGAAAGATTTGTTGGTAATTACCAAGGCAAAGTGTCATTCAAAATGAAACGTCCACTTGAAGATCAAGACAATGGGTATGAGAAAAACCCTATCGTTTTTCTGGACATCGCCGTCGACGGTGAAAAAGGTGCGTAGATCAGTTCGATATTTTTTAGGTTATATTGCGCCGCCCTTTGAGCAGTTATTATACCCTTTGAGCATTTCGTCAACATCGTCAATTGTTATTTTTCTCGTCGTTAAGATGTAAAAATAACGTTCTTATTATCTTGTGAAAGTGGGACGCGTCGTGCTCGAGTTATTCAAACACTTGGTGCCAAGAACAGCTGAAAATTTCAGAGCGCTTTGCACCGGAGAAAAGGGAATCGGAGTGAATGGAAAACCCCTGCACTACAAAGGCTCCATTTTTCACAAAGGTATGAATTGCATTACATCGATGCCAAAATTCATCGATTCACCAATTTTGAGTTTTCTTTTTCATCAATCTTTCAGTCGTGCCTCAATGCATGATTCAGGGTGGTGACATTATAAACTTCGATGGCTCTGGAGGGGAGAGCATATACGGATCAAACTTTGAGGATGAGAGTTTTGAATACAAAAGTTTAGAACACGGATGTCTTGTGATGGTCAATGAAGGGTCTAAGAATTCGAATAGTTCCCAATTTGTCATCACCACTGTACCTTGCTCTCATTTAGATGAAACAAACGTTGCATTTGGAAAAGTGATCAAAGGGATGGGCGTCGTGTTTGAAGTAAATGAGGTGGAAACAATTAAAGATGTGCCACAAAAGGTAACAATGAGAAAATCATTACGGTACCATGTTTATTGGTCGTGAGTGGTAATCGATCAGAACTGATGTCTCACTTTGTAAATGATACACAGGAAATACGTATAGTGGATTGTGGGGAACTCAAAAGAGGTGAATCATGGGGATTGGAGGAAAGAGATGGTACAGAAGATGTGTTTCCTTCTTGGCCAGAGGATTGGGATTTAGATTTAACTGCTAACAAAATCGATGTAAGATTGAATATAGAACAAATTACCATTGCTTTCCTTGGTGATACTTTGTATAGTCTATTTCAGTAGATGGCATTACTTTGAACTGAATTCACTGGAATTCCGGTCATAATCAGTGAAACTTATATTTTGGTAGCCTCTGTAACGAAGTTGTGGCTGAAATAAATGGTGTATAATTACACAAAACTTATCAACGAGTTATAAGGAAATTCAATGTGAAATGGAGAAAAACGTATAAGCGCGAAATACATAAACGAGCTTTCACTGCAATATTATTGAACCAAGGAAAATTTGAAAACTAACCAAGCATGATCATACGTCATTTATGTTATTATCAACAGATTTCCTGCATTGAAGATGTTGTAAAAAAAATCAAAGACTCTGGCAATCATTATTTTTCAAAAAAAGATTATGCAACAGCGGAGAGGAAGTATACAAAGGCGTTGAGATATATCGAGTGGGGGACGAAATTGAATGACTCGACCGAGAAGTCGAGTGAGATTACAGAGGGAGGAGAACTGAAAGTCGCTATTCTATCAAATCTTGCGGCAGTGAAATTAAAACGAGACCAATATAGGGAAGCCCTGAAAATTTGTAATAAGGTAAAAAAAAAAAAAAACATACCTGACAATACAAATTATATGGATAAATCACACAAGTATCAAGTTGTTTTGTGACTGATGAGATTATCAAGACCGATTTATAATAAATTAATATTTATCCAGATTCTCAACGTTGATAGAAACAATTGCAAAGCAATGTACAGAAGAGGTCTAGCACATATGGGTCTAAACGAATATCAACTTGCTCTGATGGATATGAAACAAGCATTGGAAGAGATGCCCAATAATAGGGAGATCATACAGAAAATGGAAAAAGTGAACAAGATTATACAATCGTACCTGGTTTATGAAAAAGAGATATGCCTGAAAATGTTCAAATGAAATTTATGTACATACCATGTAAATGCACGCACTCGCGGAAACGGAATTTTGTAAACGGTTATATGGAGTCTGTTATCATGAAGGATTAAATTTATCAATATTTGAGTTAAGGCCTATATATTTCTTTGTTAAAGAAGCTGGCTTGGAAATTTTTATGATCATTATTTAAGATTACAAACAAGAACTGATTGATCACGGCTTGGCTATACGCTGCTGATTTCCTAAAAAATGTCAATTCATTAATTCAAACATATAGAACAATCCGAGTACATGGTATTAAGTTTAGTGACTTTGTAATGAATCAAATTTATTGATCTAATTCTCATGTATAGCGGACATTGGAAATCGTGACTCAAGCTCTAGCTTTTTACGTCACTTTATCGGATGATGTTTAAGATTGTTAAAACTGCAGAATTTTGTTAAATCTACTTTCCAGCACTGATAATACGGCAAAATTGTAAATTCATGATTATGGAGCCAGTTACATGCCTGATGTGTTAATAAATGAATAAAGTCAGAAGGAATACATATATTTTTAAAAATTCAATTCTAAATTAAGAGTTTTACCCTGTTTTGTTCGGAATTTCAAAGATCAAAAACATCATTTGTTCATTACATAAAGAAACGATCAGCTAAGAATATTTTGGTTCATGAATTGTTTTCTGAAATGAAATAGTTACTATTGATGATTCAATTTCAGTGTAGCGTTTGAAAAGAAATATTTATAATAGTAACAATACAATTTCTGAGTCGATCAATTTGATTTTTATACTGTGATGGAATTGATGAAAAAAAAAAACTAAACTTAGGCATTCGAAGGAGGTTAAAGGGAATGAAATGACCGAATTTATCTAACTGTGATTTGTTGATAATTTTATCAATATCTTGTATATTTTTTATCTAGTATGAATTGTGGGAGCAGAAAAAAGTTATTGGTAGAAAATTAGAAAGCAATGGATGTGAAAAGTCAGAATATAAAGTGGTTACATTGTGTATTTATTTGCTTGTGAACGTGCAGTTATTTTATGTCTAACCATTTTATGAAAAAGGCCTGTATAAATTAGATTTATATACCTATGTAACATTACATATTCAACTAACTTGTAGTAATTATAAATATTTCATGTAATTGAATTAGCGACAAAAGCATTTTATGAAGCCAATGTCAAGAATGAGGTTCTACGAAAACTGATTTATGGATTATTGATGCCATCTTTCAGTACAACGTTTAATTACAATATTAAGTAATATAGTAAATATACATACTAACAAAATTGAGGTAACATGTAATCTTCTGCTTCATCTAATTCATACAGACTTTTTAATATTGCGAGTAACTCAGATGACTTAATAAAATTCAATGTGTAAATATATATATATATATATATATATATATATATATATATATATATATATGTATATATACATATATCATCAATGCATTTCATATTATTTTGCTACCTATCTTAACTGTCGATCAACAGTTTTAAATTACCAAGTATAGCGTTCATAGCATCATTATTATAAAAAACGTTTGAGTTCTATAACATTTTTACTAATATTTTTTTTGTATGAAATTCATAAGCATTAATTGCGCCGTACAAATTATCGTTAATTTGGGTACACGTCAGCAAATTTTCCAAATCTGTCAAGATTTTGCCACCTTCTCTAAGTATACTTACGTGGGAATCTTATTTTCACGGAAAAAATTGTATATGAGTTTAAATTTATGTTTCATTTTTGTATACTAATATGTATATTTCACATCAGCTCTTAGAATAAAGTAACATTAGAATCTGTGCTCTTTACAATTTGATATTAGTGAAATAAAATTGGATGGAGAATACAGCTGGAATGTGTTATACAATGAATACAAAAGCTTTCGGATATCTCAGATATATAGTCCAATGTTTCAGTCTGTTATTAAGACTCAACAACGAATGTAATTTAAATCTACTTTTTGATAATGACGCATGTATGTTATTCAAGTGTGATGTTATTTCACATGGCAGTCTGCGGTAACTTGCTTATTACAGTTGTGCTTATTTTATTTTCTTGGAATGTAGTATAGTAACTGAAAGTTATTCGGTCTGTTTACTTACATACTTAGGTATATTACAAGATAGATATTCATCAGGGGTGCAAATTTTCATTACATGACTTTAAAAAAGTACTAACTGTTGTTAGTTTATAACTGTGCATCTTTGTATTTTTCATAAAAGTATACACATAGCATGCACGTTTGGTGCACAATGACACTATCGCACAGTATAATCATTCTTTAGAGAAGAATATGATAAATCATAATGTCATAGATTCCCATACCGTCTGGGGTGTAGATAAAAATCTGCAAGGAGTAATCTAAATTTATAAGATAAATTTATCAAGATAAGATTCAACATTTTGGCTACTATTCAGATCAAGCTTCGTTTCGCATCGCATTGTTACACGAATAAATGATTCTGTTCTGACTGAATTACATTTAGGTGTGAAGTAGGAACTAGTAAAGTAGAATGCAATTATGAATACTTTTAATCGATATTCTCACACTAAATTTTAATTCGTAATTATAACAGCATAGGTTAGTACTAAAAATATAAAATAGAGGCATAGCTATGCATAACTAATAAAAATGCACAGCACTACTTGATTCGAATCGCAGCCTTTGTCACAACAAACAGTAGCTACGTAACAAGTCTAATAAGATTACTATTATGTACGTTAAAGCTTGGAGCTAAAATATTGACTAGATCGAAGGATAACTTCGGAATACAATTGATCGCAAGAAGATTTTGCGCAGATCTGAAATTATCAGAATGTTTTGCCTTAAGTTTATAAAGTCACTACCGATCTTGTACGAAGTGTCGGTAGTTTCCTTTAGAACTATCATCTTTACCTTTATATAATTAGGGTTGTTTTTCATCTACTGAAATCTTTTAACTCGATCGACTTATCCCGATTATCTGAAGGTAAAGTTACTGTTAATATTATTCTACACAAAGTAAAAGGATAGATTAAGGAGACGGGGTATTTACCATTTTATTGGCTCTTTCCACTCGATTCTATTTACGATTGGCTGAACATTCTGACTTTAGGTGTGTGCAAAGAACAGTTAATGACGAGGGAACAACTTGCCATGCAGTGCCTTTGCTTTAGCTTTCAACAAGATAATTTGACGTGCTGATGGTACGATTTAGTTTGGCTTGGTCTTGAATCGAGGCTAAAGGATGGATCTACTGCATCTCTGAGATCACGCGATAGCACAGGTACTTGGAATATTTGTCTCTTTGAAAAATCGATTCAAAGATTGCAAATTTCATGACAAATGTGACCCACATACGTCCTTCAACAACAAAATGTAACCCAAGAAATATTACTATTGTTAAAAATAACGATAAGATTGTATACGGTGAGCATCAGGAAAGGCTGCCATTGTGGTGGCTAGACAGCATTCTTTAAATTAAAATAATATTTCATGCACAAATTGATAAATTTTTAAATCTGACGAAAATTTATCTCTTATAGTAATAGACATTTTCATAAAGATCAGACTCCTAACATCCGGAGCAAACCACTCAACATCACCACTTCGAGAAAGTTCCTCTCTCTCATCACAAATCACAATAAAAAATATACATTGTAGAGTTCTCGAGTTTCAAAGTAATCATGTAATGTTGGATTGCTTTTTCAGTTCTTTCTTCTGCTTTACGTATTATATATAAATATTGGATTGCTGTTTCATTTCTTTCTTCTACTTTACGTATTATGTATAAATATTGGATTTTATTTATCGAATCCTGAATCTGACCTTTCTGGTCTGTGGTCTTAGTTACTTTTACATTTACAATATATGTGCTGCAGCATGGATCATATTTCCGCGATTACGGAACTTGCTCATTTTACAAAAGCGATGGGAAGACTAATCAGGAGTTGATCAGACGCAGATGTATTAAAGAAGAGAAAACAGGAAGCAAGAAGAATGGAAAAGCTTTGTGCTCTACGTAATGTTAGAAGAGTAAATTCAATCGGGAAAACGGGTTTTATCGTTCAGCTGGAGAGGAACTTAGTCATGTAAGTGTTGAAAGCGTTGTCGAAGATCTAAGATACATTATACATCTTACAATTAATACAGAAGCATTTCCGATTTATGAGTGACTGAGAATGTACATTTAACAGAGTAAGCTTTTACTACTTATAAACCATATTTTCGCAACTTGGAGAAAAAATGTATTTCATTATGGTTGCAAAATACAGTCTGTCTGAACATACCCAGAAATATTTACAACTTTGGGATAATTAAATTGTACATCCCATTGTTCTAACTACTCATGATTTTCTGTAATCTGAAACGAAATTGGAAACCCATTTACTATGGTGGAGTTATGATATAACAGTCACTATTGTGATACGATAACTGAGTGATACGATAATGTTGAATTATTCTACCAAATGTTTAGGAGGATGATGAAGAATTGATTAAATGTTATGTTCAGTGCATTAACTAAAATTAAAATAACCTATCGTTTTTTAAACAATCGAATGTAGTCCAGACGTTTGGATATGCCAATAAGTGAATGTTTAAAAAATGAATCCACTACCAATTTTCTTAGATTTTAAATCTGGATTAAATTAATAATATCGTTTTCTCTTTGGTAAAGTTACTTTTGGTATGTATAGATATACCTACTTATTATGAACATGTGAGCATTTTTCCGTACGAGCATGAAATATAGGTATTTTTTCCGTTAAAAAATCTGCAAATAGGTAGCTGCCGTTTTTTGCCATTCATCGCATCGATGATTGATGACATGATACTGAAATAGTTTTAATTTACCCTATGAAAAGCAATGTATGTGATTATATTGTAGTACTATTGTGCTCTTTTTCTTTTTTGTATTTGGCACAAATTATCATTAAAATTTGTACCATGTTAAGTTGTCAATAGTTATTTTCGCAAGACTTTCACTTATAGTACCTCCAGGTGGTCAGTTATGAATTATGCTATCGACACATGCATTATAACTTATTCATCATCCTGATTTAAGCTGACATCACGCTCTTTGGAATCTTTTTCCTTTTCACTATCGGCGTCGCTTTCCCTTCTATTTTCCGTTTTAATTAAACTATGTAATTCTTTGCAAAGAGTCTCTTCGCAAACCTCACCATCTATAGCTGCGTCCTCGATGACGTCTTTATATTCGATCTCCACTTCTCCATCTACATCTTTATATTCACCTTCCATAATCTCTTCACAGCTTTTAAACACATCAGGATTTTCATTAGAATTTAGCAATTCCGGATTTTCGTTGGAATTTAAAATGTCTGTGTTTACTTCATCGTCCGTTGTATCTGTCGATTGCGAAACCTTTTTCAAAACACTATCTACTAAATTTGATGCGAAACTTTTATTTTCATTTCCTTCGTGTATAGTCTGATGAATTGACAATGATTGAGGCCTGCTTGCACGTGAATATGGAAACGTATTGGCTTCGCCAGCTGGAGTGTGAACCGCTGATATTTCAGTTTGCGTTGCAACACCGTTGTCCAACGTTGTGGGCTTTGGTTGCATGTTAGACATACAGCGTTTTATTTCTGACATGGAGTCTTGCAATTGTTGTACCTGCAAATATAATAAAATAGCCGTAATCTTTCATCTGATATGCCTATATCTGCATATTTTACTCACTGCAATGCAAATACAATTGCCTACTTGTGAGTGCAGCAAAGTACACGTTTGGGCAAGGTTATTAACCACAACTGAGTTAGCGTGTGACGTTCCTTCAACATCTCCACCAGTGTTCGATCCTGGCTGAAGACTGACTATTTTTTTCCAAAGTGCATTTATAGCTTGCATTTGTAATAATTGCAACTTATGCTCGCTTTCTAAAGCTGTTCTCGTTGCCTCCATGTCGGTCGATAATTTTCTGTTGATAGGTGTTTCAATATATTGAATTGTAAATCGGAAAATGACCCTAACACATGAGTAATCTTCAGTAATTTCATTATCCAAAATTCAACGTTTGAAGTTTTATACTTACTGAATATATTTGTTTGTTCTCATCATTTCAATATTTTTTAATATATTGGTTGCTTTTTTATTCAGATTTCGGGTACGGTACCCTCGCCACAGTCTTTGTATGCAAATAGCTGCTTTCTCTGTTTGATCATCTAAAACAAATTATGTTGGGTAAAGAAGAATAGCCCTATTTAAGGTATATTTAACAAAAAGGTGCTAATGTGATGAATCATTTTTATCTATTCATACCCTTATTGGTGTCCTCTTGACGCCGTTGATTTGCTCTGTGTCGAATTCCATCCAACTTTGCCTGACAGACTTCGCTGTCTTCGTCGCTACTCATCGTTATGTTGTTATCACCGTCACCGTCCTTACTTCGCCTACCTGGAGCAGGTCTCCCCCTTTCCGTAGCGCTTTTTGGCCTATTAATACTTCGGCCTAAGTTTGGTGAGCTTTTATTATTCTTTTTGATCGGTAATGTTTTACTTTGAACGTAATTATTTATTTTAACACTGTGTGGACATTTTCCATTGGTATTAGTAATAACGGGCTTTGAAATGTTAGATTTTCCAATGTTGCAATTTGTTGCAGAGTTACTCTTTATTAAAGCATTGGTTTTAAGGACTCCCACATTTGTTTTGGCCATTGGATTAGGTGTAAAAGCAGTGGATACAGCTTTCCCTGCATTGTCCGGACAGGGTTTCACAGGAATTGTAGTTTGAATTGGGGAATTCAATTTGCTAGGAGGCGTTTTTGGTAAAATTCGTGAAAGACCTGACGGAGGTCTGAAATCTGGACTCATCAGCGATTCTGGTACCGGTAACAATTTTGTTGCTGCTTGCAAAGGACTGGAGGTTTCTGCAACAGTTTCATTAACATCAACACTCTGTTTTATGTTCGCTAAATTTTAATAAGATTATCTAGCAACTGACACGATTATTTTGAATCATGTTAAGTGAAGTTTAATGTATTCACCTTCGACCTGCAGTGAAGATTCGTTGTTATGTGTCATTTTGTGGCTCAGGCTATTGCTAAGCAAACTAGGGTCCAGACTTTGCGTCATCAGTACATCATCTCCTCCAAGAAGCGTGTGACCACTGTTAGATGTAGAATTAGGAGCATGGCAAGACGATACCATAGCATCAGGGTGACAACCAGCTAATATTTGATCTGGCGATCTTATTCTCATAGATTTTCGTGACGAGCCTAACAAAAGGGAATCTGTTTCAACTTTGGAAGATATCAGATTTTGAATACTGTATTAAAGTGCTTGGAAGACTTATGCTAGCTGAGCTAGCCGTTGTGTGCAAATGATAAATGTAATGGTAATCTTCTAGTCTGAACATTAATTTTGTTACCAAGCTTAGCTTTGTAAATTTTACCTAATTTACGTACTGCAGAAACAGTATTCTAGCCTACTATGGCAATAATTGTCTTATATTTTTTAGATATATTTATAGAACTCTCGACACTGAGTTTTGAGTAGCAATAAATGAAAACGCATTAAATGTTATCCAAGCTTTGTGAAGTACAGTCTATACTTCAAATAAATAGAATCAAGAACCACTCAAACGTTGAGTCTGAGATACCTGATCCTGGACATAACACATTGAGAATTATCTGATCAGGCTCGGATTTGCAGATAAATAAGCATTAGAATTTAAAATCTCAATTTGATGGCATAAATTTTGTCTGAATATTTCGCGCTGAATTTATTTCATATTATAGAGTATACACGGCATTTTAAATTAATCAAATAACATGAATAGTGTCTTTTTGTGTGTTCTCACACACTGTTTGTTTGACCAGGATCGAGGGTTTTCTTTGCTAAGTTTAGGGAACTTGACACCTCGTTGGGAAGCTTCTATTAGTACAAATATGTATGCTACGCATATTGTATGTGATATTTATGAAGCGGAATAATCTGATGAATATGGGTAATTTTAAATGCAATGTGACGTTGTGAATGCATTGTTTTCATATTGACAAGCATGATAATACCTCCAGTTCAATAGCAGTTTAGTGATCATTTTAGTTCCTAGTGATTTTGGGAAATCTATTTCTTTGTTATGCCGTAAACTTATGGCCATGCACTTTCGTGCATACAACCAAAACAATACTCCTTGTAAATGGCACAGAATAATATTAATAAGCTAAGTATAAGCAGCTGCTCAATGAAGACGAATACACTACAATATGCGACTTAATAATATTTGGCCAACTTTAATATCTGTGTACCTTTGCAAGGTGAATAGCAGGCACAAAATTTTGCATCGTAATATTTTGGTGATTGTATGTTCTTTTCTTCGTAATAAGACAACATGGGTGCAACTGGAGAAAAAATGTATAATGAGTGTGCATGGCCAGTTGAGATTTTCTAAGAAAATATTATTACCTAATATGGATTGTCCAACACACAACTTCCACTACATCGAACTATCTTATTTGACTTTCAAATAATCATGGTTCAAATATACATATTGACCTGGTAGTGGTCAGGTAGGGTAAGTTTTATACCCCAGCAGCCAGAAATTAAAGCTCATAGTTTAGAAATAGCAATTGCAACCACTTTCATAGCGTTTATTTCTACTTTCTAGAAAATAGAGAGCACGTCATGAATTGCCTGTGATCAGCTGGATCAGAGAATGAGTGCATTTAATCTTACTCGGGTATAATAACACATTACATATGCTACGAAGAAGTGTTTCAATAATGCTAAATTTATTAATATGACCAGAGAATAATTACTGATAAAGAGAAACTACGCTATAGGAGGAACCAATTTAGAAAAATATTTTTTTTATCTACTTTGTGGTGAAAATGGAGAGATCGGGTTTCATTGTAAGTAAATTTGTCGGTGAGGTGAAAATTTTGAATATTTAATTTTCCATGTTTCTGAAAATTATTCTATTGTTCTGAGAATTTACTGAAAACATCCTGGTCTTTTTGTTCAACTCTTTCACATTTTTCACATACCTTAGATCTAATTATCAATATTTTTATTTCGTTAATAAATACTCATCCATTGAAACACAGTTATTTTTATATCTGTCCAATATTAGAGTGTGTCAAAAAACTTAGGTCAAAATTAATCTCCCTTATTGCACGATCTTCCCTTATGAGAATATGTCTCCTGAATTACAATATTTACCAGACCATTTTTGAAATATTTTCAATACTTCGATTGCTCATAATTTTAAAAAGATTAATCTGAGAGAGAAATATACACAAGTTTACAAAGTTTGAAAGAGGTCCTCGAGGACCGAAACGCCAGCATTTGATGTGCTGATACTGCTATGTATGATTTAATTTACGTGGCATTATTGAGCCGTAATTTAGCATACGCTGAAGTGTATAACGATGGAGACATTCAAAAATAATTTGAAACCAGAGTCTATACGTCACTCCACTCCCGGGTTAGATACTAATGTGTGTAGGTGGGTGTGCGTGCACGCGTGTTAAATTTCTTTATGCCAAGAAGTAAAATGAAAATGATGTTAAACCTACCATCGTGTAAAACTCAATCAATAACAATATCTGAATTTCCAAACGATATCCTCCACAGCTTGGAAAGCAATTTCGTGATAACAAGAACAGAACTATGATTGACTTAAGAGTACAAGATGAATGTCGATATCCATGTACGCTACTTTAACAGAGAATCCATGTATGTCGTGATTTTAAAATCAGGCTTACCAGGTCGTCTTGGCGAGCTTGTCCTGTTTGTGTTAAGTCTGCGTCTAGCTGCTGGTGATGGACTCATTCCAACGCTACTCAAACTGTGCACACTACCAGAGTCGCTTTGTTGGTTCAACTGTTGCTGATGATGCTGCGCTTTACTTAGAATCAATCGAAGTTTACGGTCTGCTTCATTTTCAAGGGACTCACCCGACAGAGGACAGACTGAAGCAAGGTAATGTGAGAGTAGTGTATGCTCACCAACCCGAAACTGCCTGCCACGCCCCTGTGAATAAAGCCACTCTGCTTTCAGGCTGAGTGGACAATGATTGTAAAGATATTTGTATCATTGTTCAATTGGTAAACATTGTTTCTGTTTAATGGTGTTGATTATTTGATAATGTCAAGTGCAAGTCCGGCACAAGCCAAATCGTAGTGGTTTTCAAAATAGATCGTTATGGAGATGACAAAAGTCATTACGGATGCTTCCACAAATAGAATAAGATTGTAATAAAGATTTCATGTATGAATGGCTTTTATGTATTCTATTATTGGGAGAATATTCTTGTTAGGTACTTAGGGAATTTGTAATTGATGTAAGCTTGTTTTAAATATACAGTACGTACGGTGAGAAGAAAAGTGTGTATGTGAATAATATTTCAAAACAATACTCACCTCTCAATTGGATCCACAGCATAGCCGTCAATTGATTTCAGACTCATACACCAATTGATAACAAATGGACGATAGTCAAATCCACTATAAACTATTGATTAAAGAATAATAAACTAGTGATAGAATACTAAATGTAATATAAAACCAAGTTTTAATGTTTTAGACAGATTCATCAGTCAGAAATATCCTTCACTAAATGTTTGTTTAGAAAACGATAGCAAAGCGTAGTTTCTAATACTTAAGGTACATTAATCAGACTCCGTACATTACTAGGAAATCGATGTGTGGTTTCTGACAACACACTTACTCCTCTCAAATTGGAAAAGTTGAGTAAAGTTTCGATTGATGTTAATAAAGATACTACAATGTTAATACGAACACTAATAAGTTCGTACAAAAATGATCCTATGATTTTTGTGCAAGATTATCAACTATTGAAAGAACAGGCATGATCACGTTTTTGAATATTGATTTAACTGTATACATAATTAATAGATGGTTTTTTAGAGTCTCAACGTCCGGAGTGATAATATTTCTATACGATTCAAATTGATTTTCAATAACTACTGAAAGAGTAACTTAGAGTAGTAAGTTTGATACAAAATTTAAAAATTGGCAAAGGATGACGTAGCTGAATATAGACACATTTTTATTTTTGGCTGTAAAATTATTACTTGTTAAAAAGGATACATACTGTTACCTGTCATACTGACACAAGGGTTGTTAGCAATTGAAAAATTGACTAAATTTGTTAAATTAGCCAAGTGCGACATCTCATTCAAATCCGTTATATTATTGTTAGCCAATGTCAAAGTTTCTAAACATCCAGGTAAATAACGTTCGCACTGTCGCAACGTTACTATACGATTATTGTGCAAAAATAATTCCTAAAAATCATTTCATCCATTTATTTACGATTATCTTGAAGATGAAAATAATTGTTGAGTCACGTGTGTTAGAAATAGGAAATATGAATTTTGGTCTGTAATTTTTCTAATAATAGCATCAAATTTCTCATAAAACGACTTTCCTTGGAAGTGAGTTTCAGAGGGCAAGTTTTTAGAATTTCATACAGAAAAACACTAGGTTTAAATTGCACATGACAC
This sequence comes from Neodiprion fabricii, assembly GCF_021155785.1. Lineage (NCBI taxonomy): Eukaryota > Metazoa > Arthropoda > Insecta > Hymenoptera > Diprionidae > Neodiprion > Neodiprion fabricii. Next base: position 11,683,059 of record NC_060239.1, read on the forward strand.
TACATAGTGTTGATAGCAGACAACTACATGCAATTACTAATGGCTTACTTTGTGATATGGATCTAGCTGTGTTTCTTTAACATAGTGTGCATAAGCGAGCAACGTTTTTCACGATTCGTTACGCTTGCCAGGTTGAATTTTTGTAATATTTAATATTGCTCGGTGATTTTCATTGATGTTGTAAACTACATTTTGATGAAATATCAATAGTAACTAAAGTAGCTAACTTTCATATTTTGAACAATAATTGTAAGATATCTTTTTACACTTCACACAACACCAAATGAATGTATTGTATACTTCATATTGATTGGAAATGAAAGTGGAGATATAGCCAAGCAATATGGCACAAAGAGGTGAAGGGCGATTATCAGATGGTTTTAGGTAAATTACACGAACCTAAAGGTGGAGAGAGCTTTGTGCAACCCGAGTGGCTCTCATTTTTTACAATGGGGTAATACATAGTACAAAAAATACAATACTTGACATATTTCAAAATAATTTACACATCCAGAAAAGCAGTAAATTTCCCACTACCAGATGTCAGAATAGGTATCACATTTTCGTTACCAATTAAATATGTCTAGTAGTAATATTCAAGTTCATTAAAATTGGTTAAAAATGATACGGGTGTGCAAGAAAAAACATTACAAAATAAACAAGGGCTAGGATCCAAAAAAAATTACCTTTAAACATCGTAGGTACGAGATGTCTGATAGATGACTAATACTGTTCTCTGACAAATCCAGATGCTCCAATTTTGTGTTCGTATGTAAATGTTCGATGGACTGCAAAATAAAAAAAAAAAAATGAAATATACATGAATTAATCTGTGGTACCGCCTCTATTATTGAAAATTGGTGTCGAACCTGCAAACTATTTACTAAAAAATAATAAAATTATATTTCTAACGTGAAACTCCTGCTAAATATAGTGTTAATCATCAGTTAATCCAATTTTACCTTTATATTATTACCAGCGAGGCAGAGAGTTTGTAAATTGCTCATGTCCTTAATGCCCTCTATAGTGAGAATGCCATTATTTGCCAGATTCAGTGTTACAAGATTGTGTAGCTTGGAAACTCCATACATTCGTAATAACTGGTTTCTTACGATCGATAGCTGAAAGTTTCGAATTGTGTTAATGTTCTTTGAAATTATATCTCTGATATTAATTACATGATAGAGAAACAGGAATCAAATTAATATTTATAAAAAAGAAAGTAAAAAAATGAATTAAATATGTGCGAATAATGTAAGTACTTTTTGAAACTTTTGAAGTCACTAATATTCTAAATATAAACAAATCTGCATAGGTATTGTTCGTAAAGTCTATTCCAATGTTTCGAATTCTTCAACTGTCCGGACTTTGTAATACAAATAAATTTAGTGACACAGAGTTGCTCCAATGTTTCATTTTCGATACTTTGTTATTCCTGCACATTTAAACAAATATTATGGTTTACAATTTTCAATCTTAGTTTCCAAGCTTATAACAAAACATATCTCAGATGCCAAGGAAATAAGATCTTAAACCCAGCTTTGTTTTCACAGAATAAAAATAAATAGGAATCAATTTAAATTTAAACATCATAAAGCGAAACTTTCAATTGTTGAGCTTCTTTGTACTTTTTCAACCAATTTCAGCGTGTGTGGCCACTATTTTCGGCTGTAGCTTCAACGGGATTTGAACATTGAAAATATTAAGGTGTCTTCAAGGAACTGCCAAAAATTTTTCTATAGATAGATAGAAATCTCTGAGCTTTCCAGGTTGTTCAGGTTTTCTATCTTATATTCGAAGTATGAAACTGGCAAGAAGTGACAGCTTCAATTACCTTGGTAATTTTGTTGTATGAGTCAAGATTATCCAAACGCTGTATTTCATTATCGTCAACAATTAGGGTATTGATGTCTGCATCCGATGGACATCTGCTCAATTTCTTTAGTCCCTGTCCACTCAGATCCAAGGTATCGCAGACAAGAGATTCTGTAAAATATTTCTGTACATTAATCATTTGTTCACTGAATGTTGTACTATTTAAAGTTTTCAAACAGAATCAGGCTGGTGTGCAGAATAGAAAATAGCAATACGTCAAAAGTGACAGCGCGAAAATATCATGAATTACTGTCAGTTTGAGAATTAGCACGCGGCAACATTGCACTTCGAAATTGATAAGCTTAAGTTTTCTCAGAATTCGCAATGTCGTATTCGCAATTTCTAAATTAACACGTTAAACCTTGATTACGGTAAACGAAAATACATTAACTAACCCGTGGACGCCATGATGAACACAATAAATTGGCACGAAATCTATAAACGCTGTAAACTGGCAGACGCCGCAAATATGGCGTCTGCTCCGTAATACCACTGCATTCTGGGAAACTGCTTTCGTGTATTCCGAAATATACTTCCAGTAAGACTTTCTGTATAAAGTTTCACCAATGCTACTTCTTTCCCTTGTTCGTGCGCTGTGAGGCGGACTCGTTTGAATATTTTCCAGTCAACGTTTAAAGGCTCGAAAGAGGTTGCAAACTGCCGTAGTCGACGTTTTATTCTTCAATTCAATATCTTTAGGAAAATCCTTGATAGAGTCGTAAGCAAAGTAGTAAAGTTTATCAGAAGAAATATCCTTTCGAGAAAAGTTGTAGAAAGTCTACGGTATTTTTTTTTTTGTAATCGAATCATTTCTTTATTTTAGGAGTTTTTTAGGCGTAGCCAACTGAAGTCTTTGCAAATTTGATTCTTATGTTTCGTTTTATCTGATGATGAAAAATTGAAACCTATTTTACACGCCAAGTGAAGAAAGCGTTGATGGAAAGTATATGATGGAATGAATTGAAATAAAATATGTGATACTTTGAGTAAACTAAAATATATTTGTTCAGATATCATGTATTAATTCTTTTCTGAGACTCTTGGGATTTTTGAAGTTGACGTTTTGACGAGGCGCATGCGTCACGAATATAAACTTATAAATAATCGACTATGGTCAAATCATGGTTAGCAGTAGAATTTTAAATTTCCCGTAAACTATAAATGTTGAATATCCCCGTGCTCGGAGGCGTTGTCGGGGGTAAAACGCTCATTTGTCACGTACATTTAAAATCCAATACATTGTATACGGCGATTGCGCACAAAAATTTACATCGAATCACGACAATATTCGCATTAAATTTAAGCGGGCTAGAAGTGAGATTTAAGACGTGACATTTGCGCTGAATGTATCTGTAGAGTAGATCGACTTCAAAATCAGACACAGATGTAACGGCAACGATGCAACAGCTAGTTGTGACGTTTTATGAACCAGAAAATTAGCGCTGATAAGTGAAAGTTGGGAAAAAAAATGCAGACAGCATTTGACAGCGCACCGGCGAGCGGGTCATTTGTATGCTACTCTGGCTAGTTTGCAGACTCACACAGCTGGCACGAGCCGTTTTCGTAACGTATTATTAAATTTGTCGAACTTTTTGGGCTTCTTAGAATCCTATAAAACAGTGTAATTCGGCATCAGCATTGAACGGGTACAGGTAAGGGAAAATTATTTTTGGTTACATTTTTAGCACATTTTCATGTTCGAATGTGTACATCGGTTGCAGAATACTCGTCACGTGCCTATGTTTTGAAAAGTAGAAAACTTCTGCGAAATGAAGGGAAAAATTCAGTTGCTCAACAGTTGTATAACGCGTAGTTACGCTCAAAGTAATTCTACTGCCGGTCCTAAGCGGGCAAGTAAACAATTTTCCAAAAAGTTGATCAAGCTGAAAAAATCAAAGGATTTGAAACCTAACCAAACATCTTTAACCTCAAACTACGAAACTCGCGAGGCCCAGAATGTCTCCGTTGAATCTCGAATTGAAAAACCATCCTTAACACGTGTTAACGAACTCAATATGCAAATGCTATCCAAAGGTCTGTATGAACAATTGTTTAAAAATGATTCGATCCATCGCCCGTCCGAGCAGGAGCTTGCAACTCTGAACAAGGATTTAAACAAATTTGGAATAAACGTTGAGGACTCGACACGTCTAGAAGACGTTTTAATGAAGCTGCCAACTTTGGAAGGTAAGAATTTAGAAGAGCATTTTTACAATATTGGAAAAGCACAGGTCGAACCCTATCTGAAGATAATAAATAACATCGTGAAAGAGATTCCGGAGATGCCGAAAGAGTGGATTTTCCAAGATGGTTGGACCAGATATACGGACACAGGCGCGGATAGGGTTGATTATCCTTTGGAAACGGGCCTCGTATTTGACGTAGAAGTTTGCATGAATGCCGGACCTCTTCCTACACTGGCCACAGCTGTCAGCCAGAAAGCCTGGTACAGTTGGGTATCCAAGTCGTTGGTAGACGGAAGTAACATGCCAGCCGGGAGTCGAAAGTTTACTACAGATATGCTGATACCGTTGGAGAGTAGTCGCACGCAATATGGTGGAAAATTGAACGATCTACAAAATATGCCAAAGATTGTAGTCGGACACAATGTTTCATACGACAGGGCAAGAATCAAAGAGCAGTATTGGCTCAATTGTACTGGTACGAGGTTCGTTGATACAATGTCTATGCACGCTTGTGTCAGCGGTGTGACCAGCTATCAAAGAGCTGTATTGAAAGCCAACAAACCAAATTTGAACGATGAAGAATGGAGGCGTTGCAGCTCGATGAATGGCTTGGCTGACGTACATGAATTGTACTGTGGTGAGAAATTGAGCAAGAAGATGAGGGATGTTTTTGTCGAAGGAACGTTGTCTGAAATCCGAGATAAATTCCAAGAGTTAACTACGTATTGTGCTTTGGACGTTGAAGCGACACACAGAGTTCTACAAAAGTTGTTTCCAATGTTTGAAGAAAGATTTCCTCACCCAGTTACACTTGCTGGTATGTTGGAACTGGGCACCGCATATCTACCTGTAAACTCAAACTGGGAGCGATATTTAGAAGAATCTGAGCTGACGTATGAAGATTTGAATAATGAGACCAAGCATATATTAGCAAAAAAAGCTGATGAGACATGTAAGCTTTTGCATAACGAAGATTATAAAAGGGACCTTTGGATGTGGGACGAAGACTGGAGTACACAGTCGATAAAATTGAAGTCTTCGCTGTCTAAGGCCAAATTGAGAGAAATCGAAGAGATAAAATCTAAGGAAACGAAGGAATTGTCGGATATAGAAAAATACCTCACTGATGGTGAAGATGAAGTCGATTCTCTAGAAGAGAAATTTGCATATCTTAAAGATACTAAATATCTCTTACCTGCTCGGATGCCTCATAAACCAGGTTATCCAGCCTGGTACAGGAAATTGTGCCCTAAGAGAGGTGACGCAGATTGGGCTCCGCATCCACAGAATATAAGCACAACCATGCAAATAACTCCAAAGCTGTTGAGATTGTCTTGGGAAAATTATCCTTTACATTACATCAAAGAACATGGATGGGGCTTTTTAGTACCTTATAATAATGAGCCGGATGTTGAAACAAAATTACCATTGAAAGAATTATTTGAACAATGCCCGTTGTTGAACAGCGGTGATAGGGACAGTGATACAGATTATTTGATGCAAAATCTTAGAGCTGAAGTACAGGATGATTTGGGTAAAACTGAATTTTGGAGACATAAAAAAGTCACACATCCAGCCGAGCACGTCTACAAAGGCACTGGAGTTTGGTGCAACATCGACATAGATGGCTGCTGTTGGTTCTTCAAGCTGCCGCACAAAGATGGAAAGTCGCACAATGTTGGAAATCCACTAGCAAAAGATTTTCTGAATAAATTTTCAGAGAATATTTTGACCGGTCCTGATTCGAGTGCACAAAAAGTTTTGAAAATAGCTAGGATGCTCTCGTATTGGCGGAACAATAGAGCAAGAATATTTTCGCAGACAGTTATATGGCTCAATAAACGAGACATGCCACCTGAATCGAGGAACCTACCGCAAGACGATTTGTTTATCAATCACGATTCGACCTACATGCAGTACGGAGCAATTGTACCGCAAGTTGTCGTTTCTGGTACCTTGACTCGTAGAGCTATCGAATCAACTTGGATGACTGCGTCGAATGCTCACATAGAACGTGTTGGCTCCGAGTTACGTGCAATGATACAAGCACCACCTGGATACAACATTGTCGGTGCTGACGTAGACTCACAGGAACTTTGGATAGCTTCTGTTCTTGGAGATGCATACCGTGCTCAGATTCATGGTGCTACACCTTTTGGTCGGATGACATTGATTGGTAGTAAAACAAACGGGACGGACATGCACAGCGTAACGGCAAAGGCTGTTGGAATATCGAGAGATCATGCAAAAGTAATAAATTATGCGAGGATATATGGCGCTGGTCAAAAATTTGCCACTGGATTGTTGAAGCAGTTTAATCCTTCGATGCCAGAAACAGAAGCTATTTCAAAAGCTCAGAAAATGTTCACCATGACAAAAGGAAAGCGTGTTTTTCGATTGAAACCAGAATACATCGGCAAAGATATCGAAGACGTACCTTTCTCCAGCTATAATGCCTTCAGGATAGCACAACTTCATGGGAAAACCATTCATGAAATGTTTGGAAATAGTAAATGGGTCGGTGGCACGGAGTCAGCCATGTTCAATCGGCTTGAAGAAATTGCCGGGAGCTCGAAGCCTGTAACACCATTTCTAAACTGTCGACTAAGTCGTGCTTTAGAACCCGAAAGCGGCGTCGATGATAAGTATTTGCCAACCAGAGTGAATTGGGTAGTTCAAAGCGGAGCTGTTGATTTTCTGCATTTGATGCTAGTGTGCATGAGGTGGTTGATGAAGGATAAAACTCGTTTTTGTCTCTCGTTTCATGATGAAATTAGGTATCTGGTTCCTTCCAAGTACAAGTATAATGCTGCCTTAGCAATGCACATGACAAACCTGTTTACCAGATCATTCTGTGCTCATAGATTAGGATTGAACGACTTACCTATGTCAGTAGCCTTCTTCACCTCTGTCGAAGTAGATACTGTTTTGCGAAAAGAATCAAGTCACGATTGTCAGACACCGTCCAATCCTCATGGCTTGAAAAATCGTTACGGTGTACCTATCGGAGAGAGTTTAAACGTACAGCAAGCGTTAGTTAAATCTGGAGGATCTGTTGCTCTCGAGCATGAATCGCGTAGTACAACGACTAAATTGCAAACATGAATGAAAATCATTGTATAAAATATTAGCGTTTTTCCATTATATACGGCCAGCCGCTAAATTATTTTAAGACATTTCATGATACAAATACTTTGTAGTATGTAGTATCTAATATTAATTATTAGTTTATTTTAAATACTTATGTACACACATATTAATTAAGAATAAAAACTCAACAAGGTTTATTATTTTTTCTCATTGAACTTGATCTCTATCGGTGAAATAACTAGCCTTCGCTCGATAATCGTCCTGAGCCCGCATTTAATTGAAATAATCACATACGGTTACGTTTCAGGTCTAAGTTGTGTAAGTATAAGTGTATTATTATCATGTGGAAATTCTTGTGTTCAGCCTTGAAGATGTCTAAAGCAACAAAACGAAAACACGTTGTGAAAGAAATCAGGGAGGACTTGAATATTCCCACGGAATCGCAGTCTATAGTAAGAATCGTTGCATCAAAAGGTAATAATCTTCACGAAGCGAGCAGTCCAGGAGGCGGGAACTACTTGGTTTCAATGCCTACCAAGTACCGGAAAAACATATGGATCAAGAGAGGAGACTATGTTTTAGTGGAGCCAATTCCCGAAGGGGACAAAGTCAAGGCTGAGATAGTGAAAATACTGACAAAGGTAAGACGTAGGTTCAAACACAATAATGAGGAGAGAATGAAAAAAGATAACTAGCACTACCATAGTTCAATTTCTGATGATATTTCGGTTATTAATAATAACGATATAACTGCTAATTTCAGGAGCATATCAAATTTTATCGCTTGAGAAACTGTTGGCCACAGGAGTTTGAGAAAGGTTCAAAACGTGTGGAACGCGACGAAGATGAAGATCTGTTCATAAATACGAACAGACGGCCAGAAAATCATGACACCACGGAAACTGAAAGCGATACAAGTTCAGAAGCTTCAGATTCAGATTGATGACAAAACTCTTAGGGCTACCGTCATGCTCAATGATGAATTGGCGATAAGGAATTTTTTATTATTTGTACAAACTGGTGTTTAAGTGTATCAGCACTGTGCAGTAATTATTTTATTTCGTGGATACAGATTTAATTTAAACGTATTTTATGATGGTTTGTATCGTCGTGTCAAGAATGAGGTTTCTGAAATCAGGTTTAAATTTATTGCGAAGTTTATCCAAAATCAATATCGTACAGCTTAATCCGTTATCGGAGATTATACACGTTTAAATATCTATTTGTCGAAGACTATATATTTAACACGAAAGGCCAAAAATGATCTCTGTATTGTAAAAAATACAAATAAAAACAAGATTCCTCCATTCGCATATTTGGAACTTTCTGAAGCTGATTGTCACTAAAATAATTAATGCAGTTCATTGTAAATTACTGAATTTCAACACAACAGTTTTATATAAAATACATAAATTTGAGTTCAATAAGATTAGTTTTGATAATCCAATCAGCGTATACTTTTCTCGTGATTAGTAAAACATCTCGTTTTCTAAAACGTTATAAAAGCATTTGAAAAATTCAGAGCTTTTCCCAATTATCCGGGCTTACAGAGCTCGACGGTTGCAGCTTTACAGTATCCACAGGTAGTCACGTGTGATACGTATTTTATGAAAAAAATTCAGAGCTTTTTCCAATTATCCGGGTTTACAAAGCTCGGCGGCAGTATCCACAGGTGGTCACGTACATTCCGACAATACTCGCCTGGCTTTGCAAATCAATAACATGTTCAATGTTTAGATGTGAACTTTTACATTTTATAGATTCTGAAAACTTTTTTTTTTTTTTTTAAACAGATTTCTCAAGTCGTGTAATAAAATTTTTCGTAGAAAAGTTTAACATCTATTGTTGATAGTTGATCAGTGCAAAAGTTAATGTCATTTTTTTTTTTTTTAAAGCAACGCTGATTTAACTTCACCAATCCGATGGTCCCCGAATACTGATACATCCTGTATGCATGACACGATGCTTAGGAAAAATATAACGGATGACTATGATATAGTTATCGAAAATTAACCAAGGTATTGTTGACTTGCAAGAAATATGAGAACGGTTATAAACCATAGATTCAACTGGTTATCTTCGCGAAAAATATTCGTCATACCTATAAGTTGGCTATGAATAAGTCGTATTGCATCTGAACAAATTAGTTTAATATTTTTGGAGCCATCAAGTATCGGTATTATTCAGCGGTGTACTTCTCAATCAAAATATATTAATTGCGGATGAAGGATAGTGTAACTAGGAGAAAAAGAGACAATGACTCATTGAACCATCGAGACATAAAATTCCAGTTACGTGTGCAAAGTATAGTCGCTCACTGTCAATTGGCTCGAATTAAAGAATCAGGCGGCGGTTTAACATTTGGATTTGAACGAGAACCAATTGTTTTTATTCCTATCGAAAAACTTGCGTAATAATTACAGCGAGTAACCTTTTTCTCGGATGAATATAAAAAAAATAAAATAAAAAATACCTGCATTTGGGGTAGTCCAAATGAACGTGAACAAGATTTCCCCCACCCCCACTACATTAGACGCTGGTTTATTTCCTACGACTTCTACTCCATAAAATGGCGTATTTTCTGAAGGCGAAACAATATCGATTATTTTCGTTTCTGCTGGTTTTTATGATATCGCATATTTTTTCCTCGAAACTACGTTCGAACACGATACCTTTTTGTTCTTGATGTTTTTTTGAAATATCCATTTTTTTGTATTAGAAACTTGGCCTTGAATATGACATTTTTCAAACTCACCGAGAGTGATTCTGTCCAAACGAAGGCGGCAATTAAAAAATCTCTTAAGGAGTATATTTCCAAACTCAAAACCTTTTAGAAAAAAGTATATATGGCTCAAATTCGAGACCCCATCGGTTTAGCTTGGTCGTATCTTTGTGAAATCCCCCGTATACAGGGAGCTATGGAGCGCGAACTACTTACAAGCACGAAGTAGACCAAATACGTAGTGATTTGATGGGCCTTTTGTCATTTTCACGTTGCTTTACTTGCTCATAAATCATTTGCTGTCTGCTTTTACCCGGATCGCTCTCTATATTACCTCTGTGGCAATGCTCCGTAGCAACCCTTCGAGCAACCGAGTTTCTTGGGTTTCCATATATATTATTCACATTACTATCGTGCTATTTCCCAGCTTTTTTGTGGCGGTGATGAAGGTGCGATGAGAAGTTTAGCAATGTAACGATTGGGTGAAAAAAGCTGCAGGTCATCGGCAGATGTTCTAGGATAATACTTAAATTTAGTTATTTACCAGAACAGATTAACAGCACTGCAGTTCAAACATACAATCACACAAAGAGAAAAATTTCTACCTATGATTATTATACAGTCCTTAACAGTTTTCATTTTTACCATAACTGAACGTTTTACCATTAGAAAACCATGAGAAGTACGTGGATTTCATCAGTTGAGCTTATTGTTAGTAGCTGGAACCACGAAATCTAGTGTGTTACTATTCTTTCTCATTTGAGTCAATCATGTTATATTTTCTAATAAAAAATTGTGGTAATTTATGAGGTCTTATTGAACTAAAGAAAAAAAATGTAGGTACTTCAACAAATAGATTTACCTTTGCAACAAATGGAAAATTGTCACATTGGCTACTATATTTACACTAAATAGTTACTTGTGCCGTATTTTACTAGAATTCTTTTAATAACTGTTAGTAGCAATTTTTCCGAGTGTGCAGAAAATATTTCTCACGTAAGTCAGTTAAAAGACTGCCACGCATATTGAAAAAATAAAAATCGTTTCTTTCTTAAAGTTTAATCAAAAGTTTTGGATCAAATTGAATGAAACTATTGCCATTTTAAGGGGTAAAAAAGACATGAAAAATTAAATAAAATGAAACTTGACGTGTTTTTGCATTTTTGCAAAAACGCAAACTCAAGGGCGTAAGCTACCCCTTACATGAAATTCCGTGTCGTAGCTGTCTCCCATTCGTTTAAAATGTGTCCGCTGATTCAAAATATATCTTTAAGCTCGTAGTTGACGTTTCAAGACGTTACAAAATTATCAGGCGTGTCTGAGAGGGTGAACCACCCTCTCTATTTTGCTTTTCACTCACGGCATCAAACATTTGACAATCCATTCTGGTACGACTGTTGCCGTTATATTGAAAACAGAAATGTTGCGTGTGTGTGTGTGTACTCTTGCATATTTGAAAAACCCTCCATAAAGGGGGTAAACTATTCGTCCATTAAGGGCTAGTACCAATACTAATATTTGTATATAGGAAAAATTGTTCTATTTGATGTGCCTGAGTAAAAGCATACGGGGCATTCCATGTCAACTCGACCAGTGATTTTCCCTAATAATTTTGGATTTGCTTTAGAATTTTTCATACGGTTCTTCAGTCACAAGAAAGCACTCCTTAATTTTTTCAGATTTTTTTCTACAACCGTTAATTTTATATGATTATCAAACCTGTATAAAAATTTTTTCTCAAATCTCAATAAGTTCTCTAAAATCTTATTTCTCATCCGGATCATTACGAGGTCACGGGCTAGAGGCGGCTTGATTCGACGGGCGGTTATCGAACCACTTCTATACTCATCTTAGATGTCCTCGATCCTGGGAGATGGAAGCAGTGATAATGAGATGGAAAAGGTATACCTTTGGTTGTTATAAAGGTTTTGTTAGAACTGAGAAACGTGTAATTGCATAACTAGGCAAAGTGGATTAGGAATAGATTTAATGATTATTTAGACTGGAACTAAGTGTAAGGTTGAACTTGGAAGTTGGTGTTGAAATCGATTGTACGAACGTTGGATTAGAAGTATACTTGATGAAGGATGGAATAGAAGTGCCTTGGGGCAAAGAGTACGAGTGTACGAAAGGTGCGAGAATTTAAAATAGCGGGGAATAGAATTTTTGAAACGTTAAAACATGTTGTTTTGTTTGTTCAAAATGTTTGGAATACTAAAAGAAAATGGAAAAAAAAATCGCCCCGTCGTGGAACGAGTGACAGAATGATCGGGATAAAGAATAAGATTTTTGAGAATTTTTTCAGATTTAAAAAAATGCCAATTTTTAGATAGATTTGAATAATCATAAAAAATGAACGGTTGTAGGAAAAAATCTACAAAACATAACAAGTCCCTTTTTCTGACCAGAGAACCGTATGAAAAATCCTAAAGCAAATCAAAAATGGTGAGGGAAAATCATGGGTCGAGTTGACATGGAATGCCCCATACCTATTTTCACTGTAGCCTGATCGTCGAATCCGTTTGTTATGAATCCGTAATACGTATTGACCACTCAACGATTTTACTAGTTCTATCCTGAAAAGATTGATTCTTTGTACCAATTTGTTGCTTTTACGAGTTGAAAATTTTTAATCACGTAATATGTATCATTTCTTAACTGGTCCATAAATTTAAATCACACGTTTTAATAAAACTAGTAGCCTGTTCAAATGGTGAATCTAGATAAAAATGTTAAAAAAAGGGCGTTCAACATTTTACTGAAAAATCAATTTGATTGCCTAAACCACTTTTGCTTTATCACTATTATAAAATATCTCATTTATATTATATCATATCTTTATGTTGTATCCTATTGATTGATACTACAGTTACGAACAATAATGGATCGAACGTGGTGAAAAAATGGTAGTTATCAAAAAAGTGTTCTAAGCACAAAGATTTTTCACACCATGCTTGTCTTAGAACAGCTGTATGATACAACGAGGTTTTGAGAACGTGTTTTTGATCGGCGGAAACCAAATTATCAGTGTTTTTAAAATATTTTTACTTTTGACTTGATATAATTACTTTTCAATCATGAATATTTAAAAATATTTACGTACCGTGGCAATGGCAGTTAATCACGTGTAAGAGATTGCAGTTTGATAATATTATTCCTTAAATGTAAATTTTATTTAAGTTTTATTCGGGTGTTCAATCGAATTGTACCAGAAGAGGTAGAATTCGAGAAGGATTTAATAATCGGGGTTTTAATAAGAATACAGTCATTCCGCGGCTAATTTAGTGAATTATAACTTAATTACTCGGGCGTAAAAACTCTCACGGAGCAGAGAGAAGACTCCGAGCAAGTTAGATAGTGATAGCAAGTTTATTAGACAGAAGTAACATGAGACCTGATTACATAAAAGTTAGGGCCTCATCACCTTAATTTCTGAATTAAGCCTAAGAGAGCTCTTTTATTTTAGTCTAATGATCGTATGAGGGACGGTCTTAATAGCACTTGTTAGATCAATTTGTATAGTATTTTGGAAGGTACACCTAAAACCTGCAACGCGGCCCCGACGTCTCGTCTTCAGATAATTCAAAAATAAATTTATAATTTATAAAAAATTTTATCTCAACTCTAACTTGTGCCCCAAACACAGTGGATTTCACTGAACCCTTTCCGGGGCACGTCAAATCTACCGAACGGATTTAGATGAAATTTGCTGTAGAGGGGTTTGTTGGATCGATGATTATAAATCTGAACTCAAAATTTGAAAACTCAAAATTGCGGATCTAACATGGTGGAGCAAAATCCAAGAACTCATTGGATATCAATAAAACTCAGTGCTCCGGGGTTTTTGAGTCACTGATTACGAATCTGAAGTCAAAATTACAAGATTCAAAATGATGGATCCAATATGGCAATATCAAGTGACTCTTGTGGTTTTGGTCCACCATATTGGATCCGCCACTTCGAATCTTCAAATTTTGAGTTCAGATTCGTAATGAGCCATCCAAAAACTCCTATACCAATGGGGAAATCCACCCTCTTGGGGGCACGGGTTAAAGTTGAGATAAAAGTTTGAAAAAATTAGGGAATTGTTTTTGAATTATGCGGAGTCGGTTCGGGGGCCGAGCTGATCAAAATTCAAGAACGACCTTTTCACGGACCACCGTAGTGACTACAGCGTGTGTCTCCCCCAGCTGATGCACCCTGATTAGCTAGACGAGCTAGTCGAATAATTTGCTACTGGCTCTAGTTGGTACAGGGAACAGCCCTGGTACTGTGGCAGCTCGATACGTGGAACGGCCACAGTAGAGAGTGGACCAATTACAGAGAAACCCGATTGAGGGTAAGGTGGTTTAAGGAACACGCGCCAGTACATCGGTTTAAGATCAAGGAGCACTTCGCCTTAAGCTATACTGAGCGCGCTAGGCGCGAACAACGGAAATTAAGACCGATGGGAGAATTAATAAGACTGCTAAGAAAACACTGTTTTCAAATTATTCCAACCCTTTGCCATAACGCTGGAACGGAAATATTTGGGAGGGCTATGATAATGAAATCCGCATGCGTACGAGCGACAAAAGATACCAAAGATTATTAATCGAGAGGAAATTTTTCTTCTACAAATTATTGTCATCTCTCACGATTTGGATACCGAAATCTTATTTCTCACTAGCGATAGAAAAGCGATTATGTTTGGTCATTCTTATTTCTCACTTCGAATGTTCACAGGTTCGGTTCCTGTTGGTCTATAGAGCTCTGCAACTCCCCGAATCGTAGGTTTTGTTGCCGTCTATCAATATGAATCAGCAGCGAAAACTCAATAGGCACGAAACATTATTACAAAACGGCTGAAGACGGAAAGAAGTTTAATAAATTTATTTAGCTTGTTTCTGCAATTATCTCTCATAATACATCGTCAACATTTAGTTCAGCTACTGAAAAAAATTCTTATACGTTTTTGTTGCGGTAGAAAATCGCATCAAAGAGTTTTAACCCGATGCACTTGCGTGGGGTCCAGTTGACTCAAGAACCGACTTTAACGCCAATTTTAAAATAAACGTGATTGATTCAGGGTTGTTTGTGCTGCAAGTAAAATGAAGAATGATTGATAAAACATTGGGGTCTCAAAGGCCCCACGTATGTATTGCATATTGTTTTACGTTTTTTGCTTCAAGAATTCCTCCCACATCCTCCATCGTTTTTTACTAAAACTAAGATTGTAATCTATTTCCGAATTGTCAAATTTTGTCTCAGAACTTTGTTTAAGTCGTAACGTAATATGTGTACAGTAATAAAGTTCCAAAGTTTACTGGGGTTTGAGTAACTCCGTGTAAGTAATGTGGAAGTTTCCATGGGCGGAAGTGACTAGGTTTAAATTTAGGGATGAAGGAAAGTTTTTATGTCTGTAAAATCGATTTCACTGAGATATTCGAATCTAAGAAAAAGCCGATGCTTCAGGCACTATAAGGGAGCAATCTTTTTGGGCCGGACGAATTTTTTCCTCCGTTTTACGTCAAACGAGGAAGAATCCCGCCCGGCAATTCCTGGAATATACAGTTTGGGAAATAAGAGACACCCTACTACGTAACGTCTTGTTTATAAGAACATCGAAATTAACCATTGACGACACAAAATCCAAAATCATTTAATATTGTACATACATATATGAGGTGTGTGATTAATTTTTGTCCAACGACATTTCGATATTATTTTTAAAAAAGGAGAAGGAAAAGTATAACGAACGAACAGTTCAACGCGGATTCTCTTAGCTGCCTTAATTTGGATTTTACGAGTTTTCTGCGAAAAATGTCCGTCAAGTTATAGTTGGACTACAATTTTTTTTTCCTTTTATTATACGTCATGTTTATTTCGCTATTTTTCCTTGGTCCTTTATTTTTCTCCGTAAAGGGCAACGTAGTTGCCATGCAATTTAATTTAAAAAACCTCGATCCAGCACGAGCGAATGCCTCAGGGGTTCTGGAATCTACTCACCGTCTGCCTACCTTGTACCTCGTTCCGTATATATCTATGTGCATCAACCACTGTCCATTTCCCGTCTATCTAATTTTCACACTCGCAGTTTCTTGATATTCCTCTCGGCGACTGGGTCACGAGGCGTTTACCTACAAGCTTAAAAGCTCTGCCAGACCTCCTGACGGCACCTGCGTCTCACAGTTGTGACATGGACATCGACTCTACCCTAATATACGTATACTCTAATGTATTTCACGATACCGTAGGCGTCATTAGTCCTGTGTTAAGATAGTGGACCATGCAATCTCCCCCATGATCTCTCTTCCCTGTCATTTCGAACACCATTCGCTTCCAGCACATCACTTTCTCATCATGAGACAACCTTTTCGGCTATACATATTTCATTCGTGTCTGTTACGTCTTTCGTCGCTACTTGTCATGTTCCAAGAAAGTGCGCATTGATAGGCTCGTATCTACACTAGAGTTACAAGTATTAAACTTACGTGTTAGTTATAACTACTATTATATGTATACTTTTGAAAATGTTTGCGAATTCGTAAAGTACGTACGTTAGTCATGTCATTTTAAATAATACCTGGACTCGTATGGAACGTAACTGATTGGAACAGAGTGAAATCTACTTGTTTCACGGAGCTTCATTATGAGTACACATTTTAAGGAAATCGGAAAAGTCTAAAGTTTCACTAACCTGTCCCCTTAAAGTATTGCTTGTTTAAGCAGAGAACTTTTGTATCTGACTCTTACATCTTCATTTGTAGGCGGTCGAAGTTACTCAAGATTTTAACAACATTTTTCTACCATTGTGCTTGAAAATTTCCGTCTATAATATATTAAGATGACAATGCGTTGTTGATTTAGAACAAACAATTACACTGTATGTGAAGTGCTAACTCTGTGGAGTTCCGATGTGACGTGTAGTGCACAGTTTAAACATAAATGTAACAACAGACACTTCAAATTTTATCAATTGAGATCAGAAAGTTGCAATCCATGTGTAAGCTATGCATGACTTACTTCATATTTGCCTGTTATATTTACACTGTTTGTATTTGGAACTATACGCAAAGAATTTTAGTGCGTAGTTATTTTCACGGTTTCAAATTTAAAGAAAATTATCTTACAGGTTGTTATAACTTTGCTGCACTTAGCGCAAGTTTTCTGCGGTGTTTTTTGAGGGATTAGACTTACCTCGAGATTTACTGATGGGTCTTAGTAGAATCAACACGATGGAATATTTTTTTTTAAACTTTACCCCACGAAATGCTTTCTGAGTAAAAGCAGGTAAACAGATGGAAACTAATTGAGAAAATAACATTCTATTACATCTCGCACCTTCCAGCGTTGAACTCCGAGGAAACGTGGCGACAGAGTTAAAGGAGGTTGTAACTCAAGTGGCGAGAATATGACGCGGTGCTAATGTCAAAGGGGCGTATATCCAAGCTTAAAGCTAAAGAGGCGTATATATTTTTTTCAACATTTACATTGAAAATATATCTAGGAAGCGATTGGTAATGAAAAAAAAGAAAAAATTATTCGCCCTTTGGCATTAGCGCCGTGACAAGTTTAGTTAGTGATGCTACAGCACTGACGAAACGTTTCAAGTTAAATTGAGACTTTGATATCGTAGATTTAAATCACAAGCTTATACTTCTTGAGCAGACTCTTGATGATTTCAGTTTAGAATATTTTCAGAAATAGTCCCTCGTTACATTCTCTCATGCCATTAGTTCTTACTGCATCTCTTTAATTGCGTACTCAGCCCCCCCCCCCCCCAAATAAAAATATAAAATTCTTCCATAGATGTTTCAGCTCAAAATTCGGAATTTTATTATTTCCATAGCTGATAAATAGCTAATAATTCTGGTGTTTTTCATTTTTTGCTTTCATGTTTTTTCCGCATTGGGGGAGGGGGCCGATTACATACCTGCCCCCCCCCCTTCCCGCCCGGCCACGATTCAAAATTGATAATTCCTGCTAGACCGGTTGAGCTCAAAAATCTTGGGACTTGGACATTCGGAGAGCTCATAAATAGCTCGTAATTTTCCACGTATCAATTTATTTTCTTTCCAAAGTGGGGTGCTTGGTACTGGTCGATGATTTCTGCGAATATGTGCGACTTGTATGCATTCTTGTACGATCTGTTGCATCACTTACATTTTCTCATTGTTGGGAAATTACTGCCGGAACTAGAGAAGACTGAACAGATTGTAGAGTTGGATTTACCCAAGTCACTTCTTCAGTTTTAATACATGATACTTGATTTCTTTCGAAACTTGCATCATTCAGATTTGGCTTGTTGTTTCGGCAAAGTAGCGATGTATAAGTTTGAGCGAAAGTATTTCGCACTTATCACATTCTCATTTCACTCAATATTTGAAATCATCCTCACCTATGTACTCACACTCGCGTGCAATGTTTACCTGTCCGTCTCTACCTGAAATCTAGCCGCTTGCCCGTGTCGCGATTCAAAACAAATCAGCGAAAATCATGTCTGTGTATCATTTATGTGTATTCTCGCTTTGTAAGTCCTCAGTTGTCGTTCTGTTCTCTTGCGATACAGATCGTATCGTCTTTGCATTATTCTCGAATAAAGTATCCTTCATTGCTAATTCAACATCAATCTATCTCAATCATCATCCCGCTTCCTCGCTATAGTCATTCATCACTAATTCGCGGATTCTACGTCAACGATCCGGTCTCTATCGTTATCTCTCCACAAACTTGTGTTCATCATCTCCTGCATATGGTGCGTCTGCAAATTTTTCGTTCGGATTTGTTTCGGTCCAAAATCAAGGTCCGTAAATATGTTGCGGTTAAATGGTTAGATGCCAGTTTTGTTAAAACCAGCCTGAATACAGCTGTTCGAAGTGAGAGCTAATGGCACAACAGTGGCTACAATACCAGGTATGTCATAAATATTGATGGTATTGCCAAGGTGGTTTCGCATCCAATCATCGCACTGTGAATTAAGAGCTTTTTAAATGGTCCAAGTACCGATCGATCAAGTGATTGCAGCTTGTGCGAGCAGTGTGTCGGAAATTACAGACACATGATTCCATTTTCTTTACAAAAATCCAAAGCATCAATGCGAATGTGAGATGAATGGTTGTTTAACACAAGTAATGCTTTATGGGCAGTTGAAGAGTTTGTGTGTTTTTGAAAATGTTTCAAAAAGAGTATAAAACCCTCGTTCTGCACCCAACTTGAAGAATTTCTGTTCCCACTGCGCCTGATGGATTTCACCAATCCAACCTGGCGAATACCACGTTTAGTCACTCTATCAAGTTTGTGGACTGTAGTTATGACCGTTTCATCCATATTGTAAATATCTTGTGGCTCGAAACGATCCCGCTTCTTAAATTTTCGTGAATTATCGGCCTTGACAAATTAGTGGCTTGAGCAGCTCTTACAGAAAGTTGTGGATTTCTACTCATAAATGCGTTAAACCAATCCTCTCCGGCCATTTTATTTTTCATCCAGGAGCGTGGTCGTTTTTGGTTATACTTCTTAGTCATCTCGTAACTTAATTTTCTCACTTCTTTTGGTGGCAGCCCAAAGTAAATGTTTGTTAATCACATCAAATACTTGGCTAAGGTCTTCTCTTGTACATCTGTGAACATCGTTATAATCTTGATCTAACTGAATTTGAATAAACTTAATCATTGTGTTTAATCTATTTTGTGGGTTAAACAAATTGATTTCCTTCAACGTGATTCAAAACTGCTATCAGACAACTATTGGTAAACGTTTTATTCATTTAAATAGAGAGAATAATTCCATAAACGTGCGTAAATATTGTCAATTCGTATTATAGTCACCGTTTAGCACGCAGAACCGCTCACAGTCCGAATTATCAAAATCAACTAATGCTAAGTGAGAACTTTTATTTCAAACGCTCAGCTCCTCTCACACGAGCTCGACCAAAAGGACACAACCCTGCTTTCATCTGCGGTAAACCGTGGTTAAGAATTTTGTCTTAGCACGAGCATCAAATTATTGTGGCACGTTAGTTCTTTGTTACATAAATAATATCAGAGTCCAGGGTGGCCACCCGTCTGGAAAACCGGGAAAACCGGGAAATGTCAGGGAATTTTTTGGTTGGTCAGGGACTTTTTATAGAACTCGCGGATTTCAAAAGCCTTGTCCATAAAATTGAGATGCTATCACCCCATCGTCCCAATTTTTCTTCTCTTCTTATTGACGATTATAAACTTAGTTGTTGATTGTCATATGAATTCAGTAGTACGAGCAGACATCGGTCTGATTTATTTATGGCCGTCACTGCGTGTGGAGACGCACGTTCACCGACGCCTAATAGTCTAGAGAAAACGAAGCCTCAGTTTTTTGGCAATAACTCAAAAAGTAAGAGCGCTAGCGAAAATTTTAAAAAGATTCTTAAAGAGGAGGAAATTTTAATTCAATTCCTGGACAACGTCTAACAGAGATTGCAACGATTCTATTAAAATTATTTAGTGACTCTTTAATCGGCAGAGCGATACATTTCTTGCTTCCTGTTGAAGGCACTCGTGCTCTTCCTAACATAGCTTCAGTGATCTTTGATAATTTATGTGTGCTTTGTGAATCTTTGGGTCCCTCCTTTATCGGGATTCCCCGAGTAGTTATGAAAATAACACAGTCATCGTTCCGTATAAAAAGTCTATCCCTAGTTTCGAAATTTTTTGGGTTGTCTTGTAACTCATCCTGACCCGATTGGCGATCTGCTATTTCTATGTCGCTATCTGCTGATAATTCTGTATCCTTGTCAGGTTCGTGATCGGAGCATGCAATAGGGCTATCTATTATTGTTTTCCTTTCATTTTCAATATACTCACGAACGTTTAATACCCATGCTAATAGTTTCTAAAACTTCGTTGAGTATTGTATTATCCATTTGCTCTTGGCTTACATCGTAAAAACGGTTGAAATCATTTATAATATCTTCTGGATCAACGTGTGATTGGGATTTTGAATTTCGTTTTATCAAATTGTCCGTGTATCTCTCTGGTGTTTTTAATTTTCGTCGGTTTCTACAATTTTTTGTGTGTTATAGGCTGGAAAATGAGTTATATTCGCTGCAGCTGTAATTCCCTGTAGCAATTTCAAGATAATATACCTAAGAATATATCTTCCAAAGGGAAAAATGATTGGATGAGACCTAATGCGCAAGGAATTTTTTGAATTCCTGAAAATATAGTTCCGAGATAGATGCGATTGAACGAATTCAGATTCGTGACCTGCTGAGGAGCAAATATGAAGTATGCTCAGAATGAGTTATTTACTATAAGACACTTTGACTCGATTGAATTTAACGTTGATTTGGATCATAAAAAATTGGGTCGAGAGGGAAAAAATTCGTTATTCGGTACTTACTTTTTTCTTTAATTCCATTTATTTGAATTGAGTTCTAAATTCGTCTGAGAATATAAGTAATAATATTGATAAATCATGTGTCGCTCGTCAGTGCCCATCGCTGTTTTAATTGATCTTCAATTCCATTTCTCAGTTGCCGGTTTGTATCCAACCAGCTTCCGCGTGTCTGCTCTGAGGTCAACCCTTTTCTCACTTCGCTTCTTCTTCCAGAATCATCCAATTATCAATGAGCTCGGTCCGGCGCGTAAAGACAAAGGAAAATTCAATTATTTTATTGTGGAATGATTATTGGGGCTGGAAAAATATTCGAATAATATAATGAGTAACTGAAATCGATCGACTGATATTTATCCAGCCCCCACTTGAGTCTACTGTACAATAACGCACCTGAATTTAACTTTGGAGCCGACTGCTTGCAAATTAGTCCTGCGAATAAACGGTTAGAATTCCCCGGCACCATACGTTATCCTTTCAGCTTCTGTTCGTTGCTTTCTATTCAGCATCAAGATTTTGTCCGGCATCTCTTTGCCGGCTTATCTTTTTTGCATTATCTGCCGCCGCAGACCTCACCGATTTTCGAATGTCGCGGTTCCAGCTTGCTATAGCGACGAATCCGAAATATCGTGACCCACGTTCCGTGTCATATCGAATTGGGTATTTTCGCTCGAAAAAACGAAGCCAAGCATCGAGTTCAAGTAGCGTGAAAACTGAAAATTTTCGTTCGCCAGGAAACGTCGTTTCACCTTGCAGATGTTGGTGTTTCAGTGCCTCGTGCCTCGAACTGAAAATCCGAAGTACCGTAAAGCACGTTCGGTTTGAACCGTCTGTTCGGCAGGTATTTTCCGGTTGTCCTGGTGCTAACTTCGTCGTAACAGAAGCCACCGGCAGATTCTCTCGGCTGCCGTGATTGCTTTTCGATCCTCTTGCGCATCGCGTCGCCGGCATTCCGCGTCCTAAATCGCAAGTGAGGATGCAAGGTCTCGACGAGTGCCTCGTTCTCCTCATACACGTCTATCCGAACCACTAACGTTTCTCTCTGACCCAGAAATCGTCGAGCGCGTCGCGTGCCGCAATCACGGGATCTCCTTGCTCATAGAAGCGGCCAAGTCTCCGATGTAAATATTGTTTTGCGTAAACTCTCCCATCTTACTTTGGGAAAATTTTATTTTCCCGGTCTGGACGAGCCTACGCAAATCGGCCACGGGTATATTATATTGTCGCATGATGCTGTGATATTCACTATTTATTCACTTCAACTATTACTCGCTTGAGAAAGAACCAACTCACTTCAATAATCCGACGGTCTCGCTAAAACAAAGTTCTTGAACGCGGATTAACTGGATTGGAGTTGTTCTGTTTCGGTTCTCCGCCAGCGTTTTAAAATCACGTTAAAGGCGACCGATTTGTTTCACTCGCAAGATGGTGTTTGTGAAACTCAATGTTTATTCAAATGAAAGAGGAGTACGAAACTTTTACGGTTATTTTACCTGTTTTAAAAGAATTCTTCAAAGATTCTCCCGCACTGCTCTCGCCAAATGATTTTGTTCAACTGCACTCGGTAAGAGATTTAGTTGAACTGTCCTGATTCTGCATACTGCAACGCTCTTCCGAGTTCATTTTTGAGGGTGTGATCTTCTATCGTACTTCCCGATTGGTTCTTTTTATTTTTACGAAAATTGGGCCAATGAGGAATTTCAGGTACCTGTAGGTAACATTTGGGCCTCCTTATTGGGCCGAGTCCAGTGTAACGGCTAAGTCAGGCCCATAATTGTAGGTAAGAATGTCCGTATTACCCTTGCAATTACACCTCGATGATTTTTACTACCGAAATGATTTCCAAGTATAGGATTATCGTAAACGATTTAGTTAAATCCGATTTTGCATGGAATGACATTAATATTGTGGAATTGAGTTACCACATTTCCCATTTTGGCGGAATCGATGAACGAAGTCTTTCTCGACGTTCCTCCCCAGTCGTAAGCCACTACACTAGAGCCCAAATAAGGCGGTATCCACAACGTGATTGCAACAAAATAATTCTGTATAAAGCAGGTATGAACAGAAAATTTGTTTCGATTGAGAATACCATAATTAATTAAAGTCAATGAATAATATGCATATTTCATCTGTCTGTTTCCGTGTCTGTTTTGATTGGAATTCCAGTTAAAATTGCTTATTATGAAAACAATATATTTGTATTCGAATGATTGATAGTTATTTCTTATTATTTACATGAGCTTCTATCAAATTTAACTAGTATCATTCCTGAATTCAACTCGATTAACATAATTATACAAAATGACTTGCCTGCGATGCAAGACCTATGATTATCCTTATCTAGTTATAAGTAACTATAATAATTAATTATCCTTTCAGGATTTCAAACTTGTTTGTGTGAACCATCTTGATTCTATTGCCAACTTGAATTTTGACATTATGATTTTCCAATATTTCCTCTACCTCGTAAGGTCCGGAATATTGATCTGTAAATTTTCCTTCTTCGAGTTCTTTTGAAAGAAAAACTAAATCTCCTTTTATCAAGTCAGTAACTTTATTTGTAGATTTGGAGCCCCTAAGCAAATTCTCACCGATGAAGGTGCCAATCTCACAAGTTCACTTATGAAAGCCATAACAAAGAAGTTCAGGATTAAGCAATGCAAAACAACTGCTTTTAATCATCAATCAGGAGGATCTATAGAAAGATCTTGTCGCAATGATTTTTAGTCCATGGTATTAAATGCATCCACAACAAATTTCAAACTTCTACGATGAAACCTAATATGTGCAAGGGATGTTTCGAATAAATCTTAGAAAAATGCATAGCTTTGGAATAACCCGACCTATTGAGCTGAATTTTGGATCAGAATCTAGTTTTAGGATTGTAAATAAATGATCTAAATTTTAATAAATCTGATCCAAAAATACGGGTTTTTTTTTCATCGAAGTCTTCCCTTAACTTGGCTTGTTTCGAGTCAGGAGTCTCTCGGTGTTCTGGACACAGATGTTGTTCACGGTGAATGTCGTGAATAGCTTGCGGGTACTCCAACTCGACTTCCGGTATATT
Source organism: Neodiprion fabricii (assembly GCF_021155785.1). Classification (NCBI taxonomy): domain Eukaryota; kingdom Metazoa; phylum Arthropoda; class Insecta; order Hymenoptera; family Diprionidae; genus Neodiprion; species Neodiprion fabricii. Next base: position 11,707,357 of record NC_060239.1, read on the forward strand.
TCACACTTTTGGTTGCACACTAGGGTGCTTTTGTTTTTGGGACTATTTTTTTTTTCCCTCCCGACCTGAAACTTTGTTGGCAATGCTTAAAAAAAAATTCCCCTCAAAATTTGAGCCCTTAATATTAATATTAAGTACTCTTCCAGAACGTGAGAAGATTTCTCGTTTAAATTACATGTTAAATAAAATTTTTTCTTTTCAAATTTCTATAACTCGGCGGCATTTTGTGCTATTATATCGCAGCTCTCTACAAAATTGCCCATTACGACTCAACTGTAACTCACACCGGTGAGGCAGTACAGATCACTAAAGTCAAATTTTGTAGAAATTTCTTGTTTTTTTGTTGTTCTGTTGTCGATGGCTCAACCTACAGGAAAAATTTAAATAAAGCATTTGTAGGAAATTTAATTTTCTACAAAAAAAAATCCTTTGAACCAAATCTCTAACAATAAGATCGATATTTCTCGAGATATTGAGCTTTGACTTTTTTGTAGCATGAAATTTCAATGGATTGTTGAGTGAAATTTAAAAAAATATTTATTTTCTATTCCTTATTATAAAATTTTTTAAACTGTATTCACGCATAAAATTATAATCATTGTTTTCACTCGCAGCTTGAAAAATAGGTAACTATAAAAAAAATTTGGGATGATGTAATATACTCGGAAAACCGCACTCGACGAGATCTGACATGCTTTGGAACGTTGCAGTCTTAGTATGAAGAAATTTCGTATCAGCTTTACCGTGGAGCTCAAAACCAGCCGCTAGCGTGGCGTTGACTTTAACATGTAGATGTCTTTGAATGAAGTTTGCATACGAGTGAGAGCCGTGAAAATTTACAGGCCAAAAGTAAGGTTATAAATATGGTAACCCAGTTTTTACAACGAAACACAGCAATTATGAAAAGTACAATTTTAGTACGAGTATAAATTCCGGATAAAAATGATGCCATTGGAACTGTTTGAAACATGCATATCGGTGTTATAAATGGAAATGAGAAAATTATTCGGGAAACTTTTTACTCGTGGTACTTGGATGGAAATTGACACCGTATTGAATCGAGTTATTTTCGCAGGTGATAACGTGAATACTGAATAAATCGTGCTCACCGGTACCATGGAGAGGCGAATGTAGCTGAAAACATTAAACAGTCAGAGGATATGTCTCAGATACCTTACAGATTCCTGACGCGAACCACCTTGGACCAAAGTTTTAGAGTTTTGCACGGCTTGTTGAGATGTTACTTTAACAATGACAGTTTGTATCTTCCGCTTATCACTGAAACTAGTTGTTCGATTTTCCTACATGTTATTCAAGGTTTTTATAACGTTCAAAGCAGTCCTGTTCCAATGCAAAGCACGTTCTTCGTCAAAGTCTCTGGTTAGTATTCGATCGGAGCAATATTTCTTTTAGATAAATCAGATGGTACATTAAGGGAGTTGTAATTGTATTCATTCAATTTTAATTGTTCATAAGATATAAGCGAACATGTCTTCCCTCATTTTACACGTATTCTTATGGAGGAATGGAGGAGAATTGAAGAAAGCAATCAAATTTGTAACGAAGTGACATTGAAATTTCATGGAAATTTTTTTTTCGCAGTAGAAGCAAGTCTAATAATAAATGATCAAGATATTTCAGAATTATTCACCACTTCCCTGATGTTGGAAAAAATTATTTACTTATTTTTAATTATGTGATGAAAAATGTCAACGTACCTAGTTGAGAAATAAATGTTGACCTCCAATCGACCTTGTGAATCTTCGACGAGTGTTTTACCCCCTTCGAACGATGAAACTTTTATTGCAAACATCCTTGTCTAAAATCCATCGTTCTCAAAATATTCTGCTGTCTTAACTCAAATGGACCACCCTGTATATTGTACAATTGCAAGGCGTGGTTTCAGTAATTATTTTTTTCAATTCTTTACTGCGTCGGCTTCTACAGAATTTGAACACTAGTGATTTTACTTTTCGAGCTTAAGGAACACGAGCCAACTTTCGAGATTGTAACATACGGGGTATACTTTAGCACAGAATTCAGACAGACTTCCACAAATTGAAGGTAATTGATCGATGATACATCAGACTTAATGCGCGCTCCTGCTTGGATCCAGAAACGGTTGATGCATCTGTGCACGAAAGTAAGTCGTAACGCGTTATCATCGTTCAAAAAACATTTCAGCATATAATGGGCGGCTAAAATACATTATACAGGGTGAGTTTTTTATCTTGAGACATCGAAATATCTCACGAAATACGCATTGTACGTATAAATGTTCATAGCAAAAACTGTTCGATGTTGAGGGGAAAAACTAATCCCGTAAAATTCAATCCCCCACCCCAACTCCTGAGGGCCTGAGGGGCAGTAAATTCGAAATCTTAAATGAAAACCCCTATTTTTTTATTCCAGATTCAAATTTTTCACATGAAAATACACAAGTTTTATTGGAAAATTCGTTTCGATCCGACACAGAAGGCGCTGTAATTGCAAAAAATCAAATTTCTCATTATTCCAGGACATGCGCCTTACATCGAAAATGAGGAAGTCAGAAATCAGATCGACAAAAATTTTCCAGTAAAAATGGCGTATTTTCTCATATAAAATTTGAACCTGCAATAAAAAATAGGGGTTTCCATTTAAGATTTCGAAATTACTGCCCCTAACGCTCTTAGGGGTTGCGGTGGGGGGTTGAATTTTACGGGGTTAGTTTTCCCTCTCAACATCGAACAGTTTTTGTCATGAACAAAATTTCCTTGTACGATGCGCATTTGTTGAGATATTTCGATGTCTCAAGATAAAAAACGCACCCTGTATGCAATAAATATGTACTTTCACGTTCTTATTATATCTTGGTACGACAATTGAGACGGTACTCGAAATCTCTGGAACGCAATGGAATTCAATGTTATACCGCGCGTGGAAACTTTGATTCATTAGGCAAGCGAAAAGTCAAAGTGGTTTCCGAGAAAGATAAACTGAGGATTCCAATTTATAAAAATCTGCAATTTTCCATGGACCGGCGTAACTCAGTATTCCGAAATGTTTGTTAATGCGCAGTTGAGCTCTCAGGAATAGCAGTTATAAAAATATTTGCGTAACAGTGTGGTTTATATAATGTAGCAGAGTTAACAGAGAACGACGAGATAATTAACGGTGAGCTCGGTTTTCGAGATGTAAATCGTATCAAAGTTTGTGCATATTATATCTATGCCGAAGAGTTGCTCCGTGAAGTAAAACAGCTTCAGGCAATGTTGAAGGTCTCCCGTATGACTGTTTAGTAACGCGAGACATCGATCGAAGTAATCTACATCGAAAATGTTTATTGAATGAATTTATTACCTGTTTTTTCAGCCGCATAAATCGTTCACTCATATTTTTTCCGTAATACCGCAGCGACCGAGTTTTATCTATTGTTACAATATTTGACCAACTTTCCCCGTCTGGAATAAACAACAGAGATTAAAACGTACTGCAATGCAGGTATTTTTTTTTTATTCGGGCGAGAAGAAGGTTACTCAATGCAATTATGCAAGCCTTTCGTTCGGAATGGATTTAATCAGGTATTGCGAAACTTAGATTTTCTACGACAAGTTGCGAAAACAACAGACAACAGGAATACCCTAATTTTTCAAGAGACCATTGACACCGTTCATTCATTGGTGACCATTCATCTAGTGGTCCGCTCACCGTACTATTTTCGAATTTCTCTTGAAAGGTTTTTACATGATGTTGTGCTATCCTGAAGGCATTATAGTTGGAGAAAGGTTTGTCCTCGATATCTTTGTCGATGTGTTCTGGTTTCATTCGAAAAACACGTTTTCTTTTTGTCATTGTGAAAATTTTCTGAGCTTTTGAAATAGCTTCTGTTTTTGGCATCGAAGGATTAAACTGCTTCAAAAATCCAGTGGCAAATTTTTGACCAGCGCCATATATCCTCACATAATTATTACTTTTGCATGTTCTCTCGATATTCCAACACCTTTTGCAGTTACGCTGTGCATGTCCGTCCCGTTTGTTTTATTATCAATCAATATCATCCGACCAAAAGGTGTAGCACCACGAATCTGAGTACGGTATGCATCTCCAAGAACATAAGCTATCCAAAGTTCCTGCGAGTCTACGTCAGCACCGACAATGTTGTATTCAGATGGTGTTTGTATCATTCCCCGTAGGGTTTCTGGTTGAGACTCCTTGAAGCGAGAATTATCGGGAAGTCTGGCCTTACTCGAGACGAGAAAAAAGTGTCGAGAAATCGAGAAATCGCATCTTGATTGTATGTAACTTTAATTTAACGATTACTTTTATGAAGATATTTCAGGTACCTACTATTTGTTTAATTAAAAGACTAAATGGTTAATATTTTCACTCACCTCAGGAAGGAAGCTAAGATACATATTCAAAGTACCTACATATTTAGTTTCTTTGAGATATGCGAACTTCTCTTTTAGATACTCGACTTCATTTTCGCCGGCAATCAGGTACTTTTCAATTTCAGACAATTCCTCCGTTTCCATTAATTTGATCTCTTTCATTTCTTTTAATTTGAACTCAGATAGTGAAGCTTTCAATTTCATGAACTCGGTACTTCCGAAGGATAATCGACTCTGCCAGCCACCGTGTCCGTATATCTGGTCCAACCTTCTTGGAAAATGTTCTTCAAGAATTTCGGTAAACTCTTTCACGGTGTTGTTTATGTTCTTCAAACAGCTATGGACCTGTGCTTTTCCAATATGTAAAAATATTCGACTAAATTGTTCCGTCTTAAGGGCGGCAGCTTTACCGAACCGTCTCTCAAACATGTCGGGTATTCAACGTTTACTTGAAATTTGTCCAAATCTTTCTTTAGAGTTGCAAGCTCTTGCTTGGACGAGCGATGGATCAAATAATTTTTAAACAATTGTTTATACAAACCTTCCGGTATCATTTACATATTGAGTTTGTTAACACGTGTTACGGATGATTCTTTAGTTTGAGATTCATTAGAGACATTCTAGACCTCACGGGTTTCGTCGTCCTAGGTTGAGGTTGAATTTTACATCTGGTTATAAAGAAGGATCGTTGTGGACATAAATTCAGTTTCAGTATTTATTATGCGATATCAAAAGAGAGATATTTACGTAAAATAATCAACTTCCGTCATCGTTTTGGTAAGAGAGAATCGTTAGATCAACGAAATGAGCTGAAAGGCATTGCTAGTAATTGATAATCACATCGAGTAAGCCACAGGGTCAAATGTCAATCGTTGCTACACTGAATTACGGCAGGGATGAAGATGTATGTAATCAATCACCAGTAAATAAGATGAAGCTGTAAATAATTTTATCAATGTCGTCTTCCAATAATGCTCCATGCGTGTGGTCAAGTCCCTACACTTTACAGCCTCTGATTGAAAATGCTTACGATTAGATACTCTATTCCAGAACAACCTTCCATTAATGACGAGGTACTCGCAGTGTGAACCGTGAGAGCGAAGTAAAAGAAAAAACTGTCGTACATGATCAACATAAGAAGACCTGTTGTGAGGTTCAAATGTTACCGAGCCAAACTGGCCCACGAAGCATTTGGAAGCATGAACTACGAGAGAGAGAAAGAGAGAGATAGATGGATCGAGTTTATTATGCCATGACCCGCTTGGGCTTTAAGGCAAACAAAAAGGCGATCAGTGGAGGAATTTCAAAGATCGATGCAGGTAATTTTGATACATTGGTAGAGACATAGAATACAAGAACCGGATTGTACAATAGATCCAGTGATAGTAGTATAACATAACAAAAGTATAACACAATAAAAAGGATATATTACTGACCACCGGACCAGAAAGATAAAGTAAGTAGATAACTAACTAATAATAGGTATACAGACTAGAGTTCATAATTGTTGAAAATGATAAATGGTTTATAGTTTAAAGAACCGACGGTAGGAATAAAATAACAGTGCACAATTAGATAGATACAGGATAAGAATAGGTAGTACAAGAAAATATATATAATAAATTATAAATAGTAATAAAATTAAGAGTAACAATGAGAATAAAAGTATAACATAGTAAAACGGAAATAGACATAGATTGTAAAAATAGAACAACAGTGGATAGACGAAAACCAGATAATTGATAGTTAGTCCACGCTGTGAAGTTTCCTGCTCTACGGCCGCTGCCAGTCACAGCCTAGATCTTATTAGGGTCACGGAAGAGCCCGATTCTGCTGCTAGGAGATAGTGATGGAGCTTAGGCTTGAAAACTTCAAGCGACGGGGAGTTTTTTAGGGACGATGGAAGGCTGTTCCAAAACCGCATGGCAGATAAGAGAAAGGAGTTTTGGTAGACCGCTGTCCTGGCCAACGGAATAGGCAGCGTCATGCCCTGAGAAGAGGCCGCTAACCTGGATGATCGTCGCGTACTACGATCATCCTCAGGGATTAACTTATTTAGATAAGATGGCCTAGACGTTAGGAGCACTTGATAGAAGAGACATCCATTAAAATAAAGCCTACGATCCACGACAGAGAGCCATTGGAGCTTGACACGATGAGGGGTTATATGGATGTCTCTCCGCAGGTTAAAGATATATCTAATGCCACTATTTACTAGACTTTGTAACTTGAGATTCAAATACTCTGTGGCATCATGGTAGACTAAACTAAAGTAATCAACGTGAGGCATGATGAGTGCATGGACTAGCATGGCCTTCGCCTGAGGAGAGAGCGTATCGCCCCTGTGCTTGAGCCTATAAAGCGAGGCATAGACTTTTCTCGACACTTGCGCTACGTGTCCATTCCAAGGTAGGTCCGCAGATATATGAACACCGAGATTTCGGACTGTGTCGACGAAAGGCACAGATTTACCATCGATGATAATCAGTGATTTTGATTGGCGTTTCAACTGCTCAACATAGGGCGAACTACCTAAATAATTGCCTTAGTTTTGTAGTTTTGCTGATGTTCAACTGTAGGCCATTTGTCCGGGCCCAATCCGTGACTGACTCCGCGTCGAGATTCAATTTGGCTATGGCCTCTGCAATGCAACTGGGTGAAGCATGCAGATAGGTCTGAAGATCATCGGCGAAGATTACATGCTTGGTATACCTCAACCCAAGCCCAATATCATTGATAAATATCAGAAAGAGCAGCGGCCCAAGAACAGAACCCTGTGGCACCCCGGAGCTGTTGGGCAGAAAAGTAAAGTGATGGCCGCTAAGATCTTGCACGGACTGGGTTCTACCTGTAAAGTAGGAATGAAACCACTTTATCACCTCATTGGAAAAGCCATAGTTTTTGAGCTTGGTCAGGCGCAGTCTATGATTAATACTATCGAACGCTTTACTGAAATCGAACAATAAGAGAACGGTAACACACCTATCATCAACAGCTTCCCGTGCATCATCAAGCACCTTGAGGATAGCAGTCTGGGTGCTATGGTGCTTTCGAAAACCTGCCTGTACCGGGTCCAGAATGTTATTTTGGTCTAAAAAGTTAGTAACTTGCTCTGACACTAATCTTTCAAGTACTTTAGCCAGGTGACTGAGATTCGCTATAGGCCTTGTGTCCGACTCGGACCTGGGTGGGTAAGATTTACTCAGAGGAATGATGTAAGCAGTTTTCCAAATGGTCGGGAACAAACAGGAGGACGTCGATGCATTGAAAAGGTCAGTGAGGCGCGGTACTAGTATTGACAGAAGATCCCTTATATGGATCAGCTTGATGCCGTCAGGGCCTTGGCCACGCGAACTTGTGAGAAAGGATGTCAAGATTTTCAATACCTGCTGATCCGTGACATGAGAAAACGCAAAATTAGAATTTACAATTGCTTGCTGAGTCAAGATAAATGCTAGTCCTGACGCTGAGCAGAGAGAGTGCGCACTTGTCACCGAAGAATAATGGGTGTTCAATTGATCTGCCGAAAAATGGTGGAGCGGAGATGACGATTCCGTATTTTTAGCAATGAGACCCTGACGTCTAAGTTCCGCCCAGATGCTATTTGGACTGGTAAGTTTGGCTAGCCGCTTCTTAAAGTACAGATTTTTCGCACGTTTTACATCACGCTTGACCTCTCTCCAAATAATTAGAAACTGACTGAAAAGTTCATTGGAGTTAAGACGCTTGGCAGCTGCGTAGGTTTTGTTCCGCAGTTTGATGCTACATTTGAGCTCTGGTGTAAGCCAGCCAACAGGAGGTTTTCCTACTTCACGTGTGATTAATGGAGCCTGATTATCAAGCGCAGTCACGATAGAGCAACACAGCATCTCTGTATAGAGATCAAGATCTGGGTTTGCATTTATATGCTCTAGTGCATTGTTTAGAATTGAGAGAAAGCTAATCCGAAGGGCATTGACATCACACCCTCGAAAATCGCGATATATTTTGACACTCTTGGCGAAGGTCTTGATTGGCAAGCTATATTCTAGTCGAGTAGTTTGTGACCCGCTATAAACGGAGATGAGGACTTATCATGTGAAAGTAGTTTCTCAGCTGAGTCCAATATAACGACATCTAGCCATGAGTCCGAGTGGACCGTATGATGTGAGCTTCCATGGGGAACAAGAAAGAGCGAATGACTATAAATAAGATCTCGCAGATAATCTGCCTCAAAGTTCTGTCGATTTAGATCACAATTTAAATCTCCAGTGATTATGACATTATTATAATTATGAAAGAATTTGTCGAACTCCACTAGAAAGTCGTCTAATAAAACGCTCTTTGGCCTACGATAGATGATGACAAATAATATTCTGTCATTCTGAACTATCAGCTCAAGTATTAGGAATTCTGGAGAATTTGTGAACAGAGATGGAGATGAATCTAAAGTCTGGCATTTTATGGATTTGTGGACATACACGCCCACTCCTCCTCCTATTTTACCGAGTCTGTCATTCCGCAAGAAGCAATAATCGCTAATGGTCACCACATCACTAGCAATGTCCGTGTGTAGCCATGTTTCAGTGACAGAAATTACATGGAAGAATTTCTTGGAGAAGTGAGATCTTGTCTGATCGATATGGGCCGGTAAGGAGTTCGCATTGAAGCTGGCAATCCTCGTATTGCGATGGTTTAGGTCAGCTGAACCGCCCGAAGAGTTTGCACCGTCAAAAGCAGCTCCTGTAGACCCCGCAGTAGTCTCCTCTGTCAGCAAATCACCTAGGTGGCGTCAATCTCTCGGAACAGGAACCGATAAATCTAGATTGGCCTCCGAGTTGATAATGAGTTTATCTGCCCCTTCGCTCTTCTTCACGTGGACAATTCCATTGTGGATCCACACAAAACGATAGCCACATTCCTTTGCCCGAGTCTTGACTGTCGCTAAGAATCTCACTAATGAGGGGGGAAGATGTTCGTTGAAGAAAACTGGTGTATGCGGGTGGTTTCCGGCAAGACTGATCTCATCAGCATGGATGCCACCTTTCGCCCGCTTGGCTGACAGAATCTCGTTCCGGCATTGCACAGTCCGCAGACGGAAGAGGATCAGCGAAATAGGTAGGGCGGGAGGGTGGAAGCTAGATGAACGAACACTCTACGAAAAAACGCCCAACAATAAACGTCATTTCTCATAATCTCCGTAATCAATGTTTTTAATGACGAAAAGAATTTCTGAGCCAGTGTTGAAAAGTTCGCAAATGTAGGAAATAAATCGACGAACATCATTTGCATCGATTTGTTTTTTCTATAATGATGTTGCGGCGTAAAATTGGACCAAGTATGGCTTCGCATTCTCGAACAACGATGCCTTCCCTTTTAGGTTTATGCGAGCAGAGCTGTTGAAATAATGAGGATAATGAATAAGAAAGCAATCGAACGTGCTCTAATTGCAAAACGAAGGCGTGAAAAATTTATTACGTATATTCTACACGAGAAAAGAGTTTCCTGACAAATAATCATCAAAAAATTATTCTGCTAACGAGTATGACGGCACGGCGATTACTTTGAGCTTGGTGTGAGAAAATTTTTATGACGCAGAACAGTGTGCTTGGTGGGATACATTTTCATTCTATCAGTCACGAAATAATATGCAATGCAACGGTGATAAGACGATAAGATTACAAGCGTATTAAAATATCAATTACTATTAGTTTTCATACGAACGACTCGAACGAAGATTACGCTGATACAGGAAAAAGAATTAAAGCTGCAAAAGCATGCCATCCAAAAAGTAGTTTTATCACATCGACTAGACCTCGATATCTAATTGTGAATATATTCAGAGCGCGGTGACAAAAATATTCTAATTCTTAAACGAGTGTCTGGGGAAAATTCTACAACTTCCTCGCATCGTAGTTTTGATAAAGTGATGAACCTCATTGCCATTGTAACGATTTTATTTTTTCTACAAGCTATGCAAGAAAATAAGAAAAATATATGTACACAGAAGATCAGAGACCAAGAGAAAAGGAGTTTGTCGTACAACTTTTGATACTGCGAATTCTTTATTTTACTTCTCCACTCTTTCTGGAATAAGTTATTCAAAGGTTACAGTAAAAAAGCACAATTGTCGTCACAGGCTTTCCAACTTAGGCTGATAGTTTAGAAATAACAAAACACCTAATAAATAACAAATAACATAAAGATGTATGATTAAAAAGATAAAAACTAGACGTGAGGAAAAAATTATCCGTAAGATAAAATTGAGACGAGAGAGGAGTTTTTCGGCGGACGTATAAAGATGTAGGTACAGAAGACAGTGACGATATTGAAAATGAATAAAATAGATAGTGATTGAAGTCTTTCTATGCTCGGTTGTATATTTAGTTAAAATTTGTACCTGGCCAGGGTTTCGCTTCAAATCATTATTGTCACATGTCTTATCCTATCGAGCTAACAATAAGTAGATCTACTAACTCTTTCGATCCAAACTCGTCACTCTCTCTTCCTCTCTGTCTCTTCTCCGTTACCCTATATAATCCGTCATAACATTAGTTGAGAAAAATATGTCCATTTTTCCGTAAAGTGGTCGTATGGAAGAAAATTCAGAGTGACTGTAATACATCACGGAAGCGCTAATTTTGATCTACATGAGACGGATGCTCCGTATATGAGACAGTATTTAACGCAGTGCAGTGTCTTGATTTAAAGACCTGAAAAGGTGGTTGTCGGTGATTTTTTTTTTTTGATAGGGAGAGATAGAACGAAACTTCTTGAAATTTTAAAGGTATTTTAACACACATTTGAAAGGTATGAGCAAAAATTTTTATGATCCAACTGTTGCAGAACGGCAGCGTTATTAGCTGACCCGTTAACTGAAGGATATATCTTTAGTCGACGGCTGACCATAGAAGGGCCTAGCCGCCTGAGTCTGGAATCGGCAGGAAAGATAGAGTGCGTATTTCTTGTATGAAATGTAAAGACTGAAATCATTATACATCGTATCATATCACCATACATCATACATCATCATACATCACATCATACATCATCATACACAGTATTAAAGTTCAAAACTAATGTTTGGATGTTCAGAAAGTGACGTCACCCAAAATTTTTTTTCTCTTGACGTCTTCGATCTATATAGACGAGAATCAGCTAGCCGAATTCCTCAGTCCGGAAACAACCGCTCTGTAGAAAGGTTGTATGAGAATCGCGCTCCGCAAATTTCGAGTACCGGGTTCTGTACCTCGTGGTTCCTGCGCACCAGGTCTGCTACCCGGTGAAACTTGACTTCCAGGACAAGTGCTCCGTAGTTTCTGCACTCAAGGTCCACTACCTAGTGAAACTCGACTTCCAGGACAAGCGTTTCCTGGGTCCTGCGCTCCAGGTCAGCTACTTGGTGGAACTCGACTTCCAGGACAAGTGCTCCGTAGTTTCTGCACTCAAAGTCCACTACGTGGTGAAACTCGACTTCCAGGACAAGCGTTTCCTGGGTCCTGCGCTCCAGGTCAGCTACCTGGTGGAACTCGACTTCCAGGACAAGTGCTCCGTAGTTTCTGCACTCAAGGTCCACTACGTGGTGAAACTCGACTTCCAGGACAAGTGCTCCGTAGTTTCTGCACTCAAGGTCCACTACCTGGTGAAACTCGACTTCCAGGACAAGCGTTTCCTGGGTCCTGCGCTCCAGGTCAGCTACCTGGTGGAACTCGACTTCCAGAACAAGTGTTCCGTAGTTTTTGCGCTCCAGATCTGCTACCTGATGACACTAGACTTCCTGGGCAAGTGCTCCATGGTTCTTGTAGTCCAGGTTCGCTACCTCGTGAAACTCGACTTCCAGGACAAGTGCTCCATAGTTTCTGCGCTCCAGGTACGCTACCTGGTGAAACTCGACTTCCAGGTTGAGCGCTCCGTAGTTCTGGATGTCCAGGTCCTTGACCTGATGACTTTTGACCTTCCGGGCTAATTTTCAAGTTTGCAAGTTTGATTATTGAAAACGTTATGTTTTGTACTATCAAACCAATATGCATGCTTTAGATAACATTTTAAATCGGAAAAAAACCGAACGACCAGGATAAACAAATTGCAATTGGTGAGTGGACGGCATTGTATACATAGGGATACATGACAATAACTTCGTTCAATTAGAGCTAAGATTGCTGTGCGTAGTGTTTCAAATCTGTCAGCACTTAGCTGATTGTTCTGTAGTATTTTTTGACGAAATTTAGTGTCATAAAACCGTAATTATACTTACATGGATGTGTAAACGTGATTTGTAGCATTATGTAGAAAAAATCTTACAGGCAGATTCGGTTTGCGTCACATGCACAAAGGCAGTGTTCATTATGTATACAGTGAAGCAAATACCACAATTTTTTAGGAAGTATCGTGCCCCAGTCTCCCCCACAACTATGTCATCTGGTAAAACACTGACATCGAGTAAGCGAGCGCACGAGCACAAAAACCAGTTACACAAGGCATTGGACCCCGAGCGAGCTTTAGGGAGCGAGTATCTTAAAACTAGTTATTTTTAATTTGGGCACCATTCTATTATCGATGGACTAAAATAACTCAAAAAACCGTGATATATTAACTGTCGAGCTCAAACGTAGAAAGTAACGCTTTTTACCAAGAAAATTGCGAACAAAAATGAATGTGATTTAACGTTTTTTTTAAGAATCTTTTGATTCATCGATGACAAGAATATATGTCAATACAAAGTAATTTTAGTTTTTAGATTTCAGACTGAAATTAAAATAACTAAAATAACTAAAATAACTCAAAAAACCGTGATATATTAACTGTCGAGCTCAAACGTAGAAAGTAACGCTTTTTACCAAGAAAATTGCGAACAAAAATGAATGTGATTTAACGTTTTTTTTAAGAATCTTTTGATTCATCGATGACAAGAATATATGTCAATACAAAGTAATTTTAGTTTTTAGATTTCAGACTGAAATTACGCACTTCATCTTTCCTGCCAATTTGAAATTCCAGCGGTGAGGCGCTGCAATGGCCTGCTAATAACTTCGCCAGTTAGCGACACTTGATGATAAGTAAATTTTTCTCTTACTGTCCAAATGTGAGTTAAGATACGCTCGAAATTTTGAGAAGCTTCGTTAGTAATCTCCCATTCAAAACGAAAACAGCCGACAATCGACACATTGCTTGAAAATTATCGTATATAATTAATTAAAAAAAAAATATATGTGTGTACTTTTCCCGTTTTTTCATATGACAGCATTTGAAAAACCCGGATTCCACTTTGAACAGACATAAAAGATATTTTTTCTCCATCATCTAATATAATTATTGACCAGTTTTCGGTGTTACTTGAATATTTGACTGTATGATTATTGATTGCTTTCAGTTTTTGACCATTTGTATACGATGATAGTACGAAATAAATGATTATAATCGACTATTTTCATGTAAACCAGTATCAAAAAGCTATGTTTCTATTTCTGCACGGCGAGTATAACATTTTTCTAATATTTAATGGCAATTGTAATTATATTTTATCTGAAATTTTTCAAACTTGTCACGTTTACAAAGAATTATTTCAATTCATTTTTCGTGTAAGCCCACATTCAGTAGCTATGAATGTGCTAATAAAATTTCTATATAGTTTTTTATAATTTTCTCATAATCTTCTTGGTAAAATGTGTCAATAAAAAAAATTATATTAATCTTTACACGATATTTTTGATGTGTTCTAATTTTTCTGAAAATATTAGTTATCATTCCAGGTATAACCAGAGGTGGTTAGCGGTGGTCATTGCAGGTGGTTGACGGTGGTTGGAGGTGGTCGCAGGTGGACGAGGAGAAGGACAAAGAAGTCGAGGAGAACAAGGTGGACGATGAGGACGAGGATTTGTGGTCGGTGAGTAAAACCTTTTTATGATATTTGATGGCATTTTTAATTATATTTCATCTCAAATATTTCAAACTTGTCATGTTTACAGTAAATTATTTGAATTTATTTTTCGCGCGAACACATATTCAGTAGCTTCAAATGCGCTGATAAAATTCATTACATATTAAATAATTATATTAATCCTTAGACAATAATTTTGATGTGTTTTTATACTGAAAATATTTATTACCATTCCAGGTATAACCCGACGTGGTTATCGGTGGTTGTTGGGGGTGGTTGGCGGTGGTTGGAGGTGGTCGGAGGTAGACGTGGTGAGGGACGAGGAAGACGAGAACAATATGGACGAGGAGGGCGAAGATTAGTGCTCGGTGAGTTCAACATTATTGTAATATTTAATGGCAATTGTAGTTATATTTGATCCAAAATTTTTCAAATTGTCACGTTTACAATAAATTATTTCAATTCATTCTCCGCGCAAGTACAAATTCAGGAGCTATTATTGCGCCAATCGAATTTGTTATATTGTTAATCAATTAATTAAATTATTACATTAATCCTTACACAATATTTTTGATGTGTTCTTATACTGAAAATATTTTTACTATTCAAGGTATAACCCGAGGTGGTTCGAGGTGGTTGTTGGAGGTGGTTGGCGGTGGTTGGAGGTGGTTGCAGCTGATCAGGGAGGAGGACGAAGAAGATAAGGAGAACGAGGATTTCTACATGGTGAGTAAAATATTTTTATAACATTAAATGGCAATTGTCATTATATTTTATCTAGAATTTTTCGATCTTGTCACGTTTACAATTAATTATTTCAATTCACTTTTCGCTCATGCCCAAATTCAGTAGCTATCAGTGGGCTAGTAAAATTTGTATAATTTTTCATAATTTTCTCATAATCTTCTTAATGAAATTTGTCAATACAAAAATTATAACAATCCTTACACAATATTTTTTATGTTTTCTAATACTTAAAATAATTATTGCTAATCTAGGTATAACCCAAGGTGGTTATCGATGGTTACTGGAGGTGGTTGGCGGTGGCTGGAGGTGTTCGGAGGTGGACGAGGAGGAGAACGAGGAAGACGAGGAAACCAAGGTCGACGAGTATGATGAGGATTTGTGCACTGTGAGTATAACATTCTTAAATAACGAATAGAGTAGGAGTAGAAGTGGGAATAGGAGTAGGATCAGGAGAAGGTTCACAAGTAGGAGTAGGAATAGGATTAGGATCAGGAGTAGGAGTAGGAGTAGGATCAGGGGTAGGAGTAGGAGTACGAAAGGACTAGGATCCGGGGTAGGAGTAGGAGTAGGAGTAGAAGTTGGAGTTGGAGTGGAAAGGTGAGTGGAGGGGCGGGAGGAAAAGGAGACGCAACTCCCAAGCTAGGAATGAGCGCACGCGCGCTGAGGAGCCGGGAGTCCCCCCGAAGTTATGCTTCGGTGGTTCCGGGGAGTCTCTTATCCCGTACCAGAGTGGCCGATGGGTTTTTAGTGGGGGCGGATCCCACACTACCCTGTGTTTCTTGCGTGAAACAGAGGGTGTGCATAAGGCATTTTCCCATCGAGAGACAAAAAAAAAAAAGGATAGGATAGGGTAGGGTCCCCTCTCCTCCCCGCCCCGCCCACCCCCCTCCCCGCCCCACCTCTCCCCCCTCCCCACACCCCGCCAAAATATCTCAAACTTGTCAAGTTTACAATAAATTGTTTCAATTCATTTTTCACGCAAGCACATATTCAGTAGCTATAAACGCGCTACTGAAATTTATTACATATTGATTAAATAATTAATTATAATAATCCTTGCATAATATTTTTGATGTGTTCTTAGTCTGAGAATATTTATTACCATTCCAGGTATAACCCGAGGTGTTTGGCGGTGGTTGGCGTTGGTCGAGCTGGACGAGGTGGAGGACGAGGATTCGTGCTCGGTGAGTTTAACATTTTGACAATATTTGATGAAGTAGAATCAGCATCAGGAGTAGGATCAGGGAAAGATGTAGAAATAGGAGTAGAAGTAGGAGTAGTGGTAGGAATAGGACTTGGAGTAAGAATATGAGTAGAAGTAGGAATAGTAGGAGTTGGAGTGGGATTAGGAGTAGGAGTAGTCGGAGTAGGAATAGGAGTAGGAGTAGGAGCAGAAGTAGGTAGGGCAGGGTGGGTCGTGAGAGGGGAGGGGAGGGGTGGGAAGGGGATATTATCATATCAAGTTATCAGTAATAAGCAATAGCGGGTAAAATATTAGCTTACTTTTGTAAGTATTGATGAATATAGCCTCTATGAATATTCATTGTTGATATATAAGGTCTGGCAACGTACCTACTTTCTGTAAGAGATGTTGACGATTTTCAACATAATTATGTTTCAGTTCTGTGCCCCACCTAGTGATCCACTAGTACATATCCTCCGACGTGACATCGCTGTGCTACGTATAAAGAAGAAAAGATTTATTAAGATGCAAATTGCTCCTCTCTTCTTGCCATTGAGCTTTCAGCCATTGTTGCGCTATGTGTTTAAAATTTAGGACAGTATATAATATAGAATAACAGGTACAGCTACGAATATAGCACTACAATAAATCTTATAGAAATGAGCTCTCATTGAGATTTCTCTGTATTTATAACTCGACGCGAGAAGGCAAAAATCAATGTAATGCCATCTGTAAGGTAATTGGACTCGTATTTGCACTACGAGAACTCGTTGGGCATTTTGCGGTGAAGTTTGAAAAATTGTTGTACAAGAAATTAAATAACTATAAAAATGGATGAAAAATATTATCTCTAATAGTGAATGTAGCTAATACAGCTCTAACCGTATATTGATTATGTTAATGATCTATTGTTACAAGATCGGAATTAGATGAGCTCTCTAAATACTTTTTTCTAGTCTATTAATTTATATCATGTATATGTAAATGTATATTTCTTCAGTTTATACAATCACTGGACTAGGATTACCCTTGCCACGTTTTATGGTGCGCTTGTGTAATTTGTATATTATTAACCTTACGTTTTACTGTATTTGCGAGAAGTTGTGAGTGTTTCTGATTTCTTGGCAATCATTTATCTACATGTATGTGTATAGATGTATATGTATACTTATGCGTGTATATATACATATATACACATGTTTAAAACTAGATTTTCACAATAAACACAGAGGTTTTAGTATATTCACATACGGATTTCTGTGTATAGGTAGACTTGAACAAAGATATCCTTATCTCTAATACGGAGTACTTCTTAATTCGCATTTGTTCATGTAACCCAATGTCCTACATACGATGGCAAAAATCGAGATCCAACTCAACTGAGTCTCAAAGCCCTGTTGACATAAAAGCAGCTATTTGATAGAAATTATAGTTTATAGTTTACACAGCCCATTGCATGATATTTCATTATAAATACGTATGTTTCAATGTATTTAGGAATAATTTATCAAATATACAGAGGTCATGTGCAAATAATAAATGAATTCGACCGCAGTTTGATGTATTCATTAGAGCTTTAACAATAAATTTAAGCTTTGTTACTTCTTTTATTTTATTATGGATAATCAAAAACATTTCCGACTATTCGTGCTGTGGAAGCATGGGGATTAAACCAAATGTAGCAAAAGATTAGAAACAGTGTATGTAGAATACGGGTATTTTTCTAATAATGCAAACACGTTCCGCTAGCTTAGTTTCGACATATCTAGAATACTACGCCTTGCGAACTAGCTTTCCAGACAGAGATAAATGATGAATTTTAAGGACTGCATTATCGTTGTTGAATACTCTATGCCTCATGGGAAACGAAAATCTGTAACGATATAATTGATGCACCGGATCATCGTCGACTTTAACATTTGAAATGTCCTACCATTTCCGAACACCTCCAACCATCCTATTTACCTATATTACTAGATTAGCTATGATATGAAAAGAGAAGAATTATTCATCTCGAAATGGGATTATATTCGACGCGCGCACGACGTATTCCATAACATTGATATTCCGATGTATTCCATAACATAAATATTCATAAATATTCCAACAACTTTTCATTTGCTCTCTCGATCTTGGATTTTCGTAGGCATATAATCGAAAAGCTGTTTTAGCTAGTCGCAAGTGAAGTATCTACGTTGGGTAGAGAAGCTGAATAGTTTTTCGAAAAGTGTTTGAATGGAAAAAAATTCAGAGTAACTGTAATACATCACGGATGCGCCAATTTTGATTAAGATGAAATGGATTCTCCGTACATGAGACAGTATTTAACGCAGCGTAGTGATTTAAAGACCTAAGAAGGTGACAGGAAGAGAAGGAACGAGGCTTCTTAACACTTCGAGTGTATTTTAACACACATTTGAAAGGTACGAGCAAAATTTTTCATCATCCAACTGTCGCAGAACGGCAGCGTTATCAGCTGAGCCGTTAACTGAAGGATATATCTTCAGTCAACGGCTGACCATCGAAGGGCCTGGCCGCTTGAGTCTGGAATCGGCAGGAGAGATAAAGTGCGTATTTCTTGTATGAAATGTGAAAACTAAAATCATTATACATCGTATCACATCATCGTACATCACACATGATACATCATACATCATACATCATCATACATAGTATCAAAGTTCGAAACCAAAGTTTGGATGTCGTATGTTCAGAAAGTGACGTCACCAATTCAAAATCAGCTAGCCGAATTCCTCAGTCTGGAAACAACCGCGCAGTAGAGCGGACGGATGAGAGTCGCGCTCCGCAAATTTCGAGTACCGGGTTCTCAACCTCCCGGATCTACAATAAATTATTTCAATTCGTTTTTCGCGCAAGCCGAAATTCAGTAGCTGTCAGTCCGCTAATAAAATTTCTCGACTTCCAGGATAAGCGCTCCGTGGTTCCTGGTTCATGTTTACAATAAATTATTTCAATTCGTTTTTCGCGCAAGCCGAAATTCAGTAGCTGTCAGTCCGCTAATAAAATTTCTCGACTTCCAGGATAAGCGCTCCGTGGTTCCTGGTTCATGTTTACAATAAATTATTTCAATTCGTTTTTCGCGCAAGCCGAAATTCAGTAGCTGTCAGTCCGCTAATAAAATTTCTCGACTTCCAGGATAAGCGCTCCGTGGTTCCTGGTTCATGTTTACAATGAATTATTTCAATTCGTTTTTCGCGCAAGCCGAAATTCAGTAGCTGTCAGTCCGCTAATAAAATTTCTCGACTTCCAGGATAAGCGCTCCGTGGTTCCTGGTTCATGTTTACAATAAATTATTTCAATTCGTTTTTCGCGCAAGCCGAAATTCAGTAGCTGTCAGTCCGCTAATAAAATTTCTCGACTTCCAGGATGAGCGCTCCGTGGTTCCTCGTTCATGTTTACAATAAATTATTTCAATTCGTTTTTCGCGCAAGCCGAAATTCAGTAGCTGTCAGTCCGCTAATAAAATTTCTCGACTTCCAGGATAAGCGCTCCGTGGTTCCTGGTTCATGTTTACAATAAATTATTTCAATTCGTTTTTCGCGCAAGCCGAAATTCAGTAGCTGTCAGTCCGCTAATAAAATTTCTCGACTTCCAGGATGAGCGCTCCGTGGTTCCTGGTTCATGTTTACAATAAATTATTTCAATTCGTTTTTCGCGCAAGCCGAAATTCAGTAGCTGTCAGTCCGCTAATAAAATTTCTCGACTTCCAGGATGAGCGCTCCGTGGTTCCTGGTTCATGTTTACAATAAATTATTTCAATTCGTTTTTCGCGCAAGCCGAAATTCAGTAGCTGTCAGTCCGCTAATAAAATTTCTCGACTTCCAGGATAAGCGCTCCGTGGTTCCTGGTTCATGTTTACAATAAATTATTTCAATTCGTTTTTCGCGCAAGCCGAAATTCAGTAGCTGTCAGTCCGCTAATAAAATTTCTCGACTTCCAGGATAAGCGCTCCGTGGTTCCTGGTTCATGTTTACAATGAATTATTTCAATTCGTTTTTCGCGCAAGCCGAAATTCAGTAGCTGTCAGTCCGCTAATAAAATTTCTCGACTTCCAGGATAAGCGCTCCGTGGTTCCTGGTTCATGTTTACAATAAATTATTTCAATTCGTTTTTCGCGCAAGCCGAAATTCAGTAGCTGTCAGTCCGCTAATAAAATTTCTCGACTTCCAGGATGAGCGCTCCGTGGTTCCTCGTTCATGTTTACAATAAATTATTTCAATTCGTTTTTCGCGCAAGCCGAAATTCAGTAGCTGTCAGTCCGCTAATAAAATTTCTCGACTTCCAGGATAAGCGCTCCGTGGTTCCTGGTTCATGTTTACAATAAATTATTTCAATTCGTTTTTCGCGCAAGCCGAAATTCAGTAGCTGTCAGTCCGCTAATAAAATTTCTCGACTTCCAGGATAAGCGCTCCGTGGTTCCTGGTTCATGTTTACAATAAATTATTTCAATTCGTTTTTCGCGCAAGCCGAAATTCAGTAGCTGTCAGTCCGCTAATAAAATTTCTCGACTTCCAGGATAAGCGCTCCGTGGTTCCTGGTTCATGTTTACAATAAATTATTTCAATTCGTTTTTCGCGCAAGCCGAAATTCAGTAGCTGTCAGTCCGCTAATAAAATTTCTCGACTTCCAGGATGAGCGCTCCGTGGTTCCTGGTTCATGTTTACAATAAATTATTTCAATTCGTTTTTCGCGCAAGCCGAAATTCAGTAGCTGTCAGTCCGCTAATAAAATTTCTCGACTTCCAGGATAAGCGCTCCGTGGTTCCTGGTTCATGTTTACAATAAATTATTTCAATTCGTTTTTCGCGCAAGCCGAAATTCAGTAGCTGTCAGTCCGCTAATAAAATTTCTCGACTTCCAGGATAAGCGCTCCGTGGTTCCTGGTTCATGTTTACAATAAATTATTTCAATTCGTTTTTCGCGCAAGCCGAAATTCAGTAGCTGTCAGTCCGCTAATAAAATTTCTCGACTTCCAGGATGAGCGCTCCGTGGTTCCTGGTTCATGTTTACAATAAATTATTTCAATTCGTTTTTCGCGCAAGCCGAAATTCAGTAGCTGTCAGTCCGCTAATAAAATTTCTCGACTTCCAGGATGAGCGCTCCGTGGTTCCTCGTTCATGTTTACAATAAATTATTTCAATTCGTTTTTCGCGCAAGCCGAAATTCAGTAGCTGTCGGTACGCTAATAAAATTTCTATAACTTTATAATCTTCTCATAATCATTCTGGTAAAATATGCCGATAAAAAAATTGTATGAAACCTTACACATTATCTTTGATTTGTTCTCGTGCTGAAAATATTTATTAGTATTAGAGGTATAACTCGAGGTGGTTGGCGGTGGTTGATGGTGTTCGGAGACGGACGAGGAGGAGGACGAGGAGGACGAGGATTTGTGCTCGGTGAGTAAAACACTTTTATAATATTTGATGGCAATTGTAATTATGTTTTATCTAAAATATTTCAAACTAGTCACGTTTACAATAAATTATTTCAATTCATTCCTCGTGCAAGCACATATTCAGTGGCTTTGAATAAGCTTATACAATTTATTATTTTATTAATCAATTAATTAATATTCTTATATTATTTAACGGCAATTGTAATTATATTTCATCTGAAATATTACAAACTTGTCACGTTTACAATAAATTATTTCAATTCATTCCTCGTGCAAGCACATATTCAGTGGCTTTGAATAAGCTTATACAATTTATTATTTTATTAATCAATTAATTAATATTCTTATATTATTTAACGGCAATTGTAATTATATTTCATCTGAAATATTACAAACTTGTCACGTTTACAATAAATTATTTCAATTCATTCCTCGTGCAAGCACATATTCAGTGGCTTTGAATAAGCTTATACAATTTATTATATTATTGATTAATTAATTAATATTCTTATAATATTCAATGGCAATTGTAATTATATTTCATCTGAAATATTACAAACTTGTCACGTTTACAATAAATTATTTCAATTCATTCCTCGTGCAAGTACATATTCAGTAGCTATGAATAATCTTATACAATTTATAATATTATCAATTAATTAATTAATTGTATTAATCCATATAAAATATTTTTGATGTGTTCTCATACTGAAAATATTTATTACTATTCCAGGTGTAACCCGAGGTGGCTGGCGGTGGTTGGAGGTGGACGAGGAGGAGGACGAGGACCAGGAGGAGGACGAGGTGGCCGAGGAGGCGGCGGGGTGGGTCGTGGGAGAGGAGCGGAGGGAAGGGGGCGGGAAGGGGGAGGGAAGGGGGAGGGGAAGGGGAAGAGGTGGGCGGGGAGGGTGACGGGAAGGGAAGGGGAGGGAGGAAGGGAAGGGGCGGGAGGGGGGCGGGAGGGAGGGCGGGAGGGAGGGCGGGAGGGAGGGAGGGAGGGTGGGGAGGGTGGCCGGGAGGGAGGGACGGGGACGGGGACGGGGGGCGCGTGGCATACTCTATTAACTTTAACGGGCTCGCACTAACATCCGGCCTCCACTCCCCTCCCTCCCTCCCGCCCACCCTCCCCACCCTCCCTCCCTCCCTCCCTCCCGCCCCCCCTCCCGCCCCTTCCCTTCCTCCCTCCCCTTCCCTTCCCGTCACCCTCCCCGCCCACCTCTTCCCCTTCCCCTCCCCCTCCCCCTTCCTTCCCCCTTCCCGCCCCCTCCCCTCCGCTCCTCTCCCACGACCCACCCCGCCGCCTCCTCGGCCACCTCGTCCTCCTCCTGGTCCTCGTCCTCCTCCTCGTCCACCTCCAACCACCGCCAGCCACCTCGGGTTACACCTGGAATAGTAATAAATATTTTCAGTATGAGAACACATCAAAAATATTTTATATGGATTAATACAATTAATTAATTAATTGATAATATTATAAATTGTATAAGATTATTCATAGCTACTGAATATGTACTTGCACGAGGAATGAATTAAAATAATTTATTGTAAACGTGACAAGTTTGTAATATTTCAGATGAAATATAATTACAATTGCTATTGAATATTATAAGAATATTAATTAATAAATGAACAATATAATAAATTGTATAAGCTTATTCAAAGCCATTGAATATGTGCTTGCACGAGGAATGAATTAAAATAATTTATTGTAAACGTGACAAGTTTGTAATATTTCAGATGAAATATAATTACAATTGCCATTGAATATTATAAGAATATTAATTAATTAATTATTAAGATAATAAATTGTATAAGCTTATTCAAAGCCACTGAATATGTGCTTGCACGAGGAATGAATTGAAATAATTTATTGTAAACGTGACAAGTTTGTAATATTTCAGATGAAATATAATTACAATTGCCATTGAATATTATAAGAATATTAATTAATTAATCAATAATATAATAAATTGTATAAGCTTATTCAAAGCCACTGAATATGTGCTTGCACGAGAAATGAATTGAAATAATTTATTGTAAACGTGACAAGTTTGTAATAATTCAGATGAAATATAATTACAATTGCCGTTAAATAATATAAGAATATTAATTAATTGATTAATAAAATAATAAATTGTATAAGCTTATTCAAAGCCACTGAATATGTGCTTGCACGAGGAATGAATTGAAATAATTTATTGTAAACGTGACTAGTTTGAAATATTTTAGATAAAATATAATTACAATTGCCATCAAATATTATAAAAGTGTTTTACTCACCGAGCACAAATCCTCGTCCTCCTCGTCCTCCTCCTCGTCCGTCTCCGAACACCTTCAACCACCGCCAACCACCTCGAGTTATACCTCTAATACTAATAAATATTTTCAGCACGAGAACAAATCAAAGATAATGTGTAAGGTTTCATACAATTTTTTTATCGGCATATTTTACCAGAATGATTATGAGAAGATTATAAAGTTATAGAAATTTTATTAGCGTACCGACAGCTACTGAATTTCGGCTTGCGCGAAAAACGAATTGAAATAATTTATTGTAAACATGAACGAGGAACCACGGAGCGCTTATCCTGGAAGTCGAGAAATTTTATTAGCGGACTGACAGCTACTGAATTTCGGCTTGCGCGAAAAACGAATTGAAATAATTTATTGTAAACATGAACGAGGAACCACGGAGCGCTCATCCTGGAAGTCGAGAAATTTTATTAGCGGACTGACAGCTACTGAATTTCGGCTTGCGCGAAAAACGAATTGAAATAATTTATTGTAAACATGAACGAGGAACCACGGAGCGCTCATCCTGGAAGTCGAGAAATTTTATTAGCGGACTGACAGCTACTGAATTTCGGCTTGCGCGAAAAACGAATTGAAATAATTTATTGTAAACATGAACCAGGAACCACGGAGCGCTTATCCTGGAAGTCGAGAAATTTTATTAGCGGACTGACAGTTACTGAATTTCGGCTTGAGCGAAAAACGAATTGAAATAATTTATTGTAAACATGAACGAGGAACCACGGAGCGCTTATCCTGGAAGTCGAGAAATTTTATTAGCGGACTGACAGCTACTGAATTTCGGCTTGCGCGAAAAACGAATTGAAATAATTTATTGTAAACATGAACCAGGAACCACGGAGCGCTTATCCTGGAAGTCGAGAAATTTTATTAGCGGACTGACAGTTACTGAATTTCGGCTTGAGCGAAAAACGAATTGAAATAATTTATTGTAAACATGAACGAGGAACCACGGAGCGCTCATCCTGGAAGTCGAGAAATTTTATTAGCGGACTGACAGCTACTGAATTTCGGCTTGCGCGAAAAACGAATTGAAATAATTTATTGTAAACATGAACCAGGAACCACGGAGCGCTTATCCTGGAAGTCGAGAAATTTTATTAGCGGACTGACAGTTACTGAATTTCGGCTTGAGCGAAAAACGAATTGAAATAATTTATTGTAAACATGAACGAGGAACCACGGAGCGCTCATCCTGGAAGTCGAGAAATTTTATTAGCGGACTGACAGCTACTGAATTTCGGCTTGCGCGAAAAACGAATTGAAATAATTTATTGTAAACATGAACGAGGAACCACGGAGCGCTCATCCTGGAAGTCGAGAAATTTTATTAGCGGACTGACAGCTACTGAATTTCGGCTTGCGCGAAAAACGAATTGAAATAATTTATTGTAAACATGAACCAGGAACCACGGAGCGCTTATCCTGGAAGTCGAGAAATTTTATTAGCGGACTGACAGTTACTGAATTTCGGCTTGAGCGAAAAACGAATTGAAATAATTTATTGTAAACATGAACGAGGAACCACGGAGCGCTTATCCTGGAAGTCGAGAAATTTTATTAGCGGACTGACAGCTACTGAATTTCGGCTTGCGCGAAAAACGAATTGAAATAATTTATTGTAAACATGAACCAGGAACCACGGAGCGCTTATCCTGGAAGTCGAGAAATTTTATTAGCGGACTGACAGTTACTGAATTTCGGCTTGAGCGAAAAACGAATTGAAATAATTTATTGTAAACATGAACGAGGAACCACGGAGCGCTCATCCTGGAAGTCGAGAAATTTTATTAGCGGACTGACAGCTACTGAATTTCGGCTTGCGCGAAAAACGAATTGAAATAATTTATTGTAAACATGAACCAGGAACCACGGAGCGCTTATCCTGGAAGTCGAGAAATTTTATTAGCGGACTGACAGTTACTGAATTTCGGCTTGAGCGAAAAACGAATTGAAATAATTTATTGTAAACATGAACGAGGAACCACGGAGCGCTCATCCTGGAAGTCGAGAAATTTTATTAGCGGACTGACAGCTACTGAATTTCGGCTTGCGCGAAAAACGAATTGAAATAATTTATTGTAAACATGAACCAGGAACCACGGAGCGCTTATCCTGGAAGTCGAGAAATTTTATTAGCGGACTGACAGCTACTGAATTTCGGCTTGCGCGAAAAACGAATTGAAATAATTCATTGTAAACATGAACCAGGAACCACGGAGCGCTTATCCTGGAAGTCGAGAAATTTTATTAGCGGACTGACAGCTACTGAATTTCGGCTTGCGCGAAAAACGAATTGAAATAATTTATTGTAAACATGAACCAGGAACCACGGAGCGCTTATCCTGGAAGTCGAGAAATTTTATTAGCGGACTGACAGCTACTGAATTTCGGCTTGCGCGAAAAACGAATTGAAATAATTTATTGTAAACATGAACCAGGAACCACGGAGCGCTTATCCTGGAAGTCGAGAAATTTTATTAGCGGACTGACAGCTACTGAATTTCGGCTTGCGCGAAAAACGAATTGAAATAATTTATTGTAAACATGAACCAGGAACCACGGAGCGCTTATCCTGGAAGTCGAGAAATTTTATTAGCGGACTGACAGCTACTGAATTTCGGCTTGCGCGAAAAACGAATTGAAATAATTTATTGTAGATCCGGGAGGTTGAGAACCCGGTACTCGAAATTTGCGGAGCGCGACTCTCATCCGTCCGCTCTACTGCGCGGTTGTTTCCAGACTGAGGAATTCGGCTAGCTGATTTTGAATTGGTGACGTCACTTTCTGAACATACGACATCCAAACTTTGGTTTCGAACTTTGATACTATGTATGATGATGTATGATGTATGATGTATCATGTGTGATGTACGATGATGTGATACGATGTATAATGATTTTAGTTTTCACATTTCATACAAGAAATACGCACTTTATCTCTCCTGCCGATTCCAGACTCAAGCGGCCAGGCCCTTCGATGGTCAGCCGTTGACTGAAGATATATCCTTCAGTTAACGGCTCAGCTGATAACGCTGCCGTTCTGCGACAGTTGGATGATGAAAAATTTTGCTCGTACCTTTCAAATGTGTGTTAAAATACACTCGAAGTGTTAAGAAGCCTCGTTCCTTCTCTTCCTGTCACCTTCTTAGGTCTTTAAATCACTACGCTGCGTTAAATACTGTCTCATGTACGGAGAATCCATTTCATCTTAATCAAAATTGGCGCATCCGTGATGTATTACAGTTACTCTGAATTTTTTTCCATTCAAACACTTTTCGAAAAACTATTCAGCTTCTCTACCCAACGTAGATACTTCACTTGCGACTAGCTAAAACAGCTTTTCGATTATATGCCTACGAAAATCCAAGATCGAGAGAGCAAATGAAAAGTTGTTGGAATATTTATGAATATTTATGTTATGGAATACATCGGAATATCAATGTTATGGAATACGTCGTGCGCGCGTCGAATATAATCCCATTTCGAGATGAATAATTCTTCTCTTTTCATATCATAGCTAATCTAGTAATATAGGTAAATAGGATGGTTGGAGGTGTTCGGAAATGGTAGGACATTTCAAATGTTAAAGTCGACGATGATCCGGTGCATCAATTATATCGTTACAGATTTTCGTTTCCCATGAGGCATAGAGTATTCAACAACGATAATGCAGTCCTTAAAATTCATCATTTATCTCTGTCTGGAAAGCTAGTTCGCAAGGCGTAGTATTCTAGATATGTCGAAACTAAGCTAGCGGAACGTGTTTGCATTATTAGAAAAATACCCGTATTCTACATACACTGTTTCTAATCTTTTGCTACATTTGGTTTAATCCCCATGCTTCCACAGCACGAATAGTCGGAAATGTTTTTGATTATCCATAATAAAATAAAAGAAGTAACAAAGCTTAAATTTATTGTTAAAGCTCTAATGAATACATCAAACTGCGGTCGAATTCATTTATTATTTGCACATGACCTCTGTATATTTGATAAATTATTCCTAAATACATTGAAACATACGTATTTATAATGAAATATCATGCAATGGGCTGTGTAAACTATAAACTATAATTTCTATCAAATAGCTGCTTTTATGTCAACAGGGCTTTGAGACTCAGTTGAGTTGGATCTCGATTTTTGCCATCGTATGTAGGACATTGGGTTACATGAACAAATGCGAATTAAGAAGTACTCCGTATTAGAGATAAGGATATCTTTGTTCAAGTCTACCTATACACAGAAATCCGTATGTGAATATACTAAAACCTCTGTGTTTATTGTGAAAATCTAGTTTTAAACATGTGTATATATGTATATATACACGCATAAGTATACATATACATCTATACACATACATGTAGATAAATGATTGCCAAGAAATCAGAAACACTCACAACTTCTCGCAAATACAGTAAAACGTAAGGTTAATAATATACAAATTACACAAGCGCACCATAAAACGTGGCAAGGGTAATCCTAGTCCAGTGATTGTATAAACTGAAGAAATATACATTTACATATACATGATATAAATTAATAGACTAGAAAAAAGTATTTAGAGAGCTCATCTAATTCCGATCTTGTAACAATAGATCATTAACATAATCAATATACGGTTAGAGCTGTATTAGCTACATTCACTATTAGAGATAATATTTTTCATCCATTTTTATAGTTATTTAATTTCTTGTACAACAATTTTTCAAACTTCACCGCAAAATGCCCAACGAGTTCTCGTAGTGCAAATACGAGTCCAATTACCTTACAGATGGCATTACATTGATTTTTGCCTTCTCGCGTCGAGTTATAAATACAGAGAAATCTCAATGAGAGCTCATTTCTATAAGATTTATTGTAGTGCTATATTCGTAGCTGTACCTGTTATTCTATATTATATACTGTCCTAAATTTTAAACACATAGCGCAACAATGGCTGAAAGCTCAATGGCAAGAAGAGAGGAGCAATTTGCATCTTAATAAATCTTTTCTTCTTTATACGTAGCACAGCGATGTCACGTCGGAGGATATGTACTAGTGGATCACTAGGTGGGGCACAGAACTGAAACATAATTATGTTGAAAATCGTCAACATCTCTTACAGAAAGTAGGTACGTTGCCAGACCTTATATATCAACAATGAATATTCATAGAGGCTATATTCATCAATACTTACAAAAGTAAGCTAATATTTTACCCGCTATTGCTTATTACTGATAACTTGATATGATAATATCCCCTTCCCACCCCTCCCCTCCCCTCTCACGACCCACCCTGCCCTACCTACTTCTGCTCCTACTCCTACTCCTATTCCTACTCCGACTACTCCTACTCCTAATCCCACTCCAACTCCTACTATTCCTACTTCTACTCATATTCTTACTCCAAGTCCTATTCCTACCACTACTCCTACTTCTACTCCTATTTCTACATCTTTCCCTGATCCTACTCCTGATGCTGATTCTACTTCATCAAATATTGTCAAAATGTTAAACTCACCGAGCACGAATCCTCGTCCTCCACCTCGTCCAGCTCGACCAACGCCAACCACCGCCAACCACCTCGGGTTATACCTGGAATAGTAATAAATATTCTCAGACTAAGAACACATCAAAAATATTATGCAAGGATTATTATAATTAATTATTTAATCAATATGTAATAAATTTCAGTAGCGCGTTTATAGCTACTGAATATGTGCTTGCGTGAAAAATGAATTGAAACAATTTATTGTAAACTTGACAAGTTTGAGATATTTTGGCGGGGTGTGGGGAGGGGGGAGAGGTGGGGCGGGGAGGGGGGTGGGCGGGGCGGGGAGGAGAGGGGACCCTACCCTATCCTATCCTTTTTTTTTTTTGTCTCTCGATGGGAAAATGCCTTATGCACACCCTCTGTTTCACGCAAGAAACACAGGGTAGTGTGGGATCCGCCCCCACTAAAAACCCATCGGCCACTCTGGTACGGGATAAGAGACTCCCCGGAACCACCGAAGCATAACTTCGGGGGGACTCCCGGCTCCTCAGCGCGCGTGCGCTCATTCCTAGCTTGGGAGTTGCGTCTCCCTTTCCTCCCTCCCCTCCACTCACCTTTTCACTCCAACTCCAACTTCTACTCCTACTCCTACTCCTACCCTGATCCTACTCCTACTCCTACTCCTGATCCTAATCCTATTCCTACTCCTACTTGTGAACCTTCTCCTGATCCTACTCCTATTCCCACTTCTACTCCTACTCTATTCGTTATTTAAGAATGTTATACTCACAGTGCACAAATCCTCATCATCCTCGTCCACCTTGGTTTCCTCGTCTTCCTCGTTCTCCTCCTCGTCCACCTCCGAACACCTCCAGCCACCGCCAACCACCTCCAGTAACCATCGATAACCACCTTGGGTTATACCTAGATTAGCAATAATTATTTTAAGTATTAGAAAACATAAAAAATATTGTGTAAGGATTCTTATAATTTTTGTATTGACAAATTTCATTAAGAAGATTATGAGAAAATTATGAAAAATTATAGAAATTTTACTAGCCCACTGATAGCTACTGAATTTGGGCATGCGCGAAAAATGAATTGAAATAATAATTAATTGTAAACGTGACAAGATTAAAGAATTGTAGATAAAATATAATGACAATTGCCATTTAATGTTATAAAAATATTTTACTCACCATGCAGAAATCCTCGTTCTCCTCGTCTTCTTCGTCCACCTCCCTGATCAGCTGCAACCACCTCCAACCACCGCCAACCACCTCCAACCACCGCCAACCACCTCCAACAACCACCTCGAACCACCTCGGGTTATACCTTGAATAGTAAAAATATTTTCAGTATAAGAACACATCAAAAATATTGTGTAAGGATTAATGTAATTATTTAATTAATTGATTAACAATATAACAAATTGGATCGGCGCAATAATAGCTCCCGAATTTGGACTTGCGCAGAAAATGAATTGAAATAATTTATTGTAAACCTGACAAGTTTAATAAATTTGAGATAAAATATTATTACAATTGCCATTAAATATTATAAAAATGTATTACTCACCGAGCACTATTCCTCGTCTTCCTTGTCCACCTTGTTCCCCTCGTCTTCCTCGTCCTCCTCCTCGTCCATCTCCCACCACCTCCAACGACCACCGCTAACCACCTTGGGTTATACCTTGAATAGTATTAAATATTTTCAGTATAAGAACACATCAAAATTATTGTTTAAGGATTAATGTAAATCATTAACTAATCGATTTTATAATAAATTTGATTATTGTATTGACAGCTCCTGAATTTGGGCTAGCGCGAAAAATGAATCGAACTAATTCATTGTAAACATGAAACAGGAAGGACGGAGCACTTGAACTGGGAGTCGAACTTCACCAGATAGTGGGCCTTGAGCGTGGAAACTACGGAGCTCTTGTCCTGGAAGTCGAGTTTCACCAGGTAGCGTACCTGCTTCGTAAGAACCACGGAACGCTTGTCCTGGAAGTCCAGCTTCACCAGGTAGTGGACCTTGAGCGCAGAAACTACGGAGCGCTTGTTCTGGAACTCGAGTTGCATCAGGTAGCGAACCTGCAGCATAGAAACCACGGAGCGCTTGTCCTGGAACTCGAGTTGCACGAGAAAGCGGACCCGGAACGCAGGATGCAGGAGGTAGAGAACCCGGTATTCGAAATTTGCGGAGCGCGATTTTCATACGTCCGCTCTACTGCGCGGTTATTTCCGGACTGAGGAATTCGGCTAGCTGAGTTTCGTCTATATAGATGGAGACCTCACGAAGAAAAAAAATTTTCGTTGACGTCACTTTCTGAACATCCGAATATCCGACATGCAAACTTGGATTTCGAACTTCAATAGTATGTATGATATGATGTATGATGGATGATCATGTATGATGTATGGTGTATGATGATATGATATATAGGAGTAAAAGTGGGAATAGCAGTAAAAGTAGGAGTTGGAGTCGAAATGGGAGTAGAAGTAGGAGTAGTAGGAGTTAATGCAAAATAAGGAGTAGGGGTCGAAGCAGTAGGATTAGGAGTAGGAGAATGAGTAAAAGTAAGAGTAGAAGTAGGAATCGAAAAAGTAGGAGTTGAAGTAGCAATAGAAGTAGTCGTAGTAGTAGGAGTAGGAATAAAAGTAGGAGAAGAAGTAGGAGTAGAATTAGGAGTAGAGGTAGGAGAAGGAGTAGGAGTAGGATCAGGAGTGGTAGTAGGAGTAGGATCAGGAGTAGAAGTAGAAGTAGCAGTAGGATCAGGATCAAGAGTAGCAGCGAAAGTGGGATCAGGAGTAGGAGCAGTCTCAGGAGTAGGATCAGGTGTAGGATCAGGAGAGGAATCAGAATTGGGATCAGGAGTAGACTCAGGACTAGGATCAGGAGTAGCATCAGGAGTCAAATCGGGAGTAGGATCTGAAGTAGGATCAGAAGTAGTACCAGGAGTAGGACCAGGAATAGGATAAGGAGTAGGATGTGAAGTAGGAGTGGGATCAGGAGGAGAAGTAGGATCAGGAGTAGAAGTAGGATCAGGGGTAGTAGTCTCAGGATCAGGAGTAGGATCTGCAGTAGGATCAGGAGTAGGACCAGGAGTAAGAGTGGGATCAACTATTTTCATGTAAACACTAACAAAAAGCTATGGTTCTATTTCTGCACGTTGAGTTTAACATTTTTCTAATATTTAATGGCAATTGTAATTATATTTTATCTGAAATTTTTTAAACTTTTCACGTTTACAATGAATTATTTCAATTCATTTTTCCCGTAAGCCCAAATTCAGTAGCTATGAATGCGCTAATAAAATTTCTATATAATTTTTTATAATTTTCTCATAATCTTCTTGGTAAAATGTGTAAATAAAAAAAATTATATTAATCTTGACACGATATGTTTGATGTGTTCTAATTTTTCTAAAAATATTAATCATCATTTCAGGTATAACCAGAGTTGGTTAGGGGTGGTCGTTGGAGATGGTTGGCGGTGGTTGGCTGTGGTCGGAGGTGGACGAGGAGAAGGACGAGAAAGACGAGGAGAACAAGGTGGACGAGGAACACGAGGATATGTGCTCGGTGAGTAAAACATTTTTATATTATTTGATGGCATTTGTAATTATATTTCATCGAAAATATTTCAAACTTGCCATGTTTACAATAAATTATTTGAATTCACTTTTAGCGCAAACACATATTCAGTAGCTTCAAATGCGTTGGTACAATTTATTACATATTAATTAATTATATTAATCCTTACAGAATATGTTTGATGTGTTCTTATACGGTAAATATTTATTACTATTCTAGGTATAACCCAAGGTGGTTATCGGTGGTTGTTGGAGGTGGTTGGCGGTGGTTGGAGGTGGTAGGAGCTAGTAGGAAGTGCTGGGATGTGGTTAAGTGTGGCAGGGGGTAGTAGGAGGTGGATGCACATGGTAGACGGTGTTTGGAGGTGGTAGGAAGTGATCGGAGGTGGTCGAGGAGGACGAGGACAACGAGGATGACGAGGGAGTGGAGGAGGACGAAGGTCATCGGAGGTGATTGGAGGTGGTTGACGGTTGTTAGAGGTGCTCGGAGGTAGTTGGGGGTGGTTGGCGGTGGACGCGATTACGCTTCTTCTCACGGGGATGATCGACTTGATCGACATTTCTAAGTCGCAGTCGACAAGTAGTCTCACTTTGTACCGTCTCAATCTCGAGCTTTCATACCGATACTACTTTGGATGTTACGAATGTCGGAGCGAGCTCGTTAGGTAGAGTCGCTAAAACAGAACCCTCCTGCTCTCCCAGGCCCACCTGGGCCCACTTGCCCGCCGAAAACTGGTCACAAAAATTTATCAAGGGGTATCCGTCTTTATGTTCTTCAGTCAACGCGTATTCTAAGGTTAGATTCGACAGTCATGGGTTATGTTTCGTTTATTGAGATTGAGTTTGTTTCGCGCTCGGCCGACTGTGGCGCTGTAGGTTTCTCTGTATTGCCAACGTAACTGTCTAGTGTAAAAAATTAGCCGTCTCAGATTCATTGTCCCAAGTGCTCATCGACCCGGCTCAGCGATTGGCAAGCAAGAATCACATCTGGCCCTGTTACTTCGTCAATTTCTGTTTATTCATTTATGAGCATGTGGGTTGAAAACTTTTGTCGTACGCGATGTAAGCTATACGGTTGGCGAATAAGTACTTAAACACGATTCATGGTTTCATATATTCTTCAAGTCATAAATTCGAGTATAAGCATGTATAATGTATAGTGCTCTGTTTTACGCAATGTATTTTTCTGTCTATCCCGATTGTTAAGACATTCTTTCTACATTTTAGCCACCAAAAGCTTTGACGAAATCAAAATTGCCGTGACGTGGGCATTGACATCTTGTTTTCCAAATATGAACGACCAAATGCAGGATCAAGCACCATAATCAGGGGGTCATTCACTTGAGGAATCAGTTGAAAACCACCGGAACTTGCTGAAATTCGAGCTGTACTTTAATATTGAAAGTCACTAGGAAATCAGCAATATGCCGAACATCTTCAAATGTTTAGGAACCACTTAAAAATTAGTGGAATTCAAGCTACATATTTCATTATTTCCTAATATTGGCAATCATCAGGAAATCACTTGTAAGTCGTTGATGATTTCAAAGCGACTATCATCCTCGAATTTGTCCACAGATTTCTTTGTACAACTTTATGGTGTAGTAAACATAGTTTTATAGTATCACTTTAGGTGGATTTGAGAATTTCACACATTCCGAATTTGAAGTCCAGTCTTTTGGTAAAATTATAGTGTGATACTAATTTAAAAGCAAAGTTTCACACGTGTTGATCTTCATATAATTAAACGTTGGTCACTTTGAAGTAAAAGTTTACAAAATGCAAAATAATTCTTGCATGTTTACTCTTGATGTTGTGTAGTTTTCAACGATCAAGTCTTGTGTTATGTGATATTTGCTAACCAAATTTTTTATCTTATAGTGCTTCATTCGGAAACGAAGTTTACCTAGAGTTCTCGTCAATAAATTTTAATAAAATTCGGTGTTGATATCGATATTCCATGGTAAATATTTGAAGAATTACGGTAACTTGGGCAGTTTGAAATCCTGCAAATAAGCTCGATCGATCGAAACTTCAAGTGTATGAAGCGAGATACGTTTCACTTGTCAGTGTGCAGCCTGAGTTGGGTTTCATTGGGGCGCAGTCCAGAATCAATTACAGATTGTACAAACTGTAAGGTAACTTCTAACAATGTGTAATTACTATCGGATCACATAATAAGGGGATGCCCCTTACAAGTTTATATTATTGCATGAATTTAAATTTGCATTAACCACCTTACTCCGAAAATATCAATAAAAAAAAAAATTTCAAATTCAGGTCTGCTCACAAAGAATTTGTTACTTGTTAACCTACGTAGAAACATGCCCCGAACGAATTTTAGCAGAGATCTCAAGCTTTGATATGTAAATTTCTGACGACTAATTGTCTCGGAAAATTTGCAACAATCGCGTATAAAGAACACTTTTTAGTCATGGAAGAGCCTCATGAATACAGAGATTATACATCAATATTGGCCGTGAATTAATTACTTTATCTGCAGTTAGCTCCACATTCAGGTCAAGGCAGACTCTTATTTTCAAACGATAATCATAATCTGAATTTTTAATTACTGGCAAGCGGATCACGAATAAAATTTTACGTTATTAAAAAATCTTTCGACAAAACTTGTCCAGTCTGTTATTCAATTCCTAATTTTACGCTTCAGCTACTTTTTACCTAAAGAAAGAAAAGTATAATTAAAACAATAAAATTGTATTATTACATGCTTTGTTCAGATGTTGTCATTAATTAGTCATCATCAAAAACATCCAAAATAATCTGATTTGATCCAAGATAAAAAATTAAATATCATAAAAACCGTTGATTCATCCTTTTTCCAAAAATTCAACGTCACTCACTCAAATAAATACCTATTTTTCATAATGCAGTATCTCTGTCTTTTTTTCTCAAATATCTGCGTCTTGAGAGTTACTCAGTAAATTTTCAGCTAAAAATGTTGAAAATTCCGTGGACTATGATTTTTGTTGTTTCATGAATTCTTTTTTCATATTCAAAACTTCGTTTTGCCAAAGATAACTAATTTGTCTTGAAATATCGTAGTTAAACAGTATCCCAGAATTTTTTCAAGTAACCTTAATCGATATTTCTCTTTCTACGCAATGATTTTTGATGAATTCCGCGCATTTTCAGAATCCGAGGTCAAAAATAAGGGTTATTTCATTTGAAAAACACAAGTTAACCTTCAAATAACCCTACAAATGAAGTTCAGCGCCAAAGTTGGATCAGCCCTTCGATACTCAACAACGTAACTTTGAAACATTTTCTGATTGGCTTGCAATTTTTTGAGTTATTCAGCTGTGTAAGCTGAAACGGGACACCCTGTATATGACACGCCAAGTCAGCGGGGCCTCAAACTTTGAACCAATGGAGATTTAATCTATCATGAAGTGAAATATCGTTAATCCCAACCCGCTGCCTCCTATTAGCTCAATTTTTGGAAGCTTCTCTACGTCACAGCTAACAGACAATACTTACCTGCGTCATTCGTCGTCAACTCCAGCCTCGTGAAGACGTCAGACGGAGGAATAAAATTACAGTTCTCTTTGTCCGGGAATTATACATGTGCAAACAGCGTTATCAAGCGGTGTGTTCAGTGAGTTTTTACTTCATCGCAAATGAACGAGTCAAAATAAAATGTAAGGAAGGCGGAATACTCGATAACAAGAATTTGTCACATTTTAATAACGTTGATTTTAATCAAGATTACTGGAACATCATTATTTCAGTTAAGAGTACCTTACTAAATATCGCAGAAATTGCTCGTAAAACGCGACTTAATGAAAGCAAAGTATTTTATTATTAGGTACATTTAGCAAATTGGTAATCGGAATTCAAGTAAAGAATTTTTGTCAGCTTCAAGAAATACTTTTATATACTGAAACTGGATCAATTCATTTGTAAATTTAATACGAATTGTTCGAATTGTTCGACCATACTGTTCTAAAAATCCACAAGTTTTATTAGTTCGGTTACCTGAAGATAACGTAGCCCTTGATAAATTTATGGAAGATACATACGAGTATCAGCATGGATTCTGTCGATAACTCTGAAACTCGATATTAAATGCGCGATATTATAACTGTTACAGTCAAACTGAAACCGAGTCTAAAACTATGCAATGTAGCTTAGGTCAACAATTTGATGTTAATCCAAAGTACTGCAGTATTGGTCGGTAAAGTTTGTAAAATAAAACCTAGTATGAGTGGCCATAAAGCAAAGGAAAGAAATAGTAACACATACTAGATTTTTTATTTAATACAGCTACATAATCAATTTTAATTTCTTCCATATTTCTGTATTTTTCAGTAATGATGAAAAATAAAAATAGTTAAAAACTGAATAGTAACAATTGCTATAAATTTTTCTTGCTGTAAGAACCCTCCACACTGTATCGTAATACCAGTTCAAATGGTTTGATTGTTTTGTCATCGAAAAAACCAAGTCAGATTCAGCTTTTGCTGACCTGTATCGTCATTATTTTTAATGGCAAACTTTTTGCGCGTTGATTCGTATATTCGCAGCCTAGATACGTAGAATAAACACATTTCAAAGCGTTCTACTTATGATAGTTAATTAAAGCACGTACAACGAACTCTGGAAAATCCGATAATTTCAATTTACAGTTACGCTGCTGCTAACTAATCAATGTTACAAAGTTTCATTTTAAATAATTCAATCTTGAACTTATAATCTACGTACACTTTAACACCGCGAAGCGCTTGCAGCGCACTTCATTACTTACATCGTGTTCCTATTTCCAAATCCAACATTAAAACTTTTGTAATTAATTCTGATAATATCGTAGTGCCCTCGTACATACATCTAATAATTTAATGCTTGTCACTGTGTAAACACAAAGGACACACTTTTCAACGCCTTCGTGAAATAGGCAAGATTCGTACCTCATATTGTTTTTTGTATTAATTTTTTTTTATGCATAATTGTAAACTTCAAATCTCACACTGGTGCGAATTAATAACAGCGAAAAAACGCTATTCTGGGCGAGTTTCTTTTTACAGTCAACCATTGTTATTTTCTAATTTCAACGTCACTCGTTCAATCTGTCAGGAAATTTTACCCCAAGAAAGATTTTATAAGTGAAAAGCAGTTGGAAAATTCAACAGCCAAATTCGTATCGGTATGAAATTTAATAGTTCTTTACTTGTTCTATTCTCTAAACAACTTTAGAGATTCGTAAGTTCTGTAGATCTATTGTGCATTGATGCAATCAATTGTAAATTAGCAAATTCACGTACATGATATGAAATTTTAACTGGAAAAAATTTCCCATGCTTTGTCCAAATTTTTTCAAACCAACAGCTTTCTTATCTTGTATGGAATCAGAAATTTACGAAACAATCAAATTATTTCGACGCAAGAAGTAATACCATAAAAATGTTTCGGTTACTGGCATGGTTGTCCGTCGAGATAGAGAGCTGAAATTTTCAACGGATGAAAAAAAAAAATCATTACATGTATTAAAACAGAGATTTATTTGTAAAGTGGAAACTGTTCAGAATTTCTCCTTAACAAACACGCATAAATACACTCAGAATATTTCACCATAAGACAATTCAGCATATGGAGGTGGTTTCCATTGCAAGAAACTTTAAACCTAAAAATTGCTAATCAGAGTAACAACATGAAAGTTAACCTAATGCAGTTTCTACTTCACGGGGTCCATTTCAGCTAACTGCCGGATAAAGTTACTTTAGTAAATCCCTGCAGCAAAAGACCATGTAGAAACTTTTGAATATACGCCAGTTTGTACGCTCTGCGGATAGACGACACCCCATTTAAAACTTTAAACCACGTATCAAAATTGTTGACGTCTTAAACTACGGAAGTATCACTCTTCTCAATATGGCCAACGTTGCTTTAACGATTATTGCTTTATCGATAACCATCTACTACTCGTTGTTAATCGGAACACGATGCGACTTTACATTATCAGTTACTGTAAGGTCGCATAAAGTGTTCCTGCATTGCAGCATCCAGGATGAACGGGTAAGGATAAGCTCATGCAGTTAAGCAAAATGATTAAGATCCCTAATTAGCTTGTACTATAACGGTATGGCTTAGAGTTATTACTCGCAAGTAACTGTGTCAAAAATTTTACATTGAGAAAAATTTCATTTGTTACAGTAACTAGAAAAATTCAGTAAAACAGGTATCGTTAAAAAAAGTGTTTGAATATTGTTGGAATTACGAAAAACGAGGTACGCGTAACCATTTTGTGCTATTTTCGATCCTTTTTTGGTAATTGCAACGCGAAATCAGTTTGTGAGGTTTACTCTACTTTTTTAGTTGAATAAGGCTTCAACATCAATTTATTGTTGCACAAGCATTAAATTTTCGCAACAGTTACAAGAAAATATAGTAACAGTGATCTTAATGAGAAAGAATAGTAACGGATTCTAGACTTTCCGGTAACAGCTAGAAAACTAATTTTCATTTTCTGCGTATAAGAACTATATTTTTCGATTGTGGTAAAAAATGAAAATAGTTAAAGACTGAGCGGTAACCGCAACTAAAAATTTCTCTCAGTATATGAGTCTACGCTAAGTGATTTTGTATCCAGTAAGATTACAAGTTATGAAGAAAAAAAATTTTCAAAACCTAATTTACTTTCACTTTAGAATTATATCCATAACGATTTTCATTATGAATGACTTTACATCTTTCATGATGTATCAAATTAGAGCTTGAATACGGCTGCCCAAGAACTGAAATCTCTAGTTTTCATAGCGAAACTGGACTGCGGTAAAGCAACCAACATTGATTCGTTTTTTTCAGCAACATCATGATTAATTTTTTCTTTAGCATATGTTCACCAAATGGATTTATATGATATAGAAAGTATCTCACGTTATAATAACTCTGGTACGATTGCTAATTGTTATTACTATAATCGCATTACACGATTATTGATTAATAATATGAGGAGTAAAAGATAAAATTAATGAACGTAATAAAATAGCGTCCAAAGTATGCGTCAACAGTTTGAATTCTCTCACTGAAATCGGATCGATAGCTTGTGTTTTTCTTTCACGTCATTTTCCGAAGAGATTTATTGTAACAATCGTAATTTCACGTTTGATTGTGAGTTGGATACGCAATAAGTTTATACCTATGGTTCGACGCTTATTCTCCCACTTCGTTTCACTGGTATCAATAAAAGCTTTTTTCAACTTGATTTGAAT
Source organism: Neodiprion fabricii (assembly GCF_021155785.1). Taxonomy (NCBI): domain Eukaryota; kingdom Metazoa; phylum Arthropoda; class Insecta; order Hymenoptera; family Diprionidae; genus Neodiprion; species Neodiprion fabricii. The sequence continues at coordinate 11,747,544 of NC_060239.1, forward strand.
GAAATGCTAGGGTTCGATGAGTTTTATGCAAAGTTGCAGATTGTTGAGCATCTTGAAAGTAGAAAAGGACACGAATTCTACTGGAATCATAGTTATTAATTCTCATCGTTACTTTAAATCGAATGTAACATCAGATTTGAAAATTTTTGGTAACCGTGGACTCAATTTTAACGTACTCGTTGCATTTTGCACATTATATCGATGTACTCTGCATTGTTTATGCTTATACTTCTTTTCGACTCAAACATGTTTAATGCACAGTGCACATTTGTATCGTGAAAAACAAAAATGATAAAGCATTCGGAAAGCAGCAAGATTGAATTTCTATCGTATCTTGGCAACGGGTGCCATTCCTAAGACTGGGTTTAAAAAAAGCTTCACGTACGGGAGTCGAGCTCGGTAGTCGTTCGAAAAAAATTTATATCAGATCAGCGAACTTTGATTTCTCTACATGCATGTGATTTGCTTGAAAAAGAAAAGGATGAATACAGAGTCATCGATTTCGTAGTGAAGAAAACTAGGTGAACGACAGGATTTAAAGATGTTTGTAATAATTGAAAGGTTAGATGCTTAATAATAGCATCATGCTTTCCAATATGCCAATTTCACGGTGCTACACGAAGAGAATGGAAGAGCAGATTTCACTCAAAATTCCAGACCCGATTCGTAGTATCGACTAATGAAGCTTTTTGATTCACGTTTGATACGAGCTCATGGTATTGATTTTCGGATAGCATAATCCAATTGTAATTAACCAATATAAATTCTCGTCCGTCAACAGACGATGTATGCGATGTAGAATGATCGATGGAAGACGATTGATAGTTTGACGGTGAAAATTTACCAATGATATTCTTTACTTTTTACTGATTAGTTATGTTACGAATAAGACCAGATAAAACGGAAAGAAAACAGGGTAGAAGAAGAATAATGATAGATGATCGCAGCGTTACATGTTCATGAAAAACGTATCTAGATGTGCGGACAAGACAAATGACGCTTCCAGCCAACATAAAGAAAGGTTTTTTAAGAATAATTACGTGCTGTTTGAAAGAGACATTTTTGAAATTTTTAAAGAATTGATAATGCTGTAGGTTCTTGGCGAAACTTTCAACCGTGTAATACCTTTTTAAATACAACATTTTTGAAATTTTTAAAGAATTGATAATGCTGTAGGTTCTTGGCGAAACTTTCAACCGTGTAATACCTTTTTAAATACAACAGGGAACTGCAAGGCAACAGATGTCTAACATGCGTTAGTTTTGTAACGAGAAATCGGGCTCATGGCGACGATTTGTAATTTGATAAGAGTTCATCACACGAGAAAATTTAATAATATTATTATCATGTAGACTTTCGCTGTATAAGGAATAAATACAGTAATAATTTATTATATCGGTGTCCCATTTTAATCTTACATCTGATTTATCTCGGAAAATACGGCTCCGATCAAGTATTGAGTATTATGAAATTTTTAGGGTTCAAAGGGGGACGTTCAAAAAAAAAAAAAAAATTATCGTATGAATTAATAATCAGACAATTTCTAAAATATAACCAAAAATTCGTTTTTGCAGTAAAATAAGTAGACGTAAAATCCGTACGAAATTCATGCATTAGCGTTGAAAATTTTACTCTTCAAGCGCATATGAAATCAAAATTTCTTAACTTTTTTTTTTGATGATTTATAATTCAATATAATATTTAATATAACATAGTATTAATCACATAAATTGATATTGTATTGCATGATTCATGGGGGTAAAAAACAAAAACCGACTGTGAAGAAAAAAAACCGCATCGGTCGATTAATCGAGTTTGAAAAATAATCGGTTATACTCGATTAGACGGAAAAAAATATGCGATTTGATCGAAAATCGATTATTTTAGGTCATTCTTACGTCCGGTTGATTATTGGAATGGATCGAAAGATACGAATTGCGAGTAATGAATGACGGATTCTCAGAAAAATGTCTAAAATAATTCGGTAGAATGCGAGAATTGTCGCACCAAAAGAATTCCAATGCTGAATCAGGCGCGGGTGAATTATGAAGTAGCGAAAAGAATTCACCAGGTATGACAAAAGTCTAACTAATTATTTTAGAAAGAGGAAAACAAATGAAAACTAAACAGACAGTGAGGAATATAATCAGAGTTAAGGTCTATGAAATAATATAATATTCGTTGCGCAATGAGATATTTTCATTGAAATCTTTTGGAGAACTAGTTTGTTTAAGATAATCTGTACGTGAGACAAACTGTGACCGCATCTCTTCAAGATCAGTTTTTATTTCTTATTGAATAATGTTTTGCAACGAATTTAGTTTCTTTTATCAATCTACGCGATAAAATCAGATAACGACAGAAAAACATGAAACCAGACACCAAGAGAAATTGAGTCTTTTGTATAATTTTTGGAACTTCGATTTTTTTCTTTTATTTCTCCACTCTCTCTCAAATTCGTTATTCTCTGGTTACGGTATAAAAGGGACACTGCTCGTGGCAGATCTAACAAACTTAGCTTGACAGTTTAAAAAAACCACATAATAAATAACGAATAACACTCGTATGGATAAATAAAAAGATAAAACGATGAGTTAGGATAAAATTGTCCGTGAAATAAAATTTAAACGAGAGAGGTTTTTTAGTCGAACATATGAATATGTACAGAAGACGGTGTCGATGTTTAAAAATGTATAAAAAAGATTGTGAGTCAAGTCTTTGTGTTTTCTGTACTATATTCAGTGAAAATTTCTACTTCGCCAGGATTTACGCTTCAACTCACCGTTATGACACGTCTTACATTATCGAACTACGTAGATCTAGCAAACGATCTCGACCCAAACTCGTCTCTCTCTCCCTCTCTGTTTCTTCTCCTATTTCCAATACGAATTGTCACGGTATTAAAAAACTACAGGAAAAGTATTGAAGTGGCGTGCTTTTGTACGTTTTCGAAACTTCATACTCGTCAGGTTTATTGTGTTTTCTCCTTCCTTTGCGTCCAGAGAATTCGTCACAGTCATGACGTAATAACACCGTTGAGTTATTTTGTGTTGTTTTATATTTCATTCTGAAAGCACGCTAACAAAGCGTGGATCGTTAAGGATTCCGAGAATATCCAGAATACTTTGTTGAAAATTATGTAATGGAATTTTCCACGGGTTCGAGAAGATTAATTTTCTGAAGTTGGAACATTGCAGATTGAGTAATACCAATTCTTTACATAACTAAAACCCTTGATTCTTTCATCGAAGAATTTAAAACGCACAAATTGATTCAATAGCTCACAATCCTTTAATATTAATTGCCGATAGGCTGGGATTCTTGAAAACTTTGAAAGAAAGGGTCAAGAGGCAACAAGAAATAATATATCTAGACACAATCCTTGAGGATTTTTTAATTCATTCGAGAATGATTCGGAACTACTTTTCATTCGAATTTTCCTAGTTATCATCATATTTGTAGGACAATTACTGCTTTAATTTGTTTAATATTTTCTAAAATTTTTTTTCAACGCATTGGAAACAGAATTTCTCTCTCTTTTGCTATCCGAGACGCTCACCTCTGGGAATGGAAATTTCATCACTTTATCACTTTGGCAAAAATTCACTTCCGTCAGCGGCATTGTTCCCGATTCAATGTATAATATATTGGTTGCGTTGAATAGAGCCAAACAATGAGGGTAAGATAACGATGAAAATTTGTGCATCACCATCACGAGCAAAGAAATTTCCCCTCGAACCAATAATTGATTATGCAAATCCGATAACAAATTTACTGAGTCAAGACCGCGGGAATTGTCACAATCTATAACTCGCCTGTTGAGAGTTTGAAATCATTTCGTCTTTCTCATTATTGATTTTTATTATCAAACAACAGATTATTATTATAATGATTGTTTCGATAAATTACTTTTCAACATTTTATTGCCATTTTTGATTGGGTTCAATCGAGGATTCGACATACTTTTTTTAGGGTTTATCACTGCTATCTGGATAACAATCAATTTTGACTCGATCGAATACCGAATGAATCAATTGCAGAAATTGCAAGTTAGATTCAACAGAATCAGAATCGTATTACAGCTTTAAAAAGAGTACCACTTAAAGATGATTCGAGTCAATATCCACTAATGGACTAAGGTAGATGTTTCAGAAAATGAAACTAAGACCATCTTCTATTATCTTTAAAATTAAGCAATACTTACCGATAAATAAGACTGTTTCTCACGTGGATGAAGAATCGGTGAAGACCGGCAACCCTCCCTTCGCTCTCCCCCTCGGTACTCTTCGCTCTGCTGGGCTATACCGAGACAATCTCTTGATACTTGAAAATCAACCGCGCATGCGCCAAATAATTAAATCTCATTGGTCGGCGAAATCTTCCCGCAGCGATATTTTCGTCTGCGATGCAGGCGGGCCAACTTACACAAAATGTGTAAGTTTGAATTCTCAAAGAGCACAAGCATTAAATGCCGACCGTTCTTTGAAGAATCAACTCTCCGACCCAATGACAAATGCTTTCCAAACCTTTCCGAGTCACTAGCTCAATTATTTGAGATTCTAACCTCGAAAATTTGCATCAACTACATCGCCGCCAGAAACAGTTTAACAGCTGAAACTCGGCATGGCTACGGTGACGGTTTCAAAAAATGGATTTCTTGAAAACCATTTTAAAAAATCTAAAATACTTTTAAGATTAAGATGCCGTTGGACCCAGGTCAAAAAAATAATTATTTTCGTAGATATTGAATATTTTGTGGAGCGGTGCGTCGGTCTCAACGCAAAAGTTGAAACAATTTAGGTCGATGATTATCCCCAACGTCTCCAGAACTTTCACGAGGCTTCTCAGGCCATCATTGAACACTAATACCGCGATATCAGTTGCAATATCGACGATTTTTTTGCCTCCGGAGTGGGACAAATTAACAAACTTAAAACTTTGAACGCGTTTTTCTCGAAACCACTTTTTTGAGTGCGGTCCGCAGCAAAACTCAAGCAAATTTTCTCCGATCGACTTAAAATTTTTACTGTATTAAGGAAAATAAATTATCTAATGTACGACATAAGATTTTTTCAATATCTCAATAATAATAAAAGTTATAGCCTATATTCGACGAGAAATTTTGCTCAAAAATCATTCTTTAATTTCAAAAGCGTGGCTATTTTTTAAAAATCAATGTTTTTTCAAATCCTTACGTACTGCACTTCAAAATATCATATTGTTAACGAAAACACTGCGCATGTTTTTTTAAGTTGACGTTGAAGAGAGTTTTTCTGTATGCCGCGAACCACTGTGGGGACAATAACACCTGACGCGGGAGCCTCCCCAGTGCCACCATGCGGCGTTAAAAATGTGTAAAAAATGTTTTTTGAAGAATTAATAAACAAGGAATAAAACCCAAAAAAATTTTTTCGAATACCTCTTATTTTTGCCACAAAAAAAAATTATTGAAAAATGTAAAAAAAACAGGGGGTCACAGTGGTGTTGTCCCTTAAGGTTCGTCGACACATCAAGTCTCGCCCACCGCTACGACATATCCAGGTCCAACATTTTCTCCAAGGTCTCCAACTTTTACAAAGTCACTTAAATTCAAAAAGATTAATCTTCAATATTTGCGTATTGCCTTCATTTGCTATTCATACGAATCATCGTTTTGCTTTTATACTCTTTGAGCCGTCAATCTCTCAAAACTTCTGGTGGAACGGGAAGTTCTTGGCCCCGTGCGACTTGTCTGAGAGTTTTTCTCCAGGGATCTTCTATCCGTTTTTCTCAGCAGATTCTCGGCTTCTTTATATTGCAACAAGCTTCCCATATCGACGCACAATTTAAAACTTTTAATTTTTACCGATTTTCATTTAATCTGTTCCACCAACTTGACATTTAATTTCACAACTTTACGTTTCTCCTCGAGCTTCCTTTCTGAACATCACTGTGTTCGAATATGAAAATTCCAAAATTCAGAAGCCTAATTCGTTTAGATTATTTCATCATCGGCTGTGGTTGTTTTAATACAACATTTTTACATTTAACGAAATTTTGACGGGTCACAATTAACAAATTTATACATCAATCATAAGAACAAATTAGCCACGAGTAATATTTTATTACGATTCCTCGTGATTGGGCAAACTTTGCTTGATACAAATGACCCAAAGTTTACTGATTTACTAATAATTGAGTGATCATTCACACAATCATACATTGAATTTCGAACTTGAATGTAAGAAGAAATAATTCGCAATAAAACTAAACATTTACCCACACTCACGCCTATTTGTCCCCTCAGGGGTTGGCAAATTCAAAAAGTAAGTTCCGATATGAAATCAGGGACCCAAAAAACCACTGGGTACCAATTTTGGTCTAATTTGGTCGATTGTACGTGGCTAACAATTTTGGCACGAAAACTGGAAAAACTCGTACCAGTCAACCGGTTAAAAGACTGTGTGATTCATATTTTTACTCACCTCAGGAAGGAAGCAAAGATACATATTGAAAGCATTTACTTTTCAATAAAAATACAAATTAAAAGTTTCATGGGGAGATACTCAAAGTTTAATTTAGTTAGTTTTGTTAGAGAAATGTGTGAGTAATTCAAATTTTAATTTAAAGAGAGCTGAATAAATGATATCTGTTGAACATTATAAGCTTGACTTCATTTTGCATTTGATTAACAGTCTTACGATTTTTTTCAAGTTTTGGAAATTTTTCAAAAATTCGAGAATTCCCGGGAATTCCTAGTCGGGAATTCTCAGGTCCCGAGAAAAAAATAGGTCGAGAAATCAAACTCTATTTTCACAATCTGGTTAATACAAGACGAGGGTTGGACAAAAAATTTACATATTTGCACCTCTTATCGCACTTGAGGTAACAAGCGCCTGCTTTGTCTTTCGTTCTCGAACTGGACAAAAAAAAAGTATCAGCAATTCATTTCATCAGACGTCAGAAATTAGGATTTTATACTTCAAAAAGTAGAACAACTATCAATTTCACGGCGAATATTGTTTCACCTGGAGGATGAATAAAAAACGTTCGTTCATCTCTCGGAAATTATTACCTATAACATTTAACCCTGCGCCGTCGCACTGGAACGATTTTATCCCAAGTGAAATTTTACTATTACACTTTTTCCTTGCATTTTCGCTCAGATAATAATGTATAGTACAAAATGTAATAAATTTTGTACACAAATAATTGTTGATTTCCAGTTCAGAAGGATTCAGGAGTATTGATGAATTTTATGAGATTTCTTAAAGCAATTTAACGCGTTGTTAACTGTACGTGGACGCTTTCGTGCCAGTGCCTTCACGGAAGTAGCAACATTACAGAGCAACCCTGCAAGGTTGATTGAGATAAAAATTTAAAAACTGGTGGACATGTTTTATTAATCAAAACGCATCACAGAGAAGAAAAAAAATAGTGAAATAAAAAATTATGTGGAGTCAGGGACACGATGAACGATAAACATTCAATGACCAATAATACCAAATATCAAAATATATTTCGTGTGGTTCCAAACTAGTAACATTTATCACACACTTGATCATACCATTCGAAAAGTTCCAAAAATTTTATCGAGAATTAGATTACCTGCTTGGCATATAACAGCGCAAGTGTTGAATGTGCAGTGATGTTGGTCACAAAAATCAAACAAGGAAAAAATTTGTGTACAACATCATTCGGCATTATCAAATCTCGCATTGATTACTATGTATTCCACTTTTTCGTAAGACGTACCTGATTTCCAAAAGAGAAAAGAAAGCTTTGCTGCGTAGGTACGTACATGTCTGATAAATTGATTTCTTGGAACCAGACTTACAAAAATAATTTCCGCCGCTGTACGCTGCTGTCTTTTCCATCACTTCAGAGACTTGCCTCCGAGGTGAACAAGAAAAATACGCATTTGCTCTCGAACTCGTACAAAGTGAGTTAAATTTAATTGTAATTGCCCCAAACCCATCAGCTAGAAATCAGCGCTGATATCAGTGTCAACGTTTCGGTGAAGGTGTCTAGATTGGCTGACGATGAGTAAGATTGCGAATCGCGCGGGATGAATCTGTTGGATCGTAACATTTTTTACCGGTGAGTTTCACCGGTTCACAAGTCAACGCGGTTTGAACATAATCATTGGGCCGCTTCTGCTGGATGAAGCTTAATCCTGTTACATAATCAAAGTTAGTGGAATTTTTATACGTACGAAGTAATGTTTCATAAGTATCAAAATGGCGAGACGCGTGTAGAGGACGAGATACAGGCGTGACTTTGAACTTTAAATAAAAATAGCCCGCGACGTCCAATCCGTACGCCTGTCGCAGCTTCATTCGGTTAACTCGAGTAGAAGCAGTCGTAAACGTAAAGCAAACCACTACAATGATCTAGTGCGCCTTCACCGTGATCTTTTGATGACTTTGTGTCAAATTGCCGCCCGGGTGGTGTGAATAAATTTACCTGCGTGTTCGTGGAACTGTGAATATTCTAAACAAAGTTTTTCTTCAGTTTGACGATCACAGATCTGTGTATACAGAATATGACCATCAATTTTTTACGTATGTTTAGGTTACGTGACGTACGCTCGAATTGTGATAGAGCCTAACGGTTTTCTTACATATCATTTGAAACATGAGAGATGTGTCGAAAAAATGACTAGCAGAATAAAAAAAAAAAAAAAAAAAATAGCGTGTGAATACGAATCTATCAGAGAAATGATTTGTTTGTACCGAAAATTTATTAGGCTGAACTAGATGACAATCATGTAAACCAAAAGTGATACAACTATGGAATATGTTCAAATTCAAATAAATATGTGCGTTTTTCACAAGCTCAGAATTTTTTTTTCAACTGTGGGATGTTTCTAGCTGATTTTTGGTTGATCCGCTTTTGTTTTGAAAATACAATAGTCTTTTCAGGTAAGAAATGTGAAAAAATGATTAGATTTGACATTCTTGTATTTAAAATGGTTCAAACAACAATCTTGTTTTAGTAGAACGCTGAGATTTTCAATACCTCAATTTCTGTAGTTGCGAAGACGAAAAAGTCCCAAGAAATCACCGTTGAAAACTGAGTGGTGAATTGTACAAGAATCCAGAAAACTGTATTTTAAATTTTGGTAGAGTTATACAGAAGTCACCCGAATCGACGAAAATTTGAAACATATTCCTTTAGATACCTTTGGAAATCACTGATACAAACTAAGGGTTGTAAATGATAAGGTTTAGAATTTTTTCGAAGGTATTTTACGACTCAATTCGTAGTAATTTTTCCGACACATGCCGCTGCATGAAAGGTTCTTTCGACACATCTAATATCACTTTCGTCACTTTCATTTTTATTTCTTACTTTACCGATTTTTCCAATTATTAAAATGGCGTTCCGGCTATAGATTTTTTTTTTTACTAACCTGAATTAGTCGCATTGCATTCTTTCCAACGACTCGTAAACGGGGAGTAAAATCCAATTTCCTTTCGGTGTTCGAATGTTTGTAAAGAGCAGAATTGCGCGACGATGAAACATCTGACGGAATCTGGAGAAAAATTGCTACTGACAGTAGTTGATCGATTCTAACGAAAAAAGCTAATAGTGTACCACTCTCGATGTATTGCCGAGTAAAAAGCATAAAAATTTATTTTGGGTGAGTTTAGTTTTTTTTATTTTTTTCAGTTACGATTTCAATGAATATTTCCATCAGAAGGGATATGAGGCTGTGATTCAACAATTCACTGATCTGTTTTTGACGAGAATCACTTCCACTTCGCATTTCGTTGTGGAAAGTGACACGGGTTTTGTTTCTCACGTAATTATACCACCGTAGAATACTCAAGGTCTGTGATAAAATTGCATCTTTGAAGATTTATTTCGAGAGAGTTTCTGTAACCCTTGAAAGGTATCTCCTTCTGAGGGGTTCCGTAAAGTTACCTTTTTTATACCGTTAGACATCCATGCTCTGCATTCAATTTCAAGGTGAAATTATGAGAATTCTTTCAAGATTTTTTTAAATAACCTCGCAGCTTTGATATTCACCCATATCGTATAGATTAAGCATTTCTCTTGAAACTGACCCACGTTTGCCCTTGACCATTGGCGATTTCCTTTATTCTCAAATATGGTATTGAGTGTGCAAAATATCCTTTACCGAGCTTTACATTTTTTGTACCATGTGTTTTTATTCAATTCAATTTACTGCTCCCATAAAAAACAAAAATCCAATTCCCGAATAAACAGCTTGAATCGATTGGTAATAATTTTTTCTCACGAATTCTTTGCTGAAACGAACTGTACGTGAAAAGTGAGACAAATCGAATTAGACATGAATTTAAAGAATACAAATTTATGTTTTATACCTTTTTTTAAACTTCTTAATCGCCTGTTTCGACTGTACATTCTCAAGAAAATCTGTGTGTTCCAAATCGTTGTAACAAAAAAAGGTGTAAGGCTTCGCTCCGCTGCGTCAAGTGGAACACATGATTCAAATCTCTGTAAGTTTTAAATGGAAGATACACGTAGTTTTTTTCATAATTATTGCTTCCGTATGTGTAAGCTTAGATACATGTGTGATAACGTCGCGAATTTCCGGCTTTTCGTTGTGTGTGCCGTTGCTGCGGGTGGATAACAGTGGAATGTCATCCCAGATGTCAGAGCTAGGTAAAACGGCCTAAGTACACAGGGACGAATAAATGGAGATATCGAAATGAAATTTGGAGGAAATATATGGTAGCAAAGAATGTAACCTTTTGAAGGAGGCTTTTCCCCGAAAATCTGAGGAAAAGATGTGGGGTGTATGATAAAAATCCTAAATGATAAGTCAGGTCAAGTGACGACTCGTTTGAAAGATCTTTTTGAAGAGAATATTTTATCCGAATTTTAGCTTGATTGATGCAGCTAATTAGAAATGGCTTTGGAACAGTTGACGGAATTTTTTAAATATAAAAGTACCCATGGTTGCCACGTATACTCGACTCGTTAAGCGTAGTCGGAATGGCGGCTGGATAACAAACTGATGTTTCACCGTTTTGGAGTAGGGGTAAAAATTCCGAAAGATCAAAAAGTCGATCGGTCGAAAGGCCGAAATTTTAGAGATACGAATTTTAAGACAGCGAATCGTCAGCGTACCGAAGCTGGGATTTTCGATAAATCACCCAGTAGAATGACTGTTTTCGCGGAAGTTCATTTAACCGAACGCTCTATTATCCGAACAAATATTTTCAGAACAATCGGCATTTCGAATGACCAAAGCACAGAATGTGAAGATACGGAAAAATGAAAGTTCCGAAATTGAAAATTGAGAGCAGCTAATCGCGTGGTGTTGCAGAGAATATACGTGTTACTGACGTCATCCAACCTTGCGGCATTTTGGCCATTCTATCTTTGGCGGGTTTAGGGATTTTGACCTTTCGAGTCGTTGGTCAGTCGTTACTGATAAATTCGGTTTTGTAGATTTTCGACAAGGGTACGAGTCTCACATTTGAAAAGGCAATTTTTTGACTCTTCGATATTTATGCAATTCAATATTTTGCCCTTATTGTAATATTGGCCATTTTCAGAAAAAAAATCTCGGTACAAATTTATTTATACAATTTTGCGTTCTTAATTTGTGTTTTTCTACAAGTCGTCTTTTCGTATTCATGGTCTTTCTACGTTTTTAACTTCGGTAGTTTGACTTTCGGGATTTTCTCCCGTAGATTTTTGGATCTTTCGCATTTTTGTTACCCACCCGCGCTTCGGGTTGGCTACATCAATAGTTGCTCGAAAAGATCTGTCGAACAAACCGTCACTCGACTTTTCTTGACATTTTAGATTGTCACCTTACACTCCGGGCTTTGCCCACCCTTTCGGGAACTACATTTTTCAGTCTCACGCAATTCCTATAAATTTCATTTCGATGTCTGCATTTTTTCCGCTTGCACCAGAAAAACTAATTATGAATATGAAGAAAAAAATTCTCGCTCAAGGGTATCTGTCGAATCCAATGTTCGAAGTTCACCCTGGAAACTCGAAGCTTTTCCGTTGAAATAGTACTGTGAGGACGTAATTTTTCTCAAATTGTTACTACCTTAACACATTTGGTGCTACCGACTTGGTTCTGGAAGCATTTTGTATAGAACTTATCTCTGTGAAAAGATGTCTATTCGAAGGAATTCGTTGAACAGTTTTAAGCCTCCGCGAAAGTCAAGTTTATATAAAAAAATTCATCTTGGTGCATCTTCTGCGGCTACACTTATAATTTTATAAAAAAAATTCATTTACAAACTTTCACGCAGTTCAATTCTGTTTAAAAACGTCTGCAGAGCAAAGTCTGTAGCTTCAATTGCTTACGTACTATGTAGGTACGTCTTTTCATGTAAAAATTCAACTTTTGATATTTATAGCTGGTTAAGCTGTTTTGACTTCAGACAAAAATTCTAATGACGCTTTAATGGAGAATTCGTTGCTTTAAAACGTGATTTCACGATCAAGTCCGTATCACTAAATGCGGCTAAATAGTCACGATTTTTTTGGATGAATCTTCTTTGCGTTATGAATACGATTATATTTAAATAAAACATCTTTGAGTTTCAAGAACGATCGTTATAAATTCAATTTAAGAGATTTTTTTGTTAACAAAAAGTTTTACAGGTGACAGCAGAAAAAACATTGCTTTTGAATAAAACACGCATCGTATCATCTGCACTGCGAGGATCGAGACTATTAAGTTAAAGTATGATGTATAGATGAAGGGTTGAGTTATTCAGAAGCAAGATCTCGTTTAACGATTACATAGCAAATGGAAAATTATACCTCACCCAAAATTAAATATATAATTTTGCATATCTGAGGATACGTGATAGAAATAGTTCATTGAAACAAAAACGATTCAAAAAAAACAAAAAACCATTGTAATCGTATTACTGTTGAAAAGTAAAACTGAAGTTGATTGAGTTGAAATTTACTACAAGAATATTTATGTTTTCATTATTCAATATACGAATAAGTTGAAAACGCTATAATCAAATAGCTAAATTGGAATCATAATTGCATAAATTGCCTTTCATCTTCGCGTTTGCCATAAGCATACCGTTTACCCAATTTTAATTAATCAGTACTCGTTTAATGTGTCAACAGACTCTACAATTCGGCTGAAAATAAGCGTAGGATGTAATGTATGACAAATTTACCGTCATAATAATAATTTATTACACCTGATCAAAGATTTCGAATGTACCTAGCGGAATAAAATTTTGCCTCCCAATGGTAGTCGCTGTTTGTACAATCGTGACGAAAATCTGTGCGAGTATGTAATTACTATTGGAAATCGTATTGCCATCGATAATATTATCATCGTTTCGGATGGTACGGGTATAAAAAGAGAAAAATATATTTGTCAAATACGTGATTTTGAAGTCGATTCGTACAGCCGTTTGACACATGACGAAGTTCCATCCAGCAGAGGTTCTGCGAAAATAGGGTGGAGACGATAAAAAAGAAGATTACGTTTTCCATCAATTTACCAGTTCATGTCTGTGGAATTATTCAACATATTGCCAACGGACTTATAAAGCAAGATGTCATATAGGCTGGGTCTCCTAGTCCTGACAATTTTATTGCGAAATGTTCGCTCGTTTTTCCCGAGAAGATTTTATTTTGATTGCATTTAACTTTATCAACTTCGGTAATGCATCTTAAGCCGTAGATTTATCACTTTTTTCCGTTTCCATACTATTAGTTAATTCTACGGCATAAAAGGCAGCTCTTTCATCTTCTATCGTTCATCCGGCGACGGAAATATTGAAGCCTGTGAGATCGTTTCTTAATTCTGAGAAATGTTCGTACTTCTGAGGTTAATTTTGACCACGTATCTTTGTTAGATGTTTAAAATTGCCGATAATTGATTGCAAACACTGTTCCATGTTTGGGAGATTGGCAAAATTAAGCACATGTCCACTTTTTAATTGATTTAACAGAACAAAATAATTTTATTCATGATACATTTAGTTATGCGTCGCTAGAGAGTCAGACGCGTGGCGTGCGTAACTGGAGAAAAAACAAAAAAACCCCAAAAAACGGGGAGGCGGTCAACCGTCGCTGCTGTCTGTAGAATCGTTTAGACTCTGTCCTTGCAAGAGCGCGCTGCACGTAAATTTGAGGAGAAAAACACGAAAAAACACCGTTAAAAACAATCATTGAAACACTTCGCCTTGATACAAACACATATCATTACCACCGTCATCATTTGCTTTACGAAAAATATCTGTTCGTGGCGATATTCATCAATTGCAAGTGGTAACCGTAATTCGTAAAAACATGCATAGCAAAATATGAATTTTGTGTTTTAATTCTAAGGGAGTAATGCTGAATCTGATGTTGGAATAGAGGCCCAATACTTTGGATCTGTTGGATCAAGTGACCGGGTCGCGATGAACATTTCCGAAAATTTGTACCTCGCGATAACTCGGGGTCAACAATACTGTGATCTCGACTTTGCCATCCCGATGACTTTGACTTATGTGACAATTTTTATTACCGGTGTATTTGGCAATGTTATGACGTGTTTGGTGGTCATCAGAAACCCCACCATGCAAACGGCGACGAATTACTATCTCTTCAGCCTGGCCATTTCCGACCTTACTCTGCTTCTACTTGGTGAGTTATAACGAATAAGAACTAGAGTTAATTAATGATAAGGATGACGATGATAGTAAAAATCACAGCGACGGCTGTTTCGCGGTCTGATCCGTAATTAAAAAATGATCGGCGAGATATTCGGGTCTTTATTTATTTATTTTTTTTTTTTGATCGGACGGTATTCACACCCTCCAAAACGTGCGAATTCTCACTACTGAATCCATATTGATAAGAAAGCATCGTGTAACAGCTTGCGCAATGTAAAGATAATTAAACGCTCGCCAATCGGTGTACGTTATCAAGTTTCTGGGCGAGATCTCTCGGAAGAAGACTTGTAAACAAATGGGTCAACAGAACCAGAGAAACGGACTATATACGTGTAAATACGTTGGTCGCTAAGCCTGGCAAGTTTACATTTGGGGCGTCCTAACTGCTTGGTAAGAGACAGCAGATAAAAAACGTGAGATTCGGACAGCGTTCATCGATGAGGAAAAAGCTTGACTACCTGTCTTTCACGCTGAAAATTTCGTCGATACCAAAGGTTATCCGAGTTACATCGGCATCTCGAATTATACGAGTTGAGAGGGAAACACAGACGAGAGACTGCATTATGCCCATCACTTTTCCCTTTATCAGTTGTACCGTGATTGAGATAAGGCCGTTATATTAAGATATTTACATTGCAGATCCGTAGCCTGATAGACGTATTGTGCAGAGTCTACGTTTGTGTTCGTCACGCGTCATCCTCCGTTTATAATTTACGTAATTTCGAGGCCATTGCATGGAGCGATTCAATTGACTATGTTGTATGCCGAGAGCTTAATCATATCTAGGAATGCCGTTTTTACGTTTCGTCGTGAACCGTTTGACTCTGCGAGGTTTCACGTTTCACGGCACTCGCTACTTCTGTCCCTGGATTCTCGGGGAAATGCAAAGCTTCCAAGAAGAGTTTCAAATGAGTCCTTTCAGGTCAGAAAGTCTGAAAAAGCAGTGGCAGAGTGAGCTGGCGCAATTACGACTAAGAGTGACAGCATATTACAAACGTTTCTGGGTTTGCACCTCAGCTATTTACAAATAATATAAATATAATCTTGCCGTAGAGCTGTGAGTGTTTGATAAGAATATTCATTATACAACGCGAGCATGTTTTATGCGTTTTTCCCCGCGTGTTTTCTGTACCCGTTTCTGCGACGGTCGACTGAGTCTGCGAATGCGCATGCGTCCTACGAGTTGAAAGTGGTCCTTTCTGTACTGCGCGCATGCGCTGTCGCCAGCAAATCTGACATTACCCGGCGTGACCCTAACCTCAATTGCGTGCTGCGTAAAAAAAATTCGTGACATACCTTTGTTATGTAGAGAATCGTGTGCAACAAGAAGGAGACGGTCTTTTCGCCTCGCGTATTTGCAATATTCTGTAGGTGATCTCTGATGTGTATGATGATCATGTCTGAATCTAATTGTTGCTTATTCTAAATTATTTTTTTTTTTATACTCACATTTCACAATCTGGTTAATACAAGATGGAGGTTAGATAAAAAATTGACATATTTACACCTCTTATCGTACTTGCGGTAACAAGTGCCTGCTTTTTTTTTCGTTCTGGAACTTGACGGAAAAACTTTTCAGCAATTTACTTTATCAAGCGACGAGAATCAAATTTTTATACTTCAAAACATGTAAAAAATATCAATTGCACGTTGAATATTTTCTCACCTCTTTTTATGATAAAGTACAATCCAAGATGTACTCGCTTCTGTTAATATTTGGTCTTGATGATCAAAATGAGGGCGAACAAAAATCCTTCGTTCATGTCTCGGAAATTAATACCTTGAATACGATTTAAGATGAAAATTCAAAAACTGGTGAACATGTTTTATCAATCGAACGCAATCACAAAGAAAAAATGAATGGTATAACAAAAATTTCATGGGTCAGCGACACTACGAATCGTAAACGTTTGTCGACCAAAAATGCCAAACCTAACACTTGTCGCAGACTTAATCATATCATTTAAAGAGTTCCAAAAATGTTCTAAAAAATTAGACTACCTACTCACCATATAACAGCGCAAGTATTGAATGCGCAGTGACGCTGGTCGCAAAAGTAAAACAAGGAAAAGATTTGTGTCCAATATCATTCGGGATTATCAAATCTCGCATTGATTACTATGTATTCCACTTTTTCGTAAGACGTACCTGATTTCCAAAAGAGAAAAGAAAGCTTTGCTGCGTAGGTACGTACATGCCTGATGAATTGATTTCTTGGTACCAGACTTACAAAAATAACTTCCGTCGCTGTACGCTGCTGTCTTTTCCATCATCTCGAGAGACTTGCCTCCGAGGTAAACAAGAAAGATACGCATTTGCTCTCGAACTCGTGCCAAGCGAGTCACATCTCATTGTAATTGCCCCAAACCTACCAGCCAGAAATCAGCGCTGATATCAGTGTCAACGTTTCCGCGAAGGTGTCTAGATTGGGTGACGATGAGTTAGATTGCGAATCGCGCGGGATGAATCTGTTGGATCGTAACATTTTTTACCGGTGAGTTTCACCGGTTCACAAGTCAACGCGGTTTGAACATAATTATTGGGCCGCTTCTGCTGGATGAAGCTTAATCCTGTTACATAATCAAAGTTAGTGGAATTTTTATACGTGCGAAGTAATGTTTCATACGTATCAAAATCGCGAGATGCGTGCAGACGACGAGATACAGGCGTGACTTTGAACTTTAAATAAAAATATCCCGCGACGTCTAATCCATACGCCTGTCGCAGCTTCATTCGACTAACTGGAGTGCAAACAGTCGTTAACATGAACCAAATTATTACAATGATCTAGTGCGCTTTCACCGTGATCTATTGATTACTTAGTGTCCAATTGCCACCCAGGTGGTGTGAATAAACTTATCTGTGTGTTCGTGGCACTGTGAATATCCCAAACAAAGTTTTTCTTCAGTTTGACGCTCCGCGGTTTGTGTATACAGAAAATGATCTTCATGTTCTCACGAATGTTTAGGTTACGCGGTGTACGCTCGAGTTTACGATAGAGATGAAGAGTTTCCCTACATATCGATTAAAAGATGAGAGACGTCGTGTCGCAAAATTTACTGGCAGAAAAAATAGCGTGTGAATATGAACCCATCAGATAATTGACTTGTTCGTAACGAAAATTCATTAGGAAGTAAATCAATCATCAAATGTGTGAGAAAAATTATATTTCGTTCAAGTAAATTACACTGATGTTGGATTGATATTAAGAAGGGAAAGAATAACTGATATTCGAATATGCCACTTGCCTTTTCTCTATGACCGTTCGCTTTCAAGTCCCCATTTTTGGGTCTGGCAGGAGTATCTTCTCTTGCCTCTGAAACTCTGGGCATTCACAGCAGTCGAGGAAGGCCATATGGCCCTTGACATCTTGAAGATAAGGCTCAGAGACTAAGGGAAATGTAAAACGCAAAATCTTCTCACAAATGTGTTCAAATCCAGACGAAATTTGTTCGTTTTTCCGAAATTCAGAATTTTTTTTTTTATCTGTGAAATGTTTCCAGCTCACATTTGGTTGATCCGCTTTTGTTTTGAAAATTTAACAGTCTTTTTAAATAACAAAAGTGAAGAAATGATTACTTTTGACATTCTTGTATTCCAAATGGTTCAAAGAACAATTTTGTTTTAGTGGAAGACTGAGATTTTCAATACCTCAGTTTTCCAGTTTCGGAAAACTTCTTACTGAATTGCACAAGAATCTAGAAAACTGTATTTTAAATTTTGGTAGGGTTATACAGAAGTCACCCGAATCGACGAAAATTTGAAACATATTCCTTTAGATACCTTTGGAAATCACTGATACAAACTAAGGGTTGTAAATGATGAGGTTTAGAATTTTTTCGAAGGTATTTCACGACTCAATTCGTAGTAATTTTTCCGACACATGCCGCTGCATGAAAGGTTCTTTCGACACATCGAACATCACTTTCGTCACTTTAATTTTTATTTCTTACTTTACCGATTTTTCCAATTATTAAAACGGCGCTCCGGCTATAGATTTTTTTTCTTTTACCAACCTGAATTAGTCGCATTGCATTCTTTCCAACGACTCGTAAACGGGTAGTAAAATCCAATTTACGTTCGGCGTTCGAACGTTTGTAAAGAGCAGAATTGCGCGACCATGAAACATCTGACGGAATCTGGAGAAAAATCACTACTGACAGTAGTTGATCGATTCAAACGAGAAAAGCTAATAGTGTACCACTCTCGATGTATTGCCAAGTAAAAAGCATGACAATTTATTTTAGGTCGAAATAATTCTTTTTTTTTTTTGTTACCATTTTAATGAATATTTGTATCAGAAGGGATGTGAGGCTGTAATTCAACAATCCACTGATCTGTTTTTTCACGAGTATCACTTTCACTTGACATCTCGTGATGATTTAGAAGCCACAGGCGAAAAAAGTAATTGAAAAGTGAGAAAAAAGGTATAAAGTATAAATTTGCATTATGTAAATTGATATTTAATCCGATTTTTCTCACTCTTCAATTCCTTGTTTCATCTGCTGCTTCTAAACCAAAAGCTTGCTCACCTTCATTCTGGTCTTAAAATTCTTATTTTTCAACCAAGAATTCATGAGAAAAGTTTTGAGCCAATTGGTCTATCGTAACTATTAGTCGATCACGACCAGGCAAAGAAAAATATATGGCTCCGCCAAGAAATATTTCATTCAATTCTATGGTAAAGATTTGAGATTAGTAAATCGCACAGAGTTTGAACAGTAAGCAATATATCTTGGATTTGATCAAGTCGGCCAATCCTGTGATACATCGGAAATGAAAATGTGGGTCGGTTTGGTGTGGAATGCCTCAGATATATTAGGGTGTTCTTTATTTGAGGTGCGGGAAAAATTTCCATTTAGATGCCCCCAGATCTTTTCCAAATCGTTTAATCAAAAAAAAAAACGGTGTCAAGTTTGAAGTCAACTGGAACGAGTGCCCCAAAGCTCCGAAAGTTTTAAATGGACAATACATGTAATTTTTCTAACCAATAACTTCATTTTTTTATGATTTTGGTGAAGATTAAAGAAACGATTCGAAACTTGGCAGAATTGTTGCTTAAAATGATTGGAACAAATAATAAAAATTTCAAATGTTCATCGTTATCGTTTCTTTACATGTAAGCTTAATGAAAATGATACTCTTAATTTTCATAAAATAAACAGGTTTGAGGGGCGTCACAATGAATATTTTTCCAAGCCCTAAATAAGGACCACTCTAAGATATACACAGATAGAATTACACATATGCTAACATTTATTCACTCATCTTCAGCTAAAATCAATACGCGTGCATAAGCCATTAAAAACTTCGCTAATTGGATAACAAACTGATAAACTGCTTTGGATTCGCTGCATCAATCAAGATGAAGTGTGTACAAATGTATTCTGCTCGAGAAGATCTTTCAAACGAGCCGTCACTTGATTTTTCTGGACATTTTAGATTGTCACCTTACACTCCGGGCTTTGCCCGTCCTTTCGGAAACTACGTTTTTCAGTCTCACGCAATTCTTATAAATTTCACTTCCATGTCTGCATTTTTTCCGCTTGCACTAGAAAAACTAATTATGAATATGAAGAAAAAAATCCTCGCTCAAGGGTATCTGTCGAATCCATTTTTCGAAGTTCACCCTGGAAACTCGAAGCTTTTCCGATGAAATAACACTGTATGGTCGTAATTTTTCTCAAATTGTTACTACTTTAACACATTTGGTGCTACCGACTTGGTTCTGGAAGCATTTTGTATAGAATTTATCTCTGTGAAAAGATATCTGTTCGAAGGAATTCGTTCAAAAGTTTTAAGACTCCGCGAAAGTCAATTTTATATAAAAAATTTATCTTTAATTTGAAAAAAATTTGAAAAAATTCATTTAAAAACTTGTAAGCTGTTCAATTCTGTTTAGAAACGTTTGTAGAGCAAAGTCTGTACCTTCAACTGTTCACGAACTATGTACGTCTTTTCATATAAAAAATCAACTTTTCATATTTATAGCTCGTTAAGCTGTTAACTTTGCAACAAAAATCGCAAAAGCGTTTATATGGAGAATTCATTGATTTAAAAATTATTTTCAGGATCGAGTTCAATGCGGCTAAATAGTTGCCATTTTTTTTATATGATATCTTTTTTGCGTTATGAATATGATTATATTTAAATAAAGCATCTTTGAGTTTCGAGAACGATCGTTAAAAATTCAATTTAAGAGGTTTTTTTATTAGCAAAAAGATTTTCAGGTGACAGCAGAAAAAATATTGCTTCTGAATAAAACACGCATCGTATCATCTGCACTGCGAGGATCGAGAGTATTAAGTTAAAGTATGATATATAGATGGAGGATTGAGTTATTCAGAAGCAAGATCTCGTTTAACGATTACATAGCAAATGGAAAATTATACCTCACCCAAGATTAAATATACAATTTTGCATAGCTGAGGATACGTGATAGAAATAGTTCATTGAAACAAAAACGATTAAAAAAAAAAACAAAAAACCATTGTAATCGTATTACTGTTGAAAAGTAAAACTGAAGTTGATTGAGTTGAAATTTACTACAAGAATATTTATGTTTTCATTATTCAATATACGAATAAGTTGAAAACGCTATAATCAAATAGCTAAATTGGAATCATAATTGCATAAATTGCCTTTCATCTTCGCGTTTGCCATAAGCATACCGTTTACCCAATTTTAATTAATCAGTACTCGTTTAATGTGTCAACAGACTCTACAATTCGGCTGAAAATAAGCGTAGGATGTAATGTATGACAAATTTACCGTCATAATAATAATTTATCATACTTTATCAAAAATTTCGAATACACCTAGCTGACTAAAATTTTGCCTCCCGGAGTTAGTCGCCGTCTGTATAATCGTGACGAAAATCTCTGTGAATACGTTATTACTATTGGAAATCGTATTGCCATCGGTAATATTATTACCGTTTCAGGTGGTACAGGTATGAAAAGAGAGAAATATATTTGTCAAGCACGTGATTATAAAGCCGATTTGTAATGCCGTTTTACAGATGTCGAAGTTTCATTAAACAGAGGTTCTGCGACAATGGGGTGGAATAGATAAAAAAGAAGATTACGGTTTTCATTAATGTACTAGTTCAAGCCTCCGGAACCGTTTAACAGACTTTCAACGCATTTATGAAGCAGGATGTCATGTAGGCTGGGTCACCTAATCCTGGCATTTCATTGTAGACTATTTGCTCATTTTTCCTGAAGAGATGTTATTTTGATTGCATTCAACTTCACCAACTTCAGTAACGCATCTTAACCCTTTGAATCACACCTCATTGTGCTGAGTCAACTTTTACAACAAGATTGTACCCAATGGCTTTCGGGGTCACTGATTACGAATCTGAAATCAGATTTTGAAATTTCAACATGGTGGATCCAATATGGTGGACAAGAATTTCAAATTTGATCGAATAGGGTGAAAAAACTTTCTGCAGGGGTTTTCAGAGTGGCTGATTGGAATCACCATACTGAATTTTTTAAATCCGATTTTAGATTCGTAATCATCAATCCCAAAAACTTACAATTTATGTAGAACACGTGTACATGTAGAAGGGTAACTTTTTCGGAAATGACTTATTTCTTCAATTTTCACGATTTTTTTTCAATTAATTCGTTTCTATCGATAATAATTTACATTATATCGCAATGATTATTCTCGAGTACTGAAAGTCCATCAGTATACTATCAGAACTAGTAAAAAACCTCAAAGAAATATGTTGACAAGTTCTCTATATATACAAAAAACTGATGTAAAATAGGTTGTAAGAATACTTACCAATACGACTTGTAAGGGTTAATCCCTAAGTTTATCACTATTTTCCATTTCCAGACTAACCATTAATTCTGCAGAATATAAGGAACCTCTTCTATCTTCTATCGTTGTTCTGGTTACGAAAATATCGAAGCCTGTGAGATCGTTTCTTAATTTTGAAAAATATACTTCTGCGGTTAAATTTGAACACGTATTATTGTTAACAATTGCTTGCAAGCATCGTCAAAAATAATCATTGAAATGTATAGCTTCGATAAAAGCGCGCATCATTACAAATATATCTGTTTGTGGCGATATTCATCAATTGCAAGTGGTGACCGTAATTTGTTCGAAAAAAGTGCTTTGCATCACGTGGGCTTTGTGTTTTTATAATAAGAGAGTGATGCCGAATCCGATGCTGGAATAGCGGCCGAATACTTGACAATCATTTCTTCCGCATTCCGCGCGAAGATCAGGTACTGATGGGTAATTGCTCGTATGTATCCGATGGGTTAGGCGACCCGATCACGGTGGACATTTTCGAAAGTCACATCGTGGATTGTATTGGGCCAAAATACTTGGACCTCGAATTTGCCATCCCGATGACTTTGACTTATGTGACAATTTTTATTACCGGTGTATTTGGCAATGTTATGACGTGTTTGGTGGTCATCAGAAACCCCACCATGCAAACGGCGACGAATTACTATCTCTTCAGCCTGGCCATTTCCGACCTTACTCTGCTTCTACTTGGTGAGTTATAACGAATAAGAACTAGAGTTAATTAATGATAAGGATGACGATGATAGTAAAAATCACAGCGACGGCTGTTTCGCGGTCTGATCCGTAATTAAAAAATGATCGGCGAGATATTCGGGTCTTTATTTATTTATTTTTTTTTTGATCGGACGGTATTCACACGCTCCAGAACGTGCGAATTCTCACTACTGAATCCATATTGATAAAAAAGCATCGTGTAACGGCTTGCGCAATGTAAAGATAATTAAACGCTCGTCAATCGGTGTACGTTATCAAGTTTCTGGGCGAGATCTGTCGGAAGAAGATTTGTAAACAAATGGGTCAACAGAACCAGAGAAACGGACTATATACGTGTAAATACGTTGGTCGCTAAGTCTGGCAAGTTTACATTTGGGGCGTCCTAACTGCTTGGTAAGAGACAGCAGATAAAAAACGTGAGATTCGGACAGCGTTCATCGATGAGGAAAAAGCTTGACTACCTGTCTTTCACGCTGAAAATTTCGTCGATACCGAAGGTTATCCGAGTTACATCGGCATCTCGAATTATACGAGTTGAGAGGGAAACACAGACGAGAGACTGCATTATGCCCATCACTTTTCCCTTTATCAGTTGTACCGTGATTGAGATAAGGCCGTTATATTAAGATATTTACATTGCAGATCCGTAGCCTGATAGACGTATTGTGCAGAGTCTACGTTTGTGTTCGTCACGCGTCATCCTCCGTTTATAATTTACGTAATTTCGAGGCCATTGCATGGAGCGATTCAATTGACTATGTTGTATGCCGAGAGCTTAATCATATCTAGGAATGCCGTTTTTACGTTTCGTCGTGAACCGTTTGACTCTGCGAGGTTTCACGTTTCACGGCACTCGCTACTTCTGTCCCTGGATTCTCGGGGAAATGCAAAGCTTCCAAGAAGAGTTTCAAATGAGTCCTTTCAGGTCAGAAAGTCTGAAAAAGCAGTGGCAGAGTGAGCTGGCGCAATTACGACTAAGAGTGACAGCATATTACAAACGTTTCTGGGTTTGCACCTCAGCTATTTGCAAATAATATACACATTATCATGTCTTACAGTCGTAAGAATTTGATAAGAATATCCTGTTCGGTGAATTTCAAAGATACCGAATAACTGTCTCGTTCTACATTATATTCATTTCACTTAAGGAATTGTATGAACGTGATCAGGACTCTTCTTTATAAACACAACGTTTTTGTATTACAACATTTATAGCTGGAACATTTGGTCTAAAATTCTACAAATTCCACCTTAATGGCGGTGTTGCGGCATAATTCTAACTGCCAGTGATAATTGACACAACTTTCCCGAAATTAATGTGAAATGTTCAGTTAGCTGACGGTTACAAATATTCATCCTTGCTTTTTGGGATTAAATATTCCAATATTTACATATTATTGATGGGGGGTAAAAAATATTTTGTCACGATTTTTTTTACCATTGTAACCAAAGCATTGTCAATTCAATATGAATAATCACCTCTACCTTTGAGTACTAATTACTAATTCAATGACCAATTATTCATCTACCTAAATACCCAGTAGCATATCTGTAAAGCAAACATATGGCTCGATAACGAGGAATAATTGAATCGGAATTCCATGCCGTGCAAAATAACGATCCTTCAATCAAGCAGACCTCGCAAAAGCCATTAACGGCCAAACTAATTTATTACTCGCCACGTGAAGGGATATCGCAAGATTAAACTGAATGCGACCCTCGAGTATAGATGGAATGGAACGTTGACGTGGTTCTAAAAGTGAACAATACAGTTCATAGATTGAGGGGTGCTGCGTCAGTCGGTCATTTGATTTAGCAAACCCAATACACCGTTTGAATATTCAAAAGTACTTTTTCAGGGGTTGATAACAAGTCGGTGATATTGAAAACAAATCAAATAAACAGGGCATGCCAAAAATCACTGATTATATGCCGTACGTGCATCGAATTTTATCGAGAAACGAATATTGTGATCACTGAATTTATACCTTTTTCAAGTTTTCTTTTTCAGTGAATTTGACTTAAAGAGGCAACCTTCAAATATAAAATTGATAACGGTTACTTATAAAGTCGATAATATTTATAAGTATATGTTACCAAACGGGTAACGTGATATCAAATTTGTATCGTATGCTAATAATAACAACAATAGCAACAATAACAACAACAACAATAAAGTTTATAAAAAAAGTATATACGGAAATAATGCGCATTACTGAATCGAGGCATAACAAATTTGGCGTAGAAATAAATATGACGTATATTTAGAGACTGTGAAAAGCCAAAAATAGATGATAATGAGAGAGAAAAAATTCTTCACTTAACGCGTAAAAATTTACTGGAATTTCACACTATGGTTAAGCGAACCTCAAGTTCAATTTGTAAATGTCTGCGTAATGGCTTCTGGCAATAAATTAGCTGAGCTTCTTATCGAATCTTAGGAGGAAAGAAACAGAGTTTATTTTAGTTACGGTTGGGCGTGTTTCATTTTACGTTTTTTGAAAGTCACAGCTGAGTTGCAGAATTCTGGGATCTCTTATTGTTAGATTCTAGTCTGTTAAGAGTTAATTTTTCAAGATAAAACAAATGAATAGAAATAACAACTTAATTCAATACAACGCATGTAGAAATTTGCAAGAACGAGGAGTTACTTTTTTTTTCTGATCATTACCCGAATTAATGCCTTCTTTCACTCACAAGTTATGAGTTTTTTGCTGAATTAATTAAGAACGAAATAACAAATACGATAATAATTTTTCTGCAGTTGTAGAGAACTTTACAATACTCAAAGTAAACAGAGTTCATAATTAAAAGTTGTCTTTACTTTACGGTGTCTGTAGATTTTATGAAAAGAATTTTTGACCGATTACTTTGTTACCCTCAACTTTGCAGAGCGTTCTTAACGTGTTGTTAAATTATTATACATAATAATATTGTTTGGTAATAAATTGAATTATATTTATTCATAAAAATAAGTTATTCCGACTTCAAAATACGTCTCAATACTGAAATTACATTATTCTCCATTTTTTTTTTATACCATGATTTACTGTTTTTAAGTTATACCTTCTGTTTTGAAACTCGGATGTTGTCGGGCTTCCAACTTTTTTCTTGCCGAAAATGTCCAAAAAATATACTACGGATTGATGATGTAGCCTAAATTACGGTGTGCGATTCAATGTTTTTCATTTCTTAGCGAATCGCACGTATCCTTCAGCGCTTGTGAATTAACGAAATATTCGAAAATATTATCACAGAATCAATGATAATTGTGGTAAAGTTGTTACTACGACGCACAAACATTTTGAAACTTGTAAGATTTTCGGAACTCTTAGGATAAAGTTAATCAAATGATCGCAAGATGAATTCAATTTCTGAAGTTGGTTCTAGCCCTTGAAACTCTTACACTCAATGGCAGTAATTTCATGACCGAATGAATACAAATGACTTACGCTCTCGAAACTCGCAAAGACACATCAAAATTCTTATTTTATTCCAGCCGAGAAAGAAACTTGTCAGGGATTTCAGTTCATTTAAACCATCGGGCCTAATTTATTTAATCACATTCTGCTTCAATGCCGCGAAAAATTTAATTTTCTTAAACTGTTGAAAGCATTTGCAGGAAACTGTGCCAACGGAATGCCCTCTATACTAGGAAATGTCACGTTGAATGGAAGAGCTTTGACAGAGGGAAGGTCATTGATCTTTTTCCAAACGCGCCCATTCCGCCCACGCTGCTATTTGGAGGATCGATGGTAGAAATGAAGTTGTCGGTAAATTTTGAAAAAAAAAATGGTGGTATTCGTATACATATACAACCTGTAACAATAATGAATCGGCGGATCTCAACTGAGTCTAACTAATTACCGTAAATAGATAATACAGCGTATTGAAGACATCAGTTAATCAAGAACACCAATCGGTCGAAACGCATTTCAACGCACTCGTTGTTATTATCATTATTGTTATTATTATTTAGCAAAAAAGTTTCCAAGGCTGATTTGCTCCTCGCATCGAAGTATTTCGTACGATCTTAAAACTCAAGGAAAGATTTAAATGCTCAGAACCGTGGCTTTTCACGAACTGAAAGATTCCAACGATCCAGTTTCAATAGATGAGCCAAATACTTCGTTGATTCATTTCAAGATTCCGTTTCATTCTCGTAAGGCAATTTCGTTGAGTTTAAGACTCCTTTGATTCCTCTATCTCACGAGAGGAAGGTTATTTGCATTATTGCATTACAAAGGACGTGATTTCTATGGTTTGATCGGACAACAATCTCGCAATGCAGATCTGCATTCATATGTGAATTCCTAATTATCGTGAAATGAATCTGAAACCAAGGTTGTCTCATATCAGACAATCACATTAAGAGAGAGAGACAAGAAAGAAATAGAAGAAAAACCATGTCAATGGAAGAGAATAAGCTCTTTCAATCTTGACTGTGCTCACGCAAACGAGCGATTACATCTGCGCTGTTTATTTGCTCGGACAAGGATAACAAGTTACTACGACTGTCGACTTTCCGGAAAAAGGGATCTGGATTAGACGGACATTTACGGAAGGAACGCGATGCGATGGTTATACGAATGATACTTTTCTACTTCCATTCACTTCCAATTAACGGAGACATTGCACGTTCTGACAATGAGTTGGCAATAAATCAATTCTTTCCCTCTCTTGATAAACTTGGACACGTTCGGAAAATGTAAGAAAACAATGCATCATGAGATTGTTATTAATTGATGAATGTTATTAATACTGTAGTCCCCGACATCGATGCGAGCCTAATAACCGTGTATTCTTGCACAGTTTCGGCCTGTTGGGCAAATTGAAATGCGCAAAGTTGAACCTCCACAAAACTGAAAAGCTTAATCCTGGTGGTTTTAACGGGCTGAAATATCTGAAAAGCTTTTCTCGGGTCTAAAACGATATAAATGTCCCGAGGTAGGTACGCTGTTTTTCAGAGCTTAAGCAACTTGACGCGGTTCTGTATAATTTAAATGACAATGAAAGTACCGCCGTTCGTTCTTTGGGCTGTAAGGGGCTGGACAAACTTGACGCAAGATTAAATTTGTTTTTTGAGCAGTTAAAACCTCTGGCTACGGATAAAACAACACAACTGGCATGAACGAGTTGAAACGTATCATGGTCTTACCGCGGAATCGCATATATTTTAGATTCAAGCAAGCAAGTAATACAAATAAGGTTTTTCGATTGTCATAAATATCACTATCAAAGCGTCTAACATATGGATATACTCTCAGGTATTCAATCCAAATTTAAGAACCTTCACTCTACTTTGACACTATGTCTAAATGATATTATGTCCTTTATGAGGTTTTATGCTCCGAGAAATCGCAGCCGAAGTCAAAAACAGTTTTGAACAACATTAGTCTAATTGAAGGTAAATTTATGAAAAGAAATACTTGCAAATTGAATATGGGATAGGAACTACTTATACAGATGTCCTGCATACTTAGGTTTTACAAGTCATTAATTTCAGAAATTTGAACTAATTCTTAGTCTTCTTAATGCGTTACGTAAATTGTAAAAATCAAATAAATTCCAAAAATTCAGCGATACAAGCTACTTTGTTGGATTTTTTTTCCTATAATCGAAATACGATTCATCGCGATCGGCCTCCATTCCCACTAAACTCCAAGTTTTAGTGTGTGTCGGGATTAATGGATAAAGTTTTTTCATTTGTGACGATTGTCAGGTAAAGGTTTTGTCACTGTACGTTTCTTATTTGCAATACTTTTTCGGTTGCTTTCGGAAACAATTGGAGATATGACAAAAGCAGTTTCTCTAAACTAATGAAAATGCTGAGCTTCGTGTATTAGAGGCTCCTAAATAAAAGCCCAATGCTGTAAAAAGAAGTCTTTTAACGAACTGTGATCACGCAAAGAAGCGATCATGCGTGTGCTCTTTACTTTTTCAATACAGCTTACCCTGATCGCTGGACCTCCATGAAAAGGAAACCATGTCCAATCATGTCCATAGACATTACATTCTTTACGTTATCCGAATAATTGTTGAAGGTGATCGTGACATGGCTAGCTCTGAAATGATTCGACTGCCATTACGAAAAGAAACTCTCCAAAATTGAATAAGATATACATTATTGTATTAATAAATTTAAGGGCTGGTCTTTTATTTTCTAGGGTAAGTTCACAGCCATTAGGCAGCACCCTCGTCTTTGTTTAGGATAAATCCGCAACTTTAACACTTCGTTAGTAGCGTGGGGGTCGTAATACCTCAGAGCTTTTATTTTCTTCTCCGCTAGTGCGAAACAATTTTTCCTGCGATGCCATTTTCAGTACCTCCCAGAAGCCTTCCAATAAAGCAATTGCTTATGTTCGCGCGCTGTTTTCGTTATTCGTTTCGCAGCCATAAGTCACTAAGCTTCGCCGGGGTCTTGACGGACATTTTATCGAAAGTTGAAGATCATGTTAATGATGTAAAGTTTGAAATTCATAAGTATTTATCTAGTTTTTTCTTCTCATTACGTGTAATTTTTAATTGGTCGAAAAATGTACTTTTTCTAGGTCAATAAGAACTGTATTCATTTGTTAAAAAATTTTGCGCATTGGATTATTTTGGTTTGTTTATATCTTCGTCTTAGCAACTGTGCTAAAAAAGAACCATTCTTATGCGATATCGTCCGTAGTGGTGAAAATTCACGTTCTTCGACTTCCCAGATGAAATATTGTTTATTTATGATGAGTAATGGATTTAGTGCAATCCGTAAATCCTTATTGCCAGATGCATGACAAACACAGTTCTCAGTCTGATACCTTTAATTTATATTTCAGAAGTAAATATTTCATCAACAAAATGGGGTCGCCGAAAACACTACGAAAGCTGATGCGCCTAACGAAGGGTTAAGGGCATCCCTCTGGAGAATAGTGCTAAACATTTATCTTTGTTTAAAATTATATTCACTACAGGGCTTACACCCAACAGAGTTGACCTCATAAGTTCGAGGTAAAAGTGTGTTTACCTTGAACTTATGAGGTGAACTCTGTTCCAAAGTGTCGAGTTTGTTTTTAACCATCAAATTGATGCATGGTTACTACACTAATAGATGCTCAAAGTAAATTAAATTCATTGTATCAATTTGCGTAGCAACAATATGTGACACCATTGAATGGAAATCTTTGAAGTTACTTTCGTCCATATTCAACTGTTCGTTTGCACTCGAAGTTTTGCGCATTTTATTTTCTTTTGATTGGAATTAAATTATTAAAAATCACGCATCCTGATTTATTCGTATGTTAAACTGTGGGGTTGATTTCGCAAGCTAAGAGGAATATTATATGTCAGATGAAATAGAGGCATGAATTTATCTCGTCCAATTCGAGAAACAAGAAATGGAAACAAGGTATCAATTACGGAACGCTTCGAATCTTCGAAGCGACGATTTCAGTAATAAAAATCCGCTATTATCGGTATCATGCATTTAAATTGTTGATTTACAATTGAATTATTTGTTATCTCAACCAATCGTGTAAGCGGCTTCGGTTTTTCGGGGCTTATCACAACGTGATGCAATTTTTAAGTGGAATTGTTCGATCGACTGGCTCAGAAGACCTACGAAAAGTATGAAGAAAAATAAACGCAGAAACATTGTTGATTGTACTTTTACTCGTATCTATGGTGTTTTGATCATTTATACAGATAACAGGTACAGGAGGGATGAATGCTAACGTGAAATTTAGATATACAAGATAGATACGATCGATCGTATCGATAAGTTTCCCGAAACCCAACAACGTAAATTGTCAATGAAACTTGACGAAGTGATAGATTCTGACAGATCCACAAGGAAGCTTGCCGGGGAACCTGGGCAAGGTGATTTATAAAACGAGCCTTGTGGAAGTTGATTTTCTCAAATTAGAAGCGCCCACTGCGATAATTCAGAGAATTCACTTCTAAGGATAATACCACAAGGGGAAAACTTTATTGTACAGAAACACAGACATTTGAACGATTAGATAAACTCTGATACGTATAACTCTATCTGCTTGGTAAACCTCAAATTAACGATGATTCGACACAACACTACCAGTAATCGCACTTGAGATTTGTTCGCTCGTACGACGTGTTCTTGCCGAGAGACGATTTTGAACTGAACTCTAGCGTAGACAACTGGCTTTTATATAGCCGGGCAGCGTTTCCGGAAATGGACTGCGTAGTTAGACTTATCGAGCAAACACAGGTAGACAGCTATTATCTCGTGGTTCCGATCCGATTCCTTTGGTCCAAACCCTCACCACTTTCTGTTCTCCCGAACGCTTCGATTGATATTTAACAGGAATGATCAAATATCTCGGAGAAATGGGTTTCGCAGAAAAAAAAGTTTTAGATAGAAGTTTTAGAGTTTTGAGGGGAAGATGAAACGATACCTCAAATTTATTTTTCTATAGGAAACCTATCGCTTTCAATATTAGATATCGTGGTTGGTCTTGGTACGAATCCAACCGTATACAAAAGCAATCTATCCAATTAGCTCAGATAATTCAGGAGGTTTGAAACTTTCAATACTACACTTGAGAACCGACGGTCACGCACGTATGGATAGTATCTTAAAGCAGTTTGAGAAAGCAGTTCAAAGAAGCGATACCCACAAAAATTCTTTCCTGTTACTTAAAATGGAAGCAAATATTGCACAAGATTTCTTGTGATCACGGTTTCATGGGATGATGGAGTTGTTTTTTTTTTTTTTTATTTCAAAAACTTCAAAGATTGCAAAAGATTTCATACGATTAGGCAGGATTTGAACAGATTTCACGCAATTTCATTGGTTGTCACGAGAGGCGTACGCTAGATTTCAAGTGTCGTCAATTTCTCGGTCCCGTTTGACGTGGAACGGTTAAACGTAAGACTAATTATTGTGAAATTCACGATTTCCTCTCGCTCATTTAGACCTTCAGCCACGTCAGATTTCAAGGGTCGTTAACTCTCCAGTCCCATTTGACGTGAAATGGTTAAAGGTAGGACTGATTATTGAGGTATTCACGACTTCCTCTCTCTCACCCAGATATTTAGCTAGGATGTGAATAATACCTGATTACGAATGTAAATTTGGAATATAACGTCAAAGAGAATCTAAAGTTTATCATCTGCTCATTTAGGATCTAATTTAATACCCATCGTTTTGAAAAATGCAAGTGGAGGAGACGTGGCATAATTGATATAAGTACCAGCGTAAGCATAATAACGTTGTATCTCTTTTTTGAATTCTGGACCAAGGAACTCACTTAAATCAATAAATCACTGACGCGTAGTCTCGGAGAATATTTAAAATAAGTGACACGTGCGCGCATAAAAGTGATTTTTTCTAGATTTCGATGATTTATATGACTTCAACAGATCCTAACATTGATAAATCATCGAACTCCAAAGAAACAATCCGCTACGTAGCATCGTTTCAGATATATACTCATTTTTCGTCAAAATCGACTGGAACTTCGTCTTAAGGTCATGCAGTACTGCTACCCTTACGGACCGCACAAGCTCACCTTTGATTCCTTTCCGTTCGTTTGTTATTTAATATGGAAAGGAGAAATGGTGTGTTTGCTCGGTCGGTAAGGGTAGCAATACCGCATGAGTTTAAAGATACTTATTAAGATTGCTACTACGTGAAATCTTCTATTTCCATCTGTGCCCATTCCAAAATTGGCCAGAATATAGACTTTTTGAATCTTTCTTTAGAGGTGTTCATACTTTTTCGGGCTTTGGGTAGTTGCCTTGGATAGCTTTCACGAAAACTTGATGAAGCGTAAGGAATCTAGCGAGTCGCTACATTAGTAACTTCGGGATGAACTTTGCATGAAAAGGTCTTGTTCAAAACCACGACTACGTTTCAGTAGATCGTAGCCGAGGTTTCTACGTCTACTAAAGTTTGTCAATACCTGAATGTAATTCGACATACCGTCCGTTTGTCTCCACTTCAACTAAAGTCCCGTCGAAGTTTGAGTTGGAATAGCCGGCGGACCCACATAGAAACTGAACAGCAAATTAGAACTAACTTATCACTAGACTCAACTTATAATTCGTGATTTGTAAAACATTTGCATGGTGACATTTTCCTTCAACGCCATCGAATTTACCAGTATTTTTAATATAGCATCATCTATACCGATGAAATTTTTACCTTTCAGTCTAAGAGCTTCAAGCAATCGAATCAACTTGGCGAACAATTTTTTGGTCAATTCAAGACCTTGCGAATACTTACCTTCACTTAAAGTGCTGCAATATAATGGCAACATGCTAAAAACAGTTTAAGAAAATGCGTTCGGAAAATTATCAATTTGGACAAGCCATGAAATCAATGTTCAATGGAAATTTTACATAAAAATTGGTAACTGAAAATTATCAGTTTAAACTGAGGTCTGTACACATTCGAATAGATTAGTCTGACAGAATATAAAAGGGCGCTGAAATAAATTCGGAATATTATAATTGTTTTATCATGAATTTCGATAACGGTCGAACAGTCGTAAAATTTTCTCCTCAATCGTTAAATGTACGAAAATTCTATTAACTTGTTGAAGTTTCTGTCTCTAGTATACGTTAATTCCCCTTTACAGAAATATATACTTTGCACTAGTTTACGGACTTGTTATAATTTACGGGACTTTTTGCATAGAATTTAAGCTACTTTTAAGAATTTCGGTACTGAATTATCAGTACAGATTCACAAGTTTTATTTATTTTAATATAAACATTCTTTAATCCGCATCAATTCGTTATCATTTGCTTGGCATCGAAACTGCACACTTAGAAAATTCCTTTGATATCAACCAATCTTTCAAAAAAGATTCGTTTTAACGCGGCGATTTTTTGTCCTTATTCCTGTAAGAAAATCAAATATTCCCTCAACGAGCGTCACTCAAGGGTTCAACTTCACAGTAGGTATAATTTAAAGAAACTTACAGTATCCTGAGTGGTAGAGATTTTAAAGTGTCGCTGGTCCGTTTTCTAATTCCCAAGGTGTAAAAGCGCCGCTTTCTGGCAGAGTTTCGTGTCGTCTTTTTACTCCGATTTCTTTCTTCCTACGTCACCTGAAGTTCGTTCATGAATATTCAGCGTGATACGGATAGAATATGGTAGAGAATATAAGAAAATGTTACTACCGTACGGTGCTTTGGGCAGGTACGGAAAAATCCCATGAAGATAGTTTTACCATTAGCCGAACAGCATTCATCTAGTGAAAAATGTTTGGAAAATTACTAAGCCATTTTATTTTACATCGTATTAAGAGTTTGTGCGCTTGCCAATGGCACGATTATTCAAATTGGATTTTTTCACCTGTCTAGCGCATATAGATCTGTTATTCAGAATTATAAGCAGTATTAATAAATTCATACCGATATATTATGCACATGCTAAAATATGATTTGCAATTATAGTTTTGTGAACCGGAATGTCCTAAGCGAGGCTTGGTCTCGTATATCCACGCTTTCACAGCCTCACTTGTAATATTTATTTTCTACCAAACGACAGACATAATAAACAAATTTCTTTTCTTGCACAAAGTTGAACAATGATTATTTTTATTAATTTCAAGGTTAACCAGTTGTAAACATAATATGGAACACCAACTTTGGATATGTGAGCAAAATTATTCATACATCCATTCGATGATCCGAAATTTATTCAAGGTATAAATTATTGACGAAAAAGGTGTGTCTGTTTGAAACCATGCTTCTGAATTGTCTTTCTTTGTCAAAATTGTTTCTCTTTGCATTTATTGACCGAAGTTTTCTCAACATTCTAACTTAGCTGTTATCTTTACGCTGTGCATCTCACGAGCAGACGGTGTTAAAAGTTGTATCCATTGCAACGTAATGAACTCTGGTCAGAGGTTTCGGTGATCCATGGATCGATTCTCGTCGTATATGTAGATTATTGGTTTCCAGTACTGGACCACTGTGAGGATCTCGTGTTCCTTCGACGACTTGTTTAAGAGAGAGCATTTTAAAAAAAACCGGTGTAATTGGCACAGGCTTCTGTCACGTGACAGATACCACAAGTCAAACTCCTTCCAGTCGTTATTCTGACTCTGACGCCGGAATACCTAAATAGTTCGACAAGATTTGATGACGACTGTCGATAGAGTACTTTGAAATCCAGCGAAAGATCTTATACATAAATAATTCAGTCCACTGAGACATGAACTTTGAGTAAACGAACCATGTTTAATGAAATCGAAGAATCTTATTCACGAAGGGAATGAGGCACGTCGTTTCAATGCTAACGAAGCAACGCCAGCTTCGGATTTTCTTAGCGGGTCGCTACTTATTTCAACTTTGTTAATAAGTTTTACTGTTCAATTGGTGGGGTAATCTTAAAAAATCAATCCGTCTCAATTTCGTAAATAACAAAGAAGTGATTTGTCTTAAAGTAGAGTCGCACGCTGAAAACGGTTTCGCATTGATTCACACTCTTTAAATTGAAGGGGGTGCACGTAACCACGCGTCCACGTATCTCAAATGCGAAAAAGGGCACAACTGCCCCATTCTATACGTAATTCTGAACAAAAACACTCCGACAAATTTTCTTTAGAAATGGGAATAAAGAAATGACATGGATTCTACGGAATAGCATTAGTAAATACGTAGAATTCGTGCCGTTTCTTTATTTCTGCATCAAATGAAAATTCGTTGAAGCATTTTTGTTCAGAATTGCGTACAGAATGGGACTGTTAAGTCTCTGACATTTGGAGATAGATACGTAAACGTAGAAATCGACCAGGGCACTCCCTTGAGGCAAGAGAGAATTTCTTTCCATTTCTGCACGGATCGATGCAAATTCAAACATCATTTCACGTTTGGTTTGTTCAGGCAAGTTGCTCCCTCACCGTTTATCTCCCTTTTAATCGTAACGACGTTGCAGAGCGTAACGTAACTTTGAGTCGCTGTTTGCGAACCACGAGATAGGCACGAGAATCAAAATCAAGGTAGGGAAAATACAAACATGCAAGCATCAGGGACAGCGGTGGTTGCCCGTATTCTACGTTCATACGAGTTATTTTTCATCGTATCTATTTTATCATTATAAAGCGAGCAGACCACGAAAATCGAAAAAACTGACAGTTAATCGTAATTGAATTCTACTCATTTTCCTGAATATCTGGCAGTTAACTCTTTCGGCGACTGCGTGACAGCGGTGAGAGTTAAACGATTTGAACTCAACTTAAATACAAGTCAAAAGTTCCGAACCTGGAGAACACTCCAAGTTTGAATCGAATAACATCACCACTTTTCGAAGTACCCTAATTTCGCGAAAGTTGAAAGGTATGGTGAAACGGGTTAATAACAATTCCCCGAGATGAAATTTCGGCTCTAACGTATAGGCCTGCAAAGTCTTAAACTGGGTACGGACTTGAGCATATTTTCCCGCACGAACTGTATGCGCGTAAATATGCTCAAGTGTGTACCCAACTTTGCGTTCGTTAGGGGGTGAAATAGAAACAACGGAGGATTATTTTGTACTTAAAAGAGATGCTATTCTAGGCCTAAACTTGGCAGATGTTTCGATTTCTTAAAAATTAGTTTAAAATTATAGAAATGACGTATTAAATTTTGCTCCACTACGAGGAATGAAATTGGTGAGTATAACAGTCAGGCGTCTTCTCGTCGAGTCACACAATTGGTCAACATCAGCTAACATTACGGGCGTCGCGCACACTTCTACAATCACGTGTTATCGTCACAGAGGGATTGATTCCACTTTCAGCTGACATGAAATCTCAATATTCTAGCGCAACTTATAATAATCCATTGAACACTTTCAAACGCGAAAACAATATGCGCTACGGCGCCCCTGGCGGCAGACGCAAAAGTTAATCAGGACAATGCCAGAATTTCGAAGAAAAACTTGTTGACCAAACGCTCTGCGATACGCGAGGACTTTAAGGTCGTAAATAGTAGTACGAGGATTAGGTAGGACATGTAGGGCCAAAATAGGTTGTAGTAGGATGTCGAAGATCATATTAGAAATAAATATCGAGCACGTAGGTCTCAAGGCTTTGAATAACGACTTAAAATTTCGACTCAGGTCCGAAATCCCGAGTCACTAAAGTTTTCTGAAGTGCGAGAAACTATGCGAATTATAACGATCGCCGTCTTTATCATTTATCATCCTAATTGTTTTAGTCCGTATTCGTATCTTTCACAGACCGAAAGAGTGAGCGATTCGATGAGAATGTAGCAGATGCTTAAGGATCACTTGAGTGAAAAGGGCAGAACAGACAGTGATCCATTCCAGCTATAGTTGGAATGGAACTGGCAAAATTCAAGTGAATTTGGCTGGTTGGTTCAACGATTGAAGCGGAGACAAATTGGATAACCTCATTAAGTATCTGTTTGAATCCGACTCTGCTCCCTCCATAACGGTATTGTGCCCATGGAATTTCATTAATTGTTATCCGTGAATCGATATACATAGCGTAGCATCCACGACCATAGACGGCTAGTTGTTTAGTGCAACGTGACTGTTTTCATTACTTCTTTACAGCCAATGTTGGATTTTCACTGTGGAAAGATGCAAGGCCATGAAGTAGTTAATTAGTCCAATTAAGAACGAGAGGCTTTGTTGACAATATTTCTTCGAATTACGGTGCTTTGTATAATAAGTAAAAATTCTGTTCTGCTCATTAAAAAAATGTAATTTCTTACGTTTGAATACTTGTAATCAAATTCACACAATCGAGGACGAATGAAACAAGATTACTGTGAACAGGAACCCATTCTTCTGTTTTTTACCGATAAGACTTGCTAAAATCCGCTCATTTTTATCAGGGATTGGCCAAGACAACTTTTGAAATGCTTAAGCACACTCTAAGTATCAGTAAGTTTATAAGTATCATTTGCAGTATACCTAGCTCCCTCATCTCACGTATATGACGGAAGACTGTGGCTATGTAAGTTTGCGCGGAGTTACTTTGAAATAACTTCGGTAACAAGAGATTGTTGAAGAGACTTAATTACATTGTTCGTTCAAATATTATTTATAGAGTCTTTCGCAAAAGCCAGAAGAAGGTTCATTTTGATTAAGCCGATGCTTGTGAACTTTTTCTATGCAGTTAAATACGTTACTTGCAATAACTACAGGAATCTTTGGATGTTGGAGAAAACACCGGAGTGAATGGAAACCATCACTTTCACTTACGTTTTTTCATTTCCAATTTTCCACTGTGAAGAGCGCAGTTTTTGTATTCGAAGATTCAAACAAGACGTAGTTAAACATTGTTATCAGTTCTTGCGCAATATGTTAAGATGTAGAAAGACTTTTTCTACAGCCCAAATTCACAAACGAATTGCAGTACTTTTGTATTTCAACCTTCAGATAATTCCGAAAAAAATACAAAGTGCAATGAATCTACGATTTTGATAAGTAAAGTCGTTCTTTCAAAGCCAACGTTCGTAATTCTCTGTGCACTGAAATTTTCTGTACGTAATTCTGCAGATTTAAATTTTTTTCAAAAGTAAACGAACCACGCTGCTGAATAACTGAACTTTACTATATTTTCGTACAGTTTTTTCGAGATAAAAATTTGAGAATTACGTGATGTTACGGAAAATTCACCGAGGTCAATATTATTATGAATTCGAATGACCTGTACATTTTTTTAAATTAAACCTTTCTAATGGAGATGTTTTTTTCTGTTTACAGGCCTGCCTAACGAGCTGAGTCAATTTTGGCGGCAGTATCCTTGGACACTTGGGTTGGCATTATGTAAGCTCAGAGCTTACGTTTCTGAGATGTAAGTCACAATAATGGTAGATTCAGGGTTGAGTCTGCTGGCATTCGAGATTTTTTATAATCAGGCAGTTGGTTATCGGATTATTATAAAGTACCAACAAACGAAAAACTGCTCACTTCACCAAGGGTGAAATATGTGCTTCGTTAATTCATATGAATGTGGCTTTGCTTGATGACGCAGATTATGCAGTTCCGATCACTCTTATGTTAAGTCGAATGACATATTTCTTTCATGAAAATTGAGTAACATTTTTGCAATACCTGACCGTCACATTTGGTTTAAATTCAACAAATCCTATCTCCGCGTGTTGGCATCAAAAGAATCATTAGCATGTATACCGGAACGCGTATTCAAACAGACTTTTTTATATTCAGCTCACTGCCTTCGACTCTTTGGAATTTTTTTCAATCTGTGCCCCTTTGTCACATTTATCAGTTTAAACCTTTTTCATTGAATCACTGCCACATTGCTGTGCAGTATGAGAATCGGATACTTTCTTTAAAGACCTAGTAGCTCTGTGTTTGGGAGTTTGTCTTCACACGAATCATGAATTGATTTGAATTGAATTCTCTAGAAAAGTCTTTCTAACGATGTATAAACAGTACCGATAAATCGTTTCTGTAATATGGCTCGTGGTCGCCCGAATATAAAGTCTGTAAGTTTTCATCAACAAATTTCATTTTGTAAGTCTCTCAGTTGATCCGATCCACAGACTCACCGAGAGTTCAATAATTCTTTCGAAAGATCTGCATTCGTTCGAAAGTATAAAAAATGAGCGTGTCTAAAAAAACAAGTTCCATGTTCTACTAGGTATAAATTTTGAATAACAACTACTGTATCACTGATCCGCGTATCCGACTGTCATCAGGTCATCCTACGTATCGGTTTTGACAATCGTGGCCTTCTCGATGGAAAGATACCTAGCGATTTGTCATCCCCTGCACCTTCACGCAATGAGCGGACTGAAGAGACCGCTTCGGTTTATCCTGGCAGCATGGCTCGTTGGAATTATCTGTGCAATTCCATTCGGTGTCTACATGAAAATCAACTACTTGGATTATCCTCCAGGTTGGCACAAATCATCGTTTAATACACTATTATTCGTCTCCTTGAACAGCTTCGAGTCGAGTGACCTTGGTTATGACGTACATCGACCTTAAAAGATCCCAAAGGATCGTTCTGAGTGTCAGACATTAATATCAACCGCTGACAAGGAGTTCCTTGCGGATGCCATAAATCGAACCAAATTGGTGTTTCATTCTTTATCTTTTATTCTACCATTTCTCTCTATCTAATAAAAAAGTTCTGAACAAATGAACAGGTAAAGAAGATTATAATAAAAATAGTATAAAGAAGATTATAATAACAATAGTATAAAAAAGATTATAATAACAATAGTATATGCATGAAGTTGGCGGTGGGGTGAGATCCCGAAAACAAAACAAAAAGCATCTAGCAACCAAAACTTCTTTTGTCAGCTGTTATCGGTTGTTTATGACAGTCTTTGACAAATGTTTTTATAGTTATCTGTTTCTGACACGCAAGAAATAAGCATGCAAACGAGAATTATCAAGATGATTCCCGACGGGAATTGTCTTTTTCGCGCGCTGGCGTATCGTGTATACGGCACTCAAGATCGACACGCAGAGGTGAGACTGAGTATCGTTTCAAATATGTCATACTGGCAAACATGTCAGCAGAAGTAATGAAACAGAACTCGAGAAGAGTTATATCAGAGAAGAAATAGGTTTTCTCGGATCCTGTAAATCCTTGATCCGGTTAACCACTAAGTAAGGGCCTTCCCAGTTTCTTTGTAGTTTCGGGCATCGCCCTTTCTGTCTTCGAGGTTGAAAAAGCCAGACAGAATCTCCGGGATTAACTTTTATATCCCTGGCTCGAATATCATAACGAGTTTTTAATTTGTCTAAAGCCATAGAAATTCTACTTATAGCAAAGCTATGAATTTTTTCTACTGTGGGGAAAATGATAACTATAGCAAAATAAGTCGCCAAATGCAATTGGGGGTGCATGGCATCGGGGGTTTTGTACATGTGAGTGGATTCGTTTACGAAAACAATCTGAGCAGACCTGCATAGGGAGCCAATAGCAATGTCGGGTTGATCGGAAACAACCGATCAACAGCTGCAGACCTGTCATCAAATCAGCACAAATAAATTCACCTCTCTAACAGACACTGTATAAGGAAATAGTGAGGCGAGAAGCGCGCAGGGACGAAGCCCCTAGTATTTTCAAATACATCCATGCAAGCCGCGCGTGGACTTAGATAATACATCGATCTTTGGGCTTTGCATTATACTCAGTGAGATTATTGCGTTCAAAATTCATAAAAAATACGTTCGATGAGTGTGCAAAGCTCTACAGTTAAAATTGTGTACAATAAAGTATGCGTTAGAAAAACTTGTAGTTTTGAGAAAGAAAATCTATGCTTAACGGCGTGAAAGTATTAAATATGAAAATATTAGTACAACTCGATATCAAAATCTGTCGTTGCAAGTAAAAATTGGTTAAGGCAAAGCTTTGTGGGGAACATCGGAGAACAGAAGATTGATTTGAAGCTTTTTTAGTCACAAGCATAATCGTACAACGAGTTATTTCTTGGGTAGAAAGTAGAAAAAGCAAAAACAG
Organism: Neodiprion fabricii; assembly: GCF_021155785.1. NCBI lineage: Eukaryota > Metazoa > Arthropoda > Insecta > Hymenoptera > Diprionidae > Neodiprion > Neodiprion fabricii. Next base: position 11,789,157 of record NC_060239.1, read on the forward strand.
ACTTTTAAGGATGTTGGGAAATTCTGGTAGTATCAAAAGTAACATGTTACTAAAATTAAACTGCCGGCTTCAGATAGGCTGATCTTTCTAACCTCGAACTCAGTCTTATTGAGGCGCACATCGTGCGTTGTTTCACTGAGTCCAAAACTTAATAAATTTTTGGAAATCCTGCATTGGCTTTGAGCCAAGATATTCTTGAAAGATGTAGCTGTGATAATGAGCATGAAAAAACTATTTTTCCAAATTTTTAGGCTATAAGCCCTCTTTAAAAGCCAATTTTGTTTGCAAATTGAACATCTGTCTAGGCAACAGTTATCTTGTAAAAACAAGGAAAATATTCAACAGTTTGTCATGATGCAAAATATTACAAAAAATCGTTAAGTCCAGACTTTATTATACTGATATGCAGGATGAAAAGCGATTTTCTTACATGATAGAGGTTTGCGAAATTTGTTTTTTTTTCTATCATCGTCTTCGAGATAAAAAGTACACTCAAACGATAATAAACCGTGTCCAATTGCTAGTTAATTCTTCGATCAGGAATTTCGAGAGGTTTCTCTGTCTAGACGTCCTAAAAAACAAAGATAATCTTCGAGCCTTATGCTTGAAAATAAAGACAGGTAATATGAATCGAACTACGTACATACTTTCACTGAATATGATGTGCTGTATTCATGCAAAATAAAAAATTTGTACTCGATGAGGAACTGCGAAATTAACAGTGCTTCATCGTGTACATCTCTGTACCTTTGTAAAACAAAATCTATACCCGTATAACCTTTAACAAGAGCAGGCAAGCGTATGCATCGTGATCTTTATTAAATCCTTCCAAGCTTTGGCTTTTAAATTTAATATCAAGTACGAATTCATTGAATGACTCTGTTCGAGCAGTGAATTTCATGAATTGTAAAAGAGGCTACATCAAGTATCATTCGCTTTCTCCGAAATTAGGTTGCCAACAATACGTCTGGTATGCTTTTAACATTGATTCAATAGCTGGCGTATGGGGCATTCCACGTCTAATCTCAGGATCAGTCAAATCTTATTAGTAAAATGACGTCGTTCTTTGTTACGATTATGTGCGATTTTTTGTATAATTTTATTTGAGACGTTAGCAGCCGTTTAAATATATTCAAAAATCGACGACGTCCGAGTTTCAATCCAATATAACTCTGGAATTTAGATCGTAGAAGAGTTTCATTCTTGAGTGAATTTTGACGTCGTAATGTGCAGAATATTATGGCAGTCCCTGAAAGTTTATGAAATATAAAAGGTATAAATATAATATATTTTATATAAATATATATTTATAAATAATTATAAAATAAAAAAAAAAGGATATAATCACACGCGTAAATTCTTTCCCCGTCCGAAATACACGTGATTTTTTGGTCCCGGTCCCTTTCAAAATTAGCTTTTCACGCATGTTGAGTGGGTGGAAAATTGTCGATGTCACAAGCGCGAAATGGGATTTTTTTAAAAGTGATCAGATGAAAAAAAATGTCAGTACATGAATAACGAAATCGGCAAACTCAAAGGAAACAAAATGCCTAATCAAAAAATCTGTTTATTCGGTGGTTTCTGAAAATTTTAACGGTTAAAACAGTGTCCGACCCCCGTTTATTCCAAACTCTATGGAAAGCTTCTGCCTATTAGGACGCTTTTTTTCAAAGAACTGTAATACTTCCATTTTCGAGTTAAATCATTTTGAATTTTAAAATTCACTCAAAATTGATACATTTTTCTTATTATCATCGGGGTTTCTTTTTATGGCCCACAGTTTGCCAACTTATTATGGATTGAAAGTGGAAAGTTGTCAATTTTTCAATATATGCTAACGTCTAAATGCCTTTGAATAAAAATTCACAGAGTCACACACATTCTTATCAACTCGTGACATCTCAAATTGTGCTCGAAGAACGTGACAGATCGATCGGGATTAAATTTTTCATTGATACGGCACTGGAATTTAGGGTGCATGAAGTATACGAAACATTTTTTCCAATGGATTAAATGATTGTTTCAATCATTTTCTCATGTGTTTAACCTTCATAGTGAGTTCGATTTTACGTGAAAGTTTTTGACCATTCTGTAAACCCAATGCAGGGTTATGTGTAAATATTATCCCAATTCCGTAATGTATATAATTTTTGTCTTCATTGCATAAATTGAAAAATTCAATGTAATTAGCATATTAGAATTGAAGAACATTTGTTTGTTCGATTTTATGTGAAAATTTCTGGTTCCTCGTTATAAATGCTGAGTAAATAAAAAAATGATTTTAAAAATTATTGATTCCATCGGAAAAAAATGCTTCGTATAATTCATGTATCCTAGATTTCAGTCCCGTATCAATGAAAAATTTAATCTCGATCGAGATGTCACGTTCTTCTCTCACAATTTGAGATGTCGCGTTCTTCGATACTGCCGTCGAGTTGATAAGCTCGTTATCAAGCGTCGAATGCTATACCGGGACAATCTCTTGGTACTTGAAAATCAACCGCGCATGCGCCAAATAATTCAATCTCATTGGTCGGCGAAGTCTTTCCACAGCGATATTTACGTCTGCGATGCAGGCGTGCCAACGTACGCAAAATGTGTACGTTTGAATTTTCAAAGAGCATAAGCATTAAATGCCGATCGTTCTTTGAAGAATCAACTCTCCGACCCAATGACAAATGCTTCCCAAGCCTTTCCCAGTCACTATCTCAATTATTAGAGAATCTAACCTCAAAAATTCGTATCAAGCACATCGTCGCCAGAACAGCCGATAAAACTCGCGCATGCGCGGTTGATTTTCAAGTTTAAGAGATTGTCCCGGTATAACTAAAGGTATCAATCGCATTGTTTATTTTCAGGTTCTCGCAACCCTTTACTAGAATCAGCCGTCTGCGCCATGCTGTTCCTGCCGGATTTTCCCATCTACCAACTGAGCTGCGCAATATTTTTCTTAGTACCAATGATCGTGATTTTGGTTCTTTACACCGCGATGGGCTTGCAGATTCGTAAAACCACGAGAAGTACCCTTGGGCAAAATGTCGACGGTGTCGTCCACGGTGAAGTTCGTCAGATCCAATCGCGCCGAGGCGTCATCCGAATGCTGAGTAAGATTATTTCGTAATTCACGCTGTCTTAAGGCAGTGGCATCCTGGCTAGTTCTCAAAGACATGGTATTACAGTTACAGCAGTGACACCCTCGTCACGTTACCTAATATCTTTATAACTGTTTCGCGAACAAAAATTGCATCTCTTACCACCATCGTAAACAGTTAACACCGACATTCAGAGAATCCTCCTGAGATCAAAGTTTATACGTCGTAAGATATCTTTGAAATGCAGTTCGATTAAATAAACATTAATTTTTTTGTCAGATTTTTCCACTTGTAATATTGTAACGAGTCCACGTATCCTATTCCTTTGCCTGTGAATTCTTAAACCCATGAAGCACTGATGGAGATTTGGATGAGACGGAGGAAGAGAGATTGGAGAATTCCCGTTGTTAAAAATTGGCAATGACAATGATCGATTCCTTCGGTCGAGTTTACTGTTTTGAAAAGATGGTACATGACTAGTTTCCTCCTTTGTATCGTTATGTGCCAATGTGAATATTAATAATTATCGGCGATGTCGTGAAGTGTAAATATTGGAATCCTTACAAGTCATGATCTGAATTCGTACCAAATGCTTAGATAAATAAATACATGTCCAGCGAAGGGCTCACACCAAGGGCCGAAAAGTTGACAAAGTTTTTCTGATCACAGTACATTTGCGAGATTTCTTCCTACATTCAACACCGACGTAGCAATAACGGTAATTTTTTTTAATAATAACGATGATTAGGTCCAAGCTAATGTCACAGGCATTGAGTTGGGAATTTATTGCATGGAACGTGTCTCAAGCACGTAATAATTTTCAGCATACGATCGATTCTGAACCACATTGTGGGAAGTAGCGTCAATATATTTTTTATTAAAAAAATGTATTATTAAAATCTTAGTTGGAGATAACAAGTTGTTGAAAGAAATTCTGTGATACGATGTTTTTGAGTCAAATTCTGAGGTACGATCTATGTCTTTTAACCCTTTAATTCATATTGAAAGGATCGAAGTACGTACTTTTGCACGAAAAAAAGCATTTTCTGCTAATCTGCCATGAAAACCCGAATGTCTCTATCCTAAAAAACGTATCTTAGACGCATCGCGTATTGTGACGGATACCGAATCGCTACTGTCAAATCCGCTCTTCACACTTTATATGCACGGTGTACGCAAACCAAAGGTTTCCCTCGAGATAGCGAGACTTGGCGGGTGTAAGAAACAGGGTGACGATGTTTAGCTGACGATGAGAGTTAAACAGCCTCCCGGGGGGCGTTTCGTTCCGAGACCAAAGTGGAATTGATTCTACCTCTGGCAAAGATTTGAACTTTTCGAAAGCGAGCGGGTGTCTGAAGAGCTCGACAGCGGTCGAGAAAGCCAAATTAGGCTAGTCCGTGTGAGCTTTGATCTCAAATTTGACGTGTCATTATTTGCAGGCGCTGTTGTCGTCACGTTTTTCCTCTGCTGGGCACCATTTCACGCGCAGCGTGTTCTTTACGTCTACGGTGTGGCGGAGAATTGGAAATTTTACGATAAGATGAAGGAACAGATCTTCGTCACGAGTGGCATCCTCTACTACTTCAGTGCTACGGTTAATCCCATCCTTTACAACGTCATGAGCGCCAAATACAGAACCGCTTTCAAGGAGCTTCTCTGCTGTTGCTTCGGTGGTGCGAACCAGTCAAAACGCAAAATCACGCTCAACACGTATTCTCTTTGTCAATGCAACTCAGGTGGTAGTACACAATTAACGCAACTTGGAAGTTCCAAGCATCCTTCCTCGGTTAGGTAAGATTTTATTTTTTTATATTCTTTTTTTTTTTGATTGGAAGTGGGGTCAAGATTTGTCGAGAATCGTCCAATAAAGCGAAAGTATTTGTTGAATGGCCTCCAATGTGGTGCCACTTTCTCGATCAATTTCATCTACGTATGCTTGTTAATTTTTAGATGCACTATTCACGGGACGAAGAAATCTCCTCAAATGAATTCGGAAAAGAGTGAATTTCCTCCATCAAAAGGCCTCGACTCAGCAGAAAATGGTACCAAGGAACCCCTTTTGAACAGCGGATCTACGGTTGAGGAAAATGGAAACGGTCGACCACCTTTACAGCCTTCAGACTCCACTGCGAGCAGCAATTTGTGATCCCACAGTAGTTGTATACTTTGGAATAGAATTCCTTTAAAGTCAGGCACTTCGGATATATATTGCCAATTATCGTAACTAACGACCTGAGGGTGAAGTCAAGATTAAATCTATATTATTATATTTTTATCAAATTTTACACAAAATATTGTATCTTGTTCAATTTGAATGGAAATTGCCAAAGTGTGTGATGTTTAAAGAACACGATGCAAATACAATTTTGGAAGCTGCATGTTATGTGATAGTTTTTTTCTACAGACGAAAGTAAGATTAATTTTTCGATAATTTTTTTATGATCGGGTAAGCTATTGGAGGAATTGGAAATTGCGAATTAGTATCTTCGACTTGTATTAATACGCCATTCGCTACGGGTACGAACAACTTTTGGCTTTGGCCTTGAAAAAGGAAAGATAGAAATCCTGGTCTCCTAACCGTGGTCCACCAAAATTTCAGATTCAGCTTTAAAAAATTCTAAACTGTCAATCTTCATAAATGTATTGAGCAATTTTAAACGTTGATTGAACGAAGCAGTTGTCGAATTTAAGTTTGTATGTAATCAACTCTGTAAATCTTCCATTGAAATTTCAATTGGTAAAATCCTCACCGGAGTTTCAAAAAACCAAAATTGAAGGCAATTGACGTTGATTGAAATTACTGTGGATATATTCACAATAGCATGGCGATGAAAAAAATTGGACAAACGTTGTCACGATTTCTTCAAAGCCGTGCAATTACTATACATTTTTCAACGATATTTCATACTGAAAAAAATCCAAGAAAATATGTATAATGCACGTCAAAAGTCTTTCGTAGACGTATAACGATTTTTTATGATAAAAATTGACCTGAAACCAAAATTTTACTTTATCGAAACGAAAGAATGTTTTTTTTAAAACAATAAGTCAGCGGCTCAACCTAATTGAAATAAATATCTCCTTAAATTCATGCATTATTTCTGCCAATGTCTGCGCAGACAGACTTACTTTGTTATTTTCACCGCGTTCCACAATTGAACATCATATTTTATGGACAGTGTTTGTGCAGGATTATTTTTGATATTTAATTCTTGTAATTAAAGCCTTTTATTACTCCGAAGGAAAACAGCCTCAGACTGTCGAGTGTTCAAAATGACAAAACTTTCGAGTGAAATAATCCTGCAGCTATTTACGTTGCTTAAAACTGCTCTTCAGCTTTAACAATTATGCGAAAATTAAGGTGCTTTGCCGACTATTTGAACGGCTGGTGAGCAGATAATTAGGCAATTGTCTTAGCAAGTCATCACAATATAAGTTTCTCCATTGATTTTCTTATTTTCGTTCAACTGTACGAGCAGAAGATGGAATTTTTTTCAACATTTATTTTTTTTTCTTTTATTTTTATTTTACTTCCATTTTGCATCACGGAGAATAATGAAGATCGTCTTTCCTGAAAGTGAGTGATCGAACAAACAATGTTATCAAGGTCTGATTACTTCCGTCTGATTGGTCGAGCTTTCTGCGATTTTCAGCAGATTTTCCCTCGGGATTTTTATTTGATAACTACAAGAGCAAATCAAGGACCTTGTTTCAATGCCGAATGACAAAAATCTGCCCCATATTTGCTTTTGAATGCATGAATTGATCAATCACCGTGGCGTTGTTGTAAACATATTTACGGAAGTAAGCATAATGAATAAAAATTGTCAGAGAATACATTCAAGGGAGCTTCGATATACCCACGTGATGTAGAGATGTTTGGGAAATATTTGGGTGTATTCTATCAATGATCAATTTCCACGCTTTATTTAATCAACAGGCAGTTTCTTGAAATGTAAAATATAAGTGTGTATACATCGTTATACATATTTAGGTGGTTCCAAGAAAAAGTTGTTTGTTTCGTTTGCACCCCCTTCCCAAATCTTGGTGCTTATGAAAAAAAATATCCTCTCAAAAGATAAGCTCTATAGCTCAAGTCTGATAGTTCGCTCTTTTAATTTTTATTCCTCATTCATGAGAACGTAACATGAGAAAATTAAATTTTTCTTTAAAAGTTAGAATATTCGTAAACTGTTTTTTTTTAAAACATTTTTAAACCACCTTAATACGTATACATGATTTTTTAATATTTATAGAAAACACGTTTGCAAAATCTGTCATATACCCTTGAAAATAAAGGCACTTGATTCGAACGAGATATTTCAAGAGGTGTGACTCTCAAAAATTTTGCTCGGATTATTGTTCGTTTAAAAATTCTCTAATTATTTACCACAGTAATGTGAAAGTACGAATCTAAATTGTGCGGAGAAGACGTTGGTGTGTCATGTGTGAATGAAGCGAGTTCGATTGAGCAAATTGTCTACCTCAGTCTTCAATTTTAACTGAGATATTGATTGAGTCTTTCATCATTCCAATCCTGCGGTTATATTCGTTTGTATAACCTGTGAACATGCATGAAGCTGTGCAATCCGGCCGTGAGTCGCCATAAGTGAGTCGAATTCATAATTCATACCATTCGATATTTCTGCATGTTTGCCGATAAACTTATCGGTTAGATCGATGTTGGATTTTCGATTGAAATCAGATCAAGGTCTGCAATAATTGAGGAATGATTTTTTAGAAAACAATATTGCCAATCGAATAACGGAACACATATTGGTAATTCGTAGAAATGTTGAATAAAAACTTTTCGAATAAATATTGTTTAGTCTTGTTGTCTTAACAAACTTGAAGAGTCACCCTTTAGGGGAAAAAACCTCACGAACTCCCAGCTTCGCAAATACACTCCTGATTTTTGGGTTTACCCCCTACGTCGGGGGTTTGCTATCAATATTTAGGGTGTAACCCCTATTACGGAAGCTTACTCTCAACTTTGACGAATATCCTCGAAAGTTAGCGGTAGACCGTCAACAATCGAGGGTTAATCTTCATGATTTGAAGGTTAACCCTCAATATCTGAGGATTTATTGTTCAGGGTTGAAAACGATCCCTCGAATTTGAAGGGTGTATCTCTAACGTTGGTAGTTATTCTCGATTCTGAGGATAATATCTCACACTCTTTGAGGGTATACCCTTAAATTCAAGCGTTGAATAACGTGTAACTCGAAACATTCAGGGCGAACGTCAAGGGTTGAGGGTTATACCCTTACATCGGAATGGAATTCATTCAAGTTCAACTGAGAGTATCGAACGCTGATCCGACAGCAGAGAGGATTCATATTATTTCTAACAAAACAGGTAGTAAGATGTTTAATCGACCTTTTAACTCCCGAAATTTGCAATTAACTCGAAACACCTTTTCCCCCATGCTTGCGTTACAACTGTCCCCATGTGGAAGAAATAACTGTACATCCTGAACTGAAATAACCATAAACTTCAACACGATATTAAACAGTTTCGTATCATGTCTTTATATTTATCAATAATACGCGTATTTTATTCGATGACGGTAATGTGTTGAACGTTGTGTAAATTCTCGATAACTAATTATGTATGCAATGTATACGCTTACCATAAAAGCCCGGAGTTTCACCCGTGACTTCGCACCGAAATTAACCCTCGAGATCAGGGTTAACTCCCAGGATGAGGAGTCTACCTCAAAATTGAAGATTTATCCTTTGAGGTTTCTGCACGCTGTATGATTCGAGTGTTATAATACATGCGAAATTAGACATTGAGAATTTATACAATACAATACATCACCATTATTGCGTAAGGTACACGTATAATAAATTATGCATAAACAACGACGCTATGCTAAACGATGTAATATTACCCTAAACGAGATTCGGAAGTTATTCTCGGAGTTGAGAGTCGCTAACCGTGTTGATGATACGTCGTCAAATTTGAGGGTCTACCTTCAAAGTCAAATGTACCCTTCAACTCTAAGTTGAATCAATTGTTGTCAATTGCCATGGTGATTAACCCTCGATTGTTGAGGATTCAATTTCAAATTTTAGGTGTGACCCGCAAAGTTTAGGTTAAACCCCCCTGAAAATAAGGGTCCAGTTCACAAAATTGAGGGTTTGTGGACAAATTCAGAAAATTTCTGGCTGTTTCCTCCGAATGTTAAATTTTGAGCGCATAACGACAAGACTTGTGTCTTAATCATCTGTCAGCTTCTGTCGAAAGTTTTATCCTGAAACGTAACGAAAGCTTCTGCAATTTGTGACGTTTCGTAAAAAGTGAATCGTGACTCCGCATACGTATTAAAAAAAAAATTGAAGAACTATAAAATGGTGAAACAGACCATATTTCAAAGGAAATAATTAGAATAACATTTTTAAATTAGCGACGAACTAGATTTGTGCACTTTAGATCAAAGAAAATCCGACCTCGATTATTCTGCGTTGAATTTGGAACTCAATGTAGAAAGATAGAAAAGTTATCACGATCGGCACAAAAAAAAAAAAAATAAAAAAAACAACAGAGCTGAGTTTTCGTCATATCCGAATACTGTTCCTTGTAACTAAAAACCGAACAAATTTCAAACAAAATCAGTTAGTTTCCAAACTGTCGTGAAAATTTTTTTTTAAATTTCGCTGATAACAAACCTCATTTGGTTTCACCTAATTTACCTAGCTGTAGCAAAATTATAAACCGTGAGTAAAAATAAAATCGTTTCTTGTGAAAAGTTTTATATTTCAACAAAAAAGTTATTCAAATTAAGTGAAAAACTTACATTCAAGTTTTCTTTATTCATTAAATTATTCACGGCATGGAAATTTTTCCGGACCGTGACACAGACGTCTTACATACTGCAGCGGCCAATATTTTTTCGCAGAATAAGTTCCGTCAAGCACTAAAAGGGCTAAGAAAGATGAACTAATATTATAGGAGACACGAGTGACCTCTTAATCGATTTTTAATACTCTTGGATATTTACTCGCTCGGTAATGCTGCACGAGCGCGTGTTCGGTACCAGACAAAAAAGAAAAAAGAAAAAAGAAGAAAGAAAAAAAAAAAAAACCAAACACCAGGGGGGAAAAAGTAGTTGAAGAGGATGGATTGGAGGAAAACGTCTGCTACTCGAAGATTTTCCTCTCCGGTGCGCGAGTCCCTTCCTTCCACTTTATACCCTACGTCTATCTTACAAACCGCTGAGCCGCTTCCGGCTTCGTCGTTCCATTACGTTGAATCATGAGGCATGCTCGGGATCAGTTAAGAGCGTGAGTAACCAAGGGTAACGGCGTCGCAGAGGCAAACAGAAAAGGGCGAGATTCCCGCATTATCAGAGTAAACAACGTAACCTCCCATCCGATGTTTGTTATTCACATGTCTTCTCTAAATTAGCTGGAGTACGTGCAAGCAATTGAAAGAAAAAGAAAATGATATGCATGAATTTACCGTAGAACAAAGTCGACAATGAGATGACAAAACTTTTTCGCGATAATAAAGCTGTAGCATCGAGTCGTTTGAAATTCTAAAACCGAGAGATACAATTCCGGTCTGTGAATGTATTTCATTAGTTCATTAATTTACCACGGGGAATAATACAATGATAGATAATATACTTACATCATAGCCACAGCAAAACACTGTTATTGGTCAATGTGGTGCGAAACTTTGTTAGAATTACTCGCGTCGATCTCCAAGGTATGAATATTATCACCTGTATTGTACGAAGTGAAGTTGTAGTTTGTTTCATCGCACCAACGATAACTAACACATGCACTGACAATGAGTAGAAAAAGTTATTGTATTTAATAAATATTAATTGATCCAAATCATCCATGCGTTTGTATAGTCCTGAGAGCACATTTATTCAAAGCGACAATTTACATGGTTTTTAATTTTAAAAATCAGTCCTTAGGTCCAGCAAAAAATTATTTCAATGAATTAAACAGATATTGAGCGACATAAATCACCCAGTTGCTCTTCTGGTTCGATATTTTTATCCAAGCGCTGCACGGCTTCACTCAAATAACGTTTACAAGGACCAATTGGATATTATTCTTCCCATCAAAGAAGATACGGCATTTTACAACAAAAAAAAAAAAAAACTGAAATCACAACGACTAGCCCCGTATTTGGATTACAATTGTATTTAAATAATTCAATGCTTTATTTAGTATTTGAGAATATTATGGCCAGTTCTGCGATCAGGTAATGTACTGCTCTGAGATATGTAAATGTTGCGTATAAAGTTGCTGGATAGACATGTTTTTTTTTTATTATCCAATACGGTATGCTATTATTATTGTCTGCCGCCGATCAAGTGTATCAGCGTCACACCAAAATATTTTTTGTGAAACATGGTTGAGATGTCGAAACTATAACCCAACATATCACATCACTTGTAGTTGGCCGATTCGCGTATGAATCTAGACTAACGTGATGCCAAGGATTCGGGTATAATATAAACATCTTTGGGTCTACTTTTCAAACGGGAAAGCTTGCCGTCTAGTGACCGAAATTGGTACTACTTCGAATGAACTATCATTTTAGTTGAAAATGTGAAACATGCACATCAAAACATCAGAAGACTATCGAATAAAGAAAAATTTTATTTCGATGAAATAATGTTCATTTCGTAGAAACAATGATTCGTTTATTGCAATCGCGTATGCAAAGGTATCAAGTGTTCTTGAAATCAATTTCAAGTATATGTTTGTAATTTTTAACTACACATGATTGTTTCAAACTGTTTTGTTTGAAGTAGCTGTATAATATCATGAAGAAAATAATTTTCTTAAATGAATATCAAAACCTGTCTTGTGAAAAAAATTCTTGTTTCAACATATTACACAATTCTTTGATCACAGTTATCATTGATTATGTCGGTCAAACATCACATTGAGCCAAATATACTATCCGGCAATAACGTTAATATTTCAGCAGGCGTGGGATTATTGTTTCCAATCTCTCGCTACTTTCGAATCGATACGTTCAGCAGTTAAAGCACTATAATTTCACGAATGAAATGAGGTTTGTTGATTCATGCGAAATTTTCGTTCCGAAATTTCCAGATTAACCCTATGACATAAATATACTCTGGTTTGAAACACATTAAACTCGAAACATTACATGCGTAACATTCAAATCAATGCATCAATATTTTTGTTTCAATTAAAAAGTGATTTTTCTGACTGAAAAACTGTTCGAACCAAATAAACTGAAGGTGCAAAAAAATTGGTTGGTTGGTTCGATAACTTTTATTTTTCAGTGTGTGACACCTGCATCCGTGATCATAAAAAGAGGATCAAAGCATTGGTCTTGATCACCGTAACTGAGGGGTAGGTAATGTTTTGAACATTGCAAGTACGTACGTATTTGCATTTTAGCTAGGATCAAAATGATCCTTTATACAACAAAACATCCGAAGCATCGTGTGTTCAAATTATCTAATTATTATGGCACATGCAAGTTTTTGAATGAACTGATACTGACAATGCGTAGTGTTTTAAACTTAATTTGGAAGAAGGAAGATGTATCCTGGTAAAATGTTATCTTTTTCAGTAAAGTTTGAGATACTGTCTTCTCCAGTCGTATTTTGTGACATGCATTTCAACCATAACGTTGCACACGTCTTGGGTACAATATTGGTGTCACGATGGGGTCGCTGGAGACCACACATAAAAAATCATTGCGTAGAAATGGAGATATCGATTCAAACAGGCAGAAAAAAATGTTCATATGCTTTTTAACTGTTACATCTCAAGGCGAATTAGTAATGTTTCGAAAAATGAACTTTTGAATGCGAAAGAAAACTCATAGAACAACGAAATACCAGAAAATGGATTATTTTACTCAAAAATACATAATTCACTGAATTTTCAATATTTTGAGGTGAAAATTAACTGATTGTGAGTAACTTTCAAGAAACAGTTATTTGAGCAAAAAAAAAAAAAAAATATTTAGATACTGCGCGATGAACAAAAGATATTTATTTGAGTGAGTGAGGTTGAAATTTTGGAAAAAGAATGATTCAACGATTTTTACGATATTTTCATTATCTATTTTGTCATCATAATTATCTCTTATTCAATGTGACTGCGATTAAATCTTTCTCAATGCATTTTCAAATATATAAAAAATTATTCAAAAACTTAAGATGCCGTCCATGGAATTTGCACTTTCCTTTCATTCCTTTGGAAACGTTGATCTAAATATTCTCACACCTAAAGACTCCACAGGAAAGTTGCCCAGAACGTTTTTCACACACCACGGGGTTGCGAGAAGCGGATTGAAGGAAGGGTGAGCTATCTACGTTTCACAGTACCTTCCCAACGATGATGGAGGGTAGGTGAACCAAACTCCATTTCCTTCTCTGGAGTCGATCCGATCCCAATTTACCAAATGTCATTCCAAACTTGCTCTTATATTCGGCGTAACGGCCCGCCGCCTAAAATTGGAAGCAATGAAGATAGAGCAACGGCGAAAAATACAGGTACGTAACGCCAGGCTTACGATCCAGAAGTCGAAAGAGTTCTTTTTCCAACGAGATAGGGATCTACTGAAGAATGGTTTCTTAATCTCGATTGTGATGAATTGAGGGATCTTCTTGGATACGAAGGTCAACGACACGTTTTCTACAGAGCGTAACTAGGTCAAACATTTTAGGTAACTTTAAAGCATGGTCCGTAATATCTTTCCTTTGTATTTAGTAATTGTTTCATCTCATTGACCTTTATATCCAAGAAAATCCCCCAATTTATAGAGATCCACTATAAATTGTAACCTTTCATCAGTTGCTATCAGCATGATGCAGCAATCGTTTTGATATTTTTCTACCACATCTATTGTCTCTTTAACGTAGCGCACTACGCTTCTTTCCGCGTGACTAGATTCGCCTTCCAAACCCATAATTTTCCTTACACTCGACATTGTAGCAAAAGATCACAATTTCAACATCATGAAACTATTCGGGCCGTTCGGCCCGATCGTTCGATAAGTATAAAATAAAATTGCTCAGTCGATGTAACGTTTACGTTCAAACCGATTCAGGTCAGATGATTTTATTTGTGGGAAATTTTGTCGGAACGAAGAGAAAGCAATTTTCTTTGTCCCAGGAATTACCCAACTGACTTCTATGCAACTTCCTTCTATACGGCACCTTTTTACCTGCGAAAGATTTTCTTACATTTCATTTCTATTTCTTATTTTGTACTATTTTTTGTTTAGCACTACTTCAGTTACGTGCAACTCGACCGTTTCATCACATACAGGTAGTCATCGTGGACGTATTTATTGATTTCATTATTAGCTTAAAGAGTATTTCTAAACATCCGCATTATTATTCCATTTCAGCCAGTGAAGTAAAGTGACTAAAGCGTTTTAATCAGTCGTTTTCTCTCCCGTGAAACGCAATGCCATAAATTGCACCAATCTGTTATGAAATTTACACGAAACATTCTTGGACGAGTCCCAATTTTCCGTACTTTCCTCGCGTGACTCAAATTCCGCGTAATCAATTACAGGAGCTGTTCATATGCGTAGGTGCAGAGTCCAGACTGAAATTCCCAAGACATAGTCGTACAGACACAGTGGAAAAGTGTGAGGAATCCTTCGCTTAGCTGCTTGGTAAATTAAATTTCCAGTGCAGCGCAGCTCGAAGTTATTCGATTAATTTGCGATGAGAACCTTGCTGAATATTGCAGTAACAACATTCAGCTATTCGCACGAAGTTAGTTTTTTTCCTTGGGAATGCTGCTCGGTGATCAGCAAAATGAACTGCTAGGAGCAAGTGAATTTTAGTTGCGTATAAACTTGCTAAAAAGTTGACCTGCTGTCATACTTACTTGTATAAATGGAGGCCTTTAAAGTGTTTACACGTGTTTCACGTGGTACCGTCTCTGTTGAAGAATGAACGTATTACCGCAGAATTCTTGAAATAAGAAATTAGGAAAACAAAGAGCTACTGTATTAAATACTAATACTGCGGCATGCCACAAAATTCAAACTAAATAAACAAAACTGGTCTGTTCAACTGTAGTATCAACATTAGCGTTTATGAATATATATCATTGTTCTGTTTAAAATATATCGCTTGCACCCTGCGTTTGTTGTATTTTATTCATTTTAGGCTCCTTTACGCGATGTTGTTTTTTGCTTTAGCACCATCCTCGTCAATTTACCTCCTCGTCTAGTATTGACACCAAGGGCTTGTGCATTCTATGAGTACCTACTCTTTTCAGTTCCTCGCGAGGTGTTCTAGTGTTTCTTGATCCATTTTCGTAACATATTCCATTACTTCGCCGTCACTAAGTTGTCATCTTGACCTTGGCTTCTCTTACGTGTGTTTTGCAGCCTTCGTTTAATCGTAAATGTAAAAGTGTTCACGTACTCTTTGACTCAATCCTTCCACGTGAATTCTTCTTTCCTTTCTTGCCCCTGCCTTTCTCGAATACCATGACTTGAGATTTCTACGCGTTTGGTGACATCTTCACCTACTTTACTAAGTTGCTTCCGAATCTGCTTGTCACTACTCTGAACTCTCCCAGTGTCTCACGTGTTAGCACCAGGAAATCCGGACATCAGAGTTCACATCATTTCTTTTTCGATTACGACTCTTCCTGTCTGGCTTTTCCTCAATCCTCCCACTAAAAAAAGTCCGCCGTGCAGAGAGCAAAGAGCGTTAACTTACTCCTTTCGGTGTCAAGTCTTACTCAACGAATGTCCGTTTACTCCGACTACGTATCTTGTCTTCTGGCGTTCTTTCCACGAGCTTGCGACCAATCTCTCATCTCTCAGTTGCAAAACTCGTATGTTCTCTCGCTAACACCTTCTCAAATGTTCCACTTAGGTACACGAAGAAGGCATATATTTTCCCACCCTTGTTAGCAGCCTGCTTATGCAACAATTTTGCATAAAGGTATTTTATATCGCGCTGTTTCCTCTCCTGAAGCCAGCTTGGGTTACGGGAATATTATTCTTTTCCTTCAGCTCCACTTTCAGTCTTTCCTCTAGCACCATTGCATACTTTTATTTTCTTGCCGTATTTAACATCTTGATTCCTCTACAGTTCTTCGTATTTTCCTTATCTCTTTTCCTAAATCCAGACTTCGTTTTCCAACCCGTCTTTGCCTGGACCTTTCCTGGTCGGATTTCCGCTTTTGTATTTCCGTCCTCCTGTTATCCTATTTCTCTGTGCTCACCCGCTGTCCCTGCGGGTCTTTCTGGCGTGGCGTTACCTTTTCTTACAGCTGCATAAAGCGCGCTCTCCTTTTCCTCATCTTCACGCTCTTTGAGATTCCTGATCTGCTCCTTTCATTTCTCATTCGCTGAATCTCGTGTTCTTCCCGTTCTTGTAGCGCCCTCTTCTTCTTTTTGCATTTTTCTCCGAACTTTTTTTTCCTTCTTTGCTACCAATTCCTCTTTTCCACTTTGTTAGCACTGTCTTTGGTTCCTCTATGACCTTCGTGCATTTCATTTCCACCGTTTGCTGGAGTCTGTTTTTCAGACTCCTCACCTTGTCTCCGTGCCGTGTTTTGTGAATTTGATTACATATTTATAATAAGGGCATGAGTTTTTTTTAACCTTACTGATACGGTTTGATTTTTCTATTTTTCAATTATTCGTATTGGTGGAGGTTGGATCGACAACAGATAAAAAGCAATCGATAATCACTAGAGAATCCTGCGGGAATGAATCGTATAGGTGTATTAATATTCATAATTAGCCGTATATGTAAAATATACGTTCGTATATTTGCTGAATGCAAGCTTACAACTATTTCTTTTTCCAACAATGTTTATTGCATCATCAACGTTGACAAGTAGTCAACAAAATATAAATTCATATTTCTTTTTCAATACACTTGGGGTGTAAATGTTCCGACCAAACAATATTACGAGAAGGATGTGATTCGGTTTGTGTAAGGAGCCAGAAAAATTTACGCATAAATGAGAGAATTTTATTTTTCTTCATATCATTACTATTACTCTTATACGAATGCACGATGGTGGCGTATTTTCACATGATTTCTTAGAGTGAGAGCTTACAAGCTGCCGCGGAATATAAGAAGGTAAATCTTAATACTTCAAAACGGTACAGTACTTACATGAAAACTTGGCAAAATTGAGTAGATACGCAAGTTGACTAGAATACTTCAAAATTAAACGTAAAGTAGCTAGATGCTCAGAATTAATTCTTGCCGAGACGAAGTGAAGCATACTCGTTAATTTCTTCTGCATATAAAATGTTGAGCTTGTTAAAGCTTAACTAATTTCGCTAATTTCGAATTATACTTCAAGGATAAAAAAGTTTCTGACTATAAGTTATTCCTCACTTGAAAATCTCGTACATATAAAACGTGGTCCATTTTGCCATAATAAAATAAAATTCGTAGTTTCAATTTCTCAATGTGATTTAGAATATTTTGCAAAATTACCGGAGATCAATTTTAGAAAGAATTTAACCATTTTTTCGTCGTGAGACGATTCAGATTTTATAAATAATGTTGCCTAACCAAGTGTGTTAGAAATTTGATGGAAATCCAAAAGTTTTCTTACCTAATAATGACGCATTTTAAACGTACGATTCACATATCCGGTAGCGTATAATTAAACCTATAACGAATGCTTTAATCAAGATTACTAAGATTTAAACACGTTTATCAAATAAATTTTCAGTGCAGTAAATTTATGTCATGTCCCTTTAAACTTGATACTTTTTCTTTTACTCTCTGGTATCTGGAGCGTAAAATTTTGCTAATAATAAAATGATGTATATATAAATATATATATACCTATAAAAAATTTAAGCCTACCTCATGTTTTCTCTACATACAAAAAACTTGGATTGTGGAAAGAGACCGAAAGTGAAATGATTTTCATTGCATGTACTAATAGTTTAAAATTTGCACCTACTACGTAAGTCAAATAAGAAAATAGTTAAATACGAGTAGTTTGCGTGGACGAATGAATTTCACCGGTTTTTAATCTGCGAGAAATCGCCAAAGAATTAATATCTAATCAATACACATTTGAAAATATATCCAATTTTAGAATTTATATTCGTTTTTACTAAACAAAGTCTAGTCACATTCTTTCTAAAACTCCAAACGAAAGCATAAGAATTTCAACAAGTTTATAACAATCAAAAGTGTAAAGTCATCTACGAAAATGTGGCAAAGTACAAGTTGAGGAAAAACAAAAAGAAAAACATTATTGTTTGAAGGAAAGACTTCTCACGAAAAAATTGTCGAATTGAATTTGAGAATAAACATTTATGTACAGAAGAGGCGTATTTTGATCTTGCGAGTGAATTGATAGATGAATAAATGATTAATTACTTTTACAATTTTATTTATTTATTAAGTTAAGACGGCTCTGATCTATTAATTTATTTAACAAAAACAAGATATATGTAGTTTACCTGAAAAGACAGAAATTGTCTCAAAATTATTAAAAAAACAAAATTGACTGATATTGCCTCTTTAAATACATGTCTAAACAATTTTCTTTATAATTTAAACCTTGTATCGTTAACAATAAGTATTTTTTTGTGCTAATGGAATATTTCTTGTCGTAGACGATAACCGTTACAATATGAACTCAATTGGAAAACGATCCTTGTAAATTATTCTACATGTCTCCAAGAATTTGAGTTTCACGCGTCAACCATACAGTTTTCTAATCGCTTCGTCTTGCGGCTACGAAATCTGATATAAACTGTGAAGAAAAACGAACGATGAGCGTAGAATATCGAAGCCATGCGCATCACGTAATAAGGACACTGCGTATAAGCATCGCTTGCAGTACGGTATTAAATTTTCCGCCGAGTGAACCGAGCTGCGATAAAAATAGAGGAAAGCGCCGCTTTTTTGTTACATACCTTATTTTCGATCAAAAATAACCAAACAGAGTAATGACGGACAAAAATGTATGTGCAATAACCTCACCACTGCCGACCGAGGGCTGTAAATATGAACCATGTGAAGAAATCAGCGCCCAGAATTCTTCAGTGTCGATTAAAAAGGCCGTAAAATCGGTAATTATTTCACCGCATTACTCACGTTGCACGAAAGAGAGCTTAAATTAATGAATTTCATAAAAATTTCGCAGATCCTTTTATTCGTATTCACAATTGGCTTCCTGCTGTTGATCTTCGGTCCGAATTCTTCGACCAGAGACAGATGGACCCAGACCAACGGACAAATCATCATTGAACAATACCAGATACACATGCCTTTGGCTGCTGCTGAAATGGCAGCCGAATTTAGGAAATCTTTAAAAAAACGATCCATCGTTGACGGTCAAACATTACATCAAAATGGCGAAGCCGTTTGTTTTTATGTGAGAGAGAAGGGGATCGAATCGTATCTGAACGATTTTGGTTTACCCTCTTGAATATATTTTAGAAATTTTGAACGACCTTCTACCAGCGTTAAACAGATTTAAGTATACAAACGATCGATCGATCTATGATGGAAATACATGAGCACGAAACGGTGACGGCGGATCTTCTGAATATTAATAGAATTGCATAATGCATGAGTTATTTCTGTGCGTTTAATGGGGAATTTAGTGCTAACCAAGTCGATATTTATTGATCGACTTTCGTAATTCACTACAAAATGTTGTGTCGTGTAATGCGACAAAAAATAATTCAGACCTGATTACAGGATTTTTCAATATTATTACCGTGGCTAAAAATCTAAATTAATCGTTGTTTCAGTTTTTAGAAAATGGTATAATATGCGTGGCACGTTTGGTTATAAACTCTAGTTTTCGTGTAATTTTAATTCTCACTTGTCAAATTACTTTTCACCACAATGCATGGTCAGTCATGACCTTAAAGCGTATTTGCATAGCATAGCCGGTGTCTAGTCGACGTATTAGACATAAATAGTAATAAGAGAAGAATCTGTATTTGACCAAAACCGTATTACCAAAACGTAGCAGAAACAGGAAACCGTGGAAGAGTGCAGATTCAAGATAACAGAATAAACATGCTATAAGTATTAGCAAGCTAAATGCGATAGCAAATCAAAGGCAGAAGAAGAAAAAGGAGCAGCGGACGAAATTTTACCACCCAAAGTAGACAAGTGATTAAGTATATAAACTCGAGTCATCACGTTACATAGACTTTGATTTCGGTGAGGAAACCTATTATTTTTGTAAACTAACAATTACTTATTTATCATTACGTATGAATTGATTCTCTGGTACCGAAAGGCAGATTAAAAGAGTATCTTTCATACCTCACGGAAAGAAACCTCCAACTCGGGTATAAATTCAAACCCTCAATTTATTCTTATGGGAATTTAGCTTTACCCATGATTTGGGGAGTTTTTACCGTGAGGGATGACACTGTGAGAATTCAATTGAGGAATTGACGCGATAGATCATCGCTGAACTGACCTTACCATGTTGTCATTGACTGTCGTGTCCTATCGGGGTTCAGAAAAGGGACTATTTGTTCAATGCAATTACGAATTTATGAGCAAATAGAAATTTCACTCAATTGGTACTGTACGGAATTGAAACCTGCTTGTAGTGGGAATAATTGAACAGCTCTGAACTGAATCGGGTTTGTAATTAAACTGAACTAGAGGTTCGGACTGATTGTGAATTAACCTAAACTGTGGAGAATTTGTGGTCTTTCGCTGCTCGTATGCATACACCTGCAAATCGTAGAACGATTCGCTTTAGCCTTTCGTTAATTAAATGTTTCTAATAATAACTGTAAGTAAAGTTATTATTATTTATCATTATTATTTAAATTAGTATTATAATTTTTTATGCTTAACAGTCAAATGATAATTATCATTGTTTGGCATTAATTACAGCCACATGGAAATAATGTCTGACTTAAAGGGTTAATCCTGAACAACTACTCACCGAAGAATAACAATGATAAACATTGTTCTTTGATAAGCTTGTCTTAGCAGAAAAAGTATTTTTGAAATTTTTTTAAAAATTTAATCCGACCGAACACGACGCTTTTCAAAACTTCCAATTTGCTATCAGCGTCGAAGTATATTGGACTTTACTCAACTCTACACCGTTACTGAGTTTCGAAGCGCACTCTGTCTCAGCGAACCAGAGAGTGTCGATAAGAAATAAAAACTCTTATCTCTCCAGTTCGAACGATTTCAATATAGTGCTAAAGTTTTTACACGACACGTTTCGTTGTATAAAGCATATTACGCATCGTCAAACGGTATAAAATAATAATATAACGTCCAATTATGTAACGTCCATATTGTAACGTCCCAGAAATCGACGCGTTCCATAAATAATCATTTTATTAAAAGACCGGGATGATTGTTCTGCTTGTCCAAACATCAATATTCGTTTAGCTTCTCGATCGTGTGCTCAAGTTGCAAGTGAACGCATCGCGGATCGTACCTCGATCTTTCCGCCTCTCGGATCCTCCGATATTACGAATTTAATCACCGGTCGCACATCCGGATTGACTCTGGTCTCTCTGCCTGCAAGCCGGTTGATTTTGTCAGAGTAGATCTCGGAGAGTAGAGTCATTGGAGAGAAAACACCCAGAGTTTAATCTCAGCGTCTGGCGTGGGATTCTCCGTTTCTCTTAGCAATATTAAATTATACTTTTTTCTTATTTTTATAGCTTGAAAGCAATTGGCGGCCAACATGAAGCACTATAAGACAACAAATCATAGCTACTTGTTCACTGTAGTTGGAGCATCACGATCCCTAGGTACTTGTGAAAAATTTCTTAATGCTTGACGTAATGGCAAGAAAATCATTCGTAGTTACTTAAGCTATGACCTCAAGTAAATGCTGATTTTTCGCATACCATGAAAACTTTTTATCACTCCACTCGAATAATCAATGAGATGGGTTGTTCGAAAGGTATAAAGGTTTTCATTTTGGCAGTGAATGACGATTGTTTTGAATAGAATGAGAAATTGGTAATTTGAAATGGATTTATTCTGAATATACGAGTTTGTTTATTCTGTGTATATAATATGTATGAAGGCTTTGTAAAGCGGAGCTTAAACAACGGAGGCTTTCCTTAATGGCCCCATTCGTGGCAGTTTAGCTAATTGTCTAGAAAAGCTCGTTATCAGACTTGTTCCAAATAACAGATTTTGAGAGAGAATAAACGGACCGAGGCATTATTTTCTCACAATCGCTTTTATTCGATATAAAGCGGCAAAGCAATCACGGAAATCCACAAAGGAAATCTTGTGGCGTTTACTAAGATATCGATTTTCAACGCAATAAAGCCTGAGTCGTGGGATGCGCATAACAAATTTTCCAATGTTCCAATTTCCTCTAATTTGTTATATGAGGCTCCAGTCTGGGATATATGGTACATGGACCCTGTGGAAAGGTTCAGTGATCTTTCTTTTCTTTTTTTTCAATCTCACCTTGGAAGTCCCACTTTTACGCAATGAGAATTGAAACCGGTCGGCCAAGGGTTGCTTTAGAAATCCTTGAACAGTCTTGAAAGTCTACCTATCATGAAACTTAAGGAGGTGATAAAGAGGGGCTCTTTTCGCGTCAAGTTTATCTGGGCGAGGCAGATTAGGAAAACTTTCCTTGGCCCAATGGGATCACTGCAAGCTTGGGAGGACCGAGATTTATCTATAATTTGCCAATGAAAAAGTGAATCCAATCGCAGAATACGAAAATTTCATTTGGGCACAGGACAATCCTCTCTTTTGCCTTCACATGCGCATTTGGAACTACAAAAAAACGCATAAGTATGCTTCATTTTAAGAGGCTTGTTTTGCCCTTTGCAATTAATTTTGCAAACCCGTCTTTGTGTCAACTGCCGCGGTAGTATGATAACCGGTTCTAAACTTATCGAAATTGAAAATTCAGAACATCACATCCGACCAGTAACAACTATGGAAAAATTTGAAGCTGAATTGGTGCACGCGGAAATGTGAAATCAGTATTAGACAAATGAAACCCGAAAAGAATACTACAAGTCAATACTACCAGCAGAATGAAAAATTGCAGACGTCACGAAACCAACCAAATACAAGAGACGTTGGTTAGATTTTTTTAAAAAGGGTGCAGACCGTAATTTGATACTTGGAAATACTAGCGCCATAATATTACGAATAGCACAAATTTTCTCATTATAGTAATATGAAATGAAAATAGTTGTTGGAGAGCTGTGAGAAACATGAAATGCAAATATCTATCTCAAGTATCACCCACACAAGGAAACATAAAATTCGTAAAGTGATGATATTCATAAACAATTCTTTCTACTGCATTTTACCAAACTTATTTTAACATATTTCCAAGGGATCGGCCATTCATAAAAAAGTGACGCATTGATTGCAGACTACAGAGATTACACAAATTTTTTTATGATTTTAAAAGATTTCCTGTTTAAAATTTGACTGTATGAATAGAGGAAAATTACTCGACTACTGCGATTACATAAAAAAGCAGCTATACGTAATCATCTGTAATCATCGGTGATTTTGTTGTTGCCATCTAACGAACAACAAATGAGGCTATCATATTGGCGTGATTTTCAAATTTCGTATAGTTAAGGTCAACGTTTTGAATAATTCATGATTAATGTAATCACAATGACTACGATACGTTTGAAAATGATTACATTAAAAATGGATTATTAGGTTGGAGGTTTTTTCATGATTACAACGCGATTGCAATGATTACAAAATAATTACGATAAAAATATTTCCTTTGATTGTTATACGTTAAATATGCTCGAAAGTAAAATTTAACGTTCGTAGTGTTAGAAAATTGCCATGAAGTACAATAAACTTGAGAGGATGATGTTTATTTTCGATTTACTAGAAACGTAATTGCATCCACTTTTTTTGTAAGAGCACGCGAACGGATTAATCCAGACCACGAGGCACTCTTTTGGCACTTATTTTCGCTCCAGTATCTCCGTAGTTTATCAGCCTCGTCTAAATACGCTGTTTGCTTTGTCGTTGCATGTCAGACCGCCATAATACTAATACGCACTACTTTTTGTCTGTCTCCGAATCATCACGCAATCAGATCTTGTTCTTGT
Organism: Neodiprion fabricii; assembly: GCF_021155785.1. Taxonomy (NCBI): domain Eukaryota; kingdom Metazoa; phylum Arthropoda; class Insecta; order Hymenoptera; family Diprionidae; genus Neodiprion; species Neodiprion fabricii. The sequence goes on from NC_060239.1 coordinate 11,813,300, forward strand.
CGTCCTACGTTCGCCCGTCTAAATGCGGAAACGGCATAGAAATTCCGAATGTACGGATTCGTAGTTCTACATGGAATGCCGAAGAGAGTGAAATTTTGCAATTTTGCAATACACCGTTCACTCTGACGGCGTGTTGTAATAAAATGGGTCGAGAATGACGGGAGCAAAACATTTGAGGTTTACAATTCCAACACAAATTGAATACTTGGGTAAAGGCTTGGGTACCTAAAGTATCCCGCTTGGGTACTTGCCATTTTTCGATCACGATCAAAGCGGCACTTTTTTGCTGCTTTACTGCAAGAATGCTGCTCAACCGTGGAAAAAATAAGTGGCCGCAAAATGTACCATCACCCTCGTTCCATGCGGTGCTATCTTTGATTAACATCTCGCCTGTGAAAGTTATGTGTATTCGGCAGATCTTGACGATAATTCCATTCCCACGTCATCGAAGCTCCGTTGACATAGCGAAGAGGCAAGAACCTGTATAACAGTCTCGTGTTATTCTTACCATTATCTAACACGCAAGCTATGTAATTTTCTACTCAAAGAACAAGTTCACCTTGAACAAATTGAATCCAGTGATTCGTGACCCAAGAGTAAAATATATCCATTATCCTAATACAGAGAAGGATTCTGTTATGAATATACGTTAACACGGCGAAAAATGTCAGTACAGTCGGGTCTCTCATTAGTGCCGCCCGTAATAGTATCGCTTACCCAGTTTTATGCGTGACCCCTTTCCTCCACTTCCCAGAAAATTATCGCTGGCCATGATTTCTCTCATACCGTTCTCTTACAGTGCCGTCAGCTAAGACTTCATTTCGTCCATACACCGGGACAAGCTCTTGAAACTTGAAAATTAACTGCGCATGCGCGAGTTTTATCGGCTGTTCGCGCAGGCTGGCCATCCCGAGTTTCAGCTGTCAAACTGTTTCTGGCGGCGATGTGGTTGATGCGAATTTTCGAGGTTAGAATCTCAAGTAATTGAGCTAGTGACTCGGAAAGGTTTGGGAAGCATTTGTTGTTGGGTCGGAGAGTTGATTCTTCAAAGAACGGTCGGCATTTAATGCTTATGCTCTTTGAGAATTCAAACTTACACATTTTGTGTAAGTTGGCCCGCCTGCATCGCAGACGAAAATATCGCTGCGGGAAGATTTCGTCGACCAATGAGATTGAATTATTTGGCGCATGCGCGGTTGATTTTCAAGTGTCAAGAGATTGTCCCGGTATAATATGTGTGTCACACGAGCGCTCGGCACTAATCACCGAAGCGAACAAAAAATCCGCCGGTGAGCGCGGAGGTCAAAGGTGGGGAACATCGATTGGCTGAAAAAAAAATTCCCCTTTCATCCCTGCTTGGTACTAACGGGAGACTCGGCTGTATAATTTTTTGTTTCCTGCGAGCTTACATGAACGGACAGTAATTCTTAAACTCTAAATCTTAAAGTCAAGTATTGATTCGAGTGAACCTTTTGATGTGTTTCCGAAATTGAGGCATTTTAATATCATTTTATTTGAAGTTTATATATTGTTCCTCGAAGTTGCATGTTTGTTGACAGAAACAATTAGGTAGTTAAAAAAAAAAAAAAAAAAAAATATCAGTCGGATAAACGTATTCTAACGTTCAGATCTTATCCACTGTTTATCCACAAGTTAGCCAGGAATCACATGATATATTCCAGTGGCGCATTATTCAGTTAGCGAATTTCATTTCAACGTTTACGGTATTTCCGGATTAATTGGGCGTATATTATCAAGCATAATGCAATTGATTTATTCTTTACCAGATCCGATTTTAATGGTGTTACTGTAACGAATTAATATGACATTCGTAAAAGGTAATAATTCCATCAAATAATTGGATAATCGTCAAACTACAATTTCCTTTTACGTTCGGAAAAAACAGCACTGAATTTTGACTTTTTTTTTTTTTTTTTTTTTTTTTTTTCAATTGAAGACTTTATTTTTTGCTTATCTCATTATCCTTTATCATGGCCATTCCATTATCATCTCTTGCAATAATGCATATTTGACGGAGTGATTTTTATGAAACAATGAGTAAAATCCTACGTCACGCTACTGTCACAGAGACAAATGCTAGGTGAGAGTATCAACCTGTCATGATATGTTTTTGATTAGTATTGAAATAGACACTCTTCATTAGTTATCGGATTAGTATTATCTTATTACATTTCTACACGAGTATGCACGAGTAACGACTTTGAAGCGCCATATTTTAACGGACTACTGGCTCGAAACTAATCCCATCATCGCAAGCCTATATACTATGACACTACCGATTTCTGATGTCCACCACACAAGCTACTCTCATCTACTTCGTGCTTTTATCGCCAGTTTGATGGCGAAAAGCTCTTTGAAGAGCCTATATCGAAACTTGATCCACAAACTAACTTGTCGTTAAAATGGTCTTCAAGAAGTTTGATTCTAAGAGGTTGTTTTATAAAGAAGTAGGTTGTTTCTGCGCGAGCCAACTGCGGTTGGACGTCTAAGCTCAAACCACGTCGGCGTGAGAAAAAAACTTGAAGTAAATGAATAGTTACCTTCAATGTTGTCATAATTATACGTAGTGTTCTGTGAAAATCGAAGGTGAAGAAATCGAAACCGATGTGATTATCTGTAATGAGAAAAAGGTTTCGCTGAATCAACAAAATATAATTAGTTAGAGTTAAATCGGTTGAACCAACTATTCATGATTTAAAGCACGTATATAATTAGTTGGAATATGAAATTTTAGCTGTCTCACTCGAGCAAATAATTTGGTCAAAAATATGAACTGAAATGCTCATGAATATCTTGGATCACTATTGCGAAATCCTAGAGTCAATGTCACGATAATCGCGAGTCACGCTGGTATTGACAAATTCAAAAAACGGTGCGCTTTCGAACAAAATAAAAAAAATTAGCAGCTACTACAGCGAGGAGGTTTCGATCTCAGAAAATGGTCGTTATATTCACAAGCTGTCGGAGGCAAGATGGTTCAATCAATTCCTCGGCATATTAAATTTTTTCAGCCGTCAAGGATGAAAATACAGAGGCGCTGAATTCAATAGAACGCCGAGGGTGACAGGTTTCAATTATTGTTAGAAAACGTCCTCATGACGTCAGAGCCTGGTTGTTGGCACCGCTTTATCACCACATAACCTACGTTTTTAATTTTAATGGATGCAAATCGTAATTCTTGGACTATCAAACTACTCATGTCACATACATTAAAAAAACGTAATCAATAATATACCTGTTCCACCATCCACATGAAAAGCACGGTCAACGGTCAGCTGTTACCTTGGTTGCGGTAGTTTGATTTTTCCAGATGACGCATTGCAATGTGTCAATTCCAATATCACTCCAGTCAATTTGAATATCATAAAAATCACAAAGTGATCGACATTATCTGGTATCGCCTAAATTTTTGATCCAATTAACTTGCTAGGACCGATTATCGTAGTTGCAAAAATATTAATACATATGGGTCGGCCTTTCGTGTAAGGATTCAGGGCAGTGTGAGTACCTGGATTATGAAGAAGATGCAGTGTATCATTGAACGTATGTATTTCTCTAATAGTGTAGACTATAAGCTACGTATTAAAGCTTGGACCCGTTTGTTCACTTCGCCGCGCCGTGGCGTAGCAAAGCCATATTTGTTTACAAAGTTGCACGACCGGGAAAAATGAGGAGCTTTGGTGTAGGGTAAAATGGTGATATCACTGAAATATAATACTGGAACGCTCGCTGCATGGTCTGGTAAACGGCTAGCTTTCAAGAGTTATTATATGTGTTTCATTGTCGGTGGGTGATATCCGCCCACTTATGTTTTTGCGTTATCAATGCTGTCAACAAACAAAGTCAGATCATTGAGCAAAAATGAATTATTCATTGATTTCAGATGCCTACAAAAGCAAGTCTAACCAGTAGCCCTGGTTCCAAGATTGTTAAAGTATTAACAGAGGTGGCACAGACTATATTTGTCACTATTGTAATCAATAATAAATAGCGCTTTTGTAATTTTTACTCAACTTTGTGTGTAACTTTCTTTTCTGCAATAGAGTGTTTTATTCCAACTTTAAATAAATAGCCGTTTCGATCGTTTTCCTCTGGTCACAATCTTACCAGCACGTTCGGGTAAAATGGGGACTTCTGCACTCAACGATAAAATAATTTTTCTTTGGCCCGATAATAAATCATTCGAAATTGTCTTGCTACTGGTAGCCAGATAAAGGTCCACAGATGGCTATCGGAGTATAGTTTGGCTTTTCTCGTTATGAAGGTTTCTAGTGTTTGGGATTATCGAGTTATTGGGCTTTCGGGTTATTAGGGTGTCGGGCTTTGGAGTTTAATAGATATTGGACATTTGGGTGATTGTGACACTTGAATACGACACACGTGTATAGATATAGACATCTATGACAAGAAATAAAGTTCCCTATGTTCCCCTTATTTTCTAAGTTTTTAACTGGTGTTTTCACGCTAGCGACCAAATAAGGTTACTGAGCCCCAACTTTAACTCCAGATTCGTGTTCAGAAGGTCGAAATACATAGGAAACGATGAGACTCGACTCCAGAAAAACACAGTTTCTTTTGTGGGCTTGTGCAATTAGAGTTCGTTTTATTTACGCCCTAACTTCGATTCTAACTTCTTTCAGAGTCCGTTCTTTACTTTGCAATTTCTGACAAACTTTCCAATTGGTCCTTTTCAATTTTATGGTATCTGGGACAACGAGGAAGGTTCATGAATGCAATAGTGTATTGTGTAACAAAGACACAAACTCGGTCTTGTCGAGCCAAGCGTGAGTTTGCAATATGAGTCGCAAGTGGCGAATATTGCAGATACGCGAGGCGAAAAGACCGTTGCCTCCTTGTTGCACATGACTCTTTATACAACAAGCGTATGTTGCGCGTCTTTTCACGACGCGCAAAATTGAGGTTAGGATTTGCACTTTAGCCACCTGGGCCTAGGGTAGGAGATTAGTTATGTCCACTTAAACTCTTCCCAAAAGTGCGGTTATATTTTAAATAAGTTATATAATATAAGTTAAATTATAGTGAATTGTTTTCGTGATTGTTAGTAACGATAGGGACACTCTTCAACAATAAATGAAATGAAAAGAAAGAAATGGAAATATCCTTTTTCAATAAGCTTTGAATGGTTTCCATATTTCCAAAAGATTAGTATTGTGATTAAGTTGAAAACAGAATTTTTTCAATCTGTGGTGTACCGGTGTCCACCATACGCTATGCGCCACTGTAGTATCTGATATTTGGTATTGATTCTATAAGCTTAATACATATTATACATGTAGTCATTCCCAAACGAAATAAATTATAATCGTTTGAATTCAATCACCTAGAGATTGTGCGCAATATATGGAAAATCTGATACTTACGCGTTTGTCAGATACTTGATCGTAAGCCACTTATTCGTACCTTACTTACTTTTTTGTCTCCTGTGTGTTTGCCCGGACGCTTTTGTCTCAAAGACACTCCTGCGTCTAAGACAATTTTTTGTCCCGACACTTATTCGTCTGAGTATTTTTTCGTCTAGTCCTCTGGTACGTACTCACGATCAGAATATTATCATATCGAATAAGCTAGATTTCAAGTGATCTGTGGTAGGTACTTCGAAAGTTACATAAATCAGGTCATACAAGCGTCACATATTTGACAAACATGTTTTTGAGATGCAGAAGTGACTAGTTTAAGTAGTGTGTTGAATGAAAATAAGCCGTCAAAATAGTATTTTTTGTAGTACTTTCATGACTTCGCAAAAGAATTCTTCTCTATTGCGTAATTTGTTTTTTTTTTTTTTTTTGCGACATAGTAATCTGTGTAAAAATTTGTATAAAAATCGCCGCGTCGTGTAAACTGCGTCAGAGTGCTTTGAATTTTTTTCGATAGAAGCACACGTTCAAAAAAAGAGCTATGGCTATTTTTCATGTCTGTTATTTGAATGGAAAGTCTTGTAAACTTCAAATCCTTTCACCAAGTCGTCTCCAAGAACATCGCGGAAGTTTTTCGAGACAGACAGACAGAGAAAAAAGTTGTCTGCAATGATAATAAAGTCACCGATCTCGGCGTTCAGAGATTAAGGTCTTGATGAGATGGTTTTTGGTAATTCTTCAGCCAAGTTTTTTGCAAACATATTTTCACAAATTTGGGAATCATACCAGTTGTTACAATAACTTATAAAATTCCACTGTGATATTTCACCATTGTCATTTACTATAGTTTTCCAGAGTTTTAGATTTCCACTTTATCTAATTTCCGAATTTCTATACATTCTACCACCATTTCCGATTGGGAATCCAAAGCCTTGGGTAGTTCTTTGAAACCGAATCAACAAAACGCTGCAAACAGCAAATCCCTTCCCTCTGAACCGTCTGTTTCTATATAAAGTCCTTCCGCCTTTGTTCGTCAGACTCTTCGATGTCCTGGTCAACTTTCATAATATTGTTGTTATTATCGTTAACCTGATAGACCTCGGAGTTTGCCGTCTTTTTGTAACATTTTTTTCGAAGGAGAGATGCTGCTATTTATGTATGTTGGTGGACGTTTCCTTGAAATGGGTTTAATGTAACCGATGTCAACCTTGATCACTGTACCACCACCCTCTTACCAAATTAATTGGCGTGATACTTAAAGGGGTGCATCTGGTTCAAGCGTTTGAACGTGGGGCAATGTGACCTTGTGGTAGTGCTGACGGATATTTGCACTGATCCACTCTTGTAATTTCATTTTTATCGTAGCAGAATAATTTAACACTATTAGCTCGTTGGGTAGTCTATCGAAATTCACGATGACAATTATAAGGATGTAATTGTCAGTCTTTATCGACAGCGTAAAATATCATTTATTTTGACTGTCAAAGCTTGAACAGCACTGATGCAAAAATGTCGCAGCCTGCATCAATTCTATTGAGCAAAACTATCTAATAACTTTTTGATGTCATGCGAAAAATCTGAAAAATTAAAAGCTATTCTTTGCAAAATAAACAATGCGATCGATCAGTTAATAATACAATAAAGGAGTAAAAAAATTCCGTACATTTTGAGCTATAATTGCTTCGCCAATACTGAGAAAAAAAATCGGTTATACCGACTAAATTTACCAACACGGGCTGATGAATTTTCCACGTAGCGGCCCGTGTCGACAAATTTATTAGACATAACAGTTTTTTTTTTTTTCAGTGAAACTTCAGACCTTTTTAACATCGCATCATCGCACTATCTCGCCCTTCAGAGGCTGCAGATTTCTGCGCTAATTGGTTCATAACAAGAAAATATTGCACCTGGTTGTCATTTTATTAACGAGCAATATAGGTTGCGCTGTGTATAAATATAGGTATACACTATACATATAGCCTTTTAATAATTTTTGCTCAAAGTCCAATACTCGCGGAATGATTATTTATAGATTTCTCAACTACGAATCAAACGAGATACCGTGAAATTCGTAAGATTGCTTATTCAAATTTCAAGTTTTTAATTCGACATTTAGGAGTTGCAGTCATGTATTATAAAAAAACTTTGATCTATGGTTGTGCCAAAATTGGTTCTACCGGGACAATTTCTTGAAACTTGAAAATCAACCGCGCATGCGCCGAATAATTAAATCTCATTGGTCGGCGAAATCTTCCCGCAGCGATATTTTCGTCTGCGATGCAGGCGGGCCAACGTACACAAAATGTGTATATTTGAATTTTCAAAGAGCATAAGCATAAAATTCCGATCGTTCTTTGAAGAATCAACTCTCCGACCCAAAAACAAATGCTTCCCAAACTTTTCCGAGTCACTATCTCAAGTATTTGAGATTCTAACCTCGAAAATTCGCATCAACCACATCGCCGCCAGAAACAGTTTGACAGCTGAAACTCGGGATGGCCAGCCTGCGCGAACAGCCGATAAAACTCGCGCATGCGTAGTTGATTTTCAAGTTTCAAGAAATTGTTTCGGTATATAATTTGTATCTTACTCTTCGTCGTTATTGATTTTTATACGCACCGTGCGACCTATCATCACTCTTATTCATTATCCTTTCCCTACCGACTTAACGTCAGTAACAGCACATCCTAATGAAAAATTCAAATCTAAAGAATTTCAGAGTTAGTTAAATTATGAGTCTCAAATTCTGAAGCCGGTGAATTCAAAAGAGACTACATGAGATGATGGCCTGAATACAAGGAGGCATATTACAAGAGTGCATGGCTAAAAAGTGGGTGAACTTTTAGAACTTGTATCAGAACAAGCAATTACCAAATTCGTTCGATGTTTGTTTCGTTTAAAAGTAGACCACTGATTGTTACAAATAACTTTGACAATGTTTGATTTCACATATGTGTATCCGCAAATGGGAAAAATAATGCAATTATCACCATTTGTTACATACTATTCTCATTCTGTAAACTAACAAACCACCCAAATGCAACGATTTGTTTTAAACAGATTTCAATAATGGAACTGGAGTGATTCATAATCAAACGCTGCCCAAGCATTTGCGTGCTCAAAGTGACTCAACGGATCACAACGTACATGCGAAAGCAGTTGAATCTTCGCAGAAACTCTGTTGCAGAGAATCACGGGGATTGGGCTCATTGAGTCTTGCCACAGTTCTTCGATTCTACGAGGCATACCGTAAGATAACTGAATTCCGTTGTCTCGCAACGTGGGTCTTCAGCCGTTGAGCCATACCATCCTTCACAGTTGATTTTCGGTTTCAATGGGGTTCAGAATCATTAATAATTCGGGGCTAGAGAGAAAAGGTGATTAACCGTTCGTTCCAAGCGGTTTGACTCATGGTTTCGCTTGGAACGTGCGGCGAATAGAGAAGAATGAGTTATAGGGCCTATACCGGGAAACGCTATGGCTATGTCTGAAATTAGAGACCTTCAAATAAGAAACCAAAGCAGTCAGCCATTATTGGTAATGATTCCGATAATGAGGGGTGGCGTTAATCAAAGGCACCAATATTCGAAGAGTGAATTCATTCCTTAAAGCCTGCATCTATTAACGTGCACGGTTGAGAACATCATTTTCGAAAGATTCCGAATGTAAAGCAGTAGCTACAGCCGAACTTCAGCCCCTCCACGATGGTCTGTAAACGAAATATGAATATGGTGGAACCAATCACATATCGGGGTTCAATGTGCCGGAATATCATTCGAAAATCTTTAGTTCAAATGCTTTAGCCACGTATGAAGTGGATGAGCATGAATAATGTTCTGATATGAAGCGGTAGAGTTCTATCATCGGTACATATAAATTGGATGAGTCAATCGAAGGAAAAGAATTTGAGTGAATTGGAGCGCAAATCGCTCCACATGAAGCTTTACGTAGTTTTATACGCAGAGAGTACGAGTGAAGGATAGGTTTGAATGCCAACTTTGGGTGAATAGCGCTAGTTTATTCTCTTCCTTTCAACATAAATTCGCACTTTGTAGATTACCGATACTTAAAAAGTTTGTAACGGATCGAAATCTACCTTGATTCGTGAATCGATAGGTATATATGTATAAGTACATACATAATATAGGGTGGAATACTTGAATAGATCCGTTTAAAATGAAAAATGGTAAGTGCTTTCAAAAGCGTAATTAAAATGGTTAAATGTAAATGGTTACTTTGGTCGATTTTTTTTTCGTTTGTATCTCTTTTTTTTTCATTTCACGTATGCGGTATTCGCTTTGAGAAGCAACTGCTGCTCAAACCTGTCATCATTCATGGTTCTCCTTCTGGGTCGCACGAGCATAGAATCGTAGGAAACGAAACGTTCCACTGGTGCATATGACGGCTGTTCTCACAATTAGTTGTAAGAAGATGAAAGTTCACGCATCTCACTCATCATTATTGGCACTATTTAACTTACCGAGCCTGAATGGGGTAAGTTGTTTGACAAAATACCGCAGTTTACCATTTTATCGACAGTCATTATGCCTTCTTTTCGTCATAATTAATTAGCATTCTTTCGTACCATTCCGTCACATCGAATTGTCTGAAATTATCCGATTGCATCGAATCTCATCTGTGTTACAATCATCCGATTCAACGGTGATCTTTGCTGAACTACGAAAGCTTCCGCATCTTTTGGTCTCTTTTTATTTTTCCGCATCTTAGTCTTCGAAAGCTGTACGAAGCTATTCGTTGAATTGTAAGTCGCCTTGATCGTCTTATATTTTATTGTATTTCTGTCATTGTACATCGGAAATCAGGTCCGAATCTAATTAATCTCAACACTGGAGACTGTAAGCTACATTATTCATATTTCTCAAAGCAGCCTGTTTAAAATATCGACATAATAGCCTAATTTGTTTATTACCAGATGCGCTTGATTAATTTTATTTATACATTGCTTGTGCTTGTTTCCTGTTTACGCAGTTTCAACTGTATCAGAATTGCCACCTAAATTTCTATTTCGATATTTTTGTTCAACGAATCTGACTTATATAAAATATTCTCTCGATTATGATGCTTTCGTCATAAACGATAAACATCTTATTAGTTTGTTACTTCGTTTTTATGATCCACCTACCGAGCAATCTCTTTCTCTAATAACTTAAATAATTTCTGATCATTGCTGCATTACCTATAAATATACCTCACAAGCTGCTATATGTAATACAGGACGGTCAGCTTTAATCTCCTTAAGCGAACATATTAGCGACGAAAAGAGATTAGACAACCCTGTAAGAAATTTTCACGGTCTCAAGGGAAAAGATAATACTGATTGAAGAGTTTGCAAATACATTTGCTGTCAGATAGGGAATACGAGTTTGGATTATAAACATTAGATAACCAGGTCAAAAAAGAAATTTCTCAGGAGAATATGCAATCTGGTTTTAGATCGAGGATACCGAATTGTTGCATTGCTTCGAAATCGTGAAAAAGGATACGATTAATCTACCCGTGTTTAGTCTGATCGAAACGGCGACAATTTGAAAAACAGTATGTAACGAAAAATTGTTATTCCGTGAGAATTTACTCGATCAAAACTAAAGACGAGTCATTGAACTTGATAAATTCAAAGACAGCGATGCGCGTGTGTAAACAATTTTTACTTCACTCGAGTAAACGTCGCGCCTGCACCGACCGATTTCATACTAATGACGAAAGAAGCAATTTTCAGGCTAAGTAAAATCGAGCTGATTCGGATGCGTCGCTTTACGCCGCCGCGGTGCTCCTGGCACCCCGTAGTATGCTTTCAATGCGACTCTCACTTGCTCGTGGTCCGTTGAACGCGTAGTTTCACCCAACCGCGCCAAAATCTTGATCCAATAACACGAAAGACTCGTGCGAAGATCAAGAAGTAACTCGCGGTGAGAAGTAATCATTTTTAAAAAAGATCATCGCGTTGTAATGTGAGAGGATTATCGATAACCGTTGACACGATAATCGGACTCGCAATGGTGGTGAACTAATATGACAGTATTTTGAATCAATCCTGAAAGCAGACGAGATTTGCGCAATATTTTAACGATTATTAATGAGAGGTGTGTCGACTATTTCTGAAGTGGTAGTAAAATATGGAAACGGTATTGCGGACAGTGCAGATTGAAATTGGGTATATTGGATCAATTCGGAGAGATTTTTTCTGGGGTGAGAAACTTCACTTAAAAACGGGACTGAGAAATTCGACGTGCGATTCAACGACACGTTTACCGCAGGGGAGAGCGAGTAGTTGGACAAAGTGGACGGAAAAATAATTAACAATAAGTGGAAATTTTATTGGACACGTGATATTGGAGTGCCGATTTTTCGCACGTTGTTAAAGTTCAGCAGCCGCGTGCCAATTTCACCCCGTGATGGCAGCAGTAAATCTTCTTCCGAGCCCGCTCGGAAATTTTTCCGAAGACAATTGCACCGAATCCGAGTACCTCGAGAAGATGCTCGGACCCAAGCATCTGTCAATACGAATTGTACTTCCGGTAACCTTCGTCTATGTGTTAATTTTCGTCACTGGAGTCTTTGGGAACGTCGCTACGTGTTTGGTTATCATCAGGAATCCGGTGATGAAAACTGCCACCAATTATTATCTCTTTAGTCTTGCCGTGTCGGACCTCACCCTCTTATTGCTCGGTAAGTGTACGGTTGTAGATCAGGGTTGTCACAGGCCTGAGAAATTTCTAAAATCTGAATACATGAAGAAATTTCAAAAGGGTCATGGAAGACCGGAAATTGTCGAGGAATTTTTTATTCTGGCCACGGGAAAATTAGAAAATATCACTTTTCTATCATGGGAATTAGAAATGATTTTTTGATGTGAAAAATTAACTTTTTTGTCTCGAGGAAGAAAAAAAAAATGGCTTGGAATGACTTTTTTCTACACAATATTTTTTTTCATTTCGAATTAAATTTGAACCAAATACAGAGTCGAGAAGCTGAACGATTTAGGTTTCGGTAACTTACTAGACCTGGGAAAATGTCAGGGGGAATTAGGTCTTCGGGCCTGGGAAACGTGGAAATGTCATGGAATTTTTATCTCAAAAATTTGTGGCCAGCCTGTAATTACTGCGACTTTATATTCTATGGTTTTTTAAGATTGAAATAGCGCCGCGATCATTTTTACCGTTTCGTGACTTAGCGGTTTACTTTTCCCTCGGTGAAAACTTACCTACTCAATTCTCTACAGATTTTTTTTCATCCACAATCCATAGATCCATAGATTTATTCATACAAATTTTTCTGATGTTCAGTGCTAATTTTTTTTCCAACTCCGTCTTTTCGTTAGTATTTCCGAATGGCTTTGTATTTCTTTCTGGCTAATGCCGAAATATTCTGAAGGGTTCTGATTTTCTTTTTAAACAACCGTGACACGATATCAAAATCTTAAAACTTTGTCGTCAAACGTTTCTTTACTCCTCTGAAATCGGTTAGCGTAAGCTTCTCTTAAAAAAACTACATTTTTTCCGAATCCTTTTTGTATTCTGTACGATTTTGTATCGAAATGCTGTACGATAAAAAACTATCGGACGATAAATCTAACAATAATTTTTCGTATTATGATTAGAGTTTTACAATGGAATAACAATTGCTCCAATTCAAATCAACAAGAATATAAGTTTTTCTGTATATAAAGTGGTGTCTAACTATAAATTCTATCGATTTCTCTGAAAACTTCCGGCACAGTATGTTGGATCGTACATTCTTCATTCATATTAGTATCTGGCAATTCCATGCGTTGCACTGAGGCGAGGTATTATCAAAACGAAGTAATCCTGACTGTATGATTTAGGCGCACGTTACGTTATTCAAATGAAGTTGGTCCTTTAATTACACAGACGCTTGATATCTCTAGGTTTATACGCAGGTGTGAATTCGCATTGCGTAACTCTGCCAGCCTGTAACTTCGCTTGAAATTGAGTGATCTTAACCCTTCTACAAGAAATCGAAAAGAAAAGGATAAGGAACCTTGTGAAATGTAGTAAAGCGTAGAAAAATGTCTTTTTACACTGAGAAAAATTTCATTTGTTACAGTAACTAGAAAAACTCAGTAAAACAGGTATCGTCAAAAAATAGTTTCAATATTTTTGGAATTACGAAAATCGAGGTACGCGTAACCATTATGCATTATTGTTGATCCTTTTTTGGTAATTTCAACTGTACTTTTTTAGTTGAATAAGGCTTTAACATCAATTTATTGCACAAGCATTAAATTTTCGCAATAGTTACAAGCAAATATAGTAACAGTGATCATAATGAGAAAGAACGGTAACAGATACTAGACTTTCTGGTAATAGCTGCAAAACTAATTTTCATTTTGTACCTGGAACTATATTTTTCGATTGTAGTAAAAAATGAAAATAGTTAAGGACTGAGCGGTAATCGTAACTAAAAATTTCTCTCAGTGTATGGCTTCAATTAAAATATTTTGAGAATGGATGAATGGATTTGAGTGAAAATTGGTATCGACAGCTTTTTTGGGTCGCTCATTACGAATCTAAAGTCAGATGTGCAAAATTTAAATTTGGTGTATTCGATATACTCAAATAAAAGCTTAAAAAGTTTGGACTTCAATAAAAATCAGTACTCGAAGGTTCGTTGGGTTGCTGATCACGAACCTGAGGTCAGATTTGTGAATTACAAAATATCGATTCCAATATGGTGGATAATAAGAACCAAAGATTATTCGGATTCAGGTAGAAATTAGTAGGAAGAGATTTTTTAGGTTACCGATATCGAATCCAAGGTATGACTTCGAAAATTTGTAATATTGGAACTATTATAGTGGTTAAAAATAAAAAAAAAATCGAAGTGATTTCACGCAAAATGGTACATAAGGGTTTTTATATCATTAATCGTGATTCTGAATTTGCAGTTCGAAATTCGAATTGGAACGGAAAAATCAAAGACTCGTTCGCGGCTAGCCTAGAGCCGCTTGTTACGTTACGTTTTCATTGGATAAATCGTGTTCGACTTTTACAAGATAACCCTCAACGGTTTTAGTGATATCAAGATCGTTGTACGCATTAACTGGCAAGGAGTGATTGGGGTGCGCTTTTAGTTTACTTTTTCCAACACTGATGGATTGCACGCAATGTTGTAATTTTCTTCGATCTGCAAACAAAAAAAAGAAAAAAAAAAATAATATCGATAAACACAGACGAGTTTTCGGACAACTTGCAGCATAAGAAACTGATCAACTCGTACATTTTAGTCGTAAAGCTTGCGACGATGATAAATAATTTATAATAGTTTTTAGCTAACGTCAGTTCTTAGGAAGAAGACACATTCTACAAACAATCGAGAAATATGCTACTATTAAACATATATGAATGAAAAATTAAAACGAATTAATATATGTCAGTCGAAGAGAACATCACAGAATTTCTGAACACGGGTAGTGTATTATGATAAAATATTGAATTACGTGGTCGTAAGAGAGTAAGCGTGATATAAAAAAGTGTGATAATGATAATAAAGTGACGACGATAAAAAAAAACGAACAAAAATAGAATACAATTATGACAGTGGCCTAAACATGAAGGCCTCGTGTAAAACAAGAAGAATATTAAAATGACCAATGAAAAGAAATGATGTTAATTAACTAAACACAACAGCAACAACAAGAATGGCAACGAAAACACAATTCTTTATCTGTCGTCTTTCGTACCGAAATGAAAAAAAAAGAAGTATCTAAAAACTGAGATGATAATCCATTTCTATTTACCGATGCATGTAAAGCTTAAAGACCAAATTTGGAATTCAGCACAACGTGATTTACATTCATCAGATGAAAAATTACATTTCTTACATTTTTTTAAGAACATTTGTCCGCGTAAATAAATTTCGATTAATTGAATAACCATCAATTACATTGTCCGGTGATCAATATTCTTTCACGTGACTAAATGAAAGCGAAACATCACAAGACAACATTCTTCGGTTTAATCAAACATTTTCTCAATATATTTTTGTCTGTGATACTCATTGTACTCTGATGCAAATTGAAATGTTCTATAAACTATGATTCCGGAAAAAATGTACAATATAAAATTTAAAAAAACGAAAAGGGTATTTCCACCTAAGAATAGAGAAAAAATATATAATGTGAGAAGTTGCTATGAATTTATTGAAATTTTCGGTGTATCTGCGTGAAAAAAATCCACAATCTATTGATAATAAACGAATAACATGTAATTCAATTGCAACCATATCAGCAGATTGCATTTTCAAATTGTGAAAATAATTGTTTTCCCTTGAAATCATGCAATATCGATTGTAAGAAGCTGTCAAAGACTTTTTCAAAGATCAAAAATTGCTTTCAAGTTGTAGGTGCGGGTCTCTGGAGGTTCCTATTAAATAATACATAATTGTACCTGTCAGGTAATCGATAAATTATAGCTTATTACTCATCACAGTTTCACACTTAATAATTTATGCAAATTGAACGCTGTAAAGTAATATCACGTAAAATCACAAATTACTCTTTCGATGAAAATCATCACTGGTACATTTGACATTTCAGCGAGGCAACAATCAGAATTCAACTTACAATTAGGCTTACACTGAGTGGAAATATTTGTTTTCACAAGTTTATCAAATTGCTCTGACAGTTATTTGAAAATTAAAACGATGTTCATTCATTCGAACTCGATTGAAATCACGTAAAGTTATTTGGATTTAATTTAAGTATTTTGTTTAAAATTATATGATTTCATTCAATAATCATACTTTAAATGCACTTTGAAGATAATTTAACAGAATTAAAACAATAACGACCAGGTCAAAAATGTATCACTTAGCTTCTCGTTTTTCTAAGCATAAGTAAAACAGTCAACTCAATGTACACCAATGATTAATCTAAAAATCCTTTTGAAAATCTAAAGACAGATACTGACGGATGTTACCTGGGAATTTGGGACATGCGGATATTGCATTCCGGAAATTTATGCGCCAATTCTGTAGCCTGAATTTCTACCATATTAATTTTATTGAATTTGAATTTAACTACAACTTTTCAGGCATCGTTCTTTGTAAATTCTGTGATGTTCAATGTATGAATAAATATGTTCAGCTCGTATGTTTTCACCTGAAATTATATTTTCATGATTTAAACTATGTGAAACAGATGACTATTTTCTAGACACTTCAAGAACGTGTGTTCATTTCACGCTTCTTTATATACTGATACGTAATCAGAAGATTGGAGAATCTTCCTTCGGCTACAAATTTTAACGCTTCGTTTTAAAAAACTTTGAAAAAATTTCTTCCTCCTCAAATATTTCAAATATAAACGTGGAGTAGAGGGCAAGGATTTCACGATTAAAGATTTCCATTTGTTAGAAATAAATGACGGTAATTTTCGCGTTGAAGGATTATTGCGATTTCAGAATCAATATTGCGGTATTTCACCAGATGTCAATCTTTCCAGCAGTATGCAGTTATTATTCAAAACTTCTGATCGCAGTTTTTCAATAGTGAATTGAAAAACTTCATGGAAATAACGCGTCCATTCACGAATCAATACCTACGTAGTTGGGATTCAGGTCAGGATACATAGGATCTCTTGCATTTCTATGCGCGTAAACTTGATGAATGGAAACCCGGAACAAAAGCCATTGAATATTAGTTTCCTCTAGCAACTGAAACATGCATTGAATTTCCGCATGCGGCGCACGATGTTGGTGGTTGATCGTCAAAATCAATCAAAAAAAAAATTCTACCACTCAAGCTAAATTCGTTTCACCCTTATTCTGCCGGGCAAGTAAACAGGCGGAGAATAAAAAAGTCTTGGAAACCTAGGTCCATAGGAGAGTAATGCCATTGACGCATCTCACTGGATGAAAAAATATTGAAAATAAATTACGGCAATTTTCGTTCCTCCCTTGTCCATTGCTGACAATTGAGAGATAACGTCGTTGCTTTTTATTTCATTTGTTTCTACCATATTTCGCCGAGTCCTTGACGATTCCATCCTTTATCTTGATTGGTATTTACGGTTGCGTATCATATTGCATCGCAATCGAATTGTCTGTTGACGGACAACCGTGTTTGGTTTGAGTAATTTTTTCACAAAGAGACAGTGAGTTTGTAAATTTGGTGTTAATTTGGCTAACGGTTATTATACAGAGTTTATAAAAATGAATACCGACAACTTTTTCGAATCATCCGTCATCACTATGGCTTGGATACGTACGTTTTCAAAATGACAAAATATGTATTATAAGAATATTACAGATTTATTTTAATTTCATTAATTTACGAATAAATTTTATGCCTATTTTGCAAGGTAGAAGAAAATAACACGACTTCAGCTTAACTTTTAAAGGTGTTGCTGGCCATTCGAAATTTTCCATTTAAATCGCACGCAAAAAATTTTTTTTTCATTAAAAATGCTGTAACGTTTGAACCGTTTGAGATCAAAAAACTTTCAAGGCATATTCTTGTAGGGCATTAAATTCTATAAAAAAAAAAACCGAGCTGATTTTCTAGACTCAAAAATTCGCATACTTACGGGCCGTGAAAGTCGAAGAAAAGCAGAAATATGCAGTTTTAGGGCTCTGAGATTGAAAATATCCATACTAAATGAAAAAACTTAAACTAAAATGAAATAAGGTGTGTGAAAATGTTGTTTATAAACAACATTTGTCAAAGGAGTAGAGTTTTAACTCATTTATTTATTTTTTATTACACCTTTAAACATTAATATTCTTTTTAATTGTTGATAAGACTTTGTTTGTTACAATTAAGATATTGCTGGCGATGTAATTGCACTACTTGCAAAGTAAATTGTTTTTGTTCTTCATTTTTCGTTAAAGTTCGATTACAATTTTGTATCAACGCTATACTGCATATTTTCGCTTTTCTTCTACTTTCACGACCCGTAATTATACGAATTATGAGTCTAAAAAATCAACTCCAGGGTCTCATTTCCAGAGAATTTAATGCCCTGCAAGAATACGCTTGAAATTTTTTTTCAATTCAAACGGTTCAACAGTTACAGCATTTTTAATGAAAATTTTTTTTATCACGTGTTATTTAAATGGGAAATTTCAAATGGCCATCGACACCTTTCGAAATTGAGTTAAAAATTTTTCCAAACGAGAGAGTTTTTTCTCAGTAAATAGGTCCTTTTAAGACCATAGATTCGACAGGTTAGTTTTTTCGTCTCACCCTACTATTTGTGCATTCCGCATGATGTCAACAATTTTCGAGCATGCAGAGTAAAATCTGTCTACTAGATGAATTCGATGCCCGTAAAATTCCGATAGAATCGATTACGCACGTTGCGTCGGGAATGCTTGCAATTTTCAATATACTAGATTCGCGTCCAGGGCATAGATATCGGTGGGATTAATTTCCTGTTGGCATTAAAGGCAATGAAGTGTACGAAGATATGAAAAACGAGTCACCTGACCTTCGGATACGTGCGTACAAAATTTCGTACAATATTCGGTGTGATAAGATCATTCAATTGCAAGCTGTAAGTCAATTTGGCGCCCATTTTCTCACTCTCAGGTCTCATTGATCGTGTTTTGCCCACGGAAATTTCAGAAACGCCTGACAAAACTCAGACTCAAGCCTAGTCCAATTTATCCGGGAAAAAGGACGCGTCTGAATCAGGTTTTCTTGTAAAATACACGGAAGGAAAGGCATTCTTGAACAAACAAAACAGATTTTCTTGGACTCCATTCGCTATAATCTAGTATCCCTTATTTGTTCCAAATACGAAGACTTCGTAGCCAAAAAAAAATTTTACATCGATCGAATGTCGTACTTTGTTGATTTGACCGAAGCTTGTTTGCTTTTCAAATGTATTAAAACAAGCTCAATTTATTTTTATAAAAAAAAATTTCATATTCTTTAAACAAAATGATTACGGTGCGTTCAACCAAATTTTTAATCATTCCCGTCGCACGTATTCTTGATAAAAAAAAAAAAATTCACATTATTGCAAGGAACTCACGCCGTGTTATTTTGCATAAATTCATGGTAAGCATAAGTATTTCATAGAAAAAAAGTATCTTGTAGAATTAAGTAAGTATCGTGTTCGCTGGATTCGATTATGGCATTTAATTGAATCAAACGAATATCATTTGACTCAAATAATCCTTTCCCTCCGTGTAAGTTAAATTGCACTGGTTAATTCAGTATATAAGAAAGATTGATACCAATTCTTTAAAGTGGGTGGCAGTCGTTGAAATTACTTGACGTTGCTCGTTTGATTAATGTCGAAAGCTCATTAACAGCTCGTGAAAGGCGTTGAGCAGTCAAAAAAGCCGCGTTGTAAGCTGATCGACCGTCTGAAGCTCGTTATAGATACGTGGATTTTACAGGTACAACTTAATCAGGCAGGCAAGAGAAGCCGTAAATTATTTTCAATCGCATACGATGTTGTAATGAGAATTTTACTGGGTTTGCTTTGTTGTGTAGTAAGCCTTAAGCGGCCTTATAATGCAGGAAAAATAAGGGCGGTGAAAAACAATTGCGATTTCTCTATGGCGAGAGTTAAATGACAGAATAAAGTTTTGTATTTTTACCCATTTAAAGCACGCATTTTTCAATGTTTCCGATTGATTTGAAATTCAAAGATCAGAAGACTACGATTATACCGATCTCGATTCACCGTCTTTCATTACATAGTGTACGGTGAGAGAATGGCCAACGAATTACATTCTTGATGGCTAGATTTCGCGGTGAGAATTTGTATACAGCTTTCAAGAATGACACTCAGAAAGCCATTGCGATTTTGTGAATAATGGATAAATGAATTGACAATATACGATAGCCGATTGTTTATTCAGACTACTGAACAATAGTTTCGGTCAATATTACTTGAAAATTTCTTTTTTCAATCTATGTAACAAATGTTCATACAAGTCAAAATAGCACTGTTCGCTACTAACAGTAAAAAAAAAACACAAAATGTTTGGATAATTTTTAGAATGCACAACTTATCAAGATCCATTGCTGAATATTAGTTCGTCCTTGAGTCTTGTCACTTTAAAAGTTTTTTCTAGCTTGTTTGTCGGCATGCTGAAATTTATCTATTCTGTTTCTGAAAAACAGAGAGAGTGAAAAAGTAGGAAGGAAGTGTACTATAGTTTTGGGTGACCTTACTACTTTATCGTATATCGGCGGTCGGTTTGGTGAATAAGTCGGTAAGATAAAGTAAGATGACAACATGCGCGCTAACATGTCCGAATTACGATAAAAGCCATTATTCGTAATGGTCAGACTCTATACTGATAATTGGTGAAATTGGACATATAGTTCAAGGTGTACTGAATACTAATTGCGAACATGAAAAGCGAATAATTTAGGGAGAACCAAGTTGGTGAATCACTGTTTCAAATTACTTAATTTTACGCGTAAATGGAATGTATTAACATCCCATTAGTCGACAAGGACAATTTGTCAGCTTGGATGAATCCACTCAGAGAACTTTTTGATTAAAAACAGAGGATTTTTCATAATCATAAGTTTAAAACCAGGAAAACATTCTGGGATAGATCGGGGGGATTAAAATTGAGAATATATCAGAACAGGCACGAATTTTCTATAGTGATTAGCTAAAATACATGAGCTGAACAGAGGATTCTAAAAAATCGTGAGGCGTAAAAGAATTAATTAATATTCCAGTTTGCAGCAAAGCCGTTACACTTTGTATGATAATTTTTTTCCGGCAAGCACCATTCGTGTCCCTGCAAATGTTTTTCCCGCCTTTTATCATAATGTCGGAGCTCAATCGTCGATTATACATTCTAATAATAATTGAGTCAATTTGATGGGATTTGAATAAATACAGCTCATTTGCCTGCATAAATGGAGCTTATAACTTAAGTTACGGCTGATTGCAAATGGTACGCATATATTTAGCACTTGAATAAGAATGACGAAAGAAAAAACAAGCGTAACCTTGCAATTTTATACAAAAACATTTTCGTCTAATTACACCGAGTCTTTATCGCTTTAGATGGTGCCAATATTTTTTACTTCACACCAATCACACGCCTACGAGATTGCTCATTCCAGTCTCATTACAAGTTTAATTTTATTGAGGAAGGTACTAATCCTGACAGAGTGAAATAAACGCGGTTTTTCTTGATCTACTTAACGTATACCTTTTGGTGAGCATGAATTATTCCGAATAGAATTGAATTTAACACAAGCGTGACGCTGCGGCCGTTATACTTACGATAATTGGTGGTCTGCTCTTTAGTCTTTGGATCACACCGGCATTAAGAGGATTATTCGAATCGTAGCAAGCGTTTTATCAAGCAGCCTGTTCTGTACAAGGCTAATGTCAGTGAATACCCATCCCCATGCCCATTTGCCACCCTCAAGCTGCGAAAATTATACCAATTTGCAACATTAGAACTCGAAAATGGTATACAGTTTTCGTTAAGACCTCAATTATTAGTCTTGTTATGCATTACGAACAAGGCGTACGGATGGAAAGGAATTCTTGAACCAGCAGAATAATTTTTGTTCAAATCCATTCGCTTCAATCTAGTATTCCTCATTTTTTGACAATTATATTGCTTCGATTCAACAGTTTCGATTTAATCAGTGTGTCAAAATGACTTAATGTTAGTCAAGCAGATTCATTGATTCAACAAAAGCGTTTCTTGCCGTGATCGAGTGAACCTTTTGATATGTTTCCGAAATCGAATCGACTGAATATCATTTCATTTGAAATTTATGCATTGTTCCTTCAAATCGCACGTTCGTTGATAGAAACAATTCGGTACTTCAAACAAGATAAGTGGTTTTTAGTTACTTAAAAACGTGTCCCCTCCTTCGATACTTGATGTCAAGATTCACCGATTTTTTCACATGTTCTATTGACCATTTCGAACAACTTCGAGTATGGATATTTGCGAAATTCTTTTTCAATAAAAAATAACATTTTCGAACATGGCAAAGATTTTGCCCGAATTATTTTTTGACGTCGGACATCATTTCCTAACCAGAACCGCGGACCAAAAAATTCTGCAGCCTTTTAGCAGCTTTAGGAGCAGCTAGAATTCCACTTACGGGTCCCCTTAAAATCATCGACTAGCTACCCCATGATAGAAATTGTACATACAGTTTATTATAAAATAATATCACCATGTTTCTCGATATATCCTGGTAGCTTGTAACAAAAACTGTTTGTAAGAAATTGATTTAAAAAAAAAAAAAAAATTATAGTTTTTTGGACAAAGACTGTCGTTAATTAAAAAAAAAAAAAGGATTCAAAATGGCGATTCGAGGGTCACGGGTTGAACGTTTCGACATGAAATGCTAATATGATAAGAGTGGAATGTATGAACAGATGAATATTGTATCATTATTTGAAAAACAGAAATTAATTCAGATTAATTAAAATGCTTTGATGTCTCGTCGCTTTGTTGTCGCTAATGGAATCCGATGAAGTGGGACGCACTTGATGTATCACGTATTTTCATATCATGACCGTTTTGTCGATTCGCATGTGAAATCGATAAATTCAATTCCTCTTGCGTATAGAAAAATCACCATTTACTTCCTGGACCACATACCGTGGTTCCTATCTAACCTCATTCTCACCCTTGCGTATACTGGCTGATAACTTCACGTGCTGTATTATAAATACATATAGAAAGCTTCGCTTAAATCCATTGAAAAGAATCTAGGAACCAAAGTCCGGTGCATATACAAAATCTCTGGGTATATTCGCTCCAGTTTGTACTCGGATACTTATCAATGGATTCGGATTCAAGTTGAGATTTAAATCGGAGAATCGTAGCATTAGATTTTGGAAATGTAACATTGTTGCATGTATGTTACGTACCTTCTACCATGAACTTAGCCAGAAATTACAATTAACGAGAAAATAGCTGGGCACAAACCAGATACATAACGCGTTATATGACGTTTGATAAATCTTACGTCAAGGTTATAAAACTGTGTTTGCTTTGAGGCGAGAAATGGACGGAGCGGCGAATTGTAAACGCAGCAATTTCTCACTCTTTCACCTAAAGTACTTCTTTCCCAGCGAAGCTCTCAAAGAACAAACTGCAGATCTGCAATCGATCAACGTCTATCAATCGTAATTGCACGACGTACGATAAAGTGGCTGTGATGTCATTCAAAAGGGTTGGCGATTCCACCTCATTTCCCATTTCGCGTACTTGTTCTTTTCTTTTATATCAAAGGCGAATAAATGGTTTATTGTATCGGAAAGTAAATTTCATGTCCATTCGGGGCACTTTGCCAAGTCGTAAACGACACTGGAAACTTTGTTGATAACGCCGACAATTTTTCGTTCTGAATTTAACCATCGAGATATTTGATTAGTTTAGAAGTTGACTCACGCTTTACGCATTTTGTGAATTTTCAAAGAGATACGAACGCGATTTGTAGTAGCATATCTATTCTAGCTTCAGTTTAATTTCACTGATTACTAAAAACTTTATTCTTTGCATATTGTGATTTTAAATACTCGCTGTTATCACTTAAAATATGCGCTTGAAAGAAAAAATCGTAGTGTAATTCAATGTCCTAGTAGTCTGGTAGAAAGACTTGTGCTCGAATCGATAGAAACTTTGACCATTTGCAGTAACTTTGCTGCAAGGATTTATGCGTGATATTTCAGGTAACGGAATTTTGGAGTAAATACTACAATCTACGAGCTGGCGATAGTGTTTCATTCATCCACATTTTCACGATTGATCAGAAACAGATTGAAAATAGTCGAGTTTTTGCTGGATTTTCAGTTCAGCCTCCAACATGAACGTTGACCAGAAATCGAAACTTGTCATATCTCTGACTATTTATCTTTTGTAATGAATATTTTTTTTTTTTTTTTTAAATATATGAAATGACGAAAAAAAAAATCACAAATATAGGTATAACAACTTAATGAAAAGAAAGTCTTGCGAAATGTTTCGTTTATCCTTAACAAGAAAACTGACATGTAGTTCTACAGGAAACTGCTTTAAAAGTGCAATCACACGATCAAGTTTCGTAACGGGGAAATTAAATTAACTCAATCATCTTTTTTCGGGTTTCGTTTTCGTCTGTAATTGGTTCCCTTGGGGTCTCATCATGCCTACAGGATCTAACTTATCTGTGTCCATCTCTAGCGATATCTTGAACACAGTGTTATTCTCATTAACTTCGTATCTGATTTTTTGCGTTCTCCCTCAATACATGCGGCAAGAAATATTTGTTAGGAAAACGACTCTACTTGTGTTGCTGTAGCATAAATGTGAAAAGGTACAGCCAACTTCAATACTCGCTGAAAAAGTAATCCGATCTTCGGATGATCTTGTACAACTGCACTAGTGGGCACAACGAATTTTGAGGTTATTTACACGGGTCGAGGAAACTTTCAAGTCAGTTGAGTCCCTAATCTCATCCCTGAGTTTAGCAGGGAGAATATCTGTCGTGGTTGGTAGTCAGGAGAAACGTATCCAATATGTATTCAGGATGAAACACAAGTCGTAGATATACCGTGGTTTGTCTCTTTTTCTTCCTATCTGATATCATGGGAAAAGCAAACGTCCTTCGTACGTGAAGCGAAGAGTAAACAATTTATCGGATCTGGTAAATCTGCGGCGGTTTCGTTTATCGGCCTTGTTGGTATTCCGTGACCCTCGATTTACATAATGATCAAAAATTGTCATGCAAAATTTTCCATACCTGTACTGTGGCATATCTTAAGGTCATGTACTACTCCTACCTTTACCGACCGAGCAAACAAGGAACGGTCGGCCGTGCCCCCAGCTGATTGTGAGATCATCTTTTATTCACGAAATTATTGTCATTTTTAGTTCTCGTCTGGCGACCTCAATATTTCATGAAAACAGTCTCAAGATGGCTCATTTTACTCCCGAATCTTTCCGGATTGCGCAAAGTATCTCAGTTGTGCACTTTTTAGCCCTTGAAATGCGGGAAATTTGGGAATAGTAACACGTGTCAAAAAAACCGTAAATTTTTCAAGTCTTTTTGGGACGTAAGTTTACTGAATTCCGCTACAAAAGAGCGATGTACCGTTTAAATTTGAACCTTTTCCGTTAGTTTGTTTATTTGCTGTAGGAAGAAAAAGGGTGAGTTTCCTAAGTCAATAAGGGTAGAAGTATAACACAACCTTAAGTTACAGTGATATACTGTTCTGAGGAAGCCCCCTGTAGGACCAATGAAATTAACGCATCCGTCACGCTACTCCAGTGAAACACAATCGAGGCGTAAAACACGTAACGTATCAACCAAACTACCGAAGTTAATGTCAGATCAAATAAATCAGATCTAACGCTTTGCGGTAATTCGTCAGATTCGTAAGGGTGCACTCAAAAACCGAAAATAACAAGTATACCTGCATGTCCGTAATGTGTTAAATACCGTAATACTTGTCAGTATTTATTTATCGTACATGACTTTTCGTTGAGCGCGTCGACTTTCGTAGCGTCGGTAAGCGCTTGGAGTCTTAGGAGACCCCATTTTGTTGATTAAATATTTTCATCTGGAATAGAAATATTTGGGTTTTATACTGAGAATTGCGTTGGTCTATGCGTCCGGCGATAAGGATTTACAGGTCGCACATTTCAAATTTATTGCTTATCATAAATAAACAATATCTTATCTCAGAAGTCGAAGAACTTGAAAAATTCCACCACTAAGGACGATATCGCATAAAAATGATTCTTTTTTAACACAGTTGTTAAGCGAAGATATAAACAAGCAAAACAATCCATGGCGCAAACTTTTTTAATAAATGAATACCTACAGTTTTTATTGACCTAGAAAAAGCACATGTTTCGATCGACGTAAAGGTACGTGTAATGAGATGAACAAACTAAATGAATATTTATCAATTTCCAACGTTATATCATTAATATGATCTTCAACTTTCGATATAATTTCAGTTGATACAAAAAGGAAATGACTCTACGTATAGTTCTCATTAATACATCACGATCAGTAAGCGTACAATGACTTTATTGGAAGGTTTCTGGGAGGTACCGATAATGATAGCGCCAGAAACATTCTTTTGTAGCAGCGGAGAAAAAAAATAGAAGGCTTCGGTCTCCACGATCCCCACGCGCCTAACGAAAGGTTAAAACCAAATGTGGAACTTGGAATTCAGTAATTCAAGTTTCAACTAAAGAAAAGCCGGTGACTCAGATTTTGACAGTACTGGAATAGAGACATCACATTCTTTGGGTAACCACAGAGCGTAGATTCTCAACAACATAAGTAAGTGCGTAAGCGAATTCCTAGCCATCACTGATGCAAAGTAGCAAAGCTTTTTTTTCCCCGTTAGTTTATTGTCGGTTTTACTGCGGACTGACTTTTTTTTTTTTTTTTGTAGGTATCCTCCATTCCCTCTTTTTTTATGATCACTCGCTTGAATGGGCCACGTAAGCGGGAAAACAGACGATATCGATTCGGTCTCTACTTGCTTTAGTTCCAAAAATGCTTTCACATATCAGCTGCATCTTCTCTATTATCACGGCGCACTGTTGACTACGATGATTGCAATATGTGAAACCATTAAACCACAATATCAATGCCCGGCGAATCTACAAATATCGCATTTAACTTCGTGCGTAATAGAAATATTGAGAGAACGTAGAAATGCAATTTTATAACAGTTGTTGCTTTACTTTTTCACGTATTTTCTTACTTTTTTTTTCAATAAATGCGAATAGTTTACTACAAGATTGCATTGTCAGGAGCATCTCGAAGCGTCGTATCTTCGTCGTGGCGTAAAATAGATCAAGTAAAGGAACGTGAAATTAAGAAACGTTTATCATTTGTTGCGTAGCTGACTTATAATCTTCGGAAACGAGTGAACGGAAAAAATGTAGCAATTTTACAGTTTACGTATAATCAACCAACTGGAATGTATGACCTGGTACAGACATGACGTGACTGATATACATTTTTTTACAAATATATTTTACTGTGTTCAGAACAGGACTGCTCTTGGACACACCGGCTATTATCAATCGGATCGGGTCTCAGAATATTATAAAAGAATACTGTCGAATGCTAATGTTTAGCGCTGATACACAATAGCAACGATAAAATTGTAGTAACTACTAATATTAGCTTTAAATAATGACTTTAATGTACTAGCTTTGTATAGTCACTATTAAATTGATTGGGATTAGAATGAATATTATTACTAATTCGTTTTTCAACAATCATATCGAAAATAGATCAAAATTTACTAATATCATTGAACTTTGGTACGCTGCCTTCGGACCGTTTTGACCTGATATTTACATTTCAACCTCATTCAGCTAATCATAGCAGTCTTCAAAAAAGTTTTGAATGAAGTTCGTAACATCTACCGGAATTCCGAAATCATTTAAAATGTTCACTCTCTAATAATCCAGGGTGTTCTAAATTTTGATCACCGTAAAATTGAAGTTCATGGAACGACTTAAGGCTCCAATAAATCATTCGATTTGATCTAATCCTTTTTCTTGTACAAATCCATACGCAGTGCCTGTTTATTGACACTGAACGATACGTTAGAAGGTGTTCTGTACGAAAATGCACTGTCAATTTCAATTTGTGTAATGAATTTTGTTGGTAATGTCAGAACATTACATTTGTATTCACGTGTTTATACTGAAATTGAAATATCTTACGGCATCACTGTAACCATAAAATAGTGAGTGTAGAATATTAAAGGATCGACATATTTATTGTTTTGTAAATATGTCTAATTTGACAAAAAATACGGTATGAATGAGTTATCACAGAGCTACATCCTATATCTGTTGAAGAAGTGATTTTGATTTATCAAGAAACGAAGTACTTGCAAGAATTTGATTTAAAATAGAGTTGTGCAAGTGTATCAAATTTTATTTGGCCTCGGATATTTCAACACGAATAATGAAATCAATTTTCACAAAGGAGATATTGAATTTTTCAAGTGTCGTTACAATCAAATAAACGGTGGAGGCAAAGCGTTTTTATTCTACACAGAAGTTTATCTCCTAAACAAAAGTATAATTTTAGAACTGAAAATTATATCAACAGGATTATGGATAAGTTACCAATGCGTGTAAAGCTGATAAATTCAACTGTCAGTGAAATGTTATTTCATTCTCAGAATTCCGACACCGTTCATTGCAAAGTAGAGGTACATTCCCAGACTAAAGTACTCAGATTTCCAGAACAACAGCTTCGTTGCGTACTCCGTCAAGTGTTTAAGAATATTCAAGCAATTTCAGAAAAGCCTTCCAAGTTCCACTGTGGAAACTTTGAAAAAAGAACGAACCTCTCTGGCTGAAGTTTTATTCGGACAGACAAGCGTTGGAAGTTTTATTACAAAGTACTGTTCGCTTGTTGGAGACTACATGACTACTTACAGTCATCGCGGTGAAAGCTTTCAAGGGGTGCATTCTTGCCGTTCACACAGCTCAGTTCCAGATTGGTTTGTGCTGCCGAGAGTCAACGTCGTAAACTATTATTCAAAAGATCTTGGATTTCCATTACTCTACCAACTTTTCCTCCTCCTCCTTTTTCTCTTTCTCTCCATCCCTTCTTCGCTCTCTCTCTCTCTTTTTCTATCTATCCATCTATCTATATGTATGTGTGTATATATATATATATATATATGTATATATATATATTCTGACGGATGTTAGACGTGTCTCTACAACTTTCAAAAAGCGTGAGCTTTCGTTGGATAAAGGTCACAGTATATGTGTTTCATCGATTACTCATCTCACTTCTATAAATAACGCATGGCATGTAGACACGTGGCAATCTTTCATACTTTCCAGTCTGGCAATAATTGTCGTATGTTCTGCGGAGGTGTTTTTTGCCCAAACCTTATCGTATTTTATTATTTACTTCAAAGGCTGTTATATTAGACCTTAGGAATAGGATCGTATTACAGCGTGGGAAAGCCTCTGAGTTATTCTTGGTATATTCTGATACTTCTCTGAGAGCCGGCGAAGCTCAAATCCTTCCATAGGATCCCTTTTCGAGATTCGAGGACCGTCGGCGAGGAACAGATACGTATTTACTCGCCCTACAACAATTTACCCGGCGTAGTAGCTATACAAACGTATATCGTCAAGGCTGCTATGTAGCCAAGTCCGTAATACTTCGGTCAAAGGGAAAGCCTATTCGGACAAGTGTTTGGTTCGAATGCCAGCGGTTGCTTTCACGACGCTTGTGGATATACTTTCATGGAACGTAGATTTTCCAACATTTTAAAATCACGATTCCTTGTGAAATGTGAATTATTCGCGGAAAGAAGAGACTTCTGGTTATTTTCAGTATGGAGGTTAAGCATTTTATGACCTATAAGTTGATATTAATTTTTTGAACGCTTCGCTTATCATATCTAATTGCGCATATAAATTTGATAAAAGTTCAAAAATTTTCTTAAGGAAAAAAACTTCCATGTGAAAAATCCTGCCGCAGAAATCGGTGACGATATGTAATTCCTATAGAATGCTTCATGACATCATCTAAGCATGTAGGAAATTCTCTGTCAAGTGGACTTAACTTCTCGCAAAATGTTTACAGGAATTGTTTGAATAATCCTACATCATGATGCCACTCAAAAAGACTGTATCATTTTGAAAATATTTTTTTATTGAACCGTTCCGGGTAGTCAATTGTTAGTGAAAAATAGCATGAATGCAAAAACCATGAATTGTATCAATAAAGTGTAAAATTTAAAAATTTCAGTTTTCGGTCATTAGATGTTTCATTTAATCAACGACATTTGAACCGTTTTTTAACCGAAATCTGTAGAAAAGTGTCGTCTCCAGCGAATAGCACACTCATTTGATTTCCTGAAGCTACATCCCCAATTGTTTAAAAGTAAAAAAATTAAATCAATGGATAATTAATCGCTAAAATAATTGAATCCTTCATACGGTACGAAATGTACAGTCATCAGATCTTCTCTTTCCAATGCACAAGTTCGTATGTTTTTGAACTATTTGTAAGCTTCCGTCATTTTTCAATTTTGCATTGGTTCCATTTTTTCAAACTAGAATATCTCGAGCTACCACCACCTAAAGTTTAATGCCAGTTCTTTGTTTAGGATGACGAACATTTGTTCAAAGTTTGAAGGAAATCAAAGGTATATTGGTAGTGAACGAAAAATAGTATATTGTGTGACTATAGAAAGTGTTCTTCCTCTTCGAGACACAACTTGTAAGAATGTCTGTAAGTGTGTTTACATTTTGAAATCTTACGCTTCTGATGCGAAGCTCGTAAGACAGTCAATGACCGTCTAATATTGAAATGCGGATATGCATCATCAATATTAATATTAATCACGAGGCATTTTTCATTGTTGAAACGTATAATTTAATAAAAGTGGAGTAAGGCTCCGGTAAAGTATCGCTAGATACCAGGTTCGATTCCTGGCTCCGTCGTTAATTTTTCGAATTCACCAGTTTTTCAAAATTATACGTTTCAACAATGAAAAATGCCTCGTGATTAATATTAATATTGATGATGCATATCCGCATTTCAATATTAGACGGTCATTGACTGTCTTACGAGCTTCGCATCAGAAGCGTAAAATTCCAAAATGTAAACACACAGACATTCTTACAAGTTGTGTCTCGAAGAGGAAGAACACTTTCTATATTCACACATACTATCACAGCACAAGAAAACAAATTTGAACTTACTGGTGATGAGAGGAATTAACGACAACAGAGTCAGGGCGGCTAGGTGGTCTAGTGGAGTAAGGCTCCGGTAAAGCATCGCTAGATACCAGGTTCGATTCCTGGCTCCGTCGTTAATTTTTCAAAATTATACGTTTCAATAGTATATTGTGTTACAAGTGCGGAAAGTCACCGATTTTCGAGTAGTATGAAGTTTGCAATGTGAGTTAAAACGAGTATTGCGTTAACACTAATGCTCGTGTAATTGCAGTACTCACCTTCGATTCGGGCTTCCAGCTTCAGGCTCGTATTTATTAGTTAGTTTCCCAAAGTGTCAACCACCCCGGGTCAAAAACTCAACCATGAGGCCCCGGCAAGGCCAGCGCGAGAATCCCCAACCGGCTCTAATCAGTTCTGTTCTCGCATCTAATTACTCGATCACAACTATATTTGAAAACGCGATCCAACGTCATTTAATTAACAATCAAATCAATCATTATGAGCTTCGATTCGTCGAGTTGATAGCCCCATGTTCGCACAGTTCACTGTATCACTCTCGCACACGTAACGAGCTACTGTCAACAAGACTCACGTGTTATCTCTTCCGAGTTTCGACTAATACTGATCTGGTTTTGGATTCTTCTCCATATTCTCGTCTCGCTCGCTCTAGCGGGGATCTTCTGAATTTTGGACTGTATTGTCTTGTTGACCTCTCGCTGTAGTGTGCGTGAGATTAGCGTACTTGGATTCATTCACACGCACATCGTAGTATTATCATACATTCTGTCCCTTTACTAATCTCCAGCTGATCTATAGCGGTCGTTCACCCCCTCGCCTTACCATACCTTTCTGTTATTACATATGGTCTCAAGTGATGCTCGTCCAAACTGTAGTGTTATTGAATACACTTCTTGACTTTTTACACATTCTCAGGTTGAGATCGCGTTAAACATCGGATCATAACTTAATAATCACATGGGGCAATAATGGTCTGTGGCAACGGCCGATTACGAAATTATAGGTTATGAAGGACTAGTTTCAGCTGTTGTTTTTTGTCTATGTATCGGTACGCGTCGCCAACAGTGGGCTTCATAAAAAGATCATTTTACGAATCTGGAATCATTCATAAAAAGTGTTCTTTGATATTTCGATGTTCTGAGGAGATTCTAAAAAATTGCCGGAACGTTTCAAGAAAGTTCACAAGGAATGTGTAAAGGGAAGAAAAATGTAGCTGTAAGGTTTATTGCTTTTCATTCGAACATACAAAATGATACAAAAGGTTTTCATTTAGTTAAAAACATGTGTTTCCATTGTTTCATATATTTGTTCTGGTTTTACATAGTAGAAAAATAGACGGAATAGATTCAAAGAAAGACATTATAAAGGTTTATTTCATTTTACATATACAACGATTTTTCACGCTATTCTGATAAGTTATATTTGTACATATTTATAGGTAATGTTGCCTTTTCTACTGCTTTTCCTTTCCATTCTTTCTTTAATAGTGCGATTGATTGGAGCGTTTTTTATTACCTACAAGAGTACTGAATTCTATAATCAGTTTTTTATCAAAACCTTCGAAAATGGAAACACATTTAAACTGTCAACAGCTTCTAAATTAAGTTCATGAGAAAGAAAAATGTCTCTTTCGGCAAATTTATAAAAAGCTTAAGCACATGAGGTTTGAATACAGTAGCTTGTGGATGGAAGAATACCGATTCACGAAAGTGAAAGTATGCTATATTTGAGAAACAAAATTTTTGTTGGCATAATTGTAAATATACTGAACTACACTTTTTAGAATGAGTAACCAAAATATATTTCCGATTTCTTTCACATTTGGAAATATGTTCACATTACACGCGTGTACGTCGCAAAAAGACAACAAAATAAAACCAAACTGGATCAAAATGTTCGTTCACGGATATAATTGGAATATACTGTTACAAAGCGGAAAATTGAGAGAAGAAAAGGATTTATTTTGTGACGAAGCTCTCCTTTTAAAGTCTCGAGATAGACTGTTTTTACAATAATGTTGGTTGACGCAGTAACCTTATTTTTCTGAAAGACGTAAGAAGTTTATAAACGTCTTTTATCTATGATGACTACTAGATCATTAAAAAGGGGACAAAACGGGTGATTTCACCCTTTGTAACATTACGATCTGTATAAGAATGATTCACGTATCGCATTGAATGACTTAATTGTTTATCGAGTGAATCAATAAGAAAAAAATGTTTGGTAATCTATGATAAATTACTTTTCTGCTATCACCTGGCAAGCAACTATGATTAGTTAGCATGGTATTTAGGCAATTAGCTTCATGCATAATAATTCGAGGATTAGACTTATAAGATTTCAGGGCTTATGTCGACGGCCCCGAAATTTAGTTGTAAAGTTTAACGAGAGTTCTCCAAACGAAAAATACTTGGTTTCTAAGTTTCCAATGGATTGTCGGGGTCGTTATACCTACAGTCATTTTACATTGATAAACTTCCAAAACTCAAACAACAGTTCGTGGTGGATTGAAGTGTTTTGCCGAGTAATTTTACAACACTACGAAAGTCATTGATATATTCGACACGAAAAACCGGTTCAAGGTTTGCTAAAAGATTGTATTATCGATTTCTATCGTTAACAAAGTTACGTCAAAACCTTCACTTACTGTAATCTATGCAGAAGGAATTAAAGATATGTAAAAAATATACATCCATCTGCAAGAAACGGTTTTCTAAATTCTTATTCACAGATAAATTTTTAAAATATGCGGCTGCCAGAGATCAGTTTAATAGGGAAAGATACTACAATAAAAAAGGAAGGTTGGATTTTTCGCACTAGTACGGTAAATTCGTGAGTCGGTTGGTACATGACGGAGCGTATCATTGTATACTCTGTCGATAACTCAGCAACCAAAGATAATAAATTTCATTGAAACAAAAATTAAAATGTAACTCAGAGTAATATTCTGAATAATACTCTGAGCTTAACGTTGAATCGTGTACCGTACTTGTTGCGCTCTGGGTTGCCTATAAATCGTGGATTATCATGTTGATGGGTGCAGTACTCTCAAGTCTTTGCGATTTGTGCGGGCACGACTGTTTCGGGAATTGGAGAAGACGAGTGATAAGAGCGGTGATCCTGACAGAGGGATGAGGGAGATGAATCACGGGTTTCCCTAAGGGAATTGAAGCGCAAGTCCATGGCGAACTGATGTGTTGTATAAAGCGTGGAAAGTAGCAGCAGGTACCATGGACTCCGGATGATCCGGAAGGTGAACACGTGGCGAGTGAACACGCCATAAGACGGGCGAAAGAGATAAAGAACCGAAGATGAGCACGGGTCAAGGATTAGGGAAAATTGAGACGCAGAAGTAGAGGACGATATGGTATTTTTTTACTACTCATTTTAGGATACAGGGCACCTGGTGAGGACTGAAAACAGCAAAACGCTGTACGTCTTGCAGCAAAGTTGGGCACCATCTTCCATCCGTTTCGTCATTGGTCGGTCTCTGGTGACTCTGGAGGCTTGGAAACTTTTTGTACGTGAAATGTTTCATTGTTTTCCCCGGCTGGCCATGCTGATTGGTTGAAAAAAAGTGAAAGTGGCACAACCGGGAAAGTTTTTTTTAATGCTTTGTCGGATTCTTTTGGCTATTGGGTCCGAGTGTTCGCCAGATGTGGACCCGCTAGCCGTAGTCTAGACACACAGTTTGTCACTGGACGAAAGTTTTCGTTACGACTTTGAAATAGTAGATATTTCAACGTATGAATGTCCAGGACTTGTTACTGGAACTGGCATTGTTACTTCCACTGTCGGTAGTACTGATACTGGCACTGGCACTGACACTGACATTAGTACCGTTATTGTTATATATTATCAGTATTTTCATTTGCACAGCTGTTAAAAGTAAGCGTTTTGAAGTTGTCCTTATTCCGTTGGATCTTTTTGGAACGGTAATATTGTGCAAGAAATATCTGGAGACGCTATTGGAGATAAGATTGATCAAATTATGGCCTAATCATACTAGCTTTAGCAAATGCTGACATTGTCGTAATTTATAATGAAATTCTTACACCTTTTACAAAAGTAGTATAAAAAGTATTAATATTACCAACAGATTGATCACCCTCTGGGAAAGAGAATTACCGTTCAAGATAGTCCGAAGATATTTCTCTTACAAATTTGTTTGTGAAAATGCTTGATGTACAAGTACAAGATCAATCTATCGATAGTGTAGGTATGCATTTGTAAAATTCAATGTATAGTCAAGGTCCACCGTATGTTCTACAACGTTTCTTTTTGCCTGCGTTCTGCTTCGCAAATGGGTTGTCCTTTCTATGTCAAGGTTGCCTAGTTTTTTACGATTTATTTCGTACCATTCAATATGACCGTGCAATCCTTCTATCGGGATTTATTCGATACGATAGTACTATAGTTAATTTTCTCTCGTGGATGACTACCGATGGGAGGATGTAACCCCGTTCACCGCAGTAATGATGGTGTTAACTCCTGCTGACTTTGGGAACTAGACGTTACAGTTTGCAATAAGTTGCGAACGCGTTCCGCAATTCAATGTATAATATCGTTGTGAGACTTGCATCAAGCTTAACAGAGTTTTGGAAAAAATGCAGTCGTTAGTTAGTAATAGAGTAACATTAATGGCTCAGATCGATTAGTAATCGTCCCCATCAGTATCAGCTGTGCTATGCTTACGAACAACAATGGTATGCAGGTGCAATCGCAATCACACCAATGCCAATTTCCTGACCACAATGGTTGATGCCAAATATTGAGTAGACAATTAAGTGGGAATTCGTGACGGCAAATTACTCATTGTCAGAGGTGTACAGAGTTGTATGTATGAAATTGTGCGTATTAATTATTTTCAGGGGCGTTCATTCACAAGATTAAAATACGCCTTATTATATACAAGTGTCCATATTCAACTTTAATTCGACAATTTTTTCTGTGATTAGTCTCTTGTTAATATAATAACAATATTTTACTTCTTTCTCTTATTCAGCTTTTATTTTTCTTTCTTACTGTTCAAGGAGGTTCCGGAGTTTATTGATGACGAAGTAAGCTGATTTTTGTCGACGAATTTTTTCAGGCCGTTGTACCAAGTTTTTGTTACATAAATTTTATTTTCGTATATATTTTTTCACCTTTAGATACTTGTACATACTTGTTAAAATTGTTATGTTTTTTGGAGTAGATCTACTCGTTTCTTACGTCGTTTCGAACACTCTCGTGGTTGTAGAGAATGTTCCTCAGGGTTTGCTTTTGATGGGGGAATCCCTAAAAAAAATTAGTATACATGAGGCACCAGACGAGAGGCGAATGAAACGGAAATAGGATGGAAGGAATCTCGTTATTCATTCATTTCACATTTTGGAAGGATTCGGTAGTCACGAACGGGAACAAAGGTAGTGACAAGTTCCGACCCCCCATTACTTCCGATTCAATTCCAATTCTGTACTCGACTACGAGATTTGTAGCATCCGAGCAGCAGACCATCCATTAAATCGAGTAAAAATTCGATCTTCTCTACGATTGCTTAACGTCTGTGAAACAGTTTCACTCATGTCCATCCATCACATTGTACGAATCGGCAAGTTTTCCTGCTCTGGGTAAGTAAGGAGACCAAGGTAATGAATATCAACCTGCAAAACTGACACGCAGTATATATTTGATGAGTGGCTGCGGAATACTAAGCAGGAGGCTTGAAATTGGAAGCACGTGGTCCACAGCCATGTAAAATACTTCACAGCAGTGCGGCTCATTATTAGTTTGGATCAGGATGAAAAAGCAACTATTATCAGTCAACTTAGACTAACCACAAAGGTATCCCAGATCGATCTGTCCAATTTTGTTTCTTTTCTAATATGTTATAGTAGACTAAAAAGTAAGCAACACGTATTTTTTTTTCATCTGCCATTGAACACTTTAAGGGGGTAAAATCACCCTCCAAAGTTAGGCATGTCAACTGACGATTCAGCAGTTTCGCCCACAAGAACATAATATTTTCTAAAGAATCCAACCGGAACCGGTTTCTCATAATAAGAAATGAAAAATATAATTTTCTCCATTGAAAAAAAACATACCAAAAACCGCCCCTTGACACAACCAGAATTTATCAAAACTGCGAATTAAGTTTAAGCAAAATAATTAGCTTATAGTCCAGAGCGAAACTATGTATAATATGATGTAACAAATACTGTATGATGTTTTTTACTGTCGGTCAACAATATCCCAATCCTTTGGTTATCCTTCTCTGTATCTTTCCGTCGTAAGTTCTCGGCATCTGCGATCAAATTGATTGAATTATGTCTGAAAACTTTTAGGTCGCGAAAATACGAAAATTGTAGGACGGAATTCAGTTGTGAACTTTGATCGTTCTTATATTACTCCTTAAACTAAATATCCAAGGTCCTTGAGGGAATATTTGCAGTTACGCATATAACCTGAATTTTCTAGCGAGAAATTCTGCGCCACCCTTGAATTTATTCGAGGTATTTTATTTAAATCGAACGGATTTCGGCCAACTATTCGAGTAAGTATTAATTCTTAATTTTTTCAATTTGTCCAAGTTGTGGTTCTAATCTCAAAAAATACCTACGGACTTGGACATTTTTTTTGTTTTAATTCAAATGAATTTCTATTGACTTATTCAAGAGATTTATTTACCGTCAATTAAAATCAGAATCGCAATTCAATCACTTATACTCATTTGCTAACGCAGGTAGAGAAGAAGTGCAATTACAGTTTTTTCTCTTCCCTTCTATTATAATAATCGGAAATATTCCACTTTTGGACTGTGAAAAAAAAAATGTAATATCAATTTGGATTCGTTAATTTTCTGCGGCAAATCTGCTCCTTTAAAAAAGTAAGCATTTTTTTCCGTCAAATCTTTGACTTCTTCCACTTCACCTCAGTCTCTCTTGTTAGATCCTCAGACGAATGTTGAACGATCTATTCCCTTTAATCCCGTTCAGATTCTCTCTTTACGCCAAAAAAATACGTTTCTACCATCCAGACACTGGACACGAGGGAACGAATATAAATTTATACGTTTTAACTGTGGTCTAGACCTGAACTCTGCAGGTACGCGCAATTTCATAACCAGACGTAGGTACATATTTGAGAAATGTTGTCGAATATGACTAAAAATCACCGTTTGATGGCGTACAATAAGTAACAATCACATCAAGTTGTTAATTACCCTGTGTCCACCTATACGTTCCGTATCTTGCTTTGAAATAATTTACCAGTGTGTTACAAATAAGCGAGAGAGCTTATACGTTCTCTTATTATATTGTATAATATTTTTTGTTTTTTAAATTGGGTGAACTGTCTTTTCAGGATATAATTATTAGTATCAATGACAAGTGAAAAGACTCATGAGATGATGATAATAAATGAAATGATGGAAGCAAAACGGAAAAAAAGAGAAGAAAGCTTTGGATTGTACGCGGTTAAAACGATATGATAATGTAATCGTGAAATTTACAGCTTAATTAATAATACCTGTGAATAAATCGAAGGATGATGGCTTTGAGTTTAATTATTTGGTTCGTTACGAGAAGTTTCATCAATTTATCTCGAGATAAATTGGTGATTTGTTGAAGAAGTTTCTGTTTAAGTTTCGTAAATTTTGAAATCTTTAGCTGGTGTTTAAATCCTTGTCCTTAGGTCTTTGGAAGACTTTTCCAGTTAGATAAACTAAAGTTGCCAGAATCTCTCTGATGAACTTTTACAACAGAGGTAGAACGACTTAAATTGAAAAATGAATTCAAATAAAAACTAGTCCAGTGCAATTGATGATACCAGCGATATGAAATTCGTACGTAACTTTATTTGCTATTCATAAAACGTCTCCATTTCCACCCTTCTCCTTTTTCCAAGAATCCCATGAAAAAAGCTTTGTTTATCAAACTTCAACTTATTTTCTATCAATCAATCATTTACAAATCACTCTAAATTAACTTGGAACTAATTTACGAACTGTAAACCAACGAATAAGCTTTTCCTACACGCAAAATCAGCAATAGTCGTAATCCGTGAATAAAAATCAAAAAAAGACACTCGAAGTCACGTGTTGTGATTTTCAAATCTTTTTACTGCCATTGAATTCCTATTGTCGTGAAGTCAAACAACGATGCTAAGGTATACGAAACGTTTTTCGAATGTCCAAACTTTTACGCACGTCAACGCGGTAAATCGCCGCAAGTATAACGTTCTGATACTTCGAGGCTTTCATATTTGTATTTCATCCACGTAATTCTTCCTGCCGTCCAATAGTGGTCCTCCCTTAAGAATGGGTGGCGATATATATCATGGATGTACGTGAAATAAACGTGTTAGGGTGCACTTTGGTGCTTCCGTGTCAGGCTACAGTATATCTACTTGGAGGATCAATGCCTTTGGTAGTAGAAATGCCATGGAGATATGGTGTTCCATAAAGGATATCTCTTTCAAAATGATATCTCAATCTTCACTAGTTTTTCGACAGTGGAGTTGAAATGCCAATTTCGAAAAGTTCCGAAAGCGCCGAATTTCGAATTGATTTTCAATTCATCATCAAACATCAAAATTCCTAAAGTGCAAAAATGAGAAAATTTTTCAATCTGAAACATCGAAATTCCGAATGATCGAAGGTTTTCAGATCTGTGGAATTTCTGGCTTGGTGAAATTCACCACTCTGATCTTTCTTTGTTTTAGCTTTTCGATATTTTTTCGTTTGGAATCCTGGTCATTCTGATTTTCGGTTTTTTTTATTGTTTACACCCACTCGCTGAGTAAACTACACTGTGTGAGTAGATTTTAATTTTCGGAATTTTATTCCATCGAAACTTTATTTTTTGGGAGTTTTCTTTATCGGAACTTTACTTTTCGTAACTTTGCTCTATCATAACTTGAATTTTCGGGGTCTTGCATTTTAGAACTTTGAGCCGTTGGGTTTCCCACCACTCGAAATTTCGTTGTTTCGTAAAAGTTTAATTTCTCTACTTCAAGTTTCACCACGAAATAATTCGGAATTAGGCGCTTTCGAAAATTTTCAAATTCAGAAATTCAACTCCGTCCCGTTTTTCAAATACTCTTCTGTGGTTTTTCGTATTTGAAAACAGAATGATTATCTTTTTACCGCAATTATCATAAGCTACAATTCGTCTGTGATTTATAGTGAAGCATCGACAAAAAGGCGATCGCAATATCATAACTATTTTGTATTATTATTTATGTTCTAGGATTGCCAAACGAATTGAGCGTTTTTTGGCAACAGTATCCTTGGCCGTTCGGATTGGGCTTGTGCAAGATCAGAGCTTTTGTGTCGGAGATGTAAGTCGTAACGTTATTTTATTACGCACATTGAAAGTAAAGTCATAAATGTTGCTAAGCAGCTTCGCTAAAGTGGTCAGTCAACTGTACTGCCTGTCAATGACGATGCTTAGGACGAATGTTTATTTTATGTCACACCGAACAAGTTGACCAGACTGCTTATTGTTAGTGAAAATAAAACTTTAATCAAGTGTGGAACACGATTGCTAATTACTTGTAAAGTGGAGAATCTGAGCTTACTTATAATCCAATTCAATCAATTTCTTAAACTTGGTAGTGATAATCCAAAATCGACGCTTAAAGTATATTTAAAGGTTTTTACACCAGTCGACATGCAGATACGGGTCTTGATGACCCTCCTTTGAATTTGACACCCTGCAAACTTGTTGGAAATTCAAAAGCAATAAAAGCTTCCCCCTCCACGGAGAATATATCTTATAAGAACGGTGGCTGCGATATCCCTTCTCATGGAAAACTGTCATCTCGCTACTTTGCTACATTTTACGTCCTACCTGTCTCTTGCATGAAATACGTTTCCAATATCACGATAAAAAGCTGAATTTCCGATGTCACTCGAACTGAGATAGAATTTGGAAGATGGAGAACGTTACATGTAACAAAATTATACTGATTGTGGAATGTATTAGATGTCAATTCATTCGGTCCATGGCCTTAAACATATTAAATTTTTTTTACATGGTAGTCCTAATGCCGAGACATGCTAAAACAAGAAAGCAAAAAATTCAACCATTCGGTGTTGAAAATTAATTAAGCTATCTCAAAAATTTTCATCATGTAATTTTTAAGAAAATTTATCCGAATTCTATGACATAAAATAATGGTTTTGACATCTCGCAAATAAGATTCTGGGTTTTTTCATCATTGACAGAGGAATTTTAATTTTTCATTTCAAGCATGTTGACACAGTTAGAGGTGAATTTTTTTTTTTTCAGCCAATTTTCTTACGGTTTCTCAAAATCGAATAATAACACACTGCGAAGAAAGTGAAAATAAAAATAACAACTCATTACGTCGAATTTATTTAGATGGAAAATTAATAATTCAACAAGCAATTATTATACTGATAAACACGAATTTTGAGTCTGGGTTCTAGATATCAAATTTTGATTTCTTCCACGTAACTAATAAAGAAAAAATACTTTTATCAGATAAAGTTTGCTTTTGTAGAAGCCAGAGCGATATTTCGGATTTTAGGAAAAGTTACCTATTTTCTCAAACATTTATTGCAAATAACAACCGAACAAACTTGAGTTTCACATCTGATTTAAATCTCTTTTATTCAAAAATAATAATAAGCACTAAACTACAAATGT
This sequence comes from Neodiprion fabricii, assembly GCF_021155785.1. Classification (NCBI taxonomy): domain Eukaryota; kingdom Metazoa; phylum Arthropoda; class Insecta; order Hymenoptera; family Diprionidae; genus Neodiprion; species Neodiprion fabricii. The sequence continues at coordinate 11,855,048 of NC_060239.1, forward strand.
AAAGTTATTGATAAAAAAAGGTGAAAAATAAATAGTTTTTGTACTTCTACGTTTGTACGAACCTTCTTGTATCAAACCCCAAACGTAATCTCCGACGATGCTGTTATTATACTGCCTCTGATAACGTCGTTCAAACTCCACCACATCTTGGTGAAAACGTTTTCCTTGTTCTTGTTCTTCTGAATAGGAACTCATATTAGCTATCAACCAAAAACTTCAAGACTTGTTTATCAACGTAAAAAAGACAAAAGCAAACCTTACAAGTAGTAAATGAAGATTTTATTCAAACCAATATCTACTCATTTAAATCAAAACTCTAGAAATTTTTTTTTTTCTCATTTTACCTGTGATATGTTTATCGAAAATAGGTGGATGTAACAGTGAACCCGATCGAATGAATTTACTAGAAATGATAAATTAACAAATTTAAGGTCCTCCTATGTCTCGGTATTGACAATCGTGGCTTTTTCGATGGAAAGATACCTGGCGATATGTCATCCCCTTCATCTGTACGCCATGAGTGGACTGAAGAGGCCAATTCGATTCATCTTGGCTGCCTGGGTGGTTGCTCTCGTCTGCGCTCTGCCCTTTGCGGTCTACACGACGGTTTACTACGTCGAATTTCCTCTAGGTATTTATTCCCGTAATCTTATATTGAGACTTGATTATAGATCAAACTCTGCTTGAGGGGTAATTCTCTTCGTTTGAGTGTAATTGGCATGACTTTGATCTCGAATGACGTGGTTATTCAAGTCTCAAGTATTACACGCGAACGGATCAAGAACTTTTAAGTTTCTGCTGCCCTTCAAGGGGTAACAATATCAGAACTCCAAACTTTCAGGTTCGACATGGAATTTCAATTATCAATCTGGGTTCACAAAACAAGCAGTTTGGATCGATTGTTTCCGACATGACCGTGGATGTTGTATCAAGTATTTTTTTGAATTGGTGTTTATTAAAAGGGTCCTGGCATAGAGCAACAAAGCTGTCGAATTATGCTGATAATTTTGGGAAAAAAATACAATAAACATTTGAGAATGTTATATCTAACTGGCACAATTTAAAATTAATGTGAATATTGTTAATCGCAAGTAAGTGGCCTAATTTGATATTTAATCATCAGATTGTAAATTGAATAGAAACTTTTGTTTTACGCTTATATATACAATCAATCCAAACATTTTTGGAAGTTATCGTTTTACGAAACTTTATTGATCATTGAAATTGCAAAAGTTTGACGATCCGTTATCAGTGAGGAGATTTCGGGACTTTCCAGTCTACAGCAGGTGATACAATAGAAAAGTTGTAGAATGTTCTAGAAATCTACTAACGAATTCAATACAGTCATATCGATCGTTGAGGTTTTAGTATCACAGTTCGAAATGAACGCATCATTTTTATTCTGCTTTAAATTTAAATCTGTACGATTTACTCTCGGATTAGCATTGGCTCAGTCGTCGAATTTTCGTTCTTTTGTCGTAAAAAATACAGATAGCGTGGAAATAGAATTTGCAATGACAATTTTCGGAATTTTGTATCAATTAATAAATTTCAATATATTAAGCATGGGTGTCAATGATATATTTATTGCAATACTTTTACCCTCTCGGACTTTGAAAATACCGTTGAAAGGTTTGCCTAGATTGGGCAATTAAGTATTCAGGACATACTGGTGATATTGCTGTGAATGAATCGAGTAGCTTGCGTCAGTATAAGAATATGAAAACATCACTTTCACCATTCTTAATTGTTTTGATACGAAATTCCATCAATTTTACTCGAATAAACTCAGCATCAATGGCCAATTAAGTACACGAAACAATGAAATAAATATTCGTAGACACATAATATTTATAAAATTACAGTCGGATCCATCATTTTCTCTGAACGCATTTTGCATTCATGCTAAAAGAGTCCTAAATTTATTTAAAGTTCAGTCAAGATTCTCTAGCAGAACACAAATTACTAACTGCAAATTATAACCTTCATACCTGCTCGTTAGTTAATGACTAGTCCTTAACCGGGTCAGTTTAGTTTGATCCACGTAATGATCTTCCTAAGCTTGAAACAGACCTATACACGGTTTAGCAAAAATTATTCCGGCTTTTTGTTGGCTAAAAATTTCAAGTATTTCACCAGAGGTGCAGGAATTCCATATAATAAACATTCTTCGTGAAAAATGCATTTTCCTTATTCATGTCACACGTGCATTAAATGAAACATTTGGAAAGAACAATTGGTCAAATTACAAGTCTCTATTATGCACGTTAAAACGTATAAACAGTGTGCTACGTATAGCTTGAAAATTAAATGTAATTGTCCACATTTCATGTTTTTAATCATTTTATTGGCCTTTGTATTATGTAAGGTAATGTTGAGATCTGAAACTAAAAAGTGCCAAATAGCCGTTTCCGGATTTGTATAAAATTGAACGATGTGATTTTCAAAGTGAAAAATCATCGGAAAATGCGTGAATGTCATAGATATAATTTTATTGATTCAATTTAATTATTAGCATCAATATTATTATTATTATTATTATTATTATTGTTATTAGATGTGTTGGAGAGAAATATTCTTCGTACCTTCTCTTTTGGCATGCAAGTATCGATATTTTCTAATATCCGTGGAGATTTTAGTTTTCAACAAGTTTAACCTCATTTAATTTGCTGGCAAAGTTGCAAAGCATCATTCGTACAGCTGAAAATAAGCGAAGTGACTAATCATTACCGAACAATAAATTCAAATTCAAGATTAAATGTTAATTTAATGCCATTATTTAGACTCTTCCTAACACACAGGGATTATTCCACAGCGCGTGAGGGCTGCAACAAGTTAATTTTCCAACTCCAATATCCGCCTGGCTTTAGCTAATTTTACACGACTCGCGTACTCGATCAATTTTCGTTATTCGTATGGATTCGACGATGTGTGTCGGGGATGTATTCGGTAAATCAGATTATTCGAGTTAATGTGACGGCAAATGTTCAGTCATTCGCATCGTTGAAATTCGCTACTTATCCCTACAAGCTGTACTTTATCCTGTGACAAACATTTACCGAATTGGAAATGATAAGGTACCGAAAACTAGAATGGTCGATTAAAAGAAGTACAAAAATATCGAATTTTCAAAGACACGAAAATCTAATCAAAATTTACAGATTTCAAGTACAGAAAATTGCAAATATAAAAGTGTCAAATCATAGTACGGCAAAATCTAGAATCTGCATATGATTCTGTATTATCGAAACAAGTTCTGACGATCCTACATTTTGTCATTCTATATTCTGATCTTTCTATTTTTTTACCTCTTCATACTTCGACTTTTCTCCGTTTTACAATTCCACAAATCAAATTTTGCTTTCTTAAAAACTCGATATCACGGCCCTTCTATTTTTATGTTTTCCATAGTTTAATCCCTCCCCGTACCGATTTTGTCACATAAATACAGCATAGCTGTAGCCCTTATAAAATTGAAAAACTGTTACTCTTTCATTGGTCACCATGAGTGAGGAGGTTTTATTTGCAAACGAAAATTTTCTTTCTTCTTATTATTTTAAGCCTACGATAAATCATCCATCTTCCCCCGAGAAGGGAGTATCTACTCAACTCGGGATTTTTCGCGATCAATTTTCCCAGTCACTGAGAAAAGACAAGAAGCTCACAATTACTCACATTCATGAGTGCTAATCGTTTTACAGGATCCAAACGTCACGTCGAGGATTCGGCGATCTGCGCCATGCTTCAGCACAACATGCCACCTTTTCCACTCTACGAATTGAGCTGCGTTATATTCTTTCTCATACCCATGCTTCTAATTTTGGTATTATACGTCAGGATGGGTCTGAAAATACGAAACACGTCGCTCGGTCGAAGTATCGAGGGATCTGTTCACGGTGAAACGAGGCAAGTGCAGTCCAGAAAAGCGATCATCAGGATGCTCAGTAAGTTTCAACAGGAAATATATAACGCCTTCACGGTGCCCTGACCGTTAAACTTGATAAGCCAATAAAGAACCAAATCGCTCATCTCATTAATATAAGCTCCAGAAATTTTTCCTTGTCTGAATTAAGCAGCCCCGTAAAATTGATAAATAATTGTAAAGTGAAGCTTTTCACTAGAATTCATGGTCTGAAGCATCATAAAGTGAGGCTTTAAATACTCGCTGGGAGTTTCGCAAGCATTGTCAGCTTTAGCTTTGATTGTTGGGTATTTACTGGCTAGGTATTTCCACCTTTGCCTACAGAAAAGTACTCGAAATCAAAGTACTCGCAATTGACTTAAAAGCATCCATCCGTAATTTTGAAGCTCACAGCTTTAAGTGCTAAAAGGTATATTAACAGTTGTGATTGAAACGCAGAATATCGATTTCCGGTAGGTCATATTTGTTTGGGAATAACGATGTGGGTTGATGAGAAATATGAAACGTAATTCACTTCTCTGTTTGAAATTTGTTTGGGAAGCGATGTGCGTTAATGAGAAATATGAGATTTAATTCAATTCTCTTTTGGAAACAAATGGAGCAGCAAAAAAATTCAATCATGGGCCGTACTTTTTGGGTGAGATTGTGGGGCTAAATTTATGTGATTAGCCCCTTTTTCGTACAAATTATCGAATTCACTGTTAACTAACTAAACATACTTTCCACATTCAATATTTGAAAATTATATTCTACATTTATATTTGGATTGTCGGATCCATAAAAATGGAATCAATGAGTGAAATGGTCTCGATGAATTTGAACAGAAAAAAATGGCACAGTTGTCGATTGGAGAAGATTAGAAATTCAATTGAATACAGAGACCTGTAATAAACTTGCTATATTCGGTCAACTGTGAAGCTGATTGATTAATTTTCAATTCTCTCGTACCTACTTTTTTCACGGATTCCTCACACATATTCACTGTCAGGGGTCACCAACAATTTGCGTGGGTTTTTTTTTCTTTTTTGAGGGGTGGGGTCGGAAATTAACCGTACATAATTTATGGATGACCTCTTTACACCTACACATGCAGAGCTCAAATTAATACCAGATTCAATATTTCAACGTCTCTTACTTGGCTCGTGGTGTATGGAATTTTGTCATGACGGTTTCAATCTCGTTATAACGGATTCTGTTCTTAAAAACTGATATTTTATTGCGATGTGGAGAAGTTAACGAATAAAATCCGTTAAATAATTTGCAACTAAGATTCTTTGCAACCAAGGTTCTTTTTTTTTTTATTTCAGGCACATTTATTAAATTGTTTCAATTGCACTCACATTCATCCGTCATCATTCATTCAGCAATAAAATTAAAATCAAGATGTAAATATGTATAAATAAAATTAGGGCGTAAAGATTATTGGTTAAATATGTATATAAGTGTGAATTTGATAGTTGAAACTTATAATTAACTTTTATAAGTATGTACGTCAATTATTACTGGTTCTGTTCATCATCGTGTCACCCAGCTCAATCTATCTTTCTACTTTCCGTTGAATGTTAATTATTTTAAATCCCAAAAGGGTTCGTAAATTTTTGTTTAACAATTTTAGTAACATCACGGACTATGAGCTTAAATTTTTCTTCTTGATGACCAATATTTAATTTATGGAAAGAACAATAAATTTAGCAGACTTCGGCGAGGATCGAATGATAGATCTATCGATTTTCGTATTAGTTGACCGGAGGCTGTGAAGATCAGCAATTCTTTCACCTCTCTGCTTCTCATTCGCACCCAAGAAACAAGTGTTACACAATTTTGGACTACATAGCGTGAAGTTTGAATTTCATTATGTGTAGTCTATTGTCTATTACACGATGAATCGGAAATATGATATCTTGGCGTATGATAAGATGATTTTCATTTCGCCAAAGATATTCTCAATCGATCTTCCATGACTAAAAAAAACTCGCAGTAACCCCACCACTCTCCAGACCTCAACACCTATGATTTTTTATCCCTTGTGGAATTTGGTTACGACAAATGAGAGAACCTTCCCGGATTTTCTAAAAACTTTTTGAATTCCCGTTCCACAGTTTTTCGCAGCCAAAGTTTGACGATTCTTAAAATTCGAGTATTTTCAATCAACGATATCTCGGAACTGGAAAGACTTATTAAAAAAGAACCGTGATCATTAAATTCTTTTTGAATCCAACTTTTGGTTAAAGTAAAGTAAAAATTTTGGAATCACGTTTTAGTTACCGAAAATTGATTTGAAAGAGAAAAATCTGTATTTTGACAATTCAGATATTTTTTTTTTTTGATCAATTTGTTTTCATGAAATTCATTGAAAAAGATGGTATCTCTGCTGGTTGGGAAGGTAAACAGATTACTACGTACCAAAGCGGTCTTTCTTCTGGGCCCTTTAATTATTAACCGCGCGACGACATGAAAAATTCTAAAAGAAACGAAAATAGTATATTCTCCAACAAGTAGGCAAACTCGGTATTTTCGAGCTAAGCGTAACTTTGCAATATGAGTCGTAGTTCCGCCGAAGACGAATATTGCAAAATACGTGAGGCGAAAAGACCGTTGCGTCATTCTTACACACGATTCTTTACATAACAAGAGTAGGTATGTTACGCGTTCTATCGCGAAGCGCGAAATTGAGGTTAAAGTCGCGTAATGTTAGATTTGTTAGTGACTGCGCATGCGCGCAGGGCAGAAAAGCCCACTACGCATGCGCATTCGCGGTCGCACTCTACCGTCATAGAAACGGAGACTTTGTGTATAGAAAACATGCACGAAAAACGCGTAAAACATGTTCGCGTTAAATGTATAAAATAACTTTCTGCTCAAAAGGTGCTGTCGTCGTGATGTTTTTCATTTGTTGGGTCCCTTTTCACGCGCAACGCTTGCTCTACGTGTATGCGAGGAATTCCGCTTACTACGTAGAAATAAACGAATGGCTCTACGCACTGGGAGGCTGTCTTTATTACTTCAGCACCACGGTGAATCCAATTCTCTACAACGTGATGAGTGCAAAATACCGAGGTGCTTTCAAAGAGACGTTGTGCTGTGTGACAGGAAGTCCGACCTTCACCAGGGACGAACTTAGCAGTATGAGGGATACCACAATCTGCGGATGCGACAGTGCTACTTCGATGCAGCTTATCAGAATTCGCAGTCTCCGTTACACTCGGACTGTAAGGTAAGATTTTCATTGTGTATAGTTTATTTTTCCTCAAAATTTTGGTTTAGATTATGTGTTAGAATTGTAGAGGGTAAAACACGTCAGTTTATAGTATTCGTACAAACTTACTTGTTACTCAATATAATAATACACCTCTTGCTTAAACATGACGGCCGTTAAGCCGGACATATATAAATCGATCACGTTCAATGTATTAAACGTTAGGTGTCGCTTCAGGCTCATTTACTTCGCTACTCTTAACACCTCCCCTCTTTTACATTTCTCATACAAAGATTGTTTAAACATCCGCGATGTTTCATGCCTTTCAGACCTTTGTTTAGCACGTCAGCTGGAATCCTTTCGATAGCTAAATACTCAACATCAATAATCCCTATTGTCTATAAGTATTGCGAACAAAATGATGTCAAACGTCTATCTGATTCGTTTTGGGCTGGCAGCAACTGTTTTCTACAAGTCTAATCGCATCCTGGATGTCATTGAATAATGTCACGGATTCATTGTCCATACCAACAGCATTCAATATATTGCGTAGGCAGAAAGCTTCTTGAGTGGCTTCTGATGTAGCCGTATATTTTGTTTCGGTGCTGGACAATGCAACAGTCCCCTGTTTGCGTGCCTCCCAACATATTGAAGCACCCGCCAATACAAATGCATTTCTGTTCTCCTGTACATCAATCCATAATCATTCGTGCCTTTTAATATTTCAACACTCTCTTAGCGGCTTTCCAATGCTCTACATCGTAATTAGTACTGAATTGGCTCGGGTAGTATACAGTATTAGCAATATCTGGTCTCGTGGATACAGCTAGACACATCAATGCGCCGATTAAACTTTGGTACAGGTATTGGCTCGACTTTGTATCTGTGTTACGCAGTACTGACGTCACCTTATACGGTCCGAGAAATTTTTGATAGAATTTCTGTTCTGGAACAAACTGGTTTTTTTTAATCGCTACAAGGTCACCACTTTTGTAATTTGTTGCCTTCTTACGCCGTTTGTCGTATTGAGCCTTGTTCTCGCTCTGGATCTTTGCGATATTCCTTTTCGCCTCGTCTCGCATCTCGGTTCGATTTTCGTCAAATGCAGTCAAAAATTCTTCGTCAATGATTTTCTTGAGTTTTATATCTTCTTTACAGCGCATCGTTCGACCGATTAGTAATTCGAACGGAGTCCTATTGATACTTCGCTGGAACGATGAGTTTATTATTTGCTGCGCCTGGTCGACAAACTTATACCACCGGGGGGGATCTTCTTCGGCCATTTTCGTCAAAATTGGGATTATCGTTCTGTTTACGAGCTCTACTTGTCCGTTTCGGCGCGGGACGCCGGCTGTAATCAACACATGTTCGATGTTTTCGTCTCGGAAATATTGTTTGAAAACATTGGCCGTGAAGGCCGTTCCTCGATCCGATATTATTCGCCTCGGATTTCCGAAAATCGTCGCTTGTTTTCCCCAATCTCGTAACTACTTCGATTGACGTCGTTGTTTTGGTGGGATAGAGCCAAACAAACTTGGTAAAAGCGTCTACCACCACCAGCAAATGTTTGTAATTTTGATTCGTTGAAGGTAAAGGGCCCAGATGGTCGATGTGCAACGTGTCCAAGAGCGAATATCCCTTGTCCATAGGGTTTAAGAACCCTTCACTTTTTCCTCCCTTTCTCTCAGCGAGTATGCAGCTCACACAGCTGCTAATCACCCGTCAAATTTTTTCGCGCATTTGCGGGAACCAAAATTCACGTGACAACAAATATTCTGTCTTTTTCCAACTGAAATGTCCTCCGTCGTGAGCTTTGCCGATCACCTCGTTTCGCATCACTTTTGGCACTACTGACAGCGTCGCACCATCTCGCACTCTGTACAAAATTCCGTTTTTTACTTCGAATTTTCGCTCGTCTCCGGTTTTCACTTTGTCCATTATTTTCGCGATCTTCGAATCGTATTCTTGAGCTTTTAGAATTTTCGCACTTACGGAATCAACGCTCAACTGTATTGTCATAACATCGACGGGGTTTTGGCTGAGCGCATCGACGTGTTTCATCGACGTGCCTGGTCTGTGTTCGATTGTATAGTCGAGCTCCTCTATTGCCAACGCCCATCGCGCAACTCGTAAACAAACGTCTTTTTTCGCCATCGTCAAGGCAAAAGCTCGGCAGTCCGTTATTATTTTCACTCGAACACCGTGTAGATAAACTCTGAATTTCTTTAGAGATTTAATGACCGCCAAAATTTCGAGTTTGTAACTCGTGTAACGTTCTTCTGCTGGCGTCGTTTTCCAACTCGCATCATACACCGGGTGAAGTTGATTACCGTCGATATCTTTCTGAAAAAGGATTGCACCTAGACCGTGTATACTCGCTTCGGTATGAAGCTCTGTAGGAGCTCCCACTCGATATAGGCTCAACACGGGTTCTTCGGCGAGCGATTTTTTCAACGTCGCAAACGCTATCTCTTGTTCGCGCCCAAGTTCGAATTTTTCGTCGGCTTTCAACAACTTAGACAATGGTCTCTCGATCAACGCAAAATTCGGAATAAATTTTCTGAAATATCCCGTGAGCCCGAGAAAGGATTGTATCTGTTTCAGCGTTGTGGGTTTGGGGAAATTCATCACAGCTGTCGTCTTATGTCCACTGGGTTTCACCGCACCGTTCTCGATCACGTGGCCGAGGTATTCAACTCGATTCACTGGGATTTGACTTCATCGCCAATTCATGTTTAAACCGTATTCACTCGCTTTTTTCAGCACTCGCATCAGTTTTTCGAAACCGTCGCGTTCGTCTTCGTCGAGAACGATTATATGGTCGAGGTACGCCTAAACCGTTCCGTCGGCAAGGGAGTCGCGAAACACTGCGCGTATTAATTGCTGAAAACACGCGGGCGAATGTCTCAGTCCAAAGGATACACGCAAAAACTCGTATTGCCCATCGGGCACGATAAACGAGGTATAACCGATACTGTCGTCTTCAACCGGCACGTGACAAAACCCGTCCTTCAAATCTAAACAACCGAAAACTACCGCGCTCGATAATTTGTCAATTTCGTCTTCGTTCACCGGCAAAGGATAACGATCGCGCACGATTTTTTTGTTTATCCGTCGATAGTCTACACAGTCTTGGCTCACCATTTTTCTTTTGCACCACAACTATTGGACTCGCGTACGTCGATATGCTTGGTCTTATTATACCTTCTTTCAGCCACTTTTCGATTATTCCATTTACCACAGCACGCTGTTCGAACGAAAGTCGCCGTGGGCTCTGGAACACTGGGACTTCGTCGCTGAGAATAATTCTCATTTTGACACCGGTGCTCTTCGTCTTATTCGGCTGGTATTCTTCGATCGTTTGTCGGATTTCATGTTTTATCTCGGGATCCTTCACACGATGTAACGAGATAGCGGCATTCTCTTTCTTTGACTCCCCATTGTTGACGTTTATGTACAACACTGCGCGCCAACCTGGATCTAGTCGGTCTTCGGCTATTTCTGTCAATCTGGTTAGCGTCGACTGCCTCTGCTTAAACTTCACTTCGGCAAAATCTGATAGTTCACTACCAATTAGCAAATCGTGTCCGGTGTATTCGTTGGGGATCACATCGAAGACGAGTTTGAAAGAAATTCCGTCCATCATCACAGCAGTCGCGAACCTGCCAAGAGTCTTCGCACCTTTCGAACGGATACCGTCAAACGCTACTTGTACGTCTTCGAGTGTGGTCGCACCCAATTTCACGTACAACGTTGCGCGAATGAGGTGCAGATCACTCCCTGAATCAAGCACGGCAACAACGTCATTTTTAAGGATCTTCACCGTTTTATATGTCTTTTTGTCACTGGCCGTCGCGATGTCGCATCGCGTCGTTCTCGTCGTTTGTCCTTGAGCACTGTCGCTACACTTTGACGCGACGTGACCGAATTTACCGCACTTGAAACACTTTGTGCCCTTCGATTTGTCGGGGCAGCCATCGCTCAGATGGTCTCTGCTTCCACAGTTGAAACAACGTCTCGTCGGTGTTTCACTCTTCGTCTGTCCTCTTTTCGTCCTTTCGTGATCCGTCGTCTTGTTTATTTTTGCGTTTCTCGTCGCGGCGTTTCGCGATGCTTCGTACTGCAACAGCCTTTTTCTTAGTCCTTTGATCGAACTCGCGCCGTATAGCATCGCCTTATTGGCTTCATCATCTTGTATTCCGTCAATAATATACTGGATTTGGGACGTGACGTCGATGGGTGCGTGACTCGCGATTTCTAACATGCGATACGTGTACTCAATATATGATTCGTCGTTCTTCTTCTTCGTCACGCACAACCTTCGATGAATCGCTTTACAATACGTCGTTTTCGAAAATTCTTTTTACAGCGCCCTCTTCATAGACGACCACGTTTTTGCAGCACTCTCAAAATTGACGAACAGCTTCGCGGAGCCTCGCAACAACCTACGACCATACATCACCATTTGTACGTCAGTCTACTCGCACATGTCTGCGACTTCTTCGAAACTATGGATGTAGTGGGCAACGTTCTCATTCCCCTCGCCAGAGAAAAACTCGAGCGCATTTTCTACGTCTTTGAAAGTCATTACCGGGTGTTTCGAATCAATTGTGTAACGCCTTCGACTTTCGTCGCCATCTTGGCGTCCATATTCGTCCTCACGGTCTACTCCCACCGTGGTTCTTCGTCTCTCGCCTCCATTTTGGCGTCCATCTTCGTTTGCACAGGTTACTCTTGTCGTGGTTCTTCGTCTTTCGTCTCTATTCGGGTGGCTATCTTCGTCTCCACTACCTTCTTCCATCACGCTTCTCATCGCCCGAGCTCGGCTTTCTCGTCTGTATTTCCGCTTTCGTCGTTTGAGCTTTTCCAGTTCCTTGGCCGTCAATTCCTTATCGAAATGACCGTCTCCTTCATCGGAGGCATCGCTGTTTTCCAAGCCATCGTTTTCGGAACTGATATCGTAGTCATCGTCGTCTTTTGCATTTTTATGCCTTCGAACATAGGCGCTCGCAACACCATCATCTCTCGTCTTTCCTTTGGCTTTCGCCAAGGCTTCGATTAGCCTTTGTTGCAGCACGGCTTTTGCGCCGAAAATCGGCAGGTTGAGTTCTTCCAGCCTTTGTCGCAGTTCGTCAACTTTCACGAGCTTAGCGTCTTCCATTTCTACGTCTCTTGTGTCGTCTTCTACTCTGCTTTACGTCTTTGGAATTCGAAATCTCCGTCGTACTTCTAACGATATACTCTTCTTTCAACCCGAACGCCTTGACTAACTTTTTCCTCAATCCCGGACGAGCCTCCAATTTGTCGAATATACGATGTGGGGATTGAGGTGTAAGTCAGGAGTTATTATTAAATGCATTTGTCAACAATACACAGGTGAGAAAAGAATGAAATGAAATATAAATTGAAAAAAAAGAAAATATATGACACGTGCTTCGACCGCTTCCCGATTTCGACTGACTCTCTTGGGCCTTTGCTCGCACGACTCTCGCTCCTTTCGACTATCTCAGCCAATCAGAGTCGTCTCTCGATTCACACGACACCACATACTTTCGTCGAAAATAATCATGATAATTCTGACAAGAATCATAGCAGGAATTGTTATCAAACAACTCTCGTCCCTTTCGTCGGAACACTCGATAATTTCACCAATCCTACATACATCTTATGACTCAAGTATACGCGTTGATGTTTATCGCGTGAGAACTCAATTCCCAAGCATCTATGTATTTCAACGTGGCATTTTTCATGCCCGTTACAAACGACTCCCTGAACCCTAGACGTTAAAAAAAGTACGAGATTTCCGGTATCGAATAACAAAATATTTGCAAAAGAGCGCCAGAACTGGAGTCACGCATCCGAAATTCCGAGAGGGGACACTGTAGCGAATAGCGAATAAGATATTTCAGGCTTTTTGTTTCTTTTGTTCTTCGAGTTTCAACGGCATCAAGCAGAAAGCCAGCAACGAATTCGACGAATTTGCGGAGTGGCGGAATACCGACGATTTCGAAGGAAGGATGTCGAGGCTGCGGAGGGAAGCCAACGAAGAACCCTGCATCGCAGGTACCCAAGACGGACGCGATTTCCGCTGACGGCCGACGCGTCGCAGCCTCGCCTCCTTCACCCCGTCAACAGTAATCAAAGGCAGTATGGAAGAACATGACGTCTCAAATTTAGAAGAACGTAACATCTCGATCGAGGCCAAATTTTTCGATGATACGGCACTGGAATTTATGGTGCATGAATTATACGTAGCATTTTTTTCCAATAGATTCAATAATTGTTTAAATTATTTTCTCATCTGCTTAACCTTCATAGTGAGTTCGATTTTACGTGAAAGTTTTTCACCACTTTGTAAGGCCAATGCAGGGTTTTGTGTGAATATCATCCCAATTCCGTAATGTATATAATTTTTGTCTTCATTGCATAAATTGAAAAGTTCAATGTACTTAGCATATTCGAATTAAAGAACATTTGTTTGTTCAACTTGACGTGAAAATTTCTGATTCCTCATTATGAATGCTGAATAAACGAAAAAATGACAATTATTGATTCTATCGGAAAAAATACTTCCTATAATTCATGCACCCTAGATTCCAGTATCATGGGGTCATAGTCGTGTCACATAGAATTTTCGATAGCAAGTTTGCGATTTCTTTTTGTTGTGGACTGACGATTTGCGAAGAATGGTCTGGTCTACCCAAGAGATTACGTGGGGCTTGGCGGGCTTGTGTTCTGGATGCGGAACGGTAATCGGTGCCAATATTCTCGTGATCAAATTTCGAAGTTGATAGAGCAAAGGCTTGGCCGAGTAACGGGTAGCCATTTTGGATCTGCGTTGCCGAACATGTGCTCGAAATTCGTTTGCCAATTCCTTTGCTTGATGACCGTAGCTTGAGTTTTCACGACAACGCGTAGAGTCAATTTTGTTTATGGAAAATCTAGAGTAGTCACCGTTTTGAGTTGAGTCATTTCGTTTTTAAATTGCGTGCGGCCAAATTCTGCTGCACGCGGTCTTGTCGCCTCTAGCGTGTCGAGTAATCTTTTGTTTTTGGTTTTTGCCCTTTTTTTTACTATTAAGAGTGCGACTAGCGCAAGTAGGATTAAGGTTTCCTGGATAGATGATTGTTCTTGATTCTGTTTTACTTTTTTTTTTGTTATTTTCGATATCGCGAACAGCGAACTCTGGATTATTGACTTTTTTTTTGTTTTTCTATCACCGCTATTGCAGAATATATTCTTTTATTTCATTTTGTTTACCTAACGTGCTGCTGTCGAATGTCTCTCTTTCACTCTCTTCAAACTTATCCCTCCCCTCTCCGCGGTACTAAGCTGCCAAGAATATTATCCGATGTTTAGCGAAGATAAAGATGTCGAGGCATGTTGACCACGCCAAACGCCCAACAGAATCTCGCGATATCTTTTTTAAGATCTAAATTTTTCCAGCTTACATCGCAGGCTGCAAAAGTATTTTGCGCGGTGTAAGTTCTCGGTCACTTCTCCGGGTGGCCGAGGTGCAGTAAAAATCAGCATCACAGTATGTTGACTAATTCTTTCATTTCGAATGAGTTTGACAGTTTCTTTTTTAATTTCATCCATCCATTCATTATCGTTCGTAGCAATTATTATGTTGTCTGCGTATGTTGCGAATAGCATAATTTTATCGCGTGGCTGTGACATGAACAAACATTGGTCTTGTGCGATTTTAAACCTTACTCGTTCAATTTTTCAATCAATTTCTTGTGCCATTGCACACCTGATTGCTTTATGTCGACGGTGATTTCTTTAATAAGCACACTGTCAGTGACAGACCTCACAGCCAGGTACTACAAGTACCCAAATTTTCTCGAGTACTAGCTATAGGTCTTACAGTTACCATTCTCGATAGACTCAAAACGATAATGGTGCATTCAGTGTCGATTTAACGATTAATAATATGGCCACCAGATATGAAACTGTACTTCAGGGTTTATTGAACAGGCTTTACATAGTAATTATTCAACGCTTGTGTCAACTTGGGTAACTTTCTAACGGTTAGGTATTCGTTCAACACGGGTATCGTCACGAGCAGAATCAAAGTAGGCCCGAGGATGACGTGTACAGGTACCATCTCACCCTAAATCATTGGTCAGTACCTGTACTGTTTTCACCGGGGGCTGCAAGCCGCGCCGGTTTCCCGACACGGAAACCACCCCGGGGTAGCTTAGCTTAGCACCCCGCCAAGGCCAGCCCACGCGGCTACACCAATTTTGTGTGATCTATTATTTATTTTCACGTATTTCTGACCCGCGTACTGTAATAACCACGTTGGTTTCCCAAGGTGCCAACCACCCCGGGTCAAAACCTCAATCATGAGACCCCGGCAAGGCCAGCGTGAGAATCCCCAACTGGCTCTACCCAGTTCTGCTCTTGTATCTAATTACTCGATCACAACTATATTTGAAACAGGATCCCAACGTCATTTAACAATGAAATCGATGATTATGAGCCTCGATTCGTCGAGTTGATAGCCCCATGTTCACACAATTCACTGTATCACTCTCGCACACATAACGAGCTACTGTCAACAAGACTCACGTGTTGTTGCTCCCGAGTTTCGACTAATACTGATCTGGTTTTGGATTCTTCTCCATATTCTCGTCTCGCTCGCTCTAGCGGGAATTTTCTGAATCTTGGACTGTATTGTCCTGTTGACCACTCGCTGTATTGTGCGTGAGATTAGCGTACTTGGATTCATTCACAGACACATCGTGGTATTATAATACATTCTGTCCTTTTACTAATCTCTAGCTGATCTATCGCGGTCGTTCACCCCCTCGCCTTACGATACCACTCTGTTATTACGTATGGTTTCAAGTAACGCTCGTCAAAGTGTAGTGCTATTAAGTACACTTCTTAATTTTTTACACATTCTCAGGTTGAGATCGCGTTAAACATCGGATTATAACTTAATAATCACATGGGGCAATAATGGTCTGTGGCAACGGCCGATTACGAAATTATAGGTCATAAACCACTAGTTTCAGCTGTTGTTTTCTGTTTCTGTATTGGTATGCGTCACCAACACACACACTGTCTCTCTCTGTATTTAAACCTTTATACTAGCGCTTGGCTGTCTCACACGCCACTTTTTTACTATACTCGTACATTTTAGCTTTTGAACCAACCTTCTCAGCTGAATTTAATTTACACAGCACTTCACGTAACTGGTTTGGTTCTTTCATATATACATTATTTTCTAATACGCCGTTTAAGTACGCCGTAACGACATTAATCTGATGTATCTCGAGGCGGAGCTTTGCTAATATCGCTGCCAGTAGTCGGATCGACATTGATCTCACAACTTGTGAATATGTCTCGTAGAAATGCTCCCCTGGTCGTTGGGAGCACCCTTTTGCAGCTGGCCTCACTTTCTTCTCCTCTTTTCTACCTGTGTTTTTCGCAACGAAACACGAAACGGTTTTCGATCACTTTTACATCTTTTGGTCGTGGCACGATTGCCCACGTGCAATTTTTTATTTGCGCCAAATATTCGTCTTTCACGGCAATCTGCCAGGCTTTTGTATCTTCCGTTTCCTCTTGCCATGTGTAGAAATCGTCACCTTCCAACAGTTCGTTTGCATCTTCGTCGTTTCTAACATCATCGTTAATTTCTACTGGCACCGAAGCAACTGTTTACGTCGTCTTCCACGCAATCTGGTATGAACTAGTCTCCGACGACCTCTCCCTCTTTTTAGGGATGGTACCACCTCCTCCCATGAGATTGTAGTAGCAGGAGGCACTATCGGATGCTGTTTTTCAGCATAATGTTTTACTTCCACTGCTAGTACCAGGTAGGTTTGAACCGACAACAATTTCATTGTGACCACTGTCTTCCTCTTCATCGTGTATTTGTGTTTATTTCTAATGAAACGCTGATTTACTCGTGAACTTCACGCTTCGGCTTACTTCTGTTTTTCTCCTCGCTGAAATGTGCACGCGATATGTTTTGGATATCACGTCATACCCCACGAAGGTAACTTCTATAGAAGGTGATTCTTGTTTGCCTTTTTATCATCTTTTGTTTTCACGAACACTTTTTCCCGGAACGGTTGCATACATGAACAGCACTGTACGGGCTTCCCCTTTCACGTCGCGAAGGGTATCTGCTCTTTCAGAGTTGTTGTTGAACACCGATTACGCACATATGATGCGTTATTCATAGCTTCTGCCCAAAACACTGGCGGAGCACCGGCTAGACGTATCATGCATAGCGCTATTTCTATTAACGTTCTATTTTTTCTCTCCACCACCCCGTTCTGTTGGGGGATGTGCGTCACAGTTAAACGTCTGTTAATCCCATTTCGTTTTCAGAACGCGTCGAATTCATTATCGCATTGCAGCATTTTTATTTTCTTTCCCGCGAAATTTTCTAATTCAGCTTTGTACTCTTTGAACATACTGAGAGCCTCATTTTTGTTTTTCAGAAAACAGACCTCGCACCATCGCAATTTATCGTCTATGAAAATTACAAAGTGTCATTTATCAAGTACTCTCACTATTAGCCAAATTTAGTTCATTCTTCACTCGTGTAAACTATTGAACTATGTCTCTTTCTTCACACATGTCACTTGTGCACCCATTGTCCATACGCCACTGACGATGAGTATTGTTTTGGCTCCCATACATAACTTCTTCCCTATTGGTCAGGAACATCGAAACCTTGCTCTTATCTTTCGATGCTTGCTCTGCTTCGCTACCTTTTTCTTCCAACCATCGCGCACTATGTCTATTATTCGGCACGTACCTTGACCGACAGTTCTAGTTATGTGTCCGAAACGGTGGCACCGCAAGCATTCAATCATGTTTTTGTTTTTCGGCTCATCACTATCTCGACTTCTCTCTTCCACCTTTGTCTGCGAACCGGTATATCTTTTATTTCTCACGTACAAATCCCCCTGCTCTGCGCCTTGGTCTCGAAACCTCCTGCTCTCGTATTCTTCTAATATCTTGACCTTCGAGACGTCTATTCGTGGCAGAGCATCGCGATATTCCATCGCTGTGCGAAACATGCCAAACGAATCAGAAGAATCGCCAAGAGCTCATCTGGAAACACCGACCCAAGTTCATCGAGCTTTTTATCCATTTCGAAATATTCCGTGAGGTGTTTCTTGATATCGTTCTCTTGCGTCCGTGTTAACGCCAACTTTTTCAGAAGGGTTACTTTTTTCGCAGGGCCACTTGATTGATACAGGGACTTTAACTCGTATCAGATCTCATTGGAAGAGACTAAGCCGTCTAATGCTATTAGTTCGCTTGAACTAACGGCCAACAAAATGTCCACCTCGGCTTTCCCGTCGTACTTGATCCATCTTCCAAGTGTATCGCCGGATACCGCTGATCTCGGGATATCTCCCGAAACGCGTCCCCACAGATAATTTTTTTCATCATCAGCAAACCTGTTGAAATATTTACCGTTTCTCCCTGATAAGATGTGCTTCGCATATGTAGCGTCATTGTTATGACGACTCAGACTCAGACTCTTCTTGATTTTTTTTTAAGATCAAGTGTCTTAGTTGGGGCTGGTTTAGAAGAAGCATGACTGATGATGCTTATGACATTTTAATTTTGCGCTTCCTCTCAATTTTTCATTACACACCATTATTGATTGGGGGCATACCTATACGAGATCAGCTCCGATATATCAGAAGAGTTGAGTACTTTTACGTATTTAATCGTAGAAATCTATGGTTAAACTTCAAAACGTTATTTTGCAGTCCGTTCCGCGAGCCGTTTGACAAAAAAATGATACGATATTTTGCTTGTGACTAAAAGTAGTATTAGAGTTTTTTTGTCGATTGAAAAATATTTTCCAATTACCTTAAAGCTCATGAAATAACGCAACTGTCTTCTGCTACAGAATTTTTATGCTTTTTTGTAGAAAAGTTTCATGCAAACTTCCAACTGGATATGTAGACATCGGTTTTTTCGATATTCGTTCTGTCGCGAAGTTTCAGCGTTGACTAAAGACACAGATTATCTTCTGAAATATACGTTTGCGCAGTTTATCGATTTTGTGAATTCTGTAACTGTCTGTACGAGGAATATAGAAAAGAGGAGAGGAGAGCAGACAAGAAAATCTCACTAGTGATTCATTTTCAGCAGGAAGCTGTTTCTCAGTACCTATTTATTACATGCGTGTTTGAGTATTCCGACGACTCGTCGTTATATCAATAAAATAACTATCAGAGATTGATTCTTATCAAAAGCAACGATTAATTCAAACAATTGTATTTTTGGGAATAACTGTTGCAGATGTACCCTGGACCATGCAAAAGATATTTTACGTTCTCCGAGTCACACGAGGTGTAATAAAGACGATAATGGTAACGGTGTGAATTTGAATGCTTCTCAGAACGACGACCATTTGCAAAATTCAAACACTGAGCCATTACTTGATTCCAAAAAGACATCAATCATCAGCCAGGCCAGCAATGGAAAACCAAAGTGCCACACTACCGAGGTCTACGTACCACCGGATGAAACTTGCATCTGATCCCATTTTCAGGAGACTTTCACTATAAGAGTGACTGTTTGAGACCTGATGTATATTTTAAGTTTTATCTTGCTACTCGATCAACGATCCATCCGACACTTACAATGAATCTGTAATAGTTGACCAACTCACGGCGGTAACAGTGGATTAAAGAGGCAGTCGCCTGCAAACTGTGATTTTGAAGAAAACACGTTTTCTACCCGCGTTATTTTAATTCCTGTTTGAGTAAAGGAATTGCTGCGGCTTGAAGTATATTTCTGTAAATTACGTAAGGTTTTGATGGGGACAACGTCGAAAATTCTTATGGAGCTTAACATCAGGGTGGAGCTAGTCAATCAATTTCTTGCGTATTTTTTGTCAACCTCAAAAAATACATCGCAACAATATAATTGTTGTAATTTCGATTATGGCATCATTGCTGATGTTTTGAACCCGTGTGTCCTCTGCAGTATTGTGAAAATTGTAATAAAAAAATATTGTGATTGCGAAGTTGTTTTATAACGTGAGATTATAAAAAATTGAAATGCAAATTGCTTTTGTAATGGATAGTTTAAACAAAATTAGGTACTTTATTCTTAAGGTAGGTTCTCGAAAGAAAAGTTAATTACTTATCACTTTTATAGTTCTGATAAGTACGTACGTGTGTGGAAAATGGAATTAAACTTTATATTATTTAAAATATTTTCAACGATTAAAATGTGTATATCAATAAAACAGCAACGAAAATTGGCACCATTTAAAATGGTCCAATGTATCTATATCTATGATCACGAATATGCTAATAAATTCAGTTATATTTGAATCCTTTGTTGGTCGAAAACAAATATAACAAAGGTCCAACGTATGAAGCAGCTGGAAAAATATAAAAATAATCAGATCCAAGTTTTCATTGTGTAATATAACTCCCGATAACATAAGCTAAACATTTATATCGAATAAATATTACGTTGATTGGAAGCATTTCATTCGTCAACTGAATTATTTCGTCTATTCTTTCACTGCTTTCAGACTGTTAGAATGCTGTTGAAATGCTTGCATTTTTTCATAGAATCTTTTTATGTTACCTTGCACAAGCTTTTCATCATTAGGATGAACATATCCGATATAATCGAGACGTTTTTGAAACCGACTGAATATGATTTCTTATCAATAAAACATTTGATGGAACAAAAAATAAGATGAATGAAATGATCTTTTAATCAGCTACGTTGTACCATTTCAATGAACTGTATGTTTTCTTGTCTAAGTGTTCTTATGTTTAAAATTAACAAGTCATTCGTTTGAGAGAACTGTTTTTTATTCAATTCACGTAACTCACAGATTAACATTTATTTCACCATCCGTAACCGCCGCACTCAGATGACTTAAACTTTTTTTTGATTGAACATTTTTTTCCCCCTAGGTATTCACACGTATGGTCTGCATTGCTGTGGGTAGATTTCTTAATTCAACTCTTTTTAGTATTAAAATCAATTTCTGGTAATTTTCAACGAAAATTCACCAAAATCTCCCTCTAATCAAATTTGATTAAAAAAGTCATTAGAGAAGCATTCCTAAATATTTTTGTAGGTGGACACGATCACCAGTGCTAAACGTGAGTTTGAAACTAGAAATTTGTTTGTTTAGAAACTAGTTTGAGTCTAGAAATAACACGAAGCACATAATTCAATGTATGTACATCAAGGGAAGAGTTTAGTGAAACTCGATTTTTTTTTTTTTTAATTTAGTAATGAAAAAAAAAAACAAATAGCTCTCAAAAAATTTAGACATTGAACCAAAGCTTGGATTACAGAACAGGCAGAAGAAAACTAACATGCCTGAGCAGCCGCTCCTCAAAATTTTCATCACTTGCGAAAATGAAATTATTGGATAGAAAGATTTTGATTAAATATTTTTGCAAATCCCTCAGAAATGGTTATACTAATTTTGCTATAAAGATAACTGACTCAAAATACAGTAAAGCTAACTACATCTCAAATAGAAGAATATTGATGGCATTGTTATTTGTAAGATTATTTACCTAAATTGTATATGTAAATGATGAAATGAGAACGTACAGAAAAATTGTCGTTTTCAATATTGCTGATTCTTTGATGAAGTTTATCCAATGTTGAAAGTAAAATTACAGTAAGCAACTTTATTGAAGTGTAATGGAGGCATTTTGTACGCACATAGCAATGGGATTGCTTACCGAGGAGGGTTAACGAAGAGCTGCATTGCGGTGTTGATAAAGTGTTCAAATTCAATAAGCTAGTAGCTAAGCATCGATTGCCATCCGACATAAAAATTTCATTTACCATTTCTGATAATTTCTCTCTTCGATAGTGCGTTAAAATAATATGACGAGTGAATTTTCACTATCAAGATGGCTGATTATTTTCATAGATATCCAAGAGTAACAAAAATTGGACCTGTAAATATGTAGCATATACGAATACTCGCAAAAAACTTGGTTCACGCAAAATGTGAGGAGAAAATTTGATTCACCGACTTGTCAAAATATTCCCGAGCACGAATATACAGGATGACGAAAAATTATGGAAACACTTAAATAGTTAGGTAAGAGTGATCTCAAAAAAATTACCAAGATCAAGTCTTATTCAATTTTCAACAACGAATTCAATGGCGTCCTTAGATTTGACCCTGAGGCACGATTTCAACGTCATTTCCAGGCTTGCTTCTCTTCTGAATGCAGAAGGATAGGTATGAGATGGCCATCTCATTCGGAATAACCGTATGCAAATAGTCGTTTTGTCATGATTTCAGACTGTGGAGTTTGTGTGATTCCCTTCAAATCCCATGAAATGCATAAACTATACGATAACAGAAACGTGCGAGAAATAAAATACGTACCTACGTGGTTACGTTATTGGTGCCACCTTCTTACCGGACTCTAATCATAGGTCACGATCATGCTTCATAAACATTTCAATCCAGAAGATACGACGTTGTAAACACTGTTCAATGTAGCATGCATTATACATATTTTTCATGCTACGTTGAATTGCAGTGTGAACAAACCATTGCTCCAAACAATCAGACGCCAAGAATATACCTAAAATGTGTGATAATCGATCCTGTCGAGGGCCTCGCACAATCCTCACGGATCGTGGCTTTCGGTTAAATTTTCGCAAATTTTTCGAATTTGTAGATCATGTCGTACTGGCCAAGAGTCGCTCACTATTGTTACGAATCGATTCTATGAACTGCTGTTTCAGTTCTACGAGCTCACAAAGGTCAGAAAATTACCGTCAAATTTTTAACAGCAAATCGACCTGAGTCGACTGTGGTAACTTTAAGTAGCACTACTTGATCTACAAACCAGGAAGATCTTGTTAAATTCGTTCGAAAGACGGTTCTCGTGAAGACTATGCGGGACGATTTGCAAGTATTGCTTGTGGAATGGAAAATTTTTAAATACGAGAATTTCTATTCACGAAAAATATGCTCAACTACTAGTTAAGTTATTCTTAACGGACGTCGCTTGTGATTCACTTTCAAAAAAAAATTAAATAAAATACTAGGCAGTACGTTTTAAGAGAAGTAAAAATTGATGTATGAACGATATGCGAAGTCTTGCTTCTTTGTTTACGTTGACATGATATGTATTTATGAATCTCGCTCAATAAATGTTTAAGTAATTTATACCATTGATCCCCTGATTATATTTTGAAATATTCCCATAAGTACAATATCAAGTTTATGCGTTCACTGTTGAATACGTCGATTTGTATATCTGCTCGAAATGTTTCTGTACAACTGATTTGCGATAATGGATGAATTGAACGGTATTATTTCGGAACAAAATTTCTGCCAACAATTAATATCAGCACATCGTGGCTAGAATTTCATATATATGTGAAAAGAGGTAAGTCGACAACAAATTGTGAACATAAAGGTAAAGTATAATAATTATTTGCCAAGTATTCTGCGAGTGAAAACAAAAAAGCTACGCAGTCTCATATTATTAACATTTTCTAATCCTTAAGAGGCTACCCAAATAAGCATGTCGAAAATGCCCGAGAAGCTGTCTGACGCACAATTGAAGAAAAACATATCAACTACCTGAAGAAAAACTGCAGAAATTCATGAAAATCCGTGTTGACGTATAAAAAGTTTAAGCAGAAACTCACAAAAGACTGTCGATTAGAATTTCTCCTAATTTTTTTCTCTAAAAAGTTGTAAAAATAGTAGAAGCGAAGACCGGTCTCTGGGTCTGAGCTTAAAAATTTTCACATCTGAAACAAAATATTTGAAATTATATTCAGATTTTTCAAGTAAATCCAAAGATTTGATGGTTTTCAAAAATCATAAGTAATATACTCAAAAATATTTGGAAAAAATTTGCGGTGCTTTTCAATACAAAAAACTGCGGACCAAATCAAAGGGTCAGACCCTGGTCGAGGTGGCGTGGAATATCCCATATACGAAGGTTTAATAACAAGATATAATCTGAAATTAAATAACCTCCACGAGCACCGTGAATAGAGATTTTAATTTTCTTACAGGAAACGAAACAGTTTGAGATCGTATACAGTTTACAAAAACATCGGTTGAAAAAAAAAAAAAAATTGTAGGTGCAACTCAACTCAATCGCGGTAAACTTCGTAACAAAAATAATTCGAGTTTTTTCAGAACCAAAGTTGATGCCAAAATAACGATAAAAGATATCGTCATACGTATTTTGATAACTTTATCTACAGTCTTCAGGATCTGAATTACAATTGCACAACTTTCAGTCACAGTTTTCGTTTGCATGCGAACTATAAGGTTAGTGAAGATGGCACTGGTGTTTATATTGTATTTACGAAAAAAACTTGTGTCAACTAAAACTCCGTTTACTTTAATCACTATCGATGAAAATGTAGAAATATTGATATTCTCTGAACAATGTGCTAGTAAAATAAACAACACAGACCACATACGCTCTCCTAAGGTGCGTCGAGTGGTTCGATGATATATCACAAGGGTGGAAAATTCAAACATGCGGAGTGTCTGGTATTATAACTACGCGTTAAAAATGCTAAGAAAGTTAGCTGCATCTGTACATAAAAGTGTCAATTTTTTTTCTCTTCGTTACAATGCACTCTTTTTCAAATACATGTTCATGACGATGACGTCATACGATCCTGACGCCTCCTATTTGATCTGGTTCAACTTAAGCTTTGACCAACAACATATGAAGGATATCATGTTCCGACCCGAAAAACTAACCGCGGAATTTGAAATAAATTTACCCTCATTTGTATTGTATATTTGTTGGCGTGCTTTATACTTATTAAGAGAAGAGTAAATGTATTATCTACGCTATTGTCTGCAAGCCCACTTGCGGATGAGTATAGGTCACGAAGAGCTTTTGCCTGCAACATATTTGATTATGTACACGAATTCTCTACAGCCTTTCACCGAACGTCTCGCAGAAGCAGCCCCCGTTAATGACAACGGCATTCAATCATTATAATGATTGATTAAAAATTGATTGACGAATCCACAGTTACCATAGCGCGAACAAAAGCACCGTGAAAGAAGTTGACGGCATTGAAGTTAAATTGCAATTGAAAGATTACAATTATATTGTGCGTGGTCGAAATTATGTATGTGGGAACTAAAGTTATGGTTCGAGAGATAAATGTCTTTCGTGCAATTGACTTTGTCAACTATTTTTTCTCCCTGTTAAAATTCTGCAATCAATTTGGACCCACTTTTACGTCCGGAACTCGATCTTAAAAACATAGTAGTGGGTGATATATCAATAAACTGCAATGGTGTTTGGTTAGAAACAAATTTTATCGATCATGAATATAAAATGATTATTATATTGTAATTGTTACCTAAGCTGATTAATGAAAACTTAACTAGAAAACCGCCAGGTACAAAGCTATGAATCGAGCTACAAGCTACAAAGCTACATCGTAGTACCGTCTACTTCACGTTAGTGTGTCACGAATATTCAGAGCTTATAAAAAAAAGAGAGCGCTGTAGCATTTATAAATTAATAACATCATTATTTCAAACGGTTCGATGTTTGAGGCCTGATAACTCCGAAACGAATTACCTTACGCAAATCTTTATTCAGATCTTTTTTGTAGAGCGTAAAATTTCCTACGAGAATATGTTTTGTTTATATCATCACACTGATTCGTTTTCGAGCAATAAAGTTATAAATTTTTTAAAATAATTTTCCCATGTCATTTAAATGGGAAATAGAAAATTGAGAATCGCCACCTTTAAATATCAATATTAAGAGCTCATATTTTACCGAGGTCATTTTTGAGGGACACTCGGAAGATTTTTCAATGTTCTTCGAAAAAAAAAAAAAAAAATAGGCGGTTTTTTTGAAACACTCTAATATACACTATATATATATAAGGCGTATGAAAATTATAAGCATCGCATAAAATTACTACATTTATTTTTTCCCACGTGAGAAAAATTACAACACATAGCATTGGACTTATATATGTCGTTCCTCAAATGCTCGAAAATGGGACTCTTGAGGCCGCGTAAAACATTTTCCAACTGTGCCTCCACGAGGTCAATATGTTTGGTGGGAATTCGAATACTTACCATACATATTACCACGAAGAGAGGCAGAAGGTTCGCCCAACAAATACGGAAAAGTTTTTCCGTTTGAAGTGCTCCACCAATCATCCTTGTAACGGTGGTCCCGGAATGTTGGAGTTGGGGTTGAAAATAGGCTGGATCCTGCGGTATACCATGTATACTTACCAGTTCGGGTGATAATAAGATATTTCGGGTACGATAATGTTTTCTAACAACCATTTCCAACGGGATGGAAACATATGGAAGAACTTTGTGGAGTTGCAACATTGCACTCGTAGTTGCGTTGCAGAACGCATGCATTTCCGGTTGAGATACATTGACGCAACTTTTTGAGCGATTCAATTCAACGTAAGCAATCGCATTATTAACCGGAAAGCATGCATAAACGGATCGAAACATATTCATCGAAGATTTCACAAGAAAACAAATATACCCATGAGGATCGGTATTCAAAATATTATTACACATCATTAGTAAATTGAAAGAAAATTCATGGAAGCTTGCATTAAGCTGTCGCTGGAGACATATACCGAAGCCATTATCCGCATTTCTCTCGGTTTCAACATCTTTCGAAGTTCATCTATCTCTCGTCCCGTAGTTTCGAGTTCACTTATCATTCATTCGGATTTCACCACCGCCTCATAGTCAAATTTGAAATATATCAGTCCTTGTTCACTCCATAACACGGTAAAATTTTCGGGTGAATGATTGTAGCAAATAATATCCAATCAATGCATGTAATCCAGCAGATATTCCACACCAACACTACTATCCTCCGAAGACTAAAGTATTTCCGGCTCTCGCGATAACGCAGTTGAATTTTGCTGGTTGGATTCACAAATTGGACCGATAGTAGGGAGGTGGATCCAGAGAAACGATGTTAATACTGATCGTGAGCGGAATACTTGATGCATCTCCATGGCTGCCTAATTCTCCGTGAACTCCGAATAACACTCGAATGTGTATCACAACGTATATGGTCATATGGTTCATGTCTGATAAAGTTAAATCCGACGAAACTGACGCTTACACCGAGAGCTTTCAGATGTTGAAGAACTTTGTGCGCGCATTCAATTTTCTAGCATACTATGCGCAAGTCTTCCATCCGTAATTCATACGATCCAATGAATGACGATTGGATACATTGAGTTTGCTCGTCAAAATTCTAAGAACATTACAAGAACGTAATGAAAGATGGTGTTGCCTTCCGAGTCAATCAATCCCACGTCGTTGTTGCACGTACGCGGAATTCGAGTGAAACTGCTCGAGGTTCCAATTCTAAAAACTGCTGGATCGATTACTCCGTCGGGTATAAAGTTCCTGTACTTAAATCGGAGGGAAACTTAATATCCAGTCCCAAGGCTAGACTGCGATATCTTCCTGGTAAATTATGAGGAATATTTGCGTATTACAGGAAGAAGCTTATCGCACTTCGTTCCGCACTCTGAAACAGAGGAACATTAGCGACGAATAAAACGCGTTACCACAACCGATATTGAAACCGGCTTGATTGCTCACATTTTCATACGATGAAGCTACGTCGAAATCATATGACTCTCGTCACTGAGTGAGAAGGAAACGTTATCCGGAATTTCATTTCACTCTCTTGTTGCTTTCCGGTTATAACAGGGGAAGTTAATCCGAAAGAGAGCGACGTACAATACGTGTAGATCTAGCTCTATTTTTCGCTTAGCGCCTCGCGTGATAGATGTGCGTATAATCAAATTTCACTCCACAATTCACTTTACAACTCATTTTTCAAGCCCCATGGCTCGTGATGACGTAATCTTTATACGAAGTGGAATATATCAGAGATGAGCTTAATATCACTATTTGTTACATGGCCAAAATCTTAGAGAGAAGTGAAAAACAAACTTTTTTTATCCAATTCTTGAACAGAATTTCGTCTCGCGAGTGTAACTCCCGAATTTTATTGTTCTGAAATTTATATTGGAATTATCAATTCTGATCTCTGAACGTAGTATTTTGTAAATCAAATTGGCGATTAACATTTTTTATATTACGAAATGGAGAAGAAGGACTTACGCCCAAGTCCAAAGTGGTTGTTCCTTCGTGAAAGAATTCATTTCAATATAATTAACATGTCAAGTACCTAAAACATTATACTACGAAGATTTGAAAGCCAGTTGGGTAAATCAGCAATAAAAATTTCGATTCGATAGTACAGCCCTGACAATTATTTGAGGCATCTTTCTTGCGCAAACTCAAGTCTGTTCAAACAATGTTGTTCTAAATCATCCATGACCAAATCAGACAAGATTGGAGAGAGCGGTGAGCCCATAGGTAGACCAAAAGTTTGAGCATAATTGATGTTGTTAAATTTGAAAATAGCAGCCTTGAAACAGATGTGTAGAGCTTTAATTGATTCGTTAAGTGAAACAGAAACATTGTCTATCAATTGAGACCAACGTTGCTTGAAAGCGTGAAATTATACCAACTGGATAATAAGAACAAAAAAAAAATATACCAGAGTAGCTACGTTCATAGATCCCGGGTTAATTCAAACACATATCTTTCAGAATACGCTACAGGGCTTTACCTGTCTGGCCTCTGTCCTTATGCGTACCAGTCTCGTCTAGTTTGGCCGCAAATAGGTAAGTTACCCACTCGCAGTTACCTCGTTTGTGCTAACTCGCTGCTCCGACTGAGTCCACTGATTTCAAAGGATCGTCTAATTATGCGCTGCTCTCTAACTTAGCCGAATCGCCCTGTTCACTGACACTGGTCTTCGTCGTCGGCGATGTTAGCCATTTTCACGTTCTCTGATCCTTATCTTATGCCTTACGTAGCCTGAGTGCACGATGGTTCGATACGGTAGACGTATTTACTTTCGAATCAGTTGCGTGGCTTCAAGTCGTTGGCGTCTTCGCGGGATTTTAAACTTGGACAAAAAAAAATTTCCTGCGTAAATTTGGAGACTGCAGTTGGTAAAGAAATATGAATTCTACCAATAAAACGAGCGTGAAAAATTAGGGACGACATCAAAGAGCGTGGTTTATTAATATTCCACAAATACGAAATTCACACACATGTGAGTCAGGCGGCGGTGCAAATACTTAAAATTTCCTTTGGCCTCAGGACTTCGTACTTTTATAGACGACTAAAAACGTTGAATCGCAAAATATTTCTCTGCTATTTATCGTGTGACTCAACACAGTGACACCAGTAGATTTGATTTTTCTTTTTTTTTATATATATATATGTTCTAATTGTGCAAGCAATTTCAGCACATATGCATTTGCACATCGTATTGTTACATAATTTACATCCGCAATCAAATACGCCATAATGTAATTGATTTCCCTTTGAGGGGTTCTAATTTCGAGGTACATCCTGTGTTTGCCTGGGTAACAATTGTATCCATCAGACACCAATGCGCAGATTTGATGTACCAGCGCTGACTTGGATCGCCGAAGGCTATCGAGAACGCATTTGTAATAGGATCTTGCTAGTGTCTCAATACTGATCCATTCGCAAAATTACGGGAGATTGCGTTACGTAATTGCGTCAAAAGCGGTGTACAAATCTCCCAAAATTATTGCAGGTTAATTAGAGCAGATTTGATTTGTGAGCATTGATTTGAATCATAATATAAATTATTATTCAGTTGTTGGACACGTGAAATCACTATCAAATAGATTCTATGGATTTGATTGAGGCTTATGCGGTAATAAAGTTGAGATTCGTTACTAAAAAAATTCTAAAGTTTGTTGCGTCAGGTATTTTAAAGCCTATTGGCAGAGTTGAAGCGATCTTCTCAACAAACGAAATTTTGAAACAAAATCATATTTTAAGATATTGCAAATTTCAAGTTTGCATATACTAGTAAAAGTTGTTGCCTACGAAGTACATCAACAATTTTTCGTTTCCCTTAAAATTTGGCTAGAACACTACAACTGTAACACAGATCCGCGATGACTAGGTTTTCTGAATACTTGTAAATCGCATGTATATATAGATTTTGGTCCGCTGTTTCAGAATGTCAATTCCGTTCTCACGTATCACATCATGATTTTTTGTTATTCATATGTATACACGGAGAGATACGCTTCTCAGAATAACTCTATTAAAATAAATATTTTTGTCACGTTCAAAGGTTTAATATATAGTAAATCCATGTCTACTTCGTTGATATGAAGATTCAGACTTTGAGAATGTCATGGCTAACTCAGAAAAGGATGCCTGGAATTCGTTCAAAACTGTTGTTTCTAAATTGTTAGGCAACGTTAAAGATCATAATTATAAACATATTGTCCAAGAAATGTTAAGCAACTATAAAAACTTGGGCTGTACATATTATAAGTCTGAAAGTTCACTTTACATTAGATTGGCGCTAGTTTTCATATAACCGTTGTATTGTACGGGGGGGGGGGGGATAGTTTCTAATATGATCCTGATGTTATTCCGAAATTCTACGTTCTCAAATACCAATATTCGAGAAAAAATTCCGGGCAACGAGAAAAACAAAAATTTTGTTGACCCATGTAGTATTGTTTTGACAAATCTTAGGTAATAAAAAAAAGGAATTTTTCATTTAATATTGCTTTCTTAAATCATGTATGAAATTTTCGATGAAAAAAATAACCAAAGCCGATTTCAAAAAACTACGCTCACTCTTGTATTAGGGTCGTTGTATGGTGGAAGCTTCTTCAATTTGAAGTTACTTCGAATTTTCGTATTGGTTTCAATGATCAAGGATGGGAGTTCTAGGTCTATTGTGAATGAGAACTCGCAGTGATTGAGCTGTCGAACCGTAATATCATTTATTCCTTCATACGGGAAAAGCCTGAGGCATAAAAACCCATGACGTGCTAACGATCTTATTTTACACATATTATCCTTACCTGTACATCCTATCATTACATGATATTGTTCGGGCCGTGCGCCGATATTTTGCAACGTCGCACACTTACACTAGTCTACTCATGGGTGATTAACCGATCACCCATTCGATAGGAGAGTTCGGTTTCGACTCTCTGTGCCTCGTTCACACACCGGATAGATACGATTCGTCTGGCTACGCGACGATACGCGTATCGCTTGCGGACTCAACACACGTTGTAATCGAGATCAGTCTTTGCGAACAAAAGTGTTATTCTTCTTACGAAAATACCGAAGGTGGAATTAGTTATCTACCACCCTGCGCTTTTCCTCCAACCGTGCATATTCAAACCCTCTCTCGCCAACCGCGCGAACGGATATCAAATCGACCTGATGTAAACGTACATCGCTCGTCTGACTCACTCCATCGCAATCTCGCGTATATGATACGTTGTTTTTCGCTTTATTTTCGTGTATCTGTACCGGGGGATTTCAAGCTCTTGCCGTCCCCTCGGTCAGAAGTTCATTGTCAAAGAATCGGAGAATCTCGAGCCGTCGCCGTTCTCTCGATCTCTGTGACAAGAACTGTTTTCGTCAAGCTCGTTAGGTTGGATGTGTATCGGCCTTAGGCCTTGTCGAGAACGTGTTTTCCGAAGCGCGTCGGTCTGACGACTGCTACAAATTCGCTCGCGCGCCTGCGCACTTGTCCGCGAAAATCAGGCGTCAGTGCTGCCATGAGCCGATAGAACGCGGCGATCTTGAGAAACTACTACGGCGCGATATCCAAACGTCAGTCACCAAACAGTCGTTGTCATCAAATCTTACTAAAACTATTCAAATATCAAGGGCAAAAAAAAACCACTATTGACCGATGTTATCAAAACTTTAGATATAAGTAGTTTTATTTCATTCAACGTGTAAGTTTGCACCCATTTTCCGTTTAAAGACAGTTGCATCTAAATCTGTTGAATGTTACCTGATGTATATCATATGAATATCGTTTTCATATTAAGTTCAGAACTAGTTTCACGAATATTAACATTCCAGTAAAAGAATTTTTAGAATAAAAAAAGAAACGCAGACCTGTATAATTGCTGTTAGTGGATCGGAAAAATAGGGAGATTGACCAAAACTTGTTTGAGTATTTTTTATTATTGACAGTTACACGTGTTCATACGTGTTGAGATATTCTTTTAGATAACCATTGATTTTCGTTGACTAAAGCAAGTAAAAGTGATATGAACAAAACTTTTTGGAATCGGTTTAGACGATTGCTGTTACATGCATCCCACTTCAAGCAAAACTTAGATACAAAATAGTAATATGTATTAAATTCTATCGATATCAATGAACTTGGTGTCTTGGACTGGTATATATGTCATGAACTGGTTAAAACATAACTCGCTATGTGACATCCATTCTCTTCATTTCAGTGAGTGAAATATACACAAATGCGTTTATAGTTCGAACATCAACACTAGCTTGAAGTAATATTTTGTACAAACCAGGCAACTTGGAGAGTGGGTGAGGGGTTCGCTGCATGAGATTAGGTCTCGGCAGTGACGGTTGATTAAAGGAGATATAGCAAGGTTTTAGTCCGAGGTAAATCCAAATTTACTATTTTATCCATCATAAGCACGAGTTGCACGAGATAAGAGAAGACTAAAATATTCCATATCAGCACTGCAGAATCCATACTGACCGGCTGGCCTTACTGGTATCGGCATTATTATTACCTACTGAGTCAGGCCAATTATCAATAACAGATCAGTACGCGATCTATTTTAATGGCAGAGCTGACAAACATACCGACTATCGATATTCTGCTCTCCTCGAGTTCATATGTTAAAAAGAGAGAGCGGATCTACCGTTATCGACCAAACATACCAGTGACGTGTTCGTTTTCGAATGAACACAGCAATTTACAGCTGAAAATTACCAACGATAATTCGACTCTGCCTACCTTTTGAGCCTACAAAAAACACATTGGTATCTTTGGGTAACTCAATGGTGGATTGATCGTGAATACGATTGGCTGAGTATTTGAGTAACAGCCCTGGACTCCTGGTGCAGACCATTACGTCATCCACTCCATCGTTAACCAAGTTGGGCGGAAGTTCTGAAGTATCGACGGTTCACGATAGTGCTAGAGTAGTAAATATATTACGAAATTATTAAATATTGAATAACATTTTTACGGATTCACGATAGTATTGTTGGCGGATGGATGTATTGAAATAGATGCAAAAAATAAGTATTTTTAATTTTCAAAATCTTGATGTTACAAGAAGTACTTGGGTAAGATTAAATGTTTAAATTAAAAAATTGAGATGATGCTTATTTGCACGACTGTATTGAAAATTGCTGAGAGTTTTTGTTATTGGTGACGATGAGATTGTGAAGGGATTTTGAGTAGTGGTAAAAAATTGTTTACAATAATAATTATTATGCCATGTTATTATTTAATCAATACAATTAATATAATATTTAATATTTGTTGTGGTTTCTTAAAAATATTACCATTGGCCAAGCTTAAGAATAAGGGGTGAAGGAGTACAAATCTTAGGGGTTGAAGTAGGTAAGGATTGTTTGAACATTGTATTTCTTAGAAGAATTGGGTAGAGAAAATATATTTTTGTGAGACTGAAACGTTGTCAAAATATTGACATGGGAAACTAACATCAACTCAGTTCTCTGGCTTAGGGGGCTCCGAAAAAGTCATAATGTATCATTCGAGAATAAAATTCTATGATAATTATTGCTGTGTAATTAAACTGGTACTCAACTTAAACCTGGTACGATGTAAAGGAAAAAAGTTTTGATGCAATACAAATACGCATCTGTGGAGTAAAATACTTAGCAGTACCTTATAAAGCATTTACATTATACTGTATTCGCTGTTGAACCAAACACTTGAGCTGCACGCTGATGCAATGTAATAAGAACGCGTAACTGGTTTTAATTGAGCAAAAATGTACATTCATCGAGAGGCATTTGTCGCAAGTGCTGAAACATGTCTCATATAACACGAATAAGCTTCATGCGTAGAAAAAAAAGTGAATTCATCGATTTCAACACTTACGGAACAAAAAATATGACCTACATTTTATTTGGACAAAAGTTACTGGATAATATACCTACTTGTATATATAGTATGCCACCCGAATGTTAAAACTGTTGAGACACGTTAGCAGGATTGTCTTTAGTCGAAAAATCGCTGGTTGCGCCCTTTTCAAACCTAATCCCTAACCTTCGTAGTAGTTATCCTATTGTTAGTACCTTTTTAACCATTTCAAATATCAACGTCAAGTTGGTTGGGCAATTTTTTTTCAATCGTGGCTCGACAATATATGGAATGTTCCCAAAATCAAGTTCACCTCACCAAATGGCTGCCAACCGTCGACTTTTTTGATCTGTGACTTCCGGAACATAACGTATACTGAAAAGAAAAGGAAAAATTTCAGTCATCAAAAAATTCATTGTCGGTACTAACTCGCTGAGTATATAATTTTCATTCAGAGCTGACAAGTGTGAAATAAACGAATGACTCCAAAAACCTGGTACCCACTTGCTTCATTTACCGCTCTATCCAAAATTTCTGTTACACACAGGCACATATAGAAGAATTCAAGCGTTTATTGTCTTTCACGCAGTCCTCTTCCGGTATCAGGCACTCACAACGACGGCTGTGGATAGAAAGAAGCTGTGATTATATACATCGTTCTTATATCAATATGCGATTATATTTGACGAAGAGAAAGAGCGTAGTGTAGTGATAAGTATCAGAGTCGAAGTCGGCGAAACCGCGGTCGCTGGCAAAGGTATCCCATTCAAGTTTCAAATAAAGTACTTGGAACTTTACCAGTCCTGTAAATTTGTATCGCAAGTAAAACCGCGGATTTGGATCACGACATGAGACATGTTATTGACAAAATTAAGTACTTTCAGATCCGAGGTCAAGATTTGCGGAGCCATTTTTTAACTTATATTGAATTGTTGAATTGGCATAAATCCGACCTGTTACGCTTTGAAAGAAAATAAAAATCTTGTGCTTAATGTTACGACGATCCAACCGCGAACTGCTTCATGCCTGGCAACGAATCGTACTTTTTGATACCACTTCCTAATTTCACAATGCCTGTGTACTGCACACAAATTTCACAGCCGAATTAGTACGAGTAATAGGTTCTATTAGTTACTATTAGGAGACCAATTCATCAATGACGATGAATATTCTTCCAGGACATCATTTGGTTCTAAGGCTGTATTTCTTCGATTCAAGTTTCATGTATGCCTAGCTTCTGAGAAGGCCCCTCCTCAAAGTGTCGAAACGTAAACGAGTTTTCAAAGTTCTCTGACTTACGATACCGAAAAACATTAATATGTACGTCCCGGGGTCCCGTTTAGCAATAAAATTAGACCCGTTTGGCAATAAGGCTTCATTCGTGATCACTATTGTCGGCTTGGAACATTGCCGGAGATTTCTCAAACGGTTGCTTCTCGTCTTTTAAATTTTCATGCAGATGTTACGCCACCCGTACATTCTCGAAGGAATAGCAGGTTTCTCTGGTTCAAGATAGAGACCCGACCGGAATTCTTTCATCCAATCCTTACATTCGTACGACAACGTAATCGATAATTCCGTATTACGTAATCAAAGCGCAATTCAATGAAAGCCTTTTTTTAACAAAATTTGCCACTGAATATGAGATTCCTGCTCTGCTGGCAACCAAATATTACATTCAGAACCATGAGAAGCAACACTTTTTAGGAAATTTTTACTCTAAATTGAACGATGTTCGCCGTTGTCAACGTTTTTTTATTTTTATTTTTTTCTTATCGAATATTCCCGTAGATATTGCTAGAATTTTTACTAAATTGAGTGACTCGATCCGCACACAGAAACAGCCAGTGCGAAGTGATTATTCAGAAAATGGTACGCTCAACTTATTTGTAGTTGATCGCAAATTGTCGACAATGAATCGACAATGAAGGGCACTGACATTACAACAGTATCAATCCGAGGACCAATCCTCGACCAGATTGATTTTCTATTTCGACTGAACGTGTTGTTTGCTTCAAAGTACAAGCTTCACCTTGGCAGATCGATCTGCCTCTTAGCCATCCAGCTCTTTACATTCGAATCTCGACATTAGACATTTGATATTCAGTCAAATGCAGTCTCTTGCAAGGGGAAATGCTCTCGCCGCTACTGTCCGATCTGTATTATGGCAGATCCTGGAAGGTTCCCGATGGGAAAGAATATAAGAGGAGACTAAATTTATCACGTGCCAGAGGTGTTACTACTGGCATACGCGGACGATACAGTAATTTTCGCAGACACGTATATCGGAATGAGGAGAGTTCTTTTTAATACCTCCATCAGGTTTGACGCAGCTGCTGCATGTAGCATTTTTCCAGCGAGGGGCCATATTTAATTACGTCGAGCTTGCCGACTCGCTCAAATACCTATGCATGATAACTGCTTTGCCCGAATCTATAACAAGCGTGCAGTATATTGTAGACAATTCGAGCAAAGCACACGGAAAAAAAAATTCTGTTCGGCGAGCTGTATTCTACAGCTCCAGTAACTATACGCACTCTACGGTCTATCTTGTAGTTACAGCAACTATATATTAGTCAGCTCTGATAGCTGCAAGAGTTGTTCAGCTCTCACAGCTGAATGGTTTTGCTCTAAGAGCTGTAAGTTGCGCTGTGCTCTGGTGCGTTGACATATTTCATAACCTTCAAATTTCATGAGTATGATTTAAATACAGTTGATAGATAATTGTTTGAATAGTCCATTGAAATATGTAAATGACACTGAATAAATAATGATAATAATGATGAAAAATAATACTAACAGCAATATAATTGTACTATTTAATAATAAGCGCTGTGAGCGGAGCCGAAAAATTCTGGTCTAGCTCTTCGAACGAAGCTGTTTAGCTGAGAGAGCTGAACAACGTACAGCTATGACAGCTGACTAACAGTCAGTTATACGAACCATGCAGTGCTCTTCCAATAACAGAACGTTTAGTTCGACGAACTGTTTACAACTAACTATCTAATATTTAGTTCCACGAGCTGAATTTTTTTTTCCGTGCAGTTACGATACATAGGTATTCAGGCCAAGCTACAGAGATTTTTTCATGTAAAAAGTGTTAGAAGAAAACCAGCTGCGCCATTGTTTGTAAAATAGTTCCATATGATATAGTGAGATGTTTTTCACTCGACTTTATTATTTGTAACGTTTTTATTAACAATTTTATGCAAAAAATCGCGTTTTTTTTAGTTTTTTTTACCATCCAGCGACCAACGGCGCCGCCGAAAACTTTGTAAAAACTTTCAAATGAAAAATTAAAGCCATGGTAAATCAGGATTATGTAAATATTCAAGCTGCAATTGAAAAATTCTTATTCGTGTACCGTAGCTCAAAGCATACCTACCACTGCCGGATAATCGTCAGCGAAATTATTGTTCAATCGCGAAATGCGAACGCCGCTCGACCTGCTACGCCCCAACGTAGACGAATTTGTAACGTTAAAGGAAGAAAAAGAAATAGAAAATTTCAAAGGAACTAATGTAACAAATTTTGTAGCAGGCGACGTTGTATTAGCAAAAGATTTCCGTAAAAATTACACCCGAATTGTAAAAGCTGTAAAATACTTCTGTATGCTGACGAATACTATTGTACAAACAAAAAAAAAAAAATTATGTACCCGTGTGTTATTGAAAAGAGGAATTTCTGTATCGTCCGAGACGGACTTTTATCAGGAAAGGCCGAACTGTGAACGTCGGGATAATTGTTACGACATTTACCATTACCATCTCTGTCCTGCTTGATTTATTTGATCCTGATTTTTAATAATCCTTACATACTGTAAGCCGGAATGCTATAACTACCTTGTTGTAAACACGACGTTAAATATTTATATTCTTGTTCTTTATGTTAATACTTATCAATATTGACATGCTCGATGATTGATTTTGTTATGCGGATAATGATTTTGTAAAACAACTTTAAAAATGTCACAATTTCGATTTTCCATTCTAAAATACTAATACCGTACGATCGTTCGTCCTATTTCCATATACAAGACTTATTTTCATCCTAATTGAATTTAAAAAAAATGTTCATACGCTCATCAATATTAAAAATTTTACTGAATAGAACCTTCAACGGTTTTTCTTTACACTTTAAGAAAATTGCGATATAGATTTCTATAGGCTATACTGCCGTACTTAGCAAAAAGGCAGTACAGTTCACTTACTGCTTTTTTAAAATTCCAGTGCTAATCTGTTTTTTTAACGATTTCCTATGTATGAGTGATAAAATATTCCATTAAAAACGTTATTTCAATATGATAGTAATTTTTTTAAGTGGGACAAATATTTTGAATCAATTACATTTCCCAAGTATAAAAGCAGCAAGTCTATTTCTCAAAGTAAGAAAGCAGTAATATTCAAATTGTACTGCTTTTATCCTTTGAAAGAGATATATAAGTACTGCCTTTTTATTCTTTAATACGTGTTATGGTTATATTTTTTCATCTGTATTTACTGTGGAAAAAAACAGTAATGGTCATTTTACTGCCTTCTTCTGTTGGATTCGTGACATTTCAGACTAAGACAGTGTTATAGCAGCGTGCATTTTCTTGACGTTGTTCTGATTAACAACTATTGAAGTTAAGTGCGTTTTTGAAAAAAATTTGTCTTTTTTCACAGTCTTAACAATTATTATTCATTTTATCATTATGACATGTTGTGTTTGTAAGTATTGTAAATTTTTATTCTACATTACTGCCTTTTCGTTTACAGCAATTAAAGGCAGTACGTCACTTATTTTGGGCACCTTGATTACATATTTCCTGCATGTATACTTAATTAACTTTTTATAGATTCATGTAATATATTATGAGTAATTTAATTGTAATTATAGAAGAATAATATCATTAATTTAGTTTTAAAATATCTGAAATTTAAATTCCATTTTTCGGCAATTTCACTTTTTGTATTTTACCGCCTTTTTCCTAAGCACGGCAGTATAATATTTTGTCGGTCTAACACTATCTGACGTTAAATTTTCTTGTCGTGAGTTTCAACTTCCAAATTTTCAAATGAAAATTTGTATATTTCTTTCTTGTTTTCATATTTTCGCGTTAGGACTGTACGCTTGATACACACATAATCGATGGACAAAATCAGAGATTATTCGATTCCGGAAATTCATTCATACCTGCATTCGACATGTTCCTCGACATCTATTGCGATGTACTTGTTCTCTCTCTTATTTCCCGCACCATTGCATCGACGGTTAACGATAATTTGCTTCTTGGTGATTTTTAACGGTTTATAGTTGAGAGGTGACCGACAGTACCCGTAGCACCTTTTGACGGAAATCACGGGTGGGTGAAAGCATGATAATGGCACAAGTTCTATGAGCGTTTCACGTGGCCAAGCGACAGGCAAACTCATTTGCCTTCTATAAATCATCATAAGATCCTGTTGGCCTGGAAAATATCGTCTTCGTAAAGATCCCACAAAAATATTTACAATCTTGATCCACCAATTCCCATCCAGCATCAGGAATTAAAAAGTACACCCACATGATACGATGAAAGGTGACTAATTGCAGGGATGATTCATCGGTTTGATGATGAAAACATACAATAGCGAAATAAATACGAAGAGCGAGAGGGAGTCGATTTGATCGAAGAAGATTTTAACGAAACGCTTCGTCGGTTCTACCTAAAATATGTCGAAAACGTGGCGAATGCAACATTTTCCAACGTCTTTCAGCTCTCAAGGAAAAGACATTTTGAAGACGTCCTTAGTTTACTGGACAGCTTATCAACGCCTCCAAGGTGTCATTCAATCAGCAAGTGCTTGACACAGATCGACGCAACGTGATATCAGAGCTATAAAGTCGATGTAACGAGAAATGAGTCAACTCTCAATACGTAAAAATATCTGAAATCACGTAAATTAAAAGAGAAAGAAAAAATTTCATTTGTTATAGTAACTATAAAAATTCAGTACACAGGTAATTGCAACGCAAAATCAGTTTGGTCGGCTTGCTGCACTTTTTTAGTCAAATAAGGCTTTAACGTCAATTTATTGTTGCACAAGCTTTAAATTTTCGCAACAGTCATAAGAAAATATAGCAACAGCGATCGTAATGAGAAAGAATAGTAACGGATACTAGACTTTCTGGTAACAGCTACACCGACAGAAATTTTATTCCACCATTTGCTTTTCCGCCCACCAAAAAGTGCAATAAAATATAGCACTTTAGGGACAATCGCGGTACAGTCGTGAGAAGTACAATAGTGAGTAACGAAATGCACAACATTCATAACAATGTTTCAAAGATCATATGGTAATTCTTGCTTGTCAAGATAATATTAAGGGCTTTGCCTATGCCTCGAAGAGTGCGCGCGAACAGAGACTCACGATTTTCCTTCTCATTTCCTCATTTTTGAAGATAATCAGGTTCTTAGGGGGTCATTTTGAAGATAAAGAATAGATCTGTGTCGCTTGTTTTGCCGAATTTTCGATTTCACTTTCAGATTTGCGAAAAACGTACTTGAAAGTACGTTATCTTTGAAGTGATACACAGCGGACAGTGAATTCTTCTTCGAAATTCGGCAAAACAAGCCAAGTTAGAGCTTTCTCATAATTGTCTACTTATTTTTTTCTATTATTCATCAGGTGCTGCGGCGTGCTATCATATACGTATAATACCTATGTGCCTTGTAGAAACACACAAAACTAGGATTCAAATACAGTCTAACCTCGACTATTCAATATATCATGGACCCTCTTTAGCTCGAATAGTCAAATAATTAGAATTGTAAAGTCTACAGAAGTTAACGCGCACTTTCGAGTCATTAAAAATGGTGAATAAATATTTTTACGTAACGAGCTCAGGAACTAGCTGGAGTTCACTGCGAGTCAGGTAATACGGATTGTTTTTTTTTTAAGAAATTGGAGGCGTCGATGACCGCCGATCTTGGTTAAACGGAATGTCTTAATGATCGAAGAAGCGAGTTTGAGCGCAGCACTAATCATCCTTTATACTACCCGTTTTCAAACTCGTTTCGCGCTGAAATCATACTAATCGTAAAATTATTCATACTAATAATGAATTCTCAACTTTGACTTTATATCCGTGGTCAGTGAACCTAAAGATTACGTGATGCCAACTTTTATTCGAATCTGTTAATTAGGGTGTTTCGAAAAAAAAAAAAAAAAATTTTTTTTCTTCCGAACAGGCTCAAAAGTTTTGTTTGGGTGTAAAAAAAATTACTGTGAAAAAATGAGCCCTTAATATTAATATTAAGACAGTCCTCATCGCATTTTTTTAATTCCCATAAGAATAACATGGGAAAAATTATTTTAGCTTCTTCTGATTTTTATACCTCTTAAACGACCAATCGACTAAAAAAGCGCTATTCTGATCATTCCAGAGAATTGAACGTTCTACAAAAAAGGTCTGAAAACATTTTTTGATCAGTCCACTCGATGAAAAGTGATTCAAGATCAAAGTTCAATTTTTCAAAAATTTGAAACTTACCAAGGAGGTTGCTGAACGCAGAGTCGCGTTGAATACATTATTTGTACATTATTGTCATAACAGCTGAACAATTTACCATTGAAAATCCACAGTAAGAGTGAGATCCAATAGAATGTCTCTGTACCAGTAGACTATAAAAGAATTATCTATTTTTTTTTTTTTATAAGTAGTTTGCAATAAACTAATTGTAGATATGAATTAGCATTCGCACTAGAATCACAGACCTGTATATCAGGTGTCAAAGAAAGGAGGCACAAGTTAAGTACTATTTTAAGTGTATCCTGTACTGAAAATACAAACAATTAACACTTCGATCGCTTACTATTAATAATCATATATCGCAGAAACGATATCGACGTTGAAAACATGACATAATGCACAAGGAATGCACATGAAGTATATAACTGCTGCCTAACTCTTTAGTTACAACAGTTGCAGTATTTATTACAGGTTGTTCGCAGCCATCGAAAACGTTTTCCCAATTGTTACAAAAAATCTCTTCGTTCATAAATATTTGATGTGAACAGATGAGCAATTTTTTCGACAAAACTTATCAATCAAAGTGATCAGATTATTACAATAAAATTTTTTATTTTTTGCTTTATATTTTGCCCAGAACAAGAAAAAGTTTAAGACTAAAATTAAGAACAGCTGTGTCTTTGAATTAGAATCGATATGATTTTTTAATGGTAATATAAATTTTTTAAGCCAAATTCTGCGAAGAAATTATTTAAAAGCATTATATTTATTTGAATTGACAGAAAAAAAAAATCATTGGTCAACATTTATCAGAAGTCTAATTCATGTTTGACAAAAAATTTGATCCTCATTTCGACAACAAAACCAAGAGTTTTGGTGTAACACACAAAAGTCGATAAAATTTTTGAAAATTTCAACTATGATCTTGAATCACTTTTGAACGATTGGACTTAAGAAAAAATATTTCAGACCTTTTTTGTAGAACGTTCAATTCTCTACAAAGATCAGAATAGCGCTTTTTTAGTCGATTGGTCGTTTAATAGGTATAAAAATCAGAAGCGTAAATAATTTTTTGCAACACCTGCATGGAAAGTCCATTTTTATGCACCATTTACAAGCACCGAAAGTAGTCCTTTATACACATGTGCGGAAAAACTTTCGCGCATCGCTAGCGGTGTGAGAAAAAAACCTTTGCACATTGCCGGCGGTATAAGATAAACCTTCGCACATTGCTAGCGGTGTGCGAAAAAGACGGTCGCGCTTTTATCCACAGTTGCGCATTTCGCAAACAGCTGCACTAGCGCCACCGACGGAATAGTTTGTCAGTCTTTGCCGTGCTCGACATCGTCACTGAACAGACATCGTGCCGTGGTTTCGTGTAAAAATAATCGTTTATGTCGGACTTTCCATTACTAGGTGTAGCAAAAAATTGAGAACACGCGCGAAAGTTGGCAATGCCTGTCTCGCGTGAATGCGCCACACTCGCCCTTCACGCTTGTGCGGGCATTGCCACCTTCGCGCACTAGTATCGAAAAACACTATTTCCCATGTTATTCTTATGGGAATTAAAAAAATGCGATGAGGACTATGTTAATATTAATATTGAGGGGTTATTTTTTCACAGTAATTTTTTTACACCCAAACGAAAAATTTGAGTCTGGTTGGAAGAAAAAAAAATGTTTGTTTTCTTTTTTGAATCACCCTACTGTTTATCCATTCTCAAGATATCTGCACATTTTCATTTTATATCAGATTGTTGTTATTCAAATAATTTGAAAAATA
Organism: Neodiprion fabricii; assembly: GCF_021155785.1. Classification (NCBI taxonomy): domain Eukaryota; kingdom Metazoa; phylum Arthropoda; class Insecta; order Hymenoptera; family Diprionidae; genus Neodiprion; species Neodiprion fabricii. The sequence continues at coordinate 11,898,447 of NC_060239.1, forward strand.
TTAAATCGATCGAAGCCAAAATCTCATCAGTTATAAATTTGGAAAATACCAAAATCACAAAAATCCGGTAACTCGTTCTCGCAATATCGTCGGAATAATAAATTAATCACATAGATAAGTAGATGCATACATAATAAATACACATGCATTCATACACACACACATGCGTCCATCTGAGAATGATTGGAGGTGTTTTTCTACGCTACAAAACGGGAAGATCTAGTAAAAATTCAACCTTTATTGTGAGGAAAGAGGAAAACGGAAAGCTAAAGAACGAATTTCTAATTGCCAGATGAGAATTGGAGGATCATAAATTCTACACGTACAGGTACACAGTTTAAAAAACTCAATACGTGCGATCTAGTGTATATTACATGACTTTTGTTCTAAAAATTTTACACTGTTCTGATTATTTGTACGTCAAAATTTCGGCATAATAATAAATGCATTTTGCGATAGTAAAAAAAAGTGTTTCAAATGTACTCACTCGAGTTATTTTCAGAGATATACTCTGTGGCATTGATTTTGTCCCGTCCGCAATTATAATTCTGCGCATGTAATACCGTGAAAAATGCAGAAAATATCAACAAGTACTTCATGATTTATTTATCGCGTGACTTAAACTTCCGTTTCCTCCGGCGACGTTCAACCGAACCAAAGGTACAGCAGCGACTGAATTCCGGTGCCTAGAGCGGCGTCCAAATATGTCAGGCATCCAACGACCCCCACCAGTTGTATCGCGACTGGTGGAGTGGCGAGCGTAAATGCACCGTCTATGAACCATAATTCATGGGTGGGAATGTCACTCGCAAACCAGGAAGCCGGCGTCCGCGGCCCCTCCCAACATCATCGCTACGCGTTACGAGACTCGGCGTATCCCTGGACCAAACGGAATGGACCGGGGATTGGAGTGGTGGGGGTGCTGCCGAGTAGGGCGACAAGGATAGCGATAGCGTCACCAAGTGCCGGACGCATGAGGTTACCTATGCTGATGTTACGAAGAGGAAAGACGTGTATTTTTGCATTTTTGCGTGTGTGTGTGTGTTTGTAATGAATAAACTCAAAAACTACTCTGCCGATTTCAAAAATTCTTTCACCGTTGGAAAGCTACGTTCACCCTGATTGACACGGGCTATGTTTATTGCTAGAAAAGATTAGGGATCCTTACTAAAACTTAAGTAGCCTAAAGTGCCCTAAAACGTCTTTCGTCGCACGCGCTGCGGAAACTATTAATGATAGAACAAAAGTAGGTTCTACAATTTTAAAGAACATATCAATATGTACGAAAAACTTCGCGATACCATATGTCCAACTATTATCGTTGTGCCACAATGACGACTTTTTACATTTTAAAAATTGATAGAAATACCGACCAAAATTATACCGCACCATTCGTACTTCCGTTTAAATCCTTATCCAAATGAATCATATTGTTTTCAAGACTGTTTCAATTCGTACAGATTATTATTTGAATTGTTATTACGAATTTAATAAGTCGTAGAAATATAAAAAATAAACGCTGTCGCGTTGTGCATGTTATTCGTACCTTTTTATTAATCCTTATCCAAATAAATTATTTTTTATTCAAAATTTTTTCGATACCTGTAGATTACTTTTTGAATTTTTCAAATCGTATATTCCATTCGAAAGATATTAGGAATTTAAAAAGTCACAGATCAGCCACGAGGAAGAGGGGCGGGATATATATAATTAATACTCTTGAAAATAAATATGCGCACATGAAACAACAAAAAACGTAAAAAAAAAACAATAAAAAAATACAAATAAAAAATATAAATATATAAAAAACTTAGGAAATTTCATTAGGTAGGATCACATAAAAATGTAAAATGTTGTAAAAATATGAATAAAAAAAAAATACTCAATAATCTCTCTCACTTAAGATTCAATACGTTACTTAAATAAAAAAAAAACGATTTGAAAGAAATGATTAATAAATCTTGCAATGGTCACACACATATATTGGTCAGAGAACTGAGGAATATCTGTGCACACCTCGTGCACCAGTTCTTTGAAATTTCAGCACTGGGTGGTACTTTTTGGTACTGTATACTTCAGCGCGGCTTCTCGAAGTTATCTTCGGACCATTTTTCTTTCTCGAGTATTTTCGATTGGGTAGTTATGGTACAAATTGACTAAAATAAACAGGAGCAATGTTTGTATAAATAACAAAAATATAAAAAAAAAATAAAAATTTTAAAATAGATGTCCGGTACTGGGGGAGAAATCAAGTGCCCGGTATTGGAAACCCGTGAATGATAAAATACGTCCTCGTTCGCAATATATTAAATTTCATTGAACACTGTTTGAAAGAATACGTACCAACAGGCAACAGACGTCCCAGACGGACAAAAAAACAACAGAACCATCCATTTTGCAAAATATATGCATGTGAAAATTAGGTGTTACGCAAATTTATGCAGACTCTCGGTAACGCACGAATGCTCATTGCTGCTTGCTGTATACTCCGATCGCTACGTCCATTGTACTGCACCTTCGAATCGTGCAAGAAAACTGTAGTAGGTACTGTTTTGACTTTGGGATATAGTATGTGTGTCCGGTACTAGGTGCCGTCCTGCTTTGCGGCACTTCCTCCTGATCGTTTATGAATTTGGGCAAACACCTGATTGTATGATTTCATAAAATTGCAAAGAATTCAAGGATTCGCAAGATTGAAATATATTTTAGAAGGTCTCAAATGATTTTACACGGTTTCACAAGATTCGCATAAAAGCGTATACCTAGTTAGAAGAGTGATAAACCCCTCGGTCAATGATGTCGATTTAATTTTTATGAGCCAGATAATATTAATTTATGTTTGACGGTACCCATAATTATACATCAGATGCATTTTCAGTGAGCACACGTTTGTCCTCCAAGTGTTTCATCACGTCGCTCGAAGTATTGATTTTTTTATTTATTCGTCGCTCGTATTCTTGTGGCACTAACTTTTTTTTAAGACATATGTTCTGACCTCACTTGTTTTAAATGTATCGGACGCCATATCCGTTTCCTGCAACCTCGGGTCAGTTCTTGCGAGTTCTTTGATTTGGCGAAGATAAGTTTTCTAGGGGCATAGAATTATAGGATCAAACGAACTTACCTGCAAGTGAAGTTCGATCTTAATTGTATGTAGCGCCTCTTCCGTAGTTAGCGCTCCATTAGTCCTCGTCAATTGGATGACTTCTCTCATGAAACTCATTCTAAAATTATTGAATTGCCTGATACTTTTGAATAATGCACAAATTACGCAACATAACCGTTATCTTCAAAATTGAGTATCTCTTTATACCGTTCGATATCCTCGTATTTTCTATCAAATTCAGTATCTTTACAAAACACATAATACCAGCTTCATTTTTTCAGTGTTACCTACTTTTCAAAACTTCGTTTATTATTCGACCCGGGTCTGTCGAGAGTAGTTTTTCCATTCGGTCCTGTGTGGAAATCAGAATTACGATATTTTATCATTGCGTTATGTTTGATTAGTCATTTGCTTGAAAGTTTTGTAAATGGATATGACTGTCAGATTTAAGATGCGTTAATCAAAATATGTGTCACTTGTTTTGATTTCGCAATGATCCCGGCTGATTCAGTACCCTGCGCTCACAATCAGCCGAAAGAGCAACAGAAAATGAAAACCGTGAGGAGAATTGATGCTTGAGATGAGTTTGGCGGCTGATTTTAAGCGTAACATCAGACTTCTAACTCGGAAAAAACTTGGACCCTCAACAATAAAGCATATTTGGATCTAGGCCAGTGACTAATATTGCTGTACCACAGATGTTCTTGCCGCTCTTTATTTAACGCTGCATTAGCAACATAAATATGCTGTGTTTTATGAACAACGGAATATTTTTTCAAATAACAGCAATATTCAGGTGTAAAGTTATTATTACATGATGCTGAAATGTAAAAATGTAATTTCGTTACACAGAGTGTATGATTTTAATTAATCCAGTCAAATATTTCGAAAACCAAAAGCGTGAGTGAAAAATAAAGATAGAGATTTTTTTTTAAATTGTAAATGTTTAAAAAATAAGGTAAATTGGGGCACAGCGGATGCCTTTATGTCCCGGCCCCTGTCAGACTTGAGCGACTCGTACCTCATCGTCGGTCGAGTTTAAGTGGTAAGTATGTAATTTTCGGTGAAGAATTTGATACTCAGATGCCGATGAGAAAAATATAGTGTTCCGTTTGAAAAAAACAATTCGACCTTCATCTGACCTTGGCGGGTCTACTTACGGAAAATCTGACACTTTCATCCCTTTCCACCTTCGAGTCTTACAACTTTTGTCTAAAGCATTTTTCACTCACACTTTTGCTTTTCGAGACATTTGACTGGATTGATAAAAAAGAGATACCCTGTAGAAGCAGCATCCTACCGTTATCATCCGCAACGGTATTACACCGCAGCTGATAGAATAAATTACACGAAAGTTCACCAGCGATGCCCTGCAGTTCCGACAAATTGACATTATCCCCAGAATATGGACGAATAAAACAAATTCAAGTCAGCTATCGCTACGTGCCAGAAGGGAGCTTGTAAGATGTCGGCATTCGTCAAAAATATTCACGTCAGCTCTTCAATTATTGGAAAATTTCCTCGTGACGTCACACCCTTATTGTCGACGCCATTTAATCACCACATCATCTAAGTTTTTGTTTGTTATAGGGAAAAATCGTAGTTCTTGGGGTTTCAAATTGCTCATGTCACATAAATTGATGAAACGTAATCAATCATGTACCTGTTCTAGTATCCACACGCGAAAAAAGACGGTCAACGATCAGTTGTCAGCCTGGTTGAATTAGTTAGTTTTTTGCCACCACATGACGCATTGCAAAGTGACTATTGTAAAGATCTACTGTCTCTGCCGGACCATGGCTGGCAACGCCGAGCTTCCTTCGTTGTCGTCTCACAAGCAATTCGACATCTTATAGTTAAGGACCTGGCTGCCATTCTGGTGAATGATTTGCTCGTCTTTCATATCGATAGGGATGAAAGTTCAGATCAATACAAATCGATTTGGTCCAATTAATTAAGGTCCTACGTCCCTGCGTTTTTGAGTTACAGCGCTTCAAAAATGTAAAAAAAAAGGGTACTAAATCATGTGTTCGTGTCTGCCTCTTGGACTGATGGTCAGAATCGTCCTCAAAACGTTGAGAATCCAGAGGCAGACATGCCGGGCCCTGCATTATCACGGGACGTAGTTGTAAAAATGTAAAAAAACAGCTCAACTAAATCATTTGTTCGTCGTTCTGGTTACGTCCATTCGATTCAATAGGACTACCCGAATACAAAAAAAAAGTTCGCAGACATTTTGGTCACTGATTTTGAGGTGTACCATTTTTTGAAGTTTACGCAGAATCAAGGGAAAGTGGGTATTACGGCTATTTATTGTTGGTATTAATAGTTTTAGTATTATTATACTGTTGAGTATTTTTTATTGTATCCAATAAAAAAAAGAGAAAAAACAGTTTATTACAACGTCGGAAGAAGCAAATAAATTTAAGGATGTATGTCATGGATCGTCACAGCCAAAAATTGTATACGATCAGACTTTTCGTACTTTGTTACTTGATAAAAACCTGAAAAAATTCAACAACATTCGACATGCTATGAACAACAATCATCAATAATAATATTGGCCAAGAGTTATTAACAAATTGTTTAAACAAATAATTATTTAATAATTTATTATATATGTATAGGTATATACCTACACATATATCTATGTATAGGTATGCGCCAACTCTCTACGGAGTTATAACGTTCTCACTTTCTTTTCTCTAAGAAAGAAAGACAAACTATGCAGTGCATTTTATACCTGCGGGACGGCAGGTAACAGATTTAGAACCCGAACATTTGAAATATGTTTTTAAAATTATTCCTATCGATTGCTTGTATGTAATATTAATTATTTTCATTAACATTTTGTAGGCGCAGAATTTTTTACTTGTGGCCTGGCGCGAGCGTAGAGTTAAAAAAAAAGATTATATTCAAATGGTCTACCTTTGGAAAATCAGGGGTCTGGATGTCTGCCTCTGGATTTTCAACGTTTTGAGGACGATTCTGAGCATCAGTCCAAGAGGCAGACACGAACAAATGATTTAGCACACCTTTTTTTTTTTTAATCTTTTAAGCGATGTCAATTGACAACGCAGGCCTGTCATGGTGGCAAACGCGGTCCTTAATGTTTCTTACGGTACAAAATTTGATATTAATAATGTCTGCCAGACAAACAAATAATTTAGAAATTTTGGCATCCAGCTCCTTAACTATTAGTACATTTAAGTATTGCGGTAAAAGGACTAAAGTAATTCAACTTACTCGTAAAATATTTAATTGGTATAGGGACCGATGGTGCCAGTAGCTTGTGCGGAAAAAATCACTCTCTATTCACACGTCTGAAGGAAAGTATTCGAAACACACAGAAAAAGAGAAATGCTATACCGCGAGAACTTTGTGCAGTATGTCCAAAGACCCAGCAAATCACTTGTGTTTAACATTCTTGAAATCGATTTAGCTTGAGGTTAACGAAGCAAATGTTTTATTGCAAAGTACGCAGCAAGAGGTGACAAAAAAAGGTGTACGAAACCTTGTCGGCGTTCTTAATGTCGGTAGCTACTCGCTTTATTAAACCCCTCTTCGTGGCTAGTGCGAATGAGACCGTGGCAAAATTCAATTCCATTCCGATGACGCGTTAGCTTATGCCGATTTCGGTGTCGAGTTTAAGAATGCAGCCACGGCGGATGATTTCAAACCTAACGAGTTGTCGGTATTGAAAACACCGACGAAACTATGCCCGAAATCAGTTTGGAGCACAGTAAGAAAAGTGTCCATCGGTGATTTGCCAATAGCTCTGCTCGACATTAAGACTGATCTTACCGATAAGAGAATCAATTGCGAAAACTTCCCTTCGTCGATTGGTCGCTACATTTTTCAGACGAAATTATAAAAAATTCTACCACGTTTTGTTCTAACGTTCGTGTGCACAAAAATGCCGTTGGTTCTCGGACATTCGAGAAACTGGCGGCGTTCGTATTGAAAACTTTATCGCTGCCATTGAATAATGCGGTAATCGGTGGAGTATTTTCCGTGATGAATGCCACGAGATCGAAGTCTCGAAATAAGATGAACTTCAAGACGCTCGACGCGATCTTGATGATACTAACGTACTTTCACGCAAGAAATATTTGTTGCCATACATTTGTGCCATCGGTTGTTCTGTACACGAAATTCACGTCGCAAATGTACGATATTCAAGTACCGGCAACTGAAAATACTCCAGGGATCTCAACTGCAAACCGAAACAGAAGATTGCTCAAGTGAAACGATGACCTTTTTTGCACACGATAATGACACCGTGTGAGATAAAATGTACACATATGTTACTTCCATACATCACGGATTTCGAAGACGTTTATTGAATGCTAGTCGTTACTCTCGTCACCAAAACGTACAAAGCCGTCGTAACCACTGAATTTATCGCGGAAAAATCGACAACGATCGACAAGAGTGCGTCGAATACTACGGTAGAATTCAGAGATATCGAGAAAGAACTGCCGGAAGAAAGATGACTGACTGAAATTTCACTCTAACGCAGATCGCACTAAAGATTAGAATAAGATATAAGAGAATAAAAGTTCTTAATAATCACAATATATCATATTTTGCTAGATAGCTATATTTTAGTTTCATTGAATAATTTCATATTTAAATATACGATTGCTTCTTGTGATGTATGCGAAACAGTACCTCACGAATAGAGTGTTGTTGTGGATCTTGGAAATGTAGGTCATTATTTAACCACAAGTTTTTGCCGTCAACGTTTCGACTCTGACTGGAGTCATCCTCAGGACATATTTAATGCATCTATTGAAACATATAATTACAAAACATTGCTGTAGAAGCATTTTTATATGAGGTTAGTGTTCCTTTGTTTCTATATACAAAGCTTATGTTTTACTTTTCATTATTATTCTAATTTTATTATATATTATTAAGGTTGTTCCGACTCGGTACCAACAAAGTTTTGTAATTATATGTTTCAATAGATGCATTAAATATGTCCCGAGGATGACTCCAATCAGAGTCGAAACGTTAACGGCAGACACTTGTTGTTAAATAATGACCTACATTTTCAAGATCCACCACAACACTTATACTACAAGGTCAAGATCATTTTTCAAACCTTACGAATAGAGGCCCAGCTTATCGGTAAGTCACCGATCTGTAACGAGAATGTAGATTGATGATATATATATCAATAGTTGCAATTTGTTAGGATGGCTAACATTGTCATTTAAAATTTAAACTCATCAGCTAACGGGAAGTATGACGCTATATTTTACCAGCGTTATCCTTCTTCCGTCTCGCCGTAATCGTCCATTATGATTCACTTGAATAAATCCACTGTGTAAAATATCTAAACTGTCTAACTTTTGCAAATAGTAGATCATAGTCGTTGAATTCATACCTTAGCTTTATAGTATTTTTGGGAATGGCCTGATAAACGTCTCTTCACGTTGTATTTAACCGAGAGTCGCCAATTTCACATTTACCGTTTGTCAGGAGGCGTTTGTAAAAAAATAATAGGAACCATCTAATAGCAGAGTATCTATCTTTGTATGTATGAATAAACATTACCTATATATTCATCCTTGTTATATCCATCCGACATCGGAGGTCTACAATTATTTATTCTTGTAATAATATCGGATAGCGTAGGTTTATTATTCATCCTGATATGTACGCGCTTAACCATCCGAAAGTGGAGGTTCATTTTTTAATTACCCTTGTGTGTTATTACACGATAGCGAAAGTGAAATTATCTTAATCGACTTTCCTCTCCCAGATGCACTTAAGATTGTGCCAACTCCAAAACACCCGACAGGGGCGTCCCTATCGGAAGCGGCACCTAGGATAAGCATGGAAGTTGCGTTTATTTGGAAATTATCTACATAGAAAATAATCAGATGCACTAAATGAAACAGTTACAAGTGTTACAAAACGTTTTTAGTTTCTGTTTTAGAACGAAAATTAGTAATTGAAATCGCACATTCAATAGTCTCAACTTAAAATCGCTCTTTCCTTGCCTTCTACGATGCAAACAGATTTGTAACATTATCGAAAGTCTTTGGGTAGTCGTTTGTAGTCTATGTTCTTTTACCCAGCCTAGGAAGTGTCTTAATATTATTTATTATAACGATTAAGATTTCTGTCAAAGTAGGTAGCGAATCACGTAACGGTATGAGTCAGAAAAACTGATTGAACGTGAATCACGTATTTTATTAAAATCAGTCATCACCCTGTATAACACCCTGTATTATATCTCTATGTTTCGGCAGTAAAGAAGATAATCAAAACGCGACTCGCGCCATGTCGCAATCTGCATTTCTGCTTAATAACTAACTCCTCGTGTACATGTAACAGATAACGCTGTTACGTGGTAGTGACTGTGATGACGACGAGCTGCTGTCTGTGACCAAATCCGCACCCAGCGTGTCACGATATCACAGCTAATTAATTCGAGTTTTTAAGAGGTCAACTATCCGCTTGTACGCAGGATGAGGGGAGATGAAAGAAACTTGTTCCGTGCGAGTGAGATAATTGATTTATTGTGAAAGGGTCGAAGATTACGATAAGGAGAAATAGTTTGTCGGAGGAAAGGGGAAAGAGGCAAGAGTTCGGTTCGGTTTCGGAACGAAAAGCGAACTTGGATGTTGGCCAAATAAAATCTGACTTGAAATTGAGAATATATGTGAGTAAGGATCTCCTTCATCCTTTCATCCGTGCAATGATTAGTTGCAGTTTGGTAGGTGCCGTTTGCACCTTAGCAGTAGAGGAAGGAGTCTGTTGAACTGGTATAAGAACCGAGGCAGCGAGGCGATTATGAGAAGAGGATGCAAGGTGTAAAGTAACTATGGAGTGTGAAGGCGGAGTTTGAAGAACGTGAGGTCTGGTGGTGAGGTGGAATATCGATTCGATTGGTTTTGCCATGTTTGTACTCAAATGGTGTATTGCGACTCGGACGATATTCACGGTGGTATTCTCTCTGCACCATAACTTACTGACGTGCAATTATCTTAAGAGAGATTCATACGCTCTCACTGTAGTTCTACGATCCGAATCGATCTATGTAAATACTTGCAAATTCCCAGCTTCGTATCATTGATATCACCTTCAACTTTCGATAAACTTTCGGTTTACATAAACAAAGAAATGATCTTGTGTTCAGTTCTGTATACCACGGATGATACTTGTTCCCGGGCACGTGGAGAAACCAAAGAAGTTGAACGACTCGTGACTGCGAAATGAGTGGCGAAAATAGCGCGTCACCAGAGGCAATAGCTCAATTGGAAGGTTCCAAATAAAAGACCTGGGGTCTCTACTGTCTCTATGCGCGCATTGAAGGGTGAACAATTCATATTTTGCTACTTTCAATTTCACGTCCCATCACGTCTCATTGCATAATAAACAGTGATTGACAAATGAAAATACATCCCAAGCGGCTGAACTTACTGGAGAAACAAAGCTTTGAAGCCTATCAAGTAAGCAAATTTTCTCGGATGCAGGTTGGATCTGATAACACTTATCGCACACACGTTTGATTAACACGATTATTCTCACAACTTAGGTCTGATCACCTCAAATGTGGAAGCATCAGTGTACAAGAAGGCCTGTTACTTGTTACAACATTTGTAAAATTGAGAATAAAATTGTCAATGTCGTAATCAATCATGAAAGGGGAGAAACACGTGATCCTTCGCGTTGAGGCGAATGAATCGGCTCACAAGTAAATTTTCTATTTATTTTTTCTTTTCAATGTACCTACTTGGCGCGATACTCTATTGACAACGAGTCTCTTGATAATTTATTGTTGGTTGGTCATTTTTGACAACGTGTATGTTGTCGCCGACGAGACCGACCCCCTGACCTGTTTTTTTATTTTCGTCACGCTTCGCCACTGACCTTTGTCTTTGCCGCTTATTTTTTACTGCGGTTATAATTTTGTTCCTTATCTTGGTCAAATAGTGATGTTTTTATTTGCCTATACGTACTGTTGAGTCGACTATTATTACCCTTCTCACAATTATGGGACATGTGACTCAGAGACGCCGCAATAGATAAAGAGAGAACGCTGCTGTGCATGGGGCGTAATGTATTTTTCGTCCTGGTAGGCGTAAAGTGGGATTTTACGCCCGCGAAGCAAACCGATAAATTCCGTTTATGTCTACGTAGGACGAAAAATATTGTTCACATCATAGGCGCAATACTTTACACCCTCGGTACGAAAATAGCCATTCGCGTACACAGCGCTGAGCTCCTCTGTCGCGTGAAAGCTCAAGCTAACGACCCCCACTCGTCGTTTTCAGCCTTTCCGCGCCGATTTCAAAGCCTGCGTTTTGCGGCTGTTGATGCCAGTTTCAAATCCAGCGTTTAGAATACGGAAAGTCACAAGTCAGAAAAGAGCGTTGACTGAATGAATGACGAATTAAGCAACGATTGATGGTAATAGAATAATTTTTTTTATTGTGATTAATCATAAGGATTTCTCCGCTTTCACATGGTGTAATCTGTGAGTGATACATAGCCTACGTATGCATCATCAGAGTTTTTCATTCTAGATATAAATTTTTTTCTGTGCAAGTTATAACAGCTGTGGTGCTGTCGGGAGGTTAGTTACTGTATGCGCCAGAAAATATGGTTTACAAGTTTTTTATTGCCATAAAAATCGGGTTACACATTTCGGATGGCTTGGTAGAAAATGCGGAAGGCAGGGGAAAAAAGCGAAACGAGTTGACAGGTACTTATGTGCCAAGAGCGTGGCGAAGACTGATTACAGATGAGAAAAAAGTGCAGGCTTGCCCCCGAGTCGAGGCTAAGGGTCGCGTCGCGCCATAAATGCCACATGTAGGGAAATTTCCGGCGCGGTCAAGGCGAGGCCTGGACGCTCGAACGTTAGTTGTAAAGAACTATAGAAGAAGATAGACATGGAGAAAAGGAAACATTTCAAGGGATCCTCGCCGGCTTTCTGGTGGCGGGTGTCCGCCACAACAGCCATGACAATTTAGGCTTCTACAGTCGATTTTCCAGGATATCTTTCAGGTTTAGAATTTTTGGTGTGTTCTTTGCCGCGTTTTGTGTGTCTCCTATGGCAAATCCACTATGCCAATGGCATCTTATTCGCAAAAATGAGTTCAAAAAAGAAACTGTTGCTTCTGCGAAGCAAAGGTCGTTTACAGGGCACATCCGTTTGATAACGGTTGATAAGACGATGGTGACGTTTTGAACGTGGATAACGAAATTGATGACTAGTTTGAATTGAGTTTATCAATTCTTCAGTGTTTTTAAAACGTCCTCTCTAGCGTGCAGCTAGCGTGCATCCTATAATACACACTTTTCACTCGAATAATGCGAGAGATACTTTTTATACAGATACCGATATGTATAATGAATCCTGTTCTTTTCATTAAAGTCTTTCGTGTCACATAGTACAATTTCATCTAGTTCGTCAGCAATCGATTTTTGGGCGGTCATATTCCAGAAGCATTCTGGAGGTGATGTCAAATTTATTTTACTCAGTTTAGTAAAAGTCTGATTTCCATCGGGTTCACAATCAGAAATTTTTTACATCTTTCAAACGTGTGATGTATACATGCTTCATACCAGCTTGGAATCTTTTGGGTAAGGGATCAACGTTACTGACGTGTGGCTGTCTAATGACGGTGAATAAATTTTCAAGCACGTCCTGATTCAATCGTTTTGTAGATAATTTGGATATTTCGTAATCGTCAAGTAATTCTTTTGCCAAAAGTAATACTCAGATAATCGTCAATAGATTTTTAAGACCGTTTAAGCATGTTGGTCTTGATCCAGTTGCAAATTTGCAATGTTTTTAGCAATGCCTTGTAAAAATTCGCATGTAAAGTCCAGTCATTTGGTGCTCTAGAAGAGGTCTAGGAAACTTTAGCGGAAGTTGTGAACATTGGTAACCTTATAAATTTTAAGGCGCTTTTTCCGAATTTGTACTTTGCCACCTTAAATTGGCATGGGAAATGGTACCATTTTTTGAAAAATGGGTCGAAAAACTATTTTTCCCTAATATCTCCTCACGAGTTGATTTTTCGACGAAAATACTTTCGCTCAAAAGTGTTTCCCATAAAATTGGTAACAATTTGTGTATGATTTACTTTATTGTCAAACAAGGAGTTTTCGCGTTCTAAAAAAAAAGCGCCCGCATCACTTGCCTTGGTGAAAAACTCATTTCCACACCATTTTGAGGTAGAGTAATGACGCTTTCTATTATTATTAATTTTTTTTTCCTGGCGTATCCCCAGTACATGGTCCTCATTTGAAGTTGGGACAAATTTTGACTCGGTCGTCCCCTGTAATAAATTTTAAATAATGCCTCGCTGAGATTACGTTGCGCCTTGATTCGTTGCCGCTGTTTCACCCACATCGGTGCTGGGACGAGGAAATATTTCATCGCAAGACGTTCGAAAAATATCCTATAAACTTGATTTTGTACATGTGCAAATGTGGTGTCCGCAACATAAAAGACCTGCGTGAGGTTGGTTGATTCTGAAGCAGTGGCCGTGGGTTTCAGCTGCCTGGAGCGAAGGCCAAATTTGCCGCTCCCTTATTCCGGCATTTAAATCATAAGGGCTACAAAATTGACAGAAATTCTAAAAAACTTGTGGGCAAGAATAAATTTGTTACTGTGTATTGTACAGGGTATAAATAAAGAAGTCATGTATGTATGTTTTATAATATAACGCACACGGAGAATTATGGCAATTTGTGTTAACACCGACTGTGTTGCCAGTCACTAGAGCGAGCGAGATGACTAGATTCACCCAAGGGTTAACACCACTGTAAAAACAAAAGAAAAGCTCTATTTTTAGCATTTTTTTTTTTTTTTGCATGGAAGGAAAGGTAATATGTATACGATAATAATGTTCAAGACAGTAATTCGGTATGTATTTAAGTATGATGCAGAAAATTATTGTCAACAAATATTCAAAACTGGCGACACCAGAACCATTCATGCGAGACATGTTGAATTCTGTGGCACGCAGTGCAATTGATGCGAATTTAAATATGGAAAAAAAAATCACTTATTCTACATATTAATAGCTAGAAAAAAACGTTGACTTTTATGCAATTGCCGAGTATTTCAACGAAAATGCTCAATTTTTGACGAAATAAAAGGTACTTACAAGATTTGTTAATAAATAATATACAAATTAACTCATCGAAAATCCCCTACGCAGTTCTCTAGCTATTGATATATAGATTGAGTACGTTTTTCTTGAAATGTATGCCTAATAGCTACCTTAAATTTTTTAGGTTTTTACAGTAGTGTTACCCTTTAATGAAAGGGGATTCCCCGATTCCGTCACAGATTAACTAATAAAAAGTTCCGTGCTAATTTTAATTCGACCGAATTGTAGATGCGACAAAAATATGAATAAAATGGTTCCAATTTTTAGCTGAGATTACAAGATATTATTATTATCTGCTGTGAAATTTTGCCCCCTCCCCCCTCGCTAGGTAGACTGTGGGTCATTTAGATGTGGTAACTGTTACTGAAAGTTGGTATCGTCCTCCTCGTTTATACATTTTCTGTTATAGAAATGACGTCGAGGTTTGTTTTTAGAATTATCGTTACAGTTGGATCAAAACAGGAGGCCAGAGAACCTCTATCTCTCTTCTTCTCACTACACGATGCCATGGTGATGTCCAACGACACGTGAAGGCAATGTTCGACATTATTTTTATCGGTGACACTTGCGCATGCCTCATTAGCATTATTATTATTATATTTCGACTTACTGTTTAAAAAAGCGCGTGCGCTAGCCACGTATGCTTCTCTCAATTGATGAAAAATGTGGTAGTTTTCAACATACGAGTTGATTCCTAATTTTTAAAATTCTTTTCAATGCTGTTTTAGATTAGCGTATTTGACACGGTATTCTTTGCTTCCGTCATTTGTAATAGCAATGATAAACTGCTCCTTGAGTTAAATTTTTTTCTCCAATCACCATCTTTTAATGACGAAGAAAAACAAACGAAATCCGGACTTACCTTTTCCCGGAATTAGGTCCTGGCCTTTTGGCTTTATTCATCGATTACTCCAGGATTTGTATTTATTAAATTGAAAATATCACCAACATGTTTGCCGCTTTTGTCCACTTTAGTTTCAAGGGGAAAGAGGAGCTGCCTAAACTACTCATTTATTCTTTTAGATTAATTATTTTCAGACACATTATACTGGAGAACTGGGATATTAAAAGGGCCGAGGGAGTAAAACCGACGAGCCTCGATGCGCCTCAAGAGTTCAGCTAAGACTTAAAATAACTTGCCGTATCAGTGGCATAAAATTATACTATCTTAAAATGCTAGTGAAAGAGACGCCATCTGAAATTGCGACAAAAAAGACGCTATCTCAAACATACATTTATTTTGTTTAAAATTGGGTTGGCGACACTACGGCGCGAAACTTGACGATAAAACCTACGATAATACCAATTCTTTACGCAGTAACTGTAGAATAAAAAATGCTGCGCCTCATGTACCATATAATGGCCGTGATAGAACATTTCAGTATGATATGTCAAATACAATTTTGCATCTTGTGCATACAGCAAACTTATTTACACTTGATCAACTAAACGAACGTACAAGAGGATTCGAGTTTATACCTATAGATTTCGGAAACAGACTTTCGGCTTAAAGAAAGAGCAGACAAATCAAGTCGGTTAGGAATGTCTGCTTTAGAAACAGCAATGTTATATTCGGATCTGTACCTGACCTCCGCTGCAGATGCAAGCTTTGTAAGGAACAAGTATCGTGCGGATAGCCGTGATGCAGGCTTCAGGTTGAATTCGACAAAATTATTTGGCACGTTTACAAAGATAAATTCAGTCGTTTAAATAGTAACAAAAGAATTTTGTCAGCCTAACCTATTTTTGCTAGTGATTACAAAACTTTTTTCTGCACGTTACGTAGATTTGACTGGCACATCCTTTTGAATACGAATTGAGGTCGTATTGGACGATTCTCCCACTCAATAAAACCATCTCCGCAATGAGAATGATTCCTCAGTTTCTCGCTCGCGCACTTCCCCCACTCTGACTCAACTAGAAAAGCTCCAATTATTCGCGTGCAAACCTCTGAATAAGAACGCCCAGCCTATTATAAGATAGGAGAGAGAGAACGAATGAATATCTTTATTATTTAGCGTTCACCGCTATTTTCAAGTTACGCTCCGCGCATACATTGATTTCCTAACAACAATATTCATTTTACAAATACGTACAACGGCATACATTTCCGCTTATCTTATTTAATATGACGTTCTTAACTTAACGTACATTATTCACTATACCTCTATCTTACGCTCTCCTCATTTCTCATTTACTATTCTTATTCCTATTTTACTAAGCCTTTGTAATGCTCTCTTCTTTGTTTTAACATTTCACTTTACCACCTTCTCTCCAGCTTTACCCATTCCACTGTTTTTTTCTTAAACTCTTTCAACGTTCCACATTGTCCAATCTCCATTCGCATTTCATTGTACAACTGCAACTCCGCGGTAATACATATCTTTTTGCCCGATCTCTCTTCTCCGAAATTCAATTCTTATATTATTTGATTGGCGCGTTCTCCTTCCCGTTACATCTCCTACCCTCATAAATTTTCTATCACGTGCATCCTTCTCATTATCCTCCTTTAACAGTTTATAAATAAATAACATCACATTGCAATGTAATATTTCTCTCACATTTGTAAAACATAATGCTTTCAGCATGTCATCTATTCTTGTTTCCTTATTGCATTTCGTCACTTTTTCGATTTCTTCCCCGTCTCGACTTATTACATGTACGCTGTCACCTTTGGTTTGTTTTGGTCCGTTTATTATCATAAATTTGGTCTTCTTTTCGTTCATTTTTAACTTATTTTTACACAGCCATATTTCAGTTTGTTTTGGTTGAGACAGGAGCAACTCACTCCCTTCTATTTGTTTAATAATTTAACAAGATTATTGACAATTTATACACAGTTATATTTTATTTTGAATTGCTTCTACTCGACACGGCTTGGGTCAAGTGATGTCGAGGCTCAGACAATTTTATTATATTATGTTGGGCGCCAGTTGATTATCAAAATTAAAGAAAACGAAATAACGGCTACGCTAAGTTGGCTGACAAGTAACAATAAATAGTCACAATTATAGACTCTACTCGCAAGGGAGTTCATTTGGGGACCCAAGGAAGGTAGAATCTAAATTTCCAAGAGTATAGAAAGAAAGAATTGGATAGAATATACAAGTTTATTTGTTTATACGAGGGTTGACACAAGAGGCAAACTACAAAACTATGTACTATGTACGAGGGTTGACACAAGAGTGGTTGTGCCGGCTCCTACCGCACGTGGGTTGGGTCGATAATTCGCTCGACAATTTGACGCCTGCGCGCTAGCCTGAATTTGAATGTCTGTACCCTATTCGTCTCGAGTTAATACGGCGTAACGGCGCGTAATATTTAAATGATTTCAAGTGATTCGGAAGCTATTTATTAATCATACATAACCTTATAATTAGGGATTTCGACTCTGACGTTGAGTTGGATACGATCATCTTATGTTCCTGTTACATCGTTTTTCATTTAGTTTCCTTTCGATCTCAGCAGAACTGCCCCCTACCGTATAAATAATCATGTCATCGGCGAATAAGACAATGTTGAAATCAGTCAAAAATTCTTACATTATGTCATTTATATAAACTATAAATAATAGCGGTCCTGGCACTCACCCTGAGGTTGAAGTTGTCTGTTGTCGCTGGTGTTCCATTTTAATTGCTTTTTAAGCAATGTTAAACGCCATAATATAACTTTCGTGAAATTCGGGAGAGAGGAAGAGAGAGAGAGAGAGAGAGAGAGAGAGAGAGAGAGAGAGAGAGAGAGAGAGAAGCGTTTATTTATTCGCCCTGGGACAAGTCCCTTCAGGCGGCATATGAATAATCAAGAACGAAAACACAAAAATTAATAAATGCGAAAAAAAATAAATTAATTAATCAATACAAAATAAAAATAAAACACAATAACATCGATGTATAATAATATAACAAGAGAGGGAGAGAGGGAGAGAGGCAGAGAGGGGGGGAGGGAGGGAAGGAGGGAGGGAGAATAGAATAGAATAGAACAGTAATTTATTATGTCCATGACAATGTTGGACAAATACAAGAGAGTTACAGAGTATACTTGAGGCTACTTATAGACTAACTAACAGAGAAAAGAAAAAAATAAAGGAGAGAACAAAGACAAAGGAGAAGGTGCTCAACGTAAGACAGGAGAGAAATTAGAGAACGACCGAACAAGACCAAAACGAGAAAACGCAGAGTAAGTTAAGGTAGGTGAAAGACCTAGCCTATAGTGCAGCAAGTCGATCACGATCCAGCTTCGTCTCAAAAAGGTGCAAGCGCAAGGCAGCTTTAAAGCTCGGATGAGCGGAGATCACTTTCAAGCTGGAAGGAAACGTGTGCCAAAAATACAATCCGGCCACCGAAAAGGATTTCTTGTAGGTCTCCGTCACAAAACGAGGAATGAGATAATCCCCCCTCATCAACCTATCAGAGCCTGAAGCGGCAGGGTCACGTTTGAGGAAAAGATCGCTAAGGTAGGAGGGGGTTCCAGAATGGAAGACGGTAAAGAGCCGACGCCTGATGAAACATTGCCTGCGGTCCCTAACCGCCAACCATCCCAACTCTTGACGATGGCGGGTGATCCTTTCGTCCCTGGCAACACCGCACACAGGTGTTGAGTAGGCGTTGCAGCCTGATGTTCAACACGACCGAGAGGTCATTATAAACTATGCACACATAGTCCAAGATGGGAAAGACCAATGACGTGACGAGCAGCATGCGCAAAGGGGCGGAGAGCATACGGTGAGAGATGGAGAGCTGCCTGAGAATGCAATGGACGCGACTAGAGATAGCATCTACCTGATTTACCCACACAAGCTTGTTGTCCAGGAGAAGTCCTAGGTTACGGACGACTGTAGACAATGGCAAAGAGGCCCCATCTAACAGTCTTCTCGGGAAGTCCAAGGAGCTCAAACGGTTGACAAAGGGAGCACTACCAAGGATCATGGCGTAGGTCTTCGAGGCATTGAGATGAAGAGAGTTGATGACGGCCCAGGCAAAAACCGCAGCAATGTCCAGGTTCAGTTTTTCCACCGCCAAATCTAACTCGTCCCAGGGACATTGAATATAGACCTGAAGGCCATCCGCGTAGATCAGGTGCTCAGTGTGCTTAAGAGCTCCAGAGAGGTCATTCACAAAGAGAGAAAAGAGAAGAGGGCCTAGAACAGAGCCCTGAGGCACACCTAGATCTAGCCCTAACCGCGAAGATAACTCCCCAGAGGGGGCAACCGCAGCCTGAGATCTACCGATTAGGTAGCTAGAGATCCACATTAAAACATGATGGGAGAGCCCAATGGAGAGCAGCTTAGCAAGTAATCTCGCATGCGGAATGGAATCAAACGCTTTGGTGAAGTCGAACAGTACCAATACGGTAACTTTACGCTGATCAACACCTCGACGAACGTCTTCTGTGAGCTTGAGCAAAAGTGTTTGAGTGTTATGGCCAGCTCGAAAACCGGATTAACGCGGATCGAGGAGGGCATGATCCTCCAGATAGGCGGTAAGCTGTGCTAGAACAATGCGTTCCAGCACTTTGGAGACGAAACACAGGTTGGCAATTGGTCGAAACTGCTGCGGCGAAGATGGAGGTTTGACTTTGGGTAACGGAACAACCCGCGCTTTCTTCCACTCAGCTGGAAATATTGCTGAACTGAGGAACTGGTTGAGAAGAGCCAGCAGGAAGGGCAAAATAATTGGCAGAGCGTCTTTGATATTACGTGACGCGAGATTATCGATGCCTCGCGATTGCGACGAGAATTTAGAAATAGCACTAGCAAGTGTGGTGGGAGAAATGTCTTGGAAGTAAAACAAGTCGTCATTATATGCCTGTGAAGGAAGACCAGAGAAGAAGGCTCTAACAGCTTGATCAGACTCCGGCTGCTGGGAAATAGCCGCGAAATGAGCATTCAGCTCTTCAGGAGCAAGACCACCACAATCATTGGGGCGAGAGGGCGCAAGTCCGAGGATTCACAGTTGATTCCAAAGGGCGCGTGAATCATGACAATTAGCCAGACGGTTCGCAAAAAAGGCAGAGTGGGCATCAGATATGCGCTTATGAAGATTATCCCTATCCTCACGATAGCGCAAAAGAGCAGAGAAGCAACGGGATCGCTTGTGAGATCTGTAGAGGGCATCCCTACGATGAACCGGAGAGCGAAGGTCAGGCGAAATCCACGGGTCCAGTCCCCGTTTCACAGTAAAAGTTCTGTAGGGAGCAGTCGCATCCAAAGCACAGTCGAGATTAGATTGCAGACTGCGAAGCAATTCGTCTGGAGTTGGAGTGGCGAACTGATGGAAAGTATGCCAATTACCACTCTCAAGGTGTCGTAAAAAGGTGTCAAGCGAGAAACCTTTGTAGGAGCGAGCAGTAATCAAAAGTCTGCCAAGCCGTTAGAAACACATTTATTCTTTCCAATGTCTAATAGATGGCATGACGCTTGTGAAATGACTCGAATAAGTGAAACTTTTCTTAACGAACACCTTCCAATAACGGATTCTGTTGACGACGGACAGTCTAAAAACCTTCAGCAGCCCAATTTACATGTTAATGTTGTTCTGAATAACGGACACTCCTCCATAACGATTAATATTTTCAGTTTCGAAGGCGTCTGCTATTGGAAAGTTTCACTGCAATACAAAGAGATAATCTTGATAAAACTAGCATCCAGTTGACGAATTTCACAAATACCGAATTTTCAGAAGATTCGAAATCTCGTCGTTTCAGGATTCTGCATTTTGCGCATCGAAATTTTGACCCCGAACTTTAATTTCGACAGTTAACTTTTTTCGGTTTTTCGGCTGTCCAAAGTATTAGCCGCACTCAATTTTTAATATCGAAACTTTCATTTTTCTGTACCTCCTCATTTTGTGCTTTGGTCATTCGGCATGCTTTTTTTGCTGAAATAACGTTCGGACGATGAACTTTCGGGAAAAAAGTTATTCTACTGGGTGATTCATCAAAAATCCTAATTTCTGTACACTGATCATTCGTTATTTTAAGATTCGTATCTCGAAAATTTCGGCTTTTCGACCAGTTTGATCTTTCGGGAATTTGACCCGAGTCAAAAGTGTTTGAGATTAAGATTAGTTTGATTTTGTACTTGAAATTGTTAATGTACCGAATCAACGACGCCGAAAACAAATTTCACGGTTACATAAAGAGTGAGCCGACTGATTACTTAATGTACTCGTAAATTTTTTCATCACTGTCTACACTTAAATCGTATCACGGCGCCGTCCGGTTCAGAAAGTAGCGGTCAACCATCAAGTACTTGCATATATAAGATATTCCAGCCGAATCCAGCCTGGCCATGACCCTCACCATTTTAAATCTCATTTGCCGTCACAAGCAAATGGATTGAACAACTTGTGAACTTGAAAAAACGAGTTCTTCATTCATCGAGCACGCCGATCATTAACGGGCTTCTCCGCGCGAAATTCGGTTAAAAAATTGTCCACAGACGGAAAGCGGGATGAAAAAAAGGTGTCGAATAGAAAAATAAAAAATATCGTCAACTAAACCTGCGAGAAACCGACATTTTTCGCTGTTATAATTTTTAAATCGGATTATTAGTTGAAGTAATAATATTATTATAGAGAACAGACTCTTCCCCAGTAATTGAACAGGCCTAATTAGCAAATGAACATCGAGATCCAGTGGATGAATACTACAAAATAGACATTTATTTGACAAAATTTTACATGTAAAATGATTGTACATGTAAAAAAGTGACAAGATCAATTAGGAACTATAATTATTGATTTAGTGAACAGGGAAGACCAGTTTTCTATAATTATTTACGAACAGTCTGGAATTTTATACTACGCATAGTTCTTAATTCGAAAAGTATGAAGGATCATTTTAACGAAGAATTATGAATTTGTTTATGTCTACGAATCCATTAGACCACACAGATTTTTGAGAAACTAAGTACAATAAGACAGGGATGAATGAATTAATGAATAAATAAATGAATATACGTATGAATTTTCATAATTGATACAGCAAAATGATGCCAAATAAATATTGGCACCCATACTTTATGCCTTCGCACTTTGTACCTACTTTGTGATAAAAAATGATAAAATATTTGCTAGATATCTCGAATACCTAGAACCAAAAACAGTTAAATTTTAATAAATATTTATAACATCAGATTCACGTATATTCAAATATAAATTTCTCAATCAAATTTAGCCTCGGTCAATAACTTAAATTCGGGAATCCTCGAATGAACGCCACCGTTTCACGTCGTTCATTCATTGGAAATATGATAATTGCCAGAATCAGTATGCGAACACTGTCACTTTGGGCGTATTCCGAGGTTATGTATCCCAAAAATTGTACAAAACGAAGGCAGCAGCACATTACAATACACACTAAGCAGCATACCGGGTGTGCCATTTTAATCTTACACCTCATTCACCTCGGAAAGTACGACTCCGATCGAATATTGAATATAATGAAACTTTTCGGATTCGAAAGGGGACGTGCAAGCAAAAAAAAAAAATTTATTTTGGTTCCAAATAAAAAATAGCGGCGTTAAAGATGGTCAACATGTTTTATTTATTTAGTATATATACTAAACATCAAAGGGGGGAGCAGCCATGCTTACTATTCTTAGTCTGTGTCATGTCACACGGCGAAACATATATTCCGCTGTAACAAATTGCGAAAAGAAAGACAATACGAATATTCTATTTTCACTGCACCGTTCATTTACTGGTGCACTCACCTTGGTAAATAATTTTGCGAAAAAGAAGGTACGAGAACATAAACGTGGAACAAAACATTCGATGATGGTCCAAATGATCGCTATCGCGAATCTTGATGGAGATATTATTCAATAAATTACTCTGAATGTTGTCGATTGGTTCCGAATCTTTCGTTTGACAAATCTTTCACCAAACGCTTTTTCGTATTACATTGGGAACTTGAGAAACGCATACATTTCTCCTCCATCAAAATACAAAATACAAAAAGTTTATATTACAAAATTTGTGGTTAGAATTACGTACTAATATGTTGAAGTTTCATTCGCGGTTGCACCTTCAACTTGCTAATTTATTCATTACATTCAAATAATGATTCATCACTTTTGACGGAAGACACTCGTTTCAGACACGTTTGTTTGATTGAAATAACATATTTTGACGCAGGGAATAAATATTTATTCCTGACAACTAGGAGTATTTGTAACATTCAAATGAATTAGTCGCAAATACGTGTTTCAAACAAATATCAATTCGTGATGGATATATGAATGCACGAAATGGATAAATCGAACATTCTAGTTGGAAGCTCATGCACCGAATTTTGAAAACAAATTAAAAAAACGGATAGCATTTTTTTAACTGGAAGTGAACCTTTGTTGATTGAACTATTTCATTTTACTGCTTTCATATAGTTGTAATTCTGATAATATATCAACATACGTGCATTTTTTTTACAAAAACTGTCAACATCTTCATGCACTGGCTTCTTATCATTGAGATAATTACGACTCGCGAAATAAACGAGAAAAAATCGTGATCAGGCAGGTATTTTTCAATGAACTAAAATTGTGTTTTTACCAGTTTTCGATCAATAATAAGTAGTTCACGTCTCAACAAGCAGGTAAGACAAATATCAAACAAATTCAAATTACCGCAACAATTATGCTGAAGTTCTCAATTTTATTTTTGATTAGAACTACTCAACGTTACATTTAAGCGATTTGACTACAATATTATGTTCAGTAAAAAAAATTCATTCGCCGTGAATAAGATATTTAATTGATATTACGATTTCCTGCTAATAAACAATTATTTACCGTCGATAGTAGGATTCAAATAAATAAATAACGTTGCGATAGTCTATTAGGTTCATATATTAATACGATTTTTCTTGTATGAAATAAAATTTATTTCAGTGATAATAACTCTTACTTCAAACAAGCTAGTTTTAACGAAAAAGCTCATTTCTTTTTTGCATAAGGCACGATTGCACAGTATTGTTTTGCGTGGTATTTTTGTCGATGATGGAATAATCGAATTTATGAGTTAGCTTCTATTTTAAGGTTGGGGATCAAAATTCGGAAAGATTAAAAAGTCGACTGGTCGGAAAACTGAAATTTCCGGGATACAATTTTTAAAACAGTGAGTGATCAGTGTACCGAAAAAAGTTATGTGCCAAAAATTGGAGTTTAGAAGGAGCAAAATTTCGATCGGTAAAATGCAGAAGGACCAGAATCTTCAAAGGACGAAATACCGAAATGTGAAATTCGTCAACTCGATGCTAGATTTATAAAGATTATCTCATTGTATTAGACAATCGTCTGTGTCATCAACGAAAAAAAAAAAAAGAAAAGCGCAAAGGAACGGGAAACATGTTTCTAATAACATTCAAACGACGAAACTTTTTTTCCCGTACGTTCGATTTATTCAGGATATAAATCGAGTGTCATGTTCACGTACGCGCCTTATTATTAATGCACCTCACATGCGTTACGCGATCTATTAGCTGCAATTTATGACGTTGGAAAGAATAAATGTGTTTCTGACGTATTGGCAGACTTTCCGCATTCTGACCATTCCATCTAAGAGGATTTCGGTATTTCAATCTTTGGTCAGTCGTTATTGATTAATTCGGATTCGTGAATTTTGCGAAAAAAACGCAAGTCTGACATTTGAAAAGTCAATTTTTTGACTCTTCGGTATTTTTGGTTATTTTTTCTTCATGGTTAGGCACCAATCGCGAAAAGCAATGTATATTTCAATCGAAGAGTAGAGAAGAATGTCAGGCGGTTTAGAATTAGTTTTTTGGCCTAATTCAAATTTATTATTCATCAACATGAAATGCCAGAAATACTTTTAATGGAGTTTGGCGTTTCTGTATGATCCCCGGTTATTTAATCAAAGTAACGCAAATGTAATTACAGAATTATGGGATATTCAATATTCAAATAATTTAAATATTTATGCATAATTTGTAAATCAAAAGACGATACAATTAAATCCTCCATTTCCTTTTATATTGAATGTGATTTTATATTTATGTATTTATCTGCCAGCTAATTATGAAATCTCAATCCTAATTCTTTTTGGTCTATTGATTCTCTATTAATCTTCGAATCTAATCTATTTTCGAAATATCGCTGTACGTACATAAGAGAACTGACGTCGTTATTTTCGTAAAACTCTTTGATCTTGATTTCTGCTTCCGCAGCAACGGCTCTACCTACGATGTCACAATGATGTCAATGATTTACGAAAAAAAATTCTGAGACTTTCAGAATCAAGTAACGCAAAGTGTTCATCATTTTTGCTGTCATATTGCCACTCCATTTTGTTCCTAAAATCGTTAATACCTGCATTTTCTTTTGTTGAGTCTTGCCTTGGTTTTCACAAATAGCACTCAAGAATCGATTTGTTTTAGGGATTTGAATTTCTTGCAAATCGAAATCGACATACGACGTAAATTTATTTCATGCACTTTTGAACGCTGTGATTTTTCGTTGAAACGGCTGCAACAACGATCCTTGAATTTGACTGATAACGACATTTTTGAAAACGATGGAAACCACTGAACGACTCACACTGAGCTGATGGCTAAATATTAGGTGAGGAGAATCGAAAAACACGGAAATATCCGTAGGTATATTTGGAAATTTCATTTACGGTACTTGGAATTTACTAAAAATTTTGCTGAATTCACTTGATAAATGGAATAGTCTTATCGATCCGTTTTCAGTGACTGTACCCGTCACGTCCGTATGGACCGTACATTGTATTATCAATCAAATAAAGTCGTAGATTCTCATAAAGTAGTTTGGCGTAGTAGGTAGGGTGCCCGACTTATAATCCGAACATTGCGAGCGAAAGGGGTCCGAGCCCCGGTTAGGAAAAGGATAATGCGCTAGGTTTTAATCGATTCCGAAATGCGTTTTCAACGGTTGTAGTTACTGATAAGTTGTCAAAACGGTGTCTGCGCTCACGAGAAATCATCGAGATGAGTTATCTACGAGTTCCTCATCTATTTTTTTTCATTCCAGTTTTACTATACATTTACGATGAAGCTACTCAACTCGTATGGTAAAAGTTAACAAACTGCAATCTACAATTTCTGTATTGAATTTCCAAATTATAAATCGAGTAACGATAAGTTTATCACGCTTATCGCACTAATGTTTAAACATGGTCACGTCTTCATTATTGTACCGTTAACCATAAAACTTTTGTCCGATGTAACCATAAATTCATAGTTCGGAACAACATAATGCAATAAGTTCTATTAACTATAAATTCGTATTGTCCCCTGAGCACACTATTTTTTATGGTAAAGACAACCATAATTTTCTCTGAGTGTAGTTGGTAATTCGGGATCTCAGATAAGACAGAGAGAAACAAGTCCAGTCATCATATAATCAAATCAATGTATGTAAAGATTAATTCTGGAACTTCGTAATGACCTTATATCTCAGATAGAGCAGATGTATGAACGAGCTCCACGTTATTGCATGTAATACATCCATGTATGTTTGTTCGTTTAATCAATTAAGTAATATTGTCTAATGAGTTGTTTATTTCTTTCTTCTGGAATTTCATCTGTTCTAGCATAATCGTTTAGTTTTAGTTTTGTTGAAGTGATTTATTTATTTTACCGAAAGTTGATCATGTACCGTGTAATAATTATTTGAATATAAATCATTATTATTAAATTCTAATTAATAACATCAATTTCAAATTCTCTGCTCGCTCCGCTCGCAAACCCCGCCTTACCTTCGCAGCCCGCGCAACTTCAGAAATACTCAAATAGTGAAGGAGTTGAGGAGAACAACGTCGAATCGGTGGAAAACTTCACCTGTATAATAACCCCACCCCCCTAATTCAGACATATCCTGTTTTTGGCCGATTTCTTTTCGGTTTTACGCATGCGTTTCGAATCATATAAAATATCTCACGAGGAGCCAAGCAAAATTTTTCTCACACCTGTCACTAATATAGATTAGATTGTGATGATTGTCAGATTTTTTTAATGTCTCTGGAAATTGAAAAACAATTATTACAGACTAGAATATGCCAAAATCCCATGATATTCCAATGAGCACAGGTTCACGCTTGGGATCATAATTTTTTTCCACACTCAGAAACCTTTTGTGCTAATAAATGGTAAAAGTGTATCAAAATTTAGTATGTTTTGTGAGATGGTATGAAAAATGAGGTGAAAAAATAGATTGTCCGTATCTTTATATCGAAGTTTGATACCGACATACCAGACTTCAATGAAATAATATGGAAAATTAGTACGGTGAATACGAAACATGGTGATTTTTTTTTTGTTAGAGATGTACCATGGTAGGAAATGATATTCTACTTAGAAAACTATCGCCAAAATCAGATCAATGATGAGCACAGTGAATAATGAAAATTTTTGAAAAATGTCTCCGAATGATCTCGATCCTCGTCGAGATCGAACAAAGCTCGCGCTTACCGGAGCTTTGTTTAGCGGAGAAGCTAAAGAGGATCACGCGCCAATTTCCGTGCGTGTGGTTATGGAGGCTAGATTCACTACGTCAAAAGAATGCAATATAATCAAGTTGACAAATTTAAATAAAAAATTACGTGTACATATCCAACTCATTGTATATGTATATATAGGAGCCTTGTGATTTACTTGTACATACTTGGATTCACACAAGGTAATCCTTCAGGTACACCGAATCAAGCGATGATACCTGAGCACAAGCGGAATGCTTATACGAAGTCGCGAGCGACTTTATTTACCACGATTACACCGCACGAGACAGTCAAGACGCCAAGCGCAATTATGTATAAATATAGATTCAATTCGGATGTTTCAAACGAAACCAGCAATCAATACAACCACATGTATACAATGTCTCCTAATCGTAGGTTTCACCTCCGAAATAATTCATTGTGCGAAATATATTTGATATGATAAATATCCTATACACATTGTACATTCAACATTTGCGAGGGGTTTTTTTCTCCGAGGTTCATACCTCAAAGATTTTCCTCCCTGAGCCATAATAATACGTAGAACTGATGTCTCAAAATGTGTGTTTATTTCATTTATTCCTATCCCGTAGATCCTTGTTTTCTAGATTTGGAAATCGTGACCAAATTAAAAAATACGCTGCCTCGTTTTTATTAAACAGGACATGCCCCACGAAACATGAATGAAGTAAATATTTTGGAAATTCACAACACCTTGATTCTGATATTTGAATAATCCTTGGTCAATAACGACTTGGTATTGGACAAAAGAAATCTAAATTTAGTCTCACTTGATTTAAGCATTTTATTCATCGAATAAGAAAAACAAGGAGAGTGCTTCAACAGACTTACTAATGAAGCGGCATTTTTTTTTTAGTGTGATCGAATCGTCCCAACTAGCCTGAAGCTTACATCACCGCACGCGTCCCAACTTATGTCTGGAGTCGAGTGAAGCATCCATCTTCCAAGTCTGGTTCATTAGAATTCGCAATTGACGCTCATTTTGCAATTACGTAATGCTGTTTTACCTGATTCACAGTGACTTCCTACTGGCACCCGAGTTCTTCACGGAAGAATATATAATCAATATTCTCGATGACTCAAAAGTGTGCGTTCACTTCTGTAATTTATACCATCCGAATTTTTTTACTACCCGAGCTAGAGGGGGTCCAGAATATCTTTGATAGTCGAGGTTATACTGTACTTGAATCTGGGTGTTTCCTGTGTCTCCACACGACACACACACTTGTACAATATAGAGATATCATGAGTTGATCCACGAATCATTCAAAGAGGAAATAAGCAAGTCTGATTGAGAAGTTTTGTTGAGCAGAGTCGTAATCCACTGCTGCATATCTAGCCTCTATCAATTTACGTGATTTCGGATAATCATATGAACTGTGAGTAATCTAATTTCTTCTTACGTCGATTTTCTAGCTCCGAGCGACACGAATAAAGGCTATTGCACACAACATCTGACCTGGCATTGAACGAAATTGAGCCATGGCATCACATTGCATCCATCTGGGCCAAGAAATTACTGACCAAATGACATCTTTGAGACGTCGATGAGCCGTCCAGGAAATTGAGTATGTTTTCAGAATGTCTGTTCCTTTGACAGTTGAATGATGTTGGAAAGTGATACATGCGACATCTTTTCAACATCTTCTCGGCATATCTCGTCATTAAGCGTCTCTCAGAGAGAACTGAAAGACGTCTTTCCGGATTGTAGGACGTCTCTTAGATATCAGTTGATTGCCCAACATCTCAAACGTCAAATCTTTCCCCAACTTCATTTATAGCCTGCAACTTTATCCTAGTCACCATCAACATTTCGTATACCTTACAATGATCTAACGCTCTCCTTTCTGTTTTCCGACAAGCATTCGGCTTCGTGCCTATTCTGCTATACTCTTAACATCTACAAGCCACGTCTTTCGTATTCCGTCAAATTTATTACATCTGAGACACAATTCTAAGTCCTAACACGAAGAACAACGAAGCGCTTTCTTAAAGTCTTCTTCGATCAAATCCACTCCTCCTCACTCTTCGTGCTTCGCATGCGTATTTGTTCATCACCAAGCCGATGAATTATCTCTGCAACGAATCATCTTTCACCGTATATTGAAGGTATAATTTTTTATACCAGATGTTGGATGGGACTTGTTGGATCAAGACTGTAGATGTCCTTGGTGGATCTTTATGAGGACTATATTTTCCAGGGGAAGACAAACTTAAGTAAAAGTATCCAGCAGCAGTAAGGATGACTGGACTTATGCAACGTAAAACACCGATCGATCTTGTGCCAAAAGAAACTTTTTATCTACCCATGATTTTCGTTAAAAGGTGCTACGGTTACTCTAAACGACTTTTCAGCATAACGGGAGATGAGTCGTAGACGGGGGTTCATGAAAATAAATATTGAGGAACATGCCGAATACAGGTTTACTGATTACGACTGCGACGGTTTACCGGTTCTGTTTCTGAGAAATCCAGAAAAAATATAACGATTTGATAAATAAATTTCAGTTCTATCTTTATCTTGCAACTGAGAAACCTGTTCCTGCTGGAATTATAGTTTACCAAAAGTATTCGAAAGGTTACGGGTGGTGTACCGTCTGCATCAAAATTTAGGAGAGGAGGTGAAATTCTTTTATAAATTTCCAGCAGTGTGCTAAACCAATGACAGCGAACACGAATAGAGTAACATCTCTACTGTTAAACGAGTCTTAATTTCTTTCAAATTACCTTCGCGACAGCTTTTCTGAATTTTCATATACGGAGACACCTGTTTTTATCGACGGGTGGGCGTTGTTGGAATAATCTGGACTGTTCAAAAACCGATCAAAATTTTGTCTAATAGGATCATTCCATCTAATTTATCTGACATAAATCAATATCACAATAATTTATCTGACAATTATAATTAAGGCAACCTCTCATTTGTTTTAAAAACTCTACTTTGCGGATTTTCTATTGCTTCATACGTCGTGTAAGGTAGGATTGGGATCTTGCAGTATGTTATATTTTTTGACAAAGTTTCAGCAAATATAATTTGTAGAATGAGATTGAATTTATCAAAGCAAAGACATCTCTGAATCGGAATAATCAAAGGAAGGCGATATAATACATAAGATTTCCAATTTTGGTGTGATTCGTACGTCAATATAATGTTATCACATACCATGAATCAACCGAATTGCAAATAAACACACAATGAACAAAAAGAAAACGAGTTATAAAGAAAAAGACAATGTAACTACAGCTTAGAACCATGGTCAGCACAACGTATGTTATTATACGGCACGAGTATGTTTGAAAAAACAGTGTTTTACAGTTTTATATGAAATTCTAGTGCAATGACCGATGGACATTTTTAATGCATTTAATGCCATTCTCAATTTTGAATTTTCAGTCAAGGTTCGTGATCAGCAACCTCAAAAGGCCTTGTATGCGAAATGTCAGGTGAATCGCATGTAAGGAAAAACGTATGCATGAAAGAGTTGAGTCAACACCTCCTGAATAGTTCGCAGCACAGCAAAAATACATAGGTTTCCTTTCTCCTAGAGACTGTACAATGTACATAAATACTCCCTGTAAACAATCGAGATAGTTGAACACAGCAGGATTTATATAAACTTAGCCTGGACTTTCATGGGCTTCTGATAGTCAATTTATCAACTAACTTGACGAGTTTTTTTCAGATTTTTTTATACATAGAGATGATAATTAAATCTCACGAGTCATTTTTTTTCACAATTCAAGGCCTAGGGGTCAGTGAATAATTCTTGTACGAAACAGTCGCACATCGTCTACATCATCAGATTAATAGTTTCGTAAGCTGAAGTTTTTCTCAGAATACAATCAAGAATAGAACGGGTTATAGACGTAAATTCAGCATGGAATGGCTTCGGAGTAGTGATAACTCTGATAATTTCGTTGCTTTACTTAATATACTGCGTCTTGTAAACTTCTGGTTTTATTCTACCAAAAAAAAAATCAGGAACAGTTAAATCGGGCGAGCGTGATGGCGAGGGAACAGCACACCCTCTACTTCTCTCGATACCTTTCTGTAGAAGACGTTACAATGCAATGGTTTCAGCGATGATTTTCCATTCGCTTGTCAAAATGATTAACCCTTTAATAATGACCTACCATTTACAAACCTTACGTTTGTTATTTAAAGTCAGTATTTCCATTCAATACGTACGAAAAAAACAGCATCTTACCGGTCAAAAACTGAGGAACAACGCTACGAAAACGTTGGTTGTTTTGCTCCCTCGTGTTGTAACCATATTCTCATTCGTATGGTAAGAGGTACGTTTTCCAACAAGCGAGGTAATTCTTGTTGTAAAAGATTCAAACACCGAGCACCTGTGAGATTCCCTTTAAAAAAATATGGCCCTACTATAAAATCTCCAATAATGCGATACCAAACGTTAATCCCGTACTGCACTTGGAAAGCTGATTCTCTCATCCAGTGAGGGTTAACGTCCGCCCAATAGTGCATATTGTGTCGATTTACTACTATACTCGTATTGGTAAAACGTGATTCGTCCGAAAACATGAAGTAAGATAAAAAGTTAATATCTTCCTGAATTTTTCCCCACATCCAGTGACAAAAGATTAATCTTTGCGTACCATCCTTGTCATCTAATTCTTGCACCAGTTGCATGTGGTACAGATGAAGTTTATTTTCGTTCAATGTTTTCATAACCGAAGTTGGACTCATCGGAACGATACTGGCACTGATTTCTCTGGTACTGATTTGAGGATTAGCGATTGCCGCAGCCGAAACAACTTCTTCGTTAACGCTGCACGTAACGGGGCATTACCTACGATTCTTTCGCATTGTTTGAAAACCTGATTCGCGGAAATTACTCTGAAACAAAGCTCAATTCGTAATTAAACAAAGAATAACCACGGATGAGTTGAAGTGAAATTGTTGGTTTTACATCGATTATAATTATTATCGTATCTGAAGCATATTGTTTTCTGTTCTAAATTACTATAATAAAAACATCGAAATCGCAGAGTGAGTATCAGCGGACTTCTAAAGTAATATATTTTTTCTTCAGCAATAATAATGACTGTCAATTCGAGTGAAACCGACCTATCGGGACATCTAATTGCATAACGCTGCACGGCTGCCGTTGCATTTGAGTGACATTCGCCGTAAATGAGTAGCATGTCAACATACTCATCTACATTGACTCAGCCATTAAGAATATGAGTGAGAATGAGAACCAAAATGGATACAATATTATCATTCTCAAAATTTAACGACTGATATGTTGACGTTTCGGGGCGTAGAGCGCGAATGATTCGGTTCGGGCTACGAGAGTAGGATTATTCAGACGATGATAACATGTTGATTCCAACAATACCTCACTCGACTAGGCTACGTATCGACGGTTTAACGTAAGAGCTAGATATCCATAACAGTGTGATGAAACAAGAGGCGTGTCATCGGCAGTGATAAGCCCCTCCCTCATTCGGAGCCGGAGAAAACTCACCCTGTATAATGACGCTGATGGGAAAATACGATTTAAGTTTACAATTTTAATCCCATGTACACCTGTTGTTAATAATTTACGTATAGAATGAGTGAATGAATGAACGCAGGGATGAATGTACATTTGACATGCTGTTAGCTACTGGTATAAACGAGAGAATGAAAATAAGACAGAAAAATATTCATAATTTTCATGACAGACAAATAAAAATAGTACTGCAAATTAACTTCAATAAATGCTAGGCAATACAACTCCTTCATCCCTTAGCCGACAAGCTGTCACTAATTGTCGGTAGATTATCAGGTCAGCCTTCGCTTCGAGAACCTTTCGCTCCCTACAACCGACGTGACGGTGGCCTCGTTATTTGAAGCAGCAATTAAACAGTAATCCGGTACAATCCCGTGCATCGAAAAACAAAGATCGGTATATCTTCGTGGAAACCGACTTATTACAATTTCTGGCCGAGAAGTTCGAAGCGGGAGCCTCTTATGGTTCGTTGAATTCAACGAGAGCAGCTGTATCACTTATCGCCAACAATAATTTCTCGTCAAGCTTATTATTGAATAGATTTTTTAGAGATGTTTGATGCATGATAAGAGTCGCTCAGTAAAGTACAGATATGATAGAAAATGCGATCCGACTGTCGTATTACACTGTGTGATTATCTGGAAAATAATAAAATAACGTTTCATTTATTCTATTTCCTGAATGTTTACGTTGTGTAATCGTTTCGGACGAGACCTTTATATAATTTCGATCGAACTTCACTTCGGGTAAGTTCGTTTGATCGGTTAATTATACTAGTAGGTATATAGATTCTCTGACGGTCTTTATGTTTAAGCTTTGACAGGGAATGCCCCATAAGTGAAATGAAAAGATAATCGTCGTCGTCGTCGATGCTATCATGTTACGGCCTTTGACAGTTTAAAATTAAAGATGGAATGGCTAGTCTGCGAGAAAAAGATGAAAAACTTGAGTAGTGTCGAATCGGCGGTGACCGAGTGCGAACTTTTAAGATATTCTCTCGGTAGAAAATACGAGGTAAAGAATATTCAATTCTGTTTGGAATTATCTGACCTGGGATCAAGGCGATATTGTGTTGTTTCAATAGTGAATAAGGAAACAATTTCTCGATTTGATGGTAATTACGAATCTCGGCGAAGCTTTAGTTTGAAATATGATTTATTAATAGATAATCAAAGGTTACCGGTATGCAAAACAATGTTTTTCAGTACTATTAGCATTGGTGAGTGGCAAGTATTAAATTGGGTAAAGGATTATAAAAAAAGTCAAAACATACAAATACGTGGAAAAATTTTAAAATAGATCAATTAAAAAAAAACACGTACAGAAATATTTGACTGATAGTTCAAAACTGTACTTGGAAAATATTTAATAATCAACTCAGGATGTTTACCGAGATTTCGTGAAATACATGAAGGATCTAAAAGTTTCTGAAAATGAGGTGGCAAGTTATGAATTCTTACGCAAGAAAATGGAATCGATAAACATTGATATTTAGTTACCCCGGAAAGATTTTTCCGACACATGTTTTTTTTTTGAAAATAAAAACATTTCTAAAGATGTGTATTCTCACCATTTAGCGGAAAAAAATCGAGCCCGAAAAGAAAAAGAAAATGATAACCTAAGTGTCATTGTTGGAACAATAAAGCTTTTACAGTAGATGTGCAAGCGGTTCAAATGATTCCACTTTTACCAGCTGGTTCATTGTATTTTAAACAGAAGTTGAAATGCCATCAATTTACTGTATATAATATTGCCAATGGTGATACTGTTTGCTATATTTAGCAAGAAGGTGAGGGCGGTTTGGATGGTAATGTTTTCGCATTATGCATAATTGATTTTTTGAAAAATGAAATCAGTCTTAGTGGCGATGGTTGTAACGCGCAAAACCGCAACATAACTTTAGCAAATGCTTTATACCAATTTGCAAATGAAAATCATATAACAATATATCAAAAGTATCTAGCCAAAGGACACACGGAAATGGCGTGTGACTCCGTACATTCAACAATAGAAGCACGTAAAAAAATCGCGAGTCGCATGTGCCCGCTAATTTCGTGCAGATTATTCAAGAAGCAGGATTGAAAAATTCTTATAAAGTGAAGTATGTTGACCATACGTTTTTTTTATAATTATTCAGAAGTAAAAACTTGCAGATCTATCAAATCAGGTAACAAATCTAGATTTCCAACTGTTTTACAGATCATTTGATGATAAATGGAAGGATCTGCTTCAAAGATTAACTAATAAATACAACGACGTTCGAGTAAAACCTTTGTACCAAGGTTCGATACCTATCACATCTCAAAAATTTAAAGATCTTCAGTCGTTAAAATCATTAATCCACAAGGATTATCATTCATTTTATGACCATTTAATTCAGACTGACGAATAATCGACATTCAAACAACAATTTTGAAGAAACATTTAAAAAATCTTGATTAAATTTTTTCATCAAAATATTCATTTAAATATATGAGAACGGTGATATAAAACACGAGTGATATAAGATATTGTTGCAATAATAAAATTTATGCAGATAATATTCATCATAAGAAGTAATATAATGATGAACAAATTTTCAAAAATCCGTTCATAATTAATCTCACTCTTTAAGCTACTAATATTTGAGCCCAAAAAAATGTTTGTTTTGGGTATTTAAAATAAAAATGATATATGTAACTAACTACTCTCAACTTTATTTATGCATCTAAGCCCTCGTAACTGGCATTTTATTAAAAACTTAGCGGATAGTAAACTTGTATCTCATAAATTAACTGAAAAATTAGATTTTAAATATTTTTTAAGGTACAATTAGTATGTACATTTATAAGAAAGTAATAAGACTTTCAATCATGGAACTCTTTTTCATAGAGTACAAAAAGATAAAAAATTAGGACCAAATTAAAAATGTCAATTTCGATGGTAGGTTGAGTTGACATGGAATGCCCCATACATGGAGAGTTCTACGGCCAGAAGGAATTGTATCAATAGTACTGCAGGTCAAAGGATTAAAAAAATAATATTAGTTTTCACTTCGCTAATGTCGTCCGATTGAATACCAGGTCCGAAATCATTTCCGAATAAACCGAAACTATCATGTCAAGTATCTGTGAATCTCGGGACTTCGATCCGTACGCCGCCAGCTCACTCCGGAACGTCAACAACTCGATTCTGCGAGCCGTTTATTTGGGGTAACTGTATCGATTGATTATTTGAAAATGTCTCTGACCACAACTATGATCGAATTCATCGGGAATATCAAGAGAAAGGTCGAAGCAACTCAAAACTCACTCCGAAACGTAAGCATCTCACGTCTGAGAGCCGAAAATTCGAAGTAGGTATTTGAAATGAATATTCACACATATTTCTGACCGAAACTGTGTTCAATTAGATTGAAATTACCGAGAGAAAGGTCAGAGCGACTCGGAACTCACTCCGTAACACCAGCATCTCACACCGACACGGCAGCATCTCACGTCTGAGAGCCGAAAATTCGAAGTAGGTGTTTGAAATAATAATTGAAATATGTTTCTGGCCTGAGCTGCGTTTGATTATACCGGAACTATCGAGAGAATGGTCGAAGCGACTCGGAACTCACTCCGAAACACTTCACGTCTTAGGGTCAGAAATCGGCTGCCGCTATCTTGTCGCCGCGCGCCGCGCCTCGAGTACTCTCCAAGTACCGCACGCGCCCGCTAGGGGCGCGCGTCTCTCGCAACTCCAGCGGCGCTGGCCAGGTACATATTCCATTGCACCAGCCCGGAAGTTGCAGAAGGTCATTCTGCAGGTAGGCACGCGGTTAATATCGGTATTGTGTACGGGGTCGGAGCGCATTTACAAAACTACGATACACGTGGTGGAATGAGTATTGATTTCACGGAATATATGATTATCGTCAGTAACCGTCGAAGAGATTCCCGCTGTAAAATTTACCTAGCCACGTGATTACAATCGGTCCAGCGGATCGTAAACGCGGGACGGTTACCGGCCCTGTCGGTACTTGAAAAAAAAGAGTAAATAGTCACCGTAGCATTCTCATCGAGTGACTTACACAATAATACAAGCGACTAAATAAATGCAAAGTAAATTAGGTTTCGCATATATGTCGTAGGGCTAAATTCTGTTACCCTCGGAGGACTTACCGTAGACACCTTGGCGCGATTCTCCA
Organism: Neodiprion fabricii; assembly: GCF_021155785.1. Classification (NCBI taxonomy): domain Eukaryota; kingdom Metazoa; phylum Arthropoda; class Insecta; order Hymenoptera; family Diprionidae; genus Neodiprion; species Neodiprion fabricii. Next base: position 11,935,886 of record NC_060239.1, read on the forward strand.
CTTGTTCAAAATATTAAACTATAACAAAATAAATCATGTTGGGCGCCCCAGACGCGTTAGCGTCGATTTTCAAACAATAATACGAATTAATAAAAATAACACGAAACCGTACGAAAAATAAATAGAGAACCCGTTGTATGGCTAGCTAGGCTCAGGTACGCACACGTACGAACTGGTAGAGTGGCGGTATTCAAGGCAGCTAACAATAATTACAGAATTATAGAAAATGACAAAATAAAGAGTAAACTCAAGTCAGAAGGAAATTGAACAGGTCAATCGATCACATATTGTCGAGAAGGTTACATGGTTGAGACAGGCGAATGAAATGGTATCGACAGCAGTAGTTAATAAAATAGCAATCGTTGTTCACAATAATTTCGGTAGAATAGAATTAAACGGTAGCTTTGAAACGAGAGACGGCAGTTAACAGAGAAAAAAAATTAACGTAGGTCGGGAGATGCGGTATAATGCAAGATTTACTTGAAACTACACGTCATTGGGCGACGTGATCTTACCCCAGGTGCAAATGACGCTACGAAAATTATTATTCTGTCAATTAGAAACTAGAGAACTTTACTGCAATCGGTAGAAAACAGGGTAACGATAGCTCGGTAGATAATACCATGAATTTACCATAGACTATGACCAGTACGAGGGATTGATATTCATTGACAATTTACAAAATCGGTAGCGTAAACGATCGACTAGATAACTTTCGGTAAAATTATTCATAAACGATAGAATCAATAATTTATAATGGTTACGGACGTAATGTACATATATTTAAGAATACACACAGAAAATTTCATATCGTTCCGGTGAATATTTCCGAAGTTACACGCAAATTTGAAAAGGCGTTTCAGAGTGCTTGAAAGTGGAAGGCCGGAGCGTAAGGGTTCACCTGGAACGCTGTCCCTTTTATGCACCTGCCTATCGTAAATGTTCCCTTCTAATATATTTAGATGCGTAAAGCAACAGTGTGGTATTGTTTTTTTTTATACCTGAAAGGTATATTTTTATTTTTCTCTCCCCAAACTTTAAACGCGTTTTTCTCAAAATGGTGCTTACAAAGTCGGTGACCAACATTACTCGAAAACGGCTAAACCGATTGGTCTCAAATTTTAACACGAGCTTCTTAAATATATTTTTTAGTAATTAATCGAAGATTTTTTCTCACCGATAAATATATTTTTTTTTATAAACAATTTAGGGCCGAAATTTTGGTCAAAAATCGATTTCTTTTTATGAGAAACCGCCACATTGTCAAAAAAATTTATTTTGCTTATTCCTTCGTTTAATTACTAGATTTAACATTACTTTAACGAAAACTGTTTGGTTTTTTAATTTCTGAGGATCCAGTTCAAAGATATAGTGATCACCGCAAAACGTCTTTTTTGAGAGGAGCTCCCGGAGAGCAGCTGTAGCTCTTTTCCAAATAAATATTTTTACTAATAGTAAGTCTTAAAATACAGTTAAAAGAAAGCATAATATGTGTACAAATTTTCAGATCAATAAATTTGAAAGTTTTCTCAGAAAAAAAATCTGAAAAATTCGCTTTTTTCGGCCTTCTAACTGTATATAACCCCTTAAACAATGAATTCCTGAACATAACTTTTGAGAGAATACGAAATACAAAATTATGAGAGAGTGAGAATTTCGGAGAGTTCACAAAATAAAGAAATACAATAAATACACCGCAGTACAAAAGAATCAAGGATAATTTGCAGAACTTAAGTCAACAAGATACAGAGAAAAGAATAACAGGCAAAAATAACATAAAATTGCCAATAGCCATAGACAAAAAGGTGCTGTAATATTTAGAAGCTGATTCTACGCTCGGTTGTACTCCAAGGAACTCGATATACGATACAATAGGCACAAAAATAAATAAAAATATAATAAGCAATAACAGAAATAAAATATAAGGCACACTACTATTACAAAAAAGTATGCAATGAAACGTAAAGCCAATAGGGCTCAAAATACGATAGAAAATACAGAAGCAGGCTAATAGAAATTCACAAATAATCAGAAAAGTCACACATACAAAAGAAATGATTATTAGGCAGTTACGAGGTCGATCAGACACGAAAATAATTGATTACTGAAATCATGCAGTCGCACGGCGGCTTACTGCAACTCTAAGCCGTGGACCATGATTGACACAAAGTCGATGAATACCATAAGAAAGGATAAAAATTATGAGCAACTTCGTAACAATACAATACAGAGGCAGAAGCCTTACCTTACCTTAGTCGATGACTTCAGGCACACAACACTGAATTTATTTTTAATTATAACTTAGAATTCGCAAAACGGAACGGAAGAAAGGAAGGATGAAACGGATTTACAGGAGAAGTCTAACGATAGAACGAACGATAGTAGTGATAAAACGGTAGCGGGATGATCAACGATAGAAACGATAGAGAAACGGTAGCGGTAAAAGGCGAAATATTGATGGCTTTAATCGGGAGAATAAAGGAATTCGATGCTGTCACCCAGCAGGTCAAGCGTAGAATAGAAGGAGGTCGGAGTTCGGCTCGCCGATCTCGCGGTTGTCGTGAGGTGATTCTTCTTCCCTATGATTGGTTGGTTGACCCCCACCGCAAATAGGCCATCTCCCTGTGGCGAATATTAGTTACGGCGTGGTCATGCGTTTTCGAAGATTACCGCTAGATGTGGCGTAATGTGCTGCTCGTGATTTCGTTATTGACCAATATTATTTTTGTGTGTGAGGGTTGAAGAATAAGTGAGGTGAGATTGGTTACCCTACGGCGCAGTTACTAACCTGAATAATTAGATATCGAGAAATAATAAAAGAGAAAGATATGATTGTTGGGCGCCAGACACACATGCGTCAGAAAATAGATAATTAGAGAAAAAGATATAGATAAAGACAAAATCAGGTTCTACGACGGTTTTGCACAGCTTGCTCAGTATAGACAAGATAATATTTTATACAAGATTTTTGTCCACATTATACAGTCCTCTCTACATAACCTTTCTTACAAAATATTTATTGTTTTTCTGTATAATTGTTTATAACTGTTCACCTTCACTCTGGATTACATTGTTTTCTCCCATCAGTCGTTATTCACCTGTTGACTCAATTGGTTCAACCAACAATATTTCGTTAGACATGTGGAAGTTAATTATAAAGAACCTACCTCCACTTCTTTGACACCTGTGAATTAATTTTATTGCTAAAAAGACCTACTTAATAACCTTTTAACACAATGACATACTGACTGTGAAGAAACATAGTTCTTTAACCTTTTTAATTAATGACTTCCAACTATTAACTCCCACATATAAAATAACTTGAAGATTGACATTGTCTACCGTCACTCAAAAGAACACTGTTTCCACCAATAGTGATTGTGAATTCGACTACATCTTAGTCCACTTACTTAATTCATAAGGTAAATAACACCTAAAGACATCCTTATTTCAATTAATCATAAGGTTCTTACTAATCAACAATATATAATAGCTCTAAGAGTATTACATCTACAATATTTAAGTCTGATTACTTCTAGTACTATTATTTGTTTTATAAAAAATCTTGTTATTCCTGACAGTTAAAAAATAAATCGTTCTGAGGAGGGCCCATATCCGGAGAGGGCGAGGGGGTGAGAGGGCGAGGGGGTGAGAGGGCGAGGGGGTGAGAGGGCGAGGGGGTGAGAGGGCGAGGGGGTGAGAGGGCGAGGGGGTGAGAGGGCGAGGGGGCGAGGGGGTGAGGGGGTGAAGGGGCGAGGGGGTGAGGGGGTGAGAGGGTGAGGGGGTGAGAGTGGGAGGGAAGGAGGGAGAGAGGGAGGGGGGGGAAGGACGGTAATACAGCGAGAACTGAATCTAACTGGTACTACGAGAGCACGTCTTGATTAATGGAAAACTGAACGTAGAGTGTCGATACGAGCGATGATCCTGAGATCCGTCGTGCTGCTGTCACGTGATTCTTCCTCAAATTTGCGTCATTCTAATTGGGCCAGCAGGTCGCGTAGGTCTGGTCGACAGGTAGGCGGCGATAATCCCTCGCCGCTTGTTTTTCTTCTTCCTCGACGACAGGTATCGAGGTATCGGGACGTCGGAAGGTGGTCGGAGATGTTTACCCACAGCTGTGCTGCATCGTTGGTGAGAGGCGAGGTCGTACCGCTCATGTGTTGCGATACTGAGGTGTGCGATAATATTGCGTCACCGATCCCTTGGACTTGCGACCGATCGTACTTCTCTCCTTGCTTTACTGGTACTCCCCGTTGGGACTATTTCGTTGGCGCTGCATCCCGGCCCTCGCTCATCGGGCCCTCATGCCGGAACGATCTGGTGGTGATGGCCCTCGACCCGGATCCCCGCACTATATCCACCAGATCCACGTGGTCAGCATAGTCTAGCCTATTCCACGCCACAGCCCTTCGATAGGACGGTTCATTAAGAGAAAACCGTCCTCTATTTGATAGACAACGACTTAGTAGATGTCGTGGTCGGTTCAGCTCCAGGCTGATAAGTATCGTTGACGGGAGGCTTTGTTGTGTTTTTGACGCACAGCCCTGTACGCCGTCTGGCGATGCATCCGAGCGGTAGAAGCATTGATTCGTCGTTCGGCTCCTGGCCGATAAGTCTTAAATAGTTGGAGGTACTGTTTGTGCATCCCACACGGCCCTGTTCACAACTTTGATAGGCATCCATCGGGAGTGGTTTCAGCGGTATTCGTTCGTCTGTAGTCGGTGGTGATCGGTGTTGAGCTGGTACGTGACCCCTGTCAGGCAGTGTCCTGGTATCTTGAAGCGGAAGACTCGTAGAGCGTTACAAAATTAGAAAATAGAATAGAATTAGCTTAATAAAGAGAGTTTCACTTGAAGATAACCAGTCGTTCGTTTTGGAGTATTGGTCTCAGACGTGATTTCGTTATTTTTAGCGATATTCGTACGTAGGGGAGTGCAATAATTATATCATGTAACAGGGTACGAAATACCACGTCACAATACATATACAAGCTAATTAATTTTCCAGTCACCACAAAGAACAATAGTCAGCTATTCAAATAAAACTGGTAATTGGATAATTTCTATGGAATCAGAAGCCAGGCGATAGTAAAAAGCTGCAATTCAGCGATATTGGATGAGCAAAGCGAAATTAAAAAAGGAAGCAATAGTCACTGCAAATCAAGTGAGTAAGCTTAACTAGCCGCGAAGTTATTTGCGGTATTAGATGAGAGATATGATAAAGCACGAGCCCTTGTAGCCCATGCAGCGCAAGCCACGAGAAAAGATAAGAGAGAAAATAGGTAAACGATATAGGTAGGACGCAAAGCAAATGACTTCGGGCTTCACAAAATAACAGAAAACTTCACTTACGTCAGTAGAAGATACAAGAGAGAACATTCGATTTATCTTTATGAATGTAATGCACAATCCGAGATCTGTGGAACTCGCTCGTAAATTACTCGCAACGGCTGATCTAACCTCTACAACTCTATACTCGCAATGACACCAGTGCACAAAGTATTGTGCATACCGGTGGTAACATTTTGCTCACTGGTGAGTTTATTTTGCGCGCTGGTGAGTTTATTTTGCGCGCTGGTGAGTTTGTTTTGCGCACTGGTGAGTTTATTTTGCGCACTGGTTAAAGGAAGTTGCGCACCGTCTTCGCGCACAGTGCGGCAATCGGCCATTTTGGACGTCTGCAAACGGTGGGCAAACTAGGATTTTGCACACATGAGTAAAGAAAAGGTAGAAAGACGCTGCCTGCTCCTCGCTGTGTTGGTATTTGTGGTGCTATCGGGAGGTTAGAAAACGGATGACGCCAGAGATTGTGGTTGATAGTGATATGGTATTGACAAACCGTTAATTATAAGAGAAATCGAGTTACAAGAATGTGATGGTATATTAGAAATGTGAAAACAGAAAAAGACGAAGCTAGTTGGTAGATGCGTATGCGCAAAGAGCTCGGAGAAGACGGGTTACAGATGAGGGAATAATGCAGGCTCGCCCCCGAGTCGAGGCCAAGGGTCGCGTCGCGCCAAAAATGCCACATGTCGGGAAAACATGCCGGCGCGGTCAAATCCTTGGCCCTCGGCTAGCGCGGCGAGGTCTGGACACGCGAATGTTAACTGTAAAGAGCAATAGTTGTTGAAAGACAAAAATGGAGAAAAGGAAATATTTCAATGATTTTTTGCTGGCTAGCCAGTGGCGGGTGTCCGCCACAGTATTCCTCGCGCAGTCCATTTCTCCGGTGTCGTAGCTCGGTACTCGCCCTTACTGCACCACCGTACCGAGATGTCCTGGTGGTGGCGATTACCACACGGGCCTCTCATCCCAAACTCACCAGTCTGAAATCGGCCCAGCCACGCTGCGATCCTTCGACGAGACATGTGCATCAGACAAACATGCTCCTACTTGATGGCTGACTGCGAAATAAGCGTTAGGGTTAGTTCAACTCCTGGCTGATTAGTGTCGTCGACAGTTCCAAGCGGCTATAGCGGTAATCTGAGTGGTTCGGCTCCTGGCCGACAAGTCTGGTCATTGGAGGTCTGTATTAGTACCTTGCGCCTGGTACCAAACATGACCCTATTCTCAAACCTTGCAGTCATCCACCTGGAGTTAGGTTGCGATAATCTGTCCTGTGGCTGCCGGTACGACGTAGCTGACCAGGACCGTGGTATGTACCAACGATATATGGTTCTCTCGAAGCGTTGTTCTCGTAGTGCCGTACGAAAGATAGAAAATGGGTATTAGCTTATTAGCTTATTGTATAAATATCTTATCTAACATTGGCTAGTAGTTCTTTCTAGAGTATTGGTCTCAGACGTGCTTTCGCTGCTTTATGCGTCATTCTGTGGAGGGAAGAGTGCATTATAATAGTTCATTATAATAGTTCATGTGACAGGATATGAAATACTACGTCACAACACACATTTAACCCCACAGTACAATGTCGCTGGTTCTGATCGAAGAAGCAGAACATTACACATTACAAATAGTTTCGTAATCATTCTCACGTGGAAAAAAGAGGAAGAATTCGGGAAGGATCAAGAAATCGGATTGTTGTAAGACTACGAGACCTCCGTGCCGCGGAAATTGGCTGCACTCAATTGAAAAACAAAATTGACTCGACTCAAAACCGTGATTCTACTCTACACCATACATGAACAAAATTTACTCTACGCGTTATTTCGAGAACTCTGGCTACGGCCATCAGACGATATCTGCAGACAAATTTTGAGTGCTTGACTCACTCAATTATTAACTGGCCAACCGTTGATCGGTGCGCAAATCTAAATCTTACTCGAAATATGTTCGCGAAGAATTAACGGCGCTTACCGCTTCGCAGCCACACCAGAAAGTCTCCTACTCCTGTCCGGCATGATGCACTCAAAGTAATTTAATTTTTTTTCTCCTTTCACAAAACTTAAGCACAGCTATCTCAAGCTGTCGCTAAGACTCAAATCAAGAGCTTCGCTAATCGGAGATGAAATCCGAACATGAAATCCGAACATGAAATCCGAACATGCTTCGAACATAGGCGCTATCGTTGACTTTCGCTGTCGCGGAACGCTGTGATTGGCTGTCCCCAGTTCTTCAGTATTCCAATCGTTCGGCAGTGGCGTGGTGACTGCTTCGCGAAGCTGCATGACGTCAGCGTAGTGAGGAAAGGGGCTACGGCTCGCCGGCCACGAACGGGAGTCTCTATGGTCTCGCCCGCCCTGGTTTCCCTCGCGGCAGAGCTCTACATTGGCGCTCTCTTCATAGCTTTGTGTGAGGTCCTCCTCTCGCCGCGATCCACCGCAACTGCGGTCCAATGGCGCTGTTGTACAAATCTTACTAATTATATTCGGTAGTTACGAGGTCGTTCAGACACGGAATTCATTAATACTAAAACCATGCAGTTACATGGCGGCTTAATGCAGCTCTAAGCCGTGGACCATGATTCAAACGATGCTACCAAGAAAGATACGGACATGAAGGTCACAACTCAAAACACTTTTTATAGTGTTAACGTTTAACCACTTATGTTTAATTTTGTTATAACGGAGTTGTACATTATTTTATTATTTTTGTTCGTGACAGATGTTTGAATAAATTGGTTCTGAGGAGGGCCCCCATCAGGGCTGAAACGTCAACACTATAAAAAAGTGTTGAGTTGTGACCTTCATATCCAAGAATAACATTAATCAACAAGTCATCAAGGTCAAGAAAAATCGTCTTCAAAGATAGATACGATAAGAAAGAAAATAGAAATTATAAGCAACTTCATACGGATACAACACAAAGGCAAAAGTCTTACCTTAGCTGGTGATTTCAGGCACACAACAGAGTTTAAATTAAATGATACTTAGAACTAAGAAAAGAAAGGCGAAGAGGAAGGAAGATGATATAATTCCGAGGAACGGAAGAAGCTAACAATAGAGGGTGCTAGATAAACTGTAGCGATAGGACAAACGATATAACAATAGCGGTAAAGGAAAAAGGAAAGGCACTGAAAGAAATCAAAACTAGAGAATAGTAATCGAATCTGTCTGCTGGCGGGTCAAGCGTGATTAGAAGAGGTTGGAATTTGACTCGCCGATCTCGCCGCTGCCGTCAAGTGATTCTTCTTCCCTTTGATTGGTCGTTTGATCCCCAAATTGGCCCATACCCCTGTGGCAAATATCTGTCACGACTCGGTCATACGTTTTTGAAGATCACCGCTAGATATTGCGTAATGTGCCGCCCCTGATTTCTTCGCTGACATCAACTAATACAATTTATCAGTTGCTTTTAACTTACTCTCCAGGTTACTACCTATCATTGGGAATTCCTTTGACAGAGACCTCCCGGTCAAAGTTGAAGAGTGGAAGGCGACGCGACGGCTGAATGTAACTCTGTGTTCGTCTCTACCGATTTCGTCGTATAGGCAGTGGCCAGCTGCCCACGATATATCGAGGAGACCATGCGTCACACGACGGCGGAATGCAACTTAGGGCCGTCGATTGTGGCTCCGTTGATTATAATCCTTACTGATAGGAGGGCTACGTTGATCCTCAGAACTAGGGCCTTATCAAACTGGACGTAGTGCTTTAGGGGTCGTTCCGGCACCAGGCCGGTAAGTCGGAAGATGGTGGCAGGCTGCGGTCTGCCCTGTATGCCATCCTTACGGCATCCGATAAGCCGGGCGGTTGGTTTCTCCTTGAGAACTTGGTCCCTCGGTTGTCGGAAGGATTTTACATCCTTGTACACCGGCAGTCGAGGCGATACGAGCGGTTCGGATGGATGCTACCCCAGGTGTTTCGGAAGCACACCAAGGTAGCCAGTGTAGTCTTATCAGACCGTCACGCGTCGGTAGACGAATTCGTAGAGAGCTGAAAACTGCGGTTATCGGTAGCTGTTGATCCCTTTGTGGTTGGGACCGTCGTCATCCGTGCATTTACAGCCGAATTGTAGGATCTTCGAAATGTAGGTAATTAATTTAACAAGTTTTAGTTGTCAACGTTTCGATTCTGATTGGAGTCATCCTCAGGACAATTTAATGCATCTATTGAGAACATCTGATTGTACGTACTTGACCTTGAAGCCAAATTCCGCTGTACTGGGTCGAGCCGCGTTATCGGGGGTTTTCAATGTCGCCTCTCGAGTAAGACGCGAAGTGCTGGATTGGAGCGCTCGAATTAGCGAATAACGTTTTCGAAGATTGCGAGGTTTGATTTCGGATGCGTTGCGGTAGCGTTTAGTTGAGGTTACGTTTAGTTGCGCTTCCGCTTATTTAAGTTTCCGTTCATTTAAGATAGTGTTTAGTTGAGATTGCGGTTTTGTTGCGTAGCGGTTGCGACGAGAAGTATGTGTCATTAGTTTTAGTTGCGTCTGAAGTATGTTGGCGTTTAAGAAGCAGTTTAGTTGAAATGAGTAGAAAATAATTATTTTGATTCAAGTTGTCTAGTTTAGATTTAAGGCAGCTCGTGGTAGCTTCGAAACTTCGAAGCTTCGAGTTGGGTTAGATTGAGAACGCCGTTTGTTCGGTAGCCCAGCAGCGCACCGTCAAGAAATTAGTTTTGTTTTCGGTTTAGAGCAATTGCGACAGCGGAAAAATTTCGAAGTTGCAAACTGAGAGTGGCGTATAAATTTTGTAAATGTTGAGTTAGATTTTAGTTGACGAGCTGCAAGCTCAGTAGAGTAATAGCGTAGGTTACACATAATTTTCAGTTTTTTTTTTTTATATTTTGGATCGCGAAGAGCGAATTTTGAATTATTCTTCTGTTTTTTTTCGTTTTTGTATCACCGCTATTGTGAAATATAGTATTTTATTTTACTTCCTTTGTTGAACAGTTGAGTTTGGTTTATTCAAATATGCGTGACATCGAATACATGTGTTTGTGTCATTGCGTCGATTCAGTGAGGCAAGTTTTCCTTACCTTTGAACTTTTTTATTTTATTGTGGCATGTTCGCCCTACATAAGTTTTGGGACTTGTGCGTGGGGGGTAAGGATTGCTATGGGTAGGTTTTCAAGAGTTGTCAAGGGATTAGTTGAATAGCGTGTCGTTGTCGAGTGTGTCTTTTTCTCCAAAAATTACCCCTCCCTTCACCGCGGTACTGAGCTACCGAGCATACTTCCGAGTTATAGCGCATTAACGATTTCAAGACGTGGTAATCACGCCAAGCGCCCAACAGAATTTCGCGATACTTTTTGTTGAATCCAGCTTTCCAGCCTACATCGCGGGCCGCTGAAGTATTGAGCACCCGGTAAGTCATCGGCCAATTCTCCGAGTGGCCGAAGGACGGTAAAAATCGACGTCACAATACGCACATTATCGTCGAAGGCGGCGGGAAGGAGAATAAATTATGGTGTATACAAAAATCGAAAACTGCAAATGGCACGTTTGATTTCACGATAAAAACAAAAAAAATAGGTGCTGTGTAAAATTTATTGACTTTTTCTTGATTGAACGTGACAGCAACCTTTTTTTTAAATTATTATAATTGTTAGTTTTTCAATGTAATTCGTCGGAATACGGGTGTGAGTAAACGTACGGTCTGTAAGTGAATGTCTCAGACACTCGTCGCTTCTCGTAAGTTGTACATTGCACCTCCACTCTACCACGCATGTGGATGATTGTACGCACGGGCTTTCGAATCAGTTCGCGTATTTCGACTACTCTCGTAGACTTACCCCGCCTCTTCTGTACCCAAGTTTTCGTGTTTGGGATTCACTTGGCCTCACTTGGCCTCACTTTGCCTCACTTTGCCTCACTTTGCTTCACTTTGCCTCACTTGGCCTCACTTTGCCTCCTTGACGTCATCCATCAGGATGCAGAACTTCATACTCCGCACCGAGCCTGTCGTTCGAGCCTCTGTCAGAACTTGGAACATCACTGTCCGTCACGTGTGTCTTTAGTTCACCAACAGTACGAACCAATTAGGCATCCTACAGAGCACCGCCGCCAAACCATTTCCCGGAAAACTTCGGGTTACTCAAACAGATCGCACTTTAACTGTGAATGAAGACAATATCCCGTAGTGTGAAAACTTGGAAAGGAAAATGAAAACCACAGCGATCTGATAGTTTGTGTCCACTGATCGGGGGAATTCCTGGAAAAATTACACGGGGTTTCAGAAGTGCCCTTGAAAATACGAGACTTATACCGGAATTTCATACAGCAACCGGGACTCTGTGTCGAACCCCGTCTTCTATCGCACGTTAAAGCGAGAAGAGAACAAAAACAAAATAAATCGGCTTATTTATATTTGTCTCTTGTCTATAAAGAATCTGAGGTGAATCGCTTCCACGAGTCGGTTGCATCCGCTACGTGAAATATTGTATATGGCCGGCGGATCTTACACTCGCGACCGTTGGACGATCGTGAGACAGAATCCGCATGGCATAATGTACAGGGTTATGTACACATACGATGTTGCAGACATCTTGCTTGCATGCTTGTCTTCATGGTTTCCGTCCATTTGCTTTCGGAATTGTTTCTCCAGCCATTCGATTCGATCTTGTAGTTTCTTTCGATCCTCGTCGGCCGACGAGCGATGCCTGTGTTTCTTTATCCCATTTCTCTTTTTTTTTCCTTTTCCAATTTCTGAGTAAACGTGTCTCGTGATCGGCACAAAGAAGAAGAATGAGTTGCGTACCGGAATATACATCGAATGGGACCGGAACAAAAAACTTGAACTATAAAGATTGTGGCGACATCGGTGCATAGTAGGGGCACTACATTCTGATCTTGAGGAAGAGGCGCTACATACAATTAAGATCGAACTTCACTTACAAGTTGGTTCGTTTGATCCTGTAATAACTCATCTAATTATGTTATTGATAAATATGAGTCACGTATGACGCATCGTCGACGGACTGTTTCCGACACACCCGACGCGTATGAACGCGACGGACTACGACGAGACGGCGGCGACCCCAGTCTTTACCGCTGAGGGGCTCGTTGGAGTGACCAAGGCGATGAAGAGGGGCCAGGGTCCGATGGGGTCTCGGCGGAGGTTTTCCGGCTGATGGCCAGCCTGAGGACGGAGATACTTCTCGACCCGTACAACACGTGCCTAACTACAGGGACCTTCAGTAACCGCTGGAAAGTGGCGGGGCTGTTCCTCCTTATCCCTGAGGGTAAAGGTGACCCCAGCACGCCGTCGGCCTACCGGCCGCTGAGCCTGCTGCATACGACAGGAAAACTGTACGAACAGCTACTTCGACCACGACTCATGGACGCAACTCAGTACGAGGGAGGCCTCTCGAATCAGCAGCAGTTCGGCTTCCGGAGGGGTCGATCGACGATTGAAGCGATCCAAGAGGTGGTAGACTCCTTCCGATCAACAGACGGACATTGCCACGCTGCGCGACCTATCGCGCTGCTGGTGGCACTCGACGTAAAGAACGCCTACAACTCGGCTAGGTGGATGGACATCCTGGAGGCGTTGAGAGGCGACTTTTGGGTCCTATCGTACCTGCTCCGGGTTTATAAGGACTACCTTCAAAACAGACGACTGATATACAAAACAATCCAAGGTCAAGTGAAGCGAGAGATCACAGCGAGGGTCGCCCAAGGTTCCATACTGGGACTCGACTTCTGGAACGGGATCTATGACAGCCTGTTCAGATTGGAGCTCCCGATCTGTGTTCGCCTAGTCGCTTACGCTGATGACGTGGCGGCGGTGATAATCGAGCGCTCTCCGGATCTGGCGCAGTACAAACTAAATCAAGCGATGAGTCGGACGGTCGACGATTGACCACGGACTGCACCTCGCTACAGAGAAGACGGAAAGAACTAGTGCTTCTCATCACAAAACGTATACCGACCAGACTACGGATGACGGTTGAGATAGACGGGATCGAGACCAGGGGTGAAGCAAGTACTTGGAGGTGACCCTAGATACGAAGATGACCTTCTGACCTTACATACAGAGGACAGCCCGGATGGCGGCCGGAAGGATAGCACCCATAAGCTGCCTGATGGCGAACACGAACGGACCGAGGCCGGGGAAACTGAGACTGTGATGTCGACGATGCACTCGATTCCGCTCTACGGGGCGGAGATCTGGGCAGATTCCCTGAAGGCAAAGAAATATGTCACGCCATGGCGCCATGATGACTGTATAGAGACGGAGCGCGTTGAGGATCGCCGGCTCCTACCGGACTCCGTCAGCTCAGGCCAATCTGGTGGTTGCTGGCGTGATTCCCATAGATTTTCTTGCTTTCGAACGCAAGAGGATCTACGGCAGAGACGATCGTGGGAAGCATAACTCCCGACAACATTGTCGAGGTGATATGCTCCACGGGGAACAGCAGTGACAACTCGTTGCCACCCCCACAGAGACCATCTTACGACGAAAGAACGCGGACGGCTGCTTAGCGTGACGTGACGTACACGGACCAAGTGCCCAGCTAGAAGTAATATTAACGTAGTTCCCGGCTGGGGGCGGTTGCGCAAGAGGTGGTGGTTTTAGTGAGTAGGCTATTCAGGACTCCCACATCCGCTCCAGCCTGTATGACTGACGTAAATCCGTCACTTGGATTCCGCAACTCCTCGGATAAAAAAAGTATGAGCTATGTGAAAGTTTTTCCTTTTTCCGCGTCAATTTCCTCACCACACCTCATATGCCTATATCTGCCGTAGATGCGTGTTTTAAACAGGACACAGGAATGCTCAACTCTTTTTTCGGGAAATCCAACTGATTCGGGTATTTATGTTCATCTGCGAGCATATTATTGACAATAAGTGTCGTGCGTATTTAAAGATTACTGTTGAAAAAAAAAGAAAAAAGATTATTCAGTAGTTATGCAGCTCAAAAAAATGTTATGAATGTTAGGGAAAACGCGAGAATTTTCAAGTTCCGTGTCGCTGGACACCCTGTACTTGATCTGAACCATATAGTATGAAATGTAACAGGTCCGAGGATGCAACTTCCTGGTTGGCTGAACCATTGTCTACTGTTTCCGGTTTCTGTTGATAAATCGGTGAGTTTCAAGAAGGACAAATTAAGATACGGAAATGTTTGATTCTTTTGCGTATATTTATAGTATAGTTTATGGAAATCCGGTTGCGTGGTTAATATCGCGTCATTGGTTTATATTGAGCATAAGGTTGGATATATAAATACAGTTATTGACGGAGAAGCTTTAGTCCGTCACTCTTGGTTCGTCTAATCACATTGGTTACCGGGATATATCATAATTTCATTTCAAATCTAGAGCCATGCAGGTCTACTTAGGCTTTTGGTTTCTAATGACAGTTTTAGTAGTGCACGGTTGCATTGACCAATGCGAGAAACTGAATTCTATAGAGGACGATCGTTCATTCACCCTCATCGGTGAGTACATAGAACCCTTTGGTAGATGGCTACAAGACTTCAGGAAAAAAACATACTGTTCATCGCAGACGAGTCAATTTGGCAAAGAATATGGTAGATAAGATAATTTATATATATGGTACATAAATATATGGTACCGTTTGGCAGATACCAGGCTCTGCGACATGCAGCCGATTTTTTTAAATCCAAAGCACATTCCCGTCAATAAAAACCTTTTTTAATAGTCTTCTTGACTTACAATTACAGTTGTAATTTATTTTATTTTTCTACAGTCGTGTTACCCTCTCCCCCGTCTCTTCCTCATTCGGTATTTATGTCAATCATTAGCTTCCAACCGGTCACATTTATGAAAAACAATTTTGTTTTTTAGTTTGTAAAAAGTACTATTGCACGTTTTGTGTTTGATTACATTATTTTGAACTGCTATCTTTTACAATTTCTAGAGAGTCAAGAAGAAAAGAAGGCCGCTAGATTAATACATGAGAAAATGATGAAGTACGATCTTCTACAGCCACGCGATATGCTGATTAAACTGTCACCGTCGTTAAACTTTATGCCATCGTCGATCTTTGTCAAACGGTGCTTTCCAATTGATCGTAACTCTGGATCTCTCATTGTGCAAACCGCAAATGTAACTAGAAAAATTCTAGTGAAGCGAATGGTCTCACAGAAGTGGGTGTTCTATAATGTGAATGTTGTAGAACACATCAAATGCGGGTATGTATAAAAAATCATCACGATAGATTGATTTGTTCTCAATTTGATTTTACTATAATCGAATCACAGATGTATCGAACGTTATAAATCACGCACTCATATCATTATTCATAATTTGGCATTCTTCCTTTCTATGTTTCAAGTTTTATCGCTAGTCATTATCGGAATGCTTCACGGGTGTGATACATATGATGATTAGTTTCTTTTTCAATAGATACGCCCATCTAAACAGTTCACGGAACAGAGCCAAATAGATGTCTGAACTGCCAGAACTACATCTGCAAATCCATCGATGAAGATTAAAACGAGAGAAAGTGGTGTGAAAAAACGAAACTATACAGATTGCAAATGAAAATATGATGGCAAATGAAAATATAACAGCAAATGAAAATATAACAGCAAATGAAAATATAACAGCAAATGAAAATATAACAGCAAATGAAAATATAACAGCAAATGAAAATATGACAGCAAATGAAAATATGACAGCAAATGAAAATATGACAGCAAATGAAAATATGACAGCAAATGAAAATATGACAGCAAATGAAAATATGACAGCAAATGAAAATATGACAGCGAATGAAAATATGACAGCAACCGAAGTCTAGGGAAAATCATTTCGATGAGTTTTGTTAAGAATGAGAAAATACCTACAAAACAGCTTCTGGAATACTTCAGATCGAGATGTTGAAAAAGTTTCTTCAAATTACGATAACAGTCTGTCAACCTAAACAAACTTTTTATACTCTGTGGTGCTTGGTGTAGAAAGTTTAATTTATTAGCAGAGCGGTGACTTTTCGAATCTTGTCTCAATTTCAAAAAAAGTTTCACGTTCAAACACTTCTGAAAATTGTTGTTTATCCAGCTGCACAAATCAGACACCCGAGTTCAATTATTTTCACCCAGAGTACAATTTCTATCAGTAAGAAAAAATACATGCTTCCTCTACCGAATTTTGGTGCCGACAACATGCGTTGGTTACTCGAAAATTAGGGACTCTACGCTTTGTTTCGATGTATCGTAATTGAATAGTGTCAAAAATTGGTAAAGACTTGACGCATTGGAAATGCGTCATTGATCCTGGCAGACATTTAGACGGAGATCTAAAAATTTGTAGGAGATATATTTTCCTAAGTATAAACGAATATCTGGAAAATAGCAATTCATTCACAATTATTCACATATAACACAGAATATTCGTAAATTGTACCAGGAAAACATGTTGACAAATCTCGTTCGGAATTTTCAATAATAATGTTTCTAGCGATTTGAGAAAATGAGCCGGGAATGTCTGGACTGTGTCTAGTACAGAGCCCCCTCATAAAAATTAGGCCCTCTTAGCCTCTGTATTGAACGTGTTATTTACATCACGGTTGTTCGTTCTTCTGTGAAAAGTGCATCATTTCCGATAACGGGAAATAGCAGTGATGATTACTATCAATATTATTTATTTATTCAACTTATTTTTTATTTATGTAATTTATTCCTCTAGATTTTCATCTTTCTCGCCAAAATTGTTTGATTCTAGTCAAGTTAAGGTGATTCAGTTATTTAACCGAAGGTGGTTATGTATTACATATTATTACGTACTGCAATGCCAACGCACATGCATGGGTAGATTTGTCGTTTGTCGTTTGTTTATTTCTTCTATAAAATAAAAACAAGTATGAAACAAAGTACCATGTATTTTTGTAAAATTTGTCTATATCTGATGCTTGAATTTGCAAAATCTTTTGATGTTTTTCTCAACGTGATACATTTTTTTTCATTGTGAGATATTAGAGGTTTGTTTAATATGTGTTGAATCAAAGTGTGCAACAATCTTTCAGGACAAATAAAAATTTTTTCCAAAGATTTGAAAAATGATTTGGATGAGGGCTATTTGCTCCGGATAGTCAGTAATTTATTCAGTTCAGGTAGAATTCGAGGATGAAGAGTGGTTGGAAAAAAAAAAAATTGTAAAGTTTTAGGCGGGCGTCCGTCGTGCCCCGGAAATTCGTTTTGGTTTTCCTAAAATTATGGTAACATAAGTAATACTATTATTAGCTACGAACATTATGTTGGCTGTGATTTATCCATCGTTCTCACATACTCTGATGAAGGAAAGTTTGATAATCGTAATTATTATGAATGTGGTTTTATCGTTATCATAAATGCGGTGTTGTGATCATTATCGAGCCTCGATTTATCCGAGTGAGTTAAGAGCAACAGATAAATCGCGTATATATTACTGTTACAAAGGGTGTAAAAACATCCGTCCTACCCTCTCTTTAATGATCTAGTAGTCATAGATAAAAGAAGTTTATAAACGTCTTCTGTCTTAAAATGATTGAGGTTGCTGCGTCAACCAGCATTATTGTAAAAATAGTCTCTTGTTTCAGACTTTAAATCGAAAACACGTACTCCGCGATTAAAGCATTTCTTCAAGATTCTATTTTTGCCTTTAATTGATTCTCTAAATGAGCTCACGAACCCATATTTATTCCGTAACGACCTAAAACGTTACAATACCAATAAGCTCCGTGCGTCCGTTCGTCCGTTCGTGTTTTGTTAAAATAAACCAAAGCTTACTCGAGTTTCCATTATATTCCATCTATTAACAATGAGATAGTTAGGTGTGAATGCGTTTAAGCTATTCGCATTCGTCCTTTTACTATCGTTCTGGATTTTATTTTGGACATATTCCTGAGTGAAAATAGCGTTGGGTAGACCTGATGTAAAAAAATATTAATATCAAATTTCAATTTCGAACTACAAGTGCAAATTCATGATTGATTCAAAAACCCTAGGACACCATTTTAAATGAAAGCGTTACATTTTTTTTTATTTTGAACTACTACAAGTGATCCACCATTACAAATTTTGGAATTCTGTCCTTTGCTTCGTTATCGTTAACCCTAAAAACCTCCACCCACTAATATCTATCAAAAGCCGAACATTTTGAGGTTTTTCTTCCCACCATATTGGATACGACATTTTGAACTTTGTAAATCTCACCTCAGATCAGTGATCAGCGACCCCGAATTCCTACAGTACCAATTTTCATTCGAATCCGTTCATCCATCTTCAAGATTTCATCATCTTCATTTAAATTTTTGTAAAATTGCCATTTAAGTGATTCAAAAAGTACTGAATCAATCAAAGCCAAAATCTTATTAGCTTTGAATTTGGAAAAGTCGCATCGATTGAGGCAAAAATCTAATCGGTTCTAAGTTTGGAAAAGGCGCGTCGATTCAGACCAAAATTTAATCAGTTCTAAGTTTGGAAAAGGCGCGTCGATTGAGACCAAAATCTAATCAGTTCTAAATTTGGGAAAGTTGCGTCGATTGAAACCAAAATCACTGAAATCCGGTAACTTGTTCTCGAGATATCGTCGGAATAAAATTGATTACATGCATACATACATACTGTGACGTGGATTTTTCTGCACCTCGGTCACTCGGAGCAAATGACCGAGAACTTACCACGGGCACAATGATTCGGCGTCCACGATGTATCCTGGACTTGAAAACAATATCGCGTAATTTGTTGGGCGCCTGGTGTGATTAACACGCCTCGAAATCGCCGATGCGCTATGTCGCGACAATACACTCGACAGCTGAGTACCGCGGAGAGGGGAGGGGTAAATTTTGGGTAGAGAGATTGATTGATTTGATTGATGAAGGTTTTATTGCCCATAATTGAACAAATGGGTAGCTAGCATAGCTATAAAACTTACCAGTGTGTATGCGTATGAGGATAGACGGAGAACGTTGATTGCTCGATATGGTAAGAGTGAAGGCAGGAAGAGTTTTAACGATTGGCAGCGAAATATTAGCGAATGATGGTGAATGACAGTGCACCTTTCGGGCATATTTCCGAATGTTTGTTTGTTTTTTTGCTCTCTCCACTCACAGTATAACCCAATAAGTGGCAGCTGATGAATGGCAGGGCAGCAGCGCCCCACGAACGCTAGTCTCGACGCATGAGGGGGATGAGCACGGGGTCCAGTGAAAGAAGGTGAGACCTCAACCTGTCCTTGAAAACAGGTGAAGACGGAGAACTAGCGACGCTCGAAGGAAGGCTGTTCCAGAGATAGTCCTCGACAGATGGCCAACCGAGGCCATGACGATGGCGTGAGATGAAGACGTCGCGCGGCAGATTGTGGATGTACCGCACTCCGTTGTTGGCAAAGCGCTGGAGTTTCGTGTTGTTGACGCGGCCGGTACCAAGTAGCGCTGCCAAGCAGTGATTGAGGTGAGATAACAGGAGCGCGGTTACTAGGCAGCGCCGCAAGTCCAAGTCCAAGTCCAGTTAGTCACGCAGTTGACGCAGCCTGTACAAGACCCCGTTGACCCTCGACGTGACCCTAGCGATATGATGACGGTATGCAAGCTTCGAGTCGAGTATGACGCCGAGATTATTCGCCGAAGTCACGAACGGGTTGGTGTTTTGGCTGTCACCCAGCGGCGGGAGGACGTCGGTGTTGATGTTGATGAGACGGGCAATGCCCATGATGATTGCTTTGGTTTTAACGAGGTTGAGCCTCAGCTGATTAACAGCAGCCCAGTCCCGAATGCCAGCGATGTCCCTGTTTAGCTCGCGAATGCTGTGATCCATCCCTTCCAGCGTGCAGGACGCATATATTTGTAGGTCATCAGCGTAGAGCAGACGTTTCGCGTAGCGGATAGCTGAACCGATATCGTTTATAAACAGGGAGAACAGCAAAGGCTCGTGGACTGAACCCTGGGGGACACCCGAATTCTTCGATACCCAGTCCGTGAGGGACCCATCCTCGCACTTCATCACTTGCTGCCGGCCTTGCAAGTAGCAACTCACCCACCGCATCGCCCACGAAGAAAAGCCCGTGCGCCACAGCTTACGGAGAAGAAGGACGTGTGAGACTGTATCAAATGCCTTGGAGAAGTCAGAAGACTAAAACAGTCGCCTGTCTCCGATCCATCCCGTGTCGCACATCGTTCAGCAGCTTGAGGACCACAGATGTGGTACTGTGGCCAGCGCGGAAACCGCACTGCCACTGGTCCAGTAGTGAGTGATTTTTTATGTATTCAGCTATTTGGACGTGTATGAGACGCTCCATGACTGCTCAGAGTAGCGAGAGGAGATATGGAGCGATAGTCCCGGGCAGCCTTCGGAGAGGCGATTTTATTGATGGGTACGATTAAGGCCCTCTTCCATACAGCAGGAAAGCAGCACTCGGCGATTGAGCGGTTGAATATGGTCGCAATGGCTCCCAGGAGGATAGTTAACGTGGGCAAGAGCATGCGGAGATTCAGGCCATTGTGGCCCGTGGCGTTGGCTCGCGAGGCACGGACAGCTTTCTCGACCGCTGATGGTGAGACAGCCGTGAAAGAAAGCAGAGGCCGAGTCAGAGCAGGGGTTAGTGGTTCCTCCAGAAATTCATCCACCGACGGTGGAAGGCGCGAGACTTCAGCGCGCGCTAAGTCTAGGTCTTTTGGCGGAATTACGAGTGGTGGAGATTGGCGTTCCGGCGATAGTCCCTGCAGGCGCGATCTGCAATACTCCGTCCTGGCCTCAAAAAGGCGCTGGTGGAGCGCATCCCGAGCAGCCCGGTAGTCATGCAATTCGGAAGTATTTTCTAAATTTTACAACGATTTTTGAGGAACTAAGATTTCGAAACATGAGTGTATTTTGATTTATTACGGTTAACTGAATTTCAAACAATTCCAAGATCGCGAAATGACGGTTTTTACTCAGCACGAATCGTTACGATAACGTTACTAACTTCAATACGATGTTGAGCAACTGTGAGCTTGAAAGGCTGTGCGGTGTGGGAATATAGTTTTCAACTCCCGTATGCGTGTACAATGTACATACATGACCGCTCGAAAGATTGAGATTATATTAAAATTTGAATCACTTGTGACGTATTCGTGTGAATATGACCAAACAATTGATCTCACAGAAAAACGTAAAGTGTGGTGCTGTGGATAAAAAAGTGTTATGTTTTGCTTATAATGCAACGAACTTATGCAAGAACATCAAGAATGACGACATGGAGAAGAAAGAAAAAATTGAAGTAGTTTTGCAATTCGGAGGATGAATTGAGCTGTGATGAAACTACAACAATTGCGGCAGATCGCCAACGGATAACCTTCGCCAATGAAGCTGAATTGGAGTGAGTGCGCCAAATACAATATCAAATGACTAGATACAGGGGTAAAGTTTGGACGTAAGTCATTTTTGAAAGAATGTAAATTTGAAGACTGGTGAATTTGAAAAATGAACAGCTCGCGCTAAGTCTAGGTCTTTTGGCGGAATTACGAGTGGTGGAGATTGGCGTTACGGCGATAGTCCCTGCAGGCGCGATCTGCAATACTCCGTCCTGGCCTCAAAAAGGCGCTGGTGGAGCGCATCCCGAGCAGCCTGGTACTCATGCAATTCGGAAGACCTCCGGTTTCGACGATAGCGTCGATATATCGTGCGCATTGCCCGTTGCGACGCCCTGAGAACTGGAGTGATCCAAGGAGCGAACTTCTACGAATTACCTTCAGTGCGAGTCACTGGAGCGATGTCATCAGGTACACCGAGGAACTCCCGGTAGAACAACTTAAGGGCTGAGTCAACAGTGAGAGGAGCCTTTCGAACGTTTCGGACTTTCCCCAGGAGAGCACCTCGTCCGACTCGTCAACGAAGCAGAGATCAAGCCAAGTCTCAGAAGTACCAGCATGGTGAGTAAACCCGCGTTCAATGAGCTTGAGGGAAAGGTCAAACGCCAGGGCTCTTATATAGCGAGCGTCGCCATCGTCGCTGAGCTGATCCGCATTAAAGTCACCCATGACTATCTTGTGATTATGATGTTCCATGGCATCGGACAAGACAGAGCCAAAGTCCACTGGCGCCGTAAAAGCCACGTGGGGAGGACGGTAAACGACCGCCACGAAGACGGGATCAGAGCCCCGACTATGGAGTTCGCACATGATGAATTCGATAGAGCCAGGCCCACCAATGGTGGTGGAAGTGACAATGGTCGTGGGCCCCCAAGACTCGTGGATATATTGGGCCAGTCCTCCGCCATGAACGTTACGATCATTCCTGAGAATTATGTAGCTTGGCAGGTCAACGACGGAGTCTGGTATAGATGGCGCGAGCCAAGTTTCAGTCAACGCGATAAGGTGGTAGGTTGGGTGCGAGGCAAGGTGTAGTCTGAGGACGTCAAGGTGAGAGCGGATTGAGTTGACGTTGAGGCAGCAGCATCTGAAGATATTCTCAGTGGGAGCTGCCCGCACCTCGGCAGGATATCAGGTTTTGATGAGAACATCATCCTAATTAAGTTATCAGTTTGCTGACTGTTGAACTTGTAACGTCGGTTAAGTACGATCCTGTTTGAACCTAAAGCGAATAATAATTTATCCAACTTTTGGTTTTGCTTATTTCCGTACACCCACATACCATTAGTAGATTCCTCAATTATACCTGATATATCCTGCAATGCTAGTCCCAACGATCCAATTCGCTCTACGACCATGTCCTCGGCATGACCTGAAAATAGAGTTCGGTAGATGATGTCTAGTTTAGATTTATCTTTAATCTTTGGTATCGGTATTTTATTAAGTTTGTTCCTTAAGTTTTGCAGTTTTGGTGTTACGGTTCTATCTTCTATTCCCTCAAATTTTGTTTCTATGTCCGAAAGTCTCCTTTCATGATGCTCGATCACGCGGAGCCATTCTCGCATTTTCGCAGTTGACTGGAATATCGGAATTTGTTTTTCCTTTCCTTCCATGTTAAATGTCAAATAGTCTTTGATATCTATCTTGTCTAGTATTTCTTCAACGAAAGAATCATCTGAAAAATGTTACTGGCGTCGAGGAGGAGCCCTGTGACG
This sequence comes from Neodiprion fabricii, assembly GCF_021155785.1. Classification (NCBI taxonomy): domain Eukaryota; kingdom Metazoa; phylum Arthropoda; class Insecta; order Hymenoptera; family Diprionidae; genus Neodiprion; species Neodiprion fabricii. The sequence goes on from NC_060239.1 coordinate 11,959,239, forward strand.
ACAAAGATCCGACTATCTCATCAGACATGTGTGAAGGTGTGGGGTATTGAGTTCTTTTGATACGTTCATAAATTTTGATCATATACCTTTTGGCCTCATCTTCCCCGTTTACTGGAATTTCCTCAATCTGACTGTCATCGATGCAGAATGCTGAAAAGTCGTTGGTTTCTTCCATGTTGCTGTCGGTGTTTTAAATTTATATTTGAATTTAGCACTTTGACTTGTTTTCTTTTCTCTTGTGTTAAGAGACGAGTCTTTTTCTTCCTTTCGAGGACCAGAGACTGAACTAGAGAGAGGGAGCGGGAGAGGGAGAGGGAGAGGGTGAGAGGGTGAGGGGGCGAGAGGGTGAGGGGGCGAGAGGGCGAGGGGGTGAGGGGGCGAGAGGGTGAGGGGGCGAGAGGGTGAGGGGGCGAGAGGGCGAGAGGGTGAGGGGGCGAGAGGGTGCGGGGGCGAGAGGGTGCGGGGGCGAGAGGGTGCGGGGGCGAGAGGGTGCGGGGGCGAGAGGGTGAGGGGGCGAGAGGGTGCGGGTGCGGGTGACGGTGACGGTGAAGGTGAGGGTGAGGGAGAGGGAGAGAGAGAGGGAGAGAGAGTATGTACGTAGTAACTGTATGCAAACAGAACCAACCTAGAAAATGTATCCATTGCTAATAGGCCTGCCTGCTTTAATGAAACCACCATATGCTTAGCTGCTGAGTCCTGTTTATACTCAGAAGTCTCTTGTTTGTAAGTAGCCACAAAGACTACATGTTTTTCAGTATTCTTTGTGAATATGAATTTCCATACTTTATCAGACGTGCCCTTCTTCACTTTCCTTGACTCTGGACCGACTTCAAAAATAATTTTTGCGCAAAAATCCACTGCCATAGAGGGTAAACCTGGACTTAATTGTTCTAAATAGTCAGAACAGTGTGTTCTAAAATCGGATTGCAACTGATTAAAGTCAAATTGTTCGGCTGCATGTTTTTTTTACAAAATCTTCGGGAGTGATCCCTGCAATTTCGTAAGTCTTCTCAATTAAGTGAGCAGCCAATGCATCAGGCTTCGAGCCCAGGGCAAGATAATCTATCGACATAATTGCTTGGACCGATGTTATATTCGTACGCCCTAATTACCAGCTCAAATATGTGTTTGATCTCTGCTTTACCAACTCTAGCAGTGTTGTGAAGGTGATCAAGTAGTCGTTGCCAATTATCCTCTGTTTCTTCAACTCTGAAGCCTATCAAGTCGGATATTCTTGATGATACTGTGCCTCCAGCAATCACTCCTTCAGGCCTTACTTCTACAACTGGTGGGTTAAAATATGTCCCACAAGAACAAATATGGAAGGTAGACACGTAACTACCTGTTTGGCTCTTATTAAAGCTATAGATTACCGTGTTTGCCTCTTTCGTTATCTTATACTCGTACAGATAGTACATCTGATAGTTGCAGCGTGCTGCTGCTCACAAACTACTCTCAAATTGCAGTTGTCTAGCCGCGACTCAAACCCGTGACGCTATTCGACCAGCTCGGGCACTTGAAACCTGCTCTCCGTTATCCCGCGCAACTCAGGCTACGGTCACGAGGATTATTCGATACGCAAATTACACACGGCTCTCTCGGACGAGTCCTCACTTGATTAGTCTCGAAATTCAATCGCAAGAATATCAGCAACGCTTACCGCTCCACATCCATGATACAAAAGCTCCGACTCCCTTGTGGCGGCGGTCGGCCATCGTCCCTCGTAACGCCAGTCAAATTTTCCCCATGCAACAGAAGGAGACGAGAACGAAACTCGATATAATTTTCCGCTACGACACCCAAAATTTCTTCCAGTAGCAAAAACAAAGCAAAACTGAAACTCAATTTCAACGCCACAGACTACACCGCTGTGCTTGATCGCCAGAACGAGACTGATCTCTCATGGTCGATCGGCGGCAACGCCGGTCTCGTCCTCCGTGACGTCATTACCCTAAGGATGCGCAGAAATCGATCTGTCATTGATTTTGGAGAATGCGCAACTTGACGCCCACCTGTCGTCGCTACGCGGCGCAGAACTTAACGCTAGATCGTGATGTCGTCTTCCGCGCAGCTCTAGGGTGTTCTCCGGGGGTTGGGCGGGGTGGTGCTCCCTCGTCGCTAGCTGGTCACTCGCGGTTGCCTTGGTCAGGTGTAGGCAGGGTGAGCGGGGAGGCTGCGGCGCGCTTGCCGCCAGCGGGAATCGCGTCCGCCTTAGATTCCCGCGCTGCAGGGATCTGCGTTGTCTCCCCCTCCGCAGCCTCGGTATCCTTCCCGCACGATCTCCGCGATGTCGCCTTGCCTCGAAGTATCCTCGGCGGCGGAGATAGTTGCTGACTCGTGGCCGGTGTATTCCAAAAAAAAAAAATAAACAAAAGCCTGCAATATCTTATTCTTAATCCTCTGTTACGTCCCTGTCGAAGCTCGGATGCGTGACTCCCGTTATGGCGCCCCTTACTATTATCGCGTCTCGATCCCCGAAACCCTTATCCCAGGATACCGCCCAAGGTTCAGGGAGCACCTTGTAACGGGCATGTCTGTCCGAAATGCCACGTTACAATGCATATACATACACATTCAAGGCCAGTATGCGAGCATTGCGATCAATGAATATGTTGTACCCTGGCATGACCTGAATCTGAAATATACACAAAAATTAAATAACGATGAAAGATGTGATTTCTCAAAATTATTATCTCTACGAAGAAACGGATGTCTAAGTTGCGATACCTCTTTATCAAGCTTCTGATGAAATATTGTAGCATAGTGGAGGCATATATTTCCTTTTTCTTCACCAGTACCTGAGATGAAAAATTTGATATTGGATTCGTGCACAAATACGCAGGAATGAGGTTAGCACAAAAACATCTCAAATTTTAGCAGTTATATTTACTCACCGGTTGCTGTTATTTCAGATGTAAGCCTTTTCAGATTACCATCCGTGCTTTCAGTAGTTGGCTGAGAAACAGTGCGTTGTATCCACTTCAATACCCGACATTGAACTAACCATATTAGTAGAAAGTGAGTGTTCACCTTGGTCTTCACTGTGCGTTACACCAAGAAGACCAAAGTCATTTCCATCAAAGAGAGGTAGAAAATTGCTAGCCTGGATGATTTCATTGCGTGACGAATCCTGTAATGTGAATCTATTACAAAAACTATGTAGAATGAAAGAATATATTGAACAGAAACAAACTATACCTTTAACGTAACTTTGGCAGCTGCTTCATTTTCTTTGTCAGATTTCTTTTTCATATTTCACCGGCATTTTGCTCATGAATTTAGACAAATCTTTTTCAAGCCACGTGGTTTGATCAGAACAGAAGTAGATCACACCTGGGATTTTCTTGAGGCCGAGTCTTTTACTCTTGCGTGAACACACGGATTCCAAACTAGATTTTAAGCCATCTCTCGAATCGTTATCGTGAACCATATGACTTGTTATTCGACATTTCGACTGCGAAAATTTCTGGATCTCGCTTACTGCTGCACTTATGTCGTAACACACGTTCGTACCTGCTCGTGTGGTTATTTCGCCCCGCGATCTCGGATGATCAACCAGTCGCGATGAGCCGAAACTTTTCATTGGTTTAGCTCATTGGTAACGTGGTTATTAATGGTCATTTCAAATTCGCCTGACTTCGTGGACAACTTCAGTGATCGACGAAACATTGGGGATAAAATCACTATTTTCTAAATTTTACAACGCTTTTTGAGGAACTAAGATTTCGAAACATAAGTGTATTTTGTTTTATTACGGTTAACTGAATTTCAAACAATTCCAAGATCGCGAAATGACGATTTTTACTCAGCACGAATCGTTACGATAACGTTACTAACTTCAATACGATGTTGAGCAACTGTGAGCTTGAAAGGCTGTGCGGCGTGGGAATATAGTTTTCAACTCCCGTATGCATGTGCAATGTACGTACATGACCGCTCGAAAGATTGAGATTATATTAAAATTTGAATCACTTGTGACGTATTCGTGTGAATATGACCAAACAATTAATCTCAAGGAAAAACGTAAAGTGTGGTGTTGTGGATAAAAAAGTGTTATATTTTGCTTATAATGCAACGAACGTATGCAAGAACATCAAGAACGACGACATGGAGAAGAAAGAAAAAATTGAAGTAGTCTTGCAATTCTGAGGATGAATCGAGCTGTGATGAAACTACAATTACGGCAGATTGCCAACGGATAACCTTCGCCTATGTATGATTTTCGGGAACTTTGATCGTTTTCTTTTATTTCTCCACCCGTTCTTGAATTCATTTTTATAGGGTTACAATATAAAAGGGACACTACTCGTCGCAGGTCTAACAAACTTAGCCTGATAGTTTAAAAAAAAAAATAACAAATAGCAAACAGATGTACAAATAAAAATATATAACGATGAGTAAGGAGAAAATAGTATGTAAAATAAAATTAAGACGAGAAAGGTTGTTTAAGTCAGATATAGAGATATATATAGAAGACGGTGACGATGTTGAAAATGGATAAAAAAAATTAAATTTAAAATTTCATCATATAGCAACGGCAGAAAACATATCCAGAATGTCGAAGGGTCATTATTCAGAATCGTACAATTCAGAAAAATCAGTATCCCGAAAGCAACGGACAACTTACCACCAGCAACAACAACTTGCCACCTGAATTTCACATTCTGAGTCTATCCAACTAATCTAATTTGACTTATAATATTTTTTATACATATACAGAATCGAGCAAATTCTTTACTCAATACTTGATAAAGAAGAAAGAACGCAATGCAAATTGACAACTTTGAGATGTAAAAGCTGTTGGGTTAGACCTTTAGAGTGTGGCCAACGATGTGTCTGTTTTTATTTGTTGACTTACAAACTGCTCACGTCGCCAACAACAAGCTGATCAACTCACATTCGGATAGGAGTACGAGAATCTCAAATTTTGAGTAGGTACATCGGGCATATCTTTTTATCTCCAATATGTTTATCTCATTAAAAGATTCAATACGACTTATGGTATCATAAACTTATATTTCTTGGCTTCTAATATGATATGAGTTATTGACTCTTCTGATATATTGTGATTCTTCATTCTGACTCTTCTGATATACTTCAATTCTATATTCTGAGCCGTCTATGAGATCACTGCGCGGAGTTCTAACCGTTCTCATTCTTGACCCTTCGCATTTATAAATTCGAATAGATGAAAATTCTACTTGACGATCCATCCGAAGGTTATTTGTTTGTGAATAGAAAGTTTTCGTCTCTTGAGCACGCGATGTAAGAATGTATGTTATTTATTTGTGAGTAAGAAGTTTCTTCTCTGCATGCACGATGTATAAGGAGACTGTAGTGTGTAGATGTTATGTTTACCCTTTTTGAATCCTTGCTTCCGATGAAAAGCCCGTAAGACCAGCAATGCCGTCTAATAAATGAGATGCGGATGTGCAAATCATTAATCTACGAGAGATTTCGTTGAAAGAATGTAAATTTTAAAACTGGTGAATTCGAAAAATTAACGACGGAGCCAGTTATTTATTTGTGTTTGCGAGCAATCGCATTTGCCTCATTCTGCTAATGGCCTTTCGGAATTTTCACCAGTTGTGTATTCTAAATTCTGACTTTGTTCTTTCGCGATTGTGAATTATCGATATGTTTATGTCCGGAATTCTGATCATTCTGATTTTTGGTTTTACTGATTTTTTACCCGCACCGAGACTTCCTGGTGGCGATGATTCACACGCGAGGTTCCCATCCTGAACCCACCAGGTTGACGTAACGTGGTTCGCTCCTCCTTACGATGGGCTTGTTGCCACGCTGCAGTCCTTCGACCAAGTGAGGGCATCACTTGCGGTATCGTAGAATTTAAGAAGGAATAGTGGACCGTTGTAGTTGGTTCAGCTCCAGGCTGATAAGAGTCGTCGACGGGAGGATTCGTTGTGGATTTGAAGCAGTCTTGTACGCCATCAGCGACGCGTCCAGGCAGCAGTGGCGATATTCGATGGGTTGGCTCCTGGCCGAGAAGTTTGGATAATTGGAGGTCTTCGTTGTGCTTCACGCACGACCCGTACTCAATTTAAGTAGACCTCCATCTGGAGTCGAAATGGCGGTATTCTGCCCTCTGTAGCTGACTACATTGCTGTTGATCCGCTCCGTGACCTCTGCGTTGCGATATCAGGTTTCCCCGAAGCGATGTCCTTGAAGTTTGTTCTCGTAGCGCGGTACAAAATTAGAAAATAGACAAAAATTAGCTAAGTAAATGAATCTTTTCTTTAGCTAGTCGTACTATTTGGAGCATTGGCCTCACGATCAGACGTGTCTTCGTTGTTTATGATTCATTTATTTTGTGATACAAGAAAATTGACGTTACCCTTTATCAGATAAATACATGAAATCGGACGAAGAAAAGATCATAGAACTCACAAGAAGAAGACTGAATTTCAACTTATTCGTAAACAAATGAATGATATAAATTTACACCATCGTCAAAATAAAACGGTTTGTTTATTAGAAGTGAAATTTTTTGTGGATATGCAATATTATCTATTGAATTTTCAAGAACATGAGAATAGAAATAGCCTTTTGTGTGGATATGAAGAGATTGCGCGAATCCATTCCAATAGCTTCCTTGAGTAAACTGGGCGAGAACAAAATAGAGATAAATTTGTCCGCTGATAATAGAAGTTGACCTAAGTTTAAGAAATACAACACATTTGGGTAACGTTTATAAGCACGTGTTTTAGCGATTATGTTATAAAAAGGTCAACAATAAAGATTGCGCAACTTTCAGGCGCCTATTAGTTCTCTCACGGCTTGATATTATTCCAAGAGGATCTCAAATTTGGTCCCATTTCACTCTCACCGGATATATGAATTGAATGGCGATATCTTCGTCCTCCGATTCTGCGGGAATGTCGGTGAGCGGTTTTCGAAAACAGTTTGCCAACTCTTCATCGCTGAGTGTTTTGTCATCGATAATTTTGATGTGTTGAACCACTGATCGCAACCGCTTCGATGCTGACGAACGCGATTGTCTGATAGAAATGTTCAAAAATTGCGGTGAAGCATGATACATTTTTTGGTTTATAAGTGATTATTTGTAATGGTTTTTACCTCGTTATATTTTACGAGGTGAGCAATCATGGGAATTTAGTCCGCCCATAGTAAGACTGCGTTGGTGATTACAAATTTGAATAAACTGAAACTCCGTTTCCGGCAAACGTTTGTTTACTCGTGATTGAAATCACATATCCTACGATATGCCTGAAAAGTAAATGTTTTCAATGAAACGGTCGAAAATGGCTTAAAACTGGAAGAAGGTTTAAGCAGTTTTTGGATAAAATATAAACTGTGTCCCTTTTTATCCTATCTGATTCTTAAACACAGAATGCGAAGTCTCAGGTGACTAAAGTTATTCTATTTTGCTACAAAATTATCAGGTACCGCATCTTGCCCGGCGAACCCGTCTCGAGGAGCAGTAATTCTGGGCTTCGGCCATTAGATTTTTATTCTATCAAACAGTTTCGAAGTTACAGCGTATTCTCCTTGTACTGAACAACCTCTTCTAGAATTGCGGATTGTGTTAGCGTTGGAACTTGGCGTGCCATTTCACCGCTCAGTTTATACTATTTTCTCAATCTCTACAGTTTTTTCCAACCCGTTCAGATTCGTCTTGCGATGAAAAATGAATGAGACGCGCGAGTGCGTCCTCTCCTAAAAGGTTAATGTGAAGATCGAATCTCCAAGTTCTTTAAATATATCGAGCACATTGTTGGCATTTTATACATTCACTGATTGGTCGGTGTGTGATGTGTCAGTTCGACAGTTGGTTCAAAGAATATAACCGCATTTTTGTCACCGCCATGCAAATGATTGCGAACATCTCATTGATCAGCGAAAAATATCCACGAATCGTTTGAAATTTCATTCACTTGGAGCGTCCCGAAATTCCGGGTCATCGGATGTTTTGTTCGTCAATAAATTAAGTATTCATGTCGAAAGTAATGTAAAATTTTGAGGATTCGTTTCCACATTGAAACGCAAAGCAAAAATAAGTTCACGTTAATCTCTGATAACTATTATACGTGTATGAATGTAACAGATATGAATATAATGCGTGTGGTGTCAGTTTGATAGTTGACGCGTCGTTGTGCTTAAATGCATCTGTATAACCCAAAGTTGGAAGTAATGACAGGTCAATCATTATGCCTATAAAAAGTGGACGAAAGCTGACAAGCTGTACGACAGAATGGACGTGAGCGCTGCACCTAATGTGTACTTGAATAATCGTAAATGCTTCGTAGATCTTTAGAATATAAAAGAACCTAGTACATTTCTTGGTTCGTGCTCGCAAGAACTTTTCCGATTATTTAAGTTGCTTGTAGACCACCATGGTAGCGCTAGCGGCTGGAGAGCTAACGACAAGATACCTGAAAGACCGAGGGCGGAATGTACGTTGCAAAAGAAACAGTTATGCCTAAAACGCGGTTGCGAAGCAACTGTCGGTAATATCGACGGCGCGTCTACCGATCGACCGCAAGGCGGTCTCGCAACGATGTTTCTCACTGCGACAAGCCCGTTATTATGAGATCTAAATAGCAAACACTAGGGAATGGTGTCACCCTGCATCAAACGTGGGAAGAAAGTAAGAGACGAAGACGGATGGACATTTATCGACGCTTGATGACACGGGAGCCACGTGATCAATGCGCGTCATGGAATAAAGTAGTAAGCATTCTTGTCAACCGCCAGCAGCGCTGCATGACGTAACGTATTCGACTGAAAGACCGAGAACCAGCTGCATGACCTTGCGGTGTTTGTAAACATACACACGTTGTCTCTCCAGTGTCTGAAGGAACCAGAGCGATAGGCTGCTGACCAAAAGTGATAAAGTTTTATCTTGCGACAAATAACTAATACTTTTGGACCTGCGATTTGAAAAATGGAAGTTGAACGTATGTGCACCGTCGAAAACGAGTTGGTGAGTAGTTAGAGTTAAACATCGTGCTGACAGCAGGTCAGCGTGTATTGCAAAAAGTTGCGAAAAATCAGCAGGAGAAAAAAAAAGACCACAAACCGGAACAAAAATAACTCCTAATTTAATCAATGACGACAGTTGTCCTTCGGTACAATTCGTTTCTTAAAAAACAGGTTAATCGAACTCGCGCAAACTTATTCTTCTGTATTTTCGTATCGAGCAAATCGGTGTAGACAAAGGGCGTGTGTCTGTCACTTCGTACGTCAGGTAAGGGGCGACGCGCGGCGGAGGGAAAATGCAGGGGGGTGATGTTTTTCGTCGGTTGGCTCCATAGATCCGTCTGGCTCCCCCCTCCCTCTCACCCGCCCCTTCCTCCTTGCGCATTCTAGCACCTGTCGTCCACTTGCCAAACTATAAAATTTACATTTTTGCCGATAGTTGTCGCTGGTGGATCGCTTCGTTATTTCTGTATTCAATATCTACGGTGATATGTTTTTGTACATACATTTGCACACGTATGTATACTCGTCATGCCTTTCGGACTACCAGGTTGAAGTCAATAACTTTGTTGTAGCGAAACGTTGAGAAAAAAATCACTGTTTTCTTATTTTTACTGTGATTTTGAAAGAAATAGAATTGCAAGATACGAGTAGATTTCGTTTTATTACGGTTTACTGAATTTCAAACAATTTGAAATTGCGAGATATCGGTTTTTCCTCCGCACGAATCGTTACGATACCGTTGCTAACTTCAACGTGATTTTAGGTGAGAGTGTCACGTGGTTTGGTATGCTCATTACTTACTCATCGGACGATGATGCTCAAGGCGCTTCATTCCTTTCCAAGTTATTATTTGTCAAGTTCGTGACAGATACAGGTATAAAATACCGAATCGATAGCTATGAGCGTGTTGTACAGGAATTATATGTTATGACCGTCAGAATGTCGAACATTCTGACGATTCCTTCATTCGCACATCAATAGGTTTACCCTGATTGATGACAAATTACATTGTTTATGAATTCCGTTGAATCCAACTTGCAATTAAATATTTCAGCTCCTCTTGAAACTCAGAGCTAAAGTAATAGACGAACGAGTGATCCGAGTGCACGGTATTGTATGAACTGAAAATATTGAATCAAACCATTTGAAACTAAATATTATTTCGTTCAACCCACAGACGCATATTACTATTCTAATTATAGAACGAGAACAGATAAGACTCGGGTTTCTTTATCTGCGTATAACATTTTTGTAGAAAGGCGGTCAGCTTTCAAATAGTGTTGGAATAATGGGATCGTTGACTTCCGACATCAAGAAGTGTTGATAATAATTATTACATTCTATTTACCATCGTATGATTTTTTATGTCGAAAGGAATTTTGGGTTTATTTTCTCATTTCGTAAAAAGGATTGAAATCCACATGTAGTTTTAGATTTTTCAAAATCTGAAGGTACAGTTTATAATGAAATTAGGACGCGAATTTTCAGTATCGTACTCAATGAATGTGGCTATGAATAAAACTGCGTAAAATAGAATTAAACAAAATGATGGAGACGACTCAATATAGGCCTCGTAGAGATTGCCGATAGTCACTGATAATATGCCAAACAGCTCGTGCCCGTACATTATGTATGTCATGCAGGTCTATCGATTTTGATGCATTCATCTTACTCAAATGCATGCAACTGCAACGCAATTTGGTACGTGACGCGCGTAGCCAAAGAACAGGATACGACGCTATATGTCAGTGTGAATTGGGTACTATGGTGATACTTTTAAAAATAAATTTTATGGTAATTTAGAAGTTCGATTTCTCGAATTTTCAGTATTCAGTAACAGTACGTTAGCTTCATTGTGTCATGAATTATAGTCACGTTCGATGTGTATTGACAGAGAAGGAAGTATAAAGTTAATAAATATGATTGCATCAAACCTGGTAAACTACTACAAATTAATATTTTTTTTTATATCTGATCGTTTTTGAGTAAAAATGTATTAGTAATAATGAATTTTGTCTGATAATAAACGTTTTCCAGTCTCAAATGTTCGTCAATTTTTAAATTAAAAATATCCTTCGAAGAATTCTTTTTGAAATACGCCTCAACGCAGTCCAAATTATTGTTGATCTGATTAAAATGATTCTATCTGTTATGAATTGATAGCAAATTTACTGGATGCGATCAAATTTCAATTAATGCTCCGACATTAGAACAATTATCGGAATCTTCGTCTCAAATGCGCAGTTCAATCATGAAAGTGTTGATTAAATTGACAAAAATTAATTATTTTTAAGTAAATAGACAACCTATTGATTGATTAGTTAAAAATCAGACTTGAAAATAATTCTTGGGTAATTTTTTTCAATTTAATATGAATGCGATTAATATAATATTGACCAAAAAAATAGTGTCGACTACCTCGCTTTACTATTTTGATTTAACATCGTTGCGAAAAAACTATAAATCCTGAAAAATTTGTATTCCCCTAAATTAGCATAAAAGTAAATTTTAGAGGATTTATTTGAAAACACCCAAAAAAGGTTCTTCACATAGTTTAACCCATTCATTCTTAAACACCATAGTGTACAACCTCGATTTTCGTTTTTTACGATTTTCTCGAAATTACACCGCCTATTAAATAACCGTCAAGCATGTGAAATCGGGGGTAACATTTTTTAGAATTATTCTCGCGTTGCGAGGAAAACGCAAATTACGAAGAGAGAAAAAAAAAACAATATCTGAGACATGTTCCAAACATCTCAAAATCGTCCAAAGAGTGTTTCTTTGCTCAAATAAAGACATTCTATGCTAATATTGTAACTTTGAAGTGAACGGGACTAATCAAAGCGACAAGTTTTTCCAGAGCAGCCGTTGCCCGGCTGTCAAAATGCATCTGCGCGTGCGCACGTAAAATACATTCGAAACAGAATAGCAGGAATCGTTACAAGATAAAGCAGATTATCGAGCGCCGCGTCGGTTAGTTTCCCTGGATTCTGTACAAATTTCGAACGCCGTTCGAATCGCTTCCCGCTTTCCTCGCGGGCGGCGTCGTGGCACGGCGGTTATTGCGTGAACACGCGTGTCTACACGCGCGCATTTCGACGTTAGAGCGCGCGACGGTCGCAACCGTTTCTGCCGGCTTCCGTCAACGGTGGTTCTCGCTCTAGCCTTTCGTTTCAACTGCGCAGTTGGCGAGCCTCGGTACGACGCGGAGCATTGGTAAGTCTTCTCTTATTACCGCACAACTCGTAACTTTGAGCGGCGGCGTTCGTGATGCAGCAGGGGGTAACCCTGAGGGTGACGGGCGCCCCCGAGGGTGGCTTCGATTCTCAACCGAATCGTTACGCTCCTGCGATCGTGCAGCGCCCATCTCGAGGGCACCGGCCCCTTAACCGACGCTGTCAATAACCCTCGCCCTCCTCAGAGCTTTTCTTTTTGCTTTTTTCTTCTTTGCTTTTCTTTCACTTTGCGTGCGATAAATCCGCGGGCAATTGCCTCTCGACGTTTGCGAGTCTCTGACTCGGCCTAAAACTGGGTCGGAGACGAGTTTCATTTATGGTTTGTGTTATTCCTTAGCAGGCTAAATCCCCTCGCTCTCTGCGTAGATCGTGAGACGCACTGGCTTGGACAAATCCGTTTACGGTATCTACGCGCTGCTTAAATCCGCCCCACCGCGACGTCCCTGACCTGATTTAAAATTTATTCTATAATCGCTCGTTCAACGCAGCACCGACAGCGGACGCGATACATGTCGGTATGCAGTTTTTCGTTGCATAATCGGTTCATCCAGGTGGTAGAAAGAAGAGCGCACAACGATATTGAGTAAATAATAACACTTGTCGAGTACTCCATATAGGTAATAACGAAGTACTGAATTTCTTTCGTATTTCTCTAAACAAATTTTTATTGGAGTTATAACAAGAACGGTGATCGAATGGAATAAATTTTTTTTTTTCATTCGAATGAATGTGGCTTCACTTGATGAACAGAACCACTTTTTCCTGGATCAAATGACATTTTTTAGAATGAGGAAAAAAAAAAGGAAATTCGCTTGCCATATTTGGTGAATTCAACAAATTCATTTTCCGTACGTTTATCTTAAATGTGTAATGACTTTAGTTATTTTACGAGTAAAATTTCCCTATAGTGTGGCCTCTTTTTGTACAACCACCTCAGTTTTAATTTGGGATGGTTACCAAAAGAAATTTGTCGGTCGGTTGACATTGATTTTCTTATCGCATCAACGGTTTTGATAACAACTGCGATATGTTTGTAGGTTTACAGTTTTCGTATTACGTCCAACGTGCAATGAGCATTCGGCTTCTCGAATCACAGCCCTCAGTTACTTTTTATTTACCGTTGACGTTTTTCAAACCATTGAATGTGAAAAAAACATTTTATACTTCACTTCCTACCGTTGCATACCAAAAAGCAAATCTTTTTTCTTCACTACGGATAAAATTATACTTGTCGAGTATTGTATATATGATGTATAACATATTACAAGTACATGCAACGCTTATTTTACTATTCGTTATGTTTGTTGTTATCATAGCCGGTCACGTTCCGTAACGTAGCTGAGCTATGTGCGGCACTTTGCGTGTGTACAGCTTGAGTTAGGTGCTAGTATACGTACAATATCCATACATACGTGTATGGACGGCGTTGAAGTCAGTAACGTTGAGATAACGAAACATGAAAGAAAAAATCATTGCTGTGTAATTTCTGAACGACCTTCAAGAAGTTGGCTTTCAAAATTATGAGTGTAATTTGTTTATAATGGCTTACCAAATTTCGGACGATCTCAAGGCGCGAAGTTACGATTTTTACCAAACATGCATTGTTGGAGTAACGTGACTAACTTCGTCTTCACTATCAATGGTGAATAACCTACGCAAATACCGGATACACGTGTGTCTGCTATGACCTATGCTATGCCGGGTGTTCGTTAACAAGATTATTATCATTTTCAATGCGTTATTCTTTCCAATTCTTTATTTGTACAACTCCGTATTGATTTTTCGGTCTACTTATAAGAAACCAGATTTTCTCTTGATGAGGTCAGTTTCGAATTTATAGAGTACGAAGAGTAAAATTCGCAGGGAATAATTAAAAATCACAATCGGACGTTGCCAAATGTACGGGATTTGTCAACCCTATTTTGAATTTATAACATGCAGTGCAATACAAATTGGTCTACCTACCTGATTGTGGTTGACTATGAATTTTGTTCTCAAACGAATTAATTATCAAAATTTCGTCTGCAGTGTATTTTTCAGTGTATTCGGTTAATGTAGTGAGATGCGGCACTTGGCAATTTGGAATCTTCGTTACACACAGCCTATGCGTTAATTTTTGGACGTTATATAAGTATGATTGTTCCCATAAGAATTGGACAATTTGATAAAACATATACGCATTGTGATTGGCAAAAGGTGAGCGAAAACGGTTGAACCTTCCTGTGGATGATGATGATTTTTTTTATATATCTACAATCCTTGATGAACCAAAAGCGAGGATATTGAAGAGAAAACTTTCCAACTCGTTTGCAACGCATTTCATCATTACAATAATCGTTATAACGTTTAAGGGAATCAACGTAATCAAGAACCCATCGTCGAAATTTTCCGTAGAATTGTGCATAGTTTAGGATCGATCCAAACTCCAACGGTCTTTTAAGAGGGTTCGATGGTCAGTCTAAGCTGTAATTTTGCGAGATTTTGCGAATCACGTGTTTTGCCCATGACAAACATTTTGCGTAAAATCAATGGTTGTGTTATCGGCAAACGCAAATTACCAACAGTTGTAGGATAACGTTTTATATGGTTTTTTCGTTTCAGTGATGCTTAGGCCTAGGCAATAATTCTATAACTGACACCCCCGCACCATACGATGCAAAATAATTCAATTTTTTCGCTGCTAACTTGAACACATTTTTTGAATATTTAACTCTTTAATTTTCAATAATAAGATTCATCTATTTCATGTCGCCGTTCAGGGTATCTGCAATATAGCTTGGAAATTTTTTAGTTTATTTTGATTTTTCCTTTGCAACAAACACCCTGTACAAGTGCAGTAATGCTTGAATAGTATACACGATAATAATGAACGCTGTGTTCGCTTGAGAAAAATTGTAAACGACAGATACGTGTGTACATATTTAGGAAGTGTCCGGTTCAGAACGTGTCACATTATCGACAAATTTAACTTGAACGACATTTGTAGTTGCGTTTTTAAATCTTGTGCACACATTTTTCGTTACATTTTATATTTCTTCATACGTTGTTTACTTTGTTCGATGAATTTGACGGCTAGGGTACTTTTAGTCTGTTTACGTCTCACACGATTGAAAGATAAATGGCTCAAAAATGTTTCACGAATGACGAAATACCGATAATTCGATCGTGTTTAATTTCCTCAGCTTGCGCGATATAGCTCTTGGTATATTCGTTCCTTGCTTTAGTCCAGAGTGACGAACTACATTGATTAAATTATGTGATACCTTCTCTGAGCTTTCGCAGAAACAGTTTGAAACTTTGCCTGTCTTGCAGTTCCCTGTGGAATCCGCCGTGTACTACATGACATTACACGATTATATCTGGCCGAAATTCGAATTTTAGATTTGCCTTAAAAATTCTTTCTCTTTATTTTATCAAAGCAAAACTATATTCCAAAGCATTTTTTATTTTATATTCTGGATAATAAATTATCGTTGATTTTGAAGTATTACCAGTTGTCGGCTTGTGATGATTTTCTTCATAACGACGACGGCTTTGAGATACAAATTCCCTGGATATAAAATGTTCATTTTCACTCAGAGTTTATGAAAAATTTGAACTACCGTAATTCCCAAAATACACAGTCTTTTATTATGAACTTTATTCATTTTTAAATCGAAAATTTTTACACCTGAATCAATACCGAACAAATTTTTCTTGACTTGGTATTAATTTTTTTTTTTTATTAGGATGTTCTGAAATGAGCGTAAATTTAGCATCCAGAATTTCCAACCAAAGTCAAATTTACTCTTGACATTTTTTATTTCAACTTTGTCTAGTCAAGTTGGATGATATTCACTAAAAAGTGCATCACAGGAGTAAAATTATGTCGAAAAACATGTATGTTTCAATTTTCATTTCACACATCACTTTTTTGTTATTTTTGTTTGAATTGAGTGCGCGCAATTACAACTCGGATTATCGAAAATCAATTCAACTGTAATATTTGAAAATTCTCCGTGCAATAGTCAGTTTCATTTCAGAAAACCCCAATTCAAAAATAAATATTGAAACAAGAAAAATGCGCCCTGTATCGACGGGGTGTGAATTTTAGTATTTTTGGCTAGTTCTATTTTCAACGAAAGACCATCGAAATCACGAATGGTTTTATTTTGTCAATTGCAAATCTTGTATTTCCATTCGAAAATTTATTGTCAACGTTTACGATGAGAGTTTGTGAGTGAAAATAAACATTCTATGTCATGGCAATATTTAATTTAAAGTGAGTCATCTTTAAAAAATGTTTCATCAATTGATTACTGGTGATCTTTAGAAATTTTTGATAATCGATCAGTCGCAATCAACGCGTACAGAAAAACGTAGTTTCAGATGAAATTTTACGTTGAAAATAATTGCTCTAAAAGATTTTTCAGTCAAATCTGAGAGTTGAAATTAGAACGCTTTTGACCTGAGCGACAATTTCTCACCGACACTGTGAGTTTGTTCCTCGTGGGTCAATTATGCGCTACGCTTCGTATGTGCGAAAGCAATTTGCAGCCTAGTGGTCTCCTAGGATTCCCAAGCTATCTGCTACCTATTTCCATAGAGCAGCTTCAACGGAATTCGTATAATACACGTGCATATGTATAATATGGCACCAGCAATTCCAAACCGTGAGGGAATATTTTCACATACATCGTATGGCTGTGGATTTTCTATCGTAAAATGCACGTCTCGCTCCCATAAATCTCGATTTGTTACCTCTAGGATAACTTTTTCAAACTGTTTTCACATAAAAATGAACAGAAACACGCATAATATTTCGGAATCTCGGAAATGTCTCCGATACTTTGTTGCAAATTTTAAGCAGCAAATACAAAAGTCACTTTCCGATCAGACCACGAAGCAACTTGTATTTTGATGGCCCCTAATAAAATTCACTCAACTTTCGAGAGGGTGATTACAAAAGACCAAACGTTGGCGTGACGATTATAATCCGAGTAACCCTACGCACGCCGACGATAAAACAATTATCTACCATACCAATGCACCGGAGTTGACTGTTTTAGGACCAGAGTTTGATATTTTATGATCAAACTCTAAAGTTGAGTGAATTTTATTAGGGGCCATAGATTTGACGTATTTTGTACGCGGTACACTTTTTCATCCACATTTAATCCTGTCGTTACGTTTGATTCCTGCTTTGCCAACCTGCGTATCGAGTTTTTGGTATTCTGTACCGGTAACAAATACTGTCGATAAGAAAAAGGTAAATGTGCCAACTGTTCGACCAACTGCAGGAATTATTATACTTTTTTATTGTATCGCCTGGGAGAATGTATTTTACTGTAAACCCGGTTTCATCAAAATATAAAGCAGTCCGTATCAAATCAAACTAAACGATGCCATTTTTCGTAACCCCTCTCGATTCTTTCGCTCTGCTCAATCAATTGAGTATAACGTATTGCAAGGGTCAGCCACGACTTTTTTTTGAATCTAGTATTCCCCTGTAAAACTCGTCGGAAAAATTCGGATCTTACCGTTTCCGTTTGAAATAATATACGCAGAGGATATTCTTGAGAATTCAGTCAGCGGCGTTTTTGGGACTGATGGCGAAGAATAAGATATTGAGTCGTGAGTCAGACAACGTGAGTTTGATTACTGTAAAAAATATCGATTTTAAAATAGTTCCATTCTAGTCTCACACACAGTTTTGTTGTAGATTACATGCATTTCAATCTATCGAGGAGTCCACAGCGAGTTTTATGACGAATGACGATATTGAGATACTTTCTGGACAACTTGTGGTACTTGAACGACGTCATCGAATCAGTTAGCAATTGACAATAAAAGAAAGATTTTAAGATGCACGTGATTCGAACAATTAGATGTTTTTTTTTAAATAGTATTTCAGTGTTAAAATTCTCTTTGAACCGACTGATTATACGTGTCTCATTGCGCAATGTTTGTTGAAGCACTTTAACATTTTGAGGGTTGATTATGTTACTCACGAAAATCGATGTAAAACTTTTTGCATTTTCTGCGTAAATTTGTTTATCACTATCAAACACTGTGGAAAAGCAACCGTGATATTTAACGTTTATGTACAGTATTACATTTGACTTGTCAGTCCGTTGCTAACTTGGCCTTTATGGGTTTGTAACGCTTTTCCATTCGAAAGTGAAAACTGATACGTCTCAGAAAAAGTGCCAAAGTTTTACACATTTTCTGACGAATCTGATTTGAAGATGCAGCCAGTGTTAGTTTTGAAAATGTACGGTGTAGTTCTACAAATACATTTTTATATCTTTCTGCTAAGTTCAGTAAAAAAATAACCTGATGTAAATTTAATATTGTATGTTACTATATTTATCCTGCATGAAATGCAATATCATTGAAGCCAGAATTGAAAAATGACTTAGTTTATAATCGTAACGTATTTAAAAAATAATGACACGGATCCATACGTGATTGCGTGACTAATGAACGGTAGACTTGATGATCTGATCATACGTTTGCTTTTTTAATTGACGAAAGTTGTGTAAGAATCAAGCATTGCCTACAATCATGATTCAAATAATGCATTTGCCTTTGTTCGAGAGATAAAGGTGGACTCAAATAAAAATCTATTACACAGATATTTAAAGGAATACGATAGCCAAAATAACGCAGAACGATTCATTTCCATGAAAAATTTTGTATAATTCGTACAAAAAATTTCAATCTTCTGCGAAGAAAGTTTATACGCAAGGAACTTTCATTACAGAAGATTGTTTTTTTTTCAGGATACTTACTACCATAATCCAAATTTTTCTGGAAGGAATTTTTGATTTAATCTTTTTTAGTCATTTTAAAAACGAAAAACTCGATATTAACGAAATTTCATCAGAGTCCTACCTTAAATCACAACAGGTATATATTAAAAATAATAAAAACATGGAAAAATTTTTAAAAATTTAGGAAACTTTGTAGTTATTATAATTCTAAAACATTGCGCGTGTGTTCTTGTTGGGGAACGAATTCCGACATGAAAAAATGATGACATTTGAATTTAATTTGCTTACAAACGAACTCCCTGAAATTCATGAAAAATACGCATCAACTTCTTCTTATTAAAATTTATTAACGTGAGGTTTTCCAGGATCTTGTCATCGTCTTCAGCGAACTTGTGCAACAATAATGATAATAATAGTGATAGCAATGACAATAATAACAACAAAACCAATTGCAGCCGTCTTCAAGCTTCTTCAAAGTTTAGCATATGTTATAGAAAATCCGATTGACAATATCAGACAAGTTGTCATAGCTTTACAATCTGCATGACAAAAATTCACACTTATCGTAGGTTAATGATGTGAAAAATCCTACGTTCACTCGTTCAGATTTGATTTATTTTCACGCTGTCAAACAACGAAGCATCTCGAAACTTGGATTTGCGAAAAAAAAACAAACAATTAGTTTGCCAAATACATGTACACAGTCTCTTAAAAAAATGTGGCTCATCCCGAGCGGTTCCCGAGAATATTTTTTAATCAGGCTCGTTTAAATCAACCCTCGTATCTTTTATCCTGTCGAGCTATTTAATTTAACGATATAAAAGAAATTTCACTCAGTGAATTTTCATTATTAAAGGCTTTACCTGACCCGGTTAGTTAGCTCAATATTAAATGCAGCGAAATTTTTTTCACCGTTATAAGGTCTACGTGCTCGAACGTTGGTATCTTCCGTTATACCCGACTTGGATTGTACGTGTATAATATTTTGTTACATACACAATTACTCGCACAGGTGTACGTACGTCCTTCTTGTCCTTATTCTGACTACGGAGGACGTGATTCCATTACGGAATATTATTTTAATTGTCTTAAGCTTAAAACTTAACGTAGCATATAATTTCCTTCTCCACTTCTTCGTTGCTCTCTTTCTATCACACTTTATCTCTTTCATTTTCTCGCTGTCTTTCTCTCTCATTCTCGTTTTTCGTTTCATCCAATTTTTCACTCTACTTTTACTACGGGTACATTGGAGAATTACCGGAAATTCCCAGTCGCTTCTCTTGCATAATCCTCGTGAATGCAATTCTTCCTGCATATGATGATGAGTCTTCCGTTGAGTAAAAAATTTTCAGCCGTTACTGAAAATGATCAATTCGGTGTATTGGTGCAATAAGGGTGTGAGTGCGTGTTTTCTTAATTTGTAATATTGGCGTTCGAAATTATTAATCCTTTCGAAATTTTCCGCAAGGTTCGAAGCAATTTTATATATTGGAATGTCATACTATTTTATTCCCAATATTGTGTTCGTTAGATTAATATATCGAACTATACTCGCAATGCCTTGCACTTGTACCTTTTTTTACACGAATGTTTTTCGTCATTACAGTTTTACAACTCGTTAGAAATTTGATACCGACAAGTTCGTCCGACAAACGATTGTTTATCTGCCATAAGGCAGTTTCGAGTGTACGAAACCCTGCTTAGTTCAGATTTTTCAAACCTGTCACTTATACGCTTTTCATACTAACCCCCTCAATTTTAATCATGGCTTACGCTGCTAACGGAATCTTGAAAAATCCAGATTTAATTTCGATATGATTTTATGAAACCAAGTTTTTGCAATGTCAATTCATCAGGATTAAACTTCTTAATCTGATATCGGCTCGCGGATTATAAAAATTGGTTTGTGCTTGACTGGGGTAATTAAATCTGATTTTTGTTTTCTCATTGCGTCTATTAATTGATTTTGTTTGTAACGACAAGAAAATTTGATTTATTTATCATTCTCATATAACTTGTGCTACGTGACACTAGGTAATGATTTGTAAAGTTTAGTGTCTTAACTCATTTGGCCTACAAAAAAAAAAAAAACCTTTAATTCTGTGCGCAACTGTTACATTTTTTTTCAAATTATTTTTCATACACGTGTGACTTTTGAAAAAGCAAAGGTGTAGGAAAAATGTTTTCTATGTAAGAAATTCTGAATTTCTTGAAAGCATATCAGTTTTTAATGGGGATTTATATTTTTAAAAGATTCATTTTTTTATGAAAAACTTTTTGCTGTGGTTTCCATTGGAAGAAAGTGAGATTCTAATTTTTACACTAAAGGTTCGTTTCTTTCTTACCGTGTAATAAATATGAATTTTGTAGAGAAGGACTTGCAGGAGATTACTATCAAATACATTCGTCACGATTTAATTGGAAAGTAGCGTCCTTTTTTGCAACAAGTTTATTTTACGGCGTTCAATTTTGAAATCAAAAATATGAGAAGTAACTTTGAAAATTATTTCCTACTCGGCGATACGGAGAAAGCACAGACTTTCATGAAAGAACCACATGGTTCCAATGATAATCATGTTCGTTACCTCGTTGAAAAATATTAAAATATTTTGAGAATTGGTTGAAAAGTCTGATTCAGTTGATTGTTTCTATGAAATAAAGTAGTTTTCCTCCATTCGATGTACTAAATAAATGAAATGAAATTGAGGATTGAAAACAACATGAAAGAATGAAAAATACATTTTGTAACGTCTCGAGACTATATGGTATCAAACGAATTAGTTTTGAGTATGTTACAACCAATTCAAGGGTGTTTAGATTACAACTCATCCCAATCCAGAAATTACTGAAATTTAAATAATGAAATTTTACCTTGATTATCAAAATCGAGATCAATTTTACGGGGGAATATCTTTCACGATCTGAAGAATCATCTGGTAAAACGGCGATTAATAATTTTTTCACACCCTGTACACGAAAAGAATCTAAGTATTCTTTAACAGTCATTAAAATACCTACTTCTACGTATATTCCATTTCAATATAAAAATTTCCGAGGGCCAATCAGTACTGCTGTCAGGTAAATGGATCCTTAGGGTACAGCCGACGAATTTTCCAAGTTTCTGAATAGCTTACGTAGTTGGTGGTGCTCGTGGTGCTCGGTGAGGCGTGTATTCCTCTTCGAAAACCTTGAACGTGAACCACGAGGAAACTAATAGATAACCGTAAACCGAAAATGGGGCACTGGCGGGCCCCCATAGTGGAAGAAGAGACATTTTTTACATCTCTTGAAATATTTAGGGTGACTTTGCATATTTCAGAACCTTCGGTTTGGCCTCAGGATACTGTCCAACGCGTGGAACGGGTCCTTGGAAAGTCAGTCGAGTCGAAACTGTTCCCATCGACCGGGCATTGCCCGAGAAAATTATCATACCAAATTTTCTTCAATAAAAGTAACGATCGTTACCTTTTCTCAACCCAAATTCGAACCTTCCTTCTTCGTTTTCGGTCAATTTCCACCATTCATATTCTTCTCGTACATTCTTCCGCTCCCTCTCCACGCTTGTTTATAAATTACCCCTAATGTGACGCCGTCGATCGTGTCTTTCATCGCGGCACCAGGTTCGCGTCGCGAAACCTGAGATCTTATACTGTTTTTTTTTTTTTTTTGGAGTAACGACTTCTTGATCTCCGTCAGCTGTGCCTGGGGACCAAAGATTGGAAAAGAGTTTGGCAATCTATCTGTTTCCCCTTTCGCTTTTGCTGCAGTGTAGCATCGGCAACACAGGTACGCTACCTAACGTTCTACAGCTGTGTGGGTACAGATTCGTGATAGAAATATAGCAGGGTCTCGAAGAGTATAACCGCAACGCGAAGTGGGAAGATAAAGATTTTGAAGAGATTTTAATATCAGATAGGATTGAGTCTGAGACGTTGCGGAAGGTAAACACGAGCGCAACTGAAGCAGGATGAAAACTTGTACTTTGTCACCGTGAGGTGAAGGCACCTGCACATTTATAACCGACCCGCCGGGTGAGAACATCTATAGGCGTGCAATCTTTCCAGATTACATCTTGGATCATATAACGTTTTTAAAAAAAAAGTTAACCTCAGATTCTCGGGGATATAAAAGCGGCCGCGGCAGTCGTTCAACGAGTACATGCCCCGAAGGCCTTTTGTAAATTTTAACGTTTCTCAAAGCTGAGCTTCACCCTGTATTGTTGCAATATTTACGGATAATACGGCTGTTGGAAAAAAATATTCTACTACTATGTACAGGTTTATTTATGGCTTGGTGAATACGCGGATTGCGACTAATGCAGTCGATTCACGTGAAGCCCCCGCAACTGGCTCTCATTTGCTCGATTTCGGTCAAGTGTTCAACAACCGATAAATGGAAGTGGATTTCGGACATCGATTTTCTGCTACGAATATGGTCTTGCCCATATTTTCATACGTACGGAGGAAAAGGATTATTTGAGTCAAGTGGTATTCGATTGATTCGACTAAATGCTGTAGACAAATCTGGCGAACATAATATTTACTCAATTTAATGAAATACTTGCGACAATTTAATACTGAATTGAGTCAGACCTTTGAATGATCATGCTGACTATTGATTTATTCGGGATACCACGGCGTGAGTGCTTTGACGTAATGTGATTATTGTATCAAGAAAATATGTGACTGTAATGACTAAAAATTGGATCGAATGCACCTCGATTGTTTTCTTTTGAAAATATGAAACTGTTGTAGCAAAATAAATTGAGGTTGTTTTAATTCATGTTTCGTTGAGTCAAAAAGTTGAGTAGTCGAAGCAGGTAATGAAATTTGTTCTTACAAAAATCTTTGGCATTGACTGAACATTAAAGTTAATCAAACTCACAAACGTATTCTTCGAATTGTATCATTTAAAATTCTGGTGACTCAAAATTTTGCCGGATTTACGCGACATTTAACGGGTGAAACCCGAAAACTTGATGTTACAGGATAGAAGTATAAATTGAATATGCGTCAATAGTTTTGGTTTATTTGTCGTTGATATCAATTCCGATGACTCGAAACCATGCTTTCTTCAATTGTAATATGTCTGACGACAAACCAACTAAATTGGAATTGTTGAATTGAAATCATCGTATTTGGAAAAAAATGAGGGATACTAAATTGAAGCGAATAGACTCCAGCAAAATCCCTTTTGTTTGTTCAAGAACTCCTTTCCCTCCGTGTGCTTGATATCCAAGCACAAGATCAAAGAAAAATGTCAACACCTCCAGTGGGTGCTACTCGAGTTTACTATCACGTGCCGTGCAGAGGCATAAATTTTTTGCACCCTTTGCGCAAATCGAACAATCGTAACATTAAATCTACTCACAATCTGTGCTCAGTCTATTGAGGAAAATTTATACCGACATTCAGTAATTAAGAATATTATCTAAAACCTTTACAAGGTTACAGAAAGTTGAATGTGGTAGATGGCTCGGGGAAGCGAAATTCGCGTCAGGGAAATCTTCGCGAAAGTTTCACCGATATCTAAACGTACCTGTGTGTGCAAGAGTTTCACCCCATCAAGTCCCCTGCTTCTTTTGTACTCATTGATTCGAGTGCACTTTTGGGACTTGGCGTTTCAGATTTACTAACCTGCGTATTTTCTCGTTGGCTGCGATCGATATATCCGTCGAGGATATGTGCAATATGTGCATAGGTGAAAAATTGCCATTGAACCAGCAATGAAGCGCAATATAACGAACTGCGGATCCTGCGGAAGTCCAACAGCAAGTGCTCGAATGATTCCTGGGCATGGCGTTGATATCTGCAGCAAAAATGTCGGGGTCGGATCGAAGTAACTACAGCAATTTTGGAGCTTCGTTTCGCATTACGACAACTAATAGGGTGAGACATGCTGTTGTTATACACTTGGCAGAAGATTGACAATCTGGTAATGGACCGGGGGATATTTTACGGAGGAAAAGTAATCCGCTGTCGACGTCTGTTCCGGACACCGGGAACTAATCAGTGACGCCCTAATTGCCAGACCGTACCCCGTTCGTCTTTGCCTTCACCTTGCAGGGCCAGATTAGAACCCTTTGCTTATTCTCGCGCTTCTGTATTCACCGTGTTACACCTGGCAAAAACTCTGCCATTATTCCACCCTCGATTTTGCAATCATCCGAGCGATCGCTGCAACGATTGTGTTTCTTTCCGATGTTCCTTCAACTTCTGTATTTAATTTTATTAGTCTTGTTAATTACCATTTGAATAATTCATTTCTGTACATCCGAGTTCGTGTCGCTAATTTTCTTGAGGTCCTTGGCTTGGGAAAATTCGAATTCTTGTAGGAAATACATTTTTACACAATTATTATTTTTAGCCCCGGCCTGTTTACTTTACCCAAAGTTTATTTTTGATGCGGGGTCTCCAGCGACCCCGGCGTGACACCAGTGTTTGCGATGGAAGGTGTAGTCTCCCGAATTTTTATCTTTCACTTTATTTTAGTACGGTTATATATTTATTTAGTTCGTTACGAAAAGTCTTATCAATTTATCGTAACATAAATTGGTGATTTGTTTAAGATGTTTTTTGCTTCTTGGTTTTGTGAATTTCTGAAATTTTCAGCTGGTCAAATCCAGGTCTTTGCTTATCTGGAAGACATTTTCTTTTAGATAAACTATAGTTGCCAAAATCTCTGTGATGAACTTTTACAACAGAGGTAGAGCGACTTGAATTGAATAATGAATTCAGATAAACTTTTCCAGTACACTTGATGATACCAGCGATATATAATTCGTAAATAACTTTACCTATTATTCACAAAATGTCTCAATTTCTACAAAATCTACCGAATGCCTTCACCTCCCTGTTGTTTATTAAAATCGAACTTACTTTCTACCGATCAAACATTTACAAATAACTGTAAATTAACTTGGAACTAATTTACAAACTATAAACCAATGAACAAGCTTTTCGAGGTGCGCAACGTAAAGATTGATGTACCAATGGACGAACTGTGAACTTATCGAAATGAATTTCAAAATTAGTTCAGAACTGTTCAAGTGGGTTATTTTGCGTGCGGAGTATTACTTGAACAGCGCGAACCGGAAACTCCTTCGCTTGAGGAGAGCCTTCGAAACCTGAATGCTCGAAAACCTTTCTTTGTTTCCGTATCCATACATATATGTATGAAGAATACTTACTCAGGAGTCAAGAGATAACACCAAGCTCATATGTTTCACTTAAGGGTCTCCGCAGGCTCTGCGTATCCTTTCGGCTTACGCGATATACGAGACCAGAAAATATTGTCGTACGATTTTATACTCTTTGTGACTCACGTACCTGAATCCAAGCTTCTAATGCACCCATATAATATTAATTCATCCCCACGAGAATCGACGACACTGTTGATCTGTATTTCATGTCCTGAACATGTGTTACTTCGCAACTACAGTTGCGAAATTGACCAAATGTTTACAATCGAAATTCTTGCTCATTTTCAGGAATAAGGGCAGTATTGATATTGTCGTTTCGACGATGACCATAATAATCACCTTCTAGTCTTATGGTGCGCTAAAGAATTTCATTTCCCAAAGTTCTTCCCGCGCTTTTCCGTTCATTGAGCAAAATCCTTCGTGTTCATTGATCTAATTTACCTCTCTACGGATTTTGAATTCGTCGTTTACTCAATTATGGAAACATTCAACCACATCCCGTATTAGAATTTTAAAATTATAGGAACCTTGTAAAAGATACTTCAGCAATCACGAAAAAATGAACAGACGATACGAATTTTTCAATTCTTCTCCGATATTAGATATCGGAGTTCAGACTCAAAAAACTGGTTACACAATTTACTCATCCCATGTATTTTTACGCATTATTTCAGGACGGATCCCGTGGCGATCGGAAAGAGGGCGGAAAGCGGGGACGCAAGCCTGGCCGGAAGGCGTCCGACAAGGGAGATATGAAGGCGAAGCTCGGTGCGTGGATCCTCTTTTGCTTGTGAACGCCTCATTTTTATTACCGATTTTTGACCCGATTCAATATTCTTTAAACTGCTTGTGGATGATTTAGCATTATTTACGGATGTATTCTAATTTAAATAATATGAACTTCGATTAAACGCGTATGCAACGACGGGCTTTCAAATTATAGTTCCGTCATTTGAAATATGGTCCTGTTTCAACGTCGCGCCTTATTTTTTTTTTTTGTTTGTATAATTCAATAAAATTTGAATTGATTAACGCATCTGCAAAGTGAGAGCTTTTGATCTTGAACACTTGAAGCAAACTGTTCAATTTTCGCTCGTTTAAAATATATGAAATGATAATTTTCTGAAATAATTCACAATCCGTCGAGGAAGCATTATCTTTTTTTAATATATATATACGTATGTTATCCCTTGATCCATTGTATCTTCAACTTGACTATTCGTACACCGTGTCTGATAATTTATTTTCAACGGACTTCAAAATCTGAATGAATAAAAGAATAATAATCATTTGATTATGCTGAAGAGCACGTTCCGCATAACAAGAAAATCTTGGTGTAATCCTGCGCGCCGAAGCTTTAAACTTTGAAACTCCACCGCAAGAGCTGAGCTCGGCTTTACATTGAAGTTTACCCCGAGTTAACAGCTCTTCCTAGTCGATAGTGCTTTGAGTAGAAAAAAAAGGTGAGAAGTTCAACCGAAAAAAAAAAAAAAAATACCTCTGAGTCGATTACTCATTAGATGAAGCAATTTCATTCGGTTTGTATAGCTTTCACTTTGCAGATTATTTATATCTGCAGTAACATTTGTATGAAAACTACGCCAAACCCGGATATCCAAATTGCTTCGATCAGAAAGATACTAAAATCTCAGACTTTTCAGACAAGTGTGGAAATATTTAATCAGGATCATACATTCATTTGACAATAGCGTGTTTACTAAACTTCACCGAAGATCAAGTCCGAGAACAATTAGAAATGCATGTAGTAGAACTTTTATCATAATAATCTGTCAACGCGAAAACTGACATTTTTCATGTTCTTTAAATGTCTGCACCTGAATTCCATGCTAAATTAAAAATACAGGCCTATGGGTACTTGATAATGAAATACGGTGAATTAGAATTCTCTCACCTTGTAGCAGTTATTGTACAGAGAACGACCCCGTAACTTTCTTTGAGATCTCACAATGCATCGTTTTTGCCATTATCGCTGGGATTTTCGTTATAAATTTACGTCTTCGCGTCTCCAATCCTTTTCCTTTTTCCACACTGTCATCAATCCATTCCAAAGGTCAAAATCACCGCTCATAAAATTATCCTACAATTTCAATCCGCTGTAAAAAGATATGTCGGATGATACCCTGTCCTCTCAAAAAGAACAACCAAAAGGACATTTGTCAGTTTATACGGAAGGGCGGTTTTATTACCGTGAAACAAGATTCGTATCGTATCGGGGGCAGATTTCATAACTTTCGCGATTTCAGTTTGTGAAGATTGAAATATTTACAATACTTTTCATCACTTTACTGTTAAGAAAAATATTGCTTTTATGGTTAAAAAAAAAAATGAGTTTACTTGTTTTGACGTATCGTTACAATTCGTGGTCTCTAGAAACAAAAATTCAAAATTCTATCGAAACTTCCGCCGTACTTTGTTCAAACCGCTCTAGATCTTGAGTATCTAAAATTTGTTCGGGATATTGTTTCGTTACTAGGTAAAACGTGAACCGACGATATTAGTAATTCACTGTATAGAACTGGACGCACAAATGTATAACCACATATATCGACCACCATAACGATAGTTACATATCTGGTTAGGTGGAGCAGAATATTAATTAGCATATCCTAAGATATGTACCCGGTATCTGAAGTTGTGTAATAATTTAAAATAAAATACTCAGTTCAAAAAAATTTCTCCGGATAAAAGAACATTTCAAACGAAATCGATGATTTGAATGTCAAATGACGAATCAAAGATCGCAGTGTTGATGTACAAAAAAAGCTTGTCCAATTATTATTTCGAAAATTCGACTAACGTACACGAAGTTTATTGACCCGCTTCAGTTGTGATCCTAAATAATGTACTTCCGCATGAAATTTCAAGAGGATTAGGTGAACAAACTCGTTGGCAATAGTCAGGATTCGCGTAACAATTCGCCTTACCCTTAACGTAAGCGACTCCATCGCTGCTGCATAGTCTTTAACTTACTTTTGCATTAATTAGTACTTTTCACAGAGGATTACCCGTGCTAATGGCTAAATTCTGTCGGCAGAGTTAGAAGCTTTGAAGTTCGGCCGCGTGGCTGAACATGAATTTCTCTGAAGAAGCAAACCCTGGTGCCGATTTGTAATTATCCTTATGGTCTAAAATCTGCAATTTTACAATTTTCATTCCGTTTCTATTTCTACTGCATTAATTTCACTCGCGCAATGAATATTTATACTTTTGTGCTGTTCCTTCCGGTGTTTTGACAAGGCAATCTGTCGAACTCTTTCCCCACTGTAGTGAAAGCCAGAAGTAGGAACACCCTCTACATTGCCAGGAGGTCATTTACCCACAATAATTTGTGAAATGTTCTCATTCTTAGAGAGTTTGTATAATCACAAGCGGGGGTAGAATAAAACTGGGGATTTTCACGAGGTTGAAGTTCGTAACTTTGATATAACGATGCATAATGAAGAAAAAAAAAAAAATGTTCCCAGTCTCAGGATTGTTTGAAAATCGGTAATACATAATTAAAAGAAAAGGTACTCATAATCTTTTCAAAATAGTAAATGAACGAGTTTTGTTTCAATGCTTTATCACGTTAACGTTACTAACTTCAATACTGTGGATTTTCACGATCTTCTCATACAAGCAAAAATATTTATTTAGTCTTCTACATCTTACCAATTGAATGTGAAGTTAACCGCCTAATTTCCTCAAATTAATGTTTTGAATATTGTTCAAAATTGTTCCAGGTTTGTTCTACTTTGTTCCAAAAGTTTACATTGCAGTTATTTCACCACTAGAATTGTGTTGTGTTTTTTAAATCTTTTTAACTGTTTGGACTTTATTACAGATCGCGTTGTTACGTGAAACAACATTAAAACATACAACTGTAAAACGCCCCATCAGGTTCCTAGTTTCATTCGTAGAGGAATCGTACTGCCAACTATAGCAGCTGTACGACTGTGTGAAATAATCATGGCAATCATAAACATATTTCCCCACTACACACTTCTTCAATAAAACAACTTTTCAACATTGCAGTAAACGAAATTATATATTTTCTTCATTTCAAATACAGTTCGTTCTACTATAAAATGTGTGATTCCTTCTACTCTAAGTATAGTATTTTTTTTCCATAGAATTGCCGCCACGCGCGAATGCTGTTTCCTTTTCATCCTTGCCCTTTTTTCCGAAGCTCAGGTCGTGCTTTCGCTTCGCGTTACTAATGACCGAAAGGCGTACATGCAGTACAAACTTTTTTCCTACCACTGAATTTATTGTTAGAGCTTTACAAGACTAGGTATATACATACACACATATATTTATATATTTCATATAGGTTATACCAACCGAGCAACTCACCTATATACTATCCTGATTTTCTTCCAAGGAACGAATCTCACCTTACAACTTCCATCTTGACTCTAACTTCAACTTTAAAAGCGTTAGAATTTTTTCTTGCTTCATCGCGATGCAGAATAACTTTGCCGTAAAAATTGCAGGTTATACGCATCCATATTTTTTGCCAATCCGGAAGGACTAAAACAATTATCGTAGTATTTTCTCACAAACATGATTATAGTTAAAAGAATAGTCGCGCAATTTGTTAACTGATACGTTTAATTAAGTTATTATTTTTTCTTTGTCGTAGATAAAATTGTTTTTTTGTTCAGTATAGCATACCTCAGACTGTTCTGGGTATCATAGAATGTTTTTCGTACAATTGGTGCCACACGCGAATGCTTTTTCCTTTTTGTTCTGCCCTTTTCCGGAGGCCGGGGTCGTGCTTCTCGCTTCGCGTTACTAATGACCGAAATGCGTACATGCAGCACAAACTTTTTTTTCCTCCCTTTAGATTTATTGCTACAGCTTTGCGGAATGCGATATATATTTCTTACCTTCCAACCAGCTGACTTACCTAGCAGCCTGCTTTTGTTCCAAACATCGTATCCGCAACTTGCGACTTTAATTTTAACTTTTGCTAAAACTTCAAGAGACGTGTCAGAGGAATTTCCCACTTTACTCCACCGCCCAGAATGATGTTCCACTGGAAATTGAACCAATCCGAATCTTCTGCCAATTGACACGAGCAACTTATTCAGCCTTCGGCAGCCTCGACTTTGCAAAATTGAACTCGAGGACGGTCGAGTTGCCAGGTTAACCGTTCGTACTAAAACCTACTTTTTGCAATAGTGCCGTAGGATCGCGAAAGTTTTCATCTCAAAGTAGGAAATCACAGGTTTAGTTATCAGTTCAATGTCGACATTTTATGGGCTACTCGTCACATTCTGGTGTTGAAGATCTGACAGCTGCCTCAAAAATATACAATTTATCATCGAAAAGCAAAGCAAAAACAACGCGAGTTTCCTTAACCCTGACGGGTCACGCTTCAGTAGCATTTCATAACGGTCACACAGGGTGAAATTCACCCCAGCTCCAAAAAAGTGATATCCTGATGTAACAATGCGTTCTGAAAATCAAAAAAAAATATCTGTATTCTCTTTTTTTTTTTATTCGGATCACAAATGAGGGTATAGAAGAATATTTCATTTTCCATATAGTAGGTATTTCGCTGAAAAACTATTCGGCCTTTAGATATGAAAAATTAAAGCGTGTCCGTAACGTGCAAAATTGGGGGCGCGATTGAAAGGTTAATTTTTGTTTCGGCCAAAGTTAGATTCGTATTCGAAAATGAGATTTTCATCATGGTAAAAAAAATGATATTCATGATGTAGAGAGTTGAACGATTTATCCGCGTTTACTTTTGACTCATCTCTCATCACTGATCATTCCCTTGTGCTTTGTACCCCAAGAGACTTGAGAGACGAGGTATGCATTCGGTGTATGATTAACAGGACGATGAAACTCCAGTATAACCTGTACTGCAGGTGACGCCTGAACTATATCGCGTGTTTAATGGTACAGGAACGTATGCGCCATTATACGACCTTTTGCCAAACGTAAAGGTGAAAAGGCGTATTTTCTCCTTCATGAGTTTGCGTAAAAAACGTGAGCATACATTCAAAAACATTGAAATTGGAAAATAGATCTTCGTTGGTCGCATGATCGATCAACGGAAAATGGTTGTAAGTATTGTCGGTTACGCCGTTTCATCACCAACTTCATAAAAAATAATCACGTTCGCTAATGGTGCAAGGTCGCATGTGTCTACACCCCAACAAACACCGAATGGTATGAAATACGAATTTTATACGAAAACTCAGTATAAAATTGGTATGCGTAGAAATAGTAAACGTTAGATACTCTATGTCGAACTTAGTTTCGTTAAATGGATGAATAATTAATACGTTTATTAGCAGGTCAGAATGTTGAGTTACTATTAACAAACGTACGTATTTCGTATAAAAATACGTATAAGTGGCGGAAATTCGACTAATCATTATACGTATTCCGTAAGATTTCGACGTATATTCCACCATTCGGTGTTTATTGGGATACGACCCTAAACAGTTGGGTTTGATTAATGTTTTGAGAAAGTGGAAAATTTGAAACATTCTTCTCGAAATCAATAAATCTTAAAAAAAAAAAAAAAAAAATACAATAATTACGGTTGCGAGCTTACACCATTTATATACTCAGCAACAAAATTAACGGCGCACCCGTCACTCGGCGAAATAATACCGATTTTCAAACTGCTGTAGCTCAATGAAAAGTTGTCGAAAAAAATCATTTTGGTTGGACATTAGTCGCACATTTTTTTTCGTCCCAATCGTCGATCCTGCCCTTATTGACATTGCGTCACTAAAAGTTAAATAAGTCATCGAATAAAAATCACGCGATAAATGACCAGCAACCATTTTGAAGAGGAGATCTCAGGCTACAAAATGGTCGTCTGGAAAATGTTCTGCGATTTTTTGAACGCCCCGTTGAGAACGTTGAAAAACTAGTTTTAATTCTGACGTATCGCAACCCGGCACTCAAACCTACGCCACGAGGTAAAAAATGACCGTAGGAAGAATTTTCAAAAACCATCTCGAATATGAAGTTTCAACCTTCAAAATACCTCCCTGAATAATTTTTTTCGACAATTTTTCATCGAGTTACAGCAGTTTGAAAATCGGTATTATTTCGCCGAGTGAGAGGAATGCGCCGTTAATTTTGTTGCTGAGTGTATATGTGACAAAGATATATTTTGGTGTTGGAAGGGCGTACATTTCATTTTTCCGGCTAATCTTAGCGCAGATACGCGTTGTGACGGCTTTTGTAGCGAATGCCGGAAAATGAAGAAAAAAAAGACGAAAATTTTTCGCGCCCTTTTACCACCAAATTCTCCCTTTCGGTGCACACGTCCTTGCGTCATTAGACAAACTCTGTGTATCACAATACGCGATGTGTAATTTCCGTGGGGTGGGTCTTGTGTGTGTGTACCTATGGGCTGTGGATCCCGCTAACCATCCCCTTCGCTTTCTCGTTGTCTGCACAGCAGGTTCTCGAAGCTACTACAAGCGGGCCGCCATCGGAGCTCCCGATTTTAATTCGAACGCAACGTTGCGTGTTGCAGAACGCAGCAGGCAAAGCGCGCGCGAATGTCGCGCCAGGAAGAAGCTCAGGTACCAGTACCTCGAAGAATTGGTCACCGACAGAGAGAAAGCTGTGCTTGCGCTCCGCAAGGAACTTGACACGGTACGTCTTTCAAACCGACAACCCAGGAACGAGAATACCAGAAAATGGGTTCGCCGCTTCTTTCAGCCTGAATGGCGCAAGGTTTTAGGTCAAGATTGCCTCACGGGATTGTAGAAATGACAACTGTCCTTGACATGTTGAACCAACGCAGGCGCCGTGAATCTCTGTAGTTTTTAGCGTCTCGAAAGAATTTGCAGTAGCTCGTATCACGGGGAAAGTAATACGAAGAGATCTAATTTCTATTTCTTAGAACTTTGAATTACAAATCATTAGATCAGATTTGACGAAGACCAAATTTTTATGGAAAATAAATTGATGAAGAAAACGAACGTCAGTGATACTTGCCATTTTAAAACCTGGCATCGGAACGCCTGAAAACTATTTGATTCTGTTTGCAATTTGCATCATTTTATTATTAACAACAAATGTGGACGACTCTTCATCTTTAAAAAAAGAAATTGGCATATTCACAATTAGAGATATACTATTGCATATCTCAAAAAGGTAATGAGTATGAATAAAGTGGGAAATTTTTTGGTTCATCGACTAATTTCATGGTTATGAAAGTGCCCACATAATTGTAACAGGACATAAGACAAAAAAAAAAATTGAACAAATGGCCGAATACCAGTACATTTACCCTATCTGTATTAGTTTACTGTTTTCTTGTTGAAAAATATTTTCACTTTATGTTTGAATCACCAGAATCTAAGTTCTCGACGTCTTGTTAGAGGGAAGAACGTAATTTTGTTGGTAGCTGGCAGCTTCTCCCATCGGTCGTTGACAATTTTAATTAGGATCATTTAAATAGACGAGAATCGACGAGTCTTTCAAAGTTTTAGAAAGCAAACTTTCAGCCTGGTGTATTCAAATCTACTTTCGAAGACAGAGCTCCGTCTGAATTTGGCACGCAATTTTTCTTCTCTAATTCATACGAAAATTACTTTTCTGGTTTTCTGGAAATCACGTGACGTGACGTAACTCACGAATAGCAATTCAAACGTCACAGCTTCAGACCGTAACAATCAGCAACTTCCGAGATTATGTTGGAGATTAATGTGTCTTATTGTTTCAGTATCAACAGTGGGGGTTGGAGTTGGATGCAGGACGAATCCCGGAAGGATTGCAGGCGATGCTTGAAGAGGTTGGAGCCCTTAAACAAGAGAAGAACAATAACTGATAGTCTGATAAACCTGATAATGCATCCCTGATTGAAGTTCACCAAAAAATATTCTTCGTATTCCGATCGTTCGGCAGATTTTTTGCCTCAGTTGAAGAATCAAAGATTATAGACTCTCGGACACAGCGTCCTCTGGCATTAAAGGAGAAATTTCTGAGCCGTGAAATCTTGAACACACCTTTAATGTCTAGCCTTAGAATATGTCGCCTTTCAGAATATAAATTTCATTTAAAAACGTTAAAATCTTGCAAAATCATCTTTTTATAAAGCATTTTACATATCGTTCAGCCTACCAATTTACCAGGGATCGATTGCCTGTAGTGTGATTTTTTTTTTTTATCTTTATCGCCTGTAAGTTTTATAAGCTTAGACATGAACGAATTACCATTGTTAGCTAGATTGTAACTGTTAGTCAGAAATCCCAGTTTCTTGAATATCGATTATCATCTATTTTTTATATGTTGACAGTTACGAGGTTTATCAATGTTGCAAATTGAGATGAGTTCGCGCGTCGAACATTACTGTATTTGTGTATTATTATACATGTAATATATGTCGAACAAACTCAAGCATCTACTATTTTCAACCTTAACCACTCGACTTCCGCTCCACTCCGAAACCAATCATTGCAAGAAACCTCTATTTTCTAAAAAACCAATTTTCTTCGTATTCGTCCAGCAGTATATGATAAGATTCTATCAAGGTATCAAGGATCAAGATAAAGAATCACCAAAGATCGCGGAAACATCACTTGAAGCTGTTGTGGATGATCCGTGTCACACATTTGTTTGAAAAGTTCTGACCGGAATCGTACACGAATAACGTATAAAGCAAGTCTCTTTATAATAAGTTCTCGCTGGGATTTTAAAACCTTTTCGCAACCTCTGCTGACCTTAAGAAGAAAAAAATTATCGTAAACAGCTCACAACATTTACGAGTGTGTAAATGAGAAAACCATTTCTGGTGTAAATGATCAATCGAATCAGGGTTACTTTGGCACTTTCATTATTTTATTTTATTCCAAAATTATATTGCCCAAAATGTTTCATGAAATATGCGTACATGTTGAATGGAATCCGCGATACGGGAAACTTGTAGGCAGGAATTTTCAGCGACTTCGTTTTCAAGACAATACTCGGTAGGTACTTCGCTGTTTTATCGATCGTGAACTGAATGCGTACAACAATTCAGCTCCTACCTCGCATATATAAATATAAGTATAAGAATGAAATGATGTGAAACCGTATCATATCGCATGAATACGATACACCACGCAAATGCCGATATACATTTCTCCACGCAAAGTAGCTCACTTGAGCAAACCGAATATTGTTACTGTATTATATCAGGGCCTGATAGCAGTCACGTGACCTGATACCAATCTAACTTATTACTTATCGATGTATTAGACAGTTATCTCATTCCCCATGTAATATTTTCCTCGCGTATTTACGATGTCGTTTCGGCCTTCGTGTCGAATTGACAAATCGATAGATTTTTCTTGTTTTAGTCATGGTTAACTACGGTGTTCGTTCTGTGCTCGAACCTCTTGAATTTGAAGCTGTCTTAAAAGTTTTGACTATCGCGATGTCTCTTGATCAACTTTTTGCTTTCCAGTTATTTTAACATCTTCTCCAAGGCGCGTGAAATCACACCATTGCATTCTCAGAATATTTCATTATTGGAGTGTTGAAATTGAGTTACTTTCAGATATTCCTGACTTCTGCTCGATAAGATCGAGGCTGTAACTGTAAAGTTTTGTTATTCACCTGAAAATAGTTCGAAGAAAAATTCTCCGTCACCCTCCAATAGTGAGAAACGTAATTGCAAAATAGTCGAAAACTATGATAATGATTTGAAGTCAAATGATTCCATCTTTCATATCCGGGGTACACACAAGGCTTGAGGTAAAATAATGGGGATTTTCACGGCAACGATTATTTATATAATACACGAACAGAATTCATTCTTGAGTCATGAATCTTCTAACAATTCCGTGTTTCAAGTTTTTGAATAATTCCAAGTCGAAAATAATAGCAAATGTTGAAAAACTCCCGCACATGTTTTTCTTTTGTCTTGGGCGATAAATTCATAAGAGCCATGAAAACATTACATCTCAAATACATCTTTCTTTTCTCTTATCTTTACCTGTTTAATTTTTCTTTGTTAAAGATCCTGCGAAGTGTCTTTTTTTTTTGGTAAATTATATTTACGTTATTTGTATGGATATGAATATTGTCGAATATTGGCTCTCAAAATAATTTAATCTGCTGAAAATTGGTTCTGCGACGACATTTATACAGAAAAAGTATATTTAGACTCGCTCATTCAGAGCTAATTCGGGAGTGGCACGGTCAAAATTGAAAAAAAAAAATCGAAAATAAAGATCACCTTAGTACTCAGATTTTCATTGGCAGCGATCGTATTGATAATTCGACGCTCTATCGTAGTACGTAGCAGTAATATTAGAGCTTTACGATAATCAGAGCACTGCTCGTTACACTTCTATGAATATTTCGCTTCGCTTCTGTGAACCCGAGTGCTGCGAAGCCCCGGAAATACACACGAACATATATCAGCTGCTTTATCCCATACGTTGACAAATCCAACCGCATGGAAATTATCATTTGGTTGAAATCTAGGAGTTTCGAGATTCTAACGAGGAACCCAAAGCTCCACGGATGCTGAGCCTTATTAGAACAGTCGTTCAATGGGTTTACCCAGGTATGGTATTTAAACAACAATTTTAATGGCGGACCGCTTATAAATGGAACTGTATATGGAGTACGAGTCCTTAAGCTTCGTAAGTTTGGACCCGTATTAAACTAAGTCGCTTGAGAAATGGGGTTTACTTTGTACTAAGTGAATGTGTATTATATCGTCACTTTACATCACGGTACTATTACTACATACATCAAGTCTCCTGGAATGGGCATTGCAACGATTCGTTTTTTTTTTTTTTATCGGTTTAATCGCTACTTTGAAAATAATATAATTTAAATATTGGCGACAAAGGTGTCAGAAATAAATATTCATCGGGAGAAAAGGGTACATAGCGAATCTTGTTGATTTTTTCCCTGTTTTGTTGCTTTGTCAAAATAGGGGTTACTGACTTAGAATCTGGTATAAGTAACAAGATTGCTTGCATCGACTCTCCCTCTCTCTTATGTTTGAATGCAGTTATTAAAAAATAACACAACTTCTTTACCAAGGATTCTAAATTATAGCAATTCTACGTTAAATGACTCCAACACGTAGCAGGTTTTGTTTTATTTTATACAGAAAAATTTAGATAGAAAAACTAACAATAATTCAAAATGACGATTTCAAGATTTGTGGTACCGTCGACCTACAAATCAAGAATTATCGAATCAACTTAACTCAGAATGTCCTTTGACGAATAAAGATGGCTGAACGGCTCCGTAAATGGTGGTAGATGTTAGAGCTATCTCGCGAAGATGTTGTAGAATCAATCGTTGCCGATTCTAACAAAATGATGTCATATTTTGAGATATACAATCGGTTTTTCTTTTTTTTTTTTCCATTGTTGCTCACAGGCTCCGGAGTATTGAGATAGCAAGTACTTGCCAATGTCGAAGACAAGGCGTGGCTCTCAATCCGATTTCTTCACGTCTCGATGATACTCTTTCACAAATAATTTGCGATTCCCAGTTCAGATTCACTGAATTTCATTACGATTGTCGAATATTGGAGATTAATATGAATAAAATTGCATATATGGACGAGAATGAAATTTATGCGACTGTTCGCTTCGACGTAGCTCAGCAGAAAGAGACTTTTCGAAAAAAGCCGGAACTTCTGCCAGGTTACTCAAAATTATCTTTATATTTATATTCTATGTCGACTTTTGTCGTAGGTCGATATTTCAGAGCTTATTGTGATTTTATTCTGGCGACACAAGCGTCCCTACAAGTACCTGTTACAGCATATTACGGTTTATTATATGCGATTCAAGTTATTTGATTTCACCGATTTCCACACTTCGATAAATTACAAGGCAAAAACTTATTCGTCGAATTACAAATTTCACTGGACCCGAAGAATTTAATCAATGCCGGATCTCTCAACCGTTAAAATCGCCACGTGAGTACGAGCGTTGGTGCTTCTTGTTCTGAATGGTAAAATTCACAATTACAACGAGCTGTGCAAAAAGTACAGATCTGGAATTATAATGTTTCAAGAATTACCTGGTTTACGGATGTCACCTCTTGGGATTCAACGTTCGAAAAGTTTCATTAGCGTACTAAAATAGAGTTCAAATTTATTCGGTGACACGAACATTTATAAGGGAACAAAAGTGATGCCGGAGTTCTCACTTTATTGAGCTAAGTAGAGTGATTGGACAAGTTTATTTTTTCGATTTTACGAATTTACAGAAAATCCAGTTTCTATACTACACCTAACATTTCATTTATTGAAAATTTATTTACATCAATGTTGATTTATGTTTTAACGGTTGTCTACACAATTTTGAACGGTATATTTCTCCAGAGGTTTCAAATCCTTGTATTGTTTGTGAAAACAAAATGAGCACCAGTAATATTACAGTTGCTATATTTTTATGGCAAGAAAAAAAACATGACTTTGTGAACCAAATTGAAAAAGGTGATCGAAAGGACTGCAGATGTAGTGCGGGGGATTGAAGGTTGGAAAGTATAAAATATTAATGATATTTTTTCAACATTCTTTTATAGTTGAAAATTTATGAGATTCGTCAAATAGCATATAAATATCAATCAACAGGACATGACCATCACTCGGGCGTATTCTTTATTAAAGAAAATACTACTGAAGATATTCTTCATGAATGGATTTGGCATTTCGGAGTAGACTTCACTTATCACTTGCATGGATTTTCAGAGTTTGTTATTACTCTTCGATACATCAATGATAGCATCGCCATGTAGCTTTTATTGCTTCGTTCGTCAACTCGCAGCATGGCTGCGAGTTTTTCATCAACTACTCGTTTTCTTAAACTCGCGATTTCTTATTCCTTGAAAAAATTTCCCAAACTTTGGATCGCTTTCTAGTTATCTCTTATTCCGTCGTGTTCTTTCACGTATGCTTCTCACCCTAAAACTTTGTGAAATTTGATACCAAGAGTTGTCGTTATTGATCGCGAACGGATGCCTTGAGAGACATTTGGTTAAAAAATTTGCAGAAAAAGTCTGCAATTTACTCTATAAAAGTTTTGCTTCAAAATTGAAAAACTATCCCACTTCTGACTTTGTGTAGTTAATTCAGAAGAAATGTATGAACCACGAAACATTGAACTGAAATTTCGTCTGAAACAAAAATCTTTCAGCAAGTTTCAATGAATTCAGACAAAATTGAAAAATTGAGCAACTGTTACGTTTGGCTTAAGTATAATATCAGCAACACGTTTTCCAATGTTCCGGCACTGAGAGAAATTTTTAGTCCTCAACTATTTTCATTTTTTACCACAATCGAAACAAAATTGAAATTAGTTTTGTAGCTGTTTCCAGAAAGTCTTTCTAGTATCTGTTACTACTCTTTCTCGTTACGATCACTGTTACTATATTTTCTTGTAACCGTTGCGAAAATTTAATGCTTGTGCAACAATAAATTGATGTTGAAGCCTTGTTTAACTAAAAAAGTAGAGTATACCGAACAAACTGCTTTTGAGATGCAATTACCAAAAAAAGGATCGACAATAGCGCAAAATGGTTACGCGTACCTCGTTTTTCATAGTTCCAACAATATTCAAACAGTTTTTTTTAACGATACCTGTTTTACTAAATTTTTCTAGCTACACCAATAAACGAAATTTTTCTTAGTGTGGTCATCTATACGTACCCAACTCCTACGATCGTTATCTCACTTCTTCATTGTAACCTTGCAGTCTCGTTTCCATCCACCTGTTTCCATCCTGTTCCCTACATGATTAGTTAACGGTAAAACCTTGAGTGCACATGGTACCCGCCAAGTCTGCAGTTAACCAGATAAAGGTTGCCCGGCACCATTTCCAAATCCCACACCTTTCCTGGCTTCGCATAGAACCGTCCGTTATACTTTTAATTCCCCTCCCATTCGACCAGCATCTAAAATCACGTTTTGCCCTTCAAACCAAAGAACATCTGCCCTTTTCCCGTAAAGAACAATTTCATCGCACTCCTGCCACTGTACTCTTCGGGTCGGTTACAGAAACCAGTTACATGTAGTTTAAGAAAATCCGTGCAAGAGCGCAGCTGCAACTCTCTATTTCAATTACAGATAGTGGCTTGAACCCTTTCAGTAACACATTTTGCAACTCGATATTTTGGCCTGATTTTTGTTGTACGAAGGTTTTTGGGGTCGCTGATCACAAATCTGAAGTTAAAATTCGATCATTTTTAGATCCAAGATGGCAGATCCAGAATTTGTTTCTGTGTGTCCGTGGGCTCAATAATGTCAATGAAATTAGGCTCCTCCATATCTTAACAATCAGACGAAGTGATAAAAATCATTTAAAGTTATAAATAAACTGTGATGAGACTGGAACATGGAAATTTTTTTAGGTGGAACGCTGAGCAACGCACTGTGACTGAAAGGGTTAAGCACGTTTCATTTCTTATTTGAGTACTGTTGATTTTGAGAATACTTCGTGTTATTATTATTTCCTCAGTTCGACCAACCTTCAAAAATTTCAAAAGAATATAAATTCAATGTGTATATTGTCAGTCAGATATCGCATTTAAGGCCTCTATATCTTCTTCCAACTAGAACTGCCAACACACCTTGGATTAAATTGAATTTGAGAAAGGTCAGAATTGAAACTGATTCCTACAATAATTTGTGTGTAGCGATTCCCAATAAATTTGAAAAACTTCTAAGAATACTAATGTGGGCTCACAAATTACCCATTCGTACGATTAGTCTTAATCCGACCCTTCATATCATCATTCTTGAAATACGAGCAGTTTTGAATTTATTTTTACTTCATATTTCGTCAAAATTGAAGAACAATTGACAGCAAAAAATAACCATATCATTGTCCCAAAAATTTTCTTTCTTGATCAATGTTGTGTTCCAATGAAATTTTAAAGTCATTGGTCTGCAGCTAATAAGAATACATAGAAATTGAGAAATGCCAGAGAATTTCAACAGATTTCTGTATCATTGACTTAACAATACGAGGTAAATAAATTATTTAGTTCAGAAGATCCAGAAAATTTCTAATTTCATGGAAACTTTTGTGGATAACTGCCTTCTGACAGCAAAAATTATTTGGCATATAAAGATACTTGCGAATAATCAGTGGATCACTCTTGACCCAGCTGGCAGACCTTTTCTGCTCGATAAAACAGATTTTTAACGATTTATCTCTGTAGTTTTGCAAAAAGCTCATGGCATTAGACTGAATAATTATTCGAAGTAGCGTGAAAAAAAAAGATTTTGGTTGTTAATGTGTTAAGTGTAAGGTAATTCTAAAAGCAACCACTCAGCTAGGATTTATCTGCTCTGGTCCGTAGTCTGTCCCGTTTCATTTATAATTGAACGGTAACTGTACAAACATTCGTCAGTCTGGCTGAACCTTTGTTGAATTATGGTCAAATTGTAAGCAGCCCCTCACCCCTGGGATTACATTAACCCGACGTCTATAAACCTAGCGTCCGACTCTCATACTGACTCCTGGGACGTGGTTGAGCCTGATCAAAGATTAATCCAAGACGACGTAGTTGAATTATAACGGTATTGATTATATCCCGTCTCTTCAATAAGGCCCCCATAAGCTTTGTCACAGCTTCGGTAAGAGATCAGTTCAGAAGACAGACGACAAAACGAACATATCAAGATATGTAGAAAGGACTGACTTGCAATTCGTAAAAATTGTAAAACACAGTCTGGCGGAAGAAGCTTTTTCTGACTTCTGTAAAAATTCTTTATAACTTGACGCTTTCGCGCTTAGCGGTAATTTTTGTGCTATCTAATTATTGGTACTGTTACAGTGTAGTATAAGTAGTTCGTCCCTTTTGAATGCCCCTCAAAAACGTCTCAGGTGCAAAAGCAACGCGTCAAGCACATTAAAGTACTAACGATCACCAAAATGTTTAATTTTTTTCCAAAAGTGCGAAAGCAGCAACGATACTTGACGATTTTCCCAATCGCATTGACACACCTTCTCTCAAGGAATTATCAATCAAGCTGAACATCGCTACAAAAAATTACTTATGCACAGAAAAAGCATGAAATAAAATGTTGCTGATCATTTGTGAATTATATTTCACCCATATAAAGAAGAGAGAAAAAAAAAATAGCCGTTTATGAGAAATGTCCGTAACAACTTTTCATTATATTGAAACGGTTTCTTCTTGTACTGAAATAGCTACGTGAACTATTTTGGTCTAACTAAGTAGCGTCGTAAACAATTCGATACCGTACATAGGTACACTTGCATAGCATATATGTACAAAGTTAACTTGGTGGCCACAAAAGTTCTCGCTGCACCGGATCGGTCGAGGGTCGAGCAATATATTTATCGGGTCTGCTACGGATCCGTGCTGTATTGATAAAATATCGCTGTAATATCCCAATCTCCGTGAAACGCGTTACGTCGGTGTTATGAAAGCATATTTCACGTTAAAATTTATGCAAATCTGTGTTGTGAACCGGTTTAGCCGGTAACTCGGCCGAGAATTCACAGACTGCAGGAACGAAAAATACGCGTATACCTTATACGAATCTACGTATACGTTTCCCTCGTTTAAATTTTCACCCCCTATATACTCTTGATATGTGACAGGCTGAAAACGGTTCTTCCTTCATTTTATTTTTTACTCTCTGAATATTCAAATCGAATTATGCCTAGCACTAGATCACTCGAGAGCTTTTCTGAGCGCGACGACACGATCTCGCTCTGGTTGTTGGAATTGTCACTTTGCGACGCGTCATCTCGTGGATAATGATCAAACTAATGCAATCAGGCTGACAGCTGACCGTGTTTTTTTACGTCTAAACGGTAGAACAGGTATATTATCTATTACTGTTCTATCTTAAATAACTGTAACAAAATTAGTTTAACCGACGTTTGTTTCGGGTTGATTACATCACGTGTTACTCTTATGAATCCCGGAAGTGCAGCGCGTACCGACTTCTATCACCTTACGTATCCATATTATATTCAGGAATACAACAATTATTGCTCATAAATTAATACGAATTGAGTTGAATTTTGAACCCCAAAAATAACGATTTGCTTCCATTGTAATTAAAAACTTGGCTTCTGTGGTGATAAAATGGTGCTGATAACCAGGTTCCAATTTCATGAGTACAATTTCCAATACTTGAAAATTATAGCACGAAACTGGCGTTGGAATGAACGGAGAACTTTGGCTTGATTTAATTATTGAGAATAAATATGTCGTTAAAATGTAACGGAAAAATAGCTGAGTTATAATGAGATCGAGAATAATACCTTCCACTGCACCCTGTTCAAGTGGAACTTGAAAAGACGCGACGGCAGCAGTCGCAGCAGCACCAGCAGCAGCAGTGGCAGTTGGTGGAGTTTTAATATTATCTCGCGTTTATATTAAACATAGTAAATTTATGGAAAAACTTTCATAAACTTCGTGAGAAATACTTATATATTGCTTT
Source organism: Neodiprion fabricii (assembly GCF_021155785.1). Classification (NCBI taxonomy): domain Eukaryota; kingdom Metazoa; phylum Arthropoda; class Insecta; order Hymenoptera; family Diprionidae; genus Neodiprion; species Neodiprion fabricii. The sequence goes on from NC_060239.1 coordinate 12,003,831, forward strand.
ATTCTCTGCTGCGTTTGGTGTTCAACCTTTTCACATCCATCGCTTTCATCGTCCTATTTTCCCGATTCGATGACAAAGTACCTCTAAAAGGGTTGCCGTGTAGTCAAAATATTTTCTCAACCGAAATCTTATTTTACGTTTAAAACGAAGAAGTGGCGCGTGTCTTCGACATTCTTTGGGATAACCGACGGATATAGACATCTTACTTCAACTCTTTAACTACCTCTTGAATGGTCGTTACTATTCGTTCCTCAATTCATTTTTCGCTAATATTTTTCGCTCATTTCTCACCTGTTACGATTACTTTGGTGAGAAATCAAGTCAACTCTGATGCATGGAAATAACGTTAGTAGTTTGATTGCTCACTTGGTCCGAATCTTGGCTAGTCAAGTCTGCCGTTATGAAATTATCTATTCGATAATTATCGATTTTCACTGCATTTGAGTGCATTGCTGTGGAAAAATACTCGTGCCAAGTGATAGATTGTTTTATTATATTCAAACACCATCCTTTTGACATTTTTCTGCTGTTCGTCCTACGCTGTTTTTGGTGTGTTTCCTGGGGGTCCAATTACTATTTTTATTTTAAACGACAGCGAAAAATATGTCCACGCAAGACATTACGTTTATTTATAATAAATCTGAGAGAAGGTAAACGGCATAATTAGTGTAAACGTGGATTAATCAAAATTGTATAAATAAATTATTCACGCACTCTCGCACTCCAATTAGAATACGTCTAATACAGAAATTTAAAAACGACATAACGAGACTTCTTGCTGTTGAAAATAACGTTTAATTATAGAATGACTCGACTTTGTGAAATGATGCTAAAGCACAGCAAGACGGATGTTTCTATACAACGCATAAGTTGGCAAAGGTTTCAATTTCAACAGAAGAATCTGACTGGCATTTGAATTATTACAACGCTATTTCAAAACTTTTGCATTCTTCCGAACCCAGTATTTGTTGGAAGTCAACTGTCGTTATTGTCAAAAAGGGTCAAAACTTCGAAACGTTCAGCAAAAATGTGTGCAAATTTTCAAAGACACGAGGAACACTGATTTAATTTTTACTTATAGTCTGCGTAACTTTTCAAACGTTTTACAGCAGTTACAGTTGAAAATATCAATGAGTTGTAAATAATATTGCTCGATGTCTCTGAATTTGTTGCAAATATAGAAAAAGTTTGATAATACAGTACATTGGAACATTTTAATTATCAAGTTTGCATATCCTTATTAATATTTCATGACGAGTTATTTCTCTACGTTTTCTTTGGGAATTTTCAACCACGTCCCAGAACTCGAAGACGGATGCAAATCAAGGTTAATCATTACATCTAACCTTGTTTAACAATTGCTCAAAGTTGGAAAACTCGTGGAGTATAAAAAGAAAATAAAAGGTACCAAAAGTTGGTTCACAAGTAACGAAGTACTCAAGGATTGCAATTACGTTGTTTCAACTTTTTCTTTCTTGGATTTGCAATCCGCATGATTCAATTATCAATGTCATACTGGTCGTAATAAAATCTCGTTGGCTGAATAAGTCGATAGGCTCGTAATGTTAGTAGCAAATCTTATACGCGAAAAGTTGAAATAACAACACTCGTCTAAATGCATGACATGATTTGAATTATAATTCGTTCCAGCACTTTTCACAGCATGTATGAACATTCGAAAAACTGGAGGGCCGAATTACGACGAACAGCTTTTTCTTAAATTATATTACGTTTTTATGGTGTATTATATTTTCCAATTATTGTTCCCCGCTTCACGGTGGGCGAATCTTATCAGTGTGTCGTGCACGTGCAATCACTCATTTCCTGCTTCGTCTCCGGACTACTGGAAGCTACCATAACCTGAGGCTAGGCTCTCTGAAAGCGACGACGCCCTGGGGAAGATTAGAATAAAAGGTGCATTTCCCGTTGCTCGAGTTTCTCGAGTACAATTTCTGTACAAAATTTTAACGAACCTACCATTTTTCTGCAAATACCAAACGCATATACGACTTTGATGCTTAGAGAAGAACGGCGAGTCGCAGACTTGAATATTTGTGCTACAGACAGAACGAGGTTTACATGATGCTCTAGATTTATTTTACAGCTATCGGAATTTGAAGAGATATTAACGATTATTTCATCAAACTTTGTTACTTGTCCGATTCAGCTGCTATTACCAATGTTGTAAAATTTGCGGAAAACGGAAGTAAGTAATAGGTGTACGATTAAATTAAGGTATGACTTTACACTAAACAAATTGTAAACGACTTAGACAAATCGTAGATAAGTCTGCGCTGTTGGTAAACCTGTGTACGAGATTGCGAATTGAAAGAGTATCTAAAGTTCAGAAAAATACATTGTCTTTAAAAACTCTATTCGGTTCTTTGCAACATTTTTTTTGATCAGTTAATAATAAAGAAAATGCGTCACACTTTTATTCTTACTTATGTAACAAACACGCAGGAAGGCATTTATTAATTTACTCACATGTTAATTTTTTCAATTCACTCCGTTCCGAGATTGTATTTGATAGCACAATTTTGCAACTACTTTCCTTTCTTTGAATTTGATTCCTCACTTTGAATTTCGCTCACTCTTTAAGGTTTTGCCATCGGCTGATGTACCTTTAGATCAGTATTTTGAGCGGTATTAACTTCGGAATCGGAAATAAGTTCTTCAAAGCAAACGTATTTGATATTCTCTGTGCCAGCCATGAGAGAAAAATGACATTCTAATCTTCTACGTCAAAGGTTCTGTCATTATCCTCTTTCACCCGAATCAGGCTGTAATGCAATTACTGAAATCTATTGATTTCCGTAGGCTCCATGAAATTATCACAGCTAAACTAATTTTCAGAAAATACTCTGGTTCGCCATCAATATCAGATCATAATTGTCATCTTGGACAATTTTTTGGGTAAAACACCACTGTTTACTTTTGGGTGCAAGAAAAGAAAAAAATACTTTACGTGATGACCATCGCATACACTGGAATTGAAATGTCAAAAAACGTGTTTCTTTGTTTAACTTTTTGAGGATTCACTTTAAAACAGATATCATATTCGGAAAGATTGGATTTTTCAGATGGTAGAAAGTGCTATAAATTGAATGACAAAGATCCAATTCAAAAAATATGAAAACGATAAAATTGATCAATGTGTTTTCCGTACACGGTAAGGTCTAGTGACCTAGAAAACTGAGGGTTTTCTTATCTTGGTGTACACTAAATCATGTATAAATCTCAGCGATTCTGAGATTCTTACCCTAAAAAGCAAGCCAAAGATTCGTGAATCGGCCCATTCACACCATTGGCGTGTGTTTGCATTCCAAATCTCGAGTTCTGCAATTTGGAAATTTCAAAAATCGTAGCTGCAATCGATGCAGATTTTGACTAAATGACCGAATTATTCTCTACCGTAGACATACATGATCCAGAGAATAGTGATAAGACACATATATAAATGACTATGCCACATACCTTAGACAAATGATGTTAAAATGAATTTCACTTCCCGATTTTGCCTCCTGAATCGACTGTATTCTATCTGCCAAGATTCGACTGTAAACTAATCACGAACGTAATAATATTATTTCAAACCTGACTATTCGAATAAATTTTCCATCTTCAATACATATTTTTCAATGTATTTATCTTTTCCTTTCTGCACTTGTTTCAGTAGCTTAATCATTTCCTCTCTACTTTTGGGGTGCTGCAATTTTTCATGGGTGTATAGACTGTGCTAATTGCAAGTCTGTTTCATATTCTGACAAAAATGTCGCGGATCTTCTCGAAGTATCCCAAGCGCCAAGTGTCAGCGACTCGTCAATGAGTCGTGTTAACAAATATACCTATTTTCAAAGCCTTTGAGGTTTTGGTGGTTGGTTAGTTGGTTGGTTCGTTTTTGTCGACGTTTCGTAAACATTGCAGTTTACTCCACCAAGGTGAGAGTGAACCTGATGGTGATTGCTCACTTGTCGGGTGTTGCTATTTATATAAGAACTGCAGGAACACTCCGAACGTGACGTTTCCAGTTGAGTAAAGTCGACTAATCACGTGTCATCTTCTGATCGATTAAAAAAATCGGGAGGATGGCAACGCGAATGGAATGGATTTGATACACGTCATCCGTTATGTTGATATCGTTAGGATGTTTGCGAATCTCAGAAAAAATACTGTTCCGAGTTGAACAGCAAGGAGTTTTTTTCGAACAGAATTATCTGGTCCGCCAAAGCTGTGTTACGTCCTCCAGACCTAGTATTCCTTTCCCACAGTCCTATAGTCACTTTACACCCTGTATCCCCTCCTTACCTTCACCGAGTCAGCAGATTTATCTCTAAACTGCAACTAGCGAGTCTCCTACATTCTCTAAACTCGTCACTCCCATCCTAGCTTTCACACGAGTCACTTCTAAGCACATCTCTCCATGCCTACTCAAGCTCTTCCCCCAAGGCGACTCCTTTACTTTAACCACTGTTATAATTCAATTACTTGGTCATCAATAATGAACCAAAATTACCATACGAATCGCCTACCTCCCTTAAGAACGATCCTTTCCTTTCTCCATCATTCTCTGCATTAGGAGTAGAGGCACGTAAGTGCATAATCGACGGTGTACGGACCCTAAAATAGCCAAATAACACTTGGTTGGGCGTAGAGTTGGTTTCGGTAGCCACTTATCGAAGTCTACACGATCTACCTCGTAACAGCTTAGGATTCTCCCTACGGAGTCCTTTGCTCATGGGATATAGGGAATTAAGGTGGTTCCATTTGTATCATTCATTTGTATGTCTTCTGATTATCTGATTCGGAGTAATCGTTGTTTGGATTTTTTTAATGATAGATCAGATTGAGCGGGTAGGATTTTCAATGGACTGTAAGTCTTCTTCAGCTCTATGAGCAAGGAATCTGGTGTGAGATTCTTTTTGCGATAGATGACGATAAATATATGAAATTACAGAAATTCAACTGGATATCTAATCACGATACATGCAAGTACCACCACACAGAGAAATTCTTAGTTCCGCTTACCACTCGGTCCATAACTATTTTCATTTTTTACCACAATCGAAACAAAATGGAAATTAGTTTTGTAGCTGTTACCAGAAAGTCTCTAGTATCTGTTACTATTCTTTCTCATTATGATCACAGTTACTATATTTTCTTGTAACTGTTGCGAAAATTCAATTCTTGTGCAACAATAAATTGATGGTGAAGCCTTGTTTAACTCAAAAAGTAGAGCATACCGAACAAACTGCTTTTGAGTTGCAATTACCAAAAAAGAATCAACAATAATGCGAAATGGATACGCGTACCTCATTATTCACAATTCCAACAATATTCAAACAGTTTTTTTAATGATACCTGTTTTACTCAATTTCTCTACTTACTATAACAAATGAAATTTTTCTCAGTGCATTCTGGTCGGTAAAGCGTCTGCAATGAAACCCCGCGGGAGTATTCGTGTTCTGTCACAGACAAGGATTACGTTAAAAGTCACGGCACTCGAGAAACTTTTTCGGCCAAAGTTCTTGAAGAAATACAGATACCTTGAATAAGTAATTGCCTGGAAGATACATCGCAAGGTCGAAAGTGCTGGGCCAGGTTTAAAAATTGTGTTAGACACGCAGGTGCAGATAACTTTACGAGCAAGATGAAATAAAGACGTCTCTGAAGTTGGACTTTGTTGCATTAGACTACGTAGGTTGAAAAAGTTGGAGTCGAGTTCAGCTCACTTTTTTTTTTGTCTAAGATTGAATTACGTTTGATTTTCCCATTTCTCTCTGGCTCGGAGATTCACGCTGAAAAAGCAATTTTTTGACCGTACATTTAGTCTAGATTACGTAAATTCACCATCATCAGATACACCTCCGTTATTTTGACCGTTGATCACGCGTCTTAGCGATTACATGCAGTGGGAAGAAACTGAAACCTGTTAGATGTTGTGGAAAAGATTTGATAAGATCTTCATAAATTTGTGGACATCGCTACTCTGGATTTATCGGGTATTTGAGAACTTATTGCTACGGAAAACCAATTCGATATTTCACAAATAGTGATAATATGATTCTACATATTTATAATGAACACGCCTATACGTTGGTGGGTCTAAAGTGGGCTCACGATTAGAAATAAGATGAACGCAGCGTTTCATTAGGGCGTGGGGGTGAAAATGTACGATAATCAAGAAATACACTGATCATAATATTGAACTTTTAAAGACTGCAAAATGTATTTTACAGAATTTTCCAAGTGCAGAAATTTGAAATATAGAGAAGTCAAAATGTAGAAAGGTCAAAGGTCAAAGTACGGAAAGCTATATTACAGAATCTTCCGAATGACTAACATAATAATATCCTATACCAAAATTCTGACTATTTTATATTCTAGTTTTCTATACATGCATAATATTTCTGCATTTCGAATTTTCCATTCTAAATTCTGTATTTTAAGAAGTAGGGTTATGTAGCATGAGTAACCGAGGCCGTATTAAAGCTGTTTACTGGAATTGAGAGAACTCACTAGTCCCAGAGGGAGAAAACTTTTTATGAGGAGCTTTTTTTACTTTTTTGATGAATATATTTATTTGAGATAAACAATTGAATTGAGGACAGTGATGCCTACATGACAGATCGATATGGTAGCTAGTCAAAACGCGAAGTGCACTTCAGGAGCCCATAAACCGTCCAATTGAAAATTTTAAACTAACTAGTTCTACGAACACAGAAGTTTATTTTTATTTTCATTTCAATGTTAATCCTGTGATTAACATCTTCGGTTTCAAGTTCAATCTTTATTAGGTATACTTGGACGTGGAATATTGAGAAATACTTCCCTTCAAAAATAATTTACTCCATAAAATATATTTATAGCATCAACTCAATTTTCAATTACACGTGAGAAATCATTCAGTTTTTCCAGAAACACCATGATAATGGGTGGTGTACCATTCAAAAGTTGGTGACACTAGTTTCAAAATGATATATTAATGGTTCTGAGATTTGCCCCTGGACAAATGTTAAAATTTATAAACATTGAAATAAAGTAAGTTGAAGACTGTTAGAAAATGTGTGAACCATCAACTTTCTCATCATACGAATCGCATGCTGTTACTGAAACAATTAATTACCGGAAACTTGGAGTAAGTTTTCAAGACGTTTTCATTGATGTTACCATCTCTATAATTTCCGATAAGAAAATTCGCTGTGACAGAGCCGGAGATGTGTATAATACGTAACATGAGAAATAGCCTCATTTATGGCTGTGTATTTGTTTCATTTTTATGATGAAACAGTTCTGTCACTGAGTTCTGCTACATTTTCAAATTCACAGGTCAAAATATTCAAAGCCTATATGCGCGCTACGTAGCGACGGACCGCGAAAAGAATCGCAAAATGACGCATGTCGCAGGGAAATTATTGCTTCATGTATGGTTTCTTATGTTGTAAAGTCTTTAACGTTTCTCTCGGATCTTCCATGTGTCTTGCCAGTGTGTTCATACCTCAAGGGCCGTATTTTAGACACGGGATCACGTGATCGATTTAGGAGTATTCACAAGAATACATCCAATTTTTGCTTTTTTATCAAGCATTGGTTCGCTTGGAAATTTCCTGTAACTTGATCGTTTCAATGTTAGGAAGTACCCTCTAATCGACCAGAATCCGTAAATCCGTAAACGAATTAATTATTGAATAATTTGCTAAATACAACCTCAAAACCCGTTTCACGGTGAAAGAAATGGATGAAAAATCTCTATAACGATATTCATTCGGTCCTAGTTAACCCGTATACACTTTCTTTACAATAGTACGATCATTTCACAAAAAATTCCAAATCGATTTGAAAGTTTAAAAAAATTACAGTCGTAAGTACTCCTAAATCGGCCGCGTTACACCATGCTCAAAACATCGGAACGGCAGATGTGCTTAAAGCTCGTGGCTAACATGTTTCGTGAGTGACCCATAAATGGCACACCAGATCCATTGCGAATTTTCTGCACCATCAAACTTTATTCGCATACCCATAATCAGATTTACTGCTGCACAACATATTAGTCTTCATTTTCTGTCTACGAAGCACATATTGCTAAAACATGAATTTCGAACTCATCCACTTATTCAGTAGGTACTTTATACCTCTGCTAAAAAGAACTCTGGACCATCAGACCCATCCAGTAGCAAACAGGATGCAACAACCATCCTATTTAGTTGTCTACCTGAAAGTAGCACATCGCTAACATAACCGTGATCGAGGTGTTAAACACTATGTCAATTGACCGTACACCTCCCTCAAGGAAAAACAACCCTCAACTTGTGTGTAAATTCACACCCCCAACTCACAGATAATAACACTCAAGTTGAGGTTTTTTTTTTCTCCGAGAACTAACTTTAAAACCGTCAGAATTCCAAATATGATTGACGTCAAGTGACTTGCAGTGACTTGAACTGACTTCAAATGACTTCGAGTGACTTCATTCGCTTCAAGTGACGTGAAGTGATTTTTAAAAAAGTGTAGACCGGCCGTCGGAACTGGTTAACCCCTGGACCGTGATATTCTCTACGGTTTGTGTGACAAATTTTATACGATTAAACCGTAATTTATACATTCACGGTACAATTCATCAACCAGATTTCAGTAAGTTCTGGAATCAGATGGTATAGATGAAGCGAAAATACTCGAGAAACTTGATTATACGAGTGTAGAGATATTGTGCAGTACTCATTAGCCGCAGCGTTACCGGCCATCATTCAAGGCAGATATCCAGATATCCAAACAACTTTATGTTGTAGGACGGAAACTACTCAAGCACTCGATTAAGTGTCTAACATAATTGTGCAGGATAACGACGATTCATATTATCCGAACTGTCATGAGACCACTTACAATTGCCATGGCGGAAGCACTGCGATGGGGCTCCAACTTCTTCACCACAATGAAGTCGTCGCAGTTATTCTTCGACACTAGCTCCAGCTGGACAGCACAAGCATTTCTACCACTATGGGCAGAGCTTGTTCTGCCCCAGACAATCCATTAGACAACGACACACTGGCCAGCTGATCTCCAATAATTTTAAAATGAGTCATACTTGACGCATCGTATGTTGAATCACCTTCTTCAGACCCTTCGCAACATTTACTAGTTTTCCAAATACTGGCCAACTCCTTTTTGAAGACAAGGTTGTTATCAGCAACGGGTGTGTCTATCTTCTCATTAATACGTTGAATACGCATAACAATTAAGTCCACTTGGATTGCTGCCACATTGACTTAGCCTAATGTCAATCGACTCAAGTATAGATAGTCGATCATTAGCTACTGGATACATTTGATAATTTCTACAAGACGCAATCACTCGTATTTTTTCCTCGTTGGAGATGTAGTCTTACTGGAACACATCGAGAGTGCTAGTCAAGTTTCCACTAATAAGGAGATTATCAGATCTCCGAATCATAGATTCTGCTGAAACTTCGAGGGATGTTTCTGTGGCTCAAAATATGCAGATTCTGATATCATGTAGTTCCATTTATCAGGCCTTTCTCGTCTCGATTTCAATAATCTCTAGTAGCGTTGCGTTCAGTTGCAAAAATTTGAGAATACTCTGTGAGAAGTCTTTCCATAGAGTCAATACAGGATCTTCCTTGACAGCAACTTCTTGCCCTCTGACAACAAACTCGTGCAAGATTTTGATTAATTCAGATTTTGATGTCAGAACCGTAGTCAAATGTGGAAGTAGACACATCGTGTCTGCAGTTGCAGCCTGTAGACTGACTTACCTCAGAACGCTACTAGGGATATGAAATGATAATTTATCTGTTTACACGTAAATTCATGACAACCAGTCATCGCAATTTCCAGAGAGGACTTTGAAAATTAATATTTCAGGCAAAAATACACAAGAAGTTTCATTTATCAGGGCATCCCACTCACTAAATTGCTATTTAATCAATTTTAACCTCAGAGAACGGCTCAATGGATCAGACTACGCATCAAAGGCTCTCTATTTACAGGCAAAAAAATACCCCTTAGAGTTTCAACAGAATGCTTGATCGCAAGATCCGATACTCTTCTTCTAAGGACTAGTTGAAATTTCACCAGAGTTCTTTTGTACCTTCATCGCGAACAAGGCACACGTAGTCACGGAGTACCGGGCGGATATGTTTCAGTATAGAATTTTGTGTACCAAATAAAATATGAAGATGCGGTTACATATTGGCATCAAATTTTTTTCTGCCAGGATATGAAAGCTCTGAGAAATTTGGATCAGCCTGTATGAGTTAATTGTATCCTTGTAGTTAACCACCTGAAGCGAACTCCCAATGAACAAGAACTGAATTAATACTTTCGTTCTATTACATAATTGTTGAAAATCTACTGTTAACAATACCAATTTTGATTCGAATTTTCATAAAACGACTCCTAATTTCCGGTCTCAAGCTAACCTCATGGCACCGAGTATCTGCACCACATGAGAAGCGTTGCACAATAATATTTTGGTGGTTATAGGTGTACGTTGCTATTTTTTTGTTACACAGGATTAAATTGATTGTTAATCCACTTCTTACAAAAATTGACAAAATGTATCATCGTACCGCACATGCGATACAATACGTACCTGTGTCGATTTTTCCTCTTTTATTTTCCCACGCGTGAGCCTGTAAAAGTGATAAGGATATGAAACGTGTAATTGTATACGGAATATGAATAAACTCGTGAAATAGAAATCAGTAAACTTTTATTTTCGACATGAGAGGTACATTTACGATGTACGGATTTTCTACGCGGTTGACGAAGTAATAATTCACCCAATTATCGTAAACCTAATTGTAAGTAAACTATGATAAAATTTGAATCAGTATAGAAACCGAAAGAACACATTATTATTCTTATCTTAAACATATTTGTAGGTACGAATTAAGGATCGGTATTAATTTCACCGATTAAGGTAAAAGTTTAAGGTTGGAAGAAAATGGCTAGTCAACTCGTTTGTACCCGTCGTTTGATTAAACGTAGCTGCATCGCATTTTCACTAGCATTGCTTGTTTCTGCAACTAATCGCCCTACGCTTGCAGCGTAAAAAAACACTTACGATTTATTTCGTGCAAAGTCTTGGTGAAATTGTCTCTGCTTGTTGTCAGGTACCTCATGTACGTTTTTACTATCTATTTCACGTCATTATTTTTTTTTTTTCAAATTCATATTGTGTTCAAGTGAACAATAGAATGAAATAATTCAGGTGATTTGGTTCAGTTTAAATAATAATTCCTCATGGTTGTTACGTAAATGAAAAATTTTGAATGTCGATGGTAATAATTTAATTTCATACAAACGTATTGGTCATCGAAACAGAATTTTTATTTAATTTTTTTCCCTCAGAATACTGAACTTCAATGTTCCTTGTATAAATATTTACAGCAAGGTAAATAAATATTCTGCTGTTCAAGTATCCGTCGCAAGATAATGTTCCGAATACCGGTATTATTTATAATATATCTACGTATATGTGTGTACTGTGTATACTCGTATATTCGTAAAGAAAAATTGATAGAATTCGAATTCAGTACAAATAATGTCGATATCTAACTGCCATTACGTTACTGATCTCACAACAGTGTACAGTTTTCTTCTCTTCTTACACAAACGATAGTTTATGTAAATACACTTCATTAATTCACACAGTTTACCGTACTTATTATACACGCTTACTCGACAGTCAATTATTGAACAGAGTATTATTATAATATTATATCACGTCATTCGTCCTATAAGAAAGTTCGTAGTTGATAATAATTATTTAGCGATCTTTCGCGAGAGCTTTCAAATTTGGTTTTAATATTTCACGCTCTCTGCGGTGTCGTTGAAATTCTGTTCCACTATACGGATAACGATTTTTCTTTTTAAATTACTCGTTTGAATTAAATTTGTAGAAAGGAACTTTTTTCGTTTACAATGCCGGAGTTTTTCCCGCACTCGTCACTCGCATACATTCAAACTTGGAGACACGCTCATTTCCATGAGAATCAATTTCTCTTGGAACAAACTTCTCATGTCCATGTATCGGCGATACGTAAAGCGAATATTCACACACCTCTCGACGGTACGATTGCTTCGGAAAGCAATTGCCCTGGTGGATGAATTGTGAGGAAGAGAGCTTGAACTTCTGGTAAGGAAGCGGGTCCCATAATGGTGGAATCGCTGGTACACCCGTCATAATTTGCTTCTCGTTATTCCCAGGTTTCATTGTACTGCCAGCGGAAATTCCTGTCGCAACTAAGGCATTCGTTGCTCACATTCAACCAGCTGTCAACTTCCTGCTAACTATTTGTTCAGGGAATTGTTGACGGCGTTATTGGATATCGACAATATAATCTTCCTATGACGTCGTCTCGAGGTATTTCTTCTTCCAGCGGCTCGATCCCTTCACCTGCCATACGGTCCCTCACCTGCACAGATTTACAAAACATGACTGTTGTTTAATTGGGAAAAATCACACTCGACTTCTTATTTTGCAATTTGCGACATGAGAATACAAGCAAATATAACTAATTCATCGCATCATTCTATGACATCGCGAGTCATAATGAGTATTTGCCTTGACGAGTGAGGACCTTGAATTACGCTTTAAAATACGGAAAAGAAAGGCCAGAAACGTAAAATATGTATATCTGTAGCTTTGCTTCGTTTGCCGCGTCACTTAAAAATTTATAAAATGTTTTCATCTCCCCAAATATACATGAAGTGAATTTATCAAAGTGCTACGGCATAATTTTTTAGTAGTTGCACATTTCAAATTAAGCAGTGTTTTCAACAAATATGACAATTTTCTCGCACCGCATTTAACAATCTATAGCGCTTAGTATGTAGAGCTTCACGTTTGATATATTACACAAAACTAGCAATAAGTTCAAATTATGAGGAGATAGATGTTCAAGATTTGAATGACAATATTTTTTCAAACAATTTATTCATAACTTCTGGGCATTATTATCATTCAAATTTAATTTTCTTATCTCTTTTAACGTGGCTGATTGTTTTCCGATTTTCATCTTATCATACAGTATTCAACAATGTCGACGAGATTCAGTTTTGGTTGAGAATGTATAGCCAGTACATCCTTAAGTATTTGGATGTTTCCATCACACTCTGGACAATTCATCAAACGCAAATAAAGTAATGTGAAGTGAACTACCGTTTATCATGTTCTACGGTAGATCCTTCAAGCACAATAAGCCATTAGACATGAAAACCAACTTGAAATAATCCGGACTCAATATAACTACCGTAATGTAAGACCATGAACAGGTTTGAGAACATTATTTCTTCACAGATTCACTCCACCTCCTTATCTATCATCCAGCAAAGGGACTGATTTACTATTAGTTTTAGTATCAGGTAAAGGTGAACGAAAGAGCACAAAGGGCCCAATCGTATCAAGTATAATCGTAACACATGTCGCGTTCGCTTCTGATCCTGGTGAAACCCGCAATCGAAGAGGTGTAGTGAATTTCTGTTCAATGCCTTAGTTCGACTGGCTCTTCTCATCTTAAGCTTTAAGGCGAATGGTAGATTTTACTATTTCCACGCTCTTTGTTCGAGATACTTCTAAACATTAAGGAACCATCTTTTCATTCGTTCTTGTTGGAGGAATCAGCTTACATGCAACTCTGATCGTCGAGCTTTTGCTTATTGTCACCTCGTACCATTGCGAATGAAAATTCACGTACGGCTTTCAATAAACTCTACATCACTCGCCAACTACGAATATTGTTTTTACAAGACTGTAAACAATTTTTCTTGAGTCTTTAATTCAAATTTTTCAAACCAGTCTTCACTAATACTACCCTAGTTTGTTTGATGTGAGGAAAATGGGTGTTGAATTATACTTAAACAGGTGTCTGTAAGCTTTCCATCATCTACTGGCGTAGGTATGAAAATGTCTTTGGCCGATGATGGGAGTTTACACCAACTTAGAACGATAACCACGTTTGCCTTCTCTCTCCAAGTTGCCTGATCACGGTATAATCCATTGAAACTCGATACGCGTTACTAACCTGCCTTTAGAACGTCAGAATTGGAATCGACTAACGAATAGTTGTGCATAAATCTAACACTCAACATATCCAACGAAGCCAAACGCGGATTGCCATTGGTCAGAGATTAAGTGCGGCATCTCTATAGCCTTACGAAATCCACCGGTGAATCTCTTGGGACAGTTTCCAACCTCGTTCAGGCTCTGACGCTATTTGCCTGCGAAGATAATGTAGGATCCACAGGGAATCTAGTTCTCAGACTATTTTATCATTTTAATGGGGCCGTATGCGATCCAACTTACCGCGAGGGGCTTACCACTCTCATAATGACTGTCCCAAGTATGACACCATTGCATATGTATTTCACATATTACATAGTTATTACACTGGTATTACATGTATGGCATAGGGATTACAATAGTATTGCATGTATTGCATAAGTATCCCATAAGTATTGCACGTATTCCACAGATAGTGCACAAGTATTACATACGTATTGCATATGTATTACACATAGTATTACATGAATTACATGACCATTGCATGACTATTGCATACTAATTATACAACTATTACAAGACTATTACATGACTATTATATATTTATATAGATACACATTATATTACTGTAAGATGAGTATTTCTCAGTATACCTATTAACAATGGTTTTTGTCTCACTGTCATTAATTGCATCCCTGAAGTCTTGCTTGAATTACATTAAATAGTTTATTGCAACTATTTTTTTATAACCTCTTTTACCCTCTAAATTTCATAATAAAATTTGCAAATCAACCTTTAAATATAGTAAAGAATAATTCAACGCAACCATAATTTATATATTATAATAATATTCTCTGTATATTTATGCTAATAGTACTCTGGAGAGGTTAACGATACATAATTATATATATTTTTTAGCAATTGAGACGATCTTCAATTAACTTTTAAATCACAGCGTACTCTAACAAATCAGAATCACTGAATACATGATGACGTCTTCGGTCAATTTTCGGGTTGCTCAGAATTAGCTTTATTTGATCTCCTGTTACATAACTTGTATCGTCCACATCTGGAAAAACGAATATGGAGCTCGACGAATTCGTCACTTTTCGCATGAATTTGACTTCATAATCTTCCTCGCAATCTCTGTCTCTTGATTGGATACTTTTAACAACGCCGATGTAGTATTTTTTGGTTTTTTTGGTGAGAAATTCGATCAGCACAAAATTTCCGATATTTGCATCTTTACCTGAAAATTCAAAACGTTGTAACCAGACGTGCAATGATTTCAAATGAAATTTTTTCACAGCAGTATTACCTTGGAGTGAAGTTGTAGGAATAATCTCGAGGATTAGTTTCAAAACTAAATCCGAATAAAAAATATGCCCATCAACTATCTGTGGTGTTGGTAAAGTTCGCATATATCCAGAAATGCATTTGTAATCATGTGACCCCACTGGTGCCGGACGGAGACTAGAACTTATTAATCTATACCAGGTACATAGTACGCCAATACTTTCATTATTGACGTCAGCGCTTAATCTGGAGTATTCTCTTTGTGGGTCTGTTTTTCCAGTTAGATAGACGAATCCAAGAACAAGGCCTACTCTGTATTTCGTTTCTGCCTCAGTGTCTTCTCTAAAAAGCATCCATGTCCCTATACTTATTTCCGGATTCTCTTCGACAGTATTTGATCTAGTAGCTGATTCCTAGAAAAACAATAACATTATACGGAGAACCAAGAAGTTGAAAATTAACACTTTTTGTAGTCATCACAACGACAGGATGTGCCAATGATGGAATCTAAAAAATTTATGAGGTTGAAGTTCGTAACGTTAACGTAACGACACATTATTTGAAAAAAAACTATGTTTTTCAACTTCGTAATTGCTTTACAGAGGCTGTAGTTCTGATGTGGGTTGACTTTGCTTGATTCAAGCCACTATTTATTGATTACTGCATTTCTAAAAAATTCTAAAGTTGCAAAATGGCGATTTTCTTCAAATTGTATCGTCTCGTTAACGTTACGAACTTCAACCTCCTAAAAATTTAGAATCTCAACCAATTGCCGCATAAATTATACAACTCTATTCGTTGGGGTTATACATTTACCATAGAATAATGCTGCATTATATTTTTTTTCTAGGTGTAGGTAGGACATTTTCCGCAGTATTTTAATGAGTCTGGGTCATAAGGAAAGATATTCATTACTTATTTAGGAAGAGTTAATATCAAGCTAATAAGTACCTTCTTGGACAAATGCGGCAGTTCGATTTCTCGTACTCTCTGAAGTCTGTCGCTACTTAAACGGTGCTTGGTTTTATTAAGCAGCCAACAAATGGACGATTTTCTAACGACGTATTCGGCTTGCGACGAATCACGCACGACTGCAAATGGACTCGTTTCATTTAGTTGAACTGTTTGGGTGGAGTAATTTTTGAGTTCCAAAGTTCCTGTTACAGACTGCAACGTAATCATATCATGTTCAAGTTCTGCAGATATAGTGTCTTCATTTGCGCTCTCCGTTTCCTCGCTGATTTCTTCGCTGTCAGATTCGTCGTCTGAGTCTAGTTGAATAGACTTTGCAGAAAAAGGCAGTGTACATAAGATATTGTTGAAAAATATACCAAGGTTCCCGAGATCTTCAATAGCTCGACATTTCGCGTCTTCAACGGTTTTCTGTATTTCTTGATTAGAAGGTAGTGGATATGTGTTGACATTGATTACACTTTTTCTCTCCCTAAATCTTGGAAATATAATATTTTCTGACTCTTCGATGATGATTTCATTTTGTACTTGAATTCTATTGAGACGATGAATGATGTCCATCATGCTGCAGTTGACAATAGTCGAGTACGTGGATGACATTGAACGGACTTGTCGGAAAAAGCTTTCACATGGTTGACTACTATATAAAGATGGCAGGAAGAGTTCTGGTTGGTCCGAATCTCTCAGGCGTATGATGACGTCAATAAGCGTATGAGCATTTATTTCAATGCATGTGTAACAGTTGGAAGTTATAAAATTTTTGCCCAAAGTGTAACTGTCATTTGCCGAAATCCATGCACGCCACATCCTTAAACAAAACACAGAATACCAGATGCTAAATATTCTTTCCAACGGCGTTAATTCAGAATCGATGTATGAAACTACGGTGTTATGTAGTATTTTCAAATACTGACATGTTCCTTCGCTGCCAGGTACTGTATCATTGAGTAATTTTCTGACATTTTCTTGACATATTTTTTGAACAGAAGGGAAATTCATTTTATCCTTTGGGTCCAAGTCAGAATAAGTTATCTGGTGTTTGTCTTTAGATTGTGACTGTATCAATAGTTTCAGGTGACTAACAGTCGCTATATTGTTTCCCATCGGCAGAACAATTGAGTTTTTGATGAAGCGATTTCTTAGCTTTGTACCAATGTGTACAGTATCCTGGCAAACAAAGTACTCACTGCAAAATTCACTGTTGAACCATGTCCAATTTTCTTTACCAAAGAGTAAATCAAGATTCGAAATACCTATTTGGCTTTCAATCCTCATCGCTTTTAACAATCTTGGATCACCATCCGAAGAAAATCCTAATACTCTTATTCCGAATTGCTGACATTGTTCGTAAATAAATTGGAATCTGTTAAGCACGTGTTCGGCTGTGAATTTATTGTCGGTTCCAAATATGCACAGACAAAATGACGCCGCATTTTTTTGTAAAGGCTGTGCCATAATTGTGTACGCCAAAGAAGCAATTGGAATATTTTGCATCGTTTCTTCCATTACTTTTGGTGACGTTGCCATGAAAGATTTGCACTTAGGCATTCCATTTTTATCTGTTGGTAATACCAACCCAATTAATTGGTTAGTTTTTGGGTCATATTGCACGGTGCCAGTAATACGCGTCGCATCTTCGCTTACCCATATGACTAGAGGCAGGTCGGCCTTGATTAAGTAATTTTTCAATTCCTGCAATCGAAGCTGCCCTTCAATGATGTCTGGTCCGTTTTCTAACAAATACCGACTGACAGATGAGGGGGATGGTAGAGGCAAGTTCGCGCATAACGTTTCGTACGACAATCTTCCACCAATCATGAAAATATACGATGCAAACTTTTTCACTGTGCAATCGTATCTGTTCCCGCAAGATTCGGCCTGACTTTGTTTGTCAGAAATTCTCATCAATTTTCGTACTAACAAGTTACTTTTACTGTTTTCATTGACTGTTGGACAAGACTTCGTTAATTTTTTCGATGCCGATTGTGCTAATAAATTTTTCACGCAATCCTTTAATTCTGCATTATATTTCAACAGCAATTCCATTTCGTTCAATGTTGGAAAATAATATGGAATCGTTCTCTCTGTAGTAATACTCTTCACTCTTTGTCGGTAGGATTTGTCACTTCTAGTTCTTAGATCTTTTTTAATTTTTTTTTCACAGTCGGAACTTTTTGTATCTATAGTCTTAGTATTTTTGGTATTACTAGTCAATGGGGTTGATAGAATTTTCTCGGAACAAAGAACCCCTTTTACATTATTCCGAGGTTGAATTCCCCCTGTAACTCATCATTTGTACTTTCAACTATCACAGCTTGTGATCTAACATCCGATTCATCATTTGGCTTGTCACGTGCAGATACTTCGAGTTCTTCATCGCTTTCAATTCGATTTTTCGACCGTTTAGTAGGTTTCGCTTCCGTTTCGTCATCACTCTCAATTTCTCTAGTAATATGCCTTTTTCCCCTGCTTTTTTCAATTTTAATAATATCCCTTCTTATTTCAACGGGTGTGACTAATTTCACGTCTTCGATAATTCTTGGTAAATTTTGGCCGAGCTTCTGGTTCTTGTTTGCGATACTGTCGCTCAAACTAGCATTTGTATTCCAGTTATCATTGTCATTGGTGCCTTTATCGAATACATCCGTAATAAGTGGTTGAACCTCGGGTTGAACCTTTTTACAACTAGAAGTAAAAGCTGTAGTGTTAGCGACGACGTTTTTGAGAACATTTGCTGTATTTTTTTCCGCCTGACCCGATTTTGTATCAATTTTATTGCTATTGTTATGCTTGCGAGGAAATAAATTTTCCTTCGAATTTTCCACAGGGTTCAAAGTCAAATGTTTTTCCTTTACGTGCTTCATAAAATTTTGACATACCCAACGAGTTTTCCTCGGTACTGATTTCCCGTATTCGGCTTTATGCGCGGTAATTTTAGTTTTACACAGGCAACACGATATTTTCCCCGAATAGGTAATTTCTTCGTCAACGTCTTCTTTGACAGATACCTCTATATACCGATTTTTAGGGCTTTCTAAATAATCTTTGAAGGTTTCTTCACCATCTGGTTGCTTAGAAAACCAATTTTTAATGAGCATGTATAATTGATCTTCTTCACTCAATAAGTCCTGTGATTTTCGTGACTGTGGATCTGATTTTTTTCCCGATACAGCTTTTAGCGTTTCCTTGGTTTCTTTTTTTGCTTTGATGTTAGTTAATTTTTCATTAATATCCTGTTCGGCCGTAGCAAAATGGTTCAACCCCTTTTCTATAATATACTTCTGAATTTCGAAGAGGCAAAACCTATGTCCTCGTAGTATGCGGAATTGTTCAGGTGTATTACTGTAGATACCGAAGAAGTCTGATTTTGTGTAACCATCTTCGCCTAACAATCCCAGCATGTCAGTTTGGGCAAATTTCTCCATTTCTAGAAAGGCTTCGCTTGAAAGGTTTTTCAGAGCGGCCGCTGAATCGAAACCCAGACAGGTGAGGAGATGCTTCAGGTACAACGGTGGATCAACTCCAAGTTCCTTCCTAATTACGACCCAAAACTTTTGTTCTTTAACATTTCCAGCGATGGTCTTCGCCATACTCTCCTTTTCTGCCTTGCTCGCTGATTCCTCCATGCCTAACTCCAAGCTAGTTTTAGATCAAACATCACAGTTACCTGCTGACATTGTGAATGTCAACTAGAGTGATTGATTCCAAAATATAGTACAATTTGTGACACTTCTGGAATGAACAATGAGTAAGGA
The DNA here is from genome assembly GCF_021155785.1 of Neodiprion fabricii. Taxonomy (NCBI): domain Eukaryota; kingdom Metazoa; phylum Arthropoda; class Insecta; order Hymenoptera; family Diprionidae; genus Neodiprion; species Neodiprion fabricii. Next base: position 12,023,876 of record NC_060239.1, read on the forward strand.
ACCAGGACAAACTGATAGAGATCTGATTTCTTAGAACTTTCAACGAAATCGTATGTTTTCATGAAGTCAATTGAAAAACGCATAATTATTGAATCTATTTGGAATTTAATTGAAATAATTGATAGTGTGTCACAATTTTTGAGCACTTGTAGATGATTCTGTCCTGCACTATGCGACAGTTAGGATTTTTCTTTTATTTTTCATTTCATAAATTGGTAGGTGGTAAAAAAATTAGGTCATATTCTTTCTTTTCTCTTGGATTGACGCAAACTTAGAAGCAATACAACGGATCGGAAATTACAACAATATCACGTCACCCATGCTAAGGTATATTTACTTATATTTATATAACAAAAACCGCTGAAATTCAATTGCCTGTAACTTTTGTACAGGTCAGCAAGAAATAATTGAATATTTGCCAGATCTAAGCGACAGATTAAATTAAGTACGTACCTTTCCGTCATTCACGTGTTGTAGCCGGCAGACTCACACAATCAAGTCGAGAAATAACGGTCCATAGGTTATACAAACAGTTGCCAATACGAATTTCAAGGTTATGTCACGAATCCGGTAAACACTGTAAAGCGCATGCGCTTGGTACTGCGCGCGCAGGTATTACATGACTATTACATGCTGTATTACACAGGTATTTCATGGTATTTCATGACTATTGCAACCACCATTACATAATATTACACGACTATTACATGGTATTTGCATGATATTGCATGACTATTACAGGGTATTACATAACTATCGCACAGTATTACACGGCGTTACACTACTATTGCATGATATTACACGAATATTTCATGGTATTGTACTGAGATTACATACCATTGCATGGACATTACATTTGCAGCTGTCCCAACTATTACATGAGTGATAAACCCCTCGACTTACCGTCTACTAATCATGTTAAAATTCGCTCAAGATTTTTATCGCTGTGACAAATCGCGTAATGTTTCGTTTCCACTGTTGATTGCGGCGGATGCAGATGTCTTTTTACAAATGGTATAGTAAAGACCCAAACTATAACTTTAGTTGCCGTTTATCAGCGAAGCGTTGGAAACTTGCAAAAAAAACCTTCGGATACGTGACTACAATTCTTTCCAAATCAGTAACTAAATTTTGTCGAAATACTTTATTGCTGGCTAGTATATTTGTGTTTGATGAAGGAAAGAGTAAGAATTGATATAAGGAAGGTTTATGATTGAATGCATAAATGCTTTATTGGGATAGCGATGAATTCAAATGTATAGCTGATCGTCAACGAAATGGATTGTTTGAATGTTGGAATTGGAGCGTATTTGATGGAGACTGGAATAGAAGTCGATTATACAAACGTTGGAATGAGAGCTGATTTGAAGAAGATTGGAATTGAAGTATACTTCATGGAGGATGGTACAGAAGTGATTTCGGGCAAAGAGTACGAGTGCATGGAAGATGCGAGAATCCAGAATAGTGGGGAATAGAGTGAGCGGAGTAAGGACGATAACGAGTGGCGTGAAGCTGGATGGAAATAAGAGGACAGGATGGAGGATGAAGGATAACCTGACTATAAGGAAGGAAGATGGGAAAGAGATGCGGATGCAACGGAACTTTGGAACTAAATGAAACATATTAAAAAAAACAAAATAAAGAGAACAAAAATTTCGGCAAATCAAAAATTTACAAAAATTTATTACAATAAATGAATGAGCTCGGAAAGTCATAATTATTCATTTGGAAAAAGTATAGGTTTGTCAGTACAACATTTAAAATCGATTCATTTCCGGTAGAACCGAAAGTTCGAATCAAACTGAACATGGTAATTTTTTCTCTGAATAGGGCCGCGTGTTGTTCGCGTCAATTGGGTTTTATTTTAGAGGTGACAGTTTTCTTTTCATTCGATCGTTGGTGAGTATAAAATGTAGGATGGACAGTTTATGTCGATCAAGAAATCATTGAGCAAGCGAGAGTGACGTCAGAATTGAATGATTATAAGAGGCATGTTGTTGAAAGGAACGAAATGCACGTTCAGGGCGGAAATAATAATTCTACGGACTTGACTCATGCTTTCCACATATTTTCAAAGCTGTGATGAATACGCATAAACAATGATATATTTTGTATTGAACTTGCGAAAAGTACTCATTCACTGCAACTTTACTTGTATTTTAGTGTATTCGTACAGTTAAAATGACGCGTTTCCTGGCGTGCAAGTTTTTACAATTATTTCTCAGTGAAATAGTTAAAGTTATTTAACGTAATTTTGAATACATGTCTATGAGTACGAGAATGTTTGACGAAATGTCAAAAATGACATGATTGGCAATTGTCCAACACTCGTAAACAGAAAACGTTCGAGCGTTATGTTAGGCTGAATAACTTTGGAAATTTTGGATTGATCTGCCCAAACTTTGTGTCTGATGATGGTCAGCGAAAATACGCGGATTCGGGAAAAGAGAATCATTCCCATTCATTCGTAGATCTAAAAGTCTGCTTATTCAACATTTCGCGCATCATCGAAACTGGTGGACCGTCGGTGCCCTTTGCTTGATGTTTTTTTGGCGCCTTACTCGGAATTGGTGAACTTCAGACGTATAAATCCTCAATGCCTTATTCTAAATTCTCCAACTTCTAATACGATAACAGAAGACGTTGCGGGAAACGAATATTGGATTAGTCGACAAATTCCTTTAGTTTCGAAAGTAAAAGTAATGGTAAACAGATTTGAACAAAGTTATGGACACATCTCCGACATTTCGTCGTGCATTATTGATTCGGTCTCGCTATTCCATACAATTTTCACACTCAGTTGGACACGCGAAACCACCCGCAGAACTCGAAGACGTTCGGAGTGACCAACGGGCTAAATTCGGTAATTGCAAAGCCACTTTATTTCGTATAAATTGTAACGACAAACTTTGTCTTGGGAAAAATTTTTATCTTCAATCGTAAGTCTATTGCATTCAGAGAGTTGACTTACAATCAACGTTTCAACTATATTTCAAGTTAGTTTGGTTACTAGTTCATCTTATTTAAACCCAGTTTGTGACACGTCTTGTTCAATTTCTATTTTTTCTCAACAATAGACTTTGTCCAGTCTTGCACTAAGTGCAGTGAGCTTGAGATGTAAAAAAGTTGATAAACCTATATGAGTTCGCAAAGAAGATCGCGCAACAATGTTTTTCCGCAAAAATTGGCATATCTAATTTTAATTTCATAAATAGCATGCAAAAAATTTGAATAATAAATACATATTACCAATTATTTTTTATTACTCTTCCTGTTTCTATAGAATCTTTCTTCAAGTGAGCTTGTTTATTCTAATGAAATGAAAAGGCTTTTAGATAGAAGGGATAAACGTCTGGCTGTGAATATTATAGAAGTGCGTGACGAGAGTGAGTACGTTACACATATATTAATGAAAGTTTCTTCATCTCATTCATGAAATATGCACACATTTTCCTTAAAATGCTGTATAATAATCTAAAAACGTGTCCAGGGAACAGTGAGATCGAGAAGTACGAAGGATTTCAATATTTCCGACAAAAAATCATTGCCCAAAATCTATTTAATCTTCAGGGAGGCGAGGACTAAAGCATTAGCTTCTAAATATTTGTTTTGATATATATATATATATATATATATAAAATACACCGTGGAATATTGTTACAGTTAATCAAGTATCGCATAATCATCATTCAAATTTAGTAGATCGTAGGAATTGACACGTGTCAGAATATAGTATAGTATAGTTCGACGCACTCCTTGATTATAGAAATCTGTTGTTAAGCACAGAAATGTGGATGTTATATTTAACACTAAGCATTTCCATGAGCTGCCTCCACTAAATTCGACTCTTCTCGTAGATATTTGAGAAAGAGGCTCCCCTTGTGGCAAAAGTCAGACAAAATGTTCTAATATCCTTATCGAATGGTTCGTTGCTACTGTACAGGATGTTCGAGGCAGTTCCTTCAAAATTGATTGGTATTATCATCTCCTGTCGCTCTATTTGGCCACCCCTTATTGCCCTGTCTCTCCATCTCCATCCTGCTATCGATAATGCAGCAGTGATTTTTGGATCAAAGCCTTCGTACTCAGCAGCTTCTGCCATTATCTTCCAGAATGACTGCTCTTCATCAGCAGCCCCCAACATCCGAGTTCGGAACCACATTTCTGCCTCTTCTGTAGTCCCTGTGAATGACCTAAACACCCTAGCTGTAGCCTTTCCGAAATTTGGAGCTAGTTTTTTTTCTCTGAGCTATTTGCATACAGGAATGGAAAGAGGGGTCTGATTCCTGAGTGCCAACATGAACAGATCGGGCCTGATGGCTAGCCATGCTTATTGTCTCCATTACCCTTCTCACCACTGCGGGAGAACCTGATGGTCCTGGTTGGGGCTCATGGTCAGGATCTCCGTAGTATGTGGTGGCAGGTTCTCCAGTAATATGGTTCCTGATAGCGCTTCTCCTACGCTCATTCGTGCATGAAGTCAACTCAGCTCTTGCTCTGCCTCTGACCGTGAGGTCATCGGTGTCCCGACTTCTGGCAGCATTCTCTAATCGCCCCTTGAGCTGATCTGCAGACAAATCTCCGATTGACATTCCAGCGAATCACCGAACAATGCTTCGCTGTTTGTGTGTTCCGTCAATGTGTGTTGGCCTTTCAATATCACGTAATATCGTTACAAGCTATCGATTTTGTATCGTTAACACCACCCCTTTAATTAAAAAGTAAGATCGGTTTATTAGCTTTGTTTAGACGGAAATTCTGTTCTGAGTCAACGTATGAGCATTTTCGCCAATTATATACCAATGATCGGGCAAATTTTGACTCCAAAAAGTGTGCACCGAGGTAGGAAAATTGATCGATTTTCAACCCTCTAAGGCTTGCAGAATATCTCACATTTTATCTGTCCGTTCTCGCCCGAAACGACTTACATATGTGAAAATTTGTAATTAAACTTGTTCCAACTATCGTTACAACGTGATTCGTAACAAGTTTTTGCATACGTTCCTACAAGTGACGAATTTCAGAATTGTAATGCTTAAAGTATTGCACAGTTATATCAAATTGATGAAATAGGCGATATTTAATTTCACAGTATTTTGCCTTGCAAATAACAAGGTACCTTTGCAGTACGAGGTTCTCCAGTAAAGATTCAAAACTTCAATCAATGAAAGATTGGTTTATAATTTAAGTTATCGAGGCTACTGCCGGTATTAATTAGATGCACTCAAACCATCATATTTATTCGCTAAAATGGAGGCCTTGAGGTTACACAAAGAGAATATTTTTCTTCATTATCCTTATACAGTAATACATTATATCTCAGAAACGAGTGCCTATTAAGTGTCAGATTTATCACTTTGATCGTTGCACTAAATTGGTAACTGTCAGAGGCACGTGCCGATAATGTATTAAATATAATTCAGTCTGCGTGATACGTGATAATATAGCTTGGACAGGCATCAAATTGATTTTTCTCTTAGAAGTTGCACATCAAAAGGTGGGGAGGTCTTGAGAGCGTCGCGATGTCATGAAACGGATCCTAAGAGCTAATCGACCTGACTGAGTACTTTGTTTCAACCCCTGTGAGTGCAAAAGATCTACTTTAAGGTCACGTAGTACGTTACTTTCACCGACCGAGAACATCTTTTATTTACAAAATTATTGTAATTCCTAGTTTTCGTCTAGCGACCTCAATATTGCATGAAAATAGTCTCACGATGGTTCATTTTACTCCTGATTCTTGCCGGAATTGCGCAAAGTATCTCGGCTATGCAGTTTTTGTTTACTGAAATGCGGGAAATGTGGGAATAGTAACACGTGTCAAAAAACCACACATGTCTTTGGAGATTTTCGGGATATGAGTAACTTTCCTGAATTCCGCTTCAAAAGAGCGATACACAGTCGAAATTTGAAATTTTTTCGTTCGTTTGTTCATTTAGTATAGGGAAAAAAAGTGTGAGTTTTCTCGGTCGGTAAGGGTAGAAGTACTACATTACCTTAAGAAACTTTCTCCGCGTGTAATTATTCGTTTATTGAATATACACTGTGGACTTTTACTGAATGGTAGTCACTTACGTCAAGCTTTTTTGTATTTCCACTCATAGAATTACGAAATTTGGCAACTAATCTGTAATATTCATAGTGATTGAAAAATTTATTACAGTAGATCGATGTTGTCATCTCTTTCAGATCATAAGACGTGATGTGTTATTTTCGCAGACTGTTAGCAACCTATGACCAACATTCTGCGACATATTTATGAATAAAATTGTCCGGAAGGTCTTGGAAAGTTGATGAATATTCGAAAATACACCAGTTTTCGTTAAAAACTTACAATTTACTTATGACGTTTGTCAGACGTGGTATAACAACGGTCCCGATTCAATTTCTCCTTACTTAGCTGACGACGAGTGAGAAATGCTCGTGGGTAAATAAATGAACTTAGAATTATTCTATTCGTCGTATGATGTTCTTAACCAGAATGTGATCTAAATCATTCATGAGAATCGTAATTATTGATCAACCTTCGATAATTAATGTTAATAAATTTCTTTTCGATCTAACCTCGAGTCGTAGATCTCATTGAATAAATTAATCGAGATTTGTACGGCATAGGTCCATTTTTAGAAGTGTTGCTAAGGATCGATGCTAAATTTGAGTTGTTTTATCGATTGCTTCATTTCGGACAGATCCAATTCCACGCTGCGTACGTATGTCGCGTTATATTAAATTCCGGAAACAGTACTGGAATCCAACGCGGAATTCGGGGAACTTTTCGAATAGTAAAACTTTCATTTTGCGATTCAATTACCCGGTAGAAGCTTTTCCGTGTAAAGTCTAATTCTCGTGTGATACGGTCAAGCTGTCGGGGCCGGGAACTTGAAAAAATACTCAGTGCTGCAGGTCGCGTCTTTTGTAACCAGGATTTATCGAGACCCCACTTTGCCACACTAGATACTAACTTTTCACTATGTTTGCCCCCCTTTTTTATTGCTAACTCTCAGTAAGGAATGAAATACCTAGAACTGTGATAATGATTCATCATTGATCTATTTTAAGAATTTTTTCTTTTTTCCGTATGGCATTGATACGTTGATCACACAGCATAACTTTGCGGGAGAAAACAGTTGGTTCGAATCTTGTAGAATCTAATCAAAACGTATCTGACCCATATCGTATGATTGAACTCTAATTTTGTCTCTGTTCAATCTGATCTAAGTAAGTATAATTTGAAATGATCACATCGTATTATTATCATATTATACATCACATTATTTGGCCCATTTTGATCCAACCTCGTTTAATCTGATCTACATATTCTGTTCTGATCCATCTGTATTTAGTCTGATTCGATCCGATACAACTGCATAACTATATTGCAATAGATATGCTGATACACAGCTATAAGGTATAATATCGAGTTGAGCTAGATTTGAGATTAGATTTCGTGAGTTCCAACTTAACATAATAGAATCTGGTCGGTCATACGTAAGATTATGTCAGTGCGGATATAACTTCTGTATCTAGTCCGTATAAGTACCAGGTCTTGTCGGATCCTGAAAGCATATCTAGTCGCATTTGACATTATACATATATACATATATTACTATAAAATAAACATTCGAGCGTGCGGAGAGTGAAAAGAAAGAAAAGATTCGTCAAATTAAGAGTCGAATACTTCAGTCATTGTGAATTATCCATTCGGTTGAGCTTTCCAAGCAATACACCAAAATAATTGTTTCAAAATTGAGTTAATAATTTGGGATAAGTTCCGTATATAAGTATATATATTTGGACCATGAAATTTATCCAATCAGATCTAAACGTACATTAACATTAGATCTGATTTAATATTATTATGCATAGCAATGTATAATTCAGATCCGTAATTGAGTTGTAGATTTTTTATATGATGTGATATAGTTGGACGTATTTTTATCTAGTCATTGTTTTCCCGGCCTGTAATTATTCCGAGCGATTTAGTGGCGTCGGAATTGTTCAGAGCTCCATTTCATTTATATTTCATGTGCCCTGACTACCTTCGTGGATAACTGACGAGCTACTGTATCGACGTTTTCATCAGACTGTCCTTGGATGGCCAGCAAATTTTCTCAACCCTCATTGAGGTCACAAACCGTTCCTAACTCATGGCATAAAAAATTTATAGCAACAATTCAATCAATTCGAGGCGTAAAAGTATCCTCTTACCTTTTCCAGACGATCGTGTATAAAATTTACCATATATGACGTATTTACAGTAAAATTTTCAGATCGATCTATTAATACCGATCATCAAAATGCTGCGAAGTCAACGGCAATTGAAGCCCTCACATTCAGAGAAAATTTTTTACTTGAAACAAAAATAAAATCGATTTGTACACTCGTTTTGTAGAAAATTTTTTCGCGGGGATACAATATTTTGTTGCGAATACCAAAATTAATGAAACAGTTGTTTCAAAATCGTGACAACTTTAATTCAATAAAGTATTCTGTCTGATAAATACAAAATCTGGATTTTGATTTACAATTAGTCAATTTAACGAAATAGTACTTTTTTCCTGGTATTATCCAAATATTAAATAAACCCCTGATAGATTCAATTAAATCGTTTCATACAGTTCCCTAAATCTATTCAGTAGATTAAGATTAGTAAAATCTACGAAATTTAAGAGTGGATCACGAGTGTAATTAATTGAATAACATTAATAAATAATATGTTACATCATAAATGTGCAAACTAAATTTGTGACAAAATACTTTCTACAACGGGTTGAAAATCCTTTGTCGGAAAGGAAGTAAGGTCATAATCAGTAGAACTAAATCATTCGTGGTCTGATACCATTGAATTAGCCTGTCAATACACAATAGCATATTTTTTTATAATTGATTGGCGTGGCTCTTAATTCATGTAGCATAAATTACAATCTGATGATACTTTTTTCAGTTACAACAATTAAACAATTATTTACAATCCTTGCACAATGATTTGACTGTGTATATCCGATTTGGCAATCGCAACAGAATTTATGAGATTGCGGTGCCGAATCTTTCCTCAGACCTTACTAAATGGTTTCGTTTTCGGCTCACTATAAAATCAACGGTTTGGTTATCTGAAAATAATATTTGACCGAATCATATTAACCCTGAAATTTCGCTGCCGGGACCGAATTTTGCTCGTTAGGACCAAATTTTTGTCCGATTCTATCGTCCCAAAAATTAACTGTCCAAAAAATTAAACTTGAACTTTCAGATTGAACGAACCACCATGCGTGTATTATACCGAATTTTTCACTTGTCTATCCACGCCGCGGGGTTGAAGTTACGAAAACTCCTTATTACGAATTATTTACTGGCGAAACTTGAAGTGAAGAAATCAAGCTTTAACCAAACTAAAAACTTTCGAAACGTCGAAACCACGCCGGCTCAAAGTTTCGAATTGCAAGATTTCGAAAATTCAAGTTACGATAGAGCAAAATTCCATAAGTTAAAATATGCTCACACAGAGTAGTTTACTCAACGAGTGAGTGTAAACAATCAAAACGACCAGGACACCGAACGCAAATACATCGAAAATCCAAGACAACGAAAGCTCGAAGTGGTGAAATTTCACCAAAATAGAAATTCACAGAACTGAAAATCTTCGATCGCGATCGTTCGAAATATCAGTGTTTCAGATTTTAAAATTTTCCGATCATCATTGTTTCGTCCAAGTTTGAATACTTCGCTTGAAGTTTCGCCAAAAAAAAAAAAAAAAAAATTCGAAATTTGGCGCTTTCGGAACTTTTCAACTATCCACGAGACTTTCTATTTATTACTATTTTTCATTTCCATTAGGTCCTCGAACAGTTACGCCAACTTGTGCGCGTGATTTCAGGCGAGAGTTTTTAATTAAACTTGTAGCTGTAACACTTGTACAACTATGTTTATATCCTTGCAATATAAACCTATATAGGTACGTACGTACGTACGTATGGCTGGTCTATTTTTCTCTGTGTGCGACTCGACGTACCTACACAACACATTACTTGTACCCACTGTAAACCTCGCAAACTATTCGCCGTTTCGTGTTCAGGTTTAGGTTGTAACCTCCTCCCTGCTCGGTCAGGAAGTAGAATCTACCCACGTGAAGTGACCCGTACGGGACAATATCCAATAATTCCGCGTCCACGTTCGTCGCGTTGAGCAATCCAGTCCGTTCATTTCTGTGCTTGGTGAAACGGCTGTATTACCCGTACGTGTAGCCGATGGAATTTTATTCCACTGTAGGAATGTTTCCCTTTTTTTTGTTTCTTTTTTTTTTTTTTTCTTCTCCATCGTTTGCATAACCTACGTTTCGTTCTTTTTTCTCATTTCGTTTTATCATAGTTCCAAAATGACAAGAGCACAATCGGTGAAACGAGGTCAACGACGCGACGCACTGTACTCGCTATCACGTTTCCCCTCGCTTTTCTTCCTTGATATTTCGTTGAAGTTTCATCCACGTTTACTTTTCACTTTATTTTTAGCGTAGTTTCTAATTGATTCCTTATCCTGAATATCTGCCGTTGGAAGGTGTGAAATTAAGATGCGTAGGAGAAATTCGAGACTCGTTGATTTTAATTGATTCTCGCGATGTTGATAACCTGTACCTTTTTCTTTTTTTAATCTATTATTTTACCCTATTTCCGTTAGTTGACACTCGGTGCAGTGGGCTGTCAGGGAGATAACGGAATTTATAATTTGACGACCACCAAGGAAATTGCTGTGCAAAAATAAGAACAGAAAGAATACTCTGACTCTGGGTTAAAGTCAAGGGAAAAATGTTGCTTTTTTTTTATCACGCAATTTTAGTTTTACTATCATAGCGTATGACACGTCCTTGCATTAGGCATTTCACGTTTACTCTTTCACTTTGAAATGGTAAAATTTTTTTACCAACCAACTTTTAGCGTTTGGAAAGGTGAAATTTGTTGTATGGTATTTTTTTTTTTCTATCAACTTGATAAAATACTTGTATATCAAAAATTCATTATATATGGTCACAATTACCACATGAATCTTGAATAACGACGAATAACTTAGAACACAATACACTTTTCCTTGGAAATTGCACAAGTTTTCTGAATTATTCAGATCTAGTGTTTCTATGGTGAATGCACATGTCCCAACATGGCGTAACGAATTTCGCACATTTTTTACATTGTGGAATTCATAATAACGGCAATTTGTACATATAACATATGACATAGCAAATAAGACACCTGGAAAATCTGTAAAACCTGGAAATGTCGTGGAATTTTTTTCCCGAAAATATCTGGCGAACCTGTAACTATTTGCTATGACTTGGATTCATTTGAGTGAAAATCGAAGATCGTTGGGGAAAACTTAATACTTGATTGTTGTGAAACGAACGTGAGACAATGCCAGAACAGTATTCGCTTGTAGCGTATCTTCTTTTTTCGTATTTTCAGAAATCTTTATTAAAGATCGCGATTCAGATTGTCGAGCTTCTAATTAACGGGGTCAAATTAATCATCAATTAAGTCCGGCCCTCGAGACTGCGGTGCATTCATTCCGCACGAATTGCTTCGGCATGCGAAGAGTTACTAATTAGTGCCGACCATCCCACGAGAAAAGCAGCAGATCATTCTACTGTTCGTACTGCTTACTGTCTGGACAGTCGCAAGCAAGACTTTTGCTCTGGTGGAAGTTTCCACGGCACAACTGTCCCCGTAAATGAGTTTTTTCAACAACGAGACGTGCCGCTAAAGTTTCTCTCGACAAACCGTTCGTTCAACATTTCATTCGTATAAGTTTGAGAATTTTTCATAAATATCGTAACTTTCACGTTATCCATCAGCGGATTATTGAGTCGTTTTTTGTTCAAATTTAACTTGAAGTTGAAAATATCAACTGGCAGAATATTAGAAACAAAGCGAGGCCATGAAATTCCGGTTCTTTCATCGTACGAAATATATATTTGACGTACATTTATGGACAATCAAGATGCCGTTGATCATTTGATAGATTTTCAAATTCATTGCAATCTACTTTCTTTCAGAGGCTTTGATCGAAAGACCAGGTGTGTGAAAAAGGTGAAACTATTTATCTGTAATTGTTTTTCAATGCTACGTTATGCTCGTTATCAAAAACAACACAGTAACAAAACCAACCTTGACTTTAACGTTCATAATTCGTGTATACGTATATTATGTATATCATTATAGGTACATCTTTATTCTGAAGCGAATAATGGCAAGTTAAATGATTTCTAACAAAACAACGCTTCAATCTGTAATGAAACTTTGTGACCGCGACTCAAGAGATTGGAGTGAAATGTTGTATCTACTTTTATGGCATGTGGGGATATTTTTCTTTAAGATATTCCGTGCTAACGTAGAGTCTTGTCAGTTTTCCGAGCTCGGAATTAAATTCCCTGACTGTGTATTATAGGATGGAATACGGGTAAGAAAGTAGGGGAAGAAGAAAGGGGGACGGGGACGAGAATCTTTTTCAGTCAACCGGAAAGTGACACTTTCATCGAGTATGAAGCAGGTTGGCAATTTAAATTTGTATTGCAAAGCAAGAATTCTGTAACTGAAAGGCGAAAGAACTTTTCAGTAATGGGTTTTCTCTGTTTGCTACTTTTTTTTAAATGAATATTTGAGCAGATCTCAACACTCAACTGCGTGGAATATTATTGTACAACTCGCTGTGTACATCATACATTAATTTTGTTTCTTACTTATTCTACCCATTCGTATCTACTTATAGTAGGCGTTGAAAATTCAATAATCACATTCGTAGATATACCAAAAATTGAGGTTAAATGTATTATCGACTCACAAACACCACTACCTTGTTTGAAAAATAAATTCCTGATCACGATATCATTTTTCTCGTCTCTACTGCTTCTGTATCCTCAGCCTCGTATAACGTATTCAATAAGCCGTAGGTGCTACATAAATTAATTGATAGTTCATCGCTTTGGAATAATTGGTAAAATTCTTGAAGCAAGTGGAGTACAACACGGTGAACTATCTTATGTCGGAAAAGACACCCATGGCGATCTATTTGGGTTGATACGAATGAATCTGTCTTTAATCGCAAAATAAATTCGATGCATTGAGCAGGAAATTACAAAAATTTTGGTACTATTTAAATTCAATTTGTTTAAACTTCTGATTCCAAATAGTTCTATCCGTCGCCTATTTTTGTTCAATAGTAAATTATCAAAATCTGAAATTGGGTATTTGCGAAACTTTGATTCAAGCGTTGAAATATTTTCAACGGCGAATGTCTGAAATTTTTGTTTTTGAAAAGCTCGCCCATAAGATAAAACACGGAATTACCATGACCCACATGGTGACTCCGTCGTGAGACATCTTCTATGTGAATTTTTTAGTCATACGTTTAATCTTTATTTCGGAAGTTTTGGACGCCTGTTTTGCAACTACATCCGAGCCCATAGCTCATCAAAATCGATTGGCTCATATAAGTCAAAGTGAATTTTCTATCATGCAGGTATTTTTGTCGAAATAAAATATCATGTATTGTGAAATAGTCATTCCTCCAAGTTCAGCAATAAATTAATCGAAATGAACGAGTGAAGAAAGAAATATTTGGGATATCGTCTCAAGTTGAAACCAGAAACTTGATAAAACTTGATCGATATCAGAGATACAATATTTTGAACCAGTTCGGTTCAAGCACAAATTATCCAAACGCATCCGTGCTTTGAATGTAAATGTGGGAAAATTAGAAATTCTCGTATGTTACCCAGAAATTCAGTTTGTGTTTCACGAGCATAGGTAGATATAATTAAGCAGGCGCGCTTAATTCAATTTATGAAGGCAATAAAGCGTAAGGCAACGCTATGATTTGAAAATATAAGAGATATCTGTTATTACCCAGAAAAATGGGGTCAACGATTTACGTTTATTTCTGATTCTATTCTCACCATTTTTATGCATTGGGAAATCCATGCGGACCGGACCAATGTCTGACCTCCATTTTTAACTTTGTTCCTTGAAATCTTTCTTTAACAAGACTCTTTGGGATAAATTCGTTTGCTCAAATCTACATTTCACAAATAGAAGTAAACTATTAACCAAACTTTCGAAATCGTCGAACATAAAACCTTCAAGACTAGGTGGGAGACAAATCAATCCTTTTACCGTTGTAAAGAATAAGTATAATTTATTTGTGAAGTAAGGCTTCAACATATAATTCCATGTGATGGAAATTTGTTCAAATTTCAATATTGACGGAAAATTTGGCAAATGAAATAAAGAAATTCTCGAACAAAATGAATATTGACAAAAATATTGTACACATGTATTACGAGTTCGTAGTTGGTTTTCAGTGAACCCTAAGAGCAAATCCATATCGAATTAATAATTATGATTAATTGTCACAAATTCAGGGACTGAAAAGTTCATTCTGTTTGCAGATACAGACACGTCGAGTACTATTTAATTACAGGAAGCGGGAAAAAGTTGGAATAGGTTTCAATTAGATTTTTTTTATTCCGAGCATATATACTGGCCCAAGTGTTACAAACTTTCGTACGATCCTGATGGAGTTGAAGTTTAATAATAATAATTATGAAGTTGATGTATGATAAAAATATTCTGCAGAACTAGGAATTTTAATCAGAAGAAAGTACTTTTCTTCAAATCAGCGAATCAATGTAATCATAAATACAGGAATAAGATGCTCAGCGCAAACGACGATCGTCAAACTGTTTTTTAGTCTCCAATCACATTCATCGAAAGCGGCTGCAAAAATTACCTGTTCAACGGCTTTGAAAACCCGGATGAGGTTGAGACCGGCCAGCTTCTGGACATCCTTTTCTGACCAGCCCCTTGCCAAAAGCTCTGCGAAAAGGTCTGGATATTTGCTTACGTCCTCCAAACCGACGGGAGTCCTAAAACACGAAAAGAGGGGAAAAAAGTGATGAAAAGTTCAAATGATGAAAATAATCCTGACGCGTTACAGATACCAAGTGAACTCTAATGCTCAAAGTAACGCACTATTCCTCGAGAATTAAAAAAAAAATTTTTTTGAAACGCATTCTCAGGTACTTGCAAATGCATTTTACTTTATATAAACCCACGTGAAACAAGGACTGAGTTGTAGCGATATTTTTCTTTGAACTAGGCCAAGTTCCTCGGTACAAATTTTATTTTTTTACTTAAATAAGGCTTTAACGTCAATTTATTACTGCACAAGCATTAAATTGTCGCAACAGTTAAAAGGAAATATATTAATCGTGATCGTAACGAGAAAGAATAGTAACAGATACTAAACTTTCCGGTAACGGCTACAAAACTAATTTTCATTTTGTACTTAGAACTATATTTTTCGATTGTGGTAAAAAACGAAAATAAAAAAAATTTTCTCTCCGTGTAGACACTCATTTTATAATGCGAAGCTTGTCAACGAATTATGACCCAACGCGACCACAATTCGTTAAGTAACGACGTCGATGCTGATCCGTCGTTGCGTTGTTTCCCTCAGGATTCGAAGACAAGAAATATTGCTTGCGACTTCATTTCAAGAATATTTATTCAGTTATTCCTACTCTGATTTTAGATAAGATTACCGTTTTCAATCACGTTGAAATTTAATAAAGATGAAAAATGTCCGCGGATTCAACGACTTGTTGTTGAAAGCGACTCATCGCCGAAACGTCTTCTCGCCGAGTGAACGAGAATCCGGTACACCGGAATCACGAATCAATTTTATGACTAGCGCAGTTTTTATTTTCCCTACTCGTTCGACTTTCCTAATCTCTCGACATACGTTACATCTTTCCGAGGCATCGCTCTTGTAGCTCACCAACATGTGTCGCCATGTGTCCGTTACAAAGCGATCAATACATTCTTTTTGCGTTAATTTCACCGTAATAAAATACAGTAAGCATGCGTAAGTTTTGTCTTTCGTGTGTGGTTGCGCGTGTGTTCTTTAAGGGATTTTTCACTCGGCGGAAGTTAGGGGAAAGGTAGTCTTCGCCTGGTTAGCGAAGCGGTGAATGCGAGGGGCTCGAATCCCGTTGTCGCGGGGAACTCCTACAAAATTCTCCTTTATAAGAGGTTTCATCAAACCGCGGGGCAGCTACCAGTGGAAGGTGTACTCCCCGATGGTAAGCCGCATCCATCGGATGATTTTTTTACCCAGGGGTTCGCTAAGTGGTTCTTTGTGTGCTTACAATGGCAAACTCGCTGGAATAGAATGCTTTTCATGCCTAAGGTATAAAGTGTATACACATTTACACACAAGTAGGATTACACTTGCTGATATACCGTAAGTACACTTAAAACGTAACGAGTAAGGGGTGCACATCACAGCTTATTCACCGGATACGTACAAATATTATATCCGCGGATTAAATCGCACGGACTCTCGGCAGACATTTTTTAGAGAGAATATGTTTACGGCTCGTCCAATGCTCTTCTCTTATCTTCAAAATTCGTACAGACGATGTCGATGTTTCGTTACTGTTGCTTCTCATTTTGCGGAACGGAATTAATCCAGCGTAAATATCACAACGAGCATATTCGATGTTCTGTCGTCCGATGGTTTTATCCTTATCTGTCGTTCTCAATTAAATTATGTACCCATACGTGTACTGTCATTTGAAATTAGTACATTTCATCTTGAATCGAGAGGAACACGATTAGATATTCTTCACTTTGTACACGAGAGTTCGACAAATTTTGTAAAATTATTGGAAGGCTCGAGTACTGTTGTGAAGTATTTTTTTTTACATTAGGATTTCTTTTCAAATTTCATGTACTAATCAAATTACGTCCTCACGAACATTAATCCGCGAAGTACATATTGTTTATGTAGACGATTATATATTTATTACGTTTGGTAGAAATGAATATAATGTATTTTTAAAAGGCTCGTTTATTCAAAACTAGCAATACGTATTAGCTCGTTTGACGGTTAACGATAGAATGTTTTTTATAACAATAATAACAGTTGGTACGGTAACCCAGTAATTCATTTTTTCGTGACACGCTTTTATCTTGAAAGACTAGAATTCTCATATTTAAATATATGTATAGGATGAGTAAGTATCGTAGTTACATATATCTAAACTGAAAGGTATAAATCGATGAATGATCGTTACACGAACAAACATATTATTATAAAGTTGTAGTTGAACATAAAATAATGCATAGATCAATACGCAACGTACGAGTATTGTAAGTATTCTTTTTACGTCAGGATTTCTTTACCTCAAATTAAAGCGGTGTAAACGAGAATATGGCTCATCCGACGTAAAAAGTTATTCCACTTTCGCCCATTTATGCCTGGTTTATGACTGTTCGTAACAAGTAATTTCTCTTGTCAGGCTGCAAGTAGGAAGTCGATAACACTTCTGTAGTTTTGCGTTCCGCCTCGATAAGGAAACGATGACGTAATATTTGCTCGCTCGGTAGTATGCGAAGGGATAAACGTGACGCCACGCTTATTGTGTTCGTTAAAAATGGTGTATGCGTTTTCACGCCAAAAGATCTAAAGCACGTTTCAGAGGCAGTTTCACCGCGTAGATAAGACTACTGGTTGCCGTTTTTCCTTCGCGACATTTTTACAGCCTTCAAAGCGTTCTAAGGGGCTCTTCAACGCTTGAGCTTTTGGCGGAAACGTCCGGGGGCAACAGAATTTAATAGTAATGTATAACCAGTATAACTGCGTACCTTTGAGTCGGCGAGGAATCGGGCGGAATATTTAATGATGTATTATGTAAAGATGAGTCAATTTCGCTGCATCAGAAATTATATTTAGGCGAAATATTAATTTCGGGAGAATTATCCAGACGGAATTCAAATTTCTCGTTCATATGCCATCAAAGAACCGCAACCCTTGCAGATTTGAATCAAATCTCGCGGTGTAAATATTTTTTCCAACGAATTTCGATTCTGTATCTCGCAACTAAGATATCCGATTTTTTTCAGAAATTTCCTAAATCTGTAACAAAAGTTATACGCATTTTCATTAGAGTGGACACGTAATGGATGTCAAGTTTAAAACTTTGAATTAATAGATGCCGAGATTGTATTTTTTTTTTTTTCATGAAATTTGAAACATAAAGTACAAATATTTTTTTCGAGACAATGCATTAATTTTAAATAACCTGCAAAATTAGAAATGAGATTGAATATTACACGCATGTTTTTTCACCTTCTTTAGCTGCACTTTTCCGACTAGAAAACGTACTTAAATTACAAGACAGTCTTCAATATATTTTTTTTCAGACAGGTATTGGAACTTTTGACAAAAATCAACTCTTGAAAAGAAATTCTGACGGGTGAAAGTTTAGTCATGAACTTTTTAGATTCATGTCTACTGAAATGGACAACCGTCCTGAAAAGGTTAAAGATGAAGTAGGATAATAATTCGATAATTTTATGCGTCACCGGTCATCCTTAACAACGTGCATTTGTTTCTATCACTTTGTCACATCGAACTCACAAAGTAGCAGCTACGCTCGATCGACAAATTTGACGTATCATTTTGGGCCGTCGACCCTTGTCCTTGAAGCATGATATTCAAAGATCCCTGATTAATTGATTTAGGATGAAGGGTTTGGAAGCTGTCCCACTTTAAAAAGAGAGAGTTACCCAAAGCACATGAACAGACAATCCGGGTTGAGTGGGCAATTAGTCATGGTTCGCGTTAGCCTTAGTCATCTGCACTGGAACTCGTGATATCCAATGATTGATGCATCCAGAATTGATGAACTTAAGCTTGTTGAATTTGTCGAATGGTAGAAGCAAGAAGGCACATCCCCTTTGTTTGTGGAGTTCGAGGTTACGCCTTGTCGAAAATATGATGAATCGCTTCGAATCGTACTAATGTGTTGCAGACGTCTCGAACCAGGCTTTGATGGGCGTTCAGAATTGGCGCAAGACTCTCAATCTGACGTCACGGTAAGAAACATCACATTGATATGGATTCGATTTTATCATCTGCTTGCATCAGCAAAGAGTAATGAAATTTCCGTAATACTCAGTTCACGTTCGCTTTGGGACAACTGTTTGATTGAAGAATTTGCTACGGTTCACCCTTGTGTAGATTTGGTGGTTTACATTCAATCAGTCGTATACTGAAATCACTACTTTGTATTTCAAATTTTCACCTCGATCTGGTGAAGAGCACTTCCACCTGTACCGACGTGAATTCCAAACAGAAATTTTTATCAGGCTCAGATAAGGCCATGGCTTGCCTTACTACCTGATCAGGTACACATCGGGATATCTGTTAGGGCCTGACCAGAAACGTATCGTGCCCTTCTAGAATGCCCTGATCATCTTGATTTCAGGTGTGATGGTCAGACTCAATTTAAAATAAAATACGTCCCGATTTCCCTCTTTCGTTGTATTCGTTTCATAAATTTAACAGTATCATATTTGTGTAACTTTGTGCCATCTTCGATGTGATGATTCGAAAATTGCTAAGTCAGAATCGATAATATCAATTGATTGCTCAGCTGCATATAATAACTACATGTATCGGACTGGCTATTTAATAAGCTATTTTAATTTTTTGAGCTCCAACGTCTTTTACGCGCCAGTCGACCTGAAAAACTGATTCATTTTCATCGCATGTTTCGCATGATACGTCGCAAAAGGCAGATAAAACTAGAACTTCGCCGAAATAAAATGTAATAGTTTTGGTGCTTCTGCGTTACAAGATAAATTTTATTTCTTCAATGGTATACAAGCCATTCCGTGTCAACTTACCGATTTCTTTCAATCCGATGGAAAAAAATAGTAACCAAAGTCCTAAATATTTACAGCATTAGCCATGCTGAATTCCAAAATTGTAAGCTCAGAATCGATTCCAGTCACTTCACAAACTACTAAGATATCGGGGTCCGGAAGATTTCACGATCGTAAAAGAAACTCCGCCAGACACCGTTCGGCAATTTGAGGGGGTGGTTTTTGTTATAGATGCAACCGAAATTTATTGAAACGAAAAAATTCCTATTTTGTCGCTCAGAAAGAGCTTTGTAATGTTAAATAAGACGAATTAAAGCAAAACAGTGCGATTCTCATGGGAATTCGGCTGTACGTGTGTAGGGGTAGTTCACCCCCTGAGTGACGTTATTTCGAAAAACGCAAAAACGTACCCCCTACTTTTTTCTGTTGTTTCAAATGCAATTAATTTGATTGTAATCCGAACAATAGTTTCTTATTTGTAAAAATTTTTCAACTTTAAACCTCTGTAATTTTCGAATATTCAACCCCGTCGTAACCGGACGAAACGCATTTTTCATTATTCGCCATAGGAGTTATTCTCCAATTGGTTTCATTCAAACATCTCAACTGGCAGTGTGCGAAACTATGAAACAACCACTGAGGATGCCAAACTTTGGGGCTTGATTTCACCGCTTTAAACCGTTTATCCGCCGATAAAAAAAAATATGTGTCGCTTAGATTTCGATGAAGAACAACATATCATTAAATGGACGAATTTGGGCGGGGACTCCTCAGGCAGTTTCCTTGTTAGATATGCAATGTTAACCTTTTATTATATAATTCTCGGAGAACGTAAATGCATCCGCATACAGATGGACATCTTTTGGATCAATTAGATATAAGCCTTCAATTTTTGTATTGATGAATGCGCGACTGTCGCAAACACTACTAAACAGGAGATCAATTACTTCCTCCTCTAACCAGACGTATTCATTATCTTCCAGACGAGGTTTTGTGAAATAGCTAGTGATTGTTGACAGTTGATGTTTACTTACATAATGACTAATCATCTGAGGCTTGTTTATGTTAATTGAAAATAGATTAATATACGTCATACATAGCTGACGCGTCATCAGAACCATACATATATTCTTTTGTATGATAAACGCCATTTCTGTCAAAATAAATTTCGTCTTCATATAAACCTACATGCTCCGACATCTTACTTGATATTGTCCGATTGAACAAAGTTTCTAATTCCGGACCGCATACGCGGGATGGATATTTCACGTTTAAGAAAATCTGTTCACGGAGATCATTACACAATTCTATTCTTTTACGATGAGAATAAAGTTCGAAAGAGATGACTCTCTCTAGTTCATGTACACCCGCAAACTCCCGTTTTCGGAAATCCAACAACCAACGAGTGGCAAGAAGCAGCTTCAAGATTAAATCACAATTCTTTCCTTCTATCATTAAATGTTAACCTGACCAGGACGACATTAGACGCGCCTAAGTAAGGAATGCCTGCTGACAACGAGACCAAGGTCACGTCAGGTGTACCTTAATGAGGCACGTCTGATTTCAACCTGATCAGAGCCTGCTGGGAGATTAAGCTGGTCTGGAAAATTTTCGGAAAACGGCCGTGGTAAAAAAAAGGCTCTCGGTAATACGTCGGAAGATTACAAGTTTTTGAAGCACGAATGGAATCAAACTTTTCCCTTCGACGTTGTACGGAATGAGCTCATGCGAGATGAGCTCGACACAATCGTAACTAAGTTTTTGGTCGTATTCTGACCTCTTTATATCGAAATGGTATATTGGAACCCGGCCAGAGGCTCCCTGGGCGAAGGGACGTTAAAATGTCGAACTTTGATATGATATCTCGTAAGGTTGGATATGGCCACGTAACGACTTCTCGTATTCGTTTGATTGTGGAGGACGAGAATCCCGCGATGGTTACGTTGGGGTCAACGCTTGTTCGCAGTTAAGGAAAGATATTGCTCGAACCCCCCAAGGCGGCTACCTATACCCCGCACTCCATCCAACTTTGATTCCTTATAACTTATCAAATCTATCCCCCAGTACGATATTCCCGGTGGTTCAATCCCGGGGAAAACGATACACGGTCGTACACAATAAAAAAAAAAAAAAAGGGGGAAGAAACCACGCCTAAGTATACGAAGGAATAATAATAAAGGACACGAGACGGTGTGCGCAGACGATATACGTATAATATATGCATGAAAACCCGGGACTTCGTCCCAGGTTGAAGACTTCACACCACTGTTGATTCCTAGCTGTACATAATGGATTTCCTTTCGTTTTCAGATCAAAGTGCCCGAGTACCAGACGCAAATATTCAACAACGGTATCGGCACTGGAACAGCATTATTCTGTTGTATTTCGAGGTATTCATTAGGGCTCTTCGGTGTGAAGGGATGCAAATCGCACGAAAGTGGATTCATTGTTCCAGAGAAGATCGATGTGAATGACGTAACGACGTTGGCTGGAGTGAGTTTAAACAAAAATTATCGACCATTCTCTGTTGAGGTTGAAACGTGTCAGGGATAAAAAAAAAAATCACAACCGTGAGTTATTTCTTCTTTCGCATCCTGTAGTGCAGGGATTTCCCTTTTTTTCTCTTTTTCCTCGGGATTTTCGACGGCTGGGTTCACGCGTGGTGAAAATGCCCGGTAGTTACACAACGCGCAAGGCTATACCAGACAATTCAATAACTCCCCCACTGGTGCGAAGTGTAGTGGGACAGCGGAGGATATAGGAAAACGATAAAGACGGGGAAAAAAGAATAGAAAAAAAAGTCGTGCGAGAGAGAGAGAGAGAGAATGATAATATGCTTATGACAGCCTTTTTCCATTTAGAAATCGATGTCATAAAATTACAAACCGTCACGCTGCTAGAATCCGTACCCACATTGTTTTCACGCCAGAACGTGCGTACTTTGCTCGTTCAACAACTTCTGAGTACATAAACTGAAACTTGTATCTTATTGTTCCCAGGCGTGAATCGTTTACTCAAGAACTGCGTGGATTAGATTGAGATGAACTCTCATCCGCGTGAGTAGAAACAAATTTATGTTGTTCGGCTCAACTTTCTATCTATAAGTCGTTATTCGTTCTCAAATTGAGCTGATCAAAATCTAGACACTGACAAATATCCTCAAGAGTTATTCGAGATTTTCGACGTTGGTAAACGTTCGTTTTCACACACTGGTAGGACGAAAATCTCATTTTCCGCCACAATAATCAAAGGAGCATGGATTAAGATTTTTAAGTTTGAAATAGGTCAGATGATCGAACGAAGATTCGAATTCTACCTGATAAATAATTTATTGCTAACGTCCCTGATACACTCATCGAACACGCTGCAAAAATATTTGTTTAATGAAAAATATGTTCTCAATGCTTTTTTACATACAAATTAGATTGTAGACACGTAAGAGATGGTCTTTTCGAAAATACTTCACACTCATCGAATTGAAATGAGAACAATTAATTGGAATTCCTAAATCGTTATATATGTTTCTATAAATACTTGCAGTGTTGTAATTCTTCTACATTTATGTGCTTACGATACTCCACGATTCGCTAATTGAAACGGATGACTAAATTGTAATTACGTATGAGATAGTTTAACCGGAGTGATCGTGAGAGGTTCATTTCCATACTGAAAATAACTGGTCGACGTTGAGGGTGAAAGATAGAAACGGTGTATTCCTTTTTTTCCCTCGAAGAGCCATGCTGCATAATATATGACCATATTTATCTTTATATTCCGCGGTTCCCGTTTTATGTTATTCAGTTTATCGTTTACTCGTTCAGAATTTGAACAAAGCATCGGTACGAACGTAAACTTTGCGCAAGAACTCGTACAATAAAATGCGCAGATACAGTGAATTACGGAAAATCTTTTGATACGGTCATCCGATTCAAGTTCCTACTCACTTTTATCGAATTTTATATACCTATCACGTCCAATCATTTGTCAAAAGTTTGCGTATGTACGGGACGCCATTTTGATCGAATTCGTCCGGAGTTTGCATTCCTCTTCTACGGGTAGAACCACGAGCTCCATTTTCAGTTCCTCTTCAAATCCGTCCGCTGCGGTGACCGACATCCGGGAAAAACCGATGTTTTGTCTTTATAATCCGACTTTCCACGTTTGCCCGTTAACGCCGGGATATAAAACTTTTTCGCCTGCCAGTCAAACGAATGTATATTCAGTGTCTGATTTCCAACCACGAGGGGTTTGCTACGGTTATTGAAGAAATTCAAATCTACGCATCTTTTTCAATATTCTTGCATAATTTAGCAACGGGAAAAGCTCAGACTCATAGATCACGCGAGAAATTTATTGAAATCTTGAAAGAATGCCAGAAATTATTCATTCCAATGGTACGAACGAGTCTAACAAATATTCCGTCTCCAAAACGGGTGATTGCAGACCGATATGATTTCACTTTATTCATGGATTCCAATTAATCAAATAACAGCCAATTTAAAAGCGGATCTTCGACGCGAGTTCATTTCGTCTGGATTTTTTTTTTAGGTTTCTTATATATCGTTGGCGCGTAATCGATACTCTTGAGGATTCACGAGCCGCGGACTGTTTGCTCACGTCTACAGACGGAGCTTTGTCGCTTCCTAATCTAAAATTCTGCGTGACGGCTGCACGTGTCTCTGTGATAACAGGTATACGTACAACCATATACCGACAGCGACGCAAGGTTTTATCCCCTCGTGCCTACATATGCCTGTAACCTTCTGCGGAAATCGGATTTCTCTCGCAAGCAGTTAGTGTTTGGCAATTCAAGGCAATCTACGCCAGCCATAGCGCGCCGTTGCCGCCCCTCAATGCCGACGGATATAATTGAGTAGCGTGGTGCTTATTGTTTCGCGATGCTATATCTCCTTGCCAAACCAGTGTCTCGAAATCGATTAATTTCATACTGATATTACACCGGCACCCAGTTTCAATTTTAATCCGACACTGTACGCCAAGAGCGTGTTCGCTTGTTTTCAACGAGTAAGAATAAGCCGACATGTATTTCTTACAAGCGTAAGCATCGTGACAGGTCCCGTACAGTTAAAAACGGTAGATAATGGATAAGTGGTTTGGAACTCTGTCTACCTTATTTGGTCATCGTTTTGTAGCGACTATTTTGACTGGAAATCAAGCCTCGCAACAATTGGTAACTAGAATTTCAGGCTATCGTTCTAAAATCAAAAACCATGAATCTGACAGTTGCGCTCTTGCATCCCACGTTTTGAATATATGGGACATACCTTCGATTTCGAATATTCATCTGTATTAACCACAGAACCAATGGTTTGGACGAGACATTAAAGAAATGATTCACATTATTAGAAGCGTATAGATAAAAAGTCAGATATTCAAAATCTAAGTCATCTTTATAACGAGATTATTCGTAATTCACAATTCTCGTGCTCTTTCTCGTGTAAACCATTTTAGCTTCAGGTTTTCAAAGTTGCAATATTAACACCTTGATGTACCGATTACCAATACGAATTTAAAATCCTCATTTCCTCCTGAAATGGCGAATAAATAACACGACGCTCGTAGGATAGTCAACAATTAGTAAGTAATCGCATCCTAGTGTTTAAATACCTGATCAAGTTGTCTATTAATTTTCCGTAAACTCGCCTTTTCTCTACATATTTAAGCTTGTATTTCAACAATTTAAAGCCGTATATTACATACCCAACATAACCTTAAGCATATGTATATGCACATGTCGACTAACATGGTTTATTGCACAGAATGAACAATTAATAATTAAAAAAAATTAAGATAGCAACAAAGAAACACTGTCAAAAAATTTTTGTTTCATTTTTTTTCATCAGTAAGCCTGAAGATGATCGGCTGGGCCCAGTGGAAACGTTGCAGATGTTCTTTTTTTGCTAATCAACAAAAAACGTCTACGTTGGCAAATCTCAACGAATTCTTCCTTCGTACATCCTCTATGGTCGCTAACTTCAGATTTGTTTTATTTTGTCTTTAAACATCAACTCATCTATCTATGTTTTGTCATTGAACATTGCTTTTTCCAGCTAACGTCTAACTAGCTGAAGATTTCCTGAAATCAGTGTAGTCTTGATATTCTTGGTGTAATTTATTTGCAACGTAAAGGAAATGTTCTTTCTTAAAGTGCCGAAAAAAGATCGGACAAGGTTCAGCTCTCCCGTCTTGTTCTCTTAGTGAGTTCTTAACTTCTCTTTCCCAGTTACGACCTAGAAAACTTTTCTCAGCAATTTTCGACCTACAAATTCACCATTTCTTGCAACGCAATCCTAAGCTTTTCCTTGCTTTCCAACCAGCGGGAAAGGTTCGTTTAAATATTAAAAGAAGTAATGATTTCTGGGTCATTCGTACCGTAGTCGTAGATATATTTCGTGCAGGTTTTTCCATTCTATTCCTTCGAGTTTGTCTTCAAGACGTGAGGCCAAAGGTTTAAAGTATCAGCTGACTTTATATCTGCCATTGCATACGGCATGAAATTTTTTTTTTCCGAAAAAGAGCAACGATCAAATGGTATTAGCGTAAGATGTTAGGATGCTGAGTTACGAAGCTTAATGTCGTTTCAATGTCTCCCCAATCACCGTCAATCTGAACTGAAATCTTAAATTCATGGTACGAGTGAAACATTTCTCACTATCTGATGCGCCTTAATATCTTTCCCAACAATGTCAACGTCAATCCTACAAAACAATGCTAAATAAAAATCTCTATCTCACATTCTCGGATCGTATTAGGTTCACGCTACGCTCAGATCTACCCAATGTCACGTATTTAGTTTTGTATTTCAAACACGTGTTTCACCCCAGACAATAATATTTCAACAAACTTTAATATGAGATAATCAAACTGGACTTTTTTCGATATTTATTGACAGAAGAAGCCAGAGCAGAGTGAATTTTGTGAATAGTTTAGAAATGCTATTACAGTCGACGCTCTCAATAGGACCGCTTCTTCTCAAGATACCTCAGCAGCTTTCCCCACCACCACAGTTGAACAAAGCGTAGCCGAAATTTTGCCCGACACTCTCGCAACAGGGCCGGTTACAAAATTTTTCGCACAAGATACCTATTTTTTTATTATTTTTTTTTTATGCCGATAACGATACGGAAACAATTAGCTTCAAACCTCAATTAGGTCGAAATGATAAAATTCGATGTGGCATTTCCTGCGAATGGTAAGTCCGACAAGGTTCAAACTTGGAGAACTCTTCAATTTTAGTACACACTACAAGAGGTAAAAATTTCAGACAAATCGATTCTTTGACGTCCCGTTCAATTCTCGACAATCGGTGGACTATACAGGTACAAACACTTCAACGGTGATTCCTGAATTCTTATTTGTCCTATATCTTTTCACACACCAGAGATATATAATCTGACAAAGTATGAAAAAGTACGGGATGTCTGTCCACTAAGTCTCAAGGCAAACAAAAACACTGAGCTTTAATCCACGTAGACGGAATATTTCACGTTCTTTTTCACGAAATGATTTTCAACCGATGCTCTCATTTCAGTTGATGAGCCAACCTTAAAGCAGAAATTCATTGCATTGGTATGAAATTGACCTCTCCTCGCATGCCAACTTTGCTCCGAGCTTTCCTGTATATTTGTACTTGGACTCCCCTCGATTCGAGAAAAACGTTTTCATTCAATTTGAATATCATTTTAACAAACATGCGAATGAGTCGCCAGCGATATTACGTCTCAACGTCGTTCCGCTCGTTAGGAAAATGTCGAGGTACTCATGCACATGTACAGAGCTGTATAATTGGTGCTACACCCGGTCCCAGCGCATGCTATGGCATTCAATGGAATACGTATACTGTAATTACTAAACATTGTTATCTTCACATGCAGCTCTAAAGTCTCGATGGAATGCGTGCAGCGTAACGAGTCAAATGTGACCATAAGATTCGTGTAATTGAGCGGAATGAAATAAGTTTCAAATGCTTATCGTTACGCAAGCACAACTGCAACAGTGAGCTATTTCCTCGTTGAAAAGGTTCCAAAGGACCGTGTTTCCGGCGTAGACCTACGAGCGTTCGGAAGCATACCTACTCTTTAAGGATCCTTGGCCCGAGATTGTTTTTGAAAAATTTCCATCAAGGACCTGGAGGGCCTCGATAATAAATCTTTGGATAAGCGGTACTTTTTGCTACCAACCACCACCATATGCCCACTTTTCAACCGAGACTGAAGATAAAACAAAAACTAGGGTATAATTATGTCTTTGTTCGTACAAAACCTTTCGTGCGTTCCCCGCGGCATTTACCTACAGAATCACAGATCCCGCAAATATATATATATATATATATCTGTGATGAATGCCCGCACGTGGTCTTGTTCAAGGTAAAGATTACAACGTCACCTCGTGGACTTTTTGTTCGAAACTAAATATATCTCTTCACTTTTGCGTTAGGATACCTTTGTGCCGCAGTGCAAACGTCAGGGGATTGTCTCCTGAGAAAAGTACTATCTTAAACGAGCCCTTTCAGTTTTTTGCATACCAAAATATTCAGCTAACCGTGAAATATATTCGTCCTATTTGCACAAAAGTCTGTTGAAAATGACGCAGCTGGATCAGAAGAAAGAGGCACGTATAGGTTCTGGATCTAGATTCTGAAAACGGTTGGAAATGCGCGGTGAATCAATTTGTTGCAGTTTTATCATGTGCACATCAATTCTGCGTCTTTATTAGACTTTCAATCACCGTAATTCCAAAGAAATGTCCCGATGCAATGAGATTCTAAATGTTGGTGAAATTGTTGTTAAGAAGTACACAAATGACGTCAACTGACAGATTTTAGACGGTATAATAATAGCAATCAATACGGAAACAGGTCAAATTGTCCATGAGACGTTTTTACCGTATGATAACAACCTTTCGTGCTATTCGTTGTAATAAGTTTGAAAGAAAAAAAGCGGTTAAGAGCGAATGCTTAGGGATTTGTGGGGATATGAGACGATGCTACTCACAACCTTCTTAGTAGGTGTAGTAATGGAAGGATGAGGTCATCTTAGGTTTCCAAATAGGAAGCTTGTCTTTTTGGTCAATTATGTCGCAGATGGTTTTGAGAAAAATCCAACAGAGATAAATTAATAGATCGTGCATCAAGGAGGCGAAGTAGGTCTTTTCACGACGAGCGTAGCTTTGCAATGCGAGGCTGAAAAGATGAATTCCAATACCTGGATAAATCGATCTTGGCGCATGCGCACAAGTGAGTTGCTACATTTTACTTGCTTGGGATTGATTTGGCGCATGCGCACCTCCGAATACCTCAATGTTACGCACTGTTCCATTGCGTACAAGCTAGTTGAGCACAACCCCTGATCTAACCAGATGTCAGTGATACCTTCGTTGCTTCTCAAACCAAACTTACCTTCACAGGTTTTGGAGAAAATAGCGTGTTTCATGGTAGGGATCAAAATCCCGAAAGACAAAAAGTCGATTGGTCGAAAATCTGAAATTTTAGAGGCGCGAATTTTATAATAACGAATGATCAGTTTACAGAAACTGAGATTTTCGATAAATCACCCAGCATAATAACTATTTTCCTGAAAGTTGATTTAACCGAACGCTCTTTTATCTGAAAGAGTATTTCCAGAACAGTGTGCATTCCGAATGGAACAAAGCACAGATTGTGAAGGTATAGAAAAATGAAAGTGACGAAATGAGATATTGAGAGCGGCTAATTCACCTAACAGCTAAAAAGGCAGAAAAATTATTTGACAAAAATCAAAGTTTAGAAGGAATAAAATTTCGATCCGCAAAATGCAGAAGGACCAGAATTCCGAAATGAGAAAATACGGAAAGGCCGAAGTACCGAATCTCTTGAAAATTTGGAATTTGTGATTATCTCATTGTATTGGACAGTCGTTTGTGTCGTCAAAGAAAAAAAGAACGCAAAGGAATCTTTCTTCGCGTACGTTGGATTTATTCGGAAAAATCAAATGAGCACGATCT
The DNA here is from genome assembly GCF_021155785.1 of Neodiprion fabricii. Lineage (NCBI taxonomy): Eukaryota > Metazoa > Arthropoda > Insecta > Hymenoptera > Diprionidae > Neodiprion > Neodiprion fabricii. The sequence goes on from NC_060239.1 coordinate 12,053,596, forward strand.
TCCACATAACATATAACGCTCATGTTTTTACAGAATCTTTCTTTTCATGTGAAAATAATTTTTAGGGCGTGCCACGGTGAAAAATCGCAAATAATTTTTTTCTAAGACACCCTAATATACATATAGCTGGTCACGCGTTCCTCTCTCTTTCTCGTCAACACCTGTACATAATCAGCTGTAAGAAGATCAAGATCATTCGTATATCCGCGGCTGATCGTGTAATTTCTTGACAGTCGTTATACCTTCTTTTCGTCATAATTAACTGGCGCTCCGTTCCGCGCAGTTTCGCACCATTCCGTCACATCGAATTGTCTGAAATTATCCGACTGCATCGAATCTCATCTGTGCTACAATCATCCGATTCAACGGTGATCTTTTCTCAACCACGAAAGCTTCCGCACCTCTTTATCTATTTTCCATTTTCCGCATCTTAGTCTTCGAAAGCTGTACGAAGCTGTTCATTAAATTGCAAGTCACCTTGATCGTCTTATGTTTTACTGTATTTATGTTATTGTTCGTCGAAAATCAGATCCGAGTCTAATTAATCTCGACACTGGAGGCTGTAAGCCACATTATTCATATTTCTCAAAGCAGCCTGTTTAAAATATCAACATAATAGCCTATTTTGTTTATTGCCAGAATCGTCTGTTTAATTTTCGTTATACATTGCTTGTGCTTGTTTCCTGTCTGTACAGTATTAACTGTGTCAGAATAGCAACCTAAATTTCTATTTCGATATTTTAGTTCCAGACATCTAATTTATATAAAATATTCTCTCGATTATAATGATTTCGTCACAAGCATCAGACATCTTATTCATTTGCTGCTTTTTTTTAGTGATCCAAGTACCGAGCAATCTCTTCCTGTATTGAAATAAATCAATTGTATTATATTTCGTAATCTTTATTTCTGATAACTGCTGCATGACCAATAAATAAACTTTACAGCATGTTTCATAACGTTCGAAAGTCAAACTTTCCAAGCGATTGTTGAAAAAAGAAAAATTTACTAAATTCCGTGCTCCTAAGAAAACGCCGCAAAATGATTTAACTCCAAGTTCAATCTCCACGTGGGCTAGTTTTCAAAACACTGAGCTGCTGTAATTCCTTGGCAAACTAAGACAAATTTTTCACGGGAAAATGCAGCGATGAGTTATGTCTCTCTGACAACTCGGGGTTACACGAATGGTGCATTTAAGCCGGGTGAATTACGTGCCCAGTGTTGCTGACCGAAGAACACGTGATGTTCTGAACCGTAACTAATGCCAGGCATTAAACGAGGAATAACAGGTCACTTGGAGCCAAGAAACGTGGAAATTGCTCCGTCGGATTAATTTTAATTAAAGAAAGGGAATCGATATCAGTTTTCTCGTTCTTTAAATGTTCACTCCTCGTCGATGTCTGGTCATTTTTTTATTCCAATTATTCTGTACTCCGCGATTCACGATCGCGAGAATTGTTTCTTCTCTTCTTGATCGCGTTATATTCTCCTGGGTTTTCGATCGTCTATAACAGAAGTGAGAACCGTAGATTATACATTACAGACTCCCTCGTTTACTTCAGGAAATGAGATTCGTAAAGCTGCAGAGACAACGTGACTTAAAAATTTCTTCCTGGCTCCTCGTTACTTCATATAATGGGCAGGTATAGGAACTGAGGTGAAAATCGCTTTCCAGAGTCTAGAACTCAGCTGCTGTATAGCGCTTGTCGTGAATTCGACTCCTCAAAATTTTGCATAACGTTTCTACCGACAATAATATTCCGAGTAAACGTAATTAATATTTCGCACCTGCTTTCTCGTATAGCCGCAGATTTATAATCATCACAAGACATGTAAAATCTTTGCTACACGGAGGGAAAGGATTAATCGAGTCAAGTGATGTTTGTTCGATTCAATTGAATGCTCCAAAAAGTCAAACGCGGCGAACGCAATACTCACTTAATTCAACAAAATACTTCAGTCGGACGAAATACTTGTCACAACTTAATTCCAATGAATTTTGTACCAAGAAAATGTACGAACGTTTTTTTATATTGGAAATCGGAAATAGTTGTATCAAAACAAATTTAGCTTGTTTTAATACATGTTTTGTTGAATCGAGAGTTTAATGGTTGAAATAGGCAATGAAATTTGCTGTTGAATCATTTTTTTGTTTTGCATTGACTAAAGATTGAAGTTATTCGAGCCCGCCAGATGCTTTCCTAGAGTGATATCATTTATAAAATTCTACTGACTCAAAATGTTGAAGGATTTACTCGATATTTAATGGATATAAATCCCGAAAACTAGTTGTATATGTATAACTATAAATTGAACATGTGCTAATACTTTTTATTTATTTATATATATCTATTGCTTACGATAACTCGATTCCGGAAACACAACAAAAACTTCACTCGACTCAATAATTTACTCGATCACGACAAGAAAGGTTTTTGTTGAATCAAAGAATTCGCTTGACTAATTCATTTTGACAAACTAACTTAATCGAAATAGCTGGTTCGAAGTCATCGTATTTGGAACAACTAAGGAACACTAGACTGAAGTGAATGGGCAAAATCTATTTTCAAGAATTCGTTTCCCTCCGTGTATGGTTACGAGAAAGGAAGTATAGGTTAAGTATTCTTAGCTTGCATAATACATCAATTTCTGCAGAGATCGAAGTGTTTTTTGTGTCCAGGGGTTTGAAAAAACCGAAAGCAAACCAAAATGAGGCAGACAAATTATGAGAAAAAAATGTATAAAAGGGGTATTCGGGATCTAAATCAGATCTTACAGTTTGTGGGAACAACTGCGATTAGAATGAATTCATGAATAATGGATGAGTGGTTTATCGAAGCATCATCGTGGCTTGAGATATAAATTTTGGCTTCCAGTCTCTTTCCCTCTTTCTTGATCGCGGGATCTCTCTAGGCGACGTTTTGCTTAATTAGCTCAATTCCAGTTGACGTTACACGTGCTCGACGCTTGCGGTTGACAAACGGCCGCCGTGCGGACGCTCCTATTTGCTCAACGCTGTTTGCAATTTAAACTAAGCCTCTCTGTAAACACCGTAGCGACTCTCTACTAGTTAATAAAAGTAGCCTGTGATCTGCAAACGAAAACTTGCGATCAATATATCGGTGGAACATGCTTTTACCTCCGAACGACTTTCTGGAACCCTCGTATCTACTAAGAAAACGATGACATGATTCCTAAACACATGTTCCGATAGTAGAAAGTCATGTTCGTTTTCATTCTTTTTTTTTTTTTAACCATCTCGAAAAATATTGAGGCTAGACGTTGACCGTTTCAAGACAAAAAGTGAGAATGGTTTGTAAAACTTATTTCCTATCGGAACATCGTCTCGATAAAAATAGTATAATTACAGCCTGGAAAACACTTGATCGGTTCGTCTGGAATCCCGCCAGTCGAGTAAAATAAAGTCGCACCCCGGAAATGGGAATGGACACCGGCCGTTGTGATTGTAAATTATGTAAAAAATTCTTATAAACGTCTTTCAAGGTCAGAAGGTCGTATTTGTCAGAGCTCAATAAATTATCTTGTGAAATTTTTCCAATTTTCGACAAGTTTGATCTTTTTTTATTTCAAAAAAAGTCGTAGGGGAAAGATCTGACAGAGTTACGGAAACGTCACCTAAATGTAGAAGAAAAAATATATTTTCCCTGGTCGTGGGATTCCATTTATTTATTTATTCATTTATTTTTTTCCGATTTAAGGTCCTCCGGTTCTAAGCTGCACCATTTATCGTGTCGTAAATATGAATTTCATTCATTCGAATCAAATCGAGATTTCTTGCAATGTCTGCACGATATTTTGCCACACCTTGCACACTACAGTTACATTTGTCCAACTATTCCGCAAAGTTACACCCTATTTCTTCGGTGAAATGGCTCATTGACCCGTGCAGATTACGCTCTTGTTGAGAAGGGCTGTAGAGAGACGTACTGTTTTTTTTTTTTTTTTTCCGTTCGCGGATTCAACAGTTATATAGCGTCCTTTATGAACAATCTGTTATATGCAAATTGCAGGAACACCTTTATTTTCATCTACCATTTCCACTCTGTCATTCCCAGTCTCCAAGATTTCGTATCATAAATTTCTTGATACCGTCCTTATGTTAATTTCGATTTAAATTAACCGAAGTTAGTCTTTTAATCGAAATTGCCGCACTCGACTTCGTCCGCATGATTTCCATAATTTTTACATTAGATTTGAACCACCCGAGAACGATCTACTGATTTTTACATAGATATAATTGATTTCGAAATTTGCATATGCAGATTGGACTGCGTATCTTAGCCTTCTTCACTGTACGCTGTACATGAATTTTCGAAAAAAGAAAATTTATGGAAAATATGTATATCGGGAATTCTTAGTAACTGGGTTGTAAAATGAGTGAACAGGTACATATTTCCACACATATTCCTTAAATTCCTCTAAAAATAAATAAAAACATTCTTAACAGATATTATGTATCTTTTTTCGTGCAGTGAATGTAGAAGAGGTATTCGAAAATTGGGAAGAATGCTCAAATGCAACCCTTCAAGATCAAGTCATAATTTTTCATAAACTGATAAAGCTTGATAAATGTACTGGAAAAAAGAAAATCTGAAGTCTTTCGTATTGATGCGAATGTTTCAAAGCACTTTAATCATTCTTTAATCAATCACCAGTAAAAGCTATTTTACGCCTGCCATTTGTTTTCCTTTTCCTTTTTTTTTTCTTTTTGTGAAAAGTACTCATAAAAGGTCTTTCTTTATGTAATCGCACCGGGAAGTCAAGCCTCTACATTTTCTCCGCTGACATTTGAGCGCCTTCGGTACTGAGTAAATAAATAAAAAACTCCGCATTTTCTCGCATTCTTTGCGGATGCCGTTCAGACTCGGAAGTTCAACATAAGTTTCTCCATAGAAGTGTTGAAATATATGTCTGTGTTCCATTAAATAATGGAATTCCTTTCGCTCTGCGGAAAAAGGAAAACGGATTCGAAAATAATAACGGTATAAAAGACAAATTGTGTCGACAACAAATACAGTAGAAATCCGATTGCGATACCGTAGAACTTCGATTATCCGAACTAATTGGGACCGAGTCTAGTTCGGCTAATCAAAAGTTTGGATAACCGAAATGCAATTTTTATCTTCAGATGTAATAATATATGTACAGCACAAATTTAAATCGAAAAAGTCCGCATTAAACATCCAAATACGTATTGATGAACCTCTTTCGAACGCCGAACGATTATTTTATTGTTATTTTACTCACAATTGACGAACGGTTGCTCCACGTTTCTTAGCGAGCAACGATGTATATTTCGCACGAAAAATGTATTTTTTTAACCGGCGTTCGGAAAAATTAAGTCATGGTTCGAATAATTGCGGATTCGGACAATCGAGGTTCTACTGTAGTTATGGATCCTAAAAAAATGCGTAAGGTGAGGGCTGCGTTATTTCGTTGACGACGTTGTAGCCTTCGAACAGAATTCATTGGTAAACCTGATGGATTGATGCCAGTCTGGAAATTTCTCTTCCTTCAATTTTTCTTATTTGACAATTCAAAAAAATTCCAAACACGTTTGTCAGAATCTCCATCTTGTTGGAGAGGAGCTTTGTACGAAGAGGGTAAACGAAATGCAAACAAAATTCCCTTACGTATGTAGGTACATAGATATAGCTGTATTCGGTTTTCACGCTTTGCATGCATCCGCAGTTCTTTCTGTCCTGCGCAAAACGCCGTCTCTATATATATATACATTATACATATATGGGGAATTCCACGCGAAACCAACCGACGTTTGACCCTGACCATTTTCGATTTTGTTAAAAATTGTTTCTGGAATCGTCCCAACTCTGAAATTGTACCTTGAATTTTATCAGATTTTTTATCCAACTCGTTAATTGTTTACAAATATTGAGAGTAATTTTGAAAAGGAGCTTTTTTAAAATTCTTAAAAACTTCTCAAAAATAATTTTATCTTTTCCAAACATTTCAAGACCCGGCCCATAACGGGCTGATTTTATTCTTTTCTTTTCTTTTTTTTTACCACTTTCAACTTGAAAATTCCCAAATTTTCTTAAAACTTCTATTTCTTACTTACAACATTTCTAGACCGGTTTCATTACGAAGTTGATAAAAAAAAGATGAACGTGCCAAAAAAATTGACAAAAATCGCTCCACAATGGAAACGGTTCTGAAATGTTCTGAGTGGAAAATAAAAGTTCGAGCATTTTTCGAGAATTTTCAGACAGCTCAAACAATATTTTAGTTGACCAAAAAAATTAAAAGTGCTGAAAATATACCGAAAAAAAATCTGCTCATCGTGGTCCCGGTTTTAAAATTATTGGAATGGAAAATACAGTTTCTGCGAATTTTTTGACGGTTTCAAAAGTGATATTTTGCAAAATTACTTTGATTATTAATAAATAACTGAGCAATTGATAAAAAATCTGAAAAATGTAGAGAACTCTTTCAGAGTGGGAACAATCGAAGAAAATTTTTTTACACCATATCGGAATGGTGAAGGCCAGATGTTGATGGGTTTCGCATGGAATTCCCCGTATCCATATAGGAGCAATTTTGAAATTTGTATGTCTATCTAGTGCAGGTCCTCTTCTATTCGATCCTGTAGTCTGGGTATCGGTACTTGCCTCCAAACACCCACAGGTACTGAATGGAAAATTGTTCCTGAGGGAACGAGTTCCGAAAAGTGTTATTTTATAGTTTTCGTGGCTGTTTTATCAATAGTCAGTAATTTTTACCGTCATTGCAAACCTGTATCTGTGTGTATACTTAAATAAACGCTACAAATAATTGACAATTTTCAGCTACATTTAAATACAGCAAGGGTTTCGAATTATATGATAGACGAATTATAATGTACAGATTATTTTATACGTGGGTTTTTCAAGAAAAAATGGGATATGTAAGGAGAATTTTTATCCGAAAATTGAATTCTTTGGCTCAAGTTCGAGCAACAATTGAAGCAGCTTCTGCCCATTGTTACTTTACCGATTGTATTCACCTTTCACTATTTCGCTGGGATTGATCTAAATAAGGACACAGTGTCACCATCTCTGTAGCCTCAACTTCAGACGTCTCGAGTAAGACCAGCGACGAGTTTGTCCTTCTTGATACTTTGTATTTGGAAAAAGGAGAATGAAAAGAAAAAGAAGAGGGAAAATAAGAAGCGAAACAGTCCCGCCGAAAAAGCAAAAATTGTCGATGCAACGTGACTGGAAAGCGATTTCATTCAAGCGTGTAATGAATGCTCTCCTTTTACCCTAAAACACGTTTTGTAACAACTTTTAAGATTTCCTTTTCGCAATATGTCCCCTTTGCGAAGGTCGCGGGGAGAGACGTGTATTCAAAGAAGATTTCCTTTTCATACTCGTATCAAACAGAAACGGAGATTTCATTTGCTTCAAAAAGTATTTTCAACTCGCTTCTGACTCCCTTTTCTCGAACGAATATTTATAGTCCAACTTGTACAAGTGTGGTACGTACCTAAGTATACATACCTAGTTCAACAATGTTCAGGTGCACACTTGATAGGATCAAATGTTAGTGCTTTCCCAGTATTTTATCAACATCTGTTTCTTCCAGCAACTTCAAGCACTGTTATTATTAAATAAAATAAATTACGTTCTAATATTTTGTCAAGACAATTGAATTATCTTCGAAAATAATGTTTAAAAAATTAGAAATTAATACAATCAACAACAGCAACATTCGCAATGATAATCCGTGCCCTACCAAAGCGTGAAACGTTTGTTTACGATATGAGTATTTGGGGTGATTCAAACTGTCTGTTTGTTCGAGCCTTAGCAATTAAGAAAGCCTACCAAGTATTGACGCAGGTAAACACAACAAGTGGTTTCGCCATTAACGCAGGCAGTCAACATCACAGGCAAGTAAAACTTATCCACGAAAATCGAATATTACAAAAATTATACAATTTTTTAATATTAAAAGAAGAACCAGCGATAATATCGTTATAGCTGCTCCACAGATTTTTAGATTAGGGATCGGCTTACACTTGTATAACTCCATCGAACGGGTAAAAAAGAGAAAGAAAAAACTGTAACAATGAAAAAAAAAGTTTCACGGGGAGAAATTTTTGAACTGCAAATTTCATCTAAATATTCCTGCTTTCGATTCTCATTCCGATTGCGATTTCGAATCACCTGAAGTACACGTGATCCATTCCCCTCTTCTTCGCACTTCTCCTAAACAAACTTTTTATCTCTCCCCCTCTTTTTCTTATTCTTAGCATTGGTCCACCAGTCTCTGCAATTTGCATTCTAATCATCCATTGTTCAAATTTACATCCACGGGTTTTCCATTATTACGGATGTTGCATTGTTCGTCCACATATTGGCTGCTTTTAATTGTAGATTAGGTGTAACTTTTTTGATACGAATTGTGCTAACTCGTCTCCAGTTACTGACGCTGTTCGACAGATCTTTACAAATGATTGAAAGATACTTGTCTTTGAATATTTTATACAAGCGTCGTCTGATGTTGAGAATAATGACAATTTTGATGACAAAATCTCGTGTGGATCTGTTTAGAATGACACAATCAATAAATTTTTAAATGTTTGTGCTCCTCTAAAAGCACGTTTAACCATGTAACACTCTTTGTTGAGATACCTTGCACATTCCTTTGTTATAGTCTGGTCTGTTTGACAAAAATCACTTTCAAACGTTTTTGCAACTTGGGCCTCCTGTCGCATATTAAGCATGTAATGCCAGTTTTGTGGCTACAAATTTGTTAAATATACTTCAACAAGTGTATGCTTCTCAGGAGACTTATAACTTGCATGAGCTAAGTGAATTAATCTTGAATTTGTTCATTGCACTCTTCTCGCCGTACAGAAGGATTTTCGCTTATCATTTCAGCGAATTTAGTACAAATTTGGACTAACATTTTACCCTCGTGACTTTTCACTTCTATCTGAGATACTCTGTCTGCATAAGGTGGTAGGTATAGGTATATCTGATAACCGTCGGGGCATTCTGATACCCATTGTCTCTGCCTCTTCTTTTTGCAAAAACGATGCAACGCCTTCATCCGTTGAATCGTTTCCGCCTGCTAGTCATAAGACTGGATACTCTTGCTCTATTTCTAAAGCTTTTTCTGCATCTCCAAAACGCATAATGAATATGTGGTCCATCCTGTCTTTATAATCTGTTATGACTTCAGGTACGATAATTGACAACTGACTTCATAACAACACTCCGCGGTGCCGATGCGATAGTGAGTAATGGATAGTCCCCGTATGTAGACAATGCAATAAGGAAATTGAAACCAAGGGTCGTTACTGTGTGCCGTGTCACAAGTACTTCCACCCGGGCTGTATTAAGACACACGTAGTTTATAATAACGCGAAGGAACTGACGCCTTGAGGTGGGAAAATAGAAAAATATATGGTGAAAAACGGCAGTGAATGGTTAAGAGAAGGTAGCAAGGAACGTGAACTGCCGGCTGATGATAGTGGATTAAATCGACCGGAACTGAGTACGTCTGCATCAGTAAGAAAGGGAGGTACAAAGATTGATAATATATACAAGTTGGTACAGGACGTTAAGGACGATATGATAGGGATGGAGTTAATTAAAATTGATATGAGGGAAGTTATCGATGAAGGAGTGAATAGAGTAAGAGTAGAAATACAGCACTGGAAATCTTGCGAATTGGAAACAATAATAAGTGAAGCAGTGAAAACTGAGATGCACAAAGTATTAAGTAATATGCCGATGCCAAAAGCATGGACGCAGGACAAATAGAAAAGAGATAAGAAAAAAATCAAGAATCAGTGTTGATCATTAAACCTAAGGATGGAGAAGAGAATAATTCAAGTAAAAATACAAAACGAGATATCAAGAGAATTGATATCTCGAAATCAGGAGTGGGGATCACGAAAATGAAAAAAGTAATGAAAGGAGCAGTTGTAGTAGGGTGCGAAAACAAATCCCAAGCTAAAAATCTGAAGCGGGAAGCGATAAAAGATGTGGGAGAAAAATACGAAATACAAGCACCAAAGAAAAGAAAACTTAAGGTGAAGATGTTCGATATCGACAAAAAGGAATGTGAAAATCAACAAAGCTTTTGGCAGAAAATATTAGACCAAAATGGACTGGAGGGGGAAGATAGGACATAAGACGGCAAAGGATAATTCGAAAAAGACGGTTGTGATGCGGAGGCGAATGCTGAAACCAGAGAGAAATTTCTGCAGTTGGAAAAGCGAAAAATAGGATGGAATATATGCAGAGTGCAAGACTATCTAGGGATTCTAAGATGTATCGAGTGTTGTGGGTATTATCATTTCGCTGAATATTGTTAAAGAAAAGAAACGTGCGGAAATTGCGCAGATCAACGAGCAACCAAGGAATGTAAACCTGGGACAAAAAAGTGTATTAATTATGAGAAAAAATCAGGAACCTTGAAATAAAAAACCTGAAATCGGATCATTCAACGTATGACAGAGATTGTCCATGGTGCATAGAAAAAAGAAATAGAACGTCAGAGGAATAGAATTGAATATTAAATGGTAGTGAGGGGGGCAAAAAATGTAAAACAAATTAAATATGTGGGAAAATAATAAAAATTTAAATATGCGCAATATAGACGTAAGACCAAAATGTAATGATGTAAGCAAACAGCTGAGAAAGCTAATCCATCAATCTCTCTCTCTCTCTCTTTCAAGTGCAGACTTTAAACTCATTACGCAAACGTCGAGCAGTTGATTTTATTATTTTATTTTATTTTATTCTATATTATTCTATTTTCGTGATTTTATTTTTTAAATTTTATCTCAGTAATGTGCCCTTACTTCACTAAATTAGTCCTCTCTTTACTATTGCACGAGATAAAATATTCTCCCTGGCCAGTTTATTTATGTATTTTCTTATTTATTTATTTATTTATTTATTTTTTATTCTATTTTTCTGTCACTCATGTATCTATTGAGTCGTCTATATTTGTTTTTTTTTTTTTTTTTTTTTTTTAATGTTTTCCAAGTGTGATTCTCAAATACTTGCGGTATATCCCGGTTTTATATTATTTACCCCGTTCTGCCTTTCGCGAATGTCTTTCTTATATTTTTATTTTTACACCTTACTAATTGTTTTTTCAATTTTCTTATCCTTACAAACGTTATGTTACTTTTATCTATCCTCTCATATTCTTGCTCATATTTTAACCTCTTTGCTTATTTATTTATTTATTCATTCATTCATTTTTCCACTAATTATTTCTTTATTTTATTTGTTATTCTACCTTTATTTTGTACTCACTTTCGGTCTATTTACGGTTATTTATTTTTATCTCCATCTCTAGTCATTCCTTTTCAACCTTAATTTTAATGTATGCCGATTTGTTGTAGTTTTTATTTGTATTTCATGCCTATACACGTGATTAAATTGTGTTTACTTTTTGTATGCTACCCGAGGCGACTTGTCCCAGGGCGAATAAACGCATCTGTCTATCTATCAATCCATCTCTCTGTCTGTCCGTCTACCTCGATTAATTCTTACGTTTCATTCTTGTTTTTATCACTACTTCGTAGTATGTATTTTCAAATATCGGCAAATGTGATACTCTCGCATGTCAATGCGGAATGTAACGCACTGGTTTAGCGCTTGAGGGAATAAGTCCCGGAGCGTGAAATAAATATTGCTTTCTCTTTCTCTGTCCGCCTTTCCCCGCCTCTGTTTTTATCTTGGCAGGTCACGTGTCAGGTAACCCATCTTGAATTTAAAACGTATCTTAGGTTTCTGTAAAGCTGAGAGTAAGCGCGGTGAGTTCTTTCATCTTTTTTTTTTCCTGGTCGCATCGACAGCAACTACGAATTTTGTGTCTATATTAAACAAGACATTTGATGAATTCGGATGAGTGGATTCGACCGGGAATTGATGGTTTGAACGGAATCTTAAAGTTTCGAGCCTCCGACCGTAGTACAACCGACAGCCGAACAAACTCCTCAGAGTTCGTGATTTTTCTCACGTTGCCTTTTCAATTTTCCGCAAAACCCTTGTGCGTTTCACGAATCAACAATGATTACCTACCCCTTATAGTTTGATCAAGCAGCTCACGCAATTCACTTATCGTTAGATTCCGTTTTGTATTCCATTCGAAAAAACGGAAGATTGGATCTACAGCAACTATTATTTTTTGCATGAGTAAGTAGGCAGGCTGACGTAATACCGATTTTCAAATTGAAGACCATATCCCAAAGTGACTGTGGCAAAGATCTTTGCTGTCAGGTTATGAAATGGGAATAAATTCACAATGTTCGGCCGCAGCCACTGATAAATACAAAATGTTGATCATGTCTGATTATCGTCGTAAGTAATCAGAATCACGTATCACTCTAATCAGATTTTAATTATTGACGTACGAATTAACATATCACTTTCATTTACTTACAAATTAATTCCATCATAGCCGGCTCCGATCCCAATGTGATCTATTCCAGCCACTTTTCGTATATGGTTGATATGCGCTGAAATAAACAAGGTTCATTATCATTAATTGTTTGCAGCGATGAGAACGACGGGTATACTATACGTTAACATTGGGATGATACTGTGAAACGATGATTTCGATATTTGACGTGTGTAAACGCAGGCCGGAATTTCTCGGATTTACGATAAACGCATTCATATTATAGCTTTGAATACGCACCGACGCATCGTAAATGGATCGAGAGTAATTAAATTATATTTCGAAGGCAACGGTGTTTGCAGTCAAGCCAATTACGGGAATGATACGTTGATCGACGAGCCGTCTGACATCAGAATCAGGATAATTTGACAAATTCACTGATCAAACCTGCGCATAGTTCGTTTATGTAACGAAGATCAGGACACCGTAAACGTCAAGACATTTCCCCTGATATTGCGAGGTCTGAAACCTCAGTCCTACGTTTCTTCAGCACGTCAGAATCCAATTGGTGGTAATTTCTTTGTTACGCCCACGCCACGTTATGCTACGTATAAGAAATCGTAGTACAGATACCCAAGAAGCCACATTGGTTGCCTATCTGCGGATCGGAATGCATGCGGTATGTACAGGATATTGTTTTATCTCTTTTTGCACGAGTAGGTGTGTAAGCAAGTTAACTCGAGTTAGGCTGTTGTTGCACCCAAGGGTTCAATTATTCTGTACAGTGTACAGAAACTATTTGGTAAAGCGAGCCAGTCACAGGCAAATGTATAGGTATGTTGGTAGCCATGAAACAGTGTTCGGTGCGATACGCGGAGTTACCTCGAATAACTCAAGTGTTCCACTGGTTACGTGAAAAAAGTGATGTTGGCTTTTCAGTGAGGTAATTCGGAACCGAAATTATGGAAAGAGAGAGAGAGAGAGAGAGAGAGTGAGAAAAAAAAATAAATTTATCCAGGAGTTGACTGTCGGAATATTGTTGAAAACTGTATCTACCGTCGAATTCAAATTTCCCATCGACAGAATCGTGATGCTTTTTACGCTGTCAGTGATATTCAGACGGAACGAAGTTTTCCGCATGAAGAATTCTGGCAAATAGATTTGACCAACAAAAGATACGGTACCAGTTGGATCAGTTTCACGAACCGCAAAATCCGACTACGTGCAAATCTCTCAGTGTTGTTATAAATGTATACGGAGAAAAAAACTTGACGAAAATTTGGCTGACATGAGCAAACTCACCGGCAACGTCTTGGAGCGTCGATTTTTCTCCGCAACTGATGAAATGGGGATAAAATGAGACCATCACTATTCCTCCATTTCGAGCCTGTAAACAAATTCGCAGATGATGTGCCGAATCGGATTCATCGAATGTTGCGCTACGCAGTGATTTTTTGATTAAACTATTCATGATTTTATAATTGCTCGATTCCTTTCTTTTTTTTTCTAAGGCAAAGTTTTACTCATTACGATTTTGCAAGTGAAACAAGAATATAAAATAGGGTAAAATAAGGAATACCAGAATACCGCAACAGTATTCACGAAAGATTAGTTTTTTTATAAGTTTTTTCACATTGCACGGACAGTGAAGATTTTTTGCACTAATGTACCATCAACCATTTTTGTCTAGTCATGTCTGTGACAATTGAGTCTTGTTTTAGAATGTTTTTTATGATTCTACGACAATTTTTCAAAAATCCTCCAATAAAATCAAATCAATATGGAAACTGCCGATGAAGTTGTTTCCTTATAAATATTATAGGATAGATTTGAATGACAAGTCACAGTGCTATGACGTCTACTTACGAGGAAACGTAGTGCGTGATCAGGCACATTTCGCGAAGAATTACAAAGGGCGTGAGCACTGCTGTGACTGAATATGACCGGGGCTCTCGAAGCATGCATCGCATCCAGCATAGTTGGTACCGATACGTGAGAGAGATCTACCATCATTCCCAGCCTGTTCATCTCCAATACGACGCTCTGTAATTTTTAATAATACATTAAATTCTTTTAAGAAATACATCTTGAGCCGACATGTACGTAGATATATGTTTATTATTAAAACTTGTGAGAATTTATCGCGAGATCAAATATGAAAGACGGAGTTGGCAATTCCTTCGCGACTTTTTATACAACACAACAGCGCATTCTTGATATTTTCGTATCATTAACGAACTGCAATGAAATTTTTAATACCGTGTCAAGTATACGGCGACTTCACGGTAAGCCTGTCAGTGTGATTTCAATGAAACGTTGAAAAACGCGAAAGAGCGAATCCTCGGTATGTAAATGAGGGATAAAATTTTGCCTTGGTGCCTGAATATTTGAATTCCTCTAGCTGAATTTTTCAGGGATGTTTATGAAATGCTGATGATACGTCAGCGAAGTCGTGTTTACTCGTAACGCAACTTATACGTACTAATTAATCATAGGAGGGAGAACCGCATGTTGGATATCCTGCAAGCGACGTTAACATCACGATTTCGCTTACAAACTTGATCTTAATAGTCCTGTTAATTTGATACAAAAGTTATTTAATGAAGCAATTTGTGTCGGAAGAAGATATACCTGCTAATCTTCTGAAGAACCGGTGCAATTGATATGTGAATATAAATTTCTTGAAAAAGAGTATCAGAGAAGCGTGAAAAAGTAAGAAATCCAACTACATTGCGAAATGTTTAATCGCAACCGTGAAATATTCGATTAGCTGTTTTTCGCATACGTCTAATTCCAACGAATGCATTGTTTTTTCAACCGCTTCGAACCCTCTCGATCGAAACTATAATTTCTTCAAGCAACGGAATGAACATTTGCTGCATAAAATATAAAGAATTTCATGATCTAATTCTAATGATCACCAGGTCGTATTCAACTCTGCCGTTTTTGAAACTTTGAGTATTTTCATACGTATAAGTCTTACTTGAACTTTTAGCAATTTTCTCGCTTGAACTTTTTACTACATTTCATTTACGGGGACAATAAATATCCGAATTATTAAGCTTTCTAAAGAGTCTGGTCTATTCTTAACGGTAATTTCGGGGCAAGTTACAGTGACGAACCGGGGCCGTTAATTTCCGAAGAATCGTTTCGTTACCTACCGGCGTACAGTCCATGCTGAAATTATCACGGTGCCTAACGCCACTCATTCCTGCTGCCTACAAGATTTAGTGCGTATAACTCGCAGGCAGACCCATGTTACTTGACTGACGCTTATTGCCGGTGCTGTCAGCGCTGCTTTGTTATATTCGAAACTATATTTTGCGAGTATTGCAGGCAACGCTGATCTCCAGGGTCAGAAGCTAGATTTTAGGGAATTTGGAACTTCGGTCCAACACCCTTCGGGGGTTAACTAAATCGTGGATTTTGATACCTTGGTGCTACTAATAGATTAACCGTGTCGCTCTTGGACGGAAACACTCCCAAGTTCGAATCACGGGAATATCGCATGTTTGAATGTTCCTAGAAGTGAAACTATGATCAAAGATGGCGATTCAACATCCCTTAACTCAGTTTTTGGTTCTGATCGTAATTGGGTGTGAAGCAAACTTCACGGCGCAGGGAGTAGATGAGGTCCCCAAGGAGAGGGAACTTTTGGGTCGGAAGGGGTATGAATTTTCTTCCTTTTGTGGAAGGATTTCGGTCAGGAGAGAGTAATGGAATGGTCTCCGTCCGCAAGGTACTTTGTTAACTCATGATACCTTGCCCATTATTGCCGTTAAATATTGCACACGTTTCTCTGGATTGCAACAGTTTCTTATAAAATATTTCTGCAAGTGCAGTTGATAAGCTTTGGATACCCAATAGAATGTCAGTCTCTTATTACAGCGTATCATCACCTGGTCACCCTTATATCTCACAAGGAAAACTTTCAAAGATGCGTGTTAAAGATACCCAGATAAACAAAAAGAATGAGCCATTTTTGTACACCTCGATACCGATAGGAGATAGCCCAGAAAAACACGTCGTATATTACACGGCTTATAACCAAGTTTCCAATCAGAAGTTAAGCTGGTTGTCCGGCATTGCCACCTGCGCCAAGCATCATCTGCCCGGATCTCCTATAAGCGAGAACTTCGCGATAAGGGTCCCTCGAATACCGAAACAAAGCGAAAACAGAGAAATTTCGGCCAGGACGGTGACAAAACAGTACCCTCTGTATTAACGTGCGCCCTTTTCTCTATTCTGATTGTCTCAAGGTTCACCCTTTTTCCGACAAGACTGAAGAATTTTATGGCGCGCTGATACGGCCCCCGCATATAGTCATCAGTTAAGATAAATTTTCGACATTTGTCTTTCATAGAATAATGTAGACAATGTTGAAAGACGATATTAGTCACTCGTAAAGGTCACTCATAGTTAGTTTGCGATCCTTCTGATTCGATTCAAGACAGTAATTTTTTACACTTCATTGCCTAGATTTCGAAAAAGATTAAGATTCCAACATGTAAACATTCAGCTACATACATTGTTACATCGGGTGCTCAAGAGACGAAAACATTCTATTCATTATAGTTACTCTTTGTTTATAAATTTCGATTTAATTATCGAAATCCCAAAGATCGTGTACAACAATCGCTGTAACATAGCTGTCTACAATTATGGTTTAGGACAATGAAAAAGCTTCGTCCTCAGTTAAACTCAACCCAATCAGAAATAGCATGTACCAGGATAAAATTCATAGCAAACTTGAGTTCCGAGAGCCGAGATCTCCGTGATAATCGTTGAATTGTCTTGTTAAACAATGGGAGAGAAAATGGAAAGGCAGGATTTATTCAATCAGTTGGACTATTGACATAAATATCCTATGCTGTAAAGCTATTGGCGAGTTTATTTTCAAATTAAAATGAATATTTTAACAGGCTGTTTGGCAGACGATTAGTGATGTGGTGAAAACGCAAGAACTACGATATATTTTTAACTCAATTCTTCAAAGTCTCCTAATACTCTAATCGGTGATGATTTTGTAATCAGATCAAGCCGATGGTCAGATCGACTTCCGAAGGAATTGCCAACTTATGACACTGTAAATAGACGAAAAAAATCACGTGGAAGCTACATATTGATCGCAGTTATTGGTTTCAATTGTACTTTGATTAGATGATCAGAAATCGTGAAATGTATTGTGCACGTGTACATTTTGTGTCCTTCGTCGTTTTATTGGTCACAATGAGAATCAGTGCATTCGTTGCACGTCGAGGTGACAGATTGCAGTATACCTAACCTCAACTGTGCTGGTGATGCAGTGCTTCTCATTAATGCTGCAAAATCGTGTCGTAGGACAATTTACGGTAAAGATCCGCACATGCGCAATACATGCATTGGCTAAAAAGGAATAAACAGAAGTCGACGATACGTCATGATACTGCACGAGATCATCACATCAAAGCATTTGAAGATTCGCTAATGGCTGTTTATACTTTCATCTACGAAGAAACTTCAACTTCTGCAACCAATATGACGTCCATAAGCAAAAGAAGTGATATTCTGCTTTAACAATGATTTATAAAAATGTAAGAAAAAAGATCTAGGTATTGTTTAAGGATCGCAGAAAAAGCTCTTTCAGTTTTCCTGACCAAAATTGATTGTTTATTATGTTATTTATGATATTCACTCCGAGTGACCAATTAGGATTAAACAGGGTTGTAGAAGCATCCAGCGTTGCCAACGTGCAGTGCGCGTTATGCGTGTCAATAATCCTGTTGTCGATTTCATATCGGAAACACAAGTTACGTCAATTAGTTCAAACAGGATCCCCGGTGAGATAGTGAGGTTATATTTTGATGCTGTTTGCTTGAACCGCAACCTAGCTAACTTAACAGGCTTTAAACGTCAGCACGTCGGCATCGATTCACTGAACGATAGAACTTCGTCGAAAGGGAGAAATATTTGTTTTATCTGGTTTTTAACAGGGGGCAGGACTATTTAACGAAAAAGAAAATTCAATTCCAAGAATCTCTGGTAAATAAGCTCTTATAAAATATTCATGAACCGTTTTACTGATGCCTGTTTTGTTTCCGAAAGAAAAAAAATCATCGGCGATAAGTGTTACAACGTAGTAGAATGATTCTCTGTTTTTGTGTTTCAACAAACTTCACTCTGTGATTATAGATTGTTTTGATGTATAAGGTTCTGGATTTTCGTAAATAAAGACAGAAATCTGATACATATTTACATTTTCACCATTTCGTGGCAAAAATTATTAGATTCTAGATTCGGAGAATGGGCTTGTGCTAATTGTAAATTCAAAGTTCAATCAGCGCGGAGTGCCCATTCTACTGTAGAATGTCCTTCCAACCCTCGTAATGCTATTAGTTGGGTGAGGTTCCTCAGGACAAGCGTTCGTCCTAAGCCCAGTCAGGATTTATGCTCGGAAGGCTGGTCTCGCACTACTCATGTATTCAGCACTGCATACTCACGCAATTCGCGTAGATTTCGCGCTGTGCGTGGCAGATGCATTCGCACGTAAAAGGAATAGCGAACTGCACGTTACGTCACAAACAAACCGCGTATCTCTTGTCTACGATTAAAGCTCCAACTTGGAGCAGACGTGGCTTCACTTTGGTTGTGACGTACATTTTTGTTTATAACTTTCGGACGGAACTGAATCCGAATATACATTTTGATACTTCTTCGCACAAACACCGTATAATATGTCAATAATTTATTCCACCATGAAACGTTTCTTCTTTCATCCCTTGATTATTACATGGGTTCACGTTTCACATCACTGGATCATTTTTCATTTCTATCATGACTATCGAGTTTTTTTCTTCCTCTATACTGCACCATGATCTTGTCCTGAGTACCCGAAGCTTACCGTTTTTACAGCGTATATCGTGATGCCTGGTGACGTTCTTTTTCAACATTTCTTCCCATATTAGCTGTGTGGGTAATTTGTTGTGATAAATAACCATTGAAACGGTAATCCAGCGCTGTAGTACAGAATTTCATTCGGATTTCATGAAAGCTGTCCTAGCAATACAGCAACGGAGTGTAGGGTACGTTCTGTATTTCTTAAATAGCACTCCCAGCAACCTACTTTGTGCCGTTTGTAGTTTGCGCATAACGTTTTCACAAGCTTCACCTCACTCGAAAAGTTCATAGACAAGCACAGATTCGACCTTCGCATGGCATATTGTTCTTTTATTCATTGTAGTTTCTTTGCAATTTTGTCAGCTGTTGGCGTTGCTTTCAAAGGTAAAAATTTTGGCCCCTCCGTATAGTGGATTCATTTGGTATGATTATTTTCAAGTCTTACTACGCCAGCCCTTCCAAATCTACGACTGTATCATCGATCTAGCTAATTGTGCGACCGCTTACCGTAACATTGCAGACGTCATTCATATATAGTACTAGCTCACACTGGTTTTGGAGTTTTGAGAACAATTTTGTCGACTTGAAATGCTATGCAATTCAATACTTCGGCACAGTTCACCACATTTAGAGATATTGTACCAAAATGGCAGTGGTTATAAAATAAAAATTTAAAAACGCATGTTAGTGATGACGAAAAATTTTTGAACTTCCCATACGACAACTGCATGTAACCCTTTGACACCAATATTTAGGGTAACAATAAAGATGCAAGTGACATGCTTAGAAAAAATACAGAAGCTGCAAAGTAAGGCCAGGTCAACACAAAATGTACAAGAGAAAAATGTAAGCTAGGAGAGCAGGTTACAAAAGTGCTGTAAAGACTGGTTGAAATTAAGCGGAAAAAGTGGAGACTCGCCCCTGAGTCGAGGCTGAGGGTCGTTCGTGCCATAAATGCCAGATGTGTAGAAATTCCAGGCGCGGTCAAACCCTTGGCCGTCGGCTAGTAGGGCGAGGCCTGAACACTTCGGAAAAAAGAAAACTTACGTTGAAAGCTGGAAGAAATTGCGGACACAGGGAAACGAATGGAAATAATTATGTCTTTATCAGGTTTATGGTGTTGAATGGCCGTCACACTACGCTGTTTGTTACGCCCTGCCACAAGTGTTGAACAATTTAGATCCATTATAAAGATTTGTATTTTCAATTACAATTTAGTACCGCATTTCTATATGCTTCGTGATTTTCTTAGAGGCATGGAATAGCGCTTTTTTATCAAGAAATTGTGCAGGTGATCTTACAATTAGGCATAAATGCATCGGATTAAATCTGTAGTTACATCCCTGGGTTTTAGGCACGATGGTTAGTAAACGGAGTACTTTATACATTCGACATCAAAAACGTTGGATCGGGAAAAACTCAAACCATAGAAGAAGCACGTTTCGGTACCTGAGAAGTCGCTTTCGAGCATTTTGAAGGGTGGATTATGTGACCTTGGATTTCTCCTAAACAAGGTTATAGTGAAATCGCCCAACCAATTATCATGAAATTTGCTCAGGATACTTTTAAAACTTCAAAGATGTGCAAGTAAGCTTTTCGACCAGATTCCACCTCCGGTTTAGAAGCTTCAATCGCAAACTTCATCAATTTTGAAGATACAGCAGTGGGCTTTGAAATACACTAAAACAGGCTGTTTCAATTTCTCAACGTACTGAGAAATTGGTTGTAAACAGCAATAACCTGCATTTTTCATCTACAGCTATTTCACTTGCCATCTTCATGTGATGTACTTGCAACAAAATTGAAAAGTGATCCGTGACATTTGCTTAGAGTACTCCAGCCATGATCTCTAGGATTTTTACGAGTTTTTATGTATACATGCATAATTTATGCATGCCACTTGTGCCCTTGTATTCAGGTTTACAAGTTCATTAATGACATGAGTCTCAGTGCGTGTAGAATTTTTGTTTATTTTTCAGTATCAACCTCATACATCTGCGTTATGTTGACACTTAGATCCCCAATAGTAAGTAGCTGATCGGACTTTCTTTTCTGATTTCGACCCCTACCCGTTTCGTTGACGATCTGGCAACGCTTATGCTACCTTTGAACATGCTCTATACTCTCTGCACACACGCTGTTCGCAAATCAACAGATTTTGTGATATTCTTCTAACAATGGTCGAGTTGAACTGGCAAGACTGTTCACAAATTACTTGTATGAAAAAGTTCTTTAGAAAACCAAGATTGCAAGATTTTATTGAAATATTAATCTCATTGAAAACCGTAAGCGATCTCATGTTACGTAACTAATTTAATACAAAATCTATTAAGATGATATAGAAAGCTTCGCGAAATTTACGAGACAAATGACTCAGGTCTCTCAAAGCGATTAACTGCAAGAAAGCCGTGCTTTAAAGGCCGTCCGTGGCCTGCAGGAGAATTTCAAGCTTTCGAGACGCTCTTACAGGTCGTTGGAGATATTTAACTCGATCCTCGTTTTATCTACATCCTGCAATATCCGAGTATACGAAGGCGACGCGACGTTGTCAAGAGCCATGACGTTCTCCCAGAGGATGGGGTCGTTCTCTGTACCTGACAACAATGGCTTACAACTACATAGTTCTCAGCCACATCGCGCAAACTGACAAAGTAGAAATATACCGTCCTCGGCGAGATGCGGGATGCATTAACTGTCGGGGCGTCAAGAAGTCGTTTAAGATTTGCCTGTAGAAAAGTCTACGTCATGTTGACCAAGTTTTTTTTTTTTTTTATCGTTCCAGTACCTGTAACCTAGTTATTTTTTTCTCAGACTAATAAGTGCACAAACACATCACTGTATTTCGATCAGTTTTATTAATACTTTGTGGGAGGCAACTTCAACGGTCAGGTGTACATACTTTTAAGGACTTTTTGTTTGAAATAAAAACAAAAATGAAATCACTTGAAGCAATTCGAGTTTGAGGGCTTTATTATTTACAGCTTCAATAATATTTTAGAACTTTTTCATTGAAATTAACAACAAAATGGCGCATATAACTAGCGAACGCACATGTTTTAAATCCGGTGGCGCAGATTCCTCGGTCAATTTCTATCCGATCAATTTGACATTTTGACATAATCTCTAAAACTTGGTTGTCGATTCGAGGTCATCAAATTTAAATTCTAAAATTTTTTGCTTATATTCGTATATATTTGACAAAAAATATCTTTCAAAATTTCTGCTACGAGCTCTCGAACCCAGGAAGCACCTCTCACATTGATTGCTCTTCATTCATCACTTCTAACTTCTGTCTGTTATTTTCGATACTTGACATTTATCAGAGGTGACAGTGTGTATTACCAGAGCGTTCCTCACATTGCGATGAGATGAAATGTCAAATTTAACGACATGCTGCTACCTATGAGTCTTTAATGATTCGGCAGCCCGTTACGCTAGAATATTTATAATCAATTGCACGGCTGTCTGATCCGAACTTTTGTTCGTAGTCTATCTCTCGTGAAATAGGACTGAGCTAGAAAATATCACCAGGTAACAAAATTCATAGACTGTTTCTATATCAGAGTGGTCTTGAAGGAGGATAAAGTATGACTAAAATGTATTCAAATGCTTTCACAGAAAGTTTGTATATCTTTTGTAGATTCAAAGTCTACAAAATTTACAATCGTAGCTGATCCATTTCGCGAAATATCAATATTTTTACTAAAACCGGACCTTACCTGGAGTCACTGATTTAGCGAAATTTTACCTGTTTTTGAAAAACTCTCAAATCTACAGTTGTCAATGAAGAAGGTTGACCAATTGCCGATATTTTTCATTGAGTTCTATTCTGTCGATTTCTGCTCTACATTTCATTAATTGCTTCTATTTCTTTAACATATAGCTACAAGAAGACGACAGATTTTTGAAAAATCGCTATTTTCAGATAGCTGTAACTTTTTTCTTTGAACTTCGAATTGCTTCAAATTTTCAGGAACGTTGGTCTATTATATCCTCAACTAGCCCTGAAAATTTCAACTTTGGAATCGAACCAGGATAAGAGTTATGAATTTTCAAAGTATCCGAAAATTGTATTGAAACCGATAAGCATTTTATTCACGATTCATACACAAATTAAACTTTGAATGCATTTTTCTTCACTTTTGATTATTAAAACTTGCGCGCAAAATTTTTCCTACAGCTTCTGACCGATTCACCTGAAATTTGTATAAGTTGTTTTTTTCCCAATTTTTCCCAAATTCTCACCTGGGAGATAGATATCTACCCTAAATTTTATGTTAAAAAACAGCTAATTTTTTTCATAATTCTTAAAAATGACGTAGTTTCTTTGGAAATGAAGGAATTGAAAAAATTCTTTCTGGGTTTTTCAAGTTATTAATACATGTTTTTTTCTTCCGGTATGTAAGCTTCTTATAACTGCTATTCATTGTCTTGTATTCCATTCCGATTAATTTCAGTGAATCCACGCCATTTACTCTTGCTTGAAGTCGGCTTTACATTTCTTTGGTATATTCTACATTCTGCATAAAACCATGATTGGTAAACATCAGGATGAACCGCGATGCCTAAGCCGCGACTTGCTCGTCCCTTAGATTTCTCTTTACAAGATGGTGATTGTGTTACGTCACACCCAGTGAGACCAGATAGAAATTCCATTATTGATGTATTCCATGTTTCCGTGATACACGTTATGTCCAATGCAATAATTTTTTCTTTCATATCCGAGATATTGCTCCTATCGTAGACGTTGCAGAATAAAATGCGAAGTTTTTACGCGTCTTTTCCTTCAAGTACCAGTTTGTCTTGTAATCTTACGAGCTTTCTCATCCGCTATCTTTATATTTTAGATAGTTGATCGAAGACGGACTTCTTCCCTCAAGGTGCCAATAATTTTACGACAATTGGTCTTTGGCCTGTGGCTTTTCCCACACTGAACACTGACAATGAGATTATACATGCATCAGGAATTGACAGTTTCGCTTTACTAATAACGTTGAACACGCACTTTTACGGATCATTAGTCTCTTTTTCTTTTTATGGTACATTGAATAATACAATATTTCATGCCATTTGTATTTTGTCAGTTAGCACTATGTTGGTTTTGATTTCAATTATTGTTGTCTCAAGTTTTTGATAATGTATTCCTGCTTCATCTGTCATTATTTTCCCCCTTGCATATCATAAACAATTTTATTATTTGTCACCTTCATAATTTATCAATGCAGCACGAAGTGATGTATTCAGTGAAAGAGAAATCACAATAGCTTAGAAAATTGCAGATATTTGCACGAAGAACTTTGGTAATAAGTACTTCATTTCAGGTGGAACACATGAAAAAACTGAAATCTAGTAATGACCAAGCGTCTTGTGCTGATAAAAAATTAGGATAATGAAAAGATTATACCATAAACACCCTAAAAACCTGATATCGAAATTTCTTCTCGTCACAATACGAAAAAGCCTTCAGACATTCTTTTCTGCCAGCCATAATAACCAACCCTAATCCCCAGACGACAAATCCACGATTCATGCGTGAAAACATTCATTTGGCAATTTATAGTTTCGCATTCTCTGCAAACCCAATGGGACTACAGATTTCCTGCAACGCATTTGGATGGGTATGTTCGCCTTAGATGGAGGTGACTTTATACGGCCACCGAAATATCACCATGGGACACTCGGTTAGTGATAGCAGAACCAGGCAAACTTACTTCCAGAGTCTCGCTATACGTTCGCGTCTCTTGAAGCCATCCACCGGACAGTTTACTTTGATTGATACAAGTGGAACGCTTGGCTGCTGCCACTGGCTTCAGTTGTAGCTCCGAGAACGGATGACTTTACTTCGAAACTAACCCCCGCCTCTAAGCCTAATACCTAGAGGATCCACCACCTAATTAGCCGGAAAGTTTGGAGCCAAGAGGTCCACAGGCCAATAACACCCGATCCCAGCGGGCATCAGTGGCGTACGTTTAAGCTTACGGCTTTCATGTTCACATGTTATGACATATTCACTTAAAGAATTACGGCAGTGCAAGCAGCGTGTTCTTGAGATAATTCGGCAATAATGTTATATCGAGTAAATTCTACGACTGCACGATGACCATCGTTAGTTCAGAAGTGTACTCTTCACGTACACTTGGTCTTAAACTATTCGGAATACCTGATTCGATCATTCGAATAGACAGCTGTTTCATACATTTCATTACTTTCGAGAAATCGTCAAAAATAATGTACAAATAATTATTCGGAGCAGTCTGGAAGCAAAAACATCATAATCCATGAAGCGGTTAAACTCATTCGGTCATGCGCTGTATCTAATTCACCCGCAAGTGGAAGTGAATCCATTTCGTGTGATATATTTTGTCAAGGTCAGATGCCAGTCAACTAAGGCGAAATTTTCAGGTCAACATAATTTTTCTGCGTCTCTGGAATGGTTGAAAAATTATTTATTTTCATGGAATTTCACTCAATGTCAATTGATAGATGTAAATTTACTCCGTTATTCAATAATTTGACGTGCACTGAAACGCTTTTTTGAATCCCACGCAATTTTAAATTTCAAACCGTTGTTATATGCATGAAAAATATGGTACACCCTCTCGATAGTCGAAGAGGGGAGTAACTTTAAGAGAAGGAAAGAATAGCTTGGCCCTACGTCGTTCGAACACTGGAAACGAAGAGCTTGGAATATGGGCTTGGTTATCCTGAAAACGGGCGTCAGTTCACGTGAAGAGTGTAGGATTTTGTGGAGGTACTAAAGGAGGAAAGGTAGTGAAAATGAGGCGAATGATCCGGGCGAAACGGTTCATTTGACTTGTTTGCTGCCACTGCTGTTACTGCGTCATGTCAAGCGAGGAATGACCACGGACCACCTAGTCTCCTTGGTTTTATGTTGGTTGGACGCACAGCGGCTGACGGTAGTTGACGTTTGGAGCAGTCAGTTGTGCTCTCAGACCAACTGCTGGGTCCTTGGGTAATGGTCTGCTGTGATTCGATCGCCGATGGTAGCGAGACCTGCGAGTCACATGTGAAGCGTTTTCTATAAAAACAGCCGTTTTTTTTTTTTTTTTCATTTCGTTGTTGCTCTACGAGACTCTACTTGACGTGAAATATTTCAGAGCGTCAACTCCAACTATTCCAAAAATTCAGTATTTTCGTACTAATGTCGGAGTCCGCGTAATGATCTTTGTGAAATGGTACCGTCTATGTGAGTTCACTGCTTGCAGTTGCACTTTGACAATTATTATCGACCTAAAGTTTAATGTTCGACATAAATGGATCGAGGAAGAACTGACGCAGTAGCAGATATTTACTATCTGGAAATCGGTTATGTTGAGATATACATATAATAAACGCAGCCGGGATTGGATTTGCGGAAATGGTAGTGTACAATTCCAAAAGGGTTTAGAATTTAACGCGGTGCAAAGTTGTGCAGACTGCTTGACGCAATTAACATTGAATTGAAGTTGACTAATCAAAGCCAAAATGTGTCAAGTGAGAAGTTACGCAGGCAGCGGGCTACCTATTGTTTCTTCATTTGAAGCTGTGGAAATCAATGTCCCTACAATTTCATTTGAGCTCTCGTATGCTTGAATGGCGGCGAGAGAACAAGAGTCAGAGGGGTGAGGAGGAAGAGCGAGGAAGCGTACGTATGCTACTAGTTGATGGAAAATTTCTGCAGGGAAGCTTAATTCGCGGTAACGGATTGCTTCGCAGCGACATGGTTTGTGGTGAATGGGTTCACTGATGTTTTAGATTCAAGTCTTTACTCCCAGGTTAGAAGTTTAACCACGCGTTCAAATTCACGTCTGAACACACACGGCCAAAAGTTTCACCCGGATCTGCACTCGGTCTGATGATTCGTTATAGGAAAAGTTTTGCCGAAGGGAGACCAGCAGAGGAAATAAACGTTTCGCTAGTCTCGAAAAGGATTCTATTACTTGGACGATTTCGACGTACTTAAGCTATGTATCACCGGTTCCATCAACAGTTTGATTTACAATTTAGCTTATACTCGAAGTCACGATATGATTTCATGAAAGATTTGATCTCAAACAGTTCTCTGAACAACGAATGAATAATAGCAGTATCGATATTTTTTTTTTTACACTAAACCCGAAACAGCGCCGGAAATCCAGACCTCCAGACCAAAATACCCCCTTAAGCTAAACAAGAAGCGCTGAACTCGATGTACCTGCTAAGGAATAATCTATCTTGGCCACGCGTGTTGTAAATAGCTTGTTCGAAAATGTTACACTTATAATACTTACCCGAAAATTCTCGAACTAAAATTGGCGAGCTAGTTTCGTTTGAAATTTCACATTAAACTGAAAGTATATTCGATCCTTTTGCAATTTTCACCGACGGTTGTAGGATGTCTTTCAACGTTGGAACATCCAAAAAAAAATTTTAATCTCGCCACTCCCAAGGACTCCTAGATAGGTTGACCACTCCGATTTTCATCTAGTTCATATATTTTCTAGTACATCGAAAACTAAGGGACACGTATATGTTTTTATCTGCTATAAACTGTTTAGATGGGTAAAAACGACCCTCAAAGATGGGCACCCAACGGAATGATTTCTTGATGCGCTTGACGGATTTGAATGAAACCAATACTGAAATCTTAATATTCATTAATGAAACATTTCGCATTGGTTTCATTTAAATCCGTCAAATATGTACGTTACATACGTCAAAAGTATACTTTCTAATAATTATTTACTGCAACTCTAGATTTTTTCTGCAGAGTCTCAAGTGAAGTGAAGACCAGCCTGAAGTGCTCAGAAGACTTTTGTGAGCTGGAATGCAGTATAAACAGTTCCGTTGGGCGGGTTTGATTTCCTATTCCTACAAGTGCGACAAGTGCGACCACGCCAATTCGGATCACCTCGTGGAATTTAACAACATGGTTCAATGTTTGCTTCACAAGGTTTGCAGAAAGCTTCGGCACAACGGTGAGAGAAAGTTACCAGTTTCAGACATTTCTCGTTTTCGTCAAACTATACAGATGAACAGCTTACTTCCTTGAATAATAAGCTGAACCCTCTTGTAAGTTACGAATCGTTACATGATATTTTAGGATGTACGAGGAGCAGAACCTCTAATTTCAACCAGTTACAGTTTTCACACAATAATTCATGTTTGTATTTGTAGATAGACATTGACAAGCTTATTGTTCATCAATTTAATCGATACAGTTAAACTATCCTTTTTGAAACTGGTTTCTATGATATTTTCACACAATTCGTAAGTTCATAGTGCTTATTACTGGTAGATGTAGAGAAATCTGTTCTCTCTAGTTGGACAGTAATAACAGTAGGTATGTAGAAATCAATTACCATACCACCATTGTTTTTATTTAGCATAATTGCAATTATACCGCACTCTAAGCCTACAAAAAATTCGGATTACCGAGTATCTTTCATTTCTTCAGCCTATTCCATCACGGAAAGCGGCCAATTGTTCTCGAAAAATTCAGTATTTACGGTAACATTAATAATTCTTGAACAACCGGAGGTTCACTTTAACTGTTGGATGACCCGTTTTGAAAGCAGGATGAGTGAGGTACAGATGTTATTGCAGAAACGGATGCTGGAAGAAAATTTATTCGAACTCCTTGTACCGCTACTTGAAACTTAGAGGGGGAGTGTTCCTGATTTTTATTGGAGTGTCAAAGTATGTCTTCGTTTTTCAGAGGGGCCAGTCATCCAAAGCTAAATGCACTACTTCCGGCCTAGAGTTCGCTGCCCCGGTTGCCTGAGCTTTGTCAAGTATGAAACTAACGTTCAAGGACACCACTTGATACACTCTTACTTCATACGTGAGTAACTATTTTTTCAGCTCAACCAATGAACCATCTTTGAACGAAAGTGTGAAAGATATCGTTGCGAGCTACAAAACCAATGCTTCGTAACACTTTGTTTTCTAAACAATAATTTTCATACTCAAATAGATTTTTATCGAATGTATGAATAAGCTGTGAAAAAAAGCTGATTAATAATCTGGATTATAATTTTCTTATTCAGGCACGTTACGATCATGTGCAAAAGGAAGAAAGATATAAAATTACAATAAGACGTACGAGCCTAAAATTGTTCTCGGAGGTCTTGAACCGGAAATGATTATAGGTACGCGTTTTTCTTGTATTTTTCAAGTATCGCTGTGATTTACGCCGTTATCTTGGCGCTCGGCATCTTTGCTTGAAACACGCTGACTGGAAGAAAATATCGCGTTTCGCGAAGTCGTAACAAATTCTGCTCTGAGAGGTGAAGATTTATCTAGCTATGCGCGGCCCTATGTATGTGTTTGTATGTGTATATGTATATATATACATGTATAAGCGAATGGAATATGTATGTACGTAGGTGGCAAAGGAGTTGAAAATTAATTTGGTCAATGTCTGTAACGAATTGTGATTCCATTCGTGAAATGAGACGCTGCACCCTCGTGGGGGGTGATAATTTATTTAATTCACGCGATGCTCGTGTATACTGGTATATTATTCAATTTATATTTTTTATGAGATAAGCCTTCCATTTTTTATTAAGTTTTGACGTGGAATAATCCGATGGCTTACTAGGTGACTCAATTTCATTGGATCGAGCGCCTCGCCTGCGGCGAAAATTATGATAAACCAAATTAAGGAGCGTACATCCTGATTGGATCCAGTGTGACTGTATACGTATGCGAATACTCCTCGCGTTGAGACTGTTAATCGTAATTTGCCAAGAGCTGTATTACTTAGGAGATCCAGGATTTTTTATATTCATCGAGCAGCTGGGCATTTTTTTTCTAAATTTAACACACCGTGGAAACTGTAATTGTACTCAGAAACTTTCGAGTGCAAGTAAGGGTGATACGTTTTGGTGTACTTTTCAACTCGACCGTACGAAAATGAATTCGCTTGTCCGAACAATTTTATTTGAACCCAATAAACTAAAAACTAATTATTGAATTACCAAAATGGTGGTAACAGATTTTATATAATTTCGCTATAAATACACATTATTCTTACAGTGAACTTCTGGCGTTGTGACAAATAAGAATTAACATCCAGTCCATTGCCAGCATTGAATATATAATCACCCAAGTCAGACCAGAATTTTGTGCAAACCTGAAGCTACGTTAAATGAAAAAAGTACAAATGAAGAAACTAATAGGAATAGAATATATATTCGGGTGAGACGAAAGGGGCTGCGGGTAGAAACTACGCGGGCGTGAAATGCGGATTGATTTCCTCTCACTTCCAGGATTATTTTCAGCCTCCAAAGTCGGTTAGTCCACCGCAGTGGCATCGAATTTTGATTCCGTCTGGCAATCTTTATGTCAGGTACAACCGCGTGGATTGTCAATTCTCTGGCTAAAAACGCGTGCAACGAATTACTGTGTTTGTGGGGGCGTATTACAAACATCCGAGATATCAGCAAAAAAGTAATATTCGAACGGCGACGTCCGAACCAATCTTCTTATGTGTCAATACATATACCTGTACGTATTAAGACGTATTCACTCACACGTCATTGAATGATCTCCTTTTGTTGCACAGAGTATGTTTATCGAAGATCATCGAGGACCCGCGTTACTTTTGATCAAAGAGCTTACTTTTCTTACGTACGTAACATGAAAAATGTAGACACTTTACTTGTTGATTGTTACAGAAGGAAAAGAAAAAAAAAACCTGGTGCGAAATTCACGTTCTAAAAGAAACGGCGCTTTTTCCGCAAATCCGACCAGCGAGCTGCCGCAATTTTTTATCGTCAAATCGTGGAACATCGCGCTTTAACGTCTACAACAAACTCGCAGAGCAGCGACCAATTTAAACACCCTGCCAGGTTCACGTTCGAGTGCGCTAGTGCTAACACTTCAAAGTGCAATATCTTGCTACGGGAAAAGCAGAAACCGATCTATGAAGACTCGTTAAATCGGTTTCAACTCGGGATAAAATTGCACCCTGTACACGTCGTGTATTACTGATCGCGTGTAAATTTGGCTCGATGTATTTAATTGTAGATATAAAACGCAAATTGAACGAGTAATCATTTTATTGTTTTATTAAAAACAAATAAATGATAGTTTGCGGTTTATATTAATGCGATATGTATTAAATACGTACAGTGGCTGCTAGTTGATGAGATACCCGGAACATCCTTAAAATCTGGGTAAACATTAGGGTGTTTAAAAAAAAATAAATAAAAACTTTGTTTAGGTTAAAAGAAAGTTCCTGTAAAAAGATGAGTTGATTTTTCACTTTTATACATTTTCTTCAATTTATGAAGTATCGTGAATACAATTTTTTTTCTTACAGCTTATATCAATAATGATATCAATTTACATCACAAAGAAGACCCATAGTTGTAATATCAAGTCTCCAGTTGATGTTTGAGAAGTGTACCTGACAGCTTTTCCATTATTAATTCAATCTTATGAAGTAGTTATAATTTAATATGAACTCTTTATTTAGGAAAATAGGATTAACGGTTGATGTATTTTTGCGTAATGGATCGTGATCTTTGGGTTGAATATAAATGTGAGTACAAAGAAAGTAAAAAAATTAGTGCTACAACCTATTTTTTGATGAGTTAAAAAAAAAACGTGAAAAAAGTAATAAATCCATTGAGCCTGATCTGCAAAATAACGTCAAACGCAGAATCTTTCTTTTAATCGGAACAAACTTTTTGAAGGATGCTACAGTGGAAAATCTTAAATAATTTTTTTCTGCAACCCCCTAGAATACATGTATCAGAAAATTCCGAAAGTTACTGGAATCGCGTCGATATTTTGAAATATCAGACCATAATGAATAACTTTGGGTGTAACTACTAGAACTGAAGATCAGAAGATTTGAGCATGAAAATATTTTCACTCCGTTTCAATTTTCGTTGTGAACCCTGATTCCCTGAACCCTGATTCCCTGAACCCATTTCATGTACCCTGATAATTGAAATCGTATATCAAAGATCGACAAGCTGAAGTGAGCTGATTCTCTCAATTTTCGTAAAATCGTCCGAACTATATTCAAATCTGATTAGAGGATACAACAACCGATCGTTAATATGGTTAAATATAATATTCGTTGATATCGTAAGATGAACAATCGATTGCAAGATATCTGTTTTTAGGTACCCGAAAATTGAACGGACCCATTTTGCGGGTTGCCTAATGGATATTATTTATATGCACTCGGCAAGCTATTTTTTTTTTTTGTCGAATTTTGACCCGCTTAATCGAATAAACTCAGGAAAAATTCGTTTGAAATAAAGTTGTTTCTGGGCATCTGTGGATCGAACGGATGCAATCAGTTCGTGCATTTCATTAAAACGAACCTCTGAGAGACTTGCAATTAAGAAATTGATCGAAATCCGAGATACTTATTCACTTACGAAGACACAAAAAAATCCCCCCTCATTTCCTTTCTTTATCCGAAGCTCAATTTCGTAGTTGCAATAAGTTGTTTCAAACAACATTCTTTCTTTAGAATTATAAGTTATTTCGACGTATTCTTCTCGCACTCTCTTCATATCACTCCCCCTATTCGCTCGGGTCTCGGCGATATCATCGTGATAAATACCTCGATTACGTGGCACGCATCATCGTCCTTTGAATCTAAGCAAGCGCACAGAAAGATGAAGGAACTCAGCCAAAGAATATCGAAAGGAATCCTACACCAGGCTTTTTCCGAAGCTAGAGGCTTTTAGCAATCAGCGGTAATTTTCTTCTTGTTTTTTTTTCCACCCCCTCTATCAGAAGAATACGGAGTTTTTCTCACAGACTCGAATGTTTCGCATCTCCAACTTGAATTATCTGCTCTTCAACTTGGGAACGACAGATGTAATTTGGTCAGGACAAGAACTGGATGATGTCGAATTTTAAACTTGCGTATGGAAATGTTGTTCTCAAAGACAAGATGAAATTCATTTGTCCGTGAAGTGGAAATTGCGATGAAAATCACTGCGACATAAATATATGACGGCACGATTTGCGGATAAAAGATGGCAGACTCCAAAGAAGAGAATAAACAATGGCCAGCAGGATAAGTGAATCTTCCGTGAATGAGAACGTATTTTCACAGTATAATCGTAAGCTGGTGTCGTTATTAACGTCGCACAATTCCGAGAAAGCTTCGGACGGTCGGATGTGAACAAAAAGTTCCTGCAACGATCAGTTTGTAAAGCGTAAAACATTTCGCTTTTTTCCATAAGAGAAAACTCAGGTTTCCGCCTTTATCTTTCTCTTTTCCTGCGTTCCTGTTTTATTTTTCTCTCCTCACTTCTTGCTTCTCCCTCACGTTTTATGGTGTCGGTGGTCATGTTTTATTTCCCGGCTGGAAGACATTTGCGCAACCGCTACCGCCGTTCTTTTCTCGCTGTAAAAATTTTGACTGCCCCCATATTATTCTTTAAGATCCATTTAATTGCCGACAGAAAAAATATACGCGCAATATCAGGACTCCAAGCCCGTGTAACAAGGGGTTTCACTTACCGAATCCATCATCATGAAATTTTTCCTTGCCGTCTTGATTTTTTTTTTCTCTTCTCTTTCACTGCAATGATGCCTCATCTCCTTAAAACTATATTCACGCTGACAGAACTTTGCTTTCATTAACCGAATGACAAAATTTCATTCACCAGCATAATCATAGTTCGAAGTACGTTCTGTTGAAAATTATCTGACAACAACAGACTTACAGTTTTTGGCAAGCATTAAAAAATTGCGGGTGATGGCTGACGTTACGATACTCTGAAAATGGCTGACCGATCAAAATTCTAATTATGCTCTGATGCCCTTTCAGAAGTCGATTATAATTAATAATTTCATAGGTTTCAGCATTTTTTACGTAGCGAACAACGTAGCTCCGAAGATATTGG
The DNA here is from genome assembly GCF_021155785.1 of Neodiprion fabricii. NCBI lineage: Eukaryota > Metazoa > Arthropoda > Insecta > Hymenoptera > Diprionidae > Neodiprion > Neodiprion fabricii. The sequence goes on from NC_060239.1 coordinate 12,087,729, forward strand.
CATCGGATAAAAAGTTTCAGGGTTTTTTTAGCATCGAACATTCCAAATATACAAACTTGGTGTTATTCGAATTTGTTCAAAATCATTTTCAGGGGAGTTTTTTCATTCGTGATCACCGTCATTGGCTCAAGGAAGATTGATGGAGATTTTTCAGAAGGGTTTTTTCCATTCCAAAACTTTTGGCTCAAATTGTAAGACCAATAGATCCTTACGGAGTAAAGTAATAGAACTGTCTTTTAAAGTTGATTATATCTAGCTTTCAAGATTCTACGCGTGTTACATGAACAGATTTCAGGCTGCAGCACACGCAAGTCGTGAGTTAAAAAGTAAAGGAAATTGAAAAAAAAAAATACACTGCCACACCGTCGTTTATCTAAAAATTTCCTGGAAGGACGACAAAAAAAAAATGTATATTCCTGGTTTCTGAAAATAAGCCGTGAAGATTTTGAGACAGGTGTGAAAACTCGTGCACTGAAAATGGGTGATTAACGAAGATTGGAATTTATTTTTAAAGCTTTTCATCGGTCAGATTTTTGCGAAAAGTAAAGATGAAAAATGTCACGGACAGTCATTCCCTCGGTTAGCAAGGAACATGCAATACGTACAATAATGGAGTTGAAGATTAATTTTTAAGAAGGAATATTCATTGATTACAAATCGATCTCGTTCACTAACTTTTCCTCTGAGATCCACGTGGATTGATACAGGATTCCGAGGAATTTTCATCTCGTTGCTCAGGATACCGTTGTTATATTAAATGTATCGCGATCAAAGAGTAGACTACGGCATGGAATCACTTTGATTGAATTACCCCTGATTGAAATGGGAAAGTTGAAATACTTTTCGAAACAATGCCACAGAGTTTATTTCTGTAAACATCGGCCTGTCCCTGATAAATGTGAACAACGTTATACTCCGTGGGTTCAAACCACAATACAGCGATTTACAATACGAGGATCAGCTATATGGTCCGTGGCTGATTGTAGCAACCTGTTACGGTGTGTTGTTTTAAAAAAAAAGTTATATTCAATTCAACATACGTCCGTTGCGCCACATAAATATCCCCTCGGTATCGAATTTTCCCACCAATTTTTATCGGATCTTGAACGATATGATTTTAAACATTGGTCGACTGAACTCGTTATTTACTGTCAGAGAATACTTTAGATTGAATATCATTTGTCCAAGTCGTCTGTGACGTGACGAGAATTTTTATTAATCACTCCTTCTGATTACTGCAGTTATTTCAAGCCTGATATAATAATTACGTTCCGTAAGGCCATCAATTCTGTTTAATCGATTTCAAATTTCTCAACTTGATTAATATTGCTCATTCGGTGTATCGGTATTTCAATAATGGTGCTTATAGGCCTTAAAAAGAGTTATGGATTTTACGAACTCCGGTAGCGCAATGGAATTTTCTCATAACGTTGGTACTGGTACCTTTATCACAACCAGCGGTTCATCAGAGCCCTGTAATTTCAACGAATGCGCAACCGTAATAATCTGAGAGACGTTGCCTTTCGTAATTTGAAACTATCGCGACCGAGACACGTTGCAATTCTTTTATAGTCGTAATTCTCCGCATGTTTGATTCGTTTTATATGCGATTGCTTCGGTATGCATTCATCCCACTGTTTATCCTAGAGTAGTTGAATCTAAATATTGTAAGAACCGACAATTTTGATTGTCGTACAACCGAATCTACTGTCATTGTGTTGTTTATTTATGGTTGACCATTGGTTTAGTAAACTTTACCAAACTAAAGCATAACCCAATTTTCGTAATCATTGTAGGACTTAATTTATTCCAACTTTTAACACGCAACAAATCAATTGAATTAATGCAAATTCCGGATGAATAATTCCGAACTTGTTTAAATGATTCTTCTGTAGAAACTCACGGTGCAGGAACGATTCCTGTAGAAATGGTTCTCTTCCTTTTTGATATTGGGAAAATACCGTAACAAATTATCGTAAAAACGACTTGGAGATAACGACGCGAAGCTTTTGATAAATGCCTACGTCTGTTAGACCGGCGACGGACCATTTCCTATACTTATGACCACTCTCGTTAGCGATAGAGGTTTTTCGATGCGAAGAATAGTTGTATCAAAGCTGCCTAATCGTTATTTTCGATCACTGATCGCAATATCTGCGTAGCTTACGAAGCAATCATTTTTATGCATTTCTTTCGGTGGGAAATCCCGTGACTAAATGAATCACATCCGGCAATAAAGCTCCGACGCTTTTCGAGTTCTTTACGTGCGTTACAGGAACCCTACTTGATGTGTATTGTAAACCCTTAATTTGAAGAACCAAAGTGTTATTTCTTTTTTTTTTTTTTTAAATGACCTTATTTTTACTGCTGGATTATTTGATAGCTGTACTTTCACAGGCTACGCCTTTCTAAAATTAACTTGTTGGAAAAAATCATGCGGACTAATGCCAGCCGGGTGTATCCGATAAAAATATTAAAATATTTAATATTCTTCAAGAATTGAATGTTTTTCATAGCGTAACCATTTTCGCATCAATTTATCCATTTTTTTTTAATACCCAAAGGCATATCTTCCATTCTTTTGCCTTACCGGACCTTTTGGTCTGATTATTTTTCATTTTTTCTTGTAGACGTTTTCTTCGTTCGTTTCAAAGGCTTCTTCGTCGACTGACAAAAAAAAAAAAAAAAAAAAAAGAACATACGCCCTTGTACCTTCATGGTCAAGTTCTACAAGTGGTCAGATTTGGGTGGCATGATCAAATTTATTATTATTTTTTTTTTTTCTTCTATTTTTTGTAACCGTGAAGACTGATACAGCTATTTATCAGATAATAACCAACCTTTGTTGCGAATCTATGTGTAATATCGAGTATGAAAAAATCTGCAACTTTTACAGGACACAGGCAATCATTTGATGTTCAGGTACCTGCGTGCAGATCCTTTCTAGATTTCTAAGGTTATAGATTTTTTATTCAGTCTCACTAATTTTCCTGCCCTCCAACATATCCATTCACGGCAGCCAAATTGAAGGGATTTACGCAATTCGACGCAGACTTTCTCATACCTCATATATCCTCCCACGTTTCGCCTAAGAAAATCCTTTTCATCCGTTATTTCCGTCCGCTAATTAGCATCGAAATTTTTCAGCTGTACCTCCTACGCGCTCCTCTTTCAAAATTACGCAATCTTCCGCAACTCGCAGCCACTTACGACGTATTTAAGTGCTATCGTTACCAAAGCTTGATTTTCATTTACATTTCGATATTCAATCTTCGTAATTTTAACTCAGTTTCCACCCACGTTAAGGTAAAAGCTTTCCTTTCATGTTAACCCTTTGATTCATAGCAGTAATTATTCTTACCACTTATTTTATATCTATTTTTTTTTTCTTTTTTTGTGAATTTAGAAAGTTTATATATATAACGTTTATATATATTTTTTTGCGGTTTTTTGCTATTTCTGACAGTATACCAATATGTTTTCAATACTCGAGATCAAGTATTGCGATATAATATCAATTGTTACTGATAGAAGCAAATTGATTGAAAAAAAATCGTAAAAATTGAAGGAACAATTCATTTTGTAGAAAGATACCCGTTTGCACATATACATGTTTTAAATAAAGTACAAATTTCTGGAGTAGCCAATTACGAATCATTAATTGGATTTAAAAAAATTCAAAATGGTGCATCCAATATGGCAGACGAAAATTTCAATTCCGATCGAATCTGGAGAAAAACCTCTATTCAGAGTTTTCTGGGTTCGCTGATTATGAATCTGAAAGTAGATTGTGAAAATTCAGTAGGACGAATCCAATCAGCGACCCCGAAAATCCCTTTACTGATTTTTTTTTACGATATCCGATGAAATTTGAAACTCTTGTCCGTCGTATTGAGTCCGCGATTTTGAATTTTTGTAATCCAATTTCAGATTCGTAATTAACGACTCCAAAAACCACAGGATACTACGGATCTTGTTATAAGAGTCGACTCAGCACAATAATGCGTGACTCAAAGGGCTAATGATTAGTTTAGCGAAAAAGTTTAAAATCAAAGGCGCAAAACATTCGAAATCACGATTGAAGTTTCTCTACTCCGCAAATCGCCATCAATAAAGTAAAAACGGTTTAGCAAAGTAAAAAAGGTTCCACCCGCATATATTGATTATCGCACAAATGAGAATCAGATCGGCTAGTCGTTCCTGGGTGATGCTGCAGAATCTAGCGGATGCCGGATAAAATTCCCTCGAAAATCACGAAACTCTACGCGGTGGAACAGCTCGGATGGATTCGAGGTACCGAGGGTGGTAGGGTGGGAGGTTGGGCGATGCCGTTTTTGCAACCTCTTGCGTGACAGAATCGGGAAAAAGGGGACCTGTGAATCATTTGCAGAGAGTCGAGAATTGTGCGGGTCTTGCAGGCGGAAGAGTGAACAGCGCGCTTGTATTTGCACAAGACTTTTCGTCCTGTTTCTCCCTTTTTCTTCACTTTCTATATTTTGCGGCATACGGGTTTCGGTGTCACTCTACGGGAGATGAATATCGATTCAGTCAGCCATTCTGCGAACTGCTCCTTTTTTTCTTTTTTTTTTTTTTTTTGTTTTTTCCCTCCCCGTTTGTATTTTATGTTGTCCCGTCGTTTTATCGTCGCTATGCACTTGTGTAGACATAAAAGCGTAGGTAAACACGAAGACGGAGATATTGAAAAAAATTCAAGCATATAATACATTTCTTTTTCTTTTGTAAAACATTTGAATCCTAGATAAAAAATATCCTTCTATTACGAGTGTTTTTTTTTTTTTCTTTTTTTTCTCAATTTTATATTAAGTAACTATCATCAGCCCACGATTCCTCATATTTTAATCACTTATTTATTTATCATTTCGGTCGAATGGCATGCTGATAGAAAATTTACGATGCCTTGCAACGAAAAACTTTAAACAACAAGTGAAATGTGAGAGCAGGATGGCTCTAGAAAGACTCCAGACAAACATTTCTTTCATCTGTGTGGGGTGAATGATGAAGAAATCTTATTGAATTCTATAAGAACAATAAACGTAACTTTTAATATCTTCAACCAGTCTATTCATTACTATACTTTGACTCTGAACAAGTTTCCCACGATACTTGATAATCTGTGTTTCTGAAATTTTGACGTTTACGTAGATCAAAAGGACCTTTCACCTTTGTACTAATGGTGGCCATAACTTTCGATGTCACGTAATAGATATCGCCAAAAGTGGATCGAAATAATACTATAAACTAACTTTGAACCTGAAATAAAAATTTTTAATCCTGCGCGACGAATGGATATATTCAAAACGGGCAATAATTGTATCGTAAATATTAACTTCTTGTTGTTGATCGGCATCGCTTCGGCTGCATTCTTAATCACCGATACAAACACAATGAGAGGGATATTCGTGTGAAAATTTATACTCTGTGATACCCTTGTTCTAATACCACCTCAATTATCTCCAATAAAGAAATTTTTACCTTTTCAGATTATAAATAACTTTTGACCCTAAAACAGCCCTCTGTATTTCCGTTGATTTAAAAAAAAATATCGCACCGAAATATTGTACGCGGTAGCTACTCGGCGATTGAATATTAATTTCTGCCGCTTTAGTCAATACGCGAAGTAACTTTAAGCTTGTGTAATCACACGATACTTGAGCGAAAACATATCAGACTCATTAGCAGGTTTTTGTAAAAGAAGATCAGGGGGATTCGCATCGATCGATAAGCGCGCCATCAAACGGTAAAAAAGGATGGGATGAAGAGAGGGAAAGAAATGACAGAAAAATATTTTTTAATAATGGGTAAAAAGTAACATGCCGAAGCGGATGGGGCGAATCACGATTTATTCAGGATCTGAATTTTGTAATTGAGTTTTCATGATTCCACGCACGTGTTACCGTCGAGAAATCCTTACGGAATACACGGCTTTGGGAATTTTCAACGAAACTGCCAACTCTACTTGTCAAGTTTCTTCACGATAATACCGAAGTAATTTCAAAGTGAGAAATAAACATTCACGCATCTTATATACCGATGTAATACAATTCTGGGGATATTTTCGTACTTACCTTTCCAAAATTGGAGAGACCGCCGATGTGAGGTACTTGACCGGGTTCATCCACCGTACTGCAGTCTGCCCTACCGAACCAACATGTCAATAACTTTATAGTGTCAATATTATGTTACATAATATCATTGTTATTTCATCATCATTGCACATTTCGCAGTATCTCATGGAGGGTACGATAAAAATGATTGTACAACTGTAGCCACGGATAAGTTCTTCGAAATTTGAAAATATTTGGGTCGAAATTGTACTGGTGAAATATGCTCGAAAAGCATTTTGACTGACATCATCGGTGATTGAAATGAAATGATGGTTTCGATCAATATTTTGATTTTTTACTTAATAACCGTGGGGGAAAAAACTCTCAGAACCCTCGACTAGGGGGTGGATTCGTAGTCTGAATTTTTTTCTGATGAGAATTTAGCATTATCAATGAGTTGGGGATACGAATTCATCCCCAAGTTGAGGTGTTTTTCCGTAACGGGAATCTTGGGACTTATTTTTGTTCTTCATTTGTCGTATAATATACCTGACAATAAGTTGTGTTTGTACGATGGGGAAAAAATTTTGTTATTACAGAAGCCGTTGCCAATTCACACGTTCAGATATGTTTTATTAATTCGCATTTTATAGAGACAAAAGAAAGGTTTTTTGGCTTCGCCAAATATTGTAATTAAAGATGGCGGAGGGAGTTTTTTTTTCATTTCGAATAACAGTCATCGGATTGAACAAAAAGTTGGTTAGTAGAAATCGATTAAAAATATATTTATTTAAATCAACAGGACATTTTTTTTGGACAGATTTGGTTCAATGAATATTAATAACAATTGTTTTGATAACTCTCTTTCTTTTTCCCAAATATTCAATTCTTTTTATAACATGAATTATAATACTAGTCAGGAAAATTGGACGTGAATTTTCTCAGATTTTTCTAACGAGCCGTTAATTTAAGGAATTATCTTATAATTTTGTAAATTTTTAAGGAGGTCACAGCTATTTTTTGATCAAGTACTTTGTGATTTGTTTACTCTCGAATCGTTGTAGCTATTGATCGAAACAAAAATCTTACTACAAGTTCTGCATAGCTCAAGAAAAAGGTAAAGAGTTTAAAGAAAAACGAACGTGAGTTTTTTTTTATGGAACAGAGATTTTCTTTTATTTCTTTGGCTCAAAAGTGACTTAAACAATATCGTAAATGCAATCAATACTGCCTTTTCAGATAGTCAAAACGAAAATGAGTCTTGTAGCTGTTACCAGAAAGTCCACTTTGTACTAATACATGCAGAAGTTCTCCGTGTGAATATATATATATACATATATGTATACATACGTATAGTACCTATGAACATTTTTTGCAGCAGGATCACTGAGTAACGTTTGGATTCGAAGAATGTTTCCTTCGGGGCTAGAAACAATATTGGAACGCGACAGAGCTTGAAGAAACTGAATTCCGTATGAATATTTCGCTTTCAGAAACTAGTTTTATCACTTCTTACATCCCTACAGACTCTCCATAAACCATCATCTCACATCTTCCAACGTTTATATTGCTGAATTATTCAATTGGAACTCGAATCGAACTTTTCCTCGACACCATTGATTTCTTTTCACTCCCAAGGGTAAAATATTTATTCCAAAGGATTTACAAATTTTCAAACATACATATGCGTATTTTTTCGTTGAATTATCCGTGAAGAATTTCATTATTCAGCGACAATTCAAAACGAAAAAGAAAAACGAGGCGGAGTTGAAGTTCCGAAACCACCTAATTCCGAATTTAGTCGCGATACTTGATGTAAAGAAATCAAACTTTGACGAAACAACAAAGTTTCGAGTGGTCGGAAACCCGACGGCTCAAAGTTCCGAAAATTCAAGTTACGATAGAGCAAAGTTCCAAAAAGTAAAGTTTCGCGAGAGTAAAATTCCAAAAAGTAGAATCCACTCGCACAGTAAAGTTTGCTCAACGAGTGGGTATGAAAAATTAGGGATTCCGAAGGTAAAAATATCGAAAATCCAACACAAAGAAAGATCAAAATGGTAAAGTTTCACGAAGCCGGAAATTTACAGAACTGACAATCTTCCATCATTCGAAACTTTGATCTTGCATCAAAGTTTGATTTCTTTCTTTTGAGTTTTGCCGCAAAAAAATTCGGAATTTGGCGGTCTCGGATCTTTTCAAATTCGGAATTTCAACCCCGCCCCGAAATCATACATTCACGTACAAGTATGTCCAGACATCACTTTATTCTTTCTTCGACCATACATTGTACGTATAGTCCAAATTCCCACAAAAAGTCGTATCCGCGCCTTTAGTACAGGTAATCCTCAAATTTGTTCTCGAGTAATCTCAAGCTAGCTTATATTTCTTATTTTCTCACGCCTCTCGGAGATCCGAATGAATATGTGCTCGTATATATTTCACATTGGTGCAGTTTTTGAGTTACTTCGAGTTCAACGGGATGCGGCGAGCGAAGCTAAAAAAGCTATCAAAAGTTTTATTATCCGTAAAAGTATATGCATATATCTTTGGTACACGTACGTATATCGTATACCTTAGAGATTCGCGTCTACGTACAATCCACAACACACCGGCTGGTTAATTCTGCATGTACAGATACACAATCATCCAAATTGTATCCGAGATACACGCGAATCAGACACACTTTCGCAATAATGCAAACCACAAGGGATCATCTTACAGAAACTAACAATAAATTACTGAACTGGGCTGCTACTTTTTAATTGATAACATTTCAGCGCTTTATTCTGTACTAATTTTTAGCCATCTAATTTCCGATTGAAATTTAGACGGTACTGTTAAATTTGATCGTTTTTTGTCCCTTGTTTAGTCCACAGTCGAACTTTTCGTGTACGGAAGAAAAATCTGAAGGAAAGTAACATTTGTTTAATGTCATGTCGCTGTTTGAATTTTGAGTGTTGGGTAGCCGGGTGTACTGAAAGAAAAAGTGAATATGCAAAACAATTTTTGGATTCCCCCGTCGAACTTGCGTGCTATGTAATTCCCACGCCAAAAAAATGAATCCAAATGAATAACAAAACGTGTTATTTGATTCCATTTATTCACACAAAAATCACACGTTTCATGCCCGGAAGTCTTTTGTGAAAAAAAATATTATCGTTTAATGCAAAATGGCGTTGCAGTTATGAAAACGATCTCTAGACTTTTCCTTCAACTCAACTTTGAAGACCTTTCGTAAAGTACAAGTATGTTCAGGAATTGGCGAAATGAACAATTCATACTGTAAATGTTCGAAATTGAAAATCTAAGTTTCAGACTTTCCACCTCACGAATTGTGAACATCACATCTATGCGTGCATTCGCTAATCCTCAGTCACGTGGATCTGGTTTGGAATTGTGTTTTTCTTTGAGCAATCCATTTTCGGTGCCTCCCCGGCACCACTGAAGATGTTCTTTCTCGTGCGCCTTCGTGCGCTGATACCGGGGCTCAACCTCCGATCTCGCATCTTAAAGAACAATTCTTCGCTCTTGTAAACGTGGAATCCCCAGCCTTAGCTCGGCAGCCACGCCTCGCCTCAAGAATGATCCGGTACAACGGCTTACCACAGATCGATGAAAATGGCTGCACGAAGATACCAGCCCAAAATCCGGAATTCGATCCGAAAAGGTTTCACCTTTTTTCAGACTTCACCGTTTTATGATTTATGTGAAATTCCCAACGGTTCATGCAGGAATTATTTTTATACGATTGGAAAAAACTTATGACTAGTTTAACTGCGAATTATTTGTGAAATTTGAATTTCGGAAATCACAATGGTATTTTACACAGAGAAAAATTTCATTTGTTATAGTAGCTAGAAAAATTCAGTAAAACAGGTATCGTTGAAAAAAAATTGTTTGAATATTGTTGGAATTACGAAAAACGAGGTACACGTAACTATTTTACGCTATTGTCGATCCTTTTTTGGCAATTGCCACGCGAAATCAGCTGTTCGATTTACTGTACTTTTTTAGTTAAATAAGGCTTTAACGTCAATTTATTGTGGCATAAGCATTAAATTTTCGCAAAAATTACAAGAAAATATAGTAACATTGATCGTAATGAGAAAGAATAGTGAGAGATACTAGACTTTCTGGCATCAGCTACAAAACTAATTTTCATATTGTACCTAGAACTATATTTTTCGATTGTGGTAAAAAAATGAAAATAGCTAAGGACTGAGCGGTAACCGGAACTAAAAATTTCTCCCAGTGTATGCATACAATCATGGGTACAGGACCTCGAATATATTTTCTTTCAACCTCGCTATTTACTCGTGCATCAAAACAAATCATTGTTGTAACAAAATCGTGTTCAAAACTGATCGAAAGGTTCCGAAGTCATCAAGCACTCCGATGACGTGGGACAGATGAGCAGAAAATTTCAGACTTCATTTTCCACTGATTCAAAAAAAGTTAGACCATGTAGCTGGTTTAAAAATTATAAAATTGTTACGAATAATCTGATGACATTTCTTTTGAATTACAGACAGTAATCGATGCCGTAATGTTTTTTTTTTTTTTTTTTTTTTTTTTAACATTTACGACACTTTTACTGGATACGCCTAGTTGCAAAGTTCTGATAAATTCGGAAACATCTAAAAATAATCATCAACAAACATAAATCATTGCGTTGATCATATTTAGCAATATTCTTTACCTCGACATTCCGACATACACAGCGGATATTCGAAATAGAATGTTCCGAGCGTTGCGTTTTCTTAAACCACAATTTATAAAATGAATCCTGCAGAGTGATAAACATTTCCAAAAGTTCAACGGAAAACGTTAAGAACCCGAGGAAAAAGTTCGTTATATTTTACGGATTATTGCACGCCCATAGTCGTGGAAATGAAAATTAAATATGAATTAAGTAAAATTGAGTTGAGAGAACTTTTATGAGTTAAGGTGAATTCTTGCAGGTTTTTGCTTTATTCTTGTGAAATTTGCATGACTGGCATAGATTTCTAGCTACACGAGAATTTCAGCAGCGTTATATTAATCACTCTTTCGCTTTTCGTTTCTCATTTTACCGCACTCGGTGAGATTCTCCTCTTTCTTCTCCTCCTCCTCCCCCTCCTTCTCTTTCTCTTGAATTTCTAACGCCAAAGTATATAACAATTTTATTATTAATTGAATTCAGGTTTAATTTCTCACCCCTCACCGTTTGGTATTTTATCAAAGGTGCCTGTAGAATTCTAACGAGCGTCAAGTATACCTGCGAAAATTTTCCCCGGCGATTTTACGCATCATAAAAAATGTAATGAGAAATTGCTAATAACAGAACGGACTTCAGCCGAGAATATTGAAATGATCACCGTTTATCGATCGATTGCAATTATAAATTACGGCCCGCCCTATTTTATGTTCTTTTGTGTTTGCAGAGACAAAAGTATTCGGAAAATTTTCTCCCATCGAAACGTTCTTTGATCTCGTAACAATTAAGGGTGGCCGATTTCATGCACCAGCATCTTCGGTAAAAAAAAAAATGAGATTACAAATTTTAACAAGAAATTTTTTTTCTTTACCGTCGCGACGCGACGTCCGATCTCTTAATGAATGTGAATAACCATCCTGACTTCTGATAATTGGATTAATACTTTCCACTGTGAAAGATTCTGTGATGAAATTACGACTGTCTGAAGGGATTGATGAATGACTTTCTTTCATCCATCAAACGTTTCGAATAAAATAAATTTTTTTATAATGTAATATTGGTTTTCAAGTATTTTTTTTTTTAACTATTCTAGTTTTTAAAAATGCTTCATGTGAATTTCTGGAATATTATCTGGATGAAATGTACATTAGTAACCATTTAATATATCAGGCGACAGTTTCTGCAATAAACTCTCCTAATTTTACCTGACTAAAATGCACATGTTGAGATAAAATAAAAATTTCAAAACGTGTTTCACTATTCAAGTGAACCATGCGATGAAAAATTGTGGCTCGTCGACCAAGGCAGTATTAACTGAAATGTATGTGACTTTAATGAACTCAGAAGAATTTTCCAGGTTGTACTTGGTTTTATTTTTTCTCCCCACGGGAAAAGTTTCTCGAAAGTACAGAAAATTTCACCTCAGTTATATCACGTTACATATTAATCGATATAAACAAAGTATACGGCCTCTCGTTTTTAATTTTATTACTTTTAATACAATTTGATCTTTATTTAGAAGATCGCCGTAACAATCTTCACCAAGTTATTAAATTTCTTTCACGATCATTAAATTTCTTCAATGGTTTTAGAGAAGCTAATTCTAATATATACATCTTCACAATGTCAGGCTGCAGAAGCAGAAAAAAATGTTTAGAAAAAAATATTTGGCCTGATAAAATAATACGCAACAATTCATGATTATCGCCTCATATAATGTTCTCACAATATCATGTGTTTGATATTTTTTCGGTACCTCCCGAATATTGGAATATTATTCAAATCAACCATTTGTTACAAAATAATGAAAAATGGTACAACTAAAAGAAGGAAATTGATAATGGCCTGCGGACAATTTCGGATCTACAAGCAAAAAACGAAATGTTACATTCTTCTGCACATTCCACCCCCTGCTTTATGGTAACGTCACGTTGTCCCCATCCCTCTCCTGACGTAAGATCGAAGGTATTCGTCGAATGGCTTTATTGATCAATCCGTTTTCGCGATTTGGCAATTGAATTACACCCTTGCACTCCACGGAATCATTGCGACCTTGTCTAGAAAAATAGATATGAACGAGGCACGGCTTACGATTAATGCAAGACGTTGACGTCTGGTTTCCAACGACATGCAAGCAGCTTCAGACACCTCGAGATTTATCGCAGTGATCGGTGGTATGTCCTCCCATTACGAGAACTTAATTAGTATAATCAACTGCTAAGTGAAAAGAGGCCATTCAAATATTACGTCACGTTGTTTCCGGCCATTTGCAACCCCTACCCTCATCGCAAATCGTTGCGCAGTTTTTCACCCCCCTCTCGACGTGATGTGATCTACTTTGTTATCGCACCTCTCCCTTCTTTGGTACAAATCAAAAATTGTTAATAATATGACAGATGATGTCATATGGTTTATCGTAAAACAAACAAATACGCACAAAAAAGAGCCATCTTGTCACAGGTCACCATAGAGAAACTAACCCCTTCCATCCCTGAGAGGGTGACGTGATATTTGAATGACCCTTAAAATGACTTTCCGGTTGTCCAATTTTTACGTATTCCTGAGCGTTGTGTATTTTGAAAATAAAATCAGCTGACTTGTGAAAGTCGGAAAGATTTTCAACATTCGTGAAATTTTTAATTGTTCTTTCGTGCAAAAAATTTTACGTCAAAAAGTGAACTGCGGTTCTCCCCGAAGCTTATCGTAGCTATAATTTGAGTAATAATCAGAAGTAAAACGTTTTTGAAAAGAAAACGACTAACTGTCGTATCTTGTATAAAGTGCTTGCATAAGAAAGTCATAACGGAGGAGAAGTTTTGCAAGTTTTGATGCTTTTCGTTGATTTGCTGTCTAAAATCTAGTATAGCGGCTGAATTTCGCTGTAACTGCTCACTGGCGTACCTTCACGAGTGATAAATTGACAATTTAAGTTAGTGAAATAATCAGGATTGTGCCGTGGCTATAAGGTCACGTTTGTCATGAAAGATAAACTATGAGGTTGGCATATCGATACCAGGGAGCCCTCCTGATTCAATCGATATCAATTTAACCCCAGGCGAACCGTATATAAATGAACGGACGTAGTTTCTATAGGTGGTCCGTGGTTTTAATTATCTTGCCTGAATGGCGGGATTAGGCACTCACCAAGGCGTATTGCAGGTGTGTGTAAGGGTGAGATATCGCGCGCCCAACTCGTATAGCATCCTAAGAACGGCCAGGCTGTTTCCCACGGCGTGACCACCTTCGACCCCGATCAAACTAGCCAGTCGACCTTCCTTGTGTGCGATTTCTATACCTGAAAAACATTAACGAATCCATGATATACCTTGATTTTAGTTCAAGGATTCTTACATCTACTCTGTGCATGAATTTGTGTTAAATATACTGACATAAATGCGAACAGCCTGAGTACAGTTTTGAACTACGCGGGTCAAAGCTCTCAGAGTCGATAGATGGCGCGTCGACCGCATATCGATCCATCGATGTGCAACTCTATCAACGCAAACTTCATACCGGTTCGTCTTATCCAATATGGCTGAGAGACATCTTTTTCCGCATCGATCACAACTTACAATTGTTATTGACACCTTTTTGCGAATCAATTACAGATTAGAAAAGCAATTGACACTTTTCCGAATCTATTACAAATTAAAAAGCAATCGACATTTGTAATTTGTAATTTAAATGTTATTCAGTACAAAAAGTAATTATGTGCCGGAATTTACCAATTGGTACGAATTTCATTCTATTTCGATTTCGTTATTATATTTCACTGATGAAAAACCGCAGGCTTGATGCTTTTCATCCCCGATAAAAACGAGGGTTTTATGATAAGCAATCTTCTTCACGAATTTAACAAATGCGTTACATATAACCCATGCTTTGTAATAAACTACTGTTTTTTCTAAGTGAAAATTTGGACTAATAAAAGAGGAAGCACGTTCATTCCTACGTTCATTTCATTTTCATTTTATACAGAGTGAATTGCTAACGCCAGAATGATCTGTTGTCTGCTATGGTTTAATGCGCATGCGCTGCAATTCTATAACAGTTATTCGCCAGGGTTACCAACCGTCATGAACGTAACCTAAAAAATTTTGACAGTTGTCACTGACAGGTGTGTTCAACACCGACGGATGTCAAAATCTTTGAGTTAACATGCATCACAAGGAACTGTAGTCTGAATTCATGACGATTGGTCGCCCTGGGAAACAATTGCGCTCGGATTGTAGCACGTGCGTATTAAACTATGGCAGACGACGGAACATTCTGTCGTTAGCAATATACTCTGTATATTATTGTTATGCACAGGAGATTATTTTCCTCTTTTAGTAGTCTGCAGACGGTGGGCCGATTAAAACGTCACGGATAAAATAATGTTTCACCATTCGCCAACGCATTAATTCATTAATAATTTCGCTGTCAGAAATCTGACACATTCATATGTTCAGTTAAGTATTGTAGTTATTTGGTAAATATAACATACTGGTGTAGAGGAATTTTTCCGTATGGTTATTCTCTGGGACATTTTATAGGAATTCGATCACATCCTGAACCTTGGATGTATGTCTTGTATCGAGAAAGTAATTTCATGTGATTTTTTCGACTCTCTAAAACACTCGATTTTTTACGCATTTTTTTAAACTCGTTTTTAATTATCGACATTTCTTCAAACATACGTATTCGTCTATACAATTTAAAAGTCTGAAACAATTTCGAAAAATCCGGCGTCAAGTACACAGGTCTGCAACAAAATCCTCCTTCAAATGAAATATTACAGATATAAAGGTTTTAATTTGCCGAATCTATATATGTTTTCCATTTTTTGCTGTGACGTATAAATTACGTTATATGATTTTTTTTTATTGTACGAAATGCAGAAATCGTTGTGTTTTGTTTTTGCATTTACACTGCTTTCACCTATTTAAATAGTGTCTGTATGTAAGTGCATACAAGAGCATCAAATCTATTGTAATTATATAAAATAATAATAAAGAGAATTAAAAGTTTTTTTTTTTTCAGACCAGTGATATCAAATTTTTTAGACCTAGAGGTAGAGTTGGTTTTAGACTTGGTTTAAAAAAAAAAAAAAAAACTATCCAAAGTTGATTATGCTTTTGTCATTATTTTGAACAAGGATTATGTTTTTAATAGAAATATTCATTTTCACTATTGTGATTCTCTTTTGTTTCATTTACGAAATCATGATTTTCAACCCGTTCGATGGTGAAGTAAAATCAATAACTCTCTGAAAATCAGCAACCAAGACATGTTTCGGTCGCTCACATTGAGATTTTCGTTGGGGTATAAATAATGAACATTATTCATCGTGTTTGTGATAAAAATTATAGCACGGTGCGTGTGAATGAATTCTCTAAATCTTTGACTGCTAAGGATTGAATGATTATCGTCTTCCAATGTATAATATAATTCTGGAACATATTTGCTTACTCTCTGTCAATAATGTATAATCTAAAGAGAAGAATAGTATCTTCACACAGTTTTCAGAACGCCAAATTGAATCGTGTTGAACATTTTAGAGGTTAGGTTAGGTTAGGTTAAGTTAGAGGTTATATCGAGTTAACATAATTGTATTTAACTCTTCTTTCTCTGGCATCTATCTCCACTTTCCACTGCGTGATATGGTGCCACAACTTTAAAGCTAAAACTTTTCCATCTCCGTCTGCTGTACATGCTCTCTGAAATGGTGTAGGAACTTAATTTTTCTACTTCGTGCCAATAGAATCAGCTGCTTTAGAAATGGAGAGAAAACGAAGCTAACTCATTCACACAGGTTAGACGTTCGGAAAAGAAATTCTAAAACAAGAAAAATAGAGGTTGGAAAAAGACATGGCCTGGTATTATAGATATTATTAACACGCGAACGAGACGAACGTGAAACTAGCCCTCAAGCAAGAAACGCGATTACTAATGACCCAATAGATGCAGGTATCAAAAAAGATTATTAAACTGCTTGATGTATCTAAGGTTCAGAAGACTTTGTCAAATAGAAAATTCCTTTTGTAATTTTAATACCTGAGTAAGACGAATAGTACCGGACTTATCGAAACCTAAGCCTCGTGTGTCCAAAGTTTAGACGAGCTACACTGATTGAGACCGAAATCATTGAATGTGTCATTCAGATCTCAATTTGCTTATTTTGTTTTCTGAATATTAATTAGCTGATTAAGACCAAAATTATAAATAAACATACACACACCTTGAACTTCTGAAATTCTTAAATTTTCGGAATTACTCTCTAAAAACTTTGTTTTCGATCCATTCAAGGTCGATCTCATATCTAATTGAGTAAATTCGTTTTATTCCTCATCACCTATGGAGATACAAGAAAAGTATCGGTTTCACTTGCAAACGACTGCTTCTGGTTACAACGAAGTTTTACGTTATTGATCCTCTGTAGTATCCGAAGAACAGGTTTTCAGATATGTCGGTTCGTTTGTCAGGCTGTCAGTTTGTCACCTATCCCAGCAAACTCTAGCGATGAACTTAGGGATTATAACTATAAAAACTGTACCTTGATCAGTCAAAATCGGTCCTACTGTGACGAAAAGTACCGTGAGCAATACTGTTCTGTCGACTTGTTTTTCTTGTTTGTTGACGTACTTCGAAATTTTCAAAACGCTTTAGATTCCGGAAGTGCTCCAAATAACAAATGAAAGTAAATCGGCAACAGGACCAATCTTGGAATGATAAAAACCACAGGTCCAAGAATTTTTTCTCAAAATTTACATTCTGAAGAATTTCAAACTGTTCTTGGGAATAATTCATAGGATGATCGAATGATGAGTCTGATTTTGCAATAACCGGAATGCAAGGCTGAAGGTTTTAGGGTGGGTGGGAATTTTAGGGATTACCGTGCTTGATTAAATAGGGGTGAACAAAGATGAACTGTAAAGAGTTTTGAATGTTCGTGACTCGCTGCATTTACGTAATAGAAAAACAAGCGAATGAATGATTGAATAAATAATTAGAAGAATAAAAATAAAATAGTAATAACAACGAGGACCTTTCGAGAGTGCTAACATAAACCTGAAAAAAATTCAACTAAAGTAGAATCGACGAGATTCAAAGTCGCACGATCTGAAAAAAATATAAGCTATCCAGTAGCAATGTAACGAAATATCGAAATACAGACGCAGATATATCAGCAAGTGGAAAAATATGTAAACGACAAAACGTCTCTGCATTGTTCAATGCATGAATTGTCTGTTTCGCGTACGGAGGTGAAGTCGTTTCTTTCGTATTGACGGAAGAGCTTGAGAACATGGAAATGAATTTTAAGTGAAAAATTGATGTTAGAATGACTTGTAGATAATCAAATATAGCTAATAAAAATGAAAATTGTCTTACAGAACACGTTGAAAAATTCACATCCAAGCACCAAGTCAGCGATCAGTGAAGACGCAGAGGTGCGTTGATCGCAAAAGAAAAAAACATGCAGCTGCAAATCCGCGGACTATTGGCAAACGATCAGTTACCAAAAATTTTGGGTTAGCTTCAATTGCAGTATTTCGTCATGCGTATTAACGGTGAAACATATTGATTCATGGGCAATATCTGACTCGTGCGATTACAACTCTCGCCTTTGCGAATCACGCTGCAAACGTATCACTCATCAGAAATCACCCACTTTCCGCACTTGTTACACAACTTGCGAAGCCTATGGACCGTGCGCAAAGTGCTTTATCTCCAAAAAGTGCGGCGGAATGACGTTGATGTATGCGTGCGACAGAAGCGCTCGATTCTACTTTCGATCGGTTCAATTTTTCAAAAAAACGCGAGTTTTCCAACTCATGTAGCGAGTTAAGGGGGTTAGGGTCAATTTGCAACTTCGAAATATCGACATTTTTTTTTTTTCCTTTTAAATTTCGAAAATACAATGTCCTGAAAGTATTTGCTGTAAATTTCATAAAGATTCGAGGGCAACGTATAGAGATGTTCGATTTCAAATAAGATGGTCTCGAGTAAGTATATAAATAAGAGAACGTGAAGCTGGGTAGGTTAAAACGTGTAGTACAGAATTAGAAACATCCGAGTGAAGTCTCATCGTCTATTCATATCCACCAAAATACGTCTACCGTATCTGAAATCGGACGTCACTTTAAAAATTTTTAAAATACCAAATTCTAAAAGTCGACCCATATTAGTATCATTCTTGCCCGTTGGAGCCCTACAAGTTTTGTACAAAAACTGTTCTTTTAATTTCTGAAATATTCACTTGGGACGATTGAAACCGAGCACCCCGTATATACATTATACATCTATGTTTAAAGTCGGCACTTGTAAATGTGACATGATTCGACGTCCACAACACTGTCAAACGGTAACCGAAAGACTGTGGAAATCGTTCGTCATTTTTTAGAAACCGTGGTTCAGGTACGGTTTTGTCCTGGTGCTTGTTCCGATATTGACATAAATTAATACGTCACGCAATATTCTTGAGTCCTGCTCAGCGCCATCTTGAAAATGAAGAATAGAGATACCGAGGTCACACTCGGACCATAAAAGGAGATGATGTTCGGTAACTGTGCCAGAAAGTCAACGACTCGAAGTCAGCTATACGCTATGCTAATACGGAACGACGATATTCGGGAGGGAAATGCTTTTATCACTAATGAAATAACATCTTGGCAGTTTGTCTGCTTAACGTTTGTTTTGGATTTCCGCTAGGATATTCGATGCTATTTCGAGATTGGTTACATTTTTCCGATGCTCTCTCGTCAACCGTCAATTTCGTGGATGACATTGTAGCTGCCCCTCTAGATCTGCTCCTGAATCTAATTAGACTGTGTTACAAAATGCTAAAATATCCTCACGTAGCTACTCGAGGTTTGTAAGCTGTGCGTGTAAACAGAATTTTATCAGAACTGCGTCTTTGAGTATGATATTCAATAAGACAAGAAACGATAAAAGGCTTTGAAAGGTAGAATAAAACGAAATAAAATCAACCACCGCGTTCTCCTTCCTAGTAGTTAATCATCACCCTACTTTGTTCCGTAATCGTGTTCAATGAATTGCAATGGGCAAAAGAAAAAAGTTTGTCAAGATGGGGGTGACTTTAATAGCTACATAAACGCCACCTCTGAATCGGTGACAGACGGTAGAAACTTTTAATTTCTTTGGTTGAACGATCAGTCGCTCAATTAGGTACAGCTAGAAAATTCTTTCCACATACATTATATATTATAGATATCGTTTTCTTCCGCATTACCGATTATAAACGACTAACGAATGAGAGGAAATAAAATTGGCCAAGGAATAAGAGACACGTGCTGTACCCAACAAAGGTGAAGAAAGCCATGGATTCGATTTCCGTTCACTCGACAAATGAGTACTCCTATCCCCTCGTCCAATCCACGCGGATTTTGTCTCCACCTCAGTTTCACCCACTCCATCTTCTTTTCTTCTTTCCTCCTTAGGCTCCCTTCGCACTTCCTCTTTTCGTCTCTTTTCTAGGGGTGGATTTCTCAGCCACTTCCAAGCTCGGCGAAACTTTCGGCTTCTGTATTAGCAACCTATTACGCTTCGACATTTCTTCGCCACCTTCCTTATTGATCGAGTCCTTTTGTTCTACTTGAAAAGTATCAGGACGCTTGTTAACTAAGATCTCGATAAAGCACGAAGAACATACGACAGAGAAGATGAATTATTCAAGTGGTTTTTATACCGTTCCATTTTACATTCACTGCACCGCACTGAAGTATTTTTGAGTTGCGTTTTATACTTACCTGCTACCCGCTCACTATGTATGGAAACCGTATATTGCTTCATCGGAATTCGTTTTCTTGAGGAATATTTGTTCTATTCACTCGATGAATCTAGATTCTATCCATTTTCTTGGCAGTCTACCAGCTCAACCCCGACAAACTCTGTCCCGTCCTAAAGACTTCTTCAGAGAGCCGTTCGACTTGATATCTCTTTTAAAATTCAAAGCTTACATCACTTTCGCAGAGTGCAGCAGCGATCGCTTTACAGTACCGTACATGAAACTAGAAGGTTGGAGAAAGGAAGAAGAAAACCTCAAAACAAATTTCACCAGTTGAGAATGTTGTTACTGATATCTCAGATCGTCGGAATAGCTTTTCCTCAAAAATATTCCACACGATCTGACTATGAAATTGAGAATCAAAAGCACACCGAAGCTTTTAAGACTTCGTATAAAAGGTCGATAAAATTTCCATCGCTAGAAACTGCACTTTACTCCCAAAGGATTTTTCACCCTTGATATATGGAATAGAAAATTGCATTCACACTTCTATCAACGAGCCGAAGACGTTTGGGGATTTGCCGTGAACAAAACTATACGTCAAGGGTAGCCCAAAAATGTGGTACAGTATACTCGACGAGTAAACTCGATTCATGTTTGAATTTCTTTTTCAGAAAGCCAACGTCGGTTGTTCTTGATGGTGATTCCAGTTTCCTATGCAAACGGTGATTTTTTCTGACCTTCCAAAAGGATGACCCGACCTTATAATCTTGGATTCATATTTGACTTCAAGAGAAGTCGGCCGAAGAAAAATACAGAAATCTACAGACTCGCAATCAGTGGAACAATGTGTGACATTCAAACATCGCCAAGAGAGCAATTGATCTCTTCGAGTCACCTCGAAGAGCAGGTATAATTAAAGTTTACGGATCAAAGTAAAGTCCTTGTTTCTGCCATACATTATTTATGCCATGTTATTAGTTATTTAGTTTGATATGAGTGCAAAATACATTTGGAATTGTAAGAGTGCACGTACAATCACACAAGGGCCAATTTATCTATCTGAACTAACCAAGGGTATTTCAGAAAGCGTTGGGGTGGAAAAAACGGTCCAAGGATGAGAAGCGCTGAATCATTCGTTTCTCAAATAATTTATCAGTGATTTTGTATGGCTTCAGAAACAAAGGATTTCATGGAATTCCGATAAGCCATTATTGCGATCTACAATATATTGGAAACGCTACAGCAGGCAAAGTTTCATTTGTCTCAACCTTCAGGGAAATGGTACAATATTCAATTCGGATTGGCTGTGTGAATTAAAGACACTCGGTAGCGGTATAAAAGAAAAAAAAAAAACAACGAAAATACCAACTTTTGGAAAGCGGAAACGGTGTGAATTTCATATTGACGATCTACATCATCACTAACAGATTGAAGCACCGTCAGGGAGTTCAGTAATCCTTGAGTCGCCAATTACTGAGAGTCAAAGATAAATAATTCGCAGCTAGAAATCGTCTCTATTAAAATCCATCTGAAATTCAGCCTAAATTGAATGGTATCCGAACAACTCACTCTGCAAAATTGAATTCAAGATCGCCAATTGGCTATGTTTCCAAGTTATTAATCCGCAGCCGGCGATTGGCCACTTCCAAGAACCGTTTGCAGTCCACCGTGAAAGCTGCCTTAGCCTTCAGCGACAGTGGAAGAGCCAATAATTATTAATTACCAGGAATTATATCGAACTACGGTTGAATAGCCACCTCCTCGGGCGGTGGTTGCTGGTATTCGCGTAATTACTCACAGCCACGACCGAGATGCGGCGTTTGTTTTTGTCCGTTCCATGGATGTTGTCGTAACTTTAACCGCACGTTTCGTTCGAGTTGAAAATCCCACAATCCTTATTGGTACCTACACACCGTGCATGTACACATATTCCATATTCTACACAAGGCACATCCAGGTATAATTTTAACCGCCAATTTACATGTTTTACGGTGCACGTTACACATAATACATATGTCTCTAATTGGCTTTGCTTTCAGGCTTCCCCTACAGCATCGCAATTTTTAACTTTCATTGGATTTCCATGATAACTTTTATTAAAACGATAGGGAGAGTCAGACAAGCTGCAGTTAAACTCTATAATTAAAAAACGGGGATCGAATGTAATTTGTCGTTTACGTCATCGGTGAAAATGTGTTGGAATACTTAACGACTTGTTTCATTCGCATACGGAACGAGTTCAGGGATTTTTATTTTTTCGCACATAGACGTGTAATCGACGTGTAGAAACTTCAAACAGGAGCCATAACTAGCTTTATTACGACACGTGCTGATCGTCAAACGCCTTTTTTGCCTTAACTTGGAAACTTTGGTAGTTTGAATGATTTAATGTTTCGAAACGAATTCACCGTCAAGCAGCATTAACTACAAATTGCAATGTTAAATTCACGAAATCGTAATAGTGAATACCGCCCTTGTTCACAGTTATGCTCGTACCTACCGTAAACACCTATAACAACGAGATAAATTCCGCAAGCAGGTGAATTTTATAACTCATGTACCCTCAGAAAACCGGATTGAACCTACGGCCATTGATTAAAACATGATCACACAAGTTTCACCCTAAAGCTGTATGTCGGTATATGTTACTACTCGTTAGGCGAAGCGATGAAACTTTGTTGAATAGGGGAAAAGTTGGATAACTGTAAAAAAAATTCCATAATTTCAGGTGACATGTTGAAAGTTTCCCTTTTCAACATTCAATACTCAAATTATGTCAATCATTTCGCCAAATCATTTCGCTCTAATCATTTTGTACTAGATCACGTCCCCTCAAAATAGTAATTCCATTTCTAGCATATAGGATTGCAGATGTACATAATTATTTCAATAATTCTCGATCAATTCCACATCGCACCGGCCTATCAATTAGGCAGTAATTATAACAAGATACTCGATGCTGCGAAGGTGCGTTAATTCAGAGGTTGTAATGTCCACAGAAATGGTTCATAATTCTGACTTCAAGGGCTATTTTCCACAATTCCATTCCTCAGCTTCGATAATTAGGTAAGTGTGCGCGTAAAACAGTCGTTATTGCGTTCGGTGCAATAGCACGATAAACTCGGCCCATGGAAACGACGGCTTACCGTTTATTATTAGTAATTTAAAAGTTAGTAGCTCGTTAAATCGTAACGCTTTGTGGTTTTAATTGCTCAATTTGTAGAATTGTGTAACTGAGATACTGCAGAGGGCCTGTTCTTTACCACGCGTACTGAAAATTCTAGTATTTTAAAAAGACAGAACAATACCTTCGATCATGAAGTTTCATTGCTCAGAACTTTTCCGTTACTTTCGCAGAATCAAGATTTAATTTAAAGAAAGTGACTGAAAATTAACCAGTCGAGGACCCAAATGATCCGTCTATACTCTAATTGATCAGGCTAAAAAGGTGATTCGGAGTTTTATATTTTGAATTGTGATTGGAGGTTCTGTTCGATCAAATCTTTGACGCGAGTTTGAAATTCTGAAAAAAAAAAATCTAATAATCTTTCTTTGGCAGACACTTTTTATCTCAGTTCGGAAAGTAAAATAACCGATGCAATACCTCACGATATACTTCTACGATCCTCGTAGTGAACGTACTTTTTATAAAGTCAATGTATGAAAAGAAACAAAAATACGACGAACACGACGACTAGATGCTTTGGCTTCCACGATTGTCAAAATAAGTGACGTTTTACGCGGTCGGTAAAGAATAACCATAGTATCCTACTTAGCCAGCCAATAAATATTCATAGTGAATGTGCCAGCAACTGAAGAATACATCTTTTGAAATTAAACATTGCTGATAGGAATATTACAGTGTTTTTTTTTTTTCTTTCTATCATCAATTAGCTTCTTGTCAGGATATACCCGTATTTTTACTAGAGATTTTTGTCAGTGTAATGTATTTATACCGAGATGAAAAGGAGGCGACTTTTCAGAAGAAAGTGTAACCACTGAGAAATTTATCAAAGTTGTTAATTTTTCTACGGTAGACGAAAGTGGCCGCGACTTACAATCGGAAATGAAGATAACGTTTCGAAAGTTTTTAACCACTTCAAATTTATCCGATGTACGATTTTTTATCCCGAAGTTCAGTCGTTCCAAACTTTGAAAATCATGTAAACATTGATACGGATCAATGGATTGACATCAAGACTCCACGCATCAAAATTTTATAAACTTTTTCATAATTTCATGTCTAGGTACATAGCGTTTTCGAAAACACTTAGAAGCTCAAGCTCTCGCCATTTTAAATCTATAAGTATTAAAGTTTCGAAAAGATCCACGATTCATCTTCACCGAATGCTTTAAATATGCACATTGTAAGTGAAAAGATTGGAAAGCTTGCAAATTAACGATCCGTTATTCAAAACACGAAATCGAAACAAGTAACCAAACGCTCAAACATTCATATTTGATTTCTATCCGTACGCTTATAATTTCTCTAAGCTATTGAACACATTTTTCTCACGCGTGATGTACGTGTTCACTGATTTAACCAATACCTACACGGAAGAGTTGCTGCCGCGTTCCGTAACTTTTTTATTCTTTCTCTCCCTACCATTAAAATGAAAGTTCTCGCTATATATAGATATATATATATATATCGACGCAATAAGAACAGCGGAGTAAAGTTTGTACGTTGTCATAGAACTGAAAACTTGAGCTGGGGTGCTTATGTATATACATCTATACTTATATCTACCCGAAGAACTTAACGAGATCATGCCTTAAGTTTTATGTCTCATTGTTGTTTCGTTAGACGTGAAAGTTCACGTTCTCATTAACGATAGTACGGGAATCGTGCCTTTTCTTCAACGTTACGTGAATACCCCGAGGCCAGGTCAAGCGTGTGTATTACGTATGTGTATATATATGTGTATATACGTGTATACCATGTACGTGTATCGGCGAAAGCTCTGATCGCGTTCCTCGCTAAATTAGTATTCGTCGAAAGCTCGACTGTTTTGATGGTCAGAAAGGGCGAAGGGTATGGCGAGAAGTAAGGGCACATAAGTATCGAGATATATATATTAAATATATATATATATGTGTGTGTGTGTGTATATATATATATATATATAATACACATAAAGCGTGAATAAAAGAAGAGAGGAGGAAAGAAAGAGGAAAAAATTTGAATCCCACAAAACTCAATTTGCGTAAATTATACCAATTGCAGAGTCGCAAATAAGCTCGTCAGCAGGCGTGAAAGTTTCATTTCTCCTTCTTACGTTATTATTACTGCAACTGATTATTAAAACGACAAGAAGAAACTGAAAAAAAAAAAAATTAAGAACGAATAGAGAGCATCCGACGTTTCGTGAGAATTTCACCAATTATAATTATAACTATATTTTATATACCGATTATATATATAATTATATAGAATAGATTGGCAAAATATGTTCATCTTCTAAGAGTAACGCGGTCACCAGCTGACTGCTGCAGAGGTCTAAAAGCAACCGATAAATAAGACCGTGGTGACTAACCCCTGGTACCTAGATGCTTATACACCTGGTGCACGAAAGCCAGGAAGGTGGTGAATTATGGTCTGGCTCTTGGTCCACGCAAGAAATCCTTGGAACGATGCCGCGAGCTAGGCTGTTGTAGCTAATCTGCGGTATAATTGTATCCAGATACTAATTAGCAGCATCATATTTACTTCCAAGATTGTTGTCTTCGTAGGTCTTGAAATTAACAACGGTGGCGTAGATTAGGTATAGCTTTCTCAAAGGCGAGTCTTTCGACTCAGAATCTTAAGCCACATAATCGGATAAATAATTGATTTTTGAAAGATATCGTAACGCTTTTTGGTGTTACGGAAATACATCGGGTTCGCTGAGCAACAAAGAAGTGACCGACGGGCAAAATCAAAAGGTGGGAAAAGAGGTTTAATAGCGACAAATGTTTTCAGTTTAGAGTTTGAAACAGGACTGGTCTTAGAATAATATTGATTGACGAAGCAACCTCATTCATTTCATAACATATGAGAGCTCTTATGTATTTTTCATCTGTGGTGGCCACTGGATCATTAGCAAGGGGGGCAAAGCGGATGATTTTACCCTGTGTAACAATATTAAGTGAACTGTGATAAGATGGGGATGAGAAATTTCAGGTAAAAGCGAAAAGATGAGTTTGGTGAATTTAGATTGGCCGAATGAAATATTATTTAAGGAGATGCTACAGTTAGTCTTTACCGACAGAGTAAAATATCATGCATTTCGACTATTTCTAAAGCTTCCGTGGTACTGGCACGAAATTGTCGCTCTGGTCAAATTTCGTCCTAGCTGATAGCTTCAGTCAATAAGCGTGAAGGTATCATCAGTTGGCGTAGAAGGGCATTCGAGTTTTCAACGAGTTAATAATCGAGATCTTGCGCCGTACAAAAATAAATGCAAAATACATTACCAAAGCCCCTTTTTTGAACCGAAGAGAAAAGGGTCGAAAAAGGCTGACAAGGGTCACCGGATTAGGTAAGACCTCGTTACGTGTAATGTCAACACCAAGTTCATCGGATTTCATTTACATGCCGTCTCCGAGGGGCTTGCGAAGATGATGCCGCGGGCTCTGGAAGCCGTAGGCGTTTCTACAATGATTAAATGTGCTCCGTGGACTGTGTGAAACCACGGAAGGTATTAAGATTCATGCCGCATTCCACTAGCTCCGAATTCTGAAGCCTTTCAGGTTGAATATCAGCCATAAATCAAGTTACGATTGTTTGCTAGATCGTTGGTGTTATACGTCAATCGAAATTCGCGCTTGACAGAAGTTGAGAGCCAATTGCATTGAAGGATGAATTGCATCATGCTTTTTCAATACAAGAATAAACAGTTTTTCCAAAAACGTTTCGATGATACGTTTTCTTTCGTGTGGACAAGAACGAGACAATTCCTCAAATTCTATGAATAACTCATGATATCATAATAAAAGTGAGACTACAGTGCATGAAAACTGTACTTCCATAGAGGGAATTTTGTTTTATGAAAAAACTAGCGAAGTCTTATTTTTAACTTGCCGTTACTTCAAGATCGTTTATCGTTTCTTGAATTCATTCAGTGATTGTATATGATTCTTGTCTAGTGAAGCAGTGTGAAAAATAAAAATTCCTCCCGATGCGTGTTCAAAAACTTGATGTACCATTCGTTATTTTCTACTGAAACTTAAGTCTACTTAAGTTGTTATCCGGGAGAACGGGCTAATTGCAAAATCCTGTTGGACCCACGAACTAAATTCTTCCGTACGACGTCCCTAAAAAGTATATTCCGTTCTTTATTTTTTGTGAATAAAATCGAGAGGCAAAAGATTAAGAACTTTTAGTATTTTGTTTCGGACTACAAGGTGAGAACGAAATTCAATACACAACACGTAACTTCGGTCAAATCTTATTTTCAAAAATCTACAAACGACGCTCCTAGTCCAGCCCTCGTGATTAATGAAATAGTCGCATGTTTCGTACGCTGAATCAATTGTGAATCTGAAAAACGTAACGTACCTGCAGCTGTCGTAACCAGCACCATGTTCTGAGGATGCTTGTTCACAAGCCGCCGTATCAAGTCGATTTGTTCTAGCGCCAGCTGTACAGAATCCAAGTACTGGGAGGAACAGGGAACGTAGGCAGACCAGAACTGTAATGCATAAAAACAGACAATATTGATTCTGAGAAAACGACGCACAGGTGCGAATTATGGAAAATTGCATAAACGTGCCCGTGCGATGCGGGATAGTGAACTTTCACGTGAAACCACTGATTTAGTCCACATCTTAGACGTAATTAGAAAGCAAGATATCGTTAAAGCACATCGATAGATTTTGACGGCATTGCTACAAAATATAATCAGTATCTTTCTTTCAATGAATACTTTTCGATACAGAATTTTGAATTGTTTTTCATCGATTTTTCGTAAATACCAGTATACACGAGTAACTTTTGCATGTTAAAAATTTTCGTAAAATTATTGAGAATGTTAATTCTTAGACTTTATGAAGTACTTTCGAGATTTAAACTGCATTCAAAAGAGTTCGATAAGCGTATATCCAATTCTGATAATATTTTCGGACATGATAAGAAAGAAATGTAATTTCGAAAAACAATGTCTCTCGCACCCCAAAACACACATTGTGCCGAAGTTTTGGAGCCGATCACTCGTTTTTCAGATTTAGACTTTTTCATTTTGATTTCGGAAAAAGAAATACGAGGAAAGTTACATCTATAATGTGTTTTAGGAATGCACGAACTCTCTGAAGTGTTTCTGAAATTTCTCTGTATGCTCCACAGCGTGTAATTTCACTTTTTACAAACAGCCAATGCCGTAAACTTTTTACAAAATAAACATCACACAGAAGGTTTGGTTGGTGAAAAAATTCTATTGAAAACTGAAAGTATCGATCTGATTTCTAAGTGTCTTTCCCGAAATTAAAAGGGTTCTAAGTATCCGTTGAGTATTTCTCTAATTCTTATCTGCGCCCAAGGAAAATAAATTATTGAACGCAACGAGTCTGTTTTACTTTCTAAAAATTAACGTCGTCTTTACTTTTTTCTATGTTTCAATCGCCGGACGAACTTCAATTATAGAATGAAAATAAGAAAGAAAGACCAAACAAGTATTGATGTAATTTTTAATTAGGCAGAAAAAAAAACTTAATAATCAGTTCAAACGGTCCATTTGTTATAATTTTTGAACCAAACACAATTCTTATTTTGATTTTTGAACTCCACCACAGTTTTGCCCGCCATTGCCCTGGTATTTACAAACAGTGTCTGCATATAAACAAGCATGTCGAGACGACGAACAAGAATCTTCGACTTCTGAAATATTGGGCATCGGTCTACTTCGATAGGTTTGATTAATATCTCTACTTATGGCTCGAGATATTTATGAACATCACAGAAGTGCTTTCCAGCTCTGTAGATATTTTTGACGTGAATTGGCTAATTACAATTTCCAACGTCTTCACAAAGCGAAATTCAGTCGAAACTGTACGCTGAACTTCGGCCCTGCAGACCCTTTGATAAATTCCGTTTGGTCAAATAGTCGTAAATTCGTGAATCCCCTGGGCTATATAAAGGATGACCCGAGATCAATGGACTCCCAGCAGCGGTAGGTACTCGGTAGATCCTCCGCTGGGTCTAAATTAGTTAAGACAGTGATGAATTGCATCGAGGGTTGAAACCATATAAAGAGTTCTGCATTATACGGTTGGTACTATACTGTAGACAACTGAGCGTAACTAAAGTATACCTATATTCATGAGTATATTCCCTCACATAATCGGATTATACAACGTGTATGGGCAGGCAAATGTGGAACCGGGCGAGCTTTTGGAGTCTTTTGACCTCGTATTTTTCAAATCTCTCGAAACCTTTTTTTCATGCAAAGTACGCGTGAAAAGAAAACTCGTGTACTATTTTCTTTATCGGAGTTGTCATCGCATAATATTCAATACTGTTGAAAGATTAGCGTTTTGTCAACTTAAAAAGTGTCAGGTCAATTCTTGTCCGATTCGACGTGGATTTGCCCATACATTCGTTACTTGTTTACACGTTTGTACCGTTCTTTACCATACATCACGTTTCATCAAGGAACGAAGACAATGACGTATACGAATTATGTTCACGTGATCTGGCTCTACCTTCTTTCTTGTAACGTTTTTCCTTACCCACACGGAGCATTCCATCTCTAATGGAGGTGCCATGGATATGCATAATGGATATTCAACATTTCTGTGTCTACACCATTTCGACTGAAATTATGTTCAAACTACCTTCACAAGAGATTCAAACGTTCGCTTGTTGTTCATCTCATGAAGCTCTGATATGTATCCTAAAAAATCTCATGAAATATTTGGAGAAGAGATTCACATCTCCAACTAGCATTATTTCACTTGACTCTCTTGTACTTGTGTATAGGGGCCGGAAAGAATTCAGAAATCACCATGTGCACAGTTTGTTATCGACATACACAAAATGGTAGGCCAAGGTTGGCCAAATCCCAAATCACCTGACGACATTCAAAGTCAATTTAAAGGTCAAGTTGCGCAGAGCTTAATTTCACTTGGCGCTCTTCTCAGTAAGGAGAGGAGTGAGCTGGCATGAACCCTCTGACGGCTGTCTGCTGAACTTTCAATTATTTGCCATGGATATTTGCGGATGTCCAATAAATTACACCCATTACTGACTTTGATCAAACGGCGAAAAGTGTGGATACCATTTTCATATCTTTTAGA
Source organism: Neodiprion fabricii (assembly GCF_021155785.1). NCBI lineage: Eukaryota > Metazoa > Arthropoda > Insecta > Hymenoptera > Diprionidae > Neodiprion > Neodiprion fabricii. Next base: position 12,118,492 of record NC_060239.1, read on the forward strand.
GGCTACAGACATAGGAGCATCTTTCTTAGAGTTGTGGATCTTGTATAAGCCTCTGATAGACGCAATTGTTTACAATGTAATGAATCGTTGACGTTAAGAAAAGCCTGTATCGTAATTTTATAGAAGTCATTTGCCAGCAGAGTGATTGCTGAATAAGAATACTTGTTTCAAGTCACATATTTAAAGTCATCTTTTTCTCAGTGCGTGAAAATGCAATAATATTACTGAGAATTTCAGGCAATGAATGTTTTATCAGTAGGTAGATTTTTTTTGTGGTTCATCAGTAAAAAAATTAAAGATCTGAAAAACTATATCCCGTGAGTTGAGAACCATGCAATAAACGATATTGCAACTTGAAAAAATTACAGATCCTGCGCCAATGAAACTATCACTATAGAAAAGTTTTGCTATCCATCGAAGAAAAATTTATTTTCATGTTTGAAATGAATTTTTAAAAAACTAACAGTTTTTGCAAAATTACAAGATAATATTTTCACGAAGTTGGATTCAAGATGAATCCAATAACCATGTCATTGTGTTGAAAATCCTTCGATTTTATCGACCACCCACGGAGATTGTCATGTTAGGTTAGGTCGACTTTAACCCATCAGATATGTAACCTCAATCGAACTCTAATGTATATTAATAAGCTTATCTACTATATAAAAATGACATTCATATTAACCCAATCACGAACATTTTCAAAATCAGCCTGACAAATAGTCCGTGATTCACAGAGATACGTTCTTGAATGATGCAATTATTTCTGCCGTTACTTAACTCAGCATCTGCTGCTAGACAAATAGTTGTAAGTACAGTTGATTAGGTATGGTTACTCTACAAGTTTCCGTATGAATTAGATGGAAATAGATTCCAGGAACACTTCAGTGAACGCAAAAATCTTTATAATTGCCAATAAAACGATTGGCTACATAATTTGAATCTCCAAGCCTACCATCTTTCTTTATACCTCTATCTTTATCAGAAAATATTTTTATATGTTTAAATATTTTATTTGTAATATATGAATGTTTCTTATACGCATTATAGAAAAAATAATAATATCATCCATTCCTACTTCCAGTTACAATTTAAAGTACATAAGATTATATAAATGAAATGATATCAGAGATAATCTGGCTTCTCATACCGTTACCAATTATAACTTATATGCTTATCGTATTTGCATTATTGTTCCAATTCTTAAAGAAATTCGTGAAACAACCACAGCTAATTGTACTTGAAGATCTCAAGTAAGGCTTGAAGAGAAATTTTGTATCATTCGAGAAAGCATCTGATTGCGGGTGAGTTACACTTTAACTACTATGTATAAACCAGACTAGTTTCAAAAATATTTCCACGTGATTCTGGTGACATATCGAATACTATTTTCATATATAATAGTGGATAACCTATTCCACGAAACACAGAACTGTCGGTCTTCTAATGGGCCAGAATCGGCGACTCTGGCAAAGCGCTGGCATTCGCATACCTTTTCTCTACCAGTTCATGCACCCGTGACTGATATTGACCAGCAACAAGCCGTCAGTTTGCCGGTATTGGGATTCCAGTATTACCACACTGCTCGATGAACTGTATGCGATAGCGTGGTCCTTGTTCAGTGTTGGCGAATTTTTTTCAGCCCGCTCCTCACATCGGCTCCAAATCATTCAAAAACAATTCCTTAATTTCTTCATATTTTTATCTCAACTATTTATGCTGTTCTAGAAGGCTTTCGTTTCATTATGAGAATTACATCGGATTTCATGATCATTTTACACTTTATTTTTTTTTTTTTCTGTCAATTTTCATGGGAACCATCTAAATCAAACGAGAATTTACCGAGTATAATTATCTCTTCAAGGATGTATTTTTTTTTCTCATAGATTCATTTTTCAATTATTTCCAGTAGATTTTATCTCGGAAATTCTTAAAATCGCGTATTGGGTATGGTATATATATCCGTCACCTGCTGTCATTACTCTTTCTAGCGTTAGAGAAATTTTCATTCTGAAGTGTTCTAGAAACGAATATATTCTGGAAAAATTTCAAACCCTCACTTGAAAGTGTTTAAACTTTGTTTTTCTAAAAACGTTCAAATTCAACTAGATCTCAATCCATTTCAATGTTTGTCCTGAATAACTGCAAAACTTCGAACATGCACAATTTCTGATTTCACAGTCACCTTGTACAGAATTGATACCGACCAAGACTTGTAGTTCATCACTCGTCTGTTGTAGTATTTAGACCCAATTCTCTTTTAAGTGACACCAGAATGATTTTGAAAAATATTTGGACAAAATTCTCCGGTAATGATATAAAGTCGGTTCAGCGTATAGAACCCGATACCGACATTTTACCGACATTTTTGGCCACTTCACAGCTCGGACACAAACCCATTTTGTCGGGAGTGAGGCTTATCCCCACTCTGGTCAACACCACTTCTTTTGGAATGGGGGTTGTCCCCACCCCCCAAAGAGAGGTTTGGGTCCGAGCTGTGAAGCGGCTGAAAATGTCAGTAAGATGTTGGTATCAGGATCTGTAAGTACGCAGAACCGACTCTTTATCACTACTTTCTCCATTAAAGAACTAACATATCATGTTTTCAATATAAAAATTCTGTAGATAGAGCAGGGCTTCCCATAAATAGGTATCAAAAAATCAACAATGTACACAGACAGATTTTTTGACAAACTGATACTGCGTTTTTACGGATATTCAGTCTTCCTTATTGCATCATATCCCGTATGTATTTAACCAAATTCTAAGTGCATCGGTAACTGCCACTGCACTAAATCAGCTGCCCGTGAACCCTTATTTGAAATTCACGCACCCACCCTGTTCTCACAGATGCCATCTGTAAATTACTTTTATTCTATTCTTCATGGTTGTTACTGTAAGTTAGTATTTAAAAATGATCCCTAAATGTGGAAACGTTAGACTTCTTCTTCATTTGAAAAAGGTTTGAGTAACTTTTTTGCTGTTCATGTTTCAACTAAATTTTGTGAGTCATAAATGAATGACGGTAAAAAACACATTCGAGTTTTCAATTCTGACTACAATTGCGGGTGTTCGAACTCTGAAAATACCTGTTTTTGCTATTGTTCTAGTGTTTTCCGGCTACTTGGTTTCAGATAACTGACAATATTATAACGACGTGCAAAATTCAAGTTTGTTGAGAATTCTGTTATCCGCTTATTACAATTTGCGTATGTGAAAAGTCGAGATCCGTTTTCCTAGTTTCAAAACTTAATAACCAGGACAAACTGATACCTTTCTGCTATTCAAAATTACCACCCCGTTAAATGAACCAGATTTTGAAGAGTCAGCCGACGAAAAAATCAGTTATAAGCACTCAACGTATTGCTCTGTAAACTTGCTTTCACATGGAGATATTTTCCACGCTCGAAATATGGAAGGAATATCTATGATATTCTTGACACCACAATTTCTCACAATTCGTCGGGGCTTCCATTATACAGGATGACAGATGACATCTCCGAGAAGACCCTATCAGTTTCTGCCCGAGGGAGGTGTAGCTTCTATCAACCGACTGATTTGACAAATTGCTAGCAGCGCCTGTTTAATATTCTGCAAAGAAAACTGCACACACCCAATATGTGCCAGAATGAACGCTGCTTACTCGATCTGTCTCGATCTGTACGATACGGATGAAAAGATAAGTCAAATACTCCGTAATTGTAAAATTAAATTCACAGAAATATTCACAATCAGTTAAATCTACACCTATAAATCATCTTTCCGATAAGAACCTCTGGCTAAATTGACCAATACTTCTAATCGTATTTCAGACAAGTACAGTACATGCCCAACTGGACAATACATCATCTCTGGCATCAAAAATAGTGATTAATACTTCTTAGGTGGATTCGTATGCATTGTGGTACGAGAAATTGAAATTATCTGACCACAACCATTTTGGTCACCAAAAGCATCTGGTAGAGACATTGATTACTGCTTCATGGTCTCAAGACCTTGTAATGAAGGAAATGCAAAGGATCTTCATCATTCGGGTGATCATTATTCTGATCAATGACACTGTATTACCACGAAAAACTCTTGGCTATGACAAGGTCAATAGAAATCAATGACGCTGAGTTGATTACTTATAATGGTTATTAGGTATTCAACCTTCAAGGTTAGAATGATCAAAATTCGACGATTTATTCCTGGATCGAAGATTTTCTCTCAGTGAGAGTACTGAATTTTTCTGTACCATTTTATTTAAACAAAGATACAATGTACTTACCCTCTACACTAACGGACAGTCCCACCGAAATTCAAACAAATCCAAAATTTTCCCCCTTACACATTTCTATGGCCCCGTATAGCAGACTTTCCTCACAAGGAACACCAGTTTGGTTTCCCTCTTCGAACTCGCTGCAACTCATGTACGTTGTAGAACATTGAAAACTAAAATACACTTCATTCGTAATCGGCGTAAAAATGGTTCGAAGGCGTGAATATGACCCCCAAAGGTGGGCACACAATACACGCGGTGGTTTCTTGATGTGCTTGATGAATTCGAATGAAACCATCGCTGAAATGTTTCTATCGATGAATGAATCATTTCAGCGTTGATCTTATTTAAAAACGTGAAGCGCTTCTATGCGAAACTGAGAAACCACCTTATTGGGTGGCCATCCTTGGGAATCGTTTTCACCCATTTAAACTGTTTTTTCGCCAATAGAAAAATACTTGTCTTTCAGTTTTTAATGCTCTGCAACATACATGAGCTGCAACGAAATTTAAGGTGAACACTAAACTGATTTTCCTTGTCAGTGGGGGATAAAAATCGCCAGTTCAGTTCAAAAACTTTCGCTTCATTGACTATACCAACTCGAGGACCACTCCAATCCGGTCTGTTTACCACCCACCCAAGGTCCAACTCCTGCATTTGTCACCTTTAAAAGCTACGTCATTTCCTCTTGGCATTCCCTTCAAGGTGTTCAAATTGCATTGTGTACATACTCTTGTCAATTGGAAACTCTACATCAGCGATTATTTGTAACATGGGTATCCAGCGCTGGACTACTCGTGCTGGATGACGCAATTGCGAATAGGTTCTCCAATCACAAAATTACAGATAAAAGGGGTTCGAAACTTCTTATTCGAATATACTCTGAGATTGCTGCAAGACTTTGGCGAGCTGTGATTCGAAGGTGTGCAGTACGTTCCTTATCAGACGAAATACTCGACGACAAAAACTATTGCGGACAAACAGTCACTAACTAACCGCTACCCGGTGAACTTTGAGAAGGGTCAGAAAATGGAGCAATCAGCGTGATAACCGGAAAACGCTTAACGAAGTGCAAATCCGAGAGATCTCCTCTTGGATAACCGCTGGTGCTCTCTGGTCATCCCTAATTACACGAAGATTTCTATAATTGAGGTCTCGGAGATTGAACTCTGAGATATATAGGTGTAGTCTCGAATACGTGGTCAGTTTGCTGTTGATGACCGAACACATTTTCTCAGGGATAATCCTTCCGACTATTAGCTGAAGTTTGACAGAGTGATGTTCTTTCCAGAGGATGAAGTATACGCGATACATTTTCATTGAAGTTAGCTCGAAACGTCGATAGAGACAAGTTCAAGTCAAGATATGTGAATTTGACGGTATGTTAGATACAGATTGCGTAAACAATTCCTTTGAACTTTGTTCTGTACTATCAAGTGAACATCTACATCAATGCACACCCCACGTAAGTCAATGGTAAAGCAATTTACAACATGCTAAGGCTGAATAGTCGCTTAGTTCTAAGAGCAATTTTCGCTCTCGTCAACTCGGTCGGTTTTACGAATAGAAAAAAAATTCTTGGCGCAGTGGAAAATTGTCTTCTGTCCAATATAATTTGATTCTGAAATATATTTCACTCTGACATATTCGGATGATACATACGTAGTCTTTATACCGACGGAGAAGAATACGTGTCTTAAGAGTGCAATTTATTGTGTATTCTGACGTTATCACTTTACATACACGTTTGTAAATACATTTTTGAGACACAGAAATGTCTCGTCGGGAAAGGCGTATATTTTATTTACCCAGAAAAAGAAAATCGTGTTATGATTATTTTCGCCTTGCACTTTAATTTGTCGATTGCAGATGTTAGTTGTGAAAAATTATAGATTTCGGTTTCCAACAGAACACCTTTGATTGCATCACACAAACTCGTGTGATACATAATCGTTTCATGCATGCTTCGTCAATAGTTTTATAAGTCGTTGTTGTACGCATTACACGTATGGGAAATTCCATGCCAAGTCAACATGCGATTGACCTTGACCGTTATTAATTCTGTTAATTTATTTTCATCTTTCATTACCCCTTCAAAGCAGCACCCATAATTTTTTTCAGTTCTTTATCTTAATCCAATTTCCAGCGTTACGTTAAAACCTTGAAATGCCAATAACTAGGCGGAAGAAAATACTGATCAAAGAAGTATACCATTTGTTGCTTTCGAATTGTACTTTCACAAAAAAAATAAATAAAAATATGCATATTTATATATATATATATATATATATATTTCTAGACAAAATTTATTGATTCAGGGCTGAATTTTTAAGTAAAAGGCTAATATTTGGATCTTGTGGAATAAATCAGAAATGATCTATACTTTCAAATTAGAAATTGTAGAAGAAATGTCAAGGTTCGGTAAATTAATTCGAAGGATAACGAAGTTAGCATCGATTATTTTGAAACCAGAAATGGGGAAATCTTGTTGGAACGTTATTTTAATAAAAATACTGTATTGTGCAAATTGAAATCAAATCGGTTTGATGGTTGGTGTATAAGAATCTCATCTACTAACATACCGGCCCATGTAATTGTAAGTTATGAAGAAATGCCTAAAATGCATTTCAACGGCTTAAAGTTGGATTTCAAATTTCAACAAGTTATCTTGAAAAGAATATAGAAGTTTCAAATCTTCCCAAAGTTCGAACTTTCGCCATTTTGAAACCAAAAGTGGGAATGGTTTGTAGAGTCTATTGTAACTTTGCGGTTGTCATGATAAGAAGAATACATTGCCCAAATTACAAAACAATTTGAAATTCAAGGCCATTGATGATCTGTAACCTGCAACTATTCAATTGACAAAACAATTCAACCTTGGAAAAGTTGGTGATGACATTTGCTCGAGATGGTCGCGTTGGGTCGATTCGAATGTTGAAACGATTGCCAAGCGTTTGTTGTTAAATTCAATAAGCCATCGAATATGTCAAAGGCTAAAACTATATGAGACCTGTCAAGTCGACCCTCATCAAAATCTCGAATTTCCTTTTCCTTTGCCTGTATCGATCCTGACATTTGTATTTGATTGAAATCTGTGTTGCGAATTCAGCATCGAATGATAAAAATTTCAATATTATCATTAAAATGAGCATCATTTTTATTTAGATACTAACCGTAAATGTAAACTGTGGATTTCGAAATATATGGATTTTGATCATTGTTTTTCGTCCTTTTTTTTTCATCGATTTATTTGACAATATTATGATTACGATTTGAAGGTACAAGAATTTAGCTGCCAGCAAAATGTCCTCTTTGAAATCCCCGACACATATTTTTATTCATTTATCCAAACCGATGCGATTTCTTGTTAGTGTCCGGCATCCTTTGTTGCTTTCAAATTTCGCTTTCTTGCCCCGTTTGAATCACGGTAATCTGGTATAAGACATACGACCCAATTCTTCTTACCCTTTCTGGAAAAGCTGAGTCACTTGTGCTATTTGTTACATTGGGATACAGAATTTTTCGAGTTTTTATGAAGGATCCGCTTACCGAAGGTCTTATAGATCGATAACGTGTGTTAGTATAAAAGTTAAATAGTATTTCTTGTGAAAACACAGCAAATTGTTTAAGAAAAGTTTCATTTTATCGTTCTTTATAAAGCCAGAGCAAACTCCTCCAAAAACGAAATCAATGAATTTATAGATAACGTACCTTTGGAGATAAAATATTTCTTATCACGAACGGTAAAATTTTCATTATAAACGAAAACCGTTAAGAAAAATGTAAACAATGAAATAATTAAAACCCGAGGCATAAAAAATAAAAAAATTCTCACCAAATTGCGTATACATTGAGAAAAAGAATCTATTCGAATTGCGTTTATTACGAAAATTACTCGTTTGAAACAAATATTCATATGTTTGAAATAAAGTTCAATAAAAAAGAAATAAAACCTCTACTCATTCGAAATAAATAATTCAATTCTAGGTTCACATTCAAATGAAATCCATATATTTCAATTAAATTGCAACAATCCTTTTTTTTTTTTTCGGTGGCTGTTGAAAAACAAATGACGTATTCAAATTCATCGTTATGCAAAATAATTCTGTATTTCTTCGTTTTCTCAAAGGGATTCTACTTTCCAAGAATCTGAATAACTTTCAGCATACGAATGAGTCCCTGCGTATCTCGTGAATTTTGCAGAGTTAGGGAATGAAACAACTGACAACAGCAACTGGTAATTTGGCTTTTGGAGGTACCAGGTGGGGTCTGCCTGGTTAAGCGGTGGAAAATTATAAACGGCTGCGTACCTACGGTCAAAGCTCACAGCCTTGGGGAAAAACTGGGCTGTATATTTTGAGCCGTTACGTTACGAGGTTGAACTCGGGTCCCACCATGCAAATGATCACAAATATCACCATTGTCAACAGACGAAACGCGATATTGCTGCACAGTATGAAATTCCCTGAAGTTCAACTCTTTTTCCCATCTCGAATAAACTCATATTGTATTTCAAGCAATTTTTATTATTTATTTTTCACTCTACATAAGCCAAAAAAGTTCTCTCGCGGACGTACGATGCTTCATTTCGACCGATTGAATATGAATTTCACGTTACACGGCCACGAAATTATTCCCGAAACGGATATGTTTTTTTGCGAATTGATGGATTTTCCGTTAAGCGGATATGTGTTTTAATATTCAACCTAAAGGCCTTCGGTTCGTGGAAATTCCATGGTTGGTAATAAAATAAATTAGGTAGACGTATCCGACACGGTTTGTCACGTAGTAACACAGATGGGACCACCTTTCGTGAAATATATTCCGTCGAACCACAACCCACATCAACATATGTAAATGATACAGTATTATGCAGCACGTATGACAACCTTACAATTGGATAAACAATTAAGTAAACAAAGAAGACCTGGACTATTTCGAACTCGTAGCTGATGCTACATAACCCAATTCTTGCTCCCGATAGTAAATTTAGATACGCCGGGATCCTAGACTAATTTTCATTAACGAGAAGACGAAGCAAACCGTTGAGATTTCGGAGTCTGAATTAAATCAACTAACTGTAGACGACAAATAAGCATGGCACGCGAAAAATTTCAGTCCATTCGATAGATCGACTTTTCACTTTTAACTTCGTTAACCCGACTTTCAAAGTGCGCGTTTCTCGGTGTGTTACTTTACAATTTTACTCGCCGGCTATCTCGGTGGAAACGAAAACTCACCACTGACTCCCGGAGTTTCTGTTCGCTAAAACTTTACGAAAACTATTCGACATACCTATTCCGCTTTGAATCGATTCAGGCAATCGTCTCTGTAACAATATACGAGTTTTGGTCTTGGGAGATGGGACACATTGCTAAAGTTTCCGCAAGCACAGTATTATACAGGTTTTGCAACGGTGTACACACAAGTGCAGCTTTCGATGTCGGAACATCTTATGAACGTTGTAATTATTTTCAAGCTCGTCCGTATCGCACAGCATGAGAGTAAACAAAAAGTTTATTGAAGTATTTTTCTTATCGACAAATTTTTAAGAAGTGAATAAAATTAAGAGAATATCTATTCGTGACGCAAAGCGGTGGTGAATTCTTCTTTTTTTTTATGCAATGCGCTGCTGAAACAATTCCACAGTGGGGTAAAATTTAAATTCAAAAATGACACACAATGCTGCGATGTATACTTTTACTTTCGTTCCTGAGCAAATTAAACAACAATATCAAACAACTTCAATGCAGAGTTGACTCGGAACACACTTCGCTTAACACTCGACAATGGTTTTGAAGCAAAAATTTTAACGCGGCATAATTTTTCATTTATAAGTAATTTATGTTCCAGAGTTGACTCGGACCAGAAATTTGTTGTTGGTATTATAATCAGAATTTCGTTCGCTGAGTGGATAAAGTGGCTAAGTTGGTTTATTTATTTTTACAATCTGGTTTTTATTTGTCTTTATTTTTCCTCATGCACTGGTGAACGGCATTTTTTCAGCCGTGAATCAAGCCATTTAATAACGAATGATCAATCTTCATTACAACATGACGTATAATCAAATTCTATACAAATTATGACTACAACAATAAGTCAACGTCGGTAATACCAAAGAATGTCAACGAGTTGGTGGGTTGAAAAGTTTTCAGACTTGAACTTGCGGAAAGGGCTGAGTTTTCGAAGCATCCATCTTCATCCTGCTATGTATAATATTTACGGTTGTATAACACGCTTTGATACATATTATTCACTATACTAGATGAAATTGACCATAAACGTTGATGATGAAGTAGGATTCAATCTCTTCGTATGTATGGAGGATTGTCTCCGTGTATGACAGTGTCCATGAAATCGAGTAGAATTAAGATGACGTTGCTGGAGCAAAAGTTTCACAAAGCGTCAATCTGATCGAACTCTGATTCACATTTAAAAAAAAGTGCCAATCAGATTGAAGCCTTATTGCTTATTAGCGCCATTCTGGTGACTTGACGAACCACTATTTGTCGCTTTTTGGTGGACACTCAACCCATATGAGATACTTCTGTATACATATCACGTGTCCAATAGTATGAGGACGTATCTACCAAAAAGAAGAATTTGGTAGTAAAAGGGCGTGTAATGTTTTTTTTCGTCGCATTTTCTCCAAAAGCACTCAAAACGCGTATCCACACTAAAATAGACCGAAAAAACAAGTAAAGGTATAATGCCTTATGTTTGGTAGTTACGCTCTTTCAGCACGAAAAGATATTTTTACCTATCACATTCATGATAAATTATATCAGATCGATGGAGTAATTTTTCTATTTTTCTTTTCTTCTACCAACGACGCGGAAAACCTTCGAAACATGAAGATTTATCGATTTCGGTAGGTATTTTAAAAATTTTATATTTTCTTAAGAAATTATATCGAACTTAACGGTATAACAGTCGTATTCATCACCTTCTTTTTCGTAAACGTTTTAAAAAACTTTAAAACGTAAAGATTCGTCGGTTTCGGTAAGAAGGTTTGAAATTTTGTGTTTCTTCGAAAAATAATTAGCGAACGTGATCATTTTTCATAAAGTTCCCGATGAAAGAGCATAACTGACAGTACTTACAACCTTTTACCGTCAATTGATCCATTTTTCAATTTCAAACTGGGGAAAAATACACACATGGCATTTATACTGGCCTGAAACTATTAATTCCGCACAACTCAACCTGACCTGCGTCACAATTATGTTCAAGTCGAAGAAATTCCGCATGTATGTTTAGTTATCGTACCTGTGCAGCAACCATCCCGTCCTTAAGTCTTCGAAGATCAGTGTGGCTCCAGGCACTCCGTGCCCAGGGGTGTGCGTCTCGTAAATCTTCGAACTTGAAGTCCCTGAGTTGATTTTTCAAGAACTTCCGAATGTTCCAGGGGAGATCGTTGTGCCTGGAAAAAGAAGGACGTGACTGTTAATATACTCGTTCCTTGCCCAACCAGAGCACAGAATATCAGAGAACCCTGAAACGCTGTTCATTTGTACTCTGATAATTGTAGCGAACTTATGGACCAGTGCAATAAGCTTCGGAGTCGCGAATGCATAACCATTGTAATTTTCTCGGTTAGAACGGCACAAGCACTCAGGATAAAATGCAGGAAGAGCGCAGAAAAGTGTGTCTTGGATATCGTGAATGAAGTGGAAACAAAAAACGACTGATCTCTCAAGTAAGTAGCCAGAGATAAGTAGTTTTTGCCTTTTACCTTTCGTGAGAAGAGCTCGTTGCTCTCAAGGAGAGTCGAGACTTGGTAAGAGTCGCAAATGAAGTCCTATGTTCCGTATATTCATTTCAATCAATGCGAAGGGAGTTTGAAAAGTGTCAGCCAATTTTTAAATTCAAATACCTCGCTCGTTCTAACGAGCTCTAGTTTTATTTTAGGATACACAATTTTTTCGATTTCATACAATTATAATGAAAGATCGAAGACACGTTATTTGTTCGTAATGTTTCATGGAATGAATTCCCGGATTAAATCCCCATTTTTGTTTCACATCGTTAGACATGGAAATGAGTTTAATGACGATTATGCCTTAGATGCCAACGGTTCTCTGGATTCGAAGGTTCTGGAATGATAAAAATCTGAACACGACCGAAACAAAAGTATCGGCATTCAGGTTCCGAAACTCCGCATTGCTCGATAGAATCCTGAAATTCTTGGGATTAGTCAGCCATTGCAGTCGATCCGCTTCCTGTTTCCCTTGAATACTTGTAGGGTACTGCATTCAGAGTGCACGGGAAATTCATTACACTAGCTAATGCCAAGTTTTGAGGATAATCCAATTCGTGCGAACGGTTCTAGGATGTCTAATTCGGAGGTTTCTGGGCAAAACAACGTCCCGAACTCCTCGTGGCACTCCTTCATTTAATAAATCTTGACTCGAAGCTCCTTATTGGATTCCATTATCTCACATAATTCCGTCGTACCGAAGGAATTTCAGTCATCCCAACAACGTACCTATACAGCAATTATTTTCACGCCGAGGTGAGTCTGCATATTCTATTGCCGAATAAGTTACAGCCTACTATGACATTCGAGCACGTAATCAATATTCAAATATTCGCGAGTGTGACAAAAGGATAACGGTAATGATCAGAACCTAACCTCGAATACATCATTTTCGGCATAAATTCCCTCAGACCAGTTACTACGATCGTTAAAAAGTTCCTTACAACCACTCCCACAAAAGTGAGTGATGTACTAAAATAAAACTACCCTGGTTACGTTAATCATCCTTTCAGCCTAACAATCATATGGGTTTTCATAGCTACTTTCACAAAGATTTACAATCTGTTCTTTACAGAAAGTTAGTAGAACTATACAGAAAATATTCTTAGTAAATAGTTAACATTCGACCCGATGATAAGCGTTATCAAAACGGTCTCTCGATACATATTCTACGTTCCGATAAATAAAAAGCTGTTAATATTCCAGCGGCGAGTGTATCGTGAAGCGGAGTGAATAGTGCCGCACCCAAAACCGAAAGGTTGAGACTTCAGAGGAAGGAAAAAATTGAATCCCGTAGCATACCGCCATTCGTGCCTAATCAGCCCACAGCGCGGCTATCTCTGTAATGGAGTAACGCTGTTCACCCTACTCTATCCCGTAACGTTTTTTGTTGTCCCATAATTTTGCAAAGTCACCAAAGCTGCCGCGTCATCTCTCGGAGCTTTAGAAGCGTCCGCAGCTTCCTACGTGTGGTAGGTATTTATGGGCTTTCAAATATGCGCGTGGTTTCCATGGTCGTCCAAACTTCTGCCTGCCAAGCTAATTTTAATGGGATGTCAAGCGTATGTAACAACTGAACAACGCGTTACGGTTTTCCCAGGAAACGGGTCAGCGATTTTCATATACCAAACAAGATGCCAGGCGTGGCCTTTGCGGGGACGCTCTAATTCTTTTGTTGAAAAAAAAAAAAAAAAAAAAAATGATTGTCAGTAACAAACTTTGTTCGGAAGAATCAGTTATAGAAATTGAAGATTATTTTTTGTATCATCGATCGGTAGGGCGAAAGGTTTAATATCTTACAAATCATGACCTGTGATTTTGTGAAATATTATATGAGAACGGTAGACTTAATTTTTTAATGTCAAATACAGCGTATGTAAATAAGATGGCTGCACTTCAAGCTTACGTGGTCGTATATGCACTGTTTTTTGAGTTAAATCAAAGAGTGAAAAATTAAAAACGCTTGCGTTGCTGTCAGTGGCGTGAAGACTAAACGGATCGAACTGTTTACACGCAACGGTGAAAGCAAAAAACTTCTGTCTCGTAAAGCTTGGTGCAAAAGATTTGTAAACCCTAACTATAAAAACCAAAAATGTCCATCAAATTTTTCAACATATGAATATAATTTATTCTAATTGTTGTTTCATAATATCATCAATTTCCTTCTCACATATTGATATTGGTAAGTTTATATCGAATCCAATGTGGTACGAAAAAAATGATTTAATGATAATATATTTACAAGTTATTTGTAAATTAAAAGTGACTTAAAACGCCGGAATAAAGAAGAGAAGTATTCGCTTTATTTCGTGAAAATATACGATATGCACTATACAGCTGTTGTTTCCAGTTTACTCTTTCACAGTGATCCTAACGTTCCATCTACTCCGTAATATCTTGAAATATGATTAATCTGGTATGGAGAGTGAAAACCAATGTTCGTAGCAATATTTCTGACCACAAAGCAAAGAAATAAAAATCCGGTAGGCCGTAGATAATTCATACTAATTATTGAACGAAACCTCATCCGTCAGTTTCAACCACACCACATTCGACGAATTATCTCGCTATTCATCTGGATCACCGTGCACGGCAAATCTGTTCTGTACGGTACGATCAAATATAATGGTACGTATAGGATAAGGTGTAAATTTCGCTGGCGGCATAGAGATTTAGTATATTGATCTAATTGTAACAATAATACACAGGGAGAGTCAAACTCGTACGCCCTAATGCGTCGTAATTATTGCCGGTCCCTCCTCTAATTCCATGGTTGTAAAGGTGATAGGCTGTAACGTAACATTTGCATCTTGGGACGGACACGGCTTCGAATGTATTATATTTCATTCATATGCATATCGTGCCAGGCACCTTATCGCCAGTTACCAATTAGACCTTACAACTATAGGTACAGGAATACAGTTGGCGTATACATATCTACATCTCGTATTCAGTGCCCTTGGATTCGGCAAATTGCCTCGAGGAAGCCGCGCAGTTAACTGGAGAACCTTCTTACGGGTGGAGTGCCTTTGGAAAGCTCCTCCGTGCAAAGTCATTCCGTTTCCTATGTAACATCTGTTTCACGGTAAAAAGTGAACCCGCCAACGTTTTCTTCTTTTCATTCCAGTTTTGCTGATGAAATCTTTCCTCTTTCTTCGTTTTTCCCCCCCTAAATTCTTCATGACATCAGGTATACGGATTGTTCCATGGTAGCTCTGCGGCGGCTTACGTGGAGCTTTAATGTTGTTATCTGAAAATTTCGTTTACGGTACAAGACGGCTGCCTTGAAAATACCGAATTCCTTTGTACATGGAGAATTTAAATTTTCCTCCTGCAAAGTGCCTCGTCTCTGCGAGATATTTCATGAATTTTAGACTACAGTATCGGGCTTTCAATCAGGTTCTTCAATTTCTAGTCACTATTCCTGTACTCTTGGAACCGTATGCAAGCTTATTTCATCAGTGTTCAAACGGCCATTTAGCATTTTAAGTGGACCTGTACCTGTAACTTGAACCTCTGTACCTGCAATTAGCTACTTTACGGTTCTAAATTGTAACCTGAGACCCTTGAGTGACAATTGTCCTCTTATCAGAATACATGACTTACATAAAGCGTTAACAGACCGAGGACTAAGATTGAGATGTGCGTACCATACGGATCTCGGAAAACGTTTAAGTGACTACGTGATGTAAATTTGACACATAACGTCGAGGAGTTACTGACAGATTGATCTGAAACTTTGCATCACTGATTAACCTGGAATCGTTTTATTGAATGCTTAGCGGTTATGAGTTCTCTACATTGAAGTCCCATGGTTCATATTGGTCAAAATGAGGCATTCATTGTCACGGCGATACTCACGTGACAAAGATTTTACTGATTCTTGTCATAATAGCCAGGCATATTTTCTACCGGCACCTAATATAACCTTTCCCAATCAACCTGTTGACATCAGATGTCAATTGTCAAGGAATTTTCAAGCTGATTGTAAGAATTGATGTACAACAGTCACAGTCATCTCGAGTTCTTTGCGGCTACAGTATCGTGCATTTAGCTCATTTTCCAACAGCCACATCCGCGCACTTGCCTCGTAGTGTTTCGTGTGCGACGGACAGATAGCAACTTCTACGAGGTTGACCAACTCCGGTTGGTATGGCCTTCTTCCTCCAGATACTACAATCCGAAGTTTCTCGAGGGGTTTTCAGAACGTTGTGCAACTAAATTGTATAAATAGTTCCTAGTATCTGTCACAAGCAGATATAACGCTCGGACTTGTTTGTGTTCTTGTTTACCAGACAGGAATGATGAGAGTATAAATTACGCAGTTCTGGTCTATAATTTGAATCATGTTCCGAGTTGTGTTTAATTGTCAGTTGAAATGGAAGGCTTGTCAAAACTTTTACTTATACATATTCTGTCAGGCACATTAATTCTCCAAGATTTGCCAGAGCTAAGTTACATTATCGTAGTAGTGGTCCTTCGTTTTCTCTATAAAGGGAATGGAAAATGTGAAAAGAAATGGACAACGAAATTTAAAAGGTTTCGAACAGCAGGTCCAACTACAAGCTAGCAACTATTGTGCAGTGTAGAAGAAGGTAATTTTTTTTTTTTTTTTGAGATAAATTTAAGATCTGGATTTCAGATTTCATCAATTCATCGTCTCAAAAGTGGACCAATTTCTCAATCGCTATATGCGGTGGTAAAATTTATGGTGGATCAAGTTCAATTTAATCATAGTCGGTGCTTGGAACGCAGCACTTTCGCGTCTTAATTACCAGATACTGCTTTTCAGGGTGCAACAGCTGCGCAGGCTATAACTAGCGTGATAAGCACTCATAGGCTTTCAGACACCGTCGATGAATTAATGTAATAACGCAATTTTCATTGTTTCTGAATTCGTTTCGCAGACATTTCCGTGCGAAATTAATCATGCCTAATATTCACTTATTCATATTTCAAATTTGCCGACGAACTTCGACCAACGAATGTAACAAATGTACGAGCCGAGTGTTGAAGTGTTCGGTAAATGTAAGTCGAAGGGCCGAACTTGATGCGAGTAATTCGGTCACTTAGTGGATTTAACGGACCATTATTTATGATTATTTCGCCATAAAAAGAACGTGTGTATATTTCGATTGACAATTACAAAAACACGCACAGTCCTTTTTATTAAACCAGTAAGAAAGAAGGATTTTTGATCCGAACACTTTAGCTCAGGACAGTGCGATCCGTTGATTGGAAAAGTATCCCATAGGGGTTATTTGTTGACCCTATGTGCCAAGTGTTTAGACGCCACGTGTGTTTATCCAACCTAACAGTCGAGCTATGTATGTATACATAGTTGTATCACCTTTAGTCAACAACTCAGACCTTCCAACTCCCTTTCGACTCGCACACATCAAAACCCTGTTTCTGACCGAGATAAAATTTTACGGAGCTCTTTCCTCCTACGCATTCCTTCTTTTTGTATCGTTGTTTTTTTTCTCTGCCTCGGGTTTTCGTTTTTTTTCTAGCGCCCTTGGATTAACCATTGCAAACTTATTGATCTTGAAGCAAAGTACAATCGTAATAAATTCATCTCACGTATCTTTAATTCAAATCAATCAATCTCACGGTGCTCAAGTATTGGATTTTAACAACTATTCAAATGAATGGTCTGTGGGATATACGATTAATGCAAAGAAGTTTCATGGGGAAAAAATTGCTTTCAGAGAAACTGACTAAGTTTTTGCTGACAGAAAGGATCTGACTTGAAATTGAATTCTTATAAGGGATCGGAATTCTGTAGTCAGCTGAAATTTTACAAAACATTTTGTGAATTCAATAAAAGCATAGAGATGAAGGATTTCCTACAATTTTATAGAAGCTCATCCAGTATTTTGTATTGGACCACACAAATTTTTTTATCGAAACAAAACTATGAAGCGAATAAATAAATGCAGTGAAGATCTCGTACCAAAACCAACAGAGTTTAAAGTTTTCTATTTTTACATTGAGGTACAGCAACTGTTACAAATGTTATAAATCGTAGTTTTTAGGTATTCAATGGCGCATTGATATTTCCATTTTTCTCGCATAATTTCTGTGTTACACAAAATGCGTCCACAAGACGATTTCATTCGAGAAAATAAAAAGAATTTCCTTGAATGTATGACTAGTGCCTTCCAAATTATTTAACAAAATTATTGGGTTCTTACAAAGAGAAATATAGTTCATGAAATAATAACAACAAAATTTGTTTCACATAATCTTTTTTTTTCTATCTACAGCGGTAACAAAACTTTTTTCTGAATGTATAATAATAACAATAACAACAAGAACAACACAACAACAACAATCGTTACCATTTACCGCCATGTCCGATAGAGTATGTCTACAGAACTTTGCAGGAGACTTGTGATTAATCATCATCGTTATGCGGCCATCATAGTGACCATCATTATAAATTATGATACTTTTTTTCTCATATTTTTAGGAAAATATTCCAATCCAGGAATATGGGAATCTGATATCATCAACAGGCGGATATTTCGTATTAAAATATATGCAAAAGTATTGATTCTTGACTCAGCAGCCTCCTCGAAACTTCGAATCGTCTTTCCATAAACGTTCTCAAAGCATTTTGATGCGCTAGAGCGCCGATAGGCGGTGGTATCCACCTGCTCTCATCTCTCCTGAGTGGTCAAGTAACACTTCAGTCGGTACATAAAACTGGTTATCTGCCCTGTATTCACAACTACGAAGACTTTACCGAGGATCACGAACACTTGAGCCAAATATGAAATCGAGTACGGTTTGAAGAGCGTTGTAGAGACCAGACAGGGTAAGGGAAACGATGAAAGGTACACTCGTTTCAAAGCAGATTCGTGCTCTTTGGTACGATAAGCATCTTCACAGCGACAAGTATCGAAATTGAGTGGTTGAATTAAGTAAGTTCAGATTTGGTTTGAGTTTCATTATACGTTCAATATCGCTGAGAGCTACATGGACGTGGAAACGAGTGACGCCATGAGATGTCAGGGAATTGCTGCAAACACGTCAAGAGACCAAGAAGATGTTATTTTAGAAGAGAACTTGGCCGCTCGTGGATGTCTCGGAAATTTATCTTGCCATCAGATACTCTTGATACACATATATTAGCACTGTGAGGAAAGGCTACGCAGGACAAACTCATTTCAACAACAGGATTTCCACGGAACTCTTGGACGGAAATAAAGAGACCCATGTCGTAAAGTTTTACGGAATCGATGTTCGGTAGTAAGAAAGAAAAATTGAAAACTGTTTGCGACATCTTTTGAAAGAGGTTATGTTTCTTGAGAATATTATTCAAACATGCTGGTACTTATTTCTTTCATCTACCTCACATTGTTCAAATATCTCACACCCAACGTAACCCAAGACAAATCTAACAGTACGAGATAAAATACTTGACCTATGGAGTACGAAATTTTCACGACCTATTGACAATACTCAAAATAAAAATGACAAATTATTTTTACGTGGATAACTCTGCCCAATTTTGATTTTATCATTTTTAAGGAATTAAATTTATTTATATTTTATATGTATACGCACTAGAATCAGACCGCGTTGGGGGCGCTATCATTTCTGATTGTCAAATCGTTTTCGTTGATTCACGAACATTTCCCACCTTTGATCAAATTCTCACGGCAGAGTATTTGTTCCATGATTTTCATCGAGTTTCTAAACTTTTCTCCCTCATATCATAACATCTCGTATGGCTTAAAGTTTTTTCACAGATTTTAATTGTAGTTGTAAATGCTTCCAGCTCAAACATAGTGAGTATGGTACGATTTATAAATAAAGTACGTTTTGACGTAACTTTTTATTGTTTCAGTTCCGATTTTATACGATAGCCTTTGACCGATAATGAAATATTCCACAATTTTATATATTTTACAATTCATATTCCATAATTTTATTGCACGATCGTCTTACATTGAGCATTTTTCAAATTAATGTATACATAGTTGGAGCGCTTTCTTCGAAAATAGCGATGATGGAAGGTCGAGGTATCACGTGTCGTGACAATCGTTCTAAATATACGAAACTAAAAACGATTCTTATTATTTTTTTGTGTCTTGTATAGACTGGATCAACATGATACGAAAAATATTTAAGACCGAGCAAGAAACTTTTCTTCTTAATAAACTACAACAAGAACATCAGCCTTTATTCGCTGTGCTCGACCCTCCAAGGCAAAGCGGATATCGCATACGGCTAATGAGAATTACAGATGTACTAATTGTCACTTTGATCTCTGCGATCGTTACAAAAGTGCTGTTTCGTAGCAAGTTCGACACGCATACCTTTATTCTCCGCATCGATGTATAATTGTTTTTCTGCCCACTTCTGATTGCGTGGTCCTGCGACCCGTAGACTTACATTAATCGATCAAGTCATCATCCGTCGAGCTTAAGACACCTATCCGCTAAGCCCTATATTCACTCACTTTGGACAAAGCCGCGACAAATCATAGTTTTAACAGAGTAACAATAATTTGTCACATGTTGTGGAAAATGGCGTCATGGGGTCTTTTGATCAAGCACTGCCAATTCTGGATGACACATAGTAATCGTGAGTAATTGAGACACGAACCTTGAACAAAGTCGAAAACAACATGAAAAAAGTTAAGATCACTCTGCGCACACAAGTTTTTATTAAAAACAGTGGACAGGCGCTTTCGCAGCATTACTACATGGAACAATGAATCTATCAGAGATCCGCACAGGATCCACAGCACCATAAAACATCCATATCCATGGTTGATCTTTAATAAACATCTACAGAAATCCACAATATCAATGGTCAGATTAAAGCCGGTTACGGACATCCATTGGATGTCTATGAACATCACAATGCATGTAAGCGATGTTCGCTCTCCTCTCTCGCCACAAAAGAGATTCAAATTACACAAACCTTCAGCAATTCAGCCCTTTCGTTTACTCCGAATATCGCCCAGTCTCGACATATTTTGTCTAGGGCAGAACAAAAAGTGCACATGATAGTTTCTAATATTTTTCATGATACGTCCATTAGAGGTAAGTATTCCGTGTGGGTAAGATCGAGGTGCATATGAATAATGGATAGATTGGAGATCCGAAATTCTTCTCGACATAATCCATTAGATATCTGTTAGAAATCTGTATTGATATTTAGTAGAGTTCTACGAGATGTATAGCAATACATTTGGATCTCTGTCAGAGCTCTATTGCACTTCATTTCGATTGAAATGGATGTTAAATAAAGGTATTGCATATCCCATGATGGATGTCAATCAGAATTTGTCAAAGAACTTTCTGTCAACTGTTTTTAACAAAGTTGCTAAAAGTTCTAACGCTCTTTGCCACATATCTATAAACATATATTTGTCATGAATACCGTACACTTATACTCATGGGGTTAATCAATTTTGTAATCTGATCCACATACGTAATGTAATCTTGTGTAATCTCGGAAATCTCTCATAACTCCTAGTAATCGTTCGTAATTTTTGCATTCACTTTGTAAGCCTCATGTTTTCTTCATAATCCATGAAATTTTTGTAATCACTGTACAATCCGTGTAATCCTCGAGTAATCTTATCAGTATTTTGGCAATCGTTGTAATTATTGTTGTATCCGGAAACATTGTACTCCTTGTAATCCGTGTAATCTTCGTGTAATTTTTGCAGTCTTCTGGTAATCCTTGTAATTTTTTCTGTCTCCGGAACCTTCGTAATCCTTGTAATATGTGTAATCTTTGTGTAACCGTTTCAATCTTTTGATTATCCTTGTAATTATTGCTGTACATGAAATTATTGTAATTCTTGTAAACTATGTAATCCTTGCGTAATCTTTAGGGTCTTTTGACAATCCTTGTGATGTTTGCAATCCCTTATAATCCATGTGATCGCAGTTGGCGTACGCCACTTTTACACAGTAATCAACCCCTTGCTTATGCAAAACATATTTAAAAAAACATGTTTCTACACGATCACTTGTAACAAGCGATCGCCAGTTATTACAGCACATTCTCTGCGAAGTGTTCTTCCATGCGGCAATAAAAAGCAAAAATACTGAAAAACATTTCCGCGGCCACCGGAGTTTCACGACCCAGATCCATCAATTATACATATAGATATTATAACTCGGCAATTATTTTTTCACCGTAATTTGTTCTCCGAATGCAAAACAGCACCTACTCGACCTTTGATTAGGGGGAGGGGTGGAAGTACGATTAGTAAACAAAGGTCAGAGGTCGCCGTGGGATCTCGTTTTACGCGCTGCTGACCGTTTCCCGGATTTTTCCCGCTTAATTTTGCAACACTTGCCTTGTTTTGACCCTCTGGTTGATCCCGGCCGTGCCGGTCACCACCCGTAATTAAATATATTTATGAAAAAAAAAATGTGCGAAACGCTTTCATTCCCCACACTTTCGGTTGTTCTAACCGTGTGATGTACTGCTGGAACGTGAAAGGAAATCTTTTTCACGCATCTACGGCCAACACTTGTACTCAATTTGCTGTACATGTAAATGGTTTTCTTTGACACCGCGAATAATTATTTTCGTCATATTTATTTGGTAGAAGAAAATTATTGCGTGAAAAACTACATTTTGCTTACCGTGAAAATCGAATGTTTTCTGACGTGCTCAGCTAATCAATTGTATTCATCGACTATAAAGTAATATCGAACCTTCCCTAGATTCACACACTTTTCAATGTCCATATTTCACAAAGTTCACTTCGTCTCCATCTCTCAGTAGATGAGCTTCTGTTTTATATTTTAACAAGCTAACTTTGAATTCGTTTTACAATGAAATTGAATTTTCTATAATCTAAGTATAACATAATTTTTCAAGATGAATTTCCGAAATTTATAATATACACTTTCACGCTCCTCTTTATTTTTCTGCAATGGTAATGATGCGGTTTATTTTTAACTTGGGAATCAATCCTGCATGGAGAAAATCCAATCTTTGATAGTGTACAACTTCTTTTTGATGCAGAGGATTGAACTTCCCGTTAAATTATTTTAAAGGTATGTGAAACAAGTTTAGAGTGCATTACGTCACAAAATGTTACGAACACGAATTAAGGACTACCCTGCATACATTTAATGGGTATCCAAATATACATCGCACCTATATAATACATGTAAGTACACTAGGTAACAATATCAAAAACATAGCGCTAGTATTTTCCAAAAATATCTTACTGAAGCAAAGCAGAGAGTTCTTCGTAACAGTGATCGTATAATCGTAGAAATTTATGAAGAAGCTAAATATCTTACGTTGACATCCGTATGATCTTGAGATTTTTTCAAGGCTTGTGCTACGATCTTGATTAAAATAAGAAATCAATTTTCATTGTTCGTTAAATTTTCACCGCCATTTTACAGAATGTTACCACGTATCACTTGGTCCTCAATCCTACTGATTCAAATTTGCCAAGGCAACAAGAGAAAATACGCAGATACAAATGTAGAGACGAGGTAATTCATGCAGATTTATACATACACAGGTATACCTATATATCCGCTTCAACGATCAGGGTTTCACAGCAGATCTCGTGCCGCCAAGATCGTAAACCGTAGCCAGTCGAGCGAAATCGAGAAAAATAACCGAATCTCTTGACGCGATTCCGCGGTTATGAAAATAGTTGAACTATGCAACCAGCAGCGAGTTGGGATATTTATTGAAAATTTTCATATTATCTTTCGTTCTTGTTCCGACAGTGCAAAAAGTTGCGTGTGGGTTTCTGAATCGGAAATTTAAGCTGTCGAAATATTGACTTCTATGTTATAAAAAAACTATCCGTCATGTTTCTCATTTCAATTTATACACACAACTTGAGTTTAGGTTAAATGCTGTCTTCAATGCTAGCAAATATCATTCCAAACTTTCCAAACATTCGGTAGCTTGCAATTTTAGAATTGCACGCATTGAAGGTGTCTGATGGTATTCCAGAGAGTGTCGATATTGCTGTACTTCTTTTTCAATCTCATACCTTCAAAGTTTCCCATTTCGAAACCCCACTTGAAGTATTCATCGGGCGTTCGAATATCGAAAGAATAGTCAATCATCCACCATTGAATCTATCGAATCACCTCGACAATGAACGCCCTGGTGTTTTATTCATTTTTTACAGTTCATGGACCACTGTTAATACTTATGATTATTCGAATCCCGGGGGATTGTTAACAATGTTGCGATAACGAGGCGAAACGTTTGCAGATTTTGAGTACTCAGGTACAGCTCAGAAAGTTCAAATATCAGGATCTTGTTCCGTAACTTGAATGTTGACAATTCCGAAAGACAAATTCAAACGAAATTCCGTAACCAACGCACCCCAGAACTCAGCTGACAATGCGTCATCTTCCATCATTCAACGCTTCCTTGGAACTCTAAGAATCTCAGACGAAATTTCGTAATATTTTTTCATCTTATTTATCACCTTCTCTTCGGTTCCTCTGATACCTGCACCTCATGTATCAGTTTTGGTCCAAGTAAAAGCCTGCTAAGATAACTTTTCCTTTGGTCACTACGCCAATTTTAAGCCATTTTTAAGACAAAGGTTGTTTCAATTCTTGATGCAGTTTCGATTGAAGTTCGAACTCGTTTGGGCCTAAAGTCACTCGTGAGTTATGGATTAGTCCAATGATGAGAATAGTCGAGTTATGGTTCTCATTCATAGCTCGAATTCAACCTGGTTGAACGGTGGATATAATAAATTGACGCTCGTAAATCGCGAATGCTACTCTCAGGTCAAGCTGTCAGTTTTATAAGTCTGTTCGGTCAACCGTCATGGGTATAAAGTCACCATCGATCTGTTATTGATATCATTCAATGCTTAGCCCATCGCAAGTACGTTCCATTATGCATGAATATGCCAACTTTGCCATCGCGTTTACGAGTACATATTGTCCTGATAAACAGCCATTTACGATCCGACGATTCATTCCGTAATGACAGTAGTTAGTCAGAGACTGATCATTAACGTTCTGTCGATTTGATATTTCTTCCAAAAATATCAGTTCGATTAATTAACCACCAGTCTAAGGTTCGAAACTAGAAACTAACATGTTCCTTTCATTTTGAACCATGGAAAACTTACGGTGGTGAAAAATCGAAATAATATCCCAAAAATTTTCTCTGTAGTCACAGTCCAAAATGTAATTATGAAAATTATAATTCAACTCCAAATAAAGATGATGTTTAGTGAGTTTTCCGTGAAAAAATATATATTGAAAAATGAGTCACGACGGATGGTTGAGAAACGCTGCACACAAAACCTGAGTTATGGTTTCGCGAGGTTCCAGATTCCAGGATGTTGTATCCCTGACCAAAACCCGAAGATCTATGGGGAATGACAGCACGGAATATTACTACTGGATTGTTTTTCCACGCCTTAATGCGCGAGTATCGTATAGGAGTGGTTTCATATCGTCCGCTGAACCATGTCGAGCTCTCGCCTCACCCTAGCATGTGAGGGTTTCCCGTTTCCGTCCACAAATCGTTAGGGTGAACCGCGAGTTTGTATAAATCAGGATATAAAGTTACTCACGTGCAGCGCAGCGAGAAAGTGCTCGCAGTTTGTGAGGCAGAGGGTAGATATAACGTAGTACAGTAGACGGGTGATAGCTGCGTGTAATTATGTCCGTGCGTCTTTTTACATAATAATTACATTACGTAGCCGTAGTTTCTACAATTAGAGTAATTATTTTACACATACAAATGAAATTCCGAGTTTGAAAAGTTCCGAAAGAGTCAAATTCCGAATTTTTTGCTGGCGAAACTCAAAGTAATGAAATCAAACTTTAACGAAACATACAAGTTTCGAATGGTTCGAAACCGAACGGTCAAAGTTTCGAAAGGACAAAATGCCCGAAGGGCGTAACTCCGACAAGTCAAAGTCCTGATAGTGCGAGAATAAGATAGTTAGAAAATTTGAAACATCGAAATTCGGAATGATCGAAGATTTTTTTCTCTTTTCATTTTTCTTTTTTTTTTTTTAGATTTCCGATATTTTTGATTTTTTTGATTTTTTACACCGAATCGTTAAGTAAAATACGCTGTGTGAGTATATTTTAATTCACGGAATTTTACTCTATCGGAACTTTACTTTTCGGAACGTCGCGCTATTGTAACTTGAATTTTCGGAATCTTGCATTCTGGAACTATGAATCGTCGGGTTTCCGACCGTTCGAAACTTTGTTTTTCCGTGAAAGTTTGATTCTTTTACTCAAAGTTTTGCCACCAAATAATTCGGAATTAGACGCTTTCGGAACTTTTCAAATTCGCAACTTCAACCCCCGGTTGCACGTCTGTGCTGGAGTCTTTTAATTTATTAAATGTAATATACCATTTTTTAAGTAATAGGCTCCAGATTGTGTCTACATCTAGTTATCCGTTACATGTATGGGACATTCTTTGCCAAATAACGAATTTTGACCGCCACTTTTTTCGTTTTGCTTGAACTTTTACAGATCGAACG
Source organism: Neodiprion fabricii (assembly GCF_021155785.1). Taxonomy (NCBI): domain Eukaryota; kingdom Metazoa; phylum Arthropoda; class Insecta; order Hymenoptera; family Diprionidae; genus Neodiprion; species Neodiprion fabricii. Next base: position 12,145,009 of record NC_060239.1, read on the forward strand.
TTTTCAAGATTCTCTAAAAATTCTTGATTTTTTGTTCGGTTCGATCGTTTCAAGATTGGTCGCATGATGGAACTTTTTCTTGCTTTAACGATCACTTTAAAAAATTTCGGATTGGCACCGATCAATGTTGAACTTATGAAAATAATCATGAAAAAAATACGAATCTTGTGATTAAGCTAACCTCAGCCGCGATTTATTCAAGCATATAGGAAATTTTTTATTAATTAAAACTTATATCATCTTACATTTCTTCAAAGTTGTTAAAAAATTGAACGACCTAATTTCACCTTTGACATCATTGTAACAAGCTTTTCACGTAGTGAAAAATGTTAAAATTATTTCTTCCACACCTTTAAAACGTTAACACTAATCTATCTCAGTTCATATTTCATGAAGCCGTTCTGACAAAATAGTTTAACCAAACTGTTTCATCACGAAGAAATTAATTTAAAAATGATCTGATCTAAGAATATAAGTATTAAAAATTCCTTGAGAAATTTAGGAAAGGCGCAACCTTAGCAAGGTTTGAATATCTATATCCTAGAATTGATTCAACGAAATTAAATACATATTTATATGCATGAAATTTCATCATTTGAAATAGCATGGAATGCCCCATACGTATATAATTCTTTGTTTCACTTACATCTTTCATTTCCGACGGGGACAAGTATGACCATATATATATGGTTTTATCTTTCGAAGCATAAAACGGTGCGAAGAATATAATTATTGTACGGTGCGGAACAGTTTCATTTCCATTTTTATGTTCCTGGCTGTTTTATAGCGGCATCTCATACTTTCTATTTTCCCCTCCCGCAGTCCTGGCTGACTTATTGTCAAACGACAAAACCTGTCGCCCCCCCCGTCGCTCATCACCTGAACATCTGTCAATACATCGAGTTAAAACACTTCCCTTGTCCATTTGTTTGGTAACTTATACATTATATCAGTCGTTAAGTGGAACGAAACAACAATAGGAATAATCGAAGAGCTTTCATCCCCCGATAGCACTTTACGAGTATGTCCTCGATTTTTACCAACAGTTTACTCATTGTCAGATTTCGTTCGACGAACAAAGCTCGGCCCACCCACTCACGTCTTCATGCCTGAGAAGGGACGAAATAGTAAGAGATTGCGCACGACAATAGCTCTTTGGTAATGGTGTATAACACCCAGTACCGACAATAGTGCCGCCCTGCGATACCAATCTCTACGTAATCATACCTGACCCGCTCTTCAGCGAGGGATGAACCCTTGCTCCACCCCATAATAGATGGCCGTATGTATACCTGTACTCACCCTATGATATGTGAGAGATGTACAGAGGAGATTTCCACGCTGATTAAGAACGTATTGACACGATCGATCAGGCGAGTAACGGAGAAACGAGGAAAAAAAAAACTGCTCGGACGAATGAAACGAGGATCGAAACGGCTTGGACAAAGTTAATTGTGTCGAATTGGGTCAGGTATATTCGTCATGTGAGAGATTCTTCGTTAACGTAGTCAAGGTTCGTACGTTTCGAGGAATCTAAAATTTTTCAATTCCCTGACTTTTCAAAGCGTTGCAGCTTGAGAATAGGATTTTTTCCAAGAACCTTTGAACCAAGAAACATGCCGCTGATTAATTATAATTTATTTACACATTTACACATTACCTAGTGAATATTTTACTGTCTGACTATCAATTTACAAACATCCTGCGATTATCCGTACAAAAAAAAAACCAAAAAAGGCTTGGTATTAAGTAATGCATGAAATGATGCGGCGAAACAATATTTTGAGTGCAATTTTCTCTTCTCAAGATCGATGGTACTTTTGTGTAAGAACGAGTTTATTTCTTCAATAAAATCAAAATTCCAGTCTTATTTTTGAAATTCGCTCAGTTTTCCCCGACGTTTCCTTGCTCTAAGAAATTCTCTGGATTTCCTCAAATTTTCAAGTTTTCCCTGTGCGTACGAACCTTGTTATTGCAACCATTTTTTCGGACTTTATAGAGATGTGATTTTGATAACTAATTATCTACAAATGGTAATGTTTTTCTTAACTTCTGTGACTTTGATGTCGCGCAGTATTGTTAACGTTCGGCTTTAGAATTAAGATCCTTCATACTTGTTTATAAATTTTTTGTGTATTCGTATAGTTTTTTCCTTATTTCCAACACGGTCTTTACGTCTGTGAGACTGTAAACATTGATGTGGGAAATTAGCTGTATAATTCATGCTTGTTTTATCTAAGTATACATTTTTTCAATAGCAGTGTTCGAACGATCGAATTCCAATTATGGATCAGTTCCTCTCGTTAAATATTACACAATGAAAAAAGAAACCATTTTTAGGCTAATATCACAACTAGATCGCTACGAAAAATTCACAATAGAAATTTTTTTGCACTGTACCTCAATTCTTTCTATAGATACATACATATGGCAGTGAAATAATTTATCTAATGCGAAAGTGTTTCTACTCGAAAGGTTCAGCTTCACTCTCGTGGATCTATTTACAAAGCGAGATGAAAAATGATGTTTCTTAACGATCCGATTGAAGCACCAAACTAATACGAAGATTGCGTGTCGGTACACTTATTGTAATAAAAGAGGTATAGGAACAGGATATTATAAGATTGATCTATTTCATGTTGGTGAGGTAAATTTTGCTCCTCGATGTTGATACCGCGTAACAACGAAGAACAAAATCAAATACACTACAACGGTACTCTCAATGTTTGAAACAAATATAAACAGTAATATTAAGCAAAGCAGAAAGAATCCAGAGCACCCAATTGACGAGGGTAAAAAATATTGACACACGTGCTCGGGATGAACGTCGACGCGTAACAAGCGCTTGCGGTTACGCATGTTGGTACGTGAATTTACATCGGAAAATAAATGAACTTTAGCACGTCGTTCCATAGCAGCTCGCTCGTTTTCTGCCCTCGTGAATTTCGTACAATGTTTTCATGTTTATTAACATTTTTAGTGTTCAGTACATTCCCTGTTGCACCATCACTGTCCTGTCAGGTTGTCGGTTAACAACGCACGGAGAAAGAATTTTTTGAATTTACCGAATATGGGGATCAAATATGGTAAAAACAATGCCATTTCGTTAAATAAAGAAGTGAGCAGACACTAACACAGCTCAGTAAAAAAACATTTTTTATCGAGTTTATATCTAAATTGGTAAATTTTGATTTTATACATCGAATAATAACCAAAATCTTCAATTGACATTTATAAAGTTTGCTTTTGTTTGTTTTATGTTGATAACTAATCACCGGTCAATACAAATTTTGAATCTGGGTTATAGGTCTCAAATTTTGATATCTTCTACGTAACTAATTGAAGTAGGAACGATATCTCGGATTTCAAGCAATATTACCTATTTTCTCAAACATTTATTGTAAATAACAATTAGAGGAAATTCAGTTTCGCATTTCAATTTATGAAAAAAGTGATTTAAATATGAAACTGAACTTTGGTTGGTTGGTATTTGCAACGAATGTTTGAGAAAACAGGTAATTTTTATTAAAATCAGAAATGTCGTTCTGGTTTCTACAAAAGCAAATTTTATCTAATAAAACTATCTACCGCGCAGTTGGATTAATTTTGCAATTCTCTCTGCTACCGATAGACGTGATTAGGAAATCTGCAGTCTGGTACTTGAAGAGAATAAGTATTCGCCAACTTCTTTCTCAGCACGTTTGTGTGATCCAGACTTTTTCATAAATTTTTGGCTTTTCCGGCCGCCTCTCAACAACCTCGCGTCACAGGACCTGGATTTACTATTCTCTGGATTTTTGAGAGTTTTTGTGATTACAGTTAGCAAATTAGTTGCTCAACTTCGCTTGTTTTTGACAATGAAAGTAGTTAGCGATAACGAAGCGTATAAACAGCTTCTCTCAAGTCGGAAGTGATCCACGAATTTTTCACCCGAATCGAAGGATGAAATATCTCGTTCCTTTTGCCTTTTCAAATCGGCTAACTTCGATCTACCTAAAATTAATTAAAAACTCCTCAAAGTTTTCTTTTTCTCCAAAAATCTCTACTTCAATGGTGACAAATTTGCAGAAAATTAGCTGGAGGAAGTTAAGCCCTTGCGATGGACACTCTCGTTATGTGTAAAGTACAATGTAACGATGCTCATGCAATTTACTCGACGTAGGATATTCACAAACATCGGTACACTTGCATACGATGCGCCCTTTCTCGCCAAAAACAAGTCCGAAGTTCTTTCTCTCCACGATATGAATTCGCAAGGGATTTCTGCCAAAATATAGAACCTCACCCTCGAGTATCAAGGAAGTAAGTTAGGGATTCGAATCACATTGGTAACGGAACAACGAATCATCCGCAAGCTCCAGCATATTCGTGAAGAACAATTGTTGCGAGTGAATATGGGGATGTGAGACGAACTTGTACTATACCGACAGTCGGTTCTTTTCTCTTGAAAGAAATTCTACTTACCGACGGTACCTGGAAAAACTTTGTTGAAACAGTCCTTTCTATTTTTAAATATGTTAACTCGACTCCGTTTCCGACATACGAAAATATAATTCGATGTAGAATTTTCCGCTCTACACGATTGTCGAGTCAATTTGGATCTGTAGATAGCGTGTTTTCAGGAAAATGCAAACAAACGTGAAATTTCGCTGTTTTCTCGAAACGCCGACTACGCAGCTTAAAAATGACATCAAATTTCAGTTCACGAGGGTCAAAAACCACCGTACACAAAAATATAGCCATATCCCGTATGTTTTCAATTCAGACCTATTTTGACCGGACTGTGCAGCTGGTATCGTGTTGAAGGTAAACGGAATTGAATTACACAGAGAGTAAACGTTTAATCTTCTCTGTGAACTTTCGGCTGAATGGAAATCATTAATCATGTTGTTGCGATGCACGAAAGCCGCATGAACTGCAGGATATACACCATACAGTACCTATATACCGCATGTTTGAAAGTTCAACAAATTAGTTAACGACTCGGTGACCGTTGACGACAGTGACTAGGAACAATAAATGTGATGAAGGATCCGCCGCCTCGTGCAGTCGTAAAAACTGCGAAGGTGTTCATCAAGCTGGAAGTATTATTCACACTCTTATACTTGGGTGAAGATGTCTACGCGAATAGTCCAACTTTGAAGCCGGCTTAACTATAGTATGATGAATTGCTTACAACCTGTATTCGTGAATTATTCGATTTCAGGCTCACTCAGAATGATATATGATACCAGATGAGAACTAGATATTCCATTTGCAAATGAAAGACGCGCCAGAATCTTCCGTGGACCGTTAGAAAAATTTGCTTCGAGCCTTTTTTAGGGAAAAAAACACTCAACGTATGTACGATCCAAATGTGAGAGCGATGCATGGATGAGCATCGTTTTTACCCGTTTGTGTAATGTTTCTTATCCAATAAAAACTTGAGTAGGTAAAATCTTCCCTGCATTATTCCTAGAAATTAAGTATTCCGATTCTTGAACCGTGAAAATGGGTTTTAAATAGCAATTTCAAAAACTTGCTTTTAAGAATCCCTGAACAAAAGATTGTTCATTTGGTCAACATCTGCTACCTTGAAAAAATAATTTCTCACAAAATATGTACATGAACCATTTCATCTTTGGTTATTTCATGTCTTTTGAACCATCACGCTTTACGTCGGAGTCAAAATGACCCCGCGGTATTTTCACCAAAGATTCAATATGAAAAATATTCTGATTCGATCCAAGATTTATAATGAAATATCGTCGATATCTTTAATTCAGTCTTTTTCTAAAAATTCAACTTCACTCACTCAAATAAATACATTTTTTCCATCCCGTATTATCTCCATATTTCTTTTCTTGAATATCTGTGTCTTGAAAGTTACTCAATCGATTTTCTGATCAATACGTTGAAAATCCAGTGAGTTGTGATTTTTTGGGTAGAATAATCCGTTTCCCGTTTTTTAATTCGTTGCCTTATGAATTTTTTTTCTATACTCAAAATTTTATTACACTAAAAGTAACGAATTTTTCTTGAAATATGATAGTTAAAAAGTATCCCAGAATTTTTTTAAACTTATTTGATTCAACATCTTTGCTTCTACGCGATCATTTTTGATGCGGGTTCAGAAAGTGTGTAGCGCAAGGATTAAGCTCGTCAATCGTCACTGAACTCTGTACCTCCAACCAGTCCCAAAATATAAGGAAGGCACACAATTTTTGAAAACAACAATTTTGCTCAATCATTAGACACGCGTATGTTCCTAGCAGAAGACCTATCCTCATTCCTATATTTCGTTCAAAATTAACGTGGCGAGGCTGGAAAGCGGTTGAATTCGCATAGAATGACCCAATTGCGTAGTTAGTAATTTCCACGGTTTTGATCCACAGTCCATCCGCTGCAAGTACCCTTTGGATTCTATTCAAGGCTAAAGCACATGGCACATTGAACTAGAATATTGATTTGATATTCATACAACACAGCCCATAGGTGCATCGATACGCGATCGTTTATTGGTCGGAGTGTGCCAAGAATACTAAAAGTATCATAAAAGTTCTCGGAAGATCATTAAGAGTGAAAAAGCGTTTGCCAAAGTTTAGCTTAGAATTGGTATCCATCATTTTCTTCTACTCATGGATTCAGATTTGTTAAATATTGATAAGAAAAGAACATGAAAGATGTTTTGTTGTTGAAAATTTCAGGAATGTCTGCATAGGTTTTTATGGTATTCGTTATATCTCGTATCTACAGATTCCTGATCTTTTCTGATATTTGTAAAGTGCAGAACCACGCCTCTCCTTTTTAATACTCAAGTTTATCGTAAATTCTCCCAACGGTTGCCAACCTAATGATAAGAAAAGGCGATTTTATTATGCGCAGGCATACGCCACTCGTGCCATGCATTGTCCCACAATAACGGCCTCCACTTGGGAGAGGACCAAAAGATCTTTAAGAAATGTATGGACGATTACCCCCCTCTAACAAGCCTTCGCTTCGATCTCACAAAACATTCCTGTCGACGCTTGTCTCCCGTCCAATTTTTGAAAGATATTATTGCCTTTTTTCCGAACATGCAAATGACATCCGGTTGGCTCAGGATTCACACGTTCAATGCTTCAAAAAGAAATATAAATTCCAGGACCACATATTCGTATAGGCAAAAAAAATGTACACTGAGAGAAATTTTTATTTCCGGTTACCGCTCAGTACTTGACTAGTTTCATTTTTTACCATAATCGAAGAATATAGTTCTAGGTACAAAGTAAAAATTAGTTTTGTAGCAGTTACCAGAAAGTCTAATATCTGTTAATATTCTTTCTCATTATGATCACTGTTACTATATTTTCTTGTAACTGTTGCGAAAATATAATGCTTGTGCAGCATTGAATTGACGTCAAAGCCTTATTTAACTAAAAAAGTACAGTAAACCGAACAAACTGATTATGCGTTGCAATTGCCAAAAAGGGATCGACAATAGCGCAAAATCGTTAGGTGTAGGTACCTCGTTTTTCGTAATTCCAACAGTATTCAAACAGTTTTTTTAACGATACCTGTTTTACTGAATTTTTCTAGCTACTATAAGAAATGAAATTTTTCTCCTATGTATCTATATATATATATTTATGTCGAAGTTCCAGATTTCGTCGCATATATATATATCAAATGGCACAAAAAGCGTCTGTGCTGAAGTAGCGAATATTTCGCGCATGTAGCGAAATTCTTTCACCATCACAAACTATACCTTACCACATGCTTGGACCCTTTGAATTCGTGCTAATATTAAAAAAATATCGTTTTTAATTGATTGCAAATTTACAAATTTAAAAGCACTCTTATCGAACGTAATGGCAATAACGATTAGGTAGAATTTACGCCGTTTTTTTCTAACACGATAGTAGGAAGTTGATTTATCAGTAAAGTATACGAAGATTTCGAGACCGTGATAATAATTATTGGGGTGAGATGTAAATTCATATCATCGTTCAGACGTAAAACACAAACCCCCATTAGAGTCACTGTTTTCACGAGTTTCCAGTTTATCGGGTAATGATATGCCGAAAATGTAGGCGCGTATTGTTCCACGCCTGAATTTAAATTTCATAATCAACATTGATGACGGGTTGTCGAAACGCAGTATCGTTATGCTAATTCCAGAATTGTACAACAGCATGATTTCCGCCTGAATAGTACGCCTGCGTTACTGTAGTGAAAAGCACAGCAATTTATTTGGCAAAGTTTTATAACATTCAGTATTGACACATTCCACTATATAATGAGAATTAATTGGTGCGTTTCAGTTAAAAATTCTACATGACGTGATGAGAATTCGGTAATTTCTTGTTTCGGTTCCGATTCAAAGGCATGAATTCTCGACAACTGAATTAAGCAAAGTTGCCACAACTAGTTTTGTTTAGTAGAATGCACTCCAACACATGCGAAATGGAAATTAGACTCAGAGAAAAATTTATCTAAAGCTGGGAAGAATGATAAAAAAAATTGGTGGATTAAAATATGCAAATGATTGTTCAATATTTGCAGGCCACTTTCTCAGGGTTGTCTTCCGTTTAGGTTTTTAAAATTCACCCCATCTGTACACGATGGTTAATGTGTAAAACATTTACCTTGTGGAACCATCAAGTTCAAATATCCCGATTTATTAATACTTTGATTTCTTTCAAGTCCGTAATCAACAAAATCACAACTACGCGTCTCGAACTAAATCGTATACCTATGCAACTCCGTAGAATATCGAATTACATTCCGTCTTTGGATCACGGCAATTTAATTTGGTTCACAAAACGAAGCTCGGGAATTTTCGTTTGAGAAAAAATCTGGCCGTTCACTTTACATCCTCTCGGCAAACTCCGTGTAATTTTCAGAATTCCATACCTATGGGGTTATCCATGCGTTACGGAAATTTTTGGAGTGAAAAGATTCAAATGAAGCACATGTACAACAATATAGACAAGAGACAATAAACCTGAGAAGCTTTTGTCAGTCACTTTGATCTAAAGCGGTGAACATTTGAACAACCATGAAAAATATCTGGTACACACAAAAGTTTGAGTTGAATTTACGTCGATATAAATACCGACTCCGGATTTCGCTTTGAAGCTGCCGCAGAAAAATACGTTTCATATTTATAGCACGGTCATATCTCTGGGCGAAATCGCCGTGAAAGCGCGAGAAAAATCGCTCAAGATCCTTGCATTTCCTTCCCATGCAGTTGAATCATCTCGTAATTTCCGGAAAATATCTTAGGAAACGATTTTCCACTTTTGCGGAGAGAAAACTAAAACAGAAAGATCCAACAATCGATCAATCATCCCTCGGAAGCCGTGCGTGAAAGATTGATAGCGTAATTCACACTCTTTGGCCTACCAGCAACTCTTTTCCTATTAAAATCCGACACCTAGTTTTCTCTTTTCCACCACCGTTTCTAGATATCACGTGAAGTTCTCAGGCGCACTGCTTCGAGTACCGGAGTGTCTGACAACCGTTTGTCCGACTCCTCATTATCCGAACTGCGGTTTTCGGAGTGGATCCTACCTCAGGGAACTCGACTCACCCATCTATGAGGGGAACGTCCCTCAATATCCTGCGGGCAGCAGCAAGACGATCTCCAACGTGAGCTGCTAGCAGCAGCCTTGTCAGTAGCTGACCCAGCACCATCACACCCACAACCATCTTCATCCTCGACCTCACTGGGCCCGCAACTTCTGATCGTCACTGTCCTCATACCATCACGATCACGGGGAAAACTTTACCACGCGGAAACTTGGAGGAGCGTTAATAACCACGACCAACGAAACGATAGTTTCTTGATCCTTTCAGAGATACCTGAGAATTGTCGATCGTTCGAGGTTTGCACAAAATTTTCTGACGCGGTGTCGGCTTCGAGACACTGTGTCATGTGATTCACTGCATCGTTAGAAAGTCACTCCACACCAACCTGTGTTAGGGGGAAGAGACGTCGCACCGTGTGTGGCACCGTTTGAAAAAAAACTGAGCACGTAATTAAAACTGGAGTAAGAAGATGTAGCCTCACATGTGCTGAATACTTGGGTCACTGGAAGCTGACAGTATCATTTGCGCTTTGTGAACCTCACAGATGTAATTGCCGCGGTCATTAACTAGTAACTCAAACTTTCACGTTCCAACAACGAGAACACTTTCGCATAAGTGCTGTGGTGCCTGCATCGCGCACTTCACGCCGTTTTTACTAGCTGCGGTGAATGAAGCCTTCGTCAACGAATCCCGGTACCTACTTCAACCCGAACGCCAGTTAGCGGGCAGTTTTCCGTCTAGGGTAATTATTCTTTACTCAAGTTTGTTTCGAACGTAAAACTGCTCGAGTTCGATGAAAGCAGTTTAAACCAACGTAACTACGGAACACCGAGAGATGTCTAACTTTTAACACTGAATAATTAATTAAATTAATCCTCGTCGTGATTTTCCTACTCGACACGTGTACACGTTTAAAACTCAAGCTACCAATTTATACTGTCCAACGTAAGTAACAATTTGTACTTTACCAAGTTCACCCCATCATTGTTTATCAAAGTTTTCATAGTTAGAAATATGCCGTTAAACTCTCGACATGGTTCACTAACACAAAAAGTCGATCTACCGATAAACCGATGTCGGTACGAGCGGGTGACTGTTTGAAAGTTCAAAAGAACCGCTACCGAAAAACTTTGCGATAATCCATCGACTGTAATTTTTACCACTCTCCTCGCGATAAAGTCACAATGAAAATTTGATTTCTAAAACTAAGTCAGGGTCCCTACGGGATACGCGTTACTTTGGGGTAAACTTTCGCAAAGGTTTCCGAAGAGGATCCGGAAGCGATGGTCACTGGTGCCTTCCGAGGTGTTCGCGGCTCGGAGATGAAGACCCGACTGACTGGCTTGTCCGTCGGCAATAGCGCAGGCGCTCTTCACATACCCCGTTCTCACTCTGTCAGACTCTTTACCCCTCAGGATTCTCTTCCACCGTACGCACTCGGTGAAGCTTTTCTTCTCGCTTACGGTTCTATAGGAACTGAGGGGCTCAAGTGATCCCACCTTTTTCTGCATGTAGTTGGTTACGATGCAGGCATGTGTCTGAAAATCGTAAGAACGGTCTTCAAAGTCAGCGTTCGAGTATTTGTTTCAACACCTCTTACCAAAAGTAGGAGAATTCAAATTTCTTACGAAAACTACCATGTTTTGGTTTTTATTCCAAAAACTGGCACGTTTCAGATTTCAAAATGAAAACTTGAATGTTCGTCGAACAGAAACGAACAATATTTCTATTTTACGACGTTTTTTCAGGGTTTTATTGTTTAGCAATTTCTTCTGATTAACTAATTAAAAATTTCGTGATGCAAACTATTGGAATATCAAGTAGGCAACTGAAACTGAGCTCCTGCATTTTTTGCAAAATTTTGAAAAACCCCAAGTGGGAGAAAATCAGTCCAAGATAAAGTCGTCCATGTTGGCCGGCAATTACTACATTACTAAGAAGAATCCGAAAAATATCTTATCGAATAAACGCCGACGAATGAATTCCATTCTCACAAGGAAAGTAATTCGTTGGTAATCGGTCTCGACTCTTGTTCAAATCATACATATGCGTTAAATTACGCATTATTTAGTTTATAATGCGGTTGTTCACGGAGCAAAGCGAATGAAGTTTGTGTAATCGGGGTACAATTCCGTCTGTCTTCGTCTAAGGAAAAATAATTCTAAACTTTGTCCGAGTTCTACCGTGAACAAGAAAAGTTATACGGTAAAGAGAATAAATGGACGAAAAGTTATAAAAACAAAATAATCAGGACTTCGTATATTGTCTTTGCAATTTGAAACAGAGTTCCTCGAGACGTACTCTGCCTATGACACATGTTTACTTAGTGTCACTGGGATAAGGAAAATTATTCGCATGGCCTTTCGCTTCCTTAAAATAATGTTGTTTTGTTATTACAGTAACACCGCCTCGGTCCCTTGACGTAAATCGAAAAATGTTACCGCACTACTTTCCGCTTAGGTACAAGGACGTCGACCATCAACATATTAGCCTGTTTGCTTAGATCTGTATTTTCCGTCTGCTAAAACTTCTTGTCATAACGTAGCTCTACTCTGGATGTGGAAAGTATGTTCAATATCATATAGGTAGAGATGCATGAGGATTTCCAAGGCATCTCGATCCAGTCGTGACTCTCAAAATTTCTAATTTTATTCACTTCTTATGGTGCTTATTATAGGGACTTACGAGAATGCGATTAATAAAATTTTTGATCCAAATAAAAATCAGTTTTTTAGATATTGCTCGATTACCAAAATCATTGTTTGGAATTTACACGTTAGTAAGTACTTTGAAAAGAAGCCAAACTTTTGAGCATGGATCGAAGATAGGCAAAAACAAATTAACTTGAGAGCTCCAATCAAACCAATTTGAGAAAAAGTGAGGTTTGACTAGCAAGGTTTAAGGGAATACAAAGGTCAGTAAAAGAAAATAAATCACCGGCGTAGGAATTTTACTGTCCGTGCTGAAGTCCAGATAAATGATTTCTTCCTCCTCATCTTCTTTCTTTTATTTAAATTTTCTATTCTAAATTTGTTTACTCTTATGTTTCGAAATTCAACGCACGCCCATCTCTGCTTCAGGTTGGATTTTTTTTACGAAGAATTGATTGCATACGTCCATTGAAATAAATGATAACTGATAAGTTTATGTTTATACTGATTCGTTACACTTTTTGTTTAAAAATCTATTGATAAGAGGAAATATTAATATATCTCATAGTTAATAAGATTGACCAGAAATGATACAGAAATTCTTCTTTGCCCTTATTGCGTCTCGTAATGTTCTACAGAAAAGTGAAGTTTTATTGACAAATCCACCATTTTTTGATATTTTGATAACTTTAAAGCGCTATTTTCCGAAAATCTGCTAGTATGGCATCCTGAATTGTTACAATCGTTACCTTAGTTTATTCATTCACGATTTAATTACACCGTGAGCGATTAAAGAAGCTGTTAACAGGTAGAAAAGTGGGCGGGAAGGGGTGACATGTTGAGAACTCCGGCGTAAACATTTTCCAACGAGTTGGCGAGGAAATTTTATTGTATATGTCACCTAAAATTCAATAAAAAAATATGCTGTAGGAAAAACTTTTTGAAAGTGTTTAAAACCGGTACATGAACTTAACTTTTGTGAACAAATGTCTGAGACTCTATTTCTTTCCCCGAACGGTGAATCGCAAGCATTTTATATCTTACTCGTTAGTGATGCTGTCGAGACGAAACAAGACGAGACCCGAAATCTAAATTTCTCGTCTCTTCTCGAATCAATGTCGAAGCTCGAGACGAGACGAGACGAGAAATTGACGTTTTAAACAAATTGACATTTCTCGTCTCGTCGAGAATCTCCAGAATTTCGAGAAATTTCGAGAGATATTGGGAATTGGGATTATTAGGAGCATTTGGATACTTATTTTCTAAACACCATCCCCCACACACACACACATATATATATGTATATGTACTATACAAATGAGACATAATCCATGTGATTTCGTTCTGTCAAGAATCGTGAGTTTCTGGAGAAAGAGGACTGGTTATATCTCATCTATGGGTCAGGTCGATGGAACAGATGTAAGTACTGCAGAGTTTAATTTCTCATGAAAATAACCACAGAAGTTAAATTCCGGCAAGGAATTTCTTGCAAAATTGATGGTTATTTATATCGCGATAATGATTATTATATAAATAAATCGGCTACCACCGATATTACATTTACGTAATTTCAGTTACCTTCTAAAACACAAATGATAGAGAAATTGTACATATACGTATATTATAGGTATGCGGTAACTGATTTTACAAAAATATATGTGATGTAAAGAACTTGCAACTCTACATTTTCCAATTCTTTTCTTTTCTGATGTCGCTAAGAGATTAAGGGCTGTTCGGACCCACTGGCGCCTTGGAGGGCCCAAGAGCTTCAGGTTCCGACGTCTGGGTCGCAAAAGCTGCGTGAGATTTGGGAAAAAGCAGATAAACCCATTTATCGTTCAAAGAGCCCTCTGTTTATGTTTATATTGCCTATCCAGCACTCTGCGCGTCGATTTGTTTTCGAACCCGCGATCTTGAGGAAATAAGATTCTGGATACTAGTGAGTCAATAATTTAATACGCGTCTAGCTAAGATTCGATCTTCTCCTTTTTGAGAGTGAAATTTTAAAAATGACCCAAAATTTACTTTCAAACTAAAGAGAAACTCGAATTTTACTTGGACACAATTTATTTTTCTTCTTCGTTTTCGACAAGAAATGATTATTGTGTACTCATTTTTTTTCAACTTTGTATTTTTGAAAAAAGGAAAGAAATGTTAGCTGATCTCCGCCCACTCTTTATGAGCTTTGATGAAACTACTTGTTTTGAGTTTTGCATTTTGAGAAAAAAGTTTCATCAATTTAAAACTGGCCCTTTTGAAATTTTTTTTTATTTTTTAATCGCAGTTCTACTTTGGGTCTGACAGTACCCGAAAATATTTTATGGTTAAAATCGAAAGAGGTCCTGCCTATATGTATATGTAAATGTATTCCTATGTCTCCAAGGGTTTCTAATAATTCTGATTCCAGATTTGTCTCGAAATTCTCGAGATCCTCGACATTCTCCAGAATCTCGACGAGCCTCGAGACGAGACGAGAAATCCGTTTCGAGATTTCTGGAAGACGACACGAGAATCTCGATCCTCTCGTCTCAACGGCATCACTAATCCTGCTGACGCGATGTCAATGTTGTGAAAAGTACAAAGTTGACAGTAGAAAATCCCATGTATGCTTCTGAAAGGGTTCACTTTTATGTACCTACATGCAAATGATCATACATTTGAACCTTACGATTAGCAACTTCGAATTTTCCTACTTACCGATATCAAGAGGTTTAAATACGGTGAAACGATCCTTACGATATAAACTATTCCATCGTCATTCTGTTAAGAGCGAGTAGACTCGTGAAAGGTGCCAAAAAGCGCAACTGATTCGGCTCCTGAAGAATATACAATCACGTTTATCAGGATCACCTGAAATTGGGGCCAATTATTGAAAAAAGCTCAAAATCTTTTACCGAATCCGCTCAATCCTACACAACACAGATTCGTTAACAACTACGAGGTAACTCGTAAACTTTCTGAGTTCGCTGCCATATTTTTAAGTGCTCTTTTATACTTCAGAATCGAATTATCAATCGTTATATAATACCTACTGCTAATGTGAGAAACTTTTCTGCACAAAAAGCATAAGCAGCGACAAAATTATAACGTATACGAGGTACTGTGATGCATTTGACACAAAAGCACGGAGTGTTTTTTCACTCAAGGTCAATTAACCTCCTCTGGCATGACTCGGGTACTGTAAGATTTACTTCAACCTAATCAGAGTCGAAGTAACCGTGCAATTCTGCTGTCAAAAGTTTCATTAACAAGACAAATTCGAGTGGAAAATTTGTCAGGATCATTCACTTGACACTTTTCGATCGACCAGCCTTAATTTCAAATTTTTGATCATATTGGGATTTATTGACTTCAAGAAATCCGGTGAGCATTTTCATAAAAAGGGAATAAAATTTGAAATTCTTGATCGCCCATTTTCATTTCGAATTGACTGTGAACTAGACGAAGAGTGTAAGTCTCAGAATTAAAATTGGTTTGTGAGCTACAAAATTCGAAATTTTTTTTTTTAAATTCCCCATGCCATTGAAATGGAGAATAGAAATCCGCGATGAGCGACATCTAAATATTAATATTAAGAGCACCGCCTTCCACAGGCATCCCCCCCCCCCCCCCCTTCCCTGAAATTATTTCAGAGGAGATTTTGAAAAAAGAAAAAACAGTCGATATTTTTGAACCAGTCTGAAATAGGGCAGATTCATTACTTTTCGACGGAAGTGTGCGCACTTGGGTCAGCGATTTTGATGTTGATTTTTTCTTCGAAATTGGGGTAGAAAAGGAGATGATTCTGAAAATTTCAGCCCGATACGATCAAATTTGACCGCTGGAGAAATTTTTGAAATTTAATAAAAGACGATTTTTCACTAATTTAAAAAAAATTGTATCTTAGCTTCAAATTAACTTGAAGGCTCGTTTGAAACGGCATTCTCCTCTGTTGACCTTCTGTTTTCAAGAAAAAAATAGATCCTTAATTCGAACTGAAATCCGGCTTGGCGGGGAGCTTCCAACTGAGTCATTGTTGTAGCGAAATTTTACCTGTTTTTGAGACTTTCAGAACTCCAGTTTTCAATGTAGAGGGTTGACTAATTGCTGATATTTTCCATCGAGGTCTATGCTGTTGATATATGCCCTACATTTCATTCATATCTTCTATTTCTTTAATATATAGCCACACAATGCCGATCGATTTTTGAAAAATCGCTATTTTCAGATAGTTGTAACTTTCTTCTTTGAAGTTCCATTTACTTCAAAATTTCAGGAACGTTGGTTTCTTTTATCCCCAGCAAGCCTTGAAAATTTCAAGTTTGGAATCGAGCCAGAATAAGAGCTATGAATTGTCAAAGTACCCGAAAATTGCATTGAAACCGACAATATTCACGTTCATTAAATAGGACGCCTGAAAATAAGTAAAAACATATATGTTTCTTATTGCCCTGAGAAAAACTTCGTTTGCTGTAGTAACTAGAAAAATTCAGTAAAACAGGTATCGTTTAAAAAACTGTTTGAATACTGTTGGAATTACGAAAAACGAGGTACCTACACGTAACGATTTTGCGCTATCGTCGATCCTTTTTTGGCAATTGCAACGCATAATCAGTTTGTTCGGTTTACTGTACTTTTTTAGTTAAATAAGGCTTTAACGTCAATTTATCGTTGCACAAGCATGAAATTTCCGCAACAGTTGCAAGAAAATAAAGTAACAGTGATCGTAACGAGAAAGAAGAGTAACGGATACTAGATTTTCTGGTATCATCTACAAAACTAACTTTTATTCTCTACCCAGAACTATATTTTTCGATCATGATAAAAAATGAAAATAGTCAAGGACTGATCTGTAACCGAAACAAAAAATTTCTCTCAGTGTACAAACGTACCAAGTTTTCGGTTAAAATAATAACAACATTGCTGATCCAGGACATTGCCTCGGTACCTACCTTTCTTCAACTGATTTGCGCGCATGGAAGTTACCGTCACGGTCGTTAAGAACGAGAGAGCAAAGCTCGGAGGCGGAGGTGCGAAACTCTCTCATGGATTTTCCGGGAGAGTGGCAGTGTGTGTTTTATGTTTCAATACCCGCCAACATAGACAGTCACACTGCGTGAAATACAGCCCCAATCCAGACCCTTACACTCCCCTCAGTTATCCACGTGCGTGCAACCCCCTTAGCCGCGCTAGTTTACGGGGCTGGGCAGAGGAACCTGGCGAGCATGGTTATCGGATATGGTTTGCTGCTGATATAATTTACGACACGTACTCGTACGAAATGTGGATCAAATAGACAACTCGAAGATGATCGTATACCTGTTTCAACGCAAACGAGATTCGAGGGGTTGAATTCATTTGACGTCGTAAAGTAAGGCTGGAGCCGATTTTTAGGTAGACTTGAAGAGCCTACATTTACAATTCGTTTTATAAAACTCTCCCGAATTTTCGCTTATTTATGTTCGAAGAAAACGGAAAATTATTATATCAACCGAAAAATTTACTTCGCAAATTCTTTAAGATATTGTTGAGTTGATTTTACGTAATACACGCATGAATATCGTTCCTTTGTTTCTTAATTTCAAGCCACATCACATTCGTCATTATCTTGATAAATAAAATTTTACGTAAACGTTGACCTTGAATTCGTAATCAATGACCACAAAAATCACCGTGTATCTATTATCTTCGAAATCTGACATCATTTTATGAAATATGTCTATCAAATATCACGATATACTTCATCAATTCGTCAATATTTGAGAAATTACTCAATCTCGACGTTGTGAAGTGCGTATGATTGTATGTACGTAACGTACTTACGTATGTAATCGATTTTTTCTAACGATATCTGAAAAACAAATTTTCATGATTTCGCTCCCAATCAATGCAAATCTTCCGCTTTGAACTGTTCGGATTTTGTGTAAAATTGGCTGAGCCGTTTTTGACTTGATTGCGAAAATAGAAACATTTTTCTCTGACAGTCAGTAGAAAACAGATCGATTGAATGGCGTGTAAATTGCTTTACCAGGGTGGTGTCATTGAACTTGGAACTGTTCAAAGTTTCAGCAAAGCCCATCCAACCACCTTTTTTTTCTACAATAACAACGTTTTTGTGTGATCTTCGTTTATTCACAAATAACAGGGACAACGAATATGTATATCGATAATCGAATATGATTCAGAATTCACTTTACGGTCAACAAGATTTTAGCAATGATCTACAAAATGCAATCATAAATATTAAATACATATATTGTAAGCTTTACTTTTAGTTACAGCCTAGCTAATTTTAGCTTTTGGGACCGTTCCGAAAAGCATGGAACCTCTAACTAATCATCTTTATCCAAGCGAAACATGCACAGTTATGTGTTTTTCTCTTCTTCCAACGCGCGTCAAAATTTCGGTCGAGCATCTCTAATAGAATGTATCAGCCAAATAAGTATAAGCTCTTAATATTAATATTTAGAGATGCCTATTTAATATTTTCTATTTTCCATTTAAATGAAACTTTTTAAAAATTGGATATTTATTTATTTTTCTTCTCCGTAAACAGCTTGACTTATAAACTATCCAAATATAGATTCTGATAGGAAATTTCACACTCTATAAAAGAATACTGAGATAGAATGTTCCTAACTTTAACCGATTAAGAGATATTCAAGATAATTGAAAGATTATAGCTGAATGTCTCGTAATCGGTTAGGGTTGAGAAAATTCCATCTCAGTACTTTTTTATAAAACGTAAAATTTCCTGTAAAAATCTGTACCTGGATAGATTATAAGTAACGGCGATTACGAGATAAAAAAATTAAAAAATTTTCCGATGTTTTCTTCGTGTTACTTGAATCCAAAATGGAAACAATAAAATAAGCAGCTTTTGGACATCGATATTAGAAGCTTACACATATTTGGCTAAGATATTCTATTTCAGATGCTCTGCCGAAAATTTTGATGCGCTTTTTAAAGAAAATGAAAATTTTTTCCATTCTGGAACACCTTAGCATCCATACTGCAATTAATTGTGATAAATATATTGAATAACAAGCGCCCAGGGCTACAATATTTACATAAATGGAAAACCGTATCTGCATCAGTGTCGGTAGATTTTGCGAATCGGGCATCCCGTCGCTTCGCTTCGCTCCGTTGAGCCGTGGATAATGTGAAAAATTATAAAAAGAGGGAAAAAAATTGCAAATGCCCACAATGCATTACGGTTACGTGTGGCACTTAATTTCGGCTGCCAAAGTGAACTTTATGCAGGGGATGATCTGGGCGGTCGGCTGTTCACTGCCCAATGGTGATGCGGTCGTTGCGAGCAAGCGTTCATGATTTTCCAGTATTATCGCCGAGTCCACAACGTCCCACAAAATTTAGTAGCTCTCTGATGTTCTCATAATTTCTAATTCAAGCTTTTATGCCACGTCGGTGAATTCGATAAGCTGGATTCGACTCAGCTAATCGTGAATCAGATGCAATTTGTGAGCTCGGCCACATTATTATTTGGGTTCGAACTAAAGAACTAGAAGATACATTGTCTCTTCAAAATTTGGTGAAAATTTTTCCTGATATCATTATTTTGATGTCATGAAAAATGTCTTCAGAGTCATTCAAAATCGGCAGTCTTGAGTTGTTTGTTTTTGGCTTACGACTAAATATTCGATCACTTTTTCGTATTACGTGAGAATGTTTTTTTTTGTTTTTCTAAACGTCAGTGACTAATAAATACTATTCGCAATCCGAGCACAACAAAATAATTAATATTAAGCTAATCATTGTCCTCGATGATTAACAGTTTTCAATTAAGAGAAATTATGAAATTTCAAATTTCCGTAGTAAAAATATAATAAATCAAACTCGATGGCTCGTACGAAATTGGCCTGCACGATGAAATTATAACATCTGTTTGAAACGGAAGCCAATGGTAACAAGCTACATATGATATTGTCCGTAATTAATTGGAATCATCGATTACTAATTGGACGTAATACTTTCTAAAGGCTGAGTTTTACAATGAATATATCAACCCTTCTCCAATCTCTTGACAATAATATAATAACCAAAGTTCATGATCAAGCTTGATGACGGATAGATAAGATAACATCAGATTTTGATAAATTGCCGAGTATAACGAATCGTACTTTATTTCACGAGGCTTCTGAGGGATTAGTTTTGTTTTTTGTTTTTCGTGCGAAAAAATATTTGCAAGTGATCGTGAGAAATACTGATGTTTTGTGGTGATGGTAATAATCGCAGCTTTCTGTAAAGTCTGAAAAATTAACCTTCATTCACATTTGCATCATCGAACACTTGTCAGTTGTCTACTGGAAAATTGGTATGATTCTGTTTTATTAGCTTTTACACCCGAATTTTTTAATTCAAACTATCTCAAGTACGCATGACGGATCTGCTTTTTGACTTTCGAACCTAAATTCTTGGTAATCCATTCTTCAATTCTTCGTATCGAATTTTCATAATTTTTCAATTTTTCTCAAAGAGAAACGTCAAATAGTTTCGATCGTTTACAATTATTCAGGGATTCGATTTAAAATCATGCGTCAATGAGAGCATCACAGGCTTAGTTTTAAGAGTAGCTGTGTGAACTGTGGACCGTAATTCTCACTCGAGTGATGAGGGAAAAGAAATTCTAATTCCATGGTTTGAGACGGTCACAAAAGAATATCCAAGTTCTCAACCAACAATATCAACGAAAATCCAACGTTGATAAAAAGCAAGATTTTATTTGACAGTTTGGCAACAACCTAATAAAAGTCGCGCAAAAACTTATTTAATTTATACCACACTGTTTACCGTACGAAGTTACAGGCATAGTTTTACCAATTTTAAGGTCGGTCCTGACATGGGTAGGTATAAATTTATGCTTGCGGCCGAAGTCACGCGAACAATGAATAGTTATCACAACTTCGGACTTGGCCCTTTCTAATTGAATCGGTCATCAACCCGCGGCTCGTGATCGTATCCAACGACATTTTGCCACGAAACAAACACTCTCTCCAAACAGATTCCGACAAGTTAGTTATAATTACTGTAGACTTTGCCAGCGGTGTACAAGCGACCGCGTATCACGAAGCGAGAGCAGCTTGGATGTGGGCACCGTTTCCACGTAAGCTCCTAATTTGCATTCAATATCGCATCAAGGCTCCACGGCCAAAAGTGAGAATGTAACAGTTGAGCGAAGTGCTCACACCCTTTTTTTCCGCGAGCCATTAATACAGCCTTGTAACCCAGGATGTCAGACTCTTTTTGGGTCCTTTCAGCACGTACGAATCCCACGCTGGCATGTCACGCAGTCATTTTTCACCACCCTGACGTCGCCATCTCTGGAAAGACTATCCCATCGCTTTATGTGACCTTCTGTACCTTCCGTAACCTCCTTCTTTTTGATGTTTGATATTCTTGCATGTACGTATGGCCGCATCTTCAGAAGTATCATTAACATTCATATTTAGGGGCGGCGTTGAAATTCCGAAAAGTTCCGCAAGCGCCAAATTCCGAATTTTTTTGCGGTGAAATCCTAAGTGAAGAAATCAAAACCTACTCTCAAAGTTTCGAATGTGCAAGAATGAGAAAATTAAAAAATCTGAAACATCTACATTCAGAATGATCCGAGGTTTTCAGTCCTGCGAATTTCTGACTTGGTGGAATTTCACCATTTTGATATTTCTTTGTTTTCGATTTTTGATATTCTTATGTTCGGAATTCTCCTCATTCTGATTTTCGGTTTTTCTAATTTTTTACACCCACTGGTTGAGTAAACTATATTTTAATTTTCAGAACTTTGCTCTATCGTAACCTGAATTTTTCGAATCTTGCATTTCGGAACTTCGACCATTCGAAACTTTGTTGTTTCGTAAATGTTTGACTTCTTTGCTTCCAGTTTCGCTACCAAATACTTCGGAATTCGGCGCTTTCGGAACTTCAACCCTGCCCCTACGTTTTAACAAATATCTATGTACTCGTTAAACATTCATATGTTCATATCGGGTAGCTTGTTAATGCTTATTTTAGGATATTCCCCAGGGAATATTTACATGCCGTCCTCAAGTATGCTTAATTAATACAATGAGGGCTATTTCACTTGAAACGGGTCAGTCTAGAGCATAGATATTTGTGAAATTTTGCATATCAGTAGCCCGCAGGGATCAGTGGTTTTGTTGTTTCACCAGAATTGTCTTTCAGCACCAAATTCATGCGATCGTTAGCAATTTCTATTCCCTACAAGGTTTTCCTAGCGAAAACAGATAATTTTGGTAATATAATAATGTGAAATACGATTGGATTTTTTTCTCAGATTTTGAGCGTTACATATTTATTAAAACATACGTAACAAATCGAAAAAGTAAATTTTGTTCTCGGTGATTATTCTACAATCGATCTAAACATAATTAATGAAAAACTGCCTAGGACTCTCGAAGGCTAGTGAAAAGTACCGCGTGTACTTCAACCGTAATAGCAATCACGGAGTAAAATGGAGCAATTTCCACCTCACCATTTTCATAAAAGTAAGGAAAATCTCGTGATTCAATAATCATAAAGAAAATTTAATGCAGTAATTATTTCAGACAACCACAGTGGTTTTATTCAAATAATTCATCCTTTACCGAATCCTGCTCCACAGACTCATTAACCCGTCAGACACAACGTTTGAAAGTTTTTTACTTTTCCACGATGCGCGTCGGGCTTCACATCAAACCCGTACAGCAGTAAAGCAAAAAAGTGGTGTCGCGTAACACACAGTACCATGTATTATATTCCGTAATTATAATGTCATATTGTGTTATATCACATCACACTTATATTATACGTATGAGAGCTAAATTCAAAAATGGAGGTTGATTTCTTGATTAGAAAAAATTTCGGGCATCTTTTATCAACACCCCGTTTCGTTGTTTTCAAGGAAAAAGGAAATGTTACGAAACTTTAATGAAATCAATTCAGTAGTTTTTAACGAATCGTAAACACTGGTCATTGGTTTAGGAAATGCTGTTTTTGAGAAAAATTCGTTCAAATTTTCAGTTGAGTTTGCATTTCACTAGAATTAGCATATTCCAACTTTCACCCATCTTCCGTCGCAGGTCCAGCAGCTTTTGTGTGCAGCTACTGCCTCATCTTGTCGTGTTAGTCCAAAAATTCTCGCGGTCAGCATTCACTTCGGAAACTTGTAATTCCGTAAATTTTCGTTAAATAAACTTAAAACTTGAGAACATACTCTTCAGGTATCGTGTTTGAAGAAAAAATGGAAAAATCCATACGTTCAAAATTGTGACCAGGTACATAACCACGTAAAATGTACCTTCACCAAGTCACAGCTGTTGGGTTGATTGCGAGTGTATTAGTTAATTTGTTTTACCACACTGATGCATTGATGAAAACGTATCTGAACATCGGACAAAAATTTTAGGTAATTAGTATCAACTAACGGATTGGGCGTGACGGCGACGCGCCCAAATAAAGCCGAAAACGTGGTTAACCTTCACGATGATGAGCCAGTTGGTATCTTCACGAGCGATCTGCACATGCACGCAACCTAACAATTTGTAAAACATATTATCACGGAATACTGCCCATAATGGCTGTCGGTCATTTGTCAGTGTCAAACTAACAATAAGTAAGACTGTATTTCAGTGGGATCTTTAGAAAATGATAATTGGAAATTCGACATAAGCGATTCGTATGATGTCGAGCGGTAGCTGATGTTAGTACTTTCACATGCAAATAAAGGTATATCACAATTGCCAGAAGTGAAGGCTGTTCAGTGTCAATTCACGAGACCATGTTTTTGTAGTGGATGTAACTTTTAAAAGTGAACGAATTACAGTAACGTTATCTATGAACTTGCAGTCCCAAAAATGTCCCAAAACTTACAATTCGAAAGTTCTTCAAAGCTGATTGAAATTGCAAAACGAAAAATTCACACGATATCATAAACGCAATGCGTATAAACTCAAGCCAGACAACCAAAAGAAAGAGTGACGGAGCCCTACGTTTATTTGGAAAATTAAATCGTATGTATCATAATTTTAAATGGGTCCCTCACGGCCTTGAGCTTTAAAAATTGGTCCAAGACACCAGGCTTCTTCACCTTCAAGGGAGACGATTATAATTGCAGTATAATTGATTCAAAAACGCGTAACGGCAATAAATTTAGAGTCAAATTCAGGAAAATTGAGTCTGCACGATAAATTCAATTTACTGTTACGGCTGCATGGTCATTTTTTAGTTGTTCTGTTTCGATCCGAGCCTCTGCAATTGGATGTCATCAGCAATCAAAGTCTTTGAGCCTTGACGTTAAGGTATTCGTCACAAATAGTTCCATTTCAGATGCAATCTCGACCCAAACTCACTCGTCAATGAGTAAATGATTCGCGATTACACACAGTTGATGTTGGTTTTGGTTTAATTTTGTCTTGCGCTCAAGCTGAGGGTCCAGTTACCTTCATGCGGTCAAAGTTGAGGTCAAGTCTGGGGGCTTCAGGTGGTTAAATTGCAACCAACTAAATCCAACGTGTAAAAAATGTCAACCAGCAATATTATACGATACATGTACATCAATATGTTGTTTCGTCAGGTGATTCTGTTCTTCCCGCTGTCCTATACGAGTCAACAATGTATGAGATCAAACTTGGGGTAGTAGTGGTATTTTCGGAGTCGGTGAACTTGTTGGGAAACTTTGTACCGAAGTTGCTCCCAGTTCAACTCAACAAATCAGTGACACATGTGGGAATACAAGCATCCAATCACCTGTTTCACGTGACGTGCTGTCTAACAAGAAAGATGGAAAGGAAGATGGGAAGACTGGAGGGTTCCATATTGCGGACGATCTTTTCTTTTGAACTTTTTCACGATTCTCTTGTGAAATAAGGGAATTAACTGCGTCATCTTGAACCAAGTATGTAAGTACTTTTTGATGCAGAATTTGATGTCCTTTCAGATACCATTGAAAAAAATATACCATTTTATTTGAAAAAACTAAGTTGACTTTCATTAGACCTTGGAAGGTCCACTTAGGGAATATCTAATACTCTCATCTTCTTTCCCTCTTCGTACCTTACAACTTTTGTCTGAAATATTTTTCACTCACATCTTTGGTTTTCGAGCTATTTGACTGGATTGATTGAAATGAGATACTTTGTATTGTACTCGATGCGAAGGACTGTGTTAAATTTCTTCGAATCTACAAGTAAAATTGGAAAAATTTGTTAAGAATTTTCGCATTTCATCCACGATTTTCAGGCAAAAGGCAATCATCCTTCCGATATAAATTCGTTCGTTTTGATCAGAAAACTTGTTTTACACATAAATATCCATGACGAATATCCCTTCTGTGTATAGCGAAACATTTCACGATAAACCTGAAGTTTTTCGAAGTGAGTTCTCAATGGTTTAATAACAATGGTTGAAGTCAGTACAATTCGATTGACGCGTTTACTTCTGATCGCTTATTGTTACGCTGCGCTACTCGAATACCTACGTATGGCACCAGACGTTTGTATAAGTTGTTCATTACAGTGGTTCTTCGAAAGGTCATTTTTGAACATTGACTTTCTCACCCTCCGAATTGGCTCCAAATAATTGAAAAATAATTCCCTAATTTTTTCAGATTCTTATATCAACTCTGACCCGTAACGCCAGAGGGTTCATTTCGTCGTCTAACCCTTGTCAAGGGACCGGTAAATCCACCCAACGGATTTCGATGAAATTTGGTATCGGAGGATTCCTTGGGTCACTGTTTACGAATCTGAACTCGAAATTTCTAAATTCAAAATAGCGGAACCAATATGGCAAACGAACGATGCAAAAGTCACTTGGTATTGCTGTATTGGATGTTGGAAATTTGTAAATGAATTTGCTTGTAATTTTTACCACTCCAAAATAAACAGCTACACTTCCACTACTGCATATCGGTATATGAGATAGACCGGGTGTAATTTGATGAAAGTATACAGAACAGAAAAAATGTTTGATGAAAAAGAATTTGATGAAAATGATGGCCGGGGAAAAAGAAACCGTAAACTCAGTTTTACCGCATTATCACCAAAACATTCAACCGCATAGCTTGTTTCGCAACTGTATAACACAGGTCCAAAAATGTTGAAGAGCTTAAAGTCTTGAGAACCTTAGCGGCGGGAATCACTGTGGTATGATGATGCTGCTCACTGTAATTACTGAAGCTGTCAGCAAAATTACCCGACTTCACCAACTTTGCTACCTTAAGTCTAAGTTCATTCTGGCTGCGGAACAAGGCTGAAGATAATACGACATGATTTAACGAGAATATCCGCGATTCTCATTGCTGTGTGGTATCGCCTAAAAGCACTGGAGGCCATCTTGAGAAGTTCTAATGAATTTTGAGCGAAAATTTTAGCCGTGG
The DNA here is from genome assembly GCF_021155785.1 of Neodiprion fabricii. NCBI lineage: Eukaryota > Metazoa > Arthropoda > Insecta > Hymenoptera > Diprionidae > Neodiprion > Neodiprion fabricii. Next base: position 12,171,583 of record NC_060239.1, read on the forward strand.
GAATTTATTTCAAAAAGTATAAGATGCGATGTGAATCGATAGAGGTTGAAAAAAAGCCCAGACCGTTGACTTTCAGCTCAGATTCTTAAACGATTAATATTGAACAGTCAACAAAATATAGACCTATCATTTTAAAAATAAATCTATTTCTCGATCTCATACTTGGATACACATTCTGGGACACCAGTTTTTTGCGTTACAAGGATACGGAATGGGGCCAATTTATATCTCGCAGTCTGCCGTTTATATTAATTAGCATTACATAACCGTGTTTCTGTTGTATGCAAATTGGGATAGGTGAACTTTGGAACAGAATAAACAAGTTTAAGGGACTAGTTAGATATGCATGTTAAAAATTCTTTACCAAGTTCTGAGCCTCTACCGCTCATATCCAACCCTCAGCTTCAAATCCTGCGCGTTTTCTCGTTTTGCAGTTTTCTTCTTCTGAATCTGTAAAAGGTGTAGCGACTGTTCTCGATTGAAAATGATAAGTGAAAAAATTTGAACTATTGAAACTACAGCGAAGATATACAGGAAGTTACTGTTCACTCCTTAAAAAAGCCTACAGTAAATAAGATGACGTGAAAAAAGCTCGTTAAAGTTACTTTTGCATTTAAATATGTGAAAAGTATTAAAAAATTTCACGGCTTTGAGTAACGAGTTAGAAGTATTCCAAATGACTGATGCACTCAGTCAATGATGTGAGAAAATCACGTTCGAAAATGATCAAATTGCATTTACTTTTTCCATAAGAAATTTGATTCATTATATACGTGTGAAAATGAACTATTGATTTCAACTCCGAGTGTTTAAATTTTCGAAACTGAACAGTCAAGTCGATTAGGGCACGCACGTCGAAAATAAATACCTGAACGATAAACTATCAGATAACTCCTACATCTCAAAAAATTTTCAATGTAACAGCTTTTATAGCTGCACAAAATATTTTTTACTATAAATATACAATATATGACACTGAGGGTTGAATAAAAGCGGTAGGGGGTTGAATCTTGTTGGAAAATATTTTCTCTGACTGACTAATATTTTCCTCAAGCTGCGCGGCAAGAAGATTCTGTGACATTTTTGACAAGCTTATTCGACTAGACTTTTCAAGATCTAAAGTTGGGTGTTCCAAAATAGCGCCACATACACATCATGCCGATGAAATAAAAATTTCAGCACTTCTTTTCTGCGTGTCGGGTTCTGTGATTAACGAACTGGAAACCAGCAGCAAGAAATTCTGCTGCCAAGTCGGAGGATCGTCTGTACTTTCACATTTTATGTACATATTCAACGCAGCCGCAGCTTTCGCTAACAACAGCTTTACTGTATTTACGCGCAGTTTTAACGACGTCTGCTACCTTTGTCTTACCGTTTTTTGTCTCTGTCCTATATCGCGCTCCACCTTGTACAAGCGTTCCCTCTTTCACCATTCTTTCGACTAACAAAGATTAAATCAGGTCATACAAACACCTTAACTCGGGTAATCGTGTCCTTGTCAGGCGAGATGAATATATTCCAAATTCTTGGTCAACTCAGTTCTTACGGAAGACATGAAACGGTGTACCAGAAAGATTGCGAATATAGTAGGTTCTCGGCGATATTGATCAAATTAAGACTTCCAATACAACGAATACTTCCATTTCCTCGTTCGTTTCCCCCGCAAGCCTTGAATCGGTCCCATTTAACCACCGTCCACTTTACCGACATTGTTTATCATTTCGGTAACGACTGGCCTGTACGAAAAAAGCTCTTATTTTTTCCTAAAGTCCTAAAAAACACTCGTATCACTAAAGTTTTCTATTTTCTGTAACCGAAAATGCAGCCGGTTCCTCTACATACTTTTTTATTCAGGTACGATAATTGTATCGCTTGTACTCTAGGATGTAACTTGGGTCGATTGTAATCACGAGCAACCGTATATCGTACATAATGCCTGGCAGATGTGGCTAACTGTTTCCAAAATGCCTGTGATCTGTATGACAGTCACGACAAAACTTCTGTATCAAGTTCCCAGTGATCTAACCGATTAATCGAAGAGTTAGCTGGACGGTGTTCTCAACTGCCATGAAGTAATTGCAGTACCCGGAAGTTCCTTGGTGGAAAGTTAGAATTGCAAAATTAATTTAATGTGAAGTTTCTTAGGCGGCACTGATGCCGGACGGCAGTCTAAGGTGGTTGAAAGCGGCTAACTTCTGATCACTCGTTTTCTTCATAAATAATTCAGGCCACAGATACTTTAATTATCCATCCTGATGCGACAGTCAAGTTTAGGAATTCAAATTGCCGCGAAAACACCAGCATTCTTCAAATGAAACGAGGATTTCATTATTTAAACCGAATACAGTGCACTCAACTCACAACTAAACGTAATTCCATGTCAAGTAATTTGCGCGAAGGTATTAAGAAACCATTTGTAATTCAATAACAGCCTTATAATGGAAGTTCCGGGTGAAGTATAATAGAGATCAAGATCTGGTTTCAATATTCTGGCAATATACAATATAAATGGTTCGCTTAGGCATTTCTATGGTAGCTAGTCTAACTGGTCACGAAAAGCAGGAACTTATTCTCTTTCAAGGTATTTATTGTTTGATCATAGATTAATAAATGAGTACATTGATACGATATAGGTATAGTTTGGATTAGTATAGAGGTTAATAGCTAGCACTTGTCGAAATTACAAAATTTGCCGTCTCCCCTAACGATTTATTTTCTTCGGCAATCTAACGAATTCAAACATAAATGTATTTACATGTGTCGACGTTTTGGCGACAAAGAACTTTTCACTTTCCGAACTTTCACTATTTGGTCACATATTGCGCCACGACATAAGCTTGCCAAACAATTCTATAACTATAAGCCTCTATCGGAGGCCATTTGTAAAGATGAATGCGATCGATACTAGCCGTCACAATGAAGGAAAGTAAATATATCTGCAAGATGGCAAAAGTCCGAAGTTTTATCTAAACTAAAAATTTCGTAGGCAGCCGTAAAATTCAATCATCGTCACGTTCGCAATGCCTCAGAATAAACTCTTGGTCCTAAAAAGCTGGCCATCGTATAACCACAACTAAAACTAAAGCAATGACTTTTACTGGCGTTATTATTCATGCCACAAGATCTTTTTGAAAATTACGAAATAGATGTCACCAAGAAGAGATTAATCATCATTATATAGCTGCTTACTTTCACGAAAAAATCGTGGAAATCTATACTTGTATGACTGTAGCTCCTGTATGTAATTCCACGGGGTCATTTACAGCCGCAGCTTCTGTGGACGCTTCGTCTTTACTCAAAATTCCGAAGATAATTGATGATGCAGCTGCCGGAGCACTTTCTTGAGGAAAAGCGTACTCTTCGTAGGCCTTTGACTCTCCAAAGTGATGGCCAAAGTGTTTGTGACCGCCGTGGTGTTTGTGATATTCCACGTCGCTATGCTTGTGGTGATGATTTCCATGATGACCGTGCTCTTCCTGATGCTCATGATCATGCTTATGGTTATGGCCATGCTTATGGTTCTCGTGGTGGGAATGCTTGTGGTCCTCGTGATGATCATGTTTATGTTCATGGCCATGCTTGTGATCGTGTTTTTCATGATGATCATGTTTATGATCATGACCATGCTTGTGATCGTGTTCTTCGTGATGATCGTGTTTATGATCATGGCCATGCTTGTGGCCGTGTTCTTCATGATGGCTATGCTTGTGGTCTTCATGGTGGCCATGCTTGTGGTCCTCGTGATGGGAATGATGATGATCTTCATGATGATCGTGCTTGTGTTCTTCTTCGTGGCCATGTTTGTGCTCATGTCCATGTTTATGGGAGTGTTTTTCTTCGTGATCATGTTTATGATCTTCTTTGTGGTCGTGTCCGTGATGGTGGTGATGCGACTCCGTTTCCTTGTGAGTGTGGTGGTGGTGGTGCTCGTTGATATGATGATGCTCGTGATGATGGTGATGCTCATTGTGATGAGCATGCTTGTGGTGGTGATGATGTTCACCATGATGCTTGTGCTCTTCGTGGTGCTCATGTTTCGAGTGATGTTCGTGGCCATGATGGTGCTCGTGTTCACCCTTATGTTTGTGGCTGTGATCGTGACCGTGTTTGTGGCTATGATCGTGGCCATGCTTATGCTTATGGTCCTCCTCATGTTTGTGATCTTCGTGATGCTGATGTCCATGTTTATGACCATGACTCGACTTATGCTTATGATCTTCGTGATGCTGATGTTTTGCGCTATGGTGATGACCGTGGTGATGATCACTTTTATGACTGTGACTTCCATGGTGTTGGTAATGCCCAAGGTGATGTCGTTTTTGAGCTTGGTGCGATGTAGAGGCAGCTAAATTCTCATAATGCAACGTACCGGGATCTATACTGATTCTGTCCTCAATGTTTGAATTTGACGGTAGCAATCCCAGTGCGGCATTTTGGTTAAGTCCAACAGACGGCACACCAGGAGACGGGAATCTCAGTGGCTGGGCTGGAATGGTATTGCCAACGAAGCCGAAATTTCCTATCCCAGGAAGCTGTCTTTTTTGGGTAACCTTCGTCGGCGTAGGGGCATTGGTTGTCATTGCTACACTTCCGGCAGGTACCTGAAAGGCCTGTGGTGTCTCCAAATGAATAGTGTTCGTAGCAGCTGAACTGACGGGAAGCTGAATCGATGGGGTCAACCCGGCTTGTTTCGTAAATTGTGCATTTTGCGGGGCACCGGCCGTGACGACGACGAGAGCCAGAAGCCATATCTGTAACAAATACCAAATTTCATCGAATATAAATCGCTCAATGCTTGAGGAAGAAAATTGTAATTGAAGCGCACAATCTTCAACGTTCAGACAATGCTTTAACCTAAACTATGCCACTATAAACTTCTTGTCTTGTAGGATAAAAAATTTGTCGTCGCGTAACTTTTAGTAATTCAAGTGTCCGAGTATGCTAAATATGAAATATATTCCCACGAGCTTGGTGTTTTCCTTACAATATAAATGGCAACGAACTTGCGAATACATATAAGTATTAATTAAAATTGAAATTATTTTCACTACTTTATATTCTGACCTTGCTATGCTTGTCGTATTTGCGGAGACAACGCTTAAGAAGCGAAAGAGTAATAACACGTTTTCCCAGTTAGAAACTTAACTCCTGTAATCTTATTTTTCTCAATTACTTCCGTTTCAACGTGCTTGAAGTAATTGATGGAGGTAGGCAGCACCGAGTTGTACAAACATGGTACACTCAGGCCAGCGGACGCTATCTTTGTATAAATTGCTTTGGTGCTGATTAAATTCTGAGTTATTCAGCGTGAGCGTTTGCTTCCAAGAGGAATATATTAGGAGGGGCTGACAGTCGAAAGAGAAAATTAGTACGCTGCACAAGGATTGAAAAAATGCAGTCCTGTTCTAAGCAGTGGACTAAATTTTTACCCCCGTAAACTAATAGTTGTATTAGTTTGATCAAAAACTGCCTTCTACACTTTTCCAAGATTATGTCAATCAAATACTGTTTTTTCCTGAAACCAGATCGACTCAAAACCAGACACGCATCACCCAAATGGAAGGAAACGGGATCAAAATTAAAGGAGATCCGAGTTCCCCATACTATTGAATATTTTCATATAGATTTTATATAATTTAAAGTTCACACACGAGCCGATACATGCTTATCTTAAGCTCGTGCCTATATCACTTGACCTGGTAAAACTAAATCTGAACATGTGAAATTTAAAAAAAAGAATGCGACTCGTTGGGAAATTGTATATATTGCTCGAAAGTAACGGTTTTTTTGATTTTTGGTAATTGTCACAAGAATGCGAGTGGAATTATTCATATGATTGAAAGTATTCATAAAAATCTGAAACTTACCCAAGTGCCCATCCTGAAGTGTTTGTGATGTGATCAGCTGCAGACAACTAGATACCGAATCCGGACAAGCATAGCCTTTTATAGAGACACCGGGCGTGAGACTGTCCGTACTTTCTTTCGTGGGAAGTCCTAGTATTGCAAAAAAAATTTATTAATATTTTAATTATTATCGTAATGTGCGGTGGAGCGCAACGAAACTTATTGTTTATTATACGAGTTTGTTTTCTCTACTCATGGTTTCTCCTACACATAACTGATTGCATGATTTCGAGTGCAACATTTCTCGCTCCGCGTAACTGATCGTGAACCAAAAATCTAAAAACTCTTTCTAAAATCGAAAACAATAAATTGTTGTGCTTAATCCACCTGCAGCAGGTCGGCTCTTCCTTTCGTCAAAGCTCCTGGTAAGTAGCTAGAAATCTTAAACTTCAACTCACGTATAGTGAAATCACTCCATGGTTTTCGTCATCATATTCCAATACCACGATAGTAAGTTTACACACAAACATTGACGATGATGCGGCTTATATTTTTACTAATCTTGCAGCTGAAAACTCAGCTACATCAACGCGATACTATTAGTGAAACGTGCAAAAGTTTCACAATTCCAATCTAGTAAGTAACGTAAGTGAGAATCGGCGGAGTAAGAGCAGCTCAATTTAAACTATGAGATACTCTCGTATGAATCGAATTCTGAACGATTTCTTCTTATTTCGGATTTCACAGAATTTGAATATTAAGAAAATTTGTCTATAAATTGTGAACCGAAGAAGAGCATAATTTAATATCAGGATGGAAAGCAGTGCTCGTTGATAAGTTCCAGAGTATTTTCAATGAATAGTGATAAATTCAATTGATAGAGTGACCCCAAAACACCTTTGACACCATAGAAAACGAAGATTGAGCACAATCCAAATTTCTAATTCAGGCTTAAGGATCTGAATGGATCCCATTTTGCTCCCCATGTGATACCAAACGGCTACCAATGAGAAATAGTTGAGGCTAGTGTGAATTAGGCGACCTCTTAGATCACGCTTTGCTAACCCGCTGTGCCGGACTCCCTGTGAAAGCTATTAGCGATACCTCTGTTCCTTCTCCGCAAGCACTGAAAAACTGCTCCCATGTTTGGAAAGGTTCAGGGTGAAGTGGGCGCCGAATAAGTTAGGTCACGTTTCACTTTGAAAATATACGGAGTACAGAAATCAATCCCGAAATTGTCAACAGTCAAGGGTAAAGGGGGAGGAGGGTGGTGTGAGAACGCACGGAGGGGATCCATGTCGCCAGCGTAGATTGCCTTCACTCCACCATCGTTTCCGTCTTTTCTGATGTACCCAACACTCTCCGAGAATATCCTTTCAGCTCAAGAGTCTGGAACATTCGGGACTTACCTACCCATTGAAAAAAGGTCATTGAATGAGGAAATTCTATTTGCCCCAGAGCTGATTAACGTAATCTACTTCAAGATTGCGGCTCGTTTCTCTAATCCTCCATAAATTCTAGCACTCTGTTTTTTTGGTCGAAGCAATAGCTTCACGCTACGTTTGCTCAATTATAAGTGCACCGTTAACGCCAAGAAAAAGTAAACAGAGTAGAGGAAGCAGTGTTGCATTTCTCCTCGAAATTATTATACTCGAGATCGTCTCATTCTTCTGTGCAAAAGGAATTTTTAAAATCTTTATGAAAATGACGTTGGGAATTAGTGAATTCACAATTAATCATTGCGTTATAATTATTGTGCAAAGTATATACAGAGCATTGCAAATTAGCTCGACTTAAATATGACTCTCACCGTAATCAATTTTATTTTCTTCTCAGTGCTGCAACGTATTGTAGGATGCCACAAAAAACATGTTGTGCTAAATTTAGGTTAGGAAAAAAAATTGTTTTCCCGTAATCGCTCTATTAGCAAAACCACCATTAATCATAATTAATTTTGTTGAAATTCACACGGCAAATTTTTTGTGAATAATCGAAAGTTTTGAGTCCGGAGTGAAGATAGGCGTGTAATTAGTTTGGGAGATATTCCGAGACTGGGAGTTTTTTTTTTTCTTTCTTTGGCTAATCTTTTTCGTCCTTCAAACTTTTTGGATTAAATTTCTGCTATTTTTTATGATTGACGTTCTACTATTTTGCAAACTCAGTGCACCAGCTAATCTAGGTCGCGATGAAAAAGTTATGTGCAACAAATTTCACCTCCCGGTCTCTATAATTAACTCGTTTATGACCAGTCATACGTTTTTCAGTTTTTCTCTTATTATCACTTCTTGTCAGTTTAATGAGAAGATAAGTATTTGTTGAATGACTTTTGCCCATTTTCACAATTCATTCAATTTTTGACTCCTACAAGTCACTTTCCAAAGTAATGAACTCGCGTGTTTATCTCGTTTAACTTCTCATTCCATTACAAGCGGTTCAGTTCCGATCCTACCGGAATTCAGATATTAACTGGATTTAGCAGGTGCAATGTTCCCTGGAACATCACAAATGATTAGTTCACCCTGAATCAAAGTTTATAAACCAGATATACGATGTATTTATACATAGCAAATACGCTGAAAATCAAATGCCTGTAACATTCGCAATTCTTGCTCTTAATAAAATAGAATAATACTCCATAACTATTGCAAGTTACTGTGCTAAATGCGCTCAAGGACATTTGAAATGAAAGTATGGAATAAAGGCTGAATGGCATAATTTAAATTGATATAATGTTTCTGGGTGAACTCGCGAAACAGACTCATAAACAATTTCAATAATTTATTCCATTCCGTAAGCGCAGATGACAGCTGTTAAAAAACACATGTCGTTTAATTTTCGATGATTCACAAGGTATAAAAATTAGAAGTAATCGGAGGAGATCACGTAAGTGATCCTTGACTTTCCTTGCGAGTGAGCCATTACCTTTGACGTCATCTGTCATACGTATTACAGATGTATTTTCAATAGTGACTTGTGTGCAGTCAAATTGTTGAACGATAGGAGAAGTGGAATGTACGAGTAACTGATTCTGTAACAAGTTGTTGAACCATCTGGCGCTTTCCAGTTTGCGTGCAATTCTACCTGCTAGCCGTTAATCGCTGTAGCTGCCTGTGATGGACTCTCATACCATGTGAGTACCACGTGGTCTGTCGTTAGCTGATTGATGAGCGTGTTTCCTTGATCACTTGTAAAGTGTACACATCTGAAACGTGTTAAATCGATCATGACCGTGTTCGAAAAGGGTGCGAAGACTGATGAACATTCAATTTAATTTGTTTTTACAAATGACGTGCGCATGTTCAACTAAAGTGCGTTGCAAAAAAAAAAACGTTTGTTTTTGAGGTGAAAAATCTCAGAAACAAGATTAGTGATGAATTTTTTTCTGAATCATAAATCGGGTCGTATCAGTATAAACCGAACTAATGGCCATGAAATAATAACTTGCAACGGGTATGACAAACGGTAAAGTTATTAGGAACTCAGGTTTGTTTTTAGATTGCAGTAGAATTGTACAATGTATGAATTCTAGACAGCAGTTGGAAAGGTCGATACGCTATAAAGTTGGTCAAAACAAGTGAAGGTAGGAAAACGCTGTAGATAAAAGAGAAGTTGACATTTTTTTCAAAAGCACAACATAAGCACTGTACAATGTCTTCAAAGTATATAATATTAGCTCATTCACGCGCGTGTGATATTGTCTTTTTAGATTTCAGATTTGCATTTTTAATTTTATTAATAACATTCCTTTTCTCACATAATTATCTGCAGTAAAAATTTTTTATCATCCACGTACACTTATGAAAATATCAAACACGATCGTTTTCGATAACCATAAATGTAAATTGAAACTAAATGAAATTTTCAGTTCTGAGGAAGCCTTTCCTCAAAGGCTCGAAACGACAATTTAATTTGACAATTTTTATAACGTTGGACAGAGAAAAACATACGAACTTTATATATTGCAGTTGTAGATAAGCACGTAATATTCAAGGTTATAAAGATAGTTGTACACGAGGTTTTTTAATTATGAAAGAATCGTAGCTGATCTAATGACATGTGGTATAGAGTCCCAATACCTGATCGCTGAAAGAGCGGAAGAATTATGGTAAATCAGTGTATCGGTTTGATTAAAGTAGTGGATTTGCTCGATTAATACGGTGCAGTCTCAACGTGTGAGATTTGTGTCTTGTTCAATAAATAATTGACGCGAGTAGCTTGCTGAGGAACACGTTGTAGTCTGATTAAGAAATGTGACCACAAAATAATTCCTTTTTTGTCTGACAGGTAGCCAAAGCAGCTTCGTACCAAACGGTGATATGTGACAGTAACCTCTCAGATCGAGTATAAACCTGGTCACTGCGTTGAGAAGAATTGAAAAGATCGATTGCGAAAGGCGATAATTTTTCCATCTTCTTGTTCAATGTTATCTATACGTATACACCGTAAGCCTAAGTCATCCGCAAAACATAAATCTACCTCCATCCTAACGTCAAACGACATTGCACATAGATAAAAATCAAAACACAGCTAAGGAAAATTTCATTTGAATGACAAGTCGCCACTTCCGTCGATAAGTGTCTTATTTCTAATTTCAATTGCGTGAATTTAAGTTGCACGTCAAGTCACAAGATTACGCAGATTTCTACCATTTTTCTACATATATGCAGGTTGATGATATTATGTATTGTTCAATCAACGAGAATTTTCGGATAAATTCATCACGTATCGTTGATTATTTCCGTGCAATTATTTGCTGCCTGCAGCAAAAGTGCATTGAAGTAAGGAGCTGAATCATCGCATTGAAGCTACCAGCGTCAAGAAACCTATTTTCTAGTTTTCTACAGCGAGACTGCAGCTGAACACACATTCAACGTCACCGGACAAAACTGGCTATTAACCGGGTGACACCTTGGCGTTTTGGTATATTCACTTGGTGTTATCGTAGCTTGTGTCCGACTCGTGATTGGATACTGTGGTAAACTGAACTTCTGATTGTTCGCCTAGAGAGCTTGCGACAAATCTCACGTGTCGGGCTTTGACAATGACGGATGAATGGTGACCGACTAACAAAATGGATACGAGCTTAGAGCAAGACGCTTATTATAGGTATATATGTGTACGTTGCATAAATCCGTGGTATCCTTTTGAAGCTTGATGCACGCGTTCATTAATAAGAAGAAGGTGGAGCATTTGCATTAGTGATGAAAAATTGTTCAAGAAACTCGTTGACACTCCAAAGCTCGCTTGGATTTTAATCTCTTCATCAATCCAGGAGGAAGATTTCTAAGAATTGAATGGGAAAATAATCCTGAGCACCTTGTTATTTCCACCTCGAAACATCATTTGTTCAACGAATCGCAAATCAGGATCCAAAGTATTGTGACTCCCTCTAAAGAAATGTGAAAAAAAAAAAAAACTTTTCATAATGTAAAACATGAATTAGTATTGAATTGAATATTCTGAAGGACGTCCCAATGTGACGAGTGTCAGTATCTTAAATTAACTGACGCCTTGACCTTTTGATTGTATTGACGCTTTGTTCTCCTGTCACAGACTTGAAGAACCCCAGAGAAGTGCATTGCAAAAAAAATTGCTCTATAATAATGCGAAAATTAGTTGCTCCAGAGCGCGAAAGCAGAATAATTTCGCCCCTTCGTAATCCTCCTGAGAATTTTTCTGTGGAATATTTCAATTACACTCCCTTAGTAAGATCATGTCTGATTTTCGGGGCAATTTCGCTTGCCATAACTTCAACATTAAGACCGATGTTTGTAAAGCATATCATAATATTATAAAATAGGAAATTTTCTGTGTCAAATTACGTATCAAAATGTTCTCTGGCTCATCGACTATGTGACCTGACCAAAATTCAATCTTCCACCGCAGGCTTGCTCGGACATTTGAAATTTAATACGAATTTTCGAATCATAACTTGAGTGTCGGTGACACAAATATAATTGACGATCAACGATATTGAAACATGGGTGTAATACCTTCTGCATTCATCCGTAAGGTACCAATATCGTAGTTCATACTAAATCGCAAGTCTTTCTTACCACATTCACACGTTTTAAAGATGAAACTTTTTATCAGAATACGGCAATGTGTATTTTTCAACCGGTAGGATAATGGTTGTGAAAAATATTAAAACTTCTTACAATTAGTAACATGTTTCTTGTTTTCTTGTATCTCGTAATGCCCAATTAATATGACGAGACAGCAGGAATATGGCTGGTAATACGAGTTAAAAGATCATGATTTCTACGGAAGAAAAAGTTTCACTAATGATCAAGCAATAAATGACAATAACGATATATTGTTGAAATTCTAACAACAGGTACAACATTTGTACAGCATATCTTGATATAGACCATCAATTTTGAATTTCATCCATTACTAAATTTTGTTCACTTGACCACAGGTCACAATCCGCATGGTTGAATCAATCAATAATCGTTAGTACAAAAGTGCTTATATTCTGTTCACATTTTTTCATTACGTTCAGAATTGAATATCGTACTACTAATCTGTCAATCATTAATTGTGTAGGTAGCTAAGTTACCGACTAGACGACACATCTACTACTGGAATAGAGTCGTCTACTCACCATCAAGAGACACAGTCTGTAGAACTTTGGATAAAATAAAGTGAAAACAATATAATATTAAATAGGGATGTATCTTCTTCGTAAAAAAGAATATCCTTCATTTTTAAATGATCAATTTTCAATTGCTAGATGAGTGTTTTGTCGAAGGTTGTTGTGTTGGGCACCGGTGTGTGCTTACACTGATTTTTCACGAGGATTGCAACGGTGTTAGGTCACTCTCGAAAGGATTGACAAGGTAAACGACGAAAAGCGTTGGTGCAAATAACGTGGAGGATTATATATCCTGCCGACTAGCCAGCGTGACACGATAAATCCTTAAATCCGTCTTAGAAGCGCTTCCTTTGGATTCCCTCGAATTTCTCACTATCTATCACTCTTGATACTGGGGCGAAGGCCGTTACTCGTATGCAGATCTGCGACCCAAACTACCATTGGTACTTCAAGCACACATCCTACCACGCTTGTCGTCCATCCGACGACCCACAGTTTCTTCGAAGATAGATTTCCAGATGACTTTAAGCCTGAAGCTGTTTGATGACCCGTGACTCAATCCTCTTATGATCCTTCTCAACATCTTAAACCTCGAAGGTGATCCATTCCCAAAATACCTACATTATATCAAATGCCCAAATGTTCCGTAGCAAATTGTTATACCATAAACCTGATTATATGTGTTTATTGTCATTTACTTTCCACCATGTCTAGTTTGTAGTTACAGTGTCCGATACATCTCATCGTTAGAGGATAATTAATGAAGCACTTTTCGGTGGGCACTAATTAGAAACACTCAGCTCTAGCGTGACAAGATGAAAATACGAATCCTTTGTCTATAAATATACGGGATACGTGATATTTCCGACAAGTGTTTCTTATTAGCGACCGTCGATTAGCTAAGTGGGTTCAATTTTCTCACCAACCGAAACTAGGGGTAAAAGGGGTGAAAAGCAGGCATCTAAATACAAGCGAATGGATAATTTATGGTGCGAGGTAACCATTGTCGAAATGGCAGTTCATCCATAGTCTCCGGAGGTGCAGTAGCTCTTTCTAAAGCCTGAACCGAAAGATCTATGGTGGAGTAGAGTTATACGATGGAGAGAGACTCCTACGGTTACGTGTAAGACCATTATCTACGGACCTGCAAGACCCGGTGAAATCTTCAACATTGATTTACAAGTCTCTGAAGTTTTATCTTCGCGTCCGTCAGTCGTTCCACAGTTCACGATACGAAAACCTCAGATGATATTTCACATTCCTTTCGGGTTCTTGAAGCGACCCGTGTGTTCACATGGTCATTACGTATTACCGCAGAACATATTTTGTTCGACGTAGGTATTTGAGACGCAAGCGTTTGTGGATGTACAATGAACGCAAAATGAAATTTATCCGTACCTTTAATGTACCTGTGGCGTCAGTCAGGTTTACAACTACCCATTGTCCGAGTTAGTTATCAACGCTGGAGAAAACACGGGTGAAATCGCTAAGTGGTAACATTATCTTCAGTAATGCCTGTGAAACTGACACCACCTTGAGATGAAGGCGTCTCCAGGAAGCGGAAACACTTTGAAGGCGAAACAAACTTAAGTACGAGACTCCTGTCGGGATGCAATAAGAAGAGGATGTTTCGACGAGGCTTTTATCGAGGTAACGAGCTAAAATGCAGAGACATGTTTGTTTCAGTTTTTTCTTCACATTCTCAGTGTCTCGTATTGAAAAGTATTACTGCAGCAGGGCTATTTTCATGCTCGAAGTTGAAGTTCGTGAATCGAATTCCATTCCAAGTTCGATAAGCCTTCAAATAAGAATAGGTTGTTTACCAATCAGGCATAAATTATTTTCTCTTCTCAAAAATACGAAGACTCTACGGTAGAAAAGTTCATACAAATCGTGCGTAGTTTTGGTCATTGCCGCCGAAATAAATCACAAGAAGTGATTTGACACCGTAATTGATAAATATAAACGTTGTATTTGAACTTTGAATGAATTTTTATTCAGCCACACAAGGTACATTATAAATATAGTAATTCCAAAATGAAGGTAAAATTGCTCAGAAAAAAAAAAAAAAAAAAAAAAAAAAAACACCAGTAAATAATTATATGTGCTTTACTAATGAGAAGAACAATTTTCAAAATACATTAGCTCGTTGCCAAACATTCAGCTTTTGTATCGCTCAAACAACATCCATAAATCAAGCATAACACTGGTTCAGTTATAATTGCGTTCATATTGATCAGATAATTTTCAGAAAGAAAATTCCATAAGCTGTATACGAAACTCTGGTTAGCATGATGCAGTTTTTATCAACAAATAGTAATGATTCATTAGAAAATACACGTTCTATTCATCAACTGAGGATACGGTATTCCTGATTCGTCTGTAACTGTTCGAGTGGTGGTTTCAAACATATTTGTATGACACATTACAGGAATTTTGTTTATAACAAGAATTATTTTTCCAAGTTAACCCTTTTCCTATTATTATTATTATACTTTTTGCAAAACGAGTCGCAAAGATTTATGAGACGAATTTATGGTGTGAATTTATGTCACGAATTTTTTCTCTCTCATAACTAACTCACGTCTGTTTTTCTCTACCACACGAAGAAAAAAACCAATCGGATTCACACGCGTGACGATATTTATATGTACGGTATATTTTCGGAGTCAAAATGACAGGGATTGTGGGGTAGATTGTGTAACAAAGACTTGTTCATTGGTTTATAGTTTGTAAATTAGTTCTAAGTTAATTTAGAGTCGATAGCAAATGTTTGATTGATAGAAATTAAGTTCAAGTTTGTTGAACAACGATCTTTACACGGGATTGTTGTAAAAAGAGCCGAAGAGGCATTCGGTAAAAGATGTTGGAGAAATTGAGACGTTTTGTGAATAATAAATATAGTTATTTACGAATCCATCGAGTGCACTTGAATAGTTTTTATTTGAATTCATTATTCAATGTCGTTCCACCTCTGTTATAAAAGTTGATCAGAGAGATTCTGGCAACTTTAGATCATCTAAAAGGAAAAGTCTTCCAGAGAACTAAAGACCAGGATTTAACCAGTTGAAGATTTCAAAAATTCACAAAACTTGAGAGGAAACATCTTAAACAAATCACCAATATATCTTCATATAAATTGCCAAGTCTTCTCGTATCCAACAAAGTAAATAAATAACCGGAATATAAAGTGGAAGATAGAAATTCGGGAGATAACACCGTTCCATCACAAGATTACATTACCGAGTGATCTTTCAACTTGTGAAAAACCTTAATCGATGCGATATTTACTCCAAAAAAATACTGTCCACGCAATTACCGTCTCGCATGTAAATCCAACAAGTTGTTTCTTTTGTTTTTTGATCAGACGATTAACATTATCCGTCGTATTATCAACGAATGTTCACGTATACGAAGGAGGAAGAGGTGCAAGAACAAAATAGATCATATCACGCCGAAATTGAGGGGTGTAAAAAACTGCGTGACGATATACGTTGTGGGGGACAGGGAAGCAGGGGGGAGACGAAATGACCGAAAATAGCGTGACGTAGTGTTTGAATGGTCCCTAATTGAATTTTGATATTTGGAGATATAAACGTCAACGTCGAAATCGACCAGAACACCCGAGTAAACTGTTTAGCTTTCGGTCTGTGCACAATACCGTATTTATTTACGAAGCCATTGGAACATGTAGCTTGTTCGTAAGTAGGATCGACTTCAAATTGATTATGTTTTCATATAAATTATGAATAATCTACACTAGCTCTGTCGTGCCAATTTCTCGGAATGATGTTTGTGAGCAAAAATTGTTACATTGAACTTTGCGAAATGGTTGGAAAATGTGTAAAGAAGTCAAACTATGTTATTCGGGGCTAAGCTCAATGTGTTGGTTGGTTCGTAATTTCCTAGCTTCTTGTCCAGCGGTAAAATACGGATGGCTTTAAACGAAAGTTATAGAACGTTCTTTATCGGTACAAATACAAAACTGACCTGATCCGATGGCAGATAAATATTTTAAAAATTTAGTCTTTAAGAGTAAATAAAAATTACGGATTCGTTACGACATAAAGTTAACGATACCTTATTTCTGATGTATAAATAACCGCATAAAGTGGATACTGAAAACAATTTTAACCCTAGTCCCTTACACCTATGAAAATTTCTGCAATTTTTACACGGGGCCAGTCAGGCCCCATCCAACTTTGAACTTTATTATATTACTCAATATTATACAATATGCAGAGTCATAACTTGAACAAAATTCCGCGACAAAATTAAAAAACTCAAAAATAGACTCCAATAGTCTCGGCAAAAAATGATTAAAGATGTGAGAGAAATTGTTGAAGTTAAAAAAGTGAAAAAATACGAAATACTTGAAGCCGGCTCTTACAATTAGACCTTAAATTTTTTCGAATGATTGTTTATTGTCCTTGCAAAAATAAATCTGATTCAAGTGCGTTGATTTTGAAATTGTACGTTTAATTCGGTCTTAAGTGATTAGGGTTGAGACAAAGTGGAATTGATACGTCGACTTTTCAGCGCACGCCATGCGTCGATATCAGCGGCTGACGGAAGCGATATTGATATAGAGACCATCAGGAGCATGGCTGGTTAAGGGAGCTTTCCAGTGTGACAGCCCGAAAAATCGCTGTTTTTCGCGATTTTTTTTTTTAAAGAAAAAATAATCTAATCGGTCTGGTTTTTTTTTTGTATATTAATTGGGTATTGAAGAATACTAAACAATTTTTTAAAGATCGATTTATTTATTAATTAATATCTATAAAAATGATGAAACAATTGTTGCAGAAAATGCACTTGGATGTGGTGTCCACGTTGGGGGTCACAATTTTGATCTGAAACAAAAAACACAAAAAGATTATTGATCGGTATATAATTGGCTTTCGTGCTATGGAGGCTTTTTTCTTTTTTTTTTTTTTTTGCAAAAATGGCGCCGGTTTTAAAAAAAAGTATCGATTTTAACATTTTTTTTGGCAGTTTTTTTTACAAAAAAATAGGAAGATGTCAAAAAAAAAAAAAAAGCTTCCATAGCACGATAAACAATGACGTTAAGAATATTGTGTAAAAAATTCAACTCGATAGCTTTAAAACTCTGCCCTCCAAGTTGGACACCGTTTTGAAAAATGCTGTTTCGAGAAAAACGCGTTCAAAGTTTCAAGTGAGGAAATTTTAGGTAAATCGTTTACTTACGGTCAATCAGCGATGCCAGGTCCGTACAATATCCCTTCTGCTTCTTCGAAAAGATCGTGCTCAATGGATTGTTCAGTCCGACGAGCTGTCCTCGCCTCTTTGCTATCCAGGGACGCCTGACGGTTTGCTTGGATGATGCGCGCATTCTTGTACTTAGCGGCGAAATCTGCGGCTCTCGGCCCTATCGTGCATCCCATCGTCTTCAAAATTTTTAAAATTGGGTCGTAACCTTCATTGAAGGTGCACACAGCACACTGCGTAGCGATTTCTACTATCTGCTTGCCGCAGAATACGTGCTTTGGGGCTAGTTGCCACACGCAGTGATTGATTGATTTTCAAGAATTTAACACGCCATCCGCTTTTTTTTTCAAAATTGAGTGCGACAAAAAAATAAGTCGCGCGACTAATTTACGGCTAATTAACGGCAAATTATGCAATAGTCCGAATTCACATTTTCGACAATTGGCGAGCCAAGTTCATGTACGTGCAGGTAGGAACGAGACAATAGAAATAACAGTCGCACGGGCAGACGGCCGACGCGGCAGCTGTAGCGCTCCGTTGCCTTCTTCCAAAAAATGCTGTACAGTAACCGAAATAATCTGAATTTCGGCATGAAAATTTGAGGGAATATTCGGAAGAGTGTATACTATTCGATAAAGCAAAAAAAAAAAAATCGATTTTTTGAAAATTTTACACTGGAAAGCTCCCTTAAGTCCGATAAATTCAAGCTGTTTGCCAAGTTTGTAATTAAACCTTTTAACAGCGATGTAAATTTCGAAAACGTAGTAATAAAAAATATTAAATAAGTCTTTACTGTCATTGTGTTAACTGACATATAAAGATGAAAAAACGAATTTTCTAGTGTAAATTAAAACATAAATTAACTTCCATGGTTCACATTGACAGAACTTTTTCGTTGATTACTGTTGTTGTTGTTGTTGTTGTTTTTTTTTTTTTTTTTATTTATTCTCTAACTTTCAACATTTACACTTACGATCTACAGGACGAGACGACGCAATATAACTTTCAACAACAAAGCGAACTTATCTGAAGTGACGTTTGATTGGGATTTTATTGACGTCTCGTCCTAATACATCAAACCCTGCCTAACCCTTCGGAAAATGTATAACCCCCAAATAGTATGATTTGAAGATCAAAAAAAGAATTCATACTTATATTTATACTAATATTCCAAAATCCTGGATTGTTTGCATTTTCAGGTGAAAAAAATACTTAAAGTATGGAATGATTAGGATTTTTCTTAAACCCATAATTGTTTATAGCTGTTATAAATAAACATGTGCAAAAAAAAAAAATCTGTTTGTGAATGTAATTAGTTAACGGAAAAATTTGATAACAAACGTATACTAGAAACGCTTGGAATTCATTGGTTGACAAACAGATATCTCAGAATGACCTTTAAATTCACAAAACTCAATGGGTAAGGGTGGTTTTCACCCTCTTTAAGGCTGCATATAGATAGTATTGGTGATTACACCTATTCTCGGCCTAAAATCGCATAAATCTCATCCAAGAACACTATCTAAAACAATGTTGATAATTCGTCCCGTTCGAGCCCCATTTTTGGGATTGTCTTTATTTTAATAACTTTTTGACATCAAATTCGCATTCAGCGTAACAAACTTATAGTCGCACTTACGTCCAAGATAAAAAAAAAAAAAAAAACTGAATTGCGTGCTGAAAAAGTTCGAACTTTACTTCGGATAAATTTGTTTGATTTTGAATTTTGTTGCAGTGCCTTTCGTTCGTTGTACGATACTCGGATGCTTGGATTTTTCAAGATTAGCGTATCGTACTCATTTGCATTTTGCACTCCTATTATACTCATAACTCGACTCCTACTCTCCAACCTGAAAGCCTCTTCACTTCATTAGACTAAGCCATCTCTCGCACATTCCGTGCGCACCTCGCTATCACGTCCTATTCTGAGAACAAATTACTTATCCAAACTCACTTGCCTGTATACTTTTTCTCCGGCTTTCAGACTCGAAACTTTGTCCCTCACAACCAAATTGATATAAGCCCATATCACGTCATCATTCACTAATCCAGATATCTCCGTTCATTGAACTACGGAGCGATATCTCGTCCATCATAATCTTACATTCGACGAAATTATACACCTCAAGATTCCCGTCGTCCGTAAATGTAACAGCAGAGAACATCCCAAGGGCTCTGTATTTATTGTCGCTTGGGAATACTTGATCTTACGCTCGTTATAACCACACGATTGTTTCTTGAACAGCCAATTTTTCGAGATATAATCCCCAGTTTCATGAGAATTGTTGTAAGGAGCTTTTTTATCATCCAGTAACGCTCGTTTAGAATACCACTCATCATTTTAGCTTTAGCCACAACATTTTTTCACAAGCACAGCTGATGTGCTGTTCCCTTATAATGGTAATTTTCTCTAAAACGAAGTGCAGGTGGTTATTATCGTTACGAAAAGAAACAATCCATGCGCTCTAACAGGCAACAGGCTACAGATAATGAAATTCAAACTTACCGCTATATATTTCAAGATCCTCTAACGCTCTTCCGATAGGTGCGAATGAGAAGTAAAGAGGTGAGAAAATCCTAGTTACTCGACATTGAGTCTGTGGTTAATTAACACGCAAATCAATAGACCTACCATTTAACACTTGCCGAAGTCTTACAAATTTCTCGTTCTTTCCATGAATTGAATATGTGATACTGAGCAGGCAGTTTAAACTGTGAAACATATTGGTAATAATAAATTGTTGAACAAACATCGGCGAACTCGGCTGGGATTTAAAATAATTTACATTTGACAGAAAAGGAGAAGAATCAATTGAGTTATGCGACCTGAAGACAAAGAGAACTAGAAATAATCGAAATATATTTTTTTATAACCTGAGTTCAAACTATTAAATTTATTCCTGTATACACTTTTAATGAAAAATTAGGTATCCATAGAAAAATCAAATTTTGAATATGAAAAATATTTCTAAAACAACAAAATGCCGGAAAATGGATTATTCTACTCAAAAAATCATAACTCACTAAATTTTCAATATTTTAAACTGAAAATAGACCGAGCAATTCTTAAGATACAGATAATTAAGAGAAAAAAATTGTGGAGATACTCCGCAATGGCAAAAAGGCATTTATTTGAGTGAGTGAAGTTTAATTTTTAGCAAAAGAGTGAATTAACAATTTTTACGATACTTCATTACTATTTATTTTGGATCAAATCAGATTATTTTGGACATTTTTCGTACGGAATGTACGGTGACGATACCGCGGGGTCACTTTGACCCCGGTGTTAAGCGTCAGGGTTAATCTTTACAACCTGATTTTATTCGCACGTATTTACGCATTGATTTTAATTTTATTGCCGGACGAATGATAACAGATGAATGTGAATTTGATTGAGAAAATTTATCACTTTCATAAAAGATACTGAAAATATTATGTACAACTTATCCAACGGATTTTATTTCGCTGATTTCTTCTGATTATTTGACATGAAATATTAGTTTTAAGAAAGAATCCGACACAGTGCGTATTTGTACTATCTCGCTTTTTTATAAATCTACAGTTCAAACATTGAATCGCAGGGAATGAGTGGCGGTGAAAATACGTGGAGTTGATGTAAGGTCTTGAACTACTACGCAGCCCTCCGCCTCTTCAATTGTCTGGACCCTTCCGGGCGTGGGTTTTCAAATTTTCGCACTAAAGGTCGAGACGAGTGTAAGGTTGTCCTGGATTTATGAGCGCGAGCTTGAATTTGCAGACCTGGCTGTTTGTCGTTTGGTTCAGCGGGAATAATACTGCCTGCTGTACAAAGCCGTTGAACAAATAGAAATCCCCTTTAAAACGGAGCTTTTCGCTACCTGCCACAGCTACCTAGACCGATTCTGTGTATCTCTTGATCCTTCATCAACTGTCCTCAATGACGTAGCAGGAATAACATTCTCATGGGGGTTGTTAAACAATTGGTTTC
Source organism: Neodiprion fabricii (assembly GCF_021155785.1). NCBI lineage: Eukaryota > Metazoa > Arthropoda > Insecta > Hymenoptera > Diprionidae > Neodiprion > Neodiprion fabricii. The sequence goes on from NC_060239.1 coordinate 12,193,223, forward strand.
GTTACGGTACGAAGGAACCCTGGAACAAATCCGGATACTCCCTCTGCTTTTTTTTTCAAGGCACTCAAATTTCACTGGACTTACAGCGAAATTTTGGAAGTACTGGCTGAAAATTCACTCGTCGATGAAAATGAATTCATTAGTTTTTAATGAACGAAGAAGGCTTGCTTGAAGACGTCAGAGATTCCGATTTCGGATCCACGCGAAACGACGAGTACCGGATTTTGATTACGTGCCACTGCAGTACAAAATAAAGGTGCGTTAATATACCGAACGTGTACCCAAAGCAGAGACTGAAGGGCTCGCTAAAAAAAGAAGGATCCCGCTTGAAAAGAATGGACCAACTAAAAATACCAACAATAACCGCAACACAATCGATTCGTGAATTCATGATCGTTTCGTGAAAGCTCGTCAATCGAACCGACAAGTCGCAATAAGGAATTTTCAGCAATGGGGTGAAGCTGCTGACAGCCAGAATTTCTAGAATTAAAGTTCGAAGCTTTCGAGGCGTGGGCGATCCTTTTCAAGTGACGGCATAGAATTCGGCAGAGGAAGAGAACGAAAATTTTTATCACAGAGAAAAAGAACAACTGTGAAAGAAGAAATTCTTTCGAGTCCAGACACCGGCCCTGATACCAAATTGTGAGAAGGATTTTGTCATTCACACCGACCAAGCAGATATTAAAATAATATTCATTATTGTTATTCGTTATACGAATCGTATTTTTTTTTCTTTTTTGTAGAAGCAGTGGAAAAGTTGATATGCATAATAGTGTATTTTGTTTATTTCTTTTGCTCATTTTCACCGTGTTGTCGATACCAGTTGACTTATAAACGAACCATCGCCACGTAAGGTTCAAAGCTGATACTTGTCAAGCAAAAAGACATGAATTTAAGGTGACGCATTTCTGTATTGCACAACATGCTATCAGCCGATCTCGAAAACTGCTCATAATCGTTTTTGTTTGTTTGTTTGCAAGAAACGACTGGAGTTTGAGAATAATGTCGAATTATTTTTTAATCCGGGTGTTCACCTGTACATTTATTCACACCCTAAAATATTTTGTTCTGTTTTTAGATTGATTTCGATTGATCGTGAGCCCTAATGACTCGTACTGCATTTTCAATCACTTTGGGGGCTGCTCAATGTTTGCCGGCCGACCAAGTCAGGATCCGAGATGACAGCCAAGACCGATGAATTTCTTACGGTAGGTAAGTTCTTACAAAAGTGGAATAAATTATGTATCAATTTTGTATCAGCACGCGGCGATCCCTGCCAGATATCCAACTTCCCAAGACGAGAGCAGATTCCGACACTCGAAACGTTGAGACGCGAAGAAGCCGATTAACTTATGATTCTACCAAACCCCAAGGAGGGGGAGGAGTAAGGGCGGGCATTTTTTATCGCTAATCTCCAACTCCCAAAGAATACCATGCATGCTATGAATTACGATGAACTGAACGGCTGTACGATTAAGAGAAATGTTTCAGTTTCTACGTACATCTTTCGGAAACGAGAACTTCTCAGAGTGGCACATTTCATTTTTTAATCCACTTTCCTCAGCCTGACTGATTTCTCATCGCGAAAGAATCGCATCAAAAATACATTTCTCCTTATTTTGAAAGGTGGATTAATGTAAAATTCGTGATCCGAGGAGGTCAATAGAAGAAGACGTTCCACGGGAAACGTGATTGACAATTTGCAAAAATTATATTGCATTTCTACAACTTTTCCACGAGGCCCAGCTAGCCATCATCAAGGAAAATTGGCTATCCTAAGCGCTTATGATGTTGGACGCTGGGCTCGGTCGAAACATCGTAAAAGTGTCATGTAATTTTTGCAAGTTGCCAATCAATGATCTTCTCCGACGAACGTCTGCCTTTTTGAAAGGTAGGAAAGTTTGTCTGTTTATCAGTTTGTAACGATTTCCTTAGACAGATATTGATTTCTCTAAAACTACAAATAATTACATACATGCAACGAGATAATTGGTCAACTCTATAAGTTTATTTTGTTTATACATTGAATAAAGAATCGATAACACGAATGTATATTTGTCGATTGACGGAATATTATTACTAATTGTATTGAATTAGGAAATTAAGATTTTGGGCAGTTAAAAATCAAATGTATATGCTTATCTTTTAGAAGCGTCAAATGTTGCAGCTAAATCGTCTTAATTGTCGTGTGAGTCGTCAGTAGGTATTTCCAATTGTGTTATTCAGTTTGCAAAATTTTTAATTACGAGAGAAGTACATAAATCTATTTCCCAGCGAGGTTTGAAGAAAGACGACGAAAGAAACTTCGTGTGGAAATAATATATTTAATAATACTTTCTAATTCTGAGTCGTACATGTGTTCGCTCTTCGACCGATACTAAACAACTGACTAGCCTGACATAGTTTTAGCGCAAGCTCACCAGTCACTCATAATTCAGCGCCACGTGTATATATGTAACCACACAAATTCTTAGAAGCTAAGGATTCGGAACAATGCCACAGAGTCACTGACGAAATGAAGCGATGTCATGTGAAATTGTGCGATATCCCGATGGTAGGTTACATAACTGCTCTTCATCGCTGAAAAAGTGCTTGCTTGCAGTTTTCAGCTCAACGCCGTCTAGCGCTAAGAGAAGAACGAGACAGTGGAAATTCATCGAATCACATTCCAGTCTGCTCGAGTAAGCACAACGAGCAATTTTAAACCAATCTGGAATAAATCAAGAAACAACCCGGAACCCCAGGGGGTTTTAAGCTCAACGAAAATACTAGTGACAGGATTTAATTTCAAACGAAAATCAGTATTTTTTTTCGAAAGGTGTAGCCACCGAAAGAAATAAAGATAACGAATTGAAAACACAACGAAAAATGCCATGTAATTTAACCGCTGCGTTTTACAGATACATTCCGAGACTTTGTACCACCAGATATTCGAACAAAGTTAATACTGGAGGTGGTGGTTCTATCAATACTGGTTCAGGATCGTTCCACCTCTACCATTCGCAGGCACATACGTACAGAACCTAGACTTTCGGCGAGTCTGGGTTTATAGATATTGAACTACCATCCAAACTAACCTGGCTCTGACAGCCTGGCTATTTATGTCTCCCACCACCATCTCCGCAACCCCCGTCAACCTGTGACCTCGGAACGACATTCGCACACACCCTCCTGCATTCCTTCCATATTTGTTCAAGGTACCCCGATAGTCGAGAAATTTTTAAGAAAATTTCTCTCCAATACTGTCTTCTCCCCGTGTTTCACCATTCCATTTCATTCCATTTCATTCCATTCCATTCCATTCCATTCCTGTATCTTGAGTGTTCCATCTATCCCGTTTTCACTTTTATTTCTCATCCTTTCGATACTTCGTATACCAACGAATAACATACACGTACGAAACACATGCCCACGCACACCGGAATCGACTTAACAGGTGTAAATATCTGTTTGCTTCGTTATTGTTATTCGCGCTTCGCTACCCACCGATGTCAACACCTCCAGATATACGTTGTCGTAAATTTGGCGGACTATAAGTTTGCAGATAATCAATAGACGACGGTGTGCTCCGTACGTAGCGCAGGAAATCGAACCTTTTGTGCACAAGTTTAACTAAGTGACCATGTAGGTACGCCGTTTGGGCCGCAAGCCGCGGCTTTTTCGGTCAGAAAATTACTTTACCTATATCGAAGGTAACTTTGTCGAGTACGGATGAACAATTTATGATCGAGTTTGACGCAACCGACGAATGGCCACGACTCGAGGATTGGTACAGTTTACTGGCTTGTAGGTATCGCGTTGGAATCAATTAATGATCATATCCTTCAACTGACTCTAGGATGAACTACTTTGCAGGACAGTTGAACAAACGAAGGCGGTGTAGGTGTAACTACATAAGCTCGCGACGATAACTAATTCAGAAACTGTTGTTACGTTGGAGGGTGAAGGCAGATGTGTTTCCTTCTAAAGTGCCAACTATACATGCGTACTGAAGTTGCACGGTGCCCTTGGGAAGGGACTGAGCTAACTAATCTTGACTAATTAGTCACCACGATAAATATAAATTACCACACGACGCCGGTCTAGCTGTCTAGTAATCTAAAGTTGCTCAATTTTCAGGGCGGTCTGTCTGAGGATTCTAAGATATACATGGCACGCCACGCGTCCATTCTGCATGAATTGAACACCCTCGGAATTTCTCAAAACGACCGTCACATTATACGTAACACACTGCGTATAAACACCGGTTCTTGAGAGTTGCTCGTCGGAATTATTAGCCCATGTATATGTATATGCTCGTGTAGAATGGACGTGTTGCATGTCATGTATATCTTGGAATCCTTAGACAGACCACCCTGAAAATTGGGCAACTTTAGATTTGGCGAGTAATAGAAGGTAACGCAACGATTTCTTTGTGCGCTTTTATTTTTCTAAGTTGAAAACTTTGATTGAATGCGTGTTTCGAAGCAGTTATTTCAAGTTGCAATCTTGCCGTTGATTACCAGGAATCACATTTCACTTTTATGGTCTTTTCATAGATCTGAATGTATGTTTTCCGGCCGCTTTTACTTCGATATCAGATCTTCAAGTCGTTAAACAATAATTCAGAACCGACGAAAACTGTTGATTATTTTAATTAATTCAGTATCGATTGCGGCAAAACACTTGGTAGGGTTCGAAGTATAGAATAATAACAAAGAAAGTACCAGCGTTTTACGGTCAAAAGAGGCTGAAATTATTGCTTAAATTGCGTGCAATTGTGTTTGGTGAGGTTTTGTTTCTTCATTTTCTTTATCATTTCCGCAACATACCCTTACGTCTCCTGCGTGCTTCCATAACCCAGCGTCACAGTTTTTCAGCTGACGCTTCTTCGCATTCCATTTATAAATCAGCTTTCCATAACTTGCCGCCACGCGCAAACATAATCAAGTATGATTGTTTTTATTTGATAACCTCGTTGTTTTTATTGATTAAGTTACTCATTTTACTCTTCTTTAAAATTCTCTTTTCTTTTGTATTTTGTATTTTTATTTCATTTCAATTTTATTTTTTATTTTTTATTTGATACCTACTGTTTGTTTTTACTGTACAATCTATATATTTTACTATTGAATTTACTTAATTTTTCCTGATGTATCCTTCATTTTGTTACTTTGGTTTTATTATTTGTTTTCTTTTTCTTTGTGTTCTCGTTCCGTAGTCCTTAGGGGATCCTTGTGTCCGAGGACTTATAACAAACCCGTTTCTCACTCTCTCCCTCTGGTAATATCTCTGAGAAGCATGTCGCGGTGAATTGTTCTTCAGTACAAAGTCTCGCTGAAATACACAGTGAATAATGACTTTAACAATTTTGTAACGAAAAGTGCCTGTGAAAAAGTATCGGCACGATCATGAAATAAAATGTGAAATTCTACCTTAAAAAATTATCGTGACCCTTCGAAAACGTAAGGTACGTCACAAACCTTATCGACGAAGCTATAGCCATTGAAGATTGCAGACCGAGGAGCATCGCAAAATTAAACCAGATAAGTTGCCAGCAGCGGAACGAATTTCAACTTGAAATATAACAAAAGTAACGAGAGATTTGATTATATGAACGAAAAACAGCAGGGACAACTTAAAGTAACGAAAGATGATAAGCATTGCAAGGGAGGGCGGGACAGGCGTCATAACACGTGATACAATGCATCAATCACGAAAGTGTAAGTGACGTTTAGTGTCTTTTACCTGCCGCCGCCAGCCGCTTGAGTCGCATTATACATGAAGGACGTTTTTTCGCTGCTGGACAAGAAAAAAAAAAAGGTTCGTCGTTTCTGCTATAATTTTCCATCTAAATAGTTTATGTGACATTGATATAACATTGTAACATAATAATTTGGACACAAGTGTTAATGTCCGCAGAGGTTAGTACACCAGCAGATAAGAGCATGATTTTTCGATTACCGCTTATATTTCTGTCACAATTTTTGTTTCTGTTTTTAATTAGCTACTGGGGTAGTGATAAATATGGGTTAATACTGTTCAACATTAGAATTACCGAATTTAAATCGATGTTGTTTTTATCAAAACCAAAACTTTACAAAAAAAACAAAAATTTACCAAAACCTTCAAAAAATCGTAATGATAGCAAATGTTTGTATCGATATTATATAGTTCTAGTGTCAAACGGTATTCCATCTTCCCCCAACCCATATTTGGGTTTATTTGTCTGTATGCCACTGTACGTGAAGTGTGCAAGCCAAACTAATAACGAAAGTTCATGGGTATCCCATGTCACCTACTAGCGTATGTGTCCTTTTTCTATTTTTTAATTTTTACAAAGTTACTAATGAACATTGATTCAAACGTGAATGCCAATTGTAGGACCGATTGACAGAGATCACATGTCTCATTAATGTAACACTCAAAGTATAAAAATTATGTTTTATTAATCCTGGAAAGCTCAATGTCCCCATCATGCTTCGCCCTCATCTATGTACAATTTAACTTGAAGAAAAACGATTCACGCATAGAATTTTAACTTTACACGCACTTTATCGAACTGATGCTTGATATTTCCATGTGAGTGAATGATTGAATGAATGATGGGATGCATGCTTATGTAACGTAATGTAATAAAGACGATTTCAAGTTCGAAAAGATCGTATAAATAAATTAATATTGAAAAATAAATAAATTCGCCGTTCTGCAAGTATTGAAAATTATACCGATACTTTATTTGATTATTAAAAATATCAAGACTATGGGAGTAGATACTATTGATGTACTAAAATCCTGAAAGTATCGTACCTCAATTTCAACTGGTTTTTGAGAGAAAAAAGACTAGTCGATTAAATAAACTTTTCTCAGAATTGAGTTGATCGATTTATTCGAAAATTGAATACGATAATGCGGGAGTCCAGAGGTTTCCAAAGACATAATGGACAGATTTTTAACTTGGTAAATTAATAACAAAAAAAAGTTTCTTCTTAAATTTTTGTTTTTCACTGTTATACTTTTCGAGCAAACTCATGAAATTATTATTTTTCCATTTCCTATAGATTTTGTAATAACTTATATTGTGTACGAAATTTTCGTTACCCGTATTATTGAAAATTTTACTCCCATTTTCGTATAAGTAATATACTTAAACGATTCGCTCAAGTGGGAAGTTTTTATCAAAATATATCTTTAATAATCTTAACACGAATAATATTTTACAACACGGTTAATCTGACAAAACGGTCAACTCAATAGTGCAATCGAGAAAATTACAAGTCTGTACCCATGTGGTCGGTAATACCGCAAAAAGGATTGGAATCCTTATCCAACTATTGCTTCTTCCGGTCTAGCGCATCTTGCTTCGCGTATAATCTCATGATATTTTTTCTGCTATTATATTTCCTACGTGCTGAGCATTGAAAATGTTATCTTTGAAAGCACCCACGTAACTCGGATAAATCTAGAAGGTCTTTTACCGAAAAATTATACTTTCATGATGTGACTTCGCACAGTATTACAGCTGCTTACTCTACATGCAACGGTTATCATCTTTGTACTATCTGACTATTGGATAATATGTCTTATTGTTAGAAAGTTGTATTGGAATGTTTTTTCACAAATATTTAAACCAATTCGTCACCATTGACGGCATTGAAGTTAAGGGATTGAAGAAGATTTATTATGGACCTCAATAATATGGAAGAAGGAGAATTTGAAATGGGTGGAAGAGATTTAGAGGTGACGTTTCGACTTAACGGTATTGTGAAAAATTGTGCCTTAATATAATCGATGTAATTGGCAAACGAGAATCCTCTAGATTAAAGCAGCTTCAATTCAAATCAGATTGATTAAATGTCAACAAGCTTCAAAAGTATACGAAAAATTGCATGTCAACTCAGAAAACGGTTGACCGTGAAATTCTTTATTCGTACAAAGGACTTCCGAGGGATCGGATGAGCCCTAAGAAGTATTATTATTTCTTTAGTAACTCATGTTACGTTTTGCATTTTGTAATAACCAGTGAACTATGTAGGGGCTTGAACTTCTTTACTTGAAATTTGTAACGGAGAGATTTATTAACGACCCAATGAATTCCATTTCATCTTTAGTTTATCACATACCGAAACATAAATTTGAACTTCACTCACATTTTGTTTTGTTACCATTGCTCCATCGTGACCTGATTTCACTCAACCTAACTTCACTTACAATTAGCCTGGTTCAACTACAGTAAAACTCAATGCACCAGACCCATCCTCTAGGTTCAAATCTTCCGCACTTCCGTTGGCTCCCCCTTTCGCTTTGCTTTCGCCCAGCGTTTGGCTATATTCTTCGACTTGATTTACATGCCTTTTCCACACTTCTTCTTCTCCTTTCAAATTCGTTGCTGGTATCGCCTTTTCCCCGCGTACATAGTTTCAGATTCTATTTCCTTGATATCCTATTCATTCTTCTTGTGATGCTTTTGGTCGTTGTCCGGAGAACCAATTTCGTAACTCTCCACCCAATCAGTTATTCTCGCATGAACAACAACGTTTCTGGACAGCCTTGTCCGGCATTGTATTATATGTAGGACAGCGATAACTGTGGCATTTCCTAATCAGTAATGCGTAGACTTTGTCATAACATTAAAAATAAGTAACATCGTGTACTCGGACCATAAGGACTGACTGTAGCAGCTTCAGTTGTTTGGAACGCAGGGCACAAGGCGAGACATCAGATGAGAATAGAAGGCGATGTAGTTTGCTTTAACTTTTCATTGCATCTTCAGTGAGGTCGAGAGAGACACCGATATACATTTTGTTTCAACTTCTACGTGCAATCTGCAATCTGCAATCTGTGACCTGGAAGATTCAAGAAAAACATCCACTCCATTTTCGCAAGCTCTACAGACAATTCTGTGGGAACGACTTACAGATAACTTTACGTGCTTACGCCACCATAATAACCAAAGAATGCAATCATACGTGCATTGTGCATTCTGTCTACGGAACGCCCCGGCCTCTACTGTTTTCAATGTAATCATCGATGTTGACCATTCTCCGCTACCTTACACGCAAGGTAAACAGTGTACTGCTAATGATGCTGTAGCTTTAGCTACGACTACCGGAACAGATTCAATAGTACGGTCAAGTGAAGTTATTGACAACCTGCTGATGATTGGGGATCAACTGTATATTTACAGTATATTCGAGCGTGACAAAGTATGACCTGAAACAATTTATTAACCGCATTTGGCTGTATCTGAATTATAATCAAGTCGGATTGTGATGGATCCAGCAATCAACAAAAAAGTCTCCAAGGGATTCTACACGGAAATAATTCATAACAAGCTGAATTTTGGTACAAGTTGCACATTTGGGTATGCAATGTAAGAATTGTGGCGACTGACCACAAATAGTTGTTCTTAACTTTATATATTTTGAGTTTTCCTACAAAATTTTTGTTGAAACGAATAAGTTTTGAGACAGAACCGTCCGAAAAAGGGTCAAAATTGGAGAACCCGTAAAGCGTGATAAGATTACAGTGTTTTACGCGGATTGAGCAAGAAATAACATGAAATTTTCTATCAATTTTGGAAACGTATCCATTAGTCAAATCTGGTTCACGCGAAACGCCAGAAAACACAAAAAGGTAGTTTTGGGTAATATTTCAAGCAACTGTCGACTGCCAAATTTAGTATCTACAATAGTTTTCAAGCTTTCAAAGACTAGAGAAACGCTTTTTGATAGGGTGTTTTATTCCTTATGGAACGTAATCAGGATATTTTGAAATTGGATGAAATTGCTCGGCGATTTATATAAATATAGCTTCGGATACGAAAAATTAGGCCGGGTAAATGGTACAGGAATGAAAATAAGATGACGAAACGACGAACTGATGCACTACCGTCTCTACCGATTATCCTACATTGAGCGTGAAAAGGTTAAAGAAATCGTTGCTGAGTGAGAAGCCAGTGGCATTGTTCGGAAAAGCCATTCATCGCATGCCAGCCCCATTTCACTGATAGATGAAAAAGACTCGTATGAGGTTCGCATGTGCGCAGATTATCGAGGGGCGAATAAAACGATAAAATCTGATAAATTACACTTACCGAACATTGAAGAACAACCGAACCGACTAAATGGGATATCGTTTTTTATATCATTGAACCATAAGTCGGGGTTTTATCAAATTCTGATGGCTAATGATTCGCAATTAGTAAGAGTTTCAGCATTTGTTACACCAGACGAGCATTAAGAATTTATGCATATGCATTGTAGCCTCAAAAATGTCTCTGCTGTATTTCAGAGGGCCCCAAGTAGGGCTCTCAGCTAGCTGAGATACATCACTGCTATAGACTTAACTGAAACCAAACAACTTGCAGCAAAAACAATAAACGGAATCCATGCTCTTTGAATACACGAGCTAGAATCTAACCAGTTTTTTACCACTTTTGAGGCTACGATAGCGATTCTTTATGGTGATTTATCGGCGATCTGTATCGAAATAAAAAATTGTACTCCCATTTATTTTTGTAAGTCGTGCTTTACAAATTCTATACGTGAAATGTTACCGATGTTATTTGGCCACTTAGCAGGCTCCTGCCAATCAGTATTTTACATTGCATTCTTTGCACAGTCTCAATAGGCTTAGAAACATCTCTTGTCCGGCAAAAGAAATCGTTTTTCTTCGCATCACGTTACAAACCAATTCAATTCTAGACAGTACCGTCGAGTAACATCGATATCTTCTGTCAACATTTTATTCTTCTCATAAAATGGTTCCTTTATTTTTCATGAAATTGTTTCCTACTGCATTATCTGAAGTCGTGTTAATTTGAGATTTTTTATTCAGCCGTTTCCGACCTTATCGCGGGAGTTTGTCGGGACAGAAAGACAAACCGATGTACACATCAACATTTTTCTAAAAACCTGTTTTTCGAATACAAGACGTCCGAAAACGTAAGGATTCACTGACTTTAGACGAAGTCATTTTTGACTAAAACCAATACTTTTGATCCCATTTTACCATAGATGATGAGAAGTAAAAATATGGTGCAAAACAAGTAGTCTTGTGTAATATTGGTTGTAAAATTAGACTAGAATAATGGACAAATATTTCCTACGATCTCAAAAGCCTAGCAGTAGTCCAAGCACTTGACGCATACCGTGTCCACTTATTGGGAATCAAAACCGCAGTAAAAAAGAACATTTAGCCTCGGGATGCCTGATGAACGGTATACACTGAGGACTACTATTTTTGCATAGTATTTAAGCCAGGACTTAAGGTGCGGTATATTAGTAAATATTACCGCCAGAGAATGAATTGAACTAAGGCAAATGCAAGACCGTGATATAGATTTTGTGCAGAAAATACTCAAGACAGATCAAGTAGAACCAGATACCAAGAAGTGTTTTGAGACGTTTGATTCAGCCTTTGCATGCCACTTATTTTTTTTTCGGTCCCGATAGCCAATTGGCGAGAACTTTATTTAGGGAAAATCGTATGAGTTAAACACTTCTGAGATATAGTCAAATAAAGAATGTCTTCTCTCGAAGAACATGAGCTTAATAGGGTCATACTTCAGGAATTCTCAGACCCCAGTGTGGCATGCAAGGGTTAAAAGTTTTCGTTATTTTCAAACTTTCGAGACAATGAATAATTGAGTAAGTACCTCGCGTGACACGATTTGATTTTTGAAATATATGTCGTGACAGGTATACAGTGAGACACGAGTTAGCAAATAGAGGCAAATATACAGGGTGAGGAAAGAATATGGAAACCGCAGGAAATCTCACGGGGTTCGGTAAAAAAAAAAAAAAAAATTACCAAAGTCAAATTTTAAGTAATTTTTAACAAGTGATTCCACTCCCCTTACTATATAGTCGTGTTGTCATTACTGTTTTCAAATCTATCAATTGTACAGTAAGCTCGATCTACTTCAAGGAATATTAACTCCAAATGAACAACAGTTCACCTATTCACTCATTTTATGTATGATCTTATTCTCGATGAATGAAGTATGAATGCTTATTTGATTGTGTTCCGAATTCAAGATATGTATATACAAAAAAGAGGGAAAGAAACTCAATTGAAATACAAGGTTACGATTGGCTGATTGCTAATCATAAATTTATTTGTTTGTTGCTGTATTTTACTTATTATTTCAAGATTAGGCATAGATACTTTTTTTTGTTTAAGTTTCACATAATCCATTTATACAGTGTGACCAACTATATACGTCGAATGCAAATGTGAATCATTTCAGACGCAGTCCAAAAATGCAGTTTGAAATAAAGCCAACAGGAGCACAAACAAGAAATTTTAATTTCATGGTTAAACGTAACTCATCAGCTGGAATTGGGATGATTCACAATATTTTAAACAAACAGGGAATATCAGAAGGATTTTCTTTGATGTATAAAAGATCAAGGAGATTATAGATCGTGTACTCAACGTTTGCTGGAGCAGTACTGGTGATATATAGAGATTCACGATCTCAAGAAAGTTTTTATCATTCATAAGTATCAACAGCACAAATAGCATGGTTGAGGGTGAAATATAATGATGACGACTGAAACTTTTGTACCTACATTAATGATCGAAAATCCGAAATTCACGAGATACGAATTTTAAGATAAAGAATGACGAGCGTACCGAAGTTGGGAGAATATACGTGTTTTTGACGTCATCCAACCTTTCGGCATTTCGGCCATTCTGTCTTTAGGGGGTTTCGGTATTTCGACCTTTCTAGTCTTTGGTCAGTCGTTATTGATAAATTCGGATTCGTAGATTTTTGACAAAGGCACGAGTCTGACATTTGAAGAACCAACTCTTTGACTCTTCGTTATTTTCGCAATTCAATATTTTGCCCTTCGTGATCTTGGCCATTCTCAAAAAAAAAAAAAAAATGTTGGTATAAATTTATTTATACATTTTTGCGTTCTCAATTTTTATTTTTCTCCCAGTCATCTTTTCGCATTTATGGTCTCTTTCTACGTTTTCATCCGTTGGTAGTTTGACTTTCGGGGTTTCGTCTCGCTGACTTTTTGGTCTTCCGCATTTTTGTACCTCACCCGGAAAAACAAGTAGAACAATACAGCGCCCTGGCCTCGACGGACCCCGACAAGGTATAATAGCCCAGAGGCTGGAAACACAAATCACGAGATCTCAGAGGCCGTGTCAGTCCCTCCGAGCCCTTTTCTCAGCTTTCGGTTCCTGAATAGGAACGTATGACTGTCCTCTGCTCCCTTGAGGAGCTTGTATCGCTTTCTCGTTTTATGCGTGTCCAGAATATTTGCAGCCCCAAGATTCAGGAGTTATTCACCCAAAGCCAGGATTACGCGGAAACCGCTTTGCGCCCTGGCTTTATCCATTGACTTATTCGCATTCAGACGAATGACTGCTCGCGATAGAGAAAGTTGGCGAAATTGAAACAATACAAACGAACAACTGTTGAGTGAGAGTATTTCGGTAGTTAGACATTTTCCAACGCAGGCACAGAGAGAGGAACAATCTTCTTGGATTACTAGGATAAACCAACTGACCAACTAAACCAGCTGCGGAAAAAATTCCGTTTTGATGTTTGAAATTTTTTTTTGTTTTTTGAAATTTTTTTTTGTCTGCAATTAATCGTTTCAATAAGACCTGGATGTGGGATTTTTGAGGTTGCTGATAACGAATCTGGAATCAGATTTTCAAAATTTGAGATGGCGAATTTAATACGGTGAACCAAAACATCAAAAATATCGCTCCAGCTTTGAAATTTTGTAAATGGGAATTATCGAGGGTACTGATAATGAATTTGATATTCAATTTACAAAATTCAAAACAGGAGGTCCAATTACTCATCAGCGACATCAAGAACCCCGATATACAAAATTTCAAAGTTAGAGCGATATTTTGGATTTTTTGATACGCCATAGTGACCTCGCCACCTTGAATTTCGAAAACCTGAGTTCAGTTCCGTTATCAGCGACCCCAAAAACCCCGATGTACAAAATTTCAAAGCTAGAGAAATATTTTTAATTTTTTGGTCCGCCGTATTGGATCCGCCATTTAGAATTTGGGAATTTCGATTTCAGTTTCGTTAACAGCGACCTCAAAAACCCCTGGATACAGAGTTTTGATATATTGCTCGACAGCGACTATATTTAGGTTTTCCGACGGCCTAAAGGTTAATGGTTCAAATATGTACAGTATTTTTTTTTTTTTTTCAATTTTCAACGTTTGAACCCATACAGAATATTACGGTAACCGGTAAATCATACCTGTGAAACGCCGGTTAATAATTCTCTTGAGACAAGGAGTTAAAAAGTGGGGACGGAAGAGTGTCGTTCATTTATTCCATGAGTAAGCCGGCGTAAAGTGGGATCCGTTGGAAAATGACGTGATTATTGTTGTTCAAATTACATTTTTCTGTTCCTATTTACTTCCAGCAATCAACGAAAACAGTTCACTCTCTACACCTCAAAAATATCTGGTCCAACTTTTGACCTGCTGTACTTCGTCGTGGTCTTTTGTATACTCCTTCTTAAGATATTCTCACAGAATGCAATGCATCTGCTTAGCATCAAATAACAGCTCGTATGAAGAGGAGGTGGCTACCTAAAAACACTTTTAACAACACCTTTAACATGCGAAAACTTGAGCACACCTACATGGGTCGTAAAAGGGTCCCCAGAAGTAGCGCCTGACTTCGGGAAGCATCGTTCCCAGATATTAGGGCACGTTATCGTAAACGATCCGTAGTACCTCATACATGAGATGAGCAACAGACGAAGACAAACTTCGGTAGTTACTAGTTGGCTTCGAGTACAGGAAAGCGTGATCGTAAAACTATCCCACTTTCTCAACCCATATATACGAGTGAAGGCATCGAATCAGATAAACCTCAAAATGACCGTTTTACAAGCTAAAGGGATGGCTTACCGATGTTTAACGGTAATAGCCGAATAAAATTTGCAAATAACATCTTAGGAAATTGAATAACATATCATAACTCACTGGATTTCATCAAACCTTTCGCATAAGCGGCTCAGGGAGTCTAGTCTTTCCCTAAATTGCTTCGGCTGCATGTTGCAACTCAAGCAGTTCAATTCATTATTATGCACAACAACTTCTGAGACGGTATAAAGTTCTGTTATCGTTTTCGGAATAGACTGATTGTTTTAATGATTGCGTATTGTTATTTGCTACTAACGAACTTTAATATGCGTCAATGTCACTTAAAACTGAATATAATAACATGATAGAATACTGAAGATTGAATCGCATTTTTACGGATTCAAGGCAGTTTTATTAACGGTTAGATGTGTTCAAAAAGGTGTCAAAAATAACTATACGTTCAAATTATCTAAATCGTGTTGTTAAAAAGAGTATTTGTGTTTTTGCGATACTGACTTAAAAATTGAATACCGTTTTGTTGGTTGGTGACAGTGGGAGTGTGAAGGTATCATGAATAGAAGTAGGAAATTGTTAGTTTGTGGTTGCGTTAGCGGACACGGTGGTTTGATTACAACACCTGTATTGGTGAAATTTCAGGGATAGGGGTTCTTATTGAACGTGTAGCTTGCAAGTTTTGTCGCCAAACGTGTTCGCGAGTTTGCAGCGAAGAAAGAATATCGCGCAAATGGTTTTCAGGGAAGAGGAAAAGGGTCATATATAAAAGTGAAAGGTTTGAAACCTCGGTTTAAGGTCTGCGTATGCTGATCTACAAATGGTCCTTAAACATTGTAGCTCATACGGAATGTTTCAGAATGATCGACAGTTGTTTTTGTTCAATGTCTACACGTTTGACTCGGTGGACAAAATAAGAATCGCAGAATTTTCTTATTGGTGTATCACGATTGAATCAAGTGGAATATAGGACGCAATACTGTCTTCAATACAACTGAATTCATCGATTCAGGTTCATCTTTCAAACGAAGTTACTGATAGTCAAGTTTTTTTGAGTTCAGCGATACGCCATTAAAATTAATTTAAACCAATGACTAAATGACAGTAATACCTTAAACCAGTGACGATAACTCTGGTTAAGACATTTGAATTCGTCACTCTCTATTGCATTTCACGCCTCTTCCTTTAGATTGACTTATTAGTATCTTTATTCTTCACTGATGGCGCACAATTTCAAAGCCAAAAAAGTTTCCTACTTGCGTGCCCTATGTACGAACAAACAGGACGCTAAATCATTACTGTAACTGTTTACTATATTAACGTAATTACAGTTACAATGCGTAGAGGTAAAAATCATTGTTTTTACTGTACATCTCATCGCAAAGACATTTAAAATGTTTACTATTTGACGATTGTTAAGTGTTACCGTGATCACAACATTTTTTTCCGTGTTGGACCTCCAGGTACATTGGACCGTTCTTTAGGAAGGTATAGTGCAAAATTTGTAAGTGTGGAGGAGTCCAATTTACCTGGAGGCCCAATATTTACCCTGATACTTTTCTCTACTAAAGCTCACCCAAAGCGCTATTTAGTTGATTGTCTTCAGCTACCTCTAGATAATGATATAGTGGAAATGAGCACAGGATATTTCCATCCTGCTCCCTGTTATTCATTCTGATTCATGATGAAAGTGGTTGAAATTTAACACTGTCTTCCTCCGTACACCCACGATGAAAATTTGAAAAAAAAACAAACGCATTTTGAACAAATCATTTTTGCAGAAGACTTTACGTTCTTTTCTAAAAATTGCAAGACGTTATGGGGGAAATATTGGAAAAGTTTTAATTGCGAGGATTATCGGAAATCACCCTGCACTGGAAAATGGAGTGCAGTGGAAGCAGATACAATCTCAACTTCACAAGAGAATTTCTGAAGAATAACCGAGATCAAATGCACTTCTAGTTTTAATGACTCACAATCAGTGAAAACTAGTTTCACCTTTCGTATGATGGAAATTCGTAATGAATGTTGAAAGTTTAGTGGATCTGTATTACCTATTTTTACGACGTACAATTATCATGTCTCACGATTTACTGATTTAATTAAGGTAAAATTTTTCAATGAATTATTCTGTTGTTGTAAATCCCAATGGTAGTTTGTTGAAATCTCAGATGAGATAGTTATAATTATGATTCTACGGAGCACCTGAAAATGGATTTCGTGGTGGAAGAACCACTGCTTTCATTAATGGCATGACAACTTTTTTTTATGGCATGCATACTATTCTGATCAATTAGAGTTTCTAAACGGAATGGCATAATTGTCCTAAAGTCTTCCATAATGGGAAGTAGTAGAAGTCTAGGGGCGAGTTGTTCTTGTGATAAGTCGATTTCATCTCGTTCGTATAAGTGTACGTACCTAATTAAAGTAAAATGATTCTGCTGCAGCTACATAATTTACAAACATAAAAAGAGATTAGTCATTCTCTAAATAAAATGTAACTCTCGCGTCTGGAACATTGCTGCGAAAACAGCTTTTCTAACTACATCACAAATAAAGGTACACCATGATCAAATTCAACCTACTGAAGTGGCTTTCAAAAGGCGACTGTGAAAGCTTTTCAGCAACTTACAGAATGCTTGTATGGGTGATGGAAGCATTTCTCATAGAGTTTCACAATGGGAAAACGCAGTTGGTCACGTGCGCAACTTAATACATTATAGAAACGTCGACAGATCTCAGCATGTGACCATTGTTACTAATCTTTTGATGACTTTTTTATTTCTGCAATTCAGTTATTCACTGCCTTTGGCAGCAAGCCTGCCTGAACAACAACAATTTTATTGTTCACATCCCGAGTATTTTTTTTTCAAAACACAATTTCATCTGTGGCAAGATTCAACGATACATTAGTGAATACTATTATATCAGCAGTGTGCTTGACGCGGGTCCGTCAAAAAACTTCGTACTCATCTCTCAATTTGTTTTTAAACGCTGCCATTTCATCTCTAGCTCTCTTCTTCTCTTCCTCTCTCCCTATGATTATAAAGAATCAAAATCTCAGCCGCGAATGACACAACACACGTACAGCGTTTAGAAACCATACCGGCACGCCACGCGAAGCGTAACATACTCATTGATTTACAAAAATGTCAGTTCAGTCCACAACGAATTGCATACCGTGGATATAAGTATAACCCTTTCTGGCGCAGCGTCTTATATATGAGACACCTTTTTTTAAATCGGTTGTCCAAGATTTGAATCCCACTTTTTGGCTATTGATGTCATTTTTGTTTTGCATAATTGGACTTCGAAGATGTCAATGTTGATGTTTTGAAAGGGATTATGATTATGCCGCGAATATAATGAGAGCTAGAAATAAACAAAGTGTTGAAAATGCCTGTTTTTACAGAACAAATGTAATGACGGGAAAGTTGTGAGGACTAGAAAAGTGAAATTCGATAATCTTAGGCTTTTGTTGCTTAAAACCAATCTGATGTAAAAATTTCAAAATTGAAAATAGCGGATCCAATGTGACGAACTGATAATATAAAAATTATTTTTATTCGTTTGAAATTTGTTACTCGGGGGCTTTTGGGTCGCTGAAAACGAACTCGACGTCAGAATTGTGAAATTCAAATCACGGATCCAATCGTATATATTTGGTGACCCAAATAACCTCTGAATGTGCATTTTCAAGCCATTCCGATCATTTTCACATTTTCAGTCCGCCATATTAGATCCGTCATTTTGAATTTTGAAAATTTCTCAGAACTCACCTCATTTTCGAAATCAACTACCTCGAGAACCCTTATAAACCCAGTTTTAAGGAATTTGACTTCAAAGCAAAATGTATGCTTCAAAGTGATAATGAATAGGGTAAATAAATGAGAAAATACTAAGCGAAAATAGAGACGATGTTAAAGGCATGCACACCGCAAGACAAGACAGAGGCTACAGAGCTTTCGTAAGTTTAGCAAAGTAGTTCGGGCGTTTCTGTGAAAACCCCAGTCACGTACTGGACCCCTTACACACGCTTTTTGAAGACATGTATAGATTCGAGTAGAACAGGGATTGCCAACAAGCATTTAAATCGGTGAAGGAAGGAATACTATCAGAAACAATCTTGGCGCATTCAGACACGAACCACCATTATAGTATTTATGGCCGCAGACGCAAGCCTTTATACGAGGCGGAAGCGATATTATCCCACATTTATGAAAACGGTAAGGCAGGATCGGTACGGCTTGCTTCACAAACCTTTCCTGCACTTTAGAAAAAGTATACACGAATAGATAGGAAAAGGATACGCCAGAATCTCGGAAATAAGAAAATTTTTTTAATACGCGCTTACAAGTTGCAGGTTGGCGTAAATGTTAATTTCTGAAAAACATCCCTATTTTCATGATTTTTCAGTTTTTGTTGGTTAAAAATACTCCGGTCAACTCGATCCAAAGCTCATTTTGAAGGTTTCGAAATTCTCTACAACTTTTTTTTTTTATTGCGTAAAGCAACACGCATCATTTTTTGCCCACTGTATGAAAATTAAATCTCTTATAAAAGTTCAAGCTAAACGTAAAAAATATTTGCTGTCTAAAAAACGTGTTAGAAAATTTACAAATTACTGACTTACTGAGACAAGACAAGAAACGTCCAACAAAGCAGTGTTGGAAGAGTCACGAAATCTCGTCTAAAATTTGACAATGCGGGATAAAACTTTTTCTATGTGAATAGGGGGTCGCCTTCCCTTAATTACTACGCATGCGAGTATTGCTTTGATTTCGAAGTTCGATGGTAACTTTTGTCAGCGTTTGTCAAGAGCCTGTTATACTGTCAGGTATTGGATTCTTCCGCACGACACTAATTAGTGGAGGAGAGGATATCCCAAAAGCATGGGAAAAGAAAGGATATCTAATTGGGAAATAATTGTTGAGTCGAACTTGAGAAAACCTAACAATATATTTACAAATTGAATATAAAAAGTTTGGTAACAACATTACAAGTCGTACTACTATTCGTAGTAGTTTATTTCGAATCGTTATAGTAGTGATGTTGATATTTTCTATTGGTTTATTTGCTGAATTTGTCAGAGTTCGAAATAGTTGTTTATTAGATAGATCGATACTTAGTTGTCTTGACAATTACTTAGGTTTAGATATTTGGTTAATGCTTAAAATCGTTGGGTAGATGTTGTTGGTTTGAGGACTTGATGTGTACTGATTTTTTCTTGATGATCGAAGAAGGAATTTGGAAAATATTTGGAAGTTTGGAGGGTGTAGAACTTTGCTGATTGGTCTATTTATCATATTGATCGATTAATTATTGTTTTATTGAAAGTTTTGTACATAGAAGGGAAGTGGGATCGTGCAGATATGTCTTAAGGTTGAACAATACGCGACCCTTCCGTGCCTTCGTCTACCAACAGTCCAGGCAGGCCAGCGTCCACATATGGAAGCCCACTGAGTATTGTAAATGGGTAAAACCTTTGGATAATAAAGGAGAAAATACCCGCGTTGAAAGTCACGTACGATCCTTCGACTATTTAGTCATATTTCGATATTATTTTATTGCCAAATGTGGGGCTCTTACCTTTTCTCAATAACTTGACCTGGCTAGGGGTCTACCTTCTATGGAAATCCGAACCGTAGAAGAATGTGTGGACTAAAAATTATATTAATGAAATTTTGCTGATACACAAGCGGTGTCATAGCACAATAAAATTCACAAACTGTTATTTCAAGGTACTGAACCGATCCAGCTGAAATTTTCAAGTTAGTTAATATACGAGAAGCCTAAAATAGGGAAAGCTTTACGTTCGTTCTAGATAGCCCGCCGAATACGACTGTTTTTATAGGTCCTGTCGACATGTGAAGGATTTCAAGAGAAAGTTGTTGAATGAAATAGAAAAATGGTACATCGAACGTGTAGTTGATTGTACTTGGCTGGCCTTCTCAAAGAAAGCATCGACTGAATGAAAATCAAATACGTAGTTATTCTGTTTTTATACGTAGATATGTGTGAATAAATTACTAGCGTGCCAAGTAGGCACAAAGAACTCGTAATTTTGTGTTTCATATCTGAATATTATTTTTCAATCGTTATTGACATCCTCTACATGTATACCGATCGCGTTAGTTGATTATGAATTTTTCTCCCAAGTAAATATTATAATTGTTGGGCAGTAGTATAGATTTCAATATTTTTTGATGATGAATGAAATAATTCATTAAATAACTACTGTGGTATTTTAGTAGATGAACGATATTTATTTATTTTTTTGTGTCTCAATCACTTTCATGTGCGTACTTTGGGCGAAATTACTCCACGTGAAATGTTTTGGAGTCGTTTGTTATTTTCATAAAAAGTGCATCTTTACTGTAGTGTTGCTGTCGGATAAAAATCATATAGTCTGAGAAGGTAACGCGAAATCAGGACAAGTAGTGAAACCAAGTACAAGAAATTCTTCATCATTTTGATTTACGTGAATATATAAGCTATCAAAATCGTGGTGAAAACCGAAAAAAGGACTTTTGTGAGGTCGGAAAAAAGCTCGCACGTGTCGTCAACAAGCGACACGGGCTGAATACAAAAGCAGTCGAATGTAAGCGTCTTTGGATCAGTATATCTCTGAAATTTCTGATCGAGCGAGGAAAAATGTCCGCGCGTTCGAAGATGCGGTCAAGTCGTAATGGCAAGCGTGTATCTTCATTATCGTATCCACTCGTTTTCGAACCCATGATTCGATAGATATTATGACGTTTATCCGACCATCATTTCTTTATTGGATTAACTCCGACGGATACCTACAAAAATGCTGTTTGTAGCAGCAAAGTAATTCGTAGTGTGAAACCATGTCGATTGGTTTTTTGTACTTCAATGTAAAACTTCAAATCAAAAAATCAATTTCACTTTTCGTGCAGGCATAACCTGCGTATCGCTGATATCTTAAAGACTTCCTTGTATCAATACGTTCAGTTAGCTTTTAATAATACTGATAATCGCCAAATATTCTGCAAGTTCAATTCTTATTTCGGGAAAATTATTTTCAGCCTTAAGCGCGTATCGTGCAAACAACGATACATCTAACTAATCAGGTGATGAGAGTCCTGAATTTAAAGTTTCTTGTTTCCGCAGGTAAGAAATTCATTTTTCTCAAATTTCGAACGTCTTTACTATCCATGGAAATGCTTGTCATAAACCAAGCTGAAGGCTGAACAGTTTGCGACCTTGCATATTAAGTTCTGCTCTTTGAACGCAATTTGCTCTAGTTCCGAGTTTCCAGTTTCAAACCACAAGCTGCCACACAGTGGGTGGAGTTCTAAATACGCGCGTAATTGAGACTTGCCGATAAGTAGGCAAGTAGGTGCGCTCATTTGCTTTTTCAAACCCAGAAAAATGATTGATCAGATTTTCATGTCAAGTGTCGTTTGAAAATTGATGAAATCAAGAAGAACATATCCAAATATATAATAATTATCTGTTCTGATCAACAGTTATTTGGTTATTTAAAATATAGCGTACACGTACAAATAAAGAAGAAGAATTATAAAAATAAGCACATATACGTAAATTTTCCTTTTATTGTGACACTCCGACTATCAGTTACAAGTCTTTATTTACTGAATGTTGAGTACCAATCGCTGTTAGCAATAATGATTGAATGACGAAGCGGGAACCCAAGTGCGAGGAGTAGAAAAATCCTTCTCAAGGTGAACTAGGAATCAACGGGTGGGTTCTTTGAATATCGTAGATTAAGCGAAAGAGCAAAGAAATTAAATGTTAAGACAAGCAAAGCGATTATGATGAATAGATATTGATTCTTTGATTAAACGGATAGGTTTATGTTACGTTGAATATTGCACGAGAAATCTACACGACCAACGGTGTAACGATTTATGTATTCCCGCCTAGAGTCAGAATAACGACTGGAAAGAATTTCACTCGTAGTGTCTGTCACGTGACAGAGGTCTATGCCAATTACATCTGTCTTTTGGAGAACGCTCTCTCTCAAACAAGTCGTCATCGGAACACGAGATCTTCACAGTAGACCAGTAGTAGAAATCAATAATCTGAATATACGAAGAAAATCGATCCCTGGATCACCGAAACCTATAACCGGAGTTCATCACGTTGTAACGGATACATCGCCGTACTTTTAACACCGTCCTCTCATGAGATGCACAGCGTAAAGATAACAGCTGAGTTGGAATGTTAAGAAAACTTCAGTCAATAGATGCAGAGAGAGACAATTTTGACAAAGAAAGACGATTCAGAAGCATAGTTTTAAACAGATATACCTTGTTCATCAATAATTCATACCTTGAATAAGTGTCGAATGATTGAATGGATGTACGAATCATTTTGCTCACATATCTAAGGTTGGTGTTCCATGTTATGTTTACAACTGGTTAAACTTGAAATTGATAAAAATAATCACTGTTCAATTTCGTGCAAGAAAAGAAATTTGTTTTTTATGTCTGTCGTTTAGTAGAAGACAAACATTACAGCGGTAACGAAAAATCCGTCACCTGGTCACAATTTGATTATCGTAGGTGAGCCTTCGATTTTTTGAAGTCGAGTTCCCCGCGTCGTTTGAGTGCAGCACTCAACGTTTTATTTCATGTCGATGGTTAGCACTTTAGGTTAGTCCGGTCAGATGCCGTAATCTTTATGGGTGACGCCAGGCTGTAGAATGCTACGACGTCACGTGTTTACTCGTATGGTGCTGATACCATCATAGTTTCAGATTTACAATATTCACCATTTTCTTTCTTTTATCGTGTAGCTATTTCACTCTTAAGTAGCCCCATGTTGTAGGTGGAACTTTCCATAATTTTTTTGCTTCTATATTAGTCTACGAGCAAAATTAAAGTATCGCGTTTCTTTTTTACCAGGGAAATTTTCGGAGGATGACAGATGACTGAATTTTAACGATATTGTTTTCTATTATAAACTTCTTCATCACACGCGCCTTAAAAACTCGATTTCGAGCTTAACATGCGCGTTTCCAGCGCTGCTGCGTACCAGGCAAAAGTCTGTTTGTGTCATTCAAAATTTTTAAGGCTACGTTTATTCCTTCTTGTTCTAAAAGATGTTTAATACTAGTAGATAGATCATCAGTGTACGGAATTGCACACACATTAGGTTCAGAATTGTTGTTCATATCCCAGTTTATAGTAATATATACTTTTTGAGTTCCCTGTATTTTAATGGCATTCATGAAATTGGTCGGATATCCGTTTATACGTAAAGTCTTATACATTAATTCAAGGTTTTTTGATTGGAATAACGGATTAATAAATTAAATGTATTTACTTACCTCTGAACGTTAGAATATTTTGAAACTCAACCTTGCTTTCTAAGTGATCAGCGTCCTATTGTATTGAACATTTACTGTTTCTTCGCTTTCGAAAAATTTGTCGACTATATGGAGTATAGTAATCTATCCAACCGTGGCGATGTGTTTCCGCTTGAAAAATTGAGAAAATGTAATGTTTTTACATTGAAGAGTCACAGAGTATATCTCAGGTCCGAACTTATGTAGCTTACCTTTGACTAAAATAATATGGAGGATAGATTGACGAGCTACGTAGGTTCAAGGGTTGGATTATAATAGGCGACCCCGGTAATTCGATTGGCAATGTTTTACACGGCGCCTATACAAGCTTTCCGAAACCCGCCATCCCGTTTCGGTCACACAGCACACTTAAGCCATGTTCCTTTCCAGCCTGAAACCGTTTTAACAACCTTAGAGCTGCACCCAATCACCTATGCCAATTTATTTATTTAGCACATCCATGCTGAAAGCCTACCGGATGTAAAAACGTTTCGTGAACTTGAATATTCAGTTTACGATGCGGTTTGATCGAATATATTTATATTTTTTCAAATATGGTAATATGGGCAATGTCATAAATGTATTGTGAACTCGGAAATGAATACCTAAAAATTATAAAGTGTCCATGAAGCAAAAGAACAGTTTTAATGTGTTGTCATTGATAACCATAAAAATCGCTTTTTTTTTTAATCTTTCCAATCGAAGCATACATTTGAACAAAACGTACATGACAGTTTTTTATGTTTATTATTTAAGTGTGAAATTGCGTGAATTTCAAACTTCATCATCGAGACATTTTCGAGGTCATGGCGAGATTTTGTGTAGACAGATCGACAAATCGACAGATTGGTCGACATTTTTATAAGAACCTATCTTTTGGATACTGGAATTGCGAAAACGAAAAGATTCACTAAATTAAAATACATGAATTTCTCTAACATACATATATTTGAAAATGAACAACTTTCACGTGAAACTTTTTCGTATACCACGTTTGGTTTTCGATAAGTCTTAACAACTGATTTAAAATAGGACACCCTGTATATAACGAGACGACATCAATCACATAATTCAATGATTGCTGCTAATGAAATAATTTCATGAGATTAACTGGAGTTTTATCGATCGAATCAAACAGCACCGGCGGCTTTGCCGGAGAGTTTCGGGTAGATTTTTAAACTTTCTCTATAATTAAATTTTTCAAAACCGAATCGTTGCAAATCAAATGAATAGAAATCGAAGAAATTTTTCGTACCCCACCTAATATAATTTTTACCAAAAAAGCTAGATGCTATTTCGTAGATATGTCCTCATGTTGTGACGATTTGTAGTGGAAATAGGAAAAGAGACAGAGAGGAAGAGAAAGACAGTCAAGTTTGGGTCGAAAGAGTTAGTAGATCTACGTAGTTCGAGAAAATAAGACGTATAACAATAATGAGTTGAAGCGTAAATTCTGGCCAGGTAGAAATTTTAATTAAACATTGGAGCTAGAATACAAAGACTTCAATCACAATCTTTTTTCTTCATTTTTATCACCGTCACAGTCTTCTGTACATATCCATATTTCCGACAAAGAAACCTCTTTCGTCTCAATTTTATTTTACGGACAATTTTCTCCTCACTCGTCGTTTTATCTTTTTATTTATACATCTCTGTTTTATTTGTTATTTAGTAGGTGTTTTTTTTTTTTCAACTATCAGGCTAAGTTTGTCGGACCTGAGACGAGTAGTCTCCCTTTTATACTGTAGCTACAGAATAACGAATTTAAGAAAGTGTGCAGAAATAAAAGAACAAAATCGAAGTTCCAAAAATTATACAAAAAACTCAATTTCTCTTGGTGTCTGATTTTATGTGTTTATGCTTTTTTCTTATCTTATTGCTTGAATTGTGGAAAAAACCAGAATCGTTACAACGTCATTTTCAATTCACCAATGGATACACGAAAATTGACAGCACCTTTCGAATCTCATCTAGAGCGGCCAATATCAAGGAGTGCCAGAACTACACAGATCGGATCACAAAAAGTGTAATCACAGTAAAGTCACAACGGTCGGTGGGGTAGAAGAAATACACGATTCTGCCTTCACCTCCTAAATCTCAGCCTATCTTTAGTTTTCTTTTCACCCTACGCGGCTCGACGTGCAGAACTCCACCCTATCGTTATTCTCTTCCTCCTGGGTACAGTTCTACCACTTCCGTTGCGCTTTATATGATAAATATTGTATTGTGGGAATAACTGTATGTAAGATATCACTGGGCTGTGCTTGCTGCAAACATTACAAGCCCTGCATCTAGACGCGAGAGTCACTATACAGCCTGCCGCTTGACATCTTTATTCAAGTACTTTATGTCGGACTGCTATTACTACGTGACTGGTGAACCGAAAAAAATTATTATACTTGACTGAGTGGAATGAAAATACGTGGCTGAAAGCATGCGCGAGAAATTTGGTAAATAACTCTGTTATTTATTCTTCGTTTTACGTTGTCGGATCATCGCGCGCACTTTGCGAAAGTTCAACATAACCTAACCTAATATAACCTAACGTGTCCTCGTAATGATTTATTTTCAGTAACATGATGAATCAATATAGAACGCTGTACATGGCCAATCTATAAAATTGCTTATGACGTTTATATTGGCTTTTTTCGTCAACACATACGGATTAATAACTTCACAAGACAATCAATAAATTCTTTGGATAGAAGTGTAGCTAATAATTAGCATAGCTTTCTGTTCTTTTCTCGATGATTGTTCGTGGAACACCATACTATATGTTTTCAACTTTTACAGAATGAATGTTTGAAATTCTTGCGCCTTTTTACATGTATTGTACACGTGAACGTACAGTTTACATAACCTAAGAAGTGACTTTCTTTGCATCTAATCACTCTTGGATTACATGTGCTCAGTTTATGCATCACTCTTTCAACTGTTCAAATTCTTTTCTTACTCTCAAGTTGAACAAGATATCGTAAGCGGGTCATGAATGTGAACTTACACCGTTACTACGTCGGACACTTCGATTATATTAACTATTTAACGCAAACCTCTGTCCACCTTACCACAAAGCTCAAAGTTTGAAGCGTATACCGTAATGTTGACATTGTGTATGATAAAAACATGAAAATGTAAACATTGCTGCCCAGTCCAGACAAAAAAAAATGAAATTTCAACGTCCGCTTGGAAAGCCCAACTTTCGAAGCCTGTGAAGTGTGCGTAAAGTTCCCCGTTTCTGAGCAATGCGATTGGCACATGCGCGAAATCGTAATACTTCATGTTCTACATACTAGGGTTTTCTTTGGCGCATGCGCACTTTCGAATAATACGATTTTACGCACAGTGATATTCAACGTAAGTTACCCAGCGCCAGTTTTACGCATTGTCAATGGCTCGTTTGTTGCTGCTTTCCTTTATAGGTGTTGGAAAAAAAGCGCCTTGGCTCACGCTGTATTCACACTTATAACACAATATGCTATTGCAGAACTCTACTTTTTGTGGAAATGACATAAAATTCAAAGTGCTGCCTGTTAGGCGTGAAAAGTATTACTTACCACGAGATGTATATCGCGTGTCTAATGGTATAAGGTCCTAGTATACTGTATTGTCTACACCTTGGGTACCTTCTTGTATCAATGTTTTCATGCTCTACAGGAGCGCATCGTAATTCTCTATTTCTTTTCGCCCCTGGAATCAAGATGGCTTTGGTTAAGGTCCGAATCTGTCACAATTTTTTCATGAACCAATTCAATAAGAAAAGATGCCTTACAGCTCTATTATTATAGGATCAAACGAACTTACCTGTAAGTGAAGTTCGATCTTAATTGTATTTTGCGCCTCTTCCTTAAGATCAGAATGTAGTGCCCCTACTATGCACCGATGTCGTCACAATCTTTATAGTTCAAGTTTTTTGTTCCGGTCCTATTCCATGTATATTCCGGTACGCAACTCATTCTTCTTCTTTGTGCCGATCACGTCACACGTTTACTCAGAAATTGGAAAAGGAAAAAGAAAGAGAAATGGGAAAAAAGAAACACAGGCATCGCTCGTCGGACGACGAGGATCGAAAGAAACTACAAGATCGAGTCGAATGGCTGGAGAAACAATTCCAAAAGCAAATAGACGGAAACCACGAAGACAAGCGTAGTAAGTATTTGAGATTCTTCGTGGGACTAGATATTGTACGAAAGGGAAAAATGTGTTTTTTGGTCCAACCATAAACCATAAATGTGTCACAACGATGTCTTACGGCACACACAAAAAAAAGGGAACACGAGATGACATTGATTTGAGGATTTCAAGTTGGCATGAAGATGAGATACCATTCTTACAACTCTGATTCATTCCACGATTAACACAGTATTGGTCCAGTTGACTAAGCAATTAGTCCAAGCCCTCGCTTGTTGTTATTCGTTAAATAAAGATGGTTACTAATTATTGCATAAGCAAAGGAAAAAAATCCGATGAAAATCAATATTCGATACAACGAAAGAAACTTAGGAACATATTTCACGACTGAATCTGGCTGTTCATTACTTATACTCGAAGAATGTTTCGTGATAGGTCAGAACTTTCAATGGTCGATTGGGTAAGGAAGCTCAGAGCTTATGAACACCTAAAAGCTGTGTCTCAAAGTATTAAAAATCAATTGCTGTTCCAAAATTGTTTCCGAACGAAGTTCATCCTGCAAACTTGACAATTTTCAGGGAATAGATCAAGGAATATCCCCTTATTTTTATTTCAGAATTTTCGTTGTTATTTTATTTTGAAAATCACAATTCAACAATCTTATGCGTCGCTAGGCCTCCGACTACTTTTTTAAAAGTCCCGCAAAGTGTAAATCTTTACCCGTGAGAAATCAGACTTCACCGACTCAGCTATTCTAACATCTTGGCTGCAATTTCTTGGGGAAGGACAATAAGATTATTTGAAATAAGAATAACAGTTTTGACTACGGGTTTTTATGTATTACAACAACAATTGGATTTATTTTAATAGCGTATGAATTATCTTTATTATTACATGAACTAAATTAATTAAGTGTTGTTTAACCATGTGAAACTTTATAATATGTACAAGTCTAAAAAGGGCTAAGACCTACGTAGACGATATTGATGGTTGAACTTGAAAGTTGTTGCCTCGATGGCGTTTCTGAGTGAACTGCCTTCTTTTTGAATTTTTAAGACCCAAGTCCAGGGTCATGTCTCTACGACTATAAAATCAAAAAAAAAATGTCAAAGTGAAACATCAGCTGACTGCGATCTTCCACATAAGGTGAAACGCGCATCTTTCGACGGAATGTTTCCTATGACTTAAACAAACTTTTTAGAGGATCCCATGGTGGAACATCGCAATTTATTTTTTTCTCAAACACCCTATATTATACAGAGTTCTTTTGAAAATAAATGGAATCGGGTACAGATAGAGTCAGAAATTCTTATGTACCATGTACGTAACACTTGTTACGTCACGGGCAATAAATCGTTATCGCGTAGAATAAATTACTATACATATACCTAAAGATCGTGCGCATTATATGGGAAATCTGGCATACTTACGCACTGATCAGATATTTCATCCTATAATACTTAATTCGTAACCCACTCGTTCGTCCTCCGTTTCTTCATCGACCAAAATATTTCATCGTCGAAAAGGTTTCACCGTCCGGTCTTTTTCTCGTTCAGTTCAGTCAATTTTAATATGTGATGCGTCCATTCAAAATCATTCGGTGTATGAAAGACCGTGAAACGATAAATAGAAGGATAAACGAGATTTGAGTGGACAAAAGGGTTCTGAAGAAAAAAAAGCGATTTGTTACTAGCTTTCATCGTCAAACAAGAAATAAACCAATCAACCTAAACCATCGACTGAATTCTTGATACATACATTCCTCAATAATAAATACGTGCAAGCTCTACATCAGGAACAAATTTTCATTTGTAGGACAACCGTTATTCTGTCGAAACCAACACATTTGTGGTCATATAGAAAAAGGAAATCCAAATCAACGCATTTCCGAAAAAAAAGTATGTACGAATAAGTTCCGTACGTATTCTCTTAGCATTGAGTGATCGTTGTTGCAAAGTTCAGGATTCGGAATCACTGAAGACTATTTTATTTTAAAAAACATGTGATTCTTGGTTCAGAGTCTGCTTGCCACATCCGTACTGACAATAAGAACAGCTAGTGAAACTTTGAGGCATAAAACTTTGAATTGTGAATCAATTTGTTAAGTTCGTACGAACTAAAAAAAACCCAAAAAAAAAAAAAAAAACCTCGGACTGTTAGAAATAGAGCGGCGAGCAAGTCCCGTATGGGCGTGAATATAGTGTGAATTATTTTTCGCGTCAAGAGAAAAGCGAGAATAAGAGATGGGGGAAACGCAAGAGAAAAGAAGAAAAAGGAACGTCTGGAAGACTAGTGAAGCCTGTAACCCAGAATGAAAAAAACCATCCGTACGACCTTCGACAAATCGACGCCACTCAATCCTCTCGGGGTTTCTCGCTATACGAACAGAGATCCGCAATCTACTTCCTGCAACTCACCTACCCTGCGGCCTAGCGTTTTTTAAAAAGGGAGGCTGGTAGTACTTTATATCCTCCGTACACTGCAGCGAGGTAAGTGAAAGGACGTAGAAAATTGTTTGGCGGAGAAAAATTAATGGCAGGGTATGTAGGTGGTGTAATATCTAGAATCCTGCGCCACTGGTGTCGGTATTTTTCAACGCTATTCTCACACTTCGTACAATTTCTGCTGCCAACGCTACCGCTACTAGTAGAGGACTAAATTCGTGGAAGGATTATAAAATAGAAAGGTCGCAAAATAGAAAATTCGAGAACACGACAAGCTGGTTGATAGAATTTGCAAATGTGGAAAGTCGTAGCATAGAGTAGCCAAAATATGTAGAAGGCTGAAGTATCGAAAAGAAAAATATAGAATCAGTCAAGATTTTGACGACATTAGATTTTGGCTTTCTGTACGTCACCCAATTTCTTCATTTCGTCTTTCCTATATTTCAACGTTCTCTAAGTTTTGAGACTCTATGAAATATATCGTCTAGTCTTTGGAAATACGGTAAACCGACTATTCTAGTTTTGATATTTCTACATTTTCACCTCCACCCTCACCACTTTGCAACTACCATCACTACCTGTTCCTAAGAGTGCTGCACGCCTTCAACACGTTTTTCAAGGTGCTCGAGAACATTCAAAGTAATAACAGACGCATATTTATTCACCCGGTTTACTCACAAGATATTTGGTGTAGAGTGGAAATATTGTGATTTTAACAGTAACTTGGTGAATAATCGAATTCCACACGATCCATTTATAGCCAATGTATTCTGCAACGATATTTGCGCGGCGATAATTCCATCAAGTTTGAACAAATATCAAGTTTCAATATACTTTTAAAAATATGAGAGGAAGAGCTTAAGTAAGAAAAAAACAGAGGAGCCAAATTTCCGTGTAGTAAAGTTAGTGATCCTCGAGGGCAGCGTGGTGGTGAAAAATGACGGTCAGTGGTCGCAAAATAACAAGTGCAAGCAAATCTCTTTCAGTAACTCAGGTCGCAGTCGATATCCAACCTTCCTCTCTCGTTCTCTCGAATTCCCTGAATGTATTTTTATCTTTTTCAGGCACCCAACGGTCCGATCCGAACTTCATTTCACCATGGAGATAAAAAAAAAATCTCTTTTGATATTTGCGACCTTCCACCATGGTGCTAAATAATTTATATCTCTTGTAGTTTATACGTGTAGGGCAGTATTCGTAGGCTGGTCAGCGCTGTTCCAGGATCGTTTCCAGTCATCATGATCTGCACACATGAACGACAATTTTTAGTGTTTCCGAAACCACGTCATACTTTAGTGTGAAACCCTAATAAACCGGGTCAGGTTTTCGAAATTAAGATCATGTAGTACTTCTATCCTTACTGATCGAGCAAACTAACTCTTTTTATTCTTACAATAAACTTGCATAAATACCCGGCGTTCCCGGGTTATAATTTTTTTTTTTTTTTCTTATTTTCACCCTTAAAATTGAATTACTCGAAAGATTCCCATGAAGAAAAAATATCGCATTCACAGAAGAGAATCGTCGAATTTTGTGGGTTGTTGACCCCCACCCCCCGCTTTATTCACACAAATATACATACAAAGAATTTTGTATATTAGTCTAGATAGATAAACTAAATTTGAACCCTTTCCGTTCGATTGTTAATTTAATATAGGAAGAAAACGGCCGAGTTTGCTCGGTCGGTAAAGACAGGAGTACTACATGACCTTAACAGCTAGCAGTTGTCTGAGTTATCTTTGTGTTTGTATCGATTCGAATATACATGCTACATAATCAAAACAAGGGCTGGTGAGAATTTGACTCATGGAGTTAGTCACGTGGTGTATTTCTTCAGTAGTGACAACTATCTTCATAAGAAGCTGGTCTCTCTGCCAGCAACTCTCTTCGGAGTACAACGTAAGGAAGTTCTAGTCTCTCAGTGAGTGATCTTCGATAGTGCAACAAGAGGAAATTAACATTCCGACAAGATCATCGATCGAAGATCTTCACCAACTGCTGACCAAAAGGTAAGCTATAATCAACAAAAACATTTGAAATACAAAAAGTAAAAAGTTCAATAAAGATGTAGAAATTAAAGAGAGACTCTTTCGAAAAAAAAAGAAAACAAATGTAAGCGAAATTTGAGAGACAAGTTGAGCGATCAAAAAGCAATTAGTTATTTACAGTTTTAATATTATATACCTGTTTAAATAATCTACATATGGAATGAATGAATGGATGAATTGGACGGTTCATGTTCTATATATTTGAGACAAAATAAAAAGAAATCGTTGCTATGTTCATAATACATTATAAAATGGGTAAATAATAAAGAAAAATATTTTCATAAGTTATCAAACGTCACAAGCAAAGAAACAAATTATCATCTTACCTGGATATTGTTGCAGACTGCAGTTTCGTTACACGATAACACAAATTTGAATTTAAAATCGTGGTATGTTAGGAACATAATCTCCAACCACGTGATTGACATTTTTTCGTCATAAAAAATTGAAACGAATACAACACATTGTGTTGATTTTCCTTACCTTCGCTGTGCTCATTTTCTTCTGCTTCAAATTATCGCCATCTTTAAGTCACGTTAGGATCGTGGTTAGCTTAGGCATGCTTGGGTTGTCAGGGCCATTTCTATTGTCTCCGTTTCTGGTTTTTTATAAATCCGGTTGCCAAGGTGTTGCTAAGATGGAACGGAATCTACGAAACCAGGCAACAGCGCACACGGATAATTCACCTAACGAATCGGTAACAAACAGTGCTGGTTTTAGCACAACTGGCACCCCAGGCCAGGATTATGTGGCGCTCCTTTCCAAAAGGACGAATTAGTAGCTTTCTGCTTGATCCATTCAAGCGGATACAAATTAATGAAGTCATGTGAGAATTTTGAAGATTTTTCTTCAGCTTTATCCAGAGCTAACGAATTGGACGTAGAAAGTTTTTGTGGCTCCTTTTTTACACTTTTATTACATTTTTTTGCTGCTTTCGGATTGTTTCTTTTTTACGCGTTGATTCTTCTTTTTCTAGAGGACGTAGGTCAAAGAAATATTGCAGATATTTTTTGTTTTATACGTATTTATTTATTTTTTTTTTTTGTTGTATCCTTCAAGCTCTTCTTTATTACCAGAAAGAAGGTTGAACCAAATGTTTTAATCATAAGAAGAGTTTAACGAAATTTTACTTTCCGGGACATTTTATCAGCAAATACCCAAACCAAATCAGCAAAATCTAATTTCTTGACAATTTCGCTATAGATGAAAAGCGTTGCTAAGTTAGCGAGCCTTGACTGTGTCATTCTGGATTGTAAGCAAGTTTTTATCGATTCAAGTTTTTTTCATCAATCCCCACATTCCGATACAGTTCCTGAATATTACGCTGTTTGTTAAAGTTTGAAACTCAAATAGGAGTAATATCGTTATCGGAAAAGTAATCGTTGCAGCTTATGAGCTCATTGCACAATAAATTTTCGTTTACGTCAGAATCGGAATGAACAGCAAGCTTTCGTTTTAGATCAGCACGGCAGCCTAGAAGCTGTAAGCTCTTTTTGTTTAGGGAATTTTTTAATATCGTACAAAGAAGTCCATGTTTTTGAGAAACAGAAATGGCTTTATACTTCGGTCACTTTACACTTTCAGCGCTGCTTTATTTCCTCTATCTTATTATCTCCATGTGTGTATAAATATGATTTGTTTTGCGGCGTTGATTATTTAAAAACCGTAAAATCGTTGCAGTCATTTTGATAAGCCCACATTACACAGGCCTGCGGAATATGACTTTTGATTTACCTTTAAAACAATAATTATTTCTTCTAGGTATTTAATTATGTTGAATTAAAATACAGCGCTAGTTCTTTTACGGCACATCGAGATTATTTTTTTTTATGCAAGATCTGCATGCATACAGATTTTTGGACAATTCTTATTGGAGAATAAAATATGATGAATATAAAACTGAACGTTTTGTTACAAAATGAATAGGATTAGTTTTAATCAAAACTCAAGAGACCAGATAAACCAAAAAGACTTGTGCTATTGTTTTCTATTTTCTTCAAAACTCCCGTTCAATCTATTTCTCGTGTACTTACGTAGCTCTGAATATGCTTAAGATCACCATAAACAACAATTAGTGAGGGTAGATGAATATTTAAATATCAACACTAACATCAATACATATAATTAACACAGAAATTCGAAGTCAACTCCAATAGTACCAAGAAATCAGGAAAAAAACATTTCTCATAAAATTGATGCGATGGAATTTTACAAATATTTTTTTCGTAGATTCGTACCTCACATGAATAATTAGAGTCGACATAATGTCAACTGATAAAAAATTTGACGTATTGTTAGAGTTAGTAGAAATTTTAAAGTTTGCCGGACTATAATTTGATGACATGTGAATTCACGCTCGGCTCGTATACGATTGACTGTAAATTGGTGATCTAGTAGACATTCGTGAACGTATGGTTGACATATTGTAGTCAACTATTGACTTCAAAGACGCCCTATTAGTTGGCTTAATTTTCTGCCGACAATAAGTCAAAAGTGCGTTCACCGCGTGCTATTTGTGTATGTATACAGTCAATGCTTCATCGCAAGCTTTACTACAAATTGTTTGAGTCAAGTGAAGCGCATCTAAAATTCTTGCAGTGGCCATTATTATAACTTTGTCTAGTCATATTGACAATTCAGATAGATTATCATCGTGAAAGGATGATATAATACCTTGGTCACAGTTCTGAATTTGTTGTACTAGCGACGATTTGTAATATATTCAAAGTTTGAAATTTCCATTCGTAAACATTGTACCTATGTACATTTACAATTCAGTGCTAAATTTTAAACACGTTTCAAAGAAAAATTCCAGTTCTTTCTATCAAAGACGCATAAACTTTGAAGACTTTTTTCCCGTTCTTCCGCTGTTTCAGCCACTCAGTAAAATAATTCATCAAATTCTTTACGCTCTCTTTGCATGTGCGGATTCATGGGGATATCCGCAACTACATATCAAGTCTCTCTGGGGGAGTTGAGAATTCAATATTAAAAAGCAAAATCTTTCTTTTATAAGGGTGTTCTGGTGTCGAGTTATATAGGTATAGTATAAAGGCTGGAAAGAACAAAGAAAATCCCACTTCTCGAGCCAGTTGAATTTCCCACATTTCATGTACCTATATGGATTCGCATATAGTTTTTTTTTTTTTTTTGGACTGGTGAAGGGTATTCTAAGCACAACGAAATCCTCCAATAAGTGTATTTGGACAAGATCTTATTCAATATTCGAATCAAATTGATCCATACAGCAATTCCGTGTACCGGAATTTATATTTAATTTAATTGATGGGATGGAAACGATGTTACTTTACTTGATCGTGAATACAAATCGAACAGCATCTTGCTCTTTTTAAAACATATAACACATTTCACTTTTACATTAATTATCAAAAGCCTTGGGCTGCTAACGCCTTGTACCAGATTGATCGTGACATAAACTCGGTTACTCTCTTATTCATGAAAATTCAATGAGATTGTGAAAAAAGAAAATGCATGTTAATATATTTTCAGATTGTACGGCGATCCTTTATCGTTTGGCATTTTATTACTCTTGCAGTTGATCGAGATGTTGAAAAGAAAACACATTCACGCTCCATTTGTTCCATTAAAATTAAACGAATAACAAATCGACGAGCACTTGCTCGTTTACCGTTCGTCGGCCCTTCCAAAACAAGACGATGAACTCTATAATTACAAGGCATCAATATTCAAAGAAATACATCTGAAGCAACCATGAAATTTGTATGAAATGATCTTATGTTAATTGTCAATCGACTCTAATACCTCGTCTAATTCACATCAAAGATCACTCATAGTAAATATAATTGATGCGCAGTTATGTTGATGCCTTGTGGATGTAGATGGATGTGGAAAATGGCCAAAGTTCAAACGTTTAATCTATTTCGAATGGTTGCCTTTGCTATATTCGGCTGTGATTTGTTGATTCCCTTTATGTTGATTCTCGATCATTTCTGAACGAGTGGTTTTCATGTTCGTAGAGTCTACTCAGTAAACCAAAACGACTTGAATAGAATATTGAGTCGGTACGTCCAAAAACGAAATTAACTCGAATTAATGCGAATTGGAACGACTTTGGTACTATAATAATTAAGGAATTCAGCTGGGCTCAGATATTTAAGGAGGGCAGCTCGTGTAATTTGAAATTTTGTTAGATTTTTTTTCGTTCCTTTGGCAATAAAATCTCAATTGGACTGTAAAGAGTACCACTGGCAAGTAAAAGCAATAGTTTGTTTTATTTTTGAAAATATATCGTCCACAATCCGACAGTTGAGACGCAGTTTAAGTCCTCTCGAACACTATTTTTCTGTATCGAAAACTTTGAACGCGTTTGTCTCAAAACGTGATATTTCACACGCCGTGCAACATAGCTCAGCGAATTTCCAACCGATTTGGATGAAACTTTTCAGAAATATTTTTCAATTTACTGGCCATTGCACGACGTACGAGTTTCGATAAAAAAATTATTAAATACTGTGTTTTTAAAGGTTGTTTATATAAAAATTAGTGATTATTTTCAAAATGGTCCTAAATTTTTAATTTGTATTTTTGCTCTTTTCGTCATTCAAAGCGTATTAATGAATTTTAACGATAATAATTTGATATTTTGATTTTAGTCAAGGTTTGAGAACTTTCTGAAGTACCGATTTCCAGCATCTGTGGCGACGCAATTTTGAAATATTTTGGTCTAAAAAAATTTGTCAATATACCTTGCATCGTATATTTTGATATATGCTTTATTTCATATCAATAAACTATTCCATTTCATTGTGAAAAAATTTGCTGACTAAATGATATAAATAAGTCAAGTCAGCTCAGAGAGAATTAACAAATTAATTAGTCATACGTTGTCGATTGATTTCACAAATTTCGGCAGCTTTCCTAAACTTTAATTACTCTATCAACAACGGTAATAAAAATCAAACGGTAATGCTTACTGAAAGTTTTGGACGTAGGTCGGTAGAAGCGATATAATGCAAAGATCTACTTAACCCCAATCGGTCAGTCTGGGTTTGCTCTGTCTGAAAATCTAACATCCTTAAGGGCCTTTAAGGGGAAGGTTCGATGCCCTTTCTAGCCATGGGTAATACAGGTCCTAGAGAAGTCGTGATTTTTATCTGGGCTCCTATTGAAAAAAAATGTAATAATTTTTGGTGCATTATTTACAACTCATTTAGGTACGTTGTTCATATTCTTCGTTAGATTATATATTTAAAGCATTATGTAATGAAAAATATTATCGAAGAAGTAAGTAAATACAGGACGAAATTTTTGGTGGATTATTCATAATACATTTACTTCGGTTGATGAAAAATATATACGAAGTAAACGAATTACAAATAATTCAGCAAAAATTTTAGAATTCTTTATAAACTTCGAGGAACTTCTCTGATGTGGAATTTTTTATGAATAAAGAAGCACACTCGGTGAAACCACAAAAAAGATTTTTTTTGGCCGTTAAAAACTAAATTTTTCACCGAAAAATCAGAACCCCATGGCTGGTGATTGTTTCCCAAGGCTTGAATTTTTTATTTTTTTTTACATAACTACAAGAAAACTCACTATTTAAAAAATTACGCATGGTATCGATGATATTTTGGTGCTCACGAAAGATAAAATTTGCGAAATGATCATAGATTTAAAAAAATTTTTAACCGTCATAGAGCGTTCTTCGCGATCGCAAATAAGGCCCAAAAAAAAAAAAAAATGATCCCTATAAGAACCGTATTTCCCATAGCTAGAAAATGCACCGAGACGTCTCCTTAACAAAGATTAATACTTGCAACTTTTGAATTTCGATACGTTTTTTTTTTAATTTTTTTAACAAAGAAAATTAAAAATATTTTCATAAAAATTTTTGACCGTAAAGTTCATCAGTTGGAAATCAATACTTCTTTCGTAATTTCATTACGAGATGCTTGAACATTGAGTATTTATTGAACTTAAGCATTCTTAAGCTCCCGCAATTATTTACAAAATGTCACAAAATAAATCCTGAATTGTAAACATGACTTTAAATAATGATTTTTCACCTCAAATTGTTTTAAAACAATGAAAAACTTGGTATATTTGGTCGATTTCACTCTGCGCCGAGTCATATTATTCGCCTTATTATTCCGTGCACTCTCACTACGACAATTTCTTTTTTATTGCATTTCTAGGAGACAATTACCGCATAGCTTGTGCATGTAACAATTTGATAATCACTCAATGTATGACCATAGTGTAATAAAGCTACGAAAAAAGAATTGATTTCCGACCGTGCAGCATCTTTCAAAAATGCTTGCCATATCCTAGATACGGCATAGAAAATACCTATTCGTTGGCTTCGAGGACAGTCAAAGATAATTCGAAATTAATCAACGTTAATCGCGCAGTTACAGGACTGCTTAATGCGACTCAGAGTCGCGGACCGTGATTCACAAAAATACTGGCATCACACGATGCAACCAAAAAGATAATTAAGATACGCGAGAAAGAAAGATACGAGCAACTTAAAAGCTTAAAAGCTTTACCTTAGCCGATGACTCGGGCACTCGCTGAGTTTAATTTACATAAAACTTAGCGATAACAGAAGAGAAAAGCGGGAGAAAAGGTAGGCGGAAGGAAGGAATTGAAGCTAAACGGTAGCACTAACGATAGAACAAAGGTACGACAGTGATAGAAACAGTAGCAATAGAAACGACACAGCAAAAGGAAGGAAGAATTCAACGGAAGGAAATCTGTAAAGGTAACGAGCGAGGAAGAAAGGGTGTTGTATCCTGGCGGGTTGAGCGTAGAGTGGACGGAGGTCGAGGTTCGGTTCGCCAATCTCGCCGGTGTTGTCCTGTGATCCTTTTTCCTTCCGATTGGCTGTTCATTTCCCATCGCGAATTAGGTCGTCCCTTTTGTGACGCATATGATTTGCGAACACGGGTCCCGCGGTTTCGAAGATTACGGAATAAATACCGCTGGATGTGGTGTTCGTCCTTTGACGTCGTAGATTGCTCCTTTCCCTACATTGTGTACAGTCGCTATAACCTTGCCGGTCTGCTGGTTGCCTGGCGTTGAGGACCTTTGAAGAAGGTACACCTGATATCTCCAGGCCAAGATGTTTCCGGCTGGAAAATTACGGTGTTAATTCCAAGGGGCTAGTCGCTGTCTAGTATACTGGGTTCTTAATCAGAGTAAGTAACCTTGTTTAACTTATTTTCCTTATCTATCCAAATAGTCACCGATACTCCTCGCCGGTGAGAATAGATTAGCAAAATAAGTTGAATAAGGTTACTAT
Source organism: Neodiprion fabricii (assembly GCF_021155785.1). NCBI lineage: Eukaryota > Metazoa > Arthropoda > Insecta > Hymenoptera > Diprionidae > Neodiprion > Neodiprion fabricii. Next base: position 12,233,330 of record NC_060239.1, read on the forward strand.
CTTAAGTAGGAGGTAAGTCCAGTCAGAACTACTAGCCTATCGGCATTAACGCAACTCGTTGTAAGAATTACGGCAAAAATCAATGGGGAATTAGTTAGTGGGGAGGAATCAATGCACGTTAGTCAGACTTGGGATAAGACTTCTTAGGTAACGCTCAAGACCAGTTAACTTGCACGTTTTTCAATAAGAGAAAAAAAAAGATTCACAATTACAGTTTAATTCACAGTAAATATCGATTTCATCTTGCCAGTTTGACAACAATGGTTATTGTTAAGATCATTTACGTATGCATGCGAACAAGAATTACGGCTTGTAGGTATTAAAATTTAAACATACTGGTCCGTACTCGTAATGTTTCGAATATAGAGGTACGTGACAAATAAAGATGTTGGTATCTAAATCGTCTCGCATTACAATGTGACTTTATTATTAAAATAACCAACACTTGTCGTAATTCCAAACTATTGGTTCATCGCGTGCTTTGTGTATTCCTATTTTGTAATTTAAGGGATCAGTTTTTTTTTTTTTTTTTTATACTCCTTTCGGGAAAATTGATTTTAGCATATCTCATTGGATACTGTTTTCAGGGGTGGGAGTGAAAATTTCGTAAGATCAGAAAACAGAAAGATCAGTAACCCGAATTGTGCCCAGTTAAGATGCAGTTCATAGAGCTCGTCGAGTTATTGAAATGCAGAAACATCTGTTCTTCCTTTGCCATGGTGGATGATGTGATTTTCTTATTTAGTTACAATTTTCAGATCAAATGTTGACTACGGTGCTTTCTCAACAATGGAGAAGTTGTGTGCAATGAAATGTTTATAAGGTGATTCTGATTGTATTATATCTTTTTTTCTTATCCTCCAGAATTTTCTGTTTCTGATTGACTTGACTGCGATAAACCACGCATAATTATATGCAACTATTGTTGTGTTGAACGAAGCTTCAGCTTACTGCGAGAATATTTTTAATTTCACATTTTTCAGCTATACCCGACCCCCGACTATGCCCATTGAATAATTCAATATCCTGACGGATTCTCACGAAAAATACCAGATCTCATTGACATAAATTATGAGTAAACGAAGGTACGAGTTCGCAGCGAAAGAGTAGAAATGAAATAGAGGGAAAGAAGAAGATCACTCCGTTGAGTAGTTGACAGCATCACTGCGAAAATCTAATATTTGATCTCGTCAACGTAGAACGGTTCATCAAATATTTGAAAGCACTAAGCCTCAGCACCATATCGTTGTTTATTAATTGAATTTAATACTCCGCTCTTCACTTATAAAGTATTGAAAATAATTTTTGTGAACGTTATAATCTTAGTATTGAAATTCGCACATTTTTCAAGTTGATTTTGTTAATTTAAAACAAAATTACAAATTTTTAATTTCAAATTTGAAAACTTCTACGTAAATGTCAGTGTGAAAGCACTTTTTCTATTCCTGTATGTCAGAAATTGGCTAAGAAATGTTTTTTGACATATATGTTATTTCCACATCATGTACTTTGCAATTACTTGTCACGAGGCCGAAAACACTAAAAATTGACCCCTCAGTTTGGATTAGGTATTACAGTAGAAGATTCTGAGCTGTATCATACGAAAAAAAAAAAATCATCTACGTACAAGTGGAAAATCTAATGAAACTAAAAGAGAAAATGATAATTTTATTTAAAAAATTCCAATAAGAGTTTTGAAAATCAAATGCATCGATTTCTTTTTATCAAAAATCAATTCGGTCGTTTTTAAGATATGTTTGAAAAATCATAAACAGGAGGCTGATAATTGAAAAAAAAATTCTCTTCGTAGGATTTTTAGAGGTCAGATACCATACCAGTAAAAATCCTTAGTAAAAATAAAGAGTGTTATGATCATTCCTTATCGAGTTGACATGAAATATCCTATATCTACATGTATACGTATGCATTATGCATGGAAATTGGAAGTACCGTGGGCGATACAATTTTTCGCCTCGTAGACACTGCACAATACATAAAAACCCGGGAAAGCTTCGTATATTTATCAATTTTACTACCTACGAAGTACCTTCACTGATTGTGAACGAATCGAGGAGTTTGAATAGAAAGTGCGTGTTTCAGTATTCAATTTATGTGAAAAACAGAAGAATGTCGTTTCACGCATGGTTATCCACATGTTACAAATCATGAGACCCCGCAGAATCGTTAACGCGACTGTGAGAGATTGATGAAGCCGTTTGGTATGAGGAGATTAAGCACACCGGTGTCTGACGCCAGATCAACGTATTATTCTGGTCTACCAGTGGCGCAGGAAATTTCGCTGACCAAAGGAGCGAGAAGAAGAGAGAATAGGAATCGTGAGATAAATGTCAAAGAGCAGAGATTATTTAGGGTGAAACATGGTTGAATGCGGTCATCTGAATGGCCGGCAATTCTTGTGGGAATATTCAACTTTAGCTAAGCACAAACGTTTGGTTCACGAAATTTAACGAACTCTCTCCAGTGGAGAAAAAATGAATGCGTAATGTATCGTCGTATCGGCAATATCAACCGACAAAAAACTGCATGGGTAGATGGTGGTAAGTTCTGCAGAAACAACTAACGAATCGTTTGAAAAAAATCAATGGATAAGTTGAAAATGTGGAATTATCACACCTGAGAAATAAGTCAGGAATAACGAATGATTATAATCAGTCAGATAAGTTTTAGAGGATACAACCTTTTTTTACGTATTCAATGCCAGGTTTTAAAAACGAAATGCGTTTATTCAGCTATTCGCAGAGCACACGAAATCAAAATTCTACCAAGAATTAAAATTGTCCAAAACAACTGCCCGTATTTTGTATATAACCATTATCGACGATTGTAGAGTTGAACTGCACTCACGAGTGATGTGATTTTTTGGTGAAGTTGTTCTGGGCGATTTTATGTCACACCATTCTTAACAGAATCTTGTATTCATGCGTGAATATGATGAACCTAATAGTCAAAAACAGTCTGAAGCAGTGGGAGTTACTCTTGTCGCAATATTTAACAAAATCTCCCAAGATGTCTGTTGTTTCTTGAAGGAAGCCTCAACTAATTATATTTCTCGTGGACGTGGCGGTACGTCTCTGAATAACGTCATTACGAATGGATGTCCCAGACTAGGGCAGCTTCACGTAGTCTATCGACTGTGGACGTATCTCAGACGGGGAACGCTATTGGATCTGTCTTTTCTGAAGATGTAAAGGCGAGACGTGAAAATGAAACATCGGAACAGTTGGTGAAGGATAACTTAGATACCTCTAATGGATATATCGAAGGAGTTTGAGTTGTGAATGATTCAGCAACGTGCATCGATTGGTCAGACGCTGCTTCTGCTCCAGCAGACAGCAGTAGGGCACCAAAACCAACATTGTTACGTTCTTTGCAGCCTTCCTTCGCTCTACTATCTCACCTAAATAAAATAGACTAATAAGCAAGCCTTTGGCAGTATCGTTGATTATTCATAACCCGTCTCAGAATCAAGTTGATTTCAGATCATCGATATTTTATTGTGTAGTAGAAAAATGATCTTTTCTAGCCCCATGTAGAATCCCACACGATCAAGACAGTGCGGAACTATATTCACCTTACACGATATATGGTATAAGTTCGCACCACAATTACCAAGTGTAATTTACTATATTTCGAGGGAAGGTAGCTCCAGGAATTGAAAAATATTTAGCGGAAATGTCGATAGTACATCATGAACAAAATTCAACTTTTTTATGTATATGTTTCGCATCATTAACATAGATGGACACTGTGAGAGAGGCTAATTTGGCGCCATGTCGTAGAGAAAGCTAACGTCATATCGGTGATGAATGTTCCTTACTTACACTTTTCAGAATCTACCGTTAGTCATCAAACCTTCCCATCCATGACCCAGTAGATAGTGTTGAAGCTGAGTCTGCATATATAACCGAACATCTCAATGCTTGAACTAAAGCCCCAATGAATCACTTGAGTAGTTGTAGCTGTTGGAATTGATTCAGTGATGAATTAACAATGGATATTCTCATCGCTGGTTCTTCCGTACTAAGAGAAATTCTGTTCAGAGGTTTACAAAGGACCAATATGAAGTTGATGTGGTTAACAGTCGACCCACAACCTGGCCACTAACCTTGATTTTCCGAATCATCCAAATAGCAAGGGATACAAAAATTGAATGCATTCCCTCAAACTCGTTTGATTACTCCAAAGCGTTATTCGAATTTTTCACCCAATACAAGTAGGTAATCTATTTTGGTTCTGATAAAACAACCTTACATGTACTCGTTCAGCAATGAATTGCTTGGCTAGCGTTTCAGAGTTTGCTTTTCCCAACGTGAGCGAAATTCCTGTTGAAGAGCTTAAATTTATTGAACTGACGAGAATTTAGAAAATCTAAGAACTCCTTACTCAGATCAATGCATCGTGATTGAGGGACTGGCAGAGTTTCGTGTCCAGTAGAGTAGATGTGCACCAGCTTTGGCCACTGCAGCTCCATTTTTGCCGACATGCGCAGTTCTAGTAACCGTTGCAACTTTGGCTTATCTAACCAGTTTCATAAGAAAATTTCATCCCGCAGGAATCTTTACTTGTTTACACTCTGCGAAAATCTCTTGGAATTATAAATATATTACAGACTCATCTTCTCGAAAAATGAAGGGTGGCCAGAGCTGGTACAGCTTTTACAATCATTCTCCACTTGTGATCATTGACTCGGTACAATTGGTTATTACACCGTCCTTATTTTGGCTTGAATGAATGAACCTGCTTCTCAAGAATTACAAAATAATATTTAAGATTGACAAATGGAGTATGCCTACGAAATAAATATGAAAATCTTATTATGAAATGTAATACGTGATAACTCAGAATGTGTAAAGTTACACAAATTCTCATACGATTAATTGAATTATCTTAATTAAAACTGTCCTAAGATTCGAACGACCAAATTCCTGAAACTTAACACAAAGTTTTTTTTGTTCATTTCAATTGTCGTTTCAAATATGTACGCGTGTATTTCTCTCGGTATCTTTCACCACTGCTAAATTTTCCACTTACAATTTGTGTACAACAATTTGCAAGGTAAAGCAAAAAACATTAATTTACGTTTCAACGATATAGTTGGCAATAAAAACTCATTTCAATATTTCATGTAACAGGCAATAGGATAAAGACAAGGAAATTTAAACCTAGCGCTATATAAGCGTTTATGGTATATAAGCTCAGTTGCCACCATCAAATTTATGTTTATATCCATTTCTAGCCAATAATCTTTACACACTGATTTTTATTTATACATATTTCTTTTTTGATTTTAATTATATTGTTGAATAAATGATGACGGATAAATGTGATTGTGATTAAAACCATTCAACAAATTTGCCTGAAATATAAAAGGAGACTTAAAAGCTCATTTCCAAATCATTTGACGGATTTTATTAAGTGACTTGCTCATATTCGAAATAAAATATCAATTTTCAAGAATAGAATTCGTTACAATGTGCACGAAAGTAGAATTTTTGTCAGTATTTATAGAGACAGTTTTTGGAGCAGCAAAACTTAAACTTCCTACATATTTTCATGATTTTCAAAATGAGTGATGAATTTTTTTAATTGTTTATTGGTAATTGTAATGTGTAAAATGTAAGTGGTGGGTAATTGATCATACGCTTTGCATTACAGTTCGTTAATTCTGTTTTGAACCTTGCCTTGCGAGAATTTATCTGCCAAGCGGCGAACCGTTTACGATGCGGAACTGATTTATACATGTGTTGATGTTTTGAGGCAAGAACTTGATGGCAGTAAGTAAGATTGCAAAAGCAATTTGCTTATTCGGTGCACCAGCTGAAAATGATGCAAAAAACAAAAATAAAAAATTCGCAATTATAACATGTTTCGTATTGTAATTCTATGTTATTATCAAGCGATAATTTCATTATCCATTGTTTTTTGATTGGAGTTTTCTACAATCAAGTGAATGCCATATTATGTTTCTGACTGATGTGAATTGTTTTTTCACTACTATTAAAATCCGAATCTTAATTCAGGTATACTCAAGAAACCTTGAATGGATCACAGGATGTTATAGTTAGTATATAGTTAGTCTTTACAGGCTGAATAAAATGTCACTTATTCACCTACGTATTATCAAAGTCAACACAGAACTGATGCAAAAATGCCACAGTCAGCGTAATTCTACACGCAATGCCGAACAAAAGAGTCCAAAAAAAAAAAAAAAACCTTGGTCTCCATGCGAAAATAAGTCCACGAAATGTATTCCTACAATGAATGGTAATTCAAGTAGAGGAATTCATTTCTTGGTATCATTGTTGTGCGAAAGAAAACGTTTTTTTCAGGTATTCGTATTCAGCATCGCGTGTAAAATTGCGGTAACTCCAGAATCTACGTATCAGTGCTGCGTAGACTTCCGTAATAGTCGAAATAGGTGTTTTTTAACGCTGTCAGTAAAGATTTACCGTGGGATTCGAACCCACGTCTTTGAGAGTGGCAGAATTCATGGGAAGGGACATAAAGCGTTGACTGAAGATTACTGAAGACAGTCAGCCACAGGTATCATTTTGAAACTAGCAACAGGGCTTGACGTGCACGGCAATAACGGCAGTGTCCTACATTTACTGACGCGCTTTTGGTGGCTACAATGTTATTGAGTCGGTGCGGTAGGGAATTTCTATACCGCAGCTTACCGCACCATCCCTCGACTGTTATCGACAAGCTCCAGGACAGCCCACTCAGCTGGCTGTCTTTTGCAATCTTCAATCAACGGCTATAGCCGATACAATGAAAATTCGTGTAATCGAAAAAAAATATCGAAAAATCATACGATAGATTGAATGATAAAATTTTATAAGACAGAGAGTTCGATCGTACAAATGACAACAGAAGTTTAAGTTCCACGATTTGTAACTACACTTGGAAAATTATACGTGCCTAGCACGTTCAACGCGATGGAAAATGAGGTGGTATAATAAAAATAGGAATTCGGTATTTTACATAAATCTATAAATCACATGAACGGGATTGGAATTATTAATCTGGACACAGAAGGATAATGCAATAAGGGTGGTATATGAAATTGATGTTATGAGGTGACACTCACCTCCTAACCAAGAAACGCCGCAAATTAGTCTGTCTCAGATGGTAATGTTTTTTTTTTTTTTTTTAAATAATTGGTAAATGTGAAATAAAAGAGACCAATAGAATAAAATACACGAAAGAGTTTAAGATAGTGTTAAAAATAGCTTATTCATTTATTTATGTAATGACCGAGGTGTGATCAGACAATTGAAAAGAGAGCAAATATAAATAATTGACTACGTGTGTTATTTCATTCAATCACGTGAGTCTTAGTTCGTTATTTTTAAGTGTTGTCATGAATTTGTCAGCGTTTCATTCCCTGATCCAGATTTATTGAAACGCATTGGATATAATTTCACCCTATAAACTGTGAACAATAATTATTTCTTGTATATCACTTTACCAGCTTTTATTTGTTACTATGTATATATTGTACATATACATTCATATTCAGCTGACACGGTACATGAAAGTTTACCTTTCTTGACTATAGCAAACTTTCAATCATTGTCGTCTGCATCCTTACGCCTCCCAGCGAAACATTGTTTTTAGTCAGTCGTAAATCAACTCTTAACCACCAGTAGCTCTTACCTGCACGGAGATCAGTCGTCGAAACGAATCGAATGACAAACATCAGAGGCCTCTGTGATTCTAAATACGGTAGAGTTTTGTTGATCGATTGCCGACATGCGTTTATCGACCATGAGCCTCGAAAATTAATTCTAAAAACCTATTTCGTGTCAGAGGGCGTTATGAAATTCGGAACACGAAAAACGCAAGTGTGGACTCTCCGGACTTCCCTCTGCCTTTGAAGGTTTTGATGAAAATAATCTTCAATAGGAGACGCTGCTGTCTGGGCGTTTCAGAAGATGGACGTTAGATAGCCCGGCAGGGACCTAAAACACTCAGCAATTTTGCCGTGTCTCTCTGACGCTCCTCGGCAAGGCGATAGATAGTTTGAAGAGAGTTTGGTAGTTGAATGTAATCGTAGGGAGAACGGACAAGACGGTGTGCTAGTAGATGTAGCCAGGATTTCAGCCCGACAAAGTAGACGCCATCATCAACAGGTGAGGTGATATCGCGACTCCGACTAGAGACCTTGCCATGAAAGTCATGATACCAACAATCCAGTTGTTACTGGTGTGGTCATTTTTAAACTATTCTATCATACGTATGACAGAAGAGTATTGATGTGCTAACAATAAGTGCATTGTCTGACACTTGCATCGACTTTAGTTTAAACATGGTGCTCTCCGTAGTATCCAGTTTGTCTTCGTCGTGTCATGACTGATTGTGGGGTCTTCGGGTCTGATGGAACTAGTAGTTCATGATTCGAGCGATAGATTATACCAGAGGCAACGTCACCTGCTGACTCAATTTTTTGGGACCTTGAAACTGTTCAATCTCCACTCAGCTGGCTGATGTCGTTAAAGGAACCAAGTTAGCCTGCAGTCAGCAGACCATGGAATTAAATGGTAAACGGTAGTGGTACCATTCCGAACACGAAGGAAAGACGGGAATTGCTGATGACAAAGACACGGCTACTGCTGTTGAAGTATTAGCTGTCGTTGTAACGATCCCATGGTGTGACGATAGTAACACCCAGTTTGGTACTAATGTCGTTGGATAGTCGTACATGACGAAAGTGATCCCCTTTCTTGTTAGCGATACCAGCTTCTCGTAGACTGCTCAAGAGCAAGTTAGGTTGACGAGATATAGATGACACAAAATAAAACAAAAGGAATGAGAAAATGTTCTTAAAAAACTTTAGTTTGACCTGTATAAGCCTTAACTTCTCGCTGGTACTATCCGTGAACGTAATAGGATGGGGGTGGTCATAACATGCGTGATTTGAAACGAAATGTTACAAAACGATTTGTTATAGAGAAATAATATGTAAAATGAATACGAACATTGTTTAAGATGGATACTTCTACGCCTTTCTCGCGGCTAGCTTCTGTGAACGGATTTTCAATTCTTTAGCGATGATTAAAAGGTAAGATAAGATAGTCGAGGGTGAAATAATCCGTTACCCTACGGGGCAAGTTAGTGATTTAGACAATGACGATAAAAGGTAACGCAGTTGGACGCCAGACACAATGCGATGATTTTTAGAAACTCAGAAGAAAAGGAGATATGTACGATCAGATTCTACGACGGTTTGCACGGCTTGCTCACAATCAGTATAGACAAGATAATGGTAGAGGAGAGGCGATGAAACCAATATATAATACACGGAAAAGCGGGTAGTGCGGTACTAGCATCGAGTGTATTAAGGAGATGCCCTTGTCGATGTCGACATTGACGCATACATCTCCAAAAATCGATGTCACGTATCTCAAACGCGAAAAAGGGCTCAACAGCTCCATTTTATACGCAATTCTGAACAAAAATACTCCAACACATTTTCTTTTGGCTCAGAAACAAAGAAATGGCATGGCTTATGAAAAATCGTAATAGTAAATCCTCTCAGACGGGTGTGGATAAAAAATCAGAAAAACCAAAAATCAGAATGGTCAGAATTTCGAATATAAAAGTACATCGAAAACTCACAATCACGAAAGAACAAAGTGGTGAATCTTTATTCAGCCAGAAATAATGGAAATAGAATATAAAAGTATCGAAATTTGAAGTTATAGAATTTAGAATATACAACTGGTAAAAATTTCTGAAGGCCATTAACAGAAATAACCTTCAGATGGATCATAAAGCAGAATTTTCATCTATTCGAATTCATAAATGAGAAGGATCAAGAATCGGAACGGTCAGAACTCCGAGTAGTGATCTCATAGAAGTCTCAGAATATAGAATTGCAGCATATAGGAAGAGTCATGCACATCGTTGGCCACACTCTAAAGACCTAACCCAACAGCTTTAACAACTCAAAGTTGTCCATTTGCATAGCGTTCTTTCTTCTTTATCAAGTATTGAGTAAAGGATTTGTTTGATTCTGTAGATAAAACATTTTACAAGTCAAAATAGATTAGTTGGATAGACTCAGAATGTGAAATTCTAGTGGTAAGCCATCTATACGGTTACTTTCGGAATACTAATCTTTCTGAATTGTACGATTGTGAATAATGACCCTTCTACATTCTTGATATCTCTTTTTCGCCGTTTCTAGATGATGAAGTTATAATTTTTATTTTTATAATCTTTGGACATTTGAGAACATGAAACTATCTACCAATTCATTTTCTAGAATATTGACTCTATACATTATTAAATTCTGCACCTCTGAATTGTTGGATTAACGTTTTCTGAAGTAAGTGGGTTCGGATAATAGAGCTCTCTGCTTAATACATTTTAGGTAAGCTGCAGCTTTCCATTGGGCAACATTCGGGACTTAAAATTTCTGATAGTATCTGTTCTCTCATATTTGTTATTCAGTTTATTAAATTCGGAGTTCTAACCATTCTCGTTTTCGATTTCTCTGATTTCTTACCCCCACCCCTATCAGACTCAGAAAAGCACGTTTTATTTGTAGCTAATTGTTGCAAAATTCGACTTTATCATATTTTCTCGCATTCTTAATCAATTAACGGAAAATTCTGCGTTGTATTCATGAATAAATGTTGATCGCAGTCGAAACCACCCTTTTTAAAGTCGGCCGGATGTCAACACCCAAGTATATCGTTAGTGATCGTCTACAGAAGTTGACCGTTCGAGGGTAAAGTAAATGTGGACAATTCAGGTGAGAACTTTTTAAGATATCAAATGAACAGCAATATTACAAGCAATGAAATCGTTCAGGATAAATCTTAGGCAAAGCTGTAAAGTAATATCAACCATGCAAAAATGTAAGGACTATAACCGGTCAGTCAGGTAATATCACAGTTAAGGCATAGAATTACAGAAGTAAGATAATCGGAGAAATAACCAAGGAACGGACATCAGGATAGACATAATAAAGAATTCTTAGTTTCTGGCTTGCGATATATTTGCGGTATTAGACAGTGCGAGAAATAATAGATAAGGAAGAAAAGATAATCTTATGAAATAAGAGAAGAGAACAGAGAGAATTATAACGCAGAATATCACAAACTAGAAAATTACGGTCACACTACGTTGACAGCGGTATTTGAGGTAGAAATAGTGAGAGAAATATTATTCAGTACGGCGCAATACTTCAAAGTCAAAGAACGACGTGTGATACAGCACAGCGATTTAGAATTGCACATGCGATACTTTTACAACATTAAACTACGTACCGGAATAAATTCTCTAATAAAGCAAACTACAGTCGGATTAGGGAAATAAAGGCAAGATTCCAAGAATCAGAGATACGATGCGATATTTTACAAGTTGAATAATTCATCAATCGATACAAAAAATTGATAGAGAAATGAATTCAGTTCATCATAGATTTTCCAATCAAGCTTAAGCAAAATGATAGTAAAGCGCTGCTAATCAGAGATGTTGGACAATGAGACAATTTAAGCAAATCAAGATTACAAAAATAATACAATAGTTACCAGAAGATTTAAAGTAAGCGCTAACCAGTTGCGAAATCACTTGCTACACCCGAGAAATAAAGGTACGAGTCCACGTGGATTAATACAAAGCAATCTGTGAGAAGATCAGGAGAAAAGATACGATAATACGGTGCAAGTAGCTTCGTGGCTTCACATAAGTAACAGAAGGAAACCTCACTTACGATAATCGTAGAGGAAATGTAGACAATAGGTAGAAGATACGTACTCTCCAAATACGAATCAGTTATAAGTGTACCATTCGAAGAAAATCAGTGTATACACACTGAAATTCAGCGGAATATCAGTGAAAAGTGAATAATTTTTTCCAGTGGTATACTTATAACTGGAAATCAGTGAATTTACGCTGATTCTGATTTAGAGAGTAGAATAGAAAGTGCAAAAGAAAAACAAATAACTGAATTAAGAAGAGTGCGAGAAGCACCATAATTAAATGAAAATTATGCGATATTCAGTGATAATTATTTAAAGGTAGCGATAGCGTGAAGGTGAAACAGGAACAGGATGGATGAGTGATGTTTAGAACGTTAATGGTATGTTACGATACAAATGAGCGAAGTATGTGATTCTAGTACGAGTGAATCCTCTCGGCCGATGGAAGCGAAGGTGACAAAAAACGAGTTCGAGGGTCTCATATGCGCACGCATATTGTATTGTATTTTTGTAACACCTGTAATGAGTAGTTCGGCCAATTTCAAGTTCGCGAGGTGGCCGATTCTCCAACAAGTCCCAAACTGTTAGGTAATGTCGAAAACTGTCAGGTAATGAACATTACCTAAAAGAAAACTGTATCGTAACGAATATTACCTGACAGTTTTCAACATTAGCTAACGGTTTTTGAAATGTAGGGCACTTCGCGCGTACTTTTCGGTACGCGAAGTCGAACTTCCTATGCAGGCATTACAAAAAAGCATTTCAATAACACAGCCAACTGTAGCATCAGCTGAAGGTAGAACAGGCGGAGTCGAACGGCGATCCCGGTCGATATGCGGTGTACTTTGGTCACATGATCCTCTTCTCACCCTTGGCGTTATACTGCTCGAGCATTGATATCAATACCAACCAGAAGGTTGCCTAACATCCCCGGCCCGAGTCTATATCAGAAGCAAACGAAATCGATACCAGAGCTTCAATAGCCATAATGGAACTAACAAATCACGTGGTTCACTGCATATGTCATTGGTCAAAGTGACACAACCATGTGAGTAAATCCGTTTCTGATAGGCTATCACCCACGTGACTGTTTAGTTTAAGTTCGGGTATCGCAGCGCTAGTGTCGGTTTTTGGGGCTTGTAATCGGCACAAGCTGCCCTGTACTGGAAATGGAAGCATAGAATTCAGCCATCCAGTTAGTACAGAGATCAGTGTGATTGGGCCAACAGGTCACGTAGGGTGAGTTGACAGGTGAGACGTGCGGTAGTCCATATTATCCCGTCTTCTTCTCTTCCGACGATATGTGTCAAAAAATCGAGCAGTCGAGGTGATAAGCAGGGGATTGCGGTGAGCTTCTCTACGATACATGTGAGAGGGGATGGTGTACCTGCTCACGGTACAACGGTATATCGGTGAGTGTGAAAATCTTGTCCGTAGTCCTGCGGTATTGTTGAGATAATGGTTGTACTCGCGGCGTCGCGATATCGATAAGAGGGAAAGATCCAGCTCCGACTCCTTTCTGTCCTTCTGGTATTTTCCGTGTTGATTGCTTTTCCGGTACTGCGTCTCCGAATAGAAACACTGCAAAGTGACGACGGATACAATGTAATAAAGATATGGATACAATTCGAATATCTTGTGCTTTGGATGTTTGGAATCCATACCAATAATAAAGATGAATATTTTTCCCTGAGAAGTACACTGAGCCAAAACGAGTTGACCAAAATTCTTCGTGTGAGAATTACACAAGACATTTGCGACCTTGTGGTTTCTGTTGTTCCTAAAAAAATCCGTGAGACAGTTAGTAAACACTCAGCGTAGCCACTTTGGTGAGTTTCTTTTTTGTTGAGAGTTATTCTTCATTGACCCAATTGTGGACAGTGTACTGGAACCGTCAAGTTTTTTATTTTCGTAAAACCGAATATTTTCTTTTCTTAGCAACTGTTAAAATGATTGTAGTATTATGAAATGTAAGTGTGGAATATATTTAGTTATTTGTATGCGAAAATAGTTCTAAAAATGTATGCTTAGGCATAAAGTTATAAAAAATGCATTCGTTCCCTGAATATGTTTGCCCTGAAAAGTGGAACGAAAGCGGCATACGATTTCCTTTTGCACTTTTACAATTACTTTTTATCATATGTAAGACGACCTGAACAGCGAAAAAACATTGTAAAGCAGTTTTACAATGAAAAATATTTATTGATGTGCGTTTTTTTGTTTACCAGTTGTGAAATCACATATCGAGCTATTATCCAAATTCATTTTACAAATAAGAATCGAAGGTTTCAAAATAATTGAAAACCAATGATGTCACGTGAAAAACCACATTTTGAACTATAAAATCTAAAATTATGACCCTTCAGATTTCTGCATCTGCACTTTGGAACGTTCGGTCAGCGGTAACGTGCCAACTACAAATCTGAGACAAGAATACCCCAGCAGTTTTTTACACGTTATTGGATTTTCCAAATGCGCGTTTTCTAAAAAAAAAAAAAAAACATCGGACGCTGTTTCAGGGGTTTTATTGCAATTTTAATACTTTGGATCACAGTACACCTCAAACTTTAACTCCAAGACACATGTTTCAATGAAAAAAAGAAGAGAAAAATGTTCCTATAAAGCAAGTGAGAAAATAGAATTTGCAGAACATCTTTGAATACTGTATGAACGAGGGATAAAAAATCATGCGTGTTTAGAGAATTGAAAAGAAACAAAAATCCTCATTGAATCATTTCTCCTAGAGTTATAGTGTACCTACTGCGATCCAAGGTATTAAAATTACAATAAAACCCCTTAAATTGAGTCTGAATTTTTTTGTTTTGAAGTCACGCGCATCTAGAGAATCCAATAACGTACAAAAAACTCCTGCAACTTTATTGTTTCAGAGTTATAGTTTGCACGTTACCGTTGACCAAACTTTCAAAAGTAATATCTACAATACAACTAATGGTGTATAAAATTAAGCAAAATGCCAAGGAAAAGTCGAGTTTCTACATTCAGGGATTTGTATTACCAATAAGAAATAAGATCATTCAAAAAAATAAGTAGCCCCGCGAAAACTACAAATCAAGCTCTTCATTGGGAAAAAAAAAGGAAACTGTCTACGATCATTGGAAGCGTCACAATTCTTATTCAAAGATCGCCGTCTCATTTCGGGTCAGTGTACCTGTCAAGTGCAGTAAAAACCATGCGTATCTTTCAGAGGTTATTTTACCATCGTATGCTTTATTTTGATTATGATAATTTCTGTCGCCAGTCCAAGTCCAAATCATATTGATTATACGCAGATTACTTTATTCGAAGTTCAGGAGCAGGTATTGCGAGGGTATGCTTTTGTCTATGCACGGATTGTTCTAGCCAGCGCTAACTACTTTGATTGAAAGTTTATGATAAGCGACAATGCGTAAATGTGCACATCGTTCTTTTGAAACATTTCGTATATTGATATTTTACAATGATTCGTCTGTAAAAAAAGATACAATAAGAACCAGCCATGAATATTTCATTTTAAAACTCATGCAAATTCAAACTTAAGCTTGGCAACAGCGGGTGTAGTCGCTGATCTTGGCACTTTTATTACGCTAATCATGCGTTTCATCGAGTGTCTACGATAGAAACGTCCTGCCCAGAGTCAAAACGATGTTGTAACCTAACCTCAAGGATTGACACTGAATTTTGACAGAGTTGCTACACTCTTCGGGCAATTTAATGACATTGATGAAAAGTCACGATTTTTTCAGGTTTGAGGTAATATCTCAAAATCCATGAAGGTCAAAGTTCATCTGTTTTTACGTATACTATTTCACAAAGCTTTGTTGTACGATACATAAGTTCTTTTTGACTGTGTTGAGTAGACCTTTGTTTATGATTCCCATAAAAGTGCGTCTCTCAGACCGCACATTTGACTGCTTTATTGAAGACTAAACAATCAAAGGATTGTCAATTCAAAAATGTATTAATGTGTTAATACTAAGTAAAGAAATTCTGAAAAATCGATCACATTTCTACTGTATGGCTTAGTCTTTCAGCTCCAGAATTAACGGTGTTCGGTATTTTTAATAAATATTATAAGATTGTTACCACCAAAATCAACGTTTAGCTGATTATAGTACTAAACGTAGTAGGGGTTACATGTTTTTGATTAATTGTGGTAAGCTTCTATGTATGCATGACGTGTTTGATTCTTACCCATTCTTAAACGACCAAAGCTCAGTCAGGAGGGTCAGAATACAACAAGTTGGATAGTCATTATACATACTGAGCATTTTTTGCTAAAAAAGGTTCATTAGACAAGCGTCAACTTTAGGTCACCCCTATTTCCACCATCGTCACATACATCGATCATATCCATTTTCAAATAACGTTTCTCCATGCAGTGAAAGCCTATGATCGCCATGCAGGTTAAATGCTTTAAATAAATTTCAACTCCCAAAGGCGGGAGCAAAACGTTTCGTCACGAACCGTTTTTGCACTAGATTGTTTCAGCGCAGGACAAGAACTCATAAAAAATACGTTGATCCAATTTTTTATCAAAACACGAGTGCTGAAATAATGAAGTTGAAAACTAAAGAACGATGTGATTAGGTACAGAAAATCAGCCAGACCACGACATGGCAGTATTACAATATAGAGTTAGAAAGACTTCGGCTCTCAAAGTAGCCTAAAAAAGGTTTCGCCGCCCTAGTAAATTTTCCACAGATTCGTCTGCGTTGCAATGGTCTCTGAACTTCAACCCTTGATGAAAAGTATTATATATTTCGTTACTTATTTCACAAAAAGAATACCCACAAGGCAGTGACCAAATGTTCCGACGCTGAAATATCTCGACGCCAAACCTTTTCCGCGCCGAAATGATTTACGTCCACGAACGATGGCGCTGAACACGTCGCGCCAAATCGTACTGTACTGCCAAATTGAAAAAAAAAAAAAAAATCAACATGATGACAATTTCCATTTTCAATAAATTTATTCAAGTATATCTTTGCGTTCAACGCTTAAGGCTCTATATATATTTCGTGCTGTCAGAAACGGAAAAATTTCCTGAATGAACTGTGAGAGTGCGGAGGGGGGAATCTACCTAGGGAAATTTTAAATCGTTGCTTGAATAATAGTACATAGACCTGGAGACAAGAGCGAAAAGCACGTATGATAAGTAAATCGTTAAAACTTTTTCAGAAGTTATACCAGTGTTATAAATAACAGGAAAACGCAAGTATGGCGGCCTGTAGGCGTCGGCGTTTAACTGAGCAATTTTTTGAATGTGTCACAAAAAGCTATGCCCTTGGGGAATGAGTACAAAGTTTATTCTTATTTTATATTGTTCATTAGATAGCCAAGGTATGAAGGAGTTGTATGCCATGGCGATGCGGCGTCTCAAACTGTCCGCCATACTTCATTAATCGTGTCATTTTTTATGCTCTTTTGAATTACGAGTACGGAGCTAATTTTTTGGACAGTAATGGAAAAAGATGTTTCATCACCGATCATGACCATGCCATACCGTTCCGGTGTCCCTAAGTACCCGCCATACTGATTCAAAGATGTTAAATTTGACTTGCCCATGTATCATAGGTACTAGTATGGCGGTCCGTTTTTAAGACCCACGTGGTCCATTTTCATGACTAGATGTAATGCTGTACTGGCAGGAGGTATTTAAATGGCCGCCATACTGGAAAAACTATTTTTTTTCAAAATATGCATAAAATCATTGGTAAGTATTCGAAAATAATTCTATAACGTTTACATTAATGAACAAGTGAAATGAATCGTTGATTTGCAACGTTTCATAACAAAATTAGGAACGATGTAGTATATTAAAAGAAATGAAATACAGTAGCAGTTTTGCCGAAAATGTCTGTTACAGACATTAATCATTCTCGTTAGAGGTTTCATCTTCGTCGGTTTCTTCAACCGACGAGACGTTACACTCAAATTCATCAATGTCATCGTCTTCCGAATCATCTTCCTCTTCATCTGAATCTTTATCCGTGTCCTCGTCAGAACTAACAGATTCTCCAATTGTTATAAATCGGTGACATGCAATTATATAATTATAGAAGAAACGTAAAACTATCAACATCGTATATTTATTATTATGTGAAACTGTAATCGACAAGTATTTTTTCTGCATGATTGTGAAATGTAATTTTATATATCAACCTTCATCTTCACTTGGCTGTTCATCGTCTTCTTCGGTTGTCGATTCATTGTTAGAGTTTTCAATGACTATTTCAACAATTTGTAAACGTACTTTGTGGCAATGCTTGTCATAGAATCACCGCAGTAATATAACATTTTTTCTTCAAATATTAATGCATATACAAAAGTCGGCATAATTACAACAACAACTACATTATATCCACTCATTCTTTTGAACATTTCAGAACTGTACAGGTTTATCCCTCGCCTTAGAGACATGATATCAGTATGGCACAAATTTATTCGTATTCCAGACATTAAACATGTCTCAAAAACATGAGCGTGGCACTTGTACTTGTTATGTATCACACTTGTCAAAATGTGACAAATTTACAGGTTTGTTCCTCGCCTGACAGACATGATATCGGTATGTCACTTACCGACTCGTCTTCTAGACATCAAAATCGAATAAAAAATGTTTTTTCCAAGTGCGTACTTATAATACATGGGCAAGTACAAATTTGACATCTTTGAATCAGTATGGCGGGTACTTAGGGACACCGGAACGGTATGGCATGGTCATGATCGGTGATGAAACATCTTTTTCTATTACTGTCCAAAAAATTAGCTCCGTACTCGTAATTCAAAAGAGCATAAAAAATGACACGTTTAATGAAGTATGGCGGACAGCTTGAGACGCCGCATCGGCATGGCATACAACTCCTTCATACTTTGGCTATCTAATGAACAATATAAAATAAGAATAAACTTTGTACTCATTCCCCAAGGGCATAGCATTTTGTGACACATTCAAAAAATTGCTCAGTCCAACGCCGACGCCTATAGGCCGCCATACTTGCGTTTTCCTGTTATTTATAACACTGGTATAACTTCTCAAAAAGTTTTAACGATGTACTTATCATACGTGCTTTTCGCTCTTGTCTCCAGGTCTAATACGTCCCTATCTCAGTCATTACTAACGTCGATCGCTGATAATGATTATTATGAATATTGATGAAATAAATAAAATCACGTCACGTCTAACATGGCTGATCGGAACTACCGACATGTTGAATATTCACCGGTTCTACGATTTCAGAATTTACTTTCGCATTCGACCGGGAGATAGAAACGTATAAAAGCACACACGTAATCCGGGTAAAGTTAGCTTTCCGTAAATGTGTCGTCATTCCGCGTCAAACCGAACACCTTTTTTTCATCGATCCTTTCGATTGTGGTGAATTTTTTTAACGGATTTTATGGGTGACATAAATTCATCGAAAAATTTTGTAATTTTTTTACCTTCAATATTTCAAAAGTTATTCCAGGTTGAAAATTGCCCAAAATGCCAACAACCGCCACACACGCTCTCCTTCAAATCTTGATATCTCAGGTTCTATTTGTCTGATCAACTCGTTCATGGGCTCATTCGAAAGAGCTGGAATTGGGCTTTAATTTTACCTCATTGTAAATTTTATAATGGCAACAATTGAAGCTTATAATAAACAATTAATTTTCAAACACGATTTTTATCATCGAAACCGCGCTGTAAAATTCCAAAAAAAATACAAGCATATTCCTTGATCAATTTCCTATAAGACAGGTGAGTTTCAAATTGAAGAATTAATGGAGAGTATTTTTTAAATATTGATAATCGAGCGGAGACGCGTGCGTGGATCGATCTTATATAATTATAATAATTATTATAATATTCAAAAAATACTCTCCACTAATTCTCGAATTCGAAACTCATCTATTTTATAGGAAATTGATCAAAGAATATGCTTGTGTTTTTTTGGGCATTTTACAGCGCGGTTTCGATTACGAAAATCGTGTTTGAAAATTAATTGTTTGTAATAAGCCTCAATTGTTGCTATTACAAAATTTGTAGCAGAATAAAATGGAAGCCCAATTTCAGCTCTTTCCAATGCGCCCATAAATGAGTTGATCAGACAAATAGGACCTAAGATATCAGGATTTGAAGGAGAGCGTGTGTGGCGGTTTTTGGCATTTTGGGCAATTTTCAACCTGGAAAAATTTCTGAAATATTGAAGGTGAAAAAAAAAAAAATTGTTTGATGAATTTATTTCACCCATGGAAACCGTTAAAAAAAATTTACAACAATCGAAAGGATCGATGAAAATTTTTGTTCCATTTCGTTCGGTTTGACGTGAATTGACGCAAATGTGTCACGATTTGATGAGGGAATTTTGAGGTGACAGAAGCCCGTTCGTGATGGCCGACACGACACAACACGGCACTGAGTGATTTTATTGGCCTATCCCGTTAGATCCGATCAGTGAATTCATGTCATTTTGTTCAACGTTGAACATCTAGGAGCAATGTCAGCGCTTATGACGTCACAAAATATGAAAATGCAAACCAGTTCAGCGGCGCCTTAAGAAATAAGAGTCTTTCCTTTTGATTGGCAAGTTTGACTTTTACTCTGAAGTATATTAAGAACGTTTTCCGCCATTTATAATTGAGTTCTCGACTGAATTCATTAATACCGAAACGACTGAAGAGATTGAACTTGTAGAAATTCAGTGATTATAATCTTCCGAAGTTCGGTGTTTGTTATCGATGTTTGGATATTGAGCACGAGATGTAATTATCCTATGATCTCATATGCATTTGTATAGTTTTTTTTTCACAGAAGCAATAGAAGGAAGGACGAGGTAACAAAGTGAAATTCATTGTTACAAGTAAGACTTTAAATTAAAGAAAATGGTAAATCCATTTATACCACAAACGATCTTCATTAATTGGAAAGAATTAAAATAAATTTAGACATTCTTATGTCTACCACTCTATTCCTACATTAGATGCTGCAATTAATAACAATTAATTATTCTCCACAATCAAGAGATGAAACGATCGAAAAAATTGCACAAGTGATGAACAAATTTTATTAATTGTATAATTTTTTTTTATTAATGATAAGGTCAAAAATACAGTAAATTATGTGTATATTTCAGCAATCTGTTTACTGATTGCTCCGAAATGGAGCTTTGCTGAAAGATTTACAAATCCACATTCTGAATTTAAAAAAAGTCGAAGGAGAGAAATATGTGACAACATTTTCTCCGTAAGTTCCGTAGGCTTCTCTTTGCAGTCAAAAGACTACGTTGGCTTTCAAGTGAGTTTTTTTAATTATTTTTTAATGTATTTAGCACAAGACCGCCGAGTCTCTTCATTCGTATCTGTATCTTTGGCGAATGGATTCAATTTCTGTCTAAATATTCATTCAATTAGGTGAAGTAAAAAGTATGATGCCTAAAATTATTGAATATTCGGCGTTTTCACTCAACCACAGAAATTATTAGCACCCTTGCCTAAACTGAACGCGCCTGGACTTTGGGTTTATTTTTCTTCTGGATTAAATTTCCTGGTGGCCTATAGATTACCAAAATTCGTCACTTCATTTCATTATACCAGATAATCTCAGAATTTTTTAGTCTCTAAAAGTGCTCGAGTTACCACGTACAGACATGTACAAAATTACGAAGGAAATAATTGTAGATTAAATCGCGGATACATCCTGGTCCCTGTTTTACCTTTATCACTCTCAACTTCTGCTTTGGATGTTTCACCCACAGTAGAGCTAACAGTTGAACAAAAAAAAAAACAAATTAAAACAAATTAAAACAAATGTATAATAAGAGAGATAACATTTAACCGTTTCACTTGATTCCTAAAATCATTCCTTCAACTATTCGTCCGGTTACAAACACTAACGTACAGAAGTGCGACGAACCGGATTGAAGAACTCGTCGTAAATTCGAGAGATGAGAGATGGTGGCGCTGACAGCATACAAATGAAGCTCCTTCTAGTTCACAGCTAGTCAGGGGGTTGAGTAACTACTTTCAGGTTCCTACGGTTACTGGGGCGATCCCCGTATTTTTAGATATGCTGAACCAATTTTTCAAGATTGCCAGCCCCAAAAGTGGTCAGTTTTCGAGTTCTGACCGAATTTTGATCGAAATCAAAGGTCTTCTCCTTCCCACCGGCCTTTTCCGGAAATCAAAGTTCTTTTTTGCTTATTATACATGATTATTTAGATAAATCAGGACATTTCGAACAAGCTTTGTCGTATTCATTTTTTACGTATAACGAATACTTATGTAAATAGCACACGGATAAAAAAAAAGCTCGCGTACCATGCGGTGAACGTTCTGCTGTGACTAAAGAGCAGTGTTCAAGTTTTCACACTTTTTACCCATAGTTCGTAACGTTATATTCTGAATATTCAAGTATTGTTTAAAATGAGAAAACACTAATTAGCCGATATGAACATATTGTACTTCAGCACTTTGTTGTAATCACAAGCGAGCATTCGCTCTGCGTTGAGCTGGCTTTTTTAATTTTTCGTGATTCACGTAAAAAGTATTCATTGCACGTAATGATAAGACAAAACTTGTTCAAAATTTCCCGATTCGTATGAATAATTATGTTGGATTACCGAAAACCCCTTTGTTATCCAGAAAACAGTTGAAAACCCTTAATTTTTACCAAAATTTGGCCACGTTTCGACCACTTTTGGGGCCGGGCAATCTTGAAAAATATGCACATTGAATAACATAACGATTTCCCAAATTAACGAAGGGACTTAAAAGTCGTCACTCACCCCCTTCCCCTTCCTCACCCCCTTAATGCCCGGACTAAGCCAGTTATCCAACGGCAGCCAATTAAAGCCGGCGACACTCGTTAGTGGTGCTCAGATCATACTGTGTAAATTGTACGCTCACAGAACTTTCCCACATTTTCAAATCGTCTTTGTATACTGCACATTAAGGCCTATACATACAATTCTGCGTCCCGGGAAATCCTCCGATATATGAACAAATGTCACATCGAATTATTGTCAAAATGGAAATTTCTGACGTTATTTGCTAGTTTTAGTATTTTGAAAATAATTGTGAAAAATTTTTCGTCGCTGCTATTGATGTCTCTATGAAATATATCTATGCTAATAGCGATACCAATTGTTTTCTCGTTTTTTTTCAATTTTTAATATATCCCCTTTGAAACCGAGTTTAAAATTTTACAATCGGTTCATTACGAAAAAAGATGTAAATTTTTTTATCGAAAAATGACGTTTTCGTTGCTCTTTAGCACTTTCTGATATTTGAATGAATTTTTCGCCAGTGAAACTTTAATGAAACTGACTTTGCTATGCGTCATTTTCTACCTTAGTCAAAAATGACGAGGTTTATCTACTTAGGAGTTCTATTTTTACTCCGAGAACAATTTTATGAACGAAAAACGCGTGGTGTGATTATTCGGCCCAGCCTATCGTTTGAAGGTAAAAAAATAACTCTTTCGTTCCAGGGTCAATATCGAATTTGAAAAAGCTACGTAATTTTGGTGCAATTTGAAAACATTTCATTACCGATACCGAATTGGCACCTTGAATAATTTGTACAAAACACAATTACGAATTAAATAAGCTGTAACTCGACAGCTGCTTGCTGCTTGTTGTTTGTCACAATCCAGGTAAGCTACAGTGGGTGAAATTAACTTCTAATCTCATTTGCGCCTAACATAGCCGTTGTCTAGCGCAGTTATTCTTGAGACACAGACGGTGGAACAAGCAAATGACTTGGTTATATCTGGCCACCATCCCAACTGCTGTGATTCAACGTTCCATTCTCTACTTCCGTTCTGCTCTCGCTCTTTTCTACAAATGCATATTATTCCAATGCAAGAAGACGGATGTCGAGTTTCTCGTATTATTACAATATAATTGCAAAATATAAAGGTCACAGGCTTTAGTAGTTGAGCAGATGAAATAAAGAAAACGTTGAGAAATGCACCCACTCGTATAACGTTTTTGGTTATAATGTTCCACCCGTGAATTAGAATTTTATTCCCGATTCAACCATACAGTTAACTTTTTTGACCTCAAAAGCGGGACGAAAGTGGCATATTTTTCCCTAAAATGCATTTGCATATGACGCGAAATTCGTATTTTGGCGCTTTCGAAACTTTTCAAATTCTCAATATCAACCCCACCCCGTTGAGAAGATCAATGATTCGAATTTGACGGTAAATATGGGTTTCTGTTTAATTGCTATCGGAATGTACCGTCTACTGAACTTGAAACAGTGTGGAATGAATCATCGCTAATATTGTTGCTGCATATCTTCGTTGCTATAACTCAATGAGATCGTTATATTCTTTACCCTGACAAAAGCTCAAAACGCTATCGGAGAGCGATAATCCAGGGCTTCCAGCAAATGCGTTGTTCATTGATAAAACTCTGACCACTGTCCATAGATACGATTTGAACCTCATTTCTCATACCAGTGCTTCTAATACCGTAACCGCAGTCCGTTCGATAAAGCAGGGTCCACGGATTGCACCGTCAGTGAAAGATTTTTCTGTAATACCTCTTGAACTTATCCCTGTTCACATAAGCTTATTCCCTTGCGATTTCCCTGGCAAGGGTGTTCCACAATACTTCCACATTTCGATGCTGGCCGAATGTTTCCGCAAGAATTCAATTCTAACAATAACCGAGAATTATGGTATTAACTCGAGTCTGAAACAGATAAGCTTACATTTCACCGTGATAACAATACAATGCCAAGAACACGAGGGTGGTATTGGTTTTTGATAACATCCGCTTTCTACATCAATATAAACAGAGTGTAGCAATTGGCTTCTCGATTTAAGTGATAGTTGTTTATTAATAAGTTTAGAAGAAGGAACATTGATTTTGTCGTTGGTACCTTTCTAGACAATGGTTGCCTACGCGAACATAATCATAAAAAACAGCTAATGAAAGAAATGATTCTTACCATAAAAAATACTGAAAAAGCAATTGATAAACGGCGAAAGATTAAAATTTCAAATATTTGTATGTCGATATTTTGGAAAACCTGTGCAGAAATTTGACCAGTTTGCCTGGATTTATGTTACATGTACCAAAGACCAAAACACGTATTACCAAAAACATTTTTTGGCTTTTGAGATCGTTGTTCGTGGCTTTCAAGTAAACAAATAATCTGACGCGCATTTGGTCCTCTTGAAAAATGCTGGTCTTAGCAATTTCACCGAAGACTCCCCTCAAGTTTGATAACTCCATACTTCAGAATATTTGGTCTGTATCTGATCCATATATCGAATGAAAATATAGTCAAAAATTTTGAAAATATTATATATATATATGGTAAAATGATGGGAATTTCATCATTTGTGAGCGAATCAAATTTCACATGTTCGCAAAGTGATCAAACCAATAGTCAGCCTTGCCAGATCCTGCGGTTATTCATGAGATACCTAAGAGATTAGCTAATTTGACTCAACTATAAAATACTGCTTACAGTTGAGTTTAAGATATCTTCTTGGAGAAACAGAGATACATTGAGAAGCCGACAGCATTTACGGCTTGAACCATTAATCAGAACAGAGGTTTAGGGGTAATTGGACTACTGAATTATTTCAGCCGTTCTTAAGTGACTGGTAATACCGCGAAGCTGGGACTTTGTAAATAAGTCCTCATAATTCAAGCTGCAATGTACGAGTGGGTTGGTCAAATTTTTTAAAGAATTTGAAACAATTCGTGCATGCATTACAAATTTTTGCAACGCCCATTTCAATGTGATTGTATTAGTTTCGTGCAGAAAGGATATGAAAAAGATATTATTAATATTGGAATGGCGGTTCAACATTCGAGAAGATATTTTACACTGAAATTCATTCGTTTATTCAACGATAAAAGTTACTGTCAAATTCGTAACAGCTATTATCCATGTCATTATATACCGAATTGAAAGTTGAAAAGAAATCATTATTTTACACAAATCAGCATTTTCCGTCGACAGAATGTATTGAATGAAAATTAACAAATTGTTTATCACTATAAATGAAGCTAAATTCAGCTGAAAATCCTATCAAAATAACACTCACAAATGCTATTACATTGAGATATGACGAAGGGTTTTGTGTTGTATAAAATCAAGTCTATCTAAAAAATTCAACAATGGTTGGCCTAACTTCGACTGAAAAACCAATTCCCATAATAACAAATATACCGGTGGAGGTAACTTTTCAATCAAATAATACAACTCAGTACCGCAAATTCTTACTGTTTGCAAGCACACGTGAAGAATGGTTCTTGAAAAAGAAATCAACACGTGAATGTGTGTTTATTGTAAAACTGTAACGTCGTTGACAATAACCATGATTTGTTTGATGCGACGGAGCCCTTTGGTGACCCGAAAAAGCAACTTCAGCGAAAGCGGCAGTATCATAAATGAATGTGATTTGCTGGAGCTGAAAAGGAAGAATCTTCATTGTATTCTCGAACAGGATACATGTATTACATACGGAGTTCCATGATGACCGCAATTAGCGTATCTGGTTCCTCACGCTCGTTCTCTCTCCCTCTCTCTCTCTCTCACACACACTCTCTCCCTTTCTCTTTCTCTCTCTCCATTCATCTAGGGTGCAAAGGAATTTGGCCAATTCAGGGCAAGTTACGTTAGGACATTCCCTTGCTGAGATTTGGTAGCGCCCTGGAGAACGACAATTGTGTCAACCGTTTCTTCGCTCCCGTAATCACGCCCGTGTCTCTAATAAGAGCTCTGAAAATAAATTATTACGCCACGAAGTCGTGACCCGCCCTCCAACAAAGTTATCAAAGTTAGAAAGAGGAAGGAGATGCTCAGCTGCGGAAAAGCCTAAGGAAGAAATTAACGATATATTCTTATTTCAGTAACCACTCCCCCCCATACTCTTGAGTGTCACGCGTGCCGTACTTCTTTTCAAACTCATTCTCCCTTTTTTTGCCCCTTTCCGCGCTTCTTCAACTCTCTCTCTGAAACTCCCGCTTTCTTCATGCTTTCCTTTTCTTCTGCCCGCAATTCTTCCGCCTTACTTGTCTCGTTAACCCCACGTCCCTACTCCGATATTTGCATAATTCGGTTCTTTCGCGTTAAGGTTGAGACGAATTTGTTAGCCTGATCAGCGGACAGTAGCATGCAAATTCGGATCAGAATCACGAATGAACTTACGATGATTATTCGTATCCGTTATCTTCATGATTCACACCTAAAGTTGGCAGATGAAGTTTACACAAATTGTAATCCTGATCGTCGTACTAATTGATGGAATACTCCTTGAATTGCAATTTATTATGTATGCGAATGTTGTATGATATTATAAGAAAGGGATTATTGCAATCACGATGATTGTAATAACGATACCATCAAGCAAATAATTCTCCTTGAAGTTGTTATTGAATTTCAGGTTTCTAATCAATGCTGAAAGATGAAGGCAAAGAATTCTGTTTCTTTCCTTTCGGAATAGATTCAACGAGACTTAAAGCTGCACTTTGCTGTGGCTTCACTGTGACACGAAATTCGAAGCGTGCGTATAATAATACATAATTTTACAGAAATAGTACAATACGCAACAAGTGCGTAAAATAGGTGATTCTCGCACGAGTGTACTTTTTAGCTCGAGAAATCGGAATAAACACAAATATCATAAGAAAAAAAATCATATCTATAAAAAAACTAAACATAATGTTATATTTATTGTAATCTATCTTCATTCTTCTTCTACATAGTATTGAGAAATAATAATTTGTATTCGAAGGTTGTTTCGATTTTTATATTCAATTTGAATCATTTTTTTCTTACATTTTGATGGTTACACTGCCATTATTATGTTGAAATGGAACATTGTAGTCTAAATTCACAACATTCGACATATTTATAGATTTACGAATATTTCCGTGTGAAGATCGTGCTGGCAAAACTTCAGGGGGCTTATTCTTAAACTTTGAGGCTATGTACGTGCAGAATTTATAACGCTGATGAAAAATAATTGCAGCTAAAATAACGCAAGCAATAGCGCGTCACAGCTAGCTGTAACTCGTGTGTCGCACACGAAAATCGCAGAATACGAACGACGCTATTGTACAGCTATGAAAACGCACAAGAACCAATTAGCTACCCATGAGCTGTTTTTGACGATACTGATGACTCGCACGGTGATATTACACGTAGAATCCACTTTGCGCACGCTTTTTTACAGTGTCGGAGTAGTAGGGCATTTTACGCACTCAAACCCGTGTGCAAAACCAAACTTCACGTAAGCAGTTTGGAAATAGTGTTTTTCGATACTAGTGCGCGAAGGTGGCAATGCCCGCACAAGCGTGAAGGGCGAGTGTGGCGCATTCACGCGAGATAGGCATTGCAAACTTTTGCGCGTGTATCGGACTCTATTTTTTGCTATACCTGTGATGGAAAGTCCGACATACACGATTATTTTTACACGAAACCACGGCACGATGTCTGTTCAGTGACGATGTCGAGCACGGCAAAGAGTGACAAACTATTCCATCGGTGGCGCTAGTGCAGCTGCTTGCGAAATGCGTAACTGTGGATAAAAGCGCGACCATCTTTTTCGCACACCGCTAGCAATGTGCGAAGGTTTATCTCATACCGCCGGCAATGTGCAAAGGTTTTTTTCTCACACCGCTAGCGATGCGCGAAAGTCGAAAGCTAACAAAAAACTACAACTTTTATCTGAAGTAATTTTTTTTCAGTTACTTCAAGTTTCCGAGATATATTCATTTGAAAAGAAAAACGGCAATTTCTCAAATAATGAATTAAAAAATCTGAAAAAATTCACACAGAACACCTTTTAGTAGCACTTTGATATAACCAATTGTGGGGCAGATCTGAGATGGTCGAAAAAAAAGCGGCCGTGTTGACGGAGAATCCCTCAAATGTATCTTGTGATATAATTCACGTTTCTAAATTTGGATCTAAAACAGGCTTAATGGTATCCGATACAACATTTATCATGTTAACTGCGGACTTTATACCTCGTAACATTTTTTTTCTGTAACTGCAGAACCTGCTTTCATTTTTTTACTACATCGCTATAGAGATTTTCTCCTGTTTTGTTGTTTCAGAAAAAAGTATCTCTTGTCTGCTGATTGCTTACTTTTTTTTATTTATGTTCGATCTTGTAGTAGAACCTTCTGATGAACTTATTTTTTTTTTGATTCTGTTTGAGCGATCATTTCAACAGTATTCGACCTGCTTCTATTGATTGATTGGTTACAATGATTTTCGTCTTTATTTATAATCACACTCATTGGCGTGTGATCGTATTGATCACCGAAATTTTGTTCACTTGCAGGAATACTGTTATTTGATAATAAGTGCAATGATCGTATAGATTCAACGAATGCGAAACAAACTTCTCAGTTACGGTACGATTTCACAAAATTATCTTTATAAATTATCTCTAGAATGAGCACCGACATCCAAAATTCATTATAAAGTTCTCCTATTGCTAACGTTCCTCCGTTAATTCTCATTATACCTCAAGTAAAATTCGTGAATGAAATTATCAAAGCGATTTCGAAGTTAGGTGTACCAATCTCGATATTATCGTTGAATAGATGACAAAATATGATGTCATGAATCACCGAATATAATCTTGATTAATTGTATTCTGGTAAGCTTCATCGCGCGCAATTTTTCTGGTAATATAAAATTTGTCCCCAATTTTAAGATATCGTTAGAAATTTCACTCGTCCAAAATAGTGAATTTGTTGAAGTAGAAATTACAACAGCTGAAGCACCATTATCTGTGCAATATTTTTCCTGCTCTCTTCATAAAATATTTTTTTATCACGATGAAACGACCTTCTTGTTATTCCGAATATGAACATTTTAACACGAAAAATGAGGCCTGGAAGTATAACCTTTCAGTCGTGACGTGAAAACACATTTATACTCGAGCAAAAAGTGTAGTAAAATGCCAACAACAGAATCGAAAGCTGAAAGCAGATTATTTATGGCTAAATTTCTAATTACAATAATTGAAATTGAAAAAATCATTGTTTTCTATAGTTATTTCACAATTGTTGATTTTACGTATAGTTGAATGTTCGTAAATTATCACCCAAAGATACAATTATATATGGGGTAGAGGTGTCGTTTGCAACCAGTGCACCATCTTTGGCGAGTTATGTAGAACGTCTGAATTGTTTCTGGTACTAAAAATCTATTCAGTTATTAATCCAGCCACGATCAACTACAAGTACGTTTTTAAAATCAAAATTTTGCCTAGTTTGTAAAATGTCTGCAGCTAAAACTGATTTCATTGTTTCTGGTAATGTTATGCCATTAGTTTGTGACTTGCCATTTATATACTCAAGTTTTGTGCAAACTCACTCCTGTAATTTAACATATGTAGAGGAAAAAAACATGATATATTATATTGACTGTTGGCGACGCATAACAATACATTCACTGAAAACAACAGCTGTAACTAGTACTTTATGACCTATAATTTCGTAATCGGCCGTTGCCACAGACCATTATTGCCCCACGTGATTATTAAGTTATAATCCGATGTTTAACGCGATCTCAATCTGAGAATGTGTAAAAAGTTAAGAAGTGTATTCAATAGCACTACAGTTTGGATGAGCATCACTTGAAACCATATGTAATAACAGAAAGGTATGGTAAGGCGAGGGGGTGAACGACCGCTATAGATCAGCTAGACGTTAGTAAAGGGACAGAATGTATTATAATACTACGATGTGTGTGAGAATGAATCCAAGTACGCTAATCTCACGCACAATACAGTGAGTGGTCAACAAAACAATAGAGTTCAAAGTTCAGAAAATCTCCGCTAGAGCGAGCGAGACGAGAATATGGAGAAGAATCCAAAACCAGATCAGAATCAGTCGAAACTCGGAAGAGATAACACGTGAGTCTTGTTGACAGTAGCTCGTTACGTGTGCGAGAGCGATACGGTACACTGTGTGAACATGGGGTTAACAACTCGAGGAATCGAGGCTCATAATAATCGATTTGATTATTAAATGACGCTGGATCGTGTTTCTAATGTACTTGTGACCGAGTAATTAGATGCGAGAGCAGAACTGGGTAGAGCCGGTTGGGGATTCTCGCGCTGGCCTTCCCGGGGCCTCATGGTTGAGGTTTTGATCCGGGGTGGTTGACACGTTGGGAAACCAACGTGGTTATTACAGTCCGCGGATCAAGAACACTTGAAAATAAATAACAAATAACACAAAATTAGTGTAGCCGCGTGGGCTGGCCTTGCCGGGGAGCAGTTAAGCTACCCCGGGGTGGTTTCTGTGTGGGGAAACCGGCGTGGCTTGCAGCCCCCGGTTAAAACGGTACAGGTACTGACCGATGATTTCGGGTGAGATGGTACCTGTGCACGTCATCCTGGAGCCAACTCCGGTTCTGCTCGCGACGAGACCCTTGTTGAACGTATACCTAACCGTTAGAAAGTTACCCCAGTTGACACAAGCGTTGAATAATTACTGATTGAATGAAAGTAAAGCCTGTCCAATAAACCCTGAAGTACAGTTTCATATCTGGTGGCCATATTATTAATCGTTAAATTGACCCCGAACCGACTATTATTGTTTTGAGTCTAGCTAGAAGGGTGACTCTGAGACGTATAGCTAGTACAAAAGGAAATTTGGGGACTTGTAGTACCCGGTTGTGAGGTCTGTCACTAACATTGACCGTGTTGATTTTTTTGACAGTGGTATTATTGACTATATGTTTGTGAACAGATTTACTGTGTTAAACAGTTTTAAAGTAATACTTATCCCTTTATTGTTCAGAGTCTTATTCATGTAATTGATGAGATACCATTAAAAAATCGAATAGAGTAAGCGATTATTTCTTCTCTGTCTTTATCTTATTCCCTCATTTGTAAATATATCCTGATTCAAGTATTATAATAATCTTCCTATTTAACTTCGCCAACGAGCAGCGGTTGAATGTCATACGTAAATTTTTCTCAAATGATTCTGCTGAAGCTTCAATATCACTGGCGAGCGCAGGATGAGACGTTGTTTCGTATTATTAAATTGGTAACAAAAATATCCTGCAAGGTGTGAGAAACAACCGTTGTACGAACAACGGTGAATATTTAAGTATTTTAATCAGCTGTCGAAAAGAATTTATCATCGACAAAATAAAAGGCGGTGAGAAATAGGGGAGAAAGTGTTGATTTATAGGATCGCATATATTCCGCTTTCGATAAAAAGTGCCCCATCAATAGTCAATGGCAAACAAATCATTTGAGGGACAGATTCGCAGGAACCATGTTCCTTTTAAAGCACATCGCTCACATTTCCCACCACGTATATATTTATATGGGCTATAAAGTTCTATTTATCTAAAGGTAAAATCGAATTCCGAAGTTGGGAAAGGAACCGGAAGTGATCGCAAAGACATTGGGGAAACAGGCGAAGACAAACCGTGAACGGCGAAAAATATAACCTTCGGCATTGCAATGCACAGACGTAATACTTGCATCTTAAATCCTTCAAAATACAGAAACAAGCATCGGAAAGTAGCTTTTCAAGTGTTCCGAGCCGCCCATATTGTTTAACAGTGAAAAACAGGTAAACGATGTTGCTCGGACGAGGCAGACTGTAGCCGAAATTCTTGACGTGATGAGAGTTGGCTACTTGATTCTTCACTTTGTCTACTCATTACCTCGCGTATCTCGGGCAACCAGACCTCCTCTTTATACTCTCCTTCTTACTCCCTCATTAGCGGCACGACATTAAATGAAAGTATAAATGAATTTTCATAAATTATAATTTAGAAAGCATGTTTTCGTTTCAGCCGTTGGTAACGATTTCCTCGGCAAGGCGTTAGACAATAGTTACCAAAATATTGTTGGCGCTACGATAGAAATTGTTTGCTTAAATGCAAGTGACATCACTATGCATAGTGGAAATAGGCACACGGACTGAATAAATATTCATCTTGCGAACGGTCGACAAATTGTAGCTTCGGTAGTCTTGCAGCATTCGGCTACACGTGACTGGAGAATATTATGCAGTCTTCAACGTCTGTAGCAATGCAGGATGATAAACAGCCTGATCTCCGCAACTCTGCGTAATACAATTGTCTGAGTGAATTCGAAAATTCTTATCTAATTTCACCGAAGTTTGACAGGCAGAAATAGTGTCCATTTCAAGTCATTCTACAGCGTGAAATTGCGCTTTCATCTGTTTACCAAGTAAATTATAAATCTTTGCTTTCAGTTTTACCGAGAGTTTAATTTCAAACTTAATTTTCAAAGGAGAGATGTTATGATACTAAAGTTTTCATCACGATTTACATACTGTCTTTGTCCTACGCTGATTGCAATCTCATACCGGGTTTAACCGAGCACGTTTTAGGGTCTACACACAGTGCTCAGTAGCGAACTGTTGTTAAGACAATAACTAGCAAGCAAGGATCTCAGCATATCGTGAGAGCATCTAGTATTTACGAAAATATTGTAATTCGTAGTTCTCGTCTAGTGACTTCAATATTGCATGAAAACAGTCTCACGATGGCTCATTTTACTCCTCATTCTTTCCGGAAATGCACAAAGTGTCTCAACTATGCGCTTTTTGTCCCCTGAAATGCGGGAATTGTGGGAATAGTAACACCTGTCAAAAAATTACATTTTTTTTCGCTCTTTGGGAAATAACTTACTTTCCTCAATTCCGCCACAAAAGAGCGATGCACCGTCAAAATTTTAATCCTTTTCGCTTGATTGTTTATTTAATAAAGGAAAAAAAAGGGTGAGTTTGCTCGGTCGGTAAAGGCAGAGGTACTGTATGATCTTGAGCGAAGGCGCTCATTTAATGATTGTTAGGTACAAAATTTGCTTTCTCACCATATCTAATAAACACGTCGATTCAACAAAATTTTCAATTCTTGTGCTTGATTACTCGTTTTCATTCGGCAATCATGCACGTGGCCGCTACCTCTGACATATTTTTTGATCTTGAATCTCTCACTGGAATATTTGCAAGAAATCAGGATCGATCACGTGCCACTTTTTAGAATCTGTGAGAGATAGTTATGGCATAAAAAATGAACCCTTTAGTGCGTCAATTCCACAATAATTACAGATTCTAAGCTACTTTGTACATATGTTTGTATATTAAACAATTTCCTAATAGTAACAGCCGGCATGGAATCGTTTGGCTCGTATTTTTCACCCAGAAACGTAACAGTTGGAAAATTACGACCCAATTGTTTGCGGTATATGTGCTTTATACACAAACGAATATTGGAATCTTTTGATTTATAAATATTGAACTTTTTCCTAGCAATCCGGTATCAGAAGTTTAATTTATTTGCGATATTCGACATATCTCATTTTATGCAAGAATGAGTGATGATTTATGACACATCAGGTCTACGACTGTGTCTGTGGGCCTTCGTAAAACAAATGATTTGTTATTTATATTTATTGCAGTGTAGAATTTCGTGAATAAACTTTGACGCCTACACGTAATTTATTATTGATACTCGCTTTGCTTCTGATAGCGAAGGTTTTCACAGTTAAAAAATCTATTTTTCATATTACTACTATTTAATGGCATCATTTCATTAGTGAGGGTGGCCTTCTTCCGGGCATCCCTGTTGAATACTTAAGGCGCCATTGTTAGATGTTTTGGTAACTTGGTCACAGAAACTTGCGGATGCAGAGATGTTAACAGCTGATAATGATTGGACCACTTTTATATTCGATTCTTGCGAGTTTTAACAATAAAATCTAATTTTCGACCAATGTTTATATAAACTTATAGTATGACTGTATTGTGAAACAGCATGGTGAAAAATTAAAGAAAGAGTTGTCCTAGTATGGGTTGTTATTCAAACATCTTTATACGTTACAATAGATGTTTTAGAATTTCTCCTGATTTTTCCAGAAAATTTGTTGTTTGCAAATTTCTATATTGAGAAATTCATCTTTATATCTTTATATTACATCTTTATACGTTACAATAGATGTTTTAGAATTTCTCCTGATTTTTCCAGAAAATTTGTTGCTTGCAAATTTCTATATTGAGAAAAAATCTCTGGAGAAAAATCTGAACCCCATAGTGGACAACTTTATCTTTGAATCATTTTCAATGTTTTTGTTAACAAAAGTTTGAACAAAAAAGTGTGGATATTAGGTTCACTCGGAGTTAAAGCTCAAAAGTTTTGATATTCGACATCAAGTTTATCAGAATTAGTTGAAATTTCTATATTGTGTTGATCAATATATTCGGTTAAAGAAATTGCGGATAATCCAAATCAATTTGAAAAGTCCAAAAAACTGAGTAATTAAAAAATGTTTATTCTTACCTATTACGCCATGAAATGTTAGTGTTTTGTAGAAAAAAGATCTACCCAAAACATAAGCTCTTTAGCTCAAGTCCAACAGATCGCTCGTTTATTTTGTATTTCCCATTCATTTACGTATTGTGGGAAAAGCTTACTTTTCATTATAAGTTGAAATACTCGTAAACTATCCACTATTTCACTGATTCTTGCACAGATCCTTGAATCTGATTCACAAGCTGTTATTTTCGTGTTATCAATAATTTATTCTCATTTCATCTCATGTAATTTAGTTTCACATAAATTCTTGATATAAGTTAATATTACACAGTGACAAGTTTTTTTCGAAGGTAACCGCGATTTTTAAGTATTTGTATGATTATTATTGAGTAGATGAATGAGTGATTTTCCTCTTACTTTTTTGTACCATATCTAAATTAGGTTATCAAGTTATACCCTTTATTTGTTCTTATGAATTAAATTTACAGTACCATATTTTTTGAGGTGTTTCAATCAACTGTTAATAACATCCGTTTCATTCTAAATGTAAGTTAGCTATCGTTTATCAATACGTCCACGAGTTTCATTAAATATTACAGCTTCAAGGATCTATGTATGAATTTGGAAAATATTGAATAGCTTACGAGTTTTTTTAAATTTTAACGAAAAGTGAAATTTTCCCATATCAAATGAATGGGAAACAAGAATTAGAAGAGTGATCTGTTAGATTTGAACTAGAGAGTTCACCTATTGAAGAGATATGTTTTCTATCAAACATCAACGTTTAAGGGTGTGAGAGTAAAAAAAAAAAAAAAAACTTTTTTGACCTAGTATGTGTATACAAAGTTATGTAGCAATGATTCCCGTTCGAGTTCGGAAATACAGTACGATCAAACATGTATTATCGAAAGTTTCACAAATTCTATGATGTTATCCACGATCCCGATAAACACAAAGTGATAGAATACACGTTTAGAAATGGTGGAATAATAAAACGTGTAATGTTTGTGAAAACAACACGTGTTACAAACGATAATTTTGTAGTATTTCATCAATCATTTGGAATGTTTCTGTACAAAAACAAAATTGAAATCTCTAGCCTGATTCCGACATTTGGTAGTTTTTTCAGTGACGCAATTGACTTATAATTGTTCGCAAATCAGATCGAACGCACTTTTAGTTTCCGATTAGAGGCCGCATGATTTTGTTCGGGATTCAAACCGGGGACCGCTCGTAAATAACTAACATCATACCTAGTCGCGCATCTATATCCACTCCGACAAACTATCGCACAGACTTGGGGTTAACTTTTGGTCATTTGGATGACGAGGTATATTTGTCTCACTGATACGAAGCTATTGCCAAGTGCCATGAAGAGATTTTGTACAAGGCTGCAAGGATTTTATCAGTATTTGAAAAATTTGAAAGCAGTGCAAACGCCGATGAAATAGTTCAATTAACGAATGAAATGCTAGCAATCGAAAAACATATTTATTCAACGATATTTCGTTCATCTCATTGGGGCAACACACTGAAAAATCGGATTTCATTACCTTTATGTTTTCCTAGCTGCTTTACACGTTGGAGTTGTATGATTTTTTTTTTTTATTAATATTCTTGGGACCAACAAAATATTGAAACGTAGCTGAATTTATTAGCCTATTCGTGAATATAGATGGATTCATTGAACTATTTGAATGAAAACAATGTTGTTGTTGTTTCAACTGATACATACATCCGAATCAACAAAATTATTTGCATTTAGCCGAATTATATTCGCTGACTTAGATGTACGAAACAAGTGGTACCTACAAGATGTAGATTTTTTCAGGCTAAGAAACTTAATTTGTTTCATTCAATCATCAAAAGTTCCTAACAAAAGGCACATTTAGTTCATTCAACCGTAAATATTTTACAATGTATAAGTTTGAACGGAAAGAATAAAAATCACCTAATTTGACGAAAACAATTTCTTTACTAAATCACATGTAGGGGTTAATTGAAGACGATCAAATTTGATTTTGCAGAATACTGAATCTTTGACGACAAAAAAATATTTGATCCAAGCAATTGCACGCATTCAACCGTCGGTACCTCGTTTTTCAACCGGATCATTGAGTTGATACAACAAAATATTGTTTGGACCGATTCAATTTTCCCATAGATCAAATAACTCGTTTGGTTCGATTGACTCGACAGAGTTTATTATGTTAACTACGGTACATTAATTTTAACAAAATAATGATTGAAGAAACAATTTTTCATCCAACTAAATCGTTTCGGTTGATATAACGACTTTTTTTCTCCGTGTGGATAAAACGGTACTTTTTAACGGTGAAGAACCAATGAAATTTCATCAACGTTTATTGTCAACGTGATTACACGTGGACGAACCGTGTTAAAGCTATCCAGAAAAAATCGTACTATACACGTAATTCGTTAACGTGAGATACTCGTGCGTAAAACGTCTTTGGCAAAACAGTGGTTTGATTTTTCCACCACACCACATTTCCACCAACTTTACGTGGAACAAACGTGTTCTACAATCTTGTGTTTACGAGGATACCATGTAAAGAGTACAGGTACTGTAAGGTGCTCGTTTTCAATGGACTGCTAAACGCTCAATACGTATGCGGCAGAAGCAGATGCTCGTGACGCACGTGGAAGCATGCAATGCACTAAAGCCATCATTGTTTGCCAAATGTCCGTGCTGAAGCCCCATGGAATAATGCGGGTGTCCAGACCATGAGGTCCCGCAGTATAGTCGGTTTACTGTTCCGCTTCCGAGAAATGGAAGCTCCACTTGTCCTTCGCATAATGACTGCCACCCGAAATCACAGGCTATTGTACACAGGTATACGGTGAAAGCCATGGACTAAAGTGGAATGTTCAACGTCAGCTTGGATATGCGAGACTTTTTAATTAGCAGACGAGTCACTACGCATCATCTCGTTTTCTTGTAAGAACACCCGATTTTCAAAACCCTACGGCTTTGTTGTAGCGAGGGCAAACATACATCAATCAAAGATAAAACAAAATATTAAGGAGACTCGTCGAAAAGTCGTTTTTTTTCCAAAAGTGGTATCTTTTCTGAATATTTTGGCGTTTTCATTTTTGAAAAAATCGATAAAATTACGGATTTAGCAGCCGAAAACTTGAATCATTGCATGCTCCGAGATATCTTTGTTGATGCTAATATTGATTTAAAAAGCCCAGATAAACATTATGTTAGACCTGCAGATCTTGAATTGATTCAAATTAATATTCATTTTAAGATTAAGCTGATTTGTTTCAATCGGTATCCATGTTTCCGACCTTGCAAATGAAAAGCGTCGGACGCCCGGTTTAGACCAAGGACGTGTATAACCTTAAAAATGTCAGAGACACCAAGGAAAAGTGACCAAAAGTTTGTATGTGTATTAAAGGGATAGCAGCCACCCTACTTACAAGGTACCGCACAACGGATCGGGTTGCAATAGCTGCCAGCATTTGGCTGAAAAACAGGGGGCACAAGCTGGTGGTAGACTCGGCTTATTTTTCACACGGTAGGAATGCCCCAACAGCAGAAGAAGTGGCCACTTTTGGTTGAATGCGATGCTAATCGACCACAATAATAATCTTCCAAAATAAAGGAAGCAAACTCACCTTCCATACTGTGAACAGAAACAGGAAGGAGTTATTGGATCTAACACTGCACTCCCAGAACTTGGAAAGGAACATCTGAGGATGGAAAGTCTCGTGAGAATCACTCTTCAATTATACATATACAAAGCCACTTTTAGTTAATAGAAATTATGCAAGAATGAGTGACTGAGTGGTTTCGGTGTTTTCGTTTAAGATTTCAAAATTACTTCTCACCTTTACAGCTTTTATGAGTACACATTATACATTATCACGTTGTGTTGCAGCAGGCGCATATTTGGGAAATTCACAGCCTTGGTCTAAACCTAGCAATTGACCTTGAGATGACCTTGAGAGTATGAAATTTGCTTACTGACGGTCATATACATAGAGTCCTATTAGAAAAAACTAGCTTGAACTTCAAATAATTACGAAGATCATTTTCAAGGTCAAGTCCATTGTCACGAATGAATAACCAGCGAAATATCTCGTAAAGTTAGTACCCAACGTTTTTTCTAAGTCTTGAAGTTATCAAGTTATTCAGCCATCCCAGAACTTTAGGGACACTCTGTATATGC
Source organism: Neodiprion fabricii (assembly GCF_021155785.1). Taxonomy (NCBI): domain Eukaryota; kingdom Metazoa; phylum Arthropoda; class Insecta; order Hymenoptera; family Diprionidae; genus Neodiprion; species Neodiprion fabricii. The sequence continues at coordinate 12,272,550 of NC_060239.1, forward strand.
ATTTTAGCTGGAACCAAAAAAATCCTTCGGACTACAAGAAACGCTATAATTATCGTAGGTTCGGAATATCGAAATCCCACCCAGTGAAATATAATCCAACTGAAATACACGCCGCAAATATTTGACCGTAGAGTGATTCGTTCCAAGTGAAACAGTGACCATAAAGGTATAAATAGTGACCTCGTAATTCGCCGCACGAATAGTGAAGTATAGAACCTCTCAGCAGTTTGTCAAACGCTCGATGATTTCTTAGATATACATATAGGTATAATATATGTCGTAATCTACACAGAAATAATGCAATCAGAGTTCAATTAATACTTATAGTCCTTATTCTCCGTAACGTATTACCACGATTAACTTCGATGTAACGTAGTTTTTTCATGACGGATTCGAGACAAAGGTTCACTTTGGTAGGTGACTAACATAAACTATCAAACTTGAAATAAGCTGAGCACCAATTACGACGCTGTGAAGTCCGTAACACGTGCTGAGAAGACGAAGTGAAAAAAATAAAAAAGAGAAATTACTGCTCTCGGGGGAAATTGTTACTTCAACTTACCTACTGTTCCAGCTTTTGCTGGTCTTACCTACCTAGACTGAAATCATGCTAGCTAGGGTTACGCTAGGATAAGTTGGGCCGCAGAAGCACCAGTGGTCGTAAATTTCATATAATCGGACATGTTTAGCAGCGGTACGGCTCTCTGGCAAGCTTATTCGGACTATTTATCAGCTATTGTCTAGCTTCACACCCAAGGTACCACCATTCTCTACGATTTCTATAACCACGAACTATCGTGTATTGCAAGTACTTGTAACGAGTTTTTCTCGAATATTTGCCCCACATGAAAGTAGTAGGGTCAAGTAATAGGGCCGAAAATATTACTGCTTTTTCCGTGCTTTAATGCTATTCAATTACTAAAAACCAATGCCATTTTCAAACTTATCAGTGGCTCCATCTTCTTACAGGAAAGTGATACCGCGATTGTAGTATCATCTGTAAAATACCTTTACAAGAATGTGCGCAATTGCAAAGCTTTCGAAATCACCTACCTACTTCAAAAATTTTCACACGGGCGTAGATGAAATACACTTGGCAATAATATGCAAATATGCTGTTATCGCAGAATTATAGGGTAACCACATATTTCGGCATAGTATTGACCTCACTGTGATTAATAAAACAGATTGTATTTTATGTCACTAAATTCTGGAGCACTTGTGTTTCTCTTTTGTTGCTACTTCTTCAAGCGAAAACTTCACCGCCTTTGATCAACTTTTTCTCATTAACGCACGAATTATACTTACCACAATCGAAAAAAGCTATTTCAATGTGACATTAAGTGATTTCACGAGAAAATGCAAGAAAATGAACAATATTATAATGATACAATAGCGGATGAAACAGTGTAGTTAACAAACGGATTGCTTCCAGTTAACAAATTATCGATTAATCATAAAAAATTCGTTTCTGCAATTAGGTCACCAAGTTCACATACTGTAATTTCATTACTCTTTGGCTATTCCAACTGCTTCATACGTTTCACTGTTTTTTTCATTTTTTGTCGCCGATCAACAAAATATTCGCTGAATTATTTAAATGGAAATAATGTTTTTTTTATTATCGGAATAATGTTTGAATCAGAATCAACAAAAGTAATCGTAGTTGGTTCAATTTTCACCGACCAAGATTAATCAAACAATCGGTACCTACAGGACTCATCTTTCATTCCCTATAGTGTGGATTGGTATAAATTCAACTACTGAATTTATTTTTTCCAACCATGAAAATTTTCTAACGAAAGGCACACCAAGCAGTATAAGTGTAAAGAGGAAAAATAACAATCAGTCATTTTGATGGAATCAACTTGCCCACTGCGTGACATATGAGGGGCGATTCAAGAACTTTGAAGTTGATTCCATGGATTACTATATTCAACAGCTAAAGCAATGGCATGCAACCAATTGCAGGTACCTACAACATTCTTCAACTGGATCGTGTGAGTGTTGCACCAAATGAAGTTTAGAACTGTCAAATTCATAATAGAATCAACTTGTTTAGTTGAACCAACAAGATGAGTTTATTAGACTTCTTAGAATTTTATATGACATTAGCTGCGATAGATTCATCATTACGAAATAATTATTGAAGCAGAAAAATTTTCAGCAATTGAATCGATTTGGTTGATTATACCATGTTTTGCCTCGTGTGGGAACTGAGAATTTGGAATGTATGCTGCTGCCGCTGAAATTTTGACCTTTATTGATTCAATTGAAGCCAAAGTCGCGAGCAAAACTTATTGGCATTTACCGCAATGTATCACTGGGAAATATACGGTATAACCACGACCAACATCTAGCAGTATTCATTCAAAAGAAAGGATGCCGGTAACAAGGAACTTTTCCTTATTTCAGTGAAATCATTATTTTTAAAAGATTAAGGTGGTATTTTCCTTTAAGTTCTGTTTATGCAGAAAAGGAAAATGCTCAAATCCTTATTTCCTGGTACTCTGGTGTATTTTATGACAAACGCAGTAGCATTAAAAAGATTCCCTTGAAAGTCAGACCTATTTGTGAGCATGATTGATGCACTGATTTGCAGAATGGCATTACGTTTACTCTATCAGCTCTAGTTTTTGAGGTACAGTAAACCGGTCTCAAAGTTATGTCGACAGTGGAGCCTGATCTATTCCTGCAGGGTACATTTGATATTCTGTACTCGATGAAGGGCATCAATTTTGTTCTATTAGTAGTAAATAGCAGAAGAGATTCTAGATACAGATTCCTACTATTGACACTTACCGACAATTTATCCAAAATAAAAACCTTTTCCGCGATAACGTCACCACCTCTGTCACCGCGATTGACTCCTGCTCTACCGACATTGAAATCACCCTGCCTTATCGACAATTTGCCGACGTTATTTTATCTATTGAGGGACAAAATCGAACTGCCTTACGGATAATTTGCTTGCTTGCTTACCAGCGGTTGAGGCTTCGTGAAAACACAAATCCTTCTCCTTGAAACATTCTACGTGCGATCGACCTTCCCACGGCAATCTCAGGAATGTCCTGGTCGACCTCAGGTGGCTTTCGGCGTGATATCAAACACCCGACATTCCGCAACTGACAGTTCCGAGAGATGTTTATTCATCGAAATTCCAATATCATATCAAACACGTGACATTCTTTCTCGTCACTCATAATTCCAAAAACTGTTAATCGATCAAAATTTCAATGTGGTATCAACCACGTGCTATTTTTACCTAATGATTTTATAGTTCCGACAACTGTTTTTCGGGCCGAAATTCCGTTGTGATATAAAACACCCTACATTCTTTTCCCACCGTTATTTGTAGTTCCAAGAATCGTTTCGTCAATCTTGGGCGGTTTCTAGCGTGATATCAACTACCCCATATTATTTTAACATGACTTATAGTTTCAGGAATTGTTTTAGTCAACCGAAGCTCATGTTCCCACGTCAATCTACAGTTTTCAAAATCTAGCAACTCAAATGAATCTAAAAATTCCCCTCCTAGCGACTAGGATGAAGGTAATAAATTAACTGATTGATGAGTTTAAAGAAGCTAAAAACTTATATATGGCTTTAAACTTAGGTATATGCCATTTCGGCTTTGAAAATGTTTTTCAATATTTAGCTTGAAAATAAATCTACAGAACGACTGGCAATATGAAAAAAAATTATACGCCCTTTTGGCATTGGCATCCGATATATTTTCTTATAACGAAAATTCTTGTTTTTAAACATTGACCTACCCAAAATGAATTTAACAGTTAAGACTGGTTTACAGATGTTTTGCGAAAATCGAACTGTTTAGAATTTTAATTTTGAGCTGTTCTTAAGACCAAGGTATTAAAAATAAATTGGTGCATTCGGTGAGTTTTTTTTGAGAAATTTGGTGCTCTATAAAATTGGTACTATACAAATTTGGTTCTATACATTTTTTTCTCGCTCTGTAGTTGTTCTCCCATCGTTCACGTTGGAAATATCAACGCCGAAAAAAATGCACGTTTTTTAAAAGTTTTTTTACACTCTCAAATATATGCCAAATTCCAACAACTGGGATCCTTATTATTTACGTCGTCCTCAATATAATCCATATTTTTTTTTTTTCAAATGGCGAGTCATTCGGAATTATAATGCTGATCTGACTGATCTATAACATGTCTAAGCCCTGTCATCAGTAGCCCACACTGACGTAGTTATGTTGATGTGATGCATCGGAGATAGTTGGGATACATGTTTATGTTGGCAAACGTAGAATTTGACCCAATAGCCATACCCCATAAACGAAGCTGAATCTGTGGCTCACTCTCACCAGAACAACGAAGTTTCCACGTAACGATAAAACTCGGACGACCCCACTTTTATGCCTGACGCATTTTACGGTCCAAAGCACAACGTATATAATACAGTTCCGGTAAAAGGCCGTGAAATTTTCGCATCGAAATAAACTTCACCAAGGGTTTAAATAAGATGGTTTTTCGGAGTTCTGTTCCTAAGCATTACTGCGATCAAGGTTTTAAATTATAGGCAAGTTCGAATCTTGCACGCTTTGCGGCCTCCGTTTGAATCGTACTTGCTTAGTATCTTTTACGCGTATTTCATCAAATTTAACAGGCAATCTGATCGAAGTTTTCTAGTTATATTCTTACTACCGACATTTTACATAAATGACAATTGTTTTTTCGCTTCCTTACTTAAGTCCGCAGATGACATCAAATTTTGTAGTGCAGATTATCACCGTATCGTGAAAGATTTTTTTCATAGCCTTCTGGAAAACTGCACGGATCTCAAAGACTATTTGACCTCTGTTGGGTAAGATAAATGTCCAATATAGTCGAAAATACAGACATAAAACGTAGATTTTGATGGTTCAAGTAAAGCTAAGCGAGTTGAATTATTAATAGCTTCAAGTGGATCACATTATTAAATCTCATCCTCGTACTATTATGATGGTTTAGTTAAGCCAGTAGAGTGAAAAAAGTTTCCCCTTCCACTTTCTCATTTGAGAACTTACAAAATTCTATTACTACAGCAACAAAAATAAACTGTAACAGAAAACTGACTAGTAAAAGTGATAGCATTGATTATAATAATAAAAAACAGTCGAACCTTGTTTGCTTTTCTATCTCAAGAGTGCCCTGCACGGAAACTGTGTTACCAACAAGCGTCGGGGAAAACCCAAAAGTTCTAATAAACTTTTGTTACTTGATCACCCAGCTCGATTCAGGTGATAATGTTTTGCAATGGGTTGTTTCGTATTTCCTATACTAAAGCATTGACCGTCACTCCGCTGGTCAGAGCAGAAACTGATCGTAAACATCAGCGTTACAGTTTACGCCATGAGTAGTTTTCTACTCTGACCGTCAATGCTTTTATACGAGCTAATCACACGTATTAGACGTACGGGTAAATCGCAACTATATTTCTTTTACTGCTCGTCGCTACACCGAACAATTTAGTACATATTGAGACTGAAGCCCAGCATAAATTGAAAAAAATGTGAAGAAAGTGAAAAATCGAATGAGTGCCATATTAGACATAACGTACAACGCTGATCTATTGAGAGAATCTTTCTTTAAACCCAAATAATGTTTTTTTTTCTGATTTCGCTGTCGAGTAACTCGAAATGTGTTCGACCGATGAAGACCATACACAGAAATACAGCATCTCGCAGGTACCAGATTCTTTGGGAACTTGTAGATAATTGTAAAAATAATTGATTGCATCGGAACACACATTTTGATAGGAATATCTTTACGGTTCCTTTGCATCGGAGTTGAACGTAACAACAAATACAAGCCTGCTACCGCAGTTGTTACAATCCAGTAATTAGAATAGGAAAATGATGCGTCAAAAAAGGTTTTTTGCGAAACATTCTGTAGGGCTGAGTAAAAGATGAAAGTGAATAAATCTGCAACCGATAACAAAACGCTCGGGAGCTCAAAGATGGAAAAATAAACATTTGGTGTACCTGTTACGAAATATATTATGCAAACTGGTACGTATCTTCAAGTGAAGGCTGCTATACAAATATTGTGCCATTATCATGTTTATTCTGAATCATTGCTGAAAAAGGCGACGGCTTTTGTTAAAATGAGATTGGCCGCCACTCTTGGCCGGGTAGATTTCGGGACCTCGAACAGATTGGCGATGAAGTCAGCGATTCGTCTGCATTTCTTTTACCAGTTCTTCGTCGGGTATTTTCTGCCCATCTTCCCTTTCGGGATTCTTTTTGGCTCCTCTTTCCTAGATCCCTAGGGGCGCATAAAAACACCTTTCCCCGCAAACAGCAGAGATGCAGGGAATTCATTTCCATGCTAGCCGCGTGTCTCATTATTTTTTCTCGATTTCTCTCTCTCTCTCTCTCTCTCTCTTTCTCTGAGTCAACCTTTTTCCTCCGTCCATTCCAGCGGGGTAAAATGGAACTTTGTGGTGGCCTTTTGCTCGTTTTTCTTTCGCAGAATTGCTCTCTTGGGGTGATAAACTTTATGAATTACTCTCCCGTCGTGTAACCATGCTTAAGTAAGGTCGGGCATAGTCGCCAACCAATATCCACTACTTAGCACCAGACATTTACCAACCGTAGTTCCGCTGCTACGACTCTAACTACCATTAGTTTCCTATAGCTCGAGGGCCGATATGGCGTAGAGTAAACCGAGCAGGGTGATAGGCCTTAGCTAGTCAAGGCAGGGTATTCCTTGGTTAAGGATCGAGGCTTTCGACGAATGGAGAAGCTTACAGAAGCTTAAGACCGGTATATAAGCGGACGGGGGTTTTCATAAATTAATTTCGAAAAGTGGGGGGTTTCCCGGTATCGCCTCCTCTCAACTGTCTGCCATGGTCTTCCAAATGCCAGGGTACAGCCGTACAGACGGGTACGAACGTTTTCAGATTCAAGCCGAGGCAGATCTACCTGTGGCCAGTTATCTGAATTATCAATGCGCCTTTGAGCTTGCAGGCCTCGAAGAGCTTTCTCCCCACAAGCACGGCAAAGGTAGGGACACAGCCTATTCAACGTTCCGTAATGTGTTCTGCCAAGGGATGGTCAGTGAAATTGAATTTTTTATAGCTACGGGGCGGGAGAAAAACTTTCGCTTCAGGGTAGATACACTGATCCCATTACTACAGTTATCAATCCCACACTTAGAATCACTCTGACAATTTTTTTCGTATGACAAATGAAATTTTACAAGGATCTTCAATCAATATAGTTATACTAAATTGATAACAGAAGATTTATTTTTACAGTATCACCATCTACTAACATCTTCAAGCTTCGAAAGAGTTAAAGTCGAACAGATTTTATTTTCAACTTCCCGTATCTCTGTTTTTAGAAGAAAAAAAAAGTTAACGTAGTTACTCCGAAAATGAAAAGTTGAATTTTCACTATATCTCGAAATTTTAGGATATAAAGAACCACATCCGACCATTCCCAATGGGCATCTGTACGTATATGTGTACGTATGTATGAATGCGATCAATTTTTTTGTCCGACGATATCTCGAAAACAAGTAACCGAATTTTAATAGTTTTGGTTTCAATCGGCGCGGCTTTTATAAAATCAGAACTGATTAGATCTTAGCTTGGATTAGTTCGGTACTTTTTGAACTATTTAAATAACAAGATTTTACAAAATAAAGTAAAAATGATGATATCTTGAGAATGGATAAACGGCATCGAATAAAAATTGGCAAGGTGTTTTGGGTCGCTGATCACGAATCTGAATTTACATTTGCAAAATTTCTTTTTATTGGCGATGTTAATCCTCATAGGGAATTACGAGTAGAGCCGTGTAGCATATTCAAGTCGTGTAAATAACCTGTTAAAAACTTGTATGGTCCCATACCGCCTAAACGCATCCCGCTGAATACGGGTCTCTATATAAATATTACCGTTCTAGAGCTGTGCGATTATTTACTGATCGATTAATTGGTAGTTTCGATTGATCGTTTTCCCCGTGATCGATAAATCAGACATTTATACAATAACCATTCTTTTTCATTCCAAATTCAAATTCAATGACCGCTCTTGAGCCAGACTGTTCTGATAAGCTGTCTATTTAGAGAATGAATTGTATCACCCAGAACGAGAAATCTCACTCTCTATAGTTGTTCTCGCGAATATTTCATGCGACGAAATATGAATAATTCAGAAATTGCATTCATGCGTTTGATTTTACGGATTTTCCAATTATTCGAAACTTTCTAATGTAGATTTCGTAGAGAAAACTACGCGCATGTAACTATTAACGAGTGGCTTTAGGCTGACCGTAAGCCATCCCTCGAATTTCCCATTTTTACACTGCAGGTTCCAAGTTCACAGAATAAAAAGAATTTTTCCCAATTCGAATTGCGAAATACAAATTCAGATTCGTGGTTAACGTTCGGAAAGCCCTCAGATATCATATTATATGAAAATATAACGTTTTTTTTTATTTTTAACCCGTATAATGGATCGCACCATGATGAATTTCGGAAGACTGACTTTGGATCATAACAATGCTTGTCCAGCCCGTGGTTATAACATCGGATTCTTAGATCTTATCGAATAGCGAAAGAAGATATAAGGTCCAATTTTCTAGTAATTCTTTCAGCAAGTCATTGCGAATGGAGTTTAGACCATGTGATTTGCTAAGCTTACATTTGGTAATCCTTGTGCGTAGCTCTTCTAGGGTAAAGTCGAGGTCAAGAGCACAGGGAGGAATGTATGTAAGTGCTAGGAGAATCGAAGTATTAGCAGTATAAGAATTCGTAAAGAAATTATGCCACGTGTCGAGTGAGATCACGTTATTTTGTAGTTCGTAGCCTCTTACCACTTTTACGGCTTTCCAGTATTACGCTGGCAATTTCGCAGAGTCAAACTTCTTAGTCAAGGACTTTTGGTGCTATTTAGCCTTGAGTTCTAGTATGATTTAGTATTCTTTTTTGGTGGTCAAGTATAAAGACCACAGTGGCAAATTCTGGCCTTCCGCTTTGCACTGTCTCAGGAGTAGTTGAGCGACTGTCTTCATTACTTTGCATTCTTTGTCAAACCAGTCTTCTGGGAGGAGCTTATTAGTGTTGGTGGAGCGTTGTTTCAGCATATTGGAGCTGGCAGCCGTCGAACTGCGCAGAAGGCGTTGTGGAGACAATCCACCGAAGACTGCGTGCAATTTTGAGCGGTGAGGCATGACCAATCCATAGATTCGCGAAACGTGTCTCCACATATGTGGTTCCATTTCTGCCTTTGGCGCTTCTGAATGTAAACCCACCAGAGGGATCCCCTGGGGTGTGGCCGTTAAGCTGAATAAAACCGTTGCTGCTCATGAAATCCGCCAAGAAAGATCCTTGATGTTTCGTTACTGTACCCGCAGCTCCTCTCGTTGAACGAAAGATGGAAGTCTCCAGGAAGGTAAGCTTTTCTGTTACATATTTTCCCAGTCTGGCGGTGAAATCGTCTCCCATTATTATAATGTCGTAGTCTGCCGAACCTGTTATACCGTTCAGTATTAATTAGAAATAGTCCAGGCCATGTTCAAAGTGTTTATGGTTTGGTTTAACGTAGATAGAACCTGTGATTAGTTTTGTTCCTTTCAGTGTGCATTTGAGTACCAACCGATTTTCAGAGGTATCGAGAATAACTGTGCGGTGGTCTTCAACAATACAGAGCGGTCCACCACTTTGTCTGCCGAATTTGTTAACTTTGGTTGCTGGTGAGTTATAGCTGACCCATGCATCAAATCTGGAAGGCAGTGGGATATGCTGTGTGTGGATTTCCAGGTCTCCGAGATGCAGTACACATTGCTTTCGAGGTTAACGAGTTCTGGGAGATTTTTGGATCCGTGTATATTCCAGACCGTTATTGTTATGCCTTCAAAGTCGTCAGGCGTGCTTTATACTACGCTGAAGGTATTATCAAACTTGAGATTATGTTTCTGCGGGTACTGTTGAGGAGGATTGTGTCGCTATGCCAGTTGATGAGTTAGATGTTGCAGTCAGGGCGCCAGGCGTGAGCGAATATGAAATTGCTCCGTATTTGTAGCCTATGCGATTTGTAGTATATAAACACTGTTAGCCTAATTTGACTACCTTGCCTTCGCTTTTTAGTCTTCTGGCCTCCCGGCGAAACCTACTGCCGCATATCTCTTCTTCCGGGATAAGGTCGTGGTTCAAACGAACAGCGTCTTTGAGGAACTTCTTTCTCGACATGATTATTCTTTTAGTATTGGCGTCTGCAAGAGTAGCCTTAATCGTTCGCTTATTCTTACTCATCAAACGTGCGTCTACGACTGCGTTGTCAATACCATAGTTTATTTTTGTGAAGACGTTTAGCTTGGAGGTGGTTGTGTCGGCTTCCACAGTGAAGCCTCTGCCTATGATATTGTTCTTACAAAGATACTTATCAACAGACGAAATCCCGGCTTTGATTAGATTTTTTCCAGCGCTTTCCGTTTCTCAGGTGTAGGGGCGCTAGGTACGGTTTAGTAGTTTATGTTGCTTCTTCTTGGTTGGCTGGATAATTTGCTTGTTTCCAAGGCCGAGATACATGTATTGAGTTGAGAGATCTGCTGTTTTAGTTCCAAGTTTTCAGCTTCAAGGTTGGCAGTTTGCTCCTCGAATAATCTAGCCTGGTCTTTTCTGGAAGCTCAGATTTCTGCTAATTACTCAGTACACATACTGTCCCACACAGCGTTGTCCTCTTTTCTCCATTGGTCCAGCGTTGTTAGGACTTCTGAAAGTGAGTTAGCCGTTAGTGGAATAGTGTCTTCAAAGCTTACTTGGTTAGATAGTGGACTCAGTTGAGATGTAATAATGGTGATACGCAAGTTCGTCGGTGGAGAGGATGAAGACCGTAAAATCTTAGCCAGTGGAGACTTGGATACCGGTGAGCTGCCTTCTGATCCGCTCGCTTTTTGCGGGTTAGCCTGAAAATAATCGGTTATAGAGCTGGAACAGCACGAGCGCGTATTTTGCAATGCAGCTGCTTTTGAAGGGCGTCTCCTTTTACTGGAAGAGGGTTGCGTGGCTGGTACAATAACTCTTTCGGGCTCTTTAGGAGGTGTAGCGTTAATTACGAATGCAAAGTTAGGTGCAAGCGAGCTTAAGTGTTGTCTGTTATACGAGAGGGAGAAGAAAACTTCGCTCAATTTACTTTCCTGTAGTATTTCCGGTGATGCAGTCTCGGTGATGATATTGGTCGTGAAGCCCACTGAAGATGCTGAGTGGTCGTTCTTGGTCGTGATCTCTGTGTTAGCAGCAAAAAGCTGTTTATCCATGGCATGTTGCTGAATGTTTCTTAACTTCAACCTAACCTCAATTGTCAAGTGTTGCGGCTAACACGCTTATATTCGCGAGGCTTGAGAAGTTGTAGATGTAGTTTGTGTCTTAGAATGTTGCCGAACTTCTCCTCAGCACTTTGTCACAAGGCACCAAATTGACGAATAGGTAAATAACGAAAAGAAGTAAAAATACAATCGGTTAGAGCTCGCAGAGCTAGCACTCTGGTGCGATCATGATTAACAACAATAATAAAAAGGATAATTTTATTCGTGTAGAAAAACAGTACTGAAAGTGTTTGTACGAAAGCAGAATAATTTAGATTCAATCACAAAATGAGAAGTTTGAATATTAACAAAGAATACATTATTCATGGAAAAACTAATAATCATTGCACATTATTACTCAATTCGTCTAGTCGTTTTTTAATTTCAGTAATAGATATTATCCTAGCCGTTACTCGAGGACGTTCATCGATACGAGAAATTTACAAATCCTTAATTCCTTTACTCTACTTAATTTTTTTCAATTAATCCATACTAATTCCAGCTTCGGCTATTTTGTTAATAATATTAACGGAAATTCTACGATGCCGCTTACTTGAATCTTTGTTTTTTCGTCTTCTAACACACTCAGTGAATTCTTCAGAGTTTTCAATTCATCTTTTTCAATTTCTTGCGTTCGAAAATCTATCCACCGTAACACAGGTCATCAATTATTTCAAAGAAATATTGATGTCTTTGTAAGTAAGAAGTTGTTGCAAAATTGGAACGTCAACAGACGCATCATGTGCTGACTCCTTCGTGAATGTAGAACTTATTTACCAGATAGTCTTTAGCTAAAGCAGAGTGTGCGAAACTTGTTTTCCAGTACATCTTTTATGTAATATCTTTTTGTAAAAGGTTAACCTATCCTTGAAGCCAATAACGGTAGACTGAAACTCCTTTCCAGTGATATCAGAGTCTTCAGAAAAGAAACGACAAGAAGGCATTATATACGCATTATGGTATGTATTGTTCTGCTTTTGTAACATCTTCCAGAACCTTTTTTCAATCAAGCCCTATCGTAAAACAGTTGTAAGCCAACCTTTCTCTCTTTTTGACTTTTAATATTTGTCTTGAAATTCTATAATTTTCTTTCATGGTTCAAACGCATGTCTTGACTACGATTTGTAATGATTCCGCCAGAATTACGGTTCATTCTGAACGCTACTTCTAGCTGACTTTCTGTTAGTTTCAGGGGCACCGGTAACATTCAAAGATGATCTTGTTTCAAAAGGGGTATCACTATTAACATTTTATTTTATTCAAGGTCAGTCAAACATTTTCAAAGGTGGAGTTTGCTATCGAAAAATCTGAAAAAAAACCTTGATATGTACATAAATGTCTGCTGGTTCTGTAGTTTTTTTCCTAACTTCTTTATAGGTAGAAATAGAGGAGTTATCGCGAGAATTCTGAAAATCAACTTTTTTCGAAAATTTCAAGCAAAATGGAGTTAGAAGGCTAAAATTTGGTACGAGCCGGTCACTTGCCAACAGAAAACTGTAGGTCACTTGCAGAATCCATACCGAGAGAGGGCATTTTTGGCATGCTATACATTTTTTGAGAGATGTGAAGGACAGTTTATCTTTGAACGAAGACAGTAAAATACTTGTAAATATAGGTACATGTGCCTTGCATGTAATTCACAACGCATTCAAAGCGAGTATTAAATGTGTGCATTGGGAAATAGTAGATGTTTTAAAAGCTTTGCCTACTTCATTTAATAATGTTACAACGCGTAGAGCAGAATATATAACCGCCTCAAGCATTGACTTATTTCCGAAATTCTTTTGTGGAATACGTCGATTCGAAAACGTTTTATCATACATTTTAAAATATACTAAGAAAATGACTGAAGAAAAAATAGAGCCAGCATGCAATAAAATCGTAAAAATTGCTTCATCGGAGCAATTAATTGATTCCAAATTGGCATTTTTCAAGCATTTTCCAGCGAAATTGAACAATGTTCAAAGCGATGATCAACGAGTTCCAATCGAATGATCCTAAAGTGCAATTCTTATATATATTATGATAGTCTACCGACATTTTATATTAAAGTTTCAAAGTAATTTGAGAAACCAGGTACTTTGACGGGGTATAAAAACAACGTTTTGAAAATCAATATTATACGATTACAAACAATAATCAGCCTTTGATACCTGTGGAGAGAGTAAAAAATAAATCCCGATTCCCTGACTTGTACGGTTCTCTGGGAATTTTGGAAAAACGAAAATTGGACCAGCCCAGCACTTTTGACGTATAGAAATTATGAGAATTGTGCTGGATTGTGCTTGGTTAGGGCCAACCTTTGCCGTGGTCAGATTTGGCGACAGAAATAAAATGTTGAGAATCAAAAAAAAAAAATTAAAAATCTGCGGATTGTACTGGGCGAGTACATGAACCTCTTCGTTTAATAAACCGCGATCTGATAGACTCTTTAACTCGTAGCAATCATTTTTCCACGCACAATTTCTACATAGTACATAATGCGACGCAGGCTGCTTTGACATGACTTTATATTTCTTTTTGAAACATCAATCATGAAGGTTCATAACTCTAAAGTTTGAAGCAGTAATTGTGTTTTGTTATAATGTTGTCTTGTAAAAAAATTCAATGTTTTTCCATTTTTCATATTATTGTATTACATACATTATTAATTGCATTGAAATTAGTATGACTTACAAATTAGAGCTCACCTGAATTGTCCGAGTCAGAATCAGACAGTTGAACCTGTTGTCCTGATATCCTTACGACATCGCGTAATTTTTTGATGGCCCTCGAACATGCGATGGGAATTTTGAGATAGAGTTTTTTAAACCGTGAGACCAGTAACGTGGACAAGTACCAGACACCCTGGAAGAACGTATAAGGATTTCTTGTGGAATTCTGACCCCTGACTTACACTGCTTTTGCGTAACAAAATGCAGAAATGTCGTCCAATAAAACGTGACGTCAGGACACTATTTTCAAACCATATTCAGGCTAGGAAAAAAATACGATTAATAATAATTCTTCGTATGAACTTGCTTTTGGAAAAGGACACTCAGCTGTTCGTTTTTCAGGTAAATCTAAAATTATTGCGAATCACAGTTTTTCACCGGCCTGAATATGGAATGATCGTAGTCGGTTAATCAAAACTTCGGGGGTCTTCTACGACCTCGTGGTTCAGTCAATACGCCCGATTTGATCGGAAACCGTTGGTGTGTAAATGCAGGCAATTTTCAAAGGCGACAAAAGCCCCTGAAAGGTCGTAATGGTTTGAACTTTCATCTACCTTATACGGCGGCTATTCACTTTTATTGGTTAGGATTTCCTTGATCGTTATCATTATGCCATTCTATATTTGCAGATTTCATTCCCCCCCATACTTTGTTAAGAATATTATTCTGTAATCGAGTTGGCAAGAGTTATGAACCCACCACAATACGGCCGTTGACTTTTAAGAAGTTCCAAACTTAAATTAAATTGGTTGCCGCTTATTCGCAATGAATTCTCTTATTGCTGTATAAGATCCCTGCTTCTTCTTAAATCAGCGTAGATTTGTACATAGTAATGTTTCCTTACATGGAGATAGTCATGTTTCAGATTTCCACGGTTATTGTATTTACCTTTGTAGTACAATCAGTGAGCAAATAAATCAATTATCTGGTTAGTGTTGTTTGAGTTTAATTTGATGTGGACGGGGAATTGATACGTGATGAGCGTACCGCAATCACTACTGGAACGGTCGCAGATACATTGCAGAACAATTTTTAACTGCTTAATTGGCGGGTCACGAACGTATTTTGTTTATCGTAACGACGTGAGAAGATACTAATGAAAAATTGAATTTTATGTACAAAATGTCGTAAATATTTTATAATGGACCGTAACCACCTGTAAGTTTAATTAACTTCTTCTATGGATGGTTGAATTTGATTACGCAAGACTGTTGAAAATTTGTTTTATAAATTTACTAAAAAATTATAGGAAGCAATTTTTCGGGTTCGGAATTGTGAATTTACTGTACATGTGATGAGTAATCTTACGTGTGATTGTTGATTAATAGCATTGGTTAGTAAAATGACCAAAGTTTAGTGCGATAATAAATATCGTAAACTTGGATATCATCATTGGATTTATAATCAGTTTTCAGAACGTGTCAGTTTTACGGTATAATTGTTATTTATATATATACAATATTGCAGAATTCAGTTTTAAGAAATTCGAAATTCGACTAATTGCAGAGCAAAATTAATAAAGATGTAAATTGATTCCTTTTGCCACAAGAGATTTTTAATCTTAACAGACTACGATCAAATTTCCTTGTACATGTGTCACGTAAATTCAGCACCATGTATAGTAAATTCAAAATGCCGTTCAGTAAAAGTCTAGTAAATTTAGAAATATAAAAAATTTACCACAAGAACGTAATAAATTCAAAATACATTTTTACGTTGTTCTAAGTAAAAATCAAAATTAAAAAAATTTGTTACAAATTCATTGAGAATACCAAACTTTTACTTTTGCCAAACTTTTATGTAGTACATTTGTGTGGCAAATTTGAGAACATTTTTAATAGTGAATGTAATCACTTGCTCTACATGTCAAGATAAAAGAAATCAGTGTGTTATCGTTCAACGGACAGATCTTTAAGCCTGCTGGCAAACAAGCGATTGAAACCAATGCTCGATGTAATATTGGCTTTTTTATAATTTATGGGAATCACTGCGTAATCCATACATCGAGCGTTGATAATAAATTGGATAAGATTGAAATCAATATTAATTGAGACCGACAAGTCGAAAATTAGAAACATCTTCTTTCCATCAATATTGATCTTTAATTGACGACCACGAGGCACAAGCGTCGTTGCGAGTTATAGAGATCTAAGGCATCATTCTGTGCTGTTGCTGTTGTCTGTGAACTGTAGAGTCAACCTCCAATTTTGATAGAGAAAGTCAATGAATTTGCTTATGTAACTCAGAATCTTTGCAGTCTATTATTAAATCGTTAAACGTATCTTTATATTAATTTTCGATATAACCCTTTCGTAACTTCATAAATTTCATGTGAAGGTTTAATCTGCAGCTTCAGACAATTAAATTGATGTATAAGGGTCGTTGAAGAGCGTCGACTAAACAAGAGCTCGTATTTTCTCATATTTTTTTTTGTAGGCGCGAAAGATTAATGAATGCGTTGAATTAATGGCAAATGGTGAATGAGCTGAGCGTAAACAAAAGTAGAACTGAGATACTCGTGAAAATCAGCGTTAAAAGAAGGTCAATTGATCACTTTTTAAACTTTATTCATTAAATATGGTCTTCTAATACGTATCAAGCTACCCTTAAAAACATCAGGTTCGTGAAAATTGTAATAGAATAAACAAATCCGTCATAATACATAAATGTGAACTTTCACGTAAATATTTCTTGATCACAATTTTCATTTCGCGGCGGTGACAGTCATTTACGTATACAGAGTTCATCACCCATAATTGATACAGACTTTGTTTTGTTATCCTGTTGAGGCCTACAAGAAAATTTTTCTTTTGCCGCAATTCGTTTATATGAGCAACTGTATTAGAATACGGAAACTCTCCAAACTTCAAACTTCTTAGCGCAATCATTCACGAAAAACTTGATCCATTTCTCCATTCAATTTTTGCCTTCGGATTTTTACCGCTTTCAGTCGTCAGACAAAAATAAAGCCCCACCTGTTTTTTACCGAAAAATCTTGTATTTCTGAATGTTAAACTTTTTGGATAGATGTTCAATAACACTGAAAAATCTCGTTTTTATTAAAAAAAAATTAGTTTTTTTTGCTAATTCAAAACTAAAAAAACTGTCTTAATGATTTAACTGAGACTTATGAATATAAATAAAGAATAAACAAACAAATAAATACACTGGAAAAACGAGACATAGCAATTTTTTCATACCTATCATTTGTTTGTAAAATTCTGTTGGTTGCAGATTTTTTCATCTTGTCGCTTCCGAGACCATCGCGAGAGTTTGTCAGACAGACAGACAGACCGACATTTCTCTGAAAACCTGTTATTTGGATTCCAGAGATTTGCTATCGTAAAGATTCGTTGAAATTATAAAAACTGCTTACTGACCAAACCTAATGTATCTTTTTTTACAATAATAAATAGAATTTTTTTACATCATCAAAGGTTATGATAATGAGTAGAGAAAAGAAGAAAAATTGGCACAGACCTAGCCAAATACGAAGAGAAAAGTTGCCTGGTAATTGTAAGTTATTGCTCGGAATAGATACCGTACACACAAGTGAAAGATAAAACAGCAAAAGTAATGACAGAAGCAGTGGAAACTATCCACGTCAAAAAAAATTTATAATTGCGTGAAAGATTGTCAAAATAAATATATGAATTCAAAGTTATAGACACAGGTAGCCCAATTTCCGCAGTCTAGCAGTATGTGGCTGAAACGGCAGTAGGCGCTTTGAAGAAAACCCTGAAAGTATCGAAACAAGATTCATCAGAGCTTTTCCTACAAGAAACACGTTGGTTCATGTTTTTTTTTTTTAGTTTGTTTTTCTCGACGACGGCAGAAAGTGCTGAGAAGTTAGAGGTAAACATTCGTTAGGAATATGAATCATCATACTGCTTTTTGGAAGTGTTCCCACCTAGTGATCTCGAATTTGAGAGATTTTCATACCTTGGTACGGGACAGTAACATATCAAAATTGAGGCTAGAATAAAAATTGGGCACTTGATTGCCTACGTTTGATTGGTGGAACTACCTATAGATTGTAGAAAAGCTCAGTCGTAAGTCGTTGAAATAACTCGCAATATTTTGAATTCGGCTGAAGACTGTATATTGGCTATTGGTATATGATATGGGAGGAGGGAACTCCTATGTATCAATTAGTGAATGAATCTGCGTATGGAAAAGCCAGGCTATAAAAGGCGTTCATTCTGATTATATTTTTAACGCTCTGGAAAAAGAAGATTGGAAAGTAATTTCCAATAACCAACGAGTTGCAATCGTGTTCGGCAACGAATGAATGACCCTGTAGGTACAGGTATTACCTATAAACGTACGAGGTGATTGCTCCTGTGAAACAGCATGTTGATGGAAGTTGAAAACGTGTCGAAGCTCTCGGAAAAAAGTGAAATACTGCGACCCTTGGTAATTCTTATGCTACATTTTTCGCTCATCAATAATTCGCACATGGACTCAATAATACTGTAGTCTGATCGATCAAGACTTTTTTTTAATTACATCACACAAGACTTTTAATTCATAAATATGCTTGCTTTTGCTCGAGAAACGAAGTCGTTGTCATAATATGGGTTGTTGCCATCTTCACTCCATCTTCACTAATCCGGTATAAATAGTCAAAACCATTACAAGGATTATCCAAACTATAATATTGTTATGGTGGGTGGCCAAGAGCGACACAACTCGTATATGTAAGAATGAAAGGTTAAATTCGCCCGAAAACCATACTAGCCTTTACCTTTCAGACGACCCTGGCAGTGAAGTTCAAATATTCATTTAGGCATTGGCATAGATTTTCGACTTCCGTATTACAAGAGCACCACTTTAGCGAGGGTGTTGAATAACAACGTGGCGGTATACCTAAGAGAATATTACTGAGTTGAGCCCCTAACCCGACCGTAAGATTTCACGTGGATTAACATAAGATAATGTAGATGATGTTGAAATGACATTGTAATTTCAATCGTACCGAACACAGCAGTTTTTGACTTGATACCATGTACCAATATCCGCAACGTTACTCGGGCTAAATCGAAACGGTAAAGTAAATTTCTTTCAAACTTCGTAGAACGTTAGTTGGGTATTGATAACATGAATGAACTGTTGAAATTTGGTAGAGGCTAGGAAGCTCTTTCAAGTGAAAAGTAATCTCAAATTAACATGAAGTCTTCAATTGGGATTAGGGATGTAGAATATTCTATTCCCAGGCGGCTTTGATTTGAATTATTATTGTACGAGCAGTGAGCATAATTAGATGAAATTTTGATAATCTATTTCTAGATGCTTTGCAGAGATCTACACTGAAATTCACGTTAATTAGCAAGCTTGTTACCAAAATGTAGGTTCATTAAACATTACGCATACGTGGAGTACGACTACAGAAATAGCGGTGATGCCATTCGCGAAATGGATTCTGCAAATTTAAAAAATTTCAAATTTCACTAAAACGATATTACGAAAACAAAAACTACTCTTTGTGCATCATAAAGTTCTAGGAAGAATTCTGTGGACAGATTCTACGATGATGGTCGTATTGGCTAGGTGCTTGGAAATCAGCAGCAATTCACAAGTAATTTTTAATATTGAAAGATAGCATGAGCTTCACTGATCTCCAAGTAGTTCCTGAATGTTCAAAATAGTTCGACATCTCGCTGATATCCAAGTGATTTTCGGTATTTGAGTACAGCTTGAACTTCAGCGATTGCCAGTAATTTTGAACTAATTCATCGAGTGAATGGCCTCTGGATGATGGTGTTTGTTCATGTGACTATAACAGTCATTCATGTTCAAAAATACTAGCTAGAACAATAGATCTCATACATCTCATATATACATTTGCAGTCTGAAAACGATGAAAATTCTTGATCGAATTAATGATTTCGACGATATTGGAAATATTACAACTTGTATATTTCGGCCCTCTGTTCAGCGATTGCATTTACATAGAGCTTAAATAAAAGCTCTTGAATTCCTCATTGTACACAAAATTGTGAAATGAATCTTGAAAGGGAAGAAATATGTGATAATATTGTCACCATATGGGAACATGGGGCACAACGGAACCCTGGGGCATGTCGGACCCCCTGAAAAATTTCGATAAAAAAAAAACAATTTTTATTTTCAATATTGAGATGTTATTAGAAGTTGGTGTTATATGTGTTGAATTGAAGTATGCAATATTCTTGTATGACAAGAAAAGTTTGAAAAATGTTTTTAAAAATATAATATTTTAGACAAAGGCCATTTTCTCCGTAATACAAATTTTTTTGGTCGTGCATGTCGATAGATAATCAATGATTCATTGAAATCAGGTACACTTGAAGGATGCAGAGTCGTTGAAAAAAAATTAAAGAATTTTTTTTTAAATTACTAGGGGTTGGCCCCTGCGCGCCTCACTGTTTCCTTATACAGTGTCTGTGATACAGGTGAATTTATTTATGCTGATTTGATGACAGGTTTGCAACTGTTGATCGGTTGTTTCCGATAAACCCGACATTGCTATTGGCTCCCTATGCAGGTCTGCTCAGATTGTTTTCGTAAACGAATCCACTCACATGTACAACACCCCCGATGCCATGCATCCCCAATTGCATTTGACGACTTATTTTGCTAGAGTTATTATTTTCCCTATAGTAGAAGAAATTCATAGTTTTGCTATAAATAGAATTTCTATGACTTCAGACAAATTAAAAACTCGTTATGATATTCGAGCCACGGATATAAAATTTAATTCCGGAGATTCTGTCTGGCTTTTTCAACCTCGAAGACAGAAAGGGCGATGCCCGAAACTACAAAGAAACTGGGAAGGCCCTTACTTAGTGGTTAACCGGATCAAGGATTTACAGGATCCGAGAAAACCTATTTCTTCTCTGATATAACTCTCCTCGAGAGTTCTGTTTCATTACTTCTGCTGACATGTTTGCCAGTCTGATATATTTGAAACTATACTCAATTCCCGTCGGGAACCATCTTGATAATTCTCGTTTGCATGTTTTTTTTTTTTTTTTTGTGCGTTAGAAACAGATACCTATAAAGATATATTTCAAAGACTGTCATAAACAGCCGATGACAGCTTTCAAAGGAAGTTTGGTTTGTTAGATGCTTTTTGTTTTGTTTTCGGCATCTCACTCCACCGTGAACTTCATGCGTATACTACTGTTATTATAATCTTTTTTATACTATTGTTATTATAATCTTTCCATCTGTTGCTACTTTTTTTTCATTTGTTCAGAACTTTTTTATTAGATAGAGAGATTTTTCGGACAGAGAGTTAGAGACATACGACTGTTTAATGATGAATTTGTTTGATGTGAATAAAAACGCAAAATTAGAAAAAAAACATATACTTGGCGCAAGGCGGGACCGCACTTCTTGATGTACTTATTTATATACAGGGTATTGACAATTGTGCCGAACTTAAAACTGTGATAAGGGATGCTTAAACAAGTGTAATTTGCGATAAGTCACTCAGGGTTAGAGGTGTGCGTTCAGGTGTTACAAGGCATCAAAGGTCACGGGTAGAGCGCCTAACACGTAGACAATCCAATGCGCCTCCCCTCATTGAAACTGCAATACGCACCGTTTATACTCGTGTTCGGAAATCTAACGCTTCAGGTTGTCATTTACATAAAAATTACAGAATATGTGCGTATAGTATGTAGAAACAAAAAAACTAAAACATGTAGGAAAAAATGGAGTAAGAAGTAAAAACTGTAGGCGTAGTAGATAGAGTAGGGCATTCCAGGCCAATACGACCTGTGTTTTATCTTTGACCACTTAGGAAAATCCTTTGTCACATATCAAAATTTTCAAGCTTGGACCCAGAGTGGGCCGATTTTCCCTTCTTACTGTTCTCAAGCTTTTTCCAAGAAAAAACGTTGAAGAAAATCGAAGCGGAAGTCATATTACTACGGATGATTGCTGAAACATTTTTAAACGTCACATTGGATATTCGAAAGTTTTTTCAGATTTTTCGCAAAGCCAATACCAATTTTCGAAGAGATGGCCGTTGACTGAAGAATATGAAGACAGTTGCTCTTATGGGCTTTGGTGCGACAACCGAAAATCGTTGTGCGCTTGCGTCCCCTGAGATATTCCAACGGTAGAGTTGAGAACTTATTGCAGGATATCAGAGAGTTACCGATTTCGACATGAAGTTGGCTGCATTCACCTTTCAAGTAACACAGTCTTCGCAATGGTAAGCTCAAGCCAGGACTTGCCTGTGTGTACTTACCGGCTTGTCGGCGATATAAGAAATAAATAACGAGAACAAATTTTCTCCGAAATTCGTAGCAAATCAGTGATTTAATTGAAGTATAGGTACGTGAGAGAGGAATGTATACACACTATACACATAGATCATAAATAATAACAGATCAGATGTAATAGTGATGCAGAGACCAAAAATTATACATGCATATGCGGTACATGTACGATATTATTATACATATGATCCATTTACGATTAATATGTGATGCATAACATAAATTTTATAATTTTCCAGGGAGAAAACTAGATTATCTATAATAGTCGGCTATAATATGAAAATAGAAGAATTATTCATTTCGAAATAGGATTCTATTGGACGCGCTCTCGATGTATTCCATGACATTAGTATTCATAATTATTCCAACAACTTTTCATTTTCTCTCTCGATCTTGAATTATCGTAGGCATAGAATCAAAAGGCTGTTTTAGCTAGTCGAAAGTGAAGTATCTACGTTGGGTAGAGATGCAGAATTGTTTTTCGAAAAGTGTTCGTATGAAAGAAAATTCGGAGCAACTGTGACACAGCACGGATGCCCTACTTTTGATCGAGATGAAATAAATGCTCCGTATATGAGACAGTATTTGACGCAGTGTCCTAATTTGAAGACCTAAGAAGGTGATTGTGGGCGATTTTTTTTTTTTTCATAGGTAGAGATATGACGAAGCTTCTTGAAACTTCGAATGTATTTTATCAAAAATTTGAAAGGTACGAGCTGGAATATTTATCATTAATGTGTCGTATAACGGCAGCATTATTAGCTGACTCGTTAACTGAAGAATATATCTTTAGTCAACGACTGGCCATCGAAAGGCCTAGCCGCTTGAGTCTGGAATCAGAAAGAAAGATAAAGTGCGTATTTCTTGTCTGGGATGTGAAAACTGTAATCATTATGCATCATATCATATCATCGTACATCATACATCATACATCATCATATATGTATAGTACTAAAAGAAAGTAACGGCACAGGAATTTTTTTTTCTCTTGACGTCATCGATCTATAGAAACAGTCAACAAAGAAAATCAGTTAGCCGAATTCCTCAGTCTGATAACAAACGCGCAGTAGAGAGGACGTATAAGAATCGCGCTCCGCAGATTTCGAGTACCGGGTACTCTACCTCCTAGATCCTGCGCTCCGGGTCCGCTTCTCGGTGCAACTCGAGTTCCACGACAAGCACTCCATGGTGACTGCGCTCCAGGTCCTCTACCTGGTGGAACTTGACTTCCAGGATGAGCGCTCCGTAGTTTCTGCGCTCAAGATCCACCAACCAGTGAAACTTAACCTCCAGGATAAGCGCTTCGTGGTTTCTGCGAAGCAGTTACGCTACCCGGAGAAACTCGACTTCCAGGTTAAGCGCTCCGTAGTCTCTGCGCTCAAGATCCGCTACCTGCAAAAACTCAACTTCTCGGACAAGCGCTCCATGGTTTCTGCTCTCCAGGTCCACTACCTGATGAAACTCGACTTCCAGGACAAGCGCACCATAGCTTCTGCACTGGAGGTTCACCAATCGGCGAAACTCGACTTCCAGGACAAGCGCTGCGTAGTTTCTGCGCTCAAGGTCCACCACCTGGTGAAACTCAACTTCCAAGACAAGAACTTCGTGGTTTCTGCGAAGCAGGTACGCTACCTGGTGAAACTCGACTTCCAGGACAAGTGCTCCGTAGTCTCTGCGCTCAAGGTCCACCACCTGCAGGAACTCGACTTCCAGGACAAGCGCTCCGTTGTTCTGGCTGTCCACGTCCTAGACCTGATGACTTTTCACCTTCTGGACTAATTTTTGAGTTTACAAGTTTAATTGTTGAAAACGTCATGTTTTGTACTATCGAAACGATATACATGCTTCAGATAACATTTCAAATCGGAAGAAAAACCGAACGACGACGATGAACAAATTGCAATTGGTGAGTGGTTGGCATTGTATACATAGGACAATAACGTCGTTCAATTAGAGATAAAATTGCTCTGCGTAGTGTTTCAAGTCTGTCAGCACTTAGCTGATTGTTATGTAGTATTTTTTGCCGAAATTTGTTGTCATGAAATCGCAATACGTTACACTTACATGCATGTGTAAACGTGATTTGTGGCATTATATGGAAAAAATCTGACGGCTGATTCGGTTAGCGTCACATGCACAAAGACAGTATGTATTCACTCTGTATATTGTGTAGCAAATACCAGAATTTTTTGGGAAGTCATCGTGCCCCAGTCTTCCCTACAACTATGTCATCTGGTAGAACACTGACAACGAGTAAGCGAGCGCCCTAGCACAAAAACCAGTTACACTCGGCATCCGACCCCAAGCAAGCTTTAGCGAGCGGGTGTTTTAGAACCAGTTGTTTTCAGTTCGCGCACCATTCTATTATCGATGAACCAAAATGACCCAAAAAACCGTGATATCGTATTAATCGTCGAGCTCAAACGTGAAAAGTAACAATTTTCTCCAAGAAAATTTTAAACGAAATTGGATGTGATTAAACGTTTTTTCTGAGTATTTTAGTTCATCGATGATGAAAATATATGTCAATCCAAAGTAATTTTAGGTTTTTCATTTCAGACAAAAATCTCGCACTCCATCTCTCCTGATAATTCGAGATTCAAGCGGCGGTGAGGAGTTTCAATGGCCAGCTGATAACTTCGCCATTTTGCAACGATTGATGATAAGGAAATTGATCTCGTACGGTCCAAATGTAAGTTGAAGCACACTCGAAATTTTAAAAAGCTTCGTTAGTTATCTCCCTAAAAAAACAACAAATAAATAAATAACCAACAATTACCGTTTCACTTAAAATCCATCGTATTTGATTGATTTGAAAAACAAATATGTATACTTTTCCCGATTTTTCATATGGTAGCATTTCAAGAACACGATTTTCACTTTAAACCGACATGAAAGATATTTTTTTTACCATCATCTGATTTTATTATTAACCTTTTTTCGGTGTTACGCAAATATGTAGCTGTATAATTATTGATTGCTTTCAGTTTTCAACCATTTGTATACGATAATAGTACAAAATGAATTATTATGATCAACGATTTTCATATAAACCAAAAATAAAAAGCTGTGTTACTATTTGTGCACGGTGATTGTGACATCTTGTTTCTTTCACATCATCTCATGGATGGCTGTATTCGTTCTAAAAGGCTTAATATAGTAGTGTACTGAGATACACTCGTAAACAAGCTACATACACGTGTTTCAAATTGTGCTTCTTGCGACGGAATCTGCAAATTCGGTGATTATAACATTTGAGCATATTTAATGGCAATTGTAATTATATTTTGTCTGAACTTTTTTTAACTTGTCATATTGACAATGAATTATTTTATTTCGTTTTTCGCGCAAGCCTACATTCAGTAGCTATCAATGCGCTCATAACAGTTCTATGATTTTTTATAATTTTCTCTTAATCTTGTCAGGAAAATTTGTCAATGAGAAAATGATATTAATTCTTACACAATATTTTTGATGTCTTCTGATTCTGAAAATATTTAATAGTATTCGGGGGATAACCCGAGGTGGTTAGCGATGGTCGTTGGAGGTGGTTGGCGATGGTTGGCGATGGTTGGAGGTGGTCGGAGGTGGTTAATGGTGGTTGCGGGTGATCCAGGTGGACGAGAAGGAGGACAAGGAGGAGGAATATGAAAAGGAGGTTGACGAGGAAGACGAAGATAACAAGGATTTGTGCACGGTGAGTAAAACACTTTTATAATATTTGATGGCAATTGTAATTATATTTCACCTAAAATATTTCAAACTAGTCATGGTTACATAAAATTATTTCAATTCATTTTTCGCGCAAGCACATATTCAGTAGCTTTGAATAAGCTTACACAATTTATTATATTATTCATTAATTAATTAATATTCTTATAATATTTAATGGCAATTGCAATTATATTTCATCTGAAATATTTTGAACTTGTCACGTTTACAATAAATTATTTCAATTAATTTTCTGCGCAAGCCCAAATTCGGTAGCTATCAATGGACTAATGAAATTTCTATATGATTTTTTATGATTTTCACATAATCTTCTTGGTGAAATGTGTCAGTAAAAACATAATATTAATACCCATACAATATTTCTGATGTGTTCTAATACTGCAAATATTTATTAGTATTCGAGGTATAACCCGAAGTGTTTAGCGGTGGTCGTTGGAGGTGGTTCGAGGTGATCGAGGTAGACGAGGAGGAGGACGAGGAAGACGAGAAGAAAAGGCGGAAGAGGATTTGTGCACAGTGAGTAAAACATTTTTCTGATATTTAATAGCAATTGTCATTATATTTCATCTGAAATTTGTTAAACTTGTCACTTTCACAATCAATTATTTCAGTTCATTTTTCGCGCAAGCCCAAATTAAGTAGCTATCAATGCGCTAATTAAATTTCTATAATTTTTCATAACTTTTTGATAATCTTCTTGGTAAAATGTGTTGATAGAGAAATTATATTAATCCACACACAATATCTTTGATGTGTTTTAATACTGCAAATATTTATCAGTATTCGAGGTATAACCCGAGGTGGTTAGCGGTGGTCGCTGGTACTGGTTGGAGTTGGTCGGAGGTGGTGAGGGGTGGTTGCGGGTGATCGAGGTGGACGAGGAGAAGGACGAGAAGGACGAAAAGGGGGAAGACATGGAAGACGAGGAGGACGAGGATTTGTGCACGGTGAGTAAAATATTTTTCTTATATTTAACGGCAATTGTAATTATATTTTATTTCAAATTTTTCAAACTTGTCACGTTTACAATAAATTATTTCAATTCATTTTTCGCGCAAGCACGAATTCAGTAGCTATAAGTGCACTAATAACATTTAATATATTATCAATCAATTAATTAATTATATTAATCCTTACACAATTTTTATGATGTGTTCATATACTGAAAATATTTATTACTATTCAAGGAAAGACCCGAGGTGGTTGTGGGTCGTTGTCGGAAGTGGTTCGCGATGGTTGGAGGTGGTCGGAGGTGGACGAGGAGGACGAAGTTTGTGCTCGGTGAGTTTAACATTTAAACGTCACGGCGAGTCGTACGCGGTGCGACAGTACTGAATATCACGAAAACGGACGGTGCAAAAGATGCCACTCGACATGTGAGACTTGCGCCGGGCCCACCCGTGACTCCTGGGTCTCCTGCCAAGAGACACTGCTTCTGCAAGGTCAAATATGTGTCGCTCAATGCGAGGACGGTTACTATTCCGTCGCCCAGCCAGCTGGGAAACCTCTTTTTCTACCCTGCCTTCATACATGCAGGACCTGCACCTCCAGATTGAACTGTACCACTCGCAATGATGGACTTCAGCTGCAGAGTGGCGAGTGTAGATCTTTCTGTGCTGACGGGTGAGTCGCGAAATGAGTCACGCACCATATCACGTGGACACTAATTTGATAAGGCCTTAAGATAATCTACAATATTGCTTTTATGAGTGAGGAACTCGTATAATATTGCTTTTACAGATATTACAGCGATCGTGGCAATGCGCAAAGTGTCACATGTCCTGCAGGACTTTTTCTGGACCCAGGAGAGATCAGTGTGTAACCTGCCCGAGAGGCTGCCAATTGACTGCAGGAGAATGTCATCCGGAATGTCCCGAAGGATTCTTTAGGACCAGTTTTGGATGTCAGAAGTGTCATCATTACTGCAAAACATGTAGAGGTGGTAAAATATGAGATCATTATCTAGTCTATTACTCACGGGGAACCTATATTCGTTTGAACTTTTAACGTCATTCTAATGTCAAATTGGTTTCAGCCGAAGGGCCGCTAGGGTGCACCTTGTGTCCTGCTCACTCAATGCTGGATGGGGGCCTTTGCATAGAATGTCTCAGTAGCCAATATTACGACTGGGTGACGCAACTCTGTAAAAGCTGTGACTCAAGCTGTCAGACATGTACGGGACGGGGAAAGTTTAGTTGCTTGTCATGCGCTGCTCCGTTGCACATCGACAAACTGAACAATCAATGCGTCCCTTGCTGTCCAGCTGGTATCAATAATGCCGAGGATCAAGACTGTTGTATATGTAATCCAGCAACGGGTATGTTGAACTTATGCTTGATTCTGATAGTGAGATGTTTGATGAACCTGAACATTATTTTGTATCTCACTTACCATGTCAACATTTCATGATCCAGGTGGTTGCCGGAATAGCTCTCCAGCTGGAAAGCGGACAGTTTCCCGAGACGGAGGTCGGGGGGCTTCAGATAGCTTCGGCAGAACCGAGGATTCTGCATCATTAGCTGTAATAGCAGCCACTGCGTTTGCAGTTGCTATTTGCGTTGCATCAATCGCTTTGTTTGCCGTGATATTTGTCGCTCTTTAGGTTAGTCATGATTTTCATCGAATTTAGGCTTCTTGAACTGATCGTAAAATCAGAGAAGCTGTGTATGTAAAATTCATTCCATGATTATGTAACATGAAAATCAAGCACATTTATAATCACGAGAAAACCTAATCAGCCCTGCCTATGACACTTAAGATTCAATATTAATTATGGATATTATTGGACTTATACTTGTCTGTTGCATGTACAGGCCATATCTAGGGGAAGAGAGTCGACTCTCAGCTACACAAAATTGGCCGTGCAGGTGGAACCTATGGATAAAAAATATTGTCTCTAATTGTGAATGTAGCTAATACAGCTTTAACCGTATATTGATTATGTTAATGATCTATTGTTACAAGATCGGAATTAGATAAGCTCTCTAAATACTCTTTTCTAGACTATTAATTTATATCATGTATATGTAAATGTATATTTCATCAGTTCATACCATCACTGCACTAGGATTACCCTTGCCACGTTTTATGGTGCGCTTGTGTGATTTGTATATTATTAACCTTACGTTTTACTCTATTTGCGACAAGTTGTGAGTGTTTCTAATTTCTTGGCAATTATTTATGTACATGTATGTGTATAGATGTATATGTATATTTATGCGTGTGTATATACATATATACACATGTTTAAAACTAGATTTTTACAATAAACACAGAGGTTTTGGTATATTAACATACGGATTTCTGTGTATAGGTATACTTGAACTGAAATATCCTTATCTCTAACACGGAGTACTTCGTAATTCGCATTTGTTCTTGTAACCCAATGTCCTGCATACGATGGCAAAAATCAAGATCCAACTTAACTGAGTCTCAAAGCCCTGTTGACACAAAAGCAGCTATTTGATAGAAATTGTAGGTCATAGTTTACACAGCCTATTGCACGATATTTCATCATAAATACATATGCTTCAATGTATTTAGGAATAATTTATCAAATGTACAGAGGTCATGTGCAAATAATAAATGAATTCGACCGCAGTTTGACGTATTCATTAGAGCTTTAACAACAAATTTAAGCTTTGTTACTTCTTTTATTTCAATATGGATAATCAAAAACATTTCCGACTATTCGTACTGTGATTAGAAACAGTGATGTAGAGTACGGGTATTTTTCTAATAATGCAAACACGTGCCGCTAGCTTAGTTTTGACATATCTAGAATACCACGCCTTGCGAATTAGCTTTCCAGACAGAGATGAATGATGAATTTTAAGGACTGCATTATCGTTGTTGAATACTCTATGCCTCGTGGGAAACGAAAATCTGTAACGATAAAATTGATGCACCGGATCATCGTCGACTTTAACTTTTGAAATGTCCTACCATTTCCGAACACCTCCAACCATCCTATTTACCTATATTACTAGATTAGCTATGATATGAAAAGAGAAGAATTATTCATTTCAAAATGGGATTCTATTCGACGCGCGCACGACGTATTTCATAACATTGATATTCCGATGTATTCCATAAGATAAATATTCATAAATATTCCAACAACTTTTCATTTGCTCTCTCGATCTTGGATTTTCGTAGGCATAGAATCGAAACGCTGTTTTAGCTAGTCGCAAGTGAAGTATCTACGTTGGGTAGAGAAGCCGAATAGTTTTTCGAAAAGTGTTTGAATGGAAAAAAATTCAGAGTAACTGTAATACATCACGGATGCGCCAATTTTGATTACGATGAAATGGATTCTCCGTACATGAGACAGTATTTAACGCAGCGTAGTGATTTAAAGACCTAAGAAGGTGACAGGAAGAGAAGGAACGAGGCTTCTTAACACTTCGAGTGTATTTTAACACACATTTGAAAGGTACGAGTAAAGATTTTCATCATCCAACTGTCGCAGAACGGCAGCGTTATCAGCTGACCCGTTAACTGAAGGATATATCTTCAGTCAACGGCTGACCATCGAAGGGCCTGGCCGCCTGAGTCTGGAATCGGCAGGAGAGATAAAGTGCGTATTTCTTGTATGAAATGTGAAAACTAAAATCATTATACATCGTATCACATCATCGTACATCACACATGATACATCATACATCATACATCATCATACATAGTATAAAAGTTCGAAACCAGAGTTTGGATGTCGGATGTTCAGAAAGTGACGTCACCAATTTAAAATCAGCCAGCGGAATTCCTCAGTCGGGAAACAACCGCGCAGTAGAGCGGACGGATGAGAGTCGCGCTCCGCAAATTTCGAGTACCGGGTTCTCAACCTCTCGGATCCCGCGCTTCGGGTCCGCTACGTATTTCGAGTACCGGGTTCTCAACCTCCCGGATCTACAATAAATTATTTCAATTCGTTTTTCGCGCAAGCCGAAATTCAGTAGCTGTCAGTCCGCTAATAAAATTTCTCGACTTCCGGGATAAGCGCTCCGTGGTTCCTGGTTCATGTCTACAATAAATTATTTCAATTCGTTTTTCGCGCAAGCCGAAATTCAGTGGCTGTCAGTCCGCTAATAAAATTTCTCGACTTCCGGGATAAGCGCTCCGTGGTTCCTGGTTCACGTTTACAATAAATTATTTCAATTCGTTTTTCGCGCAAGCCGAAATTCAGTGGCTGTCAGTCCGCTAATAAAATTTCTCGACTTCCGGGATAAGCGCTCCGTGGTTCCTGGTTCACGTTTACAATAAATTATTTCAATTCGTTTTTCGCGCAAGCCGAAATTCAGTAGCTGTCAGTCCGCTAATAAAATTTCTCGACTTCCGGGATAAGCGCTCCGTGGTTCCTGGTTCACGTTTACAATAAATTATTTCAATTCGTTTTTCGCGCAACCCCAAATTCAGTAGCTGTCACTGCGCTAATAAAATTTCTCGACTTCCGGGATAAGCGCTCCGTGGTTCCTGGTTCACGTTTACAATAAATTATTTAAATTCGTTTTTCGCGCAACCCCAAATTCAGTAGCTGTCAGTCCGCTAATAAAATTTCTCGACTTCCGGGATAAGCGCTCCGCGGTTCCTGGTTCACGTTTACAATAAATTATTTCAATTCGTTTTTCGCGCAAGCCGAAATTCAGTGGCTGTCAGTACGCTAATAAAATTTCTATAACTTTATAATCTTCTCATAATCTTTCTGGTAGATTATATCGATAAAAAAATTATATCAAACCTTACACATTATTTTTGATTTCTTCTCACGCTGAAAATATTTATGAGTATTCGGGGTATAACTCGAGGTGGTTGAAGGTGTTCGGAGTTGGACGAGGAGGAGGACGAGGAGGACGAGGATTTGTGCTGGGTGAGTAAAACACTTTTATAATATTTGATGGCAATTGCAATTATATTTTATCTGAAATATTTTAAACTAGTCATGGTAACATAAAATTATTTCAATTCATTTTTCGCGCAAGCACATATTCAGTCGCTTTGAATAAGCTGATACAATTTATTATATTATTAAATAATTAATTAATATTCTTATAATATTTAACGGCAATTGTAATCATATTTCATCTGAAATATTACAAACTTGTCACGTTTACAATAAATCATTTCAATTCATTTTTCGTGCAAGCACATATTCAGTAGCAATGAATAATCTTGTACAATTGATTATATTATTAATTAATTGATTAAATACATTAACCCTTACACAATATTTTCGATGTCTTCCTATACTAAAAATATTCATTACTATTCCAGGTATCACCCGAGGTGGTCGGAGGTGGACGAGGAGGAGGACCAGGTGGACGAGGAGGAGGCGGGGTGGGTCGTGGGAGAGGACCTCTCCCCTCCTCAGAGGAGTGGAGGGCGAGGGGCAGGGAAGGGGAAGAGGTGGGCGGGGAGGGGGAAGGGATGGGAAGGGGAGGGGGGGAAGGGATGGGAAGGGAAGGGTAGGGGAGGGTGGTGGGAGGGGGGTGGGCGGGAGGGAGGGCGGGAGGGCGGTAGGGCGGGAGGGCGGGAGGGCAGGAGGGCGGGAGGGAGGGAGGGAGGGAGGGCGGGAGGGAGGGGGGGAGAGAGTGGAGGACGAATGTCGATGCGAGCCCGTTAGAGTTAATAGAGCAGTACACCCCCCCCCCCCTCCTGTGCCCACCCGCCCTCCTTCCCTCCCTCCCGCCCTCCCTCCCTCCCACCCGCCCACCCCCCTCCCGCCACCCTCCCCTCCCCTCCCCTTCCCTTCCCTTCCCTTCCCTTCCCTTCCCCCTCCCCGCCGCCCTCCCCTCGCCGCCACCCTCCCCGCCCACCCCTCCCCCTTCCCTGCCCCTCCCCCTCCTCTCCTCTGAGGAGAGGAGAGATCCTCTCCCACGACCCACCCCGCCTCCTCCTCGTCCACCTCGTCCTCCTCCTCGTCCACCTGGTCCTCCTCCTCGTCCAGCTCGTCCTCCTCCTCGTCCACCTCCGACCACCTCGGGTGATACCTGGAATAGTAATGAATATTTTTAGTATAGGAAGACATCGAAAATATTGTGTAAGGATTAATGTATTTAATCAATTGATTATTGATATGATAAATTGTACAAGATTATTCATAGCTACTGAATATGTGCTTGCACGAAAAATGAATTGAAATAATTTATTGTAAACGTGACAAGTTTGTAATATTTCAGATGAAATATAATTACAATTGCCATTAAATATTATAAGAATATTAATTAATTAATTAATCATATAATAAATTGTATAAGATTATTCATAGCTACTGAATATGTGCTTGCACGAAAAATGAATTGAAATAATTTATTGTAAACGTGACAAGTTTGTAATATTTCAGATGAAATATAATTACAATTGACGTTAAATATTATAAGAATATTAATTAATTAATTAATAATATAATAAATTGTATAAGCTTATTCGAAGCTACTGAATATGTGCTTGCGCGAAAAATGAATTGAAATAATTTTATGTAAACCATGACTAGTTTGAAATATTTCAAATAAAATATAATTGCAATTGCCATCAAATATTATAAAAGTGTTTTACTCACCGAGCACAAATCCTCCTCCTCCTCGTCCTCCTCCTCGTCCAACTCCGAACACCTTCAACCACCGCCAATCACCTCCAACAACCACCGATAACCACCACGGGTATACCTGCCATAATAATAAAGATTTTCAGTATAAGAACACATCAAAAATATTGTGTAAGAATTAATATAATTAATTAATTAATTGATAGTGGAATGAATTTCACTAGCGCATTTATAGCTACTGAATTTGTGCTTGCGCGAAGAATGAATTGAAATAATTTATTGTAAAGATGACAAGTTTGAAAGAGATTAGATGAAATATAATTACAATTGCCATCGAATATTATAAAAACGTTAAACTCACCGAGCACAAATCCTCGTCCCCCTCCACCGAAATCACCTTGATTACCCGCAACCACCCCTAACCACCCCCAACGACCACCGCCAACCACCTCGAGTTATACCTCGAATACTAATAAATATTTTCAGCATGAGATAAAAGAAATCAAAGATAATGTGTAAGGTTGAATATAATTTTTTTATCGACATATTTTACCAAAAAGATTATGAGAAGATTATAAAGTTATAGAAATTTTATTAGCGTACTGACAGCTACTGAATTTCGGCTTGCGCGAAAAACGAATTGAAATAATTTATTGTAAACATGAACCAGGAACCACGGAGCGCTTATCCTGGAAGTCGAGAAATTTTATTAGCGCAGTGACAGCTACCGAATTTGGGGTTGCGCGAAGAACGAATTTAAATAATTTATTGTAAACGTGAACCAGGAACCACGGAGCGCTTATCCCGGAAGTCGAGAAATTTTATTAGTGGACTGACAGCTACCGAATTTCGGCTTGCGCGAAAAACGAATTGAAATAATTTATTGTAAACGTGAACCAGGAACCACGGAGCGCTTATCCTGGAAGTCGAGAAATTTTATTAGCGGACTGACAGCTACTGAATTTCGGCTTGCGCGAAAAACGAATTGAAATAATTTATTGTAAACGTGAAGCAGGAACCACGGAGCGCTTATCCTGGAAGTCGAGAAATTTTATTAGCGCAGTGACAGCTACCGAATTTCGGCTTGCGCGAAAAACGAATTGAAATGATTTATTGTAAACATGAACCAGGAACCACGGAGCGCTTATCCTGGAAGTCGAGTTTCACCGCGTAGCGGACCCGAAGCGCGGGATCCGGGAGGTTGAGAACCCGTACTCGAAATTTGCGGAGCGCGACTCTCATCCGTCCGCTCTACTGCGCGGTTGTTTCCAGACTGAGGAATTCGGCTAGCTGATTTTGAATTGGTGACGTCACTTTCTGAAGATCCGACATCCAAACTTTGGTTTCGAACTTTGATACTATGTATGATGATGTATGATGTATGATGTATGATGTACGATGTACGATGTATGATGATATGATATGATGTATAATGATTTCAGTTTTCACATTTCATACAAGAAATACGCACTTCATCTCTCCTGCCGATTCCAGACTCAAGCGGCCAGGCCCTTTGATGGTCAGCCGTTGACTGAAGATATATCATTCAGTTAACGGGTCAGCTGATAACGCTGCCGTTCTGCGACAGTTGGATGTTGAAAAATTTTGCTCGTATCTTTCAAATGTGTGTTAAAATACACTCGAAGTGTTAAGAAGCCTCGTTTCTTCTCTTCCTATCACATTCTTAGGTCTTTAAATTACTACGCTGCGTTAAATACTGTCTCATATACGGAGCATTCATTTTATCTCAATCACAATTAGCGCATCCGTGATGTATTACAGTGAGTCCGAATTTTTTTCCATCCGAACAGTTTTCAAAAAACAATTCTGCTTTCCTACTCAACGTAAATACTTCACTTGCGTCCAGCTAAAACAGTGTTTCGATTCTATGCCAACGAAAATTCAAGATTGAGAGAGCAAATGAAAAGTTGTTGAAATAATTATGAATATTCATGATATAGAATACATGCGGGAGCAGGGGGACGAGGAGGACGAAGGTGGTCGGAGGTGGCAGGGGGTGGCCAAAGGTGGTAGGAGATGGTAGGAGGTGGCAGGGGGTGGTAGGAGCTGGTAGGAAGTGGTTGGAGGTGGTTGGCAGTGATCGGCGGTGGTCGAGGAGGACGAGGACGACAAGGATGACGAGGGGCGGGAGGAGGAGGAGGACGTGGGCGAGGTGGTCAAGGAGGACGAAGGTGGTCGGAGGTGGGAGGAGGTGTTTGACAGTGGCTAGAGGTGCTCGGAGGTTGTTGCGGTGGTTGACGGTGGACCCGGTGGTCGTCGGAGGTGGTTGGCGGTGGACGATGTTATGCATCTTCTGACGGGGAAGATCGAGCTGATCGACATTTCTAAGTCCCAGTCGACAAGAAGTCTTACGTACCTAGTACCGACTCAGTCTCAAGCTTCTATACCGATACCACTTTGGCTGCTACGAATGTCGGTGCGAGCCCGTGAGGTAGAGTCGATAGAGCAGAACCCCCCTATGCTCCCAGGCCCACCTGAGCCCACTTGCCCGATGAAAACGGGTCACAAAAATTTACCCAGGATTATCAGTCCTCATGTTCTTCAGTCAACGAGATGGCTGATATTGTGATCATTTTTAACCGCTGTTTTGAATTCCTCGCTTTGAATTTCGAATTTCCATGGTCAGATTCTTGATCAGTGACCTCAAAAACAGCTTCCATCGATTTTAGGTGAATATCGATCGAATTTCCATTCTTGTCGTCAGCCATGTTGTATCCGCCATTCTGAACTTTGAAATTTAGACTTCAGATTTGGAAAGAGCAACGTCAATAACCTAGAAATTATTTTTATTTAGAATCTGTACATCAGGCCTTTTTATGCAATGTATTAAGAATTGTCAAAAATAGCATTTCAGGGGGGGAAGTTCACCCCTTTAAAATTAATTTCAGCCAATATAAAAAACAAGTATCTTTTATTCTAGCATACCCAACATTTCTACCAAGTTTCATCAAAATCGGAGGCGCACACTTCGCGGATATTCCTTGTCAACGAATCTCAGCTCGAATGGTAAGACTTCGTCTACATGGCAATATAACAACTGATTTAGACCTGGTTTCATCAACTTATCAAAATCGGTCACGAACAGAGTTTGATTCATCACAGGAA
The DNA here is from genome assembly GCF_021155785.1 of Neodiprion fabricii. Classification (NCBI taxonomy): domain Eukaryota; kingdom Metazoa; phylum Arthropoda; class Insecta; order Hymenoptera; family Diprionidae; genus Neodiprion; species Neodiprion fabricii. Next base: position 12,309,264 of record NC_060239.1, read on the forward strand.
TCCCGTCTCTGTGAAATTTTCTACCGGTTTCGTGTTAATCGAAAAGTCATGGATGCAAACAAATGACCCGCGCTGAAATCCTCCAACTTGTGTAGCGCGAATTTAAAAGGCTCTCGAGAGTCATTATGCGGGACACGTGTGCTTGGTTCTCTCACGGCTCGAGCACAATAGAACTTAAGAGGATAAGTAAATTATACCTGAAGCAGACTTGGTCGATCCTCCCTTCGTAATCTGCAGGGTTTGATAATGGATCCCAAAAATGAAAAACTTACCCTTGTCCAGTTATGCAGTATACCTACAATGATACTGCCTACTGCTATTATATCTTGAATTCACCACCGAGCTAGTCGTTATCGGTCCCCAGAGAATTGTATTATTACTGCCTGTAGAACGACCTGTGGCCACAGAGGTAAACTCTTGTGTCGTATCGGTCGGTTCCAGATCACGAATCGTGTAAACACACGAGGATGTACTGATCATTGATTCAGATTCACTTTCGAAACTTTTTCGTGGCCGCGTTTCCAGTGAATCGGATCTATTGCAGAGACCTCATAGAATACTCATAGAAACTGGCTGGATTCTCAGTATGCTGTACAGTTTATACTCTCCCGCTGAAAAGTTCTCATAGACACAAGTCCCAAAAATCTGTTGTTTCCGAGATGCAGGATTCGGAAGGGAGATGTATGGATATTTTTATATCTATGGATTGCACAATTTATATGAATAAAAAAGCTTTAAGGGGGACTTGAAATCAAATACATCACTCAAAAACTGCAAGTCGTTTTGCTGAGACTCTGCACATGCGTGAAAAACAGGACAAGCCGATTATTGCTAGAGTCGGAGGGTCACGTTCTTCACGCGAAATCTGACTTTGCACCTACTTCCAGTAAACCAGCGAGTTCATGGATGGAATCTACGCATTGATGGAATCGATCACAGCTTCCTGTCTATCTTTGAGAATCAACCGTGCAGTTTTTGAATGGTTTATTTGCTTTCAAGTCCCCTTGAAGCTTTGTAATTTATGAAACTCACGAAATCCATAAATATCAATAAATCTGGACACATTTCTACCGAAGCCTGTATCTTCGAAACTACTGATTTTTGGGACTTGTGTCCATGAGAACTTTTGATCTGGAGGATATGTACTATAACATACCAAAAGCCAGATAATTCGACCAGGAGCCAATTTCGACAAGGATTCTGCGGGGTCCTTTATAGTTATACAGTGAACTAGGCTCGTGCTGTATAATAATACAGCGAGAAAACCTTCGGCTGAGAATACATGTATTTTGCAAGAGCTGAATTGCTCAAGCAGGATAAAGAAATTCAAAGTTTTGAGAATTCTTTTCGTGTTGCTTACAGCGACGCTATTGAATATATGAGGAAAAGGATAGCCTGGTCGCGATCTTCAACGATCAATCCTGATTATCCGTAATTTTAGATCAATAGAAGATCAAGAAAGTGATACCTTTGGGCGCTAGATGTTTGTGGGTCAAATTAAATATGTACAGAAGTATATATATTCTCCATATTCGATGTAGAGAATGTTACACAAAATTTAGAATCTGGCGACAGAATATTTTTTGGAACAATTTTTTTTATTATATTAATTTATTGCTTTTTGAAAGTATAGTCTGATGGTTTTCACAACAAATAGTGACAGCGTATAACACTGCATGAAGATTGTGCTTTGTCTTTTTCTTAAGGTAGTTAATGTTTCCGTGTTGTTCTGTTTGAGTCCGAGTAAAAATTACGGTGACGACTAATTTCGGTTTTATTTTGGTCTGAAATCAAGTCAAATTTAATATTTAGTTCAGTAAGGTTGAATTTAGAATAATGTGTAGCTCCGTTTAGGTTGTTTAGTTATTTTTAAGTAATCTCGCGGTTCTGCTCCGATTTGGTACGGCTTAGACCAGAGGAATTCGATTTCCTGTTTGTCTGAAGTCTTGGATCCAATAACCACTCAGGTGAATTACGAAACCGCTTTTATAAGTTGTCAAGTAACGTATCATGAAAAAATTATGTGACACGGATAGAATATCTGTTCCTACATCAGACACATCTTAGACTTTTTAAGTAGTTCAAGTAATTTGTCATGTTAGTGGCGCATAACATAGAATATCTGTTCCTATATCAGACACATCTTAGACTTTTTAAGTAGTTCAAGTAATTTGTCATGTTAGTGGCGCATAACCTACAATTTTCCTTCTTCCTGACGAGGAACGTAATTAGAAATGTAATATATACGAATGATTATATACAAATTCCATTTTGAAAAACCTTTTTTGTGATCTAATTGTAAGCAGAAACAAATTCCTGAATAAAATCATGTCGAAAATATTTCACAAATTATAAGATTATTTGAAAATTAAAAATTAGGCTAAATCAATATTAAAAATCTTTTACAAACTATGAGTAGTAGAGTGAAAATTTTAATTTATTTATAAATATATCCACACATGAGCCGTCATTAGGTTTAAACTTCATTCATTCATCCATTCCACAATTCATTCATTCCAGGTGTATATGGTTAAAAACAGTGTTTATGGTTAAAATTGGTGGATATTGTTGAAATTATCAATTATTGTCAATAACGGTTTTTCGTCGAGGCACTATATTTTCTGATTTCACTTTTAATGTTCTTCGTTTTATCGTCTCTTTTTAAATTTGGCTTGGCTTTTCGAGTGTTTAATGATTATTTTGAACGGTTTGTCCTCGTAGTTTAGATTTACTTTTTATTCTCAGTTAGTCGACTTTCGATCAGTTACGATTTCGTTTCAGTGAGGGGATCCTCGGCAGCTCCTTCCTCCTGGAGAGACGTAGACCAAACCTCCTTCTCAAATTTGTGACCAGGTTCCCCACTCCCTGGGTCTAACCTAATCCACTCGTGCCGTGTTCATTGCGCGGTTATATTTGAATCATTACAAAATCTTACACTTTAATTTGATATATTTCTATCCGGATAAACTATGTACTTTACACCTGCATATTACATTTGACACAGCTGGAATACTTCTACGGAGTTTTTCCCCAGTCTCGGTTCCAAAGAATTTTCTTACATAGAACTGAACGCGCGGACAAGTAATTGCATGCCTACCTACTTCAAAAACGGGGATAAATATTGAAACGCAACTGAATTTGTATTTTTTATCTGCTCACTCCGGCTAAAAGAGAAGCGTCACGAAGAACCAAATCTCTGGCACATCCAGGGTACACATATATAGAGCATAAACTGTTATCTGACTTCATCCTCAGCGTGCGGTCGTCCAGATTTGACCGCCTTGGACCATCAAACAAAATAATATGGAAGTAGGTAGTAAAATTTTGTCGGTCGTATAATTGGACCATTTTGTGACATCGAGATAAGATATACGTTATCGTACAGTTTTTTATACGCCATGGATTGAGGTCTAATCAAACGTGTGATTTTTCCTGGATGACCTGGCAAAGGTTACGAATAAGCGAATAAGCGATGGACAGCGGTAAGAAAGTCGCAATGTACGAGGGAGTCATTTGCGATTACAACGAAAGTAAGGTACAGTGTACAGTATACTGAGGTACACTTCCCAAACTGGATTTCGACCGATTGGAGCCTACGATGTCGTCTGCTACGCAGGTTAAATGAATGGTAGCAGATGAAGCTGCGAATCGATCAGAGTCCACCTCGGGAGGTGTAAATCAGTATTTTTCGTGGCTTGAGGTCGCGACTATAATGTATGAATGCATGTAAGAAATACCTCCTTAAACTCGTTTGAATTTTCTCGCATAAATAGGTCGGGCCGGTAGAGTAGCGGCTTAAAGAAACTAGAGAGCAGAGAAGGGGACAAAAACAGGGTAACACATGTGAAGGCACGGATTGATTAATAACTTTAGATCCACATAAAAGCTGTAGAAAGGGGAACAACAACATTACGAATAACAAACATTGAATGTTATTTCTTTGCCATTACAGATTGGTAATAATATAACTGGTAATATTAAGACTGTATAAATAATAAAATTAAAATCTTTTTCATTACAGAGAAATAGTTCAATTTATTTATCGATGTTGGTTCCCGAACCCACAAATTTAAAAAGACAACACATTACATGCATACTTTCATCGTATCGCAACTCACGTATTTTGGGATTGAGCTCTTACGTATATCAATAAGTAATAAATTGAGTTAGGCGACACTGAATTCCGGCAAAATATGCAAAAAAATCGGAAACGCACTCTTCTTCAATTTTTCACATCATCTGTTCGCGATGTGTCGAAAATTTGGAATCGGCTACTTGGCAGGTACTTTGTGTGCATTTTCACGTGTTATTTATTATGGTTAGCAGGAGGAGAGGGGAGGGGGACCAATAAGTTTTAAATAATGACATTGTTTGAGCGTAGTGGTTTCAAGGTAAACGAACGTTTTCAAAGTTTCGAACAAAATACAAGTTAATTCGTTGATCAATTGCTTACAAGATTGTGAAGCCAAAGGTCTCAAAACCATTAATTACGTACTAAAGAACAGTTCACTGAGACAGTGCGTAACATTGAGTTATTCGAAAGTGCGCATGCGTCAAAAAAAGCCCTAGTGTGTAAAGTATAGCGTCTATTTCGACTGTGTGCATGCGCCAACTTTATTTTATCGTACTGTTTGGAAACTGTGCACTCTACACGCGCATTGCAGTATTAGAAAATTGAACTGCCCAATCACGTGTTTAAAAAAAAAGAAAATAGCTAGCGTCACGCGTAAAGATTTGCAACATCTGATTAGTGTGATTACACCGCTTGCCTTTGTTCATGCCGCGTTCAATGATGCATTACCGATGCGTAATCGAAATGTCAACTGTCAGGGTTTGGCAAAAAAGACGGGGGCAGTCTAAATCATTATTATAGCTCGGTGAGTCGGACAAGAATTCATATGGCTCTACTTTGCTCGTTGCTTTCTCACCATTAGCATAAGTTATGAGCATCGATTGACTGTTTCTCTTCGAACCGCTCCGAGTCTGACTTTGGACATATGAGTTCAGTCCTTACTTAAAAGATCATCGTGTAACGGGTCGAAAAATAGCTCGTATGTTTTCATTTTTTTTCGATGGTAAAAATACGCTAATCAGTCTGATTTTTCCATGTCAAATCAAAGCACTCGTGAAAAAAAGAAGATAAATTTTTTAATGCTCATTTTTATTTAAGAAAAATTTTTACTAACGGTCGAAAACGTTTTCCAAAAAAAAAAAAGGAAGCTTCACGGTGTACTCGGTTGTGGTCTGAAATATTATCTAAAACAAAATTTGTAAAGCGATTAATAATCAGTATATGAAAGCCGCTATCTTACTATGGAGCTTTTTAAAATCAAAATTGACAAAATGGCGACGGGTTGAAAAAAATATCGTATTTAGCCTATTTTTTTGACAGTTTATCGTGAAAAAAGATATGACGATTTCAAAAATTTCAAATGTTTCCCCAGCAAGGTAAGGAATAGCGTGAAGAATGCTGTGTCCAAATACGCGACGAATAGCTTGAAACTTTTCCTTTGAGAAATTACATCATTTTGAAAAACCCCGCTTCGCGAAAAACGCGTTTAAAGTCTCGAGTGCGGAATTTTCATATAAATTGTCTACTTGTGATCAATCGACGATACCAGATCCATACAATATCCTGTATCTACTATCGGATAATGCAAATAAAAAAAAAAAATATTTAATAATTTTTCACTAGAATCATTAATTTGAAACCGTAAATTTGTTTTGTTTCGTATGATAGATTTTCTCCGTATTTCAATATTATTTACAGTGCCATAAACTACAAATTGTTGGCCAAAATTTCCGATTCTCCATTTTCTACTACTAAATCTGATCTTTCCGAATCATCATTTTACTCAATTTTATGAGTGTATATATGTGACCTATAAAAGCTGAGAACACCCTGTGCATCAGTTTTTATGGTAAATCAGATTACAGGATTGCGTTAGGGTCTCAAGACCGGACACAAGTAAGCAAATCAAATAGTTGCAAGAAATAACGGAAAATAGTTTGGTATTGGAACATATATGAATTTCAGAAAAATACATCGAATTTATGAATTTAGCACCGTATCTCGAAGTAACCGTGCGCTTTGACCTACATAAGTTTTGTAGGTCGTTCGGATAAATAAGAACTTCAACTATTACTTATACACAGAAGATGGACCGAAGGAAAATAGCGTAAGAAATGAAAGTGCCATGTTTTTGAAAAACCAATTTAAAAATTCTGCACAACAGTTACGAAGCTTAACGAAATTCACTGAAAACAAATAATATTTTAATAAATTATTCGGTCTACGTACTGGTCTAGTACTCCTTTAATAACGGTATCATTTTTTCAAATTTTTATCTCACGTATTGTAACGCAAAGAGCTCTGTGAAAATGACCATTTTCTGACATTATTTTGAATAACCTTTGGACACATATAGGACGTGATATGATTGATAAGTTTCAAGCAATTCGAAATATGACGAGAGTTTTACTTTTTTGTCTTCTTAAACACCACTTTTTAAGACTGATTTATCAACTCATCAAGTGTCATGAAAAAATTTACAAATAACATTGTCTTAGTCATATTCTCATTTCATTTTATCCCTCGGTACGTACAAACATTAACGTAATCGTAATTCTGGCGTACTATATCACTCAGTATCGTTGAAGGGTGAACAGCCTATAAAAGTTTTCTACAGAACGTAGTAAAATTTTTGGAAAGCATGTCAAGTGCGAAAGAATTGCGTCAATTACATTAAAGTAGTAGCCACTATCGAAAATTGTTCATCTGCGTTCAAAAACACCAAAATAACTATCAAAAAATTGTTTACTTTATATAAAAGTACTGTTCAAATCTAGACTATTGCCAACTCCGTTATATGACTTTGAAATTAACATAACTTTGAAGGATTTTAGGAAAGATTTGGAAAATAAGATAGAGAAATGGAACACAAGATTTTGAATTGTTCGCAAGTGGTGGGCTTTTCTGTGAAAATGACAAAAAAAAAAACACCGTAAACACGAAATCAACCGCAATGTTTCGTTATTTTGTTTGATGCATAAGTATACGTAGATTAATCAGTAACGGGATGGAAAAAAAAAACCTCACGTAACCTTTGAACTTAATTGTGAATTTAATTGTAAATTTATAACCCCGCACTACACTGACGATTAATGGAATTATAAATCCGTTGCTCGTTACGACGCAAATGATTAATGCAATTTCAGATTCAGTATCCTCTACTTTTATTGTTGACAAAAGCATTACTATTGAAATAGTGTTGTTACAATTCAAAGCAAGAGACTTGGTCGAATAAGCAGCAGCCCTGATTTATTTTTTGCACGATTCGATAGAAGATGACAGTGAAATGTTCTTCCTTTTACAGGCGAAGGGATTCAGCCGTAAATGTATATTTTTTCACAGCCTCAGCACGAATACGGTTACCGTTATAGCCGTTAGCACGCGAGAGCTAAGAAAATATATGAGATGGGATGTATGAATCATGTCTGATCGAATATGTTGTGCTGCGTGGGCGAGAAACGCAAGGGAGAAAAGCTCGGGAACTGAAGACTCGCGCAGGGCGGCTCGTGTCTGAATAACGGCTGTATGCGTTGAACAAACGTGTTGAACGTATCCGTACTTTGTGTTATGATGCGTTGCTCGCTGTTATAATCTGCGTACATACATACGTACATAAATGCATACATACATAAATACATACATTGTACCGCTTCACGCATAGTATATTGTATATTTATTCGAATCCTTCGATTTTCGCTGCCGGTTTGAAAACGTGACATTGCGATGCCGAACAATTACAATTTTTTTCCGCTTCGCAATAATGATAAATTAGTCAACACGGATATCGAATTTATCAAAAGTATACAATATAATTAATGCACAATCATGTATCCCTTCGCGAAGTGAATAGTTGTGTTTATTTCGAAAAACTCCATTTTCTGGATCTGATTACAATCTAAAATAATTCTTTTTTAGCTGCTTGTGATTGCATCGTCGTTTCAGAAATCGATTATGTGTATTCGTAACTCAGAGCTGCTGCTTGAAAATCGCCAATTAGCTTCCAACTTAGATTTGCTCCAAATTGGCCTGAAGTTTCTTCACCTTGAAACATTAATTTCACACAAAGTATGAAATCCTATTCGAAAAAATTGTGTCAATGGTGAAAAGAAAATATTTGACAGTCGACTTTGAGCTCTGTTTTGAAAAAAGAAATTGTCATACCAAAGGACCGAATTTGGTGTATTTGGTCTTTTACAGCTAGAATAGATTCTAAGTAGAATTAATGAAGGTAACGCTCTCACGCCCTTTTCTGGAATAAACATAAACAAATATAGCAAGAGCTCATCTATCTTTAATTCTTTAAATAACGATTATATATAGTTAAGCTTTCGTGAGGATTTTTAGATACACGTTGAATCACATTCATGGGAAAACCAATATAGCACTGAGATATTTCAGAAATATATCAGAAATACATTTTACGTTAACATTCAAGAAATATTTTAGTAAAATAATGCGATACAAAAATGTCAATCCAGCTGAATACATTTTTCGAATTTAGCGAACTTAGCGTAAATTCTTCGTAAGTCCGATTCGCACTTGTGAGCATCCATATCTTTGTATGCGAGTACATAGAATCAAATGCGCATCATTTCATGAGTTCAAACAGTTAGTGTAGTTTCAGTTGTTACGGCTATTTCCAGATAATTTCCAGGGTCCTGCGGGACGCCTTCTGCATAAAACATCATTATCTCTGAGCTGCTCCACTTTTATTTCTATTATTTCACTAAATACGCTGCTCCTAATCTTAATCCTTTGTACAATTCATTGGTTATTTCACGGGGTCCTGAATAATTATTCGTCCTGTTTTTCGTCTTCCATTTCAGGGTTATTTGTTCTTTGGATCGGTGCATAGATATTTTTTCAAGTGAAATACCACAGCGTAAAAATCCTTCCATTATTTTTTTTCGTGATTACGCAGCCGTTGTTAGGTTTTCTCCTGTACTTGCCCATTATCGTCTAAAAAGTTTTCATGTCGCGCGTTGTACACCACTGCTTGTTCTGCTCGTTTGTATGCTTTTTCGTTTTATGTCAGTTTCTTGCCATAATCTTTTCTTGCTGTTTAATATTACTGCAAACGGTATGATTATGTTTGGATATTCTGGTCTCTTGTTCAGTTGCTTTAAATGTACCGTTTGTTCTGCTTCACGATGTTCTCGCATATTTCACCTGTCATGACCGTCGTGGTCGAATATTTACAGGTGTGTAATGTATTTATTCTTGACTGCTTTTAATCAATTACTGAACAATCCCCGCTCTTTGTATCCTAACACAACCACTTAGTTGGGCGCCACATCGATATATCATCAATAAATTTTCTTATCACACAGACCGACTATTATTCTGATTCTGCTCAAGGCTACTAACAATAAAGGTTGGCGGGTCCTCCTGTTAATACCTGATGTACTAACAGCTTGGGCCAAATCTTGAAGGTCTAGCTACGCTGGAAATTACACGGCAAAAGATCTCTCCAAAGAGATCTTTGACCCAAAACATTAAAAGATATTACTCCTCGAGGTGCTAGCGTGGCGTAAACTCTGGATTTTGTTCTAAGAATCAACTATTGCTTTGATTATTTCTTTACATTGTTAACACTCAGAGGAAACGATAAGGTTAGAGAATTATACGTAATGTACAATCAGCTGCAAAAGCATTCCGGAAAGAATTCGCGAAAACTTCGTCATCGACATGGGCTCGAAAAATTTTGTTACCTTTAACCCTTTAACGGCCATTATAACATATTATCTACATGAGTAAAACAGCTATCTTCAAAAATATCTTCTTCAATTGCAATATGAAGCACTCTAAAGAAAGTTTCTTCTATTTAAGCATAAAAATTGAAAGACTTTATTTTCAAAAAAATGCAGGTTTTCAAACATTTTGTTTCAAAATCTTCTAGAATCTTCTGAATAATGCTTCAAAATGATTTGAATTTGATGTCAATAGTTGCGATGTAGATCAAAAAATTTACTACACATAGAAAATAACGTTTTTGTTTTTGCAATAACTGCTATTGAAATAGTAACAGACATTAATCCTTTAACTCAACTAAGACGAGATGTAATCATGCTCAGAATAAATATAGCAACTCTTCTCTCTCTTCGAATAGTAACTTGAAAACAGTTATATGTCAGTTATACGGGGTAAAGTACATACCTTCATAAAAACCCCATGCGTCGATGATAAAAAATCGATAAGACCATATTTCTAGTGTTCTAAGCCTGGCTGGAACCGCGCGAAATCTTCGAAGATCAGTTGTCGTCTAGTCGAGGATACCCTTAGGCCTTCAAAGAAACAACTCTTCGGATTGATTCCGTTGAAAAGTTTTACCAAGACATCCAATCTTCGTGGAAACTTTTATCCATAAATTCCATCGCTCTGAAATGCCCGGGGACAGATGGAGACACCTCGGGCGATATACGCGAGTGGAAGAAAATCCGGTGGAATCTTCAGACGGGAAGGACGAAGGACTGGTATGACACAATTCTTACCCCCGGGAACTAAGGCATCTATAACTTCACTTCGTGGTATACCCACGTGTCAGACTCCTTGAGTCGCGATCATATATCATCCCGACTGCGTTGTGTCCAGAAAATACGTAAGTTTTTCATCATGGATGTAGGTACTTACTTCATGCGATTCATCACTGAACTAATCGTCAGACCGTTCCTCGTCACTTTACTCTTAATCATCCCCACCGTCTGTCAAAATGTCAGGAAATATTCAACTCGTTACCGAATCAAGTATCCTGTTGAAATGGCGGCAATAAAATTGTTTTCTATAGCGGTTATATCAGTAGGTAAAGAAGGGATAGAATAGAGCAATAGTTGGTAAGGATGCAAAGGAACGGTAGATATTGAAGGAAAGAAGGAACAAGAATAATCAAGTGATAGGAAGCTCTGGAAGGAGAATGTTCTAGAGAGAGAAAAGGTAGAGAAAGATGAAGAGGAGAGACACTGGAGAGTCAGTCAAACGTTGAGTGAAAATAAAGATGATAAAAGAGATGAAGCGTCATATTTATTTTCAATACATCTGATCTTGATTTTTTTTAATTGATCGACGAACGTATGCGTTGATATAACATGAAAAATAGTACACGATCCGAATGGACAGTAAGTTAGTCATGTGCGCAAAATTTAGTCAATCGAACCGAGTTCTCATTTTTAACATCTCTCTATGGGACGACACAATAATTCCTGGTTTTCAATTACTTTTCTATTTAGTTCCCGATAATTGACAGCTTATGTTCTGCTAGAAGTCGAATTACGTTAGTTGAATATTAATTTATTACTTAAAATTTGGGTATCCAGATGGAGCAATTCTGATTCATTCTAGAAAAGCGATGTGCGCTCCTATCTAATTTGATGCCAGCTCTTTTTGATAAAAATAATCAGTGGCATATTGCAAGAAATCAAATGTCAATACGTACTTTAGTCTTTGAGATTTATACGACCACACAGTAAAATACTGACCAAAGCAGAATTTAGCCTCAATCGCCAGAAACTTATTACACTCCACTGTTTCACTTGATTTTATAGTTGTAGTTTTCAGTGTATTGTTTAATTTTTGCCTAAGCTATTTGGCCTCCAAAACAAGCTATAAATACAATGTGCTGTAAATACAACTACAACTTCTGATCAGGAACACAAAGTCATCTCGGTGGGTTAAAATCAAAACTTTACTTTCCTACATTTTCTGATAAGATCGACGCAAGTGTAGATCTTGACCGAAAACGGAACTTTGCAAGCAGAATTCTCTCGTGAAAATTCTAACTGGGGAGAGGAAAAATCGAGATTGAACACATTGATGGTAAATATTTGTAACGAGGTTCGTTCGTATCGTCTGATTTCTTCACTGACCTATGAGATGATGATAGGCTTTGTTATTTAAACGTTCGATTTGTTCTTCTCCCCGTAGCTTGAACTTCATATTGCCACATCACAATAGATACGTCGAAAAACTGCGCACAAGAGCTACCCTATAGTTCGCTGTATCGGTGTCTAGATTTACCCACAAATATTAATTCAGCAATATGATGAGAAGATTTAGTGGTAGATTTTGCTAATTATAAGATACATCGTGAGCTCAAGATTTACAATTTTCAGGGGTGAAAAAGAAGTGACAAAATTAATTTTGCACAACACCTGATTGAAAACTTCAATTTTCAGAACTCTTGAAGCATGCAATGAGTGTCGCGTTACCGAACAGTGCGGAAAAAGTATGCTGGCGCATGCGCACAACTAAATTGTCATATTTTCTACACAAAGGCTTTTTATGGCACGTGCGCCTTTTTGAATAACTTGATTTCACACGCTGACAGTGACACCTTCGTTGCTTCTTGGATGGAAATTTACATACAGGTGCTGCAGAAAATAGCGTGTCTCACAAAGTATAGTATAGATTTGTTTCTCATTTTTTTATATACGTTTTATATTTTGAATATTCTCCAGAGAGGAGAGACTGGTTGAGGAAAAAAAATTTCTATCACTTTTTTTAATGTTTAGAAAATTCATTCAGCATCTAGAGAATGCGTTCCCAAAGTTTTAAATCCGAAATTGAGTCCCAACATCAAAGTGCTCCGCGATTTCTGGCCAAGTAGACTTGCTGTTTCGATGTTTTAAGATTAGATGGCACCATTACTTGCGTGAAGTGACGCATAGAGCGAGGTTATTAATTGTGCGACAATGCCATGACTTTATATTACAGAGAAGTGCGATTTTAAACATATCATAATTCAAGTATGAACAGTGTTTAGATCGTTTGACCAGAGTGCTTCTCTAACTTCAATCGGGATGGGATGAGTGAGTGAGAGGGTGAATAAATAAATAACACGATTTCGCGGGAAAGACAAGACGCTTGCTTCGGCATAAAAACCCTCACGGTGCAGAGGGAAAAGCCGAAGCAAGACCAGTGTTTATTAACTGCAAATCAGATCATCATAAAACAGGATAATACAGTCGCTGGTGCGTTCCTTGTCAACTAGATTGAATGATCATTCAATAATCTTAAGCCAACTTATCTAAGTCTCCATGAGGAACCGTGCTCCGCAACTTCCACGCACTCGTGGAAGCAGGGAATGGGGAGCGTCATGGTGGCCCAATGCCGTGCAAACAGCGGTCCCGACGTCTCGGGAACCAACGCTGAAGTGCAATGACGCTTGCCCGGGAGACGGACACCCCTGGCCCAACCGGAGGGTGAACCACGTCTCCTCCGACCGTGTTAAACGGATAAATCTTAAATCTACGCGAGATGAAATAATCGACGCGCGTGTCTAAGGCAGACCTAACACGTCCTACCTATTCGAACGCTCGAGACTAACTAACTTGCGCTGCGCCCTCACCGGCCAAGCGAACGGACGTAACTGCCGATTCGAGTATCGGTCCACGAATTTCTGGCGTGGGCAATAAGTACGTAATTTGAATTACTATAACGATGAACTACTTGTCATGTGGAATAAGAAAGTAAATCTACTGTTGTGACTCTTTAGTCACCTTATACGTGGTAAATAGGTACATCATACGAATATAACGAAACTAAAGTATTTGTTGTTATAAATTTACAAACTAACATAATATTAATAAAGTGGCGCGAACAAACAATATTACTTTCCAAATTATTATTCCTTTTATCAAGTAACAGCTGATATGTAATATCGGAGTACAACGGAGTATAAAATAATAACTGAAGTAATACTATATTGATGAAATACTTACGAATGCAATTTATCAAGGTACGCCAGATTTTCAAAAATTGCAATTTTGTGTCATCGCTATTGCGAAAATTTAAAACGTGGTAAGATTAGTATAATCATATTAAGGAATTGGAAGAAAGATCGGGATCGGGTTTATATCTATTTTTACCACCGTTAAAGCCTTCTTTCCTATATTGCTACCATATTCATTTTCGCGGGTGGCTCTCTTAATAATACATTACGTGACAAGTGCGGGAAGTAGGTGATACCTGCACGAGTACGACGTTTGCCGCTCGAGCGAAGCGAAGATGGCAAGAAACACGAGTTATGTATACTATTTTTTGACACAAGTTGTGGTAAATTCGCGATAAGATCTGATAAAAGTGGTATTGGTACATAAATAAAAGCTAATATGACCTTTTGTAATCGATGTTAGTAACCCGAGCATCGCTTTTGCTTCTTAACACCACGTTTTTGTTTACGATATTAGTATTTTTCTATCGATTTTTTCTGAAAATGTTGGATCTGGAATGTGGAAAAAGTTTTAAAGGTGCAGCTTGCAAAAATAAACAAATTTTGAGGGTCCGCTTCTGGTTCGGAGCAGAACAGAAATTATAAAAAATTCAAATTTGAATATGTCAAATCACCAGTTTGCAATGGTAAACTTCAAGATCTATCGAGTTTTAGTCCATCTAGAGTCGTGCAAACATCATAAAAGAGCTCAAAAAAACTAATTAAATGTTTGTAAATGCTCTCAAAACTCGACTTTTTAGTAAAAATCCCTGAAACCCATAAAATCCGACGTACTTCATTGGTGTCTTTAACATCGTCTTTATCGCCCGTCAATTCGATGTCAGGATTCCGAGAAGACCGAAAAAACTGGTGAACACGGTTTTCGAGATCAGGATTAGCAGGAGTGACTTAGAGACATAAAAGTCGAGCAACTTTCTTTTTCTCGTAAACAATTAGGATGCAATAGGAACGGACCGAGTTTTAGACAGAGCACTTTCCATATACTTATCCAGGTATACTTGCTAAGAAAACTAATGAATCTACCACCTCCAATTAAGGTCATATTAAATATAATAAATAATCTTATTATCCGTCTTTTTTCCACACCGTGTCAACTGAATCCCTTACCACGTCCCTAGTTCCGTACAGTAACAATAAACTGTACGACACTTCTTATCCGATTCCCGAACCGACTCTTACATCCAATTTTTAAACCATTCACTTCAAAATCACCTCCCATCACCTTAATTCGTCATTTAATCGTTTCGAGTTTGACACGTGATCATTCTATACATGCACTAGGGGGGCTTTGCTGTAATTGTTTCGATTTATTACCGGCTCCTCAGTTTAGAATATTTACGGTTCGCTTGACACCCACCGCTGGTGATAGCGCCATTTCGGATTTTTCAATTTACTCAACTGTTAAACTTATTTTTACTCGATTACACTTTCCACAAAAGAGATCGTTTCATTGACCACTGAAATGACAAATCTGAGGTAGTTTCATGGACAAAATTTAAACTCGCCACAAATTTTTCTCTCTCTATTGGTTCGTACTTGATTTTCTCTTACAGAGTATACGTCAAAAAAAGATTTCCGTACCTGCAAAAATGAACCTAACTTTTACCGGAGTATTGTATCTTTCAATTCGATGATTTATTGTTAGTGACGATTTTTTTAGGTCTCGAAATGGAACTTGAACGAGAACATTAGATACGTTCGTCACTCGTTCGTAGGATGCAGAATTCAGCATTGCAATGGTTGCCTGAAAATAGAGTTACTTCGAAGACAGAAAATGTCTTCAAATTTAATTTTATTTAAACTTTGCATTGGTATTGAGTGATAAAAAAACTGTCAGCGTCTCAACCAGTCAATCGAATGAGGTGTAAAAAAACGAATAAAATTTTTCTTTCAGACTGATAGTTCGGAAGTTACATCTTGCTAAAATTAATTTTTACGTGTACAGAAATCTCGAAATCCATTTTTACTTATCGTTTTCCATGACTGCCTTGAAAAGTTACTCTCAACTCGGCAGAAGAAGTTCGTTGTGAAAATTTCATCTTTTATAATCTTTATTTTGGAAAGCACCGGACAGAAAAATTCAAGCTTAGATCTGTCACAGCCTGTTATTGTAAACTTTTACAAAAAAAATCATTACTAAAATATAAGACGCGGCTTCATTTGTTTACCAGGCTTACTTTCCAAACATGAAAACCATTTCGCACGAGCCACTATAACGCGCAGAATACTTGCTTACGTGAAATTCTATCTTTGCTTAGCCGCCTGGTCGACTCGTGACGCGAGATTTACTTGGTTGATTTATTGCTGTGGGTATAAAAAATGCGTAAAACACGTTGCTGCTTCTCTGCTCTGCCCCCCTATTCAATGACGCCACCATCGCCACTGCTGGTTTTTCCGCCTCCCGGACCAAAAAGGTTTTGTTTGAGCAGAACCAGGCTGCTCGATGTATTCCCGGCTAACGTCACGCCACTGCTCTTGCTGATGTATCACCCCGTTGAAATTGGGTGCTCTCGAGCGAATCTCCTTCACTAGTTGTCGCCTACGGAATGGAACGTCCACCAATTTCGAACCGGCCGTTTGGCTCACTCGGTACTGGCTCCCGCTTGTAAAGGTCGAGGAAAAACTCTATCGAATGACTGGAATTTATTTATCGATAATCGTAAATGTGTCTGAGCAGATTCGGGCTTCGCTGTATCCCTCGGACTTCTAACGAAAAAAACCAGCTCTGTTTCTGAATATGTGTTTCACCCGCAATATGTGTAGAAATTGCTAGGTGTACAGATGCTAGTCTCGGGTTTTCTTCGTTTTTAAATTCTCCGTGTAAAAGTTCTTTGTTATAATTCTTGCATTATTACATCGTACGTTCAAAGTGGATGAGGGTATTTTTCAACTGCATGCGACGTGACAAGCAACTTAAAATCCAGCTGCTCAGGTAGAAAACCTACAGCGCAGGAACTACGGAGTGCTATTTCTAAAAATCGAATTTCATCAGGTAAAGGACCTAGAAAGCCGAAACTATCAAACGCTAGTCCTGGAAATCGATGTCCACCACGTAGAAGGCCTAGAGCATAGGTTGCAGGAGATAGAGGACCTGGTGCTCAAAATTTGCGAAGCTCACTGCGCGTTTATTTCCGGACTGAGGAATTCGGCCAATTGATTTCCGTCGTCAAAACTTAATTTCTGGACCATTTCGAAACTAGCAATTCCCATCACACGGTCTTAATTTTCGTAACGCTTCACCTCACGCGGTCCTCATTTTCGTAACACTAGAAAATTGTTTCCCCCTCGGCAAAGAAGTTTCACTTCTAAAGTTTCTTGACGATAATGTAGTTCACTATTCCAAAGCCAAAATCCAGGCATTGAAATTATCACACAATTGTATTCTCTGGGAGATATTATCATTAGGGTTTACCGGAAATGTGCTAAAATTTTTGGTAAAATAGTGTCGACTTTGTCGGGAATACCTATTCTTAAACTCGAAATTCTTACTAGTGAACACGGAGAGTGCCTTAGGTGTATAATAAAGCGGACAAATATAAGTAATTCTTCGGGCTATTCAACCAATGAATTTCTGAACAACCTCGTATTTAAAGATTAATAACAAATTACTCCATTCAGTACAGGCGATAAAATACCCAGATTATTTTGAAATTTGTTTTTCTATTACTTTTGTGATAATGATTTCCCAAAGTTTACCTACCGGCTTCCGTTGCAACATGAGATCAAGAATTGATCACGGTCGCGCATATTTTAATTTGAAACGAATATCTGCAAATACTATTTTTGCGTGGAAAAGTCTCAGTTTGGAGATAAAAATGCACTGGCTTTAAATGAGCATGAGAAATTGATTTTCCGTATCAGACCCCTTTTTGCTGGCGATGAAAATATTAGTCGTGTCTTATAAGTACCTGCACAAATTACATACGAGTACCACTATATAATTTCGTCCCTTTATTGTAACTCCTTCGACTATTTTATTAATGTTTTTATCACGAACTGGTTTCTAACAGTCAATCGTGTATACCTACCTAGTTGTACACGTATTCATATAACATTATTTCTGCCGATGTGATTGAGATAAAGTTAAAATAACGTTGCTCAATTTGGCTGAAGCGAATTGCCTCAATTGAATTTGCACAGTTGTGGAGGACATACGGCGTCTATACAGCGATTCACGAAAATTTAAATCGGTGGTCATTGTAGAGTCGGAAAAGTTTCCAACGTGGAAGGCTTCCGTGATTCTATAGTAAAAAAAACGAGGATTGGAGGATGAGATATGGATATAAGTAATCAAAACACTCGATTGAGCCAAGAAAATTATTGCAATTTATTGGCTCGTAGGGGAAAAGTCGCTGAGACATAAAAACCCCGTATTATCTAGTAATAGTGTCGTGTCAAGAGTGTATGAGGTGTGAGTGCACGATCAATGGTTTTTTTTCGCATGAGGAAGGCTGCCGTGAGATTCAGATGCCTGAAGGCGTGATTCTACGGAGGTTTGATTGACTGGCGAGAACCCACTGTTTTTAATTGAAGAGGAGAGGAACAGAGACTCAACTGAGAGGATGGGAGTATGAGAATACCTAAGATGATCCGCGGCGATGTTATCGTTACCGTAAACTCGATCAGACTGAGCGTACGAGCCTCGATTCCCGGTTATTTATCGCTTTCGTCCAATAATCAGCGCCATCTTTCGCGTTTCACGACAATCGCTCATAAAATTGCCAGCGGCTTGCTGGTAGCGGTGGAGATTCCGGGTATCAGACGGGGTAGAAGACGCGCGCTGACATGGGATAGAAACAGTGGCGTAGCTATCATAGGGTCAGGTGGTGCAGTGCACCAGGGCCCTGGAGCTCAGGGGGCCCTCTAACCTCAGCTTTGACGGAGAAAAACTAAAAAGCATTTCGATGAATTGGCTTTTGATCAGCGATTTGAAAACCAGGAAGTCTTTAGAGTAACTATTTTCAACAATGTACTCGACCTAATAATAAATCAGTTAGATGCGCGTTTTATTGGTATGAGTGCAGTTTGTAAATCGTTCGACTTCCTGATGCCAAAAAATTTGCTTAGCTGGAATGAAACGATTTTACTCCAGAAATCTGATCAGTTTCAGAAGAAATATTGCGATATAATTGGACCCAATTTTTAGCTCCAATTTGTTAATGTTTATCATCTGATCCTCCCTCAATTGATGAAGACGTGGTCTATTCGCCAGCTTTGCAAAGTAAATTATAACGGAATTTGGCGTGTTCGAATGTGACCTTACGGAAGTGTATACAGCGATGCTTCTGTTTCATACAATTCCCGTTACTTCCGGGCAGCAGAAAGATCTTTCAGTAAACTGAAGATTATAAAAAATTATTTAAGAAACAGCATTCGACAAGATTGCCTCCGACATTTATCGTTAATTGCAATAGAAAATGAGGCGGCATCAAACTTGGATTTGAGTGAAATTATAGACGAATTCGCAAAAATTAAAGTGCGTAAGAGATTATAAATTGGGCGGCGAATTCTGTTAAAAATCGTTTTTTCCCTTAATTAATCTCATCTGTATAACAAATATTCTATATTGTCATGTGCGTCGTTGTTTATTTATTCCCCTTTTCTTCTATTAAACACATGGAGATTCTAATAGAGACGACGTATGGATTTAGCCTACTAGGGATAAGTTCAACTCACTGTTTCCTATTCTTATTCTTATCAATAATTTTGAAGGCCAATATAAGTTCAAACTACGCGGAAAGAGGGGAGGAAAAGGGCCCGATTCTTTCCCTATGCACCAGGGCCCTTGTCCCCCTAGCTACGCCACTGGATAGAAAAGGATAAGTTTGGTGTAAACAGTCATTTTATGGTCATAATACTATCCGATACTGCATTATCCATCTAGGTACATGTTACGGTAATATTATTTCTTTTCGATTTTACATAGCGACGGTTTATCGACTTGAGTTGCGCGACACAGAGGGAGTCGCTTGACGACGAATTCACCTCGTCCATTTTCCATTACGGAGAGCCCCATTAGGCCAGCAGTCTTTGAAGAAGGTTCCGAAAATTTATGGAAACACACTATACATGCATTATCAGCTAATTCGTATTTGCTTCTAAATTTTTGCAATTGACTGTACATCTAAATACCATATATTTTGAAGCAGTCAATTCGCCGTAGTTGTTTTCCGGCTCGAGAGAAAAGTGCTTTACATCTCCAGGCACTGGAATCTCTAGAAAATTCTAAGAGTCCCGTCATCTTTAATAGTTAAGTATAAAGTGGGATAAGACTGAAGAAAGTTACATGTTTCACAGAACTTCTGGCCCTAATCAGATTCAAAACTATCCGTAACTGACTTCACGTAATTATTCTCATGGATTTACTGCTTGGTAACAGTTTTCAGATCCACTATTGATTGTATATCGTTATATATATTCAAATCGTAAATTTAATCATCAATTAAATCAAATCATAGATTTATCGAGAAATTTCTAGGAATATTATTTGGTTATCTTAATTAGTTAATAGTTTGACTGCGAAACGACTGAAGTTATGCAGCCTGTACGGGAAAAATCTTATCTCGCTACCAGCGTAAGCTTTGCTTGGTGTCAGCGTGTCTCGCCCTATACATCTCGCCTGGACTCGAGCTAGTTTGAATTCCCGAAACTTACCACGAACTGCTACATCACATCCTCTGCTGGTAATAAAACATTCCTGCGACACTGCTGCTTCTCCTGGCATTTCGCCATCATGTACGGTATTCAACATTTCAACGCAGCGCTAACAATAAGTATTTTGCGATAATAGGCGGACAAATAGGCTTATTGTTAATTCAATTTTTCATACGATAGATACCTTAGTATATGTGTATGTTTTTCAATCGTGTTGGTAGAACACTTATCGATTTTTTCAACGTGATGTTTATGTTTGATTGAAAATTCTTCATTAAAATAACATTTTAGCATATAATTCATGAACTTGATTGAAAAATATCTTCGAATAATGCTATTTCGTGTGCCTAGAGGCAGCGTTGCTTAGTATCTAATTATCTTTCAGTGCTGCTTACTGTGATATTATAATTTATCACGAGCAGCTGAAACATTACTCGATAATTAAAAAATTCCCAACCAATAATATCGTCATGTTTAATAAATTCATAACTTACATAGGGTATACATAGAAGTGTAGTTACGTGTCATCTAAGACATACATTTTTAGAATGGATGTCTTTTACAATTCTTCCATCATTTGATGTGTATTCGGTGGATTCTCACGTCAGCAAATGCTACGTGGAAGCAACTAAACCTTTTAGCTGTACCTCTGCAGATTTTCTGTATATACTTGTTGAAACGTGAATTATATTCTATGTGTAAATCCATGTCCCATAACATACAGTAGATTCAGGCAGTTAGCTAGTATAGTTAGACACATATGAGTACCTCTAGACCTAAGCCTGATATCGTGTACCTAGTCATGGTTTAATAAATCCGTCCCACTTTCTTCTTCCGGTATAAGAAGAAGAGCTTGCAAAGTTTGCTCAAAGTATTCTCACAGATTATTGGTTAAAAAACAGCTCGAAGAAAGCCTCAAATATTTTGTTCCATTCTTTCAATTAGAATTGGACCAGTGAGTATGAAATTGAATACTTTAATTACTCGTATTATTAGGAGAACAATAATGCCGACGTACATCGTACTCACATGTAACGGATTCCCGCTTACATCAAATTTTTATCTCAAAATCTTGGAATTTGCTATTCATGTATTGTTAAAGTTCTCAGGTACACTTAACTCCATCATGGATTGAGACGAGGTGCGGAAAATTTGATCGAAAAGTAAAAATTAAATTGAATTAAACTGCAACGGTCTGTTTGCTTATAATCATTTATTCATGCTTCTCATTTCAAGTGAATATATATGCATATATATGTATATATGTATAATTATAACAGAATATATGATTTTTTATAGCAAAAAGGAATACTATATTACCGTCATATACTGCTAGTATCACTGTAGGTACATTCACAACAATCACTTGCGTTTTGTCTACAATAAGTAAAATTAAGTTTCTATGTTGTTGAGTGAATTGTGATATCTTTAAGCAAAAAATATGAGTGTTGTGCAACAGAGAACTTCCAGCCCTCAAGTTTGTTACCATCTTTGCGAATATAAATATTGATAAGAATTTAATAATGTAAATACCATAACCAGATCAGGCCTAAAAAACAGTAAACGGTTTCTTTCATTCTTACGTACTCACTGAATGAACTTCCCGAACGATGAAGATTACTTAACCCTAGTCACCTACACCTACGGAAACTTTCACGTTACTTACATGGGTCACCTAGACCCCAGCCAACCTTGGAACGTTATCACTGTACACAACATTACGTTACGACTTGAACAAAATTTTGAGACAAAATTTAACAATTCAGAAACAGACTTCAATCTTAGTTTTAGCAAAAGATGATCGAGGATATGGGAAAAAATTCTTAAAGCAAAAAAAGTAAAACAATATGCAATACATACATGGGGTCTCTAAGGTCCGAAATATTTTTCAATCATTCTTCATTTTACCTGCACAAACAAACATGATTCAATCACGCTGAATTTAAAACTGTACGTTAAAGTCGGTTCTGGAGTCAATTGGACCCGCGTAAGCGACTAGGGTTAACTTTACAGAGAGCAATTCGATCTCGAATTGCCTTCGTTATTTATTCATTTTTCTTCTACATTTCACAATATACTTTGCATATTTTACACAAGTACTCTTAAGTATCATTTAGTCATTAGCGATAACAAGCACCGCTTTTTAGCCCTCACTGCTACTACAGTCATATATATCTTAATCTTGATTACGTATTGTCGTTTCAATAAAGCACTGCGGTATACGTTTTTCGAATTGATTCATATTTAAGTACTGCGTATCGAATGGAAAGATCGTATTAAGAACTGGCTTGAAAAGCTTTTCACTCTACTCATTGATTAACATCACCCACTTCATATGATAAATCAATTAACCTGTAGGTACTCCTGGTCACACACTTCAACCCTACCGTAAATTTACAAAGATTTTCAACTAGCATAAAGTATCGAAATTTCTTACTGATTATCGTTACTCTTTTCGTAAGGCTTCACACTACAGTAGGATCGAGGAAAAGGCACTTGTGCTGATTGCGCGAACCACAAACCAACTACATGATGATAAGAAATAGGAAAGTAAGTGGAAACCATGATGGCAAAAAAAGGGTGAGCCACACTCCAGTGATGTATAATCTGTTGCCAAGTGTAACAGATTTTCATAAAACAAACTTTCGTACTGTTCTGAGCAAGTCTTATTGTTAACTATCTTATGAAATATTATTTCATCAAAAAGAGCCAATTCGAAAATACTCGAGTCATTCATCCGACGCGAATCCGTGCCACAACCGTCACAACCAGCTGTCACTCTAAAATTTTATTATAATTTTTGGTCACATTTTTTATTTCTACTTATACACCTATTCTTTGCGTAATGGTTTGAGAAAAAAGTGATTAAATGGCAACAGTTTTCACTGGCATAAATAATACGTATTTTACATAGCTTGATTAGGTAAAGGCTTAAATTTTTCTCGGAAAGCCTAGTTGTGTAATAATCAAGTGCCGCAATTCTACAGAAATTGTGAACTAATTGTAAAATGAAATTAGAATTTATAAATAACCGTTTCTCATCCCTGACAATTTAGAAATAAGCATATTCTACTCCTTCAACTCTTTAGTAAAAAATGTTTTGACAAAAGATTCTCAAAGCTTTTGTCATATTTTTCATTCGAATAAATCCTTCTCTCAAGAAACAGTCTTGAATACAAACAATTTGAGCAGTACGTCTACACACAAGTATAAGTACATATGTCGGTTTATAAATAATTCATAATCAATGAGTTTGTCCGAAGATCTCGACAATAATAAAATATGTGAAAAGATCTTCCTCTCTCATAAGTACAGACAGTGAAATTCAATCTAAATCAATTAGGACTTGGTAGGTGTTAGTGAAACAATGTTTTATGTGCCGAACCCATGGACAAACATTACGTGATTCAACTTTTACGGATATAAAAATAATAGCCTAGTCATCACACACATTACATGCATAAGTAGTATATCTGAGAGGTCTGGACACAGATTCCTCCTACCGACACAATTACCGACATCTTACCCAGACTCGAACCCTTCCCCGCGGTGACGTCATCGCAGAGAAGGGTTTGAATCTGGGTCAAATGTTGGTAAGTGTGTCGGTAATAGGAATCTGTATCTATAACTCTCACAGCTATACTAGTTGTATATTTATCGTTGAATAATATTACTATGATATAATCAAACGAAAAATCAATTTATATTATTCAATTCAGAATTGTGCCTTTAAGTTTGAAAGGTTGCCAAACCCCAGAACGGTTGAAGTGCGTAATATCCCAATTGCTGGAAAATCAAGTATTTGGTAAGAAATTTCGTTCCGAGCAATTTAGCACCATAGTGACAATGAAGGTTTGATGTTGAAACGACTAATGGCGAGGAAGCATGACAATTCAAAGTAGTTGAAAGATATGCTAGAGTGTGGGTAATGCATATTTTATATCTAATATGAATGTGCATGAACGAATACATGGGGAAATGAAAATCGAAGCTTTGATTAATAGACGCCGAAGACTCACAAGGTTATCGTGCATATGTAAAATATTCCTACCCTATATGAATATGACAAAATTCTCTCAGTAAGACTTTTCTCTTGGGGATAATTTATTATAGAGTGTATACCGGAAAAATTCCGTGAATGCGACTACTCAACACCAGTCACTAGGCGATCGAAACTACATCTAGAATAATGGTTAATTCTCGCTCACGTCGAAAGCTGATATTTTTTTCGAGTAAGTTTTTCAACCTACGACTACATTCCAAACTATTTTTGTTTTTGCACTTGCTGGGTTGACCACTTACTTATCAAAAATTTTATAGAATTATCACTTGTCAACTTATGACATTATTTTAATTAAAGATGACTCGTTCTATGGAAAAAATTACCAAAATATATTACATAAATTTTTATCTGAACGGTTCAAATTGTAATAATCGACATCGTACTTGAATAAAAAATGAAAAAAAGGTCGAAAGTATCAAAAAAAAAAAATCAAATTCATACAAATTTTTGACTTTTTTGTAAACATTCTTCTAATTCACCGCAGATAATTAGAATTGAAATTGTTGAAAATGAATTTATTTCACATATTTGTAAACTCGGTATGCAACAGTCAGTTTCGTTTCAGCGGATGCATATTAAAACATTGATAATAAATCGAGAAAAATTCCTGCCATATTGAATCAAGGATGAAAATGTTTTTTTTTTTTTTAGTTCTTCGAAATTTACAATACATGATTAGTCAAACCAGTATACGCAAAAAAAAAAAAACGTTCTGAATTATAGTTTCATGTTGAAAAAAGTGACTTAAAATTTGTTTTCATTTTAATAGTTTTATCTTGAATGAGAATTGCTCATACTTAAGAATACAAAATGTAATTTCAGTTGCCTATCTGCCGGCGTTGAGCAGCGAAATTCACGGAATTTTCCGGTATATTTAATGGCTACGATGATTGAGACTACATTAATAATCTTGACGGATTATAAAATTAATTCATTTGGAAATCAGTGTAGTGTCGTTGGTACGAAGAATTGTAACATTTTAAACAAAAATAATGACAGTGATATTCCTTTAAAAATAAGTAGGTTGATCGTTTACTCAAACAAATTGAACACCAGTTAAAACTCACCTTCAGCTCGGCACTTCTTCTTTCTGGGCGCTTACTTTATATTTGTTATTCTGCCATTGTACAAAGCGTTTCAGCCGATTATTGTACTGCAGAAATATGTATGTGCGATGAACGTTTGCGGCATAGAGAGAAGGCGCAAGGTTGACGGTTGAAGGTGACGGGTCGAGGGTTGAGATTTAAGGGAAAAGTCACAAGTTCTACTCTAGCGCGGCTTCTTGAAGAGCGTGTAAGTGGGCGTAAAGGCCATCTGCCGCGATCAGATCTTCGTGGGTTCCCATTTCAGCGACAGTTCCCTTTTCCAAAACGCAAATTACGTCTGCATTTTGAATAGTAGCGAGTCGATGAGCGATGGTGATGCATGTCCGGCCTTCCATTGCTTTGTCCAGAGCAGCTTGTACAATCTGGAAAACGAGAGAACGACCGTTTTTGAGTTCAGCGGACTAACAGTAATATAAAGCTCAGAAAGTTTCAAGGATTTGTTTTCTTCATCGAGCCCCTTGATCGTGAGTAATGCATTATGATCGGGTTTATGGATTCACCAAAACGTACAGTACGGTCAAAGAGGTGCGAGGATGGAAATATCATGCAAGGAAGGTACGAAAGTGCAAGTGAAGTTCATCGAGTTAAATTTACTTGAAACAATATTTCCTTACTATGAAAAACGTTTAAAAACCATAAGCTTCAGGTACAGTAGCATAATTATTGATGAATGAAGAGATTGCAGCATTGAATCTTTCCTACAACGAAGAAATTGCATTGTTTCAACGATTTTAATAAACTAGGATTCATTTTGATAGTAAATCAATTCTCGAAAAATCTGCAGTGTCATATTTTCTATTTGGCTTTTCGGTTTTCGGATCGAAAAAACATGATGAGTGAAACCATTGCAAGTAATAAATAGTAAACTTCTACCTTAATGAAAAACTCCAACGTTATACGAAATCTTATTTCGTAAATTTTTAGAGAATTCATTTACGAACAAAATGAGCCTTAGTTCATGAAAATTGGCCGACCGATGCGATTTTTTGATTGCCAAACTTATCATCAAGGTCATCGGTAATTTTGCTATTATAGCTATAATTTAGGGTTTTTATATTTTTTTTTTTTTCCACTAAGGAAATAGTGTTCCAACTCGATTACTGTCAGTTGCACTTTTGGACCTTGTCATATCATATTTAAGTATATTTCATATTTCATATTTCACGATTTCTTAGAATTCATGCCATTTCTTTATTTATGCGTTAAATAAAAATGTATTTGAGTGGTTTGTGAAAAGCAACAATTCGCGGTCAGTTTTTTTATGGTCCTTTACGGAGAAGACGGATATCTGACTGACAAAATTACAATTATGATTGAAAAAATATTGTCCATGCAAATAATTTTTATCTTTGTGAGTAGTTTTGCTTAAATCAAGAATGATGATAAATATTTAGATTTATAGGTGTAGAATGTTCGTGAGAATATAAATCTTAAGATAATCAACCATGATTCAAACAAATGACGGTGAACTAAACGTTGAGTAAATCCATGCCCAGGACTTGAATATTTTAAACTATTTACAGCACATCGTGATACGAGAATAAGTTACATAGCAAAGCAGTATGCAGTCGGGAATTGATATTGAAAAAAAAAAATCATTGACATATTATACGCGTTGATAATCTTGGTCGTTACGAATTGTTCGCGTAATTTTTTTTAATATTTAAATCAAAAGTGCTGCAGCATTAAAAACGTCAATAATGACCAACACCGTCCGGCCACTGCAGCTATAATAAAAATACGAAGCTCCGCAGCTTGATTCTTTATTGCCAACGTAACCGATTAGTTCGAGAAAAGAGCCGTCTCAGAATCACTGATCCCAAGTATATCGTACTGGTTACCATTTGAAACTATTGTATAGGACTAAGTATATTCGTATGTAGCAGCATCAATACGGTAGGTGTATGTTTATGTGTACATATTCCCTTACATATTTCATTCTGAGGCATACCTTAGATAAAATGGCGCGTGGAAAAGCAGTTTCCTTAGCAGGTTTTGATTGCTTTAGGCAAATGCGTCGCGAAAGAAAAAACATACAATAAGAAGTTTCGTACCCAACTCGACGAGTTTCACAGGAGAAAAATAATGCTGATACGGGTTGACTTCTGGATTGTGCAATTTTTTAAACATTGCAAGTAGCATATGATTTTTAACAAGGATCACGTAATTTGGATATGCACAGCCTATAGCGAGATGACAGAAAATCATCAAAAATGTAATGGAAAAATTTGTTTGTAAATTTTTTTTCGGTTTGTTTTTCATCAACTCAGTTTCCGCACTTATTCATTGTCCTTCATCCTCGCTGAAAGGTTTTTAATCATGATTTATGATGCAAACTAAAATTTACTATGAAAATTATTGTACATCGTTTCAAATTCGATAATGAATACGCGCAGGAGCTAAGGTGAAAGAAACAGCTGGATGAAGAAAAAGTTACAAAAATATTTCAACAAAATGTTGTTTTCTTCGTTT
This sequence comes from Neodiprion fabricii, assembly GCF_021155785.1. Lineage (NCBI taxonomy): Eukaryota > Metazoa > Arthropoda > Insecta > Hymenoptera > Diprionidae > Neodiprion > Neodiprion fabricii. The sequence continues at coordinate 12,337,355 of NC_060239.1, forward strand.
TTTGAATTTTTGAATTTGTCCTTAACCTCGCGATCCTCTGCCATATCCAAAATACGTGTTTCCTACCTAAAATCAGACGTTAATTCCAGAATTTCGCAAATAGCACAATTCGCAAGTCAACTTATATCAGCATCAAATTTGCCCTTAACAGTCTCCGGATTTTGTACGAAACTTTTCTTGTATCTCTTTTCGTTTCTGGGATATTTATCTGAGATAATTGAAACAGAGTACCCCTTACATAATATATACATGTATGTATCGAGTGCGTTGTACCAACCTTTTCACTTTGGGTGTCGAGTGCAGACGTGGCTTCGTCCAGGAGTAGAATTCTAGGGTTCCTTACGAGGGCACGGGCAATAGCTATTCTTTGTTTCTGACCTCCGGAAAGCTGAGTTCCCTTGGTTCCAAGTCTAGTCTCGTAACCCTATAAATGAAAACGCAGATCCATTTTCATCCCATCATTTTTTGTATAACTTATTCGCACAGCTCACAAATTAAAAGAGGCATCTCACGGATATCGTTAAAACAATAGAAAATCGAATACCTGTTGTCCAAAGTTTATATCTAACACCCCGTGAGCATGAATTTTTTAAATAATATGTCCCTTCGATTTAAAAAAATTTTTTTTCTGATCTATCAATGTGTATTAAGCAAATCTATGAAGTTCTAAAGTGGTGGGCCGAAAGTTGTGACTTAATAATCGTGTGAGGCTCTATCTTCTTTGACTCTGGCTAGACACCCAAATGACGCCATGATTATTCGCATGCAGAACATTTTTCGTTTAATTGTGTATATCAATTATTTTTTTCTTTTGTAACGCATGGAAGCTGCGAATCTATTTTCACAGAGACGCATTAACAGAGTCCAATTCTTCTAATTTCACGCAACGAAACACAGTCTAAAGGATTCGATTGATCTTTGCAACTATGCAACTGGTACTTTATATATTGGTAAATTTCACTTTGTTTCGCTAATATGTACGGTAATGGTGAATAAAACTTTAAGCTTTTGAAAAGTTTTATAACTTTTACTCTACCCTGTTTTTTTAACAAAATTATCAAATTACGAAGTTACGTGTTTCTGAACTCTTTGTTCCAACAATAGTTCGTAGCAATCTCACCGATGATTTTAAGGCACATTATACTGATCACGATGTAAAATGATCGTCCGCTGTTTACGATTTCTAAATGGGTCTGTCATTCCGTCTTTCCACGTTAGTCGAAATCTTTCCAAAATGAGAAAAAAATATACACGTTTTTGACCGCGTTATTTACGTGAATAATTATTGAGTCTTTGCGCGCTCCATATTAAATATTATATTATACACATCCGTCATACTTACCAACGGTAAAGAGCTGACAAAGCTATGGATGTTCGACTTTTTTGCCGCTTCAATGACCTCATCCATGGATGGTGTGCGACTGTTATCACCATACGCTATATTTTCAGCAATAGTTCTGTCAAAGAGTACTGGTTCCTGACCTACAACACCAAGCTGAGATCGCAGGGCTGATAAAGAGACTGATGATATGTCACGGCGGTCCATTGTCACAGTTCCCGACAGTGGATCGTACAAGCGTTGAAGCAGTTGAATGCAAGTTGATTTTCCGCAACCACTTTGACCAACTAGCGCAACCATTTGACCTGGTTTGACAACGAGATTGAGACCTCGCAGAATCTGAGACTCCGTACGAGTTGGATAATGAAATTCAACTTTAGAGAATTGAATCAGACCGTCTGCTTTCTGGAATCACAAAGCAAACGAACATATAGTAACGTATGTGATTGCTAATGGTAAGGAAGATATGTACAGTGTTTAAGATATTGAATGCGATTTGTGATTACGAATACGAATATATTACAGAGACATTAATAAATCATTACTCATTGTCAGTGAATCCCCAGCGTGCATAGCATGGAAGTTTCAATGCGTATCAGATCTTGTGCAATCATTATCACCACGATCAACTTTTTTTTCACAGTGATGAGACTTTCAATATTCTTACTTCACTAGTTGAAAAGAAAGCGTTATTATCACATCTAAATGAACGTTGCCAAAAATTCGATCGCATTGATAGTATGGAATTGTTAGGGACTCATGGCTAGGTAGAAAAATAAACCACCTCGATCTAATGTTTGATGCTCACTAACTGGTACTTGTACTTATCCCCGAGGAGCTGTTTACTGAGATATCGTCGTATTGCAAGACGAGCTTTTTTACCGTCTCTTACTACCTCTCGCCATCTTGTACACCGTTTCTCTCGCCGTTTCTTGCAATCTTTATCGTATTTTCAAACCCCACTCACTGATTTCTCAGTGACCAATTCCTCAATCATCTCTAAGAGTAGTGAACGGACCATCTAGTTTGATAAACTATCCGCCTGTTTGCCGTTTTCTTTTCGTAAATAAGTGCAAAATGAAATTATTCTGCTATAAAATTCTAAATCTCGATTGTAAAAACGTACTTCACATCATAAACAGACCATGCAGCCTGTAATGAAACCACCCCGATAAAGGGCAAGTCTACGAATATGTCGAGAATTGAGGATAATAAACACTTCAACTTACCCAATCAGTGTCCTTCCCTTCGAGATCCGCAGGCGTCGTGATTTCGGGTACGCGATCGAGTAATCTGAATATGCGTCCAGCGGAAATTTTAGCGGTATTGAAGTTAGGGGCGAAGGCAAGTGCTTGTCCCAACATCCAAGAGCCAAAGATCAATGCTTCGGATACCTTGATTACATTCTGATAATCGAGATTTTCTCTGGCCACTAGGTACCCGCCATAATATAAACTAAGTGCATAGCCAAAGTAGGGTGTTGTTTGACCGCAGGAAAATACTAGACCCCTAAGTCGGTTACGTATTCTCGTAGCTTTGGCGACGTGCGCTAATTCTACACAATAGCGATCCAAGAAGGCCTTCTCTTTTCCCAGACTTGCAACGGTGCGGATATTACCGATTGCTTCAACAGCAATTCGTGTTGCTCCTTCCATCTTTTTCTTCTCCTGTAACCCCTGGCCACTCATGATTCTCGCCTCGAAGAAAACTGCGCCCAGTACCAATGGAATAGACACCACAGAAACCAGAGTCATTTTCCAAGTGTAATACATCGACACACCGATACCGAGGACGAGAGTTGAAAGTGCTTGGAGAATTGCACCGATTCGAGTCCCAGTCGCACCTTGCACCGCACCTGCATCTGATGACAATCTGGCGCATAATGCACCAACGCTGTTTTTGTCTTCGTCAAACCATCCCATTTCTTGCTTCAACATCGCTTCGAAGGTTATCTTTCGGATTCTTGTTGTCATGCGAACTCCAGCTAGACCAAACATGTACATTTGCAGAAATGTGCCTATGCCTGTTATGACACCGACGATAATGAAGAGTATGGAAAAATTAATTGTTTCGTTGCGGACTTCTTGTGGATCCTGTAATCCCAAAACGTAGTAGACTTCACCGAAAAGAACCGCAAATGCTGGAAAAGATGCTCCTACTGTAGCAGCGGCGAGACAGCCTGGAGAAATAAACAAAATGTAGTAGATCCGTTTCATTCGAGCATAGAAACAAGCCAAGAATATCAGTTTCAAGGTATTCGGAAAGGAAAGCTAGCTTGCTAATTACCGACTATATTGAACGGCCATTCGGGCTTGTTCAAACCAAAGATTCGCATTACTGGAGCTTCATAGGGTTTCTCATGTTCTTCGAGTTCTTCTTCGGAGCCTTCAGAAGCAGCAGCTAACGAAAGACGATGAGAGTGCATCGAAAGGGTAGAAAATTGCTTCTTGAGCGGTGGTTTGGGCTTTGGTTTGGCTGCGGTAACAGTTTTTGCAGCAGCAGCAGTTGCTTTAGCTATAAATGGATTTTGGAAGGATTTACAAAATCAAAGATACCAGTCTATGATGGTCGTGTTTGCATACAATAATATCGAGGATTCGATAATGTACCTTTGGCTGCCGCGTTGGAGTCCGCAGAGACCAGAGCATGATAGTGATTTCCAAGTGCAATCAACTCCTCATGAGTTCCCATTTCGGCAACCTTTCCGTCTTTGATAAAAACGATCCTATCGGCATTTGTGATGGTCGACAGCCTGTGTGTCACTATTACTGTTGTTCTACCCTTCGATGCAGCGTCTAAGGCTCTCTGAACTGTGGCCTCGCTATGGAGATCCAGTGCTGACGTAGCCTCGTCTAGTAATAAAATAGCTGGTCTACGTACCAAAGCACGAGCAATAGCTATTCTTTGTTTTTGACCACCTGATAGCTGCGAGCCTCTTTCGCCAACTGGACTGTCATAACCCTACGGCAAACAGAAGGAAAACCATTCACTTTACGTATTATCATCAGACAATCAATCATTTTTACGATCTGAATCATAATTTACGGCAATTTATATCATTTTAACCCTTACTTTCCACACTTCTCTAGAATTACCTACTTTCCAGACTGCTTCACATCCGAGCGACAAAAATTGTTATAAAAAATAAACTGTGGAACATTTTCACTTGAATTTTTTATTAGAACACATTGAAAGTTTATTTTAAAGGATCATGTAGTTGCTTTAGTGAAAAATTGAATTTAAGTATACAAAAAAAAAAAAAATGCGACAGAAATTTAAAAAAATAAATAGCTATCTTTACGAAAATATGCGATTTTTTTTTCATTTAATTAAATTTAGGGAAAAACGAACTTGGGTGGTCTATATCACATGGTGGCAAGTAAGGGTGAACTACTGTTCACATATTCCGGACTATGCAAATTGACAGTGATTTTAGAAGATCTTGACTGATTAAGGCATCTTGTAGAAAACTGAAGAAATTCTCCTCAACTATAATAATTCACTGACGTATAATAATTCCACTTGCTAAAAAAGAAATGCCCGCAATTTTATGAATCAACCATAATTTCTCATTTCAGAAAGTAGTTGGTTCCTAACTTCAAAATTATTTAACTCATGCCTTGCCCTTGTAATAATTTTAGTTTGTGATAAAATTGGCATTCACATTTTAATGAATTCACTATAGTCTTAAATTCAATAGTAATCGAACCTCACGCTCCGAAACCTTCACAATTGTGAGGTTATTCGCCAGCTTCCATAAAATAGTAAGATTGCAAAAATTTTACGACGGTGTGAGGTACGTTCGGATGATTTCAAAAAATTTCGTCAGCCTTCCAAGAGATTCAAACAAATATCAAAAATTTTCCAAATATCCAATGACACTACGCAATTCCACGAATATTATGACATTAAAATATTTACAAAATTTTAACGTGTTATTCCTTAGGATTTTGGAAGACCTTAGAAGTTTCTAACGTACTTATAACGATTTCACCAGAACTTAAAGGATATCGAAGCTTTCAAGGGTTTGTCCTAATTTCAGAAGATTCGATTAAATACCAGGCATTAGATTTCAATGATGTTTTTGTTCATGAAACGGCTTTTATATCTTCGTGTCGCTCATTTTCGTGTATAAAATAGACCTCATACGTACGCAGAAAATTTGAAATCATACGATAGAAATGATTTTTTTAAATTTTCATTAACGCGTGTATTACGTATACAGATCTCGTTAACGTGTCAGATATAAGCACTATTTTACCAACGTAACATTGGCCATCGGTACTTGTGATTGCCTCAATATCCGTGAGTGAATTTCCACCAGCTGTAGCCAAAGGCCAAGCATGACCCAAATCATACACTAAAGTTGGCTCGCTTGCAGTCTGCAGTCTGATGCTTTCGGGTGTTCATTCATTAATCGCAGCTTCTTTTCTCGCTTACGTATGAATGACGTCAATAGCATCCTAAACGACTAACGTACATAATATGCATCATGACGCCACAACTCAAACTAAAGACTATGAAATAAGTTCTATTAATATGCTTATTGGTAATTTGATTGAATCACTTCGTATGTAATGGCAAACATTGATCGAGTATGTGAACAAATTCGCAACAATTATCTGGACGTATCTGTTTCCAAAATACAAATGCACCGATGTCATGCCTCTCTGCTGCATGAGAAATGTCAACGTAATAACTTCCGAATCGTCAAATTCCGTATCGTTTAGAGCTTAGGTCATGTGACAGCCGACGAATGACACGGTCAAATTTAATATTCAAGTGAAACAAATCCTTGGCATTCTCAGACGATTGGCCAATGATCGTTTCGCAAAGTAACTGTATAAATAACTCTCATTTATTTGCTGAGAGTGCGTAAAGGGGATTCACAACTGCTAAAATGCGCATCGTGAATTCACAGCTTATAACTTTCATACCTACGAGCAAATATTGCCATTTCGAAAATAACGATACTATCGTTATTCTTGGGCCTGATATCAGATTTGTCATCGCGGAACAAAGTCACGACGAAAAAAGATTGTTTAGAACTTGGAAAAATGTTTCACTACTTTCTTGTTTTCTGGAACTTGCTGACATTTATTCATGCGTGAAACATTTCAAACTCGACTTACTTGTATTTAGAAAATGGTAAGAGTGTAAGATTTTTAACAGTTATCGAGTATATCTTGATTTCCAGAGGCTATATAGACTGATGGAATTAAATTTTAGAGACAAATCACGGCTAATCTGTCAAAGATGTGGCATGAATTTATATGATGAAATATGATGATTTTTATTCAATTTACACAGAATATCTTACACGACTTCTCGTTGGTGATGAACTTTCTTTTAGGTTTATTTAAAGTGCTTATGCAAAGTATTCGAAGTCACCAATCGCCTTAGCTGAAGTAGATAATAGAGACGGAAAAATTACGTATCAAACAAACCAAAATACAAATGTGCCCTACCTGGCAGACCCATGAAAATTTTATATTTATAAATATTACTTCTATAATTTTACTGTGATACTCTCAATTTATTCTTAAGATATCCACTTTTCTACACGCAAAACAATTAAATGGTTACCATTTCGCCAACGGTATTTCGCACAAGAATCTGAAGCAATTGTGAAAAAATCTGCAGTAAATGTGATAAATTCTCGTTACTGTCTTATGAGTCTTACATTTTAGTCCGATTGCTGTGGATCCTACGGGAAAACATTTTTTGCACAATAGTTATCGCATTAGATGTACAGAAAGCTGGATAGATTCCAACCCTTTTGATATCCCTAGAAATTTTTTCACCCCCGGTTTTGGATGTGCACCGTTTGCGCCTCAGGCCGAGCAGCAAACAAAAAAGAGTCTGTCGAAAAATTTCTAGGGATATCGAAAGGGTCGGAATCTACCCAACTTTCTGTACACTCTACAACTTATTTTTCTTTTTCTTGTTATAATTGGAAATTCTCAGGAGATAGGAAAGTAACTCAATGGTAAATACTTTTTAGAAATGATATGAAGAATTCGCATAGAGAATTATCATGAAAAATATGTTCTTTTGTTCTCTGCGCTTGTAATTGCGTAGGAGTTAACGAAGTTTAATAAGATTGAGGAGTGTGTCAGTCTTCCGTGGGATTTAGCGCTCGTTATGGGGTTTCGAGAATTTGAATGGGAATCGCCGGCGGCCATAGTAGTCTATAAATTGTTTTATATTTTTCATGGAGTCTGTCTTCAATAACTTGTAGACAGCATCGGCAGTGTCCGTATATTGGAAAACATAAAAAAAAAAAATATCGCCATGTACTATTTAGTTCGAAAAAGAAACGTGCAGCAAGTTTTCGAAGAAGTAACGAACTGAACTGTGCTATTAGCGATGGAATGGAGGTTTTTTTATCGTCCAGGTGATTACACTCTTCTCGGTTAACCCTTTCGTGCATACAATTAACCTTACATGGGATTCACTTGAAATTTTCAAATCTGAACTGGAAAATCGAAAATTCAAAATGGTAAATCTAATATGGCGGGAAAACAAAATCAACAAGAAGACAAAATTTTTTGGTGACTATTAAGTTTGAGTGACAATTGGCATTCAGATTTTTTTGTTAGATTAGCAGAAAATGCTTTAGTTTGTGAAAAAGTAAGAATTTCGATCATTTTTTTACGTGTCCTATTTTTGCAATGAATAAATAAATCAATTTTATATTCTTTTTAAGACTCGGAAATATTTTGGGGACCATGTAGAATCAACAAAATTTTGCAGTTTTTATCGAAAAAGCAGTTTAATAAATAAAAAGCTGAAAAAAAAAGGTGGGACGTCGAGCGTCCCAACGTGAATTAAAGGCTTAAGGCATTCTGAGAAAAAATATTGCTAATTGATGTTGCGCCACACCTTTCAATTTGAGTTAAACTAATTTTGCAATATTGTTGGCACGTTAATCGGGCATGAGCCATTTTGGCACTACGTAGACATCGAGAATGCTGCGCGGTATCACTTCTAGGCCTTTCTATAAACGACGAAATCTACGGCGGACTCATCCTCAGATATCCGCTTGATGCCAGAACTACAAGGGAATAAAATAATGTACGATCTTGATATTTTTCATAAATTTTAAAATGATCTACGCGAACTACACGTATCAACACGCCATCATTCGTTACTAAAGTATCTTTATCAATGCTTGTATAAATCCAGATACTGTGGATTGACAAATATCCCGACAATTATTCAAGAAACGATAAATACAACGTCATTTCCTTGACTTACAATCAGTCCAGTCGAATGGGGCGGGTTTGAAGTTAGGAATTTGAAAGCGCCTAATTCCGTACCATTTGGTGGTGAAAGTTAAAGTAAAGAAATCAAGCTTTCACGAAACAACAAAGTTTTGAACGGCTGGGAAACCGGTGGCTCAAAGTTCCGAAAAGTACAATTCCGATAGAGCAAAATATAGAAAAATTAAATTTCGATAGAGTAAAATTCCAAAATTTGAAATATCCTCGCGCAGCATAGTTTACTCAACGAGTGGGTGTAAAAAGAGGAAAACCCGAAAATCAGAATGACCAAGATTGAACACAAAGATCAAAGTGGCAAAATTCCACCGAACCAAAAATTTAAAGAAACTAAAAATCGTCGATCATTCGGAATTTCGAACGTTCAGATTTAAAAATTTTCTCATTTTCGCATTTTCGGAACTTTGACTTTTCCGAGTTAGGCCCTTTTGGCCTTTTGTTCTTTCGATATTTTGCCCTTTCTAAACTTTGAGCGTCAGGTTTCGGACCATTCGAAACGTTGATATTTCGTCAAAATTTGATTTCTTTACTTTCAGTTTCGCTACCGAAAAATTCGGAATGCGGCGCTTTCAGAATCTTTTGAATTCGGGATTTCAACCCCGCCCCACTTGAAAGTCCAACCAATCTATTCAAATAATCTTTGTGAATAATATTTACACCATGGTCAACAGGTTTGATTACCGATGCTCTTTGTGTGAAGAGAACTCCGACGGCGATAAGCCCTGCTTTTTAAACTTAAACCCCTATCGTGATCGGCATGAGTACCATACATTTACCCATATCGATGAGTTGAGTGAGAAATCGGTATATATTTATTATTTACCACCAACAATTGGCTGCATGTATGAGAAAAATGATTTGAATCTATCATGGATCGTATGACTTTATGTTTCACTTCATTGAAAAGCATGGAACCATTATACTACAATGTATGGTAAACCTTGACACATTGCATGCTGTAAACTACAGTTAATCGCAGTTCAATAAGTGTTATAGATCTCGCTGGAACCGAGAAATGAGCCTTCTAGGAAAAATTCCAGTATGAAAAGTACAATAATTATTTGTGTTAGAAAATGCAATTTGATAGCAGAAAGTCTTCGACATATTGATTATAGTATCGTACAGCAGAAGTATCGGTGATTTATAGAAAATGACTAAGCTTTCACTAACCTCTGGAAGTTTGCTGATAAAATCGTGTGCGTTCGCTTCTTTTGCTGCCTTTATCATTTCCTCTTCAGTTACGTTTTCGTTTCCATAGCGTATGTTCTCGCGAATAGTAGTGTCAAATAACACCGGCTCTTGACCTACAACACCAATATGTGAGCGGAGCCACTGTACGTTCAACTTTGAGATGTCAACCCCGTCGAGATGCACCTGCGTTGGTAAAAAAGTTGAAGCTTTTATTCAGTACTATTCATGCGAACGAGGATTATTCCACCAATTTTTACTGGAATATCTTAACATTTATTTCAATAAAATATGATGGGATCGTATGGTTGTCCGCATGAGTTCAATTCGCTTGTGAAAACTCCATCTCAGAATTTCGCTGAACAACATCGTTCGACCAAAGTGATCTGCGAGTACATACGACGCTTTCGATCGAAATTCTGAGATGGGGTTTTTTTTTGCTCTCAGCCGATGAATTGATTATTCAATTCAAAGATGGCAGCTTATCCTAACGACCACAGTAACTTTTATCATTCGTGCAACTTTTTTTCTTTTTTTACAAAGAATACTCGTAATAAATAGCACCTACCAAGTTATCAGTTTCTTTTTTTTTGCTGGGAACTGCGCTGTGCAGTATCAAGATAAGATTATTCATATGAAAATTGGTCTCAATGAGATTAACGACAAACTGTAATCAATTATTGCTAAAAAAAATGAAGTTATCACGATTTTCATCAATATAATGCAAAAGATAACGATAAAATCCAAAGATTCTTAATACATTAGAAACAACGAACCGTTGACGCGAAAAAATATTGTTGTTGCTTCGAACGTTTTTTTCCAACATAAGAAAAGCATGGATGATGAGATCAACTAAATAATGTACGTTCTTCAAAACAATCAGAGATTCAGTTAAATCAAGTGAAATTTACTTGAAACAATAAAATATTTTTTCTTTATCATCAGCACAAAATTTTTGTTTGGCTGACAATAAAACAATCCTTTCCTGCAGTGTAGATCAATTGCAAACGGTCTTTTTTAGAAAAATTATGTTATTCAATTATTTATTTTCGTAAAGTTACACCAGAGTCTGGACTCCCAATGACATTAAGTAAGTTCCTGAGAAAAATTTACCTCATATTTATACCGTAAAATTACTACGACTGAAGCCTATCAGAAAATAGAAAAATAGGAATAGGAATAGGAAATAAGCATTGTTCTTCAACCGGTATCAATTATTAGAACAGTATTGAAGAAAACACCGATCTCGATTAGATAATTCTTATTTCCACTCATGTTTTTTTTTTTTTTTTTTTTTTTTGCATTTTGCGATGGCTTAGTAATTAACTCGAGGTTTCAATCGATCGATTGAACGAAGAAACGATTAATGGAACGAGCCGATCAATCGATTAATCGAGAAGACGATCATTCGGAAAATTGATTCGACAAAATTTTGAACAACCGATCAACTAACGAAACAATTATTGAAAGTTAACAATTTATCGACTAATCACATAGCTCCGCTATTGTCGTAATCAGTTACATATTTTCATTAGAATATTTTCGTCAGCTAATGAAACATTGAGAAAAATCTCGAAAACCTACGGCACATGCGTTGTTTTTGAAATTATTTATTTAGGTGCATATGATGTTTACAATAATTTGAAAATGAGTTACATCGGAGAATTGTTGTCTACTTGATGAAATGCCAACAAATATTGGATGTACGAGTACGAAGCGGTTTTCCATAAAGTAGCAGTCCTGTGATTTTCTTCCTCTAATATAGTTCTATTATTCCGTGTTGGAAATTCCTTTATACAACGCGAGCATGTCTTACACGTTTTTCATGCGTGTTTTCCGTATACAAAGTACCCGTTTCTACGATGGTCAAGTAAGTCTGCGAATGCGCATGCGCAAAGTACCGAAAAGACCAATTTTGAGTCTTAGAAGTTAAAAGTGATCCCTTCTGCACTGCGCGCATGCGCTGTAGCGAACAAATCTGACATTACGCGATCCTAACCTCAATTTCGTGCTTCGTCAAAAAATGCGTAACACACTCTTGTTATGTAACGAATCATGCGCAACAAAGAGGCAACGGTCTTTTTGCCTTGTGTATTTGCAATATTCGTCTTCGGCTCACATCACGACCGAGCGGTTAATCACTCATGGATTTAATGTACACCTGATTTCAAGATTATAAAGGTTTGAAAAGATTTCAGGGAATTCAAGTGATTTCGAAAGATTACAAAAAATTTCAGAAGTTTTAAAAATATTTGAGGAGATTCAGATGATTTTAAAATATTACAAGAGACTTCAGATGATCTGAAATATTTCGAAGATTTCATATGATTTCAAAGGATTACAAAAGATTTTGAATGATTTCAGACGATTTCAGGAGATTTCTAAGGATCTTCAAGGATTGCAAGTTATTTCAAGAGATTTCCAATGAGTCTAGGATATTCCAGAAGATTTAAAAAATTACAAAAGATTTTGAGCATTTAAGAGGATTTCGTAATATTTCAAGAGACTCCAACAGATTTCGAATGATCTCAAGAGTGCTTTCAAGAGAATTGTAAGGATTTCAGAAAATTTCAAACATTTCAAGAGACTTCACAAGATTCAGGGAAAAGTGTATACCAGATTTCAGGAATGATTAACCCCTCGCCTACAACTCGTATTTCAAACTTACGCTCGGCCCGAAAAGACCTAACTTGCCTCCTTGCTACACAATATACTATTCTGAGAAAATAACAAGCGAAATCAAATAGTACGCACCTCACCCTGGTGAGGATCATACAGCCTTTGAATCAGCTGAAGGCACGTTGACTTGCCGCATCCAGAACCTCCAACTAACGCGACTGTTTCACCGTGATTAATTTTCAAATTCAAGCCCTGGAGTACTTTCACATCTTTCCTCGCAGGATACTTGAAGTGCACGTCCTTGAATTCTATATCGCCATTGACACCCTTGAGCTTCTGACCGTTGGGACTCAAGCTATCGATAATCGGCACACGGTCTAAGACTGTAAATACGGCAGCAGCCGATCCTCTGGCCACAGCGAATGCTTCGAGATGAGGTGAAGTTAGTCCCATATTTTGAGCACCGGCTAACACGCCGAAAAATACGATGACGAGTACGGCTGGTGTGTAGTCCTTTTTTTCATTCGGTCGATCTTCCAAAATCAATTGAACGCCATACCAGAAAGCTAAAGCATAGCTCAAGTAGATGATGAACCACATGACACCTCCACCTACTCCGGACCACATTCCACGTCGCGTACCCGTTCTGTCAGCTGGAACCAACTTCTCCGCGTAGCGACTTACTTCCTTTTTTTCACCACCGAAGGCCACGACCGTTCTTATCGCCCCAAGCACCTCTTCAGCCACGTTACCCGCCTGCCCATAAGCAGCCAACTCCTGAGCCGTCAACGAACTCTGAACCTTAGCTACGATCGCCGTTGCTATAACAATTATCGGTGCACAACTAAGGACCACCAGTGTCAGCTTCCAACCGTAAATGAAAGAGATGATTATTGAGGAGATGAAGGAGACCATCAAGTATGTAAAGATACCAAGTTTCTCGCCAATCCCGTCTTTCATCTTGTCAAGATCTCTGGAAAGAGATATAAAGGCTTGATTATTTATTAGGGTATCCATGATTTCTTGCTGTCCTTACAGTTAATGAGAATCTCAAGTCCACACACAGATCAAGCTTCTCATTTTTCAGGTGTGAATTCGGTGTTTTCACCGTTACTGAAAAGAAAAATCAACACTCTTGTTCTTTTCAACAGCTGGCTTAAATTTAAACTGAATTATTGACAATGATAGAGTGGTTATGAAGTAGTATATCCATTTTGAAACTCATGAACTTTTAATCTTTGTGATGTATTGCCGAAAATTGAATTTTCTTCTTCTTCTTCTTCTTATTATTATTATTATTATCATTATTAATTATTATTTTTTATACATAAACAAAGTAATCCACATCATAAATTTTTATTATATCACCCATTCTCTAGACAGAGGACTCAGAACCGTACGAAAATCATGCTTCAGTCGCATTAACTGATTTCATGACATTTTGTAATTTCTTCAGGAGACATGGGAAAAAGTCAATCATAATGAATGTAACGTACAATTTCTGTAATTTCTATCCTTTTCTTTATTCTGAGTAGCCTCTTACATTCTGATTTTTGTGTCTGACTTAGAACTTTTCACTGGTATATGTTTAAAGCTCATAAAACATTATGTAATGATATCTCATGTTATTTCTTTATTTTTTTTTTCGATTTTACATTATTTGAATACTTTGAAAACCACTCAGCTATTGAAATTCCAAAATTCACTCAATTGTACGCTGCGAACACCTGCGTCGTTTGGCAATAAAATCACTACATTAAAAAACTAATGGACCAATCACATCCAAAATCTATTCGGTTCTAAGTTAAGAAAAAGCCCGTCGATTGAGACGAAAATCACTCAAATCTGTTTCATTCGTTCTCAAAATATCGTCGGGTAGAAATTATTTAAATCACACACACACACACAGACATATCCATGCATCGGAAAATTCTAACAAAAACTTAACTTTTTATTTTCAGGATGATTACAATCACTTTCCTTACCCAGCGGGGGGTGAGAAAGTTATCGGATTCGAAAATCATGAATATCTATTGATAATCAAGACTCTACATTTTTATTTTTTTTTTGTTAATATAATCACAAAACAGTTGCAGGTATTGAGTTTTTATCAAAATATTATAACTCCTAACCTACAACAATTTTTTTCGTTTATTTTGATTACAGAGAGATGGAATATTAAAATTTTAAGTGAACGATTGGATATCGATTTTTATTTCAAACGATTTAAAATGGTACGAAGCGTAGTAGATTCGTATTACATTTCACTCCCCAATTACCCCACTTTATTCAGAAGAACATTCTCTACACAAACCCACTAAAATACGTTCCTATCACATTGGTATCGTTAAATATTTCATTTTCTAACAATGCACCGATAATTATTTTAATCAAAAAAAGACAATACTGAATTGAAGATATTGAGTAGGAAGTTCCCTGAAAAAAAATCCGAGTGACAAAAACTACGTGGTGTTAATCGTGGTAATATTTGAGATGAATGAGTGAAATTTTCCAGTAGATTAGTAATAATTGACTACGCTTGGCGCGATGTGTTTTTACCTAATGTTAGTGTGGTTGGTAAACATGATCAACTATGGTTATTAAAATTTTAGACAACTTAACTACCGATTTCAATATCTTACTAGAATCTTCCAGTAGCTAACTAGAAGTCAATGACGTTGTAGGTCTCAAAGTATTGTGCATTCTGCACGTAGCCACTTCAACTTAAACGTAACACAAGCTTTGTTGCCTTGAACTGATATTACAGATCTACACTCTTACTGCACAAAATTATCGATAGCAGAGAAGTGTATTTGATTCTGAATTCTCGTCACAAACGAGAAGTGTAATATTATGTGGTAATCCAGATTGTCAACTTACTCTGTTATCCTGCTGGCAAAGTTCGTTGAAGTGTTAGTGTCGTACCATGCCATGTCTTGCCTGAGCACCGCTTGTAAGAACATCCTGCGTACTCTAGCAATCTGTCTGAACGCAGCTACGTTAAGAAGGTCTACGGTGAATATTGCAAAAAAGAACTGCAAGGCTGATAGTGCGGCACAGGAGACACCAAATGCCTTGGAATCATCGTATAAAGCGTCCATACGTTCATCGCGAGTAGCATTAGGACCTCTGAAATATTCAAAGAAATCGAGTCATGGATTTGTTATTTCAGACTATGGAAACTGACATTGTCAATGTAGCAAGTATACAAGGCTTATTCTTCGGCAACTCAAAAAGTGTCAACATTTCGTTTCTTAGAATATTTTTTAGGAAAACATATTTGCCAATGATGAAACATGTAGCGTGTAATTTACAAGCCAGTCAAGGATGGTAATAAGTTGACGAGAATATGCCCAAGTTGTTATTGGGAAGACAGCATCGTGGCAAGATGTACCGGTGAAATCTTCATTGAGTTTTATTCTGTTTTATCAAGTTAGAATAAACTTATTTATTCACTCCGTGCATTCTGAAATCTTTAATTTGATTGTTCTTTTCTTAGGTGAGAAATTTGTCTGGTAAATAGAATATTATTCGATGGATGCTACGTAAAAAAGAGTCTTACACATGCTAATCAGATTTCCGGTTACTTTATATAATAACCGAACGTAACCGGAAACTGAGGCCACTCAATCGAGTTAAGTATTAAATGACAATTACTAGGTGCAAGAAATATTGCATGCCAAAAACACTAATTATGAGCTTAAGAGAGATTCCTCAGTATTATCGATAGTAAGATCATATTCATATTATCCATTGATATTGAGAATACTCAGTTAAAGAAAGCTAATAGTAAGTATTTCATTGTAGATCAGTGCAATAATTATCCCCTCGATACGATACTAGCTAGACAATCGATTGTTTTGTGTGCCTTGTTAATTCACAGTCCAAAGTATGGTAGTAATCGTACCTTATTATCGTCTCATTGGTCATTAAATTACTTGACTTATTTTCATCAACGCGTAGATAGAATTAAGAAGAAAATCTTAGAAAAAAAGTGGGGTGAACGCTGGAAAACAAAACTGAGCGCGACTTCCTTTATTATTTCATAACAAGTACTGAAATAAGCAGAGTTCTGCGTACAGATCCCGATACCGACATTTTACCGACATTTTTCGACGCTTCACAGCTCAGACACAAACTCTTTTTTCCGATGATCGGTAAAGTTGACCAGATCGGTGATTACCCCCACCCGAAGAAAAGGGTTTGTGTCTGAGTTGTGAAGCGGCTAAAAATGTCGGTAAGATGTCGGTATCGGGATCTGCACGGAGAACTTTTCTTGTTATAATGCTATACTGCGAACGTATAAATTACTTATGGCTCTATACTCGTATGATAACCGACGATATTCGCCGTGCATCATGTGACAAGGTGGGGTATTTTCGTCTATCAATACATTATGATACGGTATTGATACTATGACATGCGAGTCGAGCTGAAAAAAATATTTGTTGCCATCGAAGTAAACTCACAAAACTTTTCCACCGCCGAACCACTCCAGGATCAAGGTTGGTGTGCTGGTTTGATTTTCCATATTACGATCGACAAGTAGGGTCGTGAACTCGCCGTATTGTATGGTGGAGACGGGAATACAGAGTCCCGTTAGGGTGCCCATAAAGAGTCCACCGAACACTAACATCAGCTCACTGCATGTCGCGAATCGGAACTGTAACCAGAAGAATAAAAGAATGTAGTAAATAGCATCGGAATATGGAGCTTGGGATGCGTAACTCGTTAAGTGGTACCCTGGTCGATTTCGAGGTTGACGTCCATGTATTTCAAACGCAAAAAGGGTTTAACAGCCCCATTCTATACACAATTCTGAACAAAAACATTCCGACACGTTTTCATTTGACGCAGAAATAAAGAAATTATGTGAATTTGCAAATTTACTACTACGGTTTCGTAGAATTCGTGCCATTGCTTTATTTCTACGTCAAATGAAAATTCCTTGCAGAGTTTTTGTTCAGAACTGTGTGTAGAATGGGCCTGGTTGAGCCCTTTTCAGCGTTTGAGAGACTTCGACTTCAATATTTGCAAATATATACATAAACGTCAAAATCGACCAGGTCACCCCCTTAAAAGGAAAGGTTTACCAAGGTTACCCAAATTTCAGCTACATGATTTGTTCATGTTGAGGGTATAATACATTCATCAGTGCAATAGTTTTTATTTAAAAATCAATGATCGTAAAATAAGAATAGTCCGAACATTTTTTAACCCGTTTCAATTTTTTTTTAATAGAAAAATTCAGTTATATCCACACTTATCAAGATTGGTTTGTAAATACTAATTTCCTATTTGGCAATAAACTATCGACTTGAAAAATTAATCAACTTACATCGTAGAAGTATGATTATTTCGAAAAACTTTGTTTGCTACCTGAAAATAATGCCGATGTTCTCTTATCACGAATGATTAGTTATGTATATATATTATGTATATATGTTATCTATAAAATCAGCTGATTAACAGTGTTTCAGCTCTTTATGGTGAAAAACTATTACTTCAAGGAGAACAAAGTACTTGAAATATTAAAACTTACTTCTTTGGTTTAAAAATGTTCTACGAGGTGTGAATAAATTTTTTACGAATATGTACGTATCACGGCGCAAGTAGTTTAGTTCGATGTAAGGCAGTCACAACTAACCCTACGACCGTGGCGATCTAGATGTGAGTAGGTCACCTCAATAGCATTCAGAGGTGACTTTAAAAATCTGTGTGACAAATTTTTACGGAAGATCTCAATTTGCTCTTTAAATGATAATTTAAGAAAGGAATCGTCCTGATACAAATTTGTGACATGTTGTTGAAATGTATCCAGACATCGCTAGAATATATTTTCATCCATGAATATGAAACTTCATTTTCTAGAAGTGGTTATACTTTGCTCAAATAAAAATTTGGGAAAAAATCAACAATTCTTTAACTACGAAATTCTATCATTATTGTACTGTGCACGAGTATTATTGAATTATTGACGCACAAAAGTTATTAGTAAAATACAGTGAGCAGCAAATTATTTGTGACCAGATCTACTTACAAGCCTATAATAAGGTACTGGTGGTAGACTTGGCTGAGGGGCTGGCTTTTCCTCCTCTTTCTTCTGTGGAGGAACAAATTCACTGTGGACAGAAAATATGTTTGGTTACTGAGACACCTACAGATAATTTCAAGATATATTGAGTATGATTACTTAAAAAATTTTAAGCTATTTTTCCCAGAATTGCGAACAAGCATACAGAGTTGACGATTTTCTTTTTCAAAAAAACAAATTAGGGCTTTCTTGATTCTGACCCGTCCTGTTGGAATCTAAAATGTATTTCTTTAGCGGTAGTCATAAACGTATGTAAAATTTGTAAAGTTGTGCAAAAGAGTCATCAAGAGGGATTAAATTTGAAAGTGTAGTTTAGTCAAAGAAATTTTCCAAATTTTTTTTGTTCGAACGTTTGATGACTATTGGAAGTGCACAGTTCCATTTTAGTTTTTTGTTCCAATTTTTTATTCAATCCGTAAAGTGAAAATCCTGAAACAACGTGGACATCTAACAATTTGATTTTCACTTTTGAGTGTACTGGTTCAGGTACTTTGACTTTTACAAAGAAGTTGGAATTCACCTGAGGATCCAAGTTTTCACTATATTCAACCATTATGTACGTGTTGAAGTAAGCTCAGCAATCTTAATCTCAAATTGAATTATTGTATATTCTTCACAAGCATGATACCAGAAATAATGCACATAATGGACTGTTTTTTCGATCAATATTCGAAAATATTAAACTAAGGAGAAAACACAAAACGATCCAGGTAGTTGAGTATCAAAAAAAATTTCTTATTGTCTTCGTAATATTTGAATATAAGGTAAAACTAAACACAATTAAAGCAGATTATAGGTTCATCCACACAATGTGTTCCAATTTGGGTTTTAGATCAAGCGACAAAAAAGGTGTGGTTAAAGTCGCAAAGAATGTTGAAAATATACTATTTGTAATAACTTTGTGTGAAATTTTTTGCGATTGATTAGGAATACATGGTGAAAATGTGATTATAATGAATCTCACAATTAATGAAAAATTCGTCATGTTTTTGTTAAAAATCCGCAAAGTAACTAATTCGTCATTTATAGTACTTTTCAAACAACCTTTCGTTGCACAATAAATTTTAGTAGCAATTGCCAGAATATTTTGATTATTCCAGTCTAGAACCCGAAACGTAGGCACAATGTTTGCGTGAATAGCGTTGAGTTCGGTGAAACCAGTATATTTTGTCCACGACAGTACTCTCGATTTAGAATCGTTTTCTGGCATTGCGATAGTACTTCAAGACGGAACGCACCTGCCAAACATATGTCAAAGTAATCGTCACAATTCCGCGCAATTCTGGGAAAGGTAAATATGCAGACGTATACCCCTTTTAAGGTCATGTAGTACTCCTCCCTTTACCTACCGAGCAAGCTCACCTTTTTTTCTTCTTATATTAAATAAAGAAACGAACAGAAAGGGTTGAAATTTTGAATTTACGAAATTTAAGCAAAACTGAACCCTTTCCGTTTTTTTTTTTTTGTTTCATTTAACAAAGGAAGACAAAGGGTGAGGTTGCCCGGTCGGTAAAGGTAGGATTACTACATGACCTTAAACCACACGCAAGAGCTCGGCCGAATTGCATTCTGAACTCAATTCCTTTTCAATCCTAATCGGATAAATCGACCCTATTCGGGATCTATGAATTTTTCGTTCCTGTGCTCTCTTTTTTTCGTCTAAAATGTGAATAATGTAACTTGTGGATTCTCATCGTTATCGCCTCTGGAAGATTTTCAGTCGAGTTTCTTTCCCGGACAGGGGTTACCCATCCATTCACGTCCAAAACCTTCTTATTGTCATCTAAATTAATTTTCTCAATAATATGCCGTACATTGGTTCGCCATTTTCTTGCAGCATGTACTCAGTCTCCTGATTATCCTTCTCCTTGTCGACCTGCGTGTCTGTAATGAAACACAACTTTCCGTACTCACTCACCCATATCAAAACCGATAAAACATAAGTATAACCACAACCAATCAAGATTTTTGTAATACTATTATTGGAAAAAACAATTAACCCGTAAAATTTCAACAATAATCATGTAATAATATGAAGACACAGACTTTCTTAAGGATAAATTATAGTATATTATAGCATAATCCACAGTATGGATCGAAAAGTTTAGCTAGCCATATAGACTTATAGTAATCGCCGAGATAAAGAAATGCATAAATTCGTAAAATAGAATACATGTTTTGAAAAGATTCTACAGTCCTAATTTTTATGTAAGCTGACATTCATCCGCTATTTTTCGTTATATCAATGGTAGATTTCTATCGTAATCGCAATTGCCGATGAAGAAGAACGACGCAAAATATATCAGATAAGCAGAAAGGTGGTTGGTGAAAATCCTAATGGTGCTTGGATAGGAAAAAAGGTGACGTACGTCTTTGCCTCACGCCGCAGCGTGGCGAAAGATTTTGGTCTTGGGATATAAATCAAATTGATGGCCAGGTGGATTAACCCTTGACAAATGGTTCCATTGCTCATTCCTCCACCGTGAAATTACTATTCAATGCGCTTAGAGTAATAATAATATCTGGCGAAGGCGAATATTTCGTTTTCCAAAGTAACTAAACAAAATTTATGACAGCCGTAATTATTGTAACTCTGATCAATTCACCCAGCAAACACGTATAGTTTCGGTCCGTACACAGATATATTATATTATGTAACAAAGTTTTCACGTATAACATGGCACACGAAATTTGATCAAGAAATGTCTAACAATATACAGGGTGTCCCAATTTAAAAGACGCATTACGTTTTTATCCTAACTAATGGTTTAGTTGGAAAATGTGTCTTAGAAACGTTTTATGATTCTGTGATTCCATTAAAATAAAAAACTGGTCCATCATCCAAAGCATTACCGGTTGTGATGCTGGACCACTTGAATTTTTTTTTTCTAAATGTTCCTATCAGAACCTTACAACTTTTGTAGGACACATTTTCCAATTGAACCATTAGGTTGGCTGAAAACGGACGACGCCTTTTAAATTGGGACACTTTTTATGTTATACCAAAAGAATGAATTCATTTGCTAATGATGCACTATATTTTAAGAGGTATTAAACAATTATATGAGATTAGTTTATTTTATGTCACAAATGAACGCAGAATGTTTTTTTTTTATTTTTGTATGAGTCGTTCCCGAATTCCCGGAAAAATTTTGTACGTCACCGCCATCATTTTGGTTCTAATTTTTTCTGTAAATAGTAAGTATCACAAAGTACAACTGCTACTGCTTTCAAAATTTTTTCACTCTTAATTTCGTGAAAATCATGGATCATGGATTTTTCGAATAATCAAAATCAAGCCATTTTGTTCGTAATTTTAAGCGCTTCTTTTATACGTAACGAAAAATCAAGCTTAGTTATCCCTGTGTAAAAAGTCCTTAGGATTCTGAAAAAATATAAATTTTGAATTTTGACGTCAAGAAACCTTGGAAAATTGGCCTCAAAGTACAAAAAGTTGTTTTTTATCGCTCTATTTTTATCCCAATTAGATCTTCTGTTTTTTATTCGAAATTCTTTACAACAAAATATGGCTTTTCCAAATTGGGCAGCAGATGGGTTTTCGATGAAACAAAAACATGAATGATCAACGTATTATAAGCACTAAAAATTGGAAGAAGAATTACAAGAATTCGATTATTTAAAAATGGATGCTATGGTTGTGAAAAAAAATAAATCAAAAAAAAAAACTGAAAAACAGGATTTACAGTAGTTTGTAATATGGACTATTTAATCACAAAATTAAAATCAAATTGGTGGAAGTAAGGTAGAAACATGTTCCGAGACTTTGGAAAATGATCCACCATATGCATGTCAAACAAAATTTATTCCCGAAAAATTGTCATCGTGATTACAAATTTTTATAATACTGCAGTTTATGTTTATCAACCTTGACCAATTCATCGAATTCTTTTCGAAACGGTATTTATATTCCGCAACGTTCATATATCCGTAATTCAAGAAAAGAACCACATTTTTATTATGATGTACGTGTTTTCAAGTGCGAGTAAAACTGCTTAAACTGACAGTTGTAAAACATAACCTGAGATTGATGCAGCCCCGTTGCTTTCGCAAGAAATAAATAACTGCAGGTTGATCGAGATAATTCCATCATAACATACATTAGCATACAATGAACTATAATTTGTTATAGCAACTACACAATTATTCCAGGCTGTCAAGTGTTTTCAATAAAAAGTGATCAAGAGTATCTATTAAGAAGTGACGTATTACGCTAATTTTTTTTCAGAAAATACCAAACTCACATTTACCAAAAAATCATACTTCATTATGTTCGAATTGATCGTGTTGTATGTGCGATGTAAATTTTCAGTTGCCGGTGCAAATTCTGTTGCAAAAGTACAAGAGTCTCTCAGCAACTTTGATACAAGTGCTACAGATTGCACATGATAACTAGTATAAAGAACAAAGGTTGTCATTCGAGTCGTAATCTGATTAATGTTTTATCAGCACAAATTGTTTTAATGAATCATTTTTATACAATGAAAACTGACATGTACAGACAGTGCAAACTTTCATACTTTTCGGTTGAATGTCGAAAGGCATTCGGGGCGGGATTGAAATTACGAGTTTGGAGTTCTGAAAGCGCCAAATTCTGAATTTCTTGGTGGTAAAACTTGAATCAAAGAATGCAAACTTCCGAAGGGACAAAATTCCGAAAGAACAATATGCCGAAAGGGCATAACTCTGACAAGTCAAAGTTCCGAAAACGCGGAAATGAGAAAAAATCCCTAACATCGAAATTCTGAATGGTCAAAGATTTTCTATTCCGTGAATTTCTGACATGGGGAAAGTTCGCACGATTCGGACCTATCTTTGTTTTTCATTTTCGATATATGTAAGATCGGAATCCTGGTCATTCTGATTTTCGGTTTTTTTGATTTTTCACACCCACTCGTTGAGTAAACTATGCTGTCTAAGGATTTTTGAATTTTCGAAACTCCAATTCTCGGAATCTTTCGTTTCGAAACTTTGAGCTCTTGGGTTTAAGACCATTCGAAACTTGGTCGTTTCTTAAAGGTTTGATTTCTTTACTTCGAGTTTCGTCACCCAAATAATTCGGAATAAGGCGCTTCGGGAATTTTTCAAATTCGGAACTTCAACTCTGCCCCAAGTATTCATAGAATACTTTCTTTCATGGATTCTAGAAAGAAAAATCCAGTATCTAGTTTTAACTCGTATAACGTGATGCCACCAGAAACCTATAGCTAGTTTTTTTTTCCATACATCGCGCTAAGAATACCCAATTATAAAACGCCCGCCACTTCATAAACATAAAGCATTTCTGAACAAACTGTTGTGACTGATTCGGCGAAGCAACTTTGGAAGATTTACGCATCATGTTCCGGGCCAATAGATTATACAAAGGTTCAGTGCCAGAGTAGCCTGACCCACATTATCGACGAGGCTCACCTTAACTATCCTAAGCCATTTAAAATGAGCCTTATCGGCAACGTGGGTTAGGCTACTCTGACACTGAACCCCTCATATATCCTCCAACTCAATCCCGATTAGCAAAATTTAACCCTTAACTTGCACACTTCACCACAATAACATGATTCGCACAATGGGATATTTGAGAGCCCAACCTCAGAGAATATTCCCTCCGCAGAAGTTGTTCATTATCTCGACTTGAAAAAATTCCTAGCCAATCGTTTAAAGTTGTTTCAAGATGATTTATAACTAATTTTAGTAAAACTCAATGTTGAAAATAAAATAATTGGAAAATCAGAAAAATGATTTAAAAAAAAAACATTTTCACGAAAAATTGTAGATTTTTCTCAAATCTCCTTGCTTGGAGCTGAAATTGTCGGTGGACACGCTTGAGATTAACATTCCAAGAAAAAAATTGTATAACAGTCGAGGCTTAAAAAAAAAAGTATTTATTTGAAAAGTTGAAAGGACGAATTTCAGCCAAGAAAGCATTAGTCATTTTTACAAATAATGCTTTTTTTTATGTAGAACATGTAACAGATTACAAACTAGACTAGAAAAGCATGGAAATGTATTTTTGGACAAAAAGAGATTAACAAAAAATCGTCGTTAACTACCCGTTAGCACAGCATCTAATGTAAGCGAAATAAGATTTGACATCATTTAAGAATGTCCAAAAACAAGCTCGACCCCTAAACACACAATACTGAACTTTTGACATATAAAAATAACAAAATTCGTCGAAAATGAAATTGATAAGCAATCACAAAAATAATTATAACCGGCACGCTGGGGTCTGTGACGAGCCTCATCCATTTCGACATACTTTAAACTAATGAGATATGGTGTCGCGAGCATCGTTTGCACGATGTAAAGTAGCTTAAGTTGAAGATCAATTACTATCAGGGCTCGTTTCATATCCCATAAAGCCAACTAAGGATTTAGAAAGAATTAGAGAATTATTCCACTCAGATACATTGATATTGGGAAATGAGGACCAGACAGGCGTAACAAAAGTTTCTTCGACTTCTCACAACGTTGCAGTCGCCATTGAGGCCTAATCACAATTTGAACATGGAAGCTCCATAATATGAAAAATGAAATGGAATCAATCTAAACGAAATGAGAACCACTTATTTTCACGATTACTGTTACTAGTGGAACTTTCGTATTTTTGTAAAACGATTTTAGTGTTGGTTAGGTGTTTCCATAGAGGAATACGTAGTTCAGAATTATTCGATGATGAAAACTGTATGGTCTGTTTACACGAACTTTAGAATAAAATATGGTGCGTTTTTGGCTAACGGCACCACACCGAAAAATTCGACCAGCTACCTTGCCTGAAAAAGTTGCTAGGTGAGACAGAAATAACATTATCACGTAGTATTAGAATTTGTGCAACTATAGCCATTGGGCTGCCAAAAACCGTCATCATCCTTATTCGTAAATTGAGTATTTATTCATGGGTATGATTATTTTTTACAAACAACAGTGCATAAAAATAACGTTCCACTACGATCGCTAATTTCCAATATAGACTCTCTAGCTTCCAAATTATCAAACTATTGTGCAGATAACGTGTGCAACGTAATTACACCATTCCAACAGACCATGTCGTACTACTTTTGGATACTACATCGTTATACATGAATATTCCCACAAAACTAGAACTTGTGGCTTCCGGAAAAAATTGTAGTCTCATAAAAGACACAATGGTGAATGAAAAGAACTTCCTCGAATCTGGAAAACCATTTTTCAGGCTCTACCAGTAAAATGACACACACGATAAGCAGATTTTTGGGGTATATAGCAATAGACTTTCCCATAGCCCAATTGTAGAGAATATCACAATGGACTGCATACAAATTTTTGAAGAAAATCAGAAATGGTGCTGATGGTCCGACGTTGGTTGTATTGGCGTGGAATGCCCCATACACTTGAGCTCTTGCCTTACTTTTTACAGTACTGTAGCAGGTTGCGTAAATTGTACGACACGAAATGGCATGTAACAATAAGTTTATATTGAGGCTACTGAATATGAATACAAACTTACACCTCGAGGGGATTTTTTCCTGGCGGCGTGAGTTTAATTTGAGGGGTTCCATTTGCAAGTCCTGC
This sequence comes from Neodiprion fabricii, assembly GCF_021155785.1. Taxonomy (NCBI): domain Eukaryota; kingdom Metazoa; phylum Arthropoda; class Insecta; order Hymenoptera; family Diprionidae; genus Neodiprion; species Neodiprion fabricii. The sequence goes on from NC_060239.1 coordinate 12,363,447, forward strand.
TGCTGTCCCTCGCGAGGGTTCGAAGACCACTGGTAAATTCTCTGTGTCATTGCGCATTCTCAATTAGCAACTCTGAAACAAAAAGGAGAGGGCAAATTTGTAGTATGATGAAAAGACGAATGAAAAATTGCACGGCAAAAAATAATATCGGATGCATTGAAAAAACTACAGTCGGATACTGAAATTTTTTTTTATCGACCTTATCATGAAGATTGATAAACATAAGCATTATCTTTGTTGTTTTTCTTGCCCTGTCAAGCATCCGTAAATAGAAAGGTAAATAGAGGTATTTAAGTCACATCGTGTCATTTAAGTCATCGTACGGGTTTTATGTAATACGAGCCATGACTTGCATAATTTTTTGGACATTCACCATTCGAAACCATTTGATGAATCAATTTTTCTTGTGTCCTGGAAATGTTATATTTTGAATGTCCTTGAATAACCTGAAAATGTCCTAGAAATATCTTGGAAATGTTCTCGAATTTTTTACGGATTTTTCACTAGACACCATGTTTATTTATGCAAGAAAAGCATTGAGGTTAGAGTCGCGTAACGTCAGATATGTTTGCGACTGCGCATGCGCGGAGTAGGTAAAAGACCACTTTCAGCTCCTAGGAGTCACTTTAATATTATAGAAACGAGTACTTTGCTTACGTAAAATACGCATGAAAAGACGCGTAAAACATGCTTGCGTTATACAAAAGATTTAATTCACCAGACACGGTATTGGAAATGTTTTTTTAAGGGGTAACACCACTGTAAAAAATAAAGAAGAGTGCTTTTTGACCATTTTTTTCGGATGAATGTTAAATTCTGCAGCACTGACGCAAATTTGAATCAAGGAAAGAAAACTAATATACATATCTATAGCTAGAGAAATAAATGAGGATTGTGAACGTATTGACTTTTGTGTAATTAGCGATTATCAGAATAAAAACCTTCAATTTTCGACCAAAAAAGGGCACTTATTTCTTAATAAATAATGTTCAAATTAACTTATCGAAAATCCTCGATGTATTTCTGTAGCTTTTAATATGTAGATTAATTTTTTTTTTTTTTAATTCATATTTACACCGGTTACACTGCATGCCGCTTGTCTCGCGAGAATGGCTCCAGTGTCAACATTTTTTAATATTCGTAGATGGCAATTTTTTGTATTATTCTTAAATATATGGTTAACAACTTCCTGAAATATTATTGTTGTACCATCTTTTCTGCCAATCCAAAAAAAAAAAAAAATGGAGCATCTTTTTAGGTTTGAAAGTCATATAACTCCTTAATTCAGATCAATGTGCTTTCTCTTGATAATGAAAATTGTTGGTCTAGTCACTTCCTTTCGAACCAAACGTCATTCCATCTTTGATGAAATCAAGAAATCGTTTCTCTGTACGTACTGTTATTATTTTATTTACTCATTTCTAAACGGTACAATTCTGTTCTTTGATGCAACCAGTATCAACATATCAACCTCCTTCTTACTTGTACAGAGAAAAAAATTTCTGAGGCCTTGACGAGAGACCCTGAGTATGACACTCTGATCAGGATCGATGTTTCAGGGAGAAAGGGGGTGGAAAAAAAATAACTCTGTACTTCAAAGTAAAGTACTTCAAGCAGCCGATTCGGAGAAATTGAATGTCAAAAATTCAAGTGGATTTGGTCCGCGCTTACGGAACTGACGTCCCGGCTTCAATTTGGGGCATGAATTTCTTTTTTCATGGCTTGTCTGGAAAGTTCCTTTGTTGGTACCCGTGAAACATGCGTAACGTACCCCACTTTCGAAAAGCGCGGTAAAACGACGTTGGCGCATGCGCAGAACTAAAATGCTATATTTTACATACTACTACATGAGATTTCTTTGGTACATGCGCACTTTGAATAATTCCATTTTACACACTGTGTCTTGTTATCAAATCCCAAGTTTACGCGCTCTCGGTCACACTTTTCTTACTTCTGAATTCAGACTTCTCTTCAGAGGTGATGTAAAAATAGCGTGTGTCGGATATATTTGAGTCATGTGATTACAGTAGGTACTCGCTTTGACACATGTTGCAAACTTCACACTCAGCGGAAATTGTCATCTCCTGAGACCTGTTACACAATGTACTATTTCTGTTTATGCTTACATTTCCCCCTTCAATTGTCTTTCTTAAATTTCATGCAGTTACACCTCGCGCTACAAGTATCACCTCGAAAAACAGGTTGTCGAAGTTTTTATTCAAAATACACGTATCTAACATTTTATACGGAGAGAAATAATTAGAAAAATCGAGGGTAACAAAAAAAAAAAGAAGAATAATAAACAAATGGATAAAAATATTTCTCATACACGATGAACTTGCTGCAATATCATGGCAATAATTTAAACAAGTTGGTTCGAGAAATATGAATAATGTGGCTCGCAGCCTCCGATGTTGAGATTAATTATATTTGCAACGATTTTTTGACGAATAATGAATACAATGAAACATAAAACGATCAAGGTTACTTACAATTCAACGAGATAGCTATTCAGCAATTCGACGTGACGGAATGGTGCGAAACGGTGCGGAACGGAGCGGTAATTAATAATGACGGGAAGAAAGTATAACGACTGCCAAAAATGACGGTAAACTGCGGTGTTTTATAAAACTAGTTACCCCAGTTGGGCTCGATAAATTAAATAGTGTCAATAATGATGAATGGGATGGATTAACGTTATGAAAGTAAATATGATCAGCCGCGGATATACGGATGATCTAGTTCATTGGTCTTGTCATCTTGATCTGCTCACAGCTAAGCATATACAGCTAGGCGAAAAAGAGGAATACGTGGTCTTGTTGGAGCGAATAGAACTATACAAGAGAAAGTTAATCATAATTGTCAAATAAATCGAAAGCATCGTAAGGGTTGTCCTACAATTATCAGGTAATTCAATTGTTTTAACACATTTTTACATTTTAAAATGAACGTTTGAAATGTATCGAAATGACAACTCGCGAAAATCTGGCAACAGTTCGGAATATTACAGGTATGTACATTAGGGTGGTCCTTAAAAAGGTTATTTCCGAATTTCTATGCTCCCAATGGCCTAAGTCTAAGTCGACTTCCATATCGATCAAAAAAAAAAAATCACAAAAAATTTACAGCCCTCAATTGCGATTCTAAAGTTTATCCCACGGCGGCCAAAGTTTTTACACTACACACGTTAGTTAAGTGTAAAAACTTTGGCCGCCGTGGGACAAACTTTAGGATTTTTGTGATTTTTTTTTATCGATACGGAAGTGTTTAGGCCGTTGGGAGCATAGAAATTCGGAAATAACCTTTTTAAGGACCACCCTAGTGTACATAGAATGCGTCTTGTATGACATACCAAGCGTGAATTAAGGAGGGCACTCCTTTCAGAGGCATCAAAAAATGCATTTTTTTGTGGCATAAATTTATACTTTCAAGCTTATGGAATACCATGCAGTTAGTGATTTTGGACAATTTTAAAAATGACGCTACGAGAGTGTAATGTATGGATATGTATGACGAGGTATATATAACATGTGCGCGATACGTATTGACAATATACCGCGTCATAGACATAAGATTGTAATCATTATTGTCATAACGAGCGACGTATAACGGGCGGGGAAATGTCCGACTCTAGCCTGAGACTACGCTCGTGTGTCTTACTTGAAATGTATACATACGTCAATACAGTAATTTGCTACGTGTTATTCAATAACCCAATTATTTGACAGAGAGCCTTTGAACTCCGATCGGCAACGAATCGAGCGGCAAAAGAAGCACAGCTTTTTGGCGACAAAAGAGGCCCCTAAATCACGCAGAGAGCTGAAATGATTGTATATACATTACTTACCCTGGAAATGAAATTCTAAAAATCACTAAGACTTGACGTTCTACAGGGAGACAAACACGACTAAGAGATCCTGGGTAATATTTTTTTTTCGATCTAGCTGATACTCCCATCACGACGTAGGAAGTGAAATTCGCATTCTCGCAGAATGACGTCAAAATTTAATGGGAGTTTTATCGGCCTTTGATGACCATCGGCTAGTTAATTTTTGATTACAGGCAATATACGTCGGATTTGTCGTTACTCTACACGAAACATATTTCAACTCTGGTCTTTCAGTCACTTTTGTGTAACCTGTGAAGAATAAATGGATAACAGGTGTATATTATCCAATTACGTTTGTGAATATTAACAATTTTTACGAACAATCGCATTTAGTGATGTGCGTATCAGATTGGTCGTCGCAAGAAACATTGCTTGGAAATATTACAATTTGACTATATAATTTGTATATTTTATAAATAATCGTATTTGTGGGTGGTACTATTTTATTTTGGTTTTCAAACAATACTAACACGCTAGCAATAACAATATTTTATTTCGCTAAACCAGCAGTCGAGATCCTGTGGACATGCTGTTAAAATCATTCACATAAATCTTATAAGTTTCATCAATCATACAATATTCATGAACTTTTATCACCGTTCCGTAAAACCGTGCAGAAAGGCACAAGAGTGACAAGTGATGAACAGACGGATGAGATTAGGGTGAAAAAGTGAAAAAAACGTGTATCACTGCGGTGGGAACAAAGTGACGGTGTGCTCAGACAAGTCAGAGAACAGAGGTGATGAATTTTTTTGAAGATGTTTGCAAGTCGTTGGAAAAAATCGAAAGTAAATTACACTTAGTTTTATGTTTAACGAAACGAAAGCCGTCAGTCTTAACAATTTCTGGCTTTGTGAAATTATTCAGGCACCGCTATATTTGTAGCATAGTTTTCAGGGTGTCTCATCAACAACATCAAAGAGGTTAGTGAAATGTTGATAAACAAACCGCAGAGTAAAGGTTTTGCTTGACTTGAATGAAACCGTACTCGATTATTTTATTTATTTATTTTTTTTAACATATTAAGAAGAATTGATTTTCGATTACTGGAATAAATGCTACGAAAACAAAATTTTTCACAGCCATATATCAAAGCAATTGCGAATGAGAAAAAAATAAGTATGAGATATATAAGTCAGTTAAGCTGATCAGATCCGTAGCTTTTATACCACTCGTGAAACGTGACTGAGATTTTTTGGAGTAGTCGTGAATCTCTTTCAGATTGACTGGGGAAAAGTTGCAAAGAAAATGCGTTACGGAAATAGATGAGAAACACCTCTGATCATTGCTTTTTTCTAACAAGTTTACATGTTACTAGGCCTTCATCTGAACTAAAAAGGAAATTTTAGTACAAATGACGACTTTTCCCGATACGAATGAGTGATTATATTTGAACGCGTGAGTTGGCGGTAAATTTTAAGACTGGATCTGCAAGTGGCATTGTTTTCGCATTTAGATAACGTAGGAACAAAAATACATACTCAAGAACATCAGTGTAATGGAAAATTTGATAGAGCTGAGTGAGAAACAGCTGTTCACAGATATTTGTGTAGAAGTGGCTGAGTTGTCCTTGAATTTAATCACTTAATACCAAGTTTTCGGCTGAGCAAGTAGCAAAGGGTAGAAGTTCATAGAGAAATGAGGGGAAGTGACAACCTAATTACGCCACCGCACATAGCACATGAAACGTCAACTTCTACTTTCACGTTTACAAGATAAATACCTTATAAGTTTGTTTATTATTACGGGGATTTTTCTGTACCCCGTGGAATGTATGTAGAAAGTTTTCTCGGTTTAACTGAATGTGACTTAATTAACGTTTAATCGTGAGCCATAACGGGGAGCTGCTTCTCAGGAATAGAACGATTAAACATATTTTACGACAGAATGTGATGTTACAAAACATAATACTGAATAAGTTCAAAGAGAGAAAAGGTAAAGGAATAGAATCCAACAGTATTTTGACTTACATTCAGATACGTAAAAAACCGGCATCACTGCCGAAAAATAAGAAAATTCACAACGAAGAACAAAGAAAGGTCAAAATGAGATCTGGGTTATCATCTACAAAGAATGATTCCGGTATTGATGGATTTTAATGTAATTTTTGACCTCAATTTGACCTCTGTTTGTTCTTCGACGCGAATTTTCTTATTTTTCGCCACTGAAGCCGGTTTTACGTGTTCGAATGTAAATCAAAATATCATTAGATTCTATCCCCTTACCTTTTTTAACTTTCAATTTATTCAGTATTATGTTTTATAACATCACATTCTGCTGTAATATATATGTATATATTTTTTTTTCAATAAATGGTTGTATTCCCGAAACGCCCCCCCCCCCCCCCCCCCCCCCCCCCCCCCCATTAGAGCCGAAACGTCAACGCACATTTAAGTTTTCTTCTTTTTGACCCGACGACACCGAGAAAAATTTCTACTTGTAAATTTCGTTGGCTGGAAATTTCACAAGTTGAGTATGTCCATTGAGAAACTTAGTTCCTTTTGTTTCCACCGCACCGGTATGCCAGTAAAGTAATAATTTCGTACACATCCTCGTACAAACATGGTTCAGCATGTTTTTCAAGATTCACTTTTGTTCGACTCTTCTGTCAATTCCCGTTCAATCCTATCAGTGGATTCGTTTACTACACTGCCGTTGCTTCCGATATTTAAATGCAGAATATTTTCGGAATCTGGTTATTTATGTTTTAATCCTATCGTACTGCAAACATAACATAAAGTACTATCAGAATCTGAAGTTTTCTCGGTCCTGTGGGAGCCTGATTGCTATCTCTGTAAAGTGAAGTATGTGATCCGAATGTCCTTTGAAGTGATCAATCAAAAACGGTTGGGTATTTTCCACGCGGAAGATTCCCAAGAAGTTTTTTACGCGAGCGTTACGTATAGATCCTAATACATCAAAGGCGAAAATTATACCTTGTGATTATCTTTCCTTTCGCTCGAAATCAACGCTATTTGAGGATCGTAGATGTAATTGAATTTATCTCGCTGTGAGGTTTTTTATACTAAAAACACATCAGAAATGAGAGCGAGGTGGATATTATATTCTTGAGACCGGCTTACCGGAGTAAGTAACTTTGGCTATTGATTCATTTTTCAAGTGTTTCAGATTCTAGGATGTGGTCCTATCCAATCTATGTATATCGGTTAAATATCTGTCACAACATTATTAAATTAGTCATCTTGGAAGCAGAGTTGAAATTTCGAATTTGAAGCGTTCCGAAAGCGCCAAATTTTGAATTTTTTGGTAGCGAAACTTAAAGTAAAGAAATCAAACTTTGATGAAACATCAAAATTTCGAATGGACCGAAACCCGAGACTCAAAGTTCTGAAAGTGCAAAGTTCCGACAATGAGAAAATTTTTAAATCTGAAACATCGAAATTCCGAATGATCGAAGATTTTCAGTTCTGTGAATTTCTGGCTTGGTGAAAGTTTACCACTTGGATCTTTCTTTGTTTTAGATTTTCGGTTTTCCTAATTTTTTACACCCATTCGTTGAGTAAACTATACTGTGTGAGGATATTTTAATTTTTGGAATTCTGCTCTATCGAAACTTCATATTTCGGAATTCTGCTCTGTCGCAACTTCAATTTTCAGTATCTTGCATTTCGGAATTTTGAGCCGTCAGGTTTCCGACCATTAGAAACTTTACTCTTTCTAAAAGTTTAATTTCATTACTTCAAATTTCGCCACCAAATAATTCGCAGTTAGTTCTTTTCGGAATTTTTCAAACTCATAACTTCAGCCCCGCCCCGTCGCTACGATTCACCACTTACAGAACGATTTTTATGGAATTACAAAAATACAGTTTGAAGCGCTCATTTCCCATGAGCTGTGACTACTGAAATTTGTAATCCCCTCGATAGACGTCATCGCCAGATCACAGTATTAACGTGCGTGTTATTTTTGTCGTATTGAAAGATTTCCCTGACGCGTGTTACATGCCAGTCTTGAGTAGTACCTAATGAGCGTCATGGTATTGGATTGGAAAATCTAAATTTAGAATTTTTCGACACGGACGAGGTTAGAATCGAAATACGGGGGTCTTCGTAATGACTTATGAAAACAGCTCTTATTGGGTTAACCGCATTACAGCAATGTAAAAAAAGTTGTCGCAATTTTTTTTTTGCAATTCCCTGTTACATTTTCCGTCAATTGGATTTTCAGGCGTGTGAAATCATCATGACTCAGAACTACATCAACTTGGAATATACAGAACATTTCTCTGATTGATTGTCATAGGGATTTCTATTAGTCTAAATCTTACACGATAGTAAAACGCTAATACGGTTAACGAGATCAATAAATTTTTATAATCATACAAAAAATTGTTTACAGTGACGGTTGAGAAAACGTCATATCGACTGACTATGTCAAAATCCCATTCGTAGAGCAATTTCACAAATATCATGCAAATTGGATGATGCATAAGATACTCAGCAATATTCTTTAAAAAAAAAAAGGAACACAAGATCTTTGAAATCATCGAAGGCAGTCGATTTATCGGTGATAATGAGTGATAATCAATTTGAATTATTAATTTCGAACCAACGGTAGAATTTTTGCATTTTTTAATATCAAGGTTGAGTTTCTAGGAACGAATAAGCATATCAGATTTTAAAAAAAATATGTAAGTGCCTGATCGACCCTCAGTGTACGGACTGGGTTAGAAAAAATCAAAGCGAATTTTGAAACTAGCGCCATTTTGGATGAAGTCGATGGTGGGGTCTGGACCTGGAGGGGGGAAAATCTCTGAGGTCCTAACAGTCGGAGTCAGTTGGCAGCGTCAGTCTGCCATTGTTATTCAAGTCACACACTTTGGAAAATTAGAGTCGGGTCGTTTACACAACGTCACAAAATCCAGCACTTGTGAAAATTAAAATTTGTGCGAAACGATCTGTTTTCATTTGAAAACGTGATCGAAAGTAAAATATCAGTGTTACACAGAAACGCTGCAATTTGTGTCCCATTTCGCTTGACCGCAAAACATTTTATAAATGTTTAAGATGTGATAAGCCGATGTGCAAAAAACATCGATATTAAGTTTTTTATTTACTGAAATTCACGATTTTTTATAGTTTCTGTACGATTTAAGTTTACTTTGTAATATTCACATGTTCTAATCCCTCTTTATAATTTCACTTGAATCACGGAAAACTTGACGATGATTCGATAAAAAAAAAAAAAAAACTGTTTAACCAATTGATGTTGTTTATTTACGCTATACTCATCAATATCATCTATAACAAGTACTTTCTGCATTATCGAACATTTTTTTTTACGAGAATTATGATGAATTCATTGGATAACTTTTTTTTCACTACACCAAAAAACGCTTACTTTCGTACCTCGATGAGAGTGTATTTTTTGAGTAAATTGAGAAACAAATAATACTTATCCAAAGTACAACTTTTTAGCTTTCCTACGCAATTTCTTAAATATCGATACCTTTTTTTTCATAAAAATATCAACTTTTGAAGAAAAGAAGAATTTTCAGAGAAGTTTCTGCAATGCTGTTCATATTTTCAACTATAACGTTTATCAATAAAAAAATATCACAAATGTGGTAAAACCATCGTATTTCATAGAAAATTTCCGGTAGATTGTAAGAAAAAACAATGTTTCAATTCATGAATTACAACGCAATACAGCTGATAGTCAGATTGAAGTCAAACTCAGAGTCGAACGAAAATTTTTGCAACATCTTTGTTTGATATAGTTTTTTGTAATCAATTTCTTCAACTCACGTAACTTTCCGACATATTCATTTTCCTCGCTTTTGTTGACGATTGTTTTGACACATACGCAACTGGATCGTTCGAATCTACGAAATTAGAGAAATCCGTTAGTCAGTAACGGAAAAATTAATCAAATCAGTTGATCTGATATAACACAAATCTTGTCCACATTGACAAGAAATTTAGTCTTATCTGGGAACATTTATTACTTAAACTGTAGAAATTGACGTTACGATGTTGAAAAAGATTGAATGACACGTTGTCCAAGATTTAAAAAACAAATCTCTGAATAAAATCTCTCCGTAGCCACGACCTTGATATTGATGAAGAAACTTAGTCCAACATGATGTTGAATTCGATGGCAGTGTAATTGTGTCAGATCGGTCAATTTCTCCTGTTAGTAACGTTCAAATTTTCCTCCCAAACATGTACACTTGGATACTTCAACTTTGTGTCAGAAAGAAAAGAGAAAGAAAGGAAGAAATAATGAAGATGTGCGGAAGCTGAGCTCGTTATCAGTTTCTCGTACACAAAATAGGTGGCTTCTTTCTAAAATTGAAAGCTATAACTTGCCAAATCTCGGGAGACGTGGCAGTCCACAAGTAAACCTAGACCAGCATCACCTTTTTTTTCCAGCCCCTCCAAGTGTTTCATAAAACTTTTTCCTCTCTCCCTGTTCGTTTTCGACATATTCGCTTGGGGCAATAAATTAAATCACCCTGCAGACTTTACACGATGCTGGAGTTATTTAGAGTTTGAATAAATTTTCATCGGCCCGTCCGGCGTCCGGAAAATTAATTTAAAATGAATGAAAATAAACCTGGTGATCGTCAAAAATTTCAACTACAATATTCAAACTCACCCTACAGAAGATGACATATTTTCGCCGTTAGCATTTCAGCATCGGACCAATTACATGCGTAAAAAAGTCAAAATTCAAAAAATATTACGTAAAATGCTGCTGCGTGGTTAAAAATTGTCACCACTTTCACTTGAAATTGGTACGGATTATACACGCCAATACAGTGTTGTTTATTGATACATTTTTAATGAATATTGTGTCAGCAAAGAGGGTTAAAAAAAAAACCTGCATCCGTAATGGATGACGAACACGAATTTCTGAAAATTTTCATATTTTACAAACGATATTCAATCCAATAATACATTAATAACTGCAAAGATTGCGAAAATGTATCTTACTGATTGATGCAAAAAATATATACTTGTTGGGGGAAGGTTGAGATATTCAAAGCAACTTTAATAATTACAGGATTTGGTATGATTTGGATGGAATCGATTTCGGGGTCCATAGAAATCTAATTGGAGCCTAAATAATGATCTCTTTGAGACATGCACTGCAATTTGATTCAAGTAGGTATAAACAATGGGATTTCGCATTATTATCTGGGGGCTGAAACTAATACCAACCGACCAGGGATCCATTAATATTCAAATAAAACTCGGTATTATCACTATCACATCCTATGTTTTCTGTAATTTATGAAATTTTGGCAAATTTTTTTAGCCTTCCTGACCAGCTTTGACAAAAAATGTATGTACTGAGTTAAATTCGGTTTTTTTATATCGACATCCGTTTTCTTGCGCATCCTCTATCTATGGAAGCGTTCTACTGAAGGGAAAAAAATCGTCAAAATACGTTTTTCTGTACAAAGAGCAACCTTTAATTTGGAATCTCAAAAGATGTTTTCACTCATAAGTACGCGGGAAAAATGGTTCCAAATTTTAAGGAATCATCCTAGTGTAAGATTCTCAACAAAAATACACACCTTTTTTTTATCTTCTGTAAGTAGACAATTTGTATGAAAATTTAGATGTGTTTTTCTCGAAACGTGGTTTTTCAAAACGGTTCAAAGAAAGAGTTTCCAAGCTATCCGTCTCAATTTTGAACACAACATTCTTCACCCCATTCTATATTTTACTATGGAAGCTTTTTTCAAATCTTCATTTTTTTTTTTTTAACGAAACTGTCGACCAAACAGACTATAGTCGATATCGTTTTTTCAGACCACTGCCATTTTGTCGATTTTCACAAAAAAGAAAAGAAAACAATAACTCCATAGCAAGATACCGGCTTTCCTACAAATTAATAATCTTTCTACAAATTTTGTTTCAGAAATATTTACAGTAGGTACACCGTGAGGACTTCTTTTTACGAAGACGTTTTCAATCGTTAAAAAAATGTGAAAAAAAAACAGACGTTTAAAAATTTATCTTCCGTTCTTCACGAGTGCTTCGAATTGACGTGAAAAATCAGACTGATTAGCGTATTTTAACTATCGAAAAAGAAGTCGCGAATATCAACTATTCTCCGGTCCGTACACTAGGACGATCCCTTAATAATATCTTTATTCTATAACTATCGATCTTGCAGCAATTACTTTATCGGAATACCCAGAATCTAATGATGCGATTCGTTGATGTTGTATAACATTTATCGGAAATAGCATCTGATCAGCGTGGCCTAATTTATGAAAATCCTACCGTTTACTGCTTCCAATCAATGTCCCAAATATGCCTGATTTCGGATGAGATGGTTTTCGGTGCGATAGCGAGGCCCTTCATAAGTTTCCTTCGCAAGTAACACTTTCAGGGGTCCACTGTCAGGTGATCTATGCACTGTCACTGTTATCTGTTTTTCGTAGAGTGTCAAATTTCACAGATGAGTGTAATCTTTAAGAAATTATAAAATTAACCGAATCGATAACACGTTTACGAAAATTAACGTTTACTCCATCTTGAAAACTATAACACCGGACTATGTGGAATAATTTTTCACTCCCGCACTTATTGTCTCTTTAACAAACACTCAGCGCCACTAGATTCCATCATTCAGGTGAAAATTGATAATACTAAAAATAAGTGACTTAGGTATAATATTCATTCAGTGAAGTTGGTATTGAAATTTTTATTCACAATCTTTTTAATATTCATTCAAAATCAGATTTCAGAAAATATACTCGGCGAGCCTGAAAATTTCTTACGTGAATGATGGAAGCGAGGATTCAATATGAGTTATTCGATTCGAATGATTTTCAGCAATTTCTTGCGCTTTGAGGACAGATTTGACCATGTTAGATTACATAAATTCATTTTTGAAGAGTCAATTTCGGTACAATTCAAAGATGAAAATTAACTCCGTAAAATCGGACATGGATAAAACTGTGACCTTCAGTTTCAACCCTTAATTTGACGTGTACAAGTATTGGAAAATTAAAAGTAGATTTAAAATCATGGTTAATCCTGATAAGTCGCAGATAACGTTACTCTGTCAAATAACTATTCAAAACTTGCAATATCACTGCAATATTTTATTAGGAGGAGTTATAGGTGACCTACTCTTAGGCAGGTTCATATTTTTATGAGACCGTAAGTGACAAGTATTTCGTAGCAATACGGGGGCGAATGAAAAAAACCATGGCGAAGGAACTGACTCAAGATGGTGGGATAAACTTTTTCGTAATAATGATAGACTGAATGTAATAAAACTGCATGGACATCTGTAGGACACGTTGAACATTTGAAAAAATAGATAATGCGTCAAATTCAATTCTGTTACATTAATAAAAAAAAATTCAGTATAAACTTCTGAATACAGATATATTTTCGAAACTATTTGTAAGATTTCATCACGAATGTCAGTTCGTGCTCTCACAGCTTCAACAGCCGCTCTCACGAATTGATTGGATCTTACTATTACACGCAACATCTCAGAGTTTTGTTTTTTTCCTACTTCGACCTGATCATAAATCTAAAATTTCATCTAAACTTTTGTCATAAATCGTGGTGAGACTACTAGTAAAAAACTATTCTTCCGCGCATGACGATAATTCGAATCAATTTTATCTGGCCAACTAATAATTCTTCCTCAAAGATGTAACGCAATCATTCTCAAGTCAATATTGCAGACAGAGCGCACAATTAATACCACAAGGGTATCCCCCCCCCCCCCCATAATCATCCCTACTCCCCGACAGAGCTTGCGATCCTAGCGCCATTTTGGTCTACCGTCAATGACCTTGACCCCGTACGGACCGCGACACGAGTGGACATTATCATCGACTTCCGAGGATGAAAAATCTGGTAATTCATAGCGCAGATCGTTTGCACGTATCACCTTTGTCCGATGATTTGTTCTCCTTTGCGGGCACGTATGTGTACAGATCTATACGTATACACTTTACTCTGTAGAAATCTGCACGGTCGAAAAGGGGTTTTATATTTTCGCGTACCGTAGAGCTTTGCGGCGCTCGACCGACTGACGCCACGACGTCCCGACGTCCAGACTCTTACGCAACTACCCTCTTCCCCTCTTCGTCTAAGAACGACGCATTGCGTCCACGAGGAGAACGTCCATCCCCAGATCCGAATGCTGTGGTATCTGGTGCCAGCTACGACACCGTCGGACCAGACGATATTTACCTTTAGTCACGTGTCGAAGACGTCGCGGATTCGTTAACGGCCGGCCGACGAAGATGCGCGCTGTGTGGACGTTTCTTAAATTTCAACTCAACGTGAGACTGTAGCATTCAGACTCGACGATGCGAGCCGGAGTAGACGTGTATTTTTGAAACGCGGCCTAGACTTCCGTGTACAGACAAATTGTTACCCTGCACTAAGAAAGAGTGACGCCAAAGATGTTGTGGCGACCCCCACGTCGAGCGGGTGTCTAGGGCGCAAGCTTGGCTCGGTGCATTTGGGTTATGTTTAGCTTCTTGCGAAGTGCGATCAATCTGCGATTCCATTTAGTGAGTATTATAGGTATGCAGCGATGAGCGCAGGGACGGTGCAGACGCGCAATTAATTTCTTCGTCCGAGACGCTTTGAGGTGACGCAACGATCTCACCGTTACCTACTGACCACCGAATCGGGGCGGGGCTGAAGTTACGATGTCGGAAAGTTCCGAAAGCGCCTGATTCCGAATTATTTCGTGGCGAAAGTTTAAGTAAGGAAATTGAAATTCTTCAAAACAACAAAGTTTTTAATGGTCGGAAATCCGAAGGGTGGAAGTTACAAAATGCAAGATTCCAAAAATTCCGTAGCTTAGTTTAATCAACGAGTGGATGTTATAGATCAGAAACACCGAAAATCAGAATTATCGGGATTCCGAACGTAAAGATATCGGAAAGACGAGTCGAAGAAAAATCAAAGCGGTGAAATTTCACCAAGCCAGAAATTCACAGAACTGAAAATCTCGGATTATTCAGAATATCGATGTTTCAGATTTTTAAATTCTCTCATTTTCGCACTTCCGGAACTTTGGCTAGTCGGAGTTATGCCCTTTTGGCATTTTTTCCTTTCGGAATTCCAAACTTTCGCAACTTTGGACTTTCGAGACTTTGATCGTCGGGATTCGGACCATTCGAAACTTTGATGTGTCGTTGAAGCTTCATTTTTTATCATTGTAAATCATTGTAAATCAATCAATAAGTAAATGAGGTCGACCTAAATTTTACAAAGCACTCCATAACGCGAATGATGGAAAGCTTTGAGAGATCCAAATGTTGGGGGAAAAAGAATTAGCTCGTTTTTTGACGTACACTATACATTTCAGTGTGGCATGTATTTTTGAGAAACAGTGAATCCATACGTGATGAAATTTTATAAATCTGTGTAGTGAGAAGTACAATGATATTTTTAAAGTTTGGATTTCCTGTAAAACTGGTGGAATGCAAAGTACATATTACGATTTTTGAATTTTAACTCTCCAGAGATTGTTCGTTGATCTTAGTCAAATAATATTCATCGTAGTCCATTTTTTCCCAAGTGAATATGGCAAGGGTACATTTATAAAAAAAAAAAATCTAAGCACAAGAATAATTTCGAACCCTAAGTTAATAACAAAAGACTGTTGGCCGCAATCATGTGCGATTGGCATTCACTGATCTGGTATTTATACGACTCCAAGATACAGAGGATTATAATGTACTTTGATTTGAGTAGATACCATTTCTTTTTACTAAGCACCTTGTAGTCTTTTGCTTTGACACGCTATACTAGCCTCGGTCTTGAGTCTATTACACTCAAAGCAGAACGCTTGGCTTCAATTTATAATCCGACGTATCAACAGTCGTGCTTTACGAAGTGCTAGGAATTCGGAGACTGATAGGTAAGCTCAAGCGTAAGTAAACTATGTTGATCTTTGATCTTTTGACTTGTGAAAGTGATCCCAAATTGTAAATTGTGTACATTAAGCGATAATAAAACTGACTAGCGAAAACGTCTCACTCGCAAAAAAATTCATCATTAGCAAAGCTTGACCTGTAAGGTAAACGAATTTGGCTTGAAATGAATTTCGTACTATATAGTTTTCTGCATCTGTGTTTCTGCGTTTCACATATATTACCCCGCTTTTACTATCAGTGTATTTTTTAGTCTAGAAGTTCCTCTCTATAATGTTGACTTTCCGTGAGGATGATATCTCCTCAAAATGTGTAGTTGACGATGATCAATTTTGGACCATTAAATTTGTTCACGTGAAAATTGAGAAATTATACTTATAATATTTATATATTGCTGTTACTACATGTATTTTTCATTTAAAACAGATTTATTTTCATTGTTTCCAAGTTTTTCATTTTCCAAATTCGATGATTTCACAACTTCACATCGTTTTGAATTTGAAAAAAAGCTGTGATATTATTTTCTCTTTTTACAGGTACATTTGTATAGCATAGTGGATCAACGTTATATGTATATAAGGCATTTCACCCCCAACCGACCTACGTCTGACCCTCACAATCGGCGATTTTCTTTATTTTTAAGTACGGTGTGGAGTGTATAAAAAACACATCTTTTACCAAGTTTCAGATTTTTTGAGCCACAGGTTTGATTTTACTGCTCCCAGAAACCCGAAAACGCAATTATTTAATCGAAAACCCCGATCGATTGGCTTTAAATATTTCTCATAAATCTCTTTGTCAAAAAAAAAAACGATAATTTTCAGACCAAAATGGACGCGAGCCAGATTTTGATTTAGAAATTACAGGTGAAACAAATAGTTAAAAAAAATACGAAAAATCGAAGTAAATGTTAGTTCCAGAAATTAAAATTTCTATTATATCCGTAGAAATAGTTTTTAAAACTATATTATCCTACGAATAGTATCTCATAATACATTCAATTTACTTTCAACTTTAGAACTAGTTTCCAAACAAAAAAGTAATTGTCAGAATCGTTCTCAACAAGTGAAAAACCATTTTCTTTGATTTCAGACTGAGAAACCAATTGGAATAAACATCTGAAGCAGTCCTCTTTGTAATATCACACAGGTCGTATGACCTTGATTGAATACACTGGTACGGAACGAAGGGATTGTGATAGTCTCAAAAGTGCGCAGAGGAGGAGCCAGGACGGAACAATTAAAGGGGTGCCCTGATCGATTTCGACGATGTCCTTGTATCTCAAACGCGAAAAAGGTTTAGCGCAACCTAATTCTATACACAATTCTGAACAAAAATACTCCAATTTCATTCTAAGTTGACGCAGAAATAAAAAAAAAAATTATCACGGATTCGACAAATTCACAACAGTAAATTCGTAGTATTCATGCCATTTCTTTATTTCTGCATCAAATGAAAATATTTTCAAAAGGTATTCCAGGTTATTCCACAAGTATCCCTCCAGTTAATGTTCGATTTTTGGCTTGCACATCTCTCACCCACACACACACACACACACACGCACACACTAGTAAATTGGTACTGGATTCTGGAGTTTACTTCAGCATGTCGCTTTCGCGAGTTGTTCACTGACTGACTAAGACCTGTCGTTCGGCGAAAGGCGGGGGTTGCTTGAAAGCCCCCCTCCCCGTGGCCCCTTTTCTTCTCCCGGTCCGACATTCTATAGGCAATATTTGTATCAACATACGAAAATAAGTACGGTATTACAAACTCATGAAATGCCTTGGTAAATATAACGATTCTAATGTGATCTATAAGGAATTCTTCCGGGGTTAGACGCACAAACAAAGCAGCAGTTACAATTTCTCACCCGACAATCGACTTCGTGCACATAATTATGTTGATTTCACTTGAACAATACAATCACATGTGACCAAAAACTTGGCCCTGATACTATTGTTATTATCCATTTTATCTGGACGTTTTCATTCGACATTTTTCTGTTTTTTTTATGCGCAATGAAATATCGTAACAATATAGAAAATCCGTGACTAATAGTCAAAATATTTCAATCAAGAGGAACTTTGAAACGCCGTATAATCATAATGCCAAGAATAAAAGATCTGGTAGAGTAAAATTGTTGAAACTTTGTATAATCCTCGCAAAATGTATTTGCTGATTAGGAGACTTCAACTCGTTACAATAAAATTCAGTGGCTGTATGGCACAAATATTTTCACTCAAGATCGGTCTGTGAATCAACTTTAACGTCACGTGATACTTCTACTCTTACCGACCGAGCAAACTCACACCTTATCGGCCGTGCACCCAGATGGTCGTCAGAGCATTTTTTATTTACGAAATTATTGTAATTCTTAGTTCTCGTCTAGTGACCTCAATATTGCATGAAAACAGACTCACGATGGCTCATTTTACTCCTCATTCTTTCCAGAATTGTGGGAATAGTAGCACGTATCAAAAAACAACAAATTTTTATCACAATTTTTCTGATATGAGTAACTTTCTGAATTCCTCTAAAAAAATATGATGCACCGTCGAAATTTTAACCCTTTCCGTTCCTTCATTTATTTAATGTAGGAAGAAAAGGATGAGTTTGCTCGATCGGTAAGGGTAGGAGTAATACATGTACTTCACAACACCGAACGGAAATGACAAAGAAACACGATAGTGCAATCATCGTGTCCGTGTAAACTACAGTTTGCATTGACCGATACTTTGAGTTTGATTGCCTGTGAGCAGGTATTGCTGCGGTGGGCCAGCAGCTTTGTATTGAATAAATGGCAATCAGTGCTGCAGCCAACTCGTCTGGTACACATTGAATGTTGGGTGCTGTGGCAGCCGGTGGAAGCTTTCAAAATTTAATCCACATGCATTGTATCCTCTTCGACCTCTGCTCATTTGTTAAAACTTATACAGGTTTGAAAATTCACAAAGCACCGTAGCGATTTTTGAATGATTATTTGACATTCCTGAATGGATATTTTGAAAATAGTGCGAACAGAACTTGACAGTTATAAAAATCCCTCTGTTGTGTAGGTCTCATCGAAAACACGTCAGTGAAACTATAATTTTTGATTTTCTTGAGAATTGACCTCTGAAGCTTCATTAATCAAGTGGTTTTCACCCGTTTTCATTCAATCATGTTCCATATAACTCGGGATATTACTTAGAATAACGTAAGAAAGTACTGTTTTTTAAAAAGCTCCCTGCAGTACAATGTTTATCATGACAATTACAAAATAGTTCATAGTTATCGGTGGAACGTAGGAAAAAAAATTTCCATCCGACAAGTCAGCGCCTAATTATTCTAATACTTTGCAATCAACAATTGGTTTACAATTCAAAAAATTTATGTGAAAGTTGTCTATTATTACTAAGATGTGAACAGTTCTGAACTCTTCCTTAGATGCTTTTTTATTGACAACGTGAACTACAAGGTATAAAATAGTTAGATATAAAAATAACACATTCTTTTGTCTGCAATTTTCTGAGGTTGTGTTATTTATTATAGTTGCTCTAGGAGATGCCGTACGATAGATTTATTATTACCATTTGAATAGCGTTTTAATTCCAAGTAACTAGATGAACAAGAAAGCTTAGCATTTTCATAACATTCTTAGTACTTAATATCTCAGTTCATATCGTTAATTAAATTTTAAATCCACATGAGAATCTTCGAGGTGGCCTAGTCAATGACGCAGGACTTCAAGATGGTTACCTTGCATCTATTTTAAGCGCGTTTAAGTATTTCAGTGACTCGCTATTTTTGAACGCAGACGGAGCTATAACCTAGCATGCACTCGCAAGTCTTGCGCAACTTATCCAATCAGTTGACCGAATATGTAAAACGATTAAGCATTCATTAAATGAGTAGTACGATCGGTAGTTTTTTTAATAATTAACCGTTTATTTAATTTTGTAGAAGTAGTTATAAGAACGTAGGCCGATCGTAACTTTGTACATGCCTACTTTCAACATATATAGACTAAAATTGATCATTGGTACCTTTGAAGTCATGATAGTCAAATACTGTAGGTTTCTCTAACCAGTCAAAGATACAATTGACTGAAACAAGGAAATTCATTTTTGAAAAAAAATTATACATGTACGTACATAAGGTTGGTTCTTACCTAGGGTTGTGACGAATTTTTTTCGCACCACTCCCCAAATCGACTACAAATATCGCAAAAACAACTCCCTGATTTTTTCAGTTTATTTTTTTCTTCGCCAATTTTCATGCGAAAATGCTAATCACACGGAAATTTATCAAGTTTTTTGACACCTTTACGGTAGGATACCTACGTATTCAGGTTTACGCCCTTCTAGACCCTAGCCTTGGACATGATACTGAAGTTTGACACGAAGTACCGATGACCTCCGTACACTAAAAAGATTCACCCTTTCTTGCATTCTTTTGTTGAAAATTGAAAGCCTTCTTCGAAGCACTAGCTAAGATAGTACATTAAAATTAACGGTGGAGTAGGTAAGAAAATGTTGTTGTACAAAAAATATACATGTTCAATGTTTCGCGATGTGTGACAACATTGCAAGGATTCCTTGAGGATCAACGGTCGCCTGTAAGTAGGCAACCGATGTTCATCTAATACGTATTAAGGACTTGTTGTTAGTCAATCACGAATACATTTTCAATGCAGGTACATATCAAAAAGCTATCGACCGAGTTCAGATGCTACAAACCAAAAGTCTATGCATATATCACAGATTCTGATGTATTTTCAAAAGAAGAGTCATGCGCCAGCATGGAAAAATACAGCCAGAAAGCAATAAAGGATCCTACGATGGTTCCTACGCTTGAGAAAGAAGAGAGTGAAACCAATTTTGAGGTTCTGATGAAATAATTATTTTTCGGTCCATTGAGTTTTTCATTCTTGATACTTTCGATAAGGACAGACACCAATTCCACCAGTTTACAGATGATACCGGAGATAAATTTTAACGATTAAAATTACCTGGTGACAATGGAAATATTGAGAGCAGTTTGACTTAAGTTCACCAGAGATGTAACTCTCAACGAATATATACATTTGCACGAATGACATTACCCTTAGATAGCGTGTGAATTTCTGCGTCCACCCAATTAAGTGATGAAAGCACGGAAGTTTTCGAAATATGCCTATGTCTTCTATAAATAAGTTATTAGGGTGAGAACTTATACAACGGTTGAAGGACAATGCTGTGATAGTTTGAATTTTGCGCCCTCAAAGAAATTCTCAAAACCAGGTTCAGCAGAGGTGGGGTACAGAAATGCGAAAGACCAATAAGTCGACGGGACGAAATCCCGAAAGTCAAACTACCGACAGTTGTTTAACCTTAGAATACGTGTCAATCCAACAAGTCGTTATCCCCGCGGTATTCTAAGGTTAGATTCGACGGTCATGGGTTATGTTATGTTTATTGAGATTAAGTTTGTTTCGCGCTCGGCCGACTATGGCCCTGTAGGTTTCCCTGTGTTGCCAAAATAACTGTCTAGTGTAAAAAATTAGCCGTCTCAGATTCATTGTTCCCAAGTGTACATTCATTTTAAGCTTGAACTTGTTTCAAAGATCGATCTTTCGGAACCTTCGTTATTACACGAAAGCCGAATGCATATGGATACCTGACGAAAGTAGTTTCAATGCTCGTTGAAAGTCAAATTATCTTATAGGTAATTCAATGTTTCGTTTAGAATTTTTTTAAAATATTTTTTCATAAAAATTCATGCATCAAAATTCTTTTCTCTACAGTTATCAAGTAATAATGATTTTAAGAGCAGTTTACAGTGAAATCCTGCTACAATCTTTCGAATTGTGGAAAACTATACAAAAGAAAAAAAAATTCTACAGAGAATTGCATCGAAATAATTACAGTATTCAACTCTAAAAATCAAAAATATCATTATGAACGGACAAACAGCTTCGGTAATTCCTGCGAATACCAACGTACCCGCATAATTGTCAGAAAAATGTAGATAGGAATATTTAATCCTGACATTGAACAATTCGGTGAGTTCTATTCTCTGTGACGTCATGGACAGTGTTTGTTTACAGATATCAGGCATAAGGAAGGATCATGAGTCCTAATCTATGAATAGCTTGGGAGAATCTAAAATAACAGCCAATCGGTAAATACAAAACTTTCATAACAACAAAACAAAACATTGGATACACATTATTTCAATCATTATTTATAGACTTTGAGACATTCGGCAGTTTTCTCGATCTAGAAGAGAATCCTTAAAAAAGTGTAACTGATTTGAGGATAAATTCTCAACCTGATATCGGCAATGAGATTTACAACTGTGAGAAAATGCCCACCGAAACATTTGTTTAAAACAACAAAATTATGCAGTTGTACGCTTCGTAAATTTCTCTCTAAATCAACTGTGTATTAAAATTTCTGTTCTCTGGAAAGGCAAATAGTCGTTATAATATTTTCAAGTAAAGTCGGATCGGCAATAAAGTCAGAAATGAATTACTATGTATTCAGCGAAACTGAGATTTAGAATAATGCAATGCGATTTGTAGTCTGATTCCTTATAAGTTATTCAGATTCACTAAGAAGAGCTCCGGCAAAATGTGTCGAGTAACATAAAATTGTACATACGTAGGTATATCAGGTAGAAAAAATATTCGATATACGTAAAATTTGCTAATTAACCATTAACATACGGTTTTACGTATGTTATCGAAAGCACAAATTTGTCCGGCTGCAAGGCATTCTCACAATGCACTCCGGAACATGAAATTGTCAATAAATTTTTCGTTTTCTTCGTGAATTAGGCATCTATTTTTTGATCGCTCGCGATCTCTAGATCCAGTTTTACGAATACTAGTTAGAGTTATGCGTTGATCGAGTTTAAATAGCGTGAGTAGAAATTCAGCAATAAATTCAATCGATAGATAATTTCAACCTAAGTTAGTGAAAAAAACCGAAATAAAAGTAATTTCATTGCGTATCTTCCAAGGTACATACTTGTACTGAACTTGGAAGTAAATTATCCGTGTAGGTAACAAATGACGTAAGTACCGAAGATATTGCACTAGAGTGTGCGTCTGTTTGTATCACTGTATCGTGCATCCTTGCTCAATATTGACTCCGCTGCCAAATATTTGACGCAACCATCTACCGTTGTGTTCACGCCCGATGCTTTTCTTGTCCAACGTATAACTCTTGGACGTGGTCAAATTCAATTAATTAAACAAGATGAACCTCAAGAAACGGCTGATCTCAAGTTGTCCGAATTCCAATAGGCACTGTTTCGGTAAAATAGCGAAGTCTAGTTCAAATCAAAGGATTATCTCTCACTCATCACCTTCTGATTTCAAACGCTATTTGGAACCGTCCTATCTATGTATATCATCAGCTATGTATTCTCTCACAACAGTTGTCGTTCTGATCCACCGGGATAAAGTTCGCATCTCCTTCAAATCGAGTACTTTGTATCATTGTTTTAGAAACCGATATCTTTCTTATTTATCATCGCGCTTCACTCACTTATTTTTGCTGTCACCAATTCACGGATCTACCGCAAAGAATTTCTCATACCGAAAGTCCTTCAAACCAATTACATAGGCATAATAATCAACTTATTTAAAAATATTTACCAAATATTACATTACTGTTAGTTGAAAGCTCTGGTAGTTTGACGAATAATTCATACTTCACATAATGGAGGTTTAGAAAAATGAGTTATAAAAACAAAAATCAATTTTTTATTTATAATTCAGAATACAGTAGTGAAGTGATTTTATATAACATTCTACATAGTACATATTTCATATATTCTGAGTAAATTCTCGACCTGTTTCACACCTACATCCCCTACGCCATTTATAACTTGAAAGGGTATTCTAGTCCGTAACTTTTGAAAAATTTAATTTTCTTTTGTTCTCATCATTTTAAAAATAGTACAAGAATTCCAGAATATATTGGCGATACTCACGAAATTTGCTAGCGCTTTATTTCGTTCCAATTCGTTGTAGGGAAGTTGAATAATAACAAAAACTAAGTCAGGTCACGCCTGGAAGTATGCAATCTAGCTCTCATCCACGTAACACAAAATGCTAATCTGCCCGGCTGAGATTGCATACTACACTATTACATGCAATCGTTTCCTTGTTTGTACTAATTTTGAAAATTTGTGTTGATCGGAGTGAGATCTCCTTTCTAACATTAACATTGATGCCATTTCTATTTCTTACCTTGTGAATAAAATGTTGATGTGTCTACATATGTTTGTGAACCGTTCGAGTCAAATAGGATAAGCGAACTTAACGTAAACCTGTGATTCGTCATTATGATGATGCAAGATAAATTATGTGCCAAGTGAGGATTTAACAGGTAGCATCACCCTAATCTCGAGAAAATATTACCTTTACTCAAATTATATAGACAAGTCCATAATTAGAAGTAACTTTTTGTCTCAATAAATGCATACAGCTGGGATTCTGCGTAGTTTGTTTCATTTTTTTTTTTTTTTTTTGAATTGGAAATGTTTTGCACTCCTACTCAGGACTAGTTCAATAATATGCACGTATGTATTCAAAGCTATAAGTGCGGTGTAAAAGATGCCAAAATCTTCCAATGAAAGGTTTTTACAGTAAAGATTAATAATTATTTTACATATTCGTGTCTCATATGAGATGTTAACCGACTTGATGACCCTGGTTAACATTGAATTGATGCAGACAATCAAACGTGGCATGGATCTGTTAAAAATGAATGCCACAAAGACTTGACATCTCGCTTGATATCTTGATCTATTTGAAATAATAAATCTCTGTGTAAGAGTGGCCTAAGGCGTTCATTCCCGAATTAATTGAGAACAATTCGTTAAAATAGAATATGTGACGGTATTTTTGATGACTTTAACAAATATCTAGATCCCAGTACGAGAGGGGATCGTTTCTACAGAAAGTAAAGCCTAATTTACTCTAGCTTTCGGGGTGATGTGGGCACTTCCGGTATTCTTATCTCCGCGGGTCATAAAAGGAAACACATTCCTAAGAAACTATTCGAATGCCGGAAGAAACTTGAGAGAAAAGTAGAGCGATAGAAGAAAAACTTACTGCGTCGCAAGAGTTTCAGTTTGGATGAAGGCCTCATGTTCGAGAGTAAGAAAACTTCTGTAAGAACTAGGTGCTAACCTGTGACATTCTTTTCAGAAAAGAGACAGATTTTGAAGAAAAAAAAAACCAGTGGGCAAATCATAACTTAAATTCGCGTGTATATGTGGTCATGGATTCAGAGACGGGTGATTTCTTGGACAAGTCGGTTACGTTGGCAATGTTGATTTATGATTTTTGTGGTATAGAAGACAACTATTTGTCTGGCAAAATACTTTCCACCTCTGAAAAACTACACACTCGCAGACCTTGACTTGGCGCGAAGTGAGAGTTTTCAAATACACGCAGGCCACGAATATGAGAATTGATACTAGAAGTTTGTTATTCATTTATTTTTGAGTAGGTAAATATGTTAGAAAAACCCGCCTCAAATCTATTTTACAAATTTGAATAATTGAAATTATGCAAAATTTTTCACAATTGACTAGAGTTCAATTAATATCTATCGTTATTCGTTCATTTCATTTCATAATGTTATCGTTTGAAATTGTAATGAGGTTAGGTAGTCATTGGCTCATTGTTACATCTAAATTCTGTAAAATTTTGTTTCAATTTAGTGACACAGTTGCTTTCGCAAAAACAAATGTAGTTACAAGTTACGAATTGATAAGGAATTCACTGTTCGTTGGACTCAGATCTTAAAGGGCACACCTAGTGTAAAATGTTAAAAAAATCAATTTTTTTTTTCATATTTCGATAGGTCATACCTTTAAAAATAACATACTCAAATTTTAAATCGATATCTCAAACAGTTTTTGAGTTACAGCCATTTAAAGAGCAACCGCTCGGCAGTTACATAGTTGCATTGGCATACGGGACGTACCTGAGATATTGTTCGGAGTCTACCGTCTCTTTAAACCACAATAATACGATTGCGGTTTCTATTGCAGGCTTTCAGGTATACAGTAATAAATGAAACGTTACTCAAGTATATAAAATAAGTAATAAAAAAGCTAAGGTCGACACATCATAAAAAGTATAGAAGAGTTTCCAGCTGTGCAGCTGGCGGTCTGTGAATTGACTGAGCAACCAGAAATGCCAGCTTGTGGGCGTATTGACAGGGTGCCGGCACCCTGACAGTACCGTTCCAGTTGTAGTACATGTGAGTCATTTTGTAAGTCAGACGTTGGAGTTTGTCAGCATCGAGTCCTAAATTGTCCGAAATGACGCTGAAGGAAGTCGGTGAAACAGAACCCTGTCTCACAGATTGAGGAACTATGAAGAAGTCATATTTCTCGGGGTTGGTGATTACGTCGTCCACGACTGTTCCCGGCGGTGGGTTTCTTTTCTGCGAGAAAATACGAGTCTTAATCCGTTTGGTAACTATGATAAACGCCAACTTAAATTCTCGTTCTCCATAGACTTGCGCCAGACGGTCTTTCAGCTGCACAACCTCGTGCTCGTAGACGTAGGGCACTTGGCCGTCGCCGACTCAATCACGATAAATAACAATTTATTATAGAATCTTGGTGATCGGTCAGTTAAGTAAACGTATTTTTAGTTAACGTTTCGACCCGGATATGGGCTCTCCTCGGAACGATTTATTTATTTAACTGTCAAGAATAAGAAAAAAATTTTTTTTAATACTAGAAGTACAATCAGACATTAAATATTGTAGATGTAATACTCTTAGGGCTATTATATATTATTGGTTAGTGAGAACAATTTGATGAATTGAAAAAATACGTTTACTTAATTGACCGATCACCAAGATTCTATAATAGATTACATACGAGGTCGAGAATTCCTACTCATCGGCATAAATAAAAATTCTCTGTGGCAGTGCGTTGTTCCTCGCCCGGTACGCATGTAGAGCCTTGCAAATGTTCGTCGACAGAGTGTCGGACAACTTCTCGCCGTTTGAATGATAGCTGACAGCACTGAACTATTGGCTGAAAGAGTAGTAATCTTTTTAATAGTATAATCAAATTTTTCCTTCACTACCACGTCGCGTATTTTCGTAGTCAGATACATTTAGTTTTATCGTGACCGTTGTATCGAGCACTTCGTAAGTTAGCACGTTTTATTTTACTGAAAATGAGTGAACAATCTCCGTATTTAAATAAAAAAAGAACTCACGATGTTCCCAGACAACGATAAAGAGCAAAAAACCGCAAGTTTACCGGAAACCGACATACATTTGAGCAATCTACTGCGTACACCAGTACGTCAGCAGAGAAACTATTACAGAATAATGACGATAATGTTGTGATTGACCCATCTCATGGATATCGTATTTTACAGTTTGTCTCAGTTTTTAGTGCAATTAGCAATTTAGTGATGTGCAAAACTTGTCAAAAAGAAATTACTTTTAATCAAGCAAGTCCGAGAGGCTTAGGGTTTGAAATAGCTGTTACTTGTGAATGTGGTAATTCGTACATCAATTCTGGACCAATGATCGATAACGCATATGAAATAAATAGACATCTTGTGGCTGTGATGCGTCTTTTGGGCGTCGGAATAAACAGGATAAATCTTTTTTGTGAATTAATGGATCTAGCATGCAAAATTTACAATAAAACTTTTGCTGGATGTTTCACAAATTTATGGACTGCAGCCGAAACCGTTTGTAAACTTAGTATGCAACAAGCTGTGAATGAAGGAAAAGAGCTTACATCAAAGAAAGAAAACTCAGAGACAAATTTGATCGTTAGCGGCGACGGTGCCTGGAAAAAACGTGGTCATACTTCCCGTTTTGGAGTAGTTACGCTGGCAGGAAAATACGTCAAGAAAATTCTTGATTCATGTGTGAAGTCTACATACTGTCGGAGTTGTGTTTTTTGGGAGAAAAAAAAAAGAGAGCGATCCTGAAGCTTACGAAGAATGGTTATCAATACACGAAGAAGAATGTAATATTAATCGTGAGGGATCTTCCTCAAAAATGGAAGTAGATAGTCTAAAAGACGTGTTTGGTCGTTCGTTTAATGAATATGGCGTAAAATATTTTCGCTACACTCATAAAGGATTAATAGATTTGAATCCTTATGATATTCCTGTTGAAAAATTAGAATGCTACTTGCATGTGAAAAAAAGAATAGGAACACGATGCCGAAATTTAAAGAAAACCGATAACAAGTTAGGAGGAAGAAGTAAAACATCGCAAAAGTTAACTGTAAATTTAATAAATCAAATACAAAAATATTACGGTTTGGCAATTATGAGAAATCAGGATAATGTAGACGAAATGTATAAAGCAATCTGGGCTACGTTTCATCATTTGTGTTCAACTGGTAAAAAACCAAACCATGACAATTGTCCAGAAGGCGCAGAGAGTTTGTGCGCTTATCGCCGCGCGAAAGCTTAAGGAATGATGAGTAAGTTTAAGCACGATTACCTCCCACTGGATTCAGAAGTTAAAGAAGCTCTAAAACCTATTTATGAAGACTCATCTCGACATGAATTGCTTGATAGATGTAAGGGTAGTAATACTCGAAACAATAATGAAAGCTACAACGGTTTACTTTGACACTTTTCACCAAAGCACCCTCACAATGGCCTTAAGACTATCAAATTATCAAATAATTTTGCAACTTCAATATTTAATGACGGTTATTCATCAATTTTGAAGATATTTAATGTAATGGGAGTCATAGTTGGACCTGCGGCAAGAGATTATGCGGCTCTTAAGGACGAGTCGAGACTACGAATCGCTAATCATCGCCAACAGGCTTCTTCAAAAGAGGGTCGATCATCTCGAAAAAGAGTTTCTTCAGCTCAACAAGCACTTTTCGAAGAAGAGGAAGGTAAATTATATGGGCCTGGAATAGCAGATTAGCTGTAAGTACGATTTTAATCTATTTATAACAGTGAAAACGATCATTTTATCATTAAATGCGTTTTTTTCGAAACAGCATTTTCCGAATTTGCTGTAGTGATTACTCGGAGACAAATTATCCGATCACTATCAATTTTTTTCTGCATGTTCTGTATATAGTTTTCCATACAATGACCTACCAGTTTTTTGATCTGATCAAAAATCGAATTTTGGCAGGCCAAAAACGACCAAAATTTTGGGTAAAGTTCAACTTTTTTTTTAAAAACGCCGCCATTTTGTCAATTTTTGTTTTTTTTTTCGACCGTAGGTCATTGTACGGACAATATCTTCTAGTTTAAGAAGAAGTTTTTTTTTTTCGGGTTCATCCACGGAGAAGGTCGGAATCGCAGCAGCAGTGGAGGACCTTTTTTTAGCGCCGTCGGAGATCGCGTGTAACTCGAAAAATGTTTAATTTTTTTCTTCAAAAATTTTACTAAGTATTCTTAAAGTATGCATAAACATACCCTGAAAATTTTAAAATAATTGATACAGTAGTTTTTTTTTTTTTTTCAAAAATCGCTTTTTTTAAGCTGTCACACCAGGTGTGCCCCTTAAAGATAGGGTTGCCGATCGGGGCAGAATCTACGCTGTTAGAAAAAGACCCTCCGCCTGGCGATCGTTTCAGAAGAGCACTCCAAAGAAAGACTTCCAAAACTGCACTTTTTCGATATTGCCCAATTTTATAGTTTCAAACCTATATGGAATACGATGCAGTTGGTGACTTTCGTCAATTTTCAAAAATTATGTCGAGACAACCTCGCGAAGAATTTCGACCGGCAACGAATCGAGCGGAAATATAAGCGCAGCTTCTTGGTGACAAAAGAGGCCCGTAAATCACGCAAAGAGCTGAAATGGATGGTCAAAATTACTGATACGAAGAAGCTGAAGGACTATTATATATTGCTGGAATAGCTGACTGGTCAGTAAGTCACAGATTCATGCGTGTTTCCCTCGCTGAAACTTTAAACGTGATTATCTCGAAACTCTTTTTCAGTGAGTTGAAAATCGGTGTACACGATTACTGAAAAACCATTTTACCGATCGAGCTTAAATTTGGCAGACGTTTTCATGACACTTATGTCCAATCGATGAATTTAATACCGTCTAAAAATTATCAAAATAAACTTATTAAATGGAAAAAAAAATTTTTTTGACCGGATCGGTTTGAAATTTTTCCTGAAAATATTCACCTTTTTTAATTTTAAAGCTTCCTCTTCAGCCAAATATCATTTTTTTCACAATATTATTGCTTGAATAACTGACCACATGTATATACTAATTAATATTTTTGCGAAGACTGTTTTAGATAATCTTACAAGGTACTTACTTGTTTTATCTCCGCGATTTTACACTTTTTTTAGCAACAAAAACGTTTCGAAAATTATAAATAATGTAATAAAAAGTACTTATGACCCTGAAAAGACCTTTTCTTACCCTCCAAAAAAAGATCATGAAAATCGGGTGAGTTTTTGCGTTCTATAGGTAGTTCCCTCTTTAAGCGCATGCGCCAGTATCGTTTTACCGCACTGTTCAGAAATGAGGCACCTTACGCACGTTCCACAGGTTTCAAGAATTCAATTCTCCACGCATGAATTGAGAGAAACATGTGTATAAAATATTCACCAAATTACTCTACCGTTCCTGTTCATAAATTACCGAGGCAATCCGAAAAATTCCTTTGGAGAGGCGACAGGTTTGACAATGTGTTATTTTTCCGAAAGTTATGCACATACCCGTTTATTGGCACAATAATTCTTCAACTTTCGTAACTCTTTTATTGCGGTAATAACCAGTCCACGTTGCACCCAATCGTCAGTTGTATAAGAATGTTGAGGGAAGGATCAAAAACAAGAGCATGGTCGCAATAAAGAGTGAAGATTGCAGGCAAAAGCAGAAACGATCTCTGAATGCAAAAAGCTCGTAACAGAAGGATATTGAACTGCTACAGAGTTTGATATATCCAATAGAATCAAGTTATTGTCTCGGATGGTTGAAACTTTATTGATACTCTAAAAGGTGATGACATGGAAAACTACAATGCTGCAGAATGTTCTGATGAAAGGCAAAAACAAAAACAACGTTGAAAATCAAACGCTGCTTACATTTAGTTAAACCTGCATGCATACGAGTATGCAAACTGTGTATCATGCGGATATATTACAGTGACTTGACGAGATGATAACGCCTCGACGATGTGATCGATTGAACCTTACTACTCGGTGCAGCGATCCGGTTAAATATTTAAGTCAGTGTCATTGGTGGCCGTGATGATTGCGATTAACTTCGTTTGACTCTTATTGTTGAACAATTATTGCACGATTCTTGAGATCGGTATCTCCGCTATAAATACTCAATCGATCCATACATCGACGAGTCAATTGTATTGTTATATCGGCGTAGTCAACTGCGCAAAAAATTAAGCGTGCGATTTGCTTAATCGGTTTATTTACCGCGTCTTGTTTTTAGCTGATTCAAAGAGATACTACTGTTGTTTTTCAGCTACTGTTACAACTGCCCAATTTAATATGGATACATGCTGATATCCGGTGAATGCAAGCTTTATTAGTAATGGAACATGGCTTTATCCAAAATCTGTTTTATTCACAGTTTGATAGTGGAATCGAAGTTAATAATAATTACACCTTCTTGTAAATTTGAAAAAGCAGACTTATAAAACATAGCTGCACAGGTTCCTAGAAAATCATTTTTTACTTTAAGTCACTTGAGTAAAAAGTATAAAAGATTAGATTTGGGTACGGATGATTATTGCTAATTTTGAAAATTTTGACGTAAAAGGCGGAATATTTTTCCCTCATTTGCGGGAAGAAAGTATATTTTCTCCCTAAAATCTGATAAAATATGTTATAAATTGATGCGTAACATCTTACCTCTCGGTATGTTGCATTTAGTGGGACTAAGTTCGCGAATGCGATGAAAATGTGTAATTGGATGTAGGAAGAAACTCACGCTATTCAATTTACTATAATATGATTCTTCGGTGCGGTCTGCAGTTGGCACTTGTGTTGCAGCGTGTTAGCGAGCACAGCAAACACCAATGTTTTCATAACATTTGAAAGGAGAGAGAGAGAGAGAAAGGGAGAAAGAGGAAGACAACGCAACTACCCACCATTCCTTCTATAACTGGCACATAATCATTTTTATTCCCGACTCAACCATAAAGTTTACAGTTTCAACCTCAAAACCGGATGAAAGTGGTATATTTTTCCCTAAAACGCATTTGCGGGAAATACGAGATCATATTATCATCATTCCAAAGTATTGGAAAATATAAGGTAATTGTTTTTAGGAGGGCTCTCCGCAGAATTTTAATTTATTTTGTGTGTCATCTGAAGTGAAAAAAACAACAGAAGCAAGCGCCTTGAAGAAAACAGAAGAAGCCAGTGCAAACAATTGCCCACAAAACGCACCGCACTGCCCACGCCGCGGCCAATTTACAAGTCCCAATTTTCAAATACATATTCTGGCCAGAGTTGAGTCGGAAATGGAGTCCTATATGTAACAGAGGAATAAAAGTCGACTTTATTCCCTTGTTACATAATGTATTATTATTGTATTTCCAAGTTTCCTTTTTAATCTAATTCAATTTTGAAAAAAGTGTATTTCTGGGAGGCTCTACCCTCCACCCCCCAGTAGGGGTTTCACCCCTACACCTCCCCCAGGGCCTATAGCCATGAACCCGCTCCCTCATCCTAGCTCCCGCCGATTCTCATCCATATACCAATTGTATGCATTTTTAAGAATTAATTTTTTCGTTATTAAAATTCGTTCTCAATTTTACACCCAATATTGCGAAAAATATATCGAGTTCCTATTGTCAAATCAATAATGTGACTTGAGTTGAGTCGGAAATAAAGTCGTATATCTAACACAGGAATAAAAGTCGACTTTATTCCCTTGGATGATTACTGCCCGAGCGAAGCGAGATTAAACCCACCCGCATGAATTTCATATCCGACTTTATTCCCTTGTTGCGTAATGTACTATTATAAAGTTCGTTTCAATAAATTCTTTTCGAGCAATTTAATTACTTTTCTGCTGTAATACAAATGGCACAAAAACCCGTTCAGGAAAATGGTGGGATTGTTCAGCAGATCGCCTTTATCTATTAATATTCAATGGGATGATGATATTGCGGTAACCTCTGCAAACACGGTCATTTTTCC
This sequence comes from Neodiprion fabricii, assembly GCF_021155785.1. Lineage (NCBI taxonomy): Eukaryota > Metazoa > Arthropoda > Insecta > Hymenoptera > Diprionidae > Neodiprion > Neodiprion fabricii. The sequence goes on from NC_060239.1 coordinate 12,396,378, forward strand.
GTGACTCCGAGCTACACAATCTGTCTGATAAAAAATTAGATCAAGTCTCACTGGCTCTAGGCCTGCATTGGCAAAGTTCATACCTCACACGGCCAACGTTAATTCGAGAAATTTTTGAGAGGACTGTACCATGTCATGGGTCCCTCAGGACCTCGGTGGCAAAGCACTCTGCGACAACTATCTACACGAGTATTTGTTAGAAATTTACGACCTACAATGTTGCCGACATTAACAATTTTCGGTCTGAATTCATGGGTCAATAAAATTGTCGTTTCTGTATTGAAACCTTCTGTGTGCAAATTTTTTCTTGGAATCTCTTTTTCAAGTTGAATGAACCGGAAACAAGTATTCCGAATTGATGAGAATGTCATTTGCATATTGAGTTAGTCCATTTTTTGCTAGCTACAGATATAGACAATTCCACGCCAAAGAATCGGACTCGTATTTTTTAAATCAATCAAAATTTTCTTACCTAAATCGTACGTGAAAAGAGAAGATACCTTGATTTTACTTTTTTTTTATCTGCCTGAAGTATTTTTTTCCACAATTACAAGATGTTCAAATTTACTGAAAAGTGAGCCGCGGCCCAACGTAAGAATTAATGTCTCCGGTTCCGTCAATCATAGAACAATGGAACAAACGCCCATATTGACACGGGGAAAGTGAGTTCCATGGAAAAAAATATGAGTTACTGAGAAAGTTAATGAATCGTATCGTCATTTACAGCTGAAATGTTTGAACATTTTTGTTGACCCATTTCGGAGAAAAATTATCAAAAAACATTGAAATCCTTACTAAATCTGTAGCCATGTAGTTTCATCAGGATAGAATTTCGATAGCTGTTCTTTTTTCCATTTTCAATATCTAATCATAAGAAAGTGATGCGCCAAATGATACAACATTTCTTTCTAATTCAAACAAAGCCGAAGTTGGTAGAAATATCCTGTCGAAAACTTTGAATGGTTCATAACAATTCGAATTCCTTAGTTTACCCTGTGAAAAAATTCTTAAAGCCTAAAAACGAAATTCCAAGGTATTTCATTCAATTTTTTTTCTCATGCAATATAAGTTAAAAATTTTTTGGAGGTATTCGGTATGCATTTCTTACATCGTTTAGAGTGAATTTGCCTTATTGGGTCCTCATTTAAATGTATCAGGGTGATACACAGAATATAACGTTAACAGAGTGTAAAAACGTGAAAATTCAATGCGAGCAAAGCTTCTCACTTGATATTTGTAGCGTAGCATACGGATTTTTGTGGCATAATTACTTGCAAATTTCTAAAAATTGTTACCGAATTTTTTCAACGGCTTCGTTTTGAAAGAAATTACATCGTTTTTAAGAATCATGACAAAAAATTCACCGTCTTTGAACATGAAGTTTAGGGTATCTCACTCCCAGGTGAGAATTTGGGCAATCCTGTGACGATGTGGGAAGAATAGTAGATAAAAATAACATTCAAACAATTTCATGTGAATCGGTCAGAAACTGTGGGAGCAACCTTGCGTGCATTCAAAGTTTGAACTGTTTATTATATGAAATTGGCCGTATGCAGACTCATACAAATGAAAGGTTTTCAACCCCCGAAAATTCCCCATTCAAAGGAGGTATGTAAGTGTACAGAAAATAAATGAAAAAAACCGACAATCGATTTTTCGACCGTAAATGCCCCCGTAAAAGACGCGTGGTCAAAAAATTCCGAATCCGTAGAGTTTAACGTGGAATTACCCATATGTGTACATACGTGATAATTATTGACTGTAACCGCAGTAGCGTACGATCGCATCAAGCTACGTATCCAGATACTGAAAAGGCACATGAATAAATTCCGCGAATGAATGCACTTTTCTAGACGCAATACGAGTCCGACTCAAAAGCTAGCAGCTGTAAAGTCTTCCTAAGATAGCCGGAACTGCAACGTCAACAAAACCGCTGACGTTTCAAGTTGTCCGTACCTCAGGTTCTTAACCTCGACTTTTTGAAACGTTTCCATTTTTTCTCTCGTCAACTACGACGGTATTTCTCACGGAGTATTCAGTCTCACATCTCACTATGCCTACAATAGAACTGTGAGAAGTGGTAGAAACATGGTAGCCGATAGTGCATTCTGCATCCGATGCGCACCACTTATCGTTGGAGGTGAGGATGGCGCAACCTGAGGTTATTAAAATTTAACGAGACTCGGAGCCCGGCAGTATATCGGTATTAGTAGCGCTAAAATTAACCAATGAGTCACCCTCTCTCGTCGTGTACTCTTGATTCTGCTCGCATTATACGTATAACCCAACTGACGCCAGCCGATGAATGAACGTTATGTCTTTTGCGTCGACGTCCGGTGAGATAGTGGAAATTTCCGCGCGAAGCCCGGAATCTTCTCCGGATATAACCAACTGACCGTCCATGATCGATTCGTATTTGGTTGATTGTGAGACACGTACATTATTCGTATATCGTATAATCGCATCACCGGCAAAACGCACCGCGAGTTTTGTCGTAACAACGACTCCTTCGCATCATATAACTTCGTGCCACTGTAATAATTTATTTGCCCTCTTTCTTGGGTCGCATTTACATTTGACAGTTGCCACTTGTCATTTCTGTTTAACACAAGGACAGTCGCGCACCGTCGCTGTGGCTGCTTGCGGTAAATGTAAACCTGGCTTCAATTATACTTTATCTGCTCCGCATGTATCATTTTTATCAAGGAAAGATAAAGCATAAAAGCGCTGCATGGTGATGGAAACGGTAGACTTGGTTGCGGTAGATGCAATATTACTGGCGAATTTAACGGGTGTTCGAATTTACGAGTATTCATTAAGCTCACATCTTTGTATGTAATATGCTTAAGAAATTTCGTGTACGACTTTATGGCTTGCGATTTTACGAGCTCGTCAGTTTGATCTAAGATTAGCTCATGCGAAAAACACTGAACAACGTAACGGCAGACTCGGTTATCAGACAAAAAACACCTTGCGAGTCCCAAGAACTCTTCTGGGACACTGAATGTACCTCACAATAAGTTTTATTACAGCTAACAGATAAAACTATCATCAATTCAATAACTTTCCGAAAGAATGTTGAACTACAGATAATTGTATAAATTATTCATTCTTTATGACAAGTGAGATTGATTACCTTAGGTATGAACAATTTGCAAGGAATATTAAACTAGATACGTTATTGATAAATCACTGATAATAATATATTATATGCTTCTGCGATTATTATTTGTAAGTGCTATGTTTTACTTGTATATCCGGAAAACAGCTTTTACCTTATAAATGTAGTTTGATAATATTCTGAGTTATCTAGACCATTGCAAATAGTGATTACAAAAAATACATTTGCTGCGGCATTGCTCGAGATATTTTTCTTTTCCATGCGGATCGTACCGTTATGATACCGAGATCAGGAAATGGTCAGATAATGAAAATTTTTTTCCCACTCACAGTCCGAGGTTATCATCGATCAAGTAATAACTTTCCAAACTAATGAGTCACATTTTTCAGCTCAACTCAAAGAAATCCACCGTGAAAAATTTCTGTTTCTTTTCATTTTCACTCACCACTCGCTTGAAATATTCACTTATCATATAATATTCTTATCGGAAAATGATTATTCGTATTGAAAAACTACAAGCAAGAGAAAATGACACAAAATAGGCTGTTTTCAAAATAACGCGGCCTAATCGATTTATATCACGCGTCACTATTTTTATATCACAGTCTTTCGCCTTTAAGTCATATTCGTACAGAAGATATCGTAAACATTTGGTTGGCTCTAAGAATATAAGAAAAGTAAAAACATAAAAAGTATTACTCACCATAATGGAGATATACTGCCAAGACGGCACAATTGTGGAACAATGATAAAAAATCCCGTGAAAATTTATTGCAAGCAATCACGATGGGCTTTTATAACATACTTCATCAGATATTCACTGGTTAAAAATAGTGCAAATATCACTTTTTCCTTATGACCACTTTTCCTTTTGTTCCGTAATTTTTCTGTAATCCTACGTCGTCATACCTGTGAAAAACAAATATCAAAATCTGTAATTTCAAACGTGAGAGATTGCACTCCAGAGATTGTAGAATTCGGAGTTTCGTCCATACCATAGAATGGTTTTTTAAAAACAACGTATTTGCTACATCAAACTTCAAACGTCGTACATTAAATAGTTGTACAATAATTGACCGATGATTTTGCAGAGTGTATTGGAAGAAAAATAAATATTTAACGTGCAATAACAAAGGTTTTTGTAAGAAGAGGCTGATCAATTGTAAAGACTCACCTGTATATAAAAGAAAAATTTAGCTTCTCAGTAAATGGAAATCATATTTCATCACCGGATAGCGTTGTGCCGTAGGCACTTCAATCCGTAAAGACGAAGATTGGCGACTGTTTGGATTGGTGAATTTCAGACTCTCGGTCTGGCAGTGCCGGTTATTAATGGTGCAAATAGATGGTGAGAAGATCCAGCCAAACTGTCAGTTATTGAGATAACTTTTTTCACTTTTAGAATAGGACGATCATCACATAATACGAAACAGATCCTGTATACACAGCTCAGTGTGTGTTTACGACAAGAATACCTCCACTCTTCAAGGCGCTATTTACAATTAGTCGGATTATAGTCGCCTATGAATGTTCCCGTATATTAATCATTTTGTTGTTGGTATTTCCAATAAATCTTCTCTGCTTCACCATATGGCCACCAGTCAATGTAATCTGTATAACACATAAAGGGATTCTATCAATTTTAGTGCACCTGTTTTCTTAAGATAATACATTTTCATGATCAGCAATAGCTTTCAACATTTCAGTGCAGCGTAAACAATATATGAGAGCATAGTCGGTAAAAATTACGATAACAACGATATGGAACAAAGGCACATACAGGTCATTATAGGTTTATTTACACTAAATCTTTATCAATGCGTTTCAATAGTGATCTCGAAAAACTATTGACGCCAAATTTTAGGACCCCCAAAATTTTCTATGTTGTAAAGAGAATTGAAAAACGTTTCTTATTAAGTACCTTGGCAACGACAGCTTCGGAAAAAATGAGATTATGATCAGTACGGAACATTTACCTCTACCGGATGATATGCAATACTCTATTTAGACATCCACTTCAACCGAAATGAAATATATTAGTGTGCTCTATTAGAGATCCAAATGTCAGTTTGTTATATATCTCGTAGAAATCTACTAGATATACACACAGATCTCCGTTAGAAATCTCATGGATTTTGTGGAGAAGAGATATACACCTCCAATGGACGTTCTTTTTATACATTCTTCAGGTATTCCCTGATCTTGTAAGATCTTATAGATCTATTATCTGTGGAGTTTTACTATATATCCACCCAGATCTTCATTGGACATATCATGGATTTTGTAGGGAAGAAATCAATATCTTTGGTCGACGTTATTTTCATATTATTTACTCCTATTTCCGTTTACGTTTCGTCATTAAAAATATTTAACAATTATCGTACGCACAATTCGTTCTACCTCGGAGAAAAGTCCAAGCCCTACGTAATATAGACTAGGCACTTTAGGACAGCCGAACACGTTAACATTGGGAGAAATTCGGAGTAATCGAAGATGCGGAATTGCTGGGGCCTTGTATAATTTAGAGCTCTCCTTTATGGCGAGAAAGACGAGCGACCATTCGCCGCCTGGTGGTTGTCTACGGTACCTCCACTTATGTGCATGGATATTCATAGGCATCCAATGGATATCCATGACCGACTTTTTAATATGACCGTAGATATTGTGGATTGCTGTTTATGTCTATTAGAGATACACGATCGATATGGACCTTTTATGGAGTTGTGGATCCTGTATCGACCTCTAACAGATGGAGCATTCCGTGCGGAGAAGGTTAACTATAGCACTGAAAAACTAATTTGCCCTTGTTTTTATGGAGTCCACCCGATTTTTTAAAAATGCATATGATTTTAAATGTACATATTCTTGATAGTATCGAGAGGCGACTCTCTGGATTTTAGATCTAGTATAGATTTTGATGAGACCCGTCGACCCTATCTTGGTCAAAGTAAAACAAAAAGTGATTCGTCATGATTTGCATTTGAAACAACCGTTTCTTTAGGCACACTTCCGATTCCTCGGGCCTTACTGCGAAAGTAGAGATGTATGATAAACTTCTTTCATGATCTATCATTTGGACATGCATCTGACTTACAAAAAATTATATCCCAATGTAGGGAAGTTGTATTTCAAAGTTCGTGGCATTGTCTCGAAATATGTCGGAGTTAACAGTTGCCATTTTCAAACCGGAAATGGGAATGAGTTAAAAAACTTATTGGAACGTCGTCTCGATGGCAACAACATTCTTCGCAAGTCGAATCAAATTGATTCAATGGTTAGTCCTGAATGTTACCTACAAAAAACTCTTACACTAACCCATGTGATTGAAAATTATGGATATATATATATTTCTAAAAACATATTTTGTTATCAGAAGGTTGTATTTCTAAGTTCATTAAATTACCTTAAAAAATGTCAGAGTGAGCAGACTTAAGCAGGAAGTCAAAATGAGTTGAAATTTTGATTGGAATTTTACCTTCACATAAACAATTTACTGTCCAAATTTCAGTAAAATCGGTTCGGCGGTTCGTCTGAAAGCCTGCTTACAAAAATCCGACACACACACCCTTTTTTCAAAATATTTGAAAATGATTCAGTACCTGACAAAATATCGTTTCAACGGGATTCTATAATTTTTTCTAAATCCGACGTTTTTTTCGAAAGCAAATGCATAAACCATTCCGTTTGCAAACGATCGGGCCTAGGCCTAAAATTTGAAAAACCACTTTTTGTGGTTACTCGTGTGAAGTTGGACCTAATATTTGGCAGTAATTTGTGTTTCACCATGAGCAATTTCGTGCAAAATTTCCGTCCAGGGAGCCGATCAGCCATTCTTAACCAGCCATGGCCTTTAGAATCAGGAATTCGAAGAACCACAGGCGTATATGTCTTCCAACTAATATAAATGATCGAGTTATGCTACAAGATCAAAGAATACTCATTTTTTTCACTACACGGAAAAAAAAATTCAGCTCGTGGAACTAAATATTAGATAGTTACTTGTAAACAGTTCGTCGAACTAAACGTTCTGTTATTGGAAGAGCACTGCATGGTTCGTATAACTGACTGTTAGTCAGCTGTCATAGCTGTACGTTGTTCAGCTCTCTCAGCTAAACAGCTTCGTTCGAAGAGCTAGACCAGAATTTTTCGGCTCCGCTCACAGCGCTTATTATTAAATAGTACAATTATATTGCTGTTAGTATTATTTTTCATCATTATTATCATTATTTATTCAGTGTCATTTACATATTTGAATGGACTATTTAAACAATTATCTATCAACTGTATTTAAATCATACTCATGAAATTTGAAGGTTATGAAATATGTCAACGCACCAGAGCACAGCGCAACTTACAGCTCTTAGAGCAAAACCATTCAGCTGTGAGAGCTGAACAACTTGCAGCTATCAGAGCTGACTAATATATAGTTGCTGTAACTACAAGATAGACCGTAGAGTGCGTATAGTTACTGGAGCTGTAGAATACAGCTCGCCGAACAGAATTTTTTTTTCCGTGTATCTAGTCTAACACGGTCTGTATAGCTAGCAATGCTGTATCAGAAAATTACAGATCGGGCGACTAGATTATTTGCACCTGCTCTGAAATGAGTACATTTTACTCTTGGAATCTCGTTCATCTTCAATATCCTGTCTTCCTGTACAACTCCTACAGCGTTAAAACAGTCGAAATATCTCCATGCATTCATTCACAAGTTGATGTATTGCAAATTCAACACATTTTGGCATTGGCATACTCGGTTAGTTCTTTAATTTTTTGTATCATAAAACGAGAAAATATCGTGATCGCCGCGTACTGAATGACCGAAAACTTCAGTATGCGGTGATTACCAGACCGACGATTCCTTCTTTTTCTTCCTTCGTGGCTATATCCCGTTAGGTCAAGTACCAATGGCCCTCCAACTCCTGAGGACGAGAGCAGGTTTGAGCGCAAGAGACGAAATCAACTGACTATTGGATTTCGACATACCAGCCCCAAGGAGTAGCGAGAGAGAAAAAAGTTAACCCGTCGTCCTGTCTCATCGCCAAAGTCGACACACATATAAATGCCACTATGATTTTTTGAGTTCGTAATAATAAATTTAAGGTGAATATAGCTTTTCTCTGTCCCAGGTTATTTTTGTAGTGATATTGTTGTGTTTCTTTTTCTTCACACTTACACATCTTTAAGTTAATCGACTTCTCACTCATGCCTCAATAGATCATTCACATCAGTAGGCTCAAACTCGACAGTTTCGAACCATTCCAAATGAACCTAGTTGAAACGCAAACCGAATTATAAGCAACCGTGGGTCCTGTAGAGATTAGGAGATTTTTTAAAGATCTTTCTGGTTACCACTACCGCATCTTTAAGCGTATATCTAGTATCATCGTTCACCAGAAGAAAACATTGATCACTTGCACTCTTTTAGATGTCCTGAATTCCTTTATTGCGTACTCCATCTTTGTTGATGATCGACATATAATTGCTTTTAACGACATATTTTTCAGTCTCTTGTATAAAAGTCATATTCAGCACATCAATTCTCAATTATGTTATGACTACTGTTTGAAAAACAACAGAAACGACTCGAGTCATGCTGCTGCTGTTGCAGGAATCATGCTTTACCATGCTCATCCAAAAGTCCAACTGTTACACAAGTTCATATCAGGAAACGAATGAACCGATGTATACTTATGTAAGTACACGACTACCACATCCATGTGCCTTTAGTGATTACGGCAATCATGTTGAACTATATTCGCACTTCATGAACCGAGCTGTGCGTGCAAAATTTATTGGTCTTAATTCGCTTAACACGGATAACTCACTCAGCACTACTTAAGCGCCAATGAGACGATTGCCTCGAGTGTAGCGCACTTTCATCATTTCAACTTGTATCTTGCCACTTTTAGACTGAATGTTTTTGTCTGTAATGCATACCAAAAACTAAGCTTTCTTGACGATTTTCAGTATCTATCCAGGTAGGATAAAACTGAAAGTCATAAAAAAGATCTTTGAAAGAGGTTATAACCCATGTTTTGGCTTCCGAATTATATCTGCATTAGGGTATCTAAAAATGAACAAGGTTTAAAGTTCGCGGAATCCATCAAGAGAAATAAAAATCTCAAATACGTTGATATATAATATTGAACCGATACATTTGATTAAACAAATAAAAGCAAATAGGGTTGATAAATTGCATAACGCTAATAGATTTGAAGAGTTGCAGATTATCGGGAGTTTTGTGGCTGGCCAACTAAAAATGGCGAAGAAAGATGGGGGATCCATTACGGTTGTCTTCGAATACTGAATTTTATAATTTTGACGTTGAACTCGTTTTCATCGACCCCGAATAACCCAGAGTGACAAATTTCTATTCACATAATTTCACTTGTAACTTGTTACAATTTGCCAGCTCAATTCACACAATTTCGTCAATTTACTCCGCCGATCACTAAACAAATGAGGGCACGGGGCAAAACAGCGCTAAACGATCTCTGCCGAACCACGGTTGCCAACACCGAGCTTCACTCGGTCTGCCGCGTGGCACCGCCTCTCTCGCTAACGTCCCGTAAACAAATGAACATATTAAATGATCAAACGAACTTACCTGTGAAGTTCGATCATAATTACCAGACAACCCCGTCCGAATAGATCACTAGGTAGATTCCCATCTCATAAACTACGTGCCACTACACTTAAAGTTATTATCATAATGCAAAAAGACAATTACAGCCACATCCTATGCGATACCACTCACGACTGACTTTATTCTTCAAAGCTGTGTCGTAATCGCAACAGAGGGATTTGGATTAATCAGGTGGGACTGATCTATTCGGTCGAGGCAAACTTCACAGGTAAGTTCGTTTGATCATTTAATTATATTTTCCGCCTCGTTTTCGAAATCACTAGGTAGATGTTCAAAGCATCTTACGACAATGGTTGTGAAAACACAAACGTACATGTATATATTTAAAATTCTAATGCGTATTATTGAATTAATCAGAATAATTTACTTTTTTTTTTTAAATATTTATTGGCCCCCAACATTTGGCCATAAAGAAAAAGTCATCCAGGAAGTTTACTACTCTCGTAAATGAACACGCCTTCTGTAACTGGTCTATTATAAAACTTGGCGAAACAGATCAATCCAAATAAAGCCGCGAGAATAATAATTTTTCTCTTGAAACTTGCGAATTTTCTGATTTTACAGTTTTCAGTGAAAATGATGTTTTTTATTAGTTTAAGCAAACGAAGCTTTTTATCTGTATTTATTTCAATAGTCCAGTCATTAGAGTTGATAACAAAAATCAAAAATTTTTTACTACAGGAAGGAATCAGCTAACATTTCTTTTCGTTAATTATAAACTCTAGTTCGAATAGAAAATCTGCAGTCTGTAACACATTATCTTCACAAGACTGATAATTGTTACCTGACATTAAAAAAACATTTACATAAACGACTGACGTCAGCCCTCTATTTCTCAATTCATTGAGAAACTGTTTCAGAATCTTAGTGAATAGGTAAGAAGTTGTCGAGAGTACAAAGGGTAAGTAGGTGAACTAGTAAGTCGAATTTTCAAACAAAAGTTTCAAATGTTTATTATGATTTGGATGGATAAAAATGCAAAAATAGGCATCCTGCAAATCTATAGTACTCGTGTAGCATTTATGTGATATAGAACCTTAAAACGGTTATGAAATCATCCATTTTAAAATGCTTGGTAATAATAAACTGATTCAGTTGCTTCTGGTTTAGAATCAATCCATATGAGCCATTCGCTTTTAGAACCAATGAATATACTTCATAAAAGCCGTCTAGGATTTGAGCTGCATCACGTAATGGCTTCTAAACCTAATAAATTGTTTATTGAAATTGTTATATTTTCTTTTCGGCATAGTAGACCGAAAACGGGATTTTACGCCCGCGCCCGGTTCATAAAATCCCTTTTTACGCCTACGTGGGATGAAGAATATTGTTCAGATCACGGGCATAACACCTTACGCCCTTGATACGAAAATACCTATTTCCATTCGGAGACAACTGTTGCTAAGAAGGTGAAGTTTTTCAAGTCAGCAATGAATCAAACGGAATTTTATATCCGCCTATCCAAGACAACAGTTTCGTGTCATTGGATATTTGTTCCCCGGCTGATTTGCAAAACTTTATCCTTCTTGCCTGATGATTTACGATTGGAATTACTGTTTCCTACGATAACTCTGTGACGATTGTTTGTCATTGGTGGTGAATCTCTGACCCCCTTGTGGTTTCTAACTCCTGCATGTGTCCTGTTGACTATGGTATGGCTGTTGTCAGCATAACCTGGGAGGTCTGGTCACTTACTGATTCTGACAACGGAAATAAGGAAGACTCGTGGAATTTAAAGCCAATTTTCTGTTATTGTCCAGCTTTTTATAGCCAGGTTTGTTATTTTTGAGACCCAAAGAAATTTTTTTCTAGAGATTTTACTGAGTTTACCCGCTTTTCCAAAATATTACCGAATAAAGACTTTCCGATTGGAGTCACTGTTATGATTTCCTTATCCGATGGATTAACACTATGGTAGAGGTTAGGAATAACCGTCATGTTTCAGAGTCAGTATGATGTAGATTTGACATCGTGCGACCTGTGTCACTAACCCATTCAACCAGCTGTACGTTGTCCTTTGTCTGGTTCACTTGGATAAGGTATTGGCAAACAACAACCCATTTGGTTTGGAATTGTTGCGAGTCTGACATCCCTCCGAACAGTGTTGGGTAACATCGCCGTCCTCGCTTCTGAGTTTGATAACGAGGCATCCATCAGAGTGCAATTACGTGGATCTGTGTATTTGTTAATAAACTCTGGCTTTAAATCAGGGGAATGTCTGTTTTGAATTGGAACAACTTCCAATTCCCTAGGTGTTGTTGATCTGCCCCGTCATGAGATTGATCGGAATCGGTTTCGTCGCGAGGAGCGTGACAACGCATCTTCGTAACCTGTTACAGAAATTTTAAGTGAAAAAGTCTGATTCTCCTGAACTCGTCTGAGAATTCTGTAACGTTTTTTCCAACTTTTCAAGTCGCTTTAAAAGTTCCACAGGCTGGTCGATTCCTCTCTTTCACGTTCTTCTGATTTCGATCTTTCTAAACTTACTATCGTAAATTCGATTTCTCGACATAACCAGATTTATTTTAAACTTTTTTCATGTTTTATAGCTACGGACCATGGAATGGAATAAAGTCAGCAGCCAACGCTACCGCATACAATTGCAATTGTCTTTATGCATTATTATAATAACTTTAAAAGTGGTGTCACGCAGCTCATGAGATGGGAAACTATTTAGTGATCTAGAGGACGGAGCGGAAAATATAATAAGCTCGCCGATAACAACAAATATTAATGTTCCATAACAGTGTGCCTTGTCTCGACGATTCATTGTCTGCGTTCATTTACTTAGCCTAAAATCTCTGGACAGCCCATAGTTTGTGCCAAATGTCCTGAGAAGGATCCTGTTGCTCTCCGCTTCCATATTTCCGCTTCCTTCTTTTAGTATTGCAGAAAGCAATTCGTACCCACCATTAACTAATAAAATAAACGTGCCTGTGGCCAAAGTGTCACAATAGACTGTGACAGCAGTATTCTGGGACAAGCGTCTCGATATGTACACAAGATAGTTTATGCACACCTATACGATTTCAAAACATTAGATTTTGAAATATAGGCTTTGGTGAATCACTATTTCTCTTAGGGTTAGAAATTCGGTTTTGAAAATGTCTAGCTCTTTACTACGGCAAACGATTACTATGATGGACCCAGCGAAGAAATGATCAATATCAAGACACGTAATACAATTAACAAAAGGTCAGATCTATGTAACCTTAGTAATTTGTATGCCCTCCCGCCCCTTTCTAATTTCAGTTAGTATATGAATTTGTTGTATTAGTGGTAATTTAAATTTTTTTAATTTTCGCGCGCTTCTTCGTATCGATTAACTATGGATAATCAACCAATCAATCATATTGCGTTCGATCGTGTCTTACACTTCATTTCTCCACACGACATGTAATCTACAACACCTCATGTTTGTCAACTGAAGTCACGTTCTCGTAAGTCTTCGTTTTGCATGTTTTCTACAGGTTTTAATAATAAAATTGCAATTGATGAAACAATTTACTTCTGAATAAAAGTTCCTAAGTTTCCTTGTATATATGAGGACCATTTATACCCACAAGTCTTAATTCTCCAATATTGCATTGCATAAAGAAACGATAATCTCCAACCAACCATCAGAATTGTATTTCTTACATGTTATTCAAATGACAAATATAAAATGTCGATGCGCGACCTCTAAAAAAAGTCGCACGGCATTTTCCTTTCAGGAGGTATAATATCATATTATTAACTATAGTTTTATGAAGTGTCCGGTAAAAAACGAAATGAAGTTTTTCTTTTGAGGCACTCTAATCTGAATGTCCAAAAGACAGCTTTCACGACTCTTAGATGTCAAAAACACGCGTCACAAGATATTATTCCAGCATCACAACATATAATAATTTTCAGTTTTGCGTTCTCTGAGTAAGCAACTGTTTTCCAGCCAAAACTCTAAAAAACGGCATAATCTAGGTTATATTTAAACGTGACATGTTTTATGTTCTGTAAGATGATTCTCCCATTTGATACTCGAAAATAAATAAGCTAAAGATCGTTCCACTGACATATATTCTGAATTTTATATTAAATTAGTTCCATAGCGAATCACAAAAATTACTTGAAAGTAAGATTCGAAATAAACTGTTACCCAATAAGTTGCATCCCCAATAATCTTTACAACACCATGATGGTACCAATATTCATTTCATCTCTTCAAAATGCAATTATTCACAAGACCGCTGCAGTCTCGCAGGAAATAAACAAGTGAAAGAATTTGTTTGACAAATAAAATTGATGGCTGCATACTAATAATTAAAAGTCATAAAGGCTAGAAAAATTCGGAATGAAAGCTGGCAGAATTGTATAATGCTCAACGAAGGGTGTAACTGGATAAGAATGTCAGAAAGTGCCCCACAGCTTTTTATTCAGCAATTGCAATAAGTAAATTCATATAAAAATGGGACTTTTCGGCTGAATGTTACTTTTCTATTTTGGTATTTGCGGTCATTAGTTCGAAACCGTCATTTACACTAATCGATTTTCCTCAGGACCTACTATAAATATCATGTTGAAAGCAAGACTACACTTGGATATCAATGAAACATACGAAATGTAATATTTTTGCTGAAAGTTCATTAATAACTTAACAATTCGCTCGTGCGGGAACGACCTACTTTGCGCACTCGTATCGTAATGTATTAATTTTCTGTCAATTCGATGTATTATACCAACTTAAGAATATGATTCCGATGCATTTTTCAGTTTCCTTTCTGATCATGCTTTGAAATTTTATATTCAAGTGGTGCTCCTACACGAACATCCATAAAATCAGCGTATTCCATTTTCTACGTATAACTTAGTTTGCACTCGATGACGGCATTTTGGCACATATAAACGTAATACGTAATTAGTTTCTTGAAATTCAAATTTCTTGCTAAGACAATACCATACTACCTAACGTTGACGAAAGAATTCTAAAGACAGTCGACAACATAAGCTTTGCTGTGCTTGGTAAGACGTTTTGAAGTGTGCGGATGAAATCAAAGATTTTTACTATAACCAACTCTCTTACGCCAGAATCCTATAAAAGCATCGGAAGTACAAAAAACTGCAATGACTTGGGTTCCACTGCAGAGAGCAGCCTAAGAGAGCCATTACATAATCTCTTAAATTACTGAAATTTTTTGATTCATCTCCCAACAAAAATAAAATGGCTATTTACAAAATCATCTAATTTACTTCCAAAAAATATTTAAATATAAGTTATTGCCGAGAGTCTTATAACATTTGATCGGATGAAAAATTCGACATCAAGTCAAGCAATTGACATTCATGTAAATGCTCCCAATAAAAAATTGGAAATGAAGATTGAGAAATGGAACGAAACATTCCGAGTTAGTGGTACGTGTAATAACGAGGGTCCCAATTAAAAATTCCGCACGGTATAAATTCAACGACATTGTTTTTGGAAGTCCTTAGTTATGTATGAATGTGGATGAATTAATTTTTAGGCCGCCAAGTACGACGAACTCTAGATTTTTAGTCTTGTTGAATTTGAAATGAATGAATTTACGTACACTGATACGATGTACAGAATGTCGCATAATATGAAGAGAAAAAAAGAAAACATTTAGTAAGTTTTGAAATATAGTTGACACTCCCAAGAATAGAATTCCTAATAAGAATAGTACGTAAAAATGCGGCTTGCAGGTTGCAGTTGTGAACGAAACAATATGAAAAGGAACAACAGCTACAATTAATTTCAAATCTGTAAAATATCGGGGTAAAAAAAAGTCTGTACTAACACACATCGGTTACGGGCTGTTTCTCAGTACTTCCTGCTTCAACAACAGATCTGCCAACGGCGTTTCAGCCGCTTACTACACAGGCCATTCACAAGCTCAAAGGACAACCTGGAACAAAAAATATTTAAGTCTGTTTAGATTATATTTTATAAAAATCTGAACCCTGATAAGTCACTTGTGGTGAATATCGCCCCAAACATATTTCAGCTCCTCACAGTCTTATTCGTGAAATGGGCGTCATTCTTCATGCGAAATAAAGCCTGTTTTTAAAGACATTTTTGGAAATTTTTTCAACTTTGGCGATGTTTTACAACATTTAAACAATCAATTTTGGTTAGAAAAACTAAGAGAGCTATTTCTGCGATTCTTAAACAATACCTAGATATTTTCTTTAGATTTTGAGAATCCATTTTTGAGGCAAACTATCACGTTTGCGATGAATTTCTGCCAGTTTACGATCAATTTTAACTAATGTAAACAATATTCTCCATTGCGAAGCGCCCAGCCACCGATGCACTAATTCCTCGCTTATTTGACTTCTCAAACTATTATGTTCCATTGAAATACCGGCAGACATATAATTTTGTGAGAATTCAAGGTCTGCCACTTTACACACGGGTACGCAGAACTTTTCATTTAACAACATTAATTTGTTGTTGCCCCACTATTTTCCGCTAACGCGCTAACTGGGTAGAGCCATTTTTATAAACGCATAGTAAACCATGCAATTCGCTGGAGCTGACAAGTTTATACATCAAGTCAAGAAACTTGACGCTAGCTCCCCGACTACTCGCATCTCAATTGGAGCGAACTAGTTTGCTGCAAACAGCTAGGAATTTTATATTGATCTCGTATTTCAGGTTCAATATCATGATGAGTAGCCAGCTACGTCACGTCCTGGCCTCGGCCTCATAAATCATTCCGATCCTGACTGCGGCACTATGCGTATCAGATTCCTTAGATGCGTTCGACCTGTAGAGTGATTTTTTAATCGCCCCAGGCCGACATCTCCTAAGCAAAGAAAAGTACGAAGAACCGTTGAATAATCAAGCCTAAGAGGTCGAACGAGGAGGAAGGACGAAGGGGACCGTATCAAATTTGTTAGAAGTAAAACAGAGAATGACAAGTAAAACTGTACTTGGTTTTTCTCAAATGGAATGGTATACTATTTCGTATTCGATCTGGGAATGTGATTTCAAATTTCGATTTTAACACACGCAATCTCCTTCTAGTGGCTGACATACAGATAACTTAACAATTAAATAAACATTGGAAAGTGCATGAAATATTCTTTAAATTCGTGTGATTGTTAAAACAAATTCTTAAAAAAAAATTTTTTAAACTCCGAAGTTCCTGAGGAAAATTTTTCGCAATTAATTTTTTGCCAATCTATGCTGCATTGCTTTTCAAATTTTATGGCAACTTTATTGAACATTTAAAGATGTGAAAAAAAAATTTAGTCAGTATAAAATAATTGTTTTGACACAACCTGAAGAAAATTGTTGCCTGATAATTTTTCTTCGAGTTGACAAACTGCGGCAATTGTAGTCCTTTTGTTCCTTACTCATTTCGAAATTGCAATGAAAAAATCGATTTTATGTGAAATTACACTATCGATAAAACTAAGAAACATGAAAAAGCTTAATATTTGAATAATGGCGGGACTCGGAAATAGAAGATGCGATCTTTACCAAAAATTTTCATGTTTGTTATGCAAAAAACGATGGCTTAATTCAATTTTTTATTTATGTATATTAATTTAGTATTTAGATTTATCGACAAAGAATTGGAATTATGTATCTATGAAACTTTGAATGAAAAAATCGGTTTCTTTTATCGCTGCCATACATTTCGAAGATGTAGTTGTGCGTTAAACACGTTAGTTTTTTGCTATTCCGTAGCATCTAAATAATTCCGAATTTCGCTTTAAGATTTTCAGAAGATATTCTCAAGATGTTGAACTATCGATTTGAGAGGAGGGGGGGGGGGGGGGGAGTTGATTTTTTCAAAAATCCATATAGCCATCCCCCCTTAAAGCTGTGATCTGTATCTTACGGTCATGTTGGAAAGCCTTGAATAATATAGATAAGAATTAC
The DNA here is from genome assembly GCF_021155785.1 of Neodiprion fabricii. Taxonomy (NCBI): domain Eukaryota; kingdom Metazoa; phylum Arthropoda; class Insecta; order Hymenoptera; family Diprionidae; genus Neodiprion; species Neodiprion fabricii. The sequence continues at coordinate 12,414,033 of NC_060239.1, forward strand.
GATTTACGCAATCGTAGCAATTATGGTCGTAAAACTATTTCCAACAAAAAATTTGATTTTACAGGACTGACGATGTAAGAACACCATGAACATTTCGAACTATATTCAAATTCGAGCCAAACGTCTGTCAATTCTCGATACTATTGAGTGATTCAAACAATACTAATTAGCTTTCCCGTAATTGTATTTTTAGCTTGGTCACCAGAAGTGTTACAAATAAATGTAAAATGAAAATGTCATTGATCACGTTCTGAATTGTGTACATTAAAAGTTTATCAGGATTTTACAAAAATCTGTATAGGCATACAAATTTACAAATATTTCAATATTCAATTTCAATAAACAAATTTCCAATATTTCTTCTGAGCGGTCATGTTCGAACCAGATATTGTTCAAACCTAAGAATTTGATAGTCATAATAAAAATGAAGAGCTATTCTTGTAGATTTATTCACGTGGAAATAACATCGTAGAGTTATCGAATACAGTACATTGATATAGAAATATTATAATAACAGAAGTGTACCCTGAAATAAAAAGTCACGGAGTTATAACGAAACTATTTCTTAATCTAGAAAGATGGAGAAAAAAAGCTAGACTGGATCAATAAGCAATGAAGACGCTAGATACTTGAAGGTCGTTGTACTGCACTTTGATTTGGAAAATTTTAACTTTTTCTATCAAAGTAATGACTTTATTTTTTACACTGCATCAATGACCAGTGCAATAAGACACCAGTAACCTTCAATGTTATGTATAATTATACCTGCAATAACCGATAAAAGCTTATCGCTGTTCAGTAAACATTGCATGTGATGTAAGACGTGCGAAGTTGCGTTATATTACTCAAATAGAAATTAGTTGACAAACGTCATTAATTACCTCAGGTGAACGCTTCCACAACAAAATAACTGTCAATAACGATAATCACTCGACTCACTCGAAACGACAGATGAAGAACAAGATTCCGATCACCGATCACAGTCAATAAACAATATACACTAAATTTATCGGTTCAATATATTACCTACAAAAGTGTTTCGGCAGAGATAAAAAAAAAAATTCAGCTGCGACGTTTCAAACGAGATCCGAAGTGTTCCGATTCGGTCGCGTGACTGCCGTGATAGTAAACCGTATTGCTTACTAAAAGCCATGCTGCGCGCCGCGCTGTCTCCAAAATTCTCTGTTCTGATTCGCGCAGGAATTATAACTGCCGGTATATGTTGGTCGTGATAAGCGATTAGCATTACGACCGAAATTGATCGATAATTTCAACCTTATCTGGTATAGCAATGCCGCAGGCCAAGCTTTGCCCGAGTCCTCATTTGTATGTGGAGATCAGGCTTGAGTACAGATGAATGTGTCGCAAAACAATATGTTGTTTTTTTTAACCTTTTAATTCGAGCTGGAATGCTCTGCGTTTCACTATTTTTTTGGAGCTTTTTATTAATTAAACTACTTTTTTGACAACAACTGCTGGGTTTTTTGGTTCCACATGATCGCTGAAATATTTTTAAGGCTATGAAAAATGCGAAATTGATTCATTTACTTATTGCAAAACAGCACATGTAAACAAATGGTCGAAAGTCGTAATTTTCCAGAAAAAACCGTATTTCTTGCCAATCAACCATAAAAATTCGAATACTGATTTTTACACAAACTTAATAGATACGCAACAAAAAATTTTACAGAATTTTTTCGATATTTTTCTACTTGCTGCTTTTGTCTGTCCGCCAATTTAAATTTTTCATTTTCGAGTTCAGATTCGTAATCAGCGACCCTAAAAACCCGTGTATGCAAAATTTCAAGTTATTCGCATATAAGGAAAAATGTTTGCATCAAAAAGTTAATGCAATTCATTTCGGGACTGTAGTTCGACGATCAGTGTCCACGGCGAACAAATTTTCGGAACTTAATTCTGCGAACATTTACTTGCCAAGTATGAAATGAAGTGGTCCAAGAAATCTTTGAGGAGTAAAAAAAATGGTCATTAGTACTGTAACAGATTGACATTTCACACTATATATTTTCTCAAGCAGATACAATTAACGAGGTATACAAACTGATTCAATGAAATTTGGAAGCATTTTTAAAGAACTGAGTTTACGAAAAATAAGAGATAATTGGCAATTTTCTTATTTGTGAAATCCCCTCAAGTCGTCAGATGTATAGAAGTGGGAAAAAAAACCTCAAGAATGTTACACAATAGTGGCGTTATTTTTATGAACAGCGGTTGATCTGTGGTCGAGGGAGAAAGGAGGGGGGGGGGGGGGGAGGGCGATAAGAGAAAAAGACTATAAATTTTAAAGCTATCCGAACCTTGGTTCGTAAGTTAAGACCTGGGCGCGATTAAAAAGTGTGATTCGTGTGAAGACGGCTTCAAAGTTTGCAATTGATATTGGCACATCGGATTCACTAGATTTACTGCAACTTCTACAATTATTCGAATTTTTTATAGGTTACGGGCTTGAAATATTCTTAGAAGATGAGGCTATTCTAAGATGGAATGAAAAAAATTGATTTTCTGAAAGATTATGAAAGTAGGAACGTACATCTTTAAAGCATTGTTTTTTGTCAACTCCGTACAGATTTTGAAAGCTGCCTGATTGATTTTAATTGAGGCTTCAGTCTACAGAATATTATCATCGGAATTGAAAAAAGTATCTCTTCAACCTGGCATAGGGTGTATTTTGTGAAAGTTTAGAATGGCGAACTCAAAACAGGGTAAATCCAACCGAACTTATGCACGTCAAGATACGTTTTACCTATCAACATTCGACTTACGGTTCACATCAAGTTCCAATCGTTGAACAAGAGGCAAATGCCGATCAGCAAAACGTATTCTCGAGTGTTGAAATGTTCGTGGATTTCAATATTTTATGCCGTTAATTAAACAAATGCAGGCTGAGGTATGCTAATTTAAATTGCTCGTATCGCACTTACGGGATACAGAATACGCTGTAGGCTGCACTGCACGCATCGGTAATCGTCACCGAACCAGTAGTCATCATCAGTCCTATTTGCATATATTGATAGAAACTTATTTAGATTTATTCTAATGTGGATCTATGGATTACTGTTTCACCGATGATTACCGGCGCATTCACCTTACGTATGGTAAAAGAGAAGCGAATGACGCAATATATTTATCGGCGTGGGCGTCGACGAAATGCTATAAATAACGGTAGCCGAAAGCAGGAATTATCTTGGGCGAGATGCCAGGTCAAGTTCTTAGAAAAATGGGTCGTTTCTGTTGATGAAAGTTGAGCCATTGATATGCAGAAAATGTTATGTCTATCTAGTTGGACTTATCGTCGGTCGATAAGGTAACTGCAGGCTTCGATCTATCAACAATATGAGATACTGTAGAAGATAGGAGTGCATGTTATACGGGTATACCAGTTTTTACAACCTATTCCTCGATCAACGGAATGTGCTTGCTATGTCGTACAGCGATTCCATTGTCTAAGTCAATTGTAATTATAGTTTAATATAATCAATATTAAATTATGATATTTGCATATTACCTAATTTCATGTAATAAAGCTGAACGAAACTATTTCATTCGGGTTTTTAACACATTGAGAAAGAAAATATAGAGCATTCTTCTGAAGGAATATTGAAGAATATTTCAATTGGACGTTCGAATTGGCATTTTAATGATAAAAAATACGAAATAATGGCATAAATTAAAAACCAGTTCTCAATTTAATTTTTTATATATATCTTCCAACCAGCCATCTATTGAATAACTTGAGAGCAGATGGAAAGCCACGAATTCGGATTGGAGTTATACTAATTATCAAGATAAGAGTGTGTTTTTGTATTTTTTACAGAAGACATGCATTTGCTAGTTAAATGTCTAAAGTGTAATAGTATTTGAATTTCACCCGGACTATTCGGATCAATGTTGTGTATCAGCATCACACGATTCTTCGTTACTAAACAAATTAAAGTGACAGTTATAAGCCGTGAATATATTGTTGTAATGATTCAAAGTTCATGTTAATGGCATTTGTTACACCCCAAATTTTTAAACAAACTTTATCCTCAAAGCGCCTATTTTGGGTTATTCGTATCAAAGTTTTGGACCTGATTGAAAATTTTTTGCATCGTACAAATATAGTGAAACTATACTAAATGCTTACAATTAGTTAACTAAACAGATCGTACTAACGATGAAATTTGCTGTGCAGACACTCCGAGGCTTGAGCTTTTTCAACAACGATTGACGAAATTTTCGCGAGTATAATGCTCATAGTATCAAAACGTACAGCAAATTATTTGATCAAATAATTGAATAATTGAAGGCATGGATAAATCAGTCGGGTGATTCTTAGAAATGTCATTTTTGAATTTCGACTGGCGCACCTCGAAAATTGGTTCCAAATACTTCTAAAACGAATCCTTAATTTTTCATCGGCGAAGTAATGTTTAGTGGTGATAACCCTACCTCGATGTCATCAACTCGAACGGGAAGATGAGCTTAGCAATTGCTTTCAGGGAGCAGTATTTTCGTTGGTCAATATTTTAATTTTTAAAATATTTGAACTTGGGATACAAATTATTTGTGAAACCAGGCTTCAAAAGTAGCAGTATCAAACTAGCTTCACAACTTCTGAACGCTGGAGCATTTTATGATTCGCCAACAACGACAAGGAGTAACTTGAATAAACCATCAGCATTCAAGCAGGCGCCGATAGTTATGCGATTCTTACCCTGTTTTAAAGTCGGGAGCCTAAACTTCATCACTGCTAACAAAAGTTTCATTTGGCAGTGTTCAAAATGTCTACCTGGTCCGCTGAAATTGAAGATTTGCAACCTCACAAGTTCTTGGTCTCGACGAATAATCAACAATTCTGTTTTAAAATTCTCTGCTGTTTGTGGATCGATAGATAGCCGTTCTCTTAAAACACTTTATAAAAATCGAGTGCTATCGCATCTTTTCCAGCCTGCGAGCCAGCCGTAATTCGCTTTAAAATTGTGAATATTTAATATTCTAGCAAAACACAACGCCTTCTCTTTGAGAATGGGCCCAGAAACAGATATTTTCCACAAACGTGCGCATGGTTTGATTTTCCGCACGGGTTTGAGTGCGCAAAATGTCCTACTTCCACATTGTGGAAAAGTGTGCGCAAAGTAGATTCCACGTGTAATATTGCCACGCGACTCATCATTATATGTAATTGGCAACAGTTAATGGGTAGCTTGAATTTCGTAGATTTTTACAGCTTATATACGTTATTCCTATTCTTTCATTTCGACGTTTATAGCTGTACATCTGTTGCTATGGCGGGTTTCGACACACGAATCACGGATAGCTGTGATGCTCTATTGTTTGCGTTATTTTAGCTGGTAATATTTTTCATTGCCGTTATAAATTCTGCACCTATGTGGCCGCAAAGTTGAAGAACAAGTCCCCTGAAATTTCACCAACACGTGTTTTGCTGGCTCCAGTGTCATCGATATTGAAGATTATTATAAGTATGAGAATGTTTGGTTTTGTGATTATTATGAATTTTCCAATTTACCGATAATTCTGAACATCTTTAGTTTTCTCAGAATGATGAGTAAAAATCTTAAAAATTTTCTCCTGATTTTTAAGTTTCTTCCTCCCAATCCCCCGAATGGGCTTCGTCCCCTTCTTCACCAACCCGCACTCTATTTCTTCGTGCTTATTCTATCGTCATGGATTATTCGTTGGCCTTGACTTTGTACACCTTGTTTGGAAAAAAACTATACGCAACCCGTGCACGCAGGTCATGTCGCACTTGTTACTTAATGTACTATAATGACCGAAAACTCTTACATAACCTCAAACTGGAATAATGAAAAATCTAGAGACAGCAACCAGTCAGTTGGAATAAAATGAGTCACATAAGAATGCTTTCAAATGTTGTGTGCAAATTATGCTGAATATTATTTAACTATGAATCCTTACCACTGATTTCAAGTAAAATCTTGGACATTTTCAGTGTACTTTAAATCGTTTCGAGTGGTTTCAAATTGACTGCACTAATTTTATTGAAAAATAATTGGTCACGTTTTGTACTGCAAAGCGTTTTCCACCACAAATAACACACATTGGCACATCCATTACACTAATGACATTCCACAGAAATTGCTCGTGATTATGTTTGAGATTAGGAAATGAAACATTCAACACTCCACTTCACCTCATTTGAGATGTTGGTTGTCGATCGCAAATCCTGATAATATTAGAATTTTTCACATAGTCGCAGGTCCATATGAAAAGTGAGAATTGTCAGTTCACTCAGAAAGAAAGTCTTCTGAGGTTTGTTTTACACAAACATATTTTGAATTTGAGCCTATTAAATAATTTACTTGGTGTCAGTGCGAAAAGTCAATTAAAATCTATTTTAACTTGATATAAATTTTTGTTCCGATAAAGCGGATTTTCCAAAAGATTTTTATTCAAATACACCAAAGTTGAGAGACTCCGGATACACAGGTAGAAGGGGGGAAGCTGTAAAATTCGCTCAAACAGACTGAAGAGAAAATTTTCTCATAACGACGTAGTACAGTATACTAATTGCGATTGTAAGACGAATTAAGTGCAATGAATTATTTTCGAAGAAATAATGCTTTACAATTACTTATGCGCGATTTTATAGCAAGCATGAATTTTTGTTGGTTAATTCCACCAACCTCAAGATCAAATCATTTTTCTTTGAATCTGATGAAGTTACGACGTGGCTACTCGTTTTTTCATAAAGCAGCACCCGGTATACAAGTTTGGTTTTTCAACAAGTCTGTTATCGAAAAAATGTTTAAATAACGATGGTGGATTGTTTTTTTTTTTTTTTTTTTTTTTTGTGGCCATTCAGGGAGATATTTGAGATTTACTTGAAAAGTCGTTCAATATCTCATAAATCATCGTTCACCACTTGACTGTCAAGCCGTCATAGGACCGTCAATTAACCGCGCCTGTGTCGTAACCGCCAAAAATTGCCGAATAGCGTCATAAAGTAATTTAATGTTTCTGGTGTGTGAGTTAAATATTTACTTTTGAAAGCATGTGTTCAAAGTATTTTTGAGGCCAAGGAATCTTATTATGACGATAGAAAGTTCTTTTTTCCGCGCATTCATACAGTTTTGAGCCCTTAAAGTTAGCGAATTTTTTTTTATCATTTTCTCAAACGGTGTCATAGAAAAGTTCTTATGATTTTTTTTTTTTTTTGGGACTCCCCATGATTTTTTAAGGAATTTAGAACACGATCGTAGTCAACGAATGGAATTTTTTGGTTCATAAATGGCTTGCGCAGTTTGCTGTTAAAGTTACCACAGTAATACCACGAATTAATGGATTAACACTCAAATTTATCATGGACAAAAGTGCCAGTTGTAAAAATAGAATTTTCACATACCTGAACTCATATAATCAAAAAACTTGAATACCCTGAACTACAGAAATAAATCTACACTGTCGAAACTTAATGAATATTAATTGTATATTTACGCGACAAGCTCAGATCATACAAAACAAAAGTCACCGTAGCTCGGTTAAAACGGGTTTCTGTAAGTTTGATACAACACGAATAAAGCGATATTGAAGGATTGAGGCTCTACTGCAGTAGTTATTTTTCTTATTGTTAGCATTGCACCAGTCACTTTTTCGATTCATAATTTTATCATGCGCCTATTATAATATCTACTCCAGTAATCATTTTTTATAAATTCGTATTACTGTAACATCATGCTATGAAATCTCTAGTACGTTTTTACTTTTATGTAAATTGTATGCAGCACTAGCGGTTCACTGATCCAGAGTTATAATTTTTAATTGTTTCAAAGCATTGTTAAATCGCGCAACGAGCATAAATCTATGCAATATTATGTCGCGTGGTGCTTTTTTGTGATTCCACTGACTCGATGAAGATGTAACATAACACAGGTATCACGCTGTCATGTAATCAGGGAAGCGTAGTTAATATATGGAATTGTCATCACACATTACTAACCTTATGCTTTGCACAAGTTCGATTTAACTATTGTGTAACACAAAGTAGTATCATATATACGATGGTTAGATTGAAAAATAATTAGGCTCTATTTTGTGTGATTCCCAAATTACAAACATCATAATAATAGCAGTAAAATTGATCAAATAATGTCACAGTAGGATACAAAAAAGTAAGAGTGAGACGATCAACTTCGAGGTCTAGAAATCGATAATCCTCTACTGCAGAAAACGGCGTAAAGCACGGAGATCCGAGCGATCGACACGTGGAAACGAGTGCATCTGCATAGAACCGCATCAAGTCTTTTTATTCAGAAGTATTTGCAAGACTCATAAACTGAAATTCGTGGACACAAATGTAACATTTAATAAAGGTATTTGAAGTTGCGTAACAAATTTGTGAGCTTTTATATTCTGAAATAAAATATCCACCTTCGGGTTAAATAGCCTAGTCGCAGTCGTTTAAAAATTAAATTGTTACTTGTACACTGTATCACAATTCCAACGCGCGTGACGCCGGTAAAGGCAGATATAAAGAGGATAAAAGTTGGAACAAGTGATCTCAGATAATAAGAAGCATTGCGATGGAATTGTAGCTAAGTATTCCACAAGTTAGGCATTTTGCAATGCTTCTTTTCGACACGTAGAAGGGTAGACTTGATGGCTGAAGCAAGAAGTGCATGCCGAAGGGCAAGAGAACTTTTTTGTTCGGCCTACTGGGCTGGAGTTGTTTTAACAGATAACTAAATTTTCTACTCAATATAAAGTTTTATTAAAGAGTTAAATTTAAAAAAAATTTTTCAGTATCAGTGATTACAGCTTCTAAACAAATGATCAATCCATTTTGGACAAAATATTTATTTGCATGTCACAGAATTTCATGCGAGAATACCGAAATTTTGTGGTTTTTCTTTTTTTTTTTTGAAAGCGATATTTTTTATTCATTTTCTGTATAACTGTGTATTTCATGATTTCAAACAAATTGTCAAAATTTATCCACATAGGTAAGTAGATATTTTTGCTGTACACCTTTGATATCAAAATACGATCGTTCGAAAAATTTGGGTACCAAAAAGTCAAAATTCGGTAGCTACGAAACGGAGGGTGAAAAAAAATCTATAAATTTCACAAAAATTTCTTACTATTGGTGAAATATCATAATAAAACGGTGGGTAAATCTAAGAGGGTAAAGATCAGGACTTGTTCGACTTGACATGAACTACCCCTTCTACATATTGACAAAGATGCAGATAAACACCACAATATATAAGCATTAAATCTTAAAATGACAATGGCAAAGTTTAAAACGATCCAAGCAAGGTCAATTTAGTACCACGAAACGATTCATTTTTTCAACTCGAACGACTATCCAGCGAAATGTATTTTCCGAAATGCCTTGTTTCGAGTTACTCGGAAATCCTCCTCACAAAATGAAGAGTACAAGAGATGGTTTTTACTTCTTAAACTGAACTATTTCCGGTATAAAGAATGAGCGTCGAATATTTTTGACTACTCTAAAAGTATACCACGTTTGAATAAAATCCGCGACTCATACCCCGGTAATTTTATCATTCATATCAATTGCAAATTAAAAAAAAACTTCTTACGGAAAGAAAAAAACTTTGCAAACTGCGTAGAGAGAAGCGTTCCAATAGAGATAACGGCTATCAGGGTTCAAATAGTGACTTTGTCTGTTCGTAATTTAATACGAATGGGCCAAAACAGTTATTTATATGATTCAATCAGAATCCAACCAATATTCGCCATGGTGAACTTTGATTGATCCAAGGCACTTTTCTTCCGATGGGTCTGAAACAAGGATATATTTTTGCAGGTGTCTGTAGATTGAGAGTGAGAATGACTCAAGGTTATGCCAAAGCGTGACGTGGTCGGTGGACTTGTGCGTGTTTCGGTCAGGGTATATTTCGGTGGGGCAGACACCCAGCTTATATAGGTGTGTCTTGTAAAATGTGGCGAAAACAATATGTTCGCAACAAATTACATTAATTTTCTTCTTTAGGAAACGTCTCCACTGAAATTATGACTTGGTAACGTTACTGCGACGGAGTATGTTTAGGAAAACTCGCTACTTCGCACGCTTACGAATGTCTGACGTTTAGCAAACGAGCACAAACAAAATATATTATTATTTTGAAAAACCAGCTCCTTGACGGTCGTTCTAAAACTGTCTAATAACGACGATTTTTTACCCTGACGTTTCGTCACGTTAACGTGACCAGCTCGAGCATCGTCTGAAATTAAATGAAATATTGCCAAAAATCAATTTGCTTACAAAATTCAACGAGAACTTTGATGTTTAAAATTTTTTCAGCATATTTCAATTGAGGCTAGCTAGTATACAATTTCTGCACATCTAATTTTGATTAAATGTGATTTATGAATATTACTCAAGATATTTCAACGTTTGTAACTAGGTGTTAAAAAAATGTCATTGCTTTTAAAGACATCTTGTTTGACAATATTAAGAGTTGTACATATTATATATTTACTCAAAAAAGACCAAATGAATTTGGCTTATCAAAAGTAAAACTTGGTTTCTTCTTTCTATTTACGCAATTTAAATCGTATACAGAGCGGATTATTTTGCGAGTACAATAAGATTGTTTTACAATTTTAAATTACAGTATTTGAGGAACGAATGAATAAATAGCTTTACAAATTTCAATAAAAGGTTTCGAAAGTAAAGTTTGAGAATTAAGAGGAAGATAAAACTTACGCTAATTCAAATTTTCAATAAATAAGATTCTCTCTTGATCTTGACTTTCACCCTCACGGAAAATAAACCCCAATTTGGGTGTAAATTCGTACCCCCAACTCGTAGATAATGCTAATTTCCCATAAGAAAAAAGTTAGGAGTACAAATTTACACCCAAGTTGGGGTTTTTTTTCCGTGAAGGCGTAACCACATTCACGTAAAGCGCTGTCAACAATATTTATAGGAGGATTCTGATACGTTTTGATAAATTGCGTGATTTCGAGGAGGATAAAAGTTGGCATTGTCTGATTTTTGTAGATGATATGACCTACTTCTGAGAATTTTGATAAATGACGATTGAAATAAGAAATCGATATTTTATTTCGTAACTTGTTCATTTTTGAATGACAATCGTTGTTTGGAACAACGACTAGAGAATTTTTCAATCCATAGTTTCACAGTGTCATGCAAAAATGAATTTTTTCGGGTCAAAGACACCGTTTTACATTAAAATATCCTTCTATGGGTCGCTGAAGTGACATTTTTCCTTTCTTTATAAATTCCGAACCACTCAACTTTGGGTGAGAAACCAAGATCTTGAATTAAATCAAAATTGGTGGTATATGCTTATTCAACTGTCTGAGTCGGATTATGCTATGCATATTACACAGAGCGATTCTTTTTTCGAACACTGGCTTTGCAAATCGCGATTGGTTAAACGAGAGGTTATCCAACTAAAGGTAGAAAACTTGCAAATAGCCTTCATTCGAAATTTCTATTTCAAATTTTGACAAGTACAATTGGTACAAGGACCAAAATAATTACTGCATATTCTTTCTTGTTGAAAATAGCAATTACGTTTTTATAATACATAGCATTATACTATATTACAATAATCCGTCGTATAAGCTGTAACTTTCGTGCAGTGCAAAAACAAAAAGCACGAAATAATTTTTTCATAAACTATTTCAATAACTGATGAAAAAAAAATTTCACCCCGAATTTTGAAAATATTCTATGTGGTCACCGATGAAGTGGCAAATAAAGAATACTTCACACTCTTACCCTGCACGTGTAAGAGAATTTTCGTTGCACAATTTTCAATTTTGGAACAACATTTATCGAATTCATGATATGGAAATACTTAATTAATTTATGTCAACACATGGGACATGAAATAGCGTGCATTGCCTGTACTCTGATAACCTTGCACAGAAGCGCATCCAGGCAAAGTAATCGGATCATAACTGCCACGCAAGTTTCCGCTCTGACGTAACGCGTATCTAAAGGCAATGTTTTTACACGCCCAAGAAAATGACAATGACAATAGAATGTTAACGAATAAAATAGCGAAATTCACTCGCATTTGATGTTTTGAGAATCGGCGCCAATTGCTATGTCAGTTGGAATCTCTAAAACTTGTCCTAATTTTTCATTTTCTATCTATATTTCAATTGCTATGAATAGATGTGTCGTATCAGCAGAATCATAAATGATATTGTATAAAAAATTGATCGTACGGACTTTAAACTAGATCATCTTCACAATCCCGTACTTGAAAATAGTCAAACATTTGATTCAATTTTTTTCGTGCATGACATAAATATTTTCTCCTGCATTTATATGGCTGAGTTTTCAAAATGGGAGAGGAATGATCGTGGAAAGTTATTTTTGCAGTTCTTGAGATATACCTAGTGAAATATTTTGTCACCTCAGGTGCCTTTTGAGAGGAGGCAAAAATATTTTTGAACGCTGTGAAAAAATTTTTTTAATGCCCATAACGCTTTGACCACAAACGGAAAGCAATATAAAAACGAAGGAAAGAAAAGCCTCTAACTATTGTCGGGGAAAAAGTCGAACGCCGATAGTATCGGTCAGGAATGCGACGAGCGTTGCATAAAAACGCAAGTCAAATAGAATTTGCGAGAATTCGATTTCCAGACTCGTGAGTGAACATATACCTTGTACTTGACGCGACAGGAAAACGCACCATAGCATTCTATAAATACATGTGGCGCCGGGTGCGGTGAAGAAATCTTTGCACAATCTTGAATTTGCGACTGCATGTGCAATAATGCAACCGTTACATCAACTAACCGATGCGAATATCTGAAATGCTCCAATTTTTACCTTTCTCCGAAGCTCCACTTGGTACCGTTGAGGTCGGACATGTAGTCCAGGATTACATCCACCAAACCCGTTTGCACTAGGCCTCGTGAGTGAAAAATTTGCTCAGAAAAACTACTCGTTTCTTTTCTCCGTTTAACATGCGCTAACTGTTCCAGAGCCTGATGCAGTCGAACAAAACTGCACAGCTGGAGAACGCTCAACGATGACTCTGCTAAAATGCCACTGGACACCGTCAGCCAGAAGGCCGTTTTACACTGACTGTGCACGCTGTGGCAGTCCGCTATGTATACCAACCCGTTCTGAGGTTCGTACATGTCTTGGTGTGTCAGTTACGTACGAAACGTTTACGTGTGAGTTTACTTGCTACGACTTTGCATGGTAGAGGGAGGCCTTGTTACACCGATAAACTTGATTCTAACCGCAGTTCTGCGCCGTCGCGTTCGTGTCATTGTTCGTGTCATCAAAAGCATTCGTTCAAGATGAAATACTTCGATTTTCACTGTAATGTATGTTGGGACACGGTCGGTGACCGGTACTTGATGGTTTGAAAAAAAAAAGCTGAGGTGACACGCCTATGCTTCCAGATTTGAAATTTCAAACTTCTCAGCCCACTGTACAAATTATACGTACGATAAGTTTGAAGGTCGAACCTCTACCCTTGGGAGTCTGGTCACGTACAGCTTTCAGCTTTTGAATTCTTCAATCGAAGAACTGACGAAGATTCATCTTCAACAATGTTTGTAGTAACTATCTACCGTTGAGATATCTGACGCTGTTATTTCCGTCGTTATGACGAAATTAACTCTGTGAATCGATCGACATCCACTACGCCAAACAGCCTTGCTGATTCTACACATATAAAGGTGTAAAATGCGAATTAACTGTTCTACGCGAACCAAATCACTCACATCTCAGATATTTATCGGATTATAATCGGATCACGGTTTCGCGCTTCACGCGGCTCGAGATCTAACCCTAAATTTTCCATTTTAAATCTTACAAAATAGAATGTTTAAATGGTTTTAAAAACGGTAGTTATTTGTCACGGCTGTTTGTTTTACCTAAGGATCGAGTACCTAACGAGAAATGTTTCGATTTAATTTGTACGAAATTCCGCACATGAATTGCAACAAAGTTACATACACGGAGGGAAAGGATTATTTCAGTCAAGTGATATTCGTTTGATTCAATGGAAAGCTATAATCAAATGCGGCGAAAACAATACTTAGTTAATTCATCCAAATGCTTTTGTCGGACGAAATATTTGTGACAGCTCAATATGGAATTGAATCAAGCCTTTGAATGATAATATTGACTATCAATTTATTCAAGACAAGACGGCGTGAGTTCCTTACGATGAGGTGAATTTCTTATCAAGAAAATGTGTGATTGAAATGACTAAAAATTTGATTGAATGCAGCTCAATCGATCTATTTTGAAAATATGAAATTATTGCATCAGAACAAGTTGAGCTTAGTCTAATTCATGTTTCGTTGACTCAGTAGTTCAATGGTTAAGGCAGTTCATTAATTCTCAGCCTGTCACATGGTTTTCAGTATACGCGTTGGCTGTCACATAAGGTTTTTCGCTTCTTACCCTTATTTTGCCTATTTTAGGTGCTCCAAAAATTATGAAACAACTTGTGTATGTTCTATGAGGCGTCTAGTCGAAGATGCAATGAAGTTTACCCAATTATTCATTAGCAAAAATTTCATTAACAAAGTGCCCAAGGAAAATGGAATTTTTCACTTTTTTTCAAAAAATTCCCATTTTTCAACAAATTAATGAAATTGAACGGGGTTGATGGCACAGTGAAGTTGAATAATTATATTTAGAAAAAAAAAGAATCGGAGTTGAGAAACGTAAATTAAATGCTTCATTTTTTACCCTCGAAATGGGCTATTCAACGTTGAGAAAAATATGGCTATTTTGTAATGCAAATTCAAAAATTGACTAATTATTCATTTTGTTTGCAGGAAATCATAGAAAACCATCGGCTATACAATAATTATACAAAAGAATCAACAAATTATTTTCTGTCCGCCTGGGTCCCAAAGACACCAGAAATTCTTCTTTTGATTTCTGAGCCATTTCTGGGTAAAAACCTGACTTTGCACAAACGTTAAGTTTCATTCGGGGTCTTTCGTGCCTCCTAGAAATTTCAATAGCTGTGAAATCTGCGAAGGTCGCACGTACACTGCTCTCTCTTGTGCACGCTGTCAGGTCCCCGTCAAAAAATGTTTTCGTAAAGGGGTAGAAAGCCGCGTGCTTTATTGTTTACAAAATTTACAAATAACAAGAAATATTGCGAGTACGAAAACCCCATGTGAGAGGGTAAAGGTTTTTGTTGTTCCAAAAATCTTTTGCATTGACTTAACATTACAGTTATCCAAGCGCACAAAACGTGATCTTTGAATTATATCATTTATAATTCTGTAGACTTCAAATTTTGTGGAATGTACTCGATATTTAATGGGTGAAACCCTAGAAATTATCGTTGTACCTGCAAGTCGTCTTCCTCATGGTTCAATTCATCACAGCTGTTCTTTCTTACCGGCACTTTGACCAGCAGCGGTTGACAACGGTTTTCACTTCGATTTCTCTAATTTTCAGTTAATTTCAACTAAAAAATTGTTCCAAAAAAACCAAATAAATAAAAACTAGGGGTGAGCGGGTACCCGAAATTTAGGGTACTCGAACTCGGGTTCGGGTCAGGTTTGCATCGGGTCGGGTTTCTTGGCAAACCCGAAATCTTCGGGTAGTCCGAAAATTCAGGTAAACCAAAAACTTCGGGTAATGCGAAATTTTCGAAAATATCTGTTCACTTCAGAAATCCCGGTATTGTTGGAGAAGCGAAAACAGTCACAAGCAAAATTTTCGAAAACTCCGCAATTTTCAGCAAACCCAACATTTTTGAGGAACTCGGGAATTTTAGTAATACGAGTTTTTCGGGTAATCCGAAATTTTCGGTTAATCCGAAAGATTCGGGTAATCCGAAATTTTCGAGTACCCGACTCGAAAGTAATCCGTTGTACCCGAACCGACCCGAACCGAAAAATTTCAGTACCCGCACACCCCCCATAAAAACCTACTTTCTACCAATTCTGGTAAGTTCCATTACTCCCGTTTTCACTGTTGATGGATTTTAACAAAATCAAGTTTCAACTTGCTCTTGTAGGTGACGATCTTGCAGTCATTTTGACTGTCTAATTCTTCACGATGTTTTTCTTAACTTGGCACTAAAGCCGTTTCATGTCTAACTGAATGTAAGTTTGCTGTTCCTATTTTCTGACATGTTGTCTATTGTTCTTTCCTTATATATCTTTTATTATTTTCTTCTTTTCTGTTTTCGGCTCTAAATGTAATAACTTCTCAATTCTTTTATATTAAGGTATAATTTTGTAAAAATAAATGTTATAATTCTAAGGAGCCCCCCCCCCCCCCCCCCTCCCAAAGGGTCGGAACGTCAATTTTATGTTTTTATTTCAATGACCTGGACACTGAGAAAATCCCCTAAAATGTTAAATACTGGACAGAGGAGATTAGGTTAAATTGTGATTCAAATTATTTAAAGAATAAGCAACGCAGTTTGTGCTCAGAGTATGACAAATTTTTTAAAACCAACAATTCAGAAAAATTGTACAAGTTAATTATTATTTACACTGAACTACGCTTGGCTATTATTTATTTACGGAAACCCAAAATTCACCACAACAAATTAACGCTCGTACAAGGACAAATTTACTAAACACTGTTTACCTGAGATGAACGCAGAGTCTTCTTCTCTTGGTTGAGCTTTTGAAATAAAAGTTGTCACTTATCTTTAATCGATCCAAATTGTCTTGGATTGTGTGGGCGGCTCTGCGAGTCCAGCGGGGAATGGATAAAGAATAAATTGCAAAATTGTCTGTATCTTTTCTAAAAGCACGCGTTTAAAAATTCTGTAACACTATTTACGCACAATTGTTCTTGCGGTGGCAACTGAATTATCATCTCTGGCTGAACGATTGAAATGTTTACTAATAATTGTTTACCAGCACCTCAGAATAATTCGCTTCATTTTAAAAATGTTATCAACAACGGAATTTTGTGGAAAGGTTTTCGAAAGAAAGAAGGATAATTCACTAAGGCCAAATAGGGTACCGGTGGATTAGGTAAATAGGATTTATGTAACAACTCAACATCCCACGTATACTCAAAATCTTTGTTGAACTGCCTCGATTGGAGGGTTTTCAAGAACTGCCACGTTCTACTCAGTGCGACGCTTTTTAAGGATTTGTACTTTAGTGTGCAGATTTCTAAGGCGCTTCCTGATTGGTTCCTTTCATTTTTAAGGAAGTTAGGCCAATGAGGAAGTTTCAAGTGTTCATACATAATATTATATTTCGGGCCTTCTTATTCGCCCTGAACCACCCCTGCCTTCTTGGTCCAGCGTAGTGGGTGAGTTACGCCCACCACGGCTTTTCCCATGGTTGCAGGTAAAAAATTCCATACTTGAGTCATATATACAAAGATAACCTATTCTATCCTTAGGACATCGCTGCTCAAACAGATATCTACTGGAAGATAAAAGGTTTTATCACACCACACGTGTGCGCCAGCTTTGCAAGTTCGAAAATACCGTAAATCGATTTTCAGGGGTCTGGTTCAATATTGACAAGATACCACGTATTATCTACTGTGGTTCTTTTAGTACGCAAGTCAACCTAAATCTGTTTAGATTAAGATTGTCCGTTAAAAATATTTCACCATAATATTAGCATAGACTAGAATGGATATTTTCCAAAACGGGTAGATGATTAAAAAGGAGCCGCGTGCATGCAATACACGCAGGGATTTCCAAAAATTGTTTAGATATAGGTAACTTAGAATAAAATTATAAAGGTTGTAAAAGGATTAAATAAAAAAGAGAGTATCAATCATTAAAATCAGGTGCGTAAAGTAAGACGAGCTTAATGCTTATAGGGAGACGGAATCGAGGATGTGACTAAGGTACACATAAAAAATATGTTCAATAAAGTTAGATATTTGTTGTTTGCTTTTATCAGGCTAAAAAATATTTTAAATCACTTTCTACAACAATAAATATTCTATCCTAATCTATTGTGCCAATACAACAGACGCTGTATAAATATATGAATATCGCCACGGTAAAGACCCCTTGCTATTAAAATACTTACAGATACGTTACCTTATCTCCACACCAGTTACAAATATTGTTCTTGGCGATCGATTCAATGGTAACATATTGGCAGAATTGGTGTGAATTTTTCACCAGGATCCTAAGATTGTGCCTTTCTTAGAAATTCGATCCACATAAGTCGGTGTTATATATATATTGGTTTTTCAGTTGTAAAATCATTCATTCATAACCAATTTTGAAGACAAACTGTACTTTTTACAATTTTAATTGCCGTTTCTATGTAACAATTAATACGTCTTCTAAATATTCGCCATTTTACAGCTCAGATGCCGAAAGCATTCTCTATTCATCCACTATCGTGAGAATGTCGATAATTATGGATGCGTTTTTCTGCTGAAGTATTGCATACAGCTGGAAAGGGTGTCAATAGATATTCAGTTCATGGGAATGCCGCATCTCCAACAAAGACGTACGGCAATTCTGAGTTGCTTAGTTTTTTTTTTTTTGTTTTTTTTACGGTATATTTGCATTAGTACGTTCGAATAGCTTCCACATATTCGATTTTGCAAATACTCCTCCATAACTTTGTTGTCCAGGTGCATCAATGTCAACTAAACTGAATATATAATTCGTGTCACGTACTGCTAATAAGATAATATCATGATGACCCTTTGAAATACGATACTTGAACCCGAAATTAGCTGGTGCCTGTAAAAAATCGGACGCGGCATTTCATTAATGATAATAATATACAGGGTGGTCCATTTAACTCTGCCACCGCGAATAACTTGGTTACTACTGATTGTACCGAAAACTGTCTTTCGGAAAAGTTGTTGCATTTGAAGGGGGGAAATGAGTTTTGGAAGTGAATGTCATCTGAAGGTCATATCTTATGAGATTTCGGTGTTTGAGATGGTTTTTTAAATGGGACTATCTATTTTTTTGCTCACTACAAGGAAGCTGACATCAAAACGCGTTCAACCATGTGCAGCAACATGACCTTCGGATAACCTTCGGCTCTAAAATTCATGATTTAGTAATGGAGGTTGAAATTCAAGGAGAATGAATTGTATCGGCACATTCAATACTTTTTCCAAGTAATTCATTTTATTAAATGCTGAAATTGTTGTCCATCAACCTGAATACACTTGTCAATATGCATAATGAAGGATTCCCTGGCTTTACATATCATTTCTGGAGTAATACTTGCACACGCATTGATCATACGTTCCTTCATTCTTCGGTCCATTATTCATTGATGGAAATCTGAATGAACAAAAGGATGCCGACATGATAACTGACCAGTTACCGGAATTATTAGAGGGTATCCCATTACAAGATCGCCAACGGATGTGGTATCAGCACGATGGTTGTCCAGCACATTTTGCACACGTATTACGTGGTGTACTGAACCGAAAGTTTCCTGAGAAATGGATTGGACGAGGAGCACAAGTTTGTTGGCCCGCGCGTTCTCCTGACTTAACACCTCTTGATTTCTTTCTCTGGGGAATGATCAATGATGTTGTGTACCGAGACGTCCCAACAACACGGGAGAATATGAAGGAACGTATCATCAATGCGTGTGCAAGTATTACTCCAGAAATGATATGTAAAGCCAGGGAATCCTTCATTATGCGTATTGACAAGTGCATTCAGGTTGATGGACAACATTTTGAGCATTTAATAAAATGAATTACGTGGAAAAAGTATTGAATGTGCCGATACAATTCATTCTCCTTGAATTTCAACCTCCATTACTTAATCATGAATTTTAGAGCCGAAGGTTATCCGAAAGTCATGTTGTTGCACATGGTTGGACGCGTTTTGATGTCAGCTTCCTTGTAGTGAGCAAAAAATAGGTAGTCTCTTTTAAAAAACCATCGCAAACACCGAAATCTCAGAAGATATGACCTTCAGATGACATTCATTTCCATAACTCATTTCCCCTCTTCAAATGCAACAACTTTTCCGAAAGACAGTTTTCGGTACAATCAATGGTAACCAAGTTATTCGCGGTGGCAGAGTTAAATGGACCACCCTGTATATTTAGGTATATAGCTCGTACTTGTAATGTATGATCTGTACATCTTACGTCGATCGTTACATGGTTTTCATCGAATGCACCAACGCAATGAGGAAAATGACGTCGTTTTGTAAAACCCGCTGAAATATTTCGCCAATCTTGTGGAGAAGATTCGTGAAAAACTTTTGGGCTCAAATATAGCAAAATTGTCTCACCAGTTACCGCTATGATGTTTGATATCGCAGTAAGCGGTATAATGAACAAATAAACCAACCAGATTTGGTGGTCCCCAATGGCGAGATATCTGAAATTTTAATAATTGATAGATAAGATTGATCAGTCCAAAAAGACCATTACTGGAATATTCCGATATTTTCATAATTTGTTTGAATAAGAACTTTGGACGAAAAGATTTTTCTAGGCTCAGGTACTCATACGAACTGGTAGAGTGGCAGTATTCAAGGCAACTAACGATAATTAAAGAAATCAAGAAATAAAGTAATAAACTCAAGTCGGGAAAAATTGTCGATAAAAAAACATGCACAATTCCAAATAAATATAATAGGCGGTATGATAAATAAAATATAATAAGCACTACTAGCACAGCGAATTAAGAGGAAAGCAAGGTACAGATAGCTCAAAACACGGTGGAAATTACAGAAGCAAGCTAATAGAAATTTACAGGTAATCAGAGAAATTCATAAATATACGAGAGAAATACTTATTCGGTAATTACGAGGTCGCTCACAGATACGAAATCAATTAACTACTGAAATCATGCAGTAACACGACGGTGTACCGAAACTCAAAACTGTATACCATGATTCACAAAGATACGGGCATCGCACCGTGCAACCAAAGATAAATACGATGCGATAAAACAAAGAATATGAGCAACTACGTAACGATACGCGACAGAGGCAGATGCCTTACTTTACCCGGTGACTCGGGCTCGGAAGCACGGAATTTAGTTTAGATTAAACTTGTCGGTGGCAAAAAAAAAGACGAAAAAAACGAACGGTAATCAACAAAGAAAGGAAAGATACGACAGAGAGTTTTGGAGAAGAACGTTAGCGATAGAACAAACGATAGCGATAATAACGATAGCAATGAGGAAGAAGGAAAGGCAAAGTAACTGAAAGCAAAGTCTAGAACAACGATAGTAAGGAAAGAATGTGATGTCTTCTGCTGGGTTAAGTGTAGAGTGAACGGAGGTGATCCTTCTTCAAGTTGACTGGTCGTTTGTTTTCCACCATAATTAGGTCGTCCCTCATGTGGCAAACATCTTTGACGATTACGCCACGCCTTTTCCAGGATTGCCGGTAAATAACAAGTGATATTCTGCTGTTACTTCTTCTTTAGCAACAGCTCGTACGGGTTTCCAGTCGCTGCACCTTACTGTCCATGTTGCCTATCATTCGAAACCCATTGGCGGAAGCACACTCTGAATGTCTCCCGGCCAAGGTTTCCCGACTGGTGAGCAACAGCATAGGTCCTTGCTGACAGACAAACAGAGTCGCTTCCACCGGGTGCCGTCGTGTTGGCAGCCCCCGATGAGAACCGTGGTCCTCGTCAAGAGAAACCCGACATCAAGTCTTGCGGATTATTCTGGATGATGGTAACAACTGCTGGAACGCTAGTAGTTAAGAATCGGTTTGGTGCCTGACCGGGAAATCGCGAGACGAGAGGCTGCGAAGTCCATCTTTCGCGTGGAACTGTTCATAGTCTCTACGGCATCCGGGAAAACGGGCGGCTGGCTTCTTTTGGAGAAGGTCATTCGGCTGTCGAGAGGATTTTAGCGTATTCCGGTAGGTCGGCAGTCGAGGTGGCACGATAGGTTCGGGTAAACTATAATACTAGGCCTAGTGTTTCTGAAGCACACGTGGAATAGCCATATCAGATAAGGTAGATAGGTAGATAAAGTAATTGGGAGCAGAAGATGGTAGGCATTGGTACCTGTTGATTTCGCGGTGGTCGGAATCGTTGTCGTCCTGGCACCTTGTTTGCTTGCGTCGAAGCGAGAAATTACAGAATTTACAAATAAAGAATTAGTTATTAGTAGGTATTGTCTATTTTGTATCGAGTTTGCTTGGAGCATCAAACCAGGGACGCGTTTTACAAGAGTTTCCTTCAGTTTTGGGCCCTTGTGACGAACGGTTCTGAAACACCACGTTACGAAACTTACGCAAAATTTCAGTTCCTTTGACAATAGGGCTGATCGGTTTGATCAACTTTTGAAACGGTCCCAGTGGCAATCAGGTGATGTTGCGAAACGCCGTTGCGTCGATGTGTGGTAGAACCCATACTAATATATCATTTTAAATAGAGGTTTGTCCTAATATTGCTTTGGCTCATATGGTAGGTTGGAATCAAGAGACAAGAAGACAAGCGTTGCGGTAACAATGACATTTTGTCTTCATGAACTTTCCACGCCGATGTTTTCGCATAAATTATCTTGATATTCCTGGTTTAAAAATGTATAATTTTTCACTCAGTGTATATAATATAAACGTTCTGAATATGAAAATTAAATATACATATTTTTATGAAAATAATGAATACTAACATTCGCATCTGTTACATTGTAAACTGTGTCAATAATATTTGTAGTTGGTCCTTTTTTCTCAAGATCATTTCCAATTCTAGTTATCTATGGTGCTTCGTTTTACAATCTTTCTTATCACTGTTGGACATTGCTGTTGTTATGGGTGGTGTATATAAGAAGCAAAAGGATTAGTAACAATCCGATTTTCTTGGTCGATTCCTCACGTCGGGTGTTAGTGGTGAACTGACCTCTCGCGCTTCGGTCTTCAATTCGATCGTTTCGATTGCTTGTGGCGCCCTCTGCATGCGAAATATATTTATCGCGCGTTTATCACATTTTGATAGTGTGTGTACACGAGTTTATTCTTCCGGTATATTCTTCAAGGTAACCCCGAGCTTTGGATGCGAGTACTTGAGTGACACGGGCTTCTTTTCGTTCTGTCTTCTAGAACCACCTGTTGCATCTTTCGTTTAATCTTTGCACTGCACCTTCGGGTTTTTTTTTTTATCTGATCCAAACAAGTATTCAGTATTCCCCCCCCCCCCCCCCCCCCTCCCCCCCCCCAGGGGCGTGCCTCCGTGTAACAGACAGCTGTTCAAGAACGCATAATATCAACAGTGCCCGTAACATACACAAATCACGACAACAACTGTAACGGACAGCTGATCGAGACCACCATCAACATCGACAGTGACCTACGTAAACCCAAAATAATAAACAAAGACGACGGACGCTGACCAACGCATACCAGGACGATGACGTTTTTCGTACTATCGCAGAAACGGCTACTTCAAGTACGGATCGCAATCATAAAAACACGCGTAAAACATAGTTAGATTGAAAGATATTGTTCAATCTATAATATGAATGGGACGAATCCTGTTTGGATACTAGTATTTTTGAATATAACGCGATTGGAGACCAGTGGTGCTGTGGATACGGCCCTATCAGGCCTCAAAGATTGAATTGATGTATTTAAATGTACAATCAAAACTGAAATTGCCAGACGTGGAAAAATAACGACGAAGTTTCATTTTCAGGCTGATTGTGGAAAACGAAAAATTGTCCTTGAAGTATATGCATATTTGTGAGACACCAGCTTCGTTTTTCAGTTTTGAGCTTTCGACAGTAAACTGCTCAGAGATAATCAATTATGGTGGCGTGTAAGTTACGAATTGTTAACGATAAGACATTTTTTTCCTTTTGATGTATTTTGCCCGATATTACACCATACCTTAGTTGATGTACAACCGAACATGATTTAATATACGTATTATCTTAACCCGTGTGTCATCATATCTCCACAAATCCTACATATTTGCAGGCAAGAAAATGATAAGTAACGCATGAATTATAAGGAAAAATTTTATTTCAGAAATATTTGGTTGCAATATAAAAATGACAAACATCTGAAACAGCCTTTTTGATTAAATTCAACAGGCCTTGAGCAAATAATACAAACAATTTTACGTCATAAGTACATATAGCAAATAGAATAATTGAATTTCCATTTAGAATAAAAACATTTATATATCTGTATGCATATACCATAAGGATTCTGCGAAGCGAGTCTTTTGAGCTATTCATTGGCTCTGTGCGTTAAGCTAAGCGTTCTAGATTGCCCTACCATTGATACAGAACCCACTCTAATCAATGCGAATGGTGTATGTATACCAATTGTAAGTGCTGTATAAAACACATTATACTCAGTATGGAGTTTCACCTGAAATCTTACATACGAAACATTAGCTGTAGATATTGTATGCATAAACTTATGATCAACTAATAGGTAATGCGGTAAACCGTTCACGCCGCATAGTATTCATATGAATGGCGCCAAGATTTGAATACAATTGCGAGTCACTTGAACTTCCATGTTCAAAATTTCTTTCGTCATCCGATTCTTCTGACAAGTTCACCAAAACCTGTAAAAAAAATTTAAAAATTTCTTTCTAGAAAAATGACGTAGATGTTAGTGTCAACTGTATTATCCTCCAAGATCATACAAACTTATTTATACAAATAAACAGCCTGGTCTTACGGAGAGCTTGAAGCTTCGCGGTGGATAACCCCAGATAACACACCTACTGCCTAAAAGATATTTCTAAGACACCCTACAATTCCATCCAGAAAGATGTGTTCCAGTTTCTCATAAGCGACAGCTCTCAATAAGTGATGCCTGAACGATGTCGGAAAGATGATAAGTGCTACATTTCCTGACATCTTTTAGTTGTGAACAAATAGACATTTTGAAGAAATCATTCACTATTTTGGGAGGTCTCTGAGATGTCATTTTTACGATATTTTAACCTTTAGAGGGCTGGTATTTTCCCTTCGAAATTCAATACGTTTTAGAGGTATGATTTATGTATATATATAAATAGTTAACACATCCAGTGCAGTTTTCGAGATACCGGCTGGCTTCAAAAGGAACCGTCCGGCCCTCTAAAGGTTAATAGCATGTTGCTATACAAGTGCACGAAGTATGTGATTCTTACATGAGTGTAGTTAATCGGCCGAGCGAAGCAAGAGTGACAAAAAACGAGTGCAAGGGTCACATGCACGCGTATCGTATTCTATGTTTTGTAGCACCTGTAACTGGAAGTTCAACCCCACGTACCCAAAAGGGCGGGTGAGGCGGCCGATTCCCCGACATTTGCCAAGCCGTTAGGCTGTCATAAAACTATTAGATGATGTCGAAAACTGTTAGGTAATGTTCATTATCTAATGTTTATTGATGAATAAATATCAGCTAACCGTTTTCGATGTATGGAGGAATCGAGCGCGCCGCGCGTACTTTGCGCGAGGTCGAACTTCTCACGCATGTGTTACAAAAAGACAATTATCTCTTGTTACAAGAATTTCCAAACACAGATCGCTAGAATGTAATATTATGGCTTAGGTTTGTATGTATACCATAGCATTACTTGGTATCGATGTAGGCCAGGAAATTTGCGCAAAACGAAAATAGCTAATTCTCAATTGAAAGAAGTTACAGATGGAATCACATGAATTAACAAAGGTGACGTATACAGCAATGAAATATGACAGTGTGCGGAACACCGTTTAGTGTTCATTTATAATGAACTGTTCAACGGAAAAGACACTTCGCAATCACACTTGTTAATTTTCTCGTTCGTAGATTAGAATGAAACAAATTGAAACATATTGTCTACGAATGACGTGCTCAGACCGCTTCCCTAGGCTTCTACGTGTGCATACTGCGATTTACTAGCCCATTTCTAGATGAATATCTATTTGACGATGAGAAAGGTTATCAAAAAAAACCGGTCTTACAAGGAACGTATCCCAGGTCGATATCTCCGATTTGATTTCTTTTGTAATATGTTATAGTAGACTAAAAACTAAATGACACGTATTTTTTCTACCAGCCATTAAGCTTTAAGGGACTGAAACCTCCCTCCAAAGTAAGGCATGCCAAAGGGTAACTCGCCAGTTTCACTCGCAACATGATACAGTAGGCTCTAGATAAATGGCCATCCCCCACCTCAGCTCACCCATCTCCCACTGCGCTGCCTGTCACCCCCCACCGCGCACGGCTCGCGCTTTCGACGCCAGCAGTGGGAGCGATTAGCAACTAGTCGTTTCGGAGAATTTTCCTCTCCTTGGGCCCCCCGGCAGGGCCATATATCTAGCGTCCACTGCATAGAGAGATTTACTCAGGGTAGCTTCTTTGTTAGAAGTTTTTAAGACATCTTTCAGATACATACTTCATGTCTCAAAATAGTTTCACGGAGACAGCATTATAACGCTTTTCTGCTTTGCCTAAAAGAAATTTTCTTCAGGGGGGACTTCCGTGAAATTTTAATTATCGTTTGAAAATTGCCGTATTAGAAAATCCTTCCATCAATTTATCGATCATGGTAGTAAAGACTTCGAAAAAAATTTCAGCTTAAAAGACATAAAACAATACATAGTCTGGGTCAACACTATAGTTTGTATGTCGTTCCTGTTCTCACGCACAAAGCAGATAGGCCGAGGAAAAGGAGCTTGATAGGGGGTTCGAGACGAGGAGGGCATTTAATCACCATTGGGGTAATAAAATGGTTCCCGACTCTTGTAAACATCTTTCCCTCTCTTCAATGAGTTGACATCCACCATTGACTTCGTCTTCAAAAACGGAATGACGAACACCCAAGTAAAGTAGATTGTGACCCTCTTATTTAAGCTTGGTGTGACTGGTATCATACGTTATATAGGTTATATGACTGGTATCATACGAATATTACGAGAAATATCACTTCATCCTACGTATGATGGATTTGATCTGACAAGGTTTTCGTAAAATCTGACATTTTCAGAAAATTAGTAGACTGTTCTTATGATTTTCATCCCAATGGTATTCGAAGAAATTCATTGCACCCGTTATCGTTAAGCTTTACATTTTTTAGACCTACCAAAAGTGGACGTACATACGATTATTAAATAGCAGTTACCTGATCTAGTGAACTCTGAGTAAGCGTATAGTCCGCATCATTCAATTCACGTGCCAAATCTTTGACCTTTGCGAAGACTGTGCTCAGCTTCATGTCATGATTACGTGGTACCAAAAATCGAGCAGCGAGAGCCTGTCTGGAAGCAATACTAGTTCCTGGAAGGTGCGTGGCTATCGCTTTCAATAGATCTGTTAAACAAGTGGGGCTTTTGAACCGCAAGGACACGATGTAGCCTTCTCCATACCTATAAATTATAGATAAAATGATTCAATTGCATAATTTTGTCAGGATCTATAAAGATCACAATTCGTACATCGGAATTAGAGCAGAGTCTCAGATTTCGTCAAGTTGTCTTTACTACAGATTTACGACAGATTTGCTTGATGTTTTCATGTCTTCATTGATCTAATGGTAACGATTATTACCTGATTCTTCAATAATAATAGTAATTATAATCATAACAAAACATGCCATATCCTTTTGAGTACGTCCCCATAAGCAATTAGTTTGTGTGGGCAAGGGAGGAATGCGTTAGCAACTGTCACTATACGTCGGAAGTCATCCTAAAATGTTAAGGGGGCAAGAAAAATTGCAAAAAACCTTGCCCAGATTTAGTCGGACTGAATTCAAACCTCAGCTCGCTGATCCGGCATTTAAACTACATGACCAGTCTTACAATTTTTGCCTGTTACTACTCAGGTTCTCCTCGACGCGCCGGGCATTTGAACCCAAGTCACCCCGTTCTATTTAGTCTCACTCCATAGCGTGACGCTAATACAATCGGTAATATTAATACCATTCGAATTAGACAAATACAAATTATTTTTTTATCAAGGTACCACTCAGAATTGACTTAGGAAATCTGCTCGTCTTGAAACAGTTTTATCATAGCCATAACTGTTATTACTGAGCCCATGAGAGCATACGTTATAAAAAAAAATTGATTCATGAATAACGAATCTTTTAATTAGGAAGCTCAATTCTTACTTGTGTTTAAGGTATTGCGGCGATCCAATACATTTTAGGCCTGCTTTGGCCAAAACGCCGACGCGGGTGCAAAGATCTTCACATTCAGCTACGCTATGAGACGTTATTAGCACACTACCTTGATTTTTGAGGATAGACTTCACTGCCCTAGCAACCAGATATTTTGCTGCTGGATCCATGCCACTATAGTGAACGTGAAATAACCATTACAGAAAAGCAGTAAAAATAACTTTCATACATTTTGATAATAAAATTAGAGAGCTGAAATCAACAATAGTGGACAATGCTGAATGAAGAAGGATAGGAATATAAAAAAAAAACGGTTACCTAGTTGCCTCATCCATTAGAACGACTTGTGTCGGTGCCATAGTGCTAATGGCCGCACATAGTTTTCTCTTATTTCCACCACTAAGGTTCGCTACTCTTTGGTGAGCATATTTGATAAGATCGAAACGCTTCATAGAGAGTTCAACGGCCTGATAAAAATTAAGAGGCGGAGTTAATAGAAATTGATGCGAAATCCCACTTACCAAAGTTTCTTACAGCTTTAAGAACCATTTGACTCTTACCCTCGGAACATTTCTGAGGCCACAGATTTCACCGTGGATAGTCAAAGATTGATGTGGCGTAAGGAAGGGGTCCAGAGCGTTGCTCTGAGGACAGTATCCCAAGTCTCCAGAGCACAGTGGACCAGACCCAACCTCTTTGTCATTTATAACAACCTCACCAGCCGTAGGTATAATCTCTGTCGTCAACATCTTGAAGGTTGTACTTTTTCCAGCTCCGTTAACGCCAAAAAGACCGAAGCACTCTCCTGCCTGGATTCCAAAGCTGAGATCCTGGACGGCAACATTCTTTCCAGCAACACTTTTGTACTCCTTACGAAGATTAATTGTCTTCAATACGTCATTACAGAGTCCTTTTTCGACTCTGATCCGCTCCCTGGCTACATCTTCGTCCTCTTCACTGTTTCGATACACGACTTTTTGCTTAAAAATATCTGGTAGCGTGCGACATTCAACAACCAAGTTAATCGCGAAGAGAATCGCTCCTACCGCGAACAGATAAAGGCAGTGCGGACCTAGAAGTTCCCAGCTCAGTGGCGACTTGTAGGTATTCATGTGAAATCTTTCCAAAAGACTAGCCGTAATGTCGTTTTTTGACATTTGTACAAGACCATCTCCAAGAGCGTACTGGGGAAAAATTAGTAGTAGTTGATGAAGGAAGTTTCTAAAGTCTTCAGCGGTTTTAGTTTTTCCAAGAATGTCGATTATTAGAATCGTTGCCAGCGATGAGACTCCGATAAAAGTGTTCAGGCAGAAAAGAACCATGTTTGAGAGACTGGCATCATCGAAAATTTTTTCCGCCAAATGCGTGAATGGAATCACTGCCCACCTACAAAAATCATAACATGTACATTGATATAATCTATTTGAGAAACATTCAAACACTTCTATCTCCCCAATATTCTTTGAAACTTACGCGTAAAGAAACAAAATAACACAAACTGATAAAAGGTTATCTCTGGCTACGTAAGCAGGAAGTCCAAATATCTCGAAGACTATCACCGCTAGGAGAATTGATACTGCAAACACCTGTAACAAATTAAGTCTTCTATTTGATGTATTTCCAAATTTCCATTTGATGGTATTATGAAACAGTGATAAATTTTTCAACAGTATTTCAATATTTAAACAAATATCGAATAAACAACAGGTGAGTTGTTACTCTCTTTTAATACACTATTAATCAAGTTGACTTTTTTCAGGTACAATTTCAACAGGTGCCCAATTTCGCAGGCTCTGGTATAGTTTATCATCATGTATGCATGCGTCACAACAACTGCAACTCATTGGCAACTGCGTTGAATTCGGTATTAATTTTGAAATAATTGCGTCGATCCAATAATGATGCGATGACCCATATTGGCAAGGAGTTTGATTAGCGCCTATAACTAATACTTACCGTCAGTCAGTAAAGACCGTTATATTTTGTTTATGCTCCAAGACGAATAGCCAGTATCTTATGATTCAGAAAAACAAGTGTGAAAAATAATGGACAGAAGAAATGACGCAATGTAAATATATTTTTTCAGAGTTTCGGAAGAAAGTTGTCCTTGTCCTGTTAATATGTCAGAAAATACTTTGGCCGATGCGAATAAATAGATTTGGGCATTCCGAGGTCATTTTCCACAAGGACTACGGTCTCTTAAAAACGTATATCTCTCCAAGAACAAAGAAAAAAATGATGTACCAGAATGTCCCAAATCAGCGCAGTGGTCCAATAAGTTAATGGTCGAACTCCGGCTAGGTAGAAAATTCGTTTTTCTTCAGAGAGTCTTTCCCGAACTAGTTCCTTTGCACCCTGAGCACCAACGAGGCTAAAAGCCACTAGCAATACAAGGGCCACACCGACATCAGCCACGTGTTGAAGTCTGCAAAAAATTTTAACTTATTAAGAAAACTGGATCTATCATCAAGATTAATCATTTAGATCTACATATTCGTGGGAGTTATTTAGTGATTTAATGACAAACGAAATCAACTCAAATTTATAGGAAAATATTACAACCCAAACGTCGTTTGCTTCGCAGATTTGACTTTTTTTTAATTGTTTTTTCACTTTTCACAACAGAGGTTACGAAGAAATTTTATTATACCAAAATAAAAGGAGATAGAGTGTAATACAGTGATGAGTTTTACGAAAACGAAAAAATTATTTCCAATGCAAAATAACGGCCACTCTAAATGTATACTCTCAGTTCATCACTACGAAAAATCTTTCACTTCGGGTACTCAATATTGTGTATAACCCCCTATTTTTTTGATAGTGGCCTTTGACTATGCGCTATTGTCCTTCAAAATATATACGCTGCATCTTACTCACAAGCTGGTACGGTTAAGTTGATCTCTGGATAACTTGATCGGATGATTTATTGTTGTCAGATGACCTGACGCTCCATTTGCTTTAAAGATTGCCTCGTTGAGAGCGTTGATGTAAGCCGGCAATGAATGGTGTCCCTTATTGTTGTACCAAACCACGAATAACCCTGTCTTATTCTCCGGCTCCATGTGCGATAAGGACCATCCGCCATACCTGAAGGAAATCAACATCAGAAATATTATTGATTGCCTGAAATTTTGAGAATAGATGAAAGTACATTATGAAACATTTCAATGACGTTGGCCCTTTTTGGATTCATATTTTCGAAAATTTCGAAATAATTTATATTAATAACTATGAGAACAATTTCTATGATATGCACGTAGCAATAGGTATGCCTGAATCAAGCATAATGTGACTGGTTTACTGCAGCTTTTGCGCTTGAAATGAAATTTGAATATAGTACCAGTTGCACTTAAAGAATTATAGCTAATTCAGGAATAAATCCACATTTTGCCGATCGTATATTTTCCAATAAATTATTATGATTTGTTCATAAAAATTATATCATTATAATTAGAATGTGATTCACAGTTCATGTAATTTTTTTCATAAAATTATCTGATCCTTACAAGGGCAGGCTATAACTGTAGGGAAATTAGTGTTACGCTTGATGTACGGATGCTGTTTGAGAGATGTATCAAGATAAATCTTAGACTTAGAAGGCTGTCCATAAACTACATAGCTCTACTTTGGAAATTTTTGAATCCCCTTCCTCCGTGCCATCTATCACGGATATTTTTCAGATCCCCCTTCCCCCCTCCCTCTCCTTAACCTTTCTATGATATTGACAGAATTTGACGAAATAAGACGTTTCGTTTCTATTGAGGCTATAAATAAATGTCCCATCTGCATCCCAGCATTTCTTTCGTTGTTACATACAACGTAATGCGTGAAGTCAAACGTGTTTTCTTTTTCCTAGTCGTATCTTCAACTTATATTACGAAAAAACTCTTACGATGACATCAAAGACGATTTCATCAGCTACACATTGACTATGATTATGAACGTACGTAAGCAACTCTTCAGTAATATTTGTAACACTTGAATTATCAGAGCCTAAAATTTCTATAAAGCATTTTCCTACCTTCTCTCAATATATTGCTGCTGCGTTGATACGATCCAGTCAAGTGTTGGACGACCCGGAAAAGTTTCGATTAAACCTTCATATGGAGGTGGAAGTCCGTAACAAACTTGATCACCGTCGAGGCATTTGCAGGTTTGCGTGTCCTGTTGTAAGTGTTATTAAGATTGATAGGTAGTTTTATAAGAGATGAGTTGAAGCTCGGAACGCATGCTGTTACATTTTAAATTGAATATTATACATACAAAATTATTTCTGTTCGTATGTATGTATGTATGTATATATCTAACATAAATGAAAATATTCATACATTCGGTGAAGTTTGCCAAGCTCCTGCATAGTCGTCCCCAAAACGGTTGTGCAGTTGCAGCGAAATGCTTCCATGGAATTTATCGCTGGTATTATCAATGCTGAAATTTCGGTTTCATAAAAAAATATGTACAATAGATGGGCGATCATGCGATCAGGGCGGGCTCAAAGTATTTTGCAAACCTGTAAAAACGTAATGGATGAGCGTTGTATAGTTCAGGGGTCAAAGATAGAGGTGGTTGATTGTCGGAAGGCGGTCGGATCAAAGAAAAGCCCATTGCGACTGCGACGAATAAGGTTGGCAAAACTAGTGCCGCAAGAAGTGCACACCAATCACGTGAAAAATGCCACCATCTCTTTTTCAACAGAGCTTTACCTTGTCGAATCACGGATTGCGGCATCTTGGGTTCATGATCAATCAAGTCAACGTCGTCAGGAGGATTAGCAAGTCCTGCAGCAGTCAAACAATAAAGTTTTAGTGTACTTTTTCGTAAAAAACACCAACAGACTAGAATTTTGTACTTCCGAGTAAGTTGAAAACGTAGCCCGAGTATTATTTTTCTGGAAGGAACTATCCACTAGATATCGGCCGCTAAATGTTGAAACAAATTACGAACGTAATCCTGTAATGAATATCTACTCTTGTACGGTTCTAGTATATTGTAGTCTACCACTACAGATCTAACGGCGTGCAGGAATCAAGTCTCCAATATCTCAAGTGATACGACCTTAGATCAACAAGGCAATTCAAGTATATCATGGAAATTTGAAAATAGCAATTTCGTAGTAGCTACTTTACGTTTAACATGTGTTCTGAGAAGATATAAGAGTAGAATTCATTTGGAAAGTATACTATTTACTACAATCACTTAAAATTCAAAGTTCAAAGTTGATCAATGATTCTCTTACCAATGCTGCTAATACTATTCAAGCTTTCCAAACTTGTGGGCTTTGGGTACATCTGCCCGCTGTCCGCATGGGTGCACATATCCAGAAAAATTCTTTCAAGTGTATCACACTCTACATTAAAGTGAGAGAACCCCGCTATGTGTTGATTATCTTCAAGAATTTTCATAACTTCCACCATACTGAAATATATTCACAAATTGTATCAGCAAACGAGGGTACGTAATAACTTTGTTATTGGATAGGTTGTACGATATTCATGTTACTTACTCATTGGCGATTCCGTTTGCTCTTTGGAAGGGTATAATTATATTTACTTCTGAATTACTCACACCTTTGAGCAATGTATTGGGAACTACTTCTTCTAGAACGGTCATCAAGGTTTCCAAAGGTTCTGATACCATTTGCGAATCATCTCTTCTCTCCTTTATAGTTCTAGTCCGAGAGTCTTGCAACGGAAAACATACGGTAATTTTATAACCATGTCCATAACTCGATTTCAATGACAACGGTGAACCACTGCAGAGAATTTTTCCTTTGTGCATTATGACTACGGTATCGCTCAGCATGTCAGCTTCGTCCATGTGATGAGTAGACAGCAAAACGGTTCTTCCAATACGGTGTTTGTCGATTAAACGCCAGATTCTCCGACGAGCTGCTGGATCCACTCCAGCACCGGGTTCATCAAGAATAACCAATGTCGGTGAACCGAGAAACGCTAAACAAACACATAGGCGACGCTGTGTGCCTCCGGAAAGTCTGTAAACGAGCTCGTCCTCTTGCCCATTCAATTCCATCGAAGTCAACATCCTATCAAGATACAGATAGATAAGTCAATCGAAACAATATACGCTAAGTATTTTGAAGCGGTTCCACATAATATACGCACGTATCAATGTCTCTATCCATATCATATCCGATTTCATTATTCTTTAATCTTGCGTAAAATATCATGTGCTCACGAGCGGTAAGACATCCAATAAGAACATTGTTCTGGGGACAAACTCCTATGTTAGGTTTATTAGAGCTGCTATTGGGCAGCCAGATCTGTCCACTGGTTGGTGCTTCCATGCCAGTGAGCATTTTACTAAAAATTCAAAGCGCATAAATATGTTATTTAAGCTTCATAGCCTAACAGATATTCAATACTTCTAAGCAGACCCACATCACAGTAGTTTTCCCAGCGCCATTTCTTCCGAGAAGAGTCGTCACTTCTCCCTCCATTAATTTTATGGAAAAATCGTCCACTGCAACACATTCTCCACTTTCCGTTTGGTAAACCTTTCGCACCTCATCGAAACGAACTCCGGTTTGCTTCTCGTCGTTTTCATGTAAGCTGCTGGTGTCACCTCCAACATCTGCCATGTCACGATAAAAAAGTACAAATTATGGATGAACAAGAATTGTAATTGAAGTACTTGTGATGCATTTTCATGCATGGATTACACATTCTTTTCAATACAAACTTCACACCGTAATTGTAGAAGGTTAGCCAGATTATGTTAGTATGTAAGCAAAATTGACCTCGACGACATCGTGACGGTACAGTAAAGGTATAAACATGAAACATTTAAAATAAAAATTTCTGAATATGTATGAATTGTATGAGACGTAAATTAGTAGACATATAATGAATCATGGTAAAAGCGTGAAGCTGCAGTCACAAAAAATAAAAATTTCTTTCTTTGTGACGAATCACCGTAATCAATGTGACACAAAACTCAAGTGAAATGAAGGCGAGAAGCCATGCAGCGTGCCGCGTGCATTACAGAATGATACCTTCATGTGTGCTTGCGGATAGTTCAACAGCATCGTTAGTGAAATACACCTGGTTCTCGAAGGCGAGGTAGCTGGGTCGCCCATAGAACGAACGGGTGTCAGCCCACCATAAGCTAATGGATCTCAATCCATAAAACCCTCTACCTGAAATATTCGATATTGGTTCATTCGAAATATCTGCCTTCTGAAGCATTAAAATAGCAGACATGATTGAAGCGACTGATATATATTACACTCAATGTGAGTTCCTTCTTTGCTATCGTACTAACAGGTTGAAATTATCGAAGACCAGTCCTCATTCGCATCTCCCAAAATAGCGCTTTTGGTAATTTTTTGCTTGTTTTAACGCTCAGCTGTGAATTAGACGACCGAACAGCAGCGTAATGTGAGGTGCTGTGTTGCAAGATTTTATTGTTAGTTGGACGCTTGTTAAATATCACGACAAGGCAATAAGGCGGCAATTGAATTGTCGGTTTATATCGAACCCTCTTATCTTGAATGAACGAGTGAAAATATTTGATATTGATGGTGACAAGTATTTGCGGCTACTTTCCAGATATTCGTAAAATTTAGGTACGTGGAAGAAGTCGTGATGATTTTCAATTAAATCTGTATTCTGAATTTGTGATTAGTACCTCCTTAATATACGAACAAGGCCACAGACGTACCTCAGATAGTTGTAAACGATTTATATGTAAAAGAAACCAAATATGTATTTTATGCAATAGAAAATTCCAAAATCTACAAAAAAAACGCATTTTTTGAATAACCCCAAACCATTTTTTCTTGAATCAAGTCAACCAAATTTAATGAAATATTACCTTGTTAAGTTAAACTCACGTGAATTATTGAATCACAAAAATAGAAGATAGTGCACAAATATTTTAACTGTACAAATAATTTGAAATAATTTCTCATATGATTATATTAAAAACGCTCGTTTTACTATCCCCTTTTTAATTACAAGGCTAACTATCCAACTCGTTATGCCATTCACCAAAAGACCAACCACATGAGAAAGCATGTCATAATCATCCATAGACCAAGGGTGATTATTCAAAACAATAGAATATAGGTAGATTACATGTATGATATATTTACAGAAATAGAAATCCAATATTGGATACTTTCGAGTATGAGTGCATGGGACGTAAGCTCCTGATACTTGACTAAATATACATTATATATTATACGCTTATAGGCATCCCCGATTTTTGTTTGCAACATACAATGCTCAAAATCATGCGCGTTGTACTCCCAGTGTAATTGGCGAGAGTAGGTCTTTTATAGGGCATATTTCAATTTAAGTGGTCTTAGGTATGGCCGGAAGTCGGCGCAACTATTGAGTAAGTAAATAATTAAGAAAGAGACAGCGAAGTTTCATTGCTGATGAGACCGTCTTCCATAAGCTGTGACCATTTCTGATCAAACAGCGTCACCAGGCCTTGCAAATATTATACTGCCATAAAATTTGGGCAGTATCCTAGCGCCACCTACAATTATAGCATATTAATACGTGATCACTAATACGGGCGCGGCTGACTACACTTATCATACCAATAGGCATATTCTGCCCTTTTTATTTTATGTGTCAGAAAGAGACGGAGACTCAATTATTATCGATCCAATAATCAAGATTCGTGGCTGCAAAGTCCATGCTACGAATATCCACCCGAACGAACTCAATAGTGACGTCATCATACACGATTGCAGTCAAATCATTGAATATTTCATATTGAGATTCACATGGTTAGAAATCCAAAATTTAATAAGGTATTTGAGGCTTCCGCGGTTGGAATCTGATTAAGACTTGGCTTCCGGGATGGGACCAGTATTAAGAACGGTTTTTTGCCAACGTTTCGTGAACATTGTAGTTCACTTCTTCAGAGCAAAGGGCAACATGATACTAGTTGCTCTCTTGGGGAGGTGTCGCTACATATATCGACTGGATCCATCAAGGTGTGACGTTGCCGTTCGGGTGAAGTTGACTGGATGTTTCCGTAACTGGTGGCTCTTTTTCTTTGGCTGTCACGTGCACTTTCAAGAGACTCACTCCTCAAAGCGAAGTCTTTCCCCCCTTGGCATTTTGTTTGAGGTAACGAATTTTCCTCCGGGATATGACTTCTTTCTCTCTTTTGACCATTCTCGCTGCTCGCTATCGAATGGCTGCGTCTGTGATAATATGACGAACCTCTTAGTGCTTCACTTGGTGAGCAGGATCTCCTTTGTCAGATGACTGTTTGCTTAGCGTACTGAGACTAACTGTTCTGAATGCTCGTCTTCAAAGTAGAACTTCCTTTTTTCTCTTCACCTTTCTTCTAAGGCGTCATAGTTTTTTTGAAATTCATTTTTTTCTTCACGTTGGACGTGGGACGCAGGTACTTGCGATATGGACCACATAGAGAAATGTAATAGTAATTGTAGAACGCACATTTTACAATTTTGTAGTAAGATACTGTGTCAAGAGCTCACCGCCACTAACAGTGTTATATTTTCTGTAGATGACGAGACGGTGAAATAAAATCTGACTTTCCAAGCAGGTTTTAGAAAAAATGTTCGGACACGCGGATTTCAACTATAAACAACTTATTAGCATTGAAATCATATCATTTCACAGTCTATTGTTCACTGCATATAAAGTAGAATAATATGATTACTTCGCCATTGATAACCATATGGTATTTCTCGTTGAAATTAAATGCTTTTAATCTTGCATTTCTAGATTATTGGACGTGTTTAATTCAGATTCAACTTGATTTGTATCACTTGTACTTCTTGAACCTTTATTGTATACGTTTTTCAGGTAATTGAGATCTGGTTTGTTGCTGTTTACTATATTTTGTAGATGCATAATTATTACGGACACGAAAATGCAGTTCTTCGTATTATATTTTACCGTTTTCGTGTTTCCCGTAGAATAAGATGCATCATAATTTCACCGTACGAAAATATTCGTGTAATTGGGGTAGATGGTGGCAGACAAGTATTGTACTTTAACGGGTTTGAATTACAGAAGACTGCATTTTGTATGACTCTTGCTGGATTCCGTTACAGTCGAAGCTGTTGAAAGTGTATTGCACTGCAATAACAGTTTATTTGCAGATCATTATTGAAAACGCCCTCATCTCTGTGGCATAAGGCTACGTGCAGATATGATTGGTCTTTATGTCCAAAATGGTCTAGATATTTGTCAAATCACTACTTTATGATAGCAAAAGAATTTGTTGGTTGCAAAATATAAATTCTTTTTGTGGAAAAAATTAAATGAGGATGTAGCATTTTTAAACTATTTATGACCACTCAATTTTGAAAAAAGTGCTATAATATTTAAGACGGAGCGTTTTATAAATGGATAAATGTATAAATTCATCCATTTCAAATGAAAAATAGAAAATAAATATTCAAGTCTATTTGAGATTTGAAATTCGAAATGGCATTTTGCTCTTTATATTCCTATTTTAAATAAAACCATTTCAAATATTACGCATCGTTGTCGAATGAGAACTAATACATGTCTCTATGCGATAGAAGACTCCCGCGGTTTAATGTTTTTAGATAAGAAAACCAAACAAATATCGCAATTTATTGTCAGTGTAAACTAAGATTCCCACCTGAATTCGTGTATTTGGTGACAAGGTAGCCAATCAACGCATACAAACAACCGTCAAAGGCGATTGTCAGCAATACTAACCCCAGAGACATAGAATCTCCAGGGCTCGTTTCTTTCCAGACAGCATCCCAAGTTAAACCAATACCCTGCACTTCCAATCTAACCGCAAAAAGACATCCGTAACAGAAACTCGTGGACATGCTCAAACACTGAAAAATTCGAAATGTTAATAAGTACGGCACAGATTGCATCCTCATTTTGTGTCTCTTCGAAATAGTGAACATACCAATAGTAATTTGAGAGTAAGTTTCACACTAGCCTCCATGGCAATCACGATAATGTAAGGCATGTACGTCAGCAAGAACATTACTACTGTAGTAACAGCTGCCAAACTGGCTGAGCTGAACATTGTTGAGATCATGTAACTGTAACAAGTAAAAGTATCCGTTTTATCTACAATACACTTATGTATGTAAATATCTATACATATATTCATAATCAGTTCTGTTTATATTCACAGCATTATTACTGTGGAATGACTTTGATGCAGTAACTCACCAGAAAGTTACAGATGCGAAGACATAATCAAGGAGTAGAAATAGTACCAAAACAGGATCGGAATGTGGTAAAATTTTACCGGTAATTAATATTATATGAATGCATATCGCTACTATGCTAAGTTCAATCATCGATGTTATGAACCATGCAAAGGTATTACGCCATGGCTTCAAACCCATTACGCTCATGACCTGAAAATAATAAAAAAATATTTTACACGTAATGATAATAATAATAATTATTACAATTAAACCAGCTACATCCTTTCGGGTACATCCCCATAAGCGATTAGCTTGTGCGGGATGAGGAAGAGATGGGTTAGTGACCACCATTATGCATCTGCAGCAGTCTGAATATATTCAACAGAAGCCTTCATTCGTACAGGGGACAAGTAGTTGGAGTATTTTTTTTGCTTATTATTCTTTTGAGAAAATTACCATCGCGTTTTGTGACTCTCGCTCCCATACGATGTGCCTTACAGCTGCCCCTACGCACACCATCAATGCAAAGAAGAAACAAACCTGGAGTCCTTGAGATTCGTACAACGATGATTGGAACCTAATGGTTTAGTGAAAACCGTTACAGACAAACCTTTTTTATTTCTCGAATATGTTATACCAATTTTTACCAGAATACCATCACCGTGGTAAAGTGCAAGACTTACTTTTTTCGATATTTGTGAAACTGCGTTTCAACTTAAGCTAGGTAACGTTTCATGCAAGCAATAGATGCCGCACGATGTGTAAAGGCAAAACTCACGTGAAGAACTTCCAGCATGGATACGGCATCTGCTGAGAGACTGTTTGCCATTCTAGTTTAGTCTGTGTTTTGGCTTTTATGAGTGCACGATCGATCGAGTCTTGCAATTGGATGAAACCTCTTAGGTAGCGCAAATTTTCGATAAAACTGCTGTCCGGTCCTGGAGTCCAAAATTGATTCTTCAACCTCGAAGTTGAGGGTACAGAGTCAACATCCATACGAATTTTGTAAGTTATGTTTTCCGGCAGTTCTTCCACATAAGATCGCTTTATTCTTACGGGACTTTCATCCATAAAAACCACACCGGCCAGAAAGTCATTGGTTTTGATGAGTCTACCAGCTTCTTCTTCCAACTCCTTTTCGCTCGCAAACCCGATCACACGATCGGTCAAAACGCAGTCCATTAGTCTGTTCAGCATTTGTACAATTTCTACTAATTTATGTGAATTCTTCATCCTCCAAGCTAACTTTCCAAGGTCAAAGTTCGCTAAATCAGTAGCAAGAGAAGGACCACTGAGCGATTTTACCGCTATTTTCATCAAATCTGATGCCAGGATCTGGTTTAAATCTGTCAAATCGTCTCCCAATTCTGTCAGATTGGCGAGAGCGCTCATACTCTTTGCAAAACTATCAATCAAGATACCAAAATTTTCAATGTAGAAAAAAGTCGAATTAACTTCCTTCATAACACTGTCGATAATCTTCGTTTGCGGCGTGTACAATATACGTCCACGTAACAAAGGCTTTACGTACGACCATACAATTTTTCCAGCACCTATTCTTGATATTTCCTTATAAGTATCCCTACAGAAATCATCTGCAATGAAAGGTTTTCGATTACTGTCAGAATTCCGTATCAAATTTTTTGTCACATCCCTAAACGGGATTTTATTGAGATAACAACTTACTTGGAAGTGAAGTTAATTCGTCCTCATTGAATTCTTGCCCATTTTCGCGGATATTAGATATCACTTTGTAAAATCTACCAGTGTCCTCGACAACTGGTTGACCACACAACATTTCACCAGTATCGGACAGAAACTTTCCAACTAATGTGAAAAAAAGTGTTAGGAATTAATTGTGACCATAGATACATATTACACATATATATATACATGTGCGTAAATTTTTGTTTCTTACAACTTATTTTTTCGCTAGGTGAAAAAGATTCTGTTTCATTAGCAACCAAATAGTCGGCTGAAAATTGGTCAGACATGTTAGTGACAGCATCCTTCAGAAGCGGTACCAACTTGGCGGCGAACCCCAAGTTATTTATGATTTCAACCCCTTCTTTTTCATTCAAATTTGCGTTCGATAAAATATTTTTTACACTGGCACTCATAACCTAGAAATTCAGTACACGAAAATCATTAAATCATTAATGCAACCATGCCAACAATCTGAACATCTGTATCACATTCAACTCACATCTTTGAAAAGGGTCCCAAATTTCAGCTTTTTGATTAAACTAATAGTTATAGATTGGATCTGTTCACTGCTGAGTTGACATAAAGAGGCGCTGATTTCTTCTATCATGGTCTCATCGCCCTTGAACTCTATTATTTCTCCAAGTTTTTCCGGTGAACAAATTGTGTCCGTCAAGCTAACGGCTTGACGTTCCTTCGAGTATACAGACAGCATGTTTACTTTTCCTCCGCTCAATGCCTTAGTCACATCACCGGGTAATGCCAAGGTTTTTGTTAGGTATGATCGCAGATTGGGCCAGTTGGGGAACATTTCTTTGATAGCATCTGAACAGCAGAAAACGAAATGTCACTCAGAATGGTAATTATATATTCAGGTGTGAGACAAAGTAACAGCATTCAGATTTTTAAATCTCAAAGATACGCCTACATTTTGTATTGAGTAGTCCGAGATTTTTGAATATTTCCATGGATTCCAGCATGCTCAACACAGTACGCAAGTCATCTTTTACTATCGGATCGGAAATGAATGGTTCCGTGTGGTCCAGAAGTTCGTTGAAACTATTGACGAGAAAAAAAAAAAAAAATGATGAAACAAGCAAGTGAAAATAAGTTACTCCATAATATTTTGACGCACCCATCAAAAAATTTATCGATTGTTTCTTCTCTCAGCAATTGAATGACTTCTTCAAGTGAGTCGGAAGCTTGCGACAAATCTTTGCTGAAATCCATTCCACTGGCAACATCCAACAGATGCCCGGCTTCGGCAGCAATCATTTCCAAGTTTTTCAGTATATCCTTAAGCCAATATAATTGCGTTGTAGCTTCATATCGCCATATAGTTATTTTTGCGTGTATTTTTCCTGAATCTAAACTTTTGGCTAGTTGTTGAGAAACATCGCTAGTGGATGGAATGTCGAAAGAAGTATTTGAGTATTGTAGAAAATATTTTGCTTGTTTGGAAACAAGAATTTCGTACAACTTTGTTTCGTTATGAACAATATCTGTCGTCAGCTGAAAAATTAAATACACGATTCATTAGAACGTATACCTTGACAATAAGTCAAGCGATATATAGGATAGTATTATTATAATTATTACCATATTCACATTGATTAAAGCACCGTGTAGTAATTCGTCCACTTCGTTAACATGTGATTCTAGTACAGTATCAACTACTGGTAACCAGATTAGCGTGGTGTTTTCCGCCATTTTTCCTAATTCTGATAATTTCTTATGAGTATAAGCAGTATCCAAAAGGTATACATTCTCATATATTAAAGTCAACAATATACGGAACACGTTGACATATCTGCAAAATGATCGTTCAACTGTTAGAGAAAGCTCTTTAAACGAAGCACGAGTGTTTTTAGAATCACTTATGTGACAATGACATATGATAATGTTTCGAACAAAAGAACTTACGTTGTTGGTTTTGAGACACGGGAACCGTCAAATTTGTGGTTAACGCAAGAATACATCACCGAATTATTCACCTTGGAAAATCTGAACGCTATTTCTGCTAAGTAGTGTAACGTATTGTTCAACTCCGCCGAAAAAGCTGGGACTGAACTAGTCTCCGTAACATCATCAAGTCTGATACCCTGAATTTTAAGTACGATATTTATAATGTACACTGTATTACTAAAGACATGTATAACGTGCATGGGGATTCAGAAGAAAAGTAGAATACACCAATACGGAACATCCATCTCTATTGAACATGCCTAGGACATTCATGATAGATATGCAATACCTCTATTAGACATCAATTCCAACCAAAATGACGTACACTGGAGCTCTATAAGAGGTCCAAACGTCTGCATGCTCTACATCTTATAGCAGAATTTGAATAAGGGTTCACATGGATCATTATCGGAGATATCATCGATTTTGTAGAAAAGAAATTAATTTATACAATTGACGTTACTTTTATATCATCAACTCTTGTGTACGTATTATAAAAATACTACAAATTATCATGTGCACATTTTCTTCTGCCCCAGACAAAAAGTCCGAGGTTAGGCACTCGAGGACGGACACTTGGTGGTGGATAATGGACAAAATTGTGAATAGACATAAGGGCTGAATTCATTTTTGTGGCGAGAGAGAAAAGCGGCCATATGCGGCCTGGTCATTTGTCTGAATTACTTCAATTTATATGTGTGAATATTCATAGACATCCAATAGGTATTCATCACCGGCTTTGATCAAACCATCGATATTGTGTATTTGTCTAGATGTCTATTAGAGATCCACCGTGGATATGGGTCTTTTACGGAGCTGTAGGTAAGTCCTGTATGAAATTCTAATCGACGGAGTGTTCCGCGTGGGCATTATTTTCCTCTCTTTTTATGCACTTTATACATATATAGTGAAAATCGCAATTTTTGGATTCATCTTTATTTCAAATGTTTTGAATTAATCGCAGTTTTAAAATAAGTGTCCAGAAACCGCAGAAGGATGTTAGTTTTAACCAGACATTTCATTCGATTTGCACGTATATTTTTCAGCCATGCGTAACAAAATATTGACTTTTCATATAATTAGTGTGTGTGTGAATTGGTTTACCTTGTTTAATATCCCCTTGGTTTGGATTTGGTTTACCTTGTTCAATATTCCTTTCCAGTTTAGTTTGTCAAACAAAATGACACGCATTTTCGCGAAATCCAATTCCTCGGCCAAGCAAATAAGTGTTGCATAAGTTTCGTGTTGCGATAATTGTGTATTCAAAGTATGTAACAAATTTGTTGCGCTACCACACCAAGAACAACGGCTGAAACGTATAGTGTATATGGTAGTTAAACGGCACGAGGCTTACATCAAACTTGCAATTCATACCGATACGAAACGTCACAAGAACTCACCCAGTGGGACCTAGTTCAATTTCTAACATGCTTTCAAGGAACGCTGATATTTGACGGGCAGTCATGTTAACCAAGCTTTGTGGGTCCTGGAATAGTGCAAGAGTAGCAAGCGTCGAAACATTATGGAAAAAAACATTTTTCATATTAAATGCGATGACTTATTCATTTCTAATGTTGACGATACATTCAACTTCATTGGATTGGATGATATTACTTTTATTATTATAATAGGAATATTCTCAATCACAAGTGCTATCTATCGGAAAGTTTGAAAATTAGGTGCTGATATTTTTTGCCAAACCTTATCCTGATTCAGCAATTGTATGGGAAAGTTCAATCAATTGAAAGAAAATTTTTGAAAACGTAAACTGATGAAGAGATATATCAGTTTGACTATATCGTGCAACTTGGAAATAAAATTCAACTGAGAACATTTGAAATTTCATTACCATCGATTCATATTCAGTCAAAAAATCCTTAAAGTTCCCAGCCATAAATGATGTCCAGTAGGCCGGTAACC
The DNA here is from genome assembly GCF_021155785.1 of Neodiprion fabricii. NCBI lineage: Eukaryota > Metazoa > Arthropoda > Insecta > Hymenoptera > Diprionidae > Neodiprion > Neodiprion fabricii. The sequence goes on from NC_060239.1 coordinate 12,458,773, forward strand.
TAAAATCTTTAAATCCTTCAGCCATTGTTTTAATAATCAGTGATTGCAGTTGTTTTATATGGTTCAGCATAAGGGTCTCAGATCTTGCGAAGGTCAGGTTTGATTCGTTGCGATTGAAGAATAAAGAAGTTGGGATGCTCTGAAATTTGATCAATAAAAATATTAAAAATAGTCGACTGTTTTATATTGTTCTACTAGCTTCTTAGCAGTAAAATATAACAGAACATCTGATTTCAAGCGACAAGCTGCTGCCCCCTCCGCTTGCCCAAAAAAATTTGGACTATTACTCTTTTTATGTACTTCTTTTCAATTCGGTATGAATCTTACAGATATTACGTGAAATCTGTTCCTCAGGGATGTGGAACAGTTGGGAAAATTTGAAGGTGCACATCCCATAATTTGCACATAAATTAACACTGACTGTTTGGAAGATGTTGTTTTACCATTTTGTAACGTCCCAACCATTACTCGAAACGGTTTTGGCATTGAATATAATACACGTAATTCCAGTTAAAAATGGATTTCCCTAAAAATAAAAACCTCATGATCTGTATAAATAGGTAATAAGGGACCATTCAACAAACGCCTTCTCTTTGGAACTGAGGGGTTTTGGGTAGCGTGATTTTCTTTAGATTGTTCGCAACCCAGGGCTGAATTTTTTCGAGTTGGATCTAATAATGTGACATTTGATATTATACTATTGGGCAAGTTTCGTCAGACTTTTTCATTTAATATTTTAGTTATTGAGAGAAAACTAATTTAGATATATTTTTTCTTTTTTTATCTAAAATAAAGTTGAAACAGATACAACAGGTTGAAAACAAGCACAGTATAACATCATCCATGCTAGAATACATATGGGGCATTCCACGCTAACTCGACCAGGGTTTGATCCTCGATCTCTTAGATTTGGTCCACGATTTTTTAAATTGGAGTTTCAATTCTAAGAAGCTCATTTTTTCCAAGGTTTAAATTGTTATAAAACAGTTCATTTGAAGATTACGTGCGAGGACGTGTCATATAATATTGCATGATTCATCTTACTAAACCTTGATTGAAAGAGTAAATGTTTAGAAATGTTTTATATCTGGCTTCTCAAAAAAATGTTATATCCACGTTATATTCTAGATTTTGTTTTAAAGTATTTCGAACAGCTTGTCTGGGATGGTTCTGTTTTATTTCATAGCAAACGTAATTATCATTGCAAAATTGAGTGTCTCAATAACTTACAGCATCAATCGGAATAATGTCCCTTGCATCATAGTTACGAAGTTGCTGACATAAATGAGAAAAGCTACCAAGAAGTCCCTTTCTCCGCATATACTTTGGCTCTATCAAGTACTTGTTGACTTCACAAAATTTTACTTTCCCCATCACCAGTGCGGTAACATCGGAAGTTTGTATTTCCTTATTGAAGAATGTGTGCACGACCGATAACATCAAGTTAGGCATATCCTCAGCCATCGACAATGTCACTTTCATTACAGGTTTACTCTCGTAAACAGCACGTAACTTTGACCATATATCTCCTCCGAATAATAAATCAAATGACAGGCTTAAACTCTGAATTATGTAGTCAAAGCCATTTAGATTTTGAGCAATTTGATGAATTTTGTAATCATCCGAAATAGAGTCGTGCCTATCATTACTGAGTTTTTCAATGTTCATCTTGTCGAAATAATAATGCAACCAAGATCGTTCCGTGTCTTGGATTATCGACCAGGTATCATTGTCAAGGCCCTTCCATATCGTAATATTAAATATATTCGATTTGAAAGTAAGATCTGGCTGCGATTTCGATAAATTTGAAAAAGCTTCGACCGCATCGGCTAAATATTCCGAGAGTGATAATTCTCTTTGTACTTTAGAACGGGGACCATACATTAAATCCTGAAAGAAATATTTATGTGATTATGTATTTTCCTGTTACTATCCAAGTTTCAAAGTAAAACGGCAATACAAATATATTACATATAATTCTTGGCTTGTTGCACTTCTCAGCAGTTGGTGCGGGTCAAACGAACACACTCTTTTCAAAAAATTAATTTTCTCAGTATTATTCCAGAATCCTGTACCAAAGTGTCGATCGCACATGTTATGTTGTAGATCACGAATCAACATTGGGTGAGCAAGCGTTGGGTCGAACCTAGCAATAGTTGCAACAAGTGAGATCGATTCTGAGGGATGTGCTTCAAGAATTTTCAACAACTGGCGAACATCGCCATCTTCCACCAAATCCCAAAGGTAGAATTTACCACTTGGCACTTTCTTAATTCCGATCTTCTGGAGTGATGCCGCAACGTGTCTCAATAGTTCGGCAAAAAACTCTACAGCAACATGAAGGGTTTCCTCAGAGTCAACATATCTAATCTGGACAAAGATATTTATATTAGTGATAAAGTTATGCGAGTAGAAACCCAAATTAATCAACACTATATATGAGAATAGTGTATTGTGTTACAAGTACGAAAAGTTTGCGATTTCCGATGAGTGTGAAGATTGTAATCATAAGAGTCAGACATCGCCCATTCACGCATGCGACACACGCTATTTTTCCCAATATCTGTGAAGGAAAGTTCGATTGAAGAAACAACTCAAGTACCACTGACAGTCCGAAAAATTGGCGTTAGGTAATTTATATTCAATGACAGAATCTATGAAATTGATTTAGTCGGGATTGCGCATGCGCCAAAAAGCCCTAGTGTGCACTACACTATAAATCGAGCACTGCAGGTATAGGCATGCGCCAAAGTCGTGGTAGCACACTTTTTGGAAATGGCGCACCTTAAGCACGCTCCACAGGCTTCAAAAATCGAACTTTCCGAGGAGGTGTTGGAACAACATACTTTTTTCAACTCACCTGCTGGGGAGTACGATGTGCTTTTAGGTCATGCGTTAATTTTTTACCAACGGCATCCCAGTACTCTGACGTAAACGGTGACTTGATCTTCAACCCATTAGTTACGGCATTTTTCACGGCTCTACCAAATTCATACATTCTGAGGATGGTCCTTCCAGCGTAGAGTGGGTAGTCCTTTACTGGCATTGTGCGGACTATTGCGTCGTTCACAAGAAGATCGGTAAATGCATTGAAGTTTATTGGATCCAAATCACAAGTGCCATTTTTCAGTCTGGTATAGTCCTCCGGAGAAATCTCTTGCCTAAACTCGGCAAACCAATGAAACACATCTGCACAAGTTGGACCACCATATGGATTTTTTGAAATTGACGAAATTTTCTTCATTATGGATGAACTAGAAAGACCGGTGATAAAGGTCGCTGTGAGATCCGGGAGATGTGAGTATGCAATTTTAATGGGACTCTTATCGGTGAATCCAAGTATAGAGAAAGCATCTGTCTGTGGTCCTAAAAAATATTATTGACACATTATATCACGGGTTTTTTCAGACATAATGCTGAAACAGTATTTTTTCTGTACATGCACGAAAACGCCCATTTTTCTCTCTGTTTTGACGGACCAATGTCTCATTTCGTCTTCTTGAAAGTCTTTGCTCGCTAAAACTCTTTACTCCCTAAAAGTCTTTTCTCGAATTTTGAGAATTGTGTAACGTGACGCGTGAAGTTTTTGCAGAAAATAATGACAAGTGACGAATCTTAGCATGACGAGGAGTTCGTAATGCCACATATTCTGGCATCAGCTCAGCAATTGTCGATTCTGCGCTACTCAAAAAATCAAAGAATAAACATACCGCCGCTTATGGTAACCTTTTAGCCTGGCAAAACAAACAAGGCATGACTTTGTTCAGCGAACCTGTGTTTCAAATCTATTTTGAAAATTCGTCCAAACATTCAACACCTTCGACCTTATGGTCTATCTATTCAATGCTAAGAACCACAATCGACGTTAATAAAGGCATCGATATAACTAAATACATGGAACTGCTTCTTTTTGTAAAATAAAAAACAAGAGGCTTGGATTTCAAAGTGAGAACTCCCAAATTTTGACTTCTGAGGAGATGGATAACTTCCTGCACGAAGCTCCAGACTATAAATATTCGTAAGGTGAGGCATTTTTCTTGTAAAAATTCCTTCCTATGCTAGTTTACTCACAACTAGAATGCCCATGGCGAATACGCACGAGCGTATTTACGTCACAGCAGCGATTAGAAAGCATAGCTGTTCTTGAAATTCACAATGAACTTGCTAACTAATTGATCTGCACCTGATCTGAAATGAATTTATTGTAAAAAAAAAATAACATGCGCCGTAGGTACTACTTTCCAACTGTTGGAGCGAATAAGACAAAATCATGAAAATCCAAAAAAAAACCAGCCTCCCCCCCACCCCTTATCCTCACTAATTCCACACCCTCAGTGAAATCAAGTTGCCGACCTTGGATCTGTGACCACAAGACTTATGATCAATCGTCAATGAACGATCGGTCAGGAAAATGCACTTATCAACCCAATTTAAATTTGCCAGAAGCAAAAGCTTACACTGAGCATACTTTTCCCCGAACATCAGCGACAGTACTTGTCGATGTTGGTGCAGACTTATTAGCCATTAAGCGGTAAGGTGGCTGGAAGTATGATCGTGTTGCAGAAGACTACATCGAGGATTCGATCAGTAATAAAACCAGGAGACTGAATCAATTAACAGAAGTGATAAATTTTAAACCATTCTCCACAACAGCTTCGGAGTCCAGAAATCTGTCACCAAATAAAAATAAAAAATACCAGGAGCAAGCGAATTTTGATGAATTGTTATCGAAGAACTTAGCGTCTTCAACGGTAGGAAATGAGAATATCGACGTACAAGGGACAAAAAGTTTGACTCAGATTCATTATCATTTTAATACAGCCTTAATCAGGTCAATCGCATTCGATAAAAGAAAGATTGACTTTCTTTGAGAAAGTGATATTATTTTCTCAGTGATACTTCCATAAAAATAACAATTTAATGATTAAAATTTGAAAGGTAAAATCGTAAGTCAACATTCCAGTAAAAGTGATAAGATTTCTAATTTTCCCACTGATATTTCTACGAAGGTGATGTACATTTTTTTTGTGCTACATACACCACTTTTGAACACGTGATTCCATTCTAATGAAGAAGCAATGATGCTATAACATTAATGAGGGCAACGTGATATATGATGGTTCACGTAACCAAAGAAAAAGTGTTTTGATTGAAATTCGTGACATGTTATAGTTCTGTCTGATAAATAAAATATAAAATTATATTAGTGTGGTAAATGAAATCCCAATTATTATTTTTTCATCATGAATTATTTTTTATTGTATTTTTTGGGACTTCGCTAACCAAACCCCCTACCAGGTTTCCGCCCCTTGAACCCAGCATGAATCCGCCGCTGGATCCAGTTGCAGTACTTCAATAAACGTTCGTACCATTTCTACTAAGGCAAAATCCTAATATTCGATTCATTCTTTCTAGAGCCAAAATTGGCCTTCGTGCGTGTACAAAAAAATAAAAAATCGTGTCAACCTGTGGGAGAAATAAATTATAAATGAACACATCATACGAACCTTTGTTTAGAATATCCGACGCAACGGTTAGAATTTGATAAATTACATGACTTCCATATTTGGCAAGAACACTGAACCTGGTTAGAATATCCACATCATGTTTCGTATTCTGAATTTCATCGGTTGACCAAGTTGAGTAATTGTTTCTACTCACTAGGTCGTTTAATTTGTTATCGAGGCTCGTCACAACGTTACTGCAGGTATATAAACGTTAAAATCAAAAATGTTGTTACAATTAATATCATGAGCTTATCGGACAGTCAGAGTCGATTAAGGAAGCTTACGAATTTGTATTGTTTTATAAAAAATCATAATCATTAAAAACGAAATTAGGAGAGTACAATAAAATTAGAAAAACTGGTATACCCATCACAATGGTATTATAATTAAATATTTTTCTAAATCACATATCACTCAAACGGCACAAAAGAAAAACAATTACATGCAGTAGATCACGCACAGTTATCGGTTCAACTTGGGTAATCAGAATCGACTTGACATGCTAGACGTGTATTTAACTAATACTTAAGGGTAAACTCACTTCCAATCGGTCAAGTCCGTAAATTTACTTTTAACGAATCTTATGGCATGTTTGAAAACGTTTTGGACATCATTGAAAGAGATTTTTGGTTCGCCTAAAATAATGCTCGATTCCCAGGATAGCTTGGTAAGATTTGCAACAAGGCGTCTGAATTTTTTGTAACCTCCAGTCCAATCGAACGATGTCTCATAATTACGATCTTCGTTCTGAAGAACAGAGTGATAGGACAAGGGTAAGTACATTTTGAAGTTTCTTTGAAAGTTAGACACTGATAGGAATGTTAATACTTACGGTGTGTATATCAAACAACTGTTTCCATTCATTGATGAAAAATCCAGGGTTACAAGCTATTCTCTCAATTTCTCTGATAATCTTACGAGTTCCATTGCGAACGTCTAGAATTTCACCAACGCTTTGTTTTTTTAAACAAGGCCAGTCTGTTTCGTGAGTTTTGTACTCAATGATTGCGGAAAGCTAAACAAAAAGAGGTTTAATATGAATATTACAAAACCGAAATTCGAAGAAGCAAACAATGACTTCAACGAGCGAAAAAGGGCGGTGATTGATTATAATAAAAAAAAGTGCTAAGTATTGTAACGAGATGTACGTATACTCTCGTACGATCCGTGCTCTTTTTATATGTTACCTCTTTCCTTTGTACTCTGGGGTTACCACCCCTGTGCAATGAAAATTCGTTCTATTCTTTTCTACTCTACATATGTTTTTGACTATAACGATGTATGTGTACCCAGGGGTATAAGGGTTTATCTCGGCTTGATTGTTAATAAATAAGTATATAACCACAATACCGCAAGACCGGTCACCGAAAACAAGAAGTCTTACACGTAATGCGTGCATTATTCTGAAATACTCTGAAACTTCTGTAAAGGATAAGTTAGAAATGACAAGCGGAAAATTTGGAAAAATTGTGGCGTAAATTCTCCACAAGGACAAGAGCAAAAAGAAAAGGAATGGTATTTGATTGTGAGATGGAGCTGATATCAGTCGGGAGTTACAAGATAGCCAGAGCATGTTTGAACAAGGTAAAGAAACTCGCTAGGATAAGAATGTATCAAAATAGGACATTTGAATGGAAAGCAAAAAATCTTTGAGGAAAGCGAATATGGAGATAAATGAGTGGATATAAACATACGAGAAGAAGGTAGCTTTAAAGGAAATGGATAAAGAAGTGCAGTCACAAGAAGCGAAGGTAAAAGTACGGTACTCAAGATATGATGAATGGTATAAAAAAATGAGAGGGCTGGGAATACCGAAGTGCCTAAAATCAGTGGAAGTGAAGGAAAGATGATGAGGAAAACGGGATTTATGTCCGAAAATGAAATGCAGAAACGGAAAACAAGAGAAGCTGTATAGTTTGCAATGGGGAGGTGGAGGGATGGGAACATGTGATAGAGATGCACAATACAACAGGACTAAGGTGATAGTTGAAATTGGTTTTTTTTTTCTTTTAGTTTTTTCGATCATTTCAGGGTATCAGAATCAGTATCGCGAGAAATCGAGAAAAACGTGTGGAATCGCTTTGCACAACGTGAAAACAATAATAACACAACATGGAAACCGCAACGACGGCGCTCCGACCGCGGTATGGCAAATCTTGTTAACTAACTCTGAACGTTGTGAAGTTACTAGACAACGTGGACTACTGGATGTAATCTCGAAGAACGAGACTCCAAATATAATTCTGTGTTTTATCCATTAATTTTATGAAGATAATATCAGCAAAAAATATTCAAATACACCGAGAGAATAATACTTCGAAATTGTTTTACAGCAAAGTCTTGACATCTTCGACAGTGAATATCGATAAACAATATAAAAACTCCTGTTACTCACATTTTGCATTTTCAATGTTAGTAAGTCTGCGACATCATTTACGCCGTCCTTGATATTTCTCAGAACGATTTCTTCAAAAATTTCGGTTTCCGGCATTAAATTCAACCCAATTGAAGATGTTCCGTTTTTATCCATAATAATCGTAATTCGATCCTCGATAGTCTGAAAAACTTTCGAAAATGCTGTGGCCCACAACTTGATAGTTTCCCATTGCTGATGATACATAAATTCATACAGTGGACTATCAAGTATTTCGCCCAACTTACACAGGAGAGCTACACTGCAAAACAAGAACATGAATAAAGCACACCGCATCTCGATGTGTATACCCGTGTATACTTGTTACTCGATTACTGAATTTTTACTTTCTCAACTTGGCGTTTCTCATTCGAGGCGAAGGCTCTAGGCATTCTGTAATCCAGGATTCGAAATTGGATCCGAATAATCGCTTTTAGTTCTAACGTGTTCGTATTTACCTGATTTCCCAGCCATCGCGAGAAGTGATATTTTTCGTCCAAGAAGTAACGAACAGATCTTTCAGCTCTTGCCGTTCGGTAAAATTGTATTCTGGATACTTTATATGGATAATTCTATCTATATGGCTATAAATCGTTATCACTCTTTTGTTGAAATCTGTCCAATCAAAAGAATTTTGGCTCAGTGAAAAATTCGAAGTCTTCCATTCATTTTCAGATCCATAATGTATTTTGCGTTCGATGTATTCAGAAATTTGACAAATTCGACGTTTCAAACGAGTCTCATTCGTCCCTTTTGGATAAATGATAAGGTGAGGTGGGTCAGAGACTTTGCAATAAGCATGCGTAAAGTTTGAAATTTCAAAGATATTTAAGACCTGTGAACAAAAAAAAAAAAAGAAAATAAACAGAAACAACAACATAAATATAAATATTTCGGTAATATTCATTTCGAATATTAATATCTTGTCATAACGATACCTTAGACCTATTTGCGGCAGTCAAATAAAACGCGTTGACTAGTTGGGGTACGTCTTCGTCAACTTCTTTTACCCAATCCATCGGTTCATTTTTTAAGCTTCGAACTAATGTTGCAGCCAAGTAATCCATTTTAGTGAGGCTAGGTTTAATAGTACCGAAACTTAAACTGCGCAACCCCACTTTTTTGGCAATGCTCAGATGAATCGCAAGTCTGGAGCATACAAATTCACGTTAGAGTAAACTTTTACTTGACCAACTGCAATACTGTTTGTTGTAATTTCTAATTTCTCCTGAATAAAGCCATGAAATATATTTTCCTTAACCCTTTAACGGTCAAGCCTCTTTCCCATTGAAAAAAAAAATACATTTTTCTCAGATGTTTCGAATTTTTCGCAATCAAAATGTTTGAGAAATTACACTTTTTGAAAACAGAGCTTTTCAATTTTCGTGCCTAAATAAGAAATTATTCAAATGAAATTATTTAACGGCAACTTTCTTTAGAGTGAGTTACTATTTTTTAAATTATTTCAGGATGTTTAAACTGAAATTGAATAAGATATTTTTAACAATAACTGTTTCGTCATTGTAGCAAATATACCAAAATGGTAAGCAAAGGGTTAACGCGCTAAATCATTCATACTGGGTTGACAATGGATTGAAGAGGAAAATGTAAAAAGGTTGTGAGTTACCTGAATCAAAACTTTAACAAAGGGATGAAAAATATTTTTTCTACGCTGTATGGCACGAGAGAAACTAATAAATCAACTCGATGTTTATTTAGGGGGTATTTTATAATTATTATGCAAATGTATGATCTAGGTTCGAATGTTTATGGGACCGAACAGACAGTATGGCTAGCATATTTCCATGAAATACATATACCTATGATCCGCAACGAAAGCATGTGAAGTGTAATAGAAGCCACCAAAGACCAAAATTATTTTAAATAATTTGAATAATTGAAATTTGAAAACACACGAAACAGTTACTGCCAGTTCTTACCAGGAAACATGCAAATCACCAAGACCTCCCTATTTTGTGTAGTAATATCGAAATATAATTCCAAGAGCTACAGGCGCATTCAATTTCAGTATTTTGTCTCAATACATTCAAAGTACATACGCTGGTTTAATTGATTTAAAATCCCGAAGCTCGAATAGCGATAATACAGATTCAACAAATCTTGACGAAACTGCAACATCCTCTTCCAGCTGAAATCTTTTCTTTAATGACATATTTTGCAGTCACTGTTATAGTGTTTTATTCGTGAACTTTGATGGGTAATATCCTTGAAACAATTATACCAATATTCATCAGATTCACAAACCAAAGCATATTGATGGGGTTTTTTGGCCCGGTGAGTTTAGTTGTAAATTGTTATTTTGGTATTTTCGATCTCACTAAATATCCGAAAATATTACAATTTCGCTTGCATTGAATGACGCTGTGCAAAAACGAAGACCTATTTCATGTTTTCATTCACGAGAAATTAGAAATGAAATTGCAGTTGATCAAATAGATGTATATCATCATGTTAAGGGTAGCACTAAGGTTATCAGTTAGTTTTTGAATGATTCATCAAAAGTGTTTAGAATTACATGTCCAATCTGCCCCGAGGACTCATGTTCCGATGTGTATCAGACCAAGTACTGCTTGGGACAAAAATTTTCCAATCGGGTTCCTTTGATGATTTAGGAGTTTCTAAATAAAGCACAAATTTCTTAACGCTTCGGATAACAGTTGTTAAATTAGAAGTGCTCGTTGGCACTGGTAATCCTATGGCTCCATAAACAAATGTGTCCAGCATGTTTTGTACCTAAATAAAACAGACAGTGAATAAAAAATTTTTTGTATACTTCTATCCCATCTCAATCAAAGGCAATAACAATACACGTATGTGCATCCACTCCTTACCAGATGTTCAAAATTTTTAAAGTTAAAACTGTCGTAGATTTCGGTTAAAAACTTTTTTCCTTCTTCGCTGCAAAGAATATTTAAAGTAGCTCTGTAATCTTGTGGTGAGTCTTTGGAGTCATTAATAATTATCTGGAGCATTTTCTGGTCGCAAAATACTTCTCCGGCACCCTTATTTATTTCTAAGAAATTCTGTCAAAAGCAATACGTTCACCATGAGATAAAACAACATGTACTACATCATTAAAAATTCACACAAACAGTGTCTTTAGAATTACACGTACCTCGACTATATCAAGTTGTGATAGGGATTCTATGATTTTCCGATAAATCGTAGGATTTGTCATTAAAATAGAACGTACAAGTGAAGTATGATTCTGGGCAATGTCCCAAATTCTTTTCGAGGTTTCAAAATGAAGAGTAGCAACGTGGTGTGTAGCTTGAACAATCACATCCGTTAACGAAATTAAGTACGACAAATTGTTCATGATTTTCTTCGGAAAAAAATTCCTCAGGCTGTCGAAAACCTCGGCCGTTCTATAATGGTAGAGTTTTATTAGTACTTGCCAGGTTATGTATCGGTAGGTATGTAATATTTTTAATTGCACATACACTTCAATGTCACCTTGATGCTCACTCAACAAAATCTTAGTAAGCTTGGTACCTCCCAATAATACTTCCCAGGCGGCATCCAAAATTTTACCTACATTTACAGCTTCGTAAGAGTGGAAAGAAGTATTTAAATTTGTCAAAATATTCTCTGTCATTGTAAAAACACTTTCGTGAGTCGATGGGTCGATTGAATTATTCTGAAACGTATTTTTGACCATTTGCAGCATCGAGTTTAGTTTGAGAAAACCATTTCTCGCGATAGGCCAATGCGCTTCATTTTGAAATATTGGGTCCAACAAATCAATCGCATCGGTAATGCTGAAATTATGAACCTTTTGTAATCCGTATCCAAACTTACTAGTAATAAGCTTGAGCTGTCAGATTATGTCAAAAACGAACACTTTTTACAATGTGAACTATTATTAAGTACTTACAATGATAAGTTGATCTCCTTGAAAGTTACGTTTCTAAAGAGTGGAATTATCTTTGGTAGCCATTCCTGAAGTCTTAGCTTTTTTGGTACATGTAAGTCTACCATTCTCAAACTCAATATGGAATCCGCAGTTTGTTGAAGATCTCTGAAAATATCATAACTACTAAACTTGGCCATCACCAAATTTACCATGCTGAATATTCCGTTGAAATCTAGTTGTTCGGTCAATCTCTGCAGAAGTTCTGGAATTAATGTTGAATTCAGAGAACAGAGTGCTTTAGACACTTTCAAAAGATCCTCGTCAGTTTCGAGGATGAGGAATTGCTTTAAACTCTCTGGCGTGCAAATAATACCATCCATATTAGAGGATCCAAAAGCCGCAGCAAGCTAAAAATAAATTTACAAGTTGGAAGACTGGAATTGTTTAAATTTTTTGTAATAGTTTCAAGGTTATGCTTTTGAAATTGCAGGATAAAATGTAGTATACGTGTTAATAATAAGTAAGAACAACGAAATTACTCACATATTGTAGTTTTATAGAAGCGTTCAGAATATTATCCACTACTACCGGACTGAAATTAGGCACTTCACGTTGTATGAGATCTCTGATCTCGTCATGATCACTGAATAAGTCACCGAGGTAAATACCTCTTTCTGTAATTGAAATTGGCGACAAAAATGATAGGTTCGTGTTTAAACCAGAATAATACTTTTGTATTGTTGAGTAAAATACCACTTACCAAATATTTTCTTAACACCTGGTCGAGTTAGAACTTCAGCCATGGATTTGAAAAATTTGATACTCTTAGGTAAAGCTTTGACGACACTGAAGGTTGTTTCATTTTTTATCATTGGCTGCAGAGCGTTTAACAACGGCCCGAGTCTGCAACGTTGAGTGAATAGTTATATAATACATGTGCAATTGTGGATTGAATCGAAGTAATTATTCGCATATCTGTCAACAAAAAAGCTCCGCGACTTACTTGGCATTTTTGTACGACGGTACTTCCTCGTATTCTGACAGAGGCTTGCAGGGATTGCCCAAGGTACAAATAAAATTTTGCAGAAACGGCAGGAATTCATTTTGAGGCATCAGTCGAGCAGGGAATTGACAAGTTGGGTTGTACTCAGGATCGGTATTATCTCGTACGGCATACAAAACGAGGAATACCAACACTGGCCATAACAAGACCAGAGCCAGCATACCCTAAAAAATAATTTTATTGCATACACGAAGCACACCAGCGGTGTATGAAATCTTTTTCGTACAAGCTAGAGTATTCTCTATTATCGTTGTTTTATAATTTAAGGTATAATTTGATTTAATCACTGAGACGTGGAGATACTTACTGGATTTCGTTTTCGAACAACATAATTCTTCCACAGCAACAGACATAGCTGGTCACCTATCATGATGCGCACCGCCCCTGAAACACAGTTTATCACTTTTTTACTTTTACACATGGTGAAAGTCTCGCAAAGTTTCGAAGTTGCATTGAGTGAATTTCAGTACTTTTATATGACGCATGCCTAACTTTTGATCGGAAGTTAAACATTTATGTAGTATTTTTCGAGTTCATCGAATTCGGTGTATAATACGTATGATGCGACATCGTTGCTCGTTATTATAATATAATTTCTGATAACAAGGAGTCCGCGCCAAAGTTGGTAGACCTCAGAAACACAGATAAAGTGGGGTAAGCTGTAAAACTCGTTCAAGCGTACTGTACTTTGCGACAGCCGTCCATAATTTTGAACATTGAGATACGATTTTGAACAGTAGGTGAAAATATCTTGAAAAGATGACATGATCGATCTACTAAACACTGAATATTGCAGAAATAATTGTGAAATGTTTCAGTTGATAAAATATGCAATTTGCCATCCTTATGAAATACAGTGGAATCTGGTTACAAACAATTTCCACTTTGATTTTTTCAAGTCCGCTCAAACGCAATCCCACACCGCAAGCCAAGGCCAAGCTTAGCGCAACGTAGCTGATTACAAGCAATCTCTTCTAGCGCGGTGATTTTAACTACGTAACTTATACTATTGGGTCTGTCCGTTCTAGGGTTGAAAAGTATGTGAGCATATTGAGATGATTCAAAAGCAAACCGAAATATGAAATTTTTATTCTTTCATAAACCTACCCATGGAGTAATTACTGAGGTAAGGTACTACGTAATATGGGCACGCGAATGGATTTTGGATTACAACGAAAAAAGAAAATTGTTATTGGAAATACTTGATGAATAGTTACATGTAAATATATATACGTAGGTATTACCAATGATGAAAATTCAATAATTAGCAATGAAACAGAATTATCGTACGTAACGCAATGAGGTTTACTGCATTATAATTTTCAAATTACACGGTTAAAAAACTTCGAAATCTCTCGGTATTTATTCAAAAAAATGTTACCATAATCTATCCCGTTCTTAAATGGGCATTATCTAATTGTAAACCCTCTTCTTCAATCCCGATTTTACTCCAGCGTTTGTATATGGTCGTCGAAGGCATATTAATCCAAGTATCGTTGATCCAATTGATGTCTTGGAGGGTAATTGCCTTGAGATAATTCCTAATGAAAATTCGTGTACATTTAGTACCTATTATTGATGAAACAAGCCGAAACTTGTACCGTATTTTAAGGATTTCTAATATTCCTTGATCCATCGGTAGTATGAGTGAAGTAACGTTCGGCGGTAAAAACCTTACTTCAATGTCACCAACTCAAATGGGAACATGAGCCTTAGAATTGTCCACAAGGTGCAATATTTTCGTTCACAGGTGTTTTGATCGTGAAAATGTTTGTATTTTGAGGACGAATTCTTTGTGAAATCAGACTTCAAGAATAGCTTTGGTCTGTTTTTTTTTTGCGTAGGTGTAATGTACTCGTAAATTTGCTTTACAATTTTTCCAACAGTTATACGAATTTTATCTTCTTTAAAACCAGGAGCACAAATTTTATCACTGCTGCCAAAAGTTTTATCTGTTCTGAATTTCCACGTGGTCTTGTTGATATTGAAGTTCTGTACTCTTAACGAATTCACGATCTTATCGAATATTCAACAATTATCTCTTAAAATTTTCTACTGCTTGTGGATCGTCAGATAGCCGTTGTCCTGCAACACTTCGCAATCAAGTGCCATTGCGTAGTTCCTAGCCTGCGTGCCAGCCGTCACTCGAAAAGCCTTCTCTTTTAAAACGGAACTAAAAACGGATATTTTCCGCACTTTAACATGAATAAACGACATGCATAATTATTGGTCCAATTGTTCATTATCTGCTCTTCGGTTTGTCTTAAAATTTTTTAGATTCTTAGTTTTACGCAATTTATTCGTTTCTGATCTTTGATCAATCCATTATTGTAGTAAACTATTGTCCAAATTAAATTTCATGCTCACCGACTCCCTCGATTCCGGTTCCCGATGTTTAGAAACAAATTTTCATCACTTAAATACACAATATTATTGATTTTAAAATTAGAACTATAGACTTCTAATGAAATTTTAATTCATAAATTTCACTAATCAACGATATGAGCGAGTTTTGTAGCATTTATAAATTAATAACATCATTATTTCAAACGGTTCGATGTTTGAGGCCTGATAACTCCGAAACGAATTACCTTACGCAAATCTTCATTCAGATCTTTTTTGTAGAGCGTAAAATTTCCTACAAGAATATGTTTTGTTTATATCTTCACACTGATTCGTTTTCGAGCAATAAAATTCAAAAAAATTTAAAAAAAAATTTTTCCCATGTTATTTAAATGGGAAATAGAAAATTGAGAATCGCCACCTCTAAATATCAATATTAAGAGCTCATATTTTACCGAGGTCATTTTTGAGGGACACTCGGAAGATTTTTCAATGTTCTTCGAAAAAAAAAAAAATAGTCGGTTTTTTTGGAACACTCTAGTGTCGACTAATATTAATCATTTCTTTAATTAATCGATGATAGTAATTATTTTCATCTATATTTACTACGAAAAAGAAAAATTTTCGATTTTCTGCTGAGGTGCTAATTTTTCTTCGCTCTCCCCTGAGTACATTATTGATACACAATATTGCTAAAATTTAGACTAACTCGTTTTGCAGGAAAGGCTACCAGGTTGTTATCACATAATAAATCACAAACTGTACCAATTTTTGAGGGTTTAATAATGGATTATTATTCTAATAGTACAAGCTTTCATGAAAAATTTGGCTCAAAGAATAATGAAAAATTTGTAAAATTGGTCAAATAGTAGAATTATTACAGACTCATCTGTAGCAATCTCAACATGTTTGAGTTCGTTATTCTTCTGAAATTCATTATGGCATTTAAAATTTTGGATAAGTCGTCGAATGGCCTTAGGATTTGTACCACCTTGGTCACACACTGACTGTGAAGCAACGATACTCAGACCACCCAACAATAAGTGTACTCGTCGCACTATATCTGTGTATATGCGTAGAAGAGTTTCCGCTGGACTCAAAGACTCCTTCGAAGTATCGGTTGGGAGTCAAAATAACGAAAGATTAAAAAATCGACTAGTCGAAGATCCAAAATTTTTTAAATACGAACTTTAAAATAACGAATGATCAGTGATCTGAAATTGAGATTTTGGGTAAATCAACCAGTAGAATAACTGTTTTCCCGAAAGTTTATTTACCCGAAAAAGTAATTTCAAAACAGTCTGCATTTCAAATGAACAGAGCACAGATTGTGAAAATACAGAAAAATAAAAGTTCCAAAATTGAAAATTTGGAGCTGCTAGTTGTTCAAACAGCCAAAAAACGACGAAATTATATGCCGAAAATTAAAGTTCATAAAGAGCAAAATTTCTATCCGCAGAATGCTGAAGGACGAGAATTCTAAAAGGATGAAATACCGAAAGGTCGAAGTACCGGATCTCCTGAAAATTTGGAAATTTTGAAATTCGTGATCTCCATGCTAGTTTGATCAAGATTATCTCATTGTATTAGACAATCATCTGTGCCATCAAAAAGAAAAAAAAAAAACAAATACAAAATCGGAAACATATTTTTAATACCATTCAAACAATAAATCTTTTTTCCTGTACGTTCGATTTATTCAAGACTGTATTACATTAAATCATGTTCCACGTTCCGAAACGCGCTTTCGTGTCACGTTGCCAGCGTAACGCCATCTATTAGCTGCAACTATTGACGTTAGAAAAAATAAATTTGATTCTGACGTCTTGCAACCTTTTGGTGTTCCGTCTATTCCGTCTTAGTGGGTTTCGGGATTTCGACGTTCCGAGTCATTGGTCAGTCGTTATTGATGAATTCAGATTAGTAAATTTTCGAAACAGGCACGAGTCTCACATTTGAAAAGTCAACTTTGAAATTTCAGTCCGGTTTTTCAAGTAATTAAAAATGAAACCGCAGTGCTCAGTTACTAGGTGAATTTGCTGAATGAGTATACGTAACGCTTTAACTCTATAGTTTGTGTATGATAACCTTCACATTAAAACAAGATAGAAATCTTTTGATCGAAAATCAATCACACAATTTTACATTCATACAACGTCACAAGTATATTTGATTACCAAACAGAATATTTTGAAAAAATGTACTATCATTCACAAGAGATAATCTTTTACTCAAGAATAAATCTTGATACTTAAGTAACTCTTATTTTTTCAACTCTTACTTAATCGGTGGACGATATTTTTTGTCTAATTATTTTTCAATACTCAAAAAAGAACAACATACTTTTGGTCTTTGTTATAAAAGATGAATCACCGAGATTGAATAAAACATCATCAGGTTTATTGAATAGATCGCGAATCATTGGTCCTGTAAATACGAACAAGACATCCTGTACCACTCACAATCAGTATACCACGAGGTTATGCGGGACTGTGGATTGCTTACAACCCGCATAGCCCGGGCAACGAAGCTAAAATAAAAATACTAAATCCGAAAGTTTTGAAATTTGGTGAAAATGTTTATTAGAGCTTAATCTTGAACCTGTCAAAAGTCTTGACCAATTAAGGTCCGCAATCGTCGCCATCTTGTACAAAGGGTGTACTTTTATGGTTTTTGGTCTGTAACTCTTTATTTATTAACTTTATCGAAAAAGTTGTAATGATCAAAATTTGAAAACATTTGATTTTCTACAAAAAAGGTTGAATTCATTTTTTTCATAAAATTAATATTTTCCGTGTGAATAGACGACAAACTTGATGCAGATGTCACGTACGCCGTCTGGATACATACTTGTAAATATATATCATTACTTTACTCCTAAAACAACATAAATTGACGAGGAAGCATAATCTTTATTTATAGGAATTACGTTGCGGGAAATGCATGGAAGTACAAATCGTTCTGATTTGTATTCTCATGTATTTTTAAGGAATAACATTCTCGTACAATTATTAAATTTATACAATCGCTCGCCGGATCCCGGGTCTAATCAAACACCGGGATGAGGCCAATGCGAGCCTTTGTTTCAAAGGGTCTAGCCGCATAAGCATGTCAAAAATGCCCCCGAAGATTTTCAGCTGAGAACAAGAGCAAAAAATTTGTCATCCAAAGGAACACATTTCGACCAAAATTGCACCCTCTAATCTTCCTACTTATTGCGGACCGTCAAATATCGCGTTTTGGCGTTTTTCCTTTTTTTCTTCGACCTCATTGAAGCTACCGTACTAAAAACAAATCACAATTCAACCAGTGAAACTAAAAGATCAACATCTTCGCCAATAATAGGCACGTTACTTTTTTATGAAGATAATCGGATTACAGTGTTCACGATTAAAGAATCTGCATAATCTGTGCTCTGTCGACATCCTGTTCCCTGATCGTTTAGCTTGGTTGATACCATGTCAATTAACCTGCTTTTGTTTTTGTCGTTTGAAAGAAATTGATCATGCTGAACGGTGACACTCATACTTTCTTCAAAATCGATGCCCATAGACTTTTTAGCAGCATATCGGCGATTTTGCTCCGCTTTCTTTGTACTGTTATTCGTATTGGAATAAGCATCGATAACTACTGTGCAATTTTTACCGTGATGTCTCTGAATATAAGTGATGTAGCTCCCCCAAATGGTTGAATAAGTTGAGTTTGGTTTCCAAATGACTCGATGTAACAGGAATCCACCGTCAACAATGTTATCATAGTCTTGCAGGGTAATGTCTTCGTTTGATAACGAAAAGATTTCCTAGATCGCGGATTTTTTTGTTTTTCGCATGCCAGCTTCATAAAAAAGCGACAATGGGTGTGCAGCTAATTCATGTTCCAAATGGTTTTCTAGTTCTTCGTCGGTTTTTTTTTTTTTTTTTTTTTTGAAATGACTGTTCTTTGAAAACTCAGTAGGGGGTCAAGTAGTACTATCTCACAACTAAACAGCTGTCGGTCGGACCCTATACAGCCCTTCCCCTCCTCCCGACCCGAGCAGGTATACAACCGTCAAACACCGTCCTTGGTGGGGATTATATTATGAAGAAGTTCGTCGTCCATTTACTTGGTAAATGTTGGTTTTTGAAAAAACTAAATTGAACTTTTTTGCCATCCTAAATTGGCATATTCTATTAAAATAAAGAACTATGCAAATAAATAACGCCCACTGGATGTCAGAATTTCTTCGTACTATTTCATTTACTGAAAAATAAGATAAAAATGCATGCACAATGGATTTCACTGGTATGGTGGCATCGCTACTGCCTAACGAGATACATGGATGCAAAATAAAATTCTATCAAATTTAATGTAATAGCACATGATAAATCGGGAGATAATAAACTGAATTGAATAAAAAAAAAAAAAATATTTGGTTGGTTCTCAATTTAATAGGACTTTTATACAAGGAAACCAACGATAATTTTCAATATCAAAAATAAATAGATTTCAAGGACTAATGTTTGACAAATCGTCACCTGTGATCACGAAAAATCAGATATGAGAATAGTAAACAAATCAATTTTTTCATGCCAAAACTGACATCTTCGTACGCATTGTTTTATGATCGAGTAATAGAATAGACTCAACCCTCTCGGAAAAGACCCCAACTTGGGTGTAAATTCGTACCCTCAACCCATAGATAATGCTAATTTCCCATAAGAAAAAAGTTAGGGGTACGAATTACACCCAAGTTGGGGTCTTTTTCCGCGAGGAAAGAAGGAACGGCGGGCGCTAGGCACCAGTTGAGGCCAGTGTTTCAAGCTTATGTGGAAGTGTGACTACGATGTTTGTATCAAGTGCGGATACGATGTTGATAATAATTGCAGATATCAACGGGGAAAAACGAATTAAACCTACCGTCCGGGACAAAGGAGACAAAGCAATGTTTTTTCGTTACAATTGATTCTACATGTTTGGATTATATACAGAGTGGGATAAAAGAACAGTACCAATCTAAAACGCGGACAAAATACGACCGCGTTTACCGATTTTTTTTGTTGCTCTTTTTGCGTTTGAAAATCCGAAAAATCTCTGCTTTTTTTCCGAGATACCCGCTTTTGAAGAATGGATTTTTAAAAGATCAGTGCGAGGATGAAAAAAAATTATTAGTAAAGAATGTTCCACCTAATTTCCATCCTAAATTGTTATTCGGAGTTTAATTCTGGCAGTTTGGCAATTTTCCTAGATTTTATGAATATGACATGAAACGTTTCTTGTCATATTAGAGTCAAAACACGCGCGTCAGATTCATGAGAGATTATGGCCGAAATCACCGAGTTAAAAAATCCCCGACTAGTACGTGTTGATCAACAAATGCAGGAAGAGGATTTAACGTCGAAGTGTTACGACTTTTACGCTGTCGGATCGCCAGCACAAGAAACATATTGCTTCAAAGGAATGGGGGTAGGTTTTGGAGATCCAGGGTGCGGCAACAAAATTTTACTCCAGACGTTTTTCGAGAAAATACATCGGCGAGTTGGATTCGAGGGTGAGAATTTGAAGAAATTGTATCATTCGCCAATTCTCTCGTGCTTGGTGGGCATGGGGGTGGTGGTTCTTGAGCAAGGGTTGATATTTATGTTTCTAAATTATTATGACTTGAAGCAAAACGATGTGGTGTAGTCTATTCATTCATTACCAATTTTTTAATTCCTCCATCAGGCGTGGTTTTGCCATCTTTATCTTAAGCTGGCATCGTCATCGATTCCGGCGAAACGGTTGAAGCAACAATATCGCGAATGCGGTAAATAATTAGCAACAAAAGAGCGCCAAATTCTTAGTATTGTAATCCAAACTAATTTTTTCGAGTTATTTATTCCAGCTTATTGTTAGAATACATCGTCAGACGGGGTATGAAACAGTGGGACAGAAAGGCTGCTCTCAACAAAGTTTCGCTAAAGTGTAAGACCAGGTTATGTGAGTTCAACTTCTACGGAGCAGTGAATAATTCTCCCCCATGATTAAAAATGTAAGGCTATAGGTAATGCGCCAATATCAATAGTCAGCCGTAACGCCGTCATAGGGAAATTTATAAAATCTTCGTTCCATGCCTGGTGGTCGGTCGTTTCTGATTAAATTTTAAGTTATTGGCATCATTTATAGTCAACTTTTTTGATAATGGGCTCGCTTGATAATGTCCCGAAAATATAATTTTAACCTCGAAGCATGCGTTTTGACTCTAATATTTGAATAAAGTAGAGTAGAGTTGCTATAATGATACTTTTTACAGAATTAAACTTCGAAGCGCAATTCAAGATGGAAATTGAATTGAACATTCTTTAATATTGATTATTTCATCCCAGCGGTAACTATTTTAAAACCCTTTTTTCAAAAGCTTGTAATTTAGCAAAGACTGAAGATTTTACAGATTTTCAAACTCAAAACAAAAACTTTAACCTTCTTATACCGAGCGAAAAAAAATGACTGAAAGTCGGTCGATACGTTCGGATTTTATTCACATTTTGAATCGGTCCACATTTTTAGCCCGTCACACACGTCAAGTATTTGAATAAGGCTTCAAAATTAGCTGAGAATGGATATACCAGGGTTTTCACGATTGCTGATCACGATTTTATCATCATATTTTCAAAATTCGAAAGTCCAACATAACATTGCAGTCAAAGATGAGAAAATCGTTCTTTCTTTTTTATATAGACTGTCAGTAATATTGAATTAGTTTATAACAACACATATGGCCACTTTTGCCAACTTTTTCGTATTCCCGTGACTACGCCCCCCCCCCCCCCCCCCCCCCCCCCCAGTGGACTGTCGGCACTCAATACAAAATGGAATATAGAGAAAAATAAAAAAATCTCTTGGGAATAATATGTTGCGGTCATTCCAGTTTTTCAGGTCAAACAAGTTATATATAACGTTATATATATACAATAATATGGTTGAGTTGGAAATAATGATTATTTTTTAATTATTTTGCAGAGAAAATTACCGTGAATCAATAATTTACGCACTCATTGTACGTTATGCTCGGTGGCTCGAGAATCGAAAGATTACTCGACTGTTTTTCTCGAAAACAAAGGATTATTGCACCAAATCGCTTCACACATGTACAAGGATCGTCGAAATCCGTTTGTATTAGGCCTGATGGTTCCCTTGTAAGAGGGCGAAATCCAAAGAATTCCAAATGTTTTACTGCCACGTTGGGTTGGACTTTCGATCCCGGAAATCAAATAGTATAATCGTGATCAGCGACTTCGAAAATCCTAGTATATCGATTATTAGCTGATTGTAAGGCTTTTTTCGAACTTTCGTCCGCCATTTTGAATCTTCGAATTTCACATTCGTAATCAGCAGCCCCAAAAGCCCAAGAATTCAAAATTTCATGTGAATCGCACGTAAGAAAAAATGTATACATGGACGCGTTAAAGGTTGTCTCGTGATTATAAAAAAAGTCACCTATTTCGTACACAGATATCGGCGTTCTTTCGTACAAAATATTTTACGTAAACCGTACAAAACTCCTAGCAAATAATGAACTCAAACGTCAAATACTCTACTGTAACGTCAGGACTCAAGTCACGGCTCCGCTACGCGGATCAGGAAATCGATCGTAAGTGCTACTAGTCGTAAAAAATTTCCCGGATCTTATCAGCTCTCAGATCACAAAATTCTTATATTCTAGCTTATCGCTATCGTCGATGTCTGCTATAGCGGAACGCAGGTTATCTGCAGGACGCGTCGGTGCTTCCTAATTAATCTGTGGCGTGGTGACGACTTCGCGAAGCTGTGAGATAGGTACTGATGTTTGAGAGGAAGGCTATGGCAGGGTCTTATAATGGTCTTACATACAGGTTTCGAAACGACTACGAAATGATAGGTACTCGTAGCTGATCCAAATATTGTTACATTTTTCGCCGCTACGTGGCATTGCTGCTTAGTAGTGTGCGACAAGGACAGAGTAGTTTCTATCTGTCTCCTTCAATCTCCTGAACCAGACACATGAACAAAAATAAGCGGGGAAGGGGGGAGCACAGAAGACACATGGGTGGAGGCAGCCCCCTGACGATCACCACTGCTCGTATACTAAAAAATTGCGTTTTGTCCCCGTTTTTTAGTTCCTCTACGTGGCGCTAGAAGACTTCTGACACGCTCGCTGCCCTCGCTGACCGCGCACGAGCTTGTCAGACAACTACTAGCGCCACTAGTGGTGGAGATTTGCGGCAGAATCGAGGGACATTTTGCGAACCACTTTTAGCAGCGTGTGTCAGAGGGCTGGGTGGGGGATACTACCAGACCGCAGCGACGCATATGGCAGCGAGCGAAAAGAATAGATCACGGTCTTACATACAAGTCTGGAAAGTCGCTAAAAATTTCAGTGGCGGGGGTATGTCCTCTCATTGAAGCACCGACCGTTTCGCCTAGTGGCCACGAGTGTCGCTGCTATCGAGGGATTCAGGGTGTGTGAGAGAGACGGAAACAGATTTCAAAACCACGGACGGTCAACGACCTGTTTTCATCTCTCTCGCACAGCCTGAATCCCTCGATAACAGCGACACTCGTGGTCACTAGGCGAAACGGTCGGTGCTTCTATAAGAGGACAAATCCCCACTACCAGAGTTTCCAGAATTGTATAGAATACCGTGGAATAGATTTTCGTAACGGACTCACACGGCCTCATTGAAATGAGGCTTCATTATCGGACCTGTACGTAAGACCACGGGAACCCCGGTCGTTTTGGTTTCCGTTGCGGTAGAGCTCCACGTTGGTCGTCTCTAATTGAGGCGTTAGCCTAGCCGTCGTGGTCCTTCCTTCGAAAACCTCTGATACTGCTATCACTTGACCTTATCGAATTGAGCACGGATTCCACGCTTGGTGTGGCACAAAGGCGAAAACAAGAATGAACAAAAATTCTGGAATATTTAATTCGATAGTCTGTAACGTGTCAATTGCCAATCGGGTTGAAGCATTTACCATGAAAATGCATTCGCTTTCGTGTCTCAGATGTTTCGTTAATTCGTTATTCATCATTGATGTTATCAAATGTTGTCAACGTCACATTTACACTTCATACAAGTATCGCGATGAAGCTTAATCTCTCTATCTAATAAAAATGTCCTGAAAAAATGAGAAAGAAGTAGCAACAGGTGAAAAAGATTATAATAACAATAGTATAAAAAATATTATAATAACAATAGTATACGTATGAAGTTGGCGGTGGAGTGAGATGCCGAAAACAAAACAAAAAGCATCTAACAAAAAAAACTTCCTTTGACAGCTGTCATCGGCTGTTTATGACAGTCTTTGACAAATATCTTTATAGGTATCTGTTTCTGACACGCAAAAAATAAACATGCAAACGAGAATTATCAAGATGATTCCCGACGGGAATTGTCTTTTTCGCGCGCCAGCGTATCGTGTATACGGCACTCAAGATCGACACGCAGAGGTGAGACTGAGTATCGTTTCAAATATATAGTAATAGCAAACATGTCAGCAGAAGTAATGAAACAGAACTCTCGAGGAGAGTTATATCAGAGAAGAAATAGGTTTTTTCGGATCCTGTAAATCCTTGATCCGGTTGACCACTAAGTAAGGGCCTTCCCAGTTCCTTTGTAGTTTCGGACATCGTCCTCTCTGTCTTCGAGCTTGAAAGAGCCAGACAGAATCTCCGAGATTAAATTTTATATCCCTAGCTCGAATATCATAATGAGGTTTTAATTGACCTGCAGCCATAGAAATTCTACTTATAGCAAAGCTATGAATTTCTTCTATGGGGAAAATAATAACTATAGCAAAATAAGTCGCCAAATGCAATTGGGGATGCATGGCATCGGGGGTTTTGTACATGTGAGTGGATTCCTTTACGAAAACAATCTGAGCAGACCTGCATAGGGAGCCAATAGCAATGTCGGATTGATCGGAAACAACCGATCAACAATTGCAGACCTGTCATCAAATCAGCATAAATAAATTCACCTGTATAACAGACACTGTATAAGGAAATAGTGAGGCGCGTAGCGCCGAGGTGGGATTGGCGCGCGAAGCGTGTGTGGTCACTAGTGGATTCTAATTTCTAAACACTAACGCCAAGAATCTCACCCTGATACGCGTATAGTATCAAGAGTTCTGAAATGGCTCATCGTCTTATTATTTCAAAGCATACACTTATTATGGGCGTCAATTTTTGTATGCTTTCAAAACTGCACTACTTGGAATTGATCTTGAATCGAAAATGATAGGTCTTTTTTGCTGAAATTGTCATGAATCAACATTAGACTGAAGTTAAAACTAAAACTTACTCACTTGATCTTCATTTGAGGTACTTATTACGAGGAGCTGCTCACTTAAGAAATCATTGAACCATTTTACAAAAAATCAGATAGGCAATCGCTAGGAATCGCTGGAAATCCTGCGAGTCGCACGATTCCACATTTTCTCATGATTTTTCCAAATTACAAGAAATCGTAGGGAATCGCCAAGAAATCACGAAATTTTCGGAATCGCTGGGAATCGCTAATCCCCTTTCCATGCAAGCAAGCCTTTGTCCAACGTTCATGCGTTATAAATTTATCAAACAATACCAAAGAAATTGGAGTGCTGTGCACATGGTATGATTTAACGTTAGAAAAAGTCTTAGTTCCTGTGCCGATGGATGTCCACGGTTATATAAATATTAAGTAATATCACCTCACTATGTCATCTCCTATAATAAATGAAAAAAGTTTAAGTTCTCATAACAATATTTTTAAGAAAATAAAAAAATTCTTCTAATATCTTAAATAATCTATGTTATTGAATGGGTATCCATGTATCCTGAACCATACATTAATTAATTTCTATCCATAATAATTAATCAATATTTATTTCTCATTTTCGATCTAGAAATCGGTGATTCTTGTGAAAAATCATTCGTAATGTTAGAAGTCAGGAAAAATCACATGAAATCGCGAGTAATCTCATTGATTCAGGCGTTACGAAAATCGCAATCGAGATCACAAGAAATCGATTCCTTTCAGAAATCGATGAACCACGGAATAAGCGAATGCGCAGCCCCTCGACTTATTACGTAATAGTATCAACTGCATCTTCATCTGCATATTTCGACCACAACTGAGTAAAGACTGGAATATAAAAATTAATAATCTGGTATATGATAGAGATGATGAAGAACAAATTGGTCCCAGACAATCTTATTTCGCAGCACTTGCTTATCGGACTAGAATCAAGTTACAGTTATCGAACAAGAGGCTGCCAATTGTGACCAAACATGATAACGCGGTGTCGCAAATATGATAGTATGCGCCCCACGTTTTTCGGTACAAGTCTGTATGGGGCTAGAAAACATTAATTAATACTTTTTAGTCAGTTTTGAAAGCGTTGAAGATTAAAATTTTTATTTTTATTTGAATAATTATTTTCACTATGGGTTACTAAAATATATAATATGCAGGACAATAATCGGAAACTTTATAGCTCTAGAAGTACCGAGCTGACTGAAATATCTATACACGTCTACCACGCACAAACCCTATTACATTCGAATAGGGAAAAATGGAAAATTCTAATTTTTATGACATTTAAACTTACAATTTCAGAACTGATCGATTGAGAGGATGTTATCGTAAGAAACGTGATTGTTTTTATCAATTGGGCTTCCTGCAAATTTTTTATTTCCGTTACTCCAAAAATAACTCAGAATATGAAAAATTTGTAAGAAGATACCGTATACACTATTCATGCGAATAAGCCAGCCATTCGGGTTGATCTGTTAAAAATCACTCCCCAGTCTAACACTTGGCATTTCGTTACTTCTGGTATTTCAAATGTGGAGTTGAAACATTGAATTTTGACGTCACGGGCAAACCAAAGCCGGTTTTGCTCCCATACACTCCTAGCTACTTTTAATGATTTTTCATAAAAAAATTAAAGTTGCGAAAAGTTGTTCGATGATTAGAGTATATTTTAATAGATACAATTCTTATAAACATGAAAATTCTCGATATTTTTCTTTTCCAACACAACTGTTTCTGGATTTTATAAACTTGTGTGATAAACAAATTTTCACGGCAGGAAAATATTAGATTATTACTTTGTAAATTCAGAAAGGTTTGTACAAAAGAATCGGCCTAACAGTTACATATTTCTCAGCGGCATTTTCTTACGTCAGAAACTCGTTGAACGATGTTTAAGCTTGAAGCTTATCGCAATGCAAAAGTACACAGCAACTTGATCAGCTTGAGTGTAACGAGAAACCAAAACGAAAACAAAATCCCCAGTCAGACTGGCGATCAATGCAACGATAACTAAGTGTTAACAATAGCGAACCACCGTTGGAAAACATATACTGGAATCAGTAACTTCGTATATTTCCCTTTAACGTAAATAATACTCGATCGTCATAATAATTCAATATTTTAATGGGATTGCGTTTGGCAAGGGTCAAGTTGAGAGTGAATGTGTTAATAAAATGTCAATTTACTGCTGTCACGTTTTCCACTCCTAAGCCTACGCGTATAAGACAAATACTTAGTACCTTAAAAAAAAAATTATTTATTGATATGGAGATGCAAGCGAGTTATACTGCAGTTTTTTGATATGATGATGGAATCATTTCAAAATTGTAATCATTGATTATAGTCGCTCAGTTATTCTGCATGTTAAGTAATTGGGTGATTTCCGGGTGTTCTAACAATGGAACTTAATTCGAAAAACTGCTTCCGAACAATTCAAAGGTCATCAACAATATCCAAATTTGAAACCCTAACCGATATATTTTGGAAAGCATTATTTTTTCTTAAATTCTGATAGTCTTGAAACGAATTTTCGTTGATTTTTTTTCAATGAAGTTCGAAATAGAATTTGGTTACAAGAAAATTATAAAATTCGCATTAATAAATTTGAACAGATGGATCAATTTACTAAAAGCCTTCATTTCGTCTGCCAAGTAGAAATCGTTGCGAATGATTTCGATGAAAATTGTCTCAACACGATAAAAGTTTCCAAAGTAGTAAGTTTTTCGCAAAGAAGTTGAGCAAAATTTTAAATTTCAGTATTTCGAACATTTTTTATGATAAAAACCCATTTCAGAACTGTAGTTCAACTTCTTCAGTGTCGAATTTATTTACAAGAAAGCAAAAATCCCAAAAAATTATTCTATACAATAGAAAAACATAAATACATGGAAAGAGAAAAAAAGAAGAGAGAATCAGTTTTTTCTTTCAGCAGTTATAAGTGAGTATTTCCATGACTAATCCATGGAAACAGGAAGAGCAACCGGAAGAAACATCAAGAACAGATTATGTGTGGGTCGATAACAAACGGTAATCAACTGCAATAACATAACAGTCAGATTAAGAAGATAGGAAGACTTTTCTTTCTAAACTTTACCTAAATAAAGCAAATGTGAAAAAAACTTGTCCCAGGAGAAAGAACAAACAATTTGTAGCACCATTTCAGTATCAGTACTTTCAGTATCAATAGATTTTTTTTTCAAATCTAGGCAGGAGTGGTGTTTCGCCCAAAAACTGCATCTGATAAATGCCGAAGAAGGGAAGGATGAATTGGATATAGAGTGTCAACTCAACCGGACAATTATGCAAAACATGGCGTCAACTGTCATACCGCCAACAAGGCTAACTATCGGTACCATTAGTTAGATAAACTGCTTTGAACAAAATTACTTTTTGGTTTGTTAGAAATCAAATTGTTGAAAAAATCAGTGAAATTATCAATATTGTTTGTTTTATTTTCGAATAGTTCATTTATTGAAAATATAAATATAAAGGTATACACAGTGAAATTCAAGGGATTCCCAACCTTCATTTCTAGCTATATAAAGCAACGATGTCCCAGAGCTGAAACTTTTTTAATAAGGGGTATTTTTTTACATAGAATTCAATTATCAAAAAATACGAAAATGAAACAATCGTGGTTAGGTTCAATTTGTTTTTCATCGAAAGAAATAAGCTTTATCGGAAAATCCATACGATCGATTTTTTAAACTCGAATTTGCACCACGTACAAATTTTTTCATATTCTTGTATTAACTTTTGGCATTTATGATTTATTTTTTACGAAAAAAAATATTTTTCGCCCTTAACACATTGTTTTTCCGCTTGAAGTGTATACTATTTAATGACTGCCTAATCATGTTTACCGTAATACTCATTACACATATATTGATCCTAAGCCCTATCGCCACAGTCAAACATTGTCATAGATCTTGTGTGCAGATGACATTTTGAATATTGCATGCATAAGAATGATGAAATTCAGGGAAAAAAGCCGCATTGAAATTGATGATGTATGTTTTATAATATCTAATTTATATGTATGAGTATTTTGAAGCCGCTGATTGAGTTGTGGTTCTTTATCAATCACCAACATGTCTGTGCTTGCTCCACACATGGAGTCATCTCTAATTGAGTGGTGCAATTATGACTCCTCCATCTCTTACGCGCTAGATTTTCAAAATACAAAGACCGCTTTCTTTTCATCAGCATTCTTACGACGGGTTGGTGTGATGAGGGTGAATGGAGTACAGTAAACGCGAATGCATACTATAAGCAACTAGTCCGGTGTGATAACGGAGGTATAAACGAAGCTTTAATGTCATCTTTTGAGAGTCTGATACAGTTGGCGACTTTCGAAGAGGAAAAATGATCTACTATATTTACCTGAATAGCGTGTCTTATAAACAAGCATCATCCAGAGGAGCTTGGCTTGAACTTCACAGTGAAATTCCATTTTTCGACAAATCATTGAATATAAATGTAGGAAGTACCAATCAGACGGTGCAGGAAGACAGTCGTACGAAAATACATACACATATGCATGGAGGGTACTGATAATATGCTAATATCGTATGAATAAAAATGATAAACACAGAATGGAATATTCGTGTGCCGTTGATACCGAGTAAAACCGCAATGTTCTGAAGCGAAAAAAAACATCAAAAATGCCAAAAACTAATTTAAGAATCTGAAAAACAAAATTGTACTCGTTGCAAATTTGATTTAGAACAATCAGTTGTATGAATTTTGCAATATCTCACGTTTTTCGATGAGAAATAAATGAAACAGACCTTACCATAATTGTTTCATTGTTTATGTTTTGATAATTGAATTCTACGTAAAAAAAAGACCTCATATTAAAAAAGTTTCAACTCTGGGAGACCGTTACTTCATATAACTAGAAACGATGGTGGGGCTCGAATTTCATTTATTTTCAAGACCAAGTTGGCTTTTTTTACCAGTCAGTTATCATCGAACCATTGTTTTATCACGGATACAACGAGAAAAATAATCTTACCGTCAACTTGAAGTTCAGAAGTGATTTGTAACCTATCATAAAAATTATTCAAATTGCAAAGAATATCGACCAATGAACCAGATGGGACTGTGAAAAAAATGGTCCTTTTTTTATTTTTGCTTCAGTTGTAATAATGCAAGTACTCAATTCTAACTGCTGTAAGAGAACGTCATTGCCCATTTCCTTTCTCTTGGAAGTTATTTCCGTTTTTTATATTGTATAGAATAATTTCAGCACTAAAAAAGTTGAACCATTATTCGGATAGGGTCAAGAATTTTTATCCACATTTCAGAACTATGACCATTGCAAAGAAACCGAAAACTCATAATTTAGTTCCAATTGTTGGCTGAAAATATCCATGATCATTTGGTTTAGGGTGACTCGATACTCATATTTGTGCAATGATCGTGATTATTTTAAATCAAAACGTTAAGCTTTTACTGAAACTAAGGTTTCCTGGAAGTTAAACTAGCTATTGGTGAGCAAATGTGACATAACCTCTCATAAACGTATTCGTGAATCGTAATAATAGAATATTACTACCTGAAGAAGCCATTAATGTATCAGGTAATCACGTGACTGTAAGATCCTGTTACATCATATGCCTAAATATGTGTATTACAGAGGTATTTTGCAGTATCGATAATGGAAATATTTGCTTACGGAAAAAAAAATTTATTCCTAAATTCGAAGAGTTGAAGAAACTCTCACAATCAGTGGGAATCGTCGTATGAACTTTTAGACTTGCATCGATGAACGTTTTATCAATTCCTAATATAAAGTGAAGCCCCGTGAAATCTAATTAGGCTGAAGTTAGTAACGTTAACGAACGAATCATCAGGGAAAATATCATTATTGCGTGATTTTAGAATGACTTTCAACGAGTCGGCTTTTTAAAATAAGAGTATGTTTTGTTTATCATGGTTTACCAAGTTTCGTATACTCTTCAAGATGCGAAGTAACAATTTTTACTGAATATCATATATTTATTTATGCCTTATCGGCACAAGATTCAAATCGCATGTGAGATATGACGCGGAAAGTTTTAATAATGGTATTTATTAGTACTGATTAGTCTTGAAGTACTATTTTATGTTAGTAAATTTCGTTCATCGGTAATGATCAAAGGGTGAATCTCATTTATTACGACGATTCAGTCCGCTCGGGTAGCCGCCTTCAGACAAAAAACCATTTTGAACAAAGAAGTGACAGATATCATGACATTTTATAACAACCTGAGATAAGATTTGAAAACCATAATTTTTGATATAGTGAAAATAATGTAAAATTATTTAACACCATCTCAGATAGTTTGAGCTTAGGTTTTCTCTTACGTGGTGTTACAATACGTAATAGAGTGCCGAATCACAATTTTTCTTCAAAATAAGAAGAATTTTTCAAACTGTTCGTGGTAATAGTCTAAACCCAAGCAAATTTTTCCAAATTTCCATATTCTTCAGAGCCTTATTTGATGATCGATGAGCATTTTTTGGGGAAGTGACATTCGATCCCAGGGTCTGATATTAACAAAGATCGATAAGGCGTCATGTGTTGGGATTGTATGTTTAATTTGAATTTGTCAATTTAATATATCAATGTAAAGATAGTTAAGTTTCTAGATATCTGTACGTTTGCTAGCTACTCTGTCAATATTTCTTGTGACAAGAATCATTTGCTTGGGTAATCTTGTGTTTCTTGTAAGACTCTCTGAGGATAAAATTGTAGTATTGTTAAACTAAAAGTGTATCCTTTAGTTGAAGAGAGATATACAAGAGCAGATTCGTCTTGATTCCATGTTTCCAAATCAGCTTTATGACCGCGAATTCTATTTTTTGAGAGTTGTGAAAACTTTCCCATGTAAGTCAATTTTCGCAAGGAATCCTTCCTTATATCCCAATGAAAAGTTTCCGATTCAGTTCTCTATTACATGTTGTAAGACCGCATAAAGTAAATCTCATGCCGAAATCAAAGAAAACGCACTATCCTTGGATGACTTTGAATAAATAATTTTGCATTTTGACACCGCGCATGAACATTTTTGTTTCACAATTATGAACTAGGTCATTATGAAATGTAATAATATCGATTATTATTTTTCATCTGCTTTCTTTCGAAATTATTTTTATTCTAAAAATGGTTGACCTGACCGAAATTCCACGGTAAAAAATAAAATAAAACTGTCCCTTGACCATCACCGACGGTAGGAGTCTATTAATTATTCATGGTCACTAAAAAAAATTGAAGTTATCGAATTGCAGTTACGACAGTGACGAAACCGGTTATCTTGGTAAATGTGCTTTAGTAATTGAGATCGATAGAAACAAGGTAACAAAATTCTGATCCAAGCAGAATATACTCTCACATTGATAGGAATTTATTCTACATCACCGGTTCACCCGATTTCATAGTTACGATTTTACTTACGTAATTGTCTAATTTTTTACTATATGCTATTTGGCTTCCAACAAATTTCAGTCAAGACGAATTAAATATACACATACAAATATATGACTACAATTTCTTGTTCCGGAATACATTGCCATCTGAGTAACAGTCGAGAAATAACTTACTACCGGTATATTTCGAAGAAGTGGCGAATCAATCGCACTTTGAAAACTGATTCGTTGGGAAGAATATGAAAGATTCATGAATCTTTTTCCTAGGAATAATAAAATTGACGCGGATACGGCAGATCGAGAAAGGGGGCTGCGTGACGTCACCAATGGTAAAGTAAATTTATGATATTAAAAACAGTGACATTCAATTGCATATAACTTTTGCAGTTGTCACAATCGACGAGATTTTGAGGCTTGAAAAGTTTATAGCGTAAACCTGTTGAAAAGTAACGAGAATATGTAATTTTATTAAGATGAGACAGGCTTGTATGATTAAATTCTGTCCTAACAATCAAACATTTGCTACCGCAATTATCAATCTTCCAAAATGTATGACATCAAGCTGTTCAATGTACATAGATACATATATATGTATAACCAATAATTACGCCTGTATTATTTACTGTCTTTTCGTTCAGCATCCGAGCATGCAAATTTACATTTTACGTCACGAATGTTAATTCACTATCAATTATTGTCCAATGCATGGCACGAACGCGGATATCTGCAGCGTATATTTATCGAACAAATATTCATCAGGGAAACGAAAATTTCATACAAGTTGTGCTGACAATGAGTGATAGAAGTGGACGTACTATTCCTTGCGTCGTTGCCTCGTAGAAAAGAATATTTACGCGTCAAGTTATCGTCAAAGTCGCATCAACATTTAGACTGCTGCGATCATATGAAACAATTTTTGCGATCGATTGGAAATAAGGAAATATGTAAATGGAAACAACGTCGGCATTGTGATATTGATTTTTTTTTCTTTTTATCCTACCCGGCAACATAAAAATTGCTATCGACTTCGCAGTGTTAAGAACTACACGTGATCCTCAGTGAATGCGAAAACATAACTTGGTCTTATATTTTTTTTCATAAACGAATGCGACGAAAGCTGCGTGAATAATTACGACCTTGAATTTCAACAAGCTACACAAGCATTTATGTTTATCGACAAACCTGTTTAAAGTTCAGAAAGAAAAAAAAAATGCTGTAAGTCGGTACTTGTCGCATCAATCACACGAGGACATATTTAATGCGAATGGAATGACAGGAACAAATATTTTTACTACATACATCAATTCCGAAGAGCTTGGAAAATATCTCGCATTCTACCGTAAATATATGATTCTGTATTTTTATTTTCATCGCATTATTTCGGTCAATTACTGAAAAATTTCCACGTAGACTTCACGAGTAAATTATAGTTATCTGTTTTGTTCAATACATCAGTTTCCATGGATCTGTAGTTAAGAAGAAAGTGACAAGCATTGATGAATATAACACTGACTTCGAGCTATTAGTTTTTACTTCCACCTGATAAGACGAACGAGGATACCACAATTTCGACGAAATCATAGTCGACTTGTAATGATTATCGAAAAATGTTTCAAATATCGTTGAATGCCGCAGTTTCTGCCCGGAGATTCTTTGACACATTACAATACAGTCAATGCAAGTGCAATCAAACAAGCCAGTCGAGTACGAGGTGATAAAAATCCTATCACACGTACGATCGTATAAACTTGAGCAGAAAGTTGACCCCGACAAAGATAAAAAAGCAATAACTCACCTCTGGGGCAAGTGGCTTTCCGGTCTAGAACAAAGGACAGTTGAGATGCTAGTCGGCACAATAAAAGTTTTAAAAATACCCGATACTGTTCATCGCGATATCGTTGGGCTGGGGAAGGATATTAAGAAACACTTGGGAATCACTGTGCACTTGATCGAAGATCACTCTCGAATGTATATACGCAGCATCCAATCGTTCTTTTCCCAATGGCCACCAGCACAAGACTGCCGTCACTGGTCCCGACCACGTGTACCTCGCACTGGTTTTCTTCCAACACAAACCAAATTTATGCACATATTAACATGCCGCTTCGCACACTGTTACGCGGGACATCGTGCCGGAGCGGCATACCAGAAGTGTGTTGTTGCTATCTTTGAAAGCGAATGTGAAAGACGCGGACGCATCGTTGGTAGTGGGTGAAGTTTGTTGTAAACGTAACGGCCTCACTGGTTATTACCGCTCTATATTTATTACCACGCTTCCCAGAATGTCTAATAAGGAATTAGCCAATCGTGTATATTGAAACCTTGCTTACATTTCAGGCGGACCAGTTTACATCGATGTGTGTATCGCCAAATTGTTGGCGTGAGGATAAGTGACGTTTAATCGTAAATGTGGTGTTGCCATGAAATTGTTGACAAGGATTTCAACGGACAAGTACATCTTTCAAGGGAGCCCTGATCCAGCAGGGCCGTGCGAAAGATGACGAGTCTTCGAAGCACTACTCGTATCACGACTCCTCTTCCCAAGATTACTAGTTTCCGTTTCTTTTTTCTCTCTGATATCAAGTCTATAATTAGATGCAGTTGTAAGCGATATTGGTCCGAGTAGTTTATCAGAAGCATACGAGAAACATTGTCAGACGTGCCAATGTTTCAAAGGAGAGGAGGAAAAAATTACGTAAAGTTGACTTGATCTGATGAATAGGAATCACAGAATTATCGTGTAAATTTTTTACCTTGCGTAAACAATCACGCGTTAAAAGCGGACTGGAATTGACCTCGTATTTTTAAATCTTTCGAAACCTTTTTTGTGCAAGGTATACGTAAGAAAAAAAGACGCGTGTTCTTCCGTTCGTTCAAAGTACTTATGTTTGAAAAATGAAACGGTATTCAATTACTTTGAAAGTAAGAGCACACCGGGCAGCATAATTAATATTTCCGCTTGCGTTCATCATCGAGAATTCGTAAGTGATTGAAAAAGCAAAAAGTCCAAATCGGTATAAACACTTCAAACGTTTCAAGAGTTTTATTGTTTCAATTCAATTTTTACAATATTTCAAAACGTTTAAACATTTTAATTCGTTACAACAATTTAAAATTCTTCACCTTTCACTAACTTACACTATTTTCACGGATATCACTTATCTTTGCTTCTGAATTAGCATACATCCATTTATCACCCTATGACCAATGTAACTGCAGATATAACTTGACAGGCGTATCTCTTACTCAATCATTGAAAACACAGCAAAAATCAAATCTATCAAGATATTATCCGGAAAAAATGTGTGGGTATCCCACAGACTTGAATGAAGATTGTATTCATGTTCTTTTTAAAAATTTTAAAGATCTTAATATGAGTGAAAAAATGTTTGAGTATTTGAATTCTTCATAATAATTCGAATTTCTTACTGTTTCAGTAAGTAAAATTTTTATTATGAATGTCGCTTCTTTGTGTCTCATAATGAGCCGTAGTTTATCGTTTCACGTTGAATGGAACCGAATATGTCAATTATTAAGGAGATGTATAGTCAGTCCTCATATAGACTGACAATGAATAATATGCCCCTCACTTCAACTATTATCAAAACTTATGCATCACTGACGTGAAAGTACCGCACTCAGCGCAATTCTACATATATATGCAATGCCGAATACGAAATCGATCTAAAAGACGTTTTGTTTTACGCAACAATAATGCCAAGGAATGTAGTTGTGTAAATTGAATTGTCACTTATTCCAGGAATAAATTTCCTGACGTTATAACACTCGAACTTGCTCGTCTGGCAAATTATTTTTTCTGTAAACAACTCAAAATATTCATTAATTTACAATAAAAAATATTTTGATTCATAAGAAAAATCATATTTGCTCTTTTTATGCATGCTCTGACAATGAGTAATAAAGTTTCAACCAGTTTAAAAATTACCATATTGAAAGACTCCAAAATCTGTGTAATTGCTTATATACGTATGATTATAATACAGATAACGCCATTATCTCAATGTATGCTATACGAAGATATAATACGAGAATAATTGATAGAACTAAATATAACATTACAATTAATGATATTGCATACTCATGTTTACATTGTTATGATATTTTGACATTATGTTGTAAGATACTGTAATGAGAGACAATTACATTGAGGACTGAATTTTTTTACAGAATGAGCACATGTCGGCGAAATTACAGTTAGTATAACTTTGGTTATCATCATTCTCTTCCTGAGTGTGATACATTATACACGTATGAAGAGCCGTATGATAAGATTAAAAAATGATGTTTCACCATTATGCTAGATGATTCTCAGCTCGAGATCGGCTTGCCGCAATATTATCTGACCGCCAAAAATTGATTTCCAACGATATTTAAAAAATTAAACAAGGTATAAATCTTTCTTTAACTCCAAAAATCCATGCCATTGGAATAAAAATTTGGAAAAAAAATTAGAGCAAACACAGTATTTACGTTGACAAGTTCCCGTGCAATAGAAAAAAAAAATATCGTTAATATCATAATAGCGAAATATCGACTTTATTTGAACAAAACGAGGACCAACAAAACTATCACTTTGCAGCCGGCCTGGTGTATAAATCGTGTAAGAAGTTGGTGTTTAAATCAGTTTGTCAAGGTAAAAATAATTTCCTCCCAGAACTCATTGTGAATTATATTAGTGTGATCATCCGAAGTATATCCACGTCCGCTTGCCGCATAGTTTTCCGATTGTTCTCGCATTTCATGGCCGTAGCCGGAAAAATTTCTATTCAAATTTTGTCTCTGTAGTTTCAATGACTAAGGCTCAAATATTTACGGAGTTATCGCACACAGTCGAGAGCGCAGGGACAGCACACGGTGAGGTAGCAAGTTAGGTACTCGGACCGAGGCGGAGCAACCTTTCCTTCACAATACATTCTTAACCATTAAACCGGGCTGTTTGGCCGGGAAGATATTTCCGAGAATATTTCAAACCGAAATACTACTGCATTTTTTGCGAAGGACATTATATATATGTATATATATATATATATATATTTCTATAGCATGAAACTGTAGGTATGCGAAACGAAGGTTAACGATGCCCGAGCAATAGAGATACTTTAGCTCGAAAGTGTTTCGTGGATGGTTGAATTTTCAAAACTAAAATTCCGGACTATCCAAAGGGAACCCAAGGAAATGTAGCTCGAAAATGTACTAAAAAAAAAAAAAAAAAAGAAACGATTTCAAGGAAATCAATTCACCGATAAGTGCGGGGAGAGTTTCGGGCCGAGTACAAGTGACGGTGTAAGCGCAAGTGCCAAGTAACTAAGAACTGCGTGCACAGGGGTGCACTTTTTTGGGGTAAAATTTTAAATTCGTCGAGAAAATAATCGAAGATTCGAACATTTGATTAAAGAGCTTCCTCAATTTTCAACTTTATACTTTTCTATAATTTTATAAGTAGATAATTCCCGAATAACATTTGTTTCTTATTTTTCAGATCAACATAGAAAAAGCTGCAGCTGCAGCAGTTTTCGCTTTCACGAAAAAGAGGCGTTCGAGAGTCTCCATAACGCCGGCATTTTGTTTTGCACAAGAATAAAAAAAAAATGTTTTTCAAAACTTGAAAGTCTTAATAAATCAATGTCAACATTTAAAAATCATCGAATTATTTTATCACCTTTAAAGAAAATTTTTTTAAATGCCTATCTTTCACGCATCTAAACGGTTTGCTCCCCTTAACAGTTCCCACAAGCTGATATCCCATGCTGCTGATTACTGTTACGCCCGGGCGTATATTTTCAAAAATTCTGTTTTATTTAAAACAGTAATGCCTTTACTTTTATCTACCCGCTCAAGGGACCCTTATTGCGCGATAAAACAATTCAGTATCATGTTCTTGTAACAACCGCCTCCTCCACCTAAGGTAAACATCACGTACAGTCGGCAATATTGGGTATCATAAACGTTCAGATTAGCCAGTACTAGGAACTGAGCTGAGAAATGCTGAAAGTACGGGTTGCCCAACCTAAAATTCTCTCTTTCTGTAAGGATGGATGCTGATCGATAATTAGAGAAAACTGCTTCACTTAAGAGTTCCAAATTAAAATAGAATAATCATACGGCAGTACGAGTACGTGTGTGAAAGTTACGTTAGTATATATTTTGTTAAAATTTGAACTGTACAATAGGCGAGATTGAGAACCGCGGAATACACAAGTTCTCAAGTTCTGCTCTGGCGTGGGGCTCGACCTGTGGATCGGCACCAAGGGGTCACGCTCGCACCTCATTGGCTAATTACCGCGCGCATTAATACAACCAGTATGCAATTACAGGCTCTTGGGTCCTCAGGCCCAAGAAGCCGCGTCTTTCGTCTGTCAAGTCTCGAGGTGCGTGGGCGTCAATTCGAGTTGGCGCTGAAAAATCTTAGTTGTTACAGATCTAATAAAGTCGAGCGCTTTGATTTATTCTGTTAACACTAGAAATACCGAAATTGAGACATAGTTATTTTTACCAAAACCGGCCGAAGTTACTGTTGTTAAAAAAATATCTAATAATAAAAAATGTTCATTCCATACCGATATAAACATTTTCTATTAGTATGATTTTTTCAAGACCAGTCATTTTGACTAGTCCGATAGATGCAGTATCAATTGTAAAAGACTCGCTATCACCTATATTACAACTTTACTGTTCTTCACTAATCCTCCGCGTTTCGTGAGAAGACGTGGCGTTCTTTCTGATAATTTTTTCAATTTAATTCAAGTTTGCCCTGACTCCAAAAGAACTGGGTGATATTAAGTGATGGTAATAGTTACAAGCTTACTTTTACGAACGTTTGGACATGACTTTCGTGATAAATTTCAATACAAATTCAAAATTTCACAAAGGCTCGGTGATTGACCAACATCGTTTCGAATCGATTACCGAACAACGACGTCTCTTGCATCAGTCTCGCCGCACTCATCTGAAAGGTAAGCTAATTCGAGCAAGTTCCTGTAAATTGTATTTCACATTGATATTGTTAAAAAATTGTTCAGTTCGTTTAAATGTCCGACTACACATTTTGTTAGACCAACGTGTCTTGAATTGATACAAATAAATATTCATTTCGCCGCTCGTGACCGCACATTTAGTTGATTCAACGACTTTTCTTTCTCATTGACAGCGTATTTTATTTTACTCTTTTTTCTTTAACTAAAATAAAAAATGTGAACATGCATGTAAATTCATAACTTAAATTTAGATGTTACCTAAGATCACTTATAATCGGATTGATTCAATTATTTATTTATTAATGAGTAATGAAACAACTTCATCACGACACAACGGACGATTTGCAGAGAAAAAAAATTATAAGATAGAAAAAAAAATGATATCCAGCGTTGTTATGTTTTCACTAGTCAGATATGTCATTCATTTTCAAATATGGCTGACTGATATTTTCGTGAATTTTCTATCATTTAGATCAGTGCTTCTCAATGTTTTTGAATTTGCGACCCCCTTACTGGTAAAAAAATCTGGCAAGCCCCCAGTTCCATAATAAAACTATGCCAGTGATTCCATAGGATTTTTAAAATCAAAGGATTCCTCGCAGAACTTCGTTTGTGCCTTTTACATTTATCTGTCTTGCGACCGCGACTCCCCGAGTAAGAATTGGCGACACCCCTGGAAGTCACGACCCACAGGTTTAAAAACACTGACTTAGGTTGCAATATTTACAAAACGACTCGTTAAAATACGTTTTTTTGATCATTTTTGCGTAATCTAGGAGAATTAATTATTATAAATTACAGTTTTTTTTTTAAATCTTCATCGTTAGCAATTGTGGCTAAATGGTATTAAAAATGTGCATTATGCCCAAGGTTCCCTATTGACTACATGTTAAATATCCAATTTTTAATAATTAATTCCACAAAGACCACAGGTCAGACTTTTCTCAAAAAATCATCTTATATGTATTTATTAGTGATTAATAAGATATCAAAAACTAACTTTTCTATCTTCACATTCCTCTAACGTCCGAACAACCTTAAATTGTGCCTTTTGAATGTGTGTTGGCCAGCTTCTCTAGTCACCTTTAATTATAAAGCATGTTATGCTCTCAACACTTTTAACAAAAGAATTGGTGGCTAGTCTAAAACAGTATCATTGTGGGTTTTTTGAGAATGAGTCTCCAGTTTCAGCTCAGTCCAATCATTCAATATTTCATCAATTACTGGTTTTATTGCGAAATTCACGAAGCTCATGCGTGTGAATATATACCGTGAGTTTCTGTATATGCGGAACAACCTATGCGCCTGACGCGCTATGAACGGCAACCGGTTATAAAAAAAAGGTTCTAGAAAAATATCAGCGTTCAACAAATGCCAAACATACTTTCTTCAACTCAGGCATGCAAATTGTTAAGTTTAATACGTAGTTCCTTTTCTACGGTTCTTAAATCAAATGATAATTTTCGCATTTTTTACTGAGAGTAATACTGATCTTAAATTAAAAAATTCTAATTGCGAGGGCTCACAGAGTACATACGTCCAATACATTTGAAGTTTGATTTTCGGCGTTCCCAACGCTGAACACTTTTCTCATTAAGTTGGTATTTTTTTAAAAAGAACCGCAACCGAATGCATCTGTAATAATAATTTCCTGCTAACTTATCTCTTGCATCTAATACAAAATAGTCTATCAAGATGTTCACTATTTCTAACGCAAAGATTATTGCTATATTGTTCCGAAACACCCTAATATATATCCATTACGAAATTATTACCACTTTGAAAGAGGAATATATATATTATGAATCGATCGATATAATTATAATCAATTTATGAGATACATAAATATATTTATATATTTATATATATGTATATACACTACCGGCGGAAAGTTTCCGCACAAGAGTTGGAAAAAGTGCCGGAACGGTTTTTGATGCCATTTCGCCGGTAAGTGGCCTAGGCCAATTTGACTAACGGCATTTCAAAGAGGGGAGATTTACCTACATTTTGGCTTTTCAAACAAATTTTTACGATTTTTTTGACACTTAGCACCCAGTATCGGAAACGACCATTCTTTGTAGTTTTTTTGTTCTTTTGTGAGTGTACCCCGTTTGCAGTAAAAATCTTTTTAATACATTTCTCCGAGTAAAATCATAAAGGGGGAATCCTAAGCTTCAATTTCGTTTTGTAGAAAAATTTTTGCGATTTTTTTTTCCCAAAAATATTTCGTTTTAAGCTAGATTCTTTGCTAGATAGCATAGAAAACTATTTTATATAATGTATTAATGTTATATAACTGTTTGTAACTGGACTTCTGGCTCGCGGTCATTGTAGAGTATGGAATGCCGGTATTACGCGTACAAAAATGTTTGCTCATAATGACCAAAATCTGGTTCTGGCAACGAAATTTCAGGTGTACTATACATCCGACCAACGTTTATTTTCACACAACAAGAAAGTTCAGTTGATTTTATAATCCGCAGCAAACAAAATGTTCCAGTAATGGTTGAGAAAAGGTTTGACTCCACAATTCCATAAATTCCGTTGCGACTGCAAAATCAGATCTATACAGTCGAATCAGTTTGTAAACATTGAAAAATGATCGTTCTATTGTTGTAACAGAAAAAATTGATCCTACGTGAAACGCGTGTCACACCAAAAAATGGCAAAGAAATTTGCCATTGTGAAATGACAGGTTGATTCAATTCTATTATACCACGAATGGATTAGTTCTGCTGATTATACTAGACAGACGCCTGGAGTCCCTTCTAACAACTGCTCGTCTTAATTCTTACGAGAAAGGAATTTTAACGCGTCACAGAGAGTATTTAGCTACTTCAACGAAAAATTTTGTAAACTCACGTTGTAACATATCATTTGATAGCTGTGATCAATTAGTAGCTTCCATGACTTCGTAAAGACTTACCTTCATCCAGCGATAGATTTAGTGAACTGTATGAAGCGATTGAGTGGAATCTACCAGAGGTTATTTAAGATCTTGATGGTACCATAAGAAAGTATTATTTCATTAAATTGACTAACAATAAGTTAAAATCGAGCCTTCGTATTTATAAGCATATGACGAAGGAATCCTTTCGTCGTTGCGTACGGGAGAGTTCCGGGAGAATTTGGGAGGTCTCTTATCGCCGAAACATAAACGAAGTCGAGTACAAGAGCTCGAATGTCGAGTGGTTCACGTCATCATCCGACCAGATAACGACGTGCGAGAGGAAGGCATTGGAACACTAGACCTCGTGCAGAAAGAATGTCTTTTTTAAAGACAGCCTTATGAATATAATTATGAAATAGTTCAGCGAAACATTATTCAAAAATTATTGTATTTACCTGTCATACTTGAAGTAAACATTTTTGAAAAAAAAACAAAGCAAAAAAAACAAAAAAACTACAAATAAAACGAGCAAAAAAATAATATAAACAAGGTGCATGATAAAAAAAAAAAAAAAACGAAAAAAATAATACGTTCATTTTGTGACGAACTAAAGTAAATAATGAATAATAAATTTTCTCGGGAACTTGGACAGAATTGATCAGATTCAATTTATCAAAATTTGCAACGTTTCGTTGGTTTTATTTATTTTCCAACTTCATGCAAGTTGCAAATTTTGATAAATTGAATCTGATCAATTCTGTCCAAGTTCCCGAGAAAATTTATTATTCATTACATTTAACATGGATGAGAACCAAGATTTGGATTAAAGTAAATAATATAATATAATATAATATAGTACTATATGAATCGAAAAAAGACTTTTCAAAGCCAGTTAATAGGAACAGCTTTTTTCTTCTGCCAAAGATGTGCCTGTTCTTATTTGCTGACTTATAAACTGCTCACGTTGCGATCAACAAGCTGAATAACTACATCTTTGGGCTAGCAGTTAGCTCAGCTTTTCGCATATTTGTAACGGATACTTACATCCAAATTCCGTTCCGCTGCCTGATTATTAACCTCTTCTGACATATTGCGATTCTTCATTATGACGATTCTGATATACTGCAATTCTATATTCTGAGCCTTCTATGAGATTACTACACGGAGTTCTAAACGTTCTGATTCTTGACCCTTCGCATTTATGAATTCGAATATATGAAAATTATTTATTTGTGTTTGCGAGCAATCGCATTTGCTTCATTCTGCTAATGGCCTTTCGGAATTTTCACCAGTTGTGTATTCTAAATTCTATAACTTCAAATTTCGATACTTTTATACTCTCTTTCCATTATTTCTGGCTTAATGAATATTCATGACTTTGTTCGTGACTGTTAATTTTCGATATATTTATGTCCAGAATTCCGACCATTCTGATTTTTGGTTTTTCTGATTCTTTACCCGCACCACCACTACGCCAAACTGTCGCGCAGACTTCGGGTTAACTTTTGCTCAATTAGACGACGAGATATACTTATATCAGTCACAGAGCTGTCGCCAGATGACATGAAGAGATCTTGTAGAAAAATGCAAGAATTAAATAACTATTTCAACAATTTTAAAGCGATAAACAAGCCGATGAAATAGCTCAGTTAACGAATGAAATACTCCCAATCAACAAAATATTTATTCTATATAAATGTTTCGTTTATGTCATTGGTCCAGCACACACTGAAAAATTGAATTTCGTTACCTTTACATTTTCCCAGCTGCTTTACACGTTGGATTTTTGTGGCTTTAATTCGACCAACAAAATATTCAAAAGTAGCTAAACTTATTATCATATACGCGATTGTAA
Organism: Neodiprion fabricii; assembly: GCF_021155785.1. Classification (NCBI taxonomy): domain Eukaryota; kingdom Metazoa; phylum Arthropoda; class Insecta; order Hymenoptera; family Diprionidae; genus Neodiprion; species Neodiprion fabricii. Next base: position 12,503,418 of record NC_060239.1, read on the forward strand.
ATAGATTCAATGAACTATTTATATGGGAACAATTTTGTTATTGTTTCAACTGATACATACATTTGAATCAGAAAAAGTACTTACAGTTAGTTGAATTATATTCACTGACTTGCATCATCGAAACAAGTATTACTTACAAAATGTAGATTTGTTCAGGCTAAATAACTTAATTTGTTTCTTTGAAGCATCAAAAGTTCCTGACAAAAGGTACATTTACTTCATTCAACCATAAGTATTTGAAAATTTATAAAATTGAACGGAAAGAATAAAAATCACCTAATTTGACACATTTAGGGATTGAATCAAGAGGATCAAATTTGATTCCTGAATACTGAATCTTTGACAACAAAAAAATATTTGGTTCAAGCAATTGCACGTATTCAACCGCTGGTACCCCCGTCTTCACCCTGATCATTGAGTTGACACAACTAAATATTGTTTGGACCTATCAAATTTTCGCATAGATCAAATAACTCGTTTGGTTCATTTGACCAGACAAAATTTAATATATTAACTACAGTTTATTAATTTTAACAAAATAAGCATTGAAGCGACAATTTTTTATCCATCTAAATCCATTTGGTTGATTTAACGAATTTTTTCTCTCCGTCTATGTTAGAAACATCTTAATCTCAAAGGATCCACCACTAACAGCTTATCTCATCATTTACTTTACAAACATCATACCAGTGTTTCTTATGGTTTCGATTTGTACGGGGTCCAAAATAAGGTTTGATTAATGTTGATAAATCACGTATGTAATCCATATGGATCAGACTGTGTGAAAGCATTTCTTATGCGTATGACCTTTTTTGCGTACAGTGCAAAGCTTTCTTGTTTTTCAGAGTTACAAGACTTTGAATGGCGCAGTGTGATGTTGGTGAAATTAAACCTCATTACCAAAGTGTATTAGTAATGAAAAGGCTGTGATAAACATCCGAAACAAAGAACCCTATTGCTGCCTATTATCGGTCACCGTAGCTCTATACCAGACTAACAACAAACGCCAGCGTAACAAGCTCGTGCCCACATTCCAACATTTCGACTTTTTCATGTCTACACAGCATTTCAAAATTTAAATAACCCGACTGACTTTTAATCAATGTTTATGGTATCGATCAAGTCGGCAGAGAAAAAAGTAAAATGGTACCGATTTACTTGAGCAAATGAAAATTTAGACACACTGTGATGAATCTCCTTAGATTGGAGGAAGAAATTGAGATAGAGGTTGATGGCAATCAATTGCGGAACGACGAAGCCTTTCACTTTACATTAATTCGCAAATTGTCACGGTTGCTGTATTTACATTTCGAGGTACCCGTCAGACTCGATATGGTAATGGATTTTGGAAGGACTTCTGATCAGAAAAATGTCTGCAAAATCACCGATCTGAATACATCAATTTGTATAAGACTGAAGTAGTCTTTCCAAATAACGAGGATAAAAATTCTGTAATTACAAAACCTTGAATACAAAACATGCGTTCCATTCTATATCCATACCGATCTTAAATGCCTATTGCAGCCTGCATGCGATGTTGCAGGGAACGAAACAATTTATCAAAATCATATACCATATAGTATTGCATATTACTTGCATCGTACGATTAAAGATTCACTTTCAAAATTTAAACTCAATTGGGACTGAAATGTATTGATTCGTCTATGAACAATCTGAAAAAATTATCATTATCGTTAGAAGTGTATTCCCAAGCTGTGGAGCCGATGGAATCTGTGATTCCTGAACAATGCGATAGCTTCAAGTTTGAAAATACCTGTCATATGTATCTATGATCAACCTTTCACTTTTGAGAATATAAAAGATCACGATCACTGACATTTCTTGGAAAAGTACCCGTGGTGTTGCACATCAAGGTTGCAGCCTAAACTTCTTATTTTCTTGTTAGAGTATTGGCTACATATTTTTAAAGTACGCTCAAGCCTTTACATATAAACAAAGAGAACTGTGTTATATCCTTTACGAAATGCGTTGAAGGAACGATAATAAGTTTTAGGTTTATTGACTAATTTCGCTTCATGTCAAGCAATCTCGAAAAATTGAATGCTGAAAAGTTGATGACACGCACTCTTTGCAAAGAATTGGAGGAATTTTAAATGTTCAAAAGAAAGGGTGTCGTTTCGTACGAATACGTAGATAGTTGGAAGCAGCTTGATGAAAAATGGATACCCATCAAAGATGAGTTCCAATCAAAATTGAACGATAAAACTACATCCAACGATGACTACTGCCATGCATGTACCGTTTGGCATCGAATGAAGATGATACTACTGATACTACTGATTTGTATTTAAAAACTGAGGTTCTTCTTTTGAAATATGTCTTTCCAAATTTTCGACTCAGCTGATCTTCCTTGCAAGCACAGATTCTATCGCGACCGTAACGTCGTCCCCCGTCTTGCTCTTTATCGGTACAGGCCACACATCCTTTGAAAAGATGTCTATGACTGTGAGCATGCATTTGCGGTCTTTGTTTTGTACTGCGTATGACGTCATATAAACAAGATCAGCCTGTTACTGTACAACGACATTTATAATCAGTTTTGTCGTGCCGGCTTATGCAGTTTCGTTGCCAGCTTGGCTTGCTTCCGCGTATTTTCCAATGCTCTTAGTTTTGTATCAAACTTGGAAATGATTTCTGTCTGGTGAATCGATAGATCTTCACCTGTTTTAAGATTAACATAAAAGTTATTCAAAGTTTTCCCTATGGTAATCTCCAAGGCATTTATCATTTGATCGAGATTATCGATTTGGTTTTGCAGAAAGTTACACTTGAGGTTGTGAGATTTTCAGATTCACAGCATTGGTTTGTTCGATATGATCTGCAACGATTCACAGTCATTTACAGTGTATATAAAAATGCCCGCCTGCGGTAATTTAAAATCCTACACCGACCGGTTCTCGACTACTCGCAGCGGCGTTTTTATCCAGATACCGTTCAAACACGTCGGCACTCATCTCAGAAATGATTACGAAAACGATGCAAATTGGTTAACATGTCCTTGATGACCGACAGTGAACTTTTCATTTAGGCAGCGTCGGTCTCTGAGAAGTGACAGTGAACGGCATTATCAAGTAGCGATGACTACTCGTAAGCTAAAAATAATTATTTTTGGTCATTCTTATTTTACACCGCAAACAACATAATCTCTACGGGATTTTTCAGATCATCATTGTACGTTTCAGTTTTATCATCTTTTGCAAGATGAGGAAATTTCGAAGCTATATGATATTTCGACGGGAATACCACACTTGTGTGACTAGTATAATCACAGTAGCAAATTGAAAAATTTGGTTTTCTGTACACACAGACAGTTTTTCGGATTTTCAGTTGATTTTGTGCTTGTCTTAGTCGTACTTAACAATTCTTTGCAAACATCGAATGTGGCTTCAACTTCGTGAATACTCGTACCGTCATGCAAAATGGGCCTGCGATGCCCTTGATCGTCTATACCATTAATAATGTACTGAGTAGTTGCCGTGGTTTCCACACTTACTCGCGATACTATTTCTACTATTTAAAACAGTAATTGTAATACACTTCGTTTAGATTCTTCCTTCTTCGTGTTAGCTCGTTCTGAATAAAACTGATGTCGATTTTATTTGAAATCTCTGAAAATAGTAACAATTGTGTTCTTTTCATTGTAATCATAGTTTTCACTACTGTTATCCTCAAATTTGTCGTCTTCGTACTGATCTTTCAGAATTAATGCCACATTCAATGATGCGAGATGATCTACTTTACTGGCCTCTATTTTCCATGTTCGTTTTTTCAAATCGGTTTTGAGTAGGGAGTCCGTCATTTCCGCAACTTACGTTTTCTCGCCATTTCCGTTTTGCTTCGTTTAAACTCTTAGTCCAACATCTTGTCTTCTCTGCTGTTTACACGCACACACTCACTTTTGTTTCACTGTTCCGCTCGCTTTAATCCAGCTGGAAAGCCTCCCACTTGTAGAATTGAGGAAGGAGCACACGATAATTGTTACTTAATACATATTACATGTTACATACTCGACGAATATAGCGTAAGTATCCGTCTGTATAGGTAAATCCAGTGAGCCTCAGTAAATTACGTGTAGAACCCTGATTACTTGTACCAATTATTTCAAAGTTGCAAGTCACGATCAACACAAGGACCAATTACTTGTCGAGATGTAGAGAGCAATGCATATAATTACTTTCGAGGATGAAAATATCTTAAACCCCGGCACCAGCCGACCTTGTGATCATTATTGGCAGATATATCTGATAATATCACTCTTCATGGCATGCATGAAATAATTGACATCATGCGTGTAATGCAAATGATAACTGACAGTAGCGAAGGACTATACACTGATGATTGCCCCACCTTGAAAGTGGCTAGTTAGAGAATCGTGAATTCCCTTCGTCATCCGAGATCCGTTTTTTTTTTTTTTAAATACACAAGCACACTAACAAAAATATACCCACTGATGTATATATAATGAGTGATGAATTCTTAAGTCTAAAAAGTACCTAATTAAACTCAAAAATCAAGGTGTTCGGGTTAGGTTTTGTTTAATGGCGATACGTATCTTTTATATGGGGCATTCAAATATTACGTCACGCTCTCAGGGGGGTAGGGGGAGGACGGGGTTATCTTCAGCGTGACGACCTGCGACAGAGGAATGTGGGTACACTCATAGTGACACGTCACGGTCTTTTGTAAGCGTATTTTTTTTTTTTTATTATTGGACCATTAACATTATCCGTCATATTGTTAACAAATTATCAATTGTGCGTAGGAGAGGGGGGGGGGGGGCGAAAGATCACATCGCATCGATAGGAGGCAAAAAGCTACCTGGTCATGAAGGGGGGCGGGGGTCCAAAATGGCCGAAAACAGCGCAATGTAATATTCGAAAGGCACCTATAGTGCAATTTTAATGTCAACCTACAAGTAATGCTATTGAATTTTCAACTAACATTGAAAATACGATTTGCACACGATATAAAAAGTATAAAACTCAAATACCAGGTCAAAATTTTGCCCCGAAATCTGCGAGCCAATAATTACAACTGTTTATTTGACATCGATCCAAGAAAACTTGTGTCAAAATTACTACCCTATGCTTTTGTCATTCATCCACGGTATGGCGATGTTACATTCCAACTTACATTTTTCACAATTCCGCATCATTTTAAATATTTACTTCTTTGTTTACTGTTCAATAAATTCCTGAAAGCACTTGGTGTCTGCCACCTCGGAGTTTTTCTAGTTACGTAAGTTACCTAATTTATTGAACGAGCGATGATTCACAAATCGGTTAACACTAAACATCCGTCTTCTCTCAAATACGATATTACTCATATTACTGAGACGCTATTTCCTCCCTCAGAGTGATCAAGTCACGCTTGAACCGATAACGTCCCCTACATTATGTATCCCAAACGATGAAGTTAACTCAAACCGAGAATTCAGCTAAGAAATTCTAACCTGGTACCTGAAGACGAATCGTCAGAACTCTCTACTAAGATATACAGGGTGGGGCATTCAAAGTGTGACAGAGCAATAGTACTCAAACTATTGATGATACTCAAAAAAGTTTTAGATGAAAGTACCATCTTCTTTCTTTTTTGTGGAGGCGCTGAAGCTACGTCTAGGTCAACGTCACTTTTTTAAATGGAACAATGTATTTTTTTTTTCTACGACATTGATAATGTATTGGGGTATTTGGCGCATATAAGCGTTGTTGAAAAGAAAAATGAGAATTTTATTAATAACGGGGATTGATCAAGCTCAGAGCCTTTTCGACACACAAGTCTCGAGAGGTGTACGCAAACTAAGGTTAGGGTAAGCGTTGATAGAGGCACGCTGTCCGGCCTACACTAACCCAACACACACACACATACACACTCAGCATCATAATCAAAAACAAATATACCTAATGACAGAGGCAAGAGAACCACACAAATTCAACAGACATTATTACTGACTTCGAGGTAAATTCAGTGATCTACAACACAAGGTTATTCTAGGCAGGCGAAGTATGAAAATAGTCCAAAAATCGAATCAAATCAAAATATAATTATTTTTAAAGGACTTACTAACCTTGGTCTGTGTCTACTTAGAGACGATTCTCGAAGTGATGACCCTCGACTTGTAAGCAATTGTTAATTCGCTGATGAAAAGACCGTCTAACTTAAGCCAACATTTGTATTAGTAAATTAACAGATGCAGCACAGCACAACGAAATGGTGGTATCGGTACGCCAGCAACGGTGAAATTTTAACGTAGTAATATAAGTAATATTGTTAAAAAATCATGAATTTTTAATGACACTTCAAGCCACAACTTACACATACTTCCATTCTCCATAATTTGCAGATATTCAATTAGTTGAATCAAATATCCAGTGCGGTTGTTTCTGTTCTGGTTGGAGATCGCACAATCAAACTCGCTGGGTTCAAACGTGTCAAATAAATTGTACACAATTATATACACTTTTCATTCTAATTATTCCGATCTTGATCGCTTAATAATGAATTTAACATTTTTTTGTATAGCATACTACGGTCAATCACGTGCAATTGTACAAATAAATGTATTACACGTATTATACAATAAATGCATTTCTTCGAAGACATTGTATGCATATATGATGTAATTTAAAACCCAAAATTGATTGATTTGTTAAAATGCAAATCATGTTTCTTCATATGTGGAACATATTTTGGTACGTAGGTACACCAAATGCGACCGAACAACAGGCAAGCCTTGTTTAGTGCACATCGCAACCCCGTAAATAGTCTGTCTATCTCACGACGAACTAAAACCTCAAGGTCACCCAAAACAGCACGACTCTTGAGACAATTACGTATGACCAAATATATGTAGCTTAGCAAATTCATTAGGATAAAACGTCAATATACAACTGTAAATAAATCTACTAACATTGCTCAATCCCATCTGTTTATAAACAAAAAGCTTCATGCACTATTCGTGCTTCAAATCGCGTTGGCAAACAAAACTAAATTTCATCGCAGGTACTTCGATAAGATCAAGGACTTGGCTCTCACCATGTATTATGATTCACCGCGTACATACAGATACCTAAAATCATTTCTTCTACTTCGATCAATCAATACACTGAGGTCTTACCAAAACCAGATCCCCATGAATCCTGGGTTGAATGAAGTAGTATTAGCAATTCTAAAAAAAAATTTTGTCATCAATGGAACCAAGCTCAAAACTTGTGAATTTTGATTTCTTATTGGAGAAGGTAAAAAAGTAACACAGACGTAGATAATTTCATCACGAACGATGGTAACGTAAAGCGCAAAGCGAACGATGATCGATAACGTTAGTCTCGGTGGGAATAATTCCCCCGTCATCCCTCCGCCCTTCATCGCTAGAAAAGAGATTTGCGTCCTAGCTGTGTCCGTAAATGAATGAATAGGGGCAGAACCTGATTTAATATAGAAAATGGAGTATTTACAAAAGTGTCTATTCGTAAAAAGATGAGAGTCAGTAAAGAACAGAAAAGAGCTGAAATTTAGGTGAAAGTGAGTCCTTTCCAATTCACAGAATAAATCGAAATGCTCAAATTGACGGAGATAGCTCGATCCTTTAGGCCGGTTACTACTAAGCATTTCAAGAACTATTCTTGCTCGGAAGGGCTAACTTGGATTGACGTCCGCGTACCTCGCGACTCAACAGACGAAAAACGTGGCTTCTTGGGCCTGAAGGTTCAAGAGTCTGCAGTTGCAACCAAGTTATATAGAAATTAGCCAATCAGGTGTGAGGACGACTCTCTGGTGCCGCTTCACATGGTCAGTGTTACTCTGGAGCGCGGCTTGAGTGCTTCGACGGTGCTCAATCTCGTTTATTAACATGAGATATCTCAATGTAATGTTTGCACATTTAATCGTACTGCTTACTAAGTAACCTCTTTTAATTGGATGAAAATATTAAGAGGAATTTATTTAAATTATTGATGAGAATTTTGGCTCAAATACACAGATATTTTTGAGGTTGAGCTGCTTCATGTTTAGCTCAGTGTTTTTTAGCTTCGTTCTTGGTACCAATTAATCTGATCTTTTATGAAACCTTAAACGGGTGATCTTACGTGACTTTTTCTATGGGTATTGGAGATGGTTGTTATGTGAATATGAGAATGAAATGATGTATGGTGCGATAAATGTGGCTCAAGCGACTATAGAATAATACTCGATCGTTCTAATGAAAATAGAGTTTTGAAAAAGGTACGTCGCGGCGTAACACAGCGTTGTGCGATTTCGGGCAGAGTGGGCGTCGGGTGGAGATAACGGAGCTCGCTACTCACAACGAACCCTAGCTAGGTCGATGCCTCCGATTTTGATCTATTTCGTACATGTTGTAATGCATCGAAAACAAAGAGACACGTATATTTGTTTTATCTGCTAATAAACGGTTTGCAGAGGTGAAAACGCTCCCCAAACATGGGCACCCAACGGGATGATTTCTTGATGCGCTTGGAAGATTTGAATGAAACCAACGCTGAAATGTTTCTATCCATTACTAAATATACGTTGTAGTACATCGAAAACTAAAAGACACATGTATCTTAACGTAATATAATATAAACTATGTGAAAATCTAAGGGGCCGACCTACCTAGCGGTCCATGTCAGTATCGTACCTATCATTTTGACATTTGTGTCCTGCACCAAAAGTCCTCGCTCTGTAACAGGACTAATAGGTCAAATAACATGAACATCGCGGTCTCATTATATCCTACTTGAAATTTGACAAGGTCGAAATCACTCGCTTCTTTGTAAGGACTGACACTCGATGATTTGAAATCAACCATTATGTTTGAAATTAACCGTTAGGTTTCAGTAGCTCATAGCTGGGTACCCTTGTCGGCTGTAACCGGGCGTTGACTCAAGACTATAAAGACAGTTACCCCTGGGTAAATTTTTGTGTATCAGTTTTCGGCGGAAAAGTGGGCCCAGGGGCCGGATTCTGAACATGAAGTGAGTTCGCGTTCGTCTTTATGGAAACGGAAATTTGGAGTGTGATGTCAATCTCTTCTTTCCTGAATAGTGTATGGCTCGGGAACTTGCGGTCTGTGCCATCTAGCGGCTAATAAATCGTTCTCTATCTGCTCGTAGTAATTGCCTACCCACTAGCATCCCGTATGTTTTATATTATTTTTTTGCCTGTAGTGCCAGTTTCTAACGTAACCTCGCGTTGAGCACACAATATATAACAGACTACTGATCCGAAAAATAACTCTAAAATAAGAAGTATACAGTATACTCAACACCCAACCTTTTGAGAAGGAATAAGAGGTTATGTATGGTTAATACAAACAAACGTCAGAACTAACATCTTTTTTTCTCTCCTTTCTTAGCTATCGCCCTCTATCAACAGCATGTGCCACTTCGTAATAATATTTAACATCGATAAGCTCTGTACCGACCATGGTGTTCATTAACCATCGACTATAATAATAGTATGGAGAGCGGAAAACCATAGAACTCACTAACTCGAACTCACTTGATGTTCAGAATCCGGCCCCTGGTGGGCCTGGGAGAGTAGCAGGTTTCTGCTCTATCGACTCTACCTAACGGGCTTGTACCGACATTCGTTGCGGCCAAAGTAGTGTCGGTATGGAAGCATGAAATTGAGACGGTACGAAGTGAGTACGTAAAACTACGTACCGATTGTAAATATTAGTACCATATCTTGATCGACACAGTCATTATTTTGTTCCAAAAATACGGATATGCCTTTTCAGTGTGACATAATTTTCCTAAAATCGCTTGCCCTCGTTTCTCTGCATTCGACCAAAATGTCTTGCAGAATTAAATACAACGAATTAATTTGAGACATGGAAAATTGTCATAGTTATCTAAATAATTATATTTGTTACAATCATTATATAAAAACAACAGTTTCGATTCGTGGCTCCGTCGTTAACTTTTCAAATCACCAAAAATTTTCGAATTTACGTTCTCTAGCATTTTTCTTCTCGCTAAAATAGATATGACGTATTTTCATATCACTTCATAGACAGCCGGGACCGTCTTACGTGGCTTTTAACAAGTAGTGTCATACACTTGTAAACATGTCACATACATACAAAGATCTATAATTGTGCTTTTTGAGACGAATTTCGTAATATATGTATAATTATTATTAGTTCCTTATTCATCTGAATCGTATGATATAAAAGATCGATTGATTGATGTTGTCTATTAGCTTCAGTAGCTACATTGTAGGTTACAACTGAGTATAACTTAAGGTACTTAATCTATACCGTTTTGTTTCACTATTATTTATTTACTACTATCCCGACTCTCTCTCAATACTTTTGATGTACGGCACTAATGCTCTTCTAAACCTTTGCAGTATTCGTTCTGCCCTTATTTCAGCAGGCAGATCATTGTATCTTCTAAACCCGTCGTATAGCAACATTTTCTGTTCCTCTCTTGTTCTACATGTACTTCTAAGTAAAGTACCCCTTTGTCTTGTTTGCATTCCTCCCGCAATTCCAACTAACTATTTTATTTTTCAAACAGTTGAGACACTCTCCAATTACCATTTTGTGTATCAGAATACAAACATTGTACGCAATTCTTTGTTTGATTGACATAAACTGCAACGCCTCCAACACATCTTTAATCCATATTCTAATATTGCAACGTAATATAATTCTCATGCCTTTATTTTGCAGTTTCTGTAGGTATTGCATATTTGCATCGCTTAAGCTCAACATGATCGATGAACAATACTCAAATAACGGCGCTACTATCGTTATTCGGTCGAACGAATAGTCAGAGGTGCCCAGGCACGAACGGTCACTCGCGGGTGTATACAAACACATGCGTCGCGCGGTCGACCCTCTCTGTTTTGTCTTTGCATGTGTTTAGATGAGCATGAAGGCGAAGGGAATAGCTCGGGCCAGGCCGCGTCAGTCAAGTAGTCGGGCGACTCGGAGTTAGTCGTTCTTTCTTTTTGGCTTTCTTTTCTTTGTGCGTTTCCGGAGAGTTGGATAAGTCTAAGTGGTCTCACTGCAATTCGATCGGTACTCGGATCTTATGGTATCTTGTATCTTCAAATCCTTCCTGATTGTTGCATGCTGGGGAGCCGGAATAACCTCGTAAGTACACTAACAACAAGCGCGGTACGTTCCGCCAGGCACACCGGCGCAGCCCGGTTGTACCAATGAGCAAGCGCAATGCTTGACGCAAGTAATCTACCGATTGTTTGTACATACTTGGATTCACACAAGGTGATCCTTCTGGTACACCGAATCAAGCGGTGATACCTGAGCATAAGCGCAATGCATATACGAAGTCGCCAGCGACTTTATTTACTACGATTATACTGCACGAAACAGTCAAGACGCCCAGCGCAACCATATATATATGAGGTATTCCATGCCAACTGAGAGGACATTTTCCCCGACCCCCGCCAATTTGCTTCATTATTTTTTATATGATTCTACAACCTAAAAAAAGCACTCTCCATTTTTTTTTAGATTTTTCATCCCAACCATTCTTTTTTTAAAAATGTTACAACTTTTGAGTAGGTTTCTCTGAACGTGAATTACTAATTTGATCTCTCTACTTTTCTCCTAGCCGCTTTACGTCTTTATTGATTTTAACGCGGATAAAGTTGTGAACAAGCTGTCGTCGATGAAGACCGCATGTTCCGTGTGCAAACCACCCACTGCACCTACTTTGGTTCACAGCGGCTTTCATGTAAGGTGTTCAGTGCCTGAGCGTCGTTTTGTGCCCGTGTCATTGCGATCTCCGTGCGAGCCGCGCTCGAACGATTCGTCTCCGCAGGGATGCCAAATCTCGCGTAGATGAGGAGGCGAGCGCGCATCACGCATTTTTTAAAACAGTCGAGTTAAGTCGTCCGTCTAGTGACGATCGTGAGTGACGCCGTGCGTTCTCTCGTACCACAACCAAAAGACGAGAGGCCCAAATATACTCTCGTATACGTTCGCTCTACGGAGTAAGGTAGATGAGTACGGCCCGAGCACCCTTCCATCATACAACGAGCCCGAGCGCTCTTGGTGTACTACCAACACCAATCATACTCTCATACACGTTCGCTCCTCGGAGTAAGGCAAATGCAAATCATACGAAATTCGATCGAATCGAATAAAACAAAAATCGCAATACGAAACGCACTCGAGATCGCGGTGGCATGAGCCAAACGGGCTGTAACCGGCACATACCTATTCATATACACAATCGACACATGCTTTTATACGTTTACAAATACACGTTCATACTTCGTGGGTTTTTATGCCGCAAGGCTTTTCCCACAAGAGCCAATAAACATTGATAATTCGATGGCTCAAACGCGAGAGTTTTTTTATTCAAGAAACCTCAACCTCTATCCTTCATACTAATAAAAAGGGTTCAATTCAAAACTACGAGGCAACTTCGCCTATGAAGAAGCTTCGACTATACATAAGGGAAGAGCTTATCTTCGATATCATAGTCTCCCCTGATTTTCGGATAACCTACATCGAAAACCGCGTTTATCAAGTTGAACACAAACGAAAATTCCGTTGTTGCTACGCGCAAGTTTCCGAAATCGTTTTCCTCTTTCGTTTCGTACGTCCGAAAATATGTAACTATTTGTCTTGGCTGACCTAGTACTGGATTGACTCGGGCAGTACTTCTTCGCAAAGTTGACATCCAGATCTTTCTACGGATTTTTTGCGGTATAACCCGCAACGTATTCGATTGCGCAGGACATTAATGTTTCGTCGGTGGTATGTGACGCGCTTGCTTCGACGACGATTCTACATCGACGAGTGGTTCCTCGTCGATCTGTTTATTCAATTCGCCCCAGTAGAGAAACGCGCTAGCTCCTACTGAGTTATTTCCTATCGAGCCAGTCTGCAAAGGCACTTGGACATTATTGGACAGGAGTGCCTCGTCCTCGTCGTCTAAGCAGTTTGCAGATTTGACGGGCTTCATTAAACTCAGCATGATGAGCTTTTGGTAATTCAGGCGGAATTGTTTTGCGGTGGGGTTTTGATTATAAGTTCCACCGTGACAACGGACCATGGAAAACATATTTTCAATGGGATCTTGGTTTAACTGCGATGTCATTAAAAATTTTATTCCTTTGAGTTCCAAATCATGAACAACATTAGGATTGCATTAATGGTCTGTCGAAAACCATTGAAACACGGAGGGACTTTTTCGCCCTTTCAGTGTGCGCTAGTTTGCAGATTTGTCGAACATGATCGATAAATTCTCGCGAATATACGGTCTTTGGTCGGACAACGCGCATCGATTAGGATTATTCAAATTATCAAAACAATCAGTCAGCAGTGTGAGAAATTGAGCAGTATGCATAGCCGTATTGGTGTTGATGCAATTATACGTTGCAGCAGCTGATAGCGCTGCAGAGACACGATTGCTGAATACCTGTAACGCTAATCGACAGTTCAATTTATTTTATACAGTATTTAGGGGATAAGTTTTGTGGTGGAATAATTTGATATGAATTTGTCCTTGTTAAATTACTTTTTCACCCATATGTAGCTTGTTTATTTGCTATAATTAATGGGATGAGAGACAGAGAGGCACGAGATTGTTATCCGCGCGACCAGTGCGAGAGAGAAATTGGGCGATGATCAACGACGCAGCACACGTAATATTCATGCATGCTTTGCGCCTCTCTGTTGCTACCCGGAGAGAAGTAAACACTGGTGGTCAATGTGAAAGGCAGTCGCCAGTGTTTACTTCTCTCCGTGTAGTCATGGATAATATCGCACTCCCAGAACAATACTGAATTGAGTTTAAAAATCCCAAAATCGCCTTTTTCATTCCGTTCAATAGAGAATTGTGTTCCGCATATACCATAAACACAGTCATATTTTGGGATTCTTAGACTCAATTCAGTATTGTTCTGGGAGTGCGATATGTTATAATGTTAGTGGATCGATCTAGTCGGGATGTTTGAAAAATGTCCAAACACTAGCCGACATTCGGTTTTTTGGTTTTTGTCGATTATCTCGCTTCGCGTTGGTCGTACAAAAAAATGTTCCAACAGACTGAAGCTAACAGACAGAATTAGCAGCCCAACCTTGTAATGTTCATTCCGATAAGATAATGAAAACCGAAAATGGAAAATTTTGGAAAGTACTTTGCACTCCCGATATTATTATACAATTATGAGGATAAATCTGGATTGCATTTTTATACTTCCAAAACATTTAAGACGTTTAGCTGCTAACTTTAGCTGCTAGGGTCAGCTTTATAAAAGTTCTCAACAAAGTATGTTCGGCGGAAAATTTTACACAAAATTATGTACTTCAAAATATAATTTATTTTAAACGTAAAAATCTAAATTTATACATTTCTCTCTGTTCTTTTTTCGTTTCGCTATAATTTTTGAAATAAGTGTTGCATATTTTTGTAAATTTGTGAGAAATTATGTATTTGTGTTCTAAAAAAGTTGCCAGAAACCGGAGTTCGGTATTGCAAGTGATTACGTCATAACGATGTGAAACCGTCAAAACTACAATTGGCTTTCAAAGTATCGCATAGAAAAATAACTCGACTCCGTTAGTGTCATTTAAAAGCTTTTTTCTTCTACTCTTATAATACAAAAAAAAAATTATACTCTGACCGTTTTTGTTTGCCTAAACGGCAAAAAATTTAGGCGAGTTCTATTTCCAGCACCATTGAGGGAGTTACGTAAATGTAAACAACTGCAATGGATTCAACGTGAAGAAAATACGTATTTAACATATTTTCAAAAAAGTTGATTGTTCAAGAGACGTTTAACAAGTTACATTGACGGGTATACCTCGGATACTAATAAGCATTTTCAGTAAAAATTAGCACAAATCAAAAATATAGTTTAAGGGTTAATATGATTTTTATTTTGTTACACTTTACCAAGAAGATCATGAGAAAATTACAAAAAATCATAGAAATTGTATTAGCGCATTGATAGCTACTGAATTTAGGCTTGCGCGAAAAATGAAATAAAATATTTTATTAATTAAATATTATAAAAATGTTATACTCACCGTGCACAAATAGTAACATAGCTTTTCATTATTGGTTTACATGAAAATAGTTGATTGTAATGAGTTATTCTGTACTATTATCGTATAAAAATGGTTAAAAACTGAAAGCAATCAATAATTATGTAGCTAAATATTTAAGTAACAACGAAGAAAGGTCAATAATAAAATCAGATAATGGAGAAAAAATATCTTTCACGTCGGGTCAAAGTGGAAACCGGGTTCTTTAAATGATGCCATATGAAAGATCGGGAAAAGTACACGTATATTTTTTTTTTTACCCAATCAAATACGAAACGGTGATTTTCGGTTTTTTTTTGGATCGGGAGATAACCAACGTAGCTTCTCAAAATTTCGTGTGTATTTTAACTCACATTTAGACAGTACAAGAATAGTGTTTTTCGATACTAGTGCGCGAAGATGGCAATGCCCGCACAAGCGTGAAGGCGCAGCACGAGCCCGGAAAAGAGTTGAAGGGCGAGTGTAGCGCATTCACGCGAGATAAGCATTGCCAACTTTCGCACGTGTATCGAACTCTATTTTTTGCTACACCTGTAATGGAAAGTCCGACATACACGATTATTTTTACACGAAACCACGGCACGATGTCTGTTCAGTGACGATGTCGAGCACGGCAAAGAGTGACAAACTATTCCATCGGCGGCGCTAGTGCAGCTGGTTGCGAAATGCGCAACTGTGGATAAAAGCGCGACCGTCTTTTTCGCACACCGCTAGCAATGTGCGAAGGTTTATCTTATACCGCCGGCAATGTGCGAAGGTTTTTTTCTCACACCGCTAGCGATACGCGAAAGTTTTTCCCGCACATGTGTATAAAAGACTACTTTTGGTGCTTGTAAATGGTGCATAAAAATGGACTTTCCATGCAGGTGTTGCAAAAAATTTTTTTCATCATCAATTGTTGCAAACGGCGAAGTTATTAGCTGACCATTGAAGCGCGCGATTGGAATCTCGAATTGGTAGAAAAGATGGAGTGCGTAATTCTTGTCTGAAATGTAAAACCTTAAATTACTTTTAATCGACACATATTTTTATCGTCGATGAACTAAAAAACCCAGAAAAAACTATTAAATCACATTCATTTTCGTTCAGAATCTTCTTTGTAAAAATCGTTACTTTGTACGTTCGAGCTCGACAATTAATATGATATCACGGTTTGTTGGGTTGTTTTGGTACATCGATAATAAAATGATGTGGGAATTAAAAATAATTTCAGTTTCTACATTTCAGAAAAGAAATATGCACTCTATCTTTCCTACCGATCCAGGCTCAAGCAGCGAAAGTGTCACACTGGTATAGCCCCTTAAGTCCGCAATACCTCTTACTGGAGGTCCAGAAGTTGGACAAGGCACCAAGGTTAGAAGGTTTTTCAAAGGGGTCTACCCTCTGAGATCATCGAGGCCGAAGTATGATTATACTTGAGACCCAAGAACTGTACTGGATTACATAAGCGCGACGCCACCAAACGAAGAACTAACTCCTAGAGAGTTGATGATGAATCTTATAACGTTGGTATCTCTTATCACGTGACATCCTACGCAAATATATGCGCTGATAAACATAAAAGACATTCAGGAGTCTGAAGATGCGATCGAAATTCGAATACCCTATCACATAAACACATCAGACCTCAATCGTAAACCATACATATCTATTTCAATTATTCCGTTTTATAACGAATGTTCGATTATATTATATACAGCATCTCTGCAGTGCTGCCTAAAAAGAGCTAAGAAAATACGTTCATGCGATTCATTTCTGCGCGCGGTTTTGTCTCAGACGCTAAGCAGAGGTTCAAACTTTACTATACTCGGACACAGCAAATTCTCGGCCTATAGTACGCGACACTCGTCAACGTCAGCTGCTGAACGAAACGGTGTCGACATTGAGACCATTAGGAAGACGACAAGATGGACGGCCGAATCTTCTACGTTCGCGAGATTTGAAGAGACGCAAAATACAATTCAACTTAGAACTTGTAATAATTTTGTATAACGTTACCATTCATATATTTTCATTTCAATACACGGGATACAACTCCAAAAACCCTAAATTGCCTTTATTCATCCAAATCCAGAATAGCATGTATAAACTAAATATAAAATTGGTGAATAGTGAGTGACTTCCCAACATCAACCAAAGTACGGGCGTTTTCCGCCAGTCTAAAGGAAACTTTAACAGCCTCCCCTTACTATTCCTAGGTTCCCAATTTGCTTACAGTACAGGCGTTGTACGCCAGTCGATAGGAAACTTCAACAGCTTCGCCAGCTAACCTTAAACCTGTTGTTTCTCTTGTAGATGTCAAAAACCGAAGTACATCGTCACCATCATGAACACCGGGCAGGTGAACGTGTTCAAGCAAACAAGGTAGCGCGTCGACAATATCGACAAAGAGGCCATCATCTTATAACAGTTAAGCATCACGCGAAAGTTCATACTCGTGCCAACCTTCGAGGACCTCTTCACTCCACAGGAACCTGAAATCATCGTAGATCTTTAAAGGTAGGAACCTTAAGAAGGTGCCATTTCTTTATTTCTGCGTCAGATGAAAATGCATCAGAGTATTTTTGTTAAGAATTGTGGATTTTGATATTTGGTGACATACACATTGACTCTTGCACATCCCCTCCGACGTACGGCACCGACTTCGCCGTTGAGCTATCTTTTGTAATTACATAGGCAGTCGTCGCCTCGATCGCGTTCTGATACATAACAATAAGAATTTGTTACTGTTATTAATCTAATAAACTAAAATCAAAATAATTCTCGTGTAAATTCTTTGAAAGTTGAGAGAAATCTGATTATTTTTGTACAAAATAATTTATGCAATAATTTGTGATGAGAAAAATGAATTAGATCACCTGGCTCACCGACGAACCACAGTAAATTTTTGTCATCAAGAATTGTAATTCGATATTTACAGAAATGATCCATATTATTTTTCCAAGTTTACTTTTCAAAGTGTGGTGCTATCGGGAGGTTAGGAAACGGATGAAGCCAGAGATTGTGGTTGATAGTGATATGGTATTGACAAACTGTTTATTATGAGAGAAATCGAGTTACAAGAATGGGATGGTATAATAGAAATGTGAAAACAGGGAAAAAGACGAAGCTAGTTGGTAGATGCGTATGCGCAAAGAGCACGGCGAAGACGGGTTACAGATGAGGGAAACATGCAGACTCGCCCCTGAGTCGAGGCCAAGGGTCGCGTCGCGCCATAAATGCCACATGTCGGGAAATTCCCGGCGCGGTCAAACCCTTGGCCCTCGGCTGGCGCGGCGAGGCTTGGACACGCGAAAGTTAACTGTAAAGGGCAATAGTTGTTAAAAGACAGAAGTGGAGAAAAGGAAATATTTTAATGATTTTTCGCCGGCTTGCCGGTGGCGGGTGTCCGCCACACAATGAATAATCTTTTTCAAATTTCAACAAACCTCTTGTTAAAAAGTACAGCTTGGCCAAAGAAGGAGACCATACTTAATCTTGTTAATCAGAATTTTTTGATAAATAGTTCAATCAAGAAGATTGGAACAAAATTGTGCGTTAATCGTAAGTGGTTAGGGTTCAACAGCACATACTACACACATATATTTGAAATTCATCGCGAGAGGCACATTTATAGACTTGTGTATGTGACTTGTTGACATGTGCACATGAGACATCTATATGTGGCTATTAATGTGTGTGTATTATCATACATTACATTATTATTTTACTCATTTAAAACAGCCCAGCCGTTCATTTTTTATGATATAAAGGAACCATATCCATATTTTAGCGAGAAAAATTTGCTACAAAGAGTACAATTTCGAAAATTTTCAGGCGAATTGAAAAATTAACGACGGAGCCAGAAATCGAACCTGGTATCTAGAGATGCTTTACCGGAGACCTAATCCACTAGACCACCTAACCGCCCTGACTACAGTGTCATTAATTCCTCTCATCACCTACATTCGAAATTGTTTTGTTTTCATGTGCCTTTGAATATATATATATATATTTGAAATTTGTCGCGAGAGGCACATTTAAAGACTTGTGTAAGAAATGCCGTATAACGAATAGCGGAATGAGTCTATATTTATATAATTGCACAAAAGGACGATGTTACTTGCTCGGAACTCTATTGAGAAGTGATCGTCGCCTCGCCGGTCGAAACGTTGCATCGCAAAGCGTGGGGCCCACTTGTGCTAGGTACTTATCGCCTTGCATAAACAGTCCGAGCTGCTGGCGTCAAGTTACCAAAATCAGAGACGGTCGTCCCAAGTGCGTCCCTCTCGTAAACATGAGCACCGAGAGAAGTCGCCGTTTTCACTTGTGTATTAGACTTGTTGACATGTGCACATCAGACATCTATGTGTGGCTATTAATGTGTGTGTATTATCATACATTACATTATTTTAGCTATTTAGAACGGCTCAGCCGTTCATTTTTGATGATATGAAATACCCATATCCATATTTTGGGGAGAAAAATTTGCTAGAAATGTAGAAGGTACTTTATTTTAACACGAACTTTATTTAACAGATTTAAAATTGTAACGAATATTGAGGTTTCGACTTGATCCGTCTCGTGACCTGGGTAACAGTCGAATGCTTCCAGGACCGCCTTCCTCCGAGAGCATTCCTCAGGGTTCTCGAGTCGAGTTGTTCCGTAGCGTAAACATTCGAAAAGTATTGGACGTAAACATATATATTTTCAAAGGCACACGAAAACAAAACAATTTCGAATACAGGTGATGGGAGAAATTAATGACACTGTAGTCAGGGCGGCTAGGTGGTCTAGTGGAGTGAGTCTCCGGTAAAGCATCTCTAGATACCAGGTTCAATTCCTGGCCCCGTCGTTAATTTTTCAACTCACCTGAAAATTTTCGAAATTGTACTCTTTCTATACTACACACAGTTTATGAAAACTTTTGAAAACTTTGGAAAACTTTTTATAACTTCATTAAACTTTTGTAAACCTTTTGTAAACTTCTGAAAAATTTTATAAAGAGTTTGGAACTTTAGAAAAGTTTTGAAATATTTTGGAAACCGTCTGGAAACTGGATAATTATTGATTTCGACCTTAACATTATTTCTTTCGCTATCTGCGTTAGATAAAACTGAAACACGTGTGCGAAGTGGATGGTAGATTTTATTCTTTACGTCGAGGGGCTTACCACTCTCATAATGACTGTCCCAAGTATGACACCATTGCATATGTATTTCACATATTACATAGTTATTACACTGGTATTACATGTATGGCATAGGGATTACAATAGTATTGCATGTATTGCATAAGTATCCCATAAGTATTGCACGTATTCCACAGATAGTGCACAAGTATTACATACGTATTGCATATGTATTACACATAGTATTACATGAATTACATGACCATTGCATGACTATTGCATACTAATTATACAACTATTACAAGACTATTACATGACTATTATATATTTATATAGATACACATTATATTACTGTAAGATGAGTATTTCTCAGTATACCTATTAACAATGGTTTTTGTCTCACTGTCATTAATTGCATCCCTGAAGTCTTGCTTGAATTACATTAAATAGTTTATTGCAACTATTTTTTTATAACCTCTTTTACCCTCTAAATTTCATAATAAAATTTGCAAATCAACCTTTAAATATAGTAAAGAATAATTCAACGCAACCATAATTTATATATTATAATAATATTCTCTGTATATTTATGCTAATAGTACTCTGGAGAGGTTAACGATACATAATTATATATATTTTTTAGCAATTGAGACGATCTTCAATTAACTTTTAAATCACAGCGTACTCTAACAAATCAGAATCACTGAATACATGATGACGTCTTCGGTCAATTTTCGGGTTGCTCAGAATTAGCTTTATTTGATCTCCTGTTACATAACTTGTATCGTCCACATCTGGAAAAACGAATATGGAGCTCGACGAATTCGTCACTTTTCGCATGAATTTGACTTCATAATCTTCCTCGCAATCTCTGTCTCTTGATTGGATACTTTTAACAACGCCGATGTAGTATTTTTTGGTTTTTTTGGTGAGAAATTCGATCAGCACAAAATTTCCGATATTTGCATCTTTACCTGAAAATTCAAAACGTTGTAACCAGACGTGCAATGATTTCAAATGAAATTTTTTCACAGCAGTATTACCTTGGAGTGAAGTTGTAGGAATAATCTCGAGGATTAGTTTCAAAACTAAATCCGAATAAAAAATATGCCCATCAACTATCTGTGGTGTTGGTAAAGTTCGCATATATCCAGAAATGCATTTGTAATCATGTGACCCCACTGGTGCCGGACGGAGACTAGAACTTATTAATCTATACCAGGTACATAGTACGCCAATACTTTCATTATTGACGTCAGCGCTTAATCTGGAGTATTCTCTTTGTGGGTCTGTTTTTCCAGTTAGATAGACGAATCCAAGAACAAGGCCTACTCTGTATTTCGTTTCTGCCTCAGTGTCTTCTCTAAAAAGCATCCATGTCCCTATACTTATTTCCGGATTCTCTTCGACAGTATTTGATCTAGTAGCTGATTCCTAGAAAAACAATAACATTATACGGAGAACCAAGAAGTTGAAAATTAACACTTTTTGTAGTCATCACAACGACAGGATGTGCCAATGATGGAATCTAAAAAATTTATGAGGTTGAAGTTCGTAACGTTAACGTAACGACACATTATTTGAAAAAAAACTATGTTTTTCAACTTCGTAATTGCTTTACAGAGGCTGTAGTTCTGATGTGGGTTGACTTTGCTTGATTCAAGCCACTATTTATTGATTACTGCATTTCTAAAAAATTCTAAAGTTGCAAAATGGCGATTTTCTTCAAATTGTATCGTCTCGTTAACGTTACGAACTTCAACCTCCTAAAAATTTAGAATCTCAACCAATTGCCGCATAAATTATACAACTCTATTCGTTGGGGTTATACATTTACCATAGAATAATGCTGCATTATATTTTTTTTCTAGGTGTAGGTAGGACATTTTCCGCAGTATTTTAATGAGTCTGGGTCATAAGGAAAGATATTCATTACTTATTTAGGAAGAGTTAATATCAAGCTAATAAGTACCTTCTTGGACAAATGCGGCAGTTCGATTTCTCGTACTCTCTGAAGTCTGTCGCTACTTAAACGGTGCTTGGTTTTATTAAGCAGCCAACAAATGGACGATTTTCTAACGACGTATTCGGCTTGCGACGAATCACGCACGACTGCAAATGGACTCGTTTCATTTAGTTGAACTGTTTGGGTGGAGTAATTTTTGAGTTCCAAAGTTCCTGTTACAGACTGCAACGTAATCATATCATGTTCAAGTTCTGCAGATATAGTGTCTTCATTTGCGCTCTCCGTTTCCTCGCTGATTTCTTCGCTGTCAGATTCGTCGTCTGAGTCTAGTTGAATAGACTTTGCAGAAAAAGGCAGTGTACATAAGATATTGTTGAAAAATATACCAAGGTTCCCGAGATCTTCAATAGCTCGACATTTCGCGTCTTCAACGGTTTTCTGTATTTCTTGATTAGAAGGTAGTGGATATGTGTTGACATTGATTACACTTTTTCTCTCCCTAAATCTTGGAAATATAATATTTTCTGACTCTTCGATGATGATTTCATTTTGTACTTGAATTCTATTGAGACGATGAATGATGTCCATCATGCTGCAGTTGACAATAGTCGAGTACGTGGATGACATTGAACGGACTTGTCGGAAAAAGCTTTCACATGGTTGACTACTATATAAAGATGGCAGGAAGAGTTCTGGTTGGTCCGAATCTCTCAGGCGTATGATGACGTCAATAAGCGTATGAGCATTTATTTCAATGCATGTGTAACAGTTGGAAGTTATAAAATTTTTGCCCAAAGTGTAACTGTCATTTGCCGAAATCCATGCACGCCACATCCTTAAACAAAACACAGAATACCAGATGCTAAATATTCTTTCCAACGGCGTTAATTCAGAATCGATGTATGAAACTACGGTGTTATGTAGTATTTTCAAATACTGACATGTTCCTTCGCTGCCAGGTACTGTATCATTGAGTAATTTTCTGACATTTTCTTGACATATTTTTTGAACAGAAGGGAAATTCATTTTATCCTTTGGGTCCAAGTCAGAATAAGTTATCTGGTGTTTGTCTTTAGATTGTGACTGTATCAATAGTTTCAGGTGACTAACAGTCGCTATATTGTTTCCCATCGGCAGAACAATTGAGTTTTTGATGAAGCGATTTCTTAGCTTTGTACCAATGTGTACAGTATCCTGGCAAACAAAGTACTCACTGCAAAATTCACTGTTGAACCATGTCCAATTTTCTTTACCAAAGAGTAAATCAAGATTCGAAATACCTATTTGGCTTTCAATCCTCATCGCTTTTAACAATCTTGGATCACCATCCGAAGAAAATCCTAATACTCTTATTCCGAATTGCTGACATTGTTCGTAAATAAATTGGAATCTGTTAAGCACGTGTTCGGCTGTGAATTTATTGTCGGTTCCAAATATGCACAGACAAAATGACGCCGCATTTTTTTGTAAAGGCTGTGCCATAATTGTGTACGCCAAAGAAGCAATTGGAATATTTTGCATCGTTTCTTCCATTACTTTTGGTGACGTTGCCATGAAAGATTTGCACTTAGGCATTCCATTTTTATCTGTTGGTAATACCAACCCAATTAATTGGTTAGTTTTTGGGTCATATTGCACGGTGCCAGTAATACGCGTCGCATCTTCGCTTACCCATATGACTAGAGGCAGGTCG
This sequence comes from Neodiprion fabricii, assembly GCF_021155785.1. Lineage (NCBI taxonomy): Eukaryota > Metazoa > Arthropoda > Insecta > Hymenoptera > Diprionidae > Neodiprion > Neodiprion fabricii. The sequence goes on from NC_060239.1 coordinate 12,527,242, forward strand.
GCCTTGATTAAGTAATTTTTCAATTCCTGCAATCGAAGCTGCCCTTCAATGATGTCTGGTCCGTTTTCTAACAAATACCGACTGACAGATGAGGGGGATGGTAGAGGCAAGTTCGCGCATAACGTTTCGTACGACAATCTTCCACCAATCATGAAAATATACGATGCAAACTTTTTCACTGTGCAATCGTATCTGTTCCCGCAAGATTCGGCCTGACTTTGTTTGTCAGAAATTCTCATCAATTTTCGTACTAACAAGTTACTTTTACTGTTTTCATTGACTGTTGGACAAGACTTCGTTAATTTTTTCGATGCCGATTGTGCTAATAAATTTTTCACGCAATCCTTTAATTCTGCATTATATTTCAACAGCAATTCCATTTCGTTCAATGTTGGAAAATAATATGGAATCGTTCTCTCTGTAGTAATACTCTTCACTCTTTGTCGGTAGGATTTGTCACTTCTAGTTCTTAGATCTTTTTTAATTTTTTTTTCACAGTCGGAACTTTTTGTATCTATAGTCTTAGTATTTTTGGTATTACTAGTCAATGGGGTTGATAGAATTTTCTCGGAACAAAGAACCCCTTTTACATTATTCCGAGGTTGAATTCCCCCTGTAACTCATCATTTGTACTTTCAACTATCACAGCTTGTGATCTAACATCCGATTCATCATTTGGCTTGTCACGTGCAGATACTTCGAGTTCTTCATCGCTTTCAATTCGATTTTTCGACCGTTTAGTAGGTTTCGCTTCCGTTTCGTCATCACTCTCAATTTCTCTAGTAATATGCCTTTTTCCCCTGCTTTTTTCAATTTTAATAATATCCCTTCTTATTTCAACGGGTGTGACTAATTTCACGTCTTCGATAATTCTTGGTAAATTTTGGCCGAGCTTCTGGTTCTTGTTTGCGATACTGTCGCTCAAACTAGCATTTGTATTCCAGTTATCATTGTCATTGGTGCCTTTATCGAATACATCCGTAATAAGTGGTTGAACCTCGGGTTGAACCTTTTTACAACTAGAAGTAAAAGCTGTAGTGTTAGCGACGACGTTTTTGAGAACATTTGCTGTATTTTTTTCCGCCTGACCCGATTTTGTATCAATTTTATTGCTATTGTTATGCTTGCGAGGAAATAAATTTTCCTTCGAATTTTCCACAGGGTTCAAAGTCAAATGTTTTTCCTTTACGTGCTTCATAAAATTTTGACATACCCAACGAGTTTTCCTCGGTACTGATTTCCCGTATTCGGCTTTATGCGCGGTAATTTTAGTTTTACACAGGCAACACGATATTTTCCCCGAATAGGTAATTTCTTCGTCAACGTCTTCTTTGACAGATACCTCTATATACCGATTTTTAGGGCTTTCTAAATAATCTTTGAAGGTTTCTTCACCATCTGGTTGCTTAGAAAACCAATTTTTAATGAGCATGTATAATTGATCTTCTTCACTCAATAAGTCCTGTGATTTTCGTGACTGTGGATCTGATTTTTTTCCCGATACAGCTTTTAGCGTTTCCTTGGTTTCTTTTTTTGCTTTGATGTTAGTTAATTTTTCATTAATATCCTGTTCGGCCGTAGCAAAATGGTTCAACCCCTTTTCTATAATATACTTCTGAATTTCGAAGAGGCAAAACCTATGTCCTCGTAGTATGCGGAATTGTTCAGGTGTATTACTGTAGATACCGAAGAAGTCTGATTTTGTGTAACCATCTTCGCCTAACAATCCCAGCATGTCAGTTTGGGCAAATTTCTCCATTTCTAGAAAGGCTTCGCTTGAAAGGTTTTTCAGAGCGGCCGCTGAATCGAAACCCAGACAGGTGAGGAGATGCTTCAGGTACAACGGTGGATCAACTCCAAGTTCCTTCCTAATTACGACCCAAAACTTTTGTTCTTTAACATTTCCAGCGATGGTCTTCGCCATACTCTCCTTTTCTGCCTTGCTCGCTGATTCCTCCATGCCTAACTCCAAGCTAGTTTTAGATCAAACATCACAGTTACCTGCTGACATTGTGAATGTCAACTAGAGTGATTGATTCCAAAATATAGTACAATTTGTGACACTTCTGGAATGAACAATGAGTAAGGAACCAGGACAAACTGATAGAGATCTGATTTCTTAGAACTTTCAACGAAATCGTATGTTTTCATGAAGTCAATTGAAAAACGCATAATTATTGAATCTATTTGGAATTTAATTGAAATAATTGATAGTGTGTCACAATTTTTGAGCACTTGTAGATGATTCTGTCCTGCACTATGCGACAGTTAGGATTTTTCTTTTATTTTTCATTTCATAAATTGGTAGGTGGTAAAAAAATTAGGTCATATTCTTTCTTTTCTCTTGGATTGACGCAAACTTAGAAGCAATACAACGGATCGGAAATTACAACAATATCACGTCACCCATGCTAAGGTATATTTACTTATATTTATATAACAAAAACCGCTGAAATTCAATTGCCTGTAACTTTTGTACAGGTCAGCAAGAAATAATTGAATATTTGCCAGATCTAAGCGACAGATTAAATTAAGTACGTACCTTTCCGTCATTCACGTGTTGTAGCCGGCAGACTCACACAATCAAGTCGAGAAATAACGGTCCATAGGTTATACAAACAGTTGCCAATACGAATTTCAAGGTTATGTCACGAATCCGGTAAACACTGTAAAGCGCATGCGCTTGGTACTGCGCGCGCAGGTATTACATGACTATTACATGCTGTATTACACAGGTATTTCATGGTATTTCATGACTATTGCAACCACCATTACATAATATTACACGACTATTACATGGTATTTGCATGATATTGCATGACTATTACAGGGTATTACATAACTATCGCACAGTATTACACGGCGTTACACTACTATTGCATGATATTACACGAATATTTCATGGTATTGTACTGAGATTACATACCATTGCATGGACATTACATTTGCAGCTGTCCCAACTATTACATGAGTGATAAACCCCTCGCTTTACGTATGTTACGTTCTGGGAAGAACATCGCGAAAAGTCTTTTCTTCACTGTGTGATTTTCAACTTTAAGTTGATTTACAAACCTTGTGATCTTTAGGTTTCGGTAGAATTTCTCGTGCAGCCTGTCTCGGTCTGGAATTTTGTCTTGGGCCGTGCCAGCTATCACTATGCGGGATAAACTTCCGAATAGCTATGACCTCCGATTTGGCTGAAATTTTGCACAGACCTTCTTTTTAACGAAATAAGACATTGCCTGAAAGGATTTTTGGCTACTCGCAATAGTTTGCGAAATATCGAATTTTGAAACTTTATACATTAACACGTGCGTTTATATCTATATCTATCGAGCACGCACTTTTACAGGGACTGTGCACACTAATACACTCTCACCAAAGTGAGAATGCGTAGTCGTGTACATGCATACATTTTTCACCAATAAAGTTTTCCCCAACCAAAACAATAAACCCAAATAAACAAACAAACTGTAATGTTTTTTTTTCGTTTTTTTGGACTTTTTTGGAGTTTACTCCTCAAGAAACGATTTGAGTTATAAGGCCCGGTGTTACGTTCCGAGAGGAACTTTTCGAGTCGATTCTGAGTCGCTGCGTGATTTAAATTATTCTGCTGACTTACGTAGTTGTTGTATGTAAATCTCGGGAATCCGCTGATCAGCTCCTCAGATCTTCTCCTTCAACTCGCCTACAATTCTGAGAGTTTGTTAGGTAAGACTCGTGCCAACCATCACTACGCGTGATTGAAACAATTATTTATAACAACGCTTGGGTTAACTACACATTTATTAACAATCTCCTTCTATTTCTCAATGATAGGTTTACAATTGTGGTACAAACTGATGTTGATCACTATCGGAGTCACCAACTGTTAATAAGTCTCGGAGGTTGTGAATTAATTATAATGTGATTTGATTCTAGGATCTCGGTAAAGTTTTGATCTGCTCTCTATGATGTCTGAATCTTCTCTTGTGTTCTCTATGATGTCTAAAGTTCTTCTGTTCTATTCTGTTCTCTGGAAGGGTTGAATTGGAGGGAAAGTAGGAGAAGTTCAAAAGGAGTCGCGGTTTCTCGCGGGTCTCGGATGATTGGTTAAGGATGATGAAATAATTGGGGGTATGGTTTCTGGTTAGTGCATGAGATCTCGGTGGTGGATTAGCGCGAGGTGGTTGGTTCAGGGCAGCAAGCGGCGAAGCACTAATTGGTCTTATCGTCATTAAAATGAAGGTGCTATCCTGAATTCTGAGAATGAGGGTTTCTTTCTCTGTGAGCTATCCATGATTTCCCTTCCCACATTTCCGGTGTTTAGTCTACTCGCTTATCTTAACTATTGCAGGTGTTTATTGCGGTTGAGATCGTAAATCAAAAGGCTTTTTGTGAAAGCTAATGTTGAAAGGTATAACGGTTAAATGGGAAAAAAAGTATATATATACCATATATGTTACGAACTTGACTGATGAACTAACGATCAATCTAGCGTATGAGAACTATCGATATAAGAATTTGGACGTTACGATGGTAACTATGTGTGTTGGTATTAATCTACGACTATTGGTAGGGGCACGTAAGGCTCTCTTATGGTAACTGCACGCTGGTAAAGTAGGGCGCAGAGAGGGTGCCGCCGTTCTCACTCAAAGTAAGCGAGTGCTGTTATACCGACGTGAAGTTTCCATAATTCGATTACTTCTAAGAGTAAACATGATAAATCATATAACATATTACATAAAAATTGTGAATAACTTAAATTTACATAAAATTAATGATGAATTATGATTACTTGAATAATAGTAAAGCATAATGAACAAAATATTGATTAACTAAATATAAGTGAATATGCTTAGAGTGAATATAGTAGTGCTTGATATCTGATATTTATGATTATTCTAACAATAAGAGTATGTACGATTAAGGTAAGTAATATTGATATAAATGCAAATTATTATTCTATGATTAAGACATGAATTCTATAAGGTTTGAAATATGTAGTGAATATACTTAAGATTATTCATTAAAATTTTTTAAATTTTATAAGCTACTCTGTGAATTATTACAGTTCTATGAGATATTTCGGTATCATTATTATATATATGTTATACTCTATGAATTATTCTATGAGTTCGGATGTTTTTGTGATCTGAGGTTGTTCGTTTCTATAAGATTGATTGATTTATTTTGTATTTAAGATTTTGTATATTTCCTATTGTAATATAAATTTCTGTGTTTTCAGTTTTGTCGTGGGTGGGAGTCACTGTTTGAGGAGTAGGAAAAGGGTAGTCTTTTGTTATTGGTCAGTCTCCGTCTGGGGGCTTGGTCGGATCTAGCCTATGAGCCTATATAAGGGTCTGTCTCGAGGAGTTTATCATAAATTTCGATTTGAGTTTCTTGGGGTAAAAGAAAAATTTTCGCTTATTTAACGCATAATCAAAAAAAAAAAACGAAAATGTTCAAGGTGTCCTTCACGGTGAAGAATTTGAAAGTGAGTTTTGAGTGTTTTAGTTTTATTTTAGAGTTCATTTTCGGGTTTCTGGATCTTGATTATTTTACTTGTTTGGATCATTCTTAGATTTCGTGATTTAAGAATGAATTTGTGCTTGTATTGCTGATATGGTCTACGAGTAGTGTTTCGATGTAATGTGTGGTGTTAAGTTCGATTTTTCTTGATTGTTTTAGCCTAAAGTTTCTGGATTTATTGAAATTGAGGAGATGAAGAGGTGCCGACTGCGGAGGGCTGAGTTGCGCTCGGAAATAACGTATTTCGCGATGGCATCGGAGTCGCCGTGGGGAGGCGACGACTTTGTGGATGATTTTGGGATTAGGTGGATGATGGAGGGCCGGTGGCGCCAGGACAGTCCCCACGATGACTGGTACCACCCGGCGTGGTGTTCAGCACAGGGATTATGGTCTATTTACTTCCAAAATTATTATTAAAAAAAACACATAAAAAAATTTTTATTAAATAAACCTAGTTTCCCTATAATTTTATCATACCTGATTGGTATTTTGTGTTGGAACTTGTTTTCCTTCCTGATAGTCTATAAGTTAGTCCGTAAATTAGTTTCAGGTCTTAGTTTTAAGAGAAAACGAATTGTTATATGTAAGGTCGTCCGTCAGTTCTGTCCTGATACATTTAATTTGATTCTAATATTCCTGATGGATTCCTCTCTTCTGAATCTTGTGGTAAGACAGAATCCCAAATTGCACCGATGAGCCATATGCTCCATCCGTAAACTGAATGTAACGCATAGCCATGAACTAAAGTGTCGATTGAAAATTTAATTCCTCTAAATATTACCCATGCCCCTAGTAAAGTTGCATGAATGTTCCGATTGTATTGATAAAATTGTAAACTTCTCCCCAAGCTTCTTCCAGAGATCTTTTGATTGCTTCTTTATCTATAAGTGAATTGACAGATAATCCGTGATCAACTGAGATTTGACCTGTTGCTTCTCTGGCTATCGTATTTAACACGGCTGGTTTTTCTACTGGAAACATTATATTTTCACGTAATTTTTCTAGATCTGTGTTTGAATAAATTCCGCCTGTCGCGAGATTTTCTGGCGTAACGTATTTCCAAGATTTCTTTGTATTTGTAGACATTTCATCGCGAGCTATTGCGGGTATTAAATTTGGTGAGGTACTGTACCAAGCATTGTTGATATTGAACATCGGTGATAAAAATACGTTGCATTCAATTTGGCTTCTTGATTTTACTAAGATGTGAGTTCTTGGTAGCATAAATAAACTTTCGTTGCATCTATGAATTGGAAGTTCTTGATAACATTGGTTAGTTTTCCTCGTTCTAACGTCTACTGGTACGCATTTCGCTACACGTACTATTTCTCCTGCGATGTAAGCGATATATCCTGGCTGTTTCATGAGATGGAATGCAAATTCTGCCGGTGGTAGTGGAGCTGTTGAGAGTGCGGTATGTTATTACTTTATTTTCTAATTTGCACTGTTGCAATATGGCGTCGTTATGTAGAGCAATGATCTGATTTCTGACGCGTCTTTCAAGATAGATTAATTTGGAATTTACGTATGTAAAAATATCCATATTCCTTACTGTTATACCGTTAATTTCTGTAAAAAAGTTTCCGGTCATTTTATCTGATATGAAAAGTTTAGGGTGTTCTGTTTTAATTAATCTATATCCGTATAGAGGATAGGTTCCGCGAACTGATAATGCAAAATTTAGATCGTTTGTTGCTACTGAATAAATTTCTTGACCATATTTTCTTATGGTATTATCTTTGATTTTCTGTGCTGCACCTTGATATGAAACTGAATATTTTTCTAAACTACATCTGCTGCTTGGATTACATCCCAATATGTATTATCGCCTTCGACGTCAATACAATTCCCTGATGAATATTCACATCGTAAGCCGCATCTAAGAATTACTTCGTTTTTCTGTATATTTACCGTAGCTTCATAAACTTGTAATGTAATAAAAATTTGTCCGTAAGCTACGACAGCGTTCCAGCTTAGTGATCGGAAAAGTGTTCTCCCTTGCAATTCCCTGAGTTATCTACATCTCCGGCTAAAACTATAGGTCTCGATGTCGTTGACTTCAGTCGTATCTGTGTAGATAGTTGTCCATGAGTTCGGTATGACCGTGCGTGGTGTAGGTCTCTGCATGTGTCACGGGATATTTCGTCTATGTTTTCGATTTCGCCATATGAGACAGCTGATATGGGTGAGTGCATGCCGCAAAAGAATACTGATCTATGAATTTCTACCTTGCATTGGAGTACTTTGACGCTTGAAAATAGTAGTATAACAAGGAGAGTTCTGGATAGAAACACCTTTTTTACCGACCAAGCTGACCAATCCGCCTATACGTGCATCCCAGACGCAAACCCTTGGAAGTTACCCCCACCCTCGTAAGATAAAACGTGCTCTGCCGACCGTTCGTCAGTAAGAAAATCTTCCAAATGACCATGATCGTCGGTGAAAAATCCTCCAAATGACCATGATTGTCGGTAAAAAATCCTCCAAATGACCATGATCGTCGGTAAAAAATGCCTGAAATTGCCGTGGTGTTGCCGAAAAAGAAACTAATTCCTATCGTTCACGTACAGTGAACAAGTGTCCTGTTACTTCTTCAGTGACCGGTGGTAACTCAAATATGTCCTCGTTTGTCGTGTCTATGTCATTCGTTGTACCTGATTCGATGACTTGTATCGCGGCGAATTCCGGATCTAACGGGGCTGGATCCGTCTCGTCTATCGGATTTCTAGAAAGTGCGTCGGCGTTCGTATTGACACGACCCTCTTTGTACTTTATTGTACATTGAAATTCAGCGAGGAGCGTTTCCCACCTGATTAACTGCGCACATAGGTTCTTGTTCTTGTGGAACCAGGATAATGCCTTCTGGTCCGATACTACGCTGAAATTGCGTCCGTAGAGGTATGGTCTAAAGTAGTTGACACACCATACCATTGCTAATAGCTCCTTTTCGAATGTGGAGTAGTTTCTCTCCGCTGAAGTCAGTGCTCTGGATATATACGATATAGGCAAGTCCTTCCCTATTTCGCCCTGGCTCAAGACACCCCCGATCGCATAACCGGATGCGTCGGTCGTAACGAGAAACGGGCGCTCGAAATCTGGGTACTGGAAAATGGGTTTTTCGCACAGCTTATCGCGCAGATTTTCAAAAGCTAACTGATGTTGTTCCGTCCACTCGAAATTTTCACCCTTTTTTAACAGGTTGGTAAGTGGCTTGGCTACCTTAGAAAATCTCGGAATGAACTGCCTATAGTATCCTGCTAGGCCTAAGAATTGCTTAATGTTCTTAGCGTTCCTAGATACTGGGAACTTTTTGACCGATTCTATCTTTTTTGGGTCCGGTTCTATGCCCCTATCGCTTATGATGTGCCCTAGATACGTGACTTCGTGCCTCAGAAATTCGCATTTATCGGGTTGAAGAGCTAGATTCGCGGCCCGTAGCTTATTCATGAGTCTGGAGACTTTACGTTCATGTTCCTCTAGCGTGGATGCGTAGATGACTATGTCGTCTAGGTAGACGAATAGTTCGATACCTTGTAAACCTAATAACACCTGATACATCAGCCTTTGGAATGTGGCTGGTGCATTTTTCAATCCAAACGGCATTCGGGTGAATTCGTAATGACCGTGTGGGGTGGAAAAAGCTGTTTTGCACGCATCATCCTCATCCATCTGGATTTGGTGAAATCCGGAGGCTAAATCGAACACTGAAAAGTAACGCGCGTTCCCTAATTGATCGAGTATCTCATTTATGTTTGATAACGGGTACGCGTCGCCTATTGTTTTCTCATTTAGCTTCCGGTAGTCGATGACTATCCGCCATCTTTTATTTCCCTTGGAGTCGGGTTTTTTGGGGACTATCCATAGTGGAGAGCTGTAGGGAGATATCGATGGTTTTATTACATCGTTCTGCTCCATCTCGCTTACCTGCCTAGCTATCTCGTCCTTATGGATAGGTGGAAATCTGTACTGTTTCGTATGTACTGGAATGTCGTCAGTCGTAGTTATCATGTGCTTCATAGCGTTTGTATACCTTAATCTGTCTTCTGGTATGTGAAAAACATCGGCATTTTGTTTGACTATCCTCATAACGCTGTCTTTTTCTTCTCCGTTGAGGTGGTCCAGCCGCAATAATTTAGTAATGGTTTCAGATCGGTCCGTAACTTCGTCGTTTGAATTAGTCGCGTTGTTTATCGTACAATTGTTGACTTGTATGTGCTCGGTTTTGTCTAGCGAAATTGCCTTGCTCACGTCTAGCAGTTCGACGGTAGGAACTATTATTAGTTTGTCTTCGTCCGTGGTGTTTACTGCTCGAATGCTTGCTCTGCCCTCGCTATCCTTGACTAAGGCATTCCCTATATATACTCCTTGACAACCTTTCAAAAGGGGAACATATCCTTCCTGAATACTGGTTTCACTGATCTTGATGGGGAATGCTACGTTCGTTCGTCCGGGTACGAGTACAGTTTCGCGGTCAGTGAAGTAGACAATTTCGTCCAGGACCTCGAGACATTGGTCTGCGTAGTTAATGTTTGCCTCGAATTGTAGAAGGAAAGCTGAACCTAAGATACCGTCGCTCTTTATCGGGAAGGTATTCTTTACTACATGGAAATCGGTTCTAAAGCCAAACATTTCTAATTCAGTTGTTCCGAGACTATGATACGGGACGTCTCCTATGCCTGTGATTGTAATTCGTTTTTTGGGGTCGACCTTACGGAAATCTCTGAGGTTAGAGGCTTCAACGATATTAGCCTCGGCTCCCGTGTCGATCCTGAAAGTTACGGTGGATTTTACGTCCTTTGATTCTAAATCTACCGTGGGGATTTTCCCTTTTAAATAGAGGCAAACGGATTTACTTCCGCCTCCTCCGTCGCTAAAGCGTTGGCCCGTGCCGTACGGGGGCTGCTTCCGCTCCCCGAGGGCCCTGCTCCGTTTCCCTGGTTGTTTTTTGCTGCTTCGTTATATTTACGCTTGCGGCATTCGTCTAGGGTGTGCCCTATATGTTTGCAGTATCTATAGCTTGAATCGGGATGGTTTTACCAATTGCTCCCTTGTCATGTGGATCAACGTACGGGTTGTCCATGCAAATGGGTTTGTGGGAGTCTAACGGTTTCTTTAAATCTCCCTTAGCTTTTTCTAAATTTTCGCGTGCTATATTTCAAATTTCTATAGTTTTAAGCATTAGATTCTTTACATAATCGTCATAGGTCAAAACTTCGTCGAGGGTGGGAATTCTGAAGGCACACGGGCGTTCCGTCCGTCAACTATCTCGAATGGGGTGTGGTTTGTCCCTTCGTGTCTGCTCGTATTGTAAGAAAATGTCGAGTGAGACAACCATTCATCCCAGTCCTTCATTGTTAAATAATGTTTTAAATAATCTACAAGTACTTGATGGCTTCTTTCTAAAGAACCATTTGCGAGACCATTTGATTGAGGATGAAATGCTGTAGTCTTGGATTGTGTGATTTTAAATGCTTTTGTAACTCGTCTCATTACTTGACCAATAAATGCTGCTTCTTGATCTATTAATATTGTTTTTGGACATCCGTATTTACAGATAAAGTTTTTCACAAATGCATCTGCAATATCTTCAGCAGTTGCATGTACTAACGGTATTGCTAAAATGAACTTCGAAAGATTGTCTTGCATGGTTAATACATATTTGGTAACCATTTTGGGATGTTTCGAAGGGTCCGACTATATCTAGCGCTACTTTGTCAAATAAGTCTGCAGATGTGTCTGTTATAACCATAGGTTGTTTACTTTTCAAATTTTAGGATCTGATAAATTACGTATTTATTCATATGTATACCTGATTTCTACGCTCAAAGTTGGAAATTATTTTTTACATAAGATTCGGTCGAACCTCCTTAAAGTGAAGTGTACGCTTCAACCGCCCGCAGGGCAACCCAATCCGCTTGACCATTTTGCATAGGCTAGCTCGCCATATGTAAACGAATAGCCCTGTTCTGAGTAGTAAATGCAAGGCAAACCCGGTCATAAACAAGTCGTGCTGTTCTTTCTTGTCTCGACGATGACTGCCTATATCGGAGCGACGTTGCTGTATGTCGACGAGAGATTCGTCGGTACGTGAAATTTTCCACGCCGTTCGAACCTCTCGAATATACCGACAAAATATTGTTTAGTCCCGAGTTCTCTAGTTTTTCCCTGAACGGCTCTCCGAGACTTGGAGCTATTAGCTAAATATTTAATGAAATCTCCGGTGAATGGAAATATTGTTCCCGACTTTCGTAAATACGCACGCCGGTGAGAGAGGTGCTCCGTGTACATCCCACACGGTCAGCGCTGAGGTGAAGTACCCCAGCCCCTTTCAATGTACTCGTAATATCAATCTTACCCGGGCAAAGTATATGTATATTTTCTTGCCTATAGAGCGAGTAAAGCCATCCTCCCTGTGACGGCAAATGCGTCCAATATGAGTCTTGCATTAGTTGAATTCTGATGTCGCAAAATTGGTACGCGTTGATCGATGGGTTCATCAACATCGTTATCTCACAATGTTGAGACGTTGATACCTCCTTAGGAGGGGTCTCCATAGAGTAAATGTATCGGTGCTCCACAATTGTACACCCGCCTATATATACAGAGTCTGCCAGAAAGTATGTGCGGCGGTCCGCTGACACAATTATATACGGCGGTGATGGTTGTACATGTGTTGACGCATTCAGCTCCACTCCGAGCTGAGAGGCTGGCCACGCGTGCCTGCGATATAGATGGTAAGCCGCTCGCTCCAATAGGAGAATATGGACCACTATAATAATTCTGCCTGAGTAGAATACGATATCCGAATGAACAACACGGGATAGCGATTCCCCTCGTAAATACTCGGTCGTGAGGGAGAATTCGAAGTCAGGCCCTCGAGACTGTACTTCTCTTGCGATGGCCAATAACTGTGCCGCACTCAGAGAAAAATGTGGTTGACTTTACTATAAAAAATAGTGTGCTGAGGGGACAATACGAATTTATGGTTAATAGAACTTATTGCATTATGTTGTTCCGAACTATGAACTTATCGTTACATCTGACAAAAGTTGTATGGTTAACGGTACAATAATGAAGACCTGACCATATTTAAACATTAGTGCGATAAACGTGTTGTAATAACGATTTTTAACAGAGTTTATTTTTTACAAAAGTAGTAAAATATTCAAATGCAGTATGACAATTCGATACAATAATTTCTGAATAATGTTTTGATGACTATTCTATATTTATATTCGTAAGTCTAGCTTTAGGAAAATGCGTCCGGCGTCCTCGAGATCTAGCGTTCTAATCCCTGCCTCTAGCACGTCGTCATCTCACCCGATGATAACGTGAGACCAACGAACAGTCAAACTCTTGTTCTCGGCTTTGTTTATCTCTAGGCGATAGGAGACCTCTCAAATTCACCCGGGGCTTTCTCGTATGCAACGACAAAAAGATTTCGTTGTCAAACGTGATAAACTTATCGTTACTCGATTTGTAATTTGGAAATTCAGTACAGAAATTTTAGATTGCAGTTTGTTAACTTTACTATATGAGTTGAGTAGCTTCATCGTAAATGTATAGTAAAACTGGAATGAAAAAAAACAGATGAGGAACTCGTAGATAATTTATGTCAATGATTTTTCGTGAGCGCAGACACCATTTTGACAACTTATCAGTAGCTACAACGCGCTGAAAACGCATTTTGGATCGATTGAAACCTGGAGCATTATTTTTAGCTAACCAGGGCTCGAAACCCTTTCGCTCGCAATGTTCAGATTATAAGTCGGGCACCCTACCTACTACGCCAAACTAATTTATGGGAACCTATGACTTTGTTTGATTCATGATACAATGTACGGTCCATACGGGCATGACGGGTACAGTCACTGAAAACTGATCAATAAGATTATTCCATTTATCAAGTGAATTCAGCAGAATGTTTAATAAATTCCAAGTACCGTAAATGAAAATTACAAATATACCTAATACATTTACTGCACAACGAAGTAAGTTCAAAATACCCTTTTACGTATTTCCAACTTAGTTAACCAAAATGACAAAATTTTAATGCACATTTATTGAGAATGTTAGTAATTCACTTTGTAACACAAAATTTGTAATTAGATTTTGAAATATTTTCAACAGTGTACGTATAGTTGTTGAAACTATGTTCTTATGATCTTGTCTGAATAATTACTGTATTAGCGTTAACCATATTTAATTCGAGTCAAACTATGTATGGTGCATTCAACTCTGCCAAAAGTTGCATGAATCATCTCGGGTGGTCCAAATTCTTATCCGTAAATAGTTGATTACAAATTAGTTAATTGGGCTATACCCTGTACTGTCGAAGACTATAGAACGAAGCTCACGGTACGATACCAAAATAATTCTGATGAACATCTATAAATGGTGAACATTAAGAACAAAAATATAGTTAATTGTAGTATTATTATAGTACCTTTGACGTCCTTGCATCAACTATGATATGTATGGTAAAATTGATATCGTGTTCATAGTGCGCCAAACGATAATTTGAGTATATTTCACCGTAAAAATTATCGACACGACTATGATATTTCAACTACACAGATTTTCAACTATATGTGCAAATTTTTCTCTAAGCGCGTAACCAAATTCCCAGAGTAATCGAGTAAAGGCTTGCCAAATAACAGGTAGCCATTTTGGATTTGCGTTGTTGGAAAGTACTCGAAATTCGTTTGCCGATTCTTTTGCTTGGTACCGAGCCCGAGGTTCGCGTTATGGAGTTGAATAAATTTTGCTGTATTGAAAATTTTTAGTGATTAAAGTTATTCTTGGATATGAAGGTCACAACTCAAAACACTTTTTATCGTGTTAACGTTTCGGCCCTGGTGGGGGCCCTCTTCAGAACAATTTTATTTAAATATCTGTCACGAACAAATAAAAATGATATACAAATAGGTTTGACAAAGTAAGACATATTGATGTAACTGATATGCAAAGGTGTTGAAGAAGTATAAAAGAGAGATTACCTCATATGTGATAACACTTCCGATTAATTAATGCGTGTTGAACTCAACACGCAACGCAACTCAACACATTTATTATCAGTCTCTGATCCAGGAATAGGTGTTCCTTCATACATGTTGGTAGTAACAACATGCTGAGTGAGAGCCATTGACCATTTATATCCAACGGCAGGGAGATTGGTATTAGTACCAGAATCGATCCATCCTCCAAGTTCTTCCAGATCAGAGGTAGATGAAGCACCAGTGGCGGTATAGTCATAGGGCTGCATACCTATTGTCCTACCGGTTAAATTCCAGGCCCGGACTTCCTTGACCCGAAGATTTATTGTTGGCTTGATGGTAGTGGCATATGTGCCAAAGGGACTTCCCATCTGCTCATGAAGCCAGATGGCGATATCGTTACAATCAATATCGCCGGTTTTGTTTGTAGTTCCAACCGTAATTACCTTTTGGATTACGGCCGAATTCCAGGGGGATGTATTCACCGGAGGGGGGTCCGGTGAGCATGAGATCTTTCCTCCCTTTAACTCGCTTACACGAACGAATCTATCGGTATTCCGAGATGTATTATTCGCGTTACGCCAGTTTGCTGACCTTTGCCTTCGCTTAAGAGCGGAATTAGATTGACCTTTTTATTTGGGGTTCATCCTGTGTAGGGTATTTCATAAAAAACGACTTGAACTCAACACGCATTAATTAATCGGAAGTGTTATCACATATGAGGTAATCTCTCTTTTATACTTCTTCAACATCTTTGCATATCAGTTACATCAATATGTCTTACTTTGTCAAACCTATTTGTATATCATTTTTATTTGTTCGTGACAGATATTTAAATAAAATTGTTCTGAAGAGGGCCCCCACCAGGGCCGAAACGTTAACACGATAAAAAGTGTTTTGAGTTGTGACCTTCATATCCAAGAATAACTTTGATCAACAAATCTCCAAGGTCAAGATAATTCTTCTTCATCATATTAACGAAAATTTTTAGTATAGTCACGGTTCCGAATTACGTATTTTTTGTTTTAAATTTACGTACAGCCCGAATTTCGCTCTACAAGTCGCTGGTCAAGTGGCGATATCGTATTATTCAGTGTCGCCTCTCGTGTAGGTCGCGACTTGCCGAATTGGAGTGTTCGAATTAGTGAATAGCGTCTTTGAGGACTTTGAGAAAGTTCTGAGTTCCGATGCGTTGCGATTGTGTTTAGTTGAGTTTGTGTTCAATTGAGTTTACGTTTGTAACCCTTGATTAAATAATGATTAAGGTTGACGTTTCTGTTGTATCTATTTAGGTAGCGGTTGAGATGCGAAGTTTGTGTTATTGAGTTATAACTGCGTCTGAATTACGATTGACCTTAAGGATTTGTTTAGTTGAGTTTCGCATAATTTTGAGCTCTGTAGGTTTTGTTTCGTTGTACTAAGTCAAGATTAGAATTACACATTTTTTTCTTCGTCGAAATCACAAATAAATGTTTCCCGTTACTTGTTATCAAAATTTCGAATATCATCAAGAAGAATACTAAAACGTTATACCTAGTACAATCAGAATTATGTAACAACCGAGTGAACTATTACAGTTTTCACCGCACATGTTATAGAGATCGGCACTACACTCGTTTACCTTTAATAAATCAGAAAACTTCTCGACCATCACGCATTAAGAATTAATAGACGATAAATGATTCTAATCAGAAAGTATACAATAAATATGTCCCGTCTCCTTGCGTCGATGGTACGATACTTGATGAGGTTGTAAATCTCACCACCCTTTTGGTGGAGTAAAAAGGACGTCACGCAAGTACGGGAACCCGCGCGCCAACTTTATGTTGCGCGGTGCTTTTATTTTAAGAAAACTTAACACTTTATTCAAGTATACGTTTGTTACAACGAAGATTTCAAGTTATAGGTATGGAATTAAGAAGTTAGTAAGTGGACGTGAAGCTAACAGTCAAACAGTGGATGTGACGTTAACAATTCGATGGTTGTCGCTAGACTGACTTCCGTGATTGACAATTTCGAGTTCCTTAGAAAAGAAGGCGTTGTCGTTTACTTCGTTATTCGAATATTAAGAAATAAATGATTGGTCAAGCAGATCGGAAAACCCAAGAAGGAGATCCAGAGGTCGCCAATCACGGAAGAGTTGTAGTTTAAATTGCCAGATGGAAAATCTGGCGAAAATACTGAGAACATAAAAAATGTGCGTAGGCTTAAAACGAGGATGCACTCTATAATAATATTATATTACTGACAGCTGGCACGCAGACTCGACAAATTTCTTGACTTAGAAACTTCCCGAGTTTAAGGAATAAAATCCGAACGTGACGGTTAGCGTGGACACAAAAATTAAAAATATTCAAAAATTGTCCATTTGGCAGTGTCTCGCATTAGAGACGCAAAATATAAGGTCGCCGTATGGACGCAGAATAAAAAAGCAGAAGTTGAGAGATAGAGTTTGCCAGCTTGTCAGATGAAGGGTTTATAGCCTTCGTTTATGGCCTTTGTTTATGGTGGTCAGGTACGAAAGCATTTTTCGCATCTGACCGTCCATCGGGTGAAAATTTAAATATAAGAAAAAATCATCGAAAGACAGTACAAACGATATTACGATAACTATAGTTGTTAGTCTAGATGCTGCTTGATACGCAACAAAATATGTAAAATGTAAGATATCTCATTAAAAATTTAGAATTAGGTCCTTTTAACATACTTTCGAATAACAATATAAACCAAAAGAGGAGATGAAGAAAGAAAAACTTCTGATTTACTTCAAACCGAATCTTTGAACTACCAAGTTTTCGACCTGAAGATTCTATGCCCACCACACGCCCTCGTCATGGCGGAAGACAACCCCGTATTCCTATGAATGCATCCATGATTTCAATGTCCATCTTACCACACGTATTGATAACAGATATCATACGTTACAGCAACGAGATGTATATCATCGATATGCAAGACCTTCGAGGAGAGAGCGGCAACTTCCGTACAAATAAATGAGATGACCATATTGAGATGCTGCAACTACATGATACACCACCTGATAATCTCCATTGTATTGGACCTGTCCATACTACCCAATGAGATTCGACGGACTAACCAGTGGCTAACTGACTACCACCATGGGCTCACCCTGGAAGAGGACGACAATATTCTTCACGAAGCAAAGGAAACCTTAGAATCATTAAGTAAAACAAAAACAATTTTTGTTAAAGGGGTGGAAAATGCGAACATACTGCGAACTCACTTTAACAACGTAGAAAACCCAGAGAACCATGAGTGCCCCGCTATGTCTCAAATTGAAACATCCGGAATTCCATGCAACGAAGACATCCAACTCGATTCAGGATACTGCTGCTCTTACCAAAATGCTTTCTCATTGATGATTTACACGAAGACCCGCTACCGGCGACCGACACCAACAACCAAGGATAAGCAATAAATACCGACGATCCGAATAACGAAACGCCAAGCCCGTTGCAGTCAGAGGGTCTGCAGTTGTTAAAGAACGTGGTTTTCGCCTTTAGAGAAATGTATAGTCCATAAAAACAATGATTAGCAACTGTCACACTAACTGTACCATGAATACGGGAACCACCTTTCTCCTTATTATTAATGACAACCTACCTTCGTTACAACCGGCATAACCCACATTCCTAATACATGGGTGAAGATAGTAATGAGGATCAATTTTATTTAGTATCACAGGAACCAACATGGACATCAAGGTGATATTCTTTTTCCGTCTGGTCTGGATGACAACCGCACTGAACACTTACGATTTCGACTCTAACATAATGAACATAATCACGGTCTCACTCCTTAAAGTCAGGTCCTGTGATGTACCCAAACTTCAGCCGATCCCCACCAACATCTAAATCCAACTACTCCAGCTGACTGACTGCTCCGAAGATGAATTAATCCAGTGTAAAGTGGAAATCCATTGGTACGTCTTCCGTTGGGGAATGAACTATCATGTATCAGTCGTAGATAATGGACAACGAGAATACATCCACTACGTATCTACAGAGGAATGCATTCAAATGCAACTATACAAATCCTGGAGACTCGGGCTAACTACCATCATCACGTCACTAAGGCCAAATGACACGGTAACATAGACAATTAGTCTGGGAGGAGCTACCGGTTTTGACGGAACATGCAAAGGAATACAATGCACAGACCAATATAGCACTTGGAATAATGTTATAATTCAAGAACACATAATGATCACGCTGACGAACTACAGGACAGTTTAAACTAAACACCAACACGATTATCCTTTAATGTGGAATCAACGGCGACTTTAACAAAGTAAACTGCATATACAATGAAGGCAGAAACACCTTTTGCGTAACAGTGCGACGACATTCGTTCTACCTCGATATGTACGACATGTAGTACGAAGGGGAAGCCGTTAAGATCAACAATAACGATGGAAACTACGAAGAACTTTACACAGTCACTATCCAAGACCTCACCTTTGCCTTTACCAAAAACGGTCAACAACAACAGCTATACGGTCTTTCACTGGTACGTGCGGAACACCCGAAAATATTAATCGTGGAGCAACCAAAAAAGAACGCGTTCACTCATAGATAAACCATCTCAACAAGTAATCTGGATACGTTTACATATATCAATTTGAAATTCGTCTACATCAAAAGACTTTATTAAACTTTTATTAAAAAAATCTTATCAGCAACGGCTTCAAATAACTCTGACGAATTTGCAAACCATCTTATGAAAGGACCAGGCTACATGGCGATGCCCGCCGGAGAAGTCATTCATGTTATCAGATGCATACCCGGCGATGTAAATATCAGGAAAACCTAAGACTGTTACCTGCAACTACCAGTATTGAAAGGTAATGCTAGCATGTTTCTATCTGTCAAAATCCAAAT
Organism: Neodiprion fabricii; assembly: GCF_021155785.1. NCBI lineage: Eukaryota > Metazoa > Arthropoda > Insecta > Hymenoptera > Diprionidae > Neodiprion > Neodiprion fabricii. The sequence goes on from NC_060239.1 coordinate 12,546,650, forward strand.
GCTGTTCAAAACTGGAGTACGAAGAAATTGTATCCCTTTCGTGCCTATAACGTACTACTTCAACGAAAAATGGTATAAATTAATGCCTGAATTAACATCAGCAAAAGAACCTGCAATCATCGAACCATTGAGCGACATTTATTCATCCAAAAACCTGGAGTGCTTACGCGATCACATCATTTTCCTGCGGAAAGACTCGCAATATTAAATGATATGGCAAGATGAATGTCCAGACAAGAAATAGCCAACAAAAAACTGTCCATCAGGCAGTTCCTAACTGAGGATACCATACAGAATTTTTCAGAATATATCTGGGCGCACGTGTGGAATTAGTGAATTTCGAAGCCTACAGCGCTGGATTGCTGGGAATAATCTACCTTTAACAGATTATCAAGGTCCCTCGAGATACGGTAATACACACCTGCACATTGAAAGACGCATACGGATGTATCCCCCACATGCTGGGTGCTGTATGGGATTCTTTTATCAATTTAGTGCTACATCTCGCCCGTAACAAGGAAACAAGGAACGCAGATCCAGAGAAACCTATAAAACCATCCCCTATAACACATCATCCCAATGGCCTAAATATATCTTGGAACTGATATCTCCACCTGACGATGTACCCTAACTCATCGATGAATATGGAACCCAAGCAGGAGGCCGTAGTTCCGACGCCGTCTTCTAGGAACGAATTTACTTCAACCGCAGCACCAGCAGGAAATCAAAAGTTAACTTCTTTCCGCAATCCCAATGTGAACAATTCTAACAAGGAAGAATGATCGAACATATCTCACTATTCTTATATAAGAATAACGGTATAACAATCGACCGACTCGTTACAATTTTTTCCTTCCTGTTTCATAACCCCTACACGCCCAACTTCAGTACGAGAACCTGGCGATAGACAGAAAAGCACTAGATAACGCCTACTTACTCTAATCTAGCTATACATCACTAAATTGCAAATTAGACTTCCCTGAAAGTCACGAGATCCTCTTACAGAATCTAGCCAATGTCACAATTACAATCTTACCTATTCGAAAGTATTATTAACATTAATTATAGTCTACGAAAAACCCCTAAAGGAGGTTTTCTAGGAGCGCATATACTATCGTGACATTATAGGCAACCCCATCTTACACGAAGTAGTTCTGTCAGTAACAATGCCGTAGACATAAGCAGCATCTATACCCGAGAATATTATATTTATATCAAATACTCATATATGTGTACATACATACATATTATCCTTGAGGGATATATATAAATATATATGTATGTAGGCAACCCAATCTTACTCGAAGTAGTTCTGTCAGTAACGATGCCGTAGACATAACGAGCATCTATACCCGAGAATATTATATTTATATCAAATACTCATGTATGTGTGTACATACATACATATTATCCTTAAGGAATATACATACATATATATTATGTATATTATATATATTATATATATATTATGAATATTATTTCCCTATATTATAATGCTAAGATATTATTAATCAGATATTGTTAATTGGCGTATTATTTTTATTGTTATTATAATTGCTATCGTAAGTATCTAGGGAATATTGTTATTCTTACTATAATATAAAGTAGACAACCTTAATGTTGCTTAATTGAATAGAATATATTCAATGCAATACAATATCAAATTTCGCTACGGGTAAATCTAATTCAAGTCGTGCTGTATCACCGTCAGAATAAGGCTATTGTCACGTGCGGAGCGGTCTCGCACGCGACTGACTTCACCCTCTAAGATAACCGTAGAGGCTTATATTTATTTTTGTGTGGATAAGAGGTGATCGTCCTCTGCAGGGCGATCCTTGAGAATAAGCTTGGAGGATTTATTGATATTATTATTAGAAGTTTTGACGGAATGCAAGCTTTAATGAAATCAAATAGCAAGAAAATTGGTGACGAGGCAGCTTACAGAAAAAATGTTCTTAACCTAATGTTTTCATTCATTCGTCTACTCACTCTTGGGTGGTTTCCACTCACTCTCTCACTTGATTATGATTACACTTATCACTACACGGCTCGACTGAGTTCGTGGCACAGCTTTAAAGACTTATTCTAACTTCAAGGACTAACGCCGCGACGCGAGACGCTTTTGAATACCGCTTGTGAAATTAGAGGGGTTCCCTCTCTAATTGTCGGTGATTCTGAGTCTGATACTCTTCACACAACAGCCTTGGAGGAGCCGGGTTCCGTAGATGTCGTTCTGAGCTGTGTCTAACGGGACTAACTTCGCTCGCTCGTCCGACACCCCTTGGAGCGTCGGACAGCGAGCAAGGTTTTTGCTGATTTTACAATCTTGAACAAAGGCTCGCCTCGCGATGATCATTCTTGAAGCGCGTGATCTCGCGCTCGCCTCATCCCGGTGTTGATTATACCCGGGATCTGGCGGGCGCGGGAACGCTGACGTTGCAGCGGTCAACTGCGCCGCTGCGCTTTCGTCGTGCCACGAACTGAATTATAAGATATTTATTATGTGTATTTAATAATGAAATTAAGGCTATGCTTCCTCGTCTACTTTGAAAGTAAATATTAATAAGTAATGAGATGAATGCATAATAATATATTTATGTATGTGTACATGCGGCATGCGTGACAGCGTTACAGAAATATTCTCATTCTAAAGTGTACACGCTTGTTACGTGGGGGTGTGCGTGTGCTGAGCGGTGGTAGTTAATGATTAATCAGTAATCAAAGATGCTCCCACGTAACGACAATGAATAAAAATAAAAACTAAGAAAGACTTACTTCTCGATAAGTCGGTAATGTGGGTACGTTGTTGCCTAGTCCTATACAGGTCTGTGAGAGTTGTTTAAATGGTTAAGGCTAATTTATAATGAAATGGGATAGGGTAGCGTTCAAAATAGATGGTTGAATATGATTTTGATTGGTAGAAAATAACGTATATTCTTCAAACGATTAATGATGATATTGTAATCGGGATCCTGAGATGCTTTCGACAACTAACAATTTATTTAGGTAGTTTTTTTGTTGAATTAATGGTTAAAGCCAAGTCGTATCAAAAGTGAAGTTTATTATGTGACAATGAAATGAATTTGGTTCTAAAGATCTCACAGAGGCTTTTACTTATAATCAGGTTGAATTTCTAAATAACGCGTCTCGCTATGTTTTCGATGTTCTGACGCCGGACTTATCGTCTGCCTGCCTTTCATGAACTATTTAGGAGGTCAGTACTGCATCCGTGCATTCATATGTATTTTACCACATGAGGGAGGTGTTGCTCTGCTTCGTCGCGTTAGCGCATTTCCGGATATAGCCACATCTCGATATTCGAATTGCAACAATGCGTTGAATGTCGTACGCGACTTACTCTCAAAAAAGCCTTTCCAAATGTAGCACGTATTCTCCGAAACGCGTATACACTCGCATGTCCCCGAGAACGGATTAGAAGACCGAGCGCGGTCCAAGTTAAATAAACAAGCCTCCCGTGTAGCGGGTACACTTCAGTGATCCTAAATCCGAGACCCTCGGCCCAAACGTGGCCTATGTTTTCATACACGCGATAGCGGAATATACGCCTGCTATGTCCTCCGCACGAAGCGTACGTTTAACAGCAATATGTATTCGACTATGTCGAACGTTATGGATCATTGAGAAGACGTCTAGCGCCAAAAAACAACGCGATATAAGAAATTATGAATAGTTAAATACTCATATTTTTGAAGATGATGATCGTCGACCACAGATGGCGAACTGGGGGTGGCGAGTCTAGAGGTGATGGTCGGCTGGTTGTAGAGTATCTCTTTGTTGATACGATGCACACTGTTATGTATTGTCGAAGCTCCTTCATTGCGAAGTTGCCTCGTAATTTTTTATATATACATTTTTTTCTTATCGAATGTTTAGTTATGTTTTGACTTATTAGACTCTTCATTCAAGTAGATTATGTATTGAAGGGCGTCACTCCTTCTTTGTTGCGTCCGGTGTTTAAAGGTTCGTTTTGATCTTTCTTCTCACTACGTTCATCAGTGTTAGATCTTGCCGCATAGAAATGGCTCTGAATCGCTATGTTCCTATTCCGTCTGGCAGATTTCTTCGGTCGTTGCGGTTGTTGTACCAACCATCTGGCATCCCGAATGGCGTTCGTCCACATTGGTAGTTACTGTAGTCAATTGACACATCGTAATTGAAAGCAGCTCGATTCAAACTTGCGCGATTATTAGTTGAATGTCGCGCTTGCGCTTCACGCGTTTGTGATATCCGAATTCTTTCACGTTCATTTCGGTCGTCACGTTCTTGTGCAGTATGATTGGATCGGTAATTAGCTTGGTTTGTAGCATTTCGGGTTCTTCTACCTAAATTGCTTCGTCTTATAGGAGGCATATCAAATATAAATTATTGTGTCACATGCAATAATTAGTGATCATAGGTAACTAAACACTGCACAAAACACGATATACGAATTTGTTTCGTGTATCAGACAGTATCAGTTGACAAAAACAAACTCAGTAGAATAAGTAACAGAAAATCCAAGAAAACAACACTTGTACACCGGCAAATCGACATCGACAGTTTTTTTTTTTCTATTTTGTGACTATTCAATTTGGTCGGGTCCGCGATATCACTTTTGTTGAGTTTCGGAACGCGGCATTAAATCCTCCGACGATGTATTCTGTGCTCCAACGCACACACGCACACTGTATTGATATGATTGAATTTCAACTTTGTATAGCGGTAATAAAGTGGAAATTGACTCTTTGACGTTAGAAACACACCTACATTGCTTAAACAACAGTGAGTGCTTGTAATTTGATATGAACTTTATACAATAGCAATTGAGCTCAAATTGACTCAACGTGTTAGTTAGAAAACGTTTGTATGAGAAAAAGAAAAGGGCTGTTTTTACGGTTTTTTCGGCAATTATTCAAATTTTTCTCGCCGTAAAAACCATCCTTGAACTTCAACGAACATTTAAAAAAAAGAATTGGCCAAATTGGTCCAGGCGTTGTTGAGTTATGCGCTTACCAACACATTTTGCGATTCATTTTTATATTATAGAAGATTATCGAAGACAAAAAAGGTCTGCACGCTGTGAACTACAGCATCAAGTCGTGAAACTACGACTACGAGATCATGCAGTTGTTCCTCCTGGAGCCGTGTCTCGATATGACGATGTATATATATGCGACGTATGTTCGGTAGATCAGGTTCCGGAAACATCGCATCCTGTGGCGCCGGCTCCGGACTTGGCGGCAAGTTGAATACATTGGTATTTATCTAAAGAAATTAAGAATCTGTTTCGTAGAGCCAGATATCCCCTGATTCGTCGTAACTTAAACGTATGAAAATAATAACGAAGGCAAAAAAGGTCTGTACATTGCGAACTACAGCATAAAGTCGTAAAACAATGACTATATGATCTGGTACTTATTTATTTAATGAAATTAAGAATCTGTTTCGTGGAGCCAGATATCCCCTGATTCGTCGTAACTTAAACGTATCAAAATAACATCGAAAACAAGAAAGGTCTGTACATTGCGAACTACAGCATAAAGTCGTGAAACTATGACTAGATGCGCACAGTTTGAATTAGTATCAGACATTTTGTTCAATTTCTACCGCGATGGTCAACCGAAATCCATCAAATCAACGACTTCAACTTTTTTCACTCAGAATTTTCCAAACTTTTTACGTCAACTGTTGAAGCTGCAGCGACACGCGTTCCGTTGTGAAATTTTTTTTTTTTTTCAAAAAAACCCTGTTTATCCCACTACTGTGACATTATTCGTATATTACTGTATGATACACTACTACTATTAAACTGTCTGTCGTTGGTTGATCATTAAAGAGATTTGAATCAAAGAAAAGACATATTTAATGTACTTTCTAAGAAAATTTAAGAAACCTAGAATCGTGAAAATTTACAAATTGCATATTTACATGCTCTCATGTAGGCGAGTTGCGTAAGACATCTTCTCGGTAGTAAACCATCTTTTCCTTCTGACAGTACAATTCCAGAAGATGTCTGCAGAGGCCACAACGTTGCGTTTGCAATTCTTTTTGGACATGACGACATCGGGCGCAGGATGGTAGACTTTCGATGCGAGAGAACGGTATTCTTTCGTGTTTCGAAAACGATGCTCTCTTATCGAGACCCTCCTCCCGCGCGCAGTTTACGCAATACACACCCTGTGGCCCCCTTGAGTACAAGACCCTACGGCAGGAAGTGGTGGTATAGAACCGCTGGTGAATGTCGCGTTCTCGATCCGCCCAGCGGATCCGTAGCGGAACTACCGATCCAGCAATCCGGATGATATCAAAAATTGCTGGATCGGTGTTGTTAAATAAACCAGCCATGCAAGCTGAGAAAATGACTTTCTGAGCTATGTGATCTGATATGTACATATATATTTTTTTCAAAAAATAATCAATCTTACTTTCATCCAATTGTTCCGCCATTCCGATGATGATGATGACTTTACGTTTTTGTCTTTTCCAGTTGGTTCTGCTGATAAAAAAAAATGGAAAACACACACAGACAAGTTAGACAATTGTTTGAACCATAAAAGTATAGTCTATAAGTTGTATGATAAAGCGAAAGAACTTTTCAACTGTTTAACTGATACCTTAGTAAAGATAAATTTCCAAACTTTATCTGATGTCCCTTTCTTTACTTTTCTTGACTCTGGTCCCACCTCGAAAATTATCTTTGCGCAGAAATCAATCGCCATTGATGGCGACCCTGGACTTGAAGGTTCCATGTAATCGATACAATGGGTTTTAAAGTCAGCTTGAAGTTGGGCAAAGTTGAATTGATCCGCAGCATGCTTCTTTACGAAGTCCTCAGGGGTTATACCTGTTATCTCATAGGTTTTCTCTATGAGATGTGCGGCCAATGCCTCAGGCTTCGAGCCCAAGGCATGGTACTCTATCGACATAATTGCTATGCTCAAAATTTGACTCGTAAGCACGAATTAGTATCTCAAAGATATGCTTGAGTTCTGCTTTTCCAACTCTGGCAGTTGTATGCAAGTGGCTTAGCAACTGTCTCCAGTTATCTTCAGTTTCCTTTACCCTAAATTCTATCAGATCGGGGAGCCTCGATGAAATCGTGCCTCTAGCAATAACCTCGTTCACCTTTACCTCAATCACTGGAGGATTAAAGTGAGCTCCACAAGAACAAATATGAAAGTTTGAGACGTAACTGCCTGTCTGACTTTTCTTAAAACTATAAACTACAGTATCACTCTCTCTGATGATTTTGTACTCGTACAGATAGTACATAAGTGAGTTGCAGCGTGCTGCTGCTCAAACCAGACTGCTCTATTCTTTGAAATTGTTTCCTATCACTAGCTTAACCCTATTAAGATTATTTTCTTTTAGGTGTGGTGCCCCTTTTCTTCGCCCCAGAACTCTTCTTGCTAGTACCAGGTTTACTGCTAGGTTTTATCGGTCTGACTAGTCCTGTTGCACCACTCTTCATGGGGTGTTCACCAGTGATAGGGGCTGTATCCTATCTTGAGCCACCAAAATCCGTCACCGAAACCGGCTCACCCTATAGGCCTCGCCCCGCGTGGGGAGGGGGGAGTTGTGACGTTGCACCTAGAGTGCAAGTCATAACAAACCCCAAACGCGCGGGGAAGAGCCGAACGGGTGAGTCCCGTCCCGCCGGGAAAGACCCGAACGTAACCGAAGCCCACCGACGCTCGGCCGAGCCGAGCGCCAGCGGCATTACGACCACGACCTGCGAAGCAGCAACACGTAAAAGAAGAGAAATTCACGAGAAGCGAAGAGGGAGAGAGAGATAGATAGATAGATATTTTATTATGCCCTAGAATACTTTGGGGCAAGAGAAAAATTACGTATAAAATATTAATAATATACGCAAGTATAAAAGTAAAATAAAATTAAATAAAATAAAATAAAATATAATATACAATAAAATACAATAAAATAAAATAAAATAAAATAAAATAAAATAAAATAAAATATAATATAAAATATAAAGTAATAAATTTTAGTTACAATAAAGTAAAGTGAGTATATTAAATGAAAAACACAATCAAATAAGCGAAATAAAATAAAACAAAATAAAATAAACTAGCACTACGCAATACTATAACTTAGGTAGTATAAAGATAGCTTAATTAATCGAGCTAGCTAGGGCAGAAACCTCATTAGATAAGAAGTACTCATACACCTTAGCCTTGAAAACAGCACATGAGGACGAGGAAGTAATGTCAGGAGGAAGAGAATGCCATAGGTAAACAGCAGTGAGATGGAAGGAGTTGCGGTAAATGCAAGTTCTATGTAGCGGAATATGAAAAGTATTAGCCATGCCCAGACGTGACGAATGACGAGTATAATCATGATGTAAGGGAAATAGTTCACGTAAGTACGACGGAGCATGGTTATGCAGAATATTATAAGTAACTATAGCTACAAAGTACTTCCTCCTGTTTGAGACTGACAACCACTTCAACCGTAATCGATACGGGGTGATATGTACATCACCACGTAGATCAAAAATGAATCGTATCGCACTGTTTACTAATCGCTGAAGTTTTAAGTCAAGCTCATTTGACAAATCGTTATAAACAACACAACAATAGTCGAGTAAAGGAAAAATTAGAGTAGAGACTAATTTTATGCGAAGTTCAGTTGACAGCGAGTTCTTGTGATATTTTAATCTGTGAAGTGTGAAATTCACTTTGCGAGATATTGTTGTTACATGACTAGCCCAAGAAAGATTTGCTTGCAATATAACTCCCAGATTACGAGCCTCTAGTACATAAGGTATAGAGGTCTGATTAATTGCCATGACCGGCAATAGTTTAAAGTCGATGGACTGAACGTTTGCTCCACTACCACAAATCATTACTGAAGACTTCGCTAAATTTAATTTAAGGCTATTTTCATTCGAATACTCAGATATCTGGTTGATATCATACAGTATCTTAGCTAACCCTACATTGAGCTCTGACCGGTGACAGCTCGAGTAGATTTGGGTATCATCAGCAAACACTATGTGGTCGGAATACTTGAGAGAAGCACCTATGTCGTTGATGAAGATAGAAAACAATAAGGGTCCTAATACTGAGCCTTGTGGAACACCGGATGTGATAGGAAGCCAGTTTGAAATATTTGTCTTATCTATGACAGTCTGAGTTCTACCAGTGAGATAGGAGTAAACCCAGCTCAGAGACGATTCGGAAAAACCAATGTCACAGAGCTTTTTCAGCAGAATGGAATGAGAGACCGTGTCAAAGGCTTTGCTGAAGTCAAAGAGAACTAAAATAGTGACACATCCATCATCAGCAGACTTTCTAATGTCATGGCAAAGGCGAAGCAAGGCTGTCTGTGTACTGTGAGCTGTGCGATACCCTGATTGGCGAGAATCCAAAATATTATAGTAAGTAAGATATTTAATGATCTGATTATGAGCAATCTTTTCATAGATTTTGGAGAGTTCGCACAAGTTCGCAATTGGTCGAGTATCTGAAGGAGACAAAGGTGTATTTTGTTTTGACAAAGGTCTAATAAATGATCGTTTCCAACTCGCCGGAAAGAACGAGTTGTCAAAGCAGGAATTGAACAATTTCTGTAAGAAAGGAACCAGCAATGGAGCTGCTTTTCTAATAATGAAAGACGAAATACCGTCAGGTCCAGTCGAATGAGAATCAGAGATATAGGACATAATTAACCGGAGTACATCATTCTCCATTACATGCTCAAACTGAAACAGATGATTCGAGATATCAACATGGCTTTTAATTGACTGCAATTCACCTTTAGAACAAGCTGGTAAGGAACTAGAGATTGAGGAATAATAAGAGTTCAGTTGATCTGGCGTGAAAAAATTAAGAGGGGAGGTTGACGATGTTTTAACTAGTCCAAGGGTCGCAAGCTCCTTCCACAGTTTGTTAACATTGTTAACATTGGCTAGTCTGGTAAAGTTGTACTCACTTTTCACACGTTTCAACTCAGACGTCAACTCGTCTCTGAATTTCCGATAAATTGCATACCCTAATAGGCTATTAGCCCTTTTTGCTTGTTTATAAAGGGCGTTGCGTTTTCTAATACGCAATTTTAATTCTGGTGTGAGCCATGGTGCAATAGGCTTGCGTACAATAAAATTTTTGAAAGGAGCATGAATGCCAAGAGCTAAAAGTAAGATACCTTCTAAGGCCTTAAGAAACACGTTAATATCGTCAGAGATTGAGGAATTTGTGGGTACAAGCTCTACTATCTTAACAAGAGATAATTCCACAGTTGTATTGAATGCACTAACGTCAAAATTCTTGAAGTTGCGGCGAACTATCATTTGGTCAGGATTCTGCGGTGTAATAAAGGCATACGAGAGTTCAAGAAGGTCATGCCCTGCAATAAATGGTGTTTCAGACTTTGTGAAGGCAATGTTTTTGTCACTGCTATCAATAATTATAACATCAATAAGCGTATCGGACGTGGATGTATGATGCGTCGCTTGGGATTCAACCAGGTATAATGATAGAGAAGAAACCATCTCACTAAGATATCTAGATTCAACAGAGTTAGACAAAAGATCACAATTCAGATCACCAGCAATAATGATATTTTTGAAGGAATGACTAAACTCGCAGAAAGTGTTTATATAGTCAGTGAATAGTTTACTTTTGGGTGGCCTGTACATGGACGTGAATAATATAGAGTCCTGGTTAGGATAGTGTATGTCAAGCAGGAGAAACTCAGGTTGATTAGAATACAAACAAGGTGAAGCTGCTAATAGATTGGCTTTCAATGACTCATGAATATAACACGCAACACCTCCACATCCCTTTCCTATTCTATCATGACGAATAATAAAATAGTTCGGAATCTTAACAAGATCGTTAGAAATTTCAGGCTTGAGCCATGTTTCAGATATAGAAATAACGTGATAAAAATGTTCGCTAAGATATGATTTGATATAGTCAATGTGGCCCAATAACGAGTTTGCATTAAATTGACAGATTTTCAAAGACGTAGCACTATCATGCAATCTCGCTGCTTTTCGAGAGTTCCGTACACGATTTAGTCAACCTAATTTGTCTAGATCAGCCTCAGAGGTGATGCGAATAGGCTGAGATCCATCTTCCTTACGTGCATAGATCTGACCCTCCCTAGACCATACATATTTCCAATTTCTGTCAGACGCGATCTTTTTAGTTTTGCGCAACAAATTATAAGTGTTTGGGTGCAGAAACTCGTTGACAAAAATATTGCCACGCTTATCACATGCAAAAACATCACTAACCGCTAATACGCCGTGCGAACGCTTTTTCCTTATAATATGGCTACTGATCTGTGAGGATTTAAAGAAGACAATAAATGATTTTGATGCCTCACTAATGTTAACCCGCTCAGGATTTTGGCTCGAAGGAGCTCTGCGGGTGATTAGACGAATGTCGAGTATGTCAGAAGCGAGTTCAGGGACACCAAGAGAGAGAGAGAGAGAGAGAGAGAGAGAGAGAGAGAGAGAGAGAGAGCAAACCAGAGAGACACCGACACTCACACCGTTACACGCACACCATTATCCACACACGCCGACGACGCCAGGTTAGCCTGCATTCTACAGCCGATCTGCTCCTCCCCTCGCAATACCAACCCTTTCTGCCTCACACTCCCCGTCACACTACACCACCCTCCCCTCGCAATACCAACCCTTTCTACCTCACACTCCCCGTCACACTACACCCCCATCCCCTCGCAATACCAACCCTCCCTACCTCACATTCCCCGTCACCTCACACACTCTCCCCCCCCCCCCCCCGCGCGTACCTGTAAGTTAGTATTAAGTAACGCTAAGGGCTGAGGCGTGATCAGCCCCCGTTAAAGTCTACAACCCTTTTGTACCTTCCGTAGTTTAAGTCGACTCACCCCCCCGATCGCACCACGTGTACCCCCCCCCCCCCCCCTTTTCACAAATACACACACCGAGTTTTACCTATTATATCCGCCCCGTCTCTAATTGTCTCCCCCCCCCCCCCCATATTATTCATGCAGACTCGAAACCCGTCACAACGTGAAGCAAAAAGTGTTGGCCAAGGTGGAAGATTTTCAGGAGAGAGACTCTGGTTGGTCGCTGACCGAAATAATCAATTTGACTGTAGATATCAACAAGTACGTGCCACTGCGAGGCGGTTTGTTCACATACACACCACTACCCAAAGATATTCAAGATAAGAAGGCTGTCGTCAACATCCGCAACAGAGACGCGTATTGCTTTCTTTGGTCGGTCACCGCAGCCCTCTTTCCAGCCAACAACAATCCCAGCGAAATCACTTCGTATCCACATTTCAGCTCAGTGCTACAATACGACGGTTTGCATTTGCCAATGTCTTTAGACCAGATTCCAAAATTTGAGAAACTTAACAAACTTTCAATTAACGTTTACGGTATAGATAGTGCGGAACAACAAAAGCGTAGTGAAATTGTACCCATTTATTTCAGTCGAAACAAGTCTGATAAGCCTACAATCCATCTTTTAGTAATAGAGTCTGAAACCGACGATGACGATGATAGTATGGAAAATATTGAAAAGAATGTAACACATCATTTTGCATGGATTCGGAATTTATCACGGCTGACAGGTTCCCAAATTTCTAAACATAAATGTCGTACATGCTTGTGCAATAGGTGTCTATCACACTTTCAATCTGAAAGGTGTTTGATCAAGCACAATGTAGATTGCATGAATTTAAACAAAACCAAAGTTATTCTACCTACAGAGGAGGAAAAAATTCTCAAATTTAAAAATTTTCATCACGAAGAAACCGTTCCATTCTGCATTTACGCGGATCTAGAATGTTTACTGCAACCCACACATAAAAGTTTTGGGGAAAATACAACAGTTTATCAGAAGCATCTTCCATATAGTATAGCTTACTATCTGCATTGCGCGTTTGACGATTCGCTTTCAAAATTCAAAATTAATCGCGGCGAAACTTGCATCCAATGGTTTGTGAACGAGTTAAAGGAATTGGCACATTCGTTAGAGGGATACTACAAGACTGTTGTACCGATGGAACCACTAAATTTCAATCAGATCAACGAATTTGATTTATCGGCGGTCTGTCATATTTGTGAAAAACCGTTTACGCCCACAGACGTGAAACATCGGGATCACTATCATTTCACGGGAAAGTACCGTGGTGCAGCAGCTGTAATCTAAATTACCAAAATTCGCACACTATCCCAGTGATATTCCACAATCTTTCAGGTTGCGATTCGCATTTTCTGATCAAAGCCCTGGGTACGTCATTCGAAGGTACTGTTTTTTTTTCTCTGTTTCAGATCATTAGTGGACTAAAATGTTGAAGAGAACAAAAAAAATGTATACGCATTTTTTGTTTATTCGATAAAACATTTTTTGAAAAAAAATTTTACATCGATCAATTGTTCAATTTTCTCAAATGTTAATTATTGTAATTGATTTTTCTATACACATATAATTGGAACAGTGGTGTAAGAAGGAGACGCTGTACACGTTGTGCTGGTACGGTGTACAAATCAGGCGAGAGTTGATGCATCTTTGAACTCGATTTGCCCATACTGGCCGCCCAGATACTGCAAGAGCAGCCGCTCCTCCTCCATCGTCTGCATCAATTTCTGGTACTGAGTCTCGTCCTCGTTGAGCATTCGCACAATCCGTGCCGGTAAGAATACATTGAATTCATCGTTCAGATCTGTGACGATACGCTGTCCAAACCTCGTTTGAACTCGTCGAATATTGGTGACCTTGTAGATTTTGAAAATTTCTAGCTCCGTCAATTTCTTTGTCGGTAGGAATTCGGTCATGCTTGCCACTTTGTTCAGTTTTGTGAAATACATTTTTTTAATGTTCAACAGTTACCTGTTTCTTGATAAATTGAGATTTGCGAAACTTTTTGTCACTTTGTTTAGTTCTGACTTCTGATTTACAATGGTTTTCAAGTCATGAATATTTTTTAAGAACGGATCGATTCGCTGTTTTAGTTCTGCTTTACTTGGAGTTCTCTTCATGAGAGCTGAAGGTGCAAGACTGTCTTTTGGACCTGAATTTCAGCCTTTTATAGCCGTATTCCTCCCACCAGGCACACAGAATCCTTGGAAAACTTCTAGAAGCTAACAAAATGATGTGTCTTCGATTGTACATCAGAACCTTCCAGAATTCAACGTCGCACCGCAATCCGTTGTCCGCAGGCCGCTCACCGTCAAGTCGAAACTTGTCGAACGCATTGTTTTGTCTAAAATTCGTTCAAGGTCAGAGCGGATCTTTCGGAATTCAACGTCGCACCGAAATCCTTTGACCGCATGTCGCTCGCCGTCGAGTCGAAACTCGTCGGACGATTCCGAGTATTGTTTTCGTTGGACGATTCCGAGAATTGTTTGTCTAAAATTCAACGTCGCACCGAAATCCTTTAACCGCATGTCGCTCACCGTCGGAACACGTCGGACGATTCCGAGTATTGTTTTCGTCGGACGATTTCGAGAATTATTTGTCTGAAATTCAACGTCGCACCGAAATTCTTTGACCGCATGCCGCTCACCGTCGAGTCGAAACACGTTGGACGCATTGTTTTATCTAAAATTCGTTCAAGGCCAGAGCGAGTCAAGAGTACAGCAGGGGGGGTTCTGAGTACAAACACCTTCTTTACCGACCGAGCCGCTCCGCGCAGCCCAGACTCAAACCCTTTTTCGGGATGACGTCACAGTCTGCCGTACCGAAGGTCAAAAACCGTGCAACCTTACCGACAGTTGTATCGATCGAGGGTCAAAATCGTGCTGTTTCACCGACAATCTTACCGACCGAAGATCAAAGTCTGTAGTGCTCGCCTGCCAACGGTAGAGGGCGCAGCGGGAGCGAGAACTTTTTTACCGTCCCGCATTCTTTTCCCACGATAGGACTGCTGATGTGTAACATGAACCACTCCGAATTCCTTTCCCACGGTAGGACTGCTGACGTGTAACATCAACCACCTCACATTCCTTTCCCACGTTATCAACCACGTGACATTCCAAAATTAATGGTTCCGAGAATTGTTTCTCACTTACTCGGATGCCGGTTTGATTCGTCCTGGGAATGCCAAAAGGTGCGCGCGCATACACAAACTTTGATATCAGCCCCGTGACATTCCTTACCCTCCATCAAATTATGTGGTGGGGGAACGTTATATAAGCGAAAAGTGAAAACTTCATCGCCAGTCTGAAGCTGTTCTTCTTGCAAATGAGAAGTGCTCTGGAACAACGTGAGTTGAAGAAACGACTAGAACTGCTCCTCAAGAATATTGGAGAAGTAAAACATCTGCTGAAAATCAGATCCGACCTCAATCAACTCACAAGAGATTTCGAGCACCTACAACTGGACCGTAACGATCATGGACTTTTCAAAATTGAACGAAGTCGCTCGCCTGGAGACATTTCTGCCGTTGAAAAAGCTCTCGGACCTCGAAGTCTACTTCGAATACCGGGTCAGTGGCGTACGTCGGGTTAAAACGAAATTTGGAGACAAAATCGTTCTGGACTTGGATGACGCTTTCACGATTTTTCTGCCGAACCGACTGACCAAGGCCCTCCACGAAAATGAAGATTTGTTCCAGAAGGTGACGACAGCCAGTAAGGAGATACGGTTGCATCTACGCTATCTTGGCGGACCGTACGGTCAACTTGAATTTGTATACGTATAATATTCGAATATCCAATGTTCTGTGTAAGTCTTACGTTCAATAAACAAAAAAAAGATTTAAATTGTGAATATTTTTTCAATTATCCATCTTGTATACCTTTAATCCTACGTACGTTTTGTACCTTGTAATTGTATCTAGAATTAAGTCTCAAAACCTAAGAAAATGCTACTCCGAACACCACTAAGCAACGACGGAGGGTTTCGAGCTGCGTCATGTAATGTGAACTCTACGATGAGTATTTGGACGGGTTCAGACCGGAGTGCAAGGTCGGCCGATAGCTGCGGTACAATCAGAAATTGATGCAGACGATGGAGGAGGAGCGGTTGTTCTTGCAATATATGGACGGTCAGTACGGTCAAATTGAATTCAAAGATGCGTCGACTCTCGCTTAATTTGTATACACCGTACCTGGACAACGTGTGCAGCGTCTCCAATTATTCTACGTTGCATAACCTTTATGAAAATTGTATACATCGTTTGACGAAGCTTCTTTATTTTATATCATTTTATTTTATACCATTTAATGGTACGACGTTCTGTATTGAAATATATGTATTTATCACTCAACGCAAAACCATCCTGTCCACCTTAAACTCGACAAATTGTTGGTAACAACAATTCGACTTTTACAATCTCAGAAAGTGCCAATTTGAACACCGATGAGCAAAGACGAAGGTTTTCTAAGCTACGTTTTGAACCTCGTAACTGTAACGTGAACAGTACGATGAGATTTCAGCGGACTCAGTCAAGGACAGAGTGCAAGGTCGACCAACATCTGAGTTAGCGTACGTTTAAAGCCGCAGGTCCTACGGAGTTGGGTTACTATCGCTCTTGGAATGCAAAACATGACGACGTTGGTGTACAGATTAGTCGAGAATGAGATGCAAGGCTGAGGTGCAGTTTAGATTTCGTTTGACAAGTTTTTTATAAAAAAGTATTAAATATAATATATACAAGTTTTTATTAATTTTATAAAAAAGTATTAAATATAATATATATACATTCGGTTTCTCAACAAAAATTTTGTGAAAGGCTTCAACGATTGGAGAAAAGATGAGAATTATCACAACGATCGGACTCTTGAAAGCGCTCGCGGAAAAATTCTAACGTCTTCAGAAAACGGATGGAGGTACGCGGTCGATGAAAATAATACTTGGAATCTGTTCTATGCGACGTTGAATTCTGGAAGTTTCTGAAATAAACTCTTAACTAACAGGATAGAGGTTCTGAATTAAAAACGGATCGTGAAACTATGACTATAAGATCTGGTACTTATTTAACGAAATTAAAAATCTGTTTAGTAACTTAAATGTATTAAAATATTGTCGAAGATCTAAAGAAATTAAAATATTGTCGAAGATAAAAAAGGTTTGTACATTGTGTGACTATAATGATCTGGTACTTATCTAAAGAAATTAAAAATCTGTTTCGTAACTTCTTATCTTTATCTTCCCGGTATAATATAACAATACTCATTACCTTGTACATACAAAATAATGCACACGTCGACGCGGGTAGTTTCGGCGTGCAGACCTTTTTTGTCTTCGTTCTTCCATCAAAAATCTGTCTCGTGGAGCCATATATCTCCAGATTCGTCGTAAGTCAAGTGTATTGAAATATAATCAAAGACGAAAAAGGTCTGCACGCCGTGAACTGCAGCATCCAGTCGTGAAACTATGACTATGAGATCGTGGAGTTGTTCCTCCTGGAGCTGTGTCTCGATCTGACGGTGTATATATATGCGACGTATGTTCGGTAGATCCGGTTCCGGAAACATCACATCCTGTGGTGCCGGCTCCGGACTTGGTGGCAAGTTGAATACATCGGGAACCATGATCTGAGGAAGAAAAAAAGGGTATATTCAGAAAATTTGAAGATGTTTCAGTAGTTGAAAAATGTTCAGGTGAGAAACAAATTCGAAAGCTATTAAGCTGAGTTTGGAGATTTATGAGTAGTTGAATATGTTTTTAAAATCACTTGAAGTTTCCTCAATACTTTGAAATATATAGCTAATTTTTTTGAACAAAAGAAGTGAATGAGTGTAATAAATTGAAAAAAAAATTCACGTTAGGTAGCAATTTGTATAAGGACTTACCGTTTCTTTTCTGACAAAGTATATAGTCGAAGACGCAAGACACTTTACACCACTTGAGTTTGACTGTCAATGAGCTGGTTCAGGACTCGCAGTCTTATATAACGAACCCTTGTGTTTATGTTTTGCAAACGTAAAAATGTGATATCGTAGGGTGGTCCCATGTTCACCGAATGTCGTTATCTCGATTCATGTAATTGTTCTGGTGCGTACCGCTCCACGCATCCGAACAGTCTCGCTCGTTGGACAAATCATCGTTATTAACAGTAGAAATTCAAAAATGGACAAAAGTCTGAAGTCAAAATATACCGCTTCTTAACAGAATTTTCCGGAACGGTCGTACTTGGTTATATCGTAGATGTTTGACTCACTTTCAGATCAGAACTCACATACTTTTCCGATACTGCATAATCTGTCAGGTTACGATTCGCATTTTCTGACTAAAGCATTGGAACCTAAATTGACAGGCAAATCACTTACCAAGCAAAACTATGTTGTTCATTATAGGGTTTTGAAACAATGCTTACAATCAGGCTTAAAATTACTCAAAATTCATAGAGTTCTCAAATTCAGACAAACCCCGTGGCTCAAAAAGTATATATAGATTTTTAGGATTGGTGGTCGAGTGATTGAGGTAGATGACACAATTGGTTTACCTTAACACAGAAGAATTATTTATTATAAAACACTTGATTAAATTACGAAGAAAATAAATGATGTGATGTAATGTTTGAATGCGCGCTGACAGAGTTGATGAGCGCGGGTGACTGTTGAGAGTGCACGTCAGTCACTGTTGAGTGTCAGAGAGAGTCCCCGAGTCCTGTGCTTGCGCTGTGTCCGTGCATCGGTTTTATGCACGAGGAAACAGTTAGGAAGTAGGTGGATGGAAGGGATTTCTTGTCTGTGATAGGACGAAAAGGTACAAAGGAGATGACATGCAGAAAATATGGGGAAAACCCAGTAATTAGGAAAACGTGCCTAAACTGCGCATGCACGATCAAGTCATAAAACTTGGATCTGCGTGCGGGCGGTCGAGTTGTAAAAACTCGAGACGCGCGGCGGCGTCGGTTGTAAAGGCTAGAGTACAGTGTATTGAGAGAAAAAAACGAGAATACATTTAAGTACCTAGGGATTCATAATTGCGGTGCAATAATTCAGGATTAGGGGAAATATGGATTTTTAAATGCATTTGGGATTTTTGGGATTTGTCACGTCCGGTTGTAATTTTCTGTTTAATTTTTGTGAGGCGAAGCCGCCACAGTACCCCCCTGCCAGTGATGAAGTCGCGATTAAATATGTTAATTGAATCCAGCTTGGTAGCGTTCGGTGAATCTGACTCGCCGCTTGGTCCGGCGATTGTTGTTCTTGTTCTGGCTTCTCTGGATTTGAGCCGGTGGTGCTGAACTGCTTGGCATTGGAGATTCGATCACTTGTGGCTGTGGAGCTGTTTGGGACTGCGAATCTGTTGGCTGCGGTGGAGCTTGTTGTGTAGTTCGTTCAGCAGTTGATTGAAGAGAAACGTCTTGGTCACCTTCGTGTAGAATGTAAGCTGGTTTCAGACGATCAATGGATACAGTGATCTCTTTTCCTTTGTTGTTGATTACGAAGTCCTTGGTGCCGCGACTGATGACAGGATAAGGGCCATCGTATGGATTCTCAAGTGCGTTCTTGATAGCGTCGTGACGCAAGAGAACGTGGCTTGTTGTTTGCAAGTCCTTGAATACGAAGATTTTGCGTTGACCATGCCGAATGACTGGAGTTGGTTGCAATTCTTGCATTCTTCGTCGAAGGTCTTTGACGTAACTGCTTGTATCTTCGGATTGTTGAGGTGTCGATGCAATGAATTCTCCTGGTAAACGAAGTGGTTCACCGTAGACCAATTCTGCGGATGTCGCTTGAATGTCCTCTCGCCAGGCTGCTCTTATTCCGAGTAGTACTATTGGGAGGCTGCGGGTCCATTGGTTGTTTTCATGACACCGTATTGCTGCTTTGAGTTGTCTATGAAAACGCTCAACCATTCCGTTACTTTCGGGATGGTACCCTGTCGTACGTAGGCGTTGATTACCTGAAAGTCGATTAATTTCGGTGAAAAGTTTCGACTCGAATTGCCGGCCTTGATCCGTAGTTACGCGATCAGCAGGTCCGAAACGGCAAATCTATCCATCGTAGAATGCACGTCCAACGGTTTCAGCTTCTTGGTCCGGTATTGGAAAAGCTTCTGGCCAGCGGGTGAATCGATCGACACATGTAAGACAGTATTTCATACCTTCTGACAATGGCATGATAATAATGTCGATGTGCACATGTTTGAAACGTCCGGAAGGTGCTTGGAAGTCCTGGATTGGTGATTTCACGTGGCGTGTAATCTTTGAACGTTGGCAGTTAATGCATGCTCTGGCCCATTCTCTGCAGTCGACTTTCATTTTCGGCCATACATAACGTTGAGTTATGAGCTTGACCGAAGCTTTTACGCCTGGATGTGCGAGGTTGTGCACAGAATT
This sequence comes from Neodiprion fabricii, assembly GCF_021155785.1. Classification (NCBI taxonomy): domain Eukaryota; kingdom Metazoa; phylum Arthropoda; class Insecta; order Hymenoptera; family Diprionidae; genus Neodiprion; species Neodiprion fabricii. Next base: position 12,566,917 of record NC_060239.1, read on the forward strand.
GAAGGCTGCTCTCCTGAAGGGCGCGGTGAGAAATGGTCGCGCTTTTTTCGTTGAGAGGTCGCAGAAAATGGTGGCATTCGTTCCTGGAACTTGTATTTGTTTGAGCTGCAGTGGAGAGTCTGGAGATAAGTATTTCTTCAGTTCCTCGTCATCTTGCTGTGAGGCTTCGAGAAGAATGTAGTCCAGAGGCTGCGAAACTGCTTCGATGCGCGAGAGTGCGTCGGCTACAACGTTGTCTTTTCCGGACACGTGTTGGATATCCGTGGAAAACTGTCCGATGAAGTCGAGATGTCGTGATTGTCGCGGAGAAGCTTTATCTAAGTTTTGTCTAAAAGCATAGATTAAAGGCTTGTGATCCGTAAAAATTTGAAATTCGCGTCCTTCCAACATGTATCGGAAATACTTGATTGCCAAGTAGATTGCGAGGAGTTCTCGATCAAAGGCGCTGTATTTCTTTTCGGCTGGACTAAATTTCTTAGAAAAGAAACCTAGTGGCTGCCAATTTCCATCGACGAGTTGCATCAATGTTGCTCCAGCAGCGTTGTCCGATGCATCACATACTAGTTTGAGTGGCGCTCCTGCTTCAGTATGTGCAAGAAGAGTGGCTTTCGCGAGATCTTCTTTGGTTTTCTCGAAGGCGATGGTAGCTGCTGGTGTCCAGTTGACTTTTGCTTTGCCCTTGATGTTGTTTTGTAACGAATCATTGAGTGGAGCTTGCGTTTCTGCGGCTTTGGGCAGGTAAATTCTGTAAAAATTTACCATGCCAAGGAATTTCCTGAGTGCTTTGGCTGTGTCAGGCTGTGAATAATCGCGAATGATTTTCACGCGGTCTTCCAGTGGCTGAATTCCATGGGCTGACACTCTGAATCCAAGAAAGTTAACTTCTTCTTCGCCGAGAACACATCTGAATGGATTGACGACGACGCCGTACTGCTGTAACCTAGTGAAGAGAATGTTGAGACGCTCGAGATGTTGCTCTTCGTCTTCTGAGGCTATGAGGATGTCGTCGATGTATGGGAAGCAGAAGTCTAGTCCACGGGTAACTTCGTCCATGAATCTTTGGAAAGTTTGAGCTGCATTCCGAAGGCCAAACGTCATGTACGGAAATTCAAATAATCCGAATGGAGAATGGAATGATGATGGCGTTTTTCGGGATATCGTCTTCGTAGACGGGCAGCTGGTTGAAAGCGCGCATCAAGTCGACGACGGAAAAGCGCTTTTTCCCTCTGAGTAGACCTGCGAAATCTCTGATGTGTCTCACCGGGTATCGATCAGGAATTGTTCTCGCGTTCAGTCCGCGATAGTCGCCGCAAGGTCGCCAATCATTGTTTGCCTTTGGAACGAGATGAAGAGGTGCCGCCCAGCTGCTAGATGACGGGCGCGCTGTTCCAAGTTTTACCATCGCGTCAAATTGTTTCTGAGCGATAGAGAGACGATCCGGTGCAAGGCGTCGAGCTTTGCAAGCGACGGGCGGGCCTGGTGTTGTCTCGATGTGATGCCGAGTTTGGTGCTTGACCTGGGGAGCGCGTCCGTCCGGTCGCGTAATCTCCGGGAAGCTTGCAAGTAGCTGATGATACTTCGATGCGCCGGTGATAACTTTCACGCTGGGAATGATGCACTGAAAAAATTTACCTTGTGAAGTTAGCTTAGTTTCTTTGTCGATGAGTTGGCCTCCTTGAATGTCGACTAGAAGTCCGAAGTGAGACAGGAAATCTGCGCCGATGATTGGCTTGGAGACGTCGGCTATGATGAATCTCCATGGGAATTCTCGTCGTAATCCAAGGTTGAGAGACTGTGTTGTTGTGCCGTATGTGTGAATTGTAGAACCGTTTGCTGCTGCAAGTTCGTAGGTTGATTTCTTGTGCGGTCCTCGAGCGAGCGTTCGTGGATAGACGCACAAGTCAGCACCTGTGTCGATGAGGTATGGTATTTTTGTGTCGTAGTCGGTAATGAAGAGGCGGCGTGGTTTTGGACTGGGATCGCCGACCGCCATCAGCGAGTGCCCTGTGCGTTTCCCTGGAAATCACATGGAGGTGTGCACTTCTTCGCTTTTTTTCTGTACTTGCGATGATACCAGCAAAGTTTCTCAGTCACTTTTGTGGGCAAGCAACAACAGTCTGATTCACGCATTATCGAAAATTCGTGGACAACCGTATGCAATATTCTTTGATAGAAATTTCTAGATATTTCTCGAACGAACCTGCAGCGCGTGTAAGATGGCGAGACAGTTCTTGGAACTTGGCGAAAAAGTGACCGTGTCAGCATGGAACAGTTCTTCTAACGCAATTCTTACAACGATAGCTTAGTCAAGTATGTGCGATTGAAAGAACAAAAACAAATAAGGATTCTGAAAATTAATAAAAATCATGGAGACGACACCCAAAATTTCATCTGAGAAATCTTCACCGACAGAAATTCAAAAATGGATTCGATTTGGAACTCAAAATACCAGAAGTATTGTTCAAAGTGGTATATTTCCACGAAAAAAGACTCTGGTTGACCGTTGATCGAAATAATCAATTTGACTGTGAATATTAACAAGTACGTACCACTACGAGGCGGTGTCTTCACATACACACCACTACCCAAAGATATTCAAGATAAGAAGATGTAGTAAACATCAGAAACAACGACTCTTACTGCTTTCTTTGGTCGGTCACCGCAGCTCTGTTCCCAACCGACAACAACCATCCTAACGCGATCAGCTCGTACCCGCATATCAGCTCAGTGCTACGGTATGATGGTTTAAAGTTTCCTATGTCTCTAGATCAAAATTCTCAAATATCGGGGGCGGTGAAGTGGTACATTAAACCAACCGCGTCGGTATACATTAATTTTGTCTGATGTTCAAATATCGTTTCAACGTAATTATAAGGGAAATTGTGAATAAAGGATTTTGAAAGATCCATGATGAGAACCCTGCATACAATGGTTTATTCAATTTGACTTTCGTCTTACTCATTTCAACGACAATTATATCTTTATCGAAAACGGTGCAGCTGTGAAAATTGGGTTTGGCTATGGTAGCTCTAGCACCGTATCTTCCGTCTCATTTCGTGATCAGTCTGACATCTCTATACTTTCGCACGTTTTCCATAGTTTTGCCAAAAACTGCGTTGTTCATTAGCTTGTAAAAATTTTTTCTCGAATTCGTTGTCAGATTTTTTCCGCAAATCGGTATTCAAATCTATATATATTTTTTGAGCCACGGGGTTTGTCTGAATTTGAGAACTCTATGAATTTTGAGTAATTTTAAGCCTGATTGTAAGCATTGTTTCAAAACCCTATAGTGAACAACATAGTTTTGCTTGGTAAGTGATTTGCCTGTCAATTTAGGTTCCAATGCTTTAGTCAGAAAATGCGAATCGTAACCTGACAGATTATGCAGTATCGGAAAAGTATGTGAGTTCTGATCTGAAAGTGAGTCAAACATCTACGATATAACCAAGTACGACCGTTCCGGAAAATTCTGTTAAGAAGCGGTATATTTTGACTTCAGACTTTTGTCCATTTTTGAATTTCTACTGTTAATAACGATGATTTGTCCAACGAGCGAGACTGTTCGGATGCGTGGAGCGGTACGCACCAGAACAATTACATGAATCGAGATAACGACATTCGGTGAACATGGGACCACCCTACGATATCACATTTTTACGTTTGCAAAACATAAACACAAGGGTTCGTTATATAAGACTGCGAGTCCTGAACCAGCTCATTGACAGTCAAACTCAAGTGGTGTAAAGTGTCTTGCGTCTTCGACTATATACTTTGTCAGAAAAGAAACGGTAAGTCCTTATACAAATTGCTACCTAACGTGAATTTTTTTTTCAATTTATTACACTCATTCACTTCTTTTGTTCAAAAAAATTAGCTATATATTTCAAAGTATTGAGGAAACTTCAAGTGATTTTAAAAACATATTCAACTACTCATAAATCTCCAAACTCAGCTTAATAGCTTTCGAATTTGTTTCTCACCTGAACATTTTTCAACTACTGAAACATCTTCAAATTTTCTGAATATACCCTTTTTTTCTTCCTCAGATCATGGTTCCCGATGTATTCAACTTGCCACCAAGTCCGGAGCCGGCACCACAGGATGTGATGTTTCCGGAACCGGATCTACCGAACATACGTCGCATATATATACACCGTCAGATCGAGACACAGCTCCAGGAGGAACAACTCCACGATCTCATAGTCATAGTTTCACGACTGGATGCTGCAGTTCACGGCGTGCAGACCTTTTTCGTCTTTGATTATATTTCAATACACTTGACTTACGACGAATCTGGAGATATATGGCTCCACGAGACAGATTTTTGATGGAAGAACGAAGACAAAAAAGGTCTGCACGCCGAAACTACCCGCGTCGACGTGTGCATTATTTTGTATGTACAAGGTAATGAGTATTGTTATATTATACCGGGAAGATAAAGATAAGAAGTTACGAAACAGATTTTTAATTTCTTTAGATAAGTACCAGATCATTATAGTCACACAATGTACAAACCTTTTTTATCTTCGACAATATTTTAATTTCTTTAGATCTTCGACAATATTTTAATACATTTAAGTTACTAAACAGATTTTTAATTTCGTTAAATAAGTACCAGATCTTATAGTCATAGTTTCACGATCCGTTTTTAATTCAGAACCTCTATCCTGTTAGTTAAGAGTTTATTTCAGAAACTTCCAGAATTCAACGTCGCATAGAACAGATTCCAAGTATTATTTTCATCGACCGCGTACCTCCATCCGTTTTCTGAAGACGTTAGAATTTTTCCGCGAGCGCTTTCAAGAGTCCGATCGTTGTGATAATTCTCATCTTTTCTCCAATCGTTGAAGCCTTTCACAAAATTTTTGTTGAGAAACCGAATGTATATATATTATATTTAATACTTTTTTATAAAATTAATAAAAACTTGTATATATTATATTTAATACTTTTTTATAAAAAACTTGTCAAACGAAATCTAAACTGCACCTCAGCCTTGCATCTCATTCTCGACTAATCTGTACACCAACGTCGTCATGTTTTGCATTCCAAGAGCGATAGTAACCCAACTCCGTAGGACCTGCGGCTTTAAACGTACGCTAACTCAGATGTTGGTCGACCTTGCACTCTGTCCTTGACTGAGTCCGCTGAAATCTCATCGTACTGTTCACGTTACAGTTACGAGGTTCAAAACGTAGCTTAGAAAACCTTCGTCTTTGCTCATCGGTGTTCAAATTGGCACTTTCTGAGATTGTAAAAGTCGAATTGTTGTTACCAACAATTTGTCGAGTTTAAGGTGGACAGGATGGTTTTGCGTTGAGTGATAAATACATATATTTCAATACAGAACGTCGTACCATTAAATGGTATAAAATAAAATGATATAAAATAAAGAAGCTTCGTCAAACGATGTATACAATTTTCATAAAGGTTATGCAACGTAGAATAATTGGAGACGCTGCACACGTTGTCCAGGTACGGTGTATACAAATTAAGCGAGAGTCGACGCATCTTTGAATTCAATTTGACCGTACTGACCGTCCATATATTGCAAGAACAACCGCTCCTCCTCCATCGTCTGCATCAATTTCTGATTGTACCGCAGCTATCGGCCGACCTTGCACTCCGGTCTGAACCCGTCCAAATACTCATCGTAGAGTTCACATTACATGACGCAGCTCGAAACCCTCCGTCGTTGCTTAGTGGTGTTCGGAGTAGCATTTTCTTAGGTTTTGAGACTTAATTCTAGATACAATTACAAGGTACAAAACGTACGTAGGATTAAAGGTATACAAGATGGATAATTGAAAAAATATTCACAATTTAAATCTTTTTTTTGTTTATTGAACGTAAGACTTACACAGAACATTGGATATTCGAATATTATACGTATACAAATTCAAGTTGACCGTACGGTCCGCCAAGATAGCGTAGATGCAACCGTATCTCCTTACTGGCTGTCGTCACCTTCTGGAACAAATCTTCATTTTCGTGGAGGGCCTTGGTCAGTCGGTTCGGCAGAAAAATCGTGAAAGCGTCATCCAAGTCCAGAACGATTTTGTCTCCAAATTTCGTTTTAACCCGACGTACGCCACTGACCCGGTATTCGAAGTAGACTTCGAGGTCCGAGAGCTTTTTCAACGGCAGAAATGTCTCCAGGCGAGCGACTTCGTTCAATTTTGAAAAGTCCATGATCGTTACGGTCCAGTTGTAGGTGCTCGAAATCTCTTGTGAGTTGATTGAGGTCGGATCTGATTTTCAGCAGATGTTTTACTTCTCCAATATTCTTGAGGAGCAGTTCTAGTCGTTTCTTCAACTCACGTTGTTCCAGAGCACTTCTCATTTGCAAGAAGAACAGCTTCAGACTGGCGATGAAGTTTTCACTTTTCGCTTATATAACGTTCCCCCACCACATAATTTGATGGAGGGTAAGGAATGTCACGGGGCTGATATCAAAGTTTGTGTATGCGCGCGCACCTTTTGGCATTCCCAGGACGAATCAAACCGGCATCCGAGTAAGTGAGAAACAATTCTCGGAACCATTAATTTTGGAATGTCACGTGGTTGATAACGTGGGAAAGGAATGTGAGATGGTTGATGTTACACGTCAGCAGTCCTACCGTGGGAAAGGAATTCGGAGTGGTTCATGTTACACATCAGCAGTCCTATCGTGGGAAAAGAATGCGGGACGGTAAAAAAGTTCTCGCTCCCGCTGCGCCCTCTACCGTTGGCAGGCGAGCACTACAGACTTTGATCTTCGGTCGGTAAGATTGTCGGTGAAACAGCATCATTTGGACCTTCTACCGATAAGAATTGTCGGTAAGGTAGTGCGATTTTTTACCGTCGAACGATACAACTGTCGGTAAGGTTGCACGTTTTTGATCTCAAGTCGGTACGGTAGAGCACGTTTTATCTGACGAGAGTGGGGGTAACCTTTAAGGGTTTGCGTCTGGGGTGCGCGGAGTGGCTCGGTCGGTAAAGAAGGTACTCAGAACCGGCCTTGCTTAACTACTAACAATACTGTGTCATTGTTCAAATGATGATTGGGCAGCCACTTGGGATTCTAGTCATTGTTAATGGATAATACCTCGGTTACAGAAATCTATTTCAAATTCTACCGTTACTGCGCTTTAGGTGTTATCTTTCGTTTAGAAAGCTTCACTTCATGATGAGGTTTATCAAATAATTAAACGTAAGTCCTCTTTAAAAAATTTATTTGTTTGTAGAAGAATATATAGTCATAATTTATATGTTACTGTATTCAATTAATACATTTTAGTTTTCTGTAGAGGATCCACAGTTACGGCCGAGACGTCAAATTTGTTTTTGACTTTACTGACCTTCGACACCGAGGAACTACAAATAATTTCGAAATAAGGTCGACAAATCTATCAACATTACTAAAATAAGTATTCCCAATATCTTACAGTAAGTCTGACAATAACATTCTATCTAAACTCGAAAGCAGAACAATGAATAATCAACTTCAAAGTTATTCGTCAAAAGTTCTCATTATGGCATTCCAATTACGGGTTGGTAAAGATATTTTCGTCAGCGGTAAGCAATGATAAATTTCAGGTGATCTCCGCAAATTTCGTATCCTTATTCTCACGAGTTATTTAAAATTATTGTGCACTCCATACAGCCACTAGAGAGATCTACCAAATTATAATAAATATAGATAGTTTCACATACTTTGTTCGAATACCAGTAACGTCAATAGCATGTTCACCGTCGATTCTTTGTATCGGTCACAAGTAAGAGGTGAATTGCTCGACAGTTTCGGACTTTCAGAGCTGCTTTGCTGTGGCTCAACCCGCTCAAGATGTGTGTGTGCAGTGCATTACACAAGCCGTCTCAGTCAACGGTGTGTGTATGCAACGGACGGGGCCCATGGAAATTGCGCTCGGCTGTGGCCACGCCTCACCGGTTTAGCGGCGATACGAGTCGAAAATTAGTGTTGGCTCCATCTTATATCACTGAATTTTCGCGGGGTAAAACATAAGTATATGTATAGAGCTTAACCACGGAATAGCACTCCGTGAGCTTAACCAACAACGGAGTTGCAGTTGCTGTTATGTTGTGGGTGAAATAAATTTCAGCGATATCTAATTATAAGTGCCGTGAATCGTTAAACAACCGAAATGCTATCGCATTTGTTTCAGCGGCAACCATGCGACGTTGTGAGTGTATGAATACGTGTGTAAGCTGTTACACAATATTTCATAATAATTTTTTTCATTGATTTCGATTCAACTGTGATCTAACGCTGCTATTTCACTTAGATCAGTTTTGAATAAGGAATAATTCCGTCACAAAACATTCGAGAAGTATTTTCTCGTCTTCGAAATTTCATCCCGTGAAATTCACTTGTACGTGTGCACATGCGGTAGTGTAAGAAAAATAAAAGGCATCGCTATAATTGATTCAACAGTACGGAAGATTCAAAGTCGATTACTTACACTTTACCTCTTGCTTCTGTAACACACAAGCCTTGCTAAAAATGTCTATTTTACGACTTCAGAATTTTCGTTCCAATTCCTAACCATTAAAATAAACTTGCCCACAGTACTTTTTACAAATTTAAAAAAATATATGTGCATCATGTAAATGTGATTCGAATATCAACAGCAAAGGTAACTTCTACTTGTCACAGTGATTTTTCAAAAAAAAAAAAAGAAAAACGAACCGAACGATTTGGTCCAATTTTTTTACGTCAAGACTGTACTAATTCATATCACTCATTAATTATTGGAAAAACTCTCAGCAATAATTTTTATCAAGGCAAACCTTGGTTTAAAGTTTAAAAATGGAAGGTGTGAAATTTTTAAATAGATTCGAGACTTACAGTATTTTTTTACAATCATGAATACAGTATTTTTTCATATTTATAAAATTGACTTGATAATTTTATTTTTGCCCGCGCCTGAAAATGAATATCATACGTTTGTCATGTGAGATTATCACGGTCTAATCATTATCTTATCCAAGTAACCGACATATCTCCCACTATAGAGATAGATTTCCCTACTCCTAGTGCTTCCTTTATGAAATCTTTCAGTGAAGCAAACAGTTTTGTCATTAACGACTGGCAAACGAGTACAGATTATTTTGTGCAAGACAGTTTTTCGCTTTTCAACGACTGTATAAAGATCGTAAGTTACTCAATGTACGTAATATAAATATAAGTAGATATCGGAAAAATATTGGATAACCGTCGTTGTTGATATATCTTCCGGGTTTACCTATGAATTCATGTATTTCATAGAATCAAAGAAGTGGCACATCTTATTGAACATTGGTGAACCATCCTAAGAAATTCCTACTCGGATGGATTTCAGCACGCAGAATATTATTGAATAAAATCTTTCTCATCAAATTTTATCATGTAATTAAATTTCAAACCACCGAACTGATCGGACCCAAAATTTAATCAGTTCTAACGTACCAAGAGCTACGCCAATTAGCAATAAGACTAACCAATTGTATTGTAAAGTAATCAGTATCAGATAATGCATTGGCAAGATAGGATCATTTTTATTTATTTTTTGATTTTATTGTCGATACTTGACGGTCTATAAATGGAGATAATTCAGTAAATTATTTATTTATTACGTAAATTATAGTTATTGAACAAACTATTTATACTCTATCTGAATGTGGTCAGAAGTGATTCTATAAACACAGGCAAACTGAAAATTCATTTCTTTATTTCCGGGATGATTACAATAACTCATCCTCACTTTCGTATTTCTTCGGAAATAGGAGAACAGAAAATAGAAACGAATTTTTCATCCATTATTGTTGCAAACGTTCTTCAAAATCTTTTTCATATAAATCATAAAATCGTCCATGACAAATTATATTTAAAGAACCGTACTTGAACCAAACACCATGGGTTCCGAAATCGTTTTAAACCAGATTTGATCGCTCGATTACAATGGCTAACACCGGTAAGATACGGCAACTACAAATTCCAGCGATTAGAATAGTATTTGAACATAGTTCTGATGTATTACGAAGTTTTACATGCGTAAAAGATTTTTCAATCGGCCTTCGCTGACTACGATCACCCAGGGCTATAACTTGTACGAAAACCTCTTTATAACATTAGTTCAACGCTACATCATTAACGCGGTATCGTAATGCCGTTGTAAGTGTACATGAGAGATCTATCTAACTACGTATAATCATCTATGCTTATACGTACTTTATCCATACAACGATAACCATCAGTGCCATAGCATATAGTAAACATGTCCGGCAAATGTATAAATTAACTTTCACCTATGGAATATACGTTTCCAATATTTATTGAAGGTCACGATGTCTGAATCTGATGTTCAGATAATGTTTTACAAGACATTTGTATTTGATACAAAAATTTGAAGTTGCCTGACAACATTTCACGTACTTGTATACCGCATACAGGCTGTTAGTAAATAAGTGTGTAAGATCGAAGGAGCGATGTAGTGTACTCGTGGTGGGAGACATTGCGTCCAGGAGATCTCCGTAATGCTGCCTCCCCCCCCCCCCCACTTGTTCAAAAAAATTTGAAAAAATCGTAGATTCAAGAGCTATTTATTGGCTCTGTAGTGCTACCAATCGCGATTTATGAGCTCGCTTCTGTTACAATAACATCAATTTTGAAATGGGGGGCCAGCTTACCGGAAAGCTAACCCCGAAGTGAAAAAAAAAATTTTGAATTATTTTGACCACGTGAGAGTCAGAAGCTAATTAGGAGGTCCTGATATACGTTAGAAACAATGTCGTAAAAACAACCCCTATGGATATATCCACGCCCAATCACGATAAAAGAAAAAAAATATTCTTGATTCAAAATGATGAATACTGGCATGTAGCGTGGTTTAGGAGCTTTTAAATACCAACGATTGTAATCTTTGATTTTCAACCCTTCGTGGAAAATAAAAAAAGAAACACCCTTAGAATCCATCACAGCGAATCCTTTTTTACAGAAAATGTTCAGCGAGTTAAAAGCATAAGGAATATGCATAATTTGATTTTTGAGATACTTCCGTCCGACAACCCCCTGTTCCAATTTGTTTTCGATCATTAGAGAAGTACCCCCAATATTCATCGCAGCTAATTCTTTTTTACGGCAAAATGTACAACGATCTAAAAACTAACAGGATATGCATAAAATGAGTTTCAATGTACCCCCTCATATCCCCCTCCCTGGTTTAATTAGTCACCTGCAAGTACAAACCTACCCTCAAAATTGATCGCAACTATTAGTTTCTCACGATTCCGAGTTGGCAATAGATCCAGAAGGGAAAATGTAATAATTTTTCAAAAAGTGAGATCGTGGCAACGAGCATTATGTATTGGATTTGAAAAATGCATTTGGTTTGTTTGGTTCAGTTCAACTGACAACTTGGAATAATGGGCATCGCAAAACATGTCACCGACCGAAATGGTTGACGTTATTGTCAATAACAATCCTTCCTATTAATTGAATTTAATTTAAAATGTATAAAAATGACGCTCGACTTATACACTTTTAAATAAAAAAAAACAAACCCAATCGAATTGAATGATTGGTCGCCGAGACATAAGTTGCCAAAATTCACCTACTTCTTCAGCAGTTGACTCGTAGATATTCTTGAAGGAATAAAAATATCTGAATATTAGTATATGTATGTTTAAAGATAAGTCAACAAGCTCGGTAAAAGTTTTACCGATTTGAGAGGGCCTTTTACTGGTATTTAAACACAATACGAACGAACATTATAGGTGACTACTTGATAGCAGGTGACTAATTAAACCAGGGCGGGGGGTATGAGGGGGTACATTGAAACTCGTATTATGCATATCCTGTTAGCTTTTAGATCGTTGTACATTTTGCCGTAAAAAAGAATTAGCTGCGATGAATATTGGGGGTACTTCTCTAATGATCGAAAACAAATTGGAACAGGGGGTTGTCGGACGGAAGTATCTCAAAAATCAAATTATGCATATCCTTATGCTTTTAACTCGCTGAACATTTTCTGTAAAAAAGGATTCGCTGTGATGGATTCTAAGGGTGTTTCTTTTTTTATTTTTCACGAAGGGTTGAAAATCAAAGATTACAATCGTTGGTATTTAAAAGCTCTTAAATCACGCAACATGCCAGTACTCACCTTTTTTTTATCCGTGATTTTTTTGAGCAGCTTTACGGAGATGTTGAGGCGGTAAAAGGTATCGAAAGTCACGGGTAAAACGCCTAATTATATAATGGCAACCAAGCTCTCCCAACTAATGTTTCACAGCTATTCCACAGAGCAACACAGCTGTGATGATGATGATACATTGCGGAAAGGTTCAATTTCCACATCATCGGGAGATCTCGACATGAACGAGACTTGGGCTAAAGAGCCCGAGGTCGAAGTTGGGAATATAGCTATCGCCTTGCATTTTGATGTTTCTAAACGATCAGCTATTGACTTGAGCAGATCAGGTAGAATAGGGATATTCGCTATATTTCGGGGGAACACTGCTTCTGCAGTTACTCCTCCTTCTTCGAGGGTAGTGCGTTGGTCTTCAGACAGCCTCTCTTTTCGTCTCCAACCGAGAAGATTTTCAGTTGGGAGCTGTGCACCAGGATTCAAGGGTCTGAGCCCCACGGGTAGATCCCAGTCGAGATTGGCTTGAGGATTAAGGTCCGCTTGCATCTTGAGCACCGAGATAATTGGTGCTGGTAAAGTTTCATACAGAATATGATTCTGATGATTTAAGATGCCATAGCTTCCGGATATTCCATTAATCCTGTGGTCGGTAAGTAATCCCTGTATTTCTAGGTGAAACTCACGACCTGACGCGTCCCTTATGTCTCCCACTCCTTGGAGATACATTTGTATGTCGGTGGGTAGCGGGAAGTCGAATGCTAATACCTGATTTATTTGTAAGTGTTCGAGGGTTAGTATCCCTCTCGAACTGCTTATATCAAGTAGTCGTTTCCATAAGGCAATAGTGCAGTAGTACTGATACGCACTGAACGACACATACTTTCGCATTGATCGATCAAATGCCATCTGCGCGTCATAGGACGTGCGTACTAGCTGCATGTATCCACTGAAATCCAGTTGAAATGTGCGCTCTCGCGCTACCTCTACAAAACCCGTCACGCCCTCAATTGTCAACAGATCGTTGATCAAGGGGTCGTTCTTTTCGACGGACGCTACTGTAGATTTGGATTTCGGCCCTAGGTCCGGGACCGAATCTTTGGACTTGAAGTCCCTTTTAGGATTCGGTCTTTGCGGTCTCTGCTTTGGTGGGTCTTGAGAACTTTGCGGCTGTGGAGTATTGTTGCCGGCTGGGCGTACGCCCCCACGGCTACTGCCACGACCTCGTCCTCTCGAGTATCCACTCGCAGGCCTTTCGGCTCCTGTTAGGGTAGGTGTGATATTGGTGTTTTCTGACATGTTTTGGTAAGTTGTTCGTCTACTAGACTTAAACGCAAAACTACTAGAGCACAGCTTAAGAATTTCCGATTACTGGAATATCCATCTATACCAGGAGCATAATGCATCAACCTTGCTCAGGAGCAAGTCAATATACGCTTTGCCTGTGTCTACCCAACACGTCTTACAGACTTATGATGCTAATAATAAAATTTGCCTTAGGTTTCATTAAAAGAGGAAAAATTAAAATACGTAATCCATTTTCTTTTAATCCATGTATCAACAATTGAAGAACGTTAGAATTGGAAATCGAATACTTATATAACATAGCTTCGATCTCCCTTGATAATTGACGCGAGCCTGATGAAATGAAATTGCATTTTGAGGTTTCTCAAAAACTTTTGACCACGTAATGTAAAGACAAAGTATTTATCGCGTTGTGAATTTCACGAGGCACATAAACTCAATCTACGTTTACCAATCTCAAATTCAGCTGAATTGGCCATCCAGTGGCTGGATCTTGCCTTACCAGTGCTTATTGCAAGGACTACCGCAACCATCAAGCGATAAAAATTAATAATAATAACCAAAATAATATAGTAATAATAAACCCAACAATAATAATAATGATCATCATGGTTAAATTTCCCTTTTTTCCGCAAGCCTTACGATCCAGGAGACAAAGATGACACCTCCAATTTTGTACTCCACTGATGCCAGTCCACCGTGCCGTGGAGTTTTGTTAGCAGTAGCAGCTGCAGGGATCAAACTCAATGTTCAAGAAATACATCTTATGGATGGTGAGCATCGCAAGGAAGAGTTTCTCAAGGTAATGTAACTGTGGTGAGAATATAATTCCCAAGGTTTGACAGATGTTATTATTTATCATTGTCAACATTTGTTCGATCAGATGAATCCGCAGCATACCCTGCCAACTTTGGACGATGATGGTTTTCACATTTGGGACAGGTGAATGAACTTTCATGATACTTTCGTCTTTTCACAGTACTTTCATATGTACTGCAATATCCTCGCGAACAATATTTATTCGCATTTGTCACACACTACTGTGATCAGTGAATTGTACTTTTGCTCGTAAGCTTCAGAGATTTGCTCAACTGTCTAGAAAAGAATGAAGCTAAATGACCACTCTAACGATAAGAAAAATCGAGAAAAAGTACAGTTAAGAGGTAATTTTCTGTTTGCTAATCTTTCAAAAACACACTCTATAACTTTCATTTGGAAGAAATTCAGCAAAAAAAAAAACAAACTTCAAAATGCACCCCAAAAAAAAATCTATCAGCATCGATTAAATATTACATATTACACTAGCAAGAAACATATCCCAGGTCGATCTCTCCGATTAAATTTTTTTGTTTTTTGTTATATTTTGTAGTAGACTAAATATTAAGCAACACGTATTTTTTTTTGACTACCATTAAACATAATAAAGAGATGAAAACGACCCCCAAAGATGATTATCCAAAGGGGTGATTTCTTGATGCGCTTGATGTATTTGAAACAGAGTAACGCTGAAATGTTTTATTAATGAATATAAACATTTCAGCGTTGGTTTCATTTAAATCTATCAAAGGCATCACGAAATCACCTCATTGGGTGCCCATCTTTTGGGGTCATTTTCACCCCCTTAAAGCGTTTAATGGCAGATAATAAGAAATACGTGTCGCTTTGTTTTTAGTCAACCATAACATATTACAAACGAAATCAAGTTGAAGAGATCAACCTGGGATACCATCCTTGTAAGGTTTCTAAATTACTTTAGCATTTTATTCTACATATACAGAAAAAAAATAATACTAATAATCAAACTAACTGAATCTTTGATTCGCTGTGCGGGTACAAATAATCAAGTAATTAATTATCAGTGTGTTGAGTGTAAAAATTACTGATATCAGCTCAAATTGCTTATAAGTTAAATAATTTTTTCCATACACTGAATTAACAATGAATTGCTCATCACTCTGAAAGTGTCCATTCACTCCATATTTCAATTTCAAGACAAAGGTCCATTTAGTCCTGTTCTCCTCTGCTCACATGTTTACCTGCAAACTAGTGGAATTGCCATGTTAAAATAAACAGAGGCAGGGCCAGAAAGCTCATTTAGAAAGGACAATTGAAAAGTAGACGATTTTTATAGGCAACCTATAAGCCCACTCATGGTTAATTAGTCATCACTATTTTTAATCACTTACTAATAACTGCATAGATACACCTATGTAAACAGTGCACGAGGAAGGACTGGAATCTAAAATATCTCGAATGGGAAACGTTTCACGATAAATTACTGAAGACTAAATGATATGGATTTTGGATAAGAAATTAAAATGGAAGATATTGAGTGCGACCTCACTTGCTGGCCTTGTCAGGCCCAAATTGATGTTTTCTGAATGTTACTCCCTCGCCCCACACACACCTACAATAACATCAAATTGGAAATAATTTTTTGTATTTGAACATCTGTTTTTCATTTTGGGCTCAGGATTCGATTTGGGTCTACGAATCCCAAGTCATTTCTTTTAACAAAAACTACCCGTTTTATATTAATAGGCCGCATATCTTATGTCTCTTGATTAATAATAATGTAAAGGCACATCCAGATGTTCATAATTTTTTATCCAAAAAAAGAAAGCTGACAGATTGAAAGATCGACTGTTACCTTACTGAGCCCCGAGGGAGCCTGAATCCGAATGGAAGACGTACATCCGAAAGTGAAAAATTCTGAATCTAAATCTGCTTTGAGAAAGCGAATTTCATTTGAAAAACATTAATTCTCGTTTTATTGCGTCAGTAAACGATTCCAAATCCAATATCGGATGCATCTCATTCCTCGTCTAAAGTCCTAAATATTTTGTCCTCAGCAATATTTTGTGAAATCTTTCCAATTCGAGATATCTAGGGATTCCCTCTTTTGGAATAAAATCTATATAATAAAGCAGATACACAATAAAAATATGTGCGTTGCATAAGTGCTTATAACGTTCAAATGGCCCACATCAATACATAAATTGCCAGATAACGTCAATTCTTGAAATTTCAATATGACTATCGGCATTGGAGGTCATTCTATACCGCACGGGTAAGGCAGCCACCCCCATCTCTTGGTTTGACCCCTGAGAATAAATGGATTATATTATTTTTAGTCACTATGATTTAGAAAAATTTATATTACATTTGTTTTAACTATGATTTTGATGTTGACAGCCACGCAATCGTCACGTATCTGTTCGATAAATATGCAAAGGATGATTCAATGTATCCGAAGGATCTCCAGAAGCGTGCAGTGATCAATCAACGCCTTCATTTCGACAATTCAATTCTTTTTCCTGCTATAAGGGAAATTGCTGTACGTATTAAAACAAATATTCGTTTAAAGTACAGAGTGAATGAAAAAAATGTGTTGCTACTTTGCCGAATAATTATCAATTTTGATTTCGAGTTTGATAAAGATAACTTCCATACATAGCCGTACAAAACTGACATTGACCTTGATATCTAAGGTAAATCATGATCAATATTTTTTCTGACAAAAATTTTACCTAACGAGAAAAACAAAAATTTAAAGAATCTGAGGGTCACAAGAGAGTTACTCTGGTTGGGAATCAAATTCAAAGTAAAAGAAAGTCTTAAAACCATAAACAAAAATTAAAAGCTATTCAAATGATTACCTACCGATTTAATGCAATAGGAAGTTCTGGAGAAACACTCTACTAGGAGAGTTGGCTGACCACCCATAAATACCCATTCCAATAAATACGTGTGACACGTTACTACAGAAAGGTTTATTCCTAAAATGACACGATTTTCTAATGAGAACTAGACATATTCGCGCCATTGTAACTACATATGTGAATAACGTTATGGTATCAAAATTTCCAGCGCACTGCTGCCAAAACTTCCTTGCGCATACACTTTCATCACAGAAGATTGATATTTTTGTTCAGGACGCATACTACCATAATTTCAATTTTAGGAAGGAATGTTTGATAACATTTTTTTAGTCAGTTCAAAAACGAAAAATTCGATATTACAAAAATTTCACCGGAGTCCCCTCTGAAGACCATAAATTATGTAAGGAATCACAAGTATTCTTAACTTTTTGTTTATAGAACTTCTATATAATCAAAAGAGAAACTGTCACTGATCTATTTATGCATAAATATTTGAGCGAGCCAGTTATTGGCAAAAAATATAAAACAAAAATATAAGTCCATCCGGCGTCAAAATCTGACATGACTATCGACGATTGCTTAGATGATTACTAATGCAGAATTTCATTTCTGTAGGACTGATTTCAGTGTACTTTCCGATATTACTAATTAATTTTGGAGATCACAAAATGATTTTGAATGTACTGAGACTTCAATCGCTTTCACGAAACACCCCTTGAGTCCCGTTACATGCACCGAAGTATTATATTTTTATGAATGTGAAGCCAAAGTCATTATGGGCCTATTACAGGTTATATTTTTATTCTTTATTTATGAAAAACGTAATTAAATATTGCGATTTTGATTTAAACTAGTTAGTTGTAAAGAAAAAGTATTGAACCTACAGAGAACATATTCAGGAAGTTGCGTAATAGTAGATTGTGCACCGAGGAGACAAAGTAAGTCTTTTTACGCCGAGCGTAAGTTTGCAATATTGCGTAGGCGAGCGCGTGCAGGAGCCGAATATTGCATAGATATACGCAAAGCGAAAGACTTTGTCCCCATGGTACACACGTTACTTTATGTTAAAAACGTGTGGTTTACACGTTTTCGGTTATCGCGGAGTACAAAAAAAAAACACCCCTAAGTACTGTAACGCGGATTTTTGCTGTGACTCGCCCATCCGGAGAAATGACCGAAAACTAACCATCTGCACAATAATTTTTCGACCCGCGATCAAAGGTGGAAAAATTGTTGTTATAAAAGATATCGCGAATTTTATTGGGTGTCTGGCGTGGTCAACACGCTGCTCAATCATCCGCAGCGACAATCCTCGGACGCATCTTTCGGCAGCAGATAGCTCAGTTTCACGGACAGGGGAGGGGTAATTTTCAATTAGTGCAGAGAAAGAACGGACGCTCGATACGCTACGCAATTCAACAAAAAGAAAATAAAACAATATGTTATGCAATTAAAGCGATGCCAAAGAAAAAAAAATACTCAATTTGCTCTTTGCGATATCGAAAATAAAAGAAATAAAAATAAACACAATAAAGAATAACCAAATATCAACGAAATCTTAAACCTACTAATCCCACCCTCAGTAATAAAGAAAATAGCCAAAACCCAAAAACAAGAGATTATCGAACGCGCTAGTCGCGATCATCCTTTACTGAACAAAGCCGCTAATCGCAAACTACTTAATATTAGAAATCAAAAATAATTGTCAATTTAATAACATTAACTTGAGGCGACTAATCGCGACGCATCCGAAACTCGCCTAGTACTCTAGAAAAATCCAATATTTCAATAGTCGTATAACTAAATTGATATTGCAGTCGCATAACTGAATTAGTAGTATGGCTATGAGAGTTCTACACGCAGATTCCGGTTACCGACACTTACCGACCGAGCCGCTCCCCGCAGCCCACCAAGCCGCTCCGCGCAGCTCAGACTCAAACCCTTTTCCGCTCCGCGCACCCCAGACGCAAACCCTTTTCCGCGATGACGTCACAGTCTGCCGTACCGAAGGTCAGAGTCTGTAGTGCTCGCCTGCCGACGGTAGAGGGCGCAGCGGGGGGGGCGAGAACTTTTTTACCGTTCCGCATTCTTCTTCCACGATAGGACTGCTGATGTGTAACGTCAACCACCTCACATTTCTTCCCACGTTATCAACCACGTGACATTCCAAAATTAATAGTTCCGAGAATTGTGTTTCACTTATTCGGATGTCGGTTTGATATCAACCACGTGACATTTTTTGGCTTGTAAGTGCCGTGTGAACTCAACCATGAATTTTGAACGGGTTCAGTCAAGACCAGCGTGCAAGGTCGACCGATGGGCGCGGTACATTCAGAGCCAAGGATCTGCGGTGTTGGGTTACTATCGCTCTGGGAATGCCAAAAGGTGCGCGCGCATACACAAACGTAAATCTGTAACATCTGACCAGGTCCACCGTTCGTATAAAATAGATTAGCACGTGAAACTTGTACATCAGTCAGACTGCTATTCTTGTGAGGCGAAAACCTTAAAATCATCATGACACGTAATAACGAAGAAGTAATTATCGGATTTAGCAACGCGACGTCAGAGTTCTCGCTACAAGATCTTCGGTGGCTCGTTGAGTCTGTCCGGAGAGCTCGTGTGCAACCGCACAGACTACACAGGATATATTTTCAGGACAAAACGTTGATCCTGACTTTTCAAAAATGGCAAAACGAAGTAATTGCAGTATTATCGGACATTGAACCGGATGACGATGAAGGCGAAGCCGATTTGATCGAGTGTCGTTAGATCAACGAGGAGTAAGAAACAAACCGAACCGTACACATCTAATGTTACCCACACAATCGAAGACACACGCGCGCGCACACACACACACACACACACACACCAACTATAATGATCTGGTACTTATCTAAAGAAATTAAAAATCTGTTTCGTAACTTAAATGTATTAAAATATTGTCGAAGATAAAAAAGGTCTATACATTGCGAACTACAGCATCAAGTCGTGAAACAAAGACTGTATGATCTGATACTTATTTATTTAACGAAATTAAAAAATCTGTTTCGTGGAGCGAGATATCCCCTGATTCGTCGTAATTTAAATGTATTAAAATATTATCGAAGACAAAAAAGACCTATACATTGCGAACTACAGCATCAAGTCGTGAAACAAAGACTATATGATCTGGTACTCATTTATTTAACGAAATTAAAAAATCTGTCTCGTGGAGCCATATATTCCCTGATTCGTCGTAACTTAAATGTGTTAAAATAATAATAACTAACACAAAAAAGGTCTGCACACCGTGAACTACAGCATCAAGTCGTGAAACTATGACTAGATGCGCACAGTTTGAATTAGTATCTGACATTTTGTTCAATTTCTACCACGATGGTGAACCGAAATCCATCAAATCAATGACTTCAACTTTTTTCACTCAGAATTTTCCAAACTTTTTACGTCAACTGTTGAAGCTGCAGCGACACGCGTTCCGTAGTGAAATTTTTTTTTTTCAAAAAAACCCTGTTTATCCCACTGCTGTGACATTATTCGTATATTACTGTATGATACACTACTACTATTAAACTGTCTGTCGTTGGTTGATCATTAAAAAAGATTTGAAACAAAGAAAAGACATATTTAATGTA
Organism: Neodiprion fabricii; assembly: GCF_021155785.1. Taxonomy (NCBI): domain Eukaryota; kingdom Metazoa; phylum Arthropoda; class Insecta; order Hymenoptera; family Diprionidae; genus Neodiprion; species Neodiprion fabricii. The sequence continues at coordinate 12,587,641 of NC_060239.1, forward strand.
CTTTCTAAAAAAATTTAAGAAACCTAGAATCGTGAAAATTTGCAAATTGTATATTTACATGCTCTCATGGACGCGAGTTACGTAAGACATCGTCTGGGTAATGGACCACCACAGTCCGCCGTTGGGTTCATCTTCAGAATTGCTCTTTATCGGTATAGCCCACGCATACTTTGAAAAGATATCAATGACTGTGAGCATGTACTTGTAGCCTTTGTTTTGTCCAGCGTATGACGTCATATCAACAAGATCCGTCCGCCAGGTCTCGTCGATGCCGCGCACGTCGAAGCGGGTAGTTCCGGCGTGCAGACCTTTTTTGTCTTCGTTCTTCCATTAAAAATCTGCCTCGTGGAGCCATATATCTCCAGATTTGTCGTAAGTCAAGTGTATTAAAATATAATCAAAGACGAAAAAGGTCTGCACGCCGTGAACTGCAGCATCCAGTCGTGAAACTATGACTATGAGATCGTCCAGTTGTTCCTCCTGGAGCCGTGTCTCGATCTGACGGTGTATATATACGCGACGTATGTTCGGTAGATCCGGTTCCGGAAACATCACATCCTGTGGTGCCGGCTCCGGACTTGGTGGCAAGTTGAATACATTGGGAACCATGATCTGAGGAAGAAAAAAAGGGTATATTCAGAAAATTTGAAGATGTTTCAGTAGTCAAAAAATGTTAAGCTGAGAAACAAATTCGAAAGCTATTAAGCTGAGTTTGGAGATTTATGAGTGGTTGAATATGTTTTTAAAATCACTTGAAGTTTCCTCAATACTTTGAAATATATAGCTAATTTTTTTCGAACAAAAGAAGTGAATGAGTGTAATAAATTGAAAAAATTTACGTTAGGTAGCAATTTGTATAAGGACTTACCGTTTCTTTTCTGACAAAGTATATAGTCGAAGACGCAAGACACTTTACACCACTTGAGTTTGACTGCCAATGAGCTGGTCCAGGACTTGCAGTCTTATATAACGAACCCTTGTGTTTATGTTTTGCAAACGTAAAAAATGTGATATCGTAGGGTGGTCCCATGTTCACCGAATGTCGTTATCTCGATTCATGTAATTGTTCTGGTGCGTACCGCTCCACGCATCCGAACAGTCTCGCTCGTTGGACAAATCATCGTTATTAACAGTAGAAATTCAAAAATGGATAAAAGTCTGAAGTCAAAATATACGGCTTCTTAACAGAATTTTCCGTAACGGTCGTACTTGGTTATATGACAGATGTTTGACTCACTTTCAGATCAGAACTCACATACTTTTCCGATACTGCATAATCTGTCAGGTTACGATTCGCATTTTCTGACTAAAGCATTGGAACCTAAATTGACAGTCAAATTACTTACCAAGCAAAACTATGTTGTTCACTACCGCGTTTTGAAACAATGCTTACAATTAGGCTTAAAATTACTCAAAATACACAGAGTTCTCAAATTCAGACAAACCCCGTGGCTCAAAAAATACATAGATTTGAATACTGATTTGCCAAAAACTGCGCTGTTCATCAGTTTGTAAAAATTTTTCTCGAATTCGTTCTGAGTTTTTTTGCGCAAATCGGTATTCAAATCTATGTATTTTTTGAGAGCGAGACTGTTCGGATGCGTGGAGCGGTACGCACCAGAACAATTACATGAATCGAGATAACGACATTCGGTGAACATGGGACCACCCTACGATATCACATTTTTTACGTTTGCAAAACATAAACACAAGGGTTCGTTATATAAGACTGCAAGTCCTGGACCAGCTCATTGGCAGTCAAACTCAAGTGGTGTAAAGTGTCTTGCGTCTTCGACTATATACTTTGTCAGAAAAGAAACGGTAAGTCCTTATACAAATTGCTACCTAACGTAAATTTTTTCAATTTATTACACTCATTCACTTCTTTTGTTCGAAAAAAATTAGCTATATATTTCAAAGTATTGAGGAAACTTCAAGTGATTTTAAAAACATATTCAACCACTCATAAATCTCCAAACTCAGCTTAATAGCTTTCGAATTTGTTTCTCAGCTTAACATTTTTTGACTACTGAAACATCTTCAAATTTTCTGAATATACCCTTTTTTTCTTCCTCAGATCATGGTTCCCAATGTATTCAACTTGCCACCAAGTCCGGAGCCGGCACCACAGGATGTGATGTTTCCGGAACCGGATCTACCGAACATACGTCGCGTATATATACACCGTCAGATCGAGACACGGCTCCAGGAGGAACAACTGGACGATCTCATAGTCATAGTTTCACGACTGGATGCTGCAGTTCACGGCGTGCAGACCTTTTTCGTCTTTGATTATATTTTAATACACTTGACTTACGACAAATCTGGAGATATATGGCTCCACGAGGCAGATTTTTAATGGAAGAACGAAGACAAAAAAGGTCTGCACGCCGGAACTACCCGCTTCGACGTGCGCGGCATCGACGAGACCTGGCGGACGGATCTTGTTGATATGACGTCATACGCTGGACAAAACAAAGGCTACAAGTACATGCTCACAGTCATTGATATCTTTTCAAAGTATGCGTGGGCTATACCGATAAAGAGCAATTCTGAAGATGAACCCAACGGCGGACTGTGGTGGTCCATTACCCAGACGATGTCTTACGTAACTCGCGTCCATGAGAGCATGTAAATATACAATTTGCAAATTTTCACGATTCTAGGTTTCTTAAATTTTTTTAGAAAGTACATTAAATATGTCTTTTCTTTGTTTCAAATCTCTTTTAATGATCAACCAACGACAGACAGTTTAATAGTAGTAGTGTATCATACAGTAATATACGAATAATGTCACAGCAGTGGGATAAACAGGGTTTTTTTGAAAAAAAAAAATTTCACTACGGAACGCGTGTCGCTGCAGCTTCAACAGTTGACGTAAAAAGTTTGGAAAATTCTGAGTGAAAAAAGTTGAAGTCATTGATTTGATGGATTTCGGTTCACCATCGTGGTAGAAATTGAACAAAATGTCAGATACTAATTCAAACTGTGCGCATCTAGTCATAGTTTCACGACTTGATGCTGTAGTTCACGGTGTGCAGACCTTTTTTGTGTTAGTTATTATTATTTTAACACATTTAAGTTACGACGAATCAGGGAATATATGGCTCCACGAGACAGATTTTTTAATTTCGTTAAATAAATGAGTACCAGATCATATAGTCTTTGTTTCACGACTTGATGCTGTAGTTCGCAATGTATAGGTCTTTTTTGTCTTCGATAATATTTTAATACATTTAAATTACGACGAATCAGGGGATATCTCGCTCCACGAAACAGATTTTTTAATTTCGTTAAATAAATAAGTATCAGATCATACAGTCTTTGTTTCACGACTTGATGCTGTAGTTCGCAATGTATAGACCTTTTTTATCTTCGACAATATTTTAATACATTTAAGTTACGAAACAGATTTTTAATTTCTTTAGATAAGTACCAGATCATTATAGTTGGTGTGTGTGTGTGTGTGTGTGTGTGCGCGCGTGTGTCTTCGATTGTGTGGGTAACATTAGATGTGTACGGTTCGGTTTGTTTCTTACTCCTCGTTGAGGAGTCACAGATTTTCCGAAAAAAAAGACAAACGATAGAGACCAACGGTCCTCAAACTTGAAATATTCCAGAATAACACAATGCTCCAAGCTAACGCCAGGACTCAAGTGAATAGCTTCGCTACGCTGAGTCAAAATTCGAACATAAGCGCTATCAGTCGCGAAAGATTCCCCAGATCTTATTGGTTCTTGGATTACGAAATTCGTAAAGTCTAGCTTATCGCTAACGTCGATTTCCACTGTCGCGGAGCGCTGATTGGCTGTTGTGTTCGACGCTTGCGCCATCGTTCGGCAGTGGTGTGATGATGGCTTCGCGAGGCTGTACGTCGTTGGCGTTCTCTTCGTAGCCTCGCGTCAGCCCCTGCGCTCGCGGTGTAACATCGCTCTCATTGTTTCCTCGTCGAAAGCCTCCGTTACCGTCGTCTTAAAACGCGATCGAATTTGTCGCCGATTCCATGTCTGGTGTCGCATATACTCGAAACAAACAAAACTAAACAAAAATCATGAAATACCTTACTCGCTAGTAAAGGGTCCCCTCTCAGAGTTGCGGATGCGTGACCCTCGTCCTGGCGCTCTCTTTCAAAATCACCAGCGATTACTACCGCGAAATCCTTACTGCTGCGTTCCACCTAGAGTTTGAGTAGCCCTGTGTAACATCCATCAAAGATGCCACGTCACAGTACTAAGAGGTGAAAGTGCACGTTTACATACTTCGATGCTCCTTTTTGTGTACTGTCGCTAAAAAGATTATTTTAGGGACTTTTCATAAACAATTAGATTGCTGGTATCATTTCTTCCTATCACAACTATGTATCACGTTAAGTGATCAATTTCAAACTGTGAAAGCATTTTTTATCTTTACTCTTTCATAATCGTTATAAAACACGTATTTTTCCTCTAATTATTTCTTATTTCTAGGCCCCGATTTTGTACAAGGGTGTCACCGAAATACCGCAAGATCGGATTGACTTCATTAAGCAAAACTTCGAATTCTTAGAAATATTTCTGGGAAACTCTGACTGGATGGCTGGTAATACATTAACTTTGGCTGATACCAGCATCATCGCATCAGTGACGTCCTTGATGGTAAGCAGAAGAATTTTTTAAAGAATAATTATTTTCTATCATTTATCGGTGCACCACACTGTCTTTCAATATACATCACCCCGTACTGGCAAAAATAAATTAGACGCTAATGAGAAAGTGTGCGCTTTTCGTGGCCGTCAGAAGGTAGAAAGGATCGCTTTTCCAACCATCATCTTCAGATCTACATTAACATTTGACGATAATAACTTACAAATGAAAATCCTTTCTGCGCTACAGCCCACAATCGGCAACGACGTTATCGATTTTTATCGCAGGGTGGCTACTAACTTTTGCAAAATATATCCTATAACATTTGTAAGTTTTCAGGAACCCAAATTTCAATTTTCCTGTAATATTTGACACGTCCTAGTTAATAGATGTCCTCATTGGTTCAGATACTTTGCCACCTCTAAATCGATTCAAATCCTCAGATTTTTTACGCGAATTTTGAACGTGAAAAACTAATATTTTTTACGCGAACATGATTCGCGACAATTTTAATATTTCCATGACCCTTTTCAAATTCCCTAACATTTCCCGGTTGCCTAGGTTTTTCAGGCGAGTATACTTTTTCAGGATGAATTTTTTTTTCGAAAAACATAGAATACTACTATTCTTAAATCGAAATAAGCAATTTCAAGAATTACTGTTGCGACTTCCTTTTACGTATTGAGAGTTAAGAAATAAGTAACACTTATTTAAGTATTTGGTTGCTTTATTTAGAAATAAGAACAAAAAAGGCGCCTGCAACATTCACGATAACATAGATTATAGGCATGTTGCATGGCGATCATTTCTACGTGGGTGTGCATAATTTCAGCTTACATGTTTTGGTTTAATTTAGGTACCTTTTTTTACTCGGCTGATATATAAATATTAAGTAATGTTTGAGTTTCGATATTTTCATACAACAGACAATGGATTTATGTAAATGAAGATGATTCAGACGGATGTAGACTTTCGTTTACGGACTTACTTGACTGACTGACTGACTTACTTTTTGGCTTTATAAACGTACTATATTAAAGCTTCAGGCGCATTCGCATCTTCTTACCTATTAATCCTTAGGTCTAGTTTGTATGAATTTAAAATAATTTATCTGAACATCTACCGAGTCATTTTTCGAATATAAACTATAATTATACTGTATAATAAATCATATTAAGAGCAATCAAATCTAACTGCTACCATATTATTATTACCTCACGAGTAAGGATATTTTCTTCATGCGAGATTTAGACTCAAAAATAGTATTGTTCAATATTTTTCAAAAGAAAAAGTCTTCCTGAAAAAAGGAAATGATAGCTTGTTCTATGATGCCATTTGAGAAAAAGATCAAAAATTCGTCAACTTCGAGGGCTCAAATATGTATCAATGCGTGAAAACAAATAACTTTTCATGGTGATAATCGAATTACTTGACCTAAAAATACTTAAAGCACATGTTTTCAAAAGTAAACGAGTTCTTGTTATAAAACTGGTAAAAAAAAGGTGGCATACCGTTTGCGTATATCCAAGTACTATTTACATTTAAAAATCGTCTAAAATTATGGAATAAAATTAAATAACAAGAACTCCTGTACTTATTGACGGCAGCTTGTTCCAAAACGCGGGAAAATCGTTCATTCAAATACAAGTTCACGTGACCACAACAGCCATTTGAGCCCACCCTAATGGTATGCCAATGGTCTTCTGAGAATTTTTTATTTTCAACTTCATTTTAAAACACATGGCAGACTGACTAAAATCGTACCAAAACGCATAATTTGCGTAAAAATTAAAACTCACTTTTCCATATGAAGAACCCAGAATGACTCTTTCGCGTCATAATGCCCTCTGAAAGGCATACTGAGTAAAATCACGTCCGAAAATCTGTCACTAGCTCCCGGTCGAATTTTCACGTCTAATACACGCTATTTTTCCAACAACTATCGAAGAAAGTTTGTTTTGAGAAGCAGCAAAGCTGTCACTTACATTGCGTAAAATTATCGAGAAAATAAAAATATCCACAAATTTTATAGAAACTTTTTCGTGTAAAAAAAATATTTTGTTTTGACAAATATTATTTTTACATTCAAAATATCCATGCATCAGGATTTGATCCTTTAAAAATGGCATTTATTCTTTGAATACTTTCTTTTGTTTAAACAATCGTTTTTCATTGAAATTCTTAAGAGTCTGTGAATGCGAATTAACTGACATGCGAATGTGAGAGAAATATCACTGTGCGGTTCAAAATTTTCAACGACGCGCTGATTCGAAGAAAACATACAAGTTGCCAAATGCTACCATACAGAGTTCCGTCCGTTGAATAGAACAATTATTATCTCCCTTCAACCGTCAAAATTGGATTTCTTACGTATTAATTAAATGGGAGTATAAAATCTCGAAGCGGCACCGCTTAAAAAAATCGAACGCTGATTTTCTTTCACGAGATTCAATATTATATCAAAAAGTATGATTTCATGAAGTGGGAGAGAAAAAAATAATAAAGTTTTCTTTAAAGGCAGTCTAGTATACACATTGTAATTTTGTAGAAAACAGTTCAATATTTTTATTTACAATTATTTTGCAGGACTTATTCTATATTTTTTCACACGTTAATTTATTAAACGGAAATATCTGCCGAAACCATGAGCCATTTCGTAGCGATCTCATTCCAAAAATGTAGGTTTCCGAATAGAAATTTTCCGTGCTTTAATTTCTTAACTAATATTAAAACTAATGTAAAGTTCACTCAACATGCAAAAGTTGCCGTTTTGTAAGTGTGCCTCGTGTATGGGTCAGAGAATTATTTATAACTTTTTCTACGGATCTAGTACTCCAGATTCTATTACTTGTTCCGGATTTCATTCATAGACAAACTGTCAGGGAAATGTTTTGTATGCCAAACAGAAGATTTCGTAGTGAACGGAAGAATTAAGAAACATAATGGGTATTTTCACGTGAAAGAGCAGAAAACAACCGATTGAAAATATTCAACGATCTCGCGCATATAGAAAATGCTGCTCATATTTTTTTTACTGTAATCGAAATAGCATGTAAAATTAGCGGATACATTTAATAAACGTATCTCATTTATTTATTTATTTCAGGTTTTCGTACCCTTGGACCAATACCCTAAATTGGCTGCTTGGGTAAAACGATGCGAGGACAAAATTCCTGGCTACGCAAAGGCAAATACAGCAGGAGTTAAAATTTTTCATAATTTATTCGGAAAATTTTTCTCCAAAGCTTAGATTCACGGGATGATTACAATTGTAAAATTCTAACTGACGTATAAAAGAGGTACTGTCAAATTACCTACGATCACACAATGAAACATTCATTTTTGTTCCACACATACCTATGTATCCATTTGGCAAAATGATATTTGAACTCTGCATTATTCCTCCAAATGCAGTACAGATGTAACCACCTGAAAAAATGTCTTCGTCATCTTGAGAACCGTAAAAATAACTGCCCACGATGTATTGAATAATGTGCATTATGAGAATAAAATCCAAATAATATTGTGACGTTGCACCTAGAGTGCAAGTCACAACAAACCCCAAACCCGCGGGGAAGAGCCGAACGGGTGAGCCCTGTCCCGTCGGGAAAGACCCGAACATCACCGAAGCCCCCCGACGCTCGGCAGAGCCAATTTGTGACGGGTTTTGAGTCCGCACGAATAATATGGGTGGGGAAGACAATTAGAGACGGGGCGGATGTAATCGGTAAAACTTAGTGAGTGTATTTTTGCACCGGGAGTTGACGTAAAATGCTAGATACAAAGGGGTTGTAGACTCGAGCGGTGGCTGATCACGCCTCAGCCCTTAGCGTTCCTTAATACTAACTTACAGATACGCGCGCGGGGGGGGGAGGAGTGTGAGGTGCCGGGGAATGTGAGGTAGGGAGGGTTGATATTGCCAGGGGACGGGGGATGTCGTGGGACGGGGAGGGTGAGGTCGACAGGGTTGGTATTGCGAGGGGAGGAGCAGATCGGCTGTAGAATGCAGGCTAACCTGGTGTCGTCAGCGTGTGTGTGTGTGTATCGAGGTGTGGTGGAGTGTAGTTGGGCCTCTCCGGTTCTCTCTCCTGGAGTCGTCGGCGTGCGTGTAGCGGGGTTGTATCGGTGTGTGTGTATTTGTGCCTCACTCTCTTTCTTTCTCTCTCTCTCTCTCTCTCTCTTTCGCTCGTATTCTTGGCTTCGACGGTGTTGCTGCTTTTACGGCCGTGATCGTACTCCGGAGGACTGCAATCAAGTGTCTCCGGTACAGCAACCATCATACGCAATTTGGAGCTACATTCGCATTGCGCCATAACAGCCCGCCATATGTCGAGATTCACTTGAACTCCTCCTATCGGTGGTTTTAGAGAGTTAAGATGATCATATTCCGTCGAGTCAGAAGTGCATACAAACCTACCTTCAGCAAAAGGTAGTTTCTCGACAGTTTTCTCAAATGAAAGTTTTACGTCATCGATACATACAGGGAAAGAAGCTATATCAGACAGACGAAAAGCTCTGGGAATTATCCCGTCAAAGAGTCTCATAGTTAACGACGGTGAATAAGCGTAAAGGTCAAAAGCGCAAAACAAATCCCAAAACCTCTTTCCCGATATAAACCTATGCGCCTTCCTCGAAAATCTGTTCGGAATGTCAACGCCAATAAACATATTGATTCACATTAATATCAAATAAACAAAAATAATAGAACTGTTGGGGCCCTCTAATCCCATTTTATAATCTAATTTAATTTTAGTTTTTCCGTTTCAAGATGACTGAATTCAATTCGATTTCAACTGCACCAGTGTCGGTCGTGTACTGCACATAGGTGTTTCCAGTACGAAAAGTCATTTGCGCGGCACGAGAGAGAACGGCAATCTTACCGTCACGTTCGAGATATCGGATGTTATTAAAAACTTTGACCTCAGCGTTGTCAAAGAAATTCGCTCCGTCATAAAGATAGATCGAAGCGTTAAGACCCGCCGAGACGGTTGTCGCCAATTCGCGTTGGATAGTAAGCGAAGCTCTAACAAAATTACCGGCAAGTTTACCCCCTTCGACGTCCATGGTTACAGAAAGCAAGAAAAGCAATAGGAATCCTTTCATAATGATAATAGAACTTAAAGGGGCCGAAAATTACTTCTATGATTGTAAACCTCTATCTTAATCTAATTTTGAGCGGGAAGGGTCAAAGCAAAGTTTCATCCATGCCTCTTGAATAAAAAGTTGACTAAAATTTTTTTGTTTCGCTACTAAGAAAGAGAGGATACGCAAAACCTTTCTTACGTCCGTTATTTTTCCTTTGTATCGTTCGGTGATGCCCTGCTCGAGACCATCGACGATAATCTCATTCAACATCAAGGAAAGTGTGTCAGCGCACGAGACTCTATATTCCTCGACGTGTTCGTAATTACTCATATCACGTCTCCCAAGTTTAGTTATAACTTTCAGCAGGTCCGGTACAAAGTAAGTGTGCGTATCAGTTGAGATTATAAATTTAGAACAAAAGTAAGGTATGGTGTACCTATCCAAAAGTTTACACTCCAAATTAAAAAGATCCGCCATTCTAGAGGACGGATCGTAAAGATCATAGTTACGAAGACCGCTAAAGTACATGACACTATCATCACCTGCGAAAAATCCCGCATAAACATCATCAAAATCATAACACGCGGCCATAGTCATTAGCAAAACCAAGGTATTTCCGAAGAAAGTACTAGCATCGCCCGATCTACGCTGGTAATTCACAGAAATACTAACTCCGTTCTGCCTATCCCTGATTCTGGACGAAACATGAGCCTCGCGCCATATGTCCAAAAGCCAATCATCCATTCCCAATAACCTATACAATTCAATTTCCGCCTCGAAAACGGCTTGTTCTTGAGCCTTATCATACTTTGACATATCACATTCAATCTGTCTTGAATCCTTCAAAATACGCGCATCAAACCTTTTGTTAACCTCGATCTCAAAATCAGCGTTGGACATACCAGTCATTATCATTATCTTAGGTTTTAATATCGCGAGAAGCCTGTCCCTCAAAACGGCCATGACAGGACAAAATACGGCATTGACGTCCTTTGATTGGTAAGCTATAGTCTGAACACTTGCATATTTATCTTTAGCCGAAATTTCCAACGGTGGTTTCAAGTTCGATTTTATCATAAAGTTAAAATCACTATATTTTCTTTCATGTAATGGTGCAATGCTATAAATCTGCTTTTTTACGCTGGGGGGTTGTTTTTCTCTAACAAAATTACCGGCAAGTTTACCCCCTTCGACGTCCATGGTTACAGAAAGCAAGAAAAGCAATAGGAATCCTTTCATAATGATAATAGAACTTAAAGGGGCCGAAAATTACTTCTATGATTGTAAACCTCTATCTTAATCTAATTTTGAGCGGGAAGGGTCAAAGCAAAGTTTCATCCATGCCTCTTGAATAAAAAGTTGACTAAAATTTTTTTGTTTCGCTACTAAGAAAGAGAGGATACGCAAAACCTTTCTTACGTCCGTTATTTTTCCTTTGTATCGTTCGGTGATGCCCTGCTCGAGACCATCGACGATAATCTCATTCAACATCAAGGAAAGTGTGTCAGCGCACGAGACTCTATATTCCTCGACGTGTTCGTAATTACTCATATCACGTCTCCCAAGTTTAGTTATAACTTTCAGCAGGTCCGGTACAAAGTAAGTGTGCGTATCAGTTGAGATTATAAATTTAGAACAAAAGTAAGGTATGGTGTACCTATCCAAAAGTTTACACTCCAAATTAAAAAGATCCGCCATTCTAGAGGACGGATCGTAAAGATCATAGTTACGAAGACCGCTAAAGTACATGACACTATCATCACCTGCGAAAAATCCCGCATAAACATCATCAAAATCATAACACGCGGCCATAGTCATTAGCAAAACCAAGGTATTTCCGAAGAAAGTACTAGCATCGCCCGATCTACGCTGGTAATTCACAGAAATACTAACTCCGTTCTGCCTATCCCTGATTCTGGACGAAACATGAGCCTCGCGCCATATGTCCAAAAGCCAATCATCCATTCCCAATAACCTATACAATTCAATTTCCGCCTCGAAAACGGCTTGTTCTTGAGCCTTATCATACTTTGACATATCACATTCAATCTGTCTTGAATCCTTCAAAATACGCGCATCAAACCTTTTGTTAACCTCGATCTCAAAATCAGCGTTGGACATACCAGTCATTATCATTATCTTAGGTTTTAATATCGCGAGAAGCCTGTCCCTCAAAACGGCCATGACAGGACAAAATACGGCATTGACGTCCTTTGATTGGTAAGCTATAGTCTGAACACTTGCATATTTATCTTTAGCCGAAATTTCCAACGGTGGTTTCAAGTTCGATTTTATCATAAAGTTAAAATCACTATATTTTCTTTCATGTAATGGTGCAATGCTATAAATCTGCTTTTTTACGCTGGGGGGTTGTTTTTCTCTAACAAAATTACCGGCAAGTTTACCCCCTTCGACGTCCATGGTTACAGAAAGCAAGAAAAGCAATAGGAATCCTTTCATAATGATAATAGAACTTAAAGGGGCCGAAAATTACTTCTATGATTGTAAACCTCTATCTTAATCTAATTTTGAGCGGGAAGGGTCAAAGCAAAGTTTCATCCATGCCTCTTGAATAAAAAGTTGACTAAAATTTTTTTGTTTCGCTACTAAGAAAGAGAGGATACGCAAAACCTTTCTTACGTCCGTTATTTTTCCTTTGTATCGTTCGGTGATGCCCTGCTCGAGACCATCGACGATAATCTCATTCAACATCAAGGAAAGTGTGTCAGCGCACGAGACTCTATATTCCTCGACGTGTTCGTAATTACTCATATCACGTCTCCCAAGTTTAGTTATAACTTTCAGCAGGTCCGGTACAAAGTAAGTGTGCGTATCAGTTGAGATTATAAATTTAGAACAAAAGTAAGGTATGGTGTACCTATCCAAAAGTTTACACTCCAAATTAAAAAGATCCGCCATTCTAGAGGTCGGATCGTAAAGATCATAGTTACGAAGACCGCTAAAGTACATGACACTATCATCACCTGCGAAAAATCCCGCATAAACATCATCAAAATCATAACACGCGGCCATAGTCATTAGCAAAACCAAGGTATTTCCGAAGAAAGTACTAGCATCGCCCGATCTACGCTGGTAATTCACAGAAATACTAACTCCGTTCTGCCTATCCCTGATTCTGGACGAAACATGAGCCTCGCGCCATATGTCCAAAAGCCAATCATCCATTCCCAATAACCTATACAATTCAATTTCCGCCTCGAAAACGGCTTGTTCTTGAGCCTTATCATACTTTGACATATCACATTCAATCTGTCTTGAATCCTTCAAAATACGCGCATCAAACCTTTTGTTAACCTCGATCTCAAAATCAGCGTTGGACATACCAGTCATTATCATTATCTTAGGTTTTAATATCGCGAGAAGCCTGTCCCTCAAAACGGCCATGACAGGACAAAATACGGCATTGACGTCCTTTGATTGGTAAGCTATAGTCTGAACACTTGCATATTTATCTTTAGCCGAAATTTCCAACGGTGGTTTCAAGTTCGATTTTATCATAAAGTTAAAATCACTATATTTTCTTTCATGTAATGGTGCAATGCTATAAATCTGCTTTTTTACGCTGGGGGGTTGTTTTTCTCTAACAAAATTACCGGCAAGTTTACCCCCTTCGACGTCCATGGTTACAGAAAGCAAGAAAAGCAATAGGAATCCTTTCATAATGATAATAGAACTTAAAGGGGCCGAAAATTACTTCTATGATTGTAAACCTCTATCTTAATCTAATTTTGAGCGGGAAGGGTCAAAGCAAAGTTTCATCCATGCCTCTTGAATAAAAAGTTGACTAAAATTTTTTTGTTTCGCTACTAAGAAAGAGAGGATACGCAAAACCTTTCTTACGTCCGTTATTTTTCCTTTGTATCGTTCGGTGATGCCCTGCTCGAGACCATCGACGATAATCTCATTCAACATCAAGGAAAGTGTGTCAGCGCACGAGACTCTATATTCCTCGACGTGTTCGTAATTACTCATATCACGTCTCCCAAGTTTAGTTATAACTTTCAGCAGGTCCGGTACAAAGTAAGTGTGCGTATCAGTTGAGATTATAAATTTAGAACAAAAGTAAGGTATGGTGTACCTATCCAAAAGTTTACACTCCAAATTAAAAAGATCCGCCATTCTAGAGGACGGATCGTAAAGATCATAGTTACGAAGACCGCTAAAGTACATGACACTATCATCACCTGCGAAAAATCCCGCATAAACATCATCAAAATCATAACACGCGGCCATAGTCATTAGCAAAACCAAGGTATTTCCGAAGAAAGTACTAGCATCGCCCGATCTACGCTGGTAATTCACAGAAATACTAACTCCGTTCTGCCTATCCCTGATTCTGGACGAAACATGAGCCTCGCGCCATATGTCCAAAAGCCAATCATCCATTCCCAATAACCTATACAATTCAATTTCCGCCTCGAAAACGGCTTGTTCTTGAGCCTTATCATACTTTGACATATCACATTCAATCTGTCTTGAATCCTTCAAAATACGCGCATCAAACCTTTTGTTAACCTCGATCTCAAAATCAGCGTTGGACATACCAGTCATTATCATTATCTTAGGTTTTAATATCGCGAGAAGCCTGTCCCTCAAAACGGCCATGACAGGACAAAATACGGCATTGACGTCCTTTGATTGGTAAGCTATAGTCTGAACACTTGCATATTTATCTTTAGCCGAAATTTCCAACGGTGGTTTCAAGTTCGATTTTATCATAAAGTTAAAATCACTATATTTTCTTTCATGTAATGGTGCAATGCTATAAATCTGCTTTTTTACGCTGGGGGGTTGTTTTTCTCTAACAAAATTACCGGCAAGTTTACCCCCTTCGACGTCCATGGTTACAGAAAGCAAGAAAAGCAATAGGAATCCTTTCATAATGATAATAGAACTTAAAGGGGCCGAAAATTACTTCTATGATTGTAAACCTCTATCTTAATCTAATTTTGAGCGGGAAGGGTCAAAGCAAAGTTTCATCCATGCCTCTTGAATAAAAAGTTGACTAAAATTTTTTTGTTTCGCTACTAAGAAAGAGAGGATACGCAAAACCTTTCTTACGTCCGTTATTTTTCCTTTGTATCGTTCGGTGATGCCCTGCTCGAGACCATCGACGATAATCTCATTCAACATCAAGGAAAGTGTGTCAGCGCACGAGACTCTATATTCCTCGACGTGTTCGTAATTACTCATATCACGTCTCCCAAGTTTAGTTATAACTTTCAGCAGGTCCGGTACAAAGTAAGTGTGCGTATCAGTTGAGATTATAAATTTAGAACAAAAGTAAGGTATGGTGTACCTATCCAAAAGTTTACACTCCAAATTAAAAAGATCCGCCATTCTAGAGGTCGGATCGTAAAGATCATAGTTACGAAGACCGCTAAAGTACATGACACTATCATCACCTGCGAAAAATCCCGCATAAACATCATCAAAATCATAACACGCGGCCATAGTCATTAGCAAAACCAAGGTATTTCCGAAGAAAGTACTAGCATCGCCCGATCTACGCTGGTAATTCACAGAAATACTAACTCCGTTCTGCCTATCCCTGATTCTGGACGAAACATGAGCCTCGCGCCATATGTCCAAAAGCCAATCATCCATTCCCAATAACCTATACAATTCAATTTCCGCCTCGAAAACGGCTTGTTCTTGAGCCTTATCATACTTTGACATATCACATTCAATCTGTCTTGAATCCTTCAAAATACGCGCATCAAACCTTTTGTTAACCTCGATCTCAAAATCAGCGTTGGACATACCAGTCATTATCATTATCTTAGGTTTTAATATCGCGAGAAGCCTGTCCCTCAAAACGGCCATGACAGGACAAAATACGGCATTGACGTCCTTTGATTGGTAAGCTATAGTCTGAACACTTGCATATTTATCTTTAGCCGAAATTTCCAACGGTGGTTTCAAGTTCGATTTTATCATAAAGTTAAAATCACTATATTTTCTTTCATGTAATGGTGCAATGCTATAAATCTGCTTTTTTACGCTGGGGGGTTGTTTTTCTCTAACAAAATTACCGGCAAGTTTACCCCCTTCGACGTCCATGGTTACAGAAAGCAAGAAAAGCAATAGGAATCCTTTCATAATGATAATAGAACTTAAAGGGGCCGAAAATTACTTCTATGATTGTAAACCTCTATCTTAATCTAATTTTGAGCGGGAAGGGTCAAAGCAAAGTTTCATCCATGCCTCTTGAATAAAAAGTTGACTAAAATTTTTTTGTTTCGCTACTAAGAAAGAGAGGATACGCAAAACCTTTCTTACGTCCGTTATTTTTCCTTTGTATCGTTCGGTGATGCCCTGCTCGAGACCATCGACGATAATCTCATTCAACATCAAGGAAAGTGTGTCAGCGCACGAGACTCTATATTCCTCGACGTGTTCGTAATTACTCATATCACGTCTCCCAAGTTTAGTTATAACTTTCAGCAGGTCCGGTACAAAGTAAGTGTGCGTATCAGTTGAGATTATAAATTTAGAACAAAAGTAAGGTATGGTGTACCTATCCAAAAGTTTACACTCCAAATTAAAAAGATCCGCCATTCTAGAGGACGGATCGTAAAGATCATAGTTACGAAGACCGCTAAAGTACATGACACTATCATCACCTGCGAAAAATCCCGCATAAACATCATCAAAATCATAACACGCGGCCATAGTCATTAGCAAAACCAAGGTATTTCCGAAGAAAGTACTAGCATCGCCCGATCTACGCTGGTAATTCACAGAAATACTAACTCCGTTCTGCCTATCCCTGATTCTGGACGAAACATGAGCCTCGCGCCATATGTCCAAAAGCCAATCATCCATTCCCAATAACCTATACAATTCAATTTCCGCCTCGAAAACGGCTTGTTCTTGAGCCTTATCATACTTTGACATATCACATTCAATCTGTCTTGAATCCTTCAAAATACGCGCATCAAACCTTTTGTTAACCTCGATCTCAAAATCAGCGTTGGACATACCAGTCATTATCATTATCTTAGGTTTTAATATCGCGAGAAGCCTGTCCCTCAAAACGGCCATGACAGGACAAAATACGGCATTGACGTCCTTTGATTGGTAAGCTATAGTCTGAACACTTGCATATTTATCTTTAGCCGAAATTTCCAACGGTGGTTTCAAGTTCGATTTTATCATAAAGTTAAAATCACTATATTTTCTTTCATGTAATGGTGCAATGCTATAAATCTGCTTTTTTACGCTGGGGGGTTGTTTTTCTCTAACAAAATTACCGGCAAGTTTACCCCCTTCGACGTCCATGGTTACAGAAAGCAAGAAAAGCAATAGGAATCCTTTCATAATGATAATAGAACTTAAAGGGGCCGAAAATTACTTCTATGATTGTAAACCTCTATCTTAATCTAATTTTGAGCGGGAAGGGTCAAAGCAAAGTTTCATCCATGCCTCTTGAATAAAAAGTTGACTAAAATTTTTTTGTTTCGCTACTAAGAAAGAGAGGATACGCAAAACCTTTCTTACGTCCGTTATTTTTCCTTTGTATCGTTCGGTGATGCCCTGCTCGAGACCATCGACGATAATCTCATTCAACATCAAGGAAAGTGTGTCAGCGCACGAGACTCTATATTCCTCGACGTGTTCGTAATTACTCATATCACGTCTCCCAAGTTTAGTTATAACTTTCAGCAGGTCCGGTACAAAGTAAGTGTGCGTATCAGTTGAGATTATAAATTTAGAACAAAAGTAAGGTATGGTGTACCTATCCAAAAGTTTACACTCCAAATTAAAAAGATCCGCCATTCTAGAGGTCGGATCGTAAAGATCATAGTTACGAAGACCGCTAAAGTACATGACACTATCATCACCTGCGAAAAATCCCGCATAAACATCATCAAAATCATAACACGCGGCCATAGTCATTAGCAAAACCAAGGTATTTCCGAAGAAAGTACTAGCATCGCCCGATCTACGCTGGTAATTCACAGAAATACTAACTCCGTTCTGCCTATCCCTGATTCTGGACGAAACATGAGCCTCGCGCCATATGTCCAAAAGCCAATCATCCATTCCCAATAACCTATACAATTCAATTTCCGCCTCGAAAACGGCTTGTTCTTGAGCCTTATCATACTTTGACATATCACATTCAATCTGTCTTGAATCCTTCAAAATACGCGCATCAAACCTTTTGTTAACCTCGATCTCAAAATCAGCGTTGGACATACCAGTCATTATCATTATCTTAGGTTTTAATATCGCGAGAAGCCTGTCCCTCAAAACGGCCATGACAGGACAAAATACGGCATTGACGTCCTTTGATTGGTAAGCTATAGTCTGAACACTTGCATATTTATCTTTAGCCGAAATTTCCAACGGTGGTTTCAAGTTCGATTTTATCATAAAGTTAAAATCACTATATTTTCTTTCATGTAATGGTGCAATGCTATAAATCTGCTTTTTTACGCTGGGGGGTTGTTTTTCTCTAACAAAATTACCGGCAAGTTTACCCCCTTCGACGTCCATGGTTACAGAAAGCAAGAAAAGCAATAGGAATCCTTTCATAATGATAATAGAACTTAAAGGGGCCGAAAATTACTTCTATGATTGTAAACCTCTATCTTAATCTAATTTTGAGCGGGAAGGGTCAAAGCAAAGTTTCATCCATGCCTCTTGAATAAAAAGTTGACTAAAATTTTTTTGTTTCGCTACTAAGAAAGAGAGGATACGCAAAACCTTTCTTACGTCCGTTATTTTTCCTTTGTATCGTTCGGTGATGCCCTGCTCGAGACCATCGACGATAATCTCATTCAACATCAAGGAAAGTGTGTCAGCGCACGAGACTCTATATTCCTCGACGTGTTCGTAATTACTCATATCACGTCTCCCAAGTTTAGTTATAACTTTCAGCAGGTCCGGTACAAAGTAAGTGTGCGTATCAGTTGAGATTATAAATTTAGAACAAAAGTAAGGTATGGTGTACCTATCCAAAAGTTTACACTCCAAATTAAAAAGATCCGCCATTCTAGAGGTCGGATCGTAAAGATCATAGTTACGAAGACCGCTAAAGTACATGACACTATCATCACCTGCGAAAAATCCCGCATAAACATCATCAAAATCATAACACGCGGCCATAGTCATTAGCAAAACCAAGGTATTTCCGAAGAAAGTACTAGCATCGCCCGATCTACGCTGGTAATTCACAGAAATACTAACTCCGTTCTGCCTATCCCTGATTCTGGACGAAACATGAGCCTCGCGCCATATGTCCAAAAGCCAATCATCCATTCCCAATAACCTATACAATTCAATTTCCGCCTCGAAAACGGCTTGTTCTTGAGCCTTATCATACTTTGACATATCACATTCAATCTGTCTTGAATCCTTCAAAATACGCGCATCAAACCTTTTGTTAACCTCGATCTCAAAATCAGCGTTGGACATACCAGTCATTATCATTATCTTAGGTTTTAATATCGCGAGAAGCCTGTCCCTCAAAACGGCCATGACAGGACAAAATACGGCATTGACGTCCTTTGATTGGTAAGCTATAGTCTGAACACTTGCATATTTATCTTTAGCCGAAATTTCCAACGGTGGTTTCAAGTTCGATTTTATCATAAAGTTAAAATCACTATATTTTCTTTCATGTAATGGTGCAATGCTATAAATCTGCTTTTTTACGCTGGGGGGTTGTTTTTCTCTAACAAAATTACCGGCAAGTTTACCCCCTTCGACGTCCATGGTTACAGAAAGCAAGAAAAGCAATAGGAATCCTTTCATAATGATAATAGAACTTAAAGGGGCCGAAAATTACTTCTATGATTGTAAACCTCTATCTTAATCTAATTTTGAGCGGGAAGGGTCAAAGCAAAGTTTCATCCATGCCTCTTGAATAAAAAGTTGACTAAAATTTTTTTGTTTCGCTACTAAGAAAGAGAGGATACGCAAAACCTTTCTTACGTCCGTTATTTTTCCTTTGTATCGTTCGGTGATGCCCTGCTCGAGACCATCGACGATAATCTCATTCAACATCAAGGAAAGTGTGTCAGCGCACGAGACTCTATATTCCTCGACGTGTTCGTAATTACTCATATCACGTCTCCCAAGTTTAGTTATAACTTTCAGCAGGTCCGGTACAAAGTAAGTGTGCGTATCAGTTGAGATTATAAATTTAGAACAAAAGTAAGGTATGGTGTACCTATCCAAAAGTTTACACTCCAAATTAAAAAGATCCGCCATTCTAGAGGACGGATCGTAAAGATCATAGTTACGAAGACCGCTAAAGTACATGACACTATCATCACCTGCGAAAAATCCCGCATAAACATCATCAAAATCATAACACGCGGCCATAGTCATTAGCAAAACCAAGGTATTTCCGAAGAAAGTACTAGCATCGCCCGATCTACGCTGGTAATTCACAGAAATACTAACTCCGTTCTGCCTATCCCTGATTCTGGACGAAACATGAGCCTCGCGCCATATGTCCAAAAGCCAATCATCCATTCCCAATAACCTATACAATTCAATTTCCGCCTCGAAAACGGCTTGTTCTTGAGCCTTATCATACTTTGACATATCACATTCAATCTGTCTTGAATCCTTCAAAATACGCGCATCAAACCTTTTGTTAACCTCGATCTCAAAATCAGCGTTGGACATACCAGTCATTATCATTATCTTAGGTTTTAATATCGCGAGAAGCCTGTCCCTCAAAACGGCCATGACAGGACAAAATACGGCATTGACGTCCTTTGATTGGTAAGCTATAGTCTGAACACTTGCATATTTATCTTTAGCCGAAATTTCCAACGGTGGTTTCAAGTTCGATTTTATCATAAAGTTAAAATCACTATATTTTCTTTCATGTAATGGTGCAATGCTATAAATCTGCTTTTTTACGCTGGGGGGTTGTTTTTCTCTAACAAAATTACCGGCAAGTTTACCCCCTTCGACGTCCATGGTTACAGAAAGCAAGAAAAGCAATAGGAATCCTTTCATAATGATAATAGAACTTAAAGGGGCCGAAAATTACTTCTATGATTGTAAACCTCTATCTTAATCTAATTTTGAGCGGGAAGGGTCAAAGCAAAGTTTCATCCATGCCTCTTGAATAAAAAGTTGACTAAAATTTTTTTGTTTCGCTACTAAGAAAGAGAGGATACGCAAAACCTTTCTTACGTCCGTTATTTTTCCTTTGTATCGTTCGGTGATGCCCTGCTCGAGACCATCGACGATAATCTCATTCAACATCAAGGAAAGTGTGTCAGCGCACGAGACTCTATATTCCTCGACGTGTTCGTAATTACTCATATCACGTCTCCCAAGTTTAGTTATAACTTTCAGCAGGTCCGGTACAAAGTAAGTGTGCGTATCAGTTGAGATTATAAATTTAGAACAAAAGTAAGGTATGGTGTACCTATCCAAAAGTTTACACTCCAAATTAAAAAGATCCGCCATTCTAGAGGTCGGATCGTAAAGATCATAGTTACGAAGACCGCTAAAGTACATGACACTATCATCACCTGCGAAAAATCCCGCATAAACATCATCAAAATCATAACACGCGGCCATAGTCATTAGCAAAACCAAGGTATTTCCGAAGAAAGTACTAGCATCGCCCGATCTACGCTGGTAATTCACAGAAATACTAACTCCGTTCTGCCTATCCCTGATTCTGGACGAAACATGAGCCTCGCGCCATATGTCCAAAAGCCAATCATCCATTCCCAATAACCTATACAATTCAATTTCCGCCTCGAAAACGGCTTGTTCTTGAGCCTTATCATACTTTGACATATCACATTCAATCTGTCTTGAATCCTTCAAAATACGCGCATCAAACCTTTTGTTAACCTCGATCTCAAAATCAGCGTTGGACATACCAGTCATTATCATTATCTTAGGTTTTAATATCGCGAGAAGCCTGTCCCTCAAAACGGCCATGACAGGACAAAATACGGCATTGACGTCCTTTGATTGGTAAGCTATAGTCTGAACACTTGCATATTTATCTTTAGCCGAAATTTCCAACGGTGGTTTCAAGTTCGATTTTATCATAAAGTTAAAATCACTATATTTTCTTTCATGTAATGGTGCAATGCTATAAATCTGCTTTTTTACGCTGGGGGGTTGTTTTTCTCTAACAAAATTACCGGCAAGTTTACCCCCTTCGACGTCCATGGTTACAGAAAGCAAGAAAAGCAATAGGAATCCTTTCATAATGATAATAGAACTTAAAGGGGCCGAAAATTACTTCTATGATTGTAAACCTCTATCTTAATCTAATTTTGAGCGGGAAGGGTCAAAGCAAAGTTTCATCCATGCCTCTTGAATAAAAAGTTGACTAAAATTTTTTTGTTTCGCTACTAAGAAAGAGAGGATACGCAAAACCTTTCTTACGTCCGTTATTTTTCCTTTGTATCGTTCGGTGATGCCCTGCTCGAGACCATCGACGATAATCTCATTCAACATCAAGGAAAGTGTGTCAGCGCACGAGACTCTATATTCCTCGACGTGTTCGTAATTACTCATATCACGTCTCCCAAGTTTAGTTATAACTTTCAGCAGGTCCGGTACAAAGTAAGTGTGCGTATCAGTTGAGATTATAAATTTAGAACAAAAGTAAGGTATGGTGTACCTATCCAAAAGTTTACACTCCAAATTAAAAAGATCCGCCATTCTAGAGGACGGATCGTAAAGATCATAGTTACGAAGACCGCTAAAGTACATGACACTATCATCACCTGCGAAAAATCCCGCATAAACATCATCAAAATCATAACACGCGGCCATAGTCATTAGCAAAACCAAGGTATTTCCGAAGAAAGTACTAGCATCGCCCGATCTACGCTGGTAATTCACAGAAATACTAACTCCGTTCTGCCTATCCCTGATTCTGGACGAAACATGAGCCTCGCGCCATATGTCCAAAAGCCAATCATCCATTCCCAATAACCTATACAATTCAATTTCCGCCTCGAAAACGGCTTGTTCTTGAGCCTTATCATACTTTGACATATCACATTCAATCTGTCTTGAATCCTTCAAAATACGCGCATCAAACCTTTTGTTAACCTCGATCTCAAAATCAGCGTTGGACATACCAGTCATTATCATTATCTTAGGTTTTAATATCGCGAGAAGCCTGTCCCTCAAAACGGCCATGACAGGACAAAATACGGCATTGACGTCCTTTGATTGGTAAGCTATAGTCTGAACACTTGCATATTTATCTTTAGCCGAAATTTCCAACGGTGGTTTCAAGTTCGATTTTATCATAAAGTTAAAATCACTATATTTTCTTTCATGTAATGGTGCAATGCTATAAATCTGCTTTTTTACGCTGGGGGGTTGTTTTTCCAGCCAAGCTGCGACGAGTTCGGCATTTATACCGACCTTATCATTCGTGTATTGATCAAAAAGTCCTGCTGTTGGTTGCTGTAAAATGCTTTAACTGCAACCAACCCGGACACTTCAGATGGCAATGCACACAAACACAGAACCAGGGAAACGAGTAAGGGTTGACCCAGCAAGGGTGGAGGGCAACCCCACAAACAACACAAACACACCCGAAACAGTAGCACCTACGACAGACAACAACATAACGGAAAGTAGATTCCACATCAGAATCGAAATACACGGTCACGAATTTAACGCACTAATAGACACAGGCGCAACACACTCATACCTAGGCGCAGAAGTAATACAAATACTACACAACACAGACACACAAATAAACAACACACCCGACAGAACAGCTACAATGGGAAACGGAACACAGGTGACGATAGAAGGAGCAGTAACACTCCCAATACGCCTCGGCAACATAACAAAAGAAATTAAGTTCGGATTAATATCAAACTTAGGCTCGCAATGTATCATTGGTAACAGCGACTTAATAAGATTTGGAATACTAATAAATTATGGAAAAAACACATGGTCACTGATAGACGACCCACAGACACACTACCACATGCAAACTAGACCACAAGAACTACCAACACCACTCAAAGAATACACACAAATACATCAAACACGAGAAACACGACACCAATCAACACAAACACACACAAAACAAGCAAAAGCAGCAGAAAAATTAGAAGCAACGAAACAACAAACAAACCCGAAAACAACAGAAAGACAGGAAAACACAAAAAAAAAAACAACCATAAAACAAAAACCACTAACACCAACACTACCCAACACAAAGACACCACCGGAAAACACCCCCCAAAAAGACAACCCACAGAACACACAAATCACAAATCAAAAAATCATACCCACAAACGCACAAACAACAGACGACACACAAACCGACAAAGAAACCGAACCACAGATATGCGCAGGAATACAAGAACTCACACAATCACAACACACACAACTACAGACGACAATACAGCAGAAAATCTCAACACTACCAGGCCAACTCGGGCTAACACACCTAATTAAACACAAAATAGACACACAAGGACACGCACCCATAAAACAAAGATACTATATGGTATCACCAAAAATTAGAGAAGCCATCCACACAGAAATACACAAAATGCTGAGAGAAGACGTGATAGAACCATCAGAAAGCGAATGGTCGAGCCCAATTGTCATGATAAGAAAACCAAATAACACATATCGCTTCTGTCTAGACTTTAGGAAGGTTAACTCAGTATCAAAAAAAGACGCATACCCACTACCATACATGACAGCAATATTAGACAAACTACGGACAGCACAGTACATATCAAAAATCGACTTAAGCCAAGCATACTTCCAAATACCACTCGACAAAGACAGCAAACACATAACAGCCTTTACAGTCCCGGGAATGGGCTTATTTTAATTTAAAAGAATGCCATACGGACTGACAGGCGCACCAGCGACATTCCAAAGACTACTAGACAGACTCATAGGCCCAGAATGCGAACCATATGCATTCGCATACCTAGACGACATCATAATAGTAACACAAACATTCGACGAACACTTACAAAGACTAGAGCAAATACTAAAAAGAATTACAGATGCAGGACTGACAATAAACCCAGAGAAGTGCGAGTTCGGATGCGCACAAGTAAAATATCTCGGATACATAGTAGACAGACACGGACTACACATAGACCCCGACAAAACACAACCCATAGAAAACTACCCAAGCCCAAAAACAATAAAACAATTACGGAGACTAATTGGCATGGCATCATGGTACAGACGCTTCATACCTAACTTCGCACACATTACAGAACCACTAACACGACTACTGAAAAAAGACCAGAAATGGCACTGGGGGGAAGAACAAGAAAACGCAATGAACACAATCAAACACGCACTCACATCACCACCCACACTCGCATGCCCAGACTACACACAAACATTCACACTACAAACAGACGCTAGCGGAACAGGGATAGGTGCCGTACTAACACAATCTCTCGATGACGAAGAGCATGTCATAGCCTACGCTAGCCGTGCGCTAAGCGAGGCAGAACGTAAATACTCAACAACTGAGAGAGAGTGTTTGGCGGTACTCTGGTCCATCAAAAAATTCAGACCCTACGTCGAAGGTTACCATTTTAAAGTCATTACAGATCACCACGCACTGAAGTGGCTTAGACAATTGAAAAACCCCACAGGCCGACTTGCACGATGGGCACTAGAACTATTAGAATACGACTTTGACATTACACACAGAAAAGGTACAATGCACGACGTGCCAGACGCACTTTCAAGACGACACGAAGACGAAGAACACATAGACACAATAGAAGACACGACAGACAAGTGGTACACATACAAAAAAACACAAGTACAAACACGCCCAGAGAAGAACGAGTCGTGGCGAATCAGAAACAATCAACTATACTTCCACCGCCCGAACCCCCTACACTCAAACCTCCTACCAGACACAAACCCATGGAAACTAGTCATACCCAAAGACAAACTAACACACATACTACACGAAAACCACGACGTAACACAAGCAGGACACTTAGGGATCGAAAAAACATACCAACGAGTAGCAAAAACATATTATTGGCCAGGGATGTACAGAGACACAGTAAACTACATAAAAAAATGTGACACATGCCAAAGAACAAAAACAATACAAGCGCGACCGGCAAGACTAATGGGCATGAGAATTATCGAAGAACCATGGACAGTAGTAGCCTCCGACATCATGGGCCCACTCCCACGATCAAAAAAGGGAAACCAATACATCATAGTGTTCGAAGACCTATACACTAAATGGGTGGAAATCATACCCACACGCAAAGCAAACGCCAAAACAGTAGAACAGACATTCCACTCACACGTAATATCACGATGGGGTACACCACGCATACTACTGATAGACAACGGCACACCATACATAAACAAACTCATACGCGAACTGACACAAAAATTCAACATAAGACACGCAACAATCCCCCCATACCACGCACAAGCCAACCCCGTAGAGCGAGTCAACAGAACCGCTAAAACAATGATCCAAGCCTACGTAAACAACGACCACACAGAATGGGACATACACTTACAAGACTTACAATTTGCAATCAATACATGTACACACACATCAACTAAACACACACCAGCCTTTTTAAACCTAGGAAGGGAATTAAATCCCACACAATGTCTAAGAAATCAGTTAGAGAACCACGACGAAGTAGAATTACAAGACACAGACAGATGGACAGACCACTTAAGACGACTACAAATACTTAGAGACGAAGTACAGAGGCACTTGATAGAAGCAAACGAAAAACAAGCACACTACTACAACCTACGAAGACGAGACATTCAATTCAAGGAAGGAGACAGGGTACTAAAAAAGAACCACACACTCTCATCCGGACCAGAACGAACGACAGCTAAGTTAAATAAAAAATTCATAGGCCCATACATAATCACTAGAAAAATCTCACCCACAATATACGAATTAACAACAGAGAGCGGTAGAAATATAGGAAAATGTCATATAGAAGACCTAAAATTATATACATAATCAAATAACACACCCCGAAAATAAACTAACATGTGTATTCACTCCACAGAAACACAACATGGAAAATAAACAACCAAGAATACCGGCCCTAATGACACTACGACTGACGAGACCGACGACAATAACAACAAACACAGAGAGAACACCACTACTACAAACACCAGGACAGGCCCCACACTCACACAGATACGGACGCGACGGCACACACCAGACAGAGACCCGACGAACTCTACTACCGACACCCACTACACACACACAGGTAACAAAGACCGCCACGACAGTAACACACACAACAACCATTGCACCCACAACCGCACAGAGACACTCACAAACACACACAACGATGACCACACACACAATTACACCCTCCGGACCAAGGCAATGCCCGAAGTGCAACGGGCTGGTCCGGGGCACCAAATACACAGAACACATACAAACATGCACACAAACTAACACAGACACACCACACCCACCACAAACTATCACACACCCACCAACAGTTATCCACACCACACGAACCACGGCCACACACACGACTACACACCCACCCACCAGGAAACAAACACCCCATACAACCACACGCCCCACACCCACACCAACACCACGGTACACACCACCCCCCACACCGACCCCCCAATGGGCACACACCAGATTCGCGAGACCACCACAGAAGACAGAGGACAGGATCTTACAGACATTCGCTAACATGGACAGACACACAGAATCGACACAGACAAAACAAACATGCAAACAATACACAGGACCACCCCCCGAGATAATAGCCATAATCGCAAGTTTAGTACCAGCAAGCACCCTACACGACGAATTACGAGCACATAAAGAAAGATACATGACCAGACGCGCACACGAACGCACAGACACTGACGAAACAGAAGCCAGCACCTCAACACACCAACCACACACCACACATCAAACAGCACCACACAAAACACAACCCCACAACACACCAGACACCGACAGCGACACAGATTCCACCACCTCCACCGCAGAGACAGTGATACACATCGAAACCACACACACAGGCACGCTACAAACACAAACGACGGACAACGACACAGACAGTAACACCGACACCACCTCACTCACGGACACAGTCGAACATACACGAACACCCCAACCAGCCACACACACCACACGAGACTCAAAACGATACAAAAAACGAAAATCAATACGGAAACAGAAAAAAGAACAAAACAGGAAACACTAGACAAACTGACAACACCAAACGGACGGACAAACAACGACGCACACACAACACGGGACGCAAGACGATACAAAAAAAAAAAAAAAAAAAAAAAAAAAGGGACAAAACAGAAAACACCAAATACACTAACAACACCAAACCGACGGACGAACAACAACAGACGGAGGCCAAAGAAACAGAACACAACCCAAAAAGAGAGAAGAGAAGGGAGAAGAAACCACGAGCCACAAGGTACAAAGAACAACGCAAAAACTCACCAGGACCCACACCGACGAGAGCCACCGTACCAAAACCAAAAATTCGAGTACAAAATAATATAAGAATAGAATAAGTTTATATAAGAAAAAAAGAGACTAAGTAGAATAAGTAGATATAAGACGACCCACAACCCACACCAAACACACACCCCGCAAATACAACCCAACCTCCATCCCTTAACCCCGACAGATCGGAGCAGACAACACAAAAACAACAAAAATAACAAAAGGAGAATACACAGACGAAAGGACCGCAAAATCCGTCACCGAAACCGGCTCACCCTATAGGCCTCGCCCCGCGTGGGGAGGGGGGAGTTGTGACGTTGCACCTAGAGTGCAAGTCACAACAAACCCCAAACCCGCGGGGAAGAGCCGAACGGGTGAGCCCTGTCCCGTCGGGAA
The DNA here is from genome assembly GCF_021155785.1 of Neodiprion fabricii. Lineage (NCBI taxonomy): Eukaryota > Metazoa > Arthropoda > Insecta > Hymenoptera > Diprionidae > Neodiprion > Neodiprion fabricii. The sequence continues at coordinate 12,616,237 of NC_060239.1, forward strand.
AGACCCGAACATCACCGAAGCCCCCCGACGCTCGGCAGAGCCGAGCGCAAGATTCAGTACGATCACGACCGTGACAGAATCGAGACCAAAAACAGCCTAGGCTACGAGCGAAAGAGAGAGAGAAAGAAAGAACGAGAGAAACCACCACCCTCACACCGACACACCCCGCTACACACACGCCGACGACTCCAGGAACCAGCGAGACCCAACCACACTCCACCACACCTCGAGACACCCACACACACACGCCGACGACACCAGGTTAGCCTGCATTCTACAGCCGATCTGCTCCTCCCCTCGCAATACCGACCCTTTCTACCTCCCACTCCACGTCACGCTACACCACCCCATCCCCTCGCAATACCAACCCTCCCGACTTCACATTCCCCGGTACCTCACCCACTCTTCCCCCCCCCCCCCCCCCCGCGCGCGTACCTGTAAGTTAGTATTAAGAAACGCTAAGGGCTGAGGCGTGATCAGCCCCCGTTCGAGTCTACAACCCTTTGTACTTTTCTTAGTTTAAGTCGACTCATTCCCCCGATCGCAACACCTGTACACCCCCCCCCCCGTCACAAATATACACATCAAGTTTTACCGATTATATCCGCCCCGTCTCTAATTGTCTTCCCCACCCATATTATTCGTGCGGACTCAAAACCCGTCACAATATAATTATTTTGAATTCACATTTTAGATTACGCATTAGAATTCTTCACATTCCTTGCAAAGCTGTCAATGGTTACTTCCTTATTTTTCTAAAATATCATCACCCGAATACATGTGTCCAACATAAATTTCTGCATACTTCCATTTCCTTTCAACTTCTTTTATTTGTATAATCCTATTTCAGGGCTGAGAAATCAATAATTTATGACAATTTATCCTGCAAATGTTCAAGGTAAGTAAGTACAGTAAAATCTTGTTAGAAGTTTTACAAGTGGTATGGCAATTATGATGTACAAGTGAAAATAACATCGTACTGCATACATGCACAAATGCTTCAATGCAAAATCGTATATAATCTCGACTTATTATTTAAATATCATTGAAATTGACGGTGTAATATCATCGAACAAATAAGACATAACAGAAACAATTAAATAACTTCATGAAATATTTCTTCATTACAGGCCCATCAGCGATAAACGTTTGCTTTTCATATTGGTATCATTAATGCTCTGATAGATTTAAAAAAATCAGAGTTGAATATAACAGGTTAGAAGTATGAACCCGTACATATTGAATACATTTAAGAGGCCGTCTACGGTCGATTGCTTCTTTTCTTTTAAGAAACACTAGAGTACACCAAACATTCATATTCACATACGGCGCACAGTGGGTGAAATCTTAGGAAAATGGACAAAAATCGATAACTTATTCAACATTGAGGGTAATAGTTTGAACCTTGGTACTCCGAAGGTTTTTGGCCCGGCGATTCCGAATCTGAACTCAGAACCGATGAATTCACGATGGCAGATCCAATATCAGAGACAAAGATAATTTTTTTTTAATCCACACAAATGCAATATGATACTGATGTTTGTTGAGCTACTGATTTTTAATATCAACTTGAAATACCAAAAAAAATAAAAAAATAAAATGGTGGATCCAATATGCAGGATCAGAAACCTGAACAGATTGGACATAATCTATGTCACGCTCAGTTCTCAAGGAAAACACTTGACAGTTGGTATCCTAGGTTTTTTAAGCTAATGCTTTTCTTTAATATTGTTCATTATCATATCGGTGTGAGTTTCTCACTTATCTGTATATTCCCAAATCAATTCGCACAACTCTTTTTTCGCAATTTTATATTCTGTCATTTTGATACGAAATTGAATATTGATGGGTGATTTGGTAAATCATTATTTATTAAAGATCAAACGTGAATTTTGTTACATATGGTTACAGTTATGTTCATCAACTGGGATGAGCAACGGCATCCAAGAAAACAAATAGTGTAAAATATGATAGTCCGTAAAGTAATGGAATATTAAGATATGTTATATTGTACGTATGATAACATTTTACGCAAGTAGGAACAGGTATAAATTGAACATAATGTTTCGTAGTAGTATAGCATCAAGTTTAGTTTATTATAAAAGACCATAGAATAACAATGATTTTTCGTGTAAATGATAATGACAGATATAACAGAAAATATGTCGTCACGTCCGCATCGAATACCCGTTCAATATCCCATAATGTAATGTCAGTTTCAACGCTTTTTGTATGTAAGGATTCGAGAAAGAAAACTTCACATACAGGAGAAATCACCATCTAAGGGCAGAAACACGAATCTGATAAGTATGCAAAACGAAGAATCTCCTTGTTACTTTCAGCCTGGAGCTGAACCGACCACGACATCTACTAAGTCGTTGTCTATCAAACAGAGGACGGTTTTCTCTTAATGAACCGTCCTATCGAAGGGCTGTGGCGTGGAATAGGCTAGACGATGCTGACCACGTGGATCTGGTGGATATAGTGTGGAGATCCGGGTCGAGGGCCATCACCACCAAATCGTTCCGGCATGAGGGCTCCGATGAGCGAGGGCCGGAATGCAGCGCCAACGAAATAGCCCCAACGGGGAGTACCAGTAAAGCAAGGAGTGAAGTACGATCGGTCGCAAGTCTAAGGGATCGGTGACGCAATATTATCGCACACCTCAGTATCGCAACACATGAGCGGTACGACCTCGCCTCTCACCAACGATGCAGCACAGCTGAGGGTAAACATCTCCGACCACCTTCCGACGTCCCGATACCTCGATAACTGTCGTCGAGGAAGAAGAAAAACAAGCGGCGAGGTATTATCGCCGCCTACCTGTAGACCAGACCTACGCGACCCGCTGGCCCAATTAGAATAACGCAAATTTGAGGAAGAATCACGTGACAGCAGCACGACGAAAATCAGGATCATCGCTCGTCTCGACACTCTACGTTCAGTTTTCCATCAATCAAGACGTGCTCTCGTAGTACCCAGAATTATTATCGCTATCCATAGATTCAGTTCTCGCTTTATTACCGCATCTTCGGTGCCTGTTCTATCTTCTTTTTACGTAAGTGAGGTTTCTTTTCTATTTTGTGAAGCCACGAAATTACTTGCAATATATCGTATCTTTATCTCTCTCTCTCTCTCTATCTTGCAGTTGGTCTGCGTGAGCCACCTGGGCTCGTACCTTATTCTCTACTGTTTCTTATCTTGTCCCTTTTTATTTCTTATTGCAAGTAACTTCGCGACTGGTTGACTCTTACTTACGCATTGTTAGTGACTATTGCTTTATTTCATTATCTTTCTCTTCTAGAGTACCTAAATATCTAGTATCGCTGTATAGCAGCGTGTTCTGTTAAATGATCAATTCTTATCTTAGCTATTGAGCATTACTATTTCATTATACTTTCTCTGATTAATTCATAACTGTTTCTTTACCTATTATCTTTGATTAATTTATCTTAGTGAGTATACCGCGTGAGCGATCTTACATCGCCGCGCGATCTCGCTCGTCGTTCTTTTGAGTTTAGAGTATTGCGCCGTATCGAATAACATCTTTTTCATTATTTTCTTCTCTAATACCGCTGATCGTAGTTGTCCGTAGTCTCTTTGGTTTGTCGTATGTTGCGCATTAATTCTCTTGAGTATTATTTGTCTTAATCCCGAAATTATCTTTTACCGTACCGACTATTATCTTTCTTTCTTCTCGCACGTATCGAAAACTAAAGACTACGTATTATCTGTTAGTTTCTATATTTTATAATAATTCTCTACTTGACCTGTTTCCTTGAATTTACCCCGCAATTAATAATTCCCTGCCTCTGTTATATTTCTGATAATTCTGGTAATGTGATAACTATTACAATTTTTGTATTTCGCATGTTTCTTATAATCGCTTCGCATATTTTATGGCTTGCTTGATCAATGCTTAATTTAAGTACCGTATATCTTTTTCTGTTCTGCCTATTCATTATAAAACCGTGTTAATTATTACCTCGAATCATAGTATCGCGAGCCTACGCATATCTCTCGTTTATTCTGAAAACGTTCTGTTATTTGTTAAATCTCTCGCTTAACTTTTCTCTGGCTGTAAATTGATTATCTCACCTATCTTAATTGTATCTCAATCTCTTCAGTTGTTTGCTTGTTATTAAGATTTATCACTTCTTAGCCAATATATTCGATACTATTTCTGCTTCACCTGTTTCTTATTTTATCTATCGGATTTAACCCCTCCCCTCTACCATTATCTTGTCTATACTGAGCAAGCTGTGCAAAACCGTCGTAGAACCTGATCTTGTCTTTATCTATATCTTTTTCTCTAATTATCTATTTTCTGACGCATGTGCGTCTGGCGCCCAACAATCATATCTTTCTCTTTTATTATCTCTCAATATCTAATTATTCAGGTTAGTAACTGCGCCGTAGGGTTACCAATCATCTCACTTATTCTTTAACCCTCACACACAAAATTAATAATATTGGTTACAACGTATAACGAAAAATCATGGACGTGAAGTACACTCAAAGCTATGAAAATGCATGTCTCAAATATTTTATAGAGTATTCATGACTGCACAAGCCCGCGAAAGAAATATAAAAATATGCGGCTAACGTCGCGGCAGGCAATTCGATCGTTATTTATGAATAAATGCCGAACTACATTTGCAATATTAGAAAAAATTACACCTTGTTCCACGTAGTTTAGGATGTTGTAAAAAAGAGGAGGTCCTTAGTATTCCGATTTTTCTCCACCTCGCATTCACTGTGCGGCATATGCTTGTCAATGATGGAACAACTTTGTATGAGATAAACGCGAGTGTCAATGTATTCTTCTGTTAGTATTCCTGCTGAATGCAGTGAAGTCAGGTCGAATTTTGCAATAATTATGGTATTGATAACGATATTTAGCAATCTGCTGGTAATAACAATCCGAAACATGAAGTCTATCGAATCCGTGAATCGATCCGTGTCATCGTCAAGATGAAATTATCGACACGTTGGCAGGTGATGAATAAACACTTTATTTTTTGAATCGTTGATTTCACTGTGTTTCATCGGCGTAGATATACATTCATGTTCCTTGTTTACCAACAAAATATGAAAATATTTGATGTCATGTTTATTTTGAATTTTTGATTTTTATTTAAGTCGATTCTGTTACCAGTATAAAATATAAATATACCTGTATACTGGTCACTAATAGATGTAATCTAATCTAATATAATGTTAATTCTATACCCTTATAAATACATTTTCAATGCCTGCGGTAGTTATACCCTCTGTATTATCTGTAGATTTTTCACTGACTACACTCAGCGCACACAGAATGCAATTTTCCCACTTTTCAACTAAGAGCAGTCAGCTGTGAAAAATGTTTTTGTAGCGTTTTTTTACTGGCTGCCCTCGATGAGCACTGAGTGCAAGTTTCTTAGGACTCCGCGTGTGTTGTTGGTTGAAAAATGGGAAAATCGCACTCAGTGCGCATGAAGTGCAGCCAGTAAAAAACGCCATTAATAACGGTGTCTACCAGGAAATGAATGATGAAAAATCCGTGTAGATGAGGTAAGAGACCCGATTTTTCACGATAAAAAAAATATTTCGTTGATTTAAGAAAAAATTTTGAAAAAAAAATTTTTTTTTTTTCGAATTTGTTTTTTTAATTCTGAAAAAAACGTGATACATCCAAAATGATTGTATGCAACCTTTTACCCTCTTGGTAATTTTACGAAAACCCAGTAGTTTCAGAGTGAGACTACCCCTTATAAATATGGTCGTTTTTTGCAAAAAGTTGAATGTCTTTACGAAAAAAAATCGTAAAAAATTTTTCAAAAAATGAGATTGAAGGTTATACTCCCTGCTTCAAGTTTTTCATAGAAAAAAGTCGAAAATTTTTTTTTACGAGATATGCGGCAAAATTTCCACCCTCCAAAAAAAGCCAAACAATGACCATCTTTCAGAGTGCGTACCGGGCTCAAAAAAAGTCGCAAAAATTTTTCCGAAAAAGGTAAATGAAGCTAAATATATCCTTTTTAGAACGCCGCTTGGGAAATTGAGATATCTTCATTTTTCAAAGAGCGATACAACTTTTTGTGTGGCTCGGATCTGGGGTGAGTGTTTCCATACTTATGAACGGTAGTGTATCGTGACAATAAACAAATTTAGATACGATGCTTTCCTTGTCATACATATAACCTCTCCTTAACTCAACCCGAACAGTATTAGATGCTAAGAAAAAATATTACCCTGATAAGTCAGAAATTACTATAACTGAAAGTGCAGCCACAGTTGGACTCCAAGCATTGTTAAACCATACAGCTGTACGATTAGTAATAGCGCATTCGGACGTTATTAGAAGTTTTCCTGATAACAAACTAGGTAGTTTAGAATTGATATGCAAATGGGGATGCGATGGCACTCCTGGTCAACGCACTTACAAACAAAAATTCAGCAATAAAGACGGCAATGAATCGGATGCCAACATTTACTTTATTTCATTTGCGCCCTTGCAAATCTATGATAAAGTCAATCCACAGGTTATTATTTGGAAAAATTCACGACCTTCGTCCACCCTTAAAACCGATCCCTTCCTTCTTCTATCATTTCCTGTCTTCGGAGTAATGGCACGTAAACGCATAATCAACATGTAGGAACCTTAAAATAGCTAAATCACACCTTGGGTGGACATAGAGGAGGTTTCGGTAACCGCTTATCAAAGTGTACACGATCTACCCTGTAACACCGTAATAATGTAAATCAACTCATATTTTGAAAACTGAACACTTTCAAAGTTACCTATTGTGGATTTGCAAATTAGCGAATCCCTTTTACTCCTTTTCTTCTCAAATATTGCATTACAGTAACGATACTAACTTCAACCACGTAAAATCTTGAAAGTGGCAACATATAAGAAACGAAGTATAATGAAATATCAGCATCATTTTGTCATCTGAAATTCCTTCAAGTGTTGTATAAATTTTTTCTTTGTATCTTCATTCGTTTTTAAGGTATTTGAAGAATGAATGACGGCCACCCTACAATCTCACTGCAATTCGATACCTAGTGCAAAAATTCCCATGCAAAATTGTTGAGACCTTCGTCGCCCGATAAGAACAGTTTTTTTGCACGAAATTGCTGACGCAACTAAGACAGAAGTTAATTGTATCGAAGTGCAAGAAAAAACCTTGTGCTCTTTGAAAACATATTTACGGAAAAAAGATTGACATCTATTTCAAACTTGTATTGACAATGATAGATGGTAAAGTTGTTAATTCGATTACGAATACATCGTGAAGTATGCGTTGCTACCGTTGTGGCGTGTCGTCGAAAGCATTCAGTAATATTGACAAAATATTGCGAAGACCGATCAGTGAAAACTACTTCAAATTCGGAATATCGTCGCTGCATGCTTGGATACGGTTTTTTAAATGTTGCTTGCATGTATCTTACAAATTAGAAATACAAAAGTGGCAAGCGCGCAAAGAGCATAAAGAAGAACTTGAGAAAGAAAAAAAATACACAACAAGGTTTTCGTGAAAAATTAAGACGTATTGTTGATCAATCGCAACAAGGCTACGGAACTTCAAATGACGGAAATACAGCTCGGTGGCTTTTCGAAAATTCTGAAGTTTTTGCTTCTATAACGGGAAATGATGAGGTATTGGTAAAGCAATTTCATGTGATATTGCAAGTAATTTCTTGTGGTTTCGAAATCAATATAAATAACCAAATTTCGCGACGACACAGAAATTACTGCACGAAAATTCGTCGACTTCCATGGATGATATTACATGCCAACATCAGTGCACGACATTCTCATTCCCGGTTACAAAATTATTGATTATTTGTTATTGCCTATCGGATAAACGTCTGCAGAAGCTCAGGAATCGTGCAACAAATAGATCAAAAAATTCCAGCGAGATTTTTCACGAAAATGTAACCGAATTAAAACCATGGGAAACGTTTTTTGCAAGCTTTTACTAACGCTCGATCCACTAATATCTAGTTTACAAAAAGTTCCTCCGAAAAAACTAAAGTCATTAACCACAGATGCGGTTGAACTATTGATTTCACCTTCAGTTACGAAATCGAATCAGAGTCCTCTGAATAATACGGAAAGCGATGAATTTAAAGATGAAAATAATGATTTTCCATCGGATTCATCGGATAGCGAGTAAGACTAGACATTGTATAATTATATCGAAATAAATTTTCAGTATCTATATAATAGGGATTAACTATCTTGTTCCAAACCTCTTCTTCCCAAACCTTAACATGTAAAGTGCCCTAAAAATTTTCTATTTAATTCATATGTGATCATGATTTCGGATCCGTCATTTTGTTTTTCGAAATTATTGCTCGTAATTTATAAGCTGTGAATAAGATGATTGACCAGGAGACTTATTATTAGTCTACTAAGTTATCGGTCTAATATATCCGCAAGTTTCGTTCCTGCGCGTCTGGTGTAGTAGCCATAGATGTCTTGGCCATAGACTTATACAGATAGACCGCGCGCTCTATGCATCAAGATGAAGCCGTGAAAAGACAGAGAGAACAAAGGCTGCAGGCATTCCTTCTCACTCATTGTTGAGTCTTACATAATAATTGGATATAATGGTGTTATTTAATTATGATATGTTAATACAATAATAATATATAATAATGTATAATAACATTATAGCTCTTTGTAGTTCGAAAATTTCGTAACATGGTTTTAAGCTCTGGTTAATGAATTTCATAGTTATTTTTATCTAGGGATATTTCAAATAGTTAGACAGTTGTATTAATACCTTCTGGTTACAAGATACTCGTTCTTCGAGTTTGATTAGTCGATAAAAGTGACATATAATAATAATAATAATAATTGATAAAATATACGAACGTTCCGGTCGGATGTTACACCCCCACTGTATGACCGCGCCTATGTAAACCCACCCTTATTATTTCGCTTTTACTAGTTGAAACCTGGGGGAATTGCGCTTATTGCGCACCATCTGCCCACTGAGTACAGCTAGTGGAAATCGCTATCAGTATTCTTGACCTACTATAAACAGAGGCCAATAACTGTTACATACCGTCAACTATTAATCGTATTAATCCTCTATTTTAGATTAAAAAAATCTACCGAAGTTTTTCCTTGCCAGCGGTACATCGAACCGAATATTTGATTCAAAATTAACCTCCGGAGGACTATACACAGTGTACTACAGCCACAAAGCTGTATCTTACAATGTCAAATTTGTAGGTTAACTTTCTTCACCGGAAAATTTAAAGAGGTCTGTGTTTGGAATTTTATATATTTTTACGGGTTTCACTTCTTTATTTGATCACTCTCTGTTTCTTCGTGTAACACGCTCACGTCGCGAGTTATTATGGAACTTTCGACAATTAAGCGACATAATAGCTTCTCTGATTTACATATATCAATTCTGAGATATCTTCATCTAAAACTGTAAAATGGACTTATTTCCGTGCTTTTAGGTTATATTTGACTAAAAACTGCATTTGTCAGATGCATAAGATTCGGTTAAATAGTTGTCACTTGTTTCCTCGCTGGTAACGTACTTTTTAATTTTTTACTTGCTCAACAATTCGTTCATGAAATTTTAGACCGTGGGTTGTTTTCACTTGTGCATGAGATACAATTTTCCAAATGCCTTAGTAACACTCCTAATGTTCGCATCCAAAATATACACTTAGAAAATTCTATAGTCTGGTTGATCGAAATTAAATTTTATTCTGGTAACCAATTGATATTGTTGATTGTTGACATTTGTGATCAAACGTTATTATTAAGCTTTTATCAAAATTACTCTCATCTGAATGGGAAATTTGTTGACTGAAAAATTTCTTATGCAGTTCCTATATAGTGAAAGCTATAGAATTATATGAATGCTTAGATCCGTCTTAACTAATTATTGTACATTATTCATAGCACATGAACGTGTGTGATGCTCATTGTGATTACATTGGCAAATTTTCAACCATCTGAGATCTTAACGACATGTACTTTAATTTAATACATTTTTTTTTTAACTGGTGGTACACATCCTGGGGGTAGCCACTAATGGTACACCGAGGTAACTCGTTACCCCGCGACTGATTTAGTCTGTCACTTGATTTTTAATTGTCGTAGAAGCTTTGTCCATCCACTAATCTGTTTCAGACATTGACGAAAGATAGATATGTATTTTTTTGAATTTTTATAGATATAAAATGATAAAAAGTGTATTTAAAGGAATCAAAAGCAAGCTGACGATGAAAATGCTGCGGTAACCAGTTACACCGAAGTACCAATGTAGGTTTAAGAATTGGTATATTGCAATTATAGAATTATCTGATATTCAGGGAATTCTAATCAAGCAGAGACCCCCACTTATATTTTTGTTCAAATGAATGCTTAGAGAACCTTATGTATACAACTCAGTTTCTACGAACTTGCAAAATGATGATTTTTCATGTACTATTCTATTAATTTAACATTAGTAACTTAAACCTTATATTTTAGTTGAGGTAAAAAGTAAGCCCAAAACCGTCATGAACTAGTAGCATGCATCGTACTAGTATAAAAAAATTCTATTCTAAGGTTAATTACATTTTTTATTGTTTTTCTGTGCAGATTAGTTGTATTGAAGTGTACCAACAATGTTACACCAGTCATATGGCCTGCAAAATTTCATTCGGCAAAATATTGTTTGCCATCATAGGAATCAGTGCTATATTTTTCTTGTTGGACAAACAAAGAGACATGCAAGCATATTCATAACATCAAAGGCAAATAGCAAGCATAACAGTAATTTTGTGTTGAATTCACCAAAACTGGGATTACAGCATAAGTTGAACATAATTGCGTATGTAAATCCTAGATGGAGATACGTTACAGCGTCTGGTTTATCTAGTATATCAGATGGAGAAACAAAATCTGGGAATGATGAAAAGAAAAGGCACTTCGATGCAGATCAGAAGATACTTAAGGCTGCGGTGAAAGAAAGAATTATCGAATTAAATGCAGAAAACTTGGGGAAAATTAAAGAACGACCTCTCGATACAGAGAATAACGAAGAAAAAGCAATTAAAGATACAACAAAAAAACCAGATAAATCCAAGGATGCCACAGCCAGAGAAGTATCCAGCAGCAGGCCAATTATCAGTAAAGAATGAATCTTAATCTTATTTATTATAATGTTTTGACAGATGATATTCGAATTATTGAATCAAGTTGATTCTTAATGTAAAGACTACACTTCTTTCTCCTATAACTTAAACTGAAATATTTCATATCTGAGCACTGATTTAGTGTATCCTTTCTTTAAGACCCACCAAAGAAGAGAGTCAAAGTCGATCTATCTGTTTCCTCTTTGGAAAGGAATTTTATTACTCCTATTCGGGCGATGTCAGATTTCTTATTGAAGCCAGCAGATTTAGAATCGTTACCCAAAACGAAAAGGAGATCACCACACGAGTTTGAACCTCCAATAACGGTTTATTGGAGAAAAGATGTTGAAGCTAAGTAAGAATATTAGTTTTCTTCAAATTTGTACTATTTCTCATTTTTAAACCTGCATATTATCACGTAATCGATGAGATTTTAAAGGAAATTGTGATTTCAGAGCTGTAGAAGTATGGGGATCTCGAGAGGCACTGTTGAAAGAACTCCTCAAAAAAGAACTGGAACGAAAAACATACCAGCAAAGTAATTACTCTTGCCAATGATATTGAAATTGTTAGTTGACAAAATGACTATTAGTAACAATATAAACATCATCAATGTGTCAGTAAAAAAAATTCTACAGTACTTTAACTTAATATTTTGAACGCAGATAATTCTTTTGTTTTGGAATCATTCAGTATTCATAAATTTGTCCGTAAATTTCGTTTCAGATGTTTTCACTGTAAAAAGAAGACTCAGGGATTATAGACGTGAAATGGGTAAGCAGGCAAAATCAATTAAAGAAGATGGACTCTTTGGTAGATCTGGTAAAGTTGTTCTCACAGCAATAATAATGTGAGTGATAAAATTAATTAAACTGGATTTAGTATGTTCAAATAACAATGTTGACCATTCTTCTAAGGTTTTATTGGCTATACCTAGTGGATAAATTTTCACATAAACCTATTGAAAACTGTTATGCAAAATTAGTCAGTGATATTCCATATAAAATTCTACATATTTTGTGTTGAATAAAAATTTAGAACCACGCAAACTGATATAATATTAATACTTTAATAGCAAAACAATGGCAATCTGATCTCCAACAGATACTTAATGGGCATTGTTTTGCATAGTTTTATCACTCAAAGTATTATTAAGGTAACAAGTTCACTTCTACATTTTTTTACATAAATATGTGGAATCTGACATGAAATAATGGTCCACTAACAACTAATTTTGCATACCGACCGTAGCGGCTCGGCGCGAGCACTCGAGTCTACGAAGCCGAGGGCAGCTCGGGTTCAAGTCCCTGGTCTGTCAATGAGGGTCTGAACGACAACTTGAAAAAATGTAAGACAGGTCACACCGTTCAGGCGTTGAGTTGCTGGTCGGTACTTTGAACTAGGTCCGACTACACTCGGGCAAGGTTTTCTTAAGTTTTCCTTGTCCCTCATGTGATTGCAGGTGTTTCTATTGAACATTTTAAGTCAGCTGTAGCTGCATAATGTTTGTTACTGATTCATCCCCTCTCTTGCCCCGAATAAGCCAGAAAGTACGGTATCGGGTATGGCGGGTGTAGGCAGTAGTAAATAACAATGTTACGTCCATGATTAGAGTTACTCCTGAGCGGTAAGAGTAAACTGGTTGGCTTCGCTTTCAAGTTCCAGGACAACCGGAAATCAGGATGAGGATCGAATAACGTAGGGTTTGTTTGAGATATTACTAATATATTTATTTCGAGGAAGTTCAGACGACGGTAAAAACGAAGTGTGCTGTATGAAGCTATGTAAGAAGTTCAGATGTGACGTTGTTGAGAGTTAGAATAGAAGTGTCCCTCGAGACGTGAAACGTACGGGTGCAGAAAAGGTGTGACAATGCTAGGAGTAGGGAATGGAATTTGATGAGTAAGCGTGATAGTGAATAGCGTGAGACTACGTAGAGATAAGAGGACAGGACAGAGACCATGAGATTAATGTAAGAACTGTGGGAGAGTTAGCGAGTAGGAAAAATAGAGAGAAGTGGTATGTTGGACGTAACGACAAAATAAAAAAAACTACTTTTCAACAATTTTGCATGGGAATTTTTGTACTAGGTATCAAACTGCAGTGAGACTATAGGGTGGTCGTCATTTATTCTTCAAATATCTTAAAAACGAATGAAGATACAAAGAAAAAATTTATACAACACTTGAAGGAATTTCAGACGAAAAAATGATGCCGATACTTGATCATACTTCATTTCTTATATGTTGCCACTTTCAAAATTTTACGTGGTTGAAGTTAGTATTGTTACTGTAATGCAATATTTGAGAAGAAAATGAGTAGAAGGGAACCGCTAATTTGCAAATCCACAATAGGTAACTTTGAAAGTGTTCAGTTTCCAAAATATGAATTGATTTACCTTATTACGGTGTTACAGGGTAGATCGTGTAGACTTTGATAAGCGGCTACCGGAACCTCCTCTATGTCCACCCAAGGTGTGATTTAGCTATTTTAAGGTTCCTACATGTTGATTATGCGCTTACGTGCCATTACTCTGAATACAGGAAATGATAGAAGAAGGAAGGGATCGGTTTTAAGGATGCTAGGTAGTAAGGGAGGCGTTGGTTTATTATTAATGCTCAAGTGTTTGAATTATAACTGTGGTCAGTGTAACGGAGTTCGCTTGGATTGGCATGGAGAGATATAATTAAAAGTCACGTGTGTGAAAGTTAGGATGGAAGTGACTAGTCTAGAGAATGTAGAAGACTTGATAGTTACAAATTAGAGATCAACCTGCCGACTTGGTACGAGAATCGAGGCAGCTTGGTAAAGATAGAGAGATTATGCCGGGCATAAAGTAACTGTAAGACTATGGGAAGGCAAACTGAGTTCCGTAGGACGTAACAACGGTTCACTGAATTTTAGACGATCCTAAAGTTGGGAAATAATGATTTTTTCTGAAAAATCGTGACATCATTACAAACTGCATCTTCAAGAAATTTTCTGATAGATTTTTCTCTTTGAATGAGAAACAAATATTGTCCTATGGGATGGTAGCAAAATCGTTGCAATGTACACTTATGTCTGGATTTACAGAATGACGGAATTATTCTTTGGCATAGAACTTTTTGCGGTTGATAATTGCTGTTACAAAAGGAAAGGAGTGCGTTATCTGATCTGTATTTATGCTGTCGATTATTTTCAACCAATAGTTTCTAATTACTACTGAATCAGCTGTTATACCAAATTTTTTGGAGTCGAATTGAGTGCTGGACAATTTGCTTCAGCGTGATGAACTCTGAATACATCTTTGATGATAGCATAAATATAATGTTTTTTTTTTCTTGTGAATCTGCTTGCAAACGTTTTCATTTAAAAGGTGCAGTTGTGTGTTCATAGCCCTAAGCTATAATAATATAAGCCCTACAATAATCACCAATGCATGGTTGAAAAAGTGGGCGAATGTCAGAAATTGATATCTAGATGATAGAAGTGTCTAAATAGTGGTTGAATCAAATAGTATTCGAATCATTCAAACAACTCGAACATATAACATTTTTCGAATCATTCATATGGTTCGAATAATTAGAATACTCAGAAGTATTAAAATTATATGATTCAACGATTTACAGCGCTTAACTCTCGGAGCACACGCCTATTTTTTCGATCACAAAGCACACGGTCTGTGAAACCCTGTGCACTATTTCACGGTCAACCATTTGAAAGTTACTAATCCCTTCAACTTGAAAAAATTCTCAGATATGCTTGAAACATTGTAGAATCTATCCCTTATTTCAAATATCTCTTTAGAAATATTAAAACTTCGAGAAAAATTCCTGAAAAAACGTTTTTCCAAAAAAAAAAAAAATTTTTGTAAAAAAAATTATACTTTCAGAAATTTTTTATATTTTTTGCTAGAACTCTAGGTTTGTATTTTCGAATAAATATTCAGAATGGGACTTGAGGACAGGATCTGTCAAAGAGTTTGTCAGTCGATCTGTAAACCTTTAGAGGGCCGGCATTTTTCCCTTGAAATTCGATATTTTTTAGAGGTATGATTTATGTATCCATAGGCTTATGGCATACTAGCAGCCCATCCCGGCTTCGCACGGGCATATAATAATATAATAAAAGAAAATACACAATGTTTACAGTGAGTTTCTAAAAAAATAACATTTATATTATTACATAATATTGTTATATGCCCGTGCGAAGCCGGGATGGGCTGCTAGTTTTTAATAAAAGGACGCTTATTGTGACGTATCTATAAAAGATAGAGACATGCTGTCGCGACATTTTTTATAGATAGTGATGTGTCCTGAAAAATTGTAATACATCATTTTGTTCTATCATTAATAATTTTCGCAGCGCACGCGATTGAAGGAAGTTTTTTATTTATTTTTTTACAACTTGGGTTAGATTATTTAAGTTTTAGTAAGCATCCCTAATTTTTTTGAAAATGAAACATAGCCTATGTCACTCGGGAATAGTGTAGCTTGCCAACGGTGAAAGAATTTTTTAAATCGGTCCAGTAGTTTCGGAGCCTATTCATTTCAAGCAAACAAACAAACAAACAAACAAAAAATCAAATCTTTCCTCTTTATACTATTAGTATAGATAGATGGGTCAGGTTGGCCCTCTAAAGGTTTAATTTATTAATTTCTTTGCTTTCCCATGATAATTTGTAAATCTTAGTTTTGTTTCATCTTGTTCTTGGTGATTCAGTTTGAAACGCGACTTCACCGGGAAGGTGGTTGAAAACCTGGTTGAGAAATGTTTAACATAAAAATTCAAAATCCTATTCAGGTTATTTGGGTTAGGTCAGACTAGGTGAATCACCCAAGCTCTCCCTTTTGTTACAAAAGTATTTGGCACCGGGATGTCATCTGCTGCTCGGACGATCAGTAAAACGTACTCATTATTTTCCATGATATGTATGAATCATATTCACAAGGAATTTGCCTGCTGTATTACAAATTTTGTCCAACGGCTTTAGGAGGTTATGATTGTGAAAGTCAAAATCTTGGAATTTCTGTTGTAAATCACCCACTCTGTTACTAAAATATTATTGTTGAGTAGTATTGCCACTCTAACTCGAGAGCTTCTAATATTTGATTTAATTTTGCTATTGATTCTTGACAGATTGATTGTGGGCTAGAGTCTACAAGGCCTGTAACAGCATCTATAATTTTGTCAGAGACGCCGATGAGTATAAAATTTTTGTCTACCTGGAACGCTGTGACATTACACTTATTATTATTCACGTATACCGCCAGATCACCTTTCTATCTTTTTCTATTGGCTTCCACAACGGCCGCGTTCGTAAAATTAGTAACATTTCACGACAAGCAGACCGCTTTTGAGTGACCGTCACCGATTTTATCGTCTTAACCGGGTATTTTCTACCAAGTGCTAACGAATTTGCTTTTTTCGATGAGTCTTTTTTACGTAACCGCGACATACGTTGCGCCAGCTCTACGCCTTTTTTGAATATTTGAAGCTTAAAATGCTGCTATCCCGAAAATGATTTTAGCTATCAAGATGGGGCACGACCCATCGTTCAGAGCAAAGAATATCCTTGGGATCCAGGATGGAAATTCTTATATTCGATTCGAAAGGCATTCATAGCCCGTTTCAAAACAGACAAAAAATCTTGGCTATAAATTTCAAATTTCTGAATTATGGTTACCAATCACTCCGAAGTTTTTGAATGTATCGTCATTGTGCCGAAATCTTCGACTCCAATGCTTTTCCTACAAATTGATCACCAGCTCGATAGATACAGTGCTCAAGCGGAATCCTACATTTTACACGCCCAACCCTGCGTGGTCCAAATTTAGCTATAGAAGAAAAATGGATCCTACATTTTTTGTAAGAAATTTATCAAGCTTCGTTTTTCACATTTACTATTTTTGTCGTAGGTTTAACACGTACGTACAGATGCACGAAAAATCATTTTTATACACCTTTTCCGTACACGATTGACGTAAAGCCCTGTGCGGAGACTCAGACCTTCAGATTCTGTTTCTGTCATGAAAATGAACCTGTGTAGAAAACAAGATTTGAATAAATCTGAATTATTTTAATGAAAAATGCTAACTTTTCTGGGCTAGTTGGCTACCTAGCGGAGGTAACAGAAATGCTATTTTCACGCACATTCTCTTCTTCTGCGATTTTTACCTCAGTTGTTGAGTAAGGAAAGTTTAGTTGTTCACAGTGATTCCTCGTAGCTAATAAAACGCGCTTTTGAGTCATTACACTTACATTCCTACTCGGCATCAATATGTTACTTAAAACCGCAGTCTAACAAAAAGTTGTACTTTTGTTCTCTAAATATTCTACCAATTCTGAAATTTTTTATCTATATCTCTAAAAAAGACGACAAATACGCTTAACAAGTGGCAGAGCAGGATTATTGTCGCCCCTTGTTGTCTGCTCTGCAAGTCCCTCGTCCGAGGAAACTTCATACACTGGTTTTAGTCGGTCAATCGAGACTATGCCATGCTTTTCTCAGACTTCAACTAAAAAATCCCCGGTACGGCTTTTGCAGAGAACCTTTCTGGGTATCGACGCATGTAAACACGTAGGTGGCTTTAGCTAGGCCCTTTAACGAACGCTTATATATCACCATGTCATGTTCCGGGTGTAGGGTGTAGATTCAGCGAAGTTTTGCCTAAGTTCCTTGACGTATTTGGGAGCTTCGGCATGGATCAAGGAGCAATTGTCAAAATGGTTGTGTCTAGGGTACTCGGAAATTTCAGATTACCCAAAAATTTCGTACCCGAAAATCGTGGGTTTGCCGAAAACTGCCGAGTTTTTGCAAATTTTGGTCACGGCTGTTTTCGCTTCTTCAAAATTACCGGGATTTCTAAAGTGAACAGAGATGTTGTAAAATTTTGAACTTATGTCGTTTCCGAAATCCCGAACGATCTGGAGGACAACTTCGTAACCGTCTTGAATTATGAGTTCTGGAGGTTCTATTCTCAAAAAATCAGACTAGAGGCTCACCGAAAAATATACTCTCGAATTATTTCCTATATGCTTCATTGGCACGTCTTTGTGAATTAATTTTATCATCGATCAGTAGAGGTGTGCGAGTACTGAAATTCTCTAGGTCGGGTAGGGTAAAATGGATTACTTTCGGTTCAGGTATCCGAAAATTTCGGGTACTTGAAAATTTCGGACTACCCGATGATTTCGGGATGGCCAAAAAACCCGACCCGATGTAAACCTGAACCCGAGTTCAAGTACCCGCACACCCCTAATTGTGTCATGAACGATTGTGTTGCTTGGATCGAAACGTCACAACGGTTGGCTATGTTGGTTCTCAGAATCTGTATTTTTCTGAGCTGTGAGGCTGACCCTCGTGTAGATACGCCTGCAGTTCGTTGTCTCGTTCCTGTGAGTGTGCCGTGAGGCATTGGTGGTATTCGATCGGTGCTGTGACTTTTTTGATCCGTGACAAGGTATCGGTGACGACGTTGTCCTTTTCCGAGGTGTGTCGGATGTCTGCGGTGAACTAATCAATGAAGTCGAAGTATCGGAATCAGCGAGGTGAGCACTTATCAGTTTTTTGTTGGAAACCGGACGTGACTGGCTTATGATCGGTGAAAATCGTGGTATCTCTTCCTCCGACCACTTGCCGGAAATTTTTCTCTTCGAGGTAGACGGCTAGCTTTTCTTCGATGCTTCGAAAACCTCCCCAACCTTTGTAGTCCACCCTACCGGTGGTCGCCGTTCTACGTTGCCCTGAGAGATATCGCGCCGAGGTGCCTGAAAGTACCTAAATAAAGGCTGCAAAAATAGGGTTCACCAGAGTTGAGTAACCCAGAGAGCATCCCCTTTAATGTCAAACAACCCTTTACTGAAAAAATAGATTATTTTCATGTAATATTCCATCTAACCATCGGACAATACCTCAAATTAGGGTGGCTCGAGATATGACTAAAAAAATTAAATTATGTGTCAATTTTTCGAAAACACACCTGGTGGTAATATCGTCTGTAAAGATGGCACCTAATCTTCGAAAAAGAAATATTTTCTGGAGTCCTGGACTTCTCTCAAAGAATTCCAGTGTTTTTAGTAATTTTCAGGAGAAATTACAGCCAATACGACTTCAAAATCATTTTGAATAAGCGGGTTGCCAACATTACGGCACGTTATTCTGGATTTTTTTTTTTTTAGTGTTCCCTAATTTGCGAACCATAAGAACAATAGTTCTCTATGTGAATAATGCGAGAGAATTTTTTTCAATACTATCACTATTCCAAAATCACCAATTCCTTACTAAAGATAAAAAAGTTTGGAAGAATTCTGAAGTTCTTGAAAAGTGAAAATTTGATATTTTGTCATATTACCAATATAATGAATATTATCCACGGGCATTATTTATGACGAAAATCAATTCTACACATTCTGAGGCTTTTTACAAGACTTCTGAGTAGCTTTATTGGGGTTTTAAGGGAAGACACCGCTATGACGGGTTACAAAGAGGTCGTTTTTTCATTTTCTTTTTTTGTTTACTAGAATATTTATTTGGGATTATAGAAGAAGGTATATTATTAAGCATGCTTTGAACTTATTTCGTGTAAATTTTTATTAAGAAGAATTAAAAATTGACCAAGTTATTGCGGTATAATAAAGCCTCTGTATAAAAAATGTGGTCCAACCGCCGGGTCTAACTTGACAATGTTTGGTCTGAAAAACAAAAAAAAAGCTTTATAATCTATATAAATATAGTTGTCGTTATACGTAGCCGTGTATCGAGAAAAAATTCACAAAGTGGCAGGTGTTAAAAAAAATAAAATAAATTGAAGTCAGGTGAAACTTTTACTTATGTTCGGAGGCTTAAAAAATACTGAATTTCAAAAAGAAAAAAACGACTGCGTGCATAAAGAACTACATACAGCTGTAAAATCCTGAATATTAGCTTAAATATTAGAGCTGTTTTAATGAGATCAAAAAAGGTGAAAAGTATCATTAATTAAAAAAAATTTTTTTTAAACATCGACGCACCTTTAGGAAAACTGAAAAAATTACAGAAAATCACCCTAAACCATGTATTCATGCTGTGAAAAACAGGAGGTGGTCACTCTTCAAAATCTACCGGAAATCAGGAATCTGAATGTCTATGAATTTTTAGCCGATGGAGTTTGGTAGCAAAAAATATGAAAAAATCCTGGATGTATGAACAAATGTCGGCTGAATCTATAATTTTTCAAAATAATTTTCTGAGTAGAAATCAAGTTTTCTTGCGACAATCCGAATAAAATGGGGGTAAAAGGCTGAAATTTGGTATGAGTAATTCATTTATCAAGAGAAAACACTAGGCCACATGCAGAATAAATTTGACGCAGAGGCAATTTTGGCATGCTCACTCGGCTATAGCCTTTCAGTCAATTCGATTAAGGGCAGTTTCGTGTTATAACTGATTTACGCAGACTTTCGGTAAAAATACACTTTAACGGCGGTGGATTTTTTTTTTCAAGTAATATTGAAAATCTCATAGAAAACAGTAACGTTTTTATATAACAACTTTCCTCATGAGTCACATCGATTTGAAGCAGCGTGGATCCAAAAAATCTAAAACAATTCATAGCTAATAATTTCAATATGTTTTTAAACCGTGTTGAAGAACAAAAAAATCGAAAGGAGCCAGGGAAGTCGCGGAGCTTCGATTTGATATGGAAAGTCTCATATATTCCCACATAAAATTGTTCGTTTTTCTTCACTGAATGAAGATTCGTAAAAACCTATAAAGAAATTCTAAAGTTTTTTCACCACGGAAAAAAGCAAAGAGAAAAAGAAAAGAGCTTTTCGATTGTGACATTACGTATATTGTATGCAACGCATGGATCACGTCATTTTAGGAATTCTTTTGTTTGAATCTAACTCACGATTCTTATGTATCCTGTTTGTTTCAGAAACGCTAGTAATTTTCTATTCAAATTATTCGCTTGGTTGTACACTGGTTCTCACAGTATGTTCTCTGAATGTGTACATTCGGCAGCTGACACGTGTAACCAGTTGATTTTAGCATATGGAATTCATAAATCTGTACAGGTATGATATGTTTAAAACGTTTTTGCCAGAGAGCTGGTGACAAAAAAATTCACGTCCCTTCATTAAGAAAAGTTTCCTTAAGGGGCTGCCCTACTGTAATACAAAATTAATTGTTTTTTCCGTTTAAAAAATAGTTTGAAGAGACATATCTTTATTAAATTATATTTTTTCCGATAAAATATTTGAACACACCCCTTAACGTGTACATAAGTTAGAATCAAAAATTTATTCATATTGCACCGGTAGTTTTTCCGAAATTAACGCGTAAAAATTAGCCTGTTTCGACGTTTGTCAAAGTAAGGTAACACCTCAACATCGCTAAAATCTGATTCTAAGTCTGCCTTACACAGGAACTTTATATAAGGTTCGAAAAATGAATTCAGAAACGTAAATTTACTAACGTTAATTTTAGGTTTAGTAGTAGGGAATGATGTTTCATATTCAGCATTAACAATGACAGACACTTCGGTTGGTGAAAAGTAGTGGCAGACATTACTTAACAGCGCTCAAAAACGTGCCCTACTTACGTCATTCCATGAAGGTTGAGACAGCGATTACTATTTAAAAGATGTCTTGAAAATTCTATATGCATAAAAAACGCAAACGAAAAACTGGAAACGTGGATTCTAGTTCACAGACACAAACACTGACTTGTCTATTCAATGCGAAACATTTGCCGAGCTCTGTTATACCTGCTCAACGTATCATATTCTCGAGGTTGTAATTCGAAAAATACTTAGAATTTATTTCCAAAATTTTAAGGTTAGTTGCTACTATCAAAGACGAATTTTGGAAATTCCAATTTTTAGATGCTTTGAACCAGGTTCCCCCGTTAAGAGAATATATATATAATAATAAAACGACATTTTTTCTGATGAAATAACGTATATTCTTTGTCACCAACACTTGGTTTATTTAATTTACATTATATAGCTGCTGATTATTATTTGAAAATATTGTACTTTCCAACAAATCTAGTTATAAATAATTGCAAAAATATTTAATGAGTTCAATTTCGTACTGCAATTGGTGTTGTTTTACAGTACCATCTGATTTTTTAGAATCCAAACCCCGATCACCCATATGGATACACGAACATGAAAAACGTATCCTCTTTAATTTCTGGTGTTGGAATATTTTGCGTCGGGACAGGCTTGTCCTTCTACCATGGTATTCATGGTTTGGTGTATCCTGAGCCTGTGGATTCTTTTTATTGGGCATACTTTATATTGGGTGGATCACTGGTATCTGAAGGAGCGACATTGCTGGTTGCCATTAACTCAATAAAGAAGGGTGCTTTGGAAAGGCGACAATCATTCAAAGAATACGTCATTGGTGGCCAAGATCCCTCCGTAAACGTTGTTCTGATGGAAGACCTAGCAGCGGTCAGTTTTAAATCTAATCATTCAATATTTACACCTAAGTCGCCAACCTTGTATGATTGTATAATATAGCTCTACCGCGTTCACGGAGAGAACGACTCACAACCTGTCCCGATTTCGTCCGTATCGCGCACATCCCACCCGATGGAACGCCCACTTTACTCACTCCAAGTCACCAAACCTGACTTGTTGATGGTCAAACCCGACTACACAGGCAGGGGAGCCCATGCAGGCAAACTCTTACACGACATTTTGAACGTTTGAACGTTAGTTGTCAGTGAAAATAGTTCCCATTGATACACACAGTGAAGTTTGCAGCGTGAACCGCGAAGCAGTGCTGCGTTCACACAAATACCAAGTGTTGTAGACGCATGAGTACTACCAGCGGTATGACACAAGTTTCCCCTTCCACTTTCTTATTTGAGAACTTGTGACATTCTATTACCACAGCAACCAAAATAAATGTTGAAGAATAAAGTGACTAGTAAAATTGGTACCATTGATTATAATAATAACAAAGAATCGAAATGTGTTTGGTTTGCTATCTCGAGAGGGCATTGCGAAAAAATGGTGTTACCAAAAACGTGACTGAAAACTCAAAAGTTTTCACAATAGGTTGTCAAATAAGGGTCCCATTCTAAAGCATCGAGTGTCACACCGCTGAGTACTACTGTCCGACCTCTCAATAGTGCCTCTGAATAGTTCCGCTTCCCCAGTTTCATCCGCGAACTGCTTCCCCCACTACTCAGAGGATTAGCCACGAGCTCGGATTTCGTATACCTACTTCTCAATAGTTCCGTCAGCTAAAACTTTGTTTTATTCGAGTTTTAAAGCATGAAAGCGTTCGGAACTACTGAGAGATAAGTACAAAATGTCGTCATTACTAGTTTCTTTATTTTATGTAATCTGAACAAATAATAGTATATTATACACCAAGGATCTTACGCGAACCTTGATTTCAGAATATGATGTTTACAAGACGAGTAGTAGAATTGCACGGGCCTAAGGCGCGCGCAATTCGAATACTAGTCCTGTAAAAAAGCACATTCAGATTGAAGGGTAGGGTAACTTTCGAAATGCATACGTTATTTTAATTCCAACAAGTACGTTTAGAGCGAGTAACGTCGTCTGGGACAAAGCAGAATGCTTTAAAATAGTCCACGGACCTTCGAAACACTGTATTTTGGCAGATCACTGTGCGTGAAGGCGGGATCCAGGGGCGAAGTCCCTCCCGACTCACAACAACCTAAAATCTAATTTTTGATAAAGTGTTTTTCGCAAAATGACACAACAATGTGATACAAACTTTCTTGAATGGTGGAGAAAAAGAAGTGATATCAGTACATAATAATTCCTAATATAGTTTTGTTTATTCAATTATTATGGAGCAATCTTAAAATTAGTCTTTGGAAACGAAAACAAAAACGAAATCGGCAAAAATTATTGCTGCTTGCTACTATAGTTAAATACAACGGAACAGTTGTTGAAACTTATTTACTTCGAATTAGGTGATGCGATGAGCACTTCAGCGGTTGGTTTTTGTATTTTGGTATTCGTAGTATCAATGCTTATATCATGCAGTGTCTTACCTTTCTTTGGTTGCTTTTCAGAATGCGTTATTTCAGAAGATGTAACAGTTGATGAAATTATTTTATCAATTTTCATTTTGTGTTGGAGCGACTCTTCAATGTACCCCTCTTCGGCAGTGCTCGATTTCCATCCCCCATGACATTTCAAAGCTCTTATGTCCGCCTCGGAATTAGCAAGCAATATCGCAGAGGTATGTCGAAAGGCATGTCTAGTGTAATTTTATCGATCTGTAATATTTAAGTAGCATGGAATCTCATGAGGCATTGTAGCAAATTTATAATTACCAATCACCTGTTCAGTACACTTGCCCTTTCTATAATTAAAAAAAAAAAAACTATCAGTCGCAACATTTTTTGGGTGCAGAGCTTTGTATTTTTTGAGTGTTCGGGCGTGGTCTTCAGGGATGACGAATCGTCGAGCTTCCTTCGTTTGGTGTCCGGTACATCCATGATGAGCAATCTGCTTTCTTCTTTCATGTCGTGAACTTTTATTTTCACCAACTCATCTCCGCGACAAGCTCTCCCTCATATTGATATTTTAAAAATATTAAAAAATATTGAATACAATTATTAATCAATATTAATTTACATTTTTCATATCCAGAACCATGAATTCAATAATTATTACAATTTATTACTTTAGTTATCATGAAGCTGTTTGAATATAAGGCAGTATTTATTGTATCAATCCCATGAGAAACCGCTTCTGTATGCAAGTACGCCCACCTTTGTTGCTAAATAAACATCGACAGGCGCTTCTGTAAAAAATGTCTCCGTTTCGCGACCGTAAAGACCTTGGATTTTTTGCTCTGATGATTTTTGCAATTCATTTTCAAGAGGTTTTGCAATTGGCCGTACTTTTGAATATCCACATGTTCTTAAAGTATTATCGTTGACTTCAGTATCGAAAAAAACTCCATGTACTGGATGGCGCATGTTTTTTGCTCAATTCATTGTAATAAGCCAACAAAATATCTTCATTCGAATCTTTTATTTTCTCTTTTTGTTTCCATTCGGCAAATTTCTTATACGTTGAATCGTAATTCTGTTTCGATTTTTCTGGTAGTAATTGTGCACATGCTTCTTCAACGGCTTCTGCTATCTTTGCCGGAACCATCTCCAACGTTCCTAGCATTCGTACTCTGTATTGCATCGTTTCGACGCTAAGAATCTGCATAATAACATTGGCTCGAAAAGCTGTAAAGCGCAGATGCCGGTTTTCGTCGCCGATCCCTTTAAAATCCCGAACAATAAAAAGTCACCTCTGCCCCCGCAATACCGTCAAATTGCGCCGGTCGGTAAACGACTACGTTAGGTCTTCGTTTCAGAGGACGTTACGAGCTCTAAACGTGCTTGGTGGGAATAAAAGGATTTTTTTAAAATTTAAATAATTTTCACATGCTCCTTTCTAACTTCAGTATTATTAATGAGTTTCGTTGTTTGTCTAAAAGCATACAATACATAGGGGGGACTTCCACATCTATGTTTTCTGCCATTGCACCAATCTGAATACTAATGTAAATAACAAAAAAATAAATCACTCAAAGCCCAACCATATTACGCAACAACTAACGCTCGAATTTATTAAATAAACGGTTGGGATTAAATTCCCGGGCCCCGTTGTCTGCTGTGGCCGGGTTTGACCAGCTGCACGACCCGTTTGGCAAAGTGGAGAGGATAAAATGGGTGGGACGTTGGGCGAAATCTGACCAAACCTGACGAATTCTGTCGCACTGTTGTGTCGTTTTCTCATTGAACGCAGTATAGTGTGAATGCAGCATGAGCTAAGGTGAGTGCTGTAATTACACGAGTCAGATATTGCCCATCCGCACGTGTGACACAAGCTACTTTTTCCAATACCTGCAAAGGTAAGTTTGGTTTGAGAAGCGATAAGGCGTGTAACATTGGAGTTTGGTAACTTAGAGTGAATTACAGTCACTGCGTAAATTTTAATTATTAGAAAAGTGTACATTTGCCAAAAAAGCCCTCGTGTGTAAAATTGAGCAAGTCAGTTGTGCGTGTGCGCCATTTTACGCCATTTTACAGTACATTTTGGAAATACAGCACTTTACGCACGCTCTATAGACTTCGAAAGCCGAATTTTTCCGGCAGGTGTTGGAGAATAGTATTTTGTGTAACAACGAGGTGAACTCGGTCTTTTAGGGCCGAGCGTAAGTTTGCAATACGAATCGTAGGTGAGCGCGCATGCAAGCCAAAAACAGGTATGCTGTGCGAGCTGAAGACGAATATTGCAAATACGCGCGGCGAAAAGACCGTTACAATCTCGTTGAACATGATTCTTTATATAACAAGAGTATGTTACGTATTTGTTCAAGAAGTACGAAATTGAGGTTAGGGTCGCGTAATGTTGGATTTTTTGCGACAGCGCATGCGCGCAGCACAGAAATGCCACTTTTAACTCGTATCTTTTATACTCCGCGCATGCGTATTCGCAAACTCACTCTACCATCATAGAACAAGGTACTTTGTGTACAGAAAACAATGCATAAAAAACGCGCATGAAAAGAATTACCGAATCAATGTGATTTATTATACAGTATAACTACAGCCTATATTAGAAAAATTCTTGTAATGTCTCATTTGGACTCAAAAATATAATTATTTAATGTTTTTCGAAAGAAAAATTCATTTCAAAGAATGAAAATGATAGTTTGCTCTATGGCGCCATTTGGGAAGGCATTAAAAAAATTCGTGCACTTCGAAGGCTCAAAACTGCATAAATACGCAGAAAAATAGTAGTAGTTGACGCAACAGTTGCCAATAAAGGCTCAAAATGTGTAAATGAAGATATGAAACATACTTATTAAGGAACATTTGTTGCAATGCTATTTTGCTGACTAACAATGAACCATTGGAGAAATTACAAAATTTGTGCAAATTCATTTTCGGACGAAATAAGCTATAGTTATTACTTGGATAAATTATACAAAGTATCTCCTTTTGAGTAGCATGATCATATATCTTGCAACCGTCAACCCGCTTACCTACCCGGGAAAACAGTACAGACCAGTACAGACACCGAGGAGGTTGCCAAACATATACGTAATACGTAAGGCGAGAGAGAGAGGGAGTAACGTAATTCGACTAAACCTCATACCTGAACACAATTTGTTGGGTGTCAGGTACAATTGTACCGCGATACTGAAACACAAAAATTAGCAAAAAGGAAGGAAAAGGAAACTCGGCAGCTCAGGGACTTAAAGGGGAACGTGGGTCAATGAAGGGAAATATCAAGCACTCTTTTATACAATGCCAAATTCGTAATAAATAAAAAAGAAAGCAATTTATTGAGGCAAAGAAATAAGTAACTAATTATGCCATTTTGTACAATACCTTGAGTAGACGTAAAATATAACAAGGTAAGCAATTTACGAACGCGACATAAGTAACGGAATGACTCTAACGCAAGTACACAAGTTACGAAGTATAAAGAAAAGCTACGCAATCTTAGAGACGAAATCTTGAATAAGGGATTAGACTTTCCATCGCGAGGAAATCGGGCGTACTTACACTACAGTAGGTAGCTAATTGACTCGATGTAATACAAACGGGCGAAATAACATATACTAGGGGAGTGTGAGTCGCTAGCAAGCTACGTAACGCGTCTTATGAACACCAGAGTAAATTCCGTAACAAAACGGAGCTTAACAGCTCGCAATAATTACAGAACAAGGTATTGTAGGAAATAAACTTGTTTACACAGGTGTAACGTACGGGTTAAATTAGCATACAAGTAACGCGAATCAGGAGTTAAGATATAATACCTAGCAGGGATCGACTATGGATAGAAATACTTAGGTACTAGCAAACCACGCAGGACGAGCGCGCGAAGGATTCAAGGAAAACATACACGAGTGGTTACGTTACGAGTAACATCAAACAAGGGAAGTTATTTCTACCGAAAATTACAATGACGTATGACTTGACAGGGTTGTAAATGCGCGAGAAGCTAATGATAACTTTGGAGATTAGATTCGGGAACAAACTGAAGGGGTACTAGGTATCAAGTAATAGGTTATCGAATAATAGAATATCAGATAATAACGAATCAAATAATAGCTTACGAAATGGTATTTAAAATAAATTAGGATGTAGTAAAAGAAAAAGGCACAAAAACCCGAGAGGTGATCTACGTCGACAAAAATTGTCGATAATAGAAAGAAGGAAATGGAAGAAAAGGATTCGACAGTTCGAACGGTAACAGAAAACTCACTTACGTGGTACCAAAAAAAAAAAACGGGAAAAATGCAGGAACCGGTGAACAGAAACGTAATAGCAAACAAACTGAATGAACTTGAAACGCGAACAATAAAGAAAGACTGAATTAAGGGAAATGAAAAGTGAAGAAGGATAGAGCTTCAGAAGTGTCAACGTTGCAGCTCGAAGGACTTCCTTCTTAGTCGACCGCAAGATCATGAGCCGCGTCGGGACCCAGATCAGAAATGACGAAGCGAAGAGCGATGCAGACCTTCTTCGGGGTAGCTGCGACAACGGAACGGTTGCGGCCCTGACGTCAGGATGAGTTGTGCCCACCGTCTTCGTCATGCCCTGCGTTGCATCAAATATAGAGATGTGGGGCGGCAGCCGGACGATTCGATGCAGCTTGGGTATTCCTTCAAATTCTCTCTCTGCAAGTCCGATAGAGATAAGTAACGTTTGTAGCCTTCCGTCCGGATTTCTCGAAGAACCAGCGTAAGGTGCATGAGTCCATTAGCCCCTGGTTTTGCGGGTGGCGATTTCTCGCTCTGAAGAAGTGGACGGTGGCGGTCGTGCGGAATCCGGACTCCAGAGGAGGCTGTATCCGTAGATTTGTTGAGGCACTGGTTCTAGCGGTGGGACGTTGGGTGGATGCTTTGCTGTCACTGTCGCGTCGTGCCAATTCAACCCCTAGATCCCGTACTCTCTCTCTCCCTCTCTCTCGTATTCTGCTGAATGCGGTAGCCGGCCTGACTGGCCTCGTTGGTCACTCCTCGTGTCCATCTCTCGATGCGTGGCTCGTGGAGCGTGTTAGGAAAAGGAAGGATATAAAATATAAAATTGTATCAGAAATTAAGTTTAGTTACTAAAGCATGGCCATGTCCAAAGCCTTGCTCCTTGCTGTGGACGACTGTTTTGCGATATACTTGTGGGGGTTCGGAGGTCCCATAACGCGGAGTGAAACAATCTCTAGAAAAATAGATTTTATGAAAAAATGTTCCCAATAAAAATTTTAGGATTCCAAGGATGACGTGAAATGACTCTACCAAAAACATTTGAAGGAAAGTTAAACTTCTTCAATAGGAAATCTATCTTTTTATTCAATACAATCGTAGTTGTCTTAGAGACAAACATTATGAAAAAAATGTTGTAATCGGTATCGAAAACTCAAGACTTCTGTCACTTTCAAATTCAAAGACGTTTCATACCAGTCATGCGAAGCAACGACTGCACACGTACGTATAAGTGATTGAGGGCCATTTGGAATCAAAAAAAGGTTATCATTGTCACGTCATCCGAGTTTATAATTTATAACACAAAATACCATGAAAATTTGGCTATTTTAAGTCTAGAAATATCGAAAATTTCAGTGACTCTTCATTTATTCCATTTTTCAAGATAAGCCAAATGATACTTTTTGAAGAATTGGAAAGTTTCAAATTTGAAGTGATAATTTGAGTTTCATACTTGAGTATCATAAATTATAGAGTCCACCGAAAGTATCAGAATCATCAATCTGTAAATGTTACATTATTTAGTTTACTTTTTGGTATAAAGATAAATCCCCCCCCTTACTACACGTGAACGAGGTTCAAAACTTCTATGGACCCAAATATGTCATAACTTCAGAGCTCATGAAGCTAACGCAAGAAGTTTTTCTAGTTTGATTTAATTGCCTTTCAAAAAGTCTAAGACAACCTGGACCTCTCCTTAGTGAACTTACGAAGACAGTTTATAGCAACATTTTGTGTCCACCTGCATATCCTGAAATTTTCGTCCGAAATATTTTTCTATACGATCTATTTTGCCCGAGATATTTGACCATGCTATTTAAGATGCAACACCTGATACATTTGGTGTTAAAAAGATCGTAAAATATTATGATCTCCCTGAAGTCATCAACTAGCGTGTTGAAAAATTATTCTTATTAGCAATCGATATTGTTTTGATCAAATTTACCTCTATATTAACTTTAATCATATCTTTTAGTTTTTGTGTTGAGAGTTTTTTGATCCAACGAAAATGACACCGTTTTTGAACTTAAGCACACGGAGAGAATAAAAGAGCAATTTCACATAAAATTGCCGGAAAAGAAGAACACATCAGATTTTCTTGGTAAAGTATACTTCGTAAAATGCAGAATTTACTAGTGAATCAGTGAAAACCACCACTGTATGCAGAGTGAAATCTGCTACATTTATGGTCAAAAATATAGTTACATGGGACATGAGATATTGTTTACCAAAAATTTTGATGTGTTCCTCTTTTCCTGCAGATCTGAGTAAAATCTACTCTGTTTCTTTTCTCCGTGCATAATCTGTACGCGAAGAATGTATACTTTTGATATTGTGCAAACAAAAATTTCGTTTTAGAACAAGCTTATCGCCAGATCAAACCTTACTTGTTTTATCTAGGTCTTGGGAGTGACGGCTGCTGCCGGTTGCATGGGGTTAACGTCATACCTGGGTAATCCAATGTTCGATGCGATCGGATCTCTTGTTGTTGGTGGCTTACTAGGTGGTGTAGCATCTTTCATTATTTATACAAATGTGGCAGCTTTAGTTGGACGTAGCATACCTCAAGAAAGTCTCGACAAAATCAATGCTGAGTTGGAAGCTGACATTATGGTGATGATTTTTTCTAACATCCGTTTCTCATCGCATTTATAGAACGACATTGAGTTGAACGTAAATTTTACAAATATCAGTCAACGTATCGGTATATTAAAATTAGTATTTTGTTTTTGTTTCAAAAAATGGTGTCTCAGACATTCAACCATGATTTCAGATTCGTGCCATACATGACGTCAAAGGAATTGACATGGGAAATTCTTTGGTGAGGTACAAAGCAGAATTGGATTTCGATGGACGAGAGTTGACTAGATCATATCTTGATAAGCATGACCTTAATGCTATGCTGGAGGTTACTTCATAACAGGTTTATCATATGAGTAATATTTATTCGAAGGTCCCAAGAATATTTTCCATTTCAGGAGGTGAAGAAAATGGAGAATATCGATGAACTTGAATTGTTTCTGTTGAAACACGGAGAAAACATCGTCGATTTATTAGGCGGCGAAATCGACAGAATAGAATTGAAGTTGAAGGTAAGAATAGCGGCAAGTATATTAAGCTTTCGCTGCAGTAAAACCTCGATCGGTCGAGTATTAATCTGGGATGAGAATTAACTGGGATTGTTGCAAAATATTTTTTTTCGGTTATTTAACGTCGAGAGATAGAGCTTATGTGTCCTGATAGATTCTCTTGTACACATAAGCAAATAGATTCTGACTGAAACTCCAAGAGTGGTAAGCCACTCTAAAAATATAAATATATATCTTTCTAGTGATATAATGACGATGCAATGGTTATAAAAAAATTTTATTCTCATTGTACTAGAAGGGATACTTACAGAGTCAATTAATAACTGTTTGTAAATTTAAAACCATGTCTGTCATTTTCGGAATATCGGTGGACTTCATTTATCCGTATTGTTCTTGGTCCCATTTCACTCGGATAGTCAAGATCTCACTGTAAATAACATCTTAATTGTTTTGCATTGCAAACGTCGTAATAAAATGAAATCATTATATGTATAATAAATCAACAAATTATGTACAGTTTAATCTTTAAAGTGATGAGTTCAATCAAATCAAATCGTAGGTAACGCACATGGCAACATATTGTACGAAAACTCAAGTGAATGGGTCCATCAAATTACACAAATTTTAGCTTTGGAATTCATCCATCATAAAAAAAATGCAATTCATTTTTATCCTCATAATTCTATAAAAGTATAGAGGGTTCAAGGTATTTGTCACAAAATTTCTATTTTCGGACTTCACTACCTTATTCGAATGAACGTTAAAAGGTTTGGCTCCTAATTGTGGCTGCTAGATTCAGTCTCGTCACCACTTTTCATTTACTTGTTATAAAAGCTATCGTGTGTAACTAGGGCCAAAAGTTGGCGAACGCAAGTCGTGTGATTTCGCTTCGCTCAGGCGCAATCTTCACAGTCGTCGCAATCACCAACTATCGTCCCTTGTTACACAATATATCTCTGTTCATAGAACTAGACTTTTCATAACTGCAGTCTTATCACTCATTAGCAGTTTCCGAACCTATACCGCGTTATGATACGAAGGAACTATTCTTTTACCCTAAACACCACAAATAACTTGATAATAACTTATGCTAGATACGAAAAAAGACGCATGAGGAACTGTCCTCACATCTGCAACAACTGGTATCTTAAAGAAAAAGTCACTTTTCATTGAAAACATGGTGGTTACTTTGAATTGCCAAAAATTTATGGAAACGAAGGCATTTTTTATTAAATCAACAATGCCAACATTTGTCACTTTCGAAACCATGAAACTTTTGTCTGAAACTTTTATTTGTAAACCGCTATTTTTGAGACATCGGAATGGATAGATTAAAATAAGATATCCTATCACTTTCACTTGAAAGTATTTGAAAAACTATTATTGGAGGCTGAGGCAGTTTCCGTACGATTGACTCAAAAGATTAAGGATAATATATTTTATTTCCAGAAAAGCCACCCGGAAATTCGGCACTGTGACCTGGAGGTTCTATAAGAAACATGTATTAGGAAAATAAAGTTTATCATATGCGATGTAAATACGGCTTTCACCAACAATATTTTATAATGTGATAAGTAACAGCTATAGGCAGATATTTTGTAATTATGTTTTATTGCTTTGCTGAAACTGCATACTCTATGTTAACTAATTGGAAAAGTATTTTCGCTTTTTCTACGCTTTGTAAAAATATTTTTATTCTAATCAGTTACTTCCCTAAACCTATGATTCTTACGATTAGTGCGTCAATAAATAACGATTGATTTTGGTCTATCAGTTGTCTAGGTGGAAGTATAATGATCTGTAGAATAATTATAATAAGTGCTGTCATCTGAACCGGTTTCATTGAAATATACTATAAGTTAACTTGAAACTGCCCAATTTCTTTCACAACAATAAAAACCTCACTTTGAAAAATCTATTTCGTTGCATAAGTGTCTTGATTAAAATGTATATTCGGGGTTCCATGTCATTTCAACTATCGGTGAAGGTTACCGACGCCAATCTTACTATCCATTTTCTCTCTCGTTTGTACAGCAAAAATAGTGACAGCGCAGAGTGGAGCCAAATACCTAAAAGTTGAACAAAACCTCAAAAACGAAGATTCGATTTCTGGGATTTCCAATGTTGGGTTGGGTAGAGGGATAATGGGTTCATGTCATACTGAAAGAAGAGGGTGGTAATTAATCAAGAAAGGGTCACACAACTTGAATCTGCGACGAAAGATTTTTTGCTAAAAAAAAAAAGAAGTAAGGCTAACCCCGTAGTTTTGCGAGAGAAATTGATTGACCGCAGTCCGAATACGCTGCGAACAACGAATCAAAAGTTGCGGCCGAAATAGTAGGAAATTTTTTAGTATTTCTTCAGCTGTTGGTCCTTTGCTATTCTACACGTCTATTTTGCATTTCTGAGAGTCCAATTTGTCTTCGAAAATCGCATAAAAAGCAAGGTTTACCCTATAAACAACGGATCAAAAATTATGGCCGAAACACATAAAATTTTCATCGGGTTCTCAAAAAGGTGAGGAAGAAAAATCACAAATTCATACCTCGAAGTCGTAGTTTATTCAATATGCCACTGTATGCCGCAATAAGAGGTAAGGCCACTGAAGCGGCGGAAAAAGTAAGCATATTTTGAGAATTTTTTTCATCGGGACAATGAAATAAATCACAATTCTGAAAAAGTGCTTTATTGTACGTATCATAAACTGGATTATTATTTTTTTCAAAGTAATGTAAAAGGAAATGGTGGCTGCACAGCTTTTCGTCGACGAAGCCTTTTTTTTCAAAGACGCGTGGCCGGACCAACTGCACCTGCAATTTTTAATTCACGGTAAATGAAAAACTTTTTTCGGTTATACATGCGAATAACTACAGAAGTACGCAGGATTTTTTTGATATATCGATTTTTGCACAAACGCCGTGTTTTTGAAATAACAGTTCAAAATTCTGCGGGAGCTCTTCTTTTCTGTACGCTTTGTTGATGCGTTGCTCGTCCACCTTCAGGCATCCATTATAGCTGTTAGGCCCGATTTTCATCTCCATAGCATCCATTATGTGCGTAATTCATGAAAGGCCGTCGTTGTACACACAAATGGAAATATTTGTCGCAATATCCAGCACAATTTTTCTTGAAATTGAAACTTTCATTACTGTTCTGAGAGTAAAATCACCGATACATCGAACGAGAAGATTGTCACTGCTAAGTTCTTCATAAATAGGTTTTATGGCCTCGAAGACATCTTTACTGAGAGCTGGCTCGTGTTTACAGCTGTCAAAAGTATTCGTAGCCTTTGTTTTTTGCCAATTTCACCATGAATCTTCTCCTACTAAGGACTTATCATGTTGCGGATTTTCATCTGTCGATAATTTACGGTATAGTGTAGCCCATATATCATTTCTCATTTTTTGCACTGATTCAGTATTTCTTGGGATTGCTAATCCGTAATAAATAGTCAAACTGTCCATCAGCTTTCCGGTTAACTTTCCTTTTCCGCCACGGCCTTTTACTTTTTTCTGTTTTGTTATCGCAATCGGGTGCACATCCTTTTTTGCACATGGTCAACGCATTCTTTCTCGAACACTGTAAGGTTTTCATATGGCTTAGCATCTACGATTCCTTTGAATGTTTTCGAGTCACCATCACCTACGTAATATGCGTATTTCACGTCATGCAAAGGTTGAGAGCGCTGAAACATTTCAATAACTGCATTAACCTCCATCTTTCCAGCCGACCCTTCGTAATTTGCATTACATTCACTTGCACGACTTTCTGCCCATTTAGCGTATTCTTCGGTGTCACGTTTATTACTTCAATATTCACATGGTTTACACTATTGACATTTCACCACATAATCGATGACTTCACCGGTATTATACCCGATTAAAGTAACTATGCCAAACAACGACGAAAAACCTCTCTTTATCCACGTGCCATCACCTGATACAGTAATACCGTTTATTTCCCCTTTGTCATTGCAAATTGCTTTCTCATCTTTTGTAGCGTTTGAGATAGTCATTTTGCAAACAGCATCAGTCGCAGTAAAAATTTTTCGAACAATTTTATCGTAAAATGAGTGAAACATTGGTTGGGGCAGTTCCATAAAAGCACAAAACTTTGTAATAATGTGTAGACCAAATCCAAGCAATCTCTTGGCAAATACGATTCGGCGGATAATCTCATAGTCATTTCCAATAAATGGGCCACTCGAGATAGTTTTTTGTTCACAATTTTCACAGGACACTACCATTTTAAATCCCAAGCCTTGCCTGCCACTTTCACTAAATTTCACTTTCGATTTGCACACTTTGCAAACGACGAGATTTGAAATAGCACAAAAAACTGCAATAAAATTTATCAAGCGATATTCAAAAACTTCGTCCACTTCAACGTCGTATAGATCTTCCATCATTTTCAGTTTCTTTGCGGAAGTACTAACGTTCGAATCGTCCGGAGCTTCTAATTCATAACGGTTCAACGGTCGTCTTCTTGGTATTTTCGGTTTTTTTTTTAACGGAAGTACTTTTTGACCCTTTTTTCCAAGGTAAATTATTTTTTCACTCATTTTGAAAATAAAGTAAATACGGCACAATGATAAAAATACTATTATAAACAAAATTTTTAAATAAAGCGTAGAAAAACACGTGGCGTGCAAATAGCGTGCTTTTTCAATGGCGAACGGTGCGTAACTGACGCTACACAGACGCTTTTCGTATGTGCGTGTGAAAAATAACGACATTTATAATCACCTATTTGAAAGTCCCTTCAAGTATAAAATAAATTCCTCACCTGGTGCCATTTACTTGCTCCAACTTCATAAATTACGGCGCGCCGTAGTGTTCACAGAAGGCGATTGCATCGGATAGAGAAGGGCTGCGCCAAAATTTAAAATAGAAGTATTTAGACATTTTTCCCACCTTAATCATTTGCGAAAAGGCGAAAAATGTCGGCGATTTTTTTTTTCTTCTTGAAGCTTCTTAAAACTTCAAGAGTATTTTAACACACATTTCAAATGTACGAGCAAAAATTTTTATCATTCAACTGTCGCAGAACGGCAGCGTTATTAGCTGACCCGTTAACTGAGGAATAAACCTTTAGTCCACGGCTGACGATCGAAAGGTCAAGCCGGTTGAGTCTGCAATCGGCAGCAAAGGTGAAGTACGTATTTCTTGTCTGAAATATAAGAACTGAATTCATTATACATCATATCATATCACATCATACATCATACATCGTACATCATACCATACATCATACAGAGTATTGAAGTTCGAAACCAAAGTTTGAATTTCGGATGTTCGGATGTTCTGAAAGTGACGTCACCTAAAATTTTTTTTCTCCTGACGACATCGATCTATACAGACGAAAATCAGCTAGCCGAATTCCTCAGTCCGGAAACAACCGCGCAGTAGAGCGGACGCGTGAGAATCGTGCTCCGCGGATTTCGAGGACCGGGTTCTCTACCTCCTGGATCCTGCACTACGGGCCCGCTTCCTGGTGCAACTGGAGTGCCAGAACAAGCGCTCCGTAGTTTCTGCGCTCCAGGTCCGCTACCTGGTGAAACTTGAATTCTAGGACAAACACTCCGTGGTTCCTGCGCTCCAGGTACGTAACAGGTGAAACTCTACTTTCAGGACAAGCGCTTCGCAGTTTCTGTGCTCAAGGTCACTACCTAGCGAAACCTGACTTCCAGAACAAGCGTTCCGTAGTCCTGGCTGTCCAGATCCTTGACCTGATGACTTTTGACCTTCAGGGCTGATTATCCGTAGTTTTCCAGTTTTTTGTAGCTCTCCATTGTTCCTGCGCTCCAGGTCCACAACATGGTAAAACTCGACTTCCAGGACAAGCACTCCGCGGTTCCTGCGCTCCAGGTCCGCTACCTGATGCAACTCGACTTCAGGGACAAGCGCTCAGTAGTTTCTGCGCGCCGGGTTCACTACACAGTGAAACTCGACTTCCAGAACAAGTGTTATGGCAAAGTATCGCTTCAACGCCAAAATTGGCCGATTCTATTCTACCACACTTATTTTTTTTTTTTTTTCTCTATCCTCACGTTTATTACAATACGTTCGCGTGTGCTTCGCCCAGCAACGGAGCTGTTGCGATGACCACGTTTAGTCCGAACCTATCTCTCAATCGAGGAACATGTATTAATAAATGAAGCATTATTTTACGTGTCGAGTATTCAGTTATCATTTGTTGCAACATTCCCAAGCATCCCGTCACTTCTCCCTCGCGTCATTCTCGAATTGAGGGTTCGCAGTTTTTCTCTAAACAACAAGCGCTCCGTAATTCTGACTGTCCAGGTCATTCACCTGGTGACTTTTGGCCTCCAGGACTAATTTTCAAGTTTACAAGTTTGATTATTGAAAACGTCACGTTTTGTACCATCAAACTAATATGCATGCTTCGGATGACATTTTGAATCGGAAAAAGAACCGAACGACCAGGATCAACAAATTGCAATTGCAATTGGGCAATAATCCTTACACAAAATTTTCGTTGTGTTCTGATACTGGAAATGAAAATTAGTATCCGAGGTATAACCCGAGGTGATTCGCGGTGGTCGTTCGATGTGGTTGAAAGTGGTGGGAGGTGGTCGCAGGTGGTTAGGGGTGGTTGCGGGTGATCAAGGTGGATGAGGAGGAGACCGAGGAGGAGCAGGACGAGAAAGATGAGAAAAACAAGGTGGATGAGGAGGACGAGGATTTGTGCACGGTGAGTAAATAACTTTCGTGATATATAATGGCAATTGTACTTCTATTTTACTAATATTTTTTTAACTCGTCACGGCTACAATAAATTATTTCGATTTATTTTTCGCGCAAGCCCAAATTCAGGGGCTGTCAATGCGATAATCAAATTTATTATAAAATCGATTAGTTAATGACTTACATTAATCCTTACACAATATTTTTGATGTGTTCTTATACTGAAAATATTTATTACTATTCAAGGTATAACCGGAGGTGGTTGGAGGTGGTTGTTGGAGGTGGTTGCAGCTGATCGAGGAGGAGGACGAAGAAGACGAGAACGAGGATTTCCGCACGGTGAGTAAAACATTTTTATAACATCAAATGGCAATTGTCATTATATTTTATTTACAATTTTTCAATCTTGTCACGTTTACAATTAATTATTTCAATTCATTTTTCGCTCATGCCCAAATTCAGTGGCTATCAGTGCGCTAGTAAAATTTCTACAATTTTCCATAATTTTCTCATAATCTTCTTGGTGAAATTTGTCAATACTAAAATTATAACAATCCTTACACAATATTTTTTATGTGTTCTAATATTTAAAATATTTATTACTATTCCAGGTGTAAGCCGAGGTGGTTATCGGTGGTTGTTGGAGGTGGTTGGCGGTGGTTGGCAGTGGTTGGAGGTGAACGAGGAGGAGAACGAGGAAGACGAGGAAACCAAGGTGGACGAGGATGATGAGGATTTGTGCACTGTGAGTATAACATTCTTAAGTAACGAATAGAGTAGGAGTAGAAGTGGAAATAGGAGTAGGAGTAGGAGTAGAAGTTGGAGTTGGAGTGGGAAGGGGAGTGGAGGGGAGGGGCGGGAAGGGTATGAAAGGGGGGAGGGGTTTGGGGGAAGGGGGAGGGGAAGGGGGACGCAACTCCCAAGCTAGGAATGAGCGCACGCGCGCTGAGGTGCCGGGAGACCCCCCGAAGTTATGCTTCGGTGGTTCCGGGGAGTCTCTCATCCCCTACCAGAGTGGCCGGTGGGTTTTTAGTGGGGGCGGGTCCCACACTACCCTGTGTTTCTTGCGTGAAACACAGGGTGTGCATAAGGCACTTTCCCATCGAGAGAGAAGAAAAAAAAAAAAGGGTAGGGTAGGGTAGGGTAGGGTAGCGTCCCCTATCCTCCCCTCCCCACCCCGCCCACCCTGCCTCCCCTTCCCACACCCCACAAAAATATTTCAAACTTGTCATGTTTACATTTTGAAATGTCCTACCATTTCCGAACACCTCTAACCATCCTATTTACCTATATTACTAGATTAGCTATGATATGAAAAGAGAAGAATTATTATTTCATTTCGAAATGGGATTCTATTCGACACGCGCTCGATGTATCCCATAACATTAATATTCAAAATTATTCCAACAACTTTTCATTTGCTCTCTCGATCTTGAATTTTCGTAGGCATATAATCGAAACGCTGTTCTAGCTAGTCGAGAGTGAAGTATCTACGTTGGGTAGGAGTTGGGTAGGAGTAGTTGGGTTGGGTTTTTCGAAAAGTATTCGGATGGAAAAAAATTCAGGGTAACTGTAATACATCGCGGATGCGCTAATTTTGAACGAGATGAAATGGATGCTTCGTATATGAGACAGTATTTAACGCTGCGTAGTGATTTAAAGACCTAAAACGGTGATAGGGAGAGAAAGAACGAAACTTCTTAACACTTCGAGTGTATTTTAACACACATTTGAAAGGTACGAGCAAAATTTTTCATCATCCAACTGTCGCAGAACGGCAGCGTTATTAGCTGACCCGTTAACCGAAGGATATATCTTCAGTCAACGGCTGACCATCGAAGGGCCTGGCCGCTTGAGTCTGGATCGGCAGGAGAGATGAGGTGTGTATTTCTTGTATGAAATGTGAAAGCTAAAATCATTATACATCATATCAGATCATCATACATCATACATCGTACATCATACATCATCATACATAGTATCAAAGTTCGAAACCATAGTTTGGATGTCGGATGTTCAGAAAGTGACGTCACCAATTCAAAATCAGCTAGCAGAATTCCTCAGTCTGGAAACAACCGCGCAGTAGAGCGGACGGATGAGAGTCGCGCTCCGCAAATTTCGAGTACCGGGTTCTCAACCTCCCGCATCCCGCGCTTCGAGTCCGCTACGCGTTGAAACTCGACTTCCAGGATAAGCGCTCCGTAGTTCCTGGTTCATGTTTTCAATAAATTATTTCAATTCGTTTTTCGCGCAACCCCAAATTCAGTAGCTGTCAGTGCGCTAATGAAATTTCTGTAACTTTATAATCTTCTCATAATCTTTTTGGTAAAATATGTCGATAAAAAATTATATTAAACCTTACACATTATTTTTGATTTGTTCTCATGCTGAAAATATTTATTAGTATTCGAGGTATAACTCGAGGTGGTTGGCGATGGTCGTTGGAGGTGGTTAGGGGTGGTTGCGGGTAATCAAGGTGATTCCGGAGGAGGGGGACGAGGATTTGTGCTCGGTGAGTTTAACGTATTGATAATATTCGATGGCAATTGTAATTATATTTCATCTAATCTTTTTCAGCCTTGTCATCTTTACAATAAATTATTTCAATTCATTCTTTGCGCAAGCACAAATTCAGTAGCTATAAATGCGCTAGTGAAATTTATTCTACTAGTAATCAATTAATTAATTATATTAATTCTTACACAATATTTTTGATGTGTTCTTATACTGAAAATCTTTATTATTATGGCAGGTATACCCGGGGTGGTTATCGGTGGTTGTTGGAGGTGGTTAGCGGTGGTTGGAGGTGGACGAGGAGGAGGACGAGAAAGACGAGGAGAACACGGTGGACGAGGAGGACGAGGATTTGTGCTCGGTGAGTAAAACACTTTTATCATATTTGATGGCAATTGTAATTACATTTTATCTAAAATATCTCAAACTTGTCATGTTTACTATAAATTATTTCAATTCATTTTTCGCGCGAGCACAAGTTCAGTGAATATGAATGCGCTAATAAAATTTATTATATAATTGATTAATTAATTAATTACATCAATCCTTACACAATATTGTTCATGTGTTCTTATACGGGAAATATTTATTACTGTTCCAGGTATAACACGAGGTGGTTAGCGGTCGTCGTTGGAGGTGGTTTGAGGTGGTTACGGGATGGTTGCGGGTGATCGAGGATTCCAAGGTAGGCATCTTAGATTTACGAGCAAAGTCTGATTAGTACTTTGTCAATCTTGTGAGACCTATGAGATAAGTTCCTAACCAGACAAAAATATATTGAAAATTTACAGTATTTGACAACAGTGATACCTTATCACATGGACAATGGCCCACCTCATAATCAAGCTTTACAAGTCCTCACTAGGAGTAAGTTTTACAAGTTCTTGGTAACAGTACCAACAATTACTTAATAACTTCATTCGAAATTAATAATATGTTTTTGTTTTCAGTATTAAAGGCTATTAATCAGGATAGTCCAACGGTGCCCACATTATTAACGGACTACATATTGAAAGGTGGGTTGATTTCTTTCACCTTGTCTTGAATCCGTGCGAGATAAACACTTGTATATTTCACGGTCCAGTTATTATCATGAGGTTGAAGTTCGTAATGTTATTCAAGCGATGAATTTTTAGAAAAACTTGGAATACAACTTCAGGATTGTCTGAAAATAAGTAAACCGTAATAAACCAAATAGTAATCATATCAAGTTATCAGTAATAAGCAATTGCGGGTAAATTATTAGCTTACTTTTGTGAATATTTATGAATATAGTCTCTATGAATGTTCATTGTTGGTGTATAAGGTCTGGCAACGTACCTACTTTCTGTGAGACATGTTGAAGATTTTTAACATAATTATGTTTCAGTTCTGTGCCCCACCTACTGATCCACTGGTACATATCCTCCGACGTGACATCGCTCTACTACGTATATAGAAGAAAGGATTTATTAAGATGCAAATTGCTCCTCTCTTCTTGCCATTGTGCTTTCAGCCATTGTTGTGCTGTGTGTTTAAAATTTAGGACAGTATATAATATA
The DNA here is from genome assembly GCF_021155785.1 of Neodiprion fabricii. NCBI lineage: Eukaryota > Metazoa > Arthropoda > Insecta > Hymenoptera > Diprionidae > Neodiprion > Neodiprion fabricii. The sequence goes on from NC_060239.1 coordinate 12,658,477, forward strand.
GAATAACAGGTACAGTTACGAATATAGCACTACAATAAATCTTAGAGAAATGAGCTCTCATTGAGATTTCTCTGTATTTATAACTCGACGCGAGAAGGCAAAAATCAATGTAATGCCATCTGTAAGGTAATTTGACTCGTGTTTACACAACGAGAACTCGTTGGGCATTTTGCGGTGAAATTTGAAAAATTGTTGTACAAGAAATTAAATAACTATAAAAATGGATAAAAAATATTATCTCTAATTGTGAATGTAGCTAATACAGCTTTAACCGTATATTGATTATGTTAATGATCTATTGTTACAAGATCGGAATTAGATAAGCTCTCTAAATACTCTTTTCTAGACTATTAATTTATATCACGTATATGTATACTATGATTACCCTTGCCACGTTTTATGTTGCGCTTGTGTAATTTGTATATTATTAACCTTACGTTTTACTCTATTTGCGACAAGTTGCGAGTGTTTCTAATTTCTTGGCAATTATTTATGTACATGTATGTGTATATATGTATATGTATACTTATGCATGAGTATATACATATCTGCACACATTTAAAACTAGATTTTTACAATAAACACAGAGGTTTTAGTATATTCACATACGGATTTCTGTGTATAGGTATACTTGAACTAAAATATCCTTATCTCTAACACGGAGTACTTCGTAATTCGCATTTGTTCTTGTAACCCAATGTCCTGCATACGATGGCAAAAATCGAGATCCAACTTAATTGAGTCTCAAAGCCCTGTTGACATAAAAGCAGCTATTTGATAGAAATTATAGTTTATAGTTTACACAGCCCATTGCATGATATTTGATTATAAATACATATGATTCAATGTATTTAGGAATAATTTATCAAATATACAGAGATCATGTGCAAATAATAAATGAATTCGACCGCAGTTTGATGTATTCATTAGAGCTTTAACAATAAATTTAAGCTTTGTTACTTCTTTTATTTTATCATGGATAATCTAAAACATTTCTGACTATTCCTGCTGTGGAAGCATGGGGATTAAACCAAATGTAGCAAAAGATTAGAAACAGTGTATGTAGAGTACGGGTATTTTTCTAATAATGCAAACACGTGCCGCTAGCTTAGTTTTGACACATCTAGAATACCACGCCTTGCGAATTAGCTTTCCAGACGGAGATGAATGATGAATTTTAAGGACTGCATCATCGTTGTTGAATACTCTATGCCTCATGGGAAACGAAAATCTGTAACGATAAAATTGATGCACCCGATCATCGTCGACTTTAACTTATAAAATGTCCTACCATTTTCGAACACCTCCTACCTCCCCCTGCCACCTCCGACCATCAATGGCCACTTTCGACCACCCCCTATCACCTTCTGCCAGCGCCGACCACCTCCAACCATGCTATTTACCTATATTACTGGATTAGCTATGATATGAAAAGAGAAGAATTATTCATTTCGAAATGGGATTCTATTCGACGCGCACTCGATGTATTCCATAACATTAGTATTCATAATTATTCCAACAACTTTTCATTTGCTCTTTCGATCTTGAATTTTCATAGGCATAGAACCGAAACGCTGTTTTAGCTGGTCGCAAATGAAGTATCTGCGTTGGGTGGAGGAGCAGAATTTATTTTTCGAAAAGTATTCGGATGGAAAAAAATTCAGAGTAACTGTAATACATCACGGATGCGCTAATTTTGAACGAGATGAAATGGATGCTTCGTATATGAGACAGTATTTAACGCTGCGTAGTGATTTAAAGACCTAAAACGGTGATAGGGAGAGAAAGAACGAAGCTTCTTAACACTTCGAGTGTATTTTAACACACATTTGAAAGATACGAGCAAAATTTTTCATCATCCAACTGTCGCAGAACGGCAGCGTTATCAGCTGACCCGTTAACTGAAGGATATATCTTCAGTCAACGGCTGACCATCGAAGGGCCTGGCCGCTTGAGTCTGGAATCGGCAGGAGAGATAAAGTGTGTATTTCTTGTATGAAATGTGAAAACTAAAATCATTGTACATCATATCATATCATCATACATCATACATCGTACATCATACATCATACATCATCGTACCTAGTATTACAGTTCGAAACCAAAGTTTGAATTTTCGGATGTTCGGAAAGTGACGTCACCAATCTAAAATCGGCTAGTCGAGTTCCTCAGTCTGGTAACAACCGCGCAGTAGAGCGGACCGTTGAGAGTCGCGCTCCGCAAATTTCGAGTACCGGGTTCTCAACCTCTCGGATCCGCGCTTCGGGTCCGCTACGTATTTCGAGTACCGGGTTCTCACCCTCCCGGATCCCGCGCTTCGGGTCCGCTACGCGGTGAAACTCGACTTCCAGGATAAGCGCTCCGTGGTTCCTGATTCATGTTTACAATAAATTATTTCAATTCGTTTTTCGCGCAACCCCAAATTCGGTAGCTGTCAGTCCGCTAATGAAATTTCTCGACTTCCAGGATAAGCGCTCCGTGGTTCCTGATTCATGTTTACAATAAATTATTTCAATTCGTTTTTCGCGCAACCCCAAATTCGGTAGCTGTCAGTCCGCTAATAAAATTTCTCGACTTCCAGGACAAGCGCTCCGTGGTTCCTGGTTCATGTTTACAATAAATTATTTCAATTCGTTTTTCGCGCAACCCCAAATTCGGTAGCTGTCAGTCCGCTGATAAAATTTCTCGACTTCCAGGACAAGCGCTCCGTGGTTCCTGATTCATGTTTACAATAAATTATTTCAATTCGTTTTTCGCGCAACCCCAAATTCGGTAGCTGTCAGTCCGCTAATAAAATTTCTCGACTTCCAGGACAAGCGCTCCGTGGTTCCTGGTTCATGTTTACAATAAATTATTTCAATTCGTTTTTCGCGCAACCCCAAATTCGGTAGCTGTCAGTCCGCTGATAAAATTTCTCGACTTCCAGGACAAGCGCTCCGTGGTTCCTGATTCATGTTTACAATAAATTATTTCAATTCGTTTTTCGCGCAACCCCAAATTCGGTAGCTGTCAGTCCGCTAATAAAATTTCTCGACTTCCAGGACAAGCGCTCCGTGGTTCCTGGTTCATGTTTACAATAAATTATTTCAATTCGTTTTTCGCGCAACCCCAAATTCGGTAGCTGTCAGTCCGCTGGTAAAATTTCACGACTTCCAGGACAAGCGCTCCGTGGTTCCTGGTTCATGTTTACAATAAATTATTTCAATTCGTTTTTCGCGCAACCCCAAATTCGGTAGCTGTCAGTCCGCTGATAAAATTTCTCGACTTCCAGGACAAGCGCTCCGTGGTTCCTGGTTCATGTTTACAATAAATTATTTCAATTCGTTTTTCGCGCAACCCCAAATTCGGTAGCTGTCAGTCCGCTGATAAAATTTCTCGACTTCCAGGACAAGCGCTCCGTGGTTCCTGGTTCATGTTTACAATAAATTATTTCAATTCGTTTTTCGCGCAACCCCAAATTCGGTAGCTGTCAGTCCGCTGATAAAATTTCTCGACTTCCAGGACAAGCGCTCCGTGGTTCCTGATTCATGTTTACAATAAATTATTTCAATTCGTTTTTCGCGCAACCCCAAATTCGGTAGCTGTCAGTCCGCTAATAAAATTTCTCGACTTCCAGGACAAGCGCTCCGTGGTTCCTGGTTCATGTTTACAATAAATTATTTCAATTCGTTTTTCGCGCAACCCCAAATTCGGTAGCTGTCAGTCCGCTGATAAAATTTCTCGACTTCCAGGACAAGCGCTCCGTGGTTCCTGATTCATGTTTACAATAAATTATTTCAATTCGTTTTTCGCGCAACCCCAAATTCGGTAGCTGTCAGTCCGCTAATAAAATTTCTCGACTTCCAGGACAAGCGCTCCGTGGTTCCTGGTTCATGTTTACAATAAATTATTTCAATTCGTTTTTCGCGCAACCCCAAATTCGGTAGCTGTCAGTCCGCTGGTAAAATTTCACGACTTCCAGGACAAGCGCTCCGTGGTTCCTGGTTCATGTTTACAATAAATTATTTCAATTCGTTTTTCGCGCAACCCCAAATTCGGTAGCTGTCAGTCCGCTGATAAAATTTCTCGACTTCCAGGACAAGCGCTCCGTGGTTCCTGGTTCATGTTTACAATAAATTATTTCAATTCGTTTTTCGCGCAACCCCAAATTCGGTAGCTGTCAGTCCGCTGATAAAATTTCTCGACTTCCAGGACAAGCGCTCCGTGGTTCCTGGTTCATGTTTACAATAAGTTAGTTCGATTCGTTTTTCGCGCAACCCCAAATTCGGTAGCTGTCAGTCCGCTAATAAAATTTCTCGACTTCTAGGACAAGCGCTCCGTGGTTCCTGGTTCATGTTTACAATAAATTATTTCAATTCGTTTTTCGCGCAACCCCAAATTCGATAGCTGTCAGTCCGCTGATAAAATTTCTTGACTTCCAGGACAAGCGCTCCGTGGTTCCTGATTCATGTTTACAATAAATTATTTCAATTCGTTTTTCGCGCAACCCCAAATTCGATAGCTGTCAGTCCGCTGATAAAATTTCTTGACTTCCAGGACAAGCGCTCCGTGGTTCCTGATTCATGTTTACAATAAATTATTTCAATTCGTTTTTCGCGCAACCCCAAATTCGGTAGCTGTCAGTCCGCTAGTAAAATTTCACGACTTCCAGGACAAGCGCTCCGTGGTTCCTGGTTCATGTTTACAATAAATTATTTCAATTCGTTTTTCGCGCAACCCCAAATTCGGTAGCTGTCAGTCCGCTGATAAAATTTCTCGACTTCCAGGACAAGCGCTCCGTGGTTCCTGATTCATGTTTACAATAAATCATTTCAATTCGTTTTTCGCGCAACCCCAAATTCGGTAGCTGTCAGTCCGCTAATAAAATTTCTCGACTTCCAGGACAAGCGCTCCGTGGTTCCTGGTTCATGTTTACAATAAATTATTTCAATTCGTTTTTCGCGCAACCCCAAATTCGGTAGCTGTCAGTCCGCTAATAAAATTTCTCGACTTCCAGGACAAGCGCTCCGTGGTTCCTGGTTCATGTTTACAATAAATTATTTCAATTCGTTTTTCGCGCAACCCCAAATTCGGTAGCTGTCAGTCCGCTAATAAAATTTCTCGACTTCCAGGACAAGCGCTCCGTGGTTCCTGGTTCATGTTTACAATAAATTATTTCAATTCGTTTTTCGCGCACACCCAAATTCAGTAGCTGTCGGTGCGCTAATAAAATTTCTATAACTTTACAATCTTCTCATAATCTTTTTGGTAAAATACGTCGATAAAAAAATTATATCAAACCTTACACATTATTTTTGATTTGTTCTCACGCTGAAAATATTTATTAGTATTCGAGGTATAACCTGAGGTGGTTGAAGGTGGTCGGAGGTGGACGAGGAGGAGGACGAGGAGGACGAGGATTTGTGCTGGGTGAGTAAAACACTTTTATAATATTTCATGGCAATTGTAATTATATTTCGTCTGAAATATCACAAACTTGTCACGTTTACAATAAATTATTTCAATTCATTTTTCGTGCAAGCACATATTCAGTAGCTATGAATAATCTTATACAATTTATTATATTATTAATTAATTAATTAATATTCTTATAATATCTGGTGGCAATTGTAATTATATTTCATCTGAAATATTACAAACTTGTCACGTTTACAATAAATTATTTCAATTCATTCCTCGTGCAAGCACATATTCAGTAGCTATGAATGATCTTGTACAATTTATTATATCATTAATTAATTGATTAATTACATTAATCCTCTCACAATATTTTTGATGTGTTCCTATACTAAAAATAATCATTACTATTCCAGGTATCACCAGAGGTGGTCGGAGGCGGACGAGGAGGAGGACCAGGTGGACGAGGAGGAGGACGAGGTGGACGAGGAGGAGGCGGGGTGGGTCGTGGGAGAGGACCTCTCCTCTCCTCAGAGGAGGGGAGGGGGAGGGGCAGGGAAGGGGAAGAGGTGGGTGGGGCGGGGGAAGGGACGGGAAGGGGAGGGGAGTGGAGGGGAGGGGAGGGGAGGGGAGGGGAGGGAGGGAGGGAGGGAGGGAGGGAGGGAGGGAGGGAGGGAGGGAGGGAGGGAGGGAGGGAGGGAGGAAGGGAGGGAGGGAGGGAGGGCGGGAGGGCGGGAGGGAGAGAGTGGAGGACGGATGTCGATGCAAGCCCGTTAGAGTTAATAGAGCAGTATACCCCCCCCCCCCCCTCCGCCCCGTGCCCACCCACCCGCCCTCCCTCCCACCCTCCCGCCCTCCCTCCCTCCCGCCCACCCGCCCTTCCTTCCTCCCTCCCTCCCCTCCCCTCCCCGCCCCTCCCCGCCCCTCCCCTCCCCTTCCCGTCCCTTCCCGTCCCTTCCCACGCCCCGCCCACCTCTTCCCCTTCCCTGCCCCTCCCCCTCCCCTCCTCTGAGGAGAGGAGAGGTCCTCTCCCACGACCCACCCCGCCTCCTCCTCGTCCACCTCGTCCTCCTCCTCGTCCACCTGGTCCTCCTCCTCGTCCAGCTCGTCCTCCTTCTCGTCCACCTCCGACCACCTCTGGTGATACCTGGAATAGTAATGAATATTTTTAGTATAGGAACACATCAAAAATATTGTGAGAGGATTGATGTAATTATTCAATTAATTAATAATATAATAAATTGTACAAGATTATTCATAGCTACTGAATATGTGCTTGCACGAGAAATGAATTGAAATAATTTATTGTAAACGTGACAAGTTTGTAATATTTCAGATGAAATATAATTACAATTGCCACCAAATATCATAAGAATATTAATCAATTAATTGATAATATAAGAAATTGTGTAAGATTATTCATAGCGATTGAATATGTGCTTGCACGAAAAATGAATTGAAATAATTTATTGTAAACGTGACAAGTTTGTAATATTTCAGACGAAATATAATTACAATTGCCATGAAATATTATAAAAGTGTTTTACTCACCCAGCACAAATCCTCGTCCTCCTCGTCCTCCTCCTCGTCCACCTCCGACCACCTTCAACCACCTCAGGTTATACCTCGGATACTAATAAATATTTTCAGCGTGAGAACAAATCAAAAATAATGTGTAAGGTTTGATATAATTTTTTTATCGACGTATTTTACCAAAAAGATTATGAGAAGATTGTAAAGTTATAGAAATTTTATTAGCGCACCGACAGCTACTGAATTTGGGCGTGCGCGAAAAACGAATTGAAATAACTTATTGTAAACATGAATCAGGAACCACGGAGCGCTTGTCCTGGAAGTCGAGAAATTTTATCAGCGGACTGACAGCTATCGAATTTGGGGTTGCGCGAAAAACGAATTGAAATAATTTATTGTAAACATGAATCAGGAACCACGGAGCGCTTGTCCTGGAAGTCAAGAAATTTTATCAGCGGACTGACAGCTATCGAATTTGGGGTTGCGCGAAAAACGAATTGAAATAATTTATTGTAAACATGAACCAGGAACCACGAAGCGCTTGTCCTAGAAGTCGAGAAATTTTATTAGCGGACTGACAGCTACCGAATTTGGGGTTGCGCGAAAAACGAATCGAACTAACTTATTGTAAACATGAACCAGGAACCACGGAGCGCTTGTCCTGGAAGTCGAGAAATTTTATCAGCGGACTGACAGCTACCGAATTTGGGGTTGCGCGAAAAACGAATTGAAATAATTTATTGTAAACATGAACCAGGAACCACGAAGCGCTTGTCCTAGAAGTCGAGAAATTTTATTAGCGGACTGACAGCTACCGAATTTGGGGTTGCGCGAAAAACGAATCGAACTAACTTATTGTAAACATGAACCAGGAACCACGGAGCGCTTGTCCTGGAAGTCGAGAAATTTTATCAGCGGACTGACAGCTACCGAATTTGGGGTTGCGCGAAAAACGAATTGAAATAATTTATTGTAAACATGAACCAGGAACCACGGAGCGCTTGTCCTGGAAGTCGTGAAATTTTACCAGCGGACTGACAGCTACCGAATTTGGGGTTGCGCGAAAAACGAATTGAAATAATTTATTGTAAACATGAACCAGGAACCACGGAGCGCTTGTCCTGGAAGTCGAGAAATTTTATTAGCGGACTGACAGCTACCGAATTTGGGGTTGCGCGAAAAACGAATTGAAATAATTTATTGTAAACATGAATCAGGAACCACGGAGCGCTTGTCCTGGAAGTCGAGAAATTTTATCAGCGGACTGACAGCTACCGAATTTGGGGTTGCGCGAAAAACGAATTGAAATAATTTATTGTAAACATGAACCAGGAACCACGGAGCGCTTGTCCTGGAAGTCGAGAAATTTTATTAGCGGACTGACAGCTACCGAATTTGGGGTTGCGCGAAAAACGAATTGAAATAATTTATTGTAAACATGAATCAGGAACCACGGAGCGCTTGTCCTGGAAGTCGAGAAATTTTATCAGCGGACTGACAGCTACCGAATTTGGGGTTGCGCGAAAAACGAATTGAAATAATTTATTGTAAACATGAACCAGGAACCACGGAGCGCTTGTCCTGGAAGTCGAGAAATTTTATTAGCGGACTGACAGCTACCGAATTTGGGGTTGCGCGAAAAACGAATTGAAATAATTTATTGTAAACATGAATCAGGAACCACGGAGCGCTTATCCTGGAAGTCGAGAAATTTCATTAGCGGACTGACAGCTACCGAATTTGGGGTTGCGCGAAAAACGAATTGAAATAATTTATTGTAAACATGAATCAGGAACCACGGAGCGCTTATCCTGGAAGTCGAGTTTCACCGCGTAGCGGACCCGAAGCGCGGGATCCGGGAGGGTGAGAACCCGGTACTCGAAATACGTAGCGGACCCGAAGCGCGGATCCGAGAGGTTGAGAACCCGGTACTCGAAATTTGCGGAGCGCGACTCTCAACGGTCCGCTCTACTGCGCGGTTGTTACCAGACTGAGGAACTCGACTAGCCGATTTTAGATTGGTGACGTCACTTTCCGAACATCCGAAAATTCAAACTTTGGTTTCGAACTGTAATACTAGGTACGATGATGTATGATGTATGATGTACGATGTATGATGTATGATGATATGATATGATGTACAATGATTTTAGTTTTCACATTTCATACAAGAAATACACACTTTATCTCTCCTGCCGATTCCAGACTCAAGCGGCCAGGCCCTTCGATGGTCAGCCGTTGACTGAAGATATATCCTTCAGTTAACGGGTCAGCTGATAACGCTGCCGTTCTGCGACAGTTGGATGATGAAAAATTTTGCTCGTATCTTTCAAATGTGTGTTAAAATACACTCGAAGTGTTAAGAAGCTTCGTTCTTTCTCTCCCTATCACCGTTTTAGGTCTTTAAATCACTACGCAGCGTTAAATACTGTCTCATATACGAAGCATCCATTTCATCTCGTTCAAAATTAGCGCATCCGTGATGTATTACAGTTACTCTGAATTTTTTTCCATCCGAATACTTTTCGAAAAATAAATTCTGCTCCTCCACCCAACGCAGATACTTCATTTGCGACCAGCTAAAACAGCGTTTCGGTTCTATGCCTATGAAAATTCAAGATCGAAAGAGCAAATGAAAAGTTGTTGGAATAATTATGAATACTAATGTTATGGAATACATCGAGTGCGCGTCGAATAGAATCCCATTTCGAAATGAATAATTCTTCTCTTTTCATATCATAGCTAATCCAGTAATATAGGTAAATAGCATGGTTGGAGGTGGTCGGCGCTGGCAGAAGGTGATAGGGGGTGGTCGAAAGTGGCCATTGATGGTCGGAGGTGGCAGGGGGAGGTAGGAGGTGTTCGAAAATGGTAGGACATTTTATAAGTTAAAGTCGACGATGATCGGGTGCATCAATTTTATCGTTACAGATTTTCGTTTCCCATGAGGCATAGAGTATTCAACAACGATGATGCAGTCCTTAAAATTCATCATTCATCTCCGTCTGGAAAGCTAATTCGCAAGGCGTGGTATTCTAGATGTGTCAAAACTAAGCTAGCGGCACGTGTTTGCATTATTAGAAAAATACCCGTACTCTACATACACTGTTTCTAATCTTTTGCTACATTTGGTTTAATCCCCATGCTTCCACAGCAGGAATAGTCAGAAATGTTTTAGATTATCCATGATAAAATAAAAGAAGTAACAAAGCTTAAATTTATTGTTAAAGCTCTAATGAATACATCAAACTGCGGTCGAATTCATTTATTATTTGCACATGATCTCTGTATATTTGATAAATTATTCCTAAATACATTGAATCATATGTATTTATAATCAAATATCATGCAATGGGCTGTGTAAACTATAAACTATAATTTCTATCAAATAGCTGCTTTTATGTCAACAGGGCTTTGAGACTCAATTAAGTTGGATCTCGATTTTTGCCATCGTATGCAGGACATTGGGTTACAAGAACAAATGCGAATTACGAAGTACTCCGTGTTAGAGATAAGGATATTTTAGTTCAAGTATACCTATACACAGAAATCCGTATGTGAATATACTAAAACCTCTGTGTTTATTGTAAAAATCTAGTTTTAAATGTGTGCAGATATGTATATACTCATGCATAAGTATACATATACATATATACACATACATGTACATAAATAATTGCCAAGAAATTAGAAACACTCGCAACTTGTCGCAAATAGAGTAAAACGTAAGGTTAATAATATACAAATTACACAAGCGCAACATAAAACGTGGCAAGGGTAATCATAGTATACATATACGTGATATAAATTAATAGTCTAGAAAAGAGTATTTAGAGAGCTTATCTAATTCCGATCTTGTAACAATAGATCATTAACATAATCAATATACGGTTAAAGCTGTATTAGCTACATTCACAATTAGAGATAATATTTTTTATCCATTTTTATAGTTATTTAATTTCTTGTACAACAATTTTTCAAATTTCACCGCAAAATGCCCAACGAGTTCTCGTTGTGTAAACACGAGTCAAATTACCTTACAGATGGCATTACATTGATTTTTGCCTTCTCGCGTCGAGTTATAAATACAGAGAAATCTCAATGAGAGCTCATTTCTCTAAGATTTATTGTAGTGCTATATTCGTAACTGTACCTGTTATTCTATATTATATACTGTCCTAAATTTTAAACACACAGCACAACAATGGCTGAAAGCACAATGGCAAGAAGAGAGGAGCAATTTGCATCTTAATAAATCCTTTCTTCTATATACGTAGTAGAGCGATGTCACGTCGGAGGATATGTACCAGTGGATCAGTAGGTGGGGCACAGAACTGAAACATAATTATGTTAAAAATCTTCAACATGTCTCACAGAAAGTAGGTACGTTGCCAGACCTTATACACCAACAATGAACATTCATAGAGACTATATTCATAAATATTCACAAAAGTAAGCTAATAATTTACCCGCAATTGCTTATTACTGATAACTTGATATGATTACTATTTGGTTTATTACGGTTTACTTATTTTCAGACAATCCTGAAGTTGTATTCCAAGTTTTTCTAAAAATTCATCGCTTGAATAACATTACGAACTTCAACCTCATGATAATAACTGGACCGTGAAATATACAAGTGTTTATCTCGCACGGATTCAAGACAAGGTGAAAGAAATCAACCCACCTTTCAATATGTAGTCCGTTAATAATGTGGGCACCGTTGGACTATCCTGATTAATAGCCTTTAATACTGAAAACAAAAACATATTATTAATTTCGAATGAAGTTATTAAGTAATTGTTGGTACTGTTACCAAGAACTTGTAAAACTTACTCCTAGTGAGGACTTGTAAAGCTTGATTATGAGGTGGGCCATTGTCCATGTGATAAGGTATCACTGTTGTCAAATACTGTAAATTTTCAATATATTTTTGTCTGGTTAGGAACTTATCTCATAGGTCTCACAAGATTGACAAAGTACTAATCAGACTTTGCTCGTAAATCTAAGATGCCTACCTTGGAATCCTCGATCACCCGCAACCATCCCGTAACCACCTCAAACCACCTCCAACGACGACCGCTAACCACCTCGTGTTATACCTGGAACAGTAATAAATATTTCCCGTATAAGAACACATGAACAATATTGTGTAAGGATTGATGTAATTAATTAATTAATCAATTATATAATAAATTTTATTAGCGCATTCATATTCACTGAACTTGTGCTCGCGCGAAAAATGAATTGAAATAATTTATAGTAAACATGACAAGTTTGAGATATTTTAGATAAAATGTAATTACAATTGCCATCAAATATGATAAAAGTGTTTTACTCACCGAGCACAAATCCTCGTCCTCCTCGTCCACCGTGTTCTCCTCGTCTTTCTCGTCCTCCTCCTCGTCCACCTCCAACCACCGCTAACCACCTCCAACAACCACCGATAACCACCCCGGGTATACCTGCCATAATAATAAAGATTTTCAGTATAAGAACACATCAAAAATATTGTGTAAGAATTAATATAATTAATTAATTGATTACTAGTAGAATAAATTTCACTAGCGCATTTATAGCTACTGAATTTGTGCTTGCGCAAAGAATGAATTGAAATAATTTATTGTAAAGATGACAAGGCTGAAAAAGATTAGATGAAATATAATTACAATTGCCATCGAATATTATCAATACGTTAAACTCACCGAGCACAAATCCTCGTCCCCCTCCTCCGGAATCACCTTGATTACCCGCAACCACCCCTAACCACCTCCAACGACCATCGCCAACCACCTCGAGTTATACCTCGAATACTAATAAATATTTTCAGCATGAGAACAAATCAAAAATAATGTGTAAGGTTTAATATAATTTTTTATCGACATATTTTACCAAAAAGATTATGAGAAGATTATAAAGTTACAGAAATTTCATTAGCGCACTGACAGCTACTGAATTTGGGGTTGCGCGAAAAACGAATTGAAATAATTTATTGAAAACATGAACCAGGAACTACGGAGCGCTTATCCTGGAAGTCGAGTTTCAACGCGTAGCGGACTCGAAGCGCGGGATGCGGGAGGTTGAGAACCCGGTACTCGAAATTTGCGGAGCGCGACTCTCATCCGTCCGCTCTACTGCGCGGTTGTTTCCAGACTGAGGAATTCTGCTAGCTGATTTTGAATTGGTGACGTCACTTTCTGAACATCCGACATCCAAACTATGGTTTCGAACTTTGATACTATGTATGATGATGTATGATGTACGATGTATGATGTATGATGATCTGATATGATGTATAATGATTTTAGCTTTCACATTTCATACAAGAAATACACACCTCATCTCTCCTGCCGATCCAGACTCAAGCGGCCAGGCCCTTCGATGGTCAGCCGTTGACTGAAGATATATCCTTCGGTTAACGGGTCAGCTAATAACGCTGCCGTTCTGCGACAGTTGGATGATGAAAAATTTTGCTCGTACCTTTCAAATGTGTGTTAAAATACACTCGAAGTGTTAAGAAGTTTCGTTCTTTCTCTCCCTATCACCGTTTTAGGTCTTTAAATCACTACGCAGCGTTAAATACTGTCTCATATACGAAGCATCCATTTCATCTCGTTCAAAATTAGCGCATCCGCGATGTATTACAGTTACCCTGAATTTTTTTCCATCCGAATACTTTTCGAAAAACCCAACCCAACTACTCCTACCCAACTCCTACCCAACGTAGATACTTCACTCTCGACTAGCTAGAACAGCGTTTCGATTATATGCCTACGAAAATTCAAGATCGAGAGAGCAAATGAAAAGTTGTTGGAATAATTTTGAATATTAATGTTATGGGATACATCGAGCGCGTGTCGAATAGAATCCCATTTCGAAATGAAATAATAATTCTTCTCTTTTCATATCATAGCTAATCTAGTAATATAGGTAAATAGGATGGTTAGAGGTGTTCGGAAATGGTAGGACATTTCAAAATGTAAACATGACAAGTTTGAAATATTTTTGTGGGGTGTGGGAAGGGGAGGCAGGGTGGGCGGGGTGGGGAGGGGAGGATAGGGGACGCTACCCTACCCTACCCTACCCTACCCTTTTTTTTTTTTCTTCTCTCTCGATGGGAAAGTGCCTTATGCACACCCTGTGTTTCACGCAAGAAACACAGGGTAGTGTGGGACCCGCCCCCACTAAAAACCCACCGGCCACTCTGGTAGGGGATGAGAGACTCCCCGGAACCACCGAAGCATAACTTCGGGGGGTCTCCCGGCACCTCAGCGCGCGTGCGCTCATTCCTAGCTTGGGAGTTGCGTCCCCCTTCCCCTCCCCCTTCCCCCAAACCCCTCCCCCCTTTCATACCCTTCCCGCCCCTCCCCTCCACTCCCCTTCCCACTCCAACTCCAACTTCTACTCCTACTCCTACTCCTATTTCCACTTCTACTCCTACTCTATTCGTTACTTAAGAATGTTATACTCACAGTGCACAAATCCTCATCATCCTCGTCCACCTTGGTTTCCTCGTCTTCCTCGTTCTCCTCCTCGTTCACCTCCAACCACTGCCAACCACCGCCAACCACCTCCAACAACCACCGATAACCACCTCGGCTTACACCTGGAATAGTAATAAATATTTTAAATATTAGAACACATAAAAAATATTGTGTAAGGATTGTTATAATTTTAGTATTGACAAATTTCACCAAGAAGATTATGAGAAAATTATGGAAAATTGTAGAAATTTTACTAGCGCACTGATAGCCACTGAATTTGGGCATGAGCGAAAAATGAATTGAAATAATTAATTGTAAACGTGACAAGATTGAAAAATTGTAGATAAAATATAATGACAATTGCCATTTGATGTTATAAAAATGTTTTACTCACCGTGCGGAAATCCTCGTTCTCGTCTTCTTCGTCCTCCTCCTCGATCAGCTGCAACCACCTCCAACAACCACCTCCAACCACCTCCGGTTATACCTTGAATAGTAATAAATATTTTCAGTATAAGAACACATCAAAAATATTGTGTAAGGATTAATGTAAGTCATTAACTAATCGATTTTATAATAAATTTGATTATCGCATTGACAGCCCCTGAATTTGGGCTTGCGCGAAAAATAAATCGAAATAATTTATTGTAGCCGTGACGAGTTAAAAAAATATTAGTAAAATAGAAGTACAATTGCCATTATATATCACGAAAGTTATTTACTCACCGTGCACAAATCCTCGTCCTCCTCATCCACCTTGTTTTTCTCATCTTTCTCGTCCTGCTCCTCCTCGGTCTCCTCCTCATCCACCTTGATCACCCGCAACCACCCCTAACCACCTGCGACCACCTCCCACCACTTTCAACCACATCGAACGACCACCGCGAATCACCTCGGGTTATACCTCGGATACTAATTTTCATTTCCAGTATCAGAACACAACGAAAATTTTGTGTAAGGATTATTGCCCAATTGCAATTGCAATTTGTTGATCCTGGTCGTTCGGTTCTTTTTCCGATTCAAAATGTCATCCGAAGCATGCATATTAGTTTGATGGTACAAAACGTGACGTTTTCAATAATCAAACTTGTAAACTTGAAAATTAGTCCTGGAGGCCAAAAGTCACCAGGTGAATGACCTGGACAGTCAGAATTACGGAGCGCTTGTTGTTTAGAGAAAAACTGCGAACCCTTAATTCGAGAATGACGCGAGGGAGAAGTGAAGGGATGCTTGGGAATGTTGCAACAAATGATAACTGAATACTCGACACGTAAAATAATGCTTCATTTATTAATACATGTTCCTCGATTGAGAGATAGGTTCGGACTAAACGTGGTCATCGCAACAGCTCCGTTGCTGGGCGAAGCACACGCGAACGTATTGTAATAAACGTGAGGATAGAGAAAAAAAAAAAAAAATAAGTGTGGTAGAATAGAATCGGCCAATTTTGGCGTTGAAGCGATACTTTGCCATAACACTTGTTCTGGAAGTCGAGTTTCACTGTGTAGTGAACCCGGCGCGCAGAAACTACTGAGCGCTTGTCCCTGAAGTCGAGTTGCATCAGGTAGCGGACCTGGAGCGCAGGAACCGCGGAGTCCTTGTCCTGGAAGTCGAGTTTTACCATGTTGTGGACCTGGAGCGCAGGAACAATGGAGAGCTACAAAAAACTGGAAAACTACGGCTAATCAGCCCTGAAGGTCAAAAGTCACCAGGTCAAGAATCTGGACAGTCAGGACTACGGAACGCTTGTTCTGGAAGTCGGGTTTCGCTAGGTAGTGACCTTGCGCACAGAAACTGCGAAGCGCTTGTCCTGAAAGTAGAATTTCACCACGTAGCGGACCTGGAGCGCAGCAACCACGGAGCGCTTGGCCTGGAAGCAGAGTTTCACCAGTTACGTACCTGGAGCGCAGGAACCACGGAGTGTTTGTCCTGGAATTCAAGTTTCACTAGGTAACGGACCTGGAGCGCAGAAACTACGGAGCGCTTGTTCTGGCATTCTAGTTGCACCAGAAAGCGGACCCGTAGTGCAGGATCCAGGAGGTAGAGAACCCGGTCCTCGAAATCCACGGAGCACGATTCTCACACGTCCTCTCTACTGCGCGGTTGTTTCCAGACTGAGGAATTCGGCTAGCTGATTTTCGTCGACGACGATTACTACAGATCGATGACGTCAAGAAAAAAAAATTTTGGGTGACGTCACTTTCTGAATATCCGAACATCCGAACATTCAAACTTTATTTTCGAACTTTAATACTAGGTATGATGTATGATGTGTGATATCTGATGTATGATGAATGATGATATGATATGACGTATAATGATTTTGGTTTGTACACTTCAGACAAGAAATACGCACTTTATCTTTCCTGCCGATTCCAGAATCAAGCGGCTCAGCCCTTCGATGGTCAGCCGTTGACTAAAGATATATTCTTCAGATAACGGGTCGGCTAATAACGCTGCCGTTCGGCAACTGTTGGATGATAAGAATTTTTGCTCGTACCTTTCAAACGTGTGTTAAAATACGCTCGAAGTTTCAAGAAGCTCTGTTCAGTCTCTCCCTATTTAAAAAAAAATAAAATCTCCGACATTCACCTTTGTAGGTCTTCAAATGAGCACACTACGTTAAATACTGTCTAATATACGAAGCATCCATTTCATCCTTATCAAAACTAGCGCATCCGTGATGTAATACAATTACTCTGAATTTTTTTCCATCCGAACACTTTTCGAAAAACAATTCTGCTTCTTTACCCAACGTAAATACTTCATTTGTGACTGGCTAAAACAGCGTTTCAATTCTATGCCTACGAAAATTCAAGATCGAGAGACCAAATGAAAAGTTGCTGAAATAATTATTAATATTAATGTTATGGAATACATCGAGCGCGTGTCGAATAGAATCCCATTTCGGAATGAATAATTCTTCTATTTTCATATTATAGCCGTATTATTGTAGAGAATCTAGTTTGTATCCTGGAAAATTATAAAATTTGTAGGATGCATCACGTCATTAATATCGTACATGGACCGCAGATACTGCATACTTTTTGGTCTCTACATCATTATTACATCTGATCTATCATTATATATAATCCATGTATACACGCTTTTCTCGGGTACCTATACTTCAATTAAATCACTGTTTTGTCACGAATTTTAGACTAAATTTATTCGCTTTATTAATTTCTTGTATCGCTGACAAGTCGGTTAGTACACACAGGCCAAGTACTGGCTTGGGTATAGCATTGCGAAGACTGTGTTACTCGGAAGGTGAATGCAGCCAGCATCATGTCGAAATCGGTAATTATCCGATGTTCTGCAATAAGGTCTCAACTCTACCGTTGGAACATCTCAGGGAGCGCAAACGCACGACAACTTTCGGTAGTCATACCGGAGCGCATTGGCGCAACTGTCATTATATTCTTCAGTCAACGTAGGAGGTGTTTGGAGGTATATGGCGGTGATCGGTCGTGATCGAGGAGGACGACGAAAATGACGAAAACGAGCGGTCGGCGGGGGACGAGGAGAACGAAGGTGGTCGGTGGTGGTCGGAGGTGGTTGGCGGTGTTCGGAAATGGTAGGAGGTGGTTGATGGCAGTAGGATGTGGCAGGAGATGGATGAAGATCGGTAGGAGGTGTTTGGAGGTGGTAGGACATTGTAAGACATGTCTGGTGGTGGTTGGAGATGATTGCTGGTGGTCGAGGAGGACGCCGCCGAAGAGGACAAAGAGTGGGTGGAGGAGGAGGTGGGGGAGATGACCGAGGTGGACGAGAACGATGGTGGTCGGAGGTGGTCGGCGGTGGTTGATGGTGCTCGGTGGTAGTTCGGGGTGGCTTGCGGTGGACGCGGTTACGCTTCTTTTTACGGGGATTATTGAGCTGATCGACATTTTTAAGTCGCAGTCTACAAGTAGTCTTACGTACTCTCTTTTTATCGACTCAATCTCAAGCTTTCATATCGACAGTACTTTGGCTGCTACGAATGTCAGTGCGAGCAAGGAGGCATCCTCCTTGAGTGCGAGCTCGTTAGGTAGAGTCGATAGAGCAGAACTCTCCTACGCTCCCAGGCCCACCTGGGCCCACTTGCCCGCCGAAAACTGTTCAAAAAAATGTACCCAGGGGTATCCGTCTTTATGTTCTTCAGTCAACGACGTCAAGTACCTATTCCATCCCCTAGCCCTGTTCGTTATTCAGTTATACTTTGTATAGTGATTTTTTAGTTGCATCTTTCGATTTGATGTTTGACTTGTCTACGACTAGTTAGCGCGCGTATTTCGATGTTTTGTGCACTTGTCCACCGCTGGATGGCGCAGCTTGAGCTGCGTGCCCACAAGGTCCCTAGATTAGACACGCGTGTTCCAGTTTTTCCCACTATCGCGTGGGCAAAAATGTTCTACGCGCGTTCGCCCAAGAGTATCTTATAAAAAATTTTAATATTAAACTTACATTACCGCATTAACCAGTTTTGACCAATTTTGCTCATTTTTTTGAGGTTAAGCATCAACCAGTTGCGCCCATAATTTCCTGACGTTCACGAAATAAATAGAAGCACGTATATGTATAGATACATAGAAATTATACATACTTACATACAATATAAGGTTAGGTGATCGGTGAACCAAATGAACATAAAATAAAATAACAAACACATTATACTGGCACAACGTAAATAGGCACAAATCCAAAGAAAAGCATATATACACAGAGCAGCCACATTCCGCGTACATCGTACATCATACAGCATACAGTACATCAGACGATTTCACTTATGTTCCACACATAACCCTCGTCGCACACGTTCAGCCGCTTCCGCGCGTAGATAGTTCAAGTAACCTAGCACGAAACACAGGCAAAGTGGACGCTGTGTGATTGTCGGGGGCAGAATTCTCTGAAGTTAGCGCCAACGTACACAAAAGGCTTTTCATACACTACCGTACGAGCCGCAGGTAGAATTAGGGTGTCAGTGCGCGATGCGTCGCGACGACGCGATGTATGTTGGCTTGACTGGAAGCAGTCGAATAGGCCAGGAAGCCCTTCGTGTACGGCCTTATAGAAAATACAGAATACAGCCCATAATGTACAGTCGATAATCGGGCATGGTGAGCCACCCGAGCCTTCGTCAAAAGTCAGAGACGTGCATAAACTGAGTTTGACCCCTCAGTGAGGTTAGTAAACACTCTCGCACAGTAGTCATCTATCGGTAAAACTACTCTGGTAAAGTGGTCGATTTACTTGTGAAAAACAGTTACTGCCAAGGCTGTACGTTCTGGAAAAATAAGACTCATAAGAAAGAATATGAGGAATGGTTCGAACATCACGAAAAAAATTGCATGAAGAATCACGAGGGCTCCGCGGAAAAAATGGAGGTTGATTCTATGATAGAAATGTTTTCCAGATCTGAAGAGAAATTTGGCGTAAGGTATGGCAATTATATAGGTGATGGGGATTCAAAAACTTTTAAGGCCATTCTAGAACTAAGTCCTTATGGTGGAGTTAACTGTTGTAAAAAGTTAATGCATTGGCCACGTAGAGAAGAAAATGGACACCAGACTCCGAAACGTGAGAAAAGAAAAAAAACTTTCCGGAAGAGGCAAGTTAACGGATAAAGTTGTCAAAAAACTAACGAAATATTATGGTTTGAGCATTCAAAGAAATGTAAATAGTGTTGAAAATATGAAAAAAGAGATTATGGCTACTTTGTATCACATTTTTTCAACAAAAGAAAAGCCAAATCACGAATACTGCCCGACTGGACCTGAAAGCCGGTGTAAATGGCAAAAACCAATCGCCTTAGGTAAAAATCCAAAATTGGAAGATCTTTCACCCTTACTTCACGAAAGTATCCAAGAGCATGTCCTGCCAATTTATCAAGATTTGTCCAGAGATGATTTGCTAAAAAGGTGCTTGGGAGGCCATACCCAAAATGCAAACGAAAGCTTCAACTCGACGATCTGGCGATTGGCTCCAAAACATTTGCATTCTGGCTCAAAAATTGTTGAAATTTCGGCCTACATCGCTGCTGGTATAGTCAATGATGGCTTCTCTTCAATCTTAACGATTATGAATACATTGGACATAGTTGTTGGCACCAACTGCAGAGTTTTTGCCGAAACCTCGGATGAGGCGCGAATTGTACGCAAAACAGACTGAGTCTTTCTGAAACGACAGAAGCTCGTACTGCCCGGAAAAAACAGCTGGCGGAAGAAAATCAGCTTTTCGAGGAAGAAGAAGGTCTGCTGTACGCGCCTGGCATCGCTGATTAATCGGTAAGTCACTACAATTACTAGTTTTCACATGTTGAAACTTTAAACGCTATTATCTCGAAACAACATTTTCAAAAGCTGCTCGTGTTGTAGCTCCAAAAGTTATCGACCGATTTCGATGAAATTTTGGGAGATCACACTCAGTAATATTATTGGAAGGATATACCGAAAGTTTGAAAGATAGCGTGTGAATAAATACCTTTTTAGGGGTCAAGTATGTCGAAAAAATGGTCGAAAATTCGAACTTTAGAGTAAAGTGCTCCCAAATTTTCAATTTTGCACTTTGTCATCCTTTTTTAGGTATATCCTTCCCCTTAATATGTCAGTAAATGAATGACACTTGTCAAATCTTTTTCAGATCAACAGCAAAAGAGTGACAACTGCAGCACTTTTCGATGTCACGGAAAACAGGCGTCCGAAGACCCTTAATAACGCCGCCATTTTGTGTATCATCGCAACAAAAAAAATTCCTTCCAAACTTGAATACTTCAATAAAATTATGTCAAAATTAGAAAATGATTAGATTATTTTATCCCCTTTAAAAAAATTCTCGAAAAATACCTATTTTTCACGCTTCTCAAGGGATTTCTGGCCTTGATGCGCTACGCTTATACACTTCAGAAAATGTGTTTCATGCATGACAGTGTTCGATACAGATCACGAGGTCATTTGCGTAAAGCAAATAGTGACATTGCAAAAGGCACTGGGGGGAGATTGTTTATAAAAAGTGAGAATAATAGCGGGCCGAGAACACTACCTTGTAGTACACCTGACAGGGGAAGACGTAGCCGCGAGGTCATACCACTAGGATGGCAAACCACTTGCGTGCGGTCAGACGGGTATGAGTTGAATCACTCCAGCATGTTGTCTGATAGTCCGATAGATCGCAGCTTCGACAGAAGCAGCGCATGGTTTACTGTGTCAAAAGCTTTGAAGAAATCCAGAAACATCACCAAAATCACCATGCGACAATCAAGCGCAAACCTAGTCACCCACCAAAAGCAAGAGGACTGATTGTATGCCCTCAAGAAAACCAGTCTGACGTGAGTCGAGATAATTATCGCACGCTAGATGCACCGCGAGTTGATCATACACTATCCATCCGAACACTTTAGAGAGTGCGCAGAGAAGCGAAATTGGTCTAAAATCTGACGGGCCAGCGGGATTGCGAACTTTCGCTATAAGTACAACAATTGCAGATTTTCACAACGACGGAAGCGATGCCGTTGTTAGAAGCGAATTCAGACAATACACAATCAACGGTATCAGTAGACCTTTTAATGTCTTAAAAGCCTGTATCGGAAGGTTATCGGGACCACATACATGAGTTGTAGTCCGTGCCAGCGCACTGTCGACACATCTATTCGTGATCGGTGAAAAGGTGAAGGATTCTCTCTGACTCTCGGCAGGGCTCTGAACCGCTGGGCCATCATACCGCAAAGTCACAGAGCTAGACACAAAGTGTTTATTAGGGTCATGAACCGAAGCCCCAGCAGGCAAAGCAGCTGGTAGCTTTTTACACTTGGCAAGACCAAGGTTCTCCATCTCACGCCAAAAACATCACGCACCACCACAAGTATTAAACCGCTCTTGTATGTAAAAAGTCTTAGCGGTTGTTTAAGCACGCCTTATGTTTCTACGATATGCGATATATTTAGCGAAAAATTCCGCACTGCGAGGTCTCTTGATGGGCCGATAGCAGGCGTTGTGCTTTTCCATCAGACGTCTGATATCTATAACGATATTTAAGGCGGAGGTGAATGTCACTCAGTAAGTTTCGAACAGGCACGTCGCGATCCAGTACCTCATTCATGAGGTTATTAAAGATTGATACCCGTTCATCCACCGACGGCAGCGACGAAAATTGCGAGAAGTCAAACGTAGATAAGGCAGCAGAGGCGATCTGCGATTGGTCATCGCTTGTTAAGAGCTCACCGCCAAGGAGACCAGCATACATTTTGCCGTATGGCCCGATATGGATATCTTGGCAGAAAATACATTAATGCTCTCCTCTTCCAGACCGGTGAACTTGCGGATCTCCTTGTGCTCCGAGGGCAATGCGCGAACGAGCAGAGATACAGGGAGTTTGGTCAGCACTTTTTTCAATCGCTTCGTCGATGCAGGCTGCCTTTCAATACCCCAGGTTTCCCTCAAAGTCGGCTAGAATTTGATTTCGGCGCTAGCGTCGGGTGAAGAGCACAATGGGGATCCGCGCACAGTCCACCCTCGGCGTGGTATTGCTCAACTAGGCTGCCAGTCTTCGTCAAATTAAATAGGTCATATTCCGACTCATTTACGAAAAAACCATTCGTCCAATTGCCGGAGGAATCTGCTGAAGCAGCAGCGCGGTGGGATGACCGCAAATGCTTGGCGATGGAACGAGGCTCGTTCGTAAAATCAATAAAAATTTATTACTAAAAATGATTTATTTACTCTTAATCTACAATTCATCTACTAGGCCAATACTTAGTATTCTGTACAAAATAGTTATAATGAATCTGTAGCTGTGGTAATTTTTCAGATACTACAAGTGAGGTCAAACTTGATTGTGTACCTACCTATGCCAAACCAGACCGTTCATGCCACGGTACATACCATTCCCGACCTGCAATGGCGAGGTGATGAGGAACAGCGTCAGAGTTAAGTTCACCGATTATACCGCATCGCAACTGCAACTGTAGTTACCCGAGAAAGGTCCCGGAGAAATACCGTAGCCGAGGTAATAGCAATCTCGTACTGTGTGCCAAACTACGAGCCTCAGATGACGTAAATATGGAACTTGCTGAGAATTCGGGTATTGGATCATCAAGTTTCCGTCGGAGCCTTTAGCCATATAGACCGCAAGTAAGTTCACGGCCAGGGTGTATTTCCTAAAGGCGACCGATGGAGAGTCCAAACAACGAGCCTTTAAAGCCAATAACAGAACAGTAGTGGCCGAGGTAACAGAAACTCGAACGCGATGAAGCACGAATACAGCCACGAACGACGACGATCACGTGCGCCGATCAGCACAAAGTGAACCAGCTCGACGTTTTGCCGTACGAAGACACAATCTTTATATCTCGGAGTGTCACCTCGGTTTCGATGTTGTTCTACACTCTACCGTCGTGATGCCTCACCTCGACGAAAATTCAGCGCACAGATGATCCAGTGGTATTAGACAGAAAATCGAACTAGGTCTATTCGTTCGACTTACAGTCTGAGCCATTTTTTTCTAGATACATCTGAGTCAGATAAAATTTATATTGCTCCATGAAAATATTAACGAATGAAGTTGCGAATTTTGTGGTTGAAATAAAAAATAAAATACAAAATAGGAAACCACGAAGTAAGCGTGGTAGCGGTGGAGGTCTCGCGGAGCAGCTTACTTGCAAAATGGAATGCCTCAGTTAAAAATAACCGTCCGATCAATATTTTTTTACAAAACCTATTGTTTTTATCTTTATTTCGGAAATTTATTACGCAATATTATAGCGTAATTAATTATTCCATATCAGCTATGCTTGTTATTGTGAATATAAGAATTGCTATACTGTTCCCGCCCCGTACCGTACTGTCTGTAATTTGATATCTAAGTGTTTGTCGTAATTTTTCTAATTCTTCCTTAATTCTATTTTCACGGTTTACCATAAGTTGTGGGTAATCGACGCTTTTCATTTTATGGTACGATCTTACTATTCTTTGTAAGGCTTCGAGCTCGCTCGAGATCCAGCGAAGTATACTTGTCGTAATTACTTTAATTGTATGGCATAGGCCACATTTCTATTTGATACGTAGGCTATCCAATTACTGCTTTTCTTACTTCTACGAAAGGTATCATCCCGATGTGCGCAGTCTTTTGCCGCTGCAATAACGAAAATTTCATTGTTACATAACAAAATATTGAATTTTTATGAATATTTTCATTACCTAAAAATGAAACTGAAGTTATAATAGGGCATGTAAGTAATAGACAAAAGCGGTCATTCGCTTTTTTAAATATATAATTTAAATCATTATTATTATAAATTATTACAACGTTATACACAATAATTTCAAATTTATATTCTAATGATTTAAATCGTATTGGAATTTTTATTTCTTAACATTCCAGAAGCTTAAACCATTTGCATTCGACACCTATTTTTCTAGTCTTGTTTTGTCAATTTGCACAGAAAATCTAAAAGAATGAACATCTGAGGCTTTAGTTTTTCGAGATCGCAACTATAGCCAACGATATACTGCATAAATAAGATTTTCTTTTAATATCTCCAAGTACTTTATAAATACGGTGGCTGTTCAGATACTGCGCTCTTATGTGTAATGAGAGCTTAAGTTTTTTTCTTTCCCGTTTATTTCGGAAAGGGTGAAGGGTTGAAAAATTGGATAATAAAAAGATTAAAAACGTAATCATTTGACTTGGTTTAACCACGGATGTTTCAAACACTCGGCTGCTGTAGCCCGTTTGCTTGGATCGAAGTCAAGCATAGGAGTTAGGAACTCAGCAAATTCACGCGCTTCGCTGGGCAACCAATCATACTTTTCTGTCAATACTTCGTAGAGGCTCCAGGGCTTGAGACCCGTAATATGCCTCAACTCTCCTTTCTTATTGAAAAATATTCTCGAGTGTTTCCCAGAAAGTGCAATTTTCCGTGGGATTTCCCCAAGTAACTCTATTATGTGGGCTAGGTGGTCTTCGTCTCTGAAAAATTTAAACAGCTATTACGTAAATGTGCACTATTAGGGTACTTTATGCAGAGTCCGTAAACTTCGAAATCAAACTTTCCGAGCAAGTGTTATAAAAATTTAAATTTGACTGACTCAAATTTTTTCTTAAGATATTAGAGTGATGCTTGAACAACTATGTCTATATCTTTCTTCGAACTACGTATAGCGAAATTATTTTGAATCTCACCTGCAGTAATCGTCGCCACTATGAGGTTCAAAAAGATAATCACCAGTGGCTAATTCAAAAGCCATACACGCTGTTGACCATATATCTGCTGAAGTGTCATAGCCAGCTCCCAACAATACTTCGAGAGACCTGTATTGTCTAGTTTGAATATCTTCCGTAAATTTTTTATGGATCCAGCAAGCATTTCCTAAATCAGCAATTTTCACCTCCACTTCACATTCGACTATCGCCGGATCCAATGGAGCTACCGATGCACGTTTTATTTGCAGCTTCGTCTCTGGAGGGTTTAGTGTCCGCACATTGTTCAATGCATTACCTATTATACATACAATGATCTAAGAAAATTTAGGTCAGCCAAATTAACCACTACTTTCTTTCTCTTCGCCTTCAAGTTTGATTATAATTCTGGTATATAACTCAACCTCCAGATACAAAATAAATAAGTTTACTAGTAGTGTTTCTTAGAAAAAAAATTCCGTAACACCAGTATTTGGATCGTTACAGTGTTTTGCCCTGTTAAAGAATATTACATTGTGTTACAAGTGCAGAAAATGGATGATTTCCGACAAGTGTGAAGTTTACACCATGAGCCACAAAGGCGAGTGCTGCAGCCAGCGACATGTGTACATACGCTATTTGTTCAACCTCTGTGAAGGAAAATATGATTTGAGAAGCACCAAAAGTGCCACAGACAGCATGTAATAAAATTACTTTCGTAATGACACAGTGCGTAAAACTGAGTTATTCAAAAGTGCGCATGCACCAAAGAAGCCCCAGTGTAAAATCAATTATTCCAGCTGTGCGCATGCGCAAACGTCGTTTTACGGCATTGTTTTGAAATGGGGTACTTTGCACACATTCCACAGACTTCGAAATCGAACTTAACAGGCAACTGTTGGAAGGAAAACAATCGAAGATTTGGAACCCGGCTAACATTGTAACTCGATAAAACGAATCGACCGAGAAACGCCGTCACAATAATATATGTATATAAGTACCAGTCGATTACGCTTGAAGAAAACCTCGAGTTTCTGCTTACCCAGATAACTAAGTGTGTTTGTGCAAAAAGTCTATTCCAGTTTTTGTTTCCGTTTCTGCGAACGTTTCCGAAAAATAATTTTTATGCGATAAATGCACATTACAACAATAATTGTTGTGTAAGTATAGCAAAGCTTACTTGCATTTAGTGGATATTGTGGACTTTTTTCAAAATAGTTTACTTGCATTTTGACAGCAATTGAGGACACACCTTGTTCTAATATTAATAGCAGCACTTTACAAGCGTTG
Source organism: Neodiprion fabricii (assembly GCF_021155785.1). NCBI lineage: Eukaryota > Metazoa > Arthropoda > Insecta > Hymenoptera > Diprionidae > Neodiprion > Neodiprion fabricii. The sequence continues at coordinate 12,685,335 of NC_060239.1, forward strand.
CTGCATATTGCTTCAACATTTAAATGCACTTTGTTATCTGGGTAAATTGATATTTTATAATAATCAAATACAAGTCAGTGATTTATCCTCTCGTTCACCAGTTTGACCCTTCGAATAGCTCACCAACTTTTATTTTCTTTTTCAACATTTCAATTTTAGAGTTTTCGATCAAGCTTGATTGATTGAAATTTCAAGGACATGATAATGTTATTGTTTTACCGGTATACATGTCGTCTGCGAAAAATGACAAGTGCAAACCATACAAAATCGTCTGCTTTTGCTTAAGGGAGGATACAAATTAACATGAACACGATTCTGCTTTGACCATGAAAGATTCAGGAGCCAATTTTGCACGATGTTGGTAAAATAAAATCGTCAACAATTCAAAAGCTTAAACTTTTTCCTCGTTTACAGAAATAATATCCTTATTTCTTGGAGAAACAGGTTAAAATTCAATGAATTTTTGAACACAGCCAGTAGATACAAAACTTATTATACGTAATTCTTAATGAGTTTGGATTCAAATTTATATGAACATTGAAAACTAATTGTAAACAGGCTGTACGCTGTGCTATTAATTTCCCCCGCCGTTCCCCGCGTTGACGACGGTTTACAGGGTTCCACGAATGGAGGTACTCTGAAATCAAAAATCAAATCATTTGGTGTAAATTGATAGTATAGCTAAAATGTAGTACAGGGATATTGGAAAATAATTCAATTATGAAAATGGGACTGATTTGAAAATTACATTTGGCTTTTGGTATAAAAGTTGAAACTTTAAAAATATGTTTGAAACAACTGATTAATTAGGTTGGAAAATCCCTGTGCTACATTTTAGCTATATTATTCATTGACCAGAAACAATTTGATTGCTGGAGTTCAGAGTGCCCTCACTTTCGAATTCCTCTAGATACGCCGTCAATGCGGGGAATGGCGGAGGAGTTTTGCCGCACCGTATACAATGGCACTCCATTTGTAGTATAACTTCCATATATAATTATAATCAAAACTCATTCAAATATGTAATGTGTACCCGTAAGATGAAACTTTTTTCGCTTACTGGTTGATTCGAACAAAACAGTCATTTTAGAATGCTCTCAGCACGTTGACCTATTCTTCAACTTAAACTGGGAAATTTTTTCATGTCCTCTGGTCAGTCCGACAGCGTGCCCCCTAACTTCATTCTTTACTTCAGACTCATCCTTCGAGTCAAATCTTTCACTTCATTTCTACTCCATTCACGATAACTTATAAACAATATGATAAATGAAAAATCCGAAAAATAGCATGCAATTAGTGCTCGTGTTGGCTCGTGCTGCATACACACCGGTACTTGTATCGCCAACTTCACACTCGTATTTGTGTGAAACCAGCACTCGCCTTCGGTTCACCATGAAAACTTTATACTTGTAAAAAATCGCCCACTCTCCGCACTTGTAACATAACATACTATTTTCAATTTTCTTCATACCTAGGGAAGATACAAAACTCAATATCGTAACTGAATATGCCGGGTTTTTGAGTTCAGTTGTGCAATCTACGCAAGCTCTAAAAGATCTTCAGAAAGCCATCCCAAAAGTCAATCAATTTGGATGCTACATTTAGGGGAAAAATAGTTTCAGCTTATTTTTTAGTTGATAAGCTAGATGGTTGAAAAAGATTTGTCTTGAACCTGAAGAGAATGAATTCCTTCATCAGTATAGAAGATTTTAAGTGAGAGGATACTAAAAGATCATCTCAACGTATTGCAAGAAAAGCTGATATGGCTCATTGATATGACAACGCCACTGATGTTTACAAAAATGACATTAAATAAAGCCCATTGTTGACTACCTGCAAAGTGAAGGATTACCAGTAAAATGTCTTTTAAAAAACCAAACAATCGGCAGAAATCATAGACAGATTGAAACGAACTTGGAGCAACAAGAACACTGTTCAAATCACTTGGTTCCAGTATCAATGAAAAACAAGCACAAAGACTTTCTGAAGTTGTCAGTTTTTTAGGTTGATTCTTAACTTGGATGATATACCCTTCGTACATCTCCAGAAGTGAATTCTGACAGATTCAAGGTCACTGGTATCGTCTGCTACTATCTATTTAACCTGCATATCAGCCGACATGGGTGGCCTTGAATCTATCAGTATCCACCTCAGAAGATGTATGTAACATTTCATTGTGGGACTGTGAGAAACAGTACATGTTTGCAGAGTTGTAGTTTTTAAAATTTGTAACAAATATTAGCCTACTTCAGGCAAACAACTAATCTATAAAATTTTATATAAATTCCGTAGATTTGACGATTGTGACGTAGCACACATACACGCTGTAACCAAAGTAACGAATAAATTACCTTCGCCACATTCAGTCGTCTCCTCCTGATCAGGTGGTAATATACCTTCTCCGCAACTTTTTTCAACATCACGCAGAACGATGTCTTCAACATTTTGGTATTCATCAGGAGGTTGGTTCTCCATTTTTTCTCCCCCTGCTAATCCGTCAACACCATTTGTCCGTGGTATATTTATTTGAGGTACAGAAGTATCTAATGTGTCAGGTGATTCTTTGCTCTCTGTTGCAACGTCTTCTATACTCTCTGTGTTTACATCCGCTGGATCTGAACTGTTGTTTTGGACTTCACCGTTTTCTACAGTATCTACAATGAGTTTACTCTGCTCTTCAATCTCTTCAATTTGTTCCATCTGTTTCTTCAGCAGCTCATTTTGTCGCTTTGCCTTCTTCTTCAACTTCTTCTTCTTGTTCTTTGACATTTTCATATTCGTCGTGGGCTCTTGAAACTCTTTTGGCGCTGTCGATATCAATGACACTGGCAATTTCAAGCCCAACGAGTGAAGTTCTGTTGCTTCTGATGCCAATTTTCTAATATAAGTTTCGTCAACACAAATTAATACATTCTCGGGTTTTATGTCTGTGTGAATAATTTTACCTGGAACAGCAAAATATGAAAAAATTATTTCCAGGATTAAAATTTAGGAGAAATGTATAAAATTGATGAGCAATATTATATACATAATGAAAAAACGATTTCATGGGAATATAGCATAGAGATGAATAGAAAAATAACAGCTCAGTAATCAAATAATGTAAGAAAAATTTCACAAGGTTCTTTAAAAAAATACCGTTGGCTTAAAATTTAGTACTAGATGTCTCGTTGAGGCAAAGATTCCGATACATGACGACAAGGAAAATCCTATTCAATACCGTTATTTGTATATCCGTGCATGTATGTGGTACTGCGGTTCAAAAATGAGATGGAAATTAATTTTTATATCGTATGTAGTGTATGAAAGATTTTGTTCATTCGATTTCATGTGCAGAAACTTTGATATACACGAAAAACCTATGATACAGTGTGTTTATTGATACACAACAAAGCTACTGAAGAGTATAAATGAAATTCAAAAATAAAACAAATAGCCCACAGGTACAGAAAATTGTGAAAAGTGAAATCTCGTTATCTGCGCAGATGAATAAGAATAACAAGACACTTTTATCTACAACGTGATGAAAAAACTTTACTGACATAACATCCACAAAATAAATCTAAGGTAGATTCATACAATAGAATGTTTTTGAGGATAAAAGAAATCATCGTGGCCAACTAGCTTGACATGTAAAATCAATATGGAATCTGATTGTTATTTATATTTTTTTTTTTCTTTTGCATAACAAATATCTAATAAAAGGAAGGTGCGAAGGTTGTCACTGCAGGTCACTGTCGAAAAACTTGGAATCAGTAAACGAAAGCGCCCGTAAAAGAAAATCAACCTGAAACTCACGAACAGAGCTGAAGACGAATATTGCAAATAGGCGAGAATAACAATACTTTACCACCATGGTGCACACGATACTTTCTGCAATGAAAGTATGATTTAAATTTTTTTCTGTAGCGGAATACAAACAAAACACATTTTAGTAATAAGACGTGAAAGTGTACGTTTTGGTACTCAGATGTTCTTTTTTTGTACTATCGCAGAAACTATTTATGTACGGAATGCAGACAATAAAAAAGACGCATTAACCATACTTGCGTTACTTAATAATATATATTCCTGTATTACATATAGGACGTCATTTCCGACTCAACTCTGGCCACATGATTGACTTGAAAATAGAGACTCGATATATCTTTCGCAATATTGGGTGTAAAATTGAGAACGTAGTTCAATAACGAAAAATTTATTTTTAAAAATACCTACAGCTAGTGTATAGGGGTAGGTCGTCTGGGGTGTAGGGGGCGAAGCCCCCATCGGGTGTTATTACACTTTAATTATACTTTTTATAAAATAAAATTGAATTAAAAAAAAAAAAAAAAAAACTTGGTAGTACAATAAAAATAATTGTCAGGCATTTATAGAAAAAACGGTTGACGGCTGTGTCTTCTTTCTCTTTCTCTCTCTTTTCCAAAGTTATGAAAATGTTGGTGTTCGCCGTGCTTGCTAGCACGCTGCAGTACAAGCACCAACTGCAGGCTGTACCGAAGAATCATATTATAGTGAATTGAATAGCATGCGCTTCCCCATATTTCCTGTTACACGTTTTCGTCGCATTTACGAAATTAGACCCACCAAATGTCACATTCCGAGAACTAAGATGTTACACATCAATTTGTAAGATATTCTATCAATATTTGCGGGAGAAATACGCCACTTTCGTCCCACTTTTCAGGTCGGACAAGTTAACATTATGTTTGAACCGGGAATAGAGTATTTTTTACCACACGTGTGTCGAAAACTCGTTTTCTCGCGCACGCGTTCGCCTACGACTCATATTGAAAACTTATGCTCGGCGTAAAAAGACCTACTTTGCCTCTTTGGTACACAATCTACTATACTACAGTTCTATACCTACATGAGCAATGTATAATTTTGATTGTTGATAATAAGACGAAGAAATACCAGTACCCCATTTTTGCATAATCACCAATTTTTTCGAGTTCCAAAAAAATTCAGAAAAGTTTCCGTTTAGAGCTTCATCGGTGAAAATTTTTATATTACACTGCGTTACCGAAATATTGTATAATGTACTCTTTCAAATATATCGACTAAAGTTTGATATATCGAAAATCATGGGAAATTCTTTTTTGTAGATCTTGATAAGATACATACACTTACTTCTATTACTTGATAAATCACATATTCATCGAGAAAAATACAGATTTTTATAAATTGTAAATATTATCAAAATCTACCCGTACTAAAAAAGGTATCTGAGTGAATTTTATACATCAAATCTCTATTAAGATCATTGCAGGAAACGTGATAGTTAATTGTTTACACATTTATTTTGACACAAGACAATACTGACAAGTGGAATCGAAGATGCATTTAACCGTTGGTATTAGTTTTATTCAAAGTTGACCATAAAATGCTGTTGGTAGATCTACCATTAATTGGGGCAACATTGTTAACCAAGTTCCTAGCTCGGATCAGATGGGATAGCGCGTGAGACAATAAAAAAAAAAATGTAGAAGTGCAAGCCAGTCTTCTGAGCTGGCTGCACAATTTTTGCATTGAGGTGGAGTGGGGGAAACGCGCTACTTCAACTTGTAATAAACAGTATGAAAAATGTTATTTTTGCAACTAACGTGACCAGCGACACGGTACCTGAAAATTCTTTGAACTGTACATTTCTTGAATATTAGTTGTTTTAAATAATAATCTTTAAGTACGCATGATACTTATTGTAAATAATATGCTCATCGATGAATATAAATTTCCGAATCAGTTAAATATCTCGAAAAAAAGGGTTGAATGTCCCTATGCCCTGCTTAAGGTGGCGCCTAAGTCGATTTCGAAGTTGACGTACATACATCAAAATATCGCGGTCCACGTATCTCAGTCGCGGTAAATAGCTTAACAGGCCCATTTTATACACAATTCAGAACAAAAACACGCCCAATACATTTTGATTTATATAGTAAATAAATAATAGTAAATTTGTTGCTACACGAACTTGATGCCAGCTTTATTGGAAAAGAACAAAATTTTGGAAAATGAATTCCCGAAGAAAACAGATAAACCAAAATTTCGTTGATATGTTGTTACTTTCGGTACACATGAATAATACGTTTATGTCTTTAACATTTTAGTTATAACAATTTTCGAAAGAATAATTTTGCTGGCTTTTGGAATAACAGTAACACAAAAAATTATATACCGAAAAAGTGAACACACCAGGTTTTGTTGTTATTTTTTTAAGCTTCTACGTTTTTGCTAGAATGTGTGAATCAAAATGTTACAATTTTCATATTACGGCTTTGATCATTTTTGAAGCAGCAAAATGATGCGTGCGGCTAAAGATAAAAACGATCAAAATTCCGAATTGCCAAAACTCTGAATAGTCAAGTCTATGGTGGTTACCAAACTTCACATATACCGTAAAGCTTTTACTGCGCAAGCGTGAAGCATTTGCCACATGTGTAAAGGTTGGTGTGATTTTCTAAGTTTTGACCATTTAGAATTCTTATCAGTTGAAGGTTTGACCATTCGGGCTCTTAATCATTCAGAAATTTGACCAGCACCCAATACTTAGTACGGACTACGAAGCCTATTACAGAATATTGAATTTACCACTTGTTACCACTAAAATCGATTTCATCAATCATTTTCCACGTTATTTTAGTGGAGTGGCTCGCAGCAGTTCGTAGCGCGCGTTCAGTCGTATTAAATTTGTGCACATGTCGCCGCATGCACATTTGAACGACCCGGTTCGCCATAAATTCACTGTATGCTGAACATATAGTAGTATATATGAAATTTAACCGTTCTGTGGAAGATATTTTTATTAATTTATTTGAAATCGATCTTTATGGGCGGCTCGATCAAAATTCTCACAAGTCTACTCTAAGGGTCATGTTAATACGGGGCATTATTTTTCACAAGCCAAAACGCACAAAAAAATTTTCAAATCGGACTCTGATTTAGTTCATCTATATTCCAGTTAGAGGCCAGTTTTTGCCCTATCATAAACGATTATCAAAGTTGTAGGGATCAAACCTTTTGATTTCGGCGTGCGCATTATTGTATTTGAATGTATTTAACTTCTATCCTACTGTAGGAAATCAATCAAATTAACAGCGTTTTCAATTCATTGTTTCACGCGGTTTTCATTGATACTAAGCATTATACAATAATGGAAAATTTGGTTCTATTTTTTCAATAAAAGTAAAAACAAAAAAGGAATATCATCAAATTTCGGTATCGGCAATTATTTTTTTTTTTTTTTATTGCACTTAAAAAGAATCATAAAAGCTTTTTTATCGTAGGTACCACGAAGCAAATTATAGCTCGGCTTGTAGTTCTCTAGAAACACAGCACACCGTGAACGAAAATATTATTTCCGAGCGGAGCAGAGTCCGACCCTATGTAGTGCGCTGCACAACCGACTGAGACATAAACTCAATGTGGCCTAATGCAATGGATATCAGTTTTTGGTACAACACGCAAGGTCTCCGATTTTCTCAGCTGATTCAAATACCGTGGCGTGGTCTGCAGGTAGGCCAGAACTTTTTATGCTGATGGCAAACCACCTTCAGCCTTCGTCTTTCTGCCACGGGGTTTCACTGACAATGAGCGCAAAGACAACAAAGAACCCGCGCTGTCGAACTAGGCACTACCGTAAGGGGAGAGAATCATTCGAATTGCACGTGCGGCCGTGAAATTCGAAATTATTAATTGGACATTGAGTAATTGTATATTCATTAGTATTACATTTGTTATGAAGATAATCCAAGCCTTCGAGAACTTGTCTGATGATGCTCTTCACATTGGTTCTTGGAATGCCTCTGTAGTTCGACTTTATGATGAGTTTGAGGAGGTTGTGACCAAGGACTTCGAACACCATGCAAACATGGAGGCCATTAATTCCACTGATTCTAAAATCGTTCAGCAACTGGACGGTCTTATTCCGCTTTGGGTCGTTGACATCTGTGTCGCGGACGTCTTTGAGTAGTTTTATTTCATCCAAAGCAGTTTCCGTGAAGTGGGATGCTGACTTTACAACTTTAAGAGCAACAAATCGTTTATCCTGTAACAAAACATTCACAGTAGTTTTAGAAACATAACTGTAACGAACGATACGTTGTAGAGACTGAAAGAAGACTTCGATTATACATTACATTTGATAAATTAAAGTAGCGCAGTTACGCAGGACTGAATTTGCGGATAACTTGGAAGCGGCATACTAATTATGTCTCTGTCCATTAATAATGATTAAATCGTAAAACATGATGTGATAAACCGAATTATTCGTATGAATAGTTACCCACTTGTAAATTATTTCATTTCGTTCTATGATACGGCTTTGTGGAATTTTTAGATGCGATATTCTAGACCTTTTTATCATAGGAAAATTGCTTGCGACTTTGCATATCTTTTTAATAAATATGATGACTCAATTATTTCTTGTCATATTTTAAAACATTATAAGTAGATTATTTTTTTAACAAATTCTTTCGTGTAGAAATATTCTCAAACAATTGTTTTCAAGAATATAGCTCCTAGAAGACGCTGTATTAAACAAACAACTTGAACTAAGCACATTTTCTTCAGTCTTATTACTTCGATGACTTGATCTGAAATTTCAATGTATAAAAACATACTCTTCAAGTCTGATATTCTCAAATATTAATTTTCTTATGTCGAAATCGATTTCGAGGTTTACAATGCACTCTCCCAATAGGGCCGCAACAGTACAAGAGGGGAAGCGATTTTTAAGGATTCGTAGGCCCTGCACCAGTTACCTTTGCGCGAGCGTCTCTCAGACGCGCGGATACATTATTTATATCGGCTAGACTCCCATTTCATTTCATTTTAGCCTGGAAATATACTTGTGTGTCAATATTTTATTAATACATCAGTTTTTTTTTTTTACATAATTATTTATGTAAACATTTTACATGAAATATTGTGTGTTCAAATGGGAATAAGTGATATTTTACTTCAAAAATGAGTTCTAGAATTTTTTTTCAATGTCTAGGTATTGTTTAAGAATCGCAGATAAAGCTCTCTTAGTCTTCCTAGCTAAAATTGATTTTTTAAATATTGTAAATCATCGGCAAAGCTAAAGCAAATGCCAAGAATGTCGAAAAAGACCTTTATTTCGCACGAGGAATGGCGCGAAGAGGTATATTTTCACGACTAAGGGACTGTACGAGGAGTTTAAAAAATATTTAGGGTGAAATTCACCCCCAGTGACCCGCTGGGGTTGAAAATAATTTTTAATCTGATGTCCATATGAAATATGAAGATTTATAAAATCTATTATTTTTCATTGTATTTCTAATATTTCGTTCCTTTCATTCAGTGATTCAAGATGAGTTTACTACTATATCAAAGGTGAAAAAAAACCTTGCTGGTCGTAAAAAAAAAGTAGATGTAGAGAGCAATTTACTTACATCATTTTATTAAGATTGGAACAAAGTTTATTAATTAGAGTATACCTTCAAGATTCCATAAACAAAAAGGAAGAAAAAAATCTTAAGCCGAACACCCTGGCAAACAGCGACAACGCGGTACGTTAACGTAGATTTGCGGTCGGACGCGCTACGGATACTCAGAGTACCAACATTATTCTTTGTCTTATTCTTACAGATGAAGTGTGATTATCATTTGTTATTACGCATTTTCTTTGCATGTTTGGAACGAAACAATAAGCGCCATTCATACTCACGAGTATTTTGATCGACTAAACGAATGCATCTGTTATTGAAATTCGCATAAACATAAGTAGTAACAAAGATGGTGTTCTGTATGACGTAAGCTCACTACCAAGCGTTTCATTGGAGCGAGAAAGATGTTAGCCCGTCCGATAGAGCAATCGATTATGCGCATGCTCTGACCATGCTGAGGTCCGAAATCGATCAGTTCGTACCGAACCGTCGTGGCGTCGACACCAGGGGGAGTTCACTCTTTACCCCCACTCCAAGCAATTTTGGCAGGCTGCAGGAGTAAGGCGCGACAAGTTACGAAAACAAAATTCTACTAGAAGTGAATATTTTAGAGTGGTAGAACTGCTAATAATAATAATGTGCACATGTGCAGCCGGAAAATAATATTCCGCCATTCTTGTATCCTATGTTACTGTGATTGACTGCGATTACACGTGTAAACATTGGTTATCTTGAATTTTTTTGTGATTTCGAGCATTATTTGTCATTTACTATTTATTATTGATTTGTTATTTTTATTTAAAATTATTTATTTTTGGAGCTGACTTTTATTGCTATTTAACTATTTACAACTGCAATTTTTAAAATCATATTCTCTTTCATTTAAACTTCTGCGCTTAAATTTTCTCCAATCACAGTACTCGGTAGAGGGCGCTCTTAACATTCTAAGTAATGCCGACATGTTACTATACTCTAGCAAGAAATAACTATAGAAATATAGTAACTGCGAATTTTTCAATATTGTGTTGGTACAGTGTACTCCTGCAGCCTGCCAAAATTCGGTCCCATCTAAAAGCATTGAGTGAACTCCCCCTGGTCGACACGCTCAAGCACAGTACTGAGCGCCGCCGTGCCGGAGCAGAGTTGTTAGCTCGTACGCATGCGTGAGCTAGCGAGTTGCTTGAGAGCATGCGTAGGCAACGCCCGAGATAGTACAGTGATATTCATGTATGCCTACTCACTTCCAGCTACCTATTTTCGGTCCGAAACAAAACGCGAATTCGATTCAATACGAATTTTGTGATAATGGCTGGCGATACAGCCGAAGTGAGAGAAGGGGACGCAATATTACATAATTCGTATAGAATCGAAGTCGCATTTTGGTTCGGACGGAAAATAGGCAACCGAAAGGTAGCCGATAGGCATACGTGAATGTCACTGTACGAACGTTCGCGGACAAGCGAATGTGAGATCTTACATAAAAAAAAGAAGATAACCCGCGACCATGTTTAAGGCTTCATAATCACCACCGGAATTGGTAGTGGTATCACACGGCCGATAAACATGCTATTTTTAATGAATAAATTATACTCAAACCATATTAACAAAGTATGCGTAATGACCCCCTTCTTCGTGTTTCCGGTCGACTCTCATCTTTTATCATAACTGTACAATGCTGTTCGTCATTCATCGTTCGTTACTGGGAATTGTTTAGCATTACTAGAGAAAAAAAATACACTCGCAAAATTCTATATACTGTAGGATTCGGATGTGTAATATTGATTGTCGCCATTGTCGCCGCCAAATTGATCATCGCATCGTCAACATAATATTCATCATTTTCATCATCTGTGACAGTAATAAAAGCTGGTGAGAATCTAGCAGTGACTGTATCTGCGAGTAATTTATAAAACAAATACATTTCAGTAATTCTCACTCAAGTCAAAGGAATTTTGAATTTTCATTATTAGATTTGAAAAGAAAATTTTGCGAGTTACTCTTTTGAAAGTTAAACTGTGTCCCAAAACATTCTCCTGTATAATTACACTAATTACCGATTGAAAACTTATGACATTTTACTTATCAGAAATAACTTACTCTCGGAACAAAAATGTTGCGATATGAAATATCGATGTTTACTCAAGTTTTTGAAAAAAACGAAAACTTTCGCCCGTGATTCAATATAGGATACACTTTTCTTGATGTGCTATCAATTTTTCAATCAAGACCTTCTGAAATAAATCTGACTAATACAGTGTACTCTCTCCATAGGGCTACTTCCCCGCTTTCGTACACGGTTGCTATCCCCCACTCCTCGACCTAAGTTTATCTTTGAAGCAAAAGTCTCTCATTAACAATAGAGCCGCGCAGCAAATGCAACAGTCCTGTCATTTCTATTACCACATAAACGAACTTATCCCCATTTGAACACACAATCTGTCGTGTAAAACGTTTACATGAATAATTATGTATAATAAAAAAAATGTGTTAATAAAATATTGAAACATAAATATTTTTTCAGGCTAAAAGAAAATGAAACTGGAGTCCATCCGACGTAAACAACGTATATGAGTGTGCACGAGAGGCTGGCCCTGCTGAGAGAATGCCACTTTTTCATAAGGTGGGGTAGGGGGGTCTCCGATTCCTGCAAAAAAGCTTCCTCTCTTGTACAGATGCGGCCGTAATTAAGAGGGGAGACCCAGTTAGAATTTTGAAAAAATCCATTTCTTTTTTTTCCATTTTCTAAAAGTACAATATTTCAAGAGTATTTTCCGACCAATTACAAGCAAATCAGACCGTTATTCGCCAAGATATATAACTTTGAATGGCGTCGTGTCTGACAAAGCTAACTGGCGCTCCCTCGAAAATACTCGAGAGGCAAGGGTAGCTCGTTGTCAACAAAAAATTGCTGCAGGTGCAGTTAACAAAGCGGAAGAAGGCGTGGTATATGGCCCAGGAATAGACAATTCAATGTAAGTAACAAAATAAATTTTTTATTTGCATGCAAATCGTACTCAAAACTTTAAATGCGTTTTTCTCGAAACCATGATTTCGAAGTCGGTGATCACTGTAACTCGAGAACGGCTTTACCGATCGGTTTGAAATTTGTCACACTAATTCTATATATAGTTGTCCTCCGGATGAACGAAGGATTTTTTTTTTTTTTTTTGGACAATTATTTTTTTTATATAGCCAAAAATGTCAGTAAAATTTTGGTCAAAACAACACTTTTGACTTTCAACGTCCGCCATTTTGTGAAAAATTGAAATTTTTCAAAACCCTTCGTTCATCCGGAGTGATTTATTATACATTATATCATTGACTAAAGATCTCCCCCTCTTTTGTTGGTTTTAGATGATCCATTGCAGCGCGAGAGTGATCACCGCAACACCCTTTTTTTTGCAGACGTCTCGCCGATTGCCTCTTACCGGCTTATTTTTAAATATTTTTCTTTGAAAAAATTGTAATGTGTACTTTAAATATATATCTTTCATATGGAAAAACTATTGTTATAAATTATTTTGTCGTTTGGCCAAAAAAAATTCGAAAAAAAGCCTTTTTTTGGACGTTCCAACTGAGTTTCCACCCTTAAGAGAGTACAGTGTGTTTTTTCCACCAATTTCCAAAGTCTTCCAGATCTGTCAAATTAATTTTCGAGATATTGCTATACACATATATACACACGCACGCGCGTTTCTATCCGGAAATGGTCGGAGGTGATTCTTTGGAACTTAAAATGTCAAAATCTAGTGTTGTTTGAAATAGGAGAATGCTTCGGATGGCTCGGTTAACGGACCAAAATGTGTCTGTGAGAGTAAAGGATATATTGTAAAGAGAAGTATAACAACTGATATAAGATAAGACTATTAATGAAATTGGAAGAGTAAGAGTGGTGTTATCACGCAGCGTAAGTAGGTCGGTATTGGATGAATCTGTGAAGTAAAGAAATAGTATTAGTTCGTTGTTGGTTGAGGAGGATCGTCTAGGAATGTAGACACAAGTTGGTTATTTTCCAATGTAAGTAGACAATATCCAGGCTGTAAGAAAACAGTACACATAATGCGTTTTATGAATGTAATCGAACGAGTCGACTAGAGAAAAGAGCGCGAAATAGGCGCTGCGGACAAGATTGCACGAATGGTGCAATCTTGTACAGTGTGTGGATTAAATGCTCTCAAGAAGGTTGCACTAACAAGGTGCCTGAAAGGATCTCAAGAAGGTTGCACGAACTAGGTGCCTTGAATGAGTGCACGAACTAGGTGCTTGAAAGGATCTCAGGAAGGTTGCACGAACTAGGTGTCTTGAATGAGTGCACGAAGTAGGTGCTTGAAAAGATCTCAGGAAGGTTGCACGAACTAGGTGCTTTGGATGAGTGCACGAAGTAAGTGCTTGAAAGGATCTCAGGAAGGTTGCACGAACTAGGTGCCTTGGATGAGTGCACGAACTAGGTGCTTGAAAGGATCTCAGAAAGGTTGCACGAACTACGTGCTTTGGATGAGTGCACGAAGTAGGTGCTTGAAAGGATCTCAGGCAGGTTGCACGAACTAAATGCCTTGAATGAGTGCACGAACCAGGTGCTTGAACTGGGTGTGCAAACAAATAAACCAGTGCACAAACTCGGTACGGTAAAGTAACAGAGCGTATTCAGTATCAACTTGTGATTCAACCAAGGTGTGGATGTTTGTAAATCTCAACAATGAACAAACTCGACTGTGGTCAGACTAGAAGTGAGCGCCGCTCCGCGATGGCGCTTTTATGTGGGGTGATTGGTCGTATCATGAAGCGTTCAGCAGTCGTTCGGTGACGTCACAATTCTGAGAATAGCGACAGACAGATTATCTGCTCCCTTGCCGGATTATACTCTTAGGTGCTCATTCATTCATTATAGGCGAAAGTGAATTCGACAGCGTAAATCCATACATACAGAAAGTTACCATTATGAATCACAAGAAAAGAAAACATGTAATTAAGGTTTTTCAAACAAGTGTAAACTCAATTTTTCATTATAGGAAGTAAAAAAAAAAAATAGATGGAAATCTTTACTAAAATTTGTAAGACCTGTATTTTTGTAGGCCGAAATCTCGACGGATTCTACTTTTTTTGATAATAACAATTGAAAAAGTGAAACACTGGTTGCGTGGCGCGGCAAGTCAAGCTCAGCACCCCCGTGCCGCCGCGCATTTCTTTTTTAGATCCATAAAGGTACCACCCTCACATACTGACAAATTGAAAAACGCATTCAACTACAATTTAGTACTCTGTATAAGCTCTAACCGTCGAACTTTCACCGAACGTAACGCGGAGTTTATTGGATCCCGAGTTGCACTGTATGCGGATGCTCAGGAGTTAATCAGGGTTTGATTTTGCAACTCGAGCTAAATAGGTTCAGCGATATTCATTCTCTCGAAGTGAGCTTTCGTTCTTGTATGCCCTGTTTTTAGTCTATTGACGATACTAATTCGGACCGTGTCCGAGATCAAATTTCTAAACCATGGACTGAGTTTGAAACTTCCCGCCATTCTGGTATATCTCACTCCTTTAGATATTGGCGGACTAACATAGGTCTGTATGAACCTTTCAGTGTTCTTACTTGATTGGTCTCTAAAGATAGGGTATAATTCTTTATATGATAGACCCATGAGGTCCACTTAGACCTTGTTACTCTCCTCTTTGGCTAGGGTGTTCGCTCGCAAGTTCCCTTCTATACCGCAGTGTGCAGAGATACATAATGACATAATGGCAATGTCATAGCCCTTGCTCTTTTCTTCTAACACGGCTTTTCTTATAAGGGCCAATGTCTTGGAAATTTTGGTGTCCAGTCCGAGGTCCAGTCCCTCTTTTTGGGTACTTCCAACTGCCCTTAACGAGTCTGTACAAACCAGTATATTCCCTTTTACTTCCTTGTCCTTAAATCCGTTGTATTCCATGGTAAATGGTCATTATTCCTAGATTATCTATGCTTCTTTTCGGATCTGCCGACCAGGTTATAGGAGGATGTGGATATTAGTTTACACAAACTCCTATGCTACTTACTTTATTGTTGGAACGCCTTGACCTATTCGAATAGGCTACTTTGTAATTTGAGTACTCAAACTCAATCAAGATTTTGAAGTCCGTGGAATTACCTGTCTTGGTTTTCAATATTTACCCCATTCAAAGTTTACGTCATTACTGAGAAATAAGGTATGAAAGTCTATCCTGTATGTGACTAAGCCTTTCTCCTTTCCCAGCAATCTCAGTACCACTCTCATCTTTTGCCAAAGATGTTATAGTTTCGAGTCTAGAGCCTGCCCATTATCTATATAACTTTGATTTTTCAACACCCGGATCTTCTTGAGCTTTCATTCTATGGAACTCTTTCCGTTAGCCAACCTTTTGGATAAGAATCGGTTGAATAATTTGTCAAATCTATCCCTTAGCGTAACCAAACCGCTTAAATGTATGACTGTGTTGATTGGGGTGGCTTAAAAGCAATCTAGACCTGTTCTCATAGCTGAATTGTGCCCACTAGCAGTCCTGCCCATCCCAAACCCGGTCTAACTAGGCCCATTTATACCTGAATTAGTGTCATTGGATGGGATCCCCATTTAATGCTCGCTATTGATTGTAAGATGTTCAGCAATTTTCCAGCTTTGCTTCTAACTGCATCAGTGTGTGGCTTCCAAACAAGTTTCGCATCTCACGTTACCTCGAGATATCGAGTCTGACTAACGTTACTTACCACATTTCTATAAATTTTTAAACTAACTGTGTTCGGTCTAATATGCGTTTTCTTGTAGTTAAAAATAATCGACTTCGTCTTTAAACACGAGATCTGTAAGTAATTTGTGAAGAGTTTACCCCCCAGGGCGGTTAGATATTTCTGTAGCGCTCTAGCTACCGATAGTGAACTAGCATTAGAAGTCAAGATCCTCATATCATCCGCGTAAGATGGAGTTACATTTTCCGGAAGGTACTATATCCCTGAGATAGATGTTGAAGAGTGGGGGACTAAGGATAGTTCCTTTCGGAAGTCCCTTGCTTGTCGTCTTTTCTCCTATATTTCTCCCATCCGAATATCCAATTATTCTCCTGTCACATAGAACTCGGTAAATGAGCCTGATTTGTTTCTCCGTTAGTAGGTGTGTTTGTTAAGTGATCATATTTGATAAGAAAGTTTCCCTCGTTAACGGCTTCCCTTTCTTTGCATAACTTTTTAAACTCTGTGACAAAGGCCTCCCACCTTGCTCTTTTCGTACCAATTATGGACCATGTATCAATGATATGGAACTTTTCTCCCTTCTTTTACTAGGAAAGTGGTCACTCTTCCTTGTATCCGGCAATACTTTCCATTGCGTAATTACACTCAGAGTGCTGGTGATGATGGTTATGTCGGGGACTCTATTTTTTCCCAGTTCTGATTGGATTGTGGTAACTTGTCCATAATTGATGATTCCTAGATTTACTTCTGAAAGGATGTCCGCAACCCATTCTCCTCGGGGGGTTTCTTATATTGTTTCCCTATAGTGGGTATTGCGCACACCGGTTGAGTTCGTATTGGACGGATTCCTCAACTACACCTCTCTAGTTGTAGAAGGGGGCGAGCCCTGTTCCTCGTAGTCCCCACTCAGGCAGGCGTGTATGTACAAGATGGCTAGACCTGGGATCGATGAATTATTTATTTATCATGTATGGGAAAGGAGTTAAATCTGCTGCCTCTTTTCTCCATTGCCTCATTTATGGCCAGGGCCTCTCTTTGGTTGAGAATCGTAAGTAATTCTCAGCCCTTAACTTTTTGGCTTATCAAAATTCTTCTGATATCAATTATTTCCTGACTGATTTTCATAGTCTCTCCCATCTTCCTCATCTATTCTAGAGTCTAATTTCGAGGCATATTGGCTATTAGTTCTCACCTGAAAACAGGATTCTCCTGGCCTTCCTCCATCAACATGGAAATTATTAACGCTACTTGCCCCAATACTTGGCTGGAGGTTCTCACTACCGCGAATTATGACCTTGGCTGTACCTGCCTCTGTTATGGTACCCCCGTGGTCCACGCCTCCATCTCCTCAAAGTTGGTGCCTATGGAGTCCCTTAATTTGACTACTTATTGATTAAACTTAAATATGATTCATCCGTAGTCTGATGCATAGTGTGGTTCCAAACAGTCAACACATTTAACCTGATTTATGCAGTTCTCCTCCTCATGGCCAGCCCCACACCTGTTACATCTTGAAGGATCGTTGCGGTTGGTCCCCATATGTCCAAAACACTGGCAATTATAACATCGTTTCATTTTTTGGTTAAATTCGCTGACGATTCTTAAATTTTTTTAAATCTTTTTGATGCTGGTACTACTGTATGTACATACAAATATTTTCGCGATACCTGTACTCTTGTACTCTGGATCCTACGCCCCTTCTTCCAACTCTACCCTCCTTTTTAATATCTCCATCTTTTCTATCACTCTTTCGGACATGACGACAAGGCCTTCCCAAATTTGCTCCTTTGTGAAATCTAGAGGGATCCTGTGAAACATTCCAACCTTGAAGTCATTGGAGTTGGTAAGCGTTGAAATTTAAGATTCTCCGACTGCGTGGATACACTCTTCTACGAAGGTGGTGGACTGTCTCGAATTGAACCGGAAACTTCTCTTGTTCCACCTTATTTACGCCCTTAATTTTGATGTTGCACTGTCTTCTTGTTAGTTTCCGTCCGAAGAGTGATAGTGTCCCAGATTATTTTACGGGTATTTATCGAATACGTGCACTATATAAGGAGGAAAAGAGTCTAGATCGTATCTGTTAACATTTCGTTAAAAAAGTTCTGTCCTGTATTGCACTTGGCTGTTCACGGTGGAGTTAACGGATGGCTATCCTCTAGAAGGTCTCTCTGATTCGCTGTGAACCCGTTTTACGGTATCCACATACTGTGTCTGTGATCTTTTGGTTAATGCCTCTGATTTTTCTCTGTGTGAGTCTAGGCTAAACTCTCTACTCGCACCTATTTTATGTCTTGTATATCCTCTACAAATGCATTTATACTCTGAGGAGAAACTTCACTGGTGTTTATGTTTTTTTTGTTGTTGTTTCGAAACCGTCTATGCTACTTTGCGACTTCTGCCCCCTTCCCCTCTTTTTTCCGTTGCTGTCTTCTCCAACTACTGATATGTTAGCAAAACTTTGAGCCTAGAATCTACTTACACAACGATTGTTAATTATACTTAATAATTACTTTTGCTTAGGCCTACATATACCGGAGTGCTCTTACCCATTATTTATTTAGAGTTATTTGTAACTACGGAGTTGGTAGAAGGATTTTTTGGTCTTACTGTAATGCTTTGACACCTCTTTGCGTCTCCTCTGGATCAGTGCTGTGCCGGTTGTTTGCTTTTTTTGGAATCTTCCCCTGTACCTCGTTTCTTCTCTTGTTTGCAAAACTCTGTCCTCGTTGGCCTCGTGTCTCCCTGGCCTCTCAGTTAATTCTCCGATGGGTTACAGTATGGCGCTCTGTTGCCAATTTGGATTAGTTCACTGTGATTCCTCCACTTCTTCGACACTTTACCGTAGGAATTTTCTACTCCCGCTTTTTCGAATCCTGTCTTCTTCACGATTAGCTGATAATTAGTTTCCTAAGATCATTTTACTTCTCGAATTTAACTCTAAACTTGGCGCTACTATACCCGCTCAACCGGTTGTCCCGCCATCTTGCCGGCCTCCCCGATATTCATATACAATTCGGAATACACTGTATGTGTTGCCTAGTGTACATCTGTTCAGGATGGTTGTGGGTGTGTACCTCAGCTAGGTTGCACATCGAATGAATGCTGGCTGAGAATAGACAGAGTTATATACCTCTCGCTAGATCTGACGAAGTAAAGGAAAGAAGCGAAGGAAGGGGAAAATAGTACGTCTCTGTTCTTTCAATCGTGAGAAGTCGCCCTTCGCCAATATGGCCGGTGGTGCGGTATAACCTGAGGAGCTGAACTCGGGGAAAGTAGAAATATGGTCAGCTTGATGTTTTAATCCGCGGTAAAACGGTTGGCTCAATGCGCCTTAATGAAAGGAAACCTGGGAGACTCAGAATGCCTAGAAGTAGAAGGTTCAATGCACCTCCGAAAAGTCGATACCACGTGAGGTTCAATGCACCTGTGACAACGTTGGTGAATTCGCTTGCCTCGATACAGCGTACATCTGTGCGCCACAGCGTCGGTGGCGCGACTGCTTGTTCTGGCTGCGACTGCGGCCGTTATATACTCCGCGCGAGGTGTGACGTCGTGGCCGTGACGCACCGCGACGCCAGCTCAGTTGCGCAGTCGCGGTGCGGGGCGCCATCTTGGGGCATGGACGGCATCGGGAGACTTTTAGAACTGAGCGTATATTACGCTCGGTTACAAAGCTAACTTTGACTACAGTTGTTAATTTTTTGTGCTTCGACAGGTAATCGGGAAAACACCATTTTTAATAGGGATGTTGAGTTGAATTGAAATGACAGCCCTACACCTATACTACGTAATATTCTAAAAAGTAACATCGCACATGGATTCTGTGCTACTTATATGCTATCAAAAAATGTAGGTTTCTTCGTTATTTGAATAACACAATTGCGAGCTTCGTTTTACAACAGCTTTGAAAAGTTACTTTCGCAACGCGGCTCATAAAGTTTCATTTCAACAAAGACGTTTTGCACCACGTACACCATAATTGACAATGGCTCTTCAATGTTTTCTCAGTAAGATTTCTCATCTCCTGTCATTTCCAAGGGTTTCTTAATTTTGGTGTCAAAAATTACGATACCTAGCACATATCTAAACGCGCTCTGTCATAACAATTTTACGGATACTCTTGTGTTACGTCTACAGCTCTTTATCCCCTATATTTCACAATGTATGTTTCACACTTCTGTCTCATGCTGTGTGCACCTGAAGCTGAGATATCATCTCAGACTTTAGTATCACTCTATATATTAATATCACACGTTTTAGATGACCA
Organism: Neodiprion fabricii; assembly: GCF_021155785.1. Lineage (NCBI taxonomy): Eukaryota > Metazoa > Arthropoda > Insecta > Hymenoptera > Diprionidae > Neodiprion > Neodiprion fabricii. The sequence continues at coordinate 12,705,715 of NC_060239.1, forward strand.
AGTCTACGTTGTCCTATCATCAGCAATGTCATAAGGAAGACTAAATGAATAAAATGTGGAAGAAAACTGTCTGAATCTGTCGGATCATTGCTATAAGAGGTAAGGCTAGCAGCCAGTTAGTTTACGATTTGCATACAATTTATACCCAATTAACTCAAACCACCGTTCATAAAACATAATTTCCTACCTCCGCCACATCTCAATTATGAGTATACTTCTCAAAAGCAATATGCAATTGGTATCAAGTTAATAAATGAACTCCTGAATTATTTCTATAGGTATACACAGTAATATTCATTAATGCCTCAACATTCCGGCTAACTTATTTTCGGTCCGAAACAAAATGCAAGTTAGATTATATATGAATTCTGTGACAATTAAGTATTCATTTCGCCGTCCGTGAACGCACATTTAGTTTATTCAATGACTATTTTCCCTCCGTGTAGTTGTAAATAACAGAACGTCGGTGTAGCCAAATTCAGAAAAATCTTTGTACCGAATCCACTGTACTCACATCACATGACAAACATGCTTATTAACACGCGCACGCGCTAGACTCGCGTGTGCGCAGTGATGGTTTAGGATTTTGCGCCGTGGTGCCTGGAATTGCGTGCGTCTTTGGGACCTCACTCGCTTAGAAATTCGTTGTTCGTGCGACAGGTCTTTCTAAATATTGTGCCACTGCTGCTTTACAACTTTAAGGATTCTTTTCCAAAACGTCACATTCGGAGCCTTGCACTTTCCATGCTGTGTGACTCAGCGACACGAAATGTCAATGTTTCAGAATGTTGCACATTTTCCATAAAATTGTTCAGGTATTCAGTCGTTCAGACTAATGGTCTTTCGATATTTCAAACTCCACCTACCATTTACATACCGCCCACGAAATGAAAATTAGATTATAGAGGAAGTATTATAGCTACGAGCATTTAGTGAAATTTCAAATTCTTGAAAAACTGTCGATTTCTACAGATAGATGTTCTTAAAAATCTTTTAGGAATGATAATAATTATGTTGCTAAAAGTATTTCTGCGCATCTTATCCACGTTGTCTTACCCGACTTATATCTACCATGTGTTTATTTGAAGTATATATAATTTAGAAGTCGAAAGATCTTACCTGAAGATCCCAGCATAGCCATACGGTTGAAAAATGTCCCCATCCAAGTTTCCGGGTGACGTGATAACGATTCAGGAACAGATCCCCAATCTTGACCGGATGGTAGCCTCCCTTGCAGTAGTCGCTGCTGTCTTCTTGCTCTTCATCGTCGCTGCTGTAGATCTCGTCATCGTCCTCGATTGTCTCGTTACTTGAGCTGTGACAAGGCTCCAACCTGTATTAGCGTTCGAGCAATTTGGGTGGATATTAGGGTGGTCCTTATTTAGGGTGTTTTCGAAAATTCCTGCGGACAAGGCGGAAAAAGTTTGCAAAAAATTCAAAAAAAAAATGTACGCAAAACTTGAAGCCTGTAGGTCAACTCTAAGAACTGCCTCCAAAGCAGAGAAAATTCCCATTTAAATGACATGGAAATTCGAGCTTACTACATTCTTTTTTTTTCCCGCCTTAATAGTGCTTCGATAAATCTGAAATTTGGTTTACGTCTTCCCTGTAGTCATAGGTATTTTAATATTTTTGCAAACTTTTTCCGTCTTGTCCGCAGGAATTTTCGAAAACACCCTAAATAAGGACCGCACTATTGAACAGGTGAGACAATATATTCATCGCATGATTTCACTATCAGAATTTCCTTCCTGTTTGCATTAACCGATACCACTATGTAAGAATTATATTCGTTGAAAATCTGTGTCGTATTTTTCCAATGCAGTGAAAAAGCGTGACAGCCAACACATTTTTAGAGATTGAATATTCGCAAAACCATTGGAAGAGAGAAGTCGATAAATGTCTATACAAATTGTCCCGCTTGCAACATAAAACATCCGAAAATTCGTGTATGACAGTGTACGTGTATCGATTATACAACAGCATGATTTTTCTAAGATATGAAATACTGTTTAGCCGTTGTAATATTCAGTCTTTTGTCCAATGAAATCTGCATTCAGGCAAACCACGTTGAAATGTATGCCGAGAAAATAGATTTATAATCGGTAATGAGGCCCGACCAATCGAACAGTTTTGTGATCATTCGTTATAATTTTGTTACACTTTGATTGGATGCAGGTCTCCCGTTTTTGGAACAACTACACGACGCCCATTTTACCTATAGAATCTTCGTAGATATCTGCATTAGATATTTCTCATATGTGATAAACTTACGGGCACGAATGTGTTTCAAAAATGTTATAAAATATTAGTAAGGTAGACATGTACAGATGAGACGTCCATGAAGCTGCTCCCTTCCCCCGCACTTGATGGAAAAGATACATTAAAGAGCTAATCGTGAGCACTGTAACGCCACAAATAACAACGATTTTTCAGCTCGTCTCTGTGGTGAGGAGATCAATTATCGAAAGTGGTCAAGCCAGCTTACCAAAAAGCTAACCCCCCATACCAGAGTTCTGGGCAGCCCCACTAGAGTTCTTCGGATTGTCAGGCACAATCGTCGCGAGACGACTCCGAGTGATCAACCAAGAGAGTAATTTCGATTTCTGGAATCGAAATACGACCGTGACTTTTTTCAATTTGGTTGAATGTCTTAGAGTCAATGGGGCCATCGACAGAAATCGCGGGGAACCAACCACAACTACCGTCGGAAATTCAAAATTGCTCGAAAAATATAACTACATGAAAATCGAACAAAGTAAAAATAAAACAACTACATGGTGCCAAGAAAAAAAAGTATGTCTTTCAGAGTTCTGGGTAGCCCCTCAAGTTCTTTGGATTTCGGGTACACTTGTTGCAATCAGATTTGAATTCGCGACGTTATTTACAATTTTCATTTTGATTTATCGTACTTTTGATACTTAAAAAATATTTTTGGGGATTCAGAACTATTGCTACAACTATGAAAGAACTCTAGAACTCTATTTTGTAGAGCCAGGACTCTATTCGCATTTCCGATATATTCGAAATGGGGTGGGGGGGGGGACTCCGTGGAGTTAGCTCCCCATATTTTTAAAATCCCTTTTTCCGCGTTTAGTAACTGAACTTTCTTGAATTATCATCAGGAACTCTAGAACATCCTACAAAGACACCCGAAACTCTCAATAAAACTTTCGATACAGAAGATTGGAGGGTTAGATTCAAATTGGTCACGTAGTAAGGTTGTCATTCTGTACACTCATATTTTTCGTACCTCCTTCTCTTTACAATGCGCTTTAGTGGACATCGAAAAACTAAAATTTATTCATACGATACTAATTTTAAGTGTAGTTCGGGACGAACGGTGAGAAGCTACATCAAGCTGGAACCGCCACATTCGAAAATCGATGAATCTCCTGCGGAATAATTACGAGCTAATTAAAGGCTAATTAAATGCTCCGGTTTTTTTTTAAAAAATACCTGTGGCGGTGCCAGCTCGAGATAAACCTGGAACCGCCACGCCAAAAACCGGGGGATCGAAGAGAAATTTCGAAAAACTGTGCACGCGAGAATTAAAAGTTCATTGAAGGCTTCAGGAGTCCGTGTTTAAAACATTTTCTGACAGCTACCTCTAGGTGAAAACACCCTCCGAGTTTGAAAAATCGGCGTAACTCTTTGACGGAACAAGTTACGAGGGTTCCTAGATGCGTTAAATTAATTTGACAATTATAGGCTCTCTGCTGTATAGTTTAAAAGGCTGTGTTCCAGAGAATCCATTCAAGTTTTGAAGTAATTCTGTGTTCATTTTTAGATTTCGATCACTCTAAAACAACGAATTATTGAATACTCTCAGACAACAGAAGCATTTTCAACATCACAACCCCAGGAACAATCAGCAGAGAAATCTGAGTGAATTTTCCGGAACATTAAATTTTCCAGTGTTTCTATCTTCCGTCAACGATCGAACTGATTATTCTGTTCTGTTATTACTCGAAAATAATTCAAGTTCCTTGGGACCGTTCGTCAGAATAGTTTGAACTACTTTGACGCTATGAGGAATCCTAAGACCCCTATTCATCAGTTCATGATCTCGGAGACTAATTTACATAGAGTAATTTCTAGTTTTGTCTGTAACTTTATTCCGATGCATCAGTACGAAGTGTTATTGGAACAGGTGTCAACAGTATTAAAAATTGTTCATCACTGACAAATTTGTTGCAATAATATGTTCTGCCTGTATAAACCAGTCACTGTCATCCAAACCATGTTTCACTCGACGTTAACTCGGTTTGTTGCCAACGTAATCCCCCCTATCTATTGAATCGAGTCCACCCGTGAATCAGAATTGTAAATCAATGATAATTTATATTAAAAATGCTAGTAATGACAAGTTATTTATTAACGATCACAAAAATGCCGCCAAACGAAAAGTACTTCGACAATATTAGCACAAAGAGCCTGTCAATGCCTAAACGCTAGGGGCGAATTCATACCAATGACCTATATTAAATATCATTATTTTTATTCCAAAAACGCATGAATTTTATTCGCCATTCATTGCTAATAGTACACATTGGCAATGTTGAATTTCATCGATAGAAAAGAATCAATTTTATTCAATAGTTATATTAATTACCTCTTGATGATTCCACAGGAGATTTATCGATTTTCGAATGTGGCGGTTCCAGCTTGATATAGTTACTGTGAGAGCGCACGCGAAAGTATGCAGTGCTTGTAACGACGAAAAGACAATAAAACACTTATTGGCGATTGTACAAATAAATCAAATATTAATCGCAGTGTTCTTTGACTTCTCTAACCCCCTTTAATATCAACAGGCTACACATGTTAGCACATGTCTAGGCAAAACTCGACAGGATAGCTAATGAAACTGAGCTAACTCAACGAGCCGGTTGGAACTGAGCCAACTCGTCGGAACGGTTAGAACTGATTGTGAGCTAACTTGACAAGAATGTTAGAACTAAGCTAGCTCGTTGGGACGGTTAGAACTGACAATGAGCCAACTCAGCGGAACGGTCAGAACTGAGCTAACTCGCCGGGCCAGTTAGAACTGAACCAAACGGACGTCTGCGAAGTTAGCAGCTCATTTTTCAAAGAATATATCTTTGCTTTCAAAGCTCTAAAATCTTCTCTTAGAAGTTCTAGAGCTCCTGATAATTTTCAAAATTATTTTTGGACGATAAGGGTTCAAAATATTATTTCGAAAAAATGGAATAAAAAAGAAATAGTTCTGGATGCTAGTCATGAGAAAAAAAGAAAAAAAATCGAAAAAGTATAAGTACCCAATTTCTGTAAAATTGCAAATACTTTGTGAGTTATAGAGTTTCCCATAGTCAAAAATTTATATTCCGTTGCGTTACTGAAATATTGAACAATGTACTTACGCATACTCCTTGTCAATGAAAATTAATTTTGAGCATTTTTCAGCTTCTGACAAGACTTTGGGTAGCTAGGTAAGAGTTTTAACGATAAATTCAATAACTTTTTGCGTAAGTTTGGAATTTGGCAAATTCTTCTGGTTTTATTTCCTTCAGTTACGTTAAAAAACCAAGTCCCACGGTCAAATATTTTGCAAATTCTGGGGGTTGAAAATTCATCGTAAGGAATGCACGTAAGTATATCTTTCAACATTACGGTAACGCGACGAAATATGATTTCCTCCTGAAGAACTCTAGAGCTCTTCCAACTCTCCTTAGATTTCAGAAGAAATTAATGATTTTGCAAAAATGGGGAACTAGTATTAATATTTGTTCTATAATTGAATTCACAAATATAGAACTATTCGAATACTATCCAGAACTTGCGAAAAAAAATATCTTTGCAAAATCAAAATGAGATGCCTCCTGAATTTAGGGCCCTATTTTTTGAAAATGATTTCTCGAACCCTTATCGCCAGGAAATAATTCTCAAAACTCCTCCAAAGGATTTCACTACTCCCTAAAAAAATCCTTTTTCCGAAAATGGCATGCTAACCTCACAGGACTCGCATGTCTCGATTCACAGTTGTCACGACTGAATCACGATGATCACGAATCAGTATTTTCCGGAAGCAAACACGAAGACGTTTATTCTAGTTACAATAAAATATACTGTACGCAATTTTCAGAATTAATTGGCAAATCGAGGTCTTTTAGCAGCGAGGTGGCCATTAAATCTCCATCACGAAATTCCTTGACTTTTTCGAAGTTTTCTAGACAAAAATCTTATAATTTTCCCTGACCAATTCGGATAAATTGGTTATAGTAAATTGAAATTTTTTTTTTTTTCTAATGAAAGTACGAACTGTCACTTGTGTCACACTGTCCCATCTAGCCAAAGCGTAGAATCGGTTGCAAGATAATATTTAGGAGTATTGAAAGTTTGATGAGAACCTTCCGGCGATGTTAAAAACATTCGTATTCGATGTAATTTATCTAAAGTTTAAAAAAATTGTGTCACGTATTTGTATGATGAAAAATATACTAAACGATTCCCTGACATTTACCCAACTATTCCAGAATTTCAGAATTCCACGAGATTTCCAGGTTTTTCAGAATTCCCTGACCAGTGACCACCCTCTTTAGATTTTGAGTGAGAACGACAAATACACAAAATCGATCCTCAATCAAATTCAATTAAATTTTCTGCACAAAATGGAATGTTGGTAAATTTAGAATTACTGATTCTCTTTTTTCCCCACTGTCTCAACTGTACAGATAACAGTTTTATTCTATAATGACATGCCGTTTGCTTGTTATCTCGCTGTTGCGATGGTACATGTTTGTAACGATCACAATTATTTTTTAACACACCGTGATCGTAGTTATATGCACTATCACATCAACAATGTGGTAAAAAAGTAAGCCTCATCTCGTTAACGAATAAAAATTTTCTATGTGGAGCGTGGAGGAAGAGAGAATCAACAAGTCTGAATATTTCAATATTTCAAGGAAAATTGATTGATAAAAATCGATTCATGTCCATGTCTATCGTTTCCGTTCTCAACTGAGATCTCGATTTGCCAATTGATTTTGGAAATTGCTTTGAGGTACCGCAAATTCGGCATGATGTCAAGAGTCTCTGCAGCAAATTTCCAGTAACCACCCTTAGACCGGCGACCTGATTTACAATATTTTAGGGTAAAGGTGCCGTTTGTGGCCGGGGCGCTATGTTTGGTCTCTTATGGCGTTTAAATTGTTTCTGGTATTAGAAATCGTCTGCAGTAAATATCAGTGCATCGTTTACTGCTCAATAGTTTGAAACTCAAATTTTATAGTGCTTAAAGCTGACGGAACGCTTTCGTTTCATTTATGGCCAGGCTTTTTTTTTACACGCAATGGATATGGTCACAAACGATACGATAGATGGCCGGATATGGTACTAAGATGGGCAAGAACGGTACATCTACCCTATGGTAACTACAGTAGACTCCTTCGCGTTTATTTTGCTTCGGAAAATACTGATTCGTGATTTTTACCGTACAGAACGACACCTATGTGGACCTGACTCCCACCAGTTGAATAAAAAATTTTTGTCGACGGCATTCGTTTGTGCTCCGTTTGTGCTCATTTATGCAGTTTTTTTTTTCGTTTGTACCCCTAAGGGTAAAAAGTTACCAGGGGGTTAAAAATAGTGTGCCCCTCGTTTTGAAAAATTCGGATTTTAACTACGCCAGTTGTTAATTTTTAAAGTTGTTTACGCCACTTTCTATTTTGATTGTACCCCAAGAAATGGAGTGGTGTTAAAAATGGCCAACTCCTTATATTGAGTGACGAGATTTTCCAAAGTATCGTTTCACTTTATACCGTTTGTCGCCATTTGCGCCACTGAAAAAATCCCCCCGGTGAGAAGATGCGGATACTTTTCGAAATAACAAACCCTTCACCCCTTCAGAACAAGTCAAAGTATTCCGAGCGATATTCGTTCGTACTCAGTTTATGACAGTACGTTCGAATAGTGATTTCACAGTCGATCCTTACGTGATTAGGTTGCCATTTTGAATTTAGACCATCAGTGACACCCCCCCCCCCCCCCCCTCAAACTATAAAACGAAAAAGAGCGATAAGGGAATTAATGTTATCTGAGGTGGATTTTTTGGTCATAGTAACAGGGCTACTCACCATAGGAGATATGGAAAAAATTCTCTGAGGCACAAACCGGCACAAACGGGGTACAATCAAGTGGCGTAATTAAAATCCAGATTTTTTAAACGAGGGGCTCACGATTTTCAAGCCCCCAGGTAACTTGTACCCTTAAAGGTGCAAACACAAACGAGTGCCAACGAAAAAAAAAAAACTTTAGTTCAATGTCAGGTTCACATAGGTCAAATGCATTTTCGGGACGCTGAGGTATTCGGACTTTCTGGAATTCGGGCCTATAATGCGCACCGATTATTTCTAATCGATACAGTTTGAAAAATAAATAATCAGCCAGTACCAAGCGGTGAGCTAGCTCATTTTTGATCCTCCTGATAAGTTGGTTCAGTTCTAATCGTTCTACCAAATTAGCTCACTTCTAACCATTCCGAAGTGTTGGTTTAATTTTATCCGGCCTAGGTACAATTTTTAGAAACTGCACATACATTAAATATACCACATTTTAAAAGTTCTGTGATTTTTGGAGAAATGGCAGGACTGCAATTGCAATGTTAATTATATGTAATGATGATGATGATAATAATAATCATTATGCATCGCAGGCATCTTAAAATATTAAATCGAAACGCCTGAATTTGCAAAGGGGAAAGGAAAATTGTAGGAAACCTTGCCCAAGTACAGCCGGACTCGGTTGGAACCTGAGCTTGTAGATTCGACGCCTAAACAACGTGACCCGTCTTACATTCTTGTACGCTGTCGCTCAGGTCCTCCTTGACTCACCGGTGATTTGAACCCTAGTCCTCCCGTTCCCTAGTTTTGCATTCAGGCATGACGGCATCGATCACACTATTCTCCAGAGTGAATTACGCGCTTTTTAGTTTCGGCAGAATCAATTTCTGCGCCGACTCCTTTTTAGTATTCTCATCGCGACTACTAGGCGTTATTGGAAAAGACAGTACCGTATGCGGCCATCGACCGATTCATTATTTGTGGTCATGAAATTACCTATAAATGAGGACCTGGTTACAAAAGGCACACAACTGTATGATCAACTTTGATAATTGTAAACATTGGTTTTCAAACGGCGGGTGAATAAATAAGAAGTTCAGTTTATTATTACTTTTAAGCTACGGCTTCGTATAGTTGAATTAATAATTGGTTAGATTCACTGTATTGCAAACAAGTCAAACATTTTGTAAGTGTGGCCAAAGGTGGTGTAATAGCCACAAACGGTGCCTCTAACCTTATGTCACGTAACAGTTACAAATTTTCATAATTCTCAAAACACATCTCTTGCAAAATTTATACCTCAGGTATTGATCCGTGAATTACGCGGTCTGTATTCTGCATATCGATCTTATTTCACTAAGGAATCTCTGTAAAGTTGGCCATTTTCAAAATAAAAAAAAAAGTAAAACTTTCGAGGGATTTCTAGAATTTCTAATAATTTTGGATAATTCGTTACAAGGTAGATCAGTGGCTAATTCACACGAACCACTTTTGCTTTTCGATTTCGTAGATTATACGTACTAACACATGACTGCTCACAACGCGAGGAAACGGAAGAAAAGTGAAATGAATTTATATCGAGGGAGATGAAAAGGTTGATGGCGTAGACAGTTTGTGAATGTTGATTTAAGGATATAAAAATCAGAAGTGTGTATAGCCTAAGGAAATCATTTTTGTGTAAATTGGATTTCGGAACTTTGATTATGACGGTTTGGAAGAAGAAATTGAACTTAACGTGTTAGAAATGTGAGAGTTAAGATAGTAGGCTGTACTTTATGAAAGAGGAAATAAAAGTTGATTTAACGAAAGTTCAATATAATGAGTACTTGGTGAAATGTAGACCAGAAGTCATTCACAGACAATGTACAATGTAAACTCTGGAATTGTGCAGAAGATTAAAATAGTTGCAGAATACATGCTGCTGAGTAAGGGCAATTGCGGGAGAAAGGAGGGAGATACCTGGCATCGCAAATTTGGAAATCCAAAAATTTATCAATCACAAACATCAGTTCTGCTTGTACCAACGATTATTTTACAGTATCTGACAGTTTTTCCAAATTTATTCATCGATAACGAGGATGAAGCTAGCAGCCGAAATTAGCAGCTAAGCGTTCTAATGTTCATTCAAATAAGGTAATGAAGTCCAAAAATTTAAATTTTGTGAAATACCTAAGACCTACAATACTTTTATAGACTTATGAGAATAAAACTGAACTGTATTTTTCTATTTCCAAAAAGTTTATCACGACTGGCTGTTAACTCTGGCTGCTAGCTTAAGCTTCATTCATCGATAAGCGGCAGAAGAAAGGCTTCGGTACAAGAAATGCGGGTAAATCGAAATTTAGTGCACAGTATAATTAGAATCTAACTAGATGCTGATTAAATACCCTACTCCCGGATTTAATACTCTCCGTATTTGCAAAAAAAAAAAAAAACCTGTGGCGCTCGAAATAATACGTTATACCAGAAATTAACGTTCTTCGTTTAGAAAAATAGCTTGTAGCAGTGCTAGCTTGAGATTAAGCTAGAATCGCCACACTAAAAAAAAAAAAAAAAAAAAATGAATGACGGGTAATTGCAAAAAACTCTGGAAGCCAGAATTGAAAGTTAATTAAGGGCTCCAAAAATACAATTTAGTCGATTCAAATGCCCCACCCGTTTCAATCGCGAACCACCCCTCATTCCAAAAACCCATTTTTTTTATCCGTGAGTCTAGACGCATGGGAAAAAGTCTGCGAATTAAAAACTCTCGAATTATGACTCGGAAAACATATTCATTTGTTCATTGTATAAAAAACCTGTAATAGTGCTAACTTAATAAAATAACCCGATCAAGTGAAAGTTCATCCGTGACAGATCTGAGAAAATTGCTCTCAAAATGCCTTCAAAATCTTGACTTCATTCCTTTTGAGGTTGGAAAATAATAGGGAAATTTCAATTTTTAACTTTTTAAAGAATCTAATCCCATACAAAATTTCGTATTGACAAAGGTGTAAATTATTTTTTTCGTCTCGAGCCCTATATTATTAAATATTTTTAGAATACATATTGCGCCTTAAAAAGGAAATAACGTCTGGCTCAGTACTTTAGCGATATTGAAATGTGAAAAATTGTGTTCAATTGTGGTAGACTAGTTCTGACTGGTGCTTTAGCTCTGAGTTTTTGCAAGAACTCAAAACCGCATCGGAAAAAATTAAATTATCATTAAGTTCCTGGAAAAATTAGGAATCCAAATTCACGACTTTTGCTGAGTTGTGCTGGCCTTACTGATCAACTTCCTCAAACGTCATATATTGATAGGACGGGTATTCGACCATGTAAGTGTAGAAAAATCAAAAGATATTTCCAAATTTCAAAGTTCGTAAAACGAATTTCTTACCTGACGGAAAACCAACTTTCTTCCGAGAAAAAATTGACAAGATTTGAATTCAAATCAATAATAAAAATATGACAACGAACAATCGGCCGATGTAATGATACTCGTCTTAAAACTGGTGGAACAGCTAATAATTTCACTGATACTTTGCGCGCGAAAATAGAACGAGACTTTCTTGATACAAAATTCTTTCTGTTTAAAAATGGGAAAGTTACAAATTTTCATCGTGTTGTAAAAATCCAGGACTTGATACGGAAAAAACTATGTACATAACTCTATCAATATCTCAATTTGTATGGAACTTAAATTCATTTAAGGAGTTCAAATTTAATATTTTCTGCATATTCGAGAGTTGAGAAAGAATTAACGTACATTCTAAAAAGGTTTTGAACAATTCCAGATTAATTTTGGACAGTCCGAAAATAATTTTGAACGCTGCTTTCAAAAAATTCTGTTCAGTAAAAAATTTGCCTTTGCAAAGTTATTCAATTTTGATAATGTCGTCCCATACACATTAGGATAGTAAAGCAAAAATCGAACTTTCGAAATCACTTTCCAATGCACTGAAAAGTTTCATACTGAAATCCTGAAAGCCCATCTGATGGAAGAATTTGTTTATCATTTTTTCCTCATTATCAACACTCAGAACTATTGGTCATGTAAGGATGGAACCATACAAATATGCGAACACCATCCGGCGGAAGTAGAAAAAAATCATTCTTCCACAAATAACGTGGCTTTGGCCCGCCATTTCTTGAAAATAATATTTAGCACCGTAATAATAACAACAATAATCACAAGAAACAACCCAACAAGAAATCGTTAATTGCAATCACTGCCGACGTCCACTCCCGAAAAAGCGTGTCCGCAAAAGCTACTCAAAGCTTGTACGAAGTTAAGGGGGGGAATGATCATAACGATAAGAACTGTATTTTACAGAACTTTGGTGGCACGACCCAGAACTCTCGCCAGAACTGTATGCAGAATAACTTTTCCAGTTTTGGTTTCATCGAAAAGCGTCAAACTTGGCCATTTTTCAAATTTTAAATTAATTCATCGTCGATCAGATTTGGCAAACCTCTGTAATAAAACCACCAGGAATTACAGAACTCTTCGAGTAGTAGTTGGAGCTCGTGAAAGAATTCGCTTTTTCCAAAAACGGATCAAACGTACAGCTGGCACTCCGTATTTTTGAAATAGATTTTTTAAACCAATAGCGCTAGAACTGTTTATAAAAACTATCAGGAACTATACAAGTTTTCCAAAAGATGCCAGAATTCTCAACGAAATTTCGTTTTTTTTTTTTTTTTTTGACAAATGCCCCGCGCAAACTTCACAGACGTCTGTCGTTCTAGGTTCAGGTGGAAAGCAAGTGAGAAGCCATGCTCATACTGAGAAAAAAATATTCCAACGGCAAGTATTAATATTTGCTCACGTCCACTACACCTTACTTGATTTGATTGCAATTTGCCTGAATTCAAGAAATACATTTATCGTCAGATCAATGCGTTTGTTGATAAACTCATTTACATTATTTCTTCGATTAGTAAATTCAAATTAAATCTAATATATTAATTACATATTAATAAATTCACCTGAAATTTACTATGTGAATTTACTGATGTAAGTAAGACTGACTATATCTTATTTGCGTAATTTAAGTAGTACTCAACTTTTCAAGTCACTTCATTTGGTGGATTTACTAACATTAATCTAGCACTCGAAAATTATTGAAACTTGTTTATGGAAAAGAGGTTGTGAGCTTAAAATCTTTAACAAATTTTATTTCGAGATGGTTGCACAAGGAATATTTAGCAAAGAAAGATATTCATAGGTTACTATATTTCCTCTGAAAATATAAGAATATAGAATACTAGAATTATTGTTCAAAGCTTGGATATCAATGTTCAATATTAAATGACAGCAAAATAATAACAAACTAAGTAGGTATGTTCGATTTTCGTTTACGGTGGCTCTATTTATTTAAGACATTATTTTATATATTTCCACCGGAGCACGTCTTTTATTTATGTTGGAATTGTTAAATATTTAAGAATACAATATTGCACTAATATTAATAATGATCAACAAATAGTAAAATTGAATTAGATATTTAAAGAAACAAAAATTTTCTTTCGTCAATTTATGAAAATAAGTCTTCTAAATAAATTAAGTCATCGTAGAGTGAAATCGAACAAATCTATCAGACTTTCCATCATTTAGAGGCAATGTAAAATGAAACGTCGATATCTCGGCATTTGTTGAGAATTTCGGATTTTATTATTCTTGTATTTTCAAAGAAATTATCATAGCTCACGAATATATCAATTTGATAAATACTCGATTCATTCAATTTTGTCTCACCAACCTTCCCAAATTTATACAATTTGGGAATTTAGATAGGTTGATGATTTGGAAAGTCCTTAGATGATGTTAACCTAGCTGAAGAAACAGTTTAATTACATAAAAATATAAATACATTAATCTTAGTATATTTTCTTCATTTGGATAAATTTTAATCAAATCAAGTAAGGTGTTGGAGGGTCTGGTAAATATTATACTTACTATGAAGAGGTTTTTTGCTCAATGCGGGCACAGCTTACTATTGGCATATTGCTTGTGTGTTCAAAGAGACGCAGCCACATGGGCGATGTTCAGAGAAAATCTGCCACATTATTGGTGTTTGCAAATTTCCTATATTCAGAAACCACTGAATTACCCCTGTATAATTGTTTGTAGACATTTATATCAAATTGTGTGGTAGTAATGAATTACTTGGGCCGTCGATTTTGATGCGACAATTCCTAACTTTGGTTACTTCACAGAAAATGTGTTGTAAAGAAATTCGCTATCAATGTAATAGACAATGCTGAAGTAAGTAATGTTGAAAAACAAAACATTCCAAAAAATCATTATTCAGCAACTTTAGGATAACTTTGAATCAGTTTACTCAATAAAATACGCGTGTTTTTTTTATTACACTTCACAGCATCTCTAACAATGTTCCCTAAAATTGAACAGCAGCGTTCAGTCGGATTTGACAGTTAAACCTATATAGTGTTTTCAAGTAAGATGATGCAGTGGAAATTTACCACGATAATGCAGCGAAACTGAAGCAGTCGATCGGAAACAGCTTAATTTATTGTGATAATCTATTCTTGTATAAACAATTGTTATGTAAATGTTATCAACTCTGAAACTTGGAGCCTTTCTTTGAGATAACATTTTTTTGTCTGGACACTTGTGTGTCCCAGCAAATTTTTATCTAAAGAACTTAAAATTTGGATGAAATTTCTGTCACAAAAGTGACTTTAGTTAAGCACAAGATTTTATTGATTGAAAAATTACCTTTTGAAAATTCAATTAGAAAGCAAGCTACATGTTTAGCTAATTTTTAAAGTTCTATTTTTATACTGAACCATTTTTTGTAGGCTAATGTTTCTAAAAACTCTCATGTTTATTTGAATCTAAACTGACATAGCTTGGCATGCTGAATTTTTTTATTCTGGTAGTCTCGTTCGTGCCGGTTACACAGTTAAAATTACACAGTATTGTAAACCGGAATCACAAATGATAAATATCCATTGATGAAACACATTCAATTCAATGAAATAAGATCTAGTAACCTATGATTTCCTCTATTACAGGTGGTTTTCCCTCTTAACACATTTGGCTATGAATTTTGGTTGCCAGCTTCAACTTCATTTTCTTAGACAGCCAATCATTAAATGATTTGGAAAATAAGCACCACGATGAAACTAGCAGCAGCTACTTTCATCCCAGCCACAAGCTTGAGTCGGTCAATACGCGCATACCAGTTTATATCACCAGTTTCACTGTCGTAATCTAATCAATGGTCAAGTATCTATTCCTGGTACAGCAGCAATTACATTATTTGGCATAAATTGAAAGGATCTTGTTTGAAATAAATCCAACTGCAGTCTGATTGGTACCTTCAAAATCGTATTAGGAAATGAAATTGAGACACCTAGATAGGTGCTCCATAAAATCTGCCAATCAAGGAAATGACAAGAAACTATGCAGAATCCAAGCATTCAAACTTCTGCACTGTCGCACAAGCTTTTACATGGAATTCGAAAGATCTTGAAGTAACAAACAACAGTGTATACGTTGCGACACCTGCATTGTGGGTGCAACTAGTCACCAAAGATCTTGCCTTGGACAGCACTGTCAATTAACACAGCTAGTTAAAAAGACTTAATCGATGTACCCGAGTGAAGCAAAGAATAATATTGGAGAGGACCTGTGGTAATATTATCTAGATTCACAAGGATAGAAAGAATGGAGAACAAGGAAATCAGTACCTGCTACGATTTCCACCGGAGTGAACCAACCGTGGGACGGTATTTTCTTGAGCCGACGATCCAGTTTTCGAGCCTCCCTGAGGTGCATTTGACCCGGGGGGCTCTAATTCCCCTGATGAGCCTTTGCCCTTCCGTTTTCCAGGCTTATGACGTTTTTTCTTAGCCTGAATAGCGAGGACTCGCCTGTTCACGTCGGTTTTAGCGCTCATCGGTTAAGCGCGATGTTAACTTTATTGCCCGTCACCCCCACGTTACTAACGACAATTTCAAACCACGATGATAAGCTTTCGGCACTTTTTCCTTTAGATTATTATCCCACCATTTCGTCACACTGCCAGACCAGTCACAATTCGCATTCGCACACTGTCTCAATCGGCGATTGTTTGAGTATGGCCGACACGCCGTTTAGAGATTTACCTACCTTTGATTTTATTTTTAGCGAGCGCCACCTGCGATCACCGAAACAATAGCACTCGAACGACTGAAATATATAAACGTTTTTCACTGGCTGCTCTCGGGACGCACTGAGTGTGACTTTCCTAGGATCTCGCTTCTGCTATTGATTGAAAACTAGGGAAATTACACTCGGTTATAACATCTGACCGAATTAGTATCTTTTATCGTTTATCGCCATTTTATACCACTAATCCTAAATTAACCCAACATTAAATGTCAAAACCCCGCGATTAAACATCTAAGCCACATCTAAACTAATCACGGTCTTACATACAGGTCCGGCAACTAGTAGAGTGAGGAATGACTCAGATAATGAGGCAAAACCGTGGTTCTCGTCTTCGCCGTCTGCAGCGCTGCCCCCTCGGGGTGAGCCAATCATAAATCAGATCCGAACAGCTGATTTTTCGGAATCAACAATCCCGAATAACACTCTAAAATGAAGAAAGATGCCAATAAAAAATGATTGAGATGTTTACTAGCATTCTATGGCGGGCGTGATGATTGTTTTATTTTAACGCAATTCTCAAATGTTTAAGTAAATAAAATCCATAAACATCAAGCGAGGGCTCACAACTTTTGAGACAGTTTGAGATCGTGTGTAGATGATCCACCGTTTACACACTTTACACCGAGTTATGAACTGTCAAAAACTTCGATGAGCAGGTTATCTTATCGGTATATATCTATATCTATCATACCCCGGGCCAATGGCATCCCTAGCGGATAGGTAGGAAACAAGACCGTGTGCCTCACTAACGGTGACACCCCCTACCACTCAAAAGTGCCGGAGTTACCAGATCTATATGTAAGACCGTGAAACTAATCATCTCACTACTTAACATATCTCTAGATGGGAGATACCAAAATACACTAGAGGCCCAGAGGTCACGTTGGGATCACGAGATCAGCAGACTATTGGCGGATTTTCATGGACAGCATTCCCGTGAAAACACAGACTCTGGAGAAATACAAATTTTATTGTAGGGTATTTATCAACGTATTAAACCACAGTGCTTTGTAATATCCATGTAAACGACAAATTTCAACACTATTTGTGAAATACGGACTATAGAGCCGTATTATAAGCAATTCAACTTTACATGAATTGTTACATCATCTCATGAATGACACGATATTATGATTAACCAAGAATTATACTCCAGTCTCGAGGACAATGATTCAAATGCTTATATATAAAATAGTTAAATCATTTGAATGGAAGACATATACTCGTGGAACATTTGAAAATGATAACAACAATTATCTAGTTCGAATCATATGATTTACGGCGCCGCATTGCAGATAATGTAGTATACAGGAATGCTTTTCAGAGGCGACATGAATAGGACGGTTCACAACATGGACCTACATAGACGTAGTATAGATCCATGGTTCACAATATCCGTAGCCGTAACCGTAACCGTGGCCGTATTGGACGGTCTCTTCTTTTTGATGAATTCCTTCAAAATGATAAGAGCGCACGCGCAGAACGTACTTCCTGCTGCGCGAGACAGGCACGTGCGCAAATTATTACAATGAGAATATAAACTCAAAATTGAACCTTGAAAATGATAGAAATGATTTATTCTCTAACTCACCTTGTTTTTACTCCAGACAGGTTGTAGTCAGCTGCAAGGAATCCTTGTCGAGCGGCGAAGAAACCGTAGATGAATGGTTAATGTTAAGGAGTCAAGTAATGGTCAAGATTTTTTAAATTAATAAAGGATTCATTTTCCCCAAGTGGTACACGAATGTGGGGTGCAAAGCAAGAATACCCACGTCATACATTTTTCCATATTCTGCAAGATCTGAAATTGTAAGATTCAACGACGAATAACATAATCTACTCCAGTTCACTCAATTTAGTATTAAATAAATAGTAACTATGTCCCACAAACAATCACTATTGTACTGCAGGTGAATAATGATAGTAATCAATTATAACACATATGCAATTCTACACATTTACATGCTATAAAACTAACAAAATAACAAGTAACCGGTATGGTAATCTTAATAGATAAACTTTGTAACGAACAGGCTAGTAGGAACATTTAAGAAGTAAACTACGACTAGAACTCAGCGTATCGTGACCCCGAGAGTGCACACGGCATTAACGTCCGCGAAATATAACACCAAGAAACATGGGTCACCTCTAGCGTACGTACACTGTGATCACCATATAAGGAAAGCGCAGCTAAAATCGGCCCAGGTCCTAACGTCCTCGAAAAGGGGGAAAGAAGCACGGTAGCCAAGGGAGCTTACTGCCCCAACACCAAAGCCACGCGGATAGGAAGCTGATGGCACAACGATCCTACACCCACACCACCGCACCAACACGGCGTTGTACCATGTATAAAAAAGCTCGCAATATAGTAATAGCTAAAGATCACGGCCGAACATGCGACGAAGATATCATGCCCCAGTTTTAATTCCTAGAAAAAGGGGGAAGGTGCGCAGAAGTTGACAAAGAGTTATAAAGAGGGGGATCGTTCTGCACAGCAATCGATACCCATAAAAACGGCGACCGATCATCGGATCGTCCTCTTGGATTCTACCACTAGTTTCGTTATCTTGTCCCGGTACAGTTTCGCGGTAAAATCCTTTTGCCTTTTGCATTTAAACTTTTCTTACGAAGTTACTCTGTCTAAAACTCCAGCGACCTTCCAGCTCCATTTTTGTTATATTAATTCAAAATCTAACAACTTGTAACCCCATTATTTGTGACTTGAAATCTGAAACTACAAAATAAATACAAGTTAATCAAAGTACTCAAATATTACATCCAAATCAGTCATTCCGTTAATTCCTCTCACCAATCTGCGCTGCAATTCATCATTTCCAGAATATTCTCCAAAGGTAAGCCCATTTAAATCTTTCATCCAACAATTACTCCTTCCTCGGTTCGTTCGATTAGAGCGATAGAATGACCGTTGTCCGATGTATTTCAATACTTTATCAGTAATTGGCGACCCAAACTACTGATGTGAGTCGAACTGTAGCTGTGTGAACAATGCCAGTGTCTAGCATCTGTGAATTTCCACCAGGTACCGTACGACGCCACAGCCGTATGGGACCTTCCACTCTATCCAATTCTAAATTCTCTCTGACGCGACCCAAGTAGCGCTTCCCTACTTTATTCACATTCCTATTGGTCGAAAGCTGGGCAGCAAAGGCCGTGTTCGTAAATTGACTGATAGTACTGAAAATTCCCTAGGACAGAGACAGAGCTATCCGCGAACTTGGAAGCGCAACAGAAATAAAAGACTGCTGACAGTACTGTCAGTAAATTTTCGAACACGGCCAAAATAGTGCGGGTAGCATTTTGCTGCCCGTGAAAATTTAGCTCGAGGCAAGCTTATATTCAGTGAATATAGAGATCAGTGATGTAAATACTAAATATAAACCAGTGTGTGCGTTGATGACAGCGTATTTTGAATAGCCACGTGCAACCACACAAATCTTCTAATATACGAGTTGCATTTATTAATATGTTGTAATGGCTAAACTTAGCTCATATTACACTTTGTGCCCACTTATAGATCAACAAAATCTTCTGGGGGTCGAAAAGG
This sequence comes from Neodiprion fabricii, assembly GCF_021155785.1. Taxonomy (NCBI): domain Eukaryota; kingdom Metazoa; phylum Arthropoda; class Insecta; order Hymenoptera; family Diprionidae; genus Neodiprion; species Neodiprion fabricii. Next base: position 12,725,528 of record NC_060239.1, read on the forward strand.
ATTGTAATCCTGGATGTGTGATAGTTACTTTGGGAAAAAACATCGTTATCAGATACAAGGTTATCTTCAGTCATCATATCTACGACATTCTCGGTCACATCAAAAATGTCCAAAAAATTTTTAATCCTCACACTCAGATAGCGAGATACCGTCTTTCTCACGCAAAAGACGTTCGCTTCGGCCTAATTTTATAACAGCCTTTGTTTCTCATAAAGAACATTGCAGGAAATGGAGTGGCCACATGTGCTTTTAGCAATCGAGTTTGACAGCAACAAAATGTTAACCAAAGCAGAATGCACCCTCAGGTTGACAGAAACTTATTGTACTTCGCCGTTTCATACAATTGCATGGTTGTGGTTTTCCATGTGTTGCCAAATTTTTTCTAAGAGCTACATATATTCCTAAGTATTTCATTCCAGGCACCTCAAATACAACCATAAGATAGGGACACAATTTATTACTTGGCAGCACAATGCTATCTGGGTGGGAGTTATTTCTCATTTATATTGCCTGGAAATTTTTTATATGTGCAAATACATATATAAATACTCACGTTTATCTAAATGGTAAGATCAACTAAGCAGTTGTCTAATTTGATTTATCCTTCACAGCTACAGGATTTGAAACAGTTGAGCAGTTGGTCTACCAAGGACCGTCTTACGACTCAAGTAATCTACGATGAAATAGATGCTCGGTACGTCGCAGTTTTCAATGAAATTTACCTTAGGGTATGGCATGAGAGTGCTAGCGACCTTGACAAAGTAAAGAAGCATAAATTTCATAGCCCATTTCACGCTATACTTCGAATAGATAATTATCCTCCAATCTTAGTCTGTCAAAATGGGTCGACAGCATCACTTACTTGGGCTTTGACAAACCGAAAGTCATGGTATAGCAAAGGAGTCCTCCAAAAGGAAGAGAAGATAAGAGACTGTCAGCTCATAAATATTGGCTCAAAAATGTACTTGTGTATGTTAACATGTATAGACAATCTCCATGATTATATTGTCGTTCCACTTGATGGCCAGACATATGTTGAAGACTCGGAAAATTTAAAGAGGATCAAGCTGCAACGAACTGCAGAAAAACTTGTAGGCCATGTAGTTATCCAAGATACAAGTAATGCTTACCTTCTCACTTTGTGTAAGTAAAGCAAATTAAGTCATGATATCAAAATTTGACTGCTTATCAAATAAATTACTATAAATTTCCCAAATTTTTTAGGGTCACATGGACGACTCTACAGTTATTCATTACTTGGATGCTCTGCTAATCCACCACCAGGGAATTTACTGAGTGTTGTAACAGCACTGAACACGAAGCACCCAATCATAATGACTCCCTTGAATGAAATAACAATTGCAGCTTACGGTGCTGATATTCAAGAAGAAGGAGCGATTTTGGTTATTTATAACCTTTCGTTTAAGTTGGTACAAGCCATCCAGAAACTTAAACTTTATACAAAAGAGGCGAAATTGTGGAGAATAGAAGACAAATTGCTCCTAGCAGCCAATCGCCACTTAGCAGTAGCTCCATTTAGCCTAACACCACAGCGAATCGAAGCAATGGTCGGATCTTCGCGTCTTGCTCCAAATTCGACTGTCAATGTAAATGGAGATGACAACGAAATTGTTGTTATACAAGAGATGGAAACTGCTATTTGGGGACCAGAGGTCACAGAGACTGTAACATTTTCTGATCCTATGCCTGAAGATATAAAAGTACAGCTCTCAACGCTAGTCAAAGATGGTCTGCCTGAAGCTGTTATATTAGAAACATTGATCCCTGCTCTAATAAAATCTAGAGATATTAGGAATATAATTTGGTGCCTGAAGAACTTCAGAGATGTCCCTGAAAAACTGCTAATCAACCTTTTATCGTTTTGTCTTACCACATCTGACAAATCGTTCGATTCCGATCAGAATGGATTTACTGATTCTTGTGTAATTGAGCCCCTTGGGAGGGCTGTTTTTCTCAATCATATTCTTAGTGTTCATTATTCGGACATTTGCCTAATGTCGCATTTAAAAACTAGTCTTGGCTTCACTGAGATTTTGAGTTTACTCGATTATCTGACTCATGCTCTCGACTCTACACAAGAAGAACACGAACTGCCTCAAACAGGAACTTCTCAGCCCAGTGAAGAACAGCTACTGGACTGGGCCAGCCTCTTACTTGATTCGCATTATCAACAGTATCTTCTATCCCAAGACCCAAGAATCTGTTCATTGCTACAGCAGCTCAGCTCAGTGCTAGAAGTCCATGTAAGTATCATAATTTATTATCAATAAAATTAGTATGAAAGGTGTTGGCAAGATTTGAAATGGTACTGGGAAACAGCTTCATTCATCATTTGGTACAAAATATAATATTCTTGATCTCTTTCGAACGTGAATTTTTAAAAAACCGTAAACACTAAAAGTACCATCATTGACTATTATTTTTCAATAGTCGTTTGAATACGCATAGAAATCAATAGGTTTTAATATCAAATATTGCGAAAGTAGATACATTTATATGAAAACAAGAATATAGCTCGTATATTACTCAATATGTGTACTTGCTGGACAATCTGTAAACTTAGGATACTTTGGTGAATTTTCGATTGACTAAGATAACTTTTTTGAGAAATGTAGGTATATTTTTTTTGGAACTTTTACAATTGTGAGATACTCTTTTTTTGTTACCTTCATATGAAGAATCTTCTTTTGGTTAGGACATTACAAAACCCCAAAAAATCTAAACTGGTGAACTGTGTTACAGTCTATGAATGCTAGATAATGTCTTTGAAACACTTGGCAAAATTTTTGAATTGGTCAGAAAAAACAAAATTGATATTTTCAACGAATCTTATTTTTAGATTTCATTGGTCACCCATTTCATTTCATTAGTCTGGAATTAATGCACTGCAATTCAAAGTTCTCTAGTAGTTAAGGGAATGAAATTCGTAAGAAACAGAGGTCATACTTCAAAACGTATACTTACTACTTATACTTCAAAATAATGTATGACCATGACATTGAATACAAACGAAATAGGCTGGTGAAACATCGGGAATATTCATATTTCTGTGTAATGTTTTTTTACACACCGTATGAATATAATGCTATGGTCAAATTATGAATATTTTATATATTATTATGTTTTTTTGGTAATGAAGTGTAGGTAACATTGATCTGGAAATTAACAATAATTAATTCAGCTGAAATTTTGTTTATAACATCAGGCTTCGCAATGAAGTAGAGAAAATCAATACTTTAGAAGGAGGATTTGTCTCACGGAGTAGAAATATCTTTAGAAAATATATATTACTATACATATTTCATTTTTTATCACGCACACTATCTTTTATGTCGAGAGAAAAAAAATAATAATAATTTGCAATATCAAATCCTATCAAACTGATTATTGTTTTTTTTTTTTTTTTCTTGTTATATTCGTCATGCAAAAATATATTCTTCCACAATTTTTTTAATCAAAAGTTGCTGATTTTTGTGTACGCTCAGATAACTACCACGAACAATAAATCGTGCCCAACTTTTGACATCTTCACTTATTAGATAGTCTAAGTTTTTAAGAGGATCTAAACAATATCTAATTGATTTTGAACTTTTGTTGAATTATTTCTTGGCAAACATAGTGAACTAAGAAAAAAAAACATCAACTCCCTAGCATTGGTATCATATGTAGGGTTGCATTCATGATCAATTCAGATCTAATTTTGCACCCATGGACAAAATTATGTACATGGTCAAGTGGACACTGTTGCTGCTAAATTATTAATTCACAAAACGTTTCAACATTGTACATCATTTAGACAATCATATTGGGTATTCTACGACAACTCGACCAATGTCTATTCCTGATAATCTCCAGTTTGTTTCAAGTTTTGTTAATGAGAACAGTTTTCCGCGAATTAAAAGATTGTAAAAAATGTCTGTAAGTCATTTATTGGGCAGCATTTTCCTTTGGTATCTTCGGTACAAATACCAGTCATATTTACAGCTGGGTTCACAGCAGAGTCAGTATAAGATGTTCAGAAAAGTTAACCAATGATTTACGGAAATAGTTTGCGATAAAAAAAGCTTGTCTAACAACAAATTTTTTATCGCTGAATTCGAATTGTTTATTTACGAATATAAATACCCCGTAACTACGAGAAAATTTATGAAATTGGCAGAATCCAGTTGACCTGTGACACTTATAATGTATCATCTCATTATCAATAACTGACTCTTTAATAGTAATTGATTTGATTTATAATTTCATTTTATCATTTCCAGTTTCATGTCATTGATGATCTGCAAACTCTAAGATCACTGGTAGAAAGACTTCGCGATGGCAAATCTCTCGGGCCAACTCCGAAAGGTGCTTCAAAATATTATTCTATTGAAGAAGTAAAGTTGTATTAGGTACAGAGTAAATAAAGATAAATTTGCACATTAAGACATTTGCATTTCGTTTAACTTAATATTAATTCATTATTTTTCCATCTTTTTATGGGTTGAATCAACCGCAGTGAGTTCAGAATTCATTTTATATGGGTAATTTCACAATTGATATCGTAGCTATCTGGTATCAAAAATACAATTTATCTTTTATTCTCATATCTCATCTTGCATGATAGAAGGTGATGATTTGTAAAATACTAACTTTAGAACAAGAAGGAAACACACATGCTACGTTTTAGACGAAACATACATATTATGAAATTCGTCTCATGAAGCACAATTATAGACCTTGTACGTATGTGACATGTTTTCAAGTGTATTACAATACTTGTTAAAAGCCACGTAAGACAGGGATCCCCTTGTTAGTGTTTGATTACGACTACGGTTTCAGTCTCACTGATCACCAGGAGAGAGTCTCCTGAAAATCATAGTCTAAACAGCGGGTTCTAAATTCGCAATCAATACTTGTCAGGCAAGTGTAGTACTTGGCTTTATTTTTTGATTTCCCATCAGAGATTGGCGATTAATTTTTGCACTGTAATAATTACGTACTTGGCGGATGTTTTGAAATTCATAATGCTTTTGCGACGTATTTAATTCTTTGTCTCTATTAAAAATCTGCGTCGAAGTTTTTAAGAGTTAAAAAAACAAGAATCTGAAAAATGCTGAATTACACAGGACATGAACTCAATTTTTCTATTTTTTTTCATCAAATTTGTAAAAGATTTGATACTAAAACAGTTTAACACCCTGGTAAAATTTTAATAAATTTATGGAAATTATATCCTTTATGTCAATCAGTTTGCATTCTACCTTCTGATAGATTTATTTGTTGTGTCATTATTTAAGCGGTATAGTAATGTTCAGAATCTAGTTGAGATTATACCTCTTCAAAATATTGAAAAAATTTAAAAAAAATAATTTCACCTTCTACATATCACTCTAATGATTGTTGAACATATGGATTTTTGTGCCCCGAGAAGTTCGTTGGGGAAGGTCAATATTTGATCAGAAGATTGTCTTCCTCGACAGTAGCCATACTACGAACATCTATGCTATTAGGAATGTCTTTTAACCCTGATGATGGCTGGCTTGGCCTAACCGAAACATCGCTCAATGAAACTTAACAGTTTCACTCCGATCAAATATTGACCTTCCCCGACGAACTTCTCACTCATCTAATGATATTCTCGTTTATACATCGTATTCGCCATACCGCTCGGAAAAGGAATATATAAGTGTTAAGTGATAAAATTGAAAACGAGTTCTAGGGCTATAGTAACACAATGCAAAACCTACAATGGCAAAGGATGATAGATTGTAAATTCTTTTATTCCTTGAAGTAAGACGGGACAAGAAGGTAGTCTTCAACAATAACTTTGAGGATGTTATTACAGTTCAACTGTTTATTATTTGGTAATATTTACACAATTACAGGAATTGTAATACCACGATGGCCGTCACTTTATGATCGATGCTCTAGTGACGCTCTTGTGATTTCTGATAAATAGATATCCATTGTTAAATAGTACTAAATGATTGACGATCTCTCTATTTTACTCTGTCTCTATTTTAGTTCTTCAACATATGGAACTGTATCAAGATCGCCAATTCCGGCCATGGACAGTTTACCCTTGCCAATTTTAGCAGCCACCTGTAAAAGAATATACTCTTTACTTAATGATTTTCATTGAAGGTTCCCGATAGACAAATTAGGCAAAACAGGGATTCTTCCGAATTCCAGTTAACTCTAATAATATTTTGCAACAACACATGGACTAGTTTGATATTTATGTTAACAATTTGTATCATGCGAACAAGGTATCAAAAAGTATTTATTCTTTCAAATAAATGATTTGCATATGGAATCCAAACATGTAAATTTCTATTTTTTTCATACTTATATTTCGAAATGTCAAGTTTACTACACAAAGACACATTTTTGTCAAGGAGCCCTGTCAAACCAAACTTCTAAATTCAACGCCACTCAATCAGAAATCTGCTAGATGGGATTTCAATGAAGCTCCTACCATCGTTGCCCTTTGCCGACAACATGGATCTATCAAGGCATAATCCATATTTCAGTGACGCATTTGCCAGAAATATTTTACAAGGGGGTTTCAGCTCTATTCCGTAAAAAAAAAGGTGATGGTAGTAACGCCATGTATACTTGCGGGTGCCAATATCAGACTGTTTGCTTTAATACACAGAATGGAGTAGGTTATGCATGAGTCTAGCAATCCAAGTGATAAGTGATGTTTCCAAAGAGGGAGTTAATAAGAAAAAGATTGAGCACCAAATGGACTACCAAAGATTACCACACACCTGTAAAGCAGCATCATCTGAACATTCTACTTTTCTGTATTTTGTTAACACCTAATTTTTTTTGTTTCTTTCTTTTTTTTTCAATTTCTCGATTTTTAATTGCTGGAATATTTCATGTTTGGAGCTAATGCCACGGAAATGTTTTTTTCCTTGAACACCCCCAACTATACCAATCTAGTTTTCTTTTTTTCTACATCGAACATTAAAGAGCTACGAATTTTTAAGCCCACCAACATTCTCCCATTATTACACTAGCTCTCACTAGTAAAAAAGCCTTCAGGATAAAAAAAAGTTTCCAGGATAAATCAAAATATTCCAAGACTTTTCCTATTTAAGGATATTCAAAGAAGCAGTAGATACCCTGTTCATTTGCAATTAATGGAAAAAGTATGACCTAATTCTTAGGGATTTTACAATATTATACAAAAACAAAGTCGACTTTTCAAGACAAACCTACGAAACTTAATTATAGAAAAGTACATTATTCAATAATAGTCTACTAAAAACTGTCAATATTAATTGAGGAAGTATAAGACTTGAATGTAATTGTTGTCAACCGTATGGCGACCCAGCCCGTGGAATGAGAATATTTATTTTGAAACTATATTGCGTCTGTTGCTAACACCATTGCATGAGAGCGGTCATGAAAATAAGATAATTACCGATTGAGGTAACCCGATTCAAAGCTTGAATGTATCCCCTAAAAGGCAGGGCTCATGCCCCTGGGGGGTGTTTGAATACTTGCTTGGTTCAATTAAAATACCCCAAAAGCGCAGATCAGGGAGTGAACGCAATAAGCAATGGCTAGCTCTAAAAGACAGAGCAAGAAGCCTGTGTTACTCAAGCATTCGCATTCAAAGCTGGAGGTTGCTCCAATCGATATACTGGAAGAATAAACTCATATACAGTAGCGCTCAAAAGTATTCTGACAATATGAAATCCGTTATTATTTTGATCCATAATTCTTCTTGTTGTTCTTTATTTTAACATTATTTTTTAAAGAACGAGAGCTAAATTTTTACAATTATGTACAACATCGAATTTCTTTCAATAAAAAATATCATTGATTCTTGTATTTTATATTTGTATCTAATCAACCCAATTACTATCTTTGTCAAAATACTTCTGAGCGCTACTGTACATACACTATCGAATGTGATAAACGCGTGACAAATCTGTTTTGCGGACAGTGGGCGCCATCAGCAATCGAAGCAATCGAGCCTAAAACCGGAGCGCGAGAGATCAGTTGACCATTAAGACCTGAAGTGATAAGTTGCTGCACATGAGGACCAAATTCTGGCGAATATTCGAACGCTGTCATTTTCAGCAGAAATTAGATTAACTGCAAATAAGAGCAAACTCTTCCTTTGCTTAACAATAATAGTCTGCATTGCATTTTGCAACTGACTACGAAAAAGGAGACATTTAAAAAAAAATTGGAGTACAAAATGCTACGAAGAGTTTAAAATTCGGTGAATATTCGTTATAGTATCTATCTGATTTTTTGTGAAGAATAGTAGAAATTTTTTTTACTATACATATCTTCTTGTATTTAACTAATTAGACATCAGCTCAAGTAATAACTTTAGCACTTACGTTTTTGACATCGGCGGCACTGACTTTTTCAATTTCCGCAATAATCGCACTTGGGGATGCTACAGTGCCTTTAAATAAAGCCTGTTGTGCGAGAGACTCATGTCTTGCAACGGAATTATCAGTAGCATATAGAACAGCAGCTTTCAATTCTGCTTTACCGCGAGAAATATCTGCATCTGTAACTGAAGGCTTGAGTAGCCATTTACTGGCTGCAGTTGTTAGCTGTTTGGAAAGGAAAAATAGCTTTAGTGAACTCATTTGGTACACATTATTACATACACAATTGAGCAACTTACAGTTCCTGCAATATTGCCAGGTGCCGTTAAAATAAAACCGAATATTCCCGAGTCAGAGTAGCTCGCATTCAACGCTGATACCGCAAAAGGATCTTTACCCGCTGCTGTTGCAACAGTTCGGTAAAGAGGGGCCGAAGTTGATCCCCACTTAACGTGAGGCCCAGTCCCAGCAGCTCTCTGCAATATCGCGAAAGCTATGGCCTCTTTCTCTTTGTTCAGTCCTGCTCCTTCCACAGCCACAGCTACGGTAGCAAGAGAAGATGAACGCTCCTTGCGAAGTTCGCCACCAAAGTATCGAGCAGGTTCACCACTGGATTCGCTGGACCCCACTTGCAGCTGAGAGGCAAATTTATTGAGCTGTTCTTGAGAAACCCCTGTAGCAACAACCGCGCATCTCGGCCCAGTGAACCATGTATTGACAAAATGTTGAAGCTGAAAAATGAAAATAGTTGCGTATTTTGACACAATTTATAATGAATCTTGGGGTGCCAATTGAGGTATTGGAATCAATTTTGGTGACCATTCAAGGTTGTCAAATTTAAAATAAGCTGTTTTCTAGACTCATTTAAACGAATACAGGTATGTGTTATCATACACAGAGGTATAGGTTATTTCAGAAAAAAAGCTTTCAGTTTAATTTCAAATCTGATTCATAACCTTTGGTTTGCTGGCATTAGGCATATGTTATTAGAACATCGGAGACAGTCTAGAAGGAGAATGCAACTTCATCTCTTCTTGAACACTCAACCAGATGGAAAAATTATGAATACAGCTGTATACATACAGATTTACTTTTTCCATTTTTATGTTCAAAGTTTTAACAGTACCTGTTCATTTCCAACCAATAAAACCCAACGTGTAGTTATCTCTTGGGACTCGTAATATATGGTACATAAGGAATGAACACCATGCAAATTCGCAGGGATAATAAGTAATGAACTGATGATGTGTTTGATTTAGATAAGTCACTTAAGATACATGAGAAACCTCAAATGCAAATGATCTGCGTTACCAAATACTTCCTGTACATTCTTTACTGAATCTTGAATTACAAGTTCAATATAACATTAGACCGCTTTTATAATTACTATTCAACATTTTACTCAGATCACGAATAAAAATGAATCTAAATAAAATACGATGCTTGTCAAACCATTATCAATATAAACAGAAACTGGATTCATGGTAAGGAAAAACAAAAAAATTGCAGAAAATGCTATTTAAAACTTCTGCGTAAATTACAATGTTTGTAGTCTAGTTAAAAAATAAAGTTTCTTTATTAACTGATAGTTTTCCTCATGTGCGTCGTTAAACGTGAAGGTGAAGCCAGTAGCCGGAATTAGCAAGCAAAATAGTAATTTAGTGAAGTTTTAGATTTATAAACTTATGAAGGTCAAATCTTGGCATGAAAAATTAAAAAATTTTGATTGATCGGCCTCATTGTCCTATCTTGATCGACATTACTACCTTCGGTATCTAACTCTGGTTAAAACAACTCTATTTGACCAACATATCATTAGCTATCTTATAAAAGTTTCTTTTCGATCTCAAACAGATGTCCTATTAACAATTTCCTTTTTATGGCAATATTCGAATCCATGGCATTTAGAAATCTTGTTCAGCAAATTTAATTTTTTTTCATGTTTCTGATTTTATTACTCAGTTGGCATCCCAATTGAAAAAAAATCGATTTTCATTACATTTTCTGTGCCAATTTTGCCAATGCGCTGTTTAGGGGAGTAGAGTGAGTAACCAAGGCCCTTGCGATAGGCAGCTTTGTGTAGTAGTTCAACGATCCGAGTTGTCTCTGGAATAGATGAAAGCTCATAGCGCAAACGTGGAATCTGGTCATTCAGTTCCCATGGTTTGAATACTTGACGCGTAGCAACATCTTCCAAGAACTTAAGTCCAACATCTCTGCGAAATTAAAGAAAAAAATATGAGGTACAATCTGTCGTAAGTGAAATATTCAAATCAAAATTGAACTATATGAAGAAAGTAGAGTCAATTTATCTTCAATTATTTTGGACACTATGAAAACATGTCAAGTATGAAGCACATCCTATTCAAGTTAGGACACCAAAAAATATAAAGTAAAAGTACTTTTCAAACACAATGTTAGACACATTCAATATTTATTTCAATCGCTGTTCCTGTCAATCAGAATTTGGCATCTTTTTGGAATACTCTTCAGAGGTTGTTGGTTCAAATAGCTGATAAAGTGACATCATTTTTTAATTTAGAAAACGTTAATATTTGTTTTCCTAGAAACGTGGTGTTTAGAATGGTTCAGATATTTATGACCTGATTCTTGGGGTCACCGAATTGGAAATTCCTCCTGGTACTCCATACCAATGATTGGAGGCTCAAGGGACAATAGTCTGATTGTAGTCGTTTCCGAGAAGTATTGTTTCAAGTCATGATGTTATTTTTTACTGGTCCAGCAGTGCTAACAAGCTTGGAGATGGCGAGGCTACGGGACTAGGCTCCTAAGTACCATATTGTCAACCCGGACTCAATTCCAAACACGATTGACTTTTCTTCACATCCAATTTGATAACGTATTTTGTTTATTGAGAATAAATCTAACTTTATCAAATATTTCGCGAATTCGAAAAGAGTCGACGCTATGAGTTCCTAAATAATAAGATTTGTTACAAAAGTACACCAGGTACATATATAATGATAGCAACAAAATAATTTGCTTCACAAGAATAAAAATTTATTGATCGCTGTCTTGAAGATTCTCTATTGAACCTTTAAAAATACTCAGGTGAAAATTATTGTAAATGCACAATAAACTAAAATTGTCTTTATGGCAAGCCTATTTGACAAATGCAATGCTTCGACAATACATGGTTTTTTCGTTTTACTGTTACATATTTTTGTTGAGTACTTTCGTAACATATCGCATTATTTATGAAATAATAGTGCCCACTCATTAGATTTGAAGAAATTGTTGATTATATTAGACTTATTTCTCATGAACAAACTTGTTTTGTTAGGTTGCAGAAAAAAGTCATCATGTTCATAATCTAATCCGAGATGGCTGCACGATAGACGTATACCTAGTCAATAAGTCATGTCACCGGTCAACAGTCATCTGAAGTACAGAATCAGGAATGAAGGGAGTCCTGACTTCAGTTGAAAATAGTTGAAAACAGGGTCTGGTCCTTTGAGACTAAGATTATTGGTAAGGAGTACTATTCTATGCCGGAAAAACTTTATAGTGATGATGGTGACCCTGAGTCTACTTTCTGTCTTTGTAAGATTTTATTTCAGTAATTCCTCTTCAATGCTTTCAAAATGGCTGTCTATTCCAGTGGACATACATTTCAAAAATTCTATCAAAAGTTTCACTGGTTAGATTCTTTTTAAAGGGATGGGTTATAAGCTCGGCCTCTATTAATGCAAAGTTGTAAGCTTGTAAAAATTTCGTGTTCACTGTAATGGACATGCATATTACTTTTAATATATGTTCAGGTGAATTGTGAAAAAAAATACAGATATTTTAGTTAAAGGATAGTTAGAATACCGAGTTAGAATACATTGAAAAAAATATTTGACCACTGGTAGATTGAATTTAGTTCTAAAAGGTATATATACATAAATGTATATGTTAGACCAGTCCAAAAAGAGGACTTTTTTTTTCAAAGTCACACGTTTAATAATTGTAAGAAGAGGAAATAAGACAGCTGTAATATTTGAGCCCTCAATGTTGGGATCTAGTGGTTTCTGGACACTATTTTTTATTTTCGATTTGATTAACAAGCTAAAATAGTTTTAGTTTCATTCTGAATTTTGTAGCTCAGTAACGAGGCAATGTAAATAAATCTTCGATACATATTTTTGTAGGTAATTTATAAAGGTCTCTTATAATTTTTGATAACTCAACTTTTTCAAAAGTTATTCAAAGTTGAAGTTGAAATCACGTAAAAATTCACTTTTTCAAGATTAATTGCGAAAATACTAGACTTACCACAAAACATCGCGGGTTTCTTTTGTAAAGCATTTCAACTCCTATACAATTATGTCATTGCCTTGTTACTAAGCTACAAAATTCTAATACTATTTTTGCGTGTTAATCAGATGACAAATGAAAAATGGTCTTCAGGAACCACTAAATGTCAACGTTAAAGGCTCAAATTTTCACAGGCGTCTTATTTGCTTTTTCTACAACTATTGAACATGTGACTTGGAAAAAAAATCACAGTCCATTTTTACGACCAGTCTAGTATCTGTAAAGCCAAATTGATATATAACAGGAATACAAATGAAAAAAGTAAAAATCTTGTAGACATGTATTTAGAACAGTTCAGTATAACTCCTTCCAATAAGTTTATTACACGCTTTTGTAAAACAGACTTCATTAATGTAAGCTTCATAATATCGTCCGTTCTAATTTCTTGCTCAAATCATACTAATTAGACGTTTCACCACACAGAAGCTGTATTTCATCATTGCATGGCCATAGCAAATGAGTTAGAATTAACAATCTCAACATCATTGTTACATCACATTCTTACAGTGTAACTGAGACATTATGAGATTGCAGATGTTATTGAAATATGTCTACAAATTCTGTCGTGTTAGGACTAGGGATTCTGTTTAGTATACTGATGACAGGAAGATTTTTTCCTGCGAGTACCAAGAACGAAAAGTTATGGAAATAGGTATAGTTTTAAGTACCAGGCTTATCAGATTAAATTGGCAAAGCTGTCGACAACTCACAGTTTATCGCGGGTACATTGTAGAGTGTAGGCAATGCTTTCACGATCCGTGGTGGCCGTTAAATTTCCTCCGATTTGCTGAATATTTCTTGTGATGCCAAATGCGCTGGAGCGATTAGTTGTTAGCCCTGCAGCCAATCTCAGAACATGTGATGTGCCCTGTGTTTCATACGTTTCATTGCGTGGTCCTGCCCTATACGACAAAAGTTGTGTAAAATTGAGTTGAGTGAACAATTCTGATAAAGTAAAACACAACTAGGTCCAAAATTTTCAAATAATAAGCAATTATATTGTAATGTACCATTTTGTTAGATTTACATTATACTGTAGCTACGTAGCTGTAAATGACTGCACGACTGGTAACCATATACAGCTGCACGGTTGCCAGCTAAAAACTGGGTGTGCAGTTATTATCTCGTGTGTAGAATATTCTAATTTATCAAATTCGTAGTAAGAGTATGATAAAAGCTGAACTGGTTCTAAGAAATGAAAAACAAAACAGTTTGACTGACTGGGGTTTCGAACTCAAGCTAAAAAGTTCACTGCAGCAGAACCTTAGCTATTGCACCTCCTGTTTGCTAAAGGATGGTACACCAAAAAAATATATGTATCAATAGCTGTGCTGTTTCCTAGTTGCCAACCAAACTGCTGTTTATCGCCTCCATTTGCTCAGCATTTCTTGACTGTCTAAGCCCTGTTTGAGATTACGGCTACAATCTATTCATGTTTGGCCAAATTATTGAGTTCCTTGATTCCAATTAGTGATTTGGAGCGACTCTAGGTATTTAGGGCAATAGCGCCAAAGTAAAACTGTACAACCAACAAAGAGTTGATTCATAATAGTATTGTACTTATATTGGAAAGATACTGCTCTGGACTACCACAAGTCGCCCCAAGTGGACAAATTGAAAAAAGGTAATAAATAAAATGTTACTGCGTATTAACTTTCCAAAATTGCTTCTACATACTTGAATATGACGGACACTTGAGTAACAGGGCTATCGTTGTCGAGCGTAGCAACGGTGATTTTGTTGCTCAGAACCTGAATGTCGAGGTTTTGGGCAGGTGCAGATTGTGTTGCAGCAGCAGCAGCTGCATAGTGTCTGACCTAGAGTAATAAGCGATGATTTACGTCTACTTTGAGTTTCGTAATGGACGAAAGTAAAATATTTACAAAAAATTTCAAACTTGCACTATAACTGCAGACTGAAGTATGGATAACATCTTTTACATAATAGTTTCAAGTACAGTATAGCTCGAAATGTCGACACCAAAGTGAACCGTGCGTACAGAAACACTTGAAATCATTTCGTACATAGGAGTTTCAGCCTTGTGGATTCCGATAGATTATTTTACTTACCGTTGTATTACGCAAAAGAGGAGCTCGTACCGCCGAGCAGGCCATTTTCGTGCGATAAAATAGCAGCTTCCAGACCTACTAGACGGAGGGATTGTCTGCTAGTCGAAAAGAATGTCGAAGTAGGGTGATAGATGCCGCTAGTGCATGCTAGGTTGTAGGCAAAATGGTGGAAAATATGAACTTCGTTCTGTGCAGGCCTACTTCTGCAGCGTTGGCCTCGTGCTGGGGTTTAGGGCACTACAAAAAAACTTTGTTGAGTACGATTTTTTTATGCTGAATCGGGAGATTTCTAGGATCTATTAGTACTTTCAACAATACCTAAATGCATGACTGTCGAATCTATATATTTCCCCCATCAAGTCACCGAATAGAGTGACAGAGACCAATAGCAATAAGGCAAGCGGGGATGTATACTTGTATCTTGATGTTTTTTCTCTTTTTATCGGCAAGTCTTTCAACTTATGCCCACCCCTGCATCTTGCCCACTTAAGCCGTGTTCGTAAATTGACTGACAGTACTGAAAATTCCCTAGGACAGAGTCAGAGCTATTCGTGAAGTTGCAAGCGCAAAAGAGATGAAAGATTGCTGATAGTACTGTCGGTCAATTTTCGAACACGGCCTTATTCTCTCTATGCTTGTCATAAAGCTCGCCACGAAAACTAGAGATTTCTTCCTGAAGACTCGTGCTAACAATATAGGAATTTCTTTGAACAGTTGGTACAAAATTACCTAAAGGCTTTGATCCGTACACCACGTGAAGACTGGCCCGCCAATTTATACATATTGCATAGTAACCGGCAGCAATTCCGTACTGTGCTAACCTACGTTGTTTCAGTTATCAAATTTCTTGTCCAAATTTGTATTCTGAAAATATTGACAAGGTGCAACAAGTTTTGAATTCTTATTGTGTTGAGTCCGTGCATACTTGCAAATTGCAACACTGGGAAAAATGAATTAACCTGATACTCGTATTAATCTTACGGTTAGCAGTCAAATTACATGCATGCATCTATTACGGAATCGCGAGTTCTTTTTATTGGTTATTGATATAAATTGAATTTCGTGTGACGAAACAGTAGTTCTTTCTAAGTGCTGAACTACCTGTCATCAAAAATCATCGGCGAACGTTGCATTTTCCGCTAATATCCACCGTAATCTCAAACTTTAAGAAAAATTACTTTCCCGGCACATATTACATTCATTAGTAACTTTACTAGTTCAGAAGTATTCACTATTACCTATGTTATTGCCCTCGCTTTCATCGTTTTTCACTCAATAGAATGCTGTGACCACTTGGATTATTATTTAATCATTGTAATTATTACATCAGATCAAGATGGAGCCGTTGCAAAAAACTGCAGACAACCTCGACCATTCAATCCAGTTGCTGGGCTCGGGTAGAACACAGAGAACTTCGTTGCTGCGATTAGCAACTAAGAGCACAACGCCTAAACGAATATCATTGCAACCGAATTTCAATCTCGAGAGAAGCTCGGATTCCATTGAAAATGTTCCCAGAAATTTTAGTGATGAATCTAGGTCGTTTCCATCCGATGCTAAAAACCCACGAATGCGGAGGTCATACTTACATTCGAAGTCAGTTGATAAATATGACACTGAGGACTTTGATACATCTATTACAATGGCACCACATGAACTTAGGGATATCATGAATACGACAGAAAAGACTGACCTTACTCTAAGAGAGCTGATGGATGATTCGACTGCCACAGGCTTAGTATTGAAAGCTAACGAACCCTGGCGTGAAGCGAATGCTAAACTATTCCATGAATTCCTTGAAAGTGTTCAGGCACACAGGGCTGCACCCCAAGTATTTGAAACCATTGCAGATTTCATACAGACTTGCACAGATACATTAGAGATAATGCGGGGTAGGTACTAATTCGTTCACTATCCGACATACACAAATATGTAACTGTAATTTCTATTTTAAAATAGTCATCATAATTTCCAGTTCATTATACACATATTTTTAAATTCTGGAATTTTATAAATCTCAAATGAAAATAGAATAGTTGCAAAACAAAACAGGTGCTTGAAATACTATGAAAATTATGAGAAAAGTTATTTATTCATTAATGGTACAAATGGTTTCAGTATCAACAAATGTTTCAAAAATACCATTCAATTACTTCTTGTCTTTATTGATTGAAATCATAATATTCAAATGGAAGATAGAGTGAGTATTTTTCATTACTGTCACGTTTAAAAAATTTGTTGTCATCTTGATCACTATTTTTATACGTCTTGATGAAGAAAACACACTGTCAATCTATTGAAACTCAATACAAAGAATTGCCAAAATTCTGGTGGCTCTGTCCATTATTGTAAGAAGTACGAAAAATTATGTCTAGGTCTTACCTTGAAATAAAGTAACGAATTTGAACAGAATACATTTCTCATACAGATTTGCATAAAACTGGAGTGCTCTGTTTAAAAGCAAAAAAAAGGAATAATGTCACAATTAATTTTCAAGGGTCATATCAATGAAAGGCAGAATAGCCAATTCGGTTTCTCCTTAGTACCTATGAAAAGCGATGTGATTGATATTTTTTGCACTGAGAGTGTATTAAAAAGTACTTTGATACTGAAAGATTAGCCTTCACCTGTACTTATTATATTTATTGATTCTACCTCAAAATTGTAGCGACTTAATGTGTAATTTTATTAAGGATTCTCATATTGAACAGGTATGCAGTCAAAGGTCGAAAACACTGAAGTATCGGAGGAAGAGATCAACCTTGAAAATGAAAGAAATACTTGGCGTTTAGTGTACTGTCTGTACCAACACCGTGTAAACTCCTCAAACTTTCAGTCAAAAGTAGACATGGAACTGAAAACTAATATTTCAGAAAAGGATGTGATTGAAAACTTGTACAGAAATGAACCCTCGATTACTGAGTACCAGCTAATTGTCGATTGGTTGGAAAAAAACGCATCTGATCAAGCTGATAGTTTACCAATGATGGAGCATTTTACCGATAAAACTGTAGCATGGGAAAATACTCTTCATCAACTACAAAATCTAAATACAGGAATCACCTTCAAATCATCTCGGCCCATAGTAACATCCTTAGACCCTGATGCACCGATCCGAGAAGGCAGGCCCTTACACGACTTGGACAAAGAAGACGATGTTAGATTAGAAAAAAGAATGTATTTAGAGGTATGTATTATTCTCCTATGGAGGAATCATCACCACTTATACGATTTTGTTTAAAGAATATTTTTTTTTTTTTTTTCACCAATTTTTGTGATCATATTTATGAATTTGAAAATTTTAGATAACTTTGTGCCAATGTCTACAGAATCCGTGGAGGTTTTTCATATTCCTTTTCTTTCAAATAACATTTATCTTAAATGATATTCGATCACTTCTCAACTTTAAATTATTTCTGGTATTTCACGATCATATTATTTGTTGCAAATATCATCAAACAAAATCATTTAAGCACTATTTATAATTCTTAGCGTGTAATATGTATTGTATCTATCAACAAATACCATGGTAGGATATTACTTTTTCGTATTCAGCAATTTTGTTCTTAATCTTGCCTGTTTTTGCACGTCAAAACGGAAAAAAATGTTTATATAGGTAAGATGTGGACGGTTGCAAAAGGCACAGTCTCTATCTGTTCATTGTGGTCAACCATGGCGAGCTGCCTGCCTATTAGGATGGACACCGCATCACGATCCAAACTACACTAATCCCATCAATAACACAAAACTTCCAATTGAAGGTAATCCTAACAGGAGTGTGTGGAAATTATGTGCATGGGAGTTATCGCAGGATAATCGAGTAGGTAAGTAAACAGTTAGATTGTGAAACTTTTGTTTTCAACTTGAAGTTGTGTTACTCAAATTGAAATTTTACATTAAGTACTCGAAAAATTTTGTAGTGTATCTTTTTTTTTGCCAAATTATTTCAGGCGAATATTATCGTGCCATATACGCTAGCTTGTGTGGGAATCTTAATCAGCTGTTATGTGTATCAAAGTCTTGGCAAGACGCATTATGGGCACACATCAAAACATTGCTAGATATCAAAGTAGAAAAAGAGTTGAGAGCTGGAGTTTTAAAGAACTACACGCCAATGCCGGAAGATTATTGGAAAAACGAGATGACAATTGAAGAAGTATTTGATGCATTGCAAGCCTCAAAATATTCGAGTATTCGAATGCAATCCCACAAACCTGATCATTTGATACAAAAATATTTGATGCTTGATCAAATTCCAAAGCTAATGGAAGAAATTGAGTCATTTGTAGACTCTGGTACCTGCACGTCACAATTCCTACGTTTTGTCGCCCATTTAACTCTGTTTTTGAGACAAATTGGTAAAACTGCCAATGAGAGAATAGAGCACAAGATATTGACCACTTACGTACATGTTTTAATCGAAATGGGTGACCCGAATTTAGTTGCGTTTTATACAGCGACTCTTCCGCAAGAGGAGCAAGTTACAACTTACGCGAAATATTTGGAAAATATACGGGAATATGAACTTCGCAAACAGTGCCTTGCTGCGGCAGAGTCAACTAATTTACATGTGGAGGCAATAACCAAATTGGTCGTGGAAAATGTAA
This sequence comes from Neodiprion fabricii, assembly GCF_021155785.1. Classification (NCBI taxonomy): domain Eukaryota; kingdom Metazoa; phylum Arthropoda; class Insecta; order Hymenoptera; family Diprionidae; genus Neodiprion; species Neodiprion fabricii. The sequence goes on from NC_060239.1 coordinate 12,744,893, forward strand.
GGCAGAAAAATCAGGAAGTCAACTCTTTGGATCTGAAAGGCAGTATTACAGAAGCTGATCAAGAAAAAATTGATGCGCTTGACTGGGTTGTATTCTATCAAAGTCAGCGGGAGGAAGCTTTGTGGCAAGCCAATGCTTTGATTAGGTATTTTCTTTCTATCGAGAAAATTGATGCTGCCAGGAAAGCGTTGAACAAGGTGGAGTATATTATTGTATGCCAAACGTGTTCATGCTACTTTAAGTGGTTTTCAATATCAAAAATTTTAGAAAAATTATGAAATATGTAGACTGAACCTTTTACATCTAAACGAATGAAAAATTCGAGCGTCATCGTTTCGACAGTTGAGTCTACATTAATGTCAACGTTCAAAGTGCTGGCTAGATTAAACGTTCTGTTATTACTAGATAATTATGTTACCTAATTTTATCTAAACTTGAAAGTTGACCTTAATTTTTTCAAACACTCTATTATTATATAGATTCCCATGGATTCGATTGAAGTAATTATGACGGAATATCCGTCTCTAGAAGGGACAATGGCCAATCTGACAATGTCAAACAATTTACCGAAGAAAGCATCAGTGTCGATTCGCGAATATTTATGTTACAAAGCATACCTAGATGCGCAGGAAGGTTTCACAGAATGGTTCACGCATTTTCATCACGGCAAACCCAGCCCGCTACTCGATTTACCAATGTATGCGACGTTCACGGAAAAAGTTGCTCACGATCATAAGAAGGCTCAATATAACTCAGAGCTGGAGAGATGGAAGTGCACCATGCAGCATCACACTAAGGTATGTTTGTTATAAGCCCAGAATGAATGTAAATTATGATAAACTGCCGTCTTTTCAGTATAAATATCGAAGGGTCACAAGCAACAAAAATCGACCCGTTTTGTCAGAGTATTTTCCCGTTAGCAACGTCTATCATAAGCAATTTTACACAAAATCATTAAGTTTTTAGTGATCATAAGCAGTATAATTTGTTTTATTTACTTGATACGTCATTTGTCTCTTGAGTATGAGTTTAATCCTTGGATGTGTTAAAACTTTATTCATTAAAAGACAAACAGCGTGATGCCAATCCTATAATAATATTAAAATACGGAGAGATGTATCCGATTAGATACTCGAAATTTATTTTCAGATCTTTATTTTTTCAGCAGATGACTGAATATGCAACATACTCTTACATGTTAGATTTAAATCATTTGAACAATTTTATTCAAGAAACTTTTTGAATGCTTGTCATAGATGTATGGATTCCTCTTATGAATACCGCGGAAACCTTACCATTGTAGTTGACCTGTAGTTAATGTCACTGAAACTTGAGAAATGTATGGGGTAGAGAAGAAATGGAAGAGTGCTCGCGCATTGTTGGAAAATACATAGGGATGCCATTGTCTCTTTTGCTTTTGCGGTATAATTCACATGTGATTTGTTTGCGAGTGCGACCAAGATCATGTTTGCCACTTCTACTACAGCGTGAAACTTATGACCCTGTACTATGAGTGCAAGAGAGAATGGAAGTGGCTGTATATTTTTCCTACCCTGTTGAATGCTCCTCCATCTCCTCTCTGCGTAGGGAATTCCACGTGATTTCTCCTAGCATGGATAGTCACTATTCCCAATTTTCTTGTAACTTCAATATTCGATGGTACTTTCACTCTCACACAACTACCCATATACTTCTGTTCCTCTATATCGCTTACAGTTCCGAAATAGGGAGCCTCTGAAATTGTTATTTTCGGGCCACTTTGACATAGCTGAAAAATTCTGAAGTATTGTCCGCACAATCACAATAATTTCAAAAACTTGCAAAAATAGGCTTAAAAGTTATAAATTATTCAATACAGTTCCAATTTAATATATTGTTCCAGTTTTTTCAAGACACTCTGAAATATCTGCATTAAATTACAAGAGATTCTAAAAAAATATCACAGTTTAACGGCTTCTCACTTCGAAATGGCGAGTAATATTGGGAACTAAAGGAATGCCGGTGTTAGTATTTGCGAGAACTACCGTATACTAATATTGCAACAAAATTGGAAATGGTAACCATCCAATGTGAGGTGAAACATAGTATGGAATCCTCGTTTGTTCTTGAATTGTTTTCTGAGAAATCCATTCTATATGACAAATATGGCACATGACATAGGGATAATAATTCTGTGAAATAGAGCATATATTTGTATTCAGGTTGGATCAATCACATTTCTAATATTTGGGCCTACTTTTTGTTTAGGCTGTAAAGCAACTCCTATTCAACGTTTTATTATTCCCTGACGGAGGATGGCTTGTTGATTCAAACTACAACAATGAGGAGCTCTTATCTCAGGAAGAGGAGTTGCGAGAAAATCAAATGGCAAATTTACGAAAATTATGTATTCCAAAAATTGCTTTGCTACTACATTCCGTGATGTCGGAAATGGATGAACACGCAGATTGCGTTGAATTGGCCGACGTATTGGCCTCCGAACAACATAAGCTCTACAAGGTATTTCACGAATGATACTTCTGCCTGTAATATTTAGCCGTTATTGCACAGTGTTTCCAAAAGATTTGGTAAGACAAGTCTTACACGGTTAGGTCCAACTAAGTCGACTAATTTTTTCAATTTTCCGCTGTTTTAAAAAATCTTTTGCTTATTTTTCAGGTATTTCCCAAAGAACGGCTTCGGGACGTATTTAAAAAAATTTGCGAGTCATCTTTAGTATTGATGGATCAGAAAAAGGATCCCTGGGGGTATCCAAAATGAATAAAATGTTTTTTAATATAGATGTACAGCACACGAGGATAGATACTTCTTCGTACATTCATTTTTTTTTTATAAAGTTCGCTTGTTACAGATAATAAAAATGAATTGAAAAAAAAATAGTGTTTTAACAGTACTCGGATGCTGGTTTTTTTTTTTTTTTTTTACAAAACCCGTTTATTGTCAACCACAAGAAGTGAATATAAAATTTGATACAATGTTTAATAAGTAATAATCATAATTTATCGTAATTATATGGATATACATATCAACGGTATATCCTTGGTTTTTCTTTTTTTTTTTTTGTTTAATGAGTGATACGCAGTACCAGCTTCTTCGTAAAACTACAGACATTGTAACATGTTGAATTGTAAATAAATGCGTTCACGTTATAAATAGGTATTGTAGTAGGTATGATAAAAATGTAGCAGAAACTTTCGTAACATGTCAAGTAATTATAACTACTATAATTTGTAAGTCGCGAGTAGTATTTAGTATACAATAAAAATGACGGATAAAAGGATAATGATTAATTTGTGTCACCAATTAAGTATCAAGGTAGAGATTTAAGATGTGAAAATATTATGCGAGACTGTGAGACCTATTTTTAATATGTTTATATCGTATTTCTGTACACGTAAATCGAGTAAAAAAATGATTAAACATGTACAAAGGTATACAGTATACAGTACAATAATTGAATGACAATATACACGTATCATTTTCAAATATTAATAATTTGGTTACCGACATATTTCTCTGGGAGCTATTATTATTGATTTGACAAGTTACAAACATTGCTTCCTTCTTTTCTTGGTTTTTATTCCCAATTGAGTATTACGAATTGAACAGATTTACGCATAGACTATATGAACAAAGTAACATTCAAACAACTGGACCTTAACAGAACGTATAATTAGTTTTAATAATTATTATCCAATGGAAGTATACCTTCATCGCTTGTTTGGGGGCACTCCGAATGCCTCGATTATTGGGAAAAAGCCAGGGGGCTTCTGCTTTCCTGCTTAGAAAACTGATAGGATTTGGATAGACACGATTAGGTATTAAAGAATATCGTAGAATAGGATTCAAAATCATGATACAAAACGACACGTATTTCATATTTTACCAGTATTTTTCATGTCCTATCAAATTTTTTGAGCAGGGTTACGCTAAAAAAAAAACGTATTGTGGCCTTAACTCTGCAGTAAACTCATGATGCTTCACTAAATTAAGACCAATTGATTGATTAAACTTTAATATAATTGTACATGTGTTTTTCTGTTTTTTTCTTGCCGAGTATACCTAGTACTCTCAAATTGCTTTACATTTACAGTTTGGTACTATAATGTATAATTTAAATTTATTTAGTTTAATTATTGTTACTGTTATCATATTTTCTTTTTATTTATTTACCTAGCCTAACACATGAACGTTGAAAAAATGGTTGACAATGTTTGATATAATAATTATATAATGGTATTTTGATACGCCATAAGGAATAAATTTCGTTTTTTCGCATTTTTTTTTACTCATTCTCATATTTTGATACATTTTCGAACTTTTCCTTTATCTCCACTTACATTTTTCGGGATTTATTAGACGTAATATTGAATTTCCACTTTCTCTTTGTTGCTCGTAATGACAGCGGGTTATAAGTAATATTACATTAGTGTGTCGGAAATTACTCAAATGTTCGCTGCAGCTATGCGATGTTGGGACGCCAGCAACACTCCATACTTGTCATCGTTACTATAATCTCACTAACTACTCTACATATTTCAGATTTTACTATAATTTTCTTTCTACGCTAATTAAAGATAATATCCCTAGTAACAAGCTGACAATGAGTGAAAACTTCTCCTATAAATATTGATCAGATTCTTCAGGTTATGCGGTATATCACTAATCGTCTGTGTCCTTATTCGAGTGCGGATCTGTCATCAGACATTGCAGTACAAGATCTATTGAAGAATTTCAGCAGATATTCGGCAGTTTTTCGAGTAGACAGTACAATATGAAGAACCTGGTGTAAGACTCCAACAACTTTGCTCTGAGAAGAAGTGACTGCGGGAATTGTGCAGTTTGATGGAAAATTGTGTGTTAGAACATTCACACAATCTGCTAGCAGACGGCAACTAGAAAATTATTTCGCAGCGTCTGTATTAATGATAAGTTTTCAGTCTCTGTCAGACAAGATTCTTGACGAAAAATCTTCGTCAAAGATTCACTGAAGAAGTTTAATTGTTACTAGGGATTATAGCCCTGAAAATATAGTGAGAATTCTGATATTCATAAGGTAGGAACTAGCCAATAATTTACTGACTTAAAAGGATATAAGTAAAATGTTTGAAACAAAAGCTAGAGCTGACAGATACAGAAAGAATCTGACGGTGAAACTGAAATTTTCTGAAAATCTTTCAGAAAGACACACCGTAACTTTGTGTCAAATTGCGTGCCCTTTATTTTGAGAGGAAAAAATATTGGGCGATTGAGTATACGATAATAAAATGTATGAAGTCCCCTTAATCAAAATGCGAATTTGTTAAAATCATTACGGCAGCAGCTAATCCATTTGAAATTAGAGTAAGCTGCCCTATTATAATCAGATAGATCAGGGCAAAGTGAATTGTTTGAGAATTTTATAATATTCCGAACCACGGTAATAATAAGCAATTGTTTCAATCTAAGAAAAATAAAGTAAAGTCAATTCTTGGACAGTATAAATCACTTTGGTGTGCGTGAAAAAATATTAATGATGTAAAACAAAAGAGAGTGATCAAAAAACCTGCTGTATACTTTACCCAGGTTTTTCCTATTTTCGTTAACTAATTACATAGGGAGAAATATTTATCCTAGAAACTATAGTAGAAACATGGCAGTTTAAGGACATAATAAAAGAATACCGAGATAAACTACACCTATATTCAGTGCTTCCACAAAAATTTTTGTACGAATTACAATAAAAAATCAGAATGACTTCAAGTCGAATTATGATTCAGATACAAATTTTAACGGACGAATGTAAACGTTCACAAATACGAATGTAGTAAGTCGTACTAATTTTCCATTCAATCTCGGAACTATCATATTTCTACTATATTATAGCGTCTAGGATAGAATTTCAACCGTGCACGTATTGAACCGAACGCCGTGTCACTTTCAGCACACCTGCACTAGCGAGCAAAATAGTTAACTCTAGTGTAATCATTTCTCTACCAGCTTTAACGAGCGAACTATGAATACACAAAATAGAAAACCGGAACATAAAGTCTATCCACTCTCATCCTTTACACATTTGACCAAGCTTTGTATTGACAAACTTCTTAAATGCTAAACTTGGATAGCTATTGTCTTAAGTCTAAATCTTTATACGATCATTGTAAGCCTAAAGTGGATAAAATACGAAATTTATGTTATTACTCGTTATTATCATTTCCTCTGAAATTATTGTCTACGTACAGCTCGCGGGTCACAATTATATATATATATATATCTACCAATTCTCACTGAACAATTTGGCATGAAAATATTCAATTAATCTGTCATTTTCAGATATTATGTGAAATGCTAGGAAGTGATGATTCCTACAATATAAGTATCGAAACTGTGCAGGTCTTAAGAAAAAAACTCATTCCTTATTTCTGTGCAAAGCAATAGAATTCAGTTTTATTAACTATTGAGTAGTTACGATTAGACTTGCAAGAGAAATTCATATACACTAGTCTTTGGAATATATAGTTGGTCTTAATTCCATGCGTTTTCAAAGACTTACATTGTTTTTGACGAGCTTTGACGAATTTAATGTAAAAGAGTTTTCATGATCGTGATATTTACGACGGCCACTTTCCTAGGCATGAATTTTAAGAGTCTGTGAAGTGCGTTGGAAAAGAAACTCATATTTAAAAATGTATGCCTCGGATACTGTTGGTCGTAGTTTTACTGTAATGCTGTTATTACAACCTGATTTATTTTATCTTAATTTAGATGAAATAGTTGACAAGAAACGAATTTGAGAAGAAAGGGGAAAACAGTTTTGAAGTATTATTTGATAGTCTTTTCTTTTGATCATCACTTTGAGAAGCAAGTTTTCATGAAAGACAAGCACGAACTTGATAGGCAAAAAAAAAAAAAAAAAATGATAAAAATTTTTGTTTGAGAGAATCAGGATATCACAATTTATTTTGAAAAAAAAATTTCAGTAGCGAAGCTCCGCCCTCGTGAAAAAAGTAAGATTATTTTAAAGAAATTTAATCTTTTTCACCGTTTTCCTTTTTTTTTCCACCAGTCTCGTATATGTCTGAAAAGTGATTAATTAAACAAAATCAGTACTGTTTTGCAATGAAGTAAAGAATATTTTTTTCCTCAATGCTTATGTAGAGTTACGGCGTTCGTACATTTTATTCTGTTAAATAAGACATGAGAATGGATAGACAAATGAAATTAGTGATTTGAGAATGCTGCATAAAAATTGGTAGATACATACGATACATACCCTAAACTTTTTGTCGTTATATATAGTATATATGTGTGGGTGTGTTTACGTGTGTGTGATATCATTATATCAATATCTGTCATAGGCATGTATCGAATTTGTTTTCTTAGTTAACTTAAACTGTGTACATTTTTCATGATTTAGTGTTTCACAAACTTTTCATCAGAGACCTGCAACGTTATAAAATCTGCCCCGACTAAAACGTTGTGGATGCATTTTCACCGTTTTATTATGCCCGGCTTGACAGGTATAAAAATATTTTGAGAACAAATAATTCTCAACGGTGGAATAATAATTTCAATTCTGATCAACAATTATTTTACTTCTAACAGCGGATGTGATGAATTTTTTTAAGTTTCCTCCTTTTGTTTGTATCTGGTTCATTGTCCGAATTTACGGAACACTTTTGCATCTCATCCCTACCAATTCGATTCTAATATTTTATGTGGATAGTACAGATCACAAAACATGAGATCAGGTTATAACATAGACCAGAACGTTTTTTTTGTTTTTTTTTTTTTTAATCTCGCAACTTAAAAAATAAATCTATTACTAATTTCCAAGATATTATATAAAAACATGAGGTACGGAAAATCGTAAAAATTGTCATCTTTGTTCACAGTGGCCACTCGTTAGGGATTACCTGGAAATCAGAGAAAAATCAGTGATTTCTTGAAATAGTCAGGGAAGTCAGGGATAAGTCGAGGAATCGTTCAACTGGTCAGGAAAAATGAACGGTGTTCTAGCGAAACGAGAAAAACTAAGCTGATAAAAATCAGTCGCTACAAATTTGTAATCAATAAAATTCGTATTGAGTAAATAGACTGGAGAAGATACAGGGGTTAGCATAAGTGGAAATAACGTCCTAGTTTCTATAAAAGATATTTTATATACGTAATAAGTGCGTTTGTATATGGATCTAAATGTTGTTTTAAAATTTTCGTAAAATAAGTTGAAAAATGCTCGCTGTAAACGTTTACGTAACAAAATAATTTTAGAAAAATATTTCTGTGCTTAAGCTCGGATGTATATAAATTACTTTCCGCTACTATTAGGTAGAATGTGACCATATTTCAGAATACCGATCAATTCATAGCTTTGTTAATTAGTTAAGTTTATTAGCACTATTACTTAGAATTCTAGTCAGGGAAAGAATCTGAATTTGATAAGGGAAAGTGAAGCAAGAACTTTAGGAATTAAAAAAAAATGTTTTTAGTAGCCACCATGTTTTTTGGAAATCGTTGATTTTTGTAGATTCTCCGTAGAAAACGTTGAAATATTACGAACAATTGCCATCATCCACAATTTTCTATAAAATACAATTAAAACTCGAAACTCAAAATTGCGTAAATTTTCGTAAAAGAGTTTCGATGCAAATTTCTAATAATCGACAGTTTCGCCTTACGGAGAAGCCGTCGAATATTTCTGAGCTCACTGTGTCTCAACAGTGATTCCTATAAAAAAAACCAAACGTTAGTTTGCTCTATGAATCAGGAGTTCTAAAATATGTTAAAAAAATTATATACAATTAAGCGTTTGACATGTGCAAACCGGGTGCAAAAAACAAACTATTCTGAGAAAAATTCTATTTAAAAACTCCGAGCGTGTTCCAAGTTGCCTGTAAAAATCGTAAGGATTTTCGTAGAAAATCAGGCATTTTTTAGCTTAACCTAACCGAAAGTACCCGAGCATATAAAGAAAACATTTTTTACTTTCTTCGTATTCGAAAGCCTATAACTCGAAAATGCCAATAATTTCAGCTTCACATCTATTGAATTTCTTTTATACCCAACATGATCCTTGGGATGATACAAAGTTTGTGGTGAAATGCATCGATTTGGACATTGTGATTCCCACGGTTTCCTGACGTTGAACATCAAAATTGATATTTTCCTTGGAATTCTTTCATTTTTTCTTTTTTTTTTCCAAAAGTCACTAACCTCATTATTGTATATAATCTCGATTGTTTAACAAAATTGATGCCATGACTCTGATGAAATCACGAACCAAAAAAATTTTTTAAAAATTGGAGTTACTTTTACCGATATATGTAGTATTCACACAAAGAGTTAGAATCACATTAGTGGTGGTGCTGTGCAAATGTGCTTCTGGAATTCAGAGTTTGGTGACTCGTTTTCGTTTAAGAAATAGCCGTGAAGAATTTGATCTTGATTAAAAATAAAACTGAATACATGTAATGACCGAATATAACTAGACCAGTACGTCAAGAGTTTTATTCAGTATTTCAATAATCTGAAAATGAATTGATTTCACTTGTTTCTCTGTGTGTAAAAGAATTTTGGTAACAATGAAGAACCTTATTGATGTTCGAAATGTTATTTGGTATTATTGTATAGTTATAGATTAAGACGTGAAACAAGTATAATGATGCAGAAGAAGTTGCGTTCCGTTCAGGTGATAGATTGTATTAACAAATTTGACTAACGGTAAGAATAAACTGTAGACAGAACTTTTTTTTATTCAAAATGAATAAAACTTCTTGAATTCAATTGAATTTTTTATTTTTTTATTATTACACATATAATTATTATTGATAGGAATTTAAAATGTAAATTCAATCCAAAAGCCTAACCCAGCTTCTTTTATATCAATTGACGAAAGAAATGCTTGCTGAATTTTATCGTCAGTATTATTTACTTTGAAACTATCGCCTTGATACCCTTCAATACACAGGTGGAAAATAAAAAAGTAAGATCGGAAATTGTTCACACAGGTTATAGACAATTGGTATGAATTTTAAGGTGTACGGTAGGCAACAAATCACACAAAATCCCAATCAATTCATCTGAATAATGCATGGAGAGATAGATCGAAAGCATAAATGCTGAATTTAAAAGAAAAGAAAGCATGTAAATGAAAAAAATCTAAAGTTGTCAACTTTTTGTTAGAAGTACAAAAATGAATGGCAAAAGAAAATTGTAAAAATATTCACGCAAGGAGAAAGTCGCCGTAAATGATGCATTAAAAAACTAAAAAAGAATCGGAAATCTGACAATGGAATCCGACAAAAGTATTCATTGGAAAGTCAGAAACCACATATATGCCGGTGATGTAGAGAGCTAACCGTAACTATTCCGCTACATCTAAAATTATAATAGAACAAAAAACCACGTTGACCACGTTGATATGCATGTATAGTTGTACAGCTTATTATTCAGTTCAGTATCTAGACCTGTAAATAACCGTTTGATTTCTGTGACATAGGATGCGATTGAACTGAATAAAGAAACTTAATTTTTTTTTTTTTTTTTTCAAGTCAACAGTTATTGTCCATTTGACGTGGTACGAAAAAAAAAACTAATTGTATTAATGATAAAATACAAATTCAATTGTTAGTAACAATTTGCTAGCTTGATATGTGTGAAAAAATTGATTGCCACTTCTGGCTGTACACCTGATATAAATTCTATTGGATTGAACTTTAAGGTCATACAGTAATCCTACCCTTACCGGCCGAGCAAACTCACTCTCTTTCTTCCTATATTGAATAAACAAACGAACGGAAAGAGTTAAAATTTTGACGGTGCACCGTTCTTTTGTACCTGAATTCAGGAAAGTTACTCAGTCACATTTTTTTAACGATTTTCTGGATATGAGTAACTTATTTGGATTATGATAGAAAAGAGCGAAGCACCGACGAAAATTGAACCATTTTCGTTGGTTTGTTTATTAAAGGGTGATTTTGCTCGGTCGGTAAAGATGGGAGTACTACATGACATCAAACCCTACCTTTCTTAATTCCAATGATATAACACTTTAGAGTTTTTTTTTTGTTATTTTGTCATGATGTATCTGAATTTCAAATATTTATGTTATCCAGAATTCCTAAATCTAAAATACTCTCAGATATGTTTTTGTACAATGATATCAGGCCTCTAAAAGTCGAAGCTTCATAAAGATGAACGAGCAAAATCATTCGTATAATATTACATTAGCTGCAGGTCGTGTGACTGAGTTTGAGAAACACTATACAGGATAGACGAAAGTTTCGAGGGAAAGATTTTTCTTAATTACTAAATTATCATCCGTTTCTTAAATACTAACAATTCTGGGCTATGTTTGGCTGCCGTTAATATATTACGGCGAACAATTGATTATATATACATTTTAAAGATTTTTTTACTTCTTATTTGGATGTGTTTGCTACAGTTTGCTTTTTTTTTTTTTTGTTTTCAAGTCGGTTTTTAATATATTGATATAATGGTCACCGATTTATGTTATTGAAATTTTCGTCACCTTTCTACGGCAGCCAGCCAAACGTTAGTCCGAGAATTGATTTTTATTATTGTCATGCTCACAGACGTAGGAGTTCGATCCGCTTACGAGCTATGTATGGAGGTACATTATATATAACTTTGTGTCTAAAATCTTATTTAAATTAAAGAGACAAGTAAACGACAAAACAACGAACATACGTGCTTGGCTCAAAGAATTATTGTCTTAAGTTGCCATCAAATATTGTCTTATACAGATTCGTGATATATTCTTTAATCGTATGAGGATAGGATTTATTTATTTTTCTCTTTCGATTGTTACTAATTTTTTGCTTTACATCTTATTATTGTCCCTTGAATTATTACTTAATGTTAAAAGTTTGTTATGCCACAAGTAAATTTACGCACAATATGGTATTATTCTTTGAAATATTCCATATATACTATATATATATAGAATTTAAAATCTGGTCTTCTGTTTTAATTTTTTAATTTCAATCAATTTTGAAGACACCCCGTACGTAGAAACTATAAGTTATTAGTGATTCGAAGTTATCTTTTTAAAAGTAATACCTATATTCTAAGTTGATTATGTATTTTACTGATTTCTTGGTTGCGTTTACTAGCCCCCGAAATAATCATTCCCAGTCGCACACTTATGCCTAATATCCTCTCTCATTCGCTTCTTTCTTACAATTAGAACAAGCTAAATATTTTTTCACAATACTTTCCCGTGCGCAGTGTGATGTTATACGTGTAAATATAATACGTAATACATAATATATATTTTTTTATATATATATATATATATATAGGGCATTCCATGTCGGCCAAGCCCATTTTTAGAATCGCTTGTTTCAACTACTAAACTCACTGAAGTTATTTATTTTCTTTTTCAGACGAGGAGAAATATTCAGAGTTCGTTATCACATATCCTCTCATTCATGGAAAAAATATTAGAGTCGAAATAATTGCTGAAGATTACATAGTCCCTGTAAAAAAATAGTTGAATACTATTTTCGAGTATTCTAGTGGGCTATAAACAGTAATTAATTTAATTTGCTTTCAGTAGCCACTAACAAGTACTACAATTGCGTTGAAATTTTTTATTCGGGAATGAAAATTTAATCCTAATAACTGCAGGAGATACAGGGATTCGCTGTTCGAAAATGCAGTGCAAAAATAACGTAGTTTTTCGATTAATTCATTCTATTTCTATTTAGGACCTTTCGTGACATTTTTCTGGAATATTTATCAAACAGACTTTTTTTAAGTTTAATTTTTACAATAAAAATAGAATTAGGTACCACGATTAAAATATACTCAAAAAAGTCATTGTGCACATTCACACCAAAAATGGAAAAATTTCGTGTAGATACTTATTTATCACAGTTATTTAAAGTTGCAGATAAAGTTTTATGACACTTATTACAAAGTGATGTCAAACCCTTGGGATAAATAACACGGTACTATTATTCTGATTGACAAAATTAAATAGTAATTGTACAATGCATAATTTAGAAGCATTGGAGTGTACCACACGATTGGGATGATAATAGTTACCCGAGTGATTTTGCGATGAAAAAAGTGAAGCACCATGCTTTAAAGTGAAAGTGATTTGCCCACCATCTACGCTGCAAATCGACTTACTTATGAAATTGTTGTGAATAATAAATCTCCAAGCCTTTTCTAGATGTGGAGTGCAAATTTTCGCTTATGGATGAAAAACTTATTCATCGAAATAAGTACTTTAGATGAAGATTTACAAAAAATTGAATGAGATGCGCGTGTGATGAAAAACGATCTTTGACGCCAGTTAAAACGAATTGTGGATTCTATGTGAACTCGCAGATATTGCGAAATATTTCGTCAGAAACTCTGTAATTTTCTCCAACTATTTCGACCTTGAAATTTTTAAGGTAAAAGTGTCGGTAAGTACGGATTTATATTAAATACATATTTGAAAAACAAAAAGCAGTGAAAAACGGTTCGGTTGATATAAAATGCCTTATAACATGTACTCGTCTGAAACCTTACCCCGTGGTTCGATGTGGCGGACAAGACGACCTTACTGGATATTTTCTATAAATATCTGCAAAACCCTGTAGAGAATTTTTGAATTTTTCATACACTTTACATTCGTTTAAACAAATTTTACCGATGGTTTGTGCATTCTTCTCTATAATATACTCTAGAATTCTATATTCCTTTGTGTTTTATTTTATGATTTTCGTACTGCTCTGAGATTGGTTTACTTTTTGAAATCTATCGTAAACAATCAATTTTCCGAATCCCCTTCGATAATCTGTTAAATTTTCAAGCAGTTTTGAGGCGTTCTGATTTTTTTTTAGCGTTTACATAAGATGGGAAAAAATAGTTCTCGATACAGATTCCATTACCGACACAGTTACTGACACTTAGCCAAGACACAAACCTTTTTCCTGAACATTCGGTGGTGGGGGGATATCTCCACTCCGGCTGACTATATCGATCATTGGATCGAGGTACGTAAGTTAACGGAATCGTTCGATGGGTATCGACATGCCGGTACCTGTATATGAACCGAAATTCCGAGAGTTCGCATAATGTTCATTCATTCTCTGCAATCCTCCCGATATCTCACTTTCCCGACATGTTAAAACCTCTCGTACAATTTCGAAAACTGTCTGTCAGTTGAAATTCCGAAAATTTGGACAAGGTCAACATTCGTTGCAAGCTTCTACTGGTTGATCGATAAAGTCGGTCAGAGTGGTAATACTCACCGACACTGAACATTCTTGGAAATGGTTTGTGTCTTGACTAAGTGTCGGTAATTCTGTCGTAACGGAACCTGTGTCCAAAACTCTCATTGACCATCTACTGTGAACTTGATTTGCAATTGTTAGAACTATTCTGATTTTAGCGAACTTTGCCCAGTGTTTGTATAAAATGTCGATACATTAATTTGATGAGGATTTTTCTGAATATTATTCGAATTCTTCTCTGTGCCTAATCTGCAATTCATACGTAATCTGGAATACATATTTTCCTGAGATATACACTGAGAAAACGGCATTGTGAAGACTAATCAACGTAGTTGATCCAACTACGCGGAGTCGTGAAGTTAGATACGGCGAAACCAATGGTACAGTTGAGTTAACTTCCCTAAGTAGTTGAAAGTATGTCGTTGAGCGAACTACGCTCGTATGTAAAAGAAATATTTTGGTATTTAACTGGAATAGGTCACATTTTTCGTACAATTTTATAAAGAGTATAGGCATAGTTATGAAGAGTTGAGTGCGACTTCAATTGCTGAGGAAATCAGATAAAGTATTTAAAATTACAATTACGCGTAATTTGAAAATGAAAATAAAGCAGCTTACAGTCACTTGTTGGAAGTTCCTTAACTATCTAATGTTTATCAACTTATAACACCATCGAGATGTTTTGCGCGTGACGTCATGTGATTGATTTAATAATTTTTACGAGAATCCATTTCATGCTTTCGTAGGAAACTGATTTAATTTAAAATTTTTTTTGGTATCATTCTTTTGAAGTTACGAAGTGCGCTCTGGTTCTCTGGGACTGGTGAATTGTTGTACGAATTAATAATCTAAGAATTTGCAAAAAAATAACGTTAAAGTCTGTAGCGGCGAAATAAATAGATGAAAAATCTGTACGATATTTATCGAGCTCTAGTTAACCAGAGCATACTTTCCGACAACAGCAATCATTTCACCAGAAATTTCAGATAGATCCAAAGTTGTACGAATGGACGAGATGGATTCTTGGAAAAAATCGTAAATCAGTCACGTAGCACCACGTTCAAAACACCTTGATACGAACTATTCCAGTGTGATGTTGAATGTCACTAGGATAACTGCGAGAATTTACAAACGAACAAATAACAGTAGCTGCACTAGACTCGTGTAAACGGAAATATAAAGATATGGTTGATGAAATTACATTCATTATAAATTTTCATATTACATACGTCTTGATCAAACATTTGAGTATCCACACGATATAAACACGGACCGAGAAAACGATAGTATTTACGACTGAGGTGTCAGTATGATAACAAATTATATTAAATTGATCTTTGATATCATTGGATTTACTTAATAGAGTCACGTTGATACCGTACACGACTCAACATTTAGGTCCGTATTTTAAATACCGTCACGAATTACTATTAATTCCGTATAAACAAAAATTCAGGGGCAAATCTTTCACATAGTTGGCTCAACGACTCGGCTTTCAATGAGACAACCTTCGAGCAGTTGACTTGTAAGCAAAATGACTTTTGGCGTAGCGAGGATTGTTCAACCTCATGGGAAGGTTGACGCTACTCCACATTTTTTTTTAGTGTACAAAGAAATTTTGAAACTGAAATTTCTTCAGGGGTGATTCAATTCATTGATTCAACGACGCACATCTATTTGATTATAGGGAGCAGTTTCTGTACGTACGGGTTATCAGAGTTCCGAAATATAAAGCCAAATTTTTTCGATATTTATATATCATATTCAATTATACATCTGCACCCAAGGCACATTTTTTACTTTCACTCCGTTGTAGGAAGGTCCGCCGTATATACATAATACATCGTAAATGAATATTTTCATACTTTCTTAATGGTGAATTTTTTTTTTTTTTTCCAGGAACTAGTCTATCCCCGAGACTTTTTACACTTGACAATCAGATATGAGTGGCTGCCAGTCACGAGTCGTGTAAAAATTCAAGAATATTTACTGGTAAATTTAATTCAAGCTAATCAAGTTTTAGCAATTAAAAATATCCCCAACCGACAGGAAGAAAATCTCACCTATGGATCGTAAATTTCAATCTCTGCACCCTCAGGGTCGAATTAAATTGAAGACCTGAACAATACGAAACTAATTTTTGTTTTGTTAATTACTTATCTTTTCATCCCATAATTACGTAAACGAATATGAATAACTATGTTTGCGAAAAATCTTTGAAATACTTACTTATTTTTGATAGTTAAAAAGTCTGCAAAGAAATGCTGTGACTTCATCAAATAGCTTTGAACACTTGGAACAAAAGTAAAAAAATATGAAAACTCTGGTTTCTTAGCAAATTCGTCTCTTGTATACGAAATTCAAAATACGAATTCGATAAATTTCAATCCAATCCCAAATTAAGCGTCTACATTGAAATTGGCGATCTAGAGTAAGAAGCTTCGCTATCTGCAAGATACATTTTATGATTCAATTTAATGTAGGTGCAAAACTGTTTGACTGTCAAACAACGTTTCAATTTCATCTAAAAAATCCATTTTCTCAACTCAGTGTGCAAAATTCGATTTTTCATGCCCGTTCGTAGTGTGCGAAGTAATTTATTTCACACTGCGAATAGTGAATTTCGCACACTGATGCTAAAAAAATTTATTTACGATCCACATCCTCGCACTTGTACCGTTATGAACTACGTTACTGTGTATCCTATTTGACGTTACGTAATTGTAACGAATAGAGGGTTTTAATTATTTCGAATAATTTTACTGTTTAGTATTTTCATTTGAATACATCCAGTTCCCAGCTGTGCTGTCTGTTTGAAACCTTATTTTTTTCAAAATAATTCGCGCATTCAAAATTCTACTCGTGTACTGTATTTTATACATTCATCAAATTAATACGCAACTATAACAGCAGCCATTCAGCTGTCTCGGGTTGTAGATTACTCCTGGCTTATGCGTTATTACCTATTTTCTTTTCCTATGTATACACACATGCAAATATGTTCACGTATTATATTGTACATTTTATATTCACACTTAACATATTTAAATGCATGTATGTATATGTATATATATATATATATATATATTATATATACGTATATATCATAATATATACATATTATATTGTATTTATATAATCTACTTTCAATCTAGTGTAAATTATTGTCAAATAGACAGCATTTTGTTATAATATAATATAACGTTATACTTACATTCTATATGATAAATTTATGTTTTTACATACATATACCTATGTATACGTAGATTTAACTATAGCTTTGTGCAAAATTTACATTCGCTTCACTCAATCCTGATGCGATTGTACATTATTATATATGTATATAGGTATATATAATATATGACGACACAATGGGTAATCGAAAACTTTCAGAAATTACTTGTTGTATCTAATATTATATAACTGTTCTATAATTTTATTAGTCTGGAAGTAACGTGGTTTCACGTTATTATTTATACTTATATATATACCTATACATATACATATTTATTTCGTTAACTTTGTATTGTCAAAATTTTATCTGTCACTCCAATTCTGTTTGAATTGCATAGTTATTGTCAAACATTTCGTAATAATAATATTTATTCAATATTGTTATTGTCGCTTTTCCGTTACTACATTTTTACGTTTCATTAAAATTTTTACCTCAGTTACTTTTCCCAGTAAACTGTTGAATATAATATTATATATATTATATATATATAATAGATATAATAAATATCGGCAATCTCGCAAATTACAGGTAAACGATCAGTTACTAAAATGTCATTTGACTGCAATCTAGATGTGTTATTGTGATGTGAAGATGTGAAAATCTCTAAATTGTCAGATCTCTCGACTGTGTCGTTGATGAGAAACAGTTTGATTTAATTTTCCACTGAATTCGTATCTTCACAATTGTAGCACTTTCTGCGGCCAAAAAAAATGTAACAAACGATATTCTTTATGTAAAGAGGCCTGATTTTTTCGAATATGAAATTTATTTTTAGGTAGATTCTCAGCAATAGCTAAACCTCCCCCCCCCCCATGGCCGTAAGATATGGCATCTGATTATGGATTGTGAGTTAAATGTTTGTAAAAGTTGTAATTGCGCCAATTCACGTTGGATCAATTTTTTCTATCGACAGAAGGTGCTAAGAAACTAAACGCAAATATGCAGACATTTTTTTTTTAATTTAGGGGATTTTCATATCTTACCAGGTAAATTCCCGAAACGTTGGTACCTCACCAATTCTCTTCATTCTACGATACGTTGGAGTACGTCGATAAATATTGTACACGAGTCTCCTTGAGCGCTAATTCAGCCGTTTGAGGGGCAAAGATCACCCCTAAAGCTTACCTCGAAACAATACGGGATGCAACCCCTGAGGATAGTGATTCCTAGTGATAATGAATAATGTTCAATTGATTTGCTCAAAAGATGTCAGGCGCTATTACCAAGAAATCATAAAGAAAATTAATTACTGGCTGTAAACTTTAAGGGTGGTTTTTACCTCGTTAATGGCTGAATCAGCGCGTGAAAAAAATTGGTGTCCAATGTTTTCGAGGTACAACAACGTATTGCAGAATGAAAAAAATCGGTGAGGCACATATAGGGTATTTCCCTTGTTAGTACATCAGATAACGCATCATAGATCTGAGCAAGATAAAAATGTTTGCATCTAAATTGTTTACCTTCCGTTGGCAAAGTTACCAATATATATGCACCTAAATTTTTTTTTTTTTTTTTTTTTTTGTTTTTACTCGTAAAAGATGAGTTACTTTCTTACAACCTTGTATCATTTATATTACTTTACAACCGATGCTCTATGCACGGAGCACCTCTAGAACTTTCATTGAGATTTATTTGTTACTTTTCACTGTTTGATTTAAACTTTCATTGGAACTAGACAGCCGTATTTACGTGCTAACTCTTCATCTTAAAAATGACAAAATACTTGTTACCATTATAATTGCCGCCCGCAATGATGTCAACATGACTGCTGGGTTTCCATTTTTCTGAAGCTTGAATCCAGGGTCTACCACGCGAATTTTCCATCCCAAGTTGTTGTGAGAATAACACTGTAATCGTGAAGTGGTTTAGTAAGATCTTTCATATTTCATCAAGTTTATTGAATATCGTTATAAATCCCTCATGTTAAAGTTTCATTGTAAAGACAAACCATGGTTCAATTGAACGTAGGGATCGAGAGAGAGAGAGAGAGAGAGAGAGAGAGAGAGAGAGAGAGAGAGAGATGCGAATAATTTAAGCAAGTGTATATTTTTTGGGATCTCGAGATGTTTTGTTTTACATAATTATATGTTACGTAGTTAAAAATCTGATTTCATACCTACTCAACAAAAATCTCATGTTTTTGTTGAACCTTGATTTTGTCAGCTTAGAATCGTAACCCTTTAATGCCTACCCAGCTAAATCACTATTTTACGGGAAAGTAAGTGTTTTCGAAGATTTAAAAGTTTAGATAATGTAGCTTTTGTCTCATTGGGTTGGAGCAAAATAGTACACTTTCAAAATTTTATTATTTGCATGTTCTCTGTCATTTTTTCTGCTGCTAATTTCCGGTTCGCCTAACTTTTGTTCGATTTTTAATATCTTCTGACAAAAAATGTTAACGTCATTCAATGATGCTCTCGAAACAATGATTTTTTCTATAATAAAAGTTTTCTTTAAAATTACGTTAACCATTCTATTTCTGCGTTTGTCCCCTAAAAGTCATTCCTCTGGCCTATTATTATCAAGTTGGGTATACACATTAAAACTGACTGAAAGGGCTCTTTAAACTTTTCAATATTGAGGTTATAAATATCCTTTTAGCCTTATCGATATTTATAACTGTCCTTTTAAAGACAAAAAAAAATTATGCGCCACAGATACCGTACAATAAGAGACGGAATCTTGACATCGCGTTTATCCGTCATTTTTCTGGGAGCATAAAAATGAGTCAATATTCGCGCGGTAGGTGTAATTAATTGCGGGCATAGATTGCAGGGCAATATAATTATAGGGATTTATTTGATCGAATCAACCGATTGCTACTGCCATAAATTTTGTTACTGCCATACGAGTTGTGTGTCGTAAATAAGTATCATAAGCGAACGAGGCATTCTTCTGGCAGGTGTAAACTACATATTATCGATTGAAATAAATTACTGAGTATCTTTTTAAATGTTACTATTAGAACCCCATTCACGGTCTCGTTTTAAAATTGGGAATGCCTGATGTATTGTGTTCTTCAGAAAAAAGAATCGTTAAAGTCGTAATTTCTCTGGGTTCGTCTGAACGTTTTTCATACGTACCGCAAAAGTGCAATGTCTTTCCTACTTCAAACTGTGATTCTGTGTTGATATTCAATAGCTTTGCATGAAAAAATGCACGATTATTAATTCCAATCGATAACAATATTTTTCAGCGTAAAATGTTGGAAGTTACCAGAGAAATTACTTCTTCGAGTAAAACATGTCGAATGTATGAATGACTCATATACTTTGCTTTTTTTAATATTTATTTTAACCTAATACGCCAGAAAAACTATGAGAAATCAATAGATAATACTGAAAACGTTGCAGCGAAATATTCGTGTGATTTCTCTGTAGCAGTAAGTATTTCTCTGAAATACGATAGACCGTATAAAAACTGAAATATCGGTTGGCCTACAGTATCATTTCGACCTGATGATCATTCAATCTTCTGTGAATAAGATTTTTTATTCATCGTTTGTTCGTCAATGCAGAATGATCGTTTTGAAAGTAACGGCCAAGCGCGAAATAGGACGTCAAAAAAATTGGAAATGTTCGAACAAGTCTGTTTTTAACGGATTATCCTACTGCAAAATTTTCAAACAATGTATATTCTTTTTGCATTATACGATAGTACAGACGGGACATTGTGTGGACCTAGCATCGCCGATTGATCGTTAGTAGACAATTCATATTAAAATTCCACATTCGAAACTTTAAGCGTGTTTTTCTCGAAACGTAGTTTTAAAAAACGGTGCACACTCCCAAAGGAAGAGTTTTCAATTTATCCGTCTCAAATTTGGACACAACATTCTTCCCGCCATTATCTTACTATGGAAGCTTTTGTTTTTAAAATCTTCATATTTTTTTAAACCTAAGACTATCGAAAAAATGGACTACATTAGATACTTTTTTTCAAACCGCCGCCATTCTGTCAATTTCGATAAAAAAGAAACCTCCATAGTACGATAGGAGCTTTCGTACCGTTTAATAATCTTTTCACAAATTTTATCTCAGACATTATTCTTTTTTTCCGAAGATATTTTCAACCGTTAAAAATAATGTAAAAAATATAAACGTTTAAGAATCTATTTTCCGATCTTCATGAGTGCTTTGGTCTGACATAAAAAAATCAGATTGGTGAGCGTGTTTTAACCACCCCCCCCCAAAAAAAAAAAAAAAAATCGCGCAAATCCGCCGTCTTTCGACCCGTTACACTGGGATGACCCTTTAAAGGCCCCTCTGTGTCTGTGTTAAAACTGACCTGATAGTACAACAAGTCCGGAGCGTCTTCGGGGACCGTCCACGTGAGGACGGCAGGTTCGCCCTCTTGGCACTCGAGCCTCAGGGTATCAGCAAAGCTCTCAAACGTTTCCGAATCCTCGCTCATGTCGATGGTCTTGTGAATCCATTCGCAGTACCGTCCCGCAGCCGTGGGGTATGGTTCATCATCCCTGTTCCATGCCACCCCGGCATAAACTTTCTGCTTTTTTTGGTCAGCCGAGTTTCTTTGACCGAAGCCACCCTCAGGGTTATCGGTTATGTAGAATGGATGATACCTGGATAAGAAACGCAGCAATTTGCTACATAGACTTAGAGCCGTGCACATTCTCAGCGAATTTTAGGCCCGGTGTGTGGAAGAAGCGGGATAATAAATTTGAAAGAGTTGAATGTCCGTCTCTGCTCATTTGGTATTTTTGTATATTTCAGGAGCACTTTGGATGCATGAGAAATAGTTTTCCAGATTTCAATGGAGTAAGAGAACCTGCATATATTGAGTCGCTGAAATCTATACAAGCTCCCTGATTCAGTTACTACAAAGAAGTCGAATTATTGTGGTTTCGAATAATCAAAGTTTCATTGCAGGATATTAAGGAAAGAGAGCCGGGCTGGTTGTCACAAGGTTCATAACTCCGCCACTGATGTCGGAACGAGCGGCGGTATAAATTGAGGTTGTAGTTCAATGTTTAAAATTATTAAAAAACTGAAATTGCATCTGGTAAGTCATGATTTTCCATCTTATAAATATTTTTTTTCTCATTCTCTTGGCTGCCTTGGGATATTTCGTAATAAGATAATCGGAATGCTGATTCTTGTCGTTTTCATTTGATATACAGTCGAACCTGGATAAGCGAGAGTTCAAGGAACTGCGATCTCTATTAATAATCATAGATGACTCGAAGCCTAATTTCTTCTAGCCTTCGGAGTGCTTCGTTTATCTTTCGCGTTCGTACTAGAGAATTGTGTATTGCTGTTTCGGATGTGTACTAGCCGCCGGAAGCCCAAATTATACGTAGACGTAATAATGTAAATGATAAAAATATTAAAAATAATGTTAGCAACAATAAAAACAACAACAACACGTTCGAATCTTGGACATCATAATCCACTCCCAAGAGAAACCCAAACGTGGAAACTACGGTGTGCGTCTCATCCAGTGAATCTGTGGGAATTTTGGAAATTCTCCGGACGAATGGGAGTAATTTACCGGACAAGTAGACAGACCAAAACTATCGATATTGTTTCACTTAAAAGTAAAATATTACCTGGCTGGATTATTGGGGTCTGATCCGCCTTCGACGGTGAAAGTGTACGTCTGGCCTCTTTCGACGTAAATTTCGGGAATTAAGAGATCGTTTATATACCACGCTATGCCCCACGACGGTTGACCTGTAATTAAAGAAAAACGTAACCAATGGCAGCACAAAAGTCAACCGAATGTAGGAATTTCTATTAACAATCAAAGCTGATTATCCAAGGTTAAAAAATTTAGATCTATGTATAATAATTAATTTTCAGCCCCGACAGCATGCATTGATAATAAGACAAGGAATTCCATCACATTTGAAATTTGTAGGATTAGCATTAGCAAGAAAGGTTAGTTTCCGTTATTAGTTTTCTCATGTTTGGCAAACTGGATATTGATTATTTAATATTAAATTTTTAAAAATATACCATCTACTTTGAGGTACAAGCACGAAAATCGTTTTAGAGACACGATAAAAGGAACCACGTTTACCATGCGTTGTACACTTGGGGACAATGAATCTGAGACGTCTAATTTTTTACACTAGACAGTTATGTTGGCAACACAGAGAAACTTACAGCGCCACAGTCGGCCGACCGTGGAACAAACTCAATCTCAATAAACATAACACAATCCGTGACCGTCGAATCTAACCTTAGAATACCGCGGCGATGATGACTTGTTGGATTAACACGTATTCTAAGGTCAGATTCGACGGTCATGGGTTGTGTTATGTTTATTGAGATTGAGTTTGTACCACGCTCAGCCGACTGTGGCGCTGTAGGTTTCTCTGTGTTGCCAACATAACTGTTTAGTGTAAAAAATTAGACGTCTCAGATTTATTGCCCCCAAGTGTACAGCGCATGGTAAATGTAGTTTCTTTTACCGTGTCTCTCAGACGATTTTTGTGCTTGTACCTCAAAGTAGATGGTACATTTTGAAAAATGAGTTTCTTCACATTTAAATTAACTAGCGGATTTGTTTTTTCAGAAAATGAGAAGATACAGTCAAATTTAAAACTCACTTTCAAAAATTAGTAGTTGAACCGATGTGTTTTTCATGCACAATATTTTGGTATCCGAACGCATATTAAAATACGTATAAATTACAGGCAAATGATGGAGTATAAAATAAAATAATTAAATAAAGTTTTAACTATAGATAGTGTCTTATGGAACAAGCATTTTCTTGCTTGTTTAGATTACTCGTATTAGTCATGATGCTAGATGTTAGTTCAAATAACGTCAAGAATTGATATTCTTTGAAAAGCTTTTTGCGTCACAATTTTTTTAATTGAATGTGAAATAATTTTGTAATTTTTCTGGTAGAATTAAGAACGAAAGTTCCTCTTTGATTTGCAATTTACTGATTACTTTTGTTTTTGCAAATTAGGAAAATCTATTGAATGCATTAAAAATCGTTATGAAAATTATTACCAAAATTAAAATTTACCAGATCTTAAAAATTTGTTCAATTACAATTCTATGTTAATGAATTGCAAGTCAAGTGGAATAACTTGATACTGAAATCTCAGATTGCAAATTGCACGACAGCTTTTGTTCTATACGCTACCGGCACAACTGTGAAATAATTTCATATTTTTATGGGTTGAATCGTAACGCAAAGAAATTTTTTAAAGAATTCCAATTCTTGATGTTATTTAAACGAATATCTTGAAATATACGAGTTGCTTCGTGAAACTTGATTGTTAGTTCAAATTTCAAGTCAATGAAAACAGTTTAGAGGTTCAGTAGCGTGTTTCTTTTATATTTTGACCCTCGATAATTACATAATTCTTACATTCGTTTGACATCCTAGAATCTCATCTCAGGGAGTGAAACTCAGTTTGTTGAAATTTTCAGCATTAGACCTATTAATTGATTACCTGTGATTGCCGAATATCCTCTGAGGCCTCCAGTGGGTCCGATTCTAGCGCTGAAGGTGGTTTCTCCGGAAATCTTTGCAGGTGGCCACGGAGTTAGTTTGGACGGCCCAGGAATTTGGTAGAGCGAGAACTTGCACTGATGATCATTTTTCGAAGTGAAGTCTATTTGTACGTCTTCTGTAGTTCTGTCGAAACTTTCGTGAGCGTTTGCTTCTCCCCTCGAATTCAAACGCCCGATAGCAGCAATCACGCTGACTTCAGTGTCCGGGATCATCTGGTCCATTACTAGCTCGTTTGTACTGACAGGTCGCATGTATTTCACTGTGGGTTCAACAAATTTTCTTAAACACTGAATTTAAAATCAATCACAAGACATCGCAAATCACGAATCGAGTTGATATCACTATTTTATCCATGATAGGTAAATTTTCATTTCATTTAATTGATCCCTTGAAGTCACGGTTTTTGTTGAGATTCGGAAAAACTCGCAGGGTTGAGAAAAACTTGAGATTACTTCTTATCGGAAATCTGCGTAACGATCACACAATGGCAAGGGGAATGGTCTGATTTTTTTTCTGATTCTGCACAATATTTTTTCTTAAGCTGTTTCGAGTGAAAGTGGAAATGTTCTCTATTTGACCAGTTTCTTGAAATTTGCCATTTTGCCACATTATCGAATGATGTAACTGTATTTTAGTCAGGCAAGTTTTCAGTTTAATCGTGACTCGGATCTTGTCGAAAATTTTGAACTTCGCATTTTCATGTCCTGATCACTGAGACATCCAGACTACAGAAATAATAAATATCGACTCGGCTGAAACGGATTTCAATGATTTCATGCACTGCTAGGTATCATGAAAAAGACAGGCAACTCTACATTGAATCCGACAAAATTGATCTTGTACTTCTTAATCAGATCGGTACTTTTTTACGAAAAGTGCGCGTAAAAAGAGACATGTATTTTTTTATTCGTGTTAACCTTTCTTTTGAAAATTGCAGCATACTCAATTTAGTTAAAATGTGAGTGTGCCGTT
Source organism: Neodiprion fabricii (assembly GCF_021155785.1). Taxonomy (NCBI): domain Eukaryota; kingdom Metazoa; phylum Arthropoda; class Insecta; order Hymenoptera; family Diprionidae; genus Neodiprion; species Neodiprion fabricii. Next base: position 12,770,828 of record NC_060239.1, read on the forward strand.
CCACTTGTATGTATGTACATGTGTAACTTTTGAACGAACTCACATTTCAAAGCTAAGAGAAAGAACTTTAATTAAACAATATAAGTTCCTGAAAAATGACAAATTTGAATTATTTATTATTGTTTATACGGAATTTGTGATAAATTAGAATTGTATAAAATTGCTCACGCGTCGAATTTGTTACATTTCTTCTAATTTTTATAGTGTTTTTTATTAAAGGCCCTTCTCTCTTAAACAAACTGATCACCTACATGATGGCGGAATTGGAAGATATTAGTTGATAAATAATAGGCAGCGTGTTCACTTTAAGATAAAGTTAAATATGTAAGGTTTGAACAGCGAAAGATAAAAACCTATAAAATCATACCGGCAAGAAAGACATGATTTCATTTTACGTATACACTTTGCCTAAGAAAAGTTTTTTTCAAATACTGCGCGTAAAATTCAATTTTATACGTTGTTATGAGTGCGTAAAACGATACTTTTCGATACAGTGTGCGTTAAATCCAAATGTCGACTTTAACCAATTTGACGCTAAAGTAAAATCACCCCAATAGTGTATTCTCACAGCGTTCACGTAAAAAATAACATAATCGTATCGTATCCTATGTGTTACTGAATATCGTTTTTTCATATCGTTTCTGAATTCCTTTCATTTTTTTGTTTATTCTATACGTTTGTATAAGCTGATTATTATTATAGTCGTTTATCGTTACGTTCACATCAAACATGAAAAACAGAATTATTATTGCTTCGTCGGCCACTCGTGCTTTCGATCGCTACCCGTACGTAAAATCGCAGTTTACGAACTAGTTGCATAATATACTATCGAACGATTTTAAAAATAGCAGGACAAGAAAGTTAAAAAAATCCATCCGAGTCGAAATGGAATTGTCCACTATTTAAGATTCGCTTACCGGAAGTGAGATCATTTTTTCTCTCTCCGTGAAGGAGGACGACGTCGTTCTTGCCGTGAATTCTTTCATCCGGGCAGACACCCTTGATTCCGTCGCACTGCGCGAGATCCGACATGTAGTAGTCGTCGGCATGGAACTCTTTAGTTTTTTCATCGTACCAGACAACGGCGACATCTCCGCCAATCATTTGCGCTTTACCCTGCATCCCCGACAATCCGAAGGCTACGTACTGATCTTCCCGTATCCTGGCTGTTACCCGGATCTCCACGTTTTCCCCGACCATCTCCCACTGCACTTGAATTCGGTCGTTCAGCATTTCCCTGCAGTTAGTCAAGATTGACTTTGGCGGGGCTCGCGTGCTACTAGTCTGTAAAATTCGAATAGGACTTATTTGATTTTGTTTAATTTTTTGTTGACCACTATCAGCGCTTCAGTTTTTTTCTTTGTTGCAATTATAAGATTACATTTAGGTTACGTAGTAAGTATGGTGGAAGAAGGAACGATGCGAAAGAGCAGCGTAATAAGGCCGGTTCTGCGTACAGATTCCGATACCGACATTTTAGTCGCTTCACAGCTCAGACGCAAACCCTTTCTTTCGGTAAGGGTCATCCACACTCTGGTCTACTACGGTCGATAATGTCTCGGTCTTCTGATAAAATAAACGATGGTGACCTGTGGTGTGATAGAAAGGAGTTTCATCGAAAGCCAATAAAAAAATCTATGCTAACGTTGAGAGCAATGCATATGATATTTTTCCAGTTATCGATAAAGTCGACCACAGTCGGAATACCCTCAACGAAAAAAAGCGGTTGCGACTCAGCTGTGAAGCGAGTAAAATTTTTGAAAAATGTTAGTATCGGAAACTGTACGCAGAACAGGCCTTATTATACTATTCGCAAGTACAGGTGATTCCGATTGTACGATTTAGCTCACTTTACTCAAGGACTTGGTTCATGTCAGTCTGATAACTAATAAGTTCAGTTAAATCAAGACATTTGACGTTTGTTTCAATTAAATATTCTATTTGAGGAATTTGAATTTGTTGAATGAAACTAATCTTTTTACGGTCATGGGAAAATTAAAATCACTAAATGATACTTACGGATCTGGATAAAGTAGTTGAATGAATACGAAATGCTACATTGCAGTTGTCTGATTCGACGAAGACATTTTTTTGTTGATTCCGGTTCCAAATTTATAGTGATTAAAATAAATTTTACAGAATCAAGTAAATTCTTTTGAAAGTGAATATCGTTTAGCTGAAGTGAAAAAGTGATAGCGCTTATGCATTGGTGAAAATTATTTTTATAAATGTAGATCTGGCAAGTTCTTGAACTTAAAATGACCAATGACAACAGGTGCAAAACCATAACAAACAAATTTTTTTAAATTGAAGCTGACTGTAAAATAACGAAGGCATGCATGTTATTTTCGTGTTGCCTCTCATACTAATATAGTAGAGAAAATGTTGTAAGAACAAGTAAGTGCACATATCTGTTCATGCCGTTCAAATTTTAGTACTTGAATCAGTAAGCTATTTATTTTGAACCATTAATTTTCAGTTGATTCATAACTGCAGTGTAAGCTGTTGGTGGAAGAAGAGTTCAATTTAAAAATAACGAGTCAAACCAAAGCTGAGGCAATTTTTTCAATTGTTAATATGGCCGATAGAATACGTATAAATTGTTTTTAAAACTTTCAAATTGATTTTAAATTATATTGTTTGTGATTTTTAGCAAACATCGAAAATTGCCTACGCTGCAGATACTCAGTATAGCTTGTTTAATTTGAATGTCAACAAGTTTTGAGCATGGTGTCTCTTTTACCGACCGTGCAGCGTTGATTGGCTCTCGATCACGAACATTACTTAGTCGGAAGACCACCTCCTATCAAATTACGTAATATTACCGCGTTGCTCTGTAATTTACTCAGAATTCGTGCAGTATAAACCAAAGCATTTTGGAGAACATTTAACATTTTCACTAAGGCCATCATTTTCTTCAAACATTCCAAATATTTTGAACAGATTGAGTATTCCACCACAGATTACTTCTTAAGGAAGCATGTACTGATTTTCATTTACAACAGTGAGATTTTGTGAATAAAATTACAAAGAAACAAAAAACAACGAAAAAAGGTTAGCATAACTTACCGCGTAAGCGAATATCACGTTGGATTTTTCTTGCATCTAGCATATAAATAATAAAGCTTACGTGTACATTCTACACATTATGTAGTGATATAACAGGAGTGGGGAAAATTATGTAACGCATCATTTGGATAAATGAAACAGGCTTTTTATTGACTAGTTTAAAAATAACTGATATGTATAGATGCTCATGCAACAAAAAAACAATTAAAATTCAGGCAAGGATAAATAGAGATGGATAAATGTTGAAAGAGAAACAGTTTTTCCATGAAACTTCAAACCAGTCATTCTCGACGAATCAAATAAGGACTTCTACTTAATTAATCGTTTGTCGTATCATCTCTCACCCTGACATGAGAGAATTAGAATACTCAAAAATACCCTCTCTAATCTTGCTGACGTTCTAAACAAAAATGAATGACACTTATGTTGTAACATCGTACTCACAGGGTTATACCACCATGGCGGCTGTGCGAAAACGAAAGTTTTCATTAGTTCAAGTTGATATTGATATATAAATGACAATAACAGTCAGTCTGAATCCAAAACTCAATAAACCGAAAGTTTCACCCTTGATGACAAGGAATTTAATACAGAAAATTGAATAATTATTAACGAAAATCACTTATTCCCTATATAGTATCTAATACCCTCTAACACTATGAAAATAAACAGACTACTGTAAAAAATAATTACAATCATTGTCCCACAAGCAAAGATAGAAAAAGAAAACTCTCGATATTGAGCATAGTCCTACCTAATATACGTGTCGCAGAGAATCAGAATACTTGGCTCGATTGCTTGAAACCTCTACGATTGAAATCTGGCACGAACAATGAAGAGACCCAAAAATTTGATTAAGAAATTTAAAAAATTGATAACATTGAAAAATGATGTCTAAAATCTGATCTAAAGAATGGTGTTTTCTTTGGCTTGTGAATGTTTGAGTTATGTTTTCTTTTTCTCCCTGACGCGCTTTTCTTAACGACGTCGTTTCTTGTGGTTCTGTATTTCAATAGCTCGTCTCGATTTACCGTTATCTTCGTTTGTCCAAGAGCCGGCGGCACGTCGAGGTCCTTCGGTATATAAACGTGGCCAAAATTGTGACGGTATTGTACGCACCATACGGAAAGCCATTCGATATCGTAGACGGTCAAATTATCAGGTAGGACGATCTCGATGTCCTCACCCTGGTATCCGCGCAGTGGATCTAAACTGCCAAGAAGAAGGTCAATTGTACATATTTAAATCGGTAATTGAAACTTTCCGCGAAGATTGGTAGAATAAACTTCGGAAAACATAAAAATTTTACAGCGAATTCTGAGAAACGCTGATATCACGTAATTCCATAATCGGGGGATCCCCTTATACTGAAGGCTTACGCAGAATTTTGGGGAAAAATAAATTTCAGACAGATAGAAAAAAAGAGCTGAAAAATTGAAAAAATTTTCACATAGTTACAGTGATAAAATTTGTTGACTTTACCAAATATGAGAATCGGAGATGAGGAAAGACATGTTTTTATGTTTCAAAGCAATGTCACTCAATTTAACTGAAAAGTGCTCAGAACAATAATGTGTTTTAACAAGTAAAACCAAATTTACTTGAATTCACAAACATTTCTTTCGTTATATTTGTCCAGACTTCGTGATTCAGCCACATTTAATAAACCACGGAACATCAGTTAATTCAATAATTCGTTCATATTCTTTAGTTTACCATACCCACAGAACAAACGAAATTAAAAGTCATCATTACTTAATAACTGATATTTGATTTTTCGTTAAGTAAGCGAACGAATCGCTTGTTTAATTAATTTGATCATGTCTCGTAACCAATTCATTGTTGTCAACCAATAAAAAAAATATTCCGCTACTGGAATAAAATATTTTCACACAAGATTCAGAGTGGGAGGACTTTTTTTTAACGAATAGCTCCATTGTCGAGGATTATACAGGTCTGAAAATTGGTATAACAGGGAAGTTCAGGGCACGACAGACACCCCAAAAAATTTGGACAGAAGAAAATGTTTTTGTTTCTTTTCTTAATTATCGCAAAATAATGATAAATTTGTTCGAGATAGATCAAAACAACTTGTAGCCGGTGCTTAAAAGCCACAAAAAATAATTAGCGGATTAGGGGGTCTGCCGTGCTCCGTTCTTCCATATATTTCTAGTCTGACGTACCCTGAACTACTCTTGAATTACAGACAAAACACAATTTTTAACCCTGGAGAGCCATGCCATCACAATAACTGAACAATTAACAAGACATCGAGTTACTATTGCATGTTTATCAATTCATTGTGAACCAAACTTTATAAAGAAAAGCATATCGTAAAGAAAATCCCTGTACAATGAATGTGTAATAACAACAGGATAATACTTTTTTGCGTTATAACGATCGGTTCTTACATACCAGATAAAATTTCATACTCCAATTATGGTCAGAATCTCGCTATATCTTTTTATATTTCAATATGTCTCTATCGTGGTTGTACAGAAATTGCTTGTCTCCTTATTGGACAGAATGAACCGCATTATATGACTTTTGTTTGAATTAAGGTTATGCAGTACTTCTACGTTTACCGACCGAGTCTGATTACCGATCGAGCAAACTTGGTAACCACGACCTTAAGCCCCGATCCGCGAGCCTGTAACCTAGAAGAAAGACCTTAAATATCTTGGCCTCGCTCAAGGCCACGTCGATTGGTAAGCTCATTATCGAGATTTACTCACCAACTAAAGGTGTAAGTCTAGAGAACTCTTGTCGGCTTACCTTCCCATTTCGTTCGGCACTTTGACACCCAAAGGATTCGGTTCGGTGTCATTGCCCACCCAGAAGTAGGCATCGGGTCCTTCACCGTCGTAATGTAGGTTGGGAATGTACAGTGTTTTACTGTCCAGGATGCTGATGTTTCCGCTTCTCAGGCCGTGTGCGAATCTTGAAAATTCGGGCAGAACGCGTGGTTTCGGCACGTCGAGGTCACGCGGTATGAAAACGTCACCGAAATCGACCTGTGAGCAAATAAAATGAATACAAGTTGGAAAGATTGTTCGTATAACGTGTAAGTCGTTTTCGGAGGAAGACAAATCGATTCAACGAAACTCTTAAATTTGGTCAGTATATCTGCAATTTCCATAAGGAAAATATAGGAAGTATTCACCGGGGTCCGAATACGTACCCGCTGTATAAATTCCCGCTCAACGTCTAACGGAAGACTGTTGTTTTTGATTTTTCTTCGTAAAATGGAACACGGACTTTTTACAACATTACGGAGTAGCTTTTCTATGACAACGCACATTAGTATTCGTTGGTTACAACAATACAATTTTGCGGTGCGGAAATTTTGGACATTTTTGTCAAATATACATCAAAGTGCAATAATAGCAGTTGTATTTATTTTTCCGCAAAATATTTCATAAGTGTGACATATATTTTTTTGCTATATCTGACATGTACCATATTATCGTATCGGATAACAAATTGTTTCAAGGTCAGCGGATAGTAAGAATACACTATTTGAGAATTACAATGTTAATGTTGTGTATTAAACAGTTTAATCTATCGATATGCAAATGTGAAAATGATCCGTGAATTAATATCTGTATCGAATGATTAGAAAGGTCAACATGCCAAGTTACTATCAACAGATCAACATGAGCTATTGTTGCATCGAGCTTTTGTCTCAAGTACATCTTCCACTTTTAACACGCAAAATTCTGGTAGTAGTACCAAATCAGTCAGAAATAATAAGTCGAACAAAAAAAAAAAAAAACCACAAAAAAAATTTCAATAGCAAAAATATCACATTTGGAATTTATTTAAACATAATTTAATGTTTTGTCAATTTTTCGTCACAGATTATTTTTCTTGGGATTTAGTTTTGCGTCGGTTTATTTTTGTTTCACTCAAACGCTTAAAAATGCATACTCTAAACATTCCCACACATGCCTGGATTTCTTCGAAGCGTCTGCTTGTCTGTCGTTCGCTGGTTTGTCTAGATCTACGTCGTAAATCTGGAAATCCTTGGTCTAAAAGTCTTCCCCTTATACACATCTAGCCGCACAACCAGCTCGAAACTCCCCCCGATGCTACTGAGATTTCCAAAAAAGCTTGTAACTGGACTGTCAAAAATCGACGACAAAATCACACGCAGTTACTTGCCGTGTCGAATCCAGGGTCTAAACGAACTAAATTAAAATTAGCATTTACATTGCACATTACGATAAAGGTCTTACCCTAGTTAGTTTTCTCACTATGCAAACGAAGGCTATAACGTCTTATTCCGGAAAGCCCTTCTCATGTATACCATGTAGTTTTCTCCACCAGTCAAGCCGTACTTGATTTATATATTTCAGCGGGTATTGAGCAATTATTTCTTCTTCAAATTTCAGAAGGCAGTAGAATTATTGATTGCGATAAATTTTGAATAAATAAATCGATGGTTAGAAAAAAATCCCTCGAATGGGGTATGATAATATCGTTGACATAAAGCTCGTTCGGTACACGCACGAAAAACCCACCCAACAAAAGGGTGGAGAAAGAAGACCCCCGTTCTGCCGGAGGCAGGAGACGATGTTGGGCATCGCGAAGGGATTTTTTCCCTTTCCCACTTTTCTTCTTCTTGAGAAAAGAAAGCGAGGCTCGCCCCGCGGTTCCTCACTCTTACCCTAGTCTCTCACCCTCGTATATAACCCACGGTAGTATTTATTTGAAACCCCGTCAAACGCTGAAAGACGACTTAGAGACCGGTCCCATATAATACGAGAGCTTCACCCCCACGTCGGTTCGGCGCCCCATTCCGAAGGGGTGCTTTACTGCCGCGATTGACTCGCTGGCAACGATTTCTCAGCCCATTCTAAAACCCCGGGACAAATCTATCCGAGAAACTCAGGGGGACATTCTCCTCCACGCTGCTCGGTATCGTCGCATATAATTCTACGCTCGGAATTCTGTACTCCTCGTGACGTGCTTGCAGACTCGATTCTTTACGAGGCCGACGTAAGCATAGGGACGCGTTGCATCAAAAATGAAATATGGAAGGAAGAAACGAGTGAAAAATAGAATTAGAAATTCAGAAAGGGAAGGGGGCGGGAAGTGTCAAGATTTATACCTTCGTATCATTTGCTGCGTGTGGGAATTAGTATGAATTCATACGGATAGATAATTTTAGAAAATTGTTATTTGCCGAATTTCATTGATCGAGACCCGATAAATAGTTAATCATAGAAATTATAAGGAAACAGCATTTTATACTTAGGATTATGTTTAATACCGGTTGGTTTCTTATGAATAACTGATTACATCATTCAAGTTTTGACTGTGTAGAACTAAGATGAATGATTTATTTACAGTATTGCAAAAAGGACTGTAGTACAAGCTGGAACTAGTTTTTGTAAGCAATCTCTCTTTGATAAATAAATAATCTACCAGGTTGACAAGACTCAAAGGGCAAAGAAAATAACAGTTTCAGACTGTTTAAACAAATTGTGTTAGCAAATTTTTTTAGCAATGTTTTTTCAAGTGTTATCAGAAACAGTTTTATTGTAATAACAGTCGTTTTAAAAAAATTCTGCAGTCTCCTTGAAATTAAAAATTTCGAAGAGAACTTTTTTTGTTCACTTTTTTCAATATGTCAAGGCTTGTGGAGTTTCAAAAAATTATACCGTCACACTGACAAATAGTATATCGTGCAATTATATAAACGAAACCGAAAAACTTGAAGCGCAAAATTATTGAAGAAATATCGAAGAACATTTTTTATGAGCAACTTTGGTAAAAAACGTGACGTTGTTACATTTTCTCAACATGTTTTCGTAAATGGTCGGAACCAAGTTTGCAACAAAACCCCAAACCAAAACGTTCGCAAAAGACGCAAAATAACACATTGTGTATCGAGTACGGAGAGAAGGCAACGAGACGAATGAAACCACCTTCCGGCCGTAACGAAGACAATTTTCTTTGATGAATAGTATAATAACAGCGCAACGAGACGTTTTTTTTTTCTGTGGCCCAGGTATTCTCTCCATAAATTTTTGTTTTTAGGCTCGAAGGTGAAGGATACAGGTATCTGAAAAAAGTGATCTCCGTGAATTGTTGTTAGTCCCGCGGAAACGGCAGCGAAATCAAAAAAAAAGGTAAAAAAAAAATTGAAAGAAATTTTTATTTTTTAAAATAAAATTTTTTGTTTCAAAGCGTATTCTTTTACGAACAGAATGATTGCAGGATCAGTCCGCTCCGATGAATACTTTACGAGATATGAATTTTCAAACATAACGATGCGACAGTTGTTTACAAAAATTCACATAGTTCTAACTCCGCCAGTTTTGAAAAAATTTCAAAATCTTTGAAATGTTATTTTTTTTTTTACATAGAACTACGGATATTTTGAATGGCGCAAAGAACCGTGACTTGACGGTTTTTTTTTTCAGTGAAGGGACGTGGACCAGCTCGTGTATTGAAATGAATCGAAGACCGATAAACCTTTGAATTTTGACTCATGGAGGATCCAGCAATCGACTAAAGTAATTGAAACGATGACGAACGAGATTATTCTCAAGTGCACTTCTGCACCACACCAATACAGAGCATCCACGTTATATATACGTATAAGACCGTCCGTTCTTTCTTCAACTAACTTAAATCACGACGCTATTTCCGGAAAAGTTATGAAGACGTTTATTTCATTACACAGGCTTACCAGGCAGAGGCATGTCCTCGTTCTTCGCGAAGGACCAATACAACTCTATGTACGAACAAACTGTACTCCGTTGTTCAACATGAAGATGCTACAACGTAATCAGCCCACACAGAGGGGAGAAAATGGTGTGCAAAATGTTTTACAGATCCAGGATGAATGGTGCAGGGCAAACTTTAGTTACTTTAGTATTTTAGAGCCTGAAAATTATGGTGTGGAGATTGGAGAAATATCAGGGGTAACTTGCTGAAGTAGCATAAAATCGAAAATAACGCACTCCAGGTTGCCAAAATCTACGTACAATCTTAGTATTAGATAGTATTCGTTTGAACCTTTTTCCAAATGAATGTCTGTATATTTTAATCGGATTTGCTCAGCTGTGCATGGAGAGATTTTCTCAGTTCAGTCTTGGTAAAAGTCAAGTAAGATCTATTTAACCCGAGAAGGGCGCACTTCACTTTCCGAACACAAAGTGTAGGCATAAAATGAAAAGAGTATACAGATCCAGTCATTTATTTCGAGTTGGAATAGAATAGAAAAAAATAGAATAGAGTTTATTATTATCTATGATGATATTGGCCAAACCTATAAGTAAGGTACAGGAAGAACTTAACACTAGGTATGAAGGAATGAAAAAGGGAAAAGAGAGAGAGAGAGAGAGAGAGAGAGAGGAGAGTGACAGGCACAAGAAACATCGGTTACATTATAGGTAACATGAGCCAAAATAGATGCATCTTGCGAAACTCATCAAGTTTTCAGCAGAACATTCGAATATCAAAGAAGGTGCGATTTCTAGGCGGTTTTATAGGCACAATTTGTAGCCAAACATGTAATGCGTAACTTGTCATGTTACTTCTGGTATATTATAAATTTATTTAAAGATTGAATGATTAATAATGACATGGTAAATGTTGAATTGAATTTTTTATCATTCAATTGTTCGAAAATCAAATTTTACAGCGGTCAAACATAACCAAACACATACCATATTTTGCGGCTAGGTATCCATTAACATGTGATGAATGTAAGCACAAATGGATCAATTGATGGCCATATACGGCACTAAGGTTGCCAAAAGCTGACCATTATAAAATCATTAAATACGGAAATTACTAAAATTTATATACATTCGAACTGGCTGTTACATCTTTCCATATGCAAAACCAGGTCACCGATGAAACCATCACGAGATACATTGAAATTCTGTTTCTAATACATCTAATGGGAGAATTACTCTCGGTAGATTAATATTGACTAATGAACAGATTCTGAAAGAATTTATCACCAAAAATACAAAACTTACATTATGTGTTTCACAAGGATTAGGGGAGACTGGTACAAAATGATCTCCTGAACAAAACAACAATATTGTTTTAAAATCTAAAGAACTTATGTTTTTTTCATTAATGTATAATGAAACTATGACTCTTTTTCTACGACTGCTACAACAAAATATTTGAGTGAAACTGTTACCAATGTTTTTTTCAAAATAATATTGCTAAGCGTTACAAAAGGATCATTTTGTTCAATTGAAATACGCCAATTTTTTGAAATAATTTTATTATGTGGTAGTTAAATCTTGTTTTAACTTATTTACGTACAATTTAGATCCATTACATGGAAATGTGTATCGCTTTCGTCTACTAAGCCAGCGCACAGTTCATGAGCCTAATTTTTACACTGGTAGCACTGGATCCATCAATCTCCACTTTTAGATTTTGAACATCGTGAGTTGCAATGCATACACTCAACATCTTTGTCCGTGTCAGAAAGATCTTGCTTTGGTATCATTCTTTTCTTGTTTGTTTTCTTCTGTGTGAGGTAAAATGATCCCCGGAACGTTTTATACACACACCAGGGAATCGCTTTACCCCAAACGGTATGTTTACATTTCGAATCAAAACATAACCTCACACGAAATAATACGAACAAAAACATTGTGCAATTCAATACACGAACGGCAGTGCAATGTTAATATAACATAGCCAATGCTAACAAACACATCTCCAGTTTCATTGAGGCTATCAAAAAGAACCTTATCTTAGAAAAAAACAACGCATTCCAATTTCTTGTTAATAACTCAGCGAAAATACGGGCCCACCATCTGCCATTATTACCTATACGAACTTCACTTCATTTGTTGTTTTCCAGATGACGTTAGTAAATTCATAGAAAAAAGAAGGGATCGTTTTACTCTGAGTGTTCATTTTATACCAGTTTTCCCTACACGTGTATTAAAAACATTATACAATTCCGAATACGGTATGAAGTAATACGTTGTATTTTGATGATATGAACTAAGGTTGCGTTGCGTGATTTCTGAACAATTTTCAGAAATATTGGAAGAGTCGCAACGTTCGAAGAAATCAAATGGTTATTCAGGCCTGCGAAATATAACTTTCAATTTTCTCTTCAAATAACAATGCTTCTTTTTTAGGTATTTAGGTATGCTGAATTGAAAATATAGCGCTAGTTTCTTTACAGCACATCGAGATTTGTTTCTATGTAAGATATGCGTATTTGCAGATTTTTGAACGATTTTTGGGAAATAATAAAATACAATGAATATAGAACTGAATGTTTGGATATAAAATAAACAGCATTGCAGCATGCAACAGCAAAAAGTTGGTAAAACCGGCCATATGTATCGTTATAAACTTTCAATAATATTCTAGTTTTCAAACTGATAAAACGATCACATTGACGCACGTACAAAAGAATTGTAACGATCTTTAATCAAAAATTCTGAAGGTTCTCAACCAAATCATGATATCGTGACGAATAAGTTGAAATTTATCAGATGCCTCGAAATTTGATTAAACAAGGATTTACCCATGGGAATACATATTGGTATTACACAATTGTGCAATATTCAATGACACATTCTCTCTATTTAATAACATAGAAGACATGCGCATTTTTTTTTCTCAGTGGCTAAGGAGGAGAGAAGCCCTCGCTTCGCTCGGGCAGTAAAGCCGCCTGCGGGAATAATCTCTGACTTTATTCCCTTGTTACACAATGTACTATTTTCTCAGAAAATTTACGCGATAGAATTTTTTAAATATTTGTTTCATAGATTCGTGCTTAATACCTACCGAAATCACGACTAATTGTAAGTTTTGTCAGGGGAAAACCATCGCAGGCTAGTGTTATCAGACAAGTCTGCCACGATAAGTAATTATAAATTAATAAGCATTACTCGAGTAATGAAGGGGTACAAAGTACATACATATATACATTATATACACCTATAAACGTAACCATACATCCGTGATCACGTACAGCTATAGCTATTGTTTGAGGAACCGGCCTGAACGAAGGCTGGCTGGGTATATAAGAGTAGGATCAATTACGTCCGTGCCTAAGCAGTTTATCTATTCGGTTGCAGGGTAGGACGCGGAGGGCGAGAGCAGCCCTCGCACATCGGCACAAGATCGTGCAGGGTATGTGTCCGTACACACCCTACGGCGCAACCGACGCATAATAGCTTTGGATCTAAATCTAAATCCAGGCTTATGAGATAAACGGGTCTATACGGGGGTCCGTGGCGGCCGTTGGCCCTAACGACTAGATCAAAGGTATCAAACTGACGCTTCGTCCCGGGCTTTTTGACGGTGAAGTGCCTTATGCAGGTACATCTGTGTGTACGGAATGTGTTATCATACGTATACCCCGCTCGCGTAATCGTCGCAGCGGTTGCCGCGGTTCCAAAAACCAACCATGAAGGTTGTACCCTCCTAGATATTCGCCCACTTTCGCGTTGCGGATAATGAACCTTTTGACTCGATTGTAACAATTTCACCGCTAAGAATTAGCCACAGCTTGGGTACACAAGGAACTGTGCGGGATCCTTTCCATAGCCATCCTAGTCTAATTCAATAATTCCAGTCTCATACTCTTTGAACATCTCTTCCCGCAACCAAATTATACGTTCTATTGTCGACGTTCAAACATTTTCCAGGCCTCAAAATCTGCAATATCATGTACTCTGTGAGAAGGTTGACTGTTTTCGTAGATCGTAATGTTCATGCATTAAGTCACTTCTCGACTTGACCTAAAAATATAAACATGAGAATTCACCATGCATGTCAGCTTTCCCTGAAAAGTAGCAGCTTTATTGCGTTGAGGCGGTACAAATTTGAAATTACTTATCAATTAATAGTAAATCTATAACCTTGCAGAAATCTTGAAATGTTTTGATTCAGTAAGGCTAGGCAAGTTCATTTGGGTATTCGAATTCTTGGAAGTTGTTTGAACGAGTTACAGGGCGATTTAGGAAGTTTAACGCGCGAAGGGTGAAAGTTTGAATATTAAACATACATATGACTAATTGACTGTAGAAATAGAGTTTTTTAAAAATTCCGTTATAGCATTACGAAAGCAGTACACGTGGTCAACGACTTTCAGCTGTGGTTCTCGCAATTCCTGGAACTATAAGGCTTTTGAAACGCATTTGTTGCCAGGGTTCCAATGTTCAGAAAGCTTCAAAGTTACGTACATTACAGAGTTCATTGATTACCCGAGTGATGTTTGTTTGGAAAAGAAGAAAGTTTCGATTTCAGATTGTGTTCTGTTCGAGCCTACGGTAGGAATAAGGACTTGATCGGGTCTGAAGAATAGCATCGATTCTCCATCAAATTGTTTCTGTATCGTACTGTGCTTGAAGTAAGCGTCGGTTTGACGATTCATGCAAAAAAATATGGGAACAATAAAATAAATGTGAATTGCGCAATTCAGGGATATCAGTTATTCAATTCGATAAGAAAAATCTCCTGATCTAGGCGTTCAAAATATCGATAGTTTACCTGTCAACTCATTAGCAACCTTAGAGCCATTATTTGACAACCATAACACAGTTCTAATAATTTTAATGAATCATTGCCAATTATTGTCATAAATTCTCGACCGTTTGTCAATCATTTGAGATAAAGATTTCATTTAGATCTTCACTACGTGAAAAAATATTGTAAGTTATTGGTAAGAATTAAATGGATTACACAACATACGGTAGATTTTGATAATCTTTTTAAGTTGTCTGATGTCAACATCCTCTATTGGGAAAATGATTATAGAAAAAGGCTGATATTCGAAATGTGCAGCATCGTGAAGGATTAGAACGCAGTGAATTTGATATCTGACCCTGATAACCTAAGTAATTCATATTACAATAAGATTTCTATAAAGTTTTGAGGTAATCCTTTTCACGGCAGAGGATCTAACTATTTTAATCGTCCTACAAGTTTAAAATTTTATATAGATAGTCTTGTTGACGCCATGACACCAGACGCTATGCTGTCGTCAGAATTTTTGATCGGGTTGCCAATCTCTTTTTTATCAATCACGATGCTTCTTCATTTCGGCGTACTCGAGCGGACGTAACACACTGATTTTCGCTCTATATCTTTTATAGATTTTTACCGCGTTCTCTGTTTTCCTTGTATTCTTTTCTGTTCATGCAAACCGGTTCTTCTTTGCTTTTATTAATTGGTGCAATATGTTTTTGTTATGTACATTATTAAGTATGTAATGAATATGATAGTTCCAAGGACCTCCCCTCCCCCCCGCCCTTCTCATCAAAACGTCAACGTCATTGACTGCTGCATTTCTTGACCTCCGAAAACGAAAAGATCACGTTCATTAGTCAAAAGGGCCGCGAAATTCATCTACATAGGTAAAAATCTATCTCAGAATCAGATAGGTACCAACAAACTGAGACTCTAATTTAACAGGTCCTTGGCATTTGAGAACAAAAAAACAATATCGTGATCTTTTCCCCTGTTTTCAAATTTCAAATAGTTTTTCATTCCTTGCTACGGTAAGCAAATATCGTATTTGATGTATTTTAATTTAACTCGATTGACTTGAGTTACAATTTCGGATTGAGTTTTGTCGTCATTTTGGGGTTTCAAAAATATTTCGATGATACTGCACCCACAACTATTATACATCAAGGGGTGAGGCTCAATTAATGCCAATAAAAAAAAGATACCTTCGAGCGACTGGATTTTGCGCATTGAAAACTTCTGATATTACTTACAATGACAGCAAATTTAAAACCGAATGAGGGTATAAGTAGGCAGGTGGAATCCCACCCGAATATCTAATCCCTACTAAACAAACCGAAGGAGAGGGAGTCGGAAGGGATAAGAGAATGAGATAATGAAAAGCTCGCGATGTTCGGAATGCTTTGGTCCCCGATATCGCCATACATTATACGCGGTGTAAGGGGTTGTGCATTAATATTCAATACCAGAGAATAAATGTCATATGGAATCAGTCGAGGGTGCAGGGTTCGGAGACAGAGAGAAACAATGGGAGGAAAAGAGACGTGCTGAGTAGCCAATTTGCCCCTCAGCGATACATACGTGTACATATACGCGTACTTATAATATCACATTATGAAATTGTACGTGACGGAAATATTTGTAGATGAATGCGTATAATGCGTGAGGAAGATTGATGATTTTTTTCAAGCTAAACACCACGAAGCTTATTTAGAAGAACCAACTGGCATTCACTTGCGGAATCGGAGGTTTGGGAAAGATTTTCAGTTTTTTCACGTCTTCTGCCACTTTTTTTTTCCTTCTCTTTCTTCAATTCAAATTGGACTTTGCATGAAAATGAAATACGAAATGAAATGGACACGAGTATCTGGTTTCCGGATTACGGGTTCTGCTCAAAGATCCAGAGTCGTTTCCTTGGCCTACAATACGAAGTCTGCGATATGTAGTTTCATTTTGATACATTTTTTAGGTAAAATTGATTGTAGCGGTAGTAAATGCCACAGCAAATAAAATCCGCTTTACGTTTGGTTTAGTGCGAATCCGTGCTCCAGAGGTCTGATACTTCTCCTGTAAGCCTCCGCGTTGACGGTAATGTAAGTTACACATGTGAATTAAGGCAGAAATTGGCGGACGCAGAATTTAAACGCGTTAAATCGATACTCTCAAGCAGCTGAAAGGAGGTTATACATAAAATATTCCTTTCTAACCATGGTAGACGGTCGCAGGGCATGTCCGCGACGCCAAGATCAAAGGCATCAGGTTAAGACGATTTGTCTCATTATATTGCACGGCGCATGGCCGTACGATTTACCAACTTTTGTTCATCAACATTTCAGAAGTGGTTTCCTCGTGCAAGTAGCCCCAGGTCTCATCAATTCGCGAACGGGACTCGATATTCAATCAAATAAATCCCCCAACAAACTAGAGGAAAAGATAGCATCAAGAAATATTGGCTCATGCTTCACTTATATACGTATACACGGGGAGCTACGGCGGTATATTATTTTAGCGCCTTATCACCCCCGTATCAGCGCCCCGAGGTTGAGGGTCCTGCCGAGACGAGCGTCGTTTCGGAAATTGAGACATCAGGCCTCGTTACAGGCGATAGCTGCCACCCCTCCTTTCGGCACGCGGCTTCGACATATAGCCTGCATGTGCACAGCAATGATTGGGGATACCGAGAGGGCTGCTGCAGTCGAAACCCAAGGCCAGTGCCCTTCAATTTCACGGGCTGAACCAAAGCTGCGAAATTTCCGTTCTCTGAACAGCAAGAAAACGCATGTTTTACACTCTGGCCGTTCAAAAAAATGTTTATGCTTCAAATTGAAAAATCTTAAGTTAACCTTGAAAAAAGAAAACCCTCCATCTCACTATTGAGGGGTGCCGGTGATTTTTTATGGTCTTTTTTTTTTCAATTTTTATCGACTAATTTCTAGGCTGTATTTTTTTGGATGCCATGTTGAATATTCCTTTATGCAAAATTGAAAATCTTTGAGTAAAAGGTATTTTCAATTCCAGGTTTATTTGTCTACAATTTGATTCTTTTTTTTGATTCAATTCGTTCCAAAATTCAAGAGGTCAAGGTCTGAAAAGAAATAGAATCTTATTTTATGAGAAAAATAAATAAATAAAATTACCGGCACCACTTAACAGTGAGATAATATACCATTGAAGCTTCGAGGATCTTCTTTTTTCGAGGTTAACTCAAGATTTTCCAACTTGGAGCATAAACATTGTTTTTAACGGCCTCGCCAGTCTAATGTGCGTAATACTTGAAATCTTCTTTGCGATTGAGAAGCTTGACATATTTTCCGAACAAAGTGGAAGATTTTTACACAATTTTTCCATACAATGGAATCAATGGAAAATTTTTTTCTTAATGTATCTGAAATATGGGTTTCAGAGTTATTCGGAGAAGAAGGTATTGAAAACGCCAAAGTGCTGAACGTAGTATTTCAACAAAAATAGAGAGTTTGCAGCAAAACGTAGTAATGTTCTCCACGACAACTGAGAACAGGAATAAACAGTACTTTTGGCATCAAAAAAGTCTCGCTTCGGGTGGAGTAGAACTCTTAATAACGTTGACCAGACAACTGATTCACAATTAAAATCCAGAAATCTTGAACATTTACATAACCCATGTGTATAATAAAAGAATAAGACTAATATTTGTACTTTTAACTGCATGAATTGATTAACGCATGTATCGAGTTGCCTTACGACGGTTGTAAAACTGCGAGGATAAGCTTCAAGTCGAGGGCGGATTCTTTCTTTAGGAAAAAAAGATTACAGATTATTGGCTCGAAGCAGCAGCAAGAAATGTAACCCTCATCGACAACTCCCGGGTGTTTAAGACGTACGGAATGGGGGAGAGCTCAGTAAATTCTTAAACATCGCAAAAAATCTGGGCTAATTAGACGCCGGGACGTATTTAACGCGAGGGCTTAACGCGAGGAAAAACTTTGCGCGAAGAAGAGGAAAAATAAGGAGAAAAAACTTCCATTAAATCCTGGGGGCGAGAGTAACAGGCGGATCGTTAAATTTATCGCATACTTAAACGAAGACGCTTCGTCGCCCCTCGCAGCAGGCTCCTCTTTCAAATCATACTAGGTACGAATTGTTCGTCAGTTCCTGAAATCCTTGGTTCTCAATTCCCTGTTAAAGCATCATTCGTTAGATACAGATGATTTGTAAATGTTATACCTCGAATTTTTTGACGCGTCAAAATTTAGTTACAGGCACCGGCAAAAAAATAGAATATCTATATACCGTTGGGAAAGACTGAAATTCCCAGAGACAACTTTTGAATATCTCCACAATTTTTCACTGCGCAAGGACTGCATGCTGAGATGTTATTCAGAGAAAATTGCTGAAAAAAATTGCCCGGGCTATAGTGAAGAAAAAATAATTCCAAGTTTTGGTTTCGCAGTGGAAAAATATATTTTTTTTTGAAACATTACTGCTTTGATTTACAGAAATACAGGCCGAAAGTTCGTTTTAGACTAACCCAGAGCTTACTGAAATTCCTTTGAAGAATCGACATAAGCTTAGTGATCACGTTAGTAATTTATAGCTAACGGAGTGGAGCCACTAGGGGGATTAAAATCGATTATGATTTGTGACGGACTCGTCATATCCATTTTTCAAATTCCTTACAGCAATCCGGGATATTGATGAAGCCGATCGTAAGGCATCAGCGTTTTTTAACTCCTCCCCCCCCTGTTTTGCCAGTAAGATAGGATGCGCGGAAATTCGAACAGGAATAGTCCGCAAGAGTTTTACGATATGATAAAGGACGCGCTATTTTATATTTTCAAATAATTTCGAAAAGACAGAAGGATATTTGATCCATTTTCACAATCAACTATATAAATGCGCTACGTCTTCTTTTCTGTTGGTACGACATCAAACTGTTTTTTACGTGTCAGATCGAAATTGCCGAATCATTATGGCTCAATTAAAAGCTCTCTATAAAAGCAATTTGAGTGTATGATTAGGGAAAACTTTTCTGATTCAAAATTCCACTACGCTTGGAAATCATACGTCAAAGTTGTGTGGTTTCGAATAAGCTGGGTATCAAGTGGATTTAAAATTTTTTTCCGTTTTATGATTTATAATGTGCATATCATAGAATTCCACAGTGCTGCCATAATCACTACAATTATAAGTTGCGTTCTTGAAAATAATGCTTGTACTTGCAAGCTTCTTTCATTTCTAGCTATATTGAATGATTGGAGACGAAACAAACGGTTTAAAAATTAATATACAATTAACCAAAATCAATTATAATTTCCCGTGTGATTTTCTGGAAATATTCTGGATAACTCCTAAAATTAGTCAGTGAATCCAAATTATTAGCATCCAAGTCAAAGTTAGAAAAAGAGAAGAAAGTGTTTAAGAATCCCCAGCAACATTATTTCTGCCCATGATAATAAACATAAAGGAAAAAGTTATATCCCTACTATGTAATTGAAATGAATCGGAGGAAAATGGAGCAAATGAAACTAAGATATCAACAATAATTGGAGAAAAAAAATCCTTAATTTGTTCTATGGACCTATCTTGGGTTAAGAAAGCATTTTGCAAGGTTTCGAGAGGGTGAAAACATTGGTGCGCGATGCTATTTGTAGACTTCTTATTTTAATTTTGGATTCTTGGAAATTTATTTCGGTTTTTGTTTCTCACAATCATATTTATCTCACAGGAAAATAAAAAATAAAATTTCGTTTCAAGATCATTCCAAACTTCAACCACACAGAAAAATGGGTCCAAAAATATTAGAATCGGTTGAAAAGACTGTAGTTACTTATTTCAAACATTCTAATTGGGAAACCTCTTCTCGAATAGTTGATATCTCATTTCCAGCTTGTATGATTCAAATTTACTTGCGATCAGATTTATTTCTGTCATATGTACAATACGAATGCTTGATTTGCGTTCACTCCCATAGCTGTAAATGGAAATTCTGGAGATTTTTTAGACCGTTCTTCCCTCTTTTCGTAAAGTTTCATTCAGACAACCCCGTCGATTCACGAGGTCGAAGTTAGTAACGTTAACGTACCGAAACGTTAAGAAAAAAATCATTATTGCACGATTTCAGAATGCCTTTGAAGGAGTTCGCTTTTGGAAATTAGAGTATATTTTGTTTATCATGGTTCACCCAATTCCAGACATTCCTAAAGGTGCAAAGTAACGATTTTTCCTAAACATGCATCGTTCCACTAACCTTACCAACTTCATCATTAACGTATTTGGAAAGCAGTGAGCTTTCGAGATGGCCAAAGCTACAATTTCCTCGTATTTTGCATCCCATCTTCTACATACGCCCTAAAACCGCGTGGGCGCAATCTGCAAATCTAGCTTCTGATATCCTGTTGAACACAGCAGAGGGTGTATCCGATGGATTCTGCACGTAGGCGTGTGAAATAACGCGACGTGGCTGCACGGAGATGCAGTGCAGATATTTGTGCCCACGGCTCGGAAGTCGGACTTGGAAAGCACATCCGTGATGGTCTCGATATTGGGCTATCCACCCCTTTGCTCGGTGCTGCACACGGGGATCCTTTGTAACCTTTCGGCTCACGTGAGCGTGTATTCCCGACACGCGCCTCTCAAACGACGGATGTCTGACGTCACGTCTCCCGCACGCTTCGCTGGCTACGTCACGCTCTCAATTCAACCCCCGCAACCGGCGTGGTAGGTACTCATTTCGTTTAACGCCGAGTAAATCGCACCCTCGCCGCTTTCAGGAATATCAGGCTTCCGTCGTGTCCGATCCTTGTATACGTGACAAGCACGGCACGGCGTTCGGGCGTTATTGGGCGGAAAATAAAACCGAAAAAAAGCTGTACGGTATTGGAACTGATCTCCGTTAGACACAAAATGAATTCGACAGAATTCGAATGGGTATCGTTAAGGCGTCACACGGATTTTCCAATTTGAAAAAAACCATCGAAGGATTTTTATATCTTGTCTAATAGTACAACATATCAAGAATATTTTTACAAAGTTTCAGATCAATTGGAGTGAAAGTCGAGGAGGGAGAGAGAGCGTTTGAAAATTCCTCTCATTAGACTCGACCAACCGGGAGCGTCGCAGAATTTTATTGAAATTTGGCGTACCTCTTCTAAATCAGATTGAGTAGTGATTGAATGAAGGATTTTTTTTCTTTGATCATAAATTATTTTACAAGGTAATTCAAGGTGTCAGTTGCGTCAAAAATCGTACTTTTTTTGCATAAGCTCTGCCAAAAATTGACATATCAATTTTTTTTTTTTTTTTTAATTTTTCGTTTAATCACTGCCTTGTGATACTCAACCTACTAACAGAAAATATTTCTTTTCTTTGATTTCACAATGAATTCTATATTAAATCGGAATTTCGAAATAGATCTAATTTCCTGTGATCAAGCGAGTCCATTAGATTATAATCCGCGTATTTGTAATATGCAATTGTTTAATTGAAAAAAATAAATTTACGATATTGAACAGCTGCGCTTACAATTTTTAAAACAATCTTTGAACAAAAACCATAAAATTTAGATCACTCTCAGTTAAAAATGTCTAATTTCATGTTAGAAAAGAATAATGTTTTGAACTCACGTTGCACTGGATATTCCTGAATCTTTATTTCTAGCATTTCAAGTTCTTGAAAAGAGTCACGTCAATAGCTTTGAATATTTTAAATTTTGTTAATTGATTATTGTAATAAACAAGAAATGGAAATTCTTCATTTCTGCATTATCACAATGTCAGCCGTTAAAATTTTTGCGTATTCGGAAATGAATCTCCGTATATTTCACGAACTTCAAACTTATGAATTTATATTCTGAAAATCATTTCTTTCACGATAAGCAGAAAAAAACTTATTCTCGTCGAATAAACTTCGGATTCGATTCTTATTGAAATGAGCTGATATGAATCAGACATAATTTTTGTGATAGTAAAGACTATAATACGTTCATTTGAACAATGAATAAAAATTCACCCTCCCGAAATGAATACGTATTTTCACAAAGGCGTAATTCTCATTTTGCAACTAAAATCATTACTTTTCTGAATATCTAGCCATTTTTCGAAGCCGATGGAGCCGAGGTGTGTTCTACACGAATAAAGCGATAGAAAATCAGCGAAGTTAAAACCAAAAAAAAATAAAACAACGATTCCTCGATCACTCTTGATCAAAAAGCGCGATGGGCGTTGTAAAAGTGATTTTTCTCCTTTGATCTCAATTCCTTAACTTTTTTTCTAATTTACGCAGATCTATATTCATCGTTTCACGAAGAGTATAGTACGCCGGTATAAATGCACGGGGATCGAATTCCTGAAGAAGCTTGAGTATTCCATACTGTATAAGAAAGAGGGATGAAATGAAATTGTCGCAAATTATTGCAAATAACATGGAATCGGCGAATGGGTTCACCGGCGTTACCCCATTTACCATCCACTCCCTCCCCTTATCTCTCTTCCATCTCCCTCGTCGTCGTTTCCCCTACGTTTTACCTCGTTCTGCTCGGCTCGCCCTCACGGGGATGACAAAACTTACGCGAGCGCCCGACCGCGAGGGCGTTCCTCGGCACCTGAGCCTGAACGCGGTCTCCAATCACAGGGACGGAATTTGCGGAGCAGAACTCGTCGGGGTAGGAAAAATTATAACTTTTGGTGAAATACGCCCGCCGTTCTGCCCGGTGGGTCTTCTCCGCAAGGGCTTCTGGAACGCGGCCAGTGAAAAAAAGTTGTATATTACAAAACATCAGCCACGGCCCGGGTATGACCTCTGCTTAGTGGTTGGTACGGTACCTTAGATGTCGAAACTATCTTCACGGTGGCTAGGAAAGTTTTTTTTTCCACCGAGCAAAACTCTGCCAGATAATCTACACAGTTGCCGCATGCGCGGAATGACCGTTTTAGTAATGATCGTTGCGGAATTCGTCTCACCTGCGGTCATTTCTGAAACGAGACCAGACAGCGTGATGATTTTAGTGACGCTTCGATATTTTGGTGGTTCTTTCGTAACAGGTTCCATGATTTTTTTTTTGACATTAGCTGTACCGATACTTTCAGGAAGTGGATATGACACAACTTCCAAATTCATCGCAGCTCAAGTTTCTATTTCTATTATTATATTCCTGAGAATCATTACCTGGTGGGAGGCTATTTTTGCAACATGTTTGATAATTATAATTTGCATAAAAAATTGTGGAAAACTTGAAAACCTTCGAGGATATTGGAGAACGATTAATAAGATTAGAAATTGATTGAAAAGTTTATTGACGCAGCATTAAAAATCCAAATATTGAATTTGTCAAAACTACCATTTGTCAAAAACTTGTATCCAGAACGATGTTCAGCAATTAGAAGCATCGATTTTTTGCAATACAACAATAACCAGAGCATCCGGTTTTTGATTTCGTGCAACCAGATTTCCATCAAATACTTATTAAAACCAATCGAAATGACCTCGTTAAGTCCGCAATGTGGCATCAAAATTGAATCCTATCAAGGACAATTGAGCTCGGTATATTTTAACGGTGGTGAATTGTCTGGGGAATGATTTAGATCTAAAATTGAGTAGCCTCAGATACATTATCTCTTCCTAGATATTGAGTTGGATCAATTCCATTTTCGTTCAGCTTTCATTTTCAAACATTTCAGACAGCTCTTCACCGTTACGGAATGACAGGCTTCATCGTTCTTGACAAGGTTCACTTTTCTCGCATCTTGGACCAAACAAAGTCCTTTAGATATATTTTTTTACCCTGAATCTGAATTTGGCTGTAGGATTTTTTTTTGTCAAACGTTCATTCAGATCCAATTTCTTCAGTTATGTGATAACAAGTTTCAATTTAACAGATTGTATTCAGCATCAAACACCATTGTTGGACGGATATGTAGCACCTTAGAGATTGTTGATCATTGTATGTAATTCGAACAAGTAGTTTTCAGGATGCTGCTTTTCTAAAATCTTTTTTTTCCTGCAGTTATAGACGGTGTTAGCTCGGTCGAATTCGTATTTCAGCTATAATGAAACTTGTCTATCATTGGATTGGATTCGTGTCTCCAGTACGATGCTGATCATTGTTTCCTTTATCGCAACCGCGTATTCCATTACTTCTAATTCTGTACTCACTTTCCACTTACCGTGAACTATGAACACCTCGTTCTAGGCGTAGGCAGGTAGATCAATAAGAAAAAAATGCGTTTTTTAACTTGTACATATTCACAACAAACCTCCGCAGGAAAGTTTACTGAAAAAGAGGACCCCATGCCCAGTAGTCTGCTTTGTTTGTTAGCGAATTCTTCGCAAAAGAACGATAAGCATCTACTGCGAACAGAACAGGGAAATGCGTATAACTGAAAAGCAATCGCTGCAACGACACAATCATTTTACAGGGAAGTTTTTACGTTTAAAATACACCCTGCAATTACTGCGCCGCAGCCGGATCCAGTTGATGAAAAACGTCGCATTCGGATCAAAAATCATTACAGATATTTTAAATACCGCAAATACGATTGGCGGAAGTAACGGTTGACGCCAGTTTGAAGCTACCACTGTAGTGGTCAAGTCTGACCACTCTCGACCATAAGCGAGGAGTGAGTGTCGGTGATAAATTAACAGCCGGTCGGTCGATCATTTTGGAGTTATCTGTATCGAATAAGGGGCGGCTCATGGCCACGAAGCGTCTCAAGGCCAGTCGGCAGAACCGTACCGGTTCCAAGATGGCGTCGATTTGAAGTCCGGGCATTAAGACAGCTGCATTCCTGGCGACGCTAGCCCGGCCAACATCGACCGCCACCCCCAGCGCAGGCGCGACTGTTGCCAGAATATCAACTGTGCTTCAATACCTGATCGTCCCCAACCCCAGATCCACCCCCGAGTCTACCTTCCCCTTCCAGGCCAACCGGCGAGACCAGCCAGTGATCCGACATTATACCTCGATCGTAGCGAAATCACCGAGAAGAGTGAGTCGTCCCGATTTCACCCCGGAAATCCATTGATATCTTCGGGTGGCAGTTATTCGACGGTTCAGCCGAAAATTTACTACGCAGGGTCTCTCTACGCGCAAGCAGTTATCTTTGGGAGTTTGAGTTTCTTTTTTACCGTCCCATTTTCACGTCGATCTTTTGACTTCGGTTGTCTCCATAAACTTCTGCCGTTTGAACTACCCTTGCCGGAATTGGCACGATTACCGAAAGCGGCGTGTCCTTAGGGGACGATGCTTAGCGAATGTGAGTCTCTCGGCTCACCCTGTGACAGTCGCCGCCTCCTGCGGAGACTCTGACGGAACCCGTGTCACCGCTAATCATCACTCGACACACACTTACCCTGGTGGATCCAATGGTTCGTTGTAAGCAACGCTCGAATGCTAACGTATCGTGGAAGTCGAAATTGCTCCACGTTTCGTGCTCGACACCTTTGAAATGGAACGAAAAATACGACCGAGACAAAATCTGATGTGGCAAGTGAAGGATAGAAGTCAAGGTCCGCATTTTCCTTCAGATAAGAAATGAGCACAAGTACCGTCGCTATGTTGACCTACTCTACGGATATGATATTTAGCGAATTGATGGAATAGATCGCGTATGAAACCTACTTTTTCACGATGTACACAATCAGGCTTTGATTGAAATTAATTTATTTTGTTAGTAATACCCTTCCGAACAAGATATATTTATCCTTACGGTAGATGTAACTTATTTATCGAAAGCCAAAAAAATGTGTTTATAGTCAGTTACACTAAGTACGGGGAGAAGCTGCCTCGAGAGAAGTGAAAAGGTTGTACCAGCTTTCGGTGTGAAGTAGTAGAGAACGTACCGAGTGTTTTTTTCGTTAAGATGAATGTGTGATTTGAATCTATTGAATCTAAATTGGTAATACGCGCATGTTGATCGGTTTCATTCTGCCCAGCAATAAATCTAGGGAAAAAATAATGCTGCATCATATCTGTGTTTGATGCATAGATCTAATAGAAAAATAAGACTGAAAACGAACATGGAGCTTGTCCAACGCGAAGTATTGAGTATTACACAGGAGGGAAGTTGAACCTACACTCTAACTGGCTAGTTCCAAGTTTTTAGTGCGAACGTACGTATAATACCAAATAGCATACGTTTGGAATTTTAAACGGCAGCACTTTGAAATTGTATTCCTGATGTGGAACGCTCCGACTGCCAGTTCTCCCCCATAGTCTCAGGTCTACCCATAGGTATGTAGCTAAGGATTGCTCAGGATTGAAACCCAGGTCATCGTGAAGTAAAGGTTAAGAATGGATAGAAAAATAGTAAGATACCTTCGAATGCTTTCATTTAATTTCTTTTGTTCATACTAAAGATGAAAAAAGTTTTACCTATCCAAACTTGGCGATCCATATCTTTTTTTTTTTTGATCAGGTACACTTCACACTTGTGCCACGTCTCTACTCCAATGTGCTATCTTACCTAGATGAGTAAGATAGATGGTTTAAAATCATCGTTTTGAAAAATCAGTTACTGATTTGCACTCACAATCAGACCAACTTTGGCCTAATTCCATCGTTTTCTGTATGAAATTAAATTCTTCCCCAAGGTTTTCACAATTAACTTGCAACTTCGTGGTTCGAAACAAGAGATTAATTTCTCATTTTTGTCAGCTGCAAGTCCAAAGTATACTGATCTCAAGTGTGAGAAATCATAAATGGAAGAATTTAGTACACCCTAACAGAACAGAAGTCAAGAAATGTAATTAAAAAAGAAAACAGACTCAGGTATATTCTTCTTTTTCTCTTGACACATATACATATTAATACCAAAACAGGAAGTTTAATAAATCTCTAAGTACGCGTCGTCGTAAAGATAAATGAAAGTTATAACAGCCAGACGTTCAATGCAAACTTATAGCTTAAAGAACAAAAGTCTTTTAGAAGTAGATAAAGTAAATCGATAATGCGAGGACGGGAAACTTAAATTTGTTTCCCCACAAGTCGGTGCATTGCAGATATATTATATATATACATGCTTCCGCAGTTTTGTACAAACAATGCAACGCGTATTTAGATATCCTTCACCGACAGAGTAGTCGTAGCGAAAAGTTTTCGAACTACCGCATCCAGCGGTGGTCCAAGAAAATACAACAAAAGATTAAACGGTCAAAGACAGTCCTCGCTGCTCGTTACTTGGCGCGGTATGCGAACGCAACCGGAAGCCGCCATCTTGCCGCTGGTTTGGAATGAAACTGCAGCAGCATCAGCAGCAGCAGCACCGGTGAATGACGCGATGGAAAAGCCGGGTTTATTGTGAGGGGTATACAAGTGCCGTTGCGGAGTTTTCAGAGCTCTGCTATATTATAAGCGGTAGGTGGGTATTAATTGACGCTTAGAGGACACGAAGGGCGGGGTGCAGGGCAGTCCACTTTACATCACGAGCAGGGCTTCCCGAAACTATGAGACGTTTAATTAACTGTAGTGTTCCGCAAGGGAATTCAGATGCAAATGCATACCGTGCGTGGCATGGCGCAGAGAGCTGTGAGGGGGGTGGGGGATGGACGTGCAACTAAGCTCGTCTGTTCTATTAACCCTCGAATTGCGAATCTCCTTTGCTCGTTGCTGGTGGCCGATCATTGTCACTGGGAACTGTATTTACGTATGGGGTGTTCTGTTTTTATTTACGTCAGACGTTTTTCCCGTGATAATACAGCCATTTGAACACATACGAAAAAAGGAAAAAAAAATCGTTATTGACCAACCCGTTTTCAGATTGCGAATCTTTTTACTCAGTTCTCAGCAAAGTCCAAACCAAGAGTGTTATATTCCGGGTGGGGGTAAGAAATCAGAAATATCGAAAATCAGAATGGCCAGAATTCCGAATTTAATAAACTCGAATAACAAAGATAAGAGAACGGATACTGTTGGAAATTTGAAGTTCCGAATGGTGTCCAATAAAATTCTGCAGTTTACCTAAAATTTATTTAGTAGAGGACTCTATTATCCGAACCCACTTACTGCGGAAAACGTTAATCCAAGAATTCAGAGATGCAGAATTTAATAATGTATACAGTCAATATTCCAGAGAATAAATTTTTAGAAAGTTTCATATTCTCAAATGTCCACATATTATAAAAATAAAAGTTAGAACTTCATCATCTAGAAATGGCGGAAAACAGATATCCAGAATGTAGAACGGTCATTATTCAGAATCGTACAATTCAGAATGATCAGTATTCCGAAAGTAAACGTACAGATGGCTTATCACCAGAATTTCACATTCTCAGTCTATCCAACTAATCTATTTTGACTTGTAAAATGTTTTATATACAGAATCAAACAAATTCTTTACTCAATACTTGATAAAGAAGAAAGAACGCTATGCAAACGGACAACTTCGAGTTGTTAAAGCTGTTGGGTTAGGTCTTTAGAGTGTGGCCAACGATGTGCATGACTCTTCTGATATGCTGCAATTCTATATTCCGAGCCTTCTATGAGATCACTACTCGGAGTTCTGACCGGTCCGATTCTTGATCCTTCGCATTTATGAATTCGAATAGATGAAAATTCTACTTTATGATCCATCCGAAGGTTATTTATTTGTAAATAGAAATAGAATTTTTCAAATTTATATCTCCAGTTATTTATTTGTGTTTGCGAGCAATCGCTTTTACCCTCGTTCTGCTAACGGCGTTTCGGAATTTTCACCAGTTGTGTATACAAAATTCTACAACTTCAAATTTCGATACTTTTATATTCTATTCCCGTTATTTCTGGCTTGATGAAGATTCACTAATTTGTTCTTTCGTGATTGTGAGTTTTCGATATATTTATGTTCGGAATTCTGACCATTCTGATTTTTGATTTTTCTTATTTTTTACCCGCACCCTTATATTCCACGATTCGATACTGTAATTTATACATCAGTTTGGAATTGGATGAAATCATTCATTTGTAAATTTAAAAACAAAACAGGCAGTCCAATAACAATTTGGACACTTGCAGACTCCCACTATTTCAGATTTCATCGCTGATTCTGTCTACCTATTGTTGTTCAATTTCTAAAACAATCTATTTCTAACAGTCTAATTTTTAAAACAGATTAACGACTTTCCGATTTTCTATTTTCAGAGATAAAGAAAGTTATTGTAACCACCCCGAATATGAGAAGTCGAAATTTCACTAAACCTCGACGTTTCGAACATTTTCGGCTGGACGTATGTATGTATGTATATGTACGTATGAATGCGTATGATCAATTTGTTTGTTCAACAATATCTCGAGAAAGAGTTACTGGAATTCCATGATTTTGGTCTCTATTGATGTAGCTTTCCCAAACTTAGAACTTATCAGATTTTGGCTTTGGTCTGTTTGGTACTTTGTGAACTATTTAAATAAGAAGATTCTGAAAAATAAAATAGAAATGATAACTTGAAAATGGATGACCGGATTTGAATGATAATTGGTCTCACAAGGTTTTTGGAGTCGCTGATCACGAATCTCAAGTCAGATTTGTAAAATCCAAAATAGCGACCCAATATGGTGGAAAAAAAATCTAAAAAATTACAAGGTGGAGGTTTCTTGGGTTACCGATAACAAATACAAGACTACCAAAATTTGTAATGGTGGATTCATCATACTAGTTCAAAATAAGAAAATCGTAATATTTTTATGTAATATTACAAATATTTCTGAATTTAAAAGGAAAATAATATCAAATTAAGCCTGTCTTTCGAAATCTGAGAAAAATAGTATATCCAAAATAAAAAAAATAGAGCAACACTCATGTGTGCTCTAAAGTCTGTTTGATTTCTAAACCAAATACCAAATAATTATATTTGTGGTTTTGTTAATGAAGTAGAGACGTTCCTGAGGAAGGTTCGAAAATTCCTAGGATAAAAATGAGTCGTTCGGAAAAATCTCGAACCTTTTTGGAGCACTTTCAGGGATTCTACTATTATGAGAGAAATCCCCGGCAAAAATGAAAAATATCTTGGTCAATCGTTCACTGAGTTGGCACGGATCACTCTATATAATATTGGCCAGTTTCTGGTGTCTCTAGTGAGATAACAATTCTTATCAACACTGGTGAGAGTAAAATGTGTTACTACGGGTGTGCCTCAAGGCTGGGTTAATGGCCCGGAATTATTTATATTGTATGTAAATGATATACCTGAAGATCAAGATACAAAGTTAGCTTTATTTGCTAATTTTGGAAAAATGGAACATCTAACCTGATATAAACAAGTATATACGCAAAATTTAATGTAAAAGAATAAAGAACAAGAATAAATATAGCCGTTATGCGCATGGTGTAGATACTCCGACCACTGTCACTTTTCACTCCGTTTACTCTGGGTTACTCCCAAGGTTATGTAACGTTATGTTTGTGTTGCGAGTGCATACATTTTTTTAAATTCCACACCAACTGAACCATGAAATCGAATAAAATTTTTTTCCAACAATTTCATACTTATTTTCAAAGGCTTCAAGAATTTTTCACCTTTTTGTTGTGGACATTTTTTAGAAATCGTACAAATTCCACAAAAACGTATACCATAAAAATCATCATGAAACGTCATAGTGACATAATGTTAAAACCAGAAAATCGACTAAGAATTTCACCGATTGGTGTAACAAGTGTTAGTATACGGTACCCATCGATGCAACTTCTGGTGTAATCGAGGATCTGGTATTTGCGTATATGCAGTAGGCTAGAATTCAGCAAGCAAGTGTTTTATCAGTTTCACGTAGAAACAGCTTCACTGATTACTTCTTTGACCGTATCTACCTTGGTTTGATTCCATTGTATACGATGTCTCCTGTTAGGAGGATCTCCGCGTTCGTGTCTCCTTTCTTCCGTGTCCTCGACGGCAGAGATGTGATAGAAGATTGTCAAAGCCGAAGGACCTGCCACGAGCCGGTCACGTGGGTGGATTTCAATTTAAAAGTTCGAAAATTACCCGAGGATTCTGTTTGGCTTGTTTGTTCTTCCAAGAGCCAGATTGTCTCGCATTTTCAGTTTATCAAGATAAAAATTGCGGCTAACCAAGAAGACTGGCGCTTGCGTTCGGTTTTTGTGGATAGTGGGAAGAGCAGGGGGGGGGTGCACTATCGGGTGGGTAGCGTTGAACCGAGAGAAGAGAAACAGAGATGGGGGAAGGGGGAGGAAAAAAATGACCAAATCCTATCTGAATCGGTGGACCGTTGAGTGGCGATTTGATATCGGAGTAGGATCTATCCACTGAAAGGAGTTCCCCGTTGGATTTTCAGCCGCATTTATAGAGGGAGTGGGGTTCTGAGACGAAGGCGCGGAGGTTTATCCTGACAATACATCCTCTGAGCCAAAAGGAGTCCGGAGTTTAGGGAGCATTGACTGATAGACAAGCATCGCGGACAGCCAGTTCGATTCTACATATATATACTCGTATATACTCACTAGGCCAGTAAAACGCGAACGAAATCACCGAAAAGATATTGCATGTGTGGGTAAGACTTGGATCCATACCTACCACGGGTATATAATACAAGTCACATCACTCCTTCACCTAGAATTATATCAAGGTCCCATTTTTTGGATAAACTAAGTCGGAACGAATCCTAAACATTTTTATAATTTTGCAGACGAGGCAAATGATCGGGAGGTGGCCACTAGTTATTTGCAAATTTGCAACGGTTTGTAATATTGAAAAAGAGAAGCTTGGTGTTATGGACAATTTTTCATCAAATTAAGAAGCTTTTCCAGTTTTGTAATTTTTCGACTTCAAAAAGCATACTTTTACTTAGACTTGTACTTGGCGAGCCCGCAACGATGCTGTGTGTGACAAATGATGTTTGAGGACAGTGAAGATTGATTGTAAAATTTGAAAATCAGAGGTTTTCGAGGTCATTTATTACAAACTTCAACTCAAAATTTGAGAATTAAAAATGGTAGATCCAATGTAGCGGTCGAAAATGCAGCGTATCAAATTTCATTCATACTAAATTACATCTTGACTTTTCATTGGCCGTATCGAATAGACCATTTTCAATTCCGAAATTGTGAGTTCAGGTTAATATTTTTTTTCAATTTCCACATTCCAAGTCAGTCAGAGGTTACGAATAACGTATAACTTAAACAGGCAGGGGGCTAAAGTTAATACAATTCAATACGGCTGTACAACGTGGCGGACCAAAAACCAAAAAGTCATTCGATTTCGATAAACTTGGTGCTCGAGGGTTTTCGAGGTAGCTGGTTACGAATCTGATCTTGAAACTGCAAAATTTAAAACGGTGGATCCAGCATGGCAACATCGAGTGACTTTTGGGATTTAGGTCCACCATTTTGAACTGTCAATTTTCGAGTTCAGATTCGTAATCAGCGACCCAAGAAACCCCCGTACACCAAATTTTACCGGAATCCGTTCGGTACTCCGCTCTTTTGCGGGCACTAGTTGGAGTTGAAATAAAAATTTTACAAACAAGGGAATGATTTTTTAAATTATTTAGAGTCAATTTAGGTGGTGAGCCGATCGAAATTCAAAATTCAAAAATGACCTTTGTAAAGATCATCCCATTGCAGCTAGATTGATCGACGGTTGAGATTGTCAAAAATTTCTGAGCTTCTTTTGGGGCGAATTATTCCTGATGAAATATCTTTGATTTCGAGTCCAGTGATACATAAAGCATCGAGATAACTCGATTTTTGAGGGGACGCCCTATCGGCCGTGTATTCGTGGTCAATGGCGCGTGTGCGATGGATTCGGAAGCCAAGACAGGGGCGTATATATGTATTATTGGGCGGGGAGGTTCCCTTCCTCTTATATTCAGAGGGGTTTAATATCACAGTCTAAGGGGTGCTCCTGGACCGTGACAACCCTCCATCAGCTACGCATCGTCGCCGCGGTCGTAGAGTTGTCCGTTCGTCGTTCTCAATATACCGGGTGTCTAGACAACCGCCGTTTTAGGTAAACACGGCGAAAGCGATAAAACAGGGAGGAAATGACGTGGCGTATTTTCTGTTTTTTAGTATCGGCTTAGGGTTTTTCCACCTCTGATTTTGACTTTTGATAGCTGCTAATGATAAAAGAAGTTTCGCTACTGATTAACGGTTTTAGTATTGAGAGATGCTAGTTTTTTTTCAGCAGATAGCTTGAGAAGTCACATTTTTTCACGTCATTATCATGTCTATTATCGGACACAAGATTGGAAAAAAAAAGATAAAAATTTAAACACAGGGTTTTTCAGGTTTACCACACTTTGTAATTATCGTTGGAACTAAAAACTCTAATTTCATAAATGTATTCTCTTTTCAGTACTATTTTCGTAGTTATACTCAATCTTAACACCTCATCTTTAATTCGTAATTCACGGAGTCTATTTCAGAAATCAATCATTTTTTGAAACCTACGCATCAGATCGGAACGTGTACCAAATTTCATCGAAGTCGTACAAACTGTTTCGAAAATTTCCTATAAAAAGTGTTAAAGCGTGTTTTAAATGAAATGAGTGGAAAATCGAGCGATTGTAAACCACTTTTCAACTTTCGAAACCTCAAGTAAAGTTAAAACTCCTGCCTGTGAACTGTACTTATTCGTTGGTTATTCGTAAGCTTTTTGGTCTCAATAAGCAGCTGTTCAGAGTTAACTTAAAGCCCAAGAGCAACACAAATACGTTAAAGTTGTTACTAACAGTGGTGAACAAGCAGTTGCGCTCGCATAGGTCGAGAAGACATAAAACGAAAAATGTCTACCCGATGGTCGTAAATCTTGATAGTTAAAACCGCGTATAAACCTTATGGGTGTGGCAACTGTGATAAGGATTTTTTCCTTTTTGTTATTTTTTTCTAATTGTCGACCGACGACGAGTCAGCCTGGCAAGGTGCCATTGCGGTGTCGACGGTATTCACTTCCGCAGGTGGTTCCTTAGCGACTGTAAGCCGTGAAGGTGTTGACTAATTCTCTACTTCCGGAATCAATTACCCATACTGCAAGCTCGACCCAATACCACAAACTCTTTGCACGCTTGCGCACCCCTGCATGACCCTAAGCCTCAAATAGCTTTTATCGTTGGTATTTCCACACTTACCGTAAATCTTTGACACCAAACGCTCAGCCATTTGATGTCTCTTATTCGATTTCCCTGCGGTAACCTCAGTATGATGTCACTGTTGTTATACGCTTTCAAAACCGGCGGGTCCCTGCAAAATTGACGTAGGGTTAGATTCAGGTTTCGATGCCGGTGGAAGGAATCGGTGAAAGTTAATCTTGAGAAGTTTGAGATACACAGATTCAGTTCCACTTCGTTAAAGGTACATGATTGTTTTCTCAAAAACTTGGTCTTTGAAATCGTTTAGAAAAAGTAACTCTTAAGTAACTGTTCTTTAACTCGTTCAATTTATTTATCGACAGTAATTGACGATAATTTTACTAAAATCAATAAATTATAATTTATCGGTAAGATGAATATTTGGTCTACAGTCGATCGTTGTGCTGGTCTGTTTTCGATCGTAATTCTTCACGAAACTTAATTTTCAAAACCATCGCGGAAGAGCTGGTTTCATTTATAAAGCATCCACGAGCCTGTATTAATTCAAATGATCCCCCCGCCCAGTAATTATTTGGAAACCTCACGATAACCGAGTTTTTCTATTGAAAAATTATCATTTGTTCCTTTCTTTTCATAGTTATTGTCAGTTGCTGACAATCACGAAACATGCGAATTTCGAAAACGTTTCGAGTCTTTTGAAATCTGAAAATATGGCTTGTTAGAAAAAAAGAACGCTGACGATAAGAATTAAACTGTAGGTATTTTTCCCATCTATCAAAGACTTGGAAATTTGAGAAAACAACAAATGAATCCTTTTAAAATCACACCCATCATCTCATTACGCGAGGAACAAACCAATGGCTTTGTGTGGAAATTCATGATTAACAGTGCGGTTCGAAAACTTGCATATTGATCAAAAATGATTTCTAATAATACATTAAGCGTGATCGGAGTACGTTTTCACCGACTATAAGGAATCCTCGTACATTACGTACTATGTGAACGCTCCAGCCGCGATGAAGCGATTTCAACAGAATAGCAGCCCGGTTTCGTGCGTGGGACCACCCCCCGCTTTAAAAATCTATGACCGACGCATGAGGTTTGAAGCGGTGTTTGTGAAATTTTTGCGGTGAAGAACTCGACGCGGAGAAAGCATCGCGGTCAGGACTGCAGAAGTGTTAGAGTCCTGAAAGCGCACGGGTAACGGGGAATGGGGTACAGCGCAGCAGCCCGTGGCCAAGGGATGAAATGAAACTCAATGAAACTCAAAGGGCTTGTTGTGAAGGGGCCCGGGAGAGGGGAGTGGAGTGGAGGGAGAGAGATTGAGCCGTAGGGTGAGACGGGCGATATGCTGCAGTTAATAAAATTGGAATTACGAGCCTGTTCCCGCTCGGAGTTCATCTTCCCGTTATTGCGTTTTGCTCGATCGCCAACTAGGGGCTGAGAATCGCGGAAAATCTACAAGCAAAAGTGGCGGGGGTCAGGGTTCAAGGTCCGTCGTGTTCAGACCCACCTTTCGCTGTAGTCCTCGGGGTAAGGGACGATGAAGCCGTCTGGACTAGGCCTGGGGCTGTTCCCGACCCAGAAGTAAGCGGCAGGACCCGTTCCGTCGTAGCTGAAGTCTTTGATGAATATCGTGGTGTCGTCGACCGCGTAAACGGTGCCTCTGGTTTGATGGGCGTACTCCTGCAGAGGTCCGATCAGTCGTCCGTAGTAGTTTGGTCCGTACTTGGCGTGCCCTGAAGCACAAAGAGAACACAGACCATTTGATTTATTCGCTTTTCACTCATTGAATGTTTCGAAATCGGTATTTTAGGGTAATACTGATATGCAAGTATGATATTCGTCTTTTTCGACAATCGTTCCATGTCATTTTAACCTTGGCACAGCGTTCTTCCGCGAAGTTAATAGCTTATATGCGTTTGCCTTTGCGAAAAACGTCGGACTGACAATGAGAAAAGATTCTGAAACCAAGTTGGAAGGATGTTTTGTCACCTACGCGATTGTTCACAAGTATTTTCGAAAATAGTGTATCGAATTTCGTGAACTCAATACTCAACGAACCACTTGTCAATTTGGCTGAAAATTGGACAGAGATTGGTCTACGTCTAGACAATGTTGCCGCAATTTTGTCAGACATTTTTCACACTAGACTTTGAAATGGGAAACGTTGAAACTTTTCCAAATTCGCAATTTTTGATTCGTTAAGATGATTTATTGTGCTTTGATATCAAACTTTCCACAATTGGAACGTGAGGTTTTTTTTTTGTCAGAATTTTTTATAGGACGGTGTACGAGTTTTTTGCTAGGCAGGGTTTCCGATGAACCGCTGAAACCATTTAACCTAGATGGAATGAAAACTGAAGTACGAAAGTGAACAGTGCAGATACTGTGTGCAGTCGATCCTCTCGCAAAAATGAAATGCTTTTCGGCGAAACTGAACCATTAGTCTGAATTATATTTTAAAGAAGTGTATAAAGCAACATTGCAATTATTTGTTACACACGAATATAACGTTTTTTTCATCAAGTGAATTTCAATTTGACGCTGGATTCCATTCGCTTCAACTCGGGAGTTTATTCGTTCTGATACGTACTAGCAAAATACCTGAACAACTCCCAAGATCTTTTTCATTAGTACCATGACTGGATATTTGTATGAATTTCAACGTGCATCTTATTCGTCAAAGCTGATAATATCAAAATGCATGCATTGAATGTATTGACAACTTTCGGAGCGAAATTCTCAGACCTTTCAGAGAAAACTTTGAAAATGACTTATTCTTCAATAACCATACAATGTATCTTTTCATGGTGAATATTGGGGGTAATCACGAAGCTACGTTGTGTAGGGTGAGTAACTTAATGAGAAAGTTGAAGGATCTTTGAAACGTGGCGGGAACCCCAGCTTACGATGTCATCAAGCATCTTACTCCGCAAATTTACATAGGGAAAGTTTATATAATACATGTAATATATATACGTTAATTGTGAATGATGAGTCCAATGCTTGAGACGTTTTGGAAGGTATGTGCAAGTCATTAGTACCAGTCCATGCACCCTTCTCGAGTTTGGGACGCTCGGGAGGAATAAAGCTATATATAAAAGCCCCTGCAGAAACGCACATATGTACAAGGTATACATCTTTATACATGCAGCACATCGACGTTTCCAATTTCCTGTAGACATTTCCTTTGGAAAGGATCAAAGGATGCACGCGAAATAGCTGTGAATAACAACAGCATCGTCGTTGCCTTAACGTCCCTTCAACTGTACAGGGTGTCCCATTTTAAGAGGAATGGTCCCATAACTTGAGAAAAATAAGTTGTACAGAAAATTGTTTCAGACGAGAACTAAAGAGTTTCGAGCGGGGCATGAGATGATGCTACCAAGACCCTTCTTAGTAGTTGTAAGAAGTCATTCCCACCTTTAATTTCTTGATAAACGAGTAATTGGTTTCATTAGACACTAGATCATAGCTGAATTATTTCTCGTAAAGGATCGTTTACCTTGCCTATAACTTCGCGCTCTTATACTATAATACGTTACGAGCATTAATCAAGAACCATAATAATATCCGTAAGGAAGTACAACTATTAAGGATAAACGCTTAAACAAAAATGTCAAAGCAACAAAAACCACGTATAAAATGAAGGTTCAACAGTTAGTACTGAAGTCAATCAAGTCGATTTCAATTCAAAAAAAACATAAAGTTCAAGAATTTCAACTAAAAAAAGAAATAGGTTTATGCAGAATTATCATCGACCAATAGCTGGATTATCACAAAACATATTAATATGATTATTAAATTCATGTCAAGTGATTTTCAGTACATAAATTTAAAACCTACAAATAATCACCGATTGAATAAAGTTATAAAACCAAAATGGTTTTGGCATCAAGAAAATTGAGCATAAAAATGAACATTCATTTTTGCCGTTTAGAGGATAATTTTTTTCATCAACCTATTCACTGAAACCAATTCCAATTTCGTATTTGAAACCTTGAATCATCACCTTAAAAATTGTTCATTGACTTTTTTTCAATTCCACTTTTCGTAACACCCAATACTTTCTCAACATTTCACGTCTCGTCTAACTCTGACCAGGAAATAAAATTTTCTAAAGATTTTCTGAACTAAACTCACGACCAACACCGCCTACGAAACTCATACTGAGATTTAGTGGAAACCTAACGAATACAAATCTTATACGGCTGAAAGTCCCACCTTCTAAACGGTCCGAGGCGTTCGCGAAACCTACATCGTTGGTATTGGGCCTGTTGAGTTCCGGAATAGATTTGAACTGCGTATTTGCGCGAGATGGCCAAAGCGAAATGAAAGGGGACGGTGGCAGAAACTCCTCCCTGGTTGCACAGGTTGAACGCATCAGCACCCCAATACAAAAACGATACGCTGGGGTTCCCTTTGATTTGCATGAATTTCATTTCATTTGCTCTACAGAGCCGTAAAACCGCCTCGAATTGAGATGAAAGCAGTAAAGATTACCGAGTACACCACCTAAACGTATTCCTTGCTCGTGAATCTTCACGTTACGTCCCAATTTTCGGCTTGAAAATAAATCAAACCAATCTCTTTTTTGGAACGCTGCAAGGAACATTCGGCCGCCCTGCGGAACGTAACGCTTTGATTGTTATTCACAATCCATATTTTTGAAAAAGGATCTTTGGCATCACTACATAATATGGCAGAACTTATCGCCAGAACCACGTCATTTTCGCTTCTGCTGAAACCACAGGTAATAAAAACTTGGGATTATTCATACTTACAAGGAAGGTATCTCAGGTCGATATCTCTGATTTTATTTCTTGTGTAATATGTTACAGTAGACTGAAAACTAAGCGACACGTATCTTTTTTCATCTGCCATTAAGCTCTTTAAGGGGGTGAAACTACCCTCCGAAGTAAGACACGTCAGGAGGTGATTTGGCAGTTTCACACACAAGAACATAACATTTTTTAACCAATCCAACTGGAAAAGTTTTCTCGTAACGAAAGATGAAAAATGTAATTTCCTCAAATAAAAAAACAAAAAACAAAGAAAACTGCTAAATCACCCGTTGACATGCCTTACTTTGAAAAGTCGTTTCACCCCCTTAAATTGTTTAATGGCAGATAAAAAAACAATACATGCGGCTTAGTTTTTTTCCTTGATTATTTCCATACATTTTGATGTTTGAGAACGAAGAATTTAGGAATAAAATCATAATTATATTAGAATATATCCCCCCACCCTTGCTCCCCCTTTTAATAGTACAATAACATCAAAATTAGCGCTAATTTAATATAAAGTGAACATTCAAACTCATATTACACCCAAAGTTTTGATAGTTGTTTAACATTTCTTGGACAATATTTTCATAATTAGGATCCTTAACGTTGCCTAAAAATTCAGAAACAACAGTTTTCAAGAAATTCAAGGCATGCTTTTCTGAGCTTGTCATGACATTTTCAAAGTCTGCATGTTCATACCAACGAAGTAAACATGAATTTACTAGATTACTCCTCTGAAATTGATAAAAATATTTCTTTCAATAGAGTTCTTCTGAGACAAGCGTCTCTCCATACTTATGCGAATAAAAAAAGATCGTCGTGTGATATACGTAACGACAGAGTTGATATTTTGAATCAGCAGACTAAAATCTATAGGTATCATGTACAAGTATCCAGAAAACTTTTTCATCGCAGACCTGTCTAATTGTTCACGTAATGAACATCGGAATTCGTAGACTCGTGATTGGTTCATTATTATCAGACCCTGATTATGGGAAACTGCTTCTTCTGAACCGTTCTGATCAACGGACTTTGATACCACGCAATATGTGATACCTGTAAAGTCATTATTCCCAACAAAGCACCGTTTGAAAACCTGAACAATGATAAAATTATTGAAAACTGTCCATACGCAGTCGAGAAAACCGTTAATCAAGAATTAAACTTCATTGCGCAAGTTCCATGCATGACATTCTCCGTCAGCGAGCAAAAACCGTATGAAAGAGTGCCTAAACGACGAGCGGAGTTGAGCGTTGTCGCGTGATAATTGTCGCACGCGGGTCCTTATCTGAAATGCGTTTCAGCTTTTAGCGAACCCCTTTAGACGACGACGGAGTCCGTGCAGGGTGTCCCGTTGAGGTCCCTTTCCCTTTCCCTTTCCCTTTCCCTTTCCCTTTCCCTCTCCGCCGCCCCATTCACCGTCCCGCAGGATATTATGGCCATGTGACAATGAATGCAATGATCACTATCTAACAGGGGTTCTAGGTGCGTCCCTATAACACTATAAGACACTAAACTACCCCTGACTGGTACCCAAACTGCCCCAGCTATATTATGCCCATCGATGTTTATTGGATTATACGCCATACTATTTGTTGGGAACCAAGCTAATGGAACTGTAATTACCGCACGCGCCTGACACTGGGGTTCTCACTACTGGCCGACGTCGCTGTAACGTTACCAAAAACAAACCAGCACTTATAAAATAAACATTTTCTGCACCTGTTCGGCCGGCCTTTCTCCCCTTTCACTGCAACGCGAATCATTCAATATGATCCGTCACTGCGAATCATATTAGCTATGGCATTTAACCGGTCATTTTCAATAATATCGGGAATTTAATCAGATTTTAGAAAACGCTCAGTCAATGAACTCGTAATAAAATCATCGGTAGTCCGCATTTCCATGCTATATATTGTATACGCATGCCATGTAAAATTGTTCTTCCACCGAAATTCATTGTCATTTACTTAAGATTACAAATAAATAAGAAGCATTCGTGATAAGTGACATTCGTTACCTTGATATCATGTACGTACATCAGGTATTTCAGCAAAAGTCTCGTATAGAAACCAAGGAGCACCAGGTTACAGTAAACGTCACATATACTTTTCAATATTACACATTGGAAACTTGCCGATTCAATGCATAATCACTTATTTCCAGCTATATCTATGTATAAGTACGCAGTCAATCTTGCACAAGGTACGATAGCCGAAAAGCTAATACCTGTAATTTGATTTCTCTTTTTTCAATCAAAATAGAACTTTTCAAAATTATGCGGAATCACTTTGAATCGGTAACCATATGTATAAGATTCAAGGCAAAAGTAAACAACCTGGATATCTGAACTCAAATGTAACTAGGTATTATATTACAACAAGACGTTGTGTTCACGTCACCGGAAACGAAATCATACTTTATAGCCTGTTCAATTACATGCAATTAGCTTCTGCAACGTATATAACATCGATAGCGTTATGGTACATGAATCGTGAGACGATTCATTACGACATTTTTCTCTCCGAGTGTTAAACGATCGTGTCCGGAGGGTGTAGAGCCAAGGGTGGTGTGTCCGGGTTCACGGACTAACGCCAACGACCCATCTCACGCCTACTTCCGACGTGCTTTCTATTTTCGGGTCCACAGCCTGCAACGTTTCCTAACACGCCATTTGTGTCTCTTTGGTTATTTCGATGTGACGTATCCTTTGAATATTTCATGTAGATCCTCTGGAGTTTGAACGAGCATAATTGAAATGATTCTAAAAGGTACACAATTATGATACACGTGAATTCAAAGCTCAACCTCCTAGGAGATACGGTTATCAAAGAGGGGAATGGAAAATTGGGAATATTGCAAACTGTCCGCTGTGACCTAGTTTTCAAATGTCTTTACTTCATATCGATCGATCTGATGGTAGAAGCTGGAGATAGTTTAACTGTATGTTTATCGCAAGTACTAAACGATCTTGTTTCAAGATGACCAACACGGATATGACTGCGAATTGTTGCAAGGCGTCAACGGACCACTGGTTCAACTGTGTAAATAACTTTGTTTGCAGTAGAACAAGGGCCAAATCTCATTCTCGTATCAAGCTGAACTTTTTTTTAGGCGAGTAGAAACCTCCGTGGTAACAGGAGGAATCCCCCGAGAATAGAACGAGGCATAGAGTGTATGGCGGCACGTGATAGTTCCGTGTTTGGTTGTAGGCTGAAGAAAGAAGCACCCTGCACCACTCTTCAAGAGGTGATCCTGAAAGCAGGATATGGTCTTGGAGTGGCGGTCGGGTGGAGGAGGACAGTGCGATGGACGCAGAGAAACGAGAGGAGGGGGTTGGTCAACATTTGAGCCCGGCAAACAGCTCTCTCTCCAGACTCTAGCGTCTCCATCGCTCCTCAGGGACCCTCCTTCACCCCCGCAACCTCAGCGTATCTCCGGCGAGGCCTTTGCTCAGTTTTGCATCTGCACAACCCGGGTTGCTGGACCCCCACTTACACTGGCAGAGGACCTGTCGCATCTCCAACTGCAGTGGACGAGGCGCATTATGCAACGTGGTGGATATAAAGGCACTCGCAACTTCATTAAAATCTGACTGTCGCGTTTACTCAAATTACCTAGCGAGTGTTGCTACACTGCCGTGTAGTTACCCGAATAGCGAGTCAAGGGATCATCAACGTTGGCGTGTGAAACATCTTTAGGAAATTAAAAGACCTACAGATCTTTCACCTTCATACATCACGGAAAAAACGTTTTAATTATACGTGCTATAATGTGGTTTGTTCTGTAATTATATTATATATCAACACGATCGTCAGTTCAGGTTAGAAGTAGTACATTGCGTCACAAGTTAGGAAAATATTGGGCTCATACCA
Source organism: Neodiprion fabricii (assembly GCF_021155785.1). Lineage (NCBI taxonomy): Eukaryota > Metazoa > Arthropoda > Insecta > Hymenoptera > Diprionidae > Neodiprion > Neodiprion fabricii. The sequence continues at coordinate 12,814,027 of NC_060239.1, forward strand.
CAAAGCCACGTTCGTTCTGATGCCACCTATCGCGCATGTCACATGCGATATTAGTTGTTGCATTTTCCCGTGAAGTTTGTTTTGAGAAGCACGGCAGATGCCACTGATGGGGAGTAAAATTAAGGTCGTGTAACTTACGTTCAATGACATAGTGCGGAAAATTGACTTACTCGAAAGTACGCATGCATCACCGTTTTCTTCCGCACTGACCGAAAATGGAGCAGTTTACGCACGCCTCACAGGTTTCGAAAAGCGGATTTTTGAAGCAGGTATTGTAGAAAAAAATTCTTCGGCATATAGTACGTCACCCTTTTTGGGAATAGTGCGGAAATAAAAAGTTTACGTATGTGTACGTGCGAAATATTCTTCTCTTCGTTGCAGGGCTTTTTGATAATATCTGATTCGTGTGATCATAGCACTCGTTGAGAAGTCTCCTATAATTAATTTCCGCACTTATTACGCAATATAGCCGGTTTATTATTTTAAACGAGTCATTATGATATCTCGGAAACGTAGCGTGATACTTGACAAAGTTTCGAATGAAAGTTGCTCAATTTTGAGGATAACATCTATCAGAGGAACTGATGTAAATGTAAGCCATGCTTCATTTGAGAAGTCTTCATGAGAACCATTTGTTAAAATGAAAACCGATTTCCTTCGAACCAAAGTTGTAGTTAATATCAAAACGCTTCAGAAGTTTTAGTATTTTGTCTATAGAAAGACTTTCCGCCGACTAATAGCGTTTTGATTTCCCGTACAGGCTCGAGGTTGTGTCCCATTATTTATTTATTTTTTTCTACAATCGAGGCCTCTTCTACTGCCAATCGAATACAAATAAGAACAAAAGTGCCAATCCTTATCTCTACATCTGGTTAAAGTTCTCATTCAATGCTGCTTCAACCTCGGCTTCAACTTGGGTATGTTTGCAATTGGTAAAAGTTATGCACTCGCAGTGCCGTGAGGAATTGAGTCATGATATAGAGCAACCATTATCCAGAATTTTAATTACGAAGGTCCCCAAAGCCCGCGTACATTCGATCTTAAAATTTCTCAAAGATTGCTCACCAAATGGCCCCTTCTATGCTGTACGACTGGGCGTTCACTGTTCAGGACCGCGAGGCAATGTGTTGGAGACTGACGTTAAAATGAAGCGCGGGCCCTTATATTTTTCAGAAAGCGGTGCTCTTCAATGCCGCCCGAGGAAACAAAGGATAAGGGTGGCCAAGGGACAAGCCTGCAGGCCGTGGTGCTGTGCCTTCCGATGCGTTGTTTTTATAACGAACTCTTTTCTCTCTTTCTCTCTCTCTCTCTCTCTCTCTCTCTCTCTGCATATCGCGTGGACGATATTACAATCGGTTATACGTACGAGGACCGTTCACGGCACTATGGCAGATAACGCATCAACCGGAAGCTAAGTTCTATTGTCTTTGGCGGACGGGGGAGTGTGGAGTGGTGGCAGCAGGGGTGGCTTAGACATTAACGAGACTAACCGGATTCATCAGGGGGCGTGCGGCTCGAGAGAGAGGGACGTAGTGAAGGGATGCTGGGTTGGGAGGCGCTGATTTTAATCAAGATATGGGCTGGCAGCAGCCAACAGCAGATCAAGCGAGTCGGGTTATCGATCTTCCAAGTGCCGTAGCAAGTACACCGGCCTGATCGGATGCTCAATTTTTAAAGATTAAACTCGGGTTCTCTTTCAAATACGAACGTGCACTTCTGCAGGTTATGGGCAGGATCGGTCGGGTGAAACTTAGTCAAGTGTAAAATATTAGTACAATGTAAAAATGAAATCTAAGATCAGACGTAAAAAAAATCTACAAAACAGTCTTTTCACTTGCAATGCAAATATACGTTTTCGTTACGTGAATTCCTTGATGATCTCTTCCAAATTCAATTTTTCAGCATAGGCGTAATATGTGAAGAAAAGCTAAACCTATTATTGAGGCACAGATTACAAACCTTCAACCATTTCGATGCAGAAAAAGACCTTTCAGACGTACATGAGGATCCAGGGATAATTAATACCAATTTTACAAGCCTTAAGAACTCGGTTAAAAACCCAGACCTCGATGGATTCTGTTTGAGAAATTAGAAAACATCCTTTAAAAACTCAATTTGCATCTTTCGGTCAGATAATACAACGAAAGACACGTTACTTCGAAGATTCAATCTCGTCGGGTCTGTCATGTAATCTTTATTACCAGATTCAAAGAAGGTTCATGGAAAATATGTGCATTACTACCGGTGCTGTTTTTAAACCTTGCCACAATCTTTCGTGGGTGTTGAAGTTCGGGTTCGTCTACAAATACGAAGTTCGACCGCATAATTGAAAAATGAATAAGTATATAAATACGTTTTATTACAATTTATCTAAACTATTTCAAGCAATTACTATTTTTAAGCTATGGAATTCAACACCTACTGAATTCCGGTTTATGGAATTCTCTTTCTATTGAATTCTGAGATATGAAGTATTTCCCCAAAATCACGGTTACTTTGTGACTCTGGATATGTGTTGCCGAATCTCATGCGTGGACATACGATACGAATAGTTTATGTGCAATCCAGGAGTTTAAGGTTATAGAATGAAAATATTAGGCCTCCGGACCATGGATTCTAACAAAACTTCTCAAGGCACTCCCTTGGCCCATAGTCTGGAGCTTCCGATGTGCAGTTTTATCTGTCAGGCATTCCTTTGACCATTTTACAATCAATCACGTTGTCGGAAATTCTTAGTTATCGCTTCACTAACGAAAACATCACAAATCTGATATTTTACACCAACGAAACGAGTCTAGAAGCTTGAGCAGAATCCATGGGTCCAAAGGGCTGACGACTCTTTCTGTCAGTATGATCACCATCTTACTGACTACCTACACATTGTATGGGCACAGTCTGTAAGTATCTATAGCAAATTTATTTCAGGCAGTTTAATTACAAACATACCTCTTCTGGATTGTCTGTTCGTATATGAAACTCGTATTAGTTTTAGAGCTGATACACTGTTGAACGGCTCAATATTGTCCGTTGGGAATTGATGCATTTGGTGAAGCAGGTATACGCATCACTAGACACCCTTTCCGCAAGCTCAGCGCTCTTCTCGTTCTACTCACTGACTCCCCCGATCCCGGCTTTCCCGTCTCACCCTATGTTTTACTCTCGCGCTCTCTTTCTCTATATATCATGAATATATATATATATATATATATATATATATGTGTGTACATATTTCTCCGTCTCTCTCCCTCTTTCACTTTTTGGCTCTATCTCTGTTCTATATGCTGCCATCCGAGAATATAATGGCTCTAAAACGAAGCCCCGACCATCCCTCGTCTGCTTTAATCTCTTAACGGGCAAACGACAAAAAATATCATTCATATTCTTCGTTAGGACTTAGCCAGGCTCTGACGATGAGTGGTGCAGAAGATTGGTACAGGGTTCAATTAGGATATTGCGCTGTCTTTTTCAATCACATCTATTGCGAGGCGCTAATCATTCAGACTAGATCCAAAAAAATGTATATGTACCGTCGAATAGAATAAATTTTCCTCCTGCGGAAGTAAAAATGTAAGTCGTACATGGACCTTGTACGTATCAATTTGACACTGTATAAATTGTTTGATGAAAATTGTTTCCTTCTGACGAGGTTGAATTAGTAAATAGTAAAACTCAATCAAAGTTTTTAGTTGCCGTAACTAAATTGTTCAATTATCACACAAAATATTAATCTTCTTTCGGCAGTCTTCCAGTCGCAACGATAACTTTGTTATTCGAAACAAATTTTTATAAACGAAATGCCACTGTAAAAAACGTTAGATTAAGAGTAAATTTTGAAACTATGTTGGAAACACGTTTTGTTCTTGAAAAAGTATTTTCAAGTATTTTCAAGAACGGATGTACCTATAAATACATGTAATTTATGTGTGCGTGTACGGATTTTTATTAGTACGCGAACCGTCCTACAGGTATATAAACGACTTGATCGATTGAGAGAAATTTGGATAAATAATTTTATACATTCAGTCGGTATTCCATCAACTTTAAACTGGCCTTTTCCACATTCGGATTCAAATTGGCGAAGTTCAAACCTTTAATAAATATGTAACTTTTTCATTCTGCAAGATGATTATTTCAATTTTGAAATGAAATTTTCTGCCACTGCAATGACATTTTTTAGGAATTCATGTTTCTTTTTAAATCACATGGGTCAGTGTACGAATTTGTTGTAAACAGGATTCCAGGCGAACTGATGAACCGATTGTACTAAATTTAGAATGCAAAATGGTACATAGTCATATGCAATAGACTGCAGTGTTGACTTGGTTGATTTTCACGACCTGAAACCAAGCAAGCTTGCCATTGTCAAGTAACACTGCTGTTAATACTGGCCCTTTGACACTGACAATGAGAGTATCAGGCGCCTAAATAATGGATTCTGTTCAAACTTCTACGGTTGTTTTTTCGCCCTAGAATATGAAGCCTATGATATGCATTTTCATATCCAGTCCTGTTTTTACTCTGGGTAAAATTGATTATATCAGTAGTTTAATGAGTGCAATGCCATAGTAAGTGAAACCTGTGGTGTATTGATGCTTTAAACATTAATTTTCGTTATTCTCCATTCATATTCAGATGACTGAATGTCGTAAATTCAGGCATAAACGGATGTATAATTATTTTTAAAGCCCTAGTTAAGGATAAACTACGACTGTTCGACGATTTGATCTAACAAAAACTGAGTGAAGGGAGGCCCAATGGATGGAATTACGCACCGGAAGCTCGAATTTTCAAATAATATAAACCTTCATAATTTCTCCATTTATGTATATCCCCATTCAAAATTGTTTTTACGATATTAGGAGAAGAAAACTAATCATTTCAAGAATAGTAAAGCATTTGTACCTATTGCTGTGTTTTATAAAAAATTAAAGAGGTCGGACAGGTGCAAAATTTTGTTATTCCTGGCTGCAATCGAGTTGTGACAAATACGAATGAAAGATAAATATTGACAGACAGTCGATTCAACAAGGAAAAAAGGCAAATCAGCGACAATATGTTCAAACAGCAGCTAGTGGTCATCGCGAGTGTTATATAAATTATATTTCATTACCTCTTATGCTCCTGAAAGTATAAATTTCTATTTATCGCTACTGTACACTCCTTAACTAATTTTATTTTTTACCATGATCAGAAAATATCCATGTGAGTAAAAAAAGAAAATGAGATTATTAGAGCTATATTCAAAAACCCTTGCAACTATTTCTATGATATGATGTTGGTGCAGAAAAATTTGATATAAAGGCCTTATCTGACTGAAAAAATGTATTTAAATAAACAAACAGATTGAATGTTGCAATAACCACAAAATATGTATAGTTGACAACTGCAATCCAAGTAAACAGTTAATCCAACGACATTTTCTTGTAATTTGAATAATATTTAAGCTATTATTGTAATTATAGCAATTTTACTAGAATTTTCTAGTAATATCAACAAATTAAATTTGTCTCGATGTACTTAACAAATTTTGGAAGCAATTTTTTTTTTACCAAGTACGACGTACCCATAAATAGGAGGTGGCGGGTAGAAATTACGATGCCTGTCACGTGATCAGATAATTCTCGATCGATACATAATTCATTGATCGATTCTTTATTCTAGCTTATGTCCCACAGTGAGCAGAAGTCTCAAAATTACATCTCGTTTATCTCAACTCTGAATACACCAGGGATAAGTTTCGTAAAAAATGACGTCTCGTATAAATTGGATCATGACTATATAGTTCAACACTTCCAGATGGTGAATAAGATTCCGGTAGGTACTTTGACAATCTCTTTATCTCTGACAATTATTCCACTCATGTAGTATCCAAGAATCCACTCCACCATACGAGCAAGTTATTGCACCTAATTTTCATCCAACGGGCTTTCTGCGGTAAGCAATTGTTGGTGCGAAAATTTCCTCATCCCTCTTTTGCCGAGGATGCAGGTATTCCTTGACCCACACCCCCACATACCGAAGCATCGAAACACGATTCTTGATCCTACGCGTGTTACACACGCCACATGTGTATTGCAGGAATGCATCGATATTACACGTGTGAGATCCGCGTGAAGGGACAGAGGTGATCAGTGCAATAACCTTGTACCTTTAATCTGCAGCAAATTCTAAGAACTTAGGCTGATTCCAATGGCTGCAACGGTACATTTGTCATCGCTAAAAATCCCAATCGTTGTAGGCATCGCGTTAATTTGCTTGGTTGGCAGCAGCTCTCGGGCGAGTCCATAACCATGGGTTTATCCGGTTGTTTGAGTTCCACTGCGATGATACGAATGTCTCCCCATGGGAACAGCCCGTCACATATTGATTGTAGAAGGCGCACCACTGTACATAACTCGTACCACGCGCATAACATGAATTTCATGGAACCTCCCATCATCGCCCTATCCCCCTGGCTCTGCTCATCCCGCTTTTGCACTCCGCGCAGTCGGGACAACCCCAAAACCTTTAGGCATAGAACACATCCTAATGATATCAACGACCGCATTTGTCACGTGCATTATATATAATAGGTGCTATATCTATGTGTCCATGTATGTCTGTATTCGCCGTCGACGAATCGCCTCGCATCTCGACGCTGTGAGAGTCGTCCATGGTTCTTCTAATTTTAAGTAACCCAAGGTAGAGACTTCAGTTTTACCTCACCGCACGACGAAATGACGTCTGTTGCAGGTTACGATTGTTGATGGCACGTTGTGGCGAGTACTTTCTCCCAACATCGATCGAGACTCTCCGGTTACTATCAGCATATGTATGCTTTTGATCGGATCGTGTGGTATTAATCAGACTTCTTTTGTCCATGAATGTTGAGAACGAATGATTTTGCGATTGGTGGATTGCAGCTCTGCTACATGACATTGGCACCTAGTAACCAGTGAACAAAGGATTTGTGCCGATGTACGTGTAGGAAAGTACTTTCACAACACGGTTGCGGGCGCCTATCTACACCTTCGATATCAGTGTGTGAGTGCAGTCTCGGCACCGGAGAAAGCCTGTTCCCTTCCATTAGTTAAATTGTACGGTTCGTTTTCTCACGTATACATGTAACCCAGGTGTTTAAAATAGGATAGACTGTCTTCGGCTTACCTGCTTTATCGACGTGATATAGCGATAGATTTTTCACACCGATACCAATTCTACTACTGACATTTAAGCATTGAACCTATTCCCTCGACAAAGTCTGTTGATCCATTTATTGTCGTTTACTGAATATTAGAATGTACTGCTTCTAGCCTCCATCAATATAGTTCACGTTACGAGCATACTGAGCATTCATGAGAGCGAAAAAGCAGCCTGAATAAATATTCGTATTATATACTTAATCGCATAATGTATGTTACGTGTTTTAATTATCAATTCCTTTTATGCTTATTGAGTATACAGCATCGCTTGAAAAAACGTTTCAAAATTCGAAAAAAAAAAACAGCATTATTGTGATATTTCTGAGAATATTGTGTCTAAAAAACTTTGAACTCAGAGATAATAGAGTATAGAGACATCACAGTAGTTTCACCCACAAGAACATAATATTTTTTAACCAATTCAACTGGAAAAGTTTTCTCATAACAAGAAATCAAAAATGTAATTTTCTCAATTAAAGAAAAACAAAAAACAACTGCCAAATCGCCCCTTGAAATGCCTTACTATGGAGGGTGGTTTCACCCCCTTGAAGTGTTTAATGGCAGATAAAAAAAATACATAACGCTTAGTTTTCAGTCTACTATAACATATTACAAAAGAAATCGAATCGGAGAGATCGATCTGGGATACTTTCCTTGTGAGATGGCCATATCGTAGAGAGACCGACGCAGCGTTGTAACCAACAGGTAGACAAATGTTAGCATAACCTCTAACCAGCCATGCTCGCATCTCGCGAGATTTAATTCAAAACTGTAATACGAGGTGAAAAGAAGGGGTACGCATACTCCACATGTGACGCATGGTACTTAGGGTAATTGGTCTGACCAATGGGTCTGTATTTAATATGTACTTGTTGCTTGGACTCCAGATGTGCAATTCCCACAGGGAACTACACGGCGGTTCTCGATAATGTAAACCGTCCCTAAATTTTGTGGCGAGCCCTTAATTGGCGCAAACTACTGATTGACGCCCATGGTTGGGGAGTCCAACGTTCCACCCGTACGTTTAGATTTAATTGTTTAGCAATGATTAGGGTAGAAGAACGGCCTGTACCGTCTGAACCAAAAATTGTGTTAAGAGAAAAAGTTTTTCAAAAAATCTCCACCAATGTTGTCATGCAAATGACAGTGAACAGAAATGAAGCAAAATCCCTAATGCCTAGTAGGAATGTATCTAAGTAAATTCTAGTAACAAAAACTAAAATCTCAATAATTTAGAAAAAGGTTTTATGGTTAGAACAATCAAAACAAATGAACTCTACTGTTTTAATCCGATTCTAATGGTTATTTGGGCTCATGTTGATCATTGAACAATTTGCCACGAATTACAGTCAAGAAATTTTATATTATAATATGATACTTGTAATTTGTTAATGTAATTGCTGATGAACTTCTATTGTAATGCACTTTCAAAATCTATTCTTATCGACTTGAGGGATAACTATTTGTAATGATCATTTAACTGATTTATAGAAATCTTTATGGTTAGCAAAATGAGATCATAAACATCAGATTTGAATCGAGAGCATTACAGTTTAGCATTTCGCACGGCTATAAAAGCTTTTCTCAAATCGTTAGTATCCTAAGGTCACGTAATACTCCTACCTTTACCGACCGAACAAAGCCACCGTTTTTCCTCGAAGAAAGAGCGAATCGTCAAAATTTGAACCCTTTCCGTTCGTTTGTTTATTTAATATAGGCAGAAAAAGGGTGAGTTTGCTCAGTCGGTAAGTGTACGAGTACTAAATGACCTCAACTTGCCGTGTTACTCAAAATTGCTCAAATTCATACCGATTGCATGGTAGTGATATTGTTTCATACACCTTCACCATTATTAGTGAAAATAATATTTCTGGAGTTTTTTTGAACGGGTTTTCTTTTTTCATAAGTTTTGATTCAAACTGTACGGCCGATTCACCCCTGATCCAGAACTATAAAATTTATTCTGCTACTGTGTAGTTACGTTGAGGCCTGTAGGAGAGGTAGATATTTATAGAGTGCTGTTAAGATTTTAAGCGGTTATTATTTTGCAGTGTGACAATTTACTCAAGTTATGCATAACTTTATATTTAAATTTGCTGAAGAAGTTTAAAAAATGTCTGGCTAAGTAATTTCTTCGGTCGAAAAATCACGTACTTCAAATGGAGTGTATCGAACATTTTGATCCCAAGAGAGAACTAAACAACCTGTCATTTTATCAAATCTTTGCCAATGTGATAGTTCAATGAAAGTTTTGTAAAAAAATAAAATAAAAAAAACCATAATGTGGTTGGTTGCAGCGAGTAAAAACTTTTATTTCCACTGCAACGAATGGATCAGAATCAGTGGCGCAAACTTCACTGAATGCGACATTTCAAAGGAATTATTAGTTAAGGAATAATACGTATAGGGAATCCAGTACAACTAAAGCACCCTCCAAGTCTTAACAATTTCAATTTTTTTCACTTCTGGTATTTCACGACACCGTGTAAAAATAACATCACTGATTTTTTTTTTTAATTTTAGACCCCTGTTATCCGCAGTTCTCAAAAGCAAAGTTTCGGCAATTTTTGTAATCCAAGAATGTTTAACCCATGATACTTCGAGATTGAAAATACACATCGACAAGAACAACGTGCGTTACGAAATTTCATAATTTATCGCTTAGACTCTCAGACAATGAATATTTCATCTGTGGTTGTGCCGTTTGTTGTATACATCAATTGTTTGGAGTACGGTCTACTGACTGGAGAATTGATTCGATTTCATTTGATGCAAAAATCACGCTGTGAGTCAGGAAAACTGAAATTTGGTATAATCACGCGTACCGATATGCATAATACAATAATATGTATACCTATGTGCTTATTACCGGTTACTTGATTAAATGGTGGATTGATTACACGGCTCATAATCAGCTTCGCTAAATTTTGAAGGGCATGAAATTTAATGAACTGCTAACAATTATCCTTGTTCATTATTTTTTCGAATGCAATCCTACCCGCCGAAAGTGAGTCATAACTAAATAAGAACTGTAACATAAAGTTTAAGAAATTTGTAGCCCAAGTAAGATTCTTAAATAAATAAAAATAAATTGTACAAGAATCATAACAAAAGGCAATATACCTATATAAACTGGAAAACTCAGAAGTTTGTGAACGCTGCAATAAAAAGAATTGAAATCTCGTTCATTGGCTTGTAGATTGTTGTCTGCTGAGAGAAAAAAGGATATCCCATAATCTTAGATTAGCGAATGATGCTCTCGAACTGAATTACTATCTAATTAATCCTATTATTTTAGATATTAAAAATATTATGAGCTTTGTGTTGTCTTTCCTAGAATCTCCTACCCTCCAAGAATATTTAAACGCTAAAAAGTTCTGATGTACTTGATAAGAATTTATAGTGTTATTACCCCCTCCTCTTCATATTGTACATTTACGATACATATAAGGGTAACAATTTGGTAATCCAAAAGTTGAAATTTACGAACGAGACCGTTTTGTGTTATCCGATTGGATTGTGAACAAAGAAATAAATTACCCACTCACTTATTTAATCAGCTTCGCTATGAATTTTGGTTTGCGTATTATCCTCTTCATCAAGAATGATAGAATTGTTTGAATGAATTTGATGAATTCGGCCAGTAGATAAGAATCCATTCGTCAGTCAAAAAGCAGCACCGCACCAATTAAAAAGTATCCCACAAATGACGAAACTAATAAATGCATCTACAGTCTGAAGTACTCAAAAATAAATGATGACACTTTGACACTAAAAACATTATAGCTTTCGAATCATTGAAGATTGTACCGACTTTCCTGGAACAATTTTGTAGAACCAAAATTCGAACATTTCCAAGTAATTGAAATAACAATTTTTCCATCTCAAATTCGTTTTTTAATAGCCAAAACATTGTTGAGAAATCGTGAACTTTTTTTTGTCAAAAAATTGGATTGATAACTGTTCCAGTGACTTGAATTTAAGTTATTTTTGTAGATACGATTTTTACAAGCCGGGATACCATTGATTTGAATTTCTTGGATCTTAAAAATTACCACATTATGATTATTGAAAGCTCTGAAACAAGGGCCCGGAGGGTAGATACTCTTACTGTGGTACAAAAAAGTCCCAAAAGGTTCAAAAAACCGAGGGAGTTCAGTTTTGGAGTGTGGTCCTCGAGTTGATTGTGACCTGGATATCCTCATACACTCCAAAGAGACGAAGTGCTTGCTCGCGTATCGGTATACTTTACTTTAAAATCTTACAAGTCCATGTACGCAAACGTATATGAATCTTTGTCAACATGGTCCTCAGTCTCGAATCTCGAATTTGCACTCATAAGAAAGGTATCTCAGGTCGATCTCGCCGATTCGATTTCTTTTGTAATATGTTATAGGAGACTAGAAAACTAAACGACACGTATTTATTTCACCTGCCAATAAACACTTCAAGGGGATGAAACCACCCTCCAAAGTAAGGCATGTCAAGAGGCGATTTGGCAGTTTCACCCACAAGAACATAATATTTTTTAACCAATCCAACTGTAAAAGTTTCCTCACAACGAGAAATGAAAAATGTAATTTTCTCAATCAGGGAAGTCCAAAAAAAACTCCCAAATCGAGGGTGGTTTCACCTCCTCAAAGTGTAAGTTTTTAGTTTACTATAAAATATGGCAAAAGAAATCAACTCGGAGATATCCGTTTGAGATACCTTCCTGGTCAATTGATAAATCAGATAATGGTTTCTCTACCTCTTATCGATTTGGTGGGTGGGGGATCGAAGAGGGGTAGAAGTTGTTCTGCACAAAAACGCATTACGCTTGGAGATAGGCCCATGTCGAACAAGGACATGATCCTCTTATCACGAGCATTATACTTTTCAAGTGTATTCCACAAGGCAGCCATCATTCCTGCGTGTAAGTATGCAGTGTCTGCGCACATGGGCATGCGTATACAAGCCGTACCTTACGTATATTATCCATCAACGTGTAGATACATGGACGTATATCTATATTCGGGGACTACAAGTGGCTGAAATATTTTCTACCGTCCCGAGTAAGCGGGATTACTTCCATTTGGCAACACCCGCTGAATTCGACTTCCACGGGTTCCCGTACCGTCGATCACGCGTTATATTATACGGAGGAGAAAATCACTCCTTCCCGAAATAATCGAGTAATAATGATATATAAGGGACTCGAGTTTTCCTTTTAGTCACTGAAATCGAACGTTTTCGTGACTAGACGTCATCGACTTTATGTTTTAGCGACCCTGGAATGTAATAGTGCAGATAGCAGATATAGTCGACGTAACACATAACCTCAGGTCTCCTTCGAGGCACCAAAACTTTTGTCCAAAACAGTTTTTGACTATGACTTAAGGTTCCCGAGATGTTTGCTCATCACACTCGAAATGGAACACCCTGTACACATGCATAATATGTGTTGAAATACTGTTAAATCGTATAAGTTGAATTCGACAGGTCACATGCCAGATTCTGTCAAAAATTTTTAAATATTACTAATGAGATTCACGATCGTATTCCTGAGACTATAAAAATTTTTTAAGTTTGTACAACCTAATGGTTAGTGCAATCATGCCTAAAAAGTTATAATATCACAGACAAGCGTGGCAGTAATTTTTATTTCACGAATATTTCACATAAATATCCCCACTATTTTCCAATAAATAATATCAGTACTTCCGATCTTGTAGATTGGGAAGAGTTCTTCAGCTACATATCTATACGGTGTGGAAGTTCGTTATTAATCAACCTTGGAGATTCATGTGACAAATTTTTTTTCACAAATTCAGCATCATGTCGAAAAATATTAACATTCGCTGAAAAGATCTTGGAAACTAAGACTTTCACAGAGCATTTTGTAGCTTCTTGACCAGTTATGAAAATTCCGGCTTCGCAGAATTGTTCGTCTGCAGGATTGCACAAAAATTTCTTTCAAGGAAAAAAATTTGGAATTTTATTAACAGTAATTGAACCTTAAATGTTTTTGCGCAGTCACAGTACGTGTAGTTGAATACATACGCAGTGACTCGACGTTTTTTTCCCTGTATATTTCGTCTTACAATCACTGTTTCCATTATCCAATACGACTTTCGCTTCTTTTGATAAGAGTAACTGAAAGGAAAAAAAGGTGAAGTCAAGACGACCTGCGGCCGCAGTTCGCAAAGAATATTGACACGTATCGGTCTTTCGTACAGAGACTGAACTCTGTCGACTGGAGACCTCTCAGCTGGGTTAACAAAAAGAGAGAAATCGCCAAGAACTTGGACGAAAGGTACACAATAATGACCGGCCTCATCGATACGGTCATAGAACGAAGGTAACAGTATAATAATAGAGTTGCAAAGTGAAACGAAGTAACTGGATTCACTGGGATCAAAGAGATTTTTACTCAAAGGTTCAAGGAAGTTCCGTAAAGAGTGCATCTTCCACGGATAGAAATTTTCTCTGATTATTTTATCCAGTGTTTGTTTGTTACGTGCATAGATAAGAGTGTAGACTACGAACCAATAACGATTGATATAATTCAAGAATGAGAAAGCGAAAGATAACGTAGGTTGAAAGCATCGATTTACTATAACAAACTGCACGACAGTACAGAAAAGAACATACCATATTTTGATGGATCTATCGTGAATTTATTTTTTATGCCGATCCGTAAGTGGGTATCGATTATCCTAGCTTCGGACCACCGTGCCTTCTCGTCGTTGCGTCCCGTTGTAAGCCCCTACTGCAATGTTTTCACAAGGACCCCCCGGAAGCTGGGATCCAACTGTAAGCCCGATAAGCTGCTAAATGTGCGCAATTTGAGTTCGAGGATCTGCAGAAACAATATTCCCTACTTGAACCCAACTAATACTGAGTTTAGTTTGCGCTTGCTATCAGATCCACGTCTACGAAGGGGCAGCGTTATAACTGCCAAGGGACGTGGGTGTATAACCCAGAATAATTACGCCGGTGATGATGGCAATTTGATGTGATCCATCATCTCATTTTACCAGATTTAACAATATTGTTATAGATTAAGGTGACCAGGTCAAGTTTACTTTCCATCTCAATCTTCCCGCCCGCAAACAAATTACTGTTATTTTCTGCGATCAGAAAGAATACGGAATATTGCTCAATGATTATATGAGTTACCGAGACTTAGCTTTGCAATTTATTTACACTGGTTTGAATTCGCATTGTTACTTACGGAATGGATTCCTGAAATTGCAACTCAATACTTCGGGGCTAGCGTATGAACAAAAGTTACTAACCTACACGAAATACCAGTTATTTTTCTAGCTTGACATCGGCTCCAACATCAGACTTTTGACTGCATTTAATCGTCTTCGACGAAAAATTGGAGTTCTTAGAGATTTGTCCTCAAGAAAAACACCGTGCAAGTCCTACTATTCATCAAAGGGTTACCTATTATTGATGCAGCTCTTAACTGGTACTATCCCTGGTCCAAAAGACTCGTAAACAGCTTTCTCGGGTGATGGACTAGTATTGATCGAGATGGATGATCTTTACTGGATGAAAGAAACTCAGGATTGATGTTAAATTCGGAAGATAACCGTATAACGGCAAGCTCAATTGTGTACAATGACACAGTGGTTACATAGTGAGTATCATGATGGTACAGTATCACGACTGCAGTTGAAACCACTGTAAGGACGGTACCATTTTGTGCCTGTGCACAAGATTTTTAGAGAACAACCGAATTCGAGGGTTACTTATTTTTGCCACCTGATAGCGTATTGCTAGTCATCAGAAAGTGCGAATGTGAAGTAAAAGAATTGTGAATCTTGCGAGTGATGAAAGTTTACCACCTTCAGGCTTTCGACAAATGTGTTTTATCATGAACGAGCAATAATTTGATTGATCAAAAACCAACTCGTGTATTGTTACACGGGTGTAATCTGTGCAAGGCGTGCCGAGCAGAGGCTTTCCTTGGAAAGTGATGGAATCGGTCAAGCGTGCAAACGATAAGTCGGAGTCTTACACATGATCTCTTGGTCTCGGGTCTACAGTTAAACTGCACGTCATTGAGCGCGTCACATCAGTGTAACGTTCTATTGTAGATCAGTTAGGTCAGTACAAGAAACACGGACGATGGGTGAGATTTCTTGACGTAGAAAAAGCAGGCCATGTCTCTTGCTGTTGCAGGGACTTCACTGAGATTGCTTAACGAATGATGATACGCGCTGTAAAATATTATTGTACATGCGGTACGGTTCGTAAGCTGCTGTAGCTTCAGTGAGTAAATGATAGAGACATGAGAGAAAAACTATATCGGGTACAGTTTACACAGTCATAGAGACAGAGAGAAGACGGACAAATTGTAAATAAAAATTACCGTATCAGCAAGACTTGATCGTGCTCATTGATTCAGAATATGTATCAAATTCTATTGTGCGAAATTAATTGCCATTACTTCTCCGTTTTTTGTACTAAAATTTGAGGTGCCAGAAATTTCTAGCCTGTTAATTCCATGTAAATCGTTTAAAGGGTGCAAGGGTTGAACGACTACCTGCTTCCATCTATGAGAGATGATATGGAACGTAGAATATTACAAATTTCATCATTCAAGAGTCCATAAATCGGTCAACTTTTAAAGTAGCATTCAATACCAATTTCCAGGTTATATTTGCTATCACAACAAATTTAGTAAATTATTTATGTCAAGTTAAAAATAATTAAACCGCCACAGCATTGTGATTGCTCCTTCTCAAACGGTACCATGAATTTAGAATGCAACGTTGTCAAAGTTTGGCAGAAAAATTTCAAACCGTTTCACGAAACTCGTGCAAGCGTTCACTCTTTACTGCATCAGCAAACTATGGTGATAAAATTAAAACTTCATAATATCTATATAAATAAATTGACCCTCAAGAAGAACCCTCTACAACTGTCCTGACGTCTATAGATTAATACTTTAAAAGTGACTAAGAGCATAGCGAAGGAATGAAAGCGAGAGATAGAGAGAGAAATCAAGAAGGATAGCTGGTCTTAATTTACCTCTCGCCTAATCTCGACGGCACAGACGTTCCGGAGTAGCTAGTAAGTTTGAATTCATCTGAAACAGCGAGCGACGAACCTGGATCCCCAGGGTAATAGTCGACGTTGCATCAACTATCGGAAACTTGGCGGAAACTATTCGCCGTTGTAATGGTCTCGATATAGGGGCCACGGTGTATTTGATTTAGTTGCGAGTGAGGAAATGAAAGGGTAATAAGTTCCCGGTGTCTATGTTTTGTCCTTTTGATCGCCATTAACAGAAGCACAACACCATCTTTGTGTACAAGTTGAAGAATAGTTTATGCACCGTATTTGCCAAATGTCCCGAGATAACTTTATACGGAAAATTAGCTGAAAAGTGACGTTTTCCCGCCAGTGGAACAACAATACAGCCTCGCTACCATTTCAACGTTAATATGCTCGAATCCGATGTCTGCATTCTTTCACGTATGGCTCAACAAGAACTTGAAAAATCGTGAGATTGCATGTAATAGTACATGATACTGTTACTGTTGGGTGTTTTCATTCGACGGGTATACTATCTGAATCCATCATAGAGGTCTCACTGCGTGAATATATTTTGGCACACATCACTGTAGTGGTGACGATAATCATCAAGGAAAAGAAGAAGAGGAAGAAGATACTAATGAAAATAAACTCCGAATGCAGTGACAGTGATTGTTTTATGTTTCTAAGTTTCTGACACAAGCACCAGTGAACTTTCAATGAATCTGAATTCAAATCGGACATACAATCGGATCACAAAATCATCGATATCAAAGTGATAATTTAGAGTTTCGAAGGTGCAGTTAAAGCTATACTTATATCCTTCACGTAGGAAAAATTCACAAGCCACGAATTCGAACCGAGAAAGCCGAGCTATCAACGATTTTAGTGCAACCACATTATTTTCTTTTTACCTATGACAAACAATATACCTAGTCTATCAAGCTGATTTATTATTGCTTAATTTGTTCGTCAAAAAATGGACTGAAAGCTTTCGAACATTAACTTGCCTTCAGATTTCCTTGCAGTTACTCGAAAAAGCACTGTAACGTTATACATTGCAAGTGATTCGGAGTATACTTTACACTTGTAAACAAAATGAAGTTCATCGTAATTCACAAAGTATAGATAAACAATTACGTTAGTTTTGCAAAAACTTACAATGAGTGTTATCCCTACTTCTGGAATTACTGATAAATTCAAAACTAAGACTAACATTTCTCGTGTTTGTCATGTAACGTCAGTGGGATATTTTTTGCGCCAAATTATAAAGGATAAGCCATATTTGCACTACACACAACACTCGGCATGTACTTGCACAAACGTTGGTGCTGCTTACTCTGGAAAAGTAGCACGTCAGTCACGTAATAGATATTAAACGTGACAAAAGTGTAAACAATTTTGGGTCAGTTAATTCACGAAAATTTATTTGAAAAACACAAAAAAATAAAAAATAAATAAAATAAAAAATCCGTAAAGCTGTATGGCTTGATTTTAGATGTTCAGAGTTAGAGGTCACAGTTTCAATGTAAGGCTCATTGTTGATCGCCGAATTATGGGTACTTACCCAAGTCCGGTATGAAGAAAACGCAAAATATAAGGGCAGAAGTGACGCGCAACCCCGTCGCCTCCATTTTCTGTTCTCCAGTTCTCCGCCACTACCACTACCAGACTCTGATCCCGTTCCCGTTGATGGTGCACGCACACACACGAGGCTTACCCGCGCACTTACATCGATCTGTAATCGAAAAAGTCACCCATTCGTTACCATTGAATTAGTTATTCTTTTTTGTTTTTTTCTTTATAACTATTTTAGTCGGTTTTATTCATTTTTACTTTCATGTTCACAACCGGATGTATCCGGATTTTTATTATACTCATCCTCACGAACTATATACATCTTATCTGTACGTTGATGGAAGTTATTCTACCATTTCCCCGTATTAAGTATGTCACAACAATCGGTGTTCTGTAGCCAAAACTTTGTTCTGCGAGTATTTTTCACACAGAATTCACGATGCTAAACAACTCCCACTGCTCAGGAAGATTCTACATATTTTCTTGCGTTTAATTACCTTTACCAATTGTTACGGTAACGCGACTGAATAATCATTAGTAAATTTATAATTTTTATGGCATAATTTTTTTTTCTTTCAACAAATAAAAAAACAAAAAATTAATATTTTTGTAAACAGTGTAAAACTGTTGAACGTAAACGTTCAGTGGCAAACAGGTTGAGCCTTTTAATTCTCATTCTCTACTCTGACGACAAAACGCCGATGTAGATGACGATTTTTCACCGAGACCGTAAGACTTCTCAGCTTAATTGTAGTAGCACAACATTTTTAACAATAATACAGTGGTTTAATCCGATTGTTATTTTGAAAAATCGATCAAATCCATTTTCAAACATTTCGGCGGTGTTCTTGAGATGAATATATATTTTTCTGTTTTTGTTTTCACTTTGACGAAAAGTTGAAGAATGAAAAATGACGGAAATAAAAGAAAATTAAAACAAATCCGTTAACTCAGGAAAACTGCAGGGATACTGTCAACAAGGCTGTCAGACGAAAGTGGCGGGCGATGCGAGCAGAGCCGCTATACCTAGTTGTTCCAGAAACCACTGCGCGTCACGCTACGAGCTTCGGCCAAGAAAGGACTGAACACGGTAGACGGGACATGTATTGGCTTGGTGGAAAGCTCCGCCCTTCTACCGAGGAGTGGGAGGACTCTGCGGAGGGCGAGCTTGCGCCCTCGTCAGAACATCTACGCGTGGCACAACCCCTTCTTCGCCTTTTTTCCAACTGTCTTTAAGCTCTCGCTGGCGCTCGATGCAATATAAGCTCTTAGGCCGAGTTTCCACTGCATTTTGCCCAGCCAGCCCCACGGTGACTCGACGCGCCCTTGTGGCGAGCGAATATTGTTTCATACATAGGTAGACAGGTAAGTATAACGCTGCACAGTTCGCATTTCCGTCTAACGCGCATATATTACCCGGTACACACGTGTGTCTACTCTATGTAATACGCGTAGTTCTCGGTTGGAAGATGGCCGCCGGCGTGCAGCTGGTCATCGCCAAGAGATATCCGGAAGCACTTGGTGCCACTTGAGTTTTCTGCAATTTCTCGAAAAGCTGTCGCATCGATCCCTGAAGCGCGTATCCCAGATCTTTTTCGGGCGATTACACCGCTGGTGTTAGAATTTTTAACCCATTTACAGGGCGACACGTAATCTGGCCTGCGTGTAGTGAGAGTCCGTAGCTGAGTTGTGCATGAAAAATGACAAAGCTGTGATGCAACAAAGCTGGCGACAGCGCATCCGTTTGGTGAATATATCCTTCCTTACCGCCGATTGATTTAAATTTTGAAAATTGGGAGCCCAATTTTAATGCATCCGAAAGCGAAATTTAAAAATTCAAAATGGCTACTCCAATACGGCGATCAAAAATGTATAAAGTTACTTGATTTTAATAATCCTTGGAATCCCGGATATTTTACAAACGCAGATTATGGCTACATATTTGAATTCGAAATTTGAAGTAGCGGATCCGAAGAGTCAGCCGCGTTAGAATTCTGAATTTCGATTTCATATCGTAATCAAAGACCTCAGATATCCTTGAGTATTAAGTCTTATCCAAATCGAATAACATCTTACATTTTTGACCACCAAATTGGGATCTGCCGTATTGAATTTCCAAATTTACAATGAAGCAATCGGTGATAACGTAATACATACATATGACACGAATGGACGATTTACTGCATCAAAGCTTCGTCATCATGCGCGATGAAGAAATTTATACCTACCATCTTCATTATTTACGTGCAGAACGCCGCTACGGACTTACTATTCGCGAGTTACGGGACATTTAGTATTTACACAGCGCGTGCAAAATGGACAGATTACGTCACGTGGCAACAGTCAGGAATGGCATACGACGGCGTTTTTCCATTTTTAATCGTAATTGTCTTTTTCCTTTGACTTTCTCGTCGGCTCATTCGTGCTTGACAAACTTCAAGGAGAAAGTGTGTAACGAAAGTAATCACAGTGTGTATAATCGATGGTGAAAAAAAATTGAAACGCATATTACGATTACAAACTCATTCTTACATTTTCACTGTTCTTGTGCAGGGGAAAAAAATTATATGAGAATAGGGTTTACGGAAACGACCGTTAAGATGACATGGTCATAATATCATAAAGAGTATTATGCCTATTCGAATTACCAGCAGACCGTTGTGTTTCCACCCAGAAATATTTTCAATTGATTTGTCCGGCAAAATTATTAGACTTAGCCATATGCTATCACGGATTTTTTTGTAGAGTTCATCGAGACCTTGAAAACTGTTCAACATAACTTTCATGTATCTGCAAAAGTTTAGTCAGCGTTCGCGTAATTGTATCTCGTTCCGACTTGGTTTATAAATATCGGTATGTTTCCAAAACTATCAATCTGGCTGTAACGAAAGATAGCCTAAGAGTTGTCCAGACGCTATAGTTATCAAAAAAAAAAAAATCAAAATCGGTTCACTAGTTCTAGAGTCTGGAGTTGTAAGTAAGACAAACGGTCAGACAGGCAGAGATACTGAGTTTTATACCGAGAGATTTTCTTGAAAGGACATGCTAGTAGCATGCACGATCCAGCTTGCTTAATTTTGATTGGCTGACGTCCGTGCTCGCTCAAATTCCCTAGAATCGACCGGTTGACAAGTTACAATCAATCATAACCTCTCGCCTTTTGAGAACGTCTGTTTAAAACCTTCTTTAACCTCCAGCTAAAGGATTAGAGACCCTACTTTAAGCCTAAACTTGGTAAATCGAGAAATTTCGGACATTTTTAGCGTCAAAGTAGGGGTTAATATTGTATTGAGATAGAACCTAGTTTACTGTCTTTAAACCCTACGTAAGAGCTCCTTAAAGTAGGCGCTAAACTTCAACTCTGCCATTCTGTCTACCGTGTTAATTAATAACATTTTTACGAAGTTGGCTACGATTATAAACTAGACCAGTTGGAACTGTCGAGTAGGTTCTTTCCAGAAGAACACTCGGTATATGTAAAGATATACTTAGACCGGAACCAAAAATATTTCGTCGGTGCATCGTTTATATCTCAATGTAACATTGAAACCTATATTATCTGTTAATTTTTCGCATCCATGGGTTAGTGTATATAATATTGTTTTAGAATACTGATGGGTAATTTAATAATTCAATAGTATGCATAATGTATGATAAGTAGGCGTGTAGGTACTCGCAGTCCATAAAATTTAATGACAGTGAAAACGGAAGAGTTCCTTGTTAACACAAAATGGATTTTAACTGTCGTGTGACATAGTTCACATAATGGCACAAGTTGCTGAAATAAATATCATGTTTATTTTAGCTAAAGTCACCAGTGAAGCTCATTATCGCAGAAATGATAAAACGAGTGATTCTATTCTCAAAAATCTGATGTCATTTTTTATGTTAAAGGTTCAAGATTACCTGATTCTGATTGATGCGAAACATTAATTACTGTACCATTGAATCTTTGAGATTATACGTTGAAACTCAAACGGTTCATAAGATATAAGCCTCGGTTTAGAAAGCAATTTCATATAAATTCGTATGAAAAGATAAACTATTAACTTTACAACAAAAATTCAAATGACATTTTTGTAGAGAATACCATTCTCTTATAAAATACTTTTAGGGTCAAGTAAGTATAATTGTATGCATATGGATGATGAATTTTTTTTTTTTCTGAAAGTGACAATCTCAAGTTATTGAAAATGAAAAAATTCTAATTCCGAGAACAATCATTTAAATTGGATCAACATTCATAAATAAATCAACTTTTATAATTACGTATTACATCGTTGTGTTGCGTCTTCACCTTCAGTCCATACTTTCTTTCAAGTTCGTTCTCACATTCTTCCACAGATAAAGAAAATCCCATTTTACAGTTCATGCTTTTCCCAAGTTAAATATCATAAAACTTTGGGAAATGATAGGGCTTGTGATTCTGCTTATGTGTTGACCGAGACAAGTATGGAAAATTCAAGAAAAACTAAAGTGTGTTTGCAGCTAGTTTTCACTCGATTCGAGGTGATTCAGATATTTTCTTTGTATTTTATCATCAAGTTTCAGTACTTTTCTTAGTCAACTCACAAGTGCAACCATAAGCCCTATCATTTGCCAAAGTCTGAGGATCTTTCATTACTCGGTAATTAAAGATAAAGATTTGTAAAATGCGATTTACCGTAACTGGCAGAGGTGTGATATCCCCCCTAGTCTCCCATTCGTCCAACACTCTCAAGACTCCAAACATCTCTTGTTCGATATCCAAACTGAAATCCTTCCTCTTTCCTTCAACGAACAGTTACTACTCCGCATCTCAGAACTATACTCTTTATATCCTTTACGATAAATCAATCATACAATCAATGATTCAACATCAGTTCCTTCCATTTCCCTGCATTTTTTTACTTTCGCCAATCACTTTTAAGTACGTGTATAGGTCATGGATCGCACGAATCCAAAATAGGCTGTAGTAAAACCACGGCTCGGTGTGGATGACAGCCATCTTACCCCGTAACAGTTATATGAATGGAAATTGATTACGTGCAGGCTTTCAATTTTCCTTTAAATGCACACAAGAACTCTGGTACCAATCCAGTTAATCTGCCATAACTGACATATGATTCAAGTTTACACCATTGATTCATTCATATACTTGATATATTATGGCATTGCAAGAATACTCTATTTCACAATATTTATGTTGTACATGAAATTTTGAATAAAACGATGATTTCTATGAAACATTCGAAATACTAATCATTTTATCTCGAATGAATTCCTCTTATGGTCGGCATTGTTGTTTTTCAATATTACGCTCTCAAATGCTGCCGTAAAATATCGCTGTTGAGTCATGTGATGGGTCTAATGCATTACTACTCAATATCGTAACCACCTACTTAATATTTGTACATTTTAAAATTAGCTAATTTGAGTTATCCTTCAATATTTTAAGTATACGGTTGTGCCGTGCAAAATGTCAATAACCTTGTACACAAAAATTGTCAAACATAACGGTAGTTTTCGTTTTCATGAGCTGAAAAGTCTCGAGCTCTTCAATTTGATAGTACTTTTGAAAATTGAGAATGTAAAATTTGTCGTTATAACGATTACGCTGTTTTTACGAAATCTACGTTTTTCTAAGCGCTAAAGACCCCTCTGAATGATCCACCCGCACTTTCTCTTTAACTTGAAAAAAGTGTCCAATCGTGCCGATAAAGCCTAAGATGATTAACATCGTGTCGAATTTATCGCCTGGTTCACGTGATCAATCATGAGATCAGATTTTTTCGAGCTGTTCCAACAGCGTCGCTGCTTGCTTGGCGCTCATTCACGGAGGGTTTCATGCCAGATTGCCCAGCCTGTGAGCCTGACTATTTCGAGAAAAAAAATAAAAAATTTCTCAACACACGACAATCTTCACCTCAAGAACAACGAAAACAAATTGTCCCTATTTTTTGCAATCACTTTTAAAAAAATTTATTACAAATTATCAAGCTCTGTCAAAACATTAATGAATACATTTTTTTTTTTTTAATCTAGACGAATTCTGGATTCTAATCTATGATTCCTAGACCAAAACGGGAGTGGGACACCAGGTTTTTATCTTCGCCGGAAGTTCTCAACTTTTTCGTCTCAATAATTTCAATATAATTATGGTTATTACGTTTTTTTCTGGCCTAGCATTGTTTGATTTTGAGAAATGCTAAAAAAAATCCTATCATATACAATATTTTCTTATTTCTGTTAATTTCTTTGTTCCGATTAAAGAATGTCGCATTGTACCCTCGACAAGGAAAATATATGAATAAAGTCGGTCCGTAAATGCAATTATGAATCGGCAGTATCGCTACAACCCAGAGTACGTGACGACAAAGAAGATTACAAAGTTCCTCGGTGGAACCAGCGAGTAGCGTACCGTGCCGCAAATTTTGCAAACTTCGCTCGCTCAAATCACATCAGTTATATCACGGATCCGCGTTATTGGGCGGATCGTGAGGCGGCGAGGGGACAAAAAATATCGCTACTGCTGGTGCACGGGAAATTCTCAGGAAATAAGAGAAAGCTCGTCCGTGCGCTGCGAAATAAGGTGGCAATGCTGAATTTCAAATTAGTTATTCGGTACTTCACGGCTCAGGAGTATCCCTTTACAATATCTCCCTTTCCCGTCCCTTTTCGCTCCCGAGTCTCGCCGACGTGCCGGTCGAGAAAAGAAAGCTTTCTTGAGAACTCGAAGGGCGAACACGATTGGCCGAGAGCTTTGCTTCTTGGGACGCTGTGCAGCCCTTGTTGTCCGTGACAGACACAAGGAAGGCCCTGCAATTAAATATATGTATACATATACCAGCCGCGATCAAGTCAGTTCCGCTCATTTGATCTTTCAAACACCCTTTTTCGCCCAAGGTGAATTAGGTCTTGGAGGGTAGAGACAAAAAAAAAAAAATGGTCAAGTTTTTATCAGTCTTCAAGAATCGATAGATATTTCACTTTCCTGATCTTCAATTATTTCTACACTGGGCCATTCTACCCGATTCTTACCCGGACATCGGGCATCAAACAATCGATTCTCCTGCAATTCTTGTAGATGTATATGGTATAAATTTTATATGTGTGGGGCATTCCACGTCAATTCAGTATACGGTTGGCCATGACATTTTTTATTTTATCAAGGATTTTTCCAACGTCAGTACGACCCTTGAAAACCTTTCACAAAAATATTACCGTTTTTTTAATCACTCGTCTTTACTATACAAATTTTTAAACCCATGTCAAAAACACCCGAATTAATTGTCATGAACCAAGAAAAATAACATTCAGTTTTAGAAATGGAATATTTTCACGCAAGATTAACAATGGAAGGACAATTTTTTGTGTTTTTTTTTTTGTCTTCAAATCTGTTCAAAATCTATTCTAGGGTCTGACGAAAATCGTTACTGTATTTTAGAAATAGAGGAACAATTGAAAAAATCAGTAATCAAATTGGAGATGCGATATGTATTAGAATTGCGTTCATTTTACATAGTAAGATGATCTGTAAATTTTAGCCCTTCAACTCTATTGGTCATCAAGGAAAAAATGATTATTTATTTTGTGCGAATTGCAATTGTGTGGTTAGCCAAAAATAGATACTTTTGAATAATTTTACCAAGCGATAATCATACATTGAATATTTATCGAGTTATTATATTCGTAAGCTAGGAAGATTTATGTAAGAACACAAACATAGAAAAAAACCGGAATTATAAACAAAATTCTAGATGCCGATGCTTAATTTCGAATCTATTCGAAATAGGTAAAGTATTCTATTAGACTCGTGCGATTTTACTGTACGATGGCTCATTTTATTCAAAAGAATATTTTCCAAGAAAGAAATTTCAAGACAACATCACGTTGGCGTGGTTAAATATTTTATTCTAGAACATTGCGTCGATATAAATTATAACAAACAAATTTCTATATTGATTTGAATACTGAAAACCCATTTGTCGCCTAGAAAAACGGAAAAACGGAGTGCTGAAGGCAAATAGATTTTTAGTTGCATTCAATTCAATTTGAAGAAACTTTTTATCTCAAAGAAATAAAACTAAATTTTTTCAACGAAACGTGGATTTGCAAGAATAAGAATCTTCATTAGATCAACTAAATATTCATCAGCAGCAGATAAACTCTCTACTAGATCAATATACAACTCAACTTTAGTTGCCTCTAGCACTTCATTTTTTTGCGTATACCCGATTTTTAACCGATTTTGAAGCGATTTGAAACGAAGTATCGATATCTAGGCTTTTGTTAATAACCACAATATTTTTTGCGTTTATATTTTCAGAGAGATCTTTGTAGCTAATACAAGTATAGTATTTCAATAAATACTATTAGTTTTGAAAAACCGGAAGAAATCACTTTCTCATTTCATTGTCAGGTCTACTGCGCAAAATTCACTTCTATCATTTCGGGGTGATCAAAACGCATGTTTTTTCATATCTCAGAAGATAAAAATTGTCCAATTGTTCCATACTCGCGTGGGGAATTTTATCATCGCATCGAATCGATATAAAGTGAGGAGCATGTTCACGGACTCATTACGGGCTGTCAAATTTCGCCCGCATAGCCTCCGGGTCAATCTATTGTCTTGTCAATCTTGAGCAGGATATGTGGTCGAAGAGTCTGTGAACTAGAGGAAAATCGACTTTACTCTTAGAATCCATTGTAAATATCATAACATAGCTATGGTGCGAACATATGAATCATCGTTACAAGTATTCGTATACACTCAGATATGACCCGCCATGGTCTTAGATTTTTTCAAATTTTCGAACTCAACGCATTTTACGGACAATCCGTACAATTTCCTGCCTTACTCGGAGAATTTTCATTTCGAACAAGCAAGACCATTCATGCTAAAGCCTTTCCTTCCAAGACATCCTGTAGTAAACAATACATCGACAGACAATTTGATTATGTCGATACTCGATATGAAGCACAGGTGCAAAGACTGTTCCTCATAAAAAATGGAACAAGGCACCGGTGGTAAGAGGCAGGCAAAGATTAGTGTCACACAATTTGAACCGAGTATTCTGGTTATATACATGTATAGGGATATCAATTTGCCAACCATTAGCGACTCGGTCTAACACCGGGGCCATCCACCACCTTTAAAACGTTTTCTAGAAAATAGTCGGGTCGATATGCATTAGCATGTAGTGAACGTGGAAACGGATTGACAACCAGTCAATAATGCCGCGCTATGGTACAAAATTTTAATCTTCTCTTTTCGTACATTCTCTTTTCTACTTCCTATCAACCAAAGACGATAGACGTAATGTATTGGTCTCAGTCAAAAATCGATTTTTGTAATTCCAATCAGTTCTCAGATCTTTGGGTCTCTGGTATCCGAAAACAGATCTTCAGAAATACTTCGTACATCGGTTTGTCCGTCGGAAATCTGTTTGTCTCGGAAACCGCCTCAATTTTACAATCTTAAATTTACAGAACTTTACGTTCAGATAATAGGCGTGAAAATGTGATAGGCGCACATTTACTGTACAAAAGAGTTGTCAAATTACGAAATCAGGCTGCGAAATTATAAATTTCGTGCAACGGAGTAAAGTACTATACATTTCCCTTAAATTGAAAATAAAAAAGTTTGATTTTACTAAAATTTACAAGAAAAACACAATAAAGAATTTTGATTCGCTAAATTGTGTAGTAAATTTGTTTTATTGGTAAATTGAATGAACAGCCAACGTATGATGCATTCACTTATCCACATCCGAATAAAACTTCCAATACAGTGTAGGAAGTTCCATACAGAAATTTTCAACAGTATAACCTTGTGACGTTACAACGCCACAGCACAAACAGCGAATTATAACGATTTCTAACTTCACCTGTATCTTTCTTGTGTCGTGAAGAGACAATATTACAATACCCTGAAGTGAAAATTTCTACCAATGATTCTCGTTCTGTTAATTTCTGAAAGAACCGCGTGTAACCTAGCCTAGTGTGTAATAGTTCAACTATTAATATACATAGTAGGAACTGTCAAATAAGTACCATACCATATAATACGTTCTCTCTAGGCAGCAATTTTATACACATGAATTGTTTGTTTCACAGGGTGACTCGCGTTGTTCTATTGTTAGATTATACCGGGTGTCCCATTTTAACGTACCACCTCATTTGTCTCGAAAACACTGCTCCGATCGAATATTAAGTCGAATAAAACTTTTAGAGTTCGAAGGAGGATGTTCAAAAAAAATTTTGGTTTTTTGTCTGAAATTACACACACACGCACACATTACACAGGGTATGTTAAGCCTTTACCTCCTCGTGGTACATAAGTACATTCTGGGTAGCGCTAATATAGTCGGAAATAGTGTCCTTACTTAAAAATTACTAACTTTGTCGGAAAAAATTTCATACAAAAGTTGTTCGCTGTGATATGATTAATTTTTTAGTAGAACAAAAATTTATTTTTCCATTTCAAACAAACGCGTCTGCCATCTTAACGCCGCCATTTTGAATTTTGGACCAGAAAGCACATTTTTTTTCAACATCCCCCTTCGAATCCTAGAAGTTCTATATGACCGGAGCAGTATTTTTCGAGATAAATCGAGTGGTACATTAAAGTGGAATATCCGATATTGTTAGATTTTTCTCAAAACTGTTTTGTGTAGGGCCAATCGTAACTATTTATCTATAACTAATATTTGAAAAGAAACGTACAGATCTGCTGTTCAAAATAAGTTTTTCAACGGAGCAGATATAAATGTCGCTACGCAACTGAACACCTTTGTAAGCATAATTTATATTGCACTCAGAGGTGCCGAATATATTAATTGCATGTTGAGTGAGGGTTCGTTTATTGCAAATAGTTGTACGAAAATTGCAGATGAGCGTCAAATATTTCCGGTTACCACCTTCTCGTTTCACCTTACATCTGGCATACCACGAGCATGCTGTTACGTACACTTTAACGCGGCACCTTTTGCGTGCTCATTTCCATTCCCGAACTTGACTTACTCGTTCCTCGATTTTCATTACAAATTACCTCATCCGTTAGTCTGTTCAACCTACAGATATACATTCAACGTATTGATATTTTTCTTCCACGTTTACATCATATTATTTCAAAGCAATAGTGAAGTATAACTATGAATTATCGACTATATGATATACTGTGAATCGAGCAGGAAAGGGTCGAGTTTGATGAAAGTACATCAGGAATAAGCTATGTTGGTCAAAAGAAGCAACCTCTGGTGTCGGAGTTAGTAGAATCCATAATTAAGCAACTGGATTTGGGGAAATTTTACTACAATTATGAATTCTTAACTTCAAATAATGTTACGACGATTCCCATTTTGTCACAATTTCTGTTTCCCAAATGTTGCAGTACCTTGGGACTGTAAGCAGGATGGCCACACACCTTAAAAACCTGGAAAACCTGGTATTGTCGGGAGATTTTCATCTTGGTCATGAAGAAAACTAAAAATATCAGTTTTCTATCATGGGAATTAAAAATGACCTTTTGACGTAACAAGTTTACTTTTTCTCGTCGAGAAAACAAATTGGCTTAAACTGATTTTTTTTTTTGTGTACGTAATATTTTTCTTCAATGCGAATTGAATTTGATTCGAATATAGAGTTGATAAGCTGAACGATTTAGGGTTTAGTAACTTACTAGAACTGGGAAAATGTCAGGGAACACTAGGTTTGAAAAAGAAAAAAAAAAATTGTGGCCACCCTGATAAAATCAATTTTTGGTGGGCAGTTGAATTCGAAAGATTCAGATTCGGATTAGCCGAGTGTACGTCTCACCAGCAGGGTGCTTTGTGTTTTTTTTTTGAGGGACTACTTGGATGAACGTCAAAGGTATATATTGCGAATCTCACAGTGCACCCGCGGCAGAAAGATACATAGTTTTTTGTGGACATTCGACGTTGAGAACCACGACTTGCACTGCGATCGTTTCTATTGTGTTGCGAACTTCAATATCCTTTAATACAACTGGGCTATTGACGAGGCAACCCCGCGTCTATGACACGTGACCAACAGTTTTTGTATCATAGACCAGTTGTCGGAGGGTACCAACATGTAATATTTTACAATATTCAACATTGGAGATACCGGTTTATTTTGTAGAAATGCTTTATAGACAATTTAGGTGATTAGTGATTAGGAGTACATTTTGCCAGAATTCGCATACATTTTAGCAAGTTAGCTGTACATTTCACCAATCAGCATCTCTATCATGACCCACGATTGGAGAGAGTGAGGAATCGGCCAACCGTAGACAATAAATCAATTGTTGATCAATAAAACGTAATTTTCACGTAGTTAAAATGCACGCAGATGTGTAACGCATTTTCATGAGACATCAAAATTTTGTTTTCACCAACGTGCGCAGCTTTTAGATTAGTTGCGGGGATAATTTAAATCGAAACAATAAGCTTGCCATTCGAAATGCAGGTCTGTAGCCCTCGCCGCTCTTTTCATATTTTATTGCACGTGAGACCTTACCGATCCCGCACATAACAAAACCGTGCTAAGATTTTCCAAAGGTATGACCGAAAAGTACTGGAAAAGTGTCAAATTCATTTTCTATGGTGAGCTAATTACGTGTAGGAATGATCCTAAGAACAGATTTTAGATCGATTTTCACTTTCATAATATTCTGCAAGTACAATCATTCATTATTATACCTGAGAGTGGGTATCATTCAAATGATGTTTCTTCTCTTGAGAATTTTGTTACCCGAGGATAGAAAAAAGTGTAACTATTCAAAGTAAGGCTATTGGGAAAATAGTTGCATTACGTTTAGTCACGGATTAAAATTTCTACAGAAATAACCGCCGATCGATGGTGTGAGTCTGAGTTTGTACGTAAAGTAAATATACCCGGTGGCGGTGAATGTAGAGCGAGACTCTTGTCAAAAAATTGATAGGGTAACTCCCTTCTTCGACTATCTTCACTATGCAAAACTGGCAATATACGAAACGAGTGAAGATGCATACACATGCTTCAACGCGTTTATATTACCCAATAAACACACACCAGTATAAATTTCGTATATGAAACGTCGAAGTCGTTTAATAATGGTATAAGTATAAAATTCAACCGTATCACATATACTGTAATATTTCGGATGGATATTATTCGTATGATTACTCTGTTTATTATGCGTATTTCATTATACAGAAGTTTAAAATACGTATTATTATAGCAAAAGCAACGTATAGTATATTTGTTCATTATTCGTACGAAAATCGTTTAAAACTTATATGTTTAACGATGTTGGTACTCCATCTTTCAACGTTTTATCAGAATCGTTTCATTTGAATTTACAAATTACGAGCTATTAACGTTCACGAAATTCGTTTATGATTTTGGTAATCACAACATATAATATTCATTCATGACACAACTGCCAGCAACTTTAATTAGACGTTTATCATACTTCCTATTCACCATTGCACAGCAGTATATTGATTGTTTTATGAACGTATATCTTCGACTATTATAATGTACGTTTTATTGGTATTTCTGATCTACGCGTGATAGACGTTTATGAAATTCATTTTCAATCTTGGTGTCTACAACATCTATATATATATATATTAGGGTGTGTCGAAAATGAACTTTTTTTTTTTCTTCGCTCCTACCACTCAAAACTTTAGGTTTTGACATTAAAGAGGTCCTCGTTCAAGGAGGGCGCTGTAGCTTGAAGTTTAGAAGTCGCTCAACGAGGATTTAGGTTTCCCATCTAATTAACACGTAAAAAATATTGTTTTTCGTTCAAAATGATGTCAGGCAACCATAAAATTGGCGATGTCTGTATTTCTTGGCTTATTTGAAAGCATGACTCATCCCCTAAACGATGATAGGTCGTTTTTCGACTTACCTTGTTCCAATTTTTTTTTACGCCACTTTTCGACCACAATAGTCACTTTTTCAAGTTTACAAAGTCTCCAAGGTATCAATGAGTCCAAAATGAATTGCTACAAGTATTGATTCTTGATTCGAATATAAATAACCAATTCTAAAAATTGGTAAATTCCGTATCTTCAATTTTATTCAAAAAACCATGTTTATTTTGAGAAATTTTGTATGTTTCACTAATTTTTGGAATTGGTTATTTATATTCGAATCAAGAATCAATACTTGTAGCAATTCATTTTGAACTCATTGATACATTGGAGACTTTGTAAACTTGAAAAAGTGACTATTGTGGTCGAAAAGTGGCGTAAAAAAAATTGGTACAAGGTAAGTCGAAAAACGACCTATCATCGTTTAGGGGATGAGTCATGCTTTCAAATAAGCCAAGAAGCACAGAAATCGCCAATTTTTTGGATGCCTGACATCATTTTGAACGAAAAACAATATTTTTTACGTGTTAATTAGATGGGAAACCTAAATCCTCGTTGAGCGACTTCTAAACTTCAAGCTACAGCGCCCTCCTTGAACGAGGACCTCTTTAATGTCAAAACCTAAAGTTTTGAGTGGTAGGAGCGAAGAAAAAAAAAAGTTCATTTTCGACACACCCTAATATATATATATATATATATATATATATATATATATATTGTACATTCATCATACAACTACCAGCAACCCCAATTAAGCGCTTAATTATTGCGGTTTTCCACTATTGCACAGAAATATATTCATCGTTTGATGAACGTATTTTTTCAACGATTATTGTTCACGTTTTACTGCTACTTGTGATCTACGTTCAATAACCGTTTATGAAATTTATTCAATATCGGACTATTTTCAAGATACATTGAATTGTATAATATGTATATTTGATCAAATGGGTTCATACTTGTTTTACTTCAACACGATTGAGGAAAATTCAACGTTGAGTACAATATTCAGATTATGAACGCACTTTTAGTATTCATGTATGCGGAACCGCCTGATGCCAAGCGGTGGCCAAATCAGTTGATTATCTTATAATTAGTTTCCGAAAAATGGACTTTAATTACCCGTTATTTTGATGCCAATATTATGTGGTAACTAAAGCTGAACACTGATCTTGTATTCATTTACCGGTGCATGGAACATAGATATAACCAATAAAAGGAAGAGAATAAAGAAGTGTCCGAAACGTGAATAATTTCGTACCAAGAATAATAATTTATTGTACATTTTTATAATTATTTCACAATATTGGTTATCATATTATAATATATTAAATCTCATTATTTGGCACGAATTACGTCAAGACTTCAATATCTTGTATGAGTACTTGCTAAAACAAGCGTTCATCATATCCTGTCGCATTTTTAACGTCGTTTGTACGTTTATTTTTCGCGCTATTTTATCGGAGTTCTGTGCGTTATACATTGTGTCACTACTGATATATTATTCTCCTGCTCTGGTGCGTCAGCGTCGGTAACGCTGCAAGCTAGAGTAAGAGCGCAATAATTATATGTAGAGACAGAACTTATCCCATGGACCGCGCATTCATACAGTAAGTGTAAGTATAGCGAGTGGTAAGACAAGGACAGCTCGGAATAACACGGGCATATATGGCAAAGTTGATTCCCTTTTGGGCACGATCTCTCTGTCGCTCTTGCGTCTCCTCTATCTTTGTCTTTGTCTGGGAGCCTATATTCATCCCCACCCTTGCAACTGGCCTCAGGCGCTGGTTATGGCGTTATTCGTCAACCGAATGCGGAGGTGCTCGGATCGATCGGTGATCGTGTAGCAAAAAAGGTGAGAAGCTATTGTTAATCTGCGGCCTAGACGGAAGAAGCAAATTCGTCATTAAATAACGCTGGTAAGTACAACTACATATTTTTCCAAATATGGTGGTATTTTGTCTTAATACATCGAGCATTCTTGGTTGAAAAAATAATGTGTTTTGCAACTCAAATTCTGTCTCTTCTGTATTTTTTTCTTTCCTTTCTTTTCTTTCTTCAAAAGAAACTATGTGTAATGTTCTGCGTCTTTTTCTCTAAACCAAACGATGTACCATAAAAATATGGAATAGTTTATTGTTTATTATATAACGTTCATGAATATTTTTGAACTGTTTTTAAACGTTATTTATATGTGTTAAGTTTACTATGATACGTATATTATAGGTTAATTATATTAGTTCTTGTCGAATTTGAGGAAAACTTCATGTTAATAATCATCCCATGTGATCATGCGGTTATTAGTAACTTTTGCTCTGTATTGTTTGAAATCGGTTTCGTGTTTATTATTTTTTTAGATACCGTTTCAACATATCTATAACATACATATGAACTCGTAGCATCTTCCAAAGTAACAAAGTATAGTAATACAGCCACGTAAATATTTCTGTGCCATCGAAATCACAGAAATATTATTTTGACAATATTTTTTATTTTCTTTTCCCTTCAATTGAAAATAACAATTATTATCCATCAGAAGAAGACGGTCATGTTAGACAATAGAGACAATAGAGAAGATCCGTAGCAATAAAGCTTTTTCACCAGTTAGTGCAACAACTTATATAGAGGTTTATTAAAAATTATGTATTTTGATCCAAAATTCTGTTTTGTGTATATTTTCTTGGATTTGGGCTGAATAAATATTAAAAAGGGATTTGCACCTGAATAATTTTGTAAACACTGGTAAAAATAGTGGTCATCTACCCATCAAACGTATATAATACGCAGGAAATTCGTAACAAGTAATTTTATTCCATTGGATTTGACTTTGATCTTTACCGATAAACGTATAGTATACTCATGATTTACGTTCAGTAGTAGGCGTCATGATATACTATTCGAAAAGTATTAGAATATAAGCAGGACATCGGCCCAGAATTGGTTCAACGTTAAACTACGATCTTGTTTAATTTGTAGTAACAATAAATAGCGATACATAGAACTATAAGTACTATAGAATAATAATATTAGTAACAGTACTATCTAGTCCTGAAATATATCACGATTCCTACTACTGAACGTAAATCATGAGTATACTATGCGTTTATCGGTAAATGTCAGAGTCAAATCCAATAGAATGAAACTACTCATTACCTGCGTATTATATACGTTCGATGGGTAGCTGACCACGTTTTTTATTCGTGTTTACAAAATTGTTCGGCTACAAATGCCTTTTTAATATTTATTTAGCCCAAATCCAAGAAAATATACACGAAACAGCATTTTTGATCAAATTACTTAATTTTCAATAAAATTTTATATAAATTGTTGCGCTAACTCGTGTAAAAGCTTTATTGCTATGAATCTTCTGTATTGACTCACGTACTACGTTCATTAGGTTCATTTAACTTTTAGTTTTCAGAGTGGTGTGCGGATATTTACGACAAATAAGGCAAGCACGTTAAAGCGTACATCATTTCTTGTCTGGTGTGTATTATTATTTAGTTTTATAACATGCCTCATGATTTAAAAGTTCTGAGTAAACGACATTTGCGTCGCAAAACAGCTATAAATACTCGTAAAGTATTACTGAGTATTGCAGGCAATAATTGTGCACTCGAGCACCTTACGAAATCACAATTAAAAGATGCTAGTCATGAACATGTGTCTTGTATCGGAGAATATGTGCACTCTATAGATAGCGATTATGATGTTGATCATATCCATCAAAGTAATGAACAGAATGAAGAAAACTCTAATTCGAACCGCGATAATAAAGATTTCAAAGACATCGAAAGTGACATAGATAGCATCAAAGCTACGTTGTACAGTTCTGAAGATAATTCAAGTTCCGTCAGCGATGAAGTGCATTTAGATGATGAAACGAACTTTGTTGAAAATTTGCGCGACTGGGCATCTTCAAATAACATCACACATAACGCGATCGATCAATTGCTAGCATTATTGAAACCAGCACATCCTATCTTACCCTTAAGTGCTAGGACTCTACTTCACACGTCACGACGTATTGAAACGTTAAATTTAGACAACGGAGAAATGTGTTATTTCGGTTTGGAGAAATGCTTGAGACAAAAACTCGAGTCAGGTCTCAAAAAAGGACTGTCACCTGAACATACGTTGCGAGTTGATTTTAATATTGATGGGATTCCCGTTTATAAAAGTAGCGGAACATCATTTTGGCCAATTTTGGGACGCAGTATTTCAATGATCGATGATAGCCCATTTGTAATTGGTGTTTATTATGGTACGGGTAAACCGATGCCACTATCTTCATATTTACGAGATTTAATTAAAGAAACGTCACGTTTAAGCACCAATGGTTTTGAGTTTAATGGCACCAAATACTTTGTCAGAGTTGGTTTATTCGCGTGTGACGCGCCCGCGAGATCTATGTTGAAAATGTGTTTAGGACATTCGGGTAAGGATGCTTGCGAGAGGTGTAAGATTCGCGCAGTTCATCTCAACCGTAAACTGTGTTATCCATGTGACACCGAATTCCAGAAGCGAAAAGATAGTGATTTTGTTGCACCTAGTGAAAACGATCGTCACGTTAAAGGACGTTCGCCTCTTTTAGATCTTTACGTGGGACTAGTCTCCCAATTTCCTTTAGATCCCATGCATTTAATCTACCTGGGAATTTTGAAGAGGTTGCTCCTTAAATACTGGGTCGAGGGTTCACGTGATTGCAAATTGTCTAAGGATATTTTGTTAGAAATTGAACGTATAATGAAACTATTGGCGCGATATGTTCCGGCAGAGTTTCCTCGAAAGCCCCGTGGATTTTTGGATTTGCATCGATGGAAAGCGACAGAATTTAGATTTTTCTTGTTATATTCCGGCCCTGTTGTAATGCGGGATGTGCTAGATCGAAAAAAGTACAAACATTTTTTATTATTGTCTGCCGCCGTGTATATTCTATCGAATACAGCCTTGTTCTCGCGTTTTCGAAACATCGCGCAAGATATGATCGAAAAATTCGTTACTCAAGGTGCTAAGATATACGGACAAAACTTTGTCGTATATAATGTACATTCGCTGCTGCATGTCATAGACGACGTAGAACGATTTGGCCCATTAGAAGAATACAGTTGCTTTGTGTATGAAAATCATTTGGGCCATTTGAAACGACTTATTCGATCGAAACGCTTGCCGCTGCAGCAGCTGAGTAATCGACTTGAAGAACTAAGTTCTATTCGTAAAACTAATTGTCAGGAAAAATTTATTCCTAAACCCAAATTTATTGGAAATTCTCGTGAATGTCAGGCTCTGGAAACGAAAAAATTCAAAATATCAATAAAAAGGCCGGATAATGTAGTAGCTTGTGGGACAGAAATATTAGTGATCAAATCAATCCTTTTCATTGCCGGAGAATATAGAATTATAGGTACTCCGTTCAAGTACAAGCGAGACCTTTATCAGAAACCTATTAAATCTTCCAAACTAGGGATTTTTTTCGTAAGAAGTTTCAACGTAGCGAAATCTTATCGCGTCGATGATATATTACATAAATTCGTCTGTCTTCCATTTAAAGATGGTTTCGCAGTAACTCCGATACTACACGAAATGAAATAAAATTTTTATTTTTTGTTAAACATCTCAACGAAACGAGCTCTCGACAAAAAACAGATGATGAACCTACGATTCTCGGCAATGTGTACGAGGAAGAGGGATTCGTTCAAGACATGTATAGTATGTCTATGTCTACCTCGCACACATTCCCGAGAATCGTAGGTTCATTATCTCTTTTATATTAAAAGTTTGCTTCAATTGAGATGTTTAGCAAAAAATAACATTATCGTATACCTATTACCATATACCGTATATGCCGAGTCTAATTTACCTAGTAGTCCAATATACCCAACTCTACCATATGTTCATAACATCACTTTTGAGCTGATTTATTATAGTTTTGTACGTCACATTGACGTTCAAGTATTGGTTAGACATGCGTTCCCAAAATCTTCATAATGTTTCATGATCGATTCATCTTTTAACTTATATACTACCTTGCATATTCCTATGTTGATGTCCTAATTAAAAACTTTTAAACTGGCACTTTTTGCTCAGAGTGGAATAAAAGTGCTTGAATTTTGATCAAATATAAATTTATACACCAGACTAGAGAATATGATACATTTAACGATGTTTTTACTCAGTCGTGCTGCAGAACTATGTATGCGGTGATTGAATTCTTGGTTGGCGAAGATAGAGAATGCGCATTGGTACCAGTTCTTTGGCTGGTCGAAAACAACACCCAATGTTACTGGCCACGGACAAAAACTGAAGATCATTTTACAAAACTTGTAAAATCAAAGGCTGCCTATGAAAAAACATGGCCAAAGTTTGCCATTCACAAAGTACTGCATACCGGAGGTGATTATTGGAACGTAGAACTTTTTTTTACAATTGTATACGGATTGAATGTTTCAATCATATTAATTTTCACTTGGATAAGAGTTACGACGATATATTTTGATCATATTGTACATTTGTGATTAATTTTGCTAATCAATGAGCATTCGGTATTGATTGATATTCCTTGATTAACTAACAGATGACTACCACGACACCGAAGCAACGATGGCGCGCCTACTGGAGCTGGGCACGTCCGATGAATCCGGAATAATTCGCAACATCGCTAAAAAATCCACTGTAATACCTCAGCAAGATATTACCAATGACGTGGACGAGAATGAAGCTACGAACAGTGATGATGTCGAACCTGAGCCGCAAAAGAAAAAACGTAAACACAAAACCGACAAGAAGAAGGCTAAAAATCGACACGTTAGTAACAAAAAAAAAAAAACGAAGCGTTCTCGTGAAAGTTCAAGTAGTTTAGGTTACACCTCTTCAGCTGACGAGAATTTGCCACCGTCCGAAGTCGATGAATCGACTTCTAACCGTAATAAGAATACTCGCTACATTAACTCAGCCAAAGGATCTACCAAAAATCAGACACCAAAGAAAAACTTGGCCCACAAGATCGTACAGCACCAGTATAATGATAATTCCCATGAGTCACCGAATCAGTTGTCTGGATATGAAACATCAAATAGAAACATTTCTAGTAGGATCATCAGGTCTACCACGCAATATGACTTATCAAGATCCTTTTCACAACTTGAACCTTCAACCCCGACCACATCACGCGAACAGAATACCTTTGAAGAAAAAACTCTGCAGTATTTAGAACACATTAAATCCTACACTGAACAAAACCATCTGCTACTACGTAAAATCTTCTCAAAACAGAAGGAAGTCAGCATCGACGTAACAAAGAAACCAGCCGAATTCCCAAAACTTCCTCTTAACTCCATGGAAGACTTCTCCAACCTCGAAAATATCCTGAAATCCGAAGAGCATCGAACTTATTTAGTGAGTAGACCTTGCAATCATATTCAAAATATGTATGTCATGACATACGGATAGGTACTAATACCGAGCGTATTCTTCAATGAGGGCCAACCCCCTCCCTAGCGCAAACCAACACAGGCACATGAGGCTCGGCCGGGAGGGGATAGAATGCCAGTGGCCATGTTAGTCTCCACTCGACCGAACTTCACGTACGCGTCATGTGCCTGAGTTGGCTTAGCACTAGGGAGGGGGTTGTCTCTCATTGAAGAATACGCTCGGTATGTGTTGACTGCAAAGGAATAATGAAAATTACTACAGGCATACAGAATTGCGGTTCGTAACGTTTTAACCCTCTCGGACCGTATGTTGCTTCTACGCAACACGCACTTTGAGGCTTCATAAAACTGTATCGGTCGCAAGGTCAGGGTTCTAACTGCATAGTTCCATTAAGCAAGGTCAGATGGCCTTATAGATACTCCTAAACCCTGAGGTAAACTGCTTTCACCCATCGAAATATCAATATGGTGAGAGATTTTCATTCAACATGAAATCGGTCTCGGTCTGATCGAGAGGGTTAACGTTAAAAAATGCTGAAAAAATATTAGGAATCGACAATCTCCAACTAGTCAAAATTGTTATCGATGTTGATAACAGTAAGAATATTTTGAATTCAATTCGACATTCATTCATTTTAGTATTTTGTTGCAGACCGGGAAACTGGCTTCTGTTGGAGGGACAAGCGGTCGCCAATGTGTGTTGGCTATAATGAGGTCACTACTCACAAACGAATTAGCGATGCAATTCAATTGGGCAGGGAGGGACAAAGTCCCATTTCAAAAGACATTGACAATGGAAACTGTTTACGGTAATGAATAATTCATGAAATTTTCGAGAAACAGTTATTACTTGGATTTATCGTGTGAAAACAATATTATTCACACATTATTATTCAAATTATGCAAACTGTTAACTTTTTTCCCAATATATTCGAGATTCATCACAATTTACATTGAAATTATTCCTTATCAGTTATCAATATCGTGATATTGTACCTTCCTTTTGATGTATTTTTTCTCAGAGGCTGTGAAACAAACCTTTCTTGGCAAGAAGGAAATTGGTGATGCAACCGAAACCAGTGTTTCGTGTGCCGTGAAAGACTGGTTAAAACTAGCTCGATCACGGCATACCTATGTACGAAAGAAGGGCTAAGAAACTGTGGTAAACGTCAACTAATTTTAAAAACAGTCATATAAAAGTACAAATCATACAGGCATATAAATATTTCTGATATAAGTGTAATATTCTTAGCGTTTTCTGTTAGTTGTAACTACCGTGAAGACGAAAGTATAGTGTAGGTTGAGCTGTGTCTATGAGCTACAAGATGTACCTTTTTTTTTGATAAATGAGTATTTATAGATATAAGATATTTGTGTAACGTTCTAACAAAGATATAATAAAATCGATTCACATATATAAACTAAATTCGTACGCTTTCTAACTCAACCCAGACTTGTTTCTAGCTAACGTGAAATGATCTTCCTCTATAGCAGTGTACTATATACGCTTTCAATTACACATCCAAGATACGTTATGTATTCAAGTCTAGAGGTCCAATTAAAAACGTTTTTTAACACTGTATAATATTCGTTTAGACATAAATAATGAAAGATTAAAGCGTCATTAACAGAAAACATTTTGTCACGTTAGTTAAACGGACATTGTCAACACATTTTAATAGAAAAAATTTCCTTCATAATTTGAGTTTTAAAACGTACTTGCGAAACGTCTCTTAGTAGTCATCAATATCCAAATATTAGACGATTACCATAAATATTAAAATAACGGATTTTCGATACGTTTTATCAACAAATTGAGATACGATTTATAAATGTTTGGTTTCAAACGTATAAAATTTGCATATGAACAACTATCGTAAGACGTCCACCAAAAACGTTTAATAAACCGAAATCACGGCGGACATTCTTCGCAATAAAATACGTAGGTGCTGCACGTTTATTCTACAGAATAAAACGTTCTTTTTTGACGAATTTCATACGCTTTATATACTGGCATTGTTTATTGGGTAGAGGTACGCGAGACACGAAAGAGTATTGAAACAATTAGATTTTTTTAGAAAAATAGAATTGTACTGATCTCCTAAACCAATAATCAAATCGCAATTACGCCGATCGAGCGAAATAGATTGTTGGGTGAAAAAATAGTGGACCAATCCCCGGTGACATTCTACTTATACACAGTCAGGAGGCCACGAAAGTGATTTTTTAAGGATTTTTCATGCAAAGACATTTCAATTTATTAACATAACAATTTGTAAACATATAGTGGTAATATTGAACTTGATTCTGACATTTTTTAATGTTAAAGAAAAATTATATTTAAAGCTGCTATAGCGGATCTCTGGGAGCACCTCTAAAAAAAGACGGCTTGCGGTGACCAAGATTTTTCGGAAACGGCTGAACCGACCAATCTCAAATTTTTACACAAGTTTTATAAATATATTTTTAGCTCCTTAATCGAAGGTTTTTCTCATCGATAAATATTTTCTATTTTATAAACAAATTAAGGCGGCAATTTTTATGGAAGATCGAATTTTTTTTTTCAGAAACCGCCGTTTTGCTAAACATTATTACTTTGCTTATTCCTTTGCTTAAAGGCCAGACAATACCTTATTTTAACTAAATCTTTTTCGTTTTTTCATTTCCGATGGTCCAGTCCAGAGATATCTTGCTCAAGATACCGCAAGACGCCTGTTTTTAGAGGTGCTCCCGGATATCGGCTATAGCAGCTTCAAAAACCATTATTTTTACCAATAAAAAATATCAGAATAAAGTTCAATGTTACCTTAATATGTATATAAATTTGTACATTAACAAATTGAAATGTCTCTACATGAAAAATCCGTGAAAAGTCACTTTTTTCGGCCACCCGACGGCGTATAATCCCTTAACATGCCTCTACTACCGACAGGTCACGGTAGAAATCGAAATTCAACAACGACCTGGCTACCAAATAGCTACAATATGGTTTTTTGACATGGCGATGGTAGATTCTTGGTATTCTTTTTCGGTAGCCACAATATACACGGTTCCCATGTACACTGCTACTCATCGTCAGCGCTGGATCTAGGATGTTTTCTAGGGGGGCAAGACCTTAGGCTGCCGCCCCCTACTCCTAACTTAACCTAATTGTCACCTCAATTTGCTTCTTTAAGAACTGGAAATACATTCAGGTATTTCAGAAAAGCAATGAAAGTGTGAAGTTAATGAAAGAAACAAATTATTTATTGCACGAGTAAGTCACATGATAATATATTTAAGAAATCAAAAAGGCCGATGATTTGTAGAATTCCAGCTTTTTCTCAAATATATATGAAAAAGCGGCATGCATCCTAAAAAAAATGTCCTCTTTAACCTGATTTGTTTGAAATCAAAAGCCAACCTACACAAAAATTCTGGAGAAATATGTTATGGGTTGATATGCAAACAAAACATTCTTCCTAAGAGAACTCGTTTTCTCAAATCTATTCGTTCATGAGTTATGGCAGATGAACAATGTCACGAAAGAACCTCTAGGAACGTGTGAAGTCAGTATGTTTTTTTTTTCTTTCATATTCTATTATCAGGTAAAATATCTTGGGCAAATGTGTTCGCAATCCGGCAGTTCGATTTCTTCCTTTTTGCCGCCCCATGAAGTTGCCACCCAGGGCAAGTGCCCCGGCTTGCCCCCCCCCCCCCCCCCCGCAATAGATCCGGCACTGCTGCTGCTAAATGGCACCAGATAGAATTTACGTCAGCATAACTGGCAATGTTTGTATCCCAAGCACGCTATGTAACGATTGAATACACTAGACGTGATGACTCGATACACAGGATTTAAATGGCCAGCCAATAATATCACCCTATCGCCGTTTGGCAGTTTTTAGTCGTCGTGTAGTCGACAACAATATCCAACATATCGGGCCTAAATGTAGAAACAAACTACGTCGCCGCCTACAAATAGGCAACCGGGCGTTACATTTCGTTCATAGGTTGGCACTTTGGAAAGCCGCGTAGCGCGGCAACCCGGCAAGATGACCCAACCTCAAGTTTGAGGTGTTATTGGCACTACGGCCGTATTCGTAAATTAACTGATAGTACTGAAAATTCCCTAGGACAGAGTCAGAGCTATTCGCGAACTTGGAAGCGCAAAAGAAATAAAAGATTGCTGACAGTACTGTTAGTCAATTTTCGAACACGGCCTACGCAGCTTTCCAGAGTGCCAACTCACGAATGAAATGTAACCCCCGGTTGCCTATCTGTAAATGCGAAGGTTGCTTCTTTCCATGTTTAGACCCGGTAGTTGACTCCGAGATGGTTGCCAAGCTACTATACGTAATACTGCGCAATATTTTTAAGGTTTAGATGCGGCAGCTGGGAACCAGAATTGCCAGCATCGTGGTGCCAATTACTTCACAACAATATAACGTCGTTTTATGCAAGTTTGCTGCTTCTTTGGTGATAGAAGCTAACGTAATCTAGAAGCAAGTTCAAAACCGACGCTACATAACATGTTTAGTTTGCCATTGCCGAATACATGCCACGGGTGCGTTCCGAAATGAGACGGTAGCGTTAAAAACTCCCTAGGACAGAGACAGATTTACCCACGATCTTGACAGCGCAAAAGAGAT
Source organism: Neodiprion fabricii (assembly GCF_021155785.1). Lineage (NCBI taxonomy): Eukaryota > Metazoa > Arthropoda > Insecta > Hymenoptera > Diprionidae > Neodiprion > Neodiprion fabricii. The sequence continues at coordinate 12,857,727 of NC_060239.1, forward strand.
AAAAGATTGTTGACATCATTGGGAGCTAATATCGGAACGCATCCCAAGATGAGTCATCAATTGACCACATGGCAGTTACGAACCTAGACGCATTATCGGCCGCCAAATAGTTTCCACATAAAACTGATAGTTATTTCTATGATGTAATTGTTGGTATTCACAGTTCAAATTTACTATTTCCAAATTTTTCCCTGCACCAAGAAGAATTTTTTAGTTAGACGCAACTAGATTAGCTTCAGTGTAATTTTTCAAACTTTTATTTCATCACTTTCTTGTTTCAAAACTTTTCTCGACTCAACTATACATCCCGTACATTCTAAACATACTCGTGATATTGATGTACTTGGCGTAAAATATAGCATTCCGTGATTTTCAAGAACTGTAACTTTCAAATGATTAGAACATTCGAATATCGAATTCAATTTTCATATCGGATTTTTACTATTTGCTTAGATTTGATTTGACCGATATTTGCACACTCCTAGTCTGGACACGTTCTATAAGTGTGTACCAGCATGCAGGGTTGATCCGAAGTTATGTCTCGTGCCACAGTGGCGTCATGGTGCGACGGAGACCCGATGATTATCGTAAACTGTTTGCGAAAAGGAAAACAACCATCAAACAAAGTAAGAGTTAGCATGGATCGGGTGTATTCTGAACAGGGGAAAAGGAACCCCTCCGGTCATTGCTGGGCCAAGGGCATAGGTAAACAGTAAATTCATTTCGATCAAAGCGCAGAGCGTGCGTTATTCTCCGCGAATTTTTCTCCTCGCTCTATACCCGGGGGAAATCTTCAACCTCCGGATTAATCGCATTTATGCGTTTTCTCTTTACGTTCGTTTGTAAAGCTTTACCTCTACCCAAATTATAAAGAGAACGTATACCAAATCAACTACTGAACAGTAGAACACATGACAAATAACGTAATTCAGTTGGAACATCGTGTCTCCCGAGCTGTTCGTGACGTACGATTTATGTCGCATACCTATGTGATGAAAGCTGCTAAATCATGTTGTACAATAGGTAGTAATTCTGCAGGAGCATCATAGGTGTATTTACGTTAGAATGTTTGGAATAAAAATAGATTTTTCAACGGGCTACACGTAGCTAGTTTAGATAGAAGAAAAATTTTGTCAAAAGGTGAGCATTTTAGTTTGAGTGGAAAATTGGGCTTATTAGCTTTTTAATTTTTTTTATTTTACATTTTTTCAAAGTCATGAAGAATCAAGATGTAGCAGTTCAATTATAGCTCTTTTTAAATTTATATTTAACCCAAAGATCACGATCCATAACATAGCGATATATCGAACGGGAGTTTTATTTCCTTAAATTAAAGGTCCATATTTATTGTACAACTTTTTTATGAGATTGAATGAATACGAAAAAGTTGTCAGATACACTTGTCAAACATCAACTGGAGACTAAATATTACAATTATGAGCCTTTTTCACGACGCAAGTTGATATTATGATTGTTTCAGAAATAAAAAAAACTTTTTTGTTCACTATTCTTCATAAATTCATAAAAATATAAAAAAGTGAAAAATCAAATGCGCCCGATCTTCCGCTCAACCGAAAATGCTCATCTTTCGACAGAATTATTTTTTCTACCTAAACGGACTATTTCAGCTGCAGCTCGTTCGAAATTTGAATATTTTTTTATTCGGAACACCCTAATCTACGTGTATTCCCACGCAGCACACTGGATGAAATTTCGGTTACACAGTTTGATAAAAAGTCAAACGCAATGTCGACAGATAAAAAATTTAACTTACAGTTGCTAGGAAATCGGAAAAACAGTGACTATTCGCCTGAGATGTGGTAATAACTGATAATAAGCCAAAAGTCAAAGCTGTACCAGCCGTATGTCAACGAATCTCGTTAAGATCACTCCAACCCCAAAACAAAAATTAGATAACACATAGAACTCGCTACAGGGAATGTAATTATCGAGATTTTAAAGTTTCGCTGTACGGTTTTTGGATAACGACAAACACTGGTAAATATAAATTGACGAACTAGTGGACTAATCAGCTATTGTATTCAAATACGCCATCTTCGGCGGTATCCGATTAGTTGATTTCATTTTTACCGGTATCGTATAAATCAAATATGCCTCAACTGTGGGTCACTTCAGGATTAGAATAAGTTTCCAATTGCGCTGTCTTACCACCATAGCTGCGAGCATCGATAATGCAGAACGTGGAGTTATCACTTTTTCGCTTATGCGAAGTGTTCGCTTTTTCAAAAACGAATTGAAACTACGATCGGAATGCAGGGGCGGGAAATTATTCGTCAGTGGAGTTGGATAGTTGAAAACCTCATGTAACTAGCCATTATTGATTTCTTACCGACCTTGAACGGCAGTGGACCGGACAAATGCGAGGGGTATTCATTTGAAAATCCTTATTGCTAGTGTGCAAAGCAGTTTCTGGAGGGATCTGCAATACGTATTTGTAAATATTAAGATGTTTCGTTAAGAAGCAACGTTTTTTTCGCTTTCAGCCGATAAACTTGTACGTAGCAAAAAACGAATCCTCACGGAAGGATATCTTTTAAATCGGATTTTCGAAGATTTTTAAGTTGTTAATTCTCTACAAGAGATTACAAATACAAATTAATAAACTTGACTGTTTTAAAATTATTTAGAAGAAATGGTCTTTCACATTATACTCTGAATAAATATCTACCTAATACGACCAGGTGATTGTTGAAAAAAAATTTAAAAACCAAAATATTAGTTCATTTACTAAAAACATCTGAAAGATATTTCAAAAACGTATTACGTAGTTTTGATCCAAAACAATGTCAACGCTACAGGTACATGAATCCACTGTTGATTCTGAACTTAATGTACGAGACATGCAAATGTTTAAATTTTAGTAGATTGTGAATAAAATGAATGTGTATCCCACGATCCTTCGAAATGCAGAAGTACAGAGATTTTACCAATGTGTTTCTGAGTATAATAGTTGGGCGTCGGTATGCAGCTAAGCAGGGGCGTACCAATCGAAAATGGCGCCTAGGGCAATCATCGAAGTTGCGCCTATTCATAAATGATCTAATTACAAAATAAACAGATACACTAAATAAAATGGTCGTAAATCTTACAAAACATTTTTATTTTCTGTTTAAGGGCAAAGATTAGTAGTCAGTGAAAGTTCTTTTTTAATAGTCTCAAACTTCAAATTGCACCTTTCTTGCCTTCTGCTATGCGAATAGATTTATAACATTTTCGAAAGTCTACGGTTGGCCGTTGTTACACCACTAATCCCCTCTCGCTCGTTCGCGGAAGACCACTAAACGAAGTAAAAGAATTATTTGAGCCAAGTGATATTCGATTGATTCGAGTAAACGCTATAGTTAAATGCGGCGAACACTCGTTCAGCAAAATACTTTTGTCGGACGAAGTACTTGTGGTAACTTGATGTAGAATTGAATCAAGCCTTTGAATGATCTAGCTGACTATCGATTTATTCAAAATAACATGCGCCGTGAGTTTCTTATGATAATGTGAATTTTGTATCAAGAAAATGTGTGATCGAGATGACGAAAAATTCGATTAAACGTGATTCGATGGTTCTGTCTTCAAAATATGAAATTGTTGTACTAAAATAAATTGCGCTTCGTATTTATGTGTTGTTGAGTCAAGAGTTCAATGGTTGAAACAGGCCAGGAAATTTGTTGCTACAAAAATCTTCTGTGTTGACTGAACATTAGAGTTATTCAACCGCACAAATCGTATTTTTCAACTGAAATATTCTTATAATACTGTTGACTCAGAATTTTGTGGGATTTATCCGATATTTAAATTGAACATATGTCAACAGTTTTTGTTTGTGTGTCAATATTAATTTCGATAATTCGGAACTTGGTATTATGCTTTCTTCGTTTGTACTTTGTAATAGGTTATGGTGACAGATCTATCTTACGTTGTCTGAATCAGAACTCCTAGCCGACTACCCGTTTTTATAACTATCTCTGAAGCTACTTCCGTAGCGAGAAAGTTCACCGCCTAGCGGCCGTTTACAGTACGAGTACGAGTACGATGCTTACGATCACTACTACTTGTTTCAAAGCATGTGGTGTTTCTTTTACCTCGTTAACAAATTTGTGCATCTGATTCAACCAGTTACGCCAAACAAACTCCGGTTAGATCAACAAAGTGTGTCATTCAATTAATGTAAATATTTTGTTAGCTAGATTCTTTCTTATTTTATGTGAACCACTTCATTTCTTGTCAATGAACATGCGATTTGGAGGAACAATATATAAACCTCGAAGGTCGAAGGAAATGATATTTGGTTGACTCAATTTCGGAAACACATCGAGAGGTTCACTCGAATGAATATTTCATTCGATTGCGACAAGAAAGGCTTTTGTTGAATCAAGGGATTCTCAACTAAATCAAAATTGTTCAATCGAAGTCATCGTATTTGGAACAAATAAGGGGTACTAGATTGGAGTGAATTGACTCCAACAAAATAAGTTTTGTTGGTTCAAGAATTTCTCTTCTTCCGTACACGTGCAGGAATCACGGTATTATTCTAATATGAATTATGTTGTTGGTTTATGTCGACTTTTAAGTTTAACAATTTGCGAATCGTGCGCCCCACACTCTTTGTTTGGCGCCCAGAGCACGTGCCCTACTTTGCCCCACCCCAAGTACGCCACTGCAGCTAAGGGTGGTAAGTCGAAGCGCGGAAACGTGACACTCCTGCACAAAAACGTGGGTTTTAAACACGGAGTTAATACATCGAAATCAAAGGGTATAACAGTCACTCTTTTCGCACAACATTTTCATTTCCAACTCATTAAAAATAACGAGCCATGAGTCGGTGATGTTTTACACAAGTATATGATATCCTGCATATTATTGTTACCAGACCGAAATGCGGCCTGCACAGCTTTATTCTAGCCGCGTTCAGCCCGAACGAGAGACGATTAACTCATTGAGCAATAATTCACCGATTTCGACGAACGATTGGTGTCCAAATATCGTGACCGGATGTTATTTGGACTTTTCAAATGCCAAAATTTGTGTAACCCAACGTCAAAACACAAGCTGTCCATATAATTACCGTTGCATGTAAATCAAAGGATTATTAAAAATTTATACGTTTATAAAAGTTCGTTTCCACGATAAAAATTTAATTGCGATGGGAAGCTGGAAGCGCAGAATTGCTAACTGTGACTAGATCATGGATCACTAGTCCATCCTCACCGTTTCATCAATGTTCTTACTTACTCGTCAATGAAGATTTAAAATTTGCTCTACATCGCTGAGAGTTAAAAAAAAATTTCTAGGTTACTGTAAGGCATGGCTTTAAACATTTCTTTTGTACTTAACTTTAAATGGTGTATATATTGTTGCATAATGTTTGTCACTTGCTTTGTTACAAAATTCATTGTTCGTGACAAGTGTGAATCAAATGAAATATTCGTTCTGAGGAGGTCTCTCACTCGGGCCGGTAATTAAACTTAAAAGTTGTTCGTCTCACCGACCTCCACATCCAAGAATCCCCCAATTCATCAAAGGATTATTCTCTTTCTGTGAGGAAACCGAACTTTCGATGAGCTGACTGCTTGTATTGATGAGAAATGATTAATTCACAATCAATATTTGACCTTCTATCACAATTTTAATCAAAGTTAATGAAGAAATACTTCATTTTCTGTATTTAAGGGCATTGGAGTGAGCTAAATAATATTTAATACGTAACTCTTTATTCGAAGTTTGAATTGTAATAATCAAATGAAACCGCTCCTAAGTTGGTATTTTGTTACTCATCCTTCAAACGAAAATTATAAAAATAGCGTTTATTATTGTTGTACGTCACGCTATTTTTATTTTTAATCTAACGGTGCGCCTCATTGATAACTGATCATTAATATAATTTTAATAATAATTAACGCTAATAATTTTGTCTTACGTACAATATCAATTCCGCAAACGATGATATGGAATCTTTGCATAATTGTTTCGCAGTGTTTAACGTTATTTCCAAAGTCCACCACCGAAAACCCTGAATCAGATATTTTCGAAAATTTACATATTCTCATTTATCCCACTGTAGTCAAAGTGATACTCGGTTCTAAGTTCCGATGCCATAAGTTTCATCTGTCTCGTCTGAACGCAGATTTGTAAACGCGGTTGTTACGTCCGACTCCCGTCCAACTACAACAAGTAAAACTGCGACAGGAGCACGAAATGGAAAGGGGACAGAAAAAACTCACGGTGAGAAAGCAAATCAATAAACTTCTCTCCCACTCTCTTTCTCTTTCTCTCTTCCTCCCTCTCACTTTCTCAGCCTCCTTGTAGCTCCTTACGCCAACCCTCCCATCACACCATCCAGCTTGTACTGTGTAATGCGCTCGGGCATTCCCTTCACGCGATTAATGAGCCAAGCCTCTTTTTAAGGGGGGTGGTCACCCTTTCGAGCTTGATTTTTGAGGTAACTTTGAATAGTTGCTATTGACACGCGGTGATTTGAAAATAATAAACGATTATACAGCTGAAAGATACTGCATAGTTAGACCTTTATTTTTTATTTAAAATTAGAAAAATGATACAATTTTTTTCAACTACACTCATTTTACTGGTAACGAATCTTTCCACGCGATAATGTCACAACTGTTGGTGCGATTTTTATGAAAGTTGATACGCATTCTTTTCTGATAATACAGTTTTTGCAGGAACTAGAATGATTCATGTCTGACAATGACTTAGACGATGTGAGTTGTGAATTGGAGACGTACTATTATTCAAGCAGTTCAGTACGTCTCTCGTAATTTTAACGAATTTCAAGAGAACTTTAATATATCCAAAGTTATCGTGTGACAACTATTGAAAAATGTCATTTCAAGTAAAATGAGTTCGGTTAAACAATTATGGACTGTTTATCAAATTTGTAGGTATAAAACGAAGATAAAAACTAGCATATTTCAGTCGTATAGTGATTTATTCAAAATTATTATGTTTTAGCTCAAAAATCAAGCGTGAAAGGGTGACCGTCCTCCCTAAGTAGCTTTCCTCCTTGTGGGCCACGAAATCTAACTTTGTCGATTACTAACCCCGCTAATTCATTAGATTTAGATTCTACGGCACATTAAGGGCTACTTGAACTATAATACATTTTTCCAACTCCACTGCAACGAACTCGGAGTTCGTTAACGTAACGACTACAACACATTCTATCGTTACCTCTAACTGGCGAACCTCAAAGCGACGAATACCGTTGACCTAGATTCTTAATTCCTTGCGTGTCCATTATCATGTTGATCACTTGTACAGTTTTTGTTCAATGGACGTAAAAATTTTCACGCGGCTTTTCACACAAACAAAATGTTTGTCTCATATGTTATTATTCTTTAGTATAGATTGATGCTTCTTTTTCTTGACACAAGCATCTTCATTTTGTGAACTAGAAATCTGTATTTATTTATCTACATCTGATAAATCTATCCGTATCCTGCGCTAGACACTGTTACGATATGATGTAGCGCGTGACCGATCAATTTCTGTGTCGAGGGTTTGTTTTATTAGTAACGATACTTGAAAAATACAACCATTATGTTTTTAAAGTTCTTTCGTGATTGTGGCGAAAATACAGCCTTCTCAAAATTTTCCAGTTAAAGAAGACAGGTTGTTTGTCGCAATAAGTCAGTTATTGCAATAGAATGAAACATTTAGTTCTGCACTATTAAAATCCTGTTAATCAAGTACTGAAATACTTAGAATCATAAATAAAGAGGTTGACAGGTCATAAACTACTGTCAAAATGATCAGAAACATTTAAATTCAGCACTGCTGACAATTAATCGCTATGACTAGGTACTTAAAGAACGATGATATGACATGCATCAAAAAGCGTGACATGTCAATGATGCAGATCCAGTATTGGTATAATATAATGCAGGATGATAAAAGCTGCACAAACTTGCGTAGCTTTTTTCTAAACACCATCGTACAAAGTTCTGATAGTAATTAGCACGTAACTACAAACCGAGAAGTAGTCAAGATGAGAGTATAAAAATAAATTTGCAAACATAGATGTAATAGATTGTTAATAAATAATTACTGAGCCAAGAGACAGGTCTCCGACTTCTGATTTCTGGGCTTGCAAAGAATAAATTTACAGGCCATCGGGATGAGTTTGAAAGTTCACTCTACGCATTTGCATATCCATCTATTTGTGAATTTTTTGAGCATTTGAAAAAGATTTATTCATTGCATCATCTCCAGTCTGTCACTTTGCTCGGTAAAATTTTCCTTGGATAAATTTTTTTTCCAAGGATTCGAAAAATAAAGGAATAAAATTACAGGAACTTAGGTAAAGATCCCTGCGTATAAATCTAATTCCATAGGCCAGTTACAGCAAAGGAAAGGCACAGGCAAGATGCAGCCTAATTGTCATTCTCACCCTAAATTGCATTCGAAATTTGAATAAAGTCATTTGTACACTCAGCAGAATCTAATTTAGTTCCCCCGCTGCAGACTACTCGTCTCTCACTACGCAAAGCGGTCATAAATCAACCAGTTGCTCACCCGCTAGAACGCCACAGTCTAGCACGCCCCTACGATGTCGGCAAATGGGTTAATTTCATTCAATTGTGGTGTGGAAAAATCCATAAAGACCACCACCCGCGGTGAACTGCGACTCGTGGTAACATAGGTATACTACATTCTTTAGTTTCGATATACTGGAAAATACTGCGGCGTTAGCTGTATAGATGAATGATTTCACACATTAGTTATATTATATATACATGTATATAACGTATGCCTTGACAGTTTTATGAAGAAACTTCAATCTGTTTCTAACAGGCTCATTCGTAGTTTAATTTCACAACACAATCAAATTCCCGTTTATAAGCTCATCGGTTCGCACAATTTTTATTTGCAAAGAAAATTTTTTATTTCGGAAGGTATCCGGGTGTCGAGAATATTTCTGAAATTCCTTCGATTTGACAGGCAAGTGAGTAATTTCCATTAATATGATTAACGAACGAGATGCAATTAAGAGCGGTTTATGAAGTGGTTGATTGATCTAAAACCATGTATAGGTTCACACAGACACTTATTGGAAGGTTTTAAGCATTGTAAATAATGATAACTTATATATTCTTCGTTAATATACATATCATACAGATATCATAAAAAATGTAATACAAATTGACGTATTACTGAAAAAATACGTTTGGAAAGGTAGACAGAGGAGAAGAGGCCTAATGGAAACGTAGAAGCAATAAATAAATAACTGAAAAAAAACAGTCCAAGGCAGGTGAGACAGCTATTTCTAAAGATATAATGTATCGCTAAACACCCAACAGCCAGAATTTAAAACATCCAATCTCTTTCTCTCTATGTATGTATGAGCATGATATCGTGTAGCACAGAAATTTATTTAAACATCCATCGAACATGTAGACACCAGACAGCCATCTCACCCCCCGCCTGCACACTCTCAGAATTTCACGAGTGTCAAACTTGGTATTATCACTTCCCAATACGAGATTATTATAGGTATGTGTATGTCCTCACTCGGATGCTTCAATTTTATTATTTAACATTACAAACATATAATATATATTATATTATATAAACATATTACGCAGAGAGATCGACGAAATCGGCAATATAAATATATTATGTATATATCAATTTTTAAAAATACATATTTTATAACCTATAATGCGACACTGCTCTTAGACCCGTGCGTGCTACGCTGTGGAGCAGCCTTACAGACTCCGGGAAATTCTAGAAAATAGAATTTCCTTCAGTCATGCGCGAGTAGCGTGCTTTTAATCGAATTCCACCCAGCACCAGCGGCAACAATAGGAACGCACGCTTGAGTTTCCCGAGCGACCACCAAACGCGCATAGAGCTTCTGCATGCAGAGTCACAATATATCCGTCGGTACAGTCTAAAATTTCGCCCGTAGCATGCATACGTATCACTATGTCGTCTTGTTCAAAGGAAAGCCTGGTTCCATTTCTCTTAAAAAATACGTAACAATGCCTTCGTATGGACGGTTTCAGATAGCACAAATCATATACCTCGGTATAAATATACACTCGAATACACACCAAGGCTGAATCACGCGCCTGCGTTTATGTATATAAGCTTCACGCGCATGGCTGCCTTTGAATTCCAAAAAGTAATCATGATAATAATAACAATAATATAAGGTGTTTGGTTATAATGCCTCATTACCTCTCTGTTCAAGCCACAAAAATATATGCATCGAGTCACATCTGCATGCCTGTTTTATAGCGAAAACACATTGCATTGATCGTTACGATTCTTGTATTATAATTTATACCATACCATTCGCACCATTTTATTTACGAATAAAAAATAACTCCGTGCTTAATCCAGCAAGTTCGCTCAATTTGAATGGGGTCAGCGTTATTCTTACATGTATTCGTTTCTAACGGACAATCAAATACTTTGTTTGAATTTTGGATAACGTTCCAAAGGAGCTTAAAATTGCCGCGACGCGACTGAAACTTGGCATATTTACAGGTCAGAGACATCGACCAGCATTGCCAGTCCTAAAGAAATTTCTTTAAAATCAAAGAAATTAGAGAACAAAAAAAAAAAAGTAAAGTTGCTTTCTTGTTAAGAAATATTGTCATTTAGGCCGGAATCTGACGAAATCTCAAGATTGATGGCGAAATCTCTAAATATGGCCGGTGAAATCGAAACAACAGACTACAAATCAACCAATCGTGAGGTTCCTGAAAAAACATGCGACAATTGGTAGCTTCTGCAATATTTAAGTATTAAAAATAAGAACACATTATATAAGTAAAGGTTGTTAATATCTTTATACTTGAAATTCCGATTGTGGGATATATTTCTAGGAAAAATGTCCATGTTATAATGCAAAAAAATTAAATATATTATATATTCCTATATTTATTCAGGTTCAATCCCGTCAAACATCACTGTTGAAAATGAGAAATATGAAGAATTATTGTGGCGCCATTGAAACATTGAGAAATTATTGTGATGCCATCTAAATAAGAAATCTAAAGAATTGTTTTGGCGCCATGGAAAAAAGTATTTGTCTGATAGGTTGGTAACACTGATATCGACCACATCGATTCGCAGGTGAATTGCGGGCCGAGAAACGTGAAGCGCAAGCGCCGCATCCGTCGCCACGGTACAGCGATACGCAAGGACTACACTATGGCTGCGCCAACAAAAAAACGTGAGATCCAGCCGAGGAACGAGAATATTGGCCACAATGGGGAAGAACACAGTTCGTCGGATGATCAGAGTGATTGCGAAAATGAAGACGCATCGGAGGCTGAGCAGGTTAGCGAGATTGCACATTTTTTAATCGTTATTGAGCAAACGAAGTGATCTAACCTCCACGAAGCACGTGGTCGGTTGCCACATCACTTGTCAAGAATTTTCAAAAAATGACGAAAAGTCGAAACAGGCGACGACTGGTCATCTGCTCTGTTCGAAATTTAGAATCTACTCAAGCAACCGTTTACACTGATTCAATTAAATGATCATATTGCAGTTTACAGTTTGCTACTTTGTATATCTTGCGAGTTGCGCGCATCCTATTCTCTGCAACACATGTACGTATTGACGGTTGCCGGTACCCAGGCGCTCACGGTTGAATTTTATTTGTAATAAATGTGAACTCAGAATTTTCACTCGTTTTAAGACCTTTAATGTGAGTTTAAAAAATGAAAATGAACCCTTCAATAATTATGTATTTGTAATAACTGTATAATTAAAATGGTTCTATGAAATTCATTTTACTGGAAAATGTCATTTTCAAAGTAGAATTGGCAAGTTGAACGGTTTGAGACAAGTTTCACCCTTTAGCGATTACAATTTTTCAGAAAACAAATGAACTGACTGATAAAAAATTCTATCACATTCATACTTTTTTGTGCACTCCGGTATGTAGTGGATTATTTCCAACCAAACCTAGAGTTAAATCCTAATATAACTACCAATGATATCTGTAAAACCCAGATTTCTTGGGATTATCTGATAGGCATATTAAATAAATTAGCGATCAACAGCGATCACCTGGATCAAAAGCTATCATGTATTACTATGTAACAGACTATTATAGAATCTTGGTGATCGGTCAATTAAGTAAACGTATTTTTAGTTAACGTTTCGACCCGGATATGGGCCCTCCTCAGAACGATTTATTTATTTAACTGTCAAGAACAACAAAAAATTTTTTTTAAATAATAATACTAGAAGTACAATCAGACATTAAATATTGTAGATGTAATAGCCAAGACAATTAATTCATGGCTCACCACTAATATCACACCTCCCACCTCTAGTGTTAAAGATAGCTTTTCCTTAGTTGACACAATAAAAACATTGATTATCCCAGACAACTATACTTTAATATCCCTAGATGTAATATCACTTTTTACCAATGTTCCGATAGATCTTGCATTGCGCGCAGTAAACAACCGTTGGGCTTCTTTTGAAAATAACTAAATAAAGCTTTATCTCCTCTCTCCCCAATCTTGTCAGACCTTGTCATGGAAGACTTGGAAACGTCTTGCATTAACTTATTTAACATTGCATTAACAATAAAACATAGTATCAATAAACAACATACTTTTAACTAGGACAATACAAACATCCTTTGTGAAGAACACAATTATTATAAAAGACTATTACTAGAAATGTGCAACATTGTAGGTCGCACCAATTCCGTTAATCTTAGACAAGATGTTGAACATTTAAGTAATATTTACAAACCTCTAATCTCCGCCCACACAACAAATATTGTTTAACCTTAACTAGATACAAACAAATTTTTGTCCCCATAACACAGTTTTTCTACATAATTTTTTTCACAAAATATTGTTTGTTTTTCTGTATAATTGTTTATATTAGGTTCACCTTCACTCTGGATCATATTTGTTTCTCCCATCAGACGTTATTCACCTGTTGACCCAATCGGTTCAACCAACAATAATTTTTGGTTAGACATGTGGAATATAGTCATAAAGAGCCTACCTCCACTTCTTGGACACTTGCAAATTAATTTTACTGCTAAAAAGACTTTCTTTAAAAACCTTTTAACACAATGACATACTGACTGTGAAGAAACATAGTTCTTCAATCTTTTTAATTAATGACTTCCAACTATTAACTCCTACATGTAAAATAACTAAAAGATTGACATTGACTACCGTCACTCAAAGAACATTGTCTCCACTAATTGTAAATTGTGAATTCGACTACATCTTAGTCCACTTACTTATAAAAAAAGGTAAATAACACTTAAAGCCATTCTTTTTTCAATTAATCAAAATGTTCTTACTAACCAATAATATATAATAGCCCTAAGAGTATTACATCTACAATATTTAATGTCTAATTGTACTTCTAGTATTATTATTTAAAAAAAATTTTTTGTTGTTCTTGACAGTTAAATAAATAAATCGTTCTGAGGAGGGCCCATATCTGGGTCGAAACGTTAACTAAAAATACGTTTACTTAATTGACCGATCACCAAGATTCTATAATAGATTATATACAAGGTCGAGAATTCTTATTCATCACTATGTAACAGAGAAGCTTGCATCATTATGTACATTTTATAAGAATTGTATAGTAACAGAAGAATCGTGTTATTTTGTATTAATTTCCACCCCTACTTCGTCAACCATTAATGAATAGGTTACAGTTATTGTTTATCAATCAACAGTGTTGGAAATCAATGTATCTGCGATTAGAATTTCAGTATTCGATAAAGTTCGAATTTGAACTCTCTGTACAAGGAACGTACAGCTCCGTGCTATTAAATAAGGAAACATGTTTTTATGACTAGATGTAACATATTTGCCGTAATGAGTCTAAATGTACGATGGTTATCATATCATTATAAATTTGACCAAAAATCACGAAAAATATTCCACTTTTAGGGAATGGAAATCCAGGTAGATTTTGAGGGACGTAATCCGCAAGATCCTGACTTCAATGGCATTAAAATACTGCTGCAGCAATTATTCCTCAAAGCCCACCTCGACCTCAGCGGGCTCACAGACTTAATTATTTCTCAAAATTACGTGGGATCAGTCGTTAAGCAATCATCCAATGACACGGAGGATTCAGACGAGGACGACAACGAGGACCCAAACAACGTTTTCGGCATCACAACAGTCGTCAACATATCCGACAGACAGGTAGATGTATGACTGGATTATATTTCTTCACGCATTCAAATATAATTAACTTTTCAGCCTCGACAGACTTAAATCAGATTGACATAATAACTATTCCCTGAATTACGTGTACAGCATATTGTTTTCTTTGCTACGCACGTGAAGGAAGAAAAAAAATCAAATCATAGGAAATTGAAAAAATTATAATTTGTGAAAGCTCACAAGAATTGTAAAACAAAAAATGATTTTCTAAATGATCTGTGCAGATTCTGTATGGGAGATATAGATTAATTTTGAAATTGTTTTCAGAACCAGCCATGCGTGAAACAATTGAGAGATTTACTAAAGCAGCTTGCAGAAGAGCATGCAACCGACGCTACCAACGCCCTGATTAGAAATGTACTGGAAAACGACGCAGCACCGTTGGGTCTGTTGATCAATGAAAGATTCATCAATATTCCCGCACAGATATCAGTGCCGCTGTTTGAAAATTTGGTTTCGGAAATTGATAGGGCAGCAAAAAAGAAAATGCCATTTAAATTTTCCTACTTCATACTAATATGTAAGGTGTACGAAATACAGAATCCTAAAAAGGATCCACAAACGAAGAACAAGAATAACGCACCTCATGTTGACATACTCTGGAGTAATCGTGAGGAGGAGATATTCGCCGAAGAAGCAGACTGCAGCTTTGAATTTTCCGTTGAAAATGAATCCGATAGTGGATTAGAAGGGACCTGGACTGAAAGTGATAACGAAATGAAGCCATATCGAAAAGTTTTACTTTTTGAATCTTCAAAACTCCAGAGTATCATTGACAAAATCAAACTTCACATTGCGGGAGCTAGTAGTTAAGACTGGACCGAAAGTTTTTAACTCTAATGGACGAAAAGTACTCCTTAACGAGCCTTCTGGCTGCAATTCGTATTCGAGGCATGGAAAAAACGTTTGCTTGGAATTAAGCTGGACGATGTTCTGTTCCACCTGATGAAATGGAACGTTTAATCCATCCAAAATACTATTGAAGTACAGTTTGTCTATTTGGTTTAGGCGGGGACCATTAAAATTACCAAGAATTTTGAGTAAATGTGGATTCTCGATATATATTGATATTATTAATCTTGCCGTTGGGTCGTCATTTCGGCCGTTAATGTACTTTTCTGAATTTTTTTTTGATTAGATATGATTTCACTTTATACGACGCAGCCTGCGCTCAAACGAAATGGTCAAACTGTACAGTGTAAGATTGGGATTCTAAAACTCGGGACGAAGTGACTATTTCCAGTAATATCTGAACAATTTTGTTCCGTTTTCGTGTCGGCGTGTGAGAATAAAAAATTTTTCTTCAAAACTATTTCGCTAAAGTATACAAGAAGTCATACTTTTGTTTTATATTGCTACAAACAATTTTTTTTTAATAAATTATTTTTGTTATGAAGCCAATAACTCCCATTTCCGCTGTTTTAAATATATTGAAAACCTGTTGATGTATTTGTTCCTTTCTTGAAATTAAATTTTATCTACTCTGATGGCAATAAGATCAAAACGAAAATTCCAAATATAAATATGAATATGGCTTGCATAAATCTTGATTTCCCTGTGGTTTTAACCCTAGAACGGTACACTTTTTCGCCATCGCGTGGTCCTCTTAGTTACAAAACACAGAAAAACACGATTTATTTATCACGATTCGTTGCGAAACTGGAGTTTATCCTACTTTCTCGCATACTCAATCATTCAACAGAAAATTGTGCGTTGTATTTATGAAGAAATTTTGATTGCAGCTGAAACCACAGTTTTTTTGAAGTCAGCCGGGTAAACACCCAGGTGTACCGTTAGTAATCGGCTGCACAAGTGTTCTAAGATTGAAGACGAAACTCACTACCTCTACATGCATTCATCATCCATCCCCTCTCAACCAACCATACAGAGGTTGAATCATAACATTTATAAGAGCAAGAAATACCGAAGAGTTGAGTCAATAATTCGCAATGACTCATCTGTTGTATCCACTTAACACATAATGAAATAATTTTGTAATGTGGGATGATTGATGTTGATCGCCCCAAGTGAACATTCCATAAACAAAAAGAGATACAAAAAAAGTCTTACACAAAACGTGTTTGGTTTCAATGGAGAAAAATGACCTTGATATCGGTTGACACGTGAATAGTTTCATTTTTGAGATTCTGCAAGTGACATCTGTCTTTAGATAGAGAATGCATATTTTAAATATGAGCAGTTGATAGCGAGATCAAAAACGAATTCAACCACCTGAAAAAAAATATTTCAGTGTCTTTCTTGCACGTCAGCTTCGAAATGTATATATTGAAAAAAATTCTTGCTGATACAGAAAGGTTGAAACGATGTAATATTCTTTGCAATTTTTGTTTGAATCATAAATTATGGTCACAAACTTTTTTAGCGAGGGTGAGGGACAGTTCTTGAGTGCGAAATTTAAGGTGAAAGAGAGTGACGAAAAAATTATATAAAAATAATGCATTGTGTTATAAGTGCGAAAAGTGAGTGATTTCCCACGAGTGTGAAGTTTGCATCGAGAGTTACAAAAGCGAGTGTAGTAATCACACGAGTCAGATATGACTTGTACGCACGTGTGACACACTATTTTTTCCAACATATGCGAAGGTAAGTTTAATTTGAGAAATAAACAAATGTAATATAATAATTTAAAAGAAGTAGATCAAGGTAATCGAAAAATCCAAAAGCATGTGCCCAACTTCATGACGTCTAATCCAAACGCACAAACTTCAGGTTGAACTCACCCCAATGACGTTCCCAAATGTAAAATTGAATTATTGAAAAGTGCGCATGCGCTGAGAAAGCCGTAGTGCGTAAAAGTGATCATATCAATTAAGCGCATGCGCTAGCGTCGTTTCACCGCACCGTTTAGAAATGGGGCATCTTACGTACGCTTCACAAACTTTAAACATCCAACTTTTTAAGCATGTGGTGGAAAAACATTATTATTTACAGAAAATAAGTTTTCTAGAAATGTTTCCTCATTAAAATTAAAATTATTTGTTTTGGGCCAAGACGAGGAGACATATGTGATACAAAACTGATACATTCTCAGGGTAATGGAATTTATCTTACGGTAATAATAGAGTTTGCTGAACAGAATTTCGACAATCATTTTAGTACGTTAGATCGTTATCAGACAAAATGAAAATCAATAACCCGATGAGAAAGGATTCATAAAAAAGATACTTTATTTATAAAAGAATATAATATGATCATCGCGAACATACTTAAACGCAACGGCATAAATCTATATCGTGTTTAATACATCGACGGCAATTTCTTTCGCAAACCAATACAGCAAGAAGGCAGTTTCAGGATGTCAATAGCGCTACTTTTAAAAAAAATTCTTCATCACTTCGACTTGTGTTTCAGTATCCTATTTTCAATTCTTAGGAATCACACGCACGCAATTTTCTTTCCTTTGATCAGATCATTCTTATCCATAAAAAGGTCCACCGTTACTAAATTGAAACAACAACAACAAATATATCGCACATATTCACAAAACTCAGTAGCAAACATAAGTTTTTCTGCATTCGCGACATTTTTCACATTGAGTAACCATCTTAGGATATGGTTACTTGATGTTTTTAATAAACATGTTACAAAAAATGTTAAACTCCCCTGCTTTCGGGACCAAAATTCTCTTGCTATAATACGTTTGTAACACCTATAATACTTAAACAAGTCTCAATGGCCCAAGTACAATTATATGTTCCGATACAAATACCGAAAATATCTTCAAGTAAATTAGTCTCATAGCGCGAATCCCATTGGCAAGCATTGGAACGTATCATAACTCGAAAAACGAGAGCGCATAGCTTTAACGAAAAAAAGACATCATTTTTTCCATGACGAGAAAAGTGCCCTCGTTCTTGGTGCTACGCGGTTGACTCGGAAAATTTAAATGATTGTCGGGTGGGCTTGGCTCTCCGCCTCATCGTTCCCAAGATGGTCAGCATTTCTGAGACCGCAGGGGGAGCAGCTTCAGCTTCCTGCCTGCGTTTTCGCTCTTCGTCACGCTGTTTCTGAAATAATCATCATGATAATTGACCTTACTTATTCAAAAAAAAAAATAATTCATAGTTTCTGTATCCGACGTCAATATAACAGGAAGATTCACTGAGGGTTGACGACGCAAACGACGCTTGTCGGTAGATAGGCAACTGAAGTTACACCTGGGGTACCTGTTGCGTGTGAGATGTAACTTTGATTGCCTATCAGCCGACGAGTGTCGTTCGGTTCGCTAACCCACAAGGAATCTTCCAGGTATATATTTATATGTATGTATATACTTACGTCAGTCTGCTTTAACGTGAATCTCCCGCCCTTTATCTGGCTAATTACGTCGTCGATGGCTGGAATAAGCAGAAAGAAATATTATGATAGTGTTGCATCAGGGCGTGAAAAGTTCGTGCAAGCTGCTCAGCTTTTAATTTGCTGCTCTGATTGTGAGCCAACATAAAGTGAAACACCTAATAAGAAATTATTTTTCTAATTAAATACGGTGATCTCCGATTCGTGTATTTTCCATCACTTGACGACGTCCGCCGATAATTCGTAGTTCCATAATTCTTTTCAAGCATATTACACATGGAATAGTACAGTGTTTTGTTTGAAAACGACATGTTTTTCAACGTTGATGAATTTCTTTCAGAATCAACTATGATCTTATTTAATGAGAACGATAGGTTTCCAATGAAACATTTCAAAACCCCGACCTCTGCTTCGCGCACTCGTAAGTTATCAACAGCACCATTTTACATCCCCCTTTAAATTTTAAAATCTGTCGCCGAAATATTTTTTTTAAACCTACGTTCCTCGAGACATTTCCAGGGCATTCCATTCGAAATGGAAGACCTCGTATTATATTGACGCATTAATTGAAAGACGCATTAATTTTCAAACTCTTACCTGGTTGCTGCGCGACCGCAGCTGGTCTCTTATTGATACCAAGCATATTCTCCATGTCCGATAAGGCCGAATTATTACTGTTCGTGTGGTTTTTCTCTCGCGTGAGTAGCTTGATCGTTGCGTTAGCCGATTCGAACATTGGCGGTGGGGGCGGAGGTGGAGGTAGCGGCGGCGCGGGCGGTTGTGCTGCTTTGGTCTCAAGGTCCTTTATCTTCTCCTCAAGTTCCTTGACAGTTTGTTCCAGTCTCTCAACCGAAAGTTCAGCACACTCTGACCTCTGTACCGCAATCTCCAGCTCAGTGTCCGCTAGCTTAAGTTTTTCCTCCAATATTTCGAACTCTACGTTTGATTCTCGCTCTTCAAGTTTCTCCTGGAGCGCCTGGACCTGCGCAACATGACGCTGCTGCTCCTCCTCCAGCGAACGCTTCAAGGATTCAACCTCCAAGAGGACGGCCAACAATCGCCCGTCAGAATCCGTCGCGATCTCCGCCAAGAGTAACGAGCTCTGATGCGCAAGAACATTGCGCTCTTTCTGCGCCTGTGCATTCAAATCAAATATGATTAGACGTGCTGTGGAAGCCTTCTTCGAGAGAAGAAAATTCACCATGAAATGTTTGGCTATCGCTCCAAAGTGAGACGAAATCAAAAATATTATACAATCGGACCACAATTCTACGGAGTTCGATTCTCCGCACTCTCCAACCCTATCGCAGGAGTAGGGGTAGGTGGGTTCTATGGAATATTTGTTCCTCGTCAGTGGTTCCTCGATTCTGCGGAATTCGGTCCCAAGTTATCCGTAGAATCGAGGTCCGACTGTATTGTGTAACAATGAAGCAAACTCGTTCTTTTCGGGCCGAGCGTAAGTTTGCAACATGAGTCGTGGGTGAGCACGCATATGAGTGGAAGGTGAGTATGCTTGTGCGAATCGGAAAATTGAGGTTAGGATCGCATAATGTCAGATTTGATTGCGACAGCGCATGCGCGTAGTACGGAAAAGATCACTTTTAACTTCTAGGACTTAAAAGTGGTCTTTTCAGTACTCCGCACGTGCGCATTTACTGATTCACTCTACCGTTATAGAAGTGGATACTTTAGAAGACGAAACAGACATGAAAAAGGCGTGAAATATGCTTGTCTTATATAAAAAAGTATTTCGTGAACTGATGTGATTTTGAGGAAGAACAAAAAAAAAAAAACTTTAATATAATCTTCAGTAATGTTACTTGCTCCAGTGATGGTGAAAACAAATGAAACGACATCCTTACGAATGTGCAATGACTGAACAACATTTCAACAATTGAAGAGAACGGTTGGTAGTTTTAACATGCAAAATACTTGAACTCTTAATCCAATCTTAATGTTTTTAAGCTTTTTTTCCGCAGCATAAAAATGTCTAGAGCATTCTATCGTATGTTGGATATATGATAGCTTCTCCCACATTTTACATAACGAACAAACTATGGAGAGGTCGGATATCGATTTGAGTCGAACTATTTAATGCTCTTTGGCTCTCTTCAATCCGATTCAGGTTTCTCTATACACGCGCAATAACATATTTTCGTCATGACGTAATGTTCTATCGGTACGTGGCACTGCATTCGGCAAGATTTTGGCAATTTAGTGGTCCAATTTATGCCCTTGGATTAAATATGGATCACTCGATAACAATCACTTATTTACTCAGTTGATAATTGATACGCGTCAATTCTTACCGGACAATGAGTCTGTACTTTGTGGATATGACATTGTGCCATAGTATAGCGCATGACGTCAGAGGCAAGGATATTTAAATTGCAAATTGATATAAATCATATCTTGATTGATTCAAATTAGACGAAGCGTTGCAAGCTTTGGCTAGCTCTAAAATAGCAGCCAAGTAAGAATTCCAAAATATAGTTAGCAAATCCTGATGCAGTACCGTAGGTGGCATCAGGTGGACAATGAACTAACGATAAGCACTGAAAAATTTGACAAAATTACAACACGGGGAAGAAAATCTTCTGAGGAATGTAAAAGTTTCGAATTTTAGGGTGCCTAGACAAAAATTTTAAAAAACAATATTTTGATCAAAAATTTTTCAAAAAGGATTCGTTGATTTTCGATTAAGAGGGACAGATTAGAACAAATATGAATGGATTTGATTTTTGATGTCATGATTCTTTTTTGAAATCTTTCAAATGATCTTCTCCATGCACAGAAAATCGGTCTGAATCAGCTGGAACAACCCACCCATAGACGCTCGAAATAGAAGGGGGAAAAAAAGGTTACTGAAATTTACTTTCAATGATTTTATCCAGCCGTTATTATACTTCAAATAAATCACTCGAGCAAATCATCAATGAGGTATCATGCTGTGAATGGATCACTGGCAATTTGCAGTCAACGCTACTTATGGTGCAACATCTAGATGTTACTACATGCTTAGAGTCGATATTATTCGTTACTTACCTTGTCGGCTTCGATCTTCATATTCTTGGCGTTTTCTCTTTCCTTTTCACACTGCTCTTTCAGGGCTTGAACCTCATCAGCGACCATCCGGGTCACTCGTTCCATGTTTTCCCTCTGCTTCTGGAACTCCTTAATCTTAGCCTCACCTGCAATAAATGAATAGTCTCAGTTATTCACAGATTACCACGTTCCCTAAAATGTAGATGCATCATCTGATGGATCTCAATCGCACCTTCCTCTCGAAGTGCTCTTTCCTCTTCGAGTTGTGAGGAGAGCAGGGTGACCTGTTCCTGGGCTTCGAATTCCTGAAGTTTTGCCGCATTCAACTCCGTCTGCAATCTGGCAACGTCCTGGCTCAATTCTGAGAACACAATCACGATATTTTTATTTTTATTGCAATCCTGTCTTCGCTGACTTGCGCCAAATCTTAAATTTTTAATCCTAATTCCTGTTGCAATTATTACAAATTACGTATCGACATTCTAGGTACTCAAGGTCAAATAAAGGGGGAGAGTCAAAACTTAACGTTTCGACCTTGAGAAAACTAAAAGAATACATTTATTCAATTATAATAAGCAAAAAAGAAAATATTTTAACAAAATATTTTTTCCTTACAAGCGCTAACCGACAGATAAAACATCAAGGGAAATACAGTATGATAAACTTACAGTCATTCAAGTAGAATCCGCTTAAAAACGGTGAAAACTTGAAGACCAAATTCAGGTTTAATCTGATGAATAGAACTCAGTTCTCCTCGACATTTGGTAATCACTTCAATTTAGCAATGTTTGGATTACAATGGATTGTGATGTGAGAGTACCACTAACCTGCCATTCATTACATTATAACTTGGAATCCAGTGGATTTGAATAAGAGATCGACTTTTTCTGTCGTAAAGACATAACATTTATAAATTTCACAGTCTATTTAGTAGGCGGTTTTTTCGTTTTAGAATTTAGTTTTCAAGTTTACACCGTTTTTAAGCGTTTTCTACGTAAATGAATGTAAATTTATTTTACTGTATTTCTCTTCAATTTCTGATATCAGCTTATCGCTTATGTGTTACCACATTTCCTTTTATGATTAGTGCGATTGAATAAATGTCTTCTTTTAGTTCTCTGAGGAGGGCTCCACTCAGGGCCGAAACGTTAAATTTTGACTTTTCCCCTGTGTTTGACCTTGGACACCGAAAATGTTTGTACATACTTCAAGATGAGGTCGACAAATTTGTCAAGATTACAAATTACATTTGCAATACCTCTGACGGTTTCTCGCAGCTGTTCCGTGTCATCGGAATTCGAATCAACTTCATCGGAGATATCGATGTCAATATCGACGATACCTTCCGGGTTGACTTGGAGGAACTTCTGCGCGAGTACCTGGGACTTTCTTTTGAGCTCTCTGTTTTGCTTGTACCACTGAAATGAAAAGTGAATGCACGCGGTGTTAAAAAATAATAAGTTTTCATTATTTATCAATTACCATTTTTGAATTACGTGTCAAATGCTGATAAGCACAATGTCGTGGATGGAATGAGAAAAATCTTATTTATTAAGGTGACCAAAATATACCAATAAAATAGATATAGTTGTAGTAATGGTTTAAACATTGTTGGAATTACAAGAAAATGTGGTACAAGTAACTATTTAGTGTGATATTTATAGTTAATAATACCACATATTCTTGCTATACTCAGCAAAGTTTAAATCTGTTCATTTAGTTTACGGTTTTTTTTTTCAAAGCAATAAGGCCTCAACATCAATCTATTGTTGTAACAACATAAACTTATCGTAATAGTTATTAAGAAATACACGGAAATGTAATCAATACGAAAAAGCCCGGCAACACACAGTAGATTTTCTGCATATAATATCAGATTTCGTCACCATTGGTTATTGTTGATGAACGTTTTTTGGCTGAAAATTGAACCGAAGATGACTGAACGGACCCAGCCGAAAGCTCGAAGTAAATAATGAGAACAAAACATTCATCAACAATGACAAACACTGACGAAATCTGAAATTATCACAAAACCCAAGACACGAACTCATACGCATCATTGTATTTTTTGGTTACCATTACTACAAATAGTACCAAAAACTAGTCATTTCTTTTGATGCAATTTTCGCACATTAAGGAAATCGAATGAGTATTGAATCGCAGAAAAGAATAAGTCTACGACGCAAAATCTAAATCGATTAACCCTTTGCGGCATGGCATCTCATATATGAGACACCTTTTTTAAATCAGTTCTTCAAGATTTACATTCAACTTTTGAAATATGGCTGTAATTTTTATTTTTTTATTTTTTCTCCATAAATGGACGTCTAAGATGTCAATGTTGATGTTTTAAGAAGAATTATGACGATTCCGCAAATATAATGAGCGCTACAAATAAACAAAGTCTTGGAAATGCTTGTTTTTACAGAGCACGTGTAATTGTCAAAAGGTCATGGGGACCAGAAAAGTGGAACTCGGTAATCTTGGGTTTCTTGGGTCGCTAAAAAAGAATCTGATGTCGAATTTTCAAAATTAAAGATGGCCGATCCAATATGTGGGTCTGGAAATACAAAAATTGATCCTATTCGCTTCAAATTTGTGACTCGGGCGTTTTCGGGATCGTATTTGGTGACTGAGAAAACCCCTCAGTGTGCATTTTCGAGCCATTCCGACCACTTTCACATCTCCAGTCCGTCACGTTAGATCCGCCGTTTCAAATTTTTTTTAATTTCTCAAATCTGACCTCATTTTTGAAATCAACGACTCGAGAACCCTTGTATATCCAATTCCAAGAAATTTGACTACAAGAAAAAAAATGCATGCTTCGAAGCGTTAAATCCTTCGTAGCGTCGTTGATGCTTTATTAATTATATTTTTTACTTGTGACGATGATGATTCATAGGTGTACCTGAGTAGCCTGTTGCATCGCTCGGTGCATCGCTCCCGTCTCGATATCATATTGCCGTTTCAGTTGTTCGTATTCCTTGCAAACGGCTTCGGACACTATTCGAAGAAATAAAACGCATAATTAATTTGTCTGCGAAGGTCGCCACGTCAGTTATACGTGAACTTTTGCCTCGACATACTTCACACGTGTAAGCGTGCATGTGCAATACTTCGTGTAATGAATTTTACGCGCGCTGCACGGAACGCGTTAGTATTGTTGCATGCATAACAACATTCGGATCGGACATATCAGCGAAGCTCTTGAATAAAAATTCTGTACCTGTTCGTAGCTTGTTCAGTTTCTCTTCATTGTCTACAACTTGTGCTTGCAAGCTATTGTTTTGCCTCTGAAGATGATTGTATTTTTTTTCCAAATCAGCGTGATCCCTCAGATCTGCAAAAATAATGTAAATAATCTTTATTTATATTACGATGGCGTCGCGATGGTTGACAAACACATTGACACGTATTATTGGTCGCACGGCTTGGTGATGAAATACATATATTAGTGGTGATTGCGGACAATGAAACTCGTCTCTGGCCACACCCAAGGCATGTCTTTTGACCAAGTCATGGTTACGATCACACGTTATAAAACTCGAATCTCACTACTAACAAAATATCTCTCTGCACTTTTTTTCCTACCTAGAAAACAAATCCATTGTCTGCTGCAGTATTTGACATTCTGCACAATATCGAATTTCCAATACACGCACCATGTACAAAAATAAAATGAGCATGTTTCTAATTTTTAATTTTACTAAGTCTATCTTACGCAGTGTAAAATCTTGACTAAACATGACAATTGTATTTTGTTTAGATGCATCGAAGAAAACTTTTACAGTTAGTGTAAATTATACAAAGTAATAGCGGCGTGTCGTTTTCATTTTACACACATTTTTAATTTACAACCAATTTTATAAATACAGACTGCAGTTATACAGTAAGCATTTGTTCAATGTATGGGTATATTGTTGATTTGGTCAAGTATATTATACTGCAGCAGCTGTAAAAATATGTGTCGTTCGAATACACCCAACTTTTAAAATACCTCTCCCCCCTCCCCCCCGCCCCCCCCCCCCGCCCCGCCTATTCGTCAGTCACTCGTACAATTGTTTAAATCTCGTCTTATGGTAGTCAGCACAGCGGTTGATTATTTGCAAAACAAATTGAGCAAAGAATTCTTACGATGGATTATAAACAAAATACCAATGAATTAAGGTATGCCAATATTATGCAGCAGTAGTCGGTATTTACACTTGCCTTATTGATAAAAATATTTTTGCTGAAAAGAAAACAAACAATGTAATAACTGATTTGTAATTTCATACTGGTTGAAACCATCGCACGTATGGAGAAGGTGTACAACGTGAGTCAGTTTGGTAGCTACATAACACGATTATATGTCCCCGGTTTTAGCATATTTGGCATGATTCACCAGTACTCGAGCCCAACGGTCTGATTCAAGCGTCCGAACGCCAAGGCGCCGTTGTTTATACCTTCCAACTTTTAAAATTATTAACGCTCGAGTCCGGTTGAGTCGTTGTGTGCCGGACCACAAAACACCAATCTGTCATGAAATATCTACGGAAGAATGAACAAGAGAAAAACTGTTGTAATTGTCCTTGCTTTGTTGTTTTCCTCGACATTGAAGTTGGCAATGAAATATTGAACAAAAAGTTTCGATTTGAAGGAATTTAGTTTG
Organism: Neodiprion fabricii; assembly: GCF_021155785.1. Classification (NCBI taxonomy): domain Eukaryota; kingdom Metazoa; phylum Arthropoda; class Insecta; order Hymenoptera; family Diprionidae; genus Neodiprion; species Neodiprion fabricii. The sequence goes on from NC_060239.1 coordinate 12,883,956, forward strand.
CAGAACATGGATGAGCTTTCCTTTACTAAGCCTTGTCAAATTTTAAATTATTCCGAAACAGCGAAATAAGGGGATTTCCAATAGCTGTACCATTACTTTAAAGTTTCGAACTTCATCCTCATGGTATCAGCTCCACGGCGATTAACCTATACTTTCATGCATACGATTTCATACAACACAAATATTGCTACCACACGATCTTAAACGTGGAGTTTTGGGATCGGTAAAATCCTTCAAATTTTCCCGAAAATTGTCCGGTTAAGTCAACGATAGAAGAGTAACTGAAACACGGCTGTACTGTTGTTTCGACCTTATAGGGATCATCGTTCGGTACCCACGCAGATGCAATCAAACAGTATGACAAAATGAAATTTTCGTTCCTTGAAATTCGCGTGTTTATAGTTCCTCTGGGTAACAGTCTTGATAAAAGACGCGATAATGACAATATACAACGAAAGCATTTTATTTTTACTTTCAATCAAACACAAGATCGGCTACTGCATGAAACTTTTTGTTAAACATGCTTTCCACGCACGTTTCGACATCCACTTAAATTGATTGACGTCACCACGACAGAAACGGACCATCGTCGCATCGAATTTACAATTAGAGACATAATGATAAACGACACATAAGGTTCGATTTGAGGCAGTCTATGTACCACCGTGACGTATTTTATGATACTCTGAATGAGGCTGGGGATCCTCATTCAATTCTTTTTATCACCTTTTTTCTTTCTTATTTGATAAAATTCGCGTTCGTGACGTAACGTCTGAAAGTATTCAATCACTTGAGCACCGTTTAATTGCAATGCGGTAGATGCTTAAATATTCAACTAACTAAATATTTAATAATACAACTAAGAAAATAATTCTCAAGTTTCTTACTAGATTCGCTCTTTTGCAGCAGCATCTTTCTCCGTTTTTCCGAGTCCTCGTACTTGGACTTCCACTTGCTCTCCATGAAGCTGTTACTTCTGTTTAGTTTCTTATCGCCTAGTTCCAGGGTACTCCTTATGGTCTCGACCCTCTTACCATCCGTCGAGTTCGTTCTCCACATCGTCTTTTCCTCGGTATTTCTCGACTCGATTGGTGAATTTGAAGAATACGAACGAGACTTGTTGTTAGCCTGGACCGGTGAAGTATCGCCCTTTTCGAACGATGCTCGCTGAAGAGCGACAGAGGTCGTACGAGCTGGACTTCTCCGGTTTACCATCTTCTCCGGAGATTCTCTTCGTGCCGGTGGATATCGGTCCAGGAGTCGGACCGTAGAGGAAACCTTCGGCAGGGGGATGTGAGAGTGGGACGAGTTGCCAGATGGCGAGCGTGGCGGCTCCGTCGCCAAGACGATCTCTAATTGAGTCTTGTTCATCGTATCTGCAACAACGTTATACTTGAGCTTCACTCATCCGGAGATCGCGATGAATAGGACAAGCACTGAACAGGATAGAAATAGAGAAAAAGATTTGTTCGTTATTTCCGGTGTCACCCCGACAGTTTTCACAGACAGCTTTTCACTTCAAGCTCGTTAATCACTCGACAATTTGACTTGACCCTTTCGTTCATAAATTTTTCCTTACATGTGATTCACTTGAAATTTTGCATACATGGGTTCATGGGGTCGCCAATTGCGAATCTGAACTCGAAATACGAAAATTCAAAATGACGGATCCAAGGCGCGGACGTAAATTCAAAAAGTTGTTTGATGAAAAAAAAAAAAAAACTTTGTCTATCGTCGTTTTTGCAGTCGCCGATCTCAAATCTCGGATCCAATATAGCGGATGAACAAAAATTTTGAAAAAATTTACAGATGTTTTTTGGTGTGTATTAACTTTGTGTAAAAATCGGTATTCCGATTTTCATGGTCAATTAGCAGAAAATGGGTTTTTCGTGGGAAATCACGAACTTCAACCGTTTGTTTACACGTTCTACTTTTGCAATGAATAAATAAATGAATTTTGTGTCTTTTGTAGACTTAGACGTATTCGAGGAGACATCCAGGGACCAAAAACTCGGCGGTTGTTACCAAAACAGTAATAAATAAATAAAGAGGTGCAAAAAAACAGGTGGAACGCTGAACGACCTAGCTTGAATTGCAGGGTTTATGGAACTAGAAATTTTCACAAAAAACCCATGGATGTTTCTGACAATATTCGCATTATACTCATAATTTTGAAACAAAAGAACCAATAACTTTTCAAATTTCAAAAATGCTGCTCATTTTTTCAAAAATGTCTAATATTTATACTCTAATGTTTAAATACTCCTTTCAGTTTTAAAATATAAGCTCTAGATAATAATAGTTTTTGAAAATTTGGGAAATGCTTAAAACATAAATACTACAGAGGTCCGGGAATATTGCCCATTAATATTTTACCACGGGCTACCCGAAGAATGACATTGATCATGTGACAAGCAAACACCAACGAAATCAGACCTTCTTAAAACAATGTGTGGCAAACTGATATAAGCGTAAACACGCGCCGCGACAAAACGTCTCACGTCTTGGAATTTAATCAAGCCGTTTGTACTTCCAAGAATTTTTCTTACGTTAGACCTGGACATGGTCGTTGTCAGGCCATTGTTTTATGCGCAACTAGTTTGACTGATCGTTATCAGCAGATGACAGAGCTCATTTCGTATGAAATACCGTAAGCAATTATCCTCACGAGTGACGTAATAGAATTTTCCAACTGCACTTTCACCGAATTCACGACATCGCAGATAAACGTCTTCTTATCTGATTAGATTACACGGAAACCCGGATGACTTTAAAACAAGCTGATAACGGGCATTGCGGTGAACTCAAAGCCTTCCAATTTTTATGTAATGCGGACCGTGAAACCTCATTATCTGAAAGTAAACATTCATCGAAACACAATTACGCGCCTTGTAGCGAGGCTAAGGGTTAATAACTTTCTGGGACTTTTCTAAAAATAAGCTTAATAGACGGCCCCCTATGAGGACCTGGAAATAGCGCGGTGTCAAAGTTTAGGAGCAGCCCCACGTATATAGTAGCGTAGATATTCTAAAACCAAAGGAACTGCTTTCTCTGCTTTCCGGTTTTCTCTTCGTATTCCAGCCAAACTCAATATTCGGTGCTCAGGTGTTCCCACAAGTCCAATATATGATTTCCTTGTACGACGATGAAGTTAGCAACGATGCATGTTCAGGAAAAATTGCTACTTCGCGTCTTTAGGAATGTCCGAAATTTAGTAAACCAGTAAAAATAGAATGTACTATTATTTTGAAAAGTCAACTCCTTGAAAGTCATTCTAAAATCGCCTATTAACGACGATTTTTTACCCTAACGTTTCGTTACGTTAACGCTACCAACTCCAGTCTCAATTCCTTGTTTCAATCGCCAACTACAGATTACATTGTCCATTGCTTACCGTCGTGACAAACGATTAGCTCACCATCAGACCATTTGGAACGGAATTTTAATAAATTAATTATACATAAAAATGTTGGAGCCAGTGATACGGAGTTTGACTTCCGTCAAAGATTTCTGAAGAAGAGATTAGTAAAATTATACCTAATCAATCCTTGTCTCGTACAGTCGTCAGAGTATTCCTCTTATTCCCGATATAGTCTAGAATTTTCTAGAGTACCATGAACCGTGTTGCACTTTGTCCAAAACGACGAATACAATATTATCATTCCGGCGTTTTCAAGCAGTAGAACATGATCCACCCGACAATTCCTCGTGGCGGGCTTACAACGTTATAAAATAGTCTGTCACTAACGACATCGGCTGAAATCTACAGCACGTGTTACGCAGGTAACACAAACGTTTTCCTTTTCCTGCCTCGCAATCGTTCGCAATGCCGAATTCCAGTAAAATCAAATGTCTGTATACAAGGATCACACTGCACTCGGTAGTACTTTTCAAATCAACGATTACCCAAAATTGGACGTGATTCAGCCGCGGCAACGGATGAGATCCGACTGTCCGTCCTCCTTCGCGTCTCAGGACAGACTACGCACGACACCGAGCAATATCACTTCACTTTATCTTGGACACTCCACACCGCTGTTCTTGACTCGGTACTTTGCTTGGCAGTGTGCTGAGTTAGTTAAGCTAGATCCATGAACGCTGAATCCGACTTGGGCAGGGGGGGGGGGGGGGGGCTCGTACATCCATTGGTGTTGGTTTGTACCGCTATCCTTAAACCGCCGACCAAGCTGCTTTTTCTCCAACACACATGCACCAGCGAACAGTACGTACGACCTTCGATTCACACGACCTAACGACACAACGAAGAAACAATTTGCAACAGTGGGACGGCAGGTGTCTGCATGTGTGTGTTACACGTACATGTCCGTGTTTACATGCTCCACGGGGTCGCCTCAGCATGGGTCTGTTATTGATATTACGGTTTTTACGTACTAACCGAGCAGAAGACTTGAACGAAACCCAAAAAAAAAAAATTGGAGATTCCTTCTTTGCTTTGATGATAGATTTTATGGAGTGGTAATATTCAAATTGCAAACATTTTATACGTATTTGAGATTGAACTGTCGCGTAATGATGTTAATGTATAACATAACGAGTGAAAGGATATATACAATTATTACGCAATGAAGCCTGTTTGCAACATATCCCTCCTTCAAACACTTTGAAAACCATCGTAAAACTACGGACAGCTGGGTTTCATGACAGCAATAGCGACTTGGTTGGGAAACTTTTTAGAAGATTTATAAAAGATAATGTCTACACGAATAGGAATTATTTTTAATAATTCAAAGAGTAGAAATAATTCATTTTTCCAACACCTGATTGGAAAGTTACATTTTCGAACAGTGCGCTAAAACGACGTTGGCGCATGCCCGTAATTGAACTGCGATATTTAACAAACTAGAGCTTTCTCCGGTGCATGCGCACTTTCGAATAACAGAATTTTACCCACTACATCGTTGAACATACGTTACCTAATCCTAACTTTACATTCTGCAAGCTTCGCTGCTCCTCGAATCAGACTTTCCTTTGTTAGGTTTCGGAAGTAAATAGCGTGTGTCACACACGTGCGGATGAGCAATATATGACTCGTGTGATTACAGCGTTTACCTTGCTTACATAGTAAACTTCACATCCATCGAAACTCACCCACTTTTCGCACTTGTGACACAATATACTAATTCGTTAACACTATATTTAAAACGGCACGTTATATGAAAAAAAAAAAAAAATAGACTGGACTCTGCGGGATTAAAGAGCTTGGAATGGAGAATATTAATCAGATTTCAGTACATCGACATAATCTTTGAAGGGACTTCCTCAGATTCTAACATAAAATCGGGATTTAAAGGGAATGTAAAGAAATTTGACAGGCGTGTAATATAAGTATGAGTATATTTGCAGGTAATGTACTGATACAGTGTTAAAGGGAATATCAGAATGGATTGCGTTGTTGAATGAAGTGAAGGCAGTCGAAAGATTGTAGTCCACCTCTTAACAGATATGAAAATTTGAGAAACCCTTATTCTAATTATGTTATAATACGAATAAGTAGTTTTCATTGAATATCGTCACTAAAGTTCTATGTACTTTGTAGATATTTCCAAACCACAATACCCACACAGACATGCTCGGGGTGATTTATGTCATGTGTACCTGTAACAAATATGGCGAAAATTTAATATTCTTTTCATATTAGAAATTTTATTCAATAAAGTAACAATGAATATGGGCGCAGCGTCATTTTTGTTAATAGAGAAAGAGTCTACAAGATATGAAAATTCCGTTACTTTATAGGTTTTTGAATATATTTTTGCCTTATGACCGGTTTCGTGATGCGATGCTGATGCGTCTATGTCACCTATAGCCCTTATGTTCTTCCGTATGCTTCTCGATCAACGTGCGTGAGGAAATGGAACAAATCATTGCTTAATTACGCACATTAGCTATATTAAGTGGGTAAAAGTTTCCTGTTCGATTTTGTGTGTAACATATAATATATATTTTTTACTAGTAACGAAAGCGTTGAATGTTGGATTTCAGTAGCAAAGTCATGCAGTATTTATTACCAATAACTATACGTTTGTTTTACATTTTACATAATCACGCAACATGCCATTGAGATTGATAAAAGAACAACGGTTGATAAAAATGGAAAAATAACAATAACAATAAAATATTCATTCGGATTAATTTGAATCCCAGTGAAATATTATCGTGAATCGGGTAAAACTCTTTACCATTCCATAGTTATATTTGCAGAAAGTTATTATTTATAAAAGTTGCCACGAGATTTCAGTAAAATTATCTCAAAAAGCAGAAAATTTAATTTACCTAACACATTACTAACACAGAATTTATAACCGTTCAGATAAGTATGCCTGTTATCTTTGACATGTATAAAGTACTTGTAAAACAACAGTTACACAGTTATACACAGTTTATAAATATGTAATTTGACGGGAAAGTTTTCTTTCTGCAGTTTACATCTTTCAAAATTCTATGAAGAATTATCCCTTTAACTATCACGTTCCACAGTTGGTTAATAACGGACATAACATGTTTAGTAATGAACTGGCGAAAACAAAAATTAGGTGATTTTCACTTACAATTAAAGGTACCCTGGTCAATTTCATTTACTTATACATCGTCAAATATCGAAATCCACGAATTTCAAACGTGAAAAAGGGCTTAACAGTCCCATTTTATAAGCGATTCTGAACAAAAACACTCTAATACATTTTCATTTCATGCTGAAATAATGAAATCGCAATAGTAAGTTAAGATTAAAAAACAAATTAAACTAATGCTGGTTAATTAACTATGGTCTAACCATAATTTTCGCAAGAAATTAATATCCTTGTTTGTATCAATTGTAATATTCAAATACAACTGACACCTTTATTCGATCCAACAACAATTTTTGAAAATAATCAATCACTGCGTTAAATGCTAAATTTCTATCATGCAAGTATCTACGGAAGCATGCGGATGTGTACGAAAGTATCTAAATAAGTATCGCATACTTATATACTGAAATATTTTGAATTTTTGGTTCCATAACTACATAATTAAAATCTAATTTATAACTTGTAATTGTCTAACTATAATGGTTTTCATTGCTCGAGGTATAGCAATATGGAAGTACGTATATGTCTGCATCAGGTGACTCTGGTGAAAATTTCCACTACGAATTTTTATTGAAATTGGAAAATATTATTTCATACAAAATTGTATACGTGCATATTTTTTTTTACGAAGAATTGGTAATTTTTTTTTCAATATCGTAGTGTCTTGTAAATTTTTTTCATTGAAACGATACAAATCTTTATGAAAATATACAAGCTTTTTGTGAGAAAATATGCATAGGTATTTACAATTTTGTACAAAAAATTGTTTTCGTACGAAATATCTCAATTTCTCTAAAAATTCGTAGATAATTGTGGAAATCACTTAGACTAGGCAAACCGGGGTTACGTAATACACCTATTTTGATATAATCCTCACGTCATCGCTCAGATTGATCATAGCTGAAAAACAAAATTTCTAACGCTGTACGGACTAATCGACTGAGGGGCTTCGCGTCTTGCCACCACGACCCACGCGATCTAGGTGGATTTCAATGAAATGAAACGTGAGACTTCGTACAAACTTAGCCGTTATATTCAAGGAATGAAGATTTCATTCAGAGAAATTATACGCAGCGCATGATATACCTACAGCTATATTTAAAATGTGAGCCATTGCGTACACGATGATACATAAATTACCCTTGTGTCGTAGTGCTTCACTTCGAAAGAAAAGAAATTCACGGGAAAATCTGTAGATGTATCTGCGTACGAGGTTCACTGTCACAGCCCGCAATGAACGCGCGTAAGAATAACATGCTTATAACAACCAGACCGCGCACATCCTCCGGAATATTGAAATAGATAAGACGTAGTCGGAGTCACTTGGCTTGAGTCATGCTCTTATGAATAATGAAACTACTTGGATATCATTTCCCATTCATTCTTTGTTCAATAGCTTACGTAGAGAGTCTATAGCTTCCTGCTATCCGCAAAGATATTCCAAACATTTAGTAAAAAAATGTTTTATCCGGGCGCGGTTGAAAATCCGAATTTGAATAACTACGACAAGTCAAAGTTCTGAAAGTGCGAAACTGAAAAAATTTGATAACTGGAAGCATCGAAATTCCGAATTATAGAAGATTTTCATTACTGTGAATTTTTAGCTTCCTGAAATTTCACCACTTGGATTTTTCTTTGTTTTGGATTTTCGATATTTTCACGTTCGGAATCTTAGTCGTTTTGATTCTCGGTTTTTCTAATTTCTTACACCAACTCGTTGAGTAAACTACTCTGTGTGAGTGTATTTTATATTTCGCAATTTTACTCTAACGGAACTTTACTTTTCGGAATGTTGCATTTTGAAACTTTGAGCTGTCGAGTTTCCGACCATTGCATTCGAAACTTTGTTGTGTTCGTAGAAATTTGATTTCTTTACTTCAAGTTTTGCCATCAAATAATACGAAATTAAGCGCTTTTGGAACTTTTCAAATTCGGAACTTGAACCCCGTCCCGTTCTACCGGGCGCTATAAAAAAAACTGGAATATAGGACGCATCCGAAGCTAAATAAAGAAAGATGTAGGTCCATATTTATACGTTATTTGCTTAAAAAAAAAAAAAATAATTCTTAGTCCTCTGCAACGTAATTTATTCATACTGATTGTGAGCTGTATATTATTTTGTGCTTAAATACATGTATATGTATACCTACACTCACTACTTATATAAGTCGTATTAGCATCGAAAGAAAAATCGAGAATGTCTGAGCAAATGTTGAACATGCATAAATTATATGCATACATACACCTACCCGTAATTGCACGGACTGTGAAACGCGCAACGGTGAATTGCTAACCTGCATTGTAGACGAATGCAATCTTACTTTCACGACTCCTACTGCAACAATCACGCCTCTAGCCGACCATGATAGACGCGAAGAGGCGTGCTATTTCACCTTTACCAGCCTCCGGCCTTCCTGGACAGATGAATTGTTATCGGAAACCCGCTGCATCGGCTGCAGATTGCACTCGACAAATTCGTAGCGTATCTGAGAAAATGCAGGTATATCATGACTGGGTAACCAATCTTATCGAGCATCGCTTTTATTTATTTCTTCATTTCAAGTATAAAGATATAAAGAACAACCGATTCTTGTGAATGGTTCGGGGTCGTAAAACCAATTTCACGGCCGTTTTTGCCACTTTTAGTGCCGACTCAGATCTGAAAGTGAATCAAATTTTACACTTATCATACTCTTGATGTATCAGGAGAATAGAATGCTATTACAAAACGGGACTGAAAAAGACGCCATCTCCCGTATATATCTGTTTTCTTCGAACATTCGTTGGCATCACTACGGCGCGATAGGTGTTAATTTAAAAACTTGCATGTTAACATCCAGTAAAACATTGACGATGCGGAGCATAGATAATTCCAATTCCTTGTAGTAACACAGTGTGAGGAAAGTTTGAGGGTTGCAACGATTTAATAGGCATGTTTTTTTTTTCAATTTAAATTTGTTGATTTTCAGGTGAAAATGAACAATCTTTTCGAATACCATACCAGTATGTTTTCCAGCACCTACGCGAAAGGAATTATTTTGATATTTTCATTGAAGAATAAAAAAATGTTGACAAATTGGCCTGCCAATTTTTGGCAACCTTGCAAATTATTATGGAAAAATTGAGATAATGTTGAGTTTGATAACGCTTATTGGAAAAGTCGGTGTGCTTGTTCGTAAGCATTTGACACATTCGTGAGTAATATTACGTGCTACGCATCGCGCGATTCTCCATGTAATAGCTGCTTGTATAACTAGTAGGCTGTACTGCAGCGGGCTGGCCCCACAGTTTAATCACTTCATTGTTTTAAATTACACATGTACAGTTCCCTGCCCCTACTGAGGAACTAAGCTACATGAGTCACGCTGAAATTGTTCACTTAGGTTATAACATCCTAATCATCCTCGTCCACCGCAATTAATTTTCACGTCTCTTGCAACTGCGCGCAAAAAACGCTTTTCATGCGTCCTGGAAAGCTACCTGCATCGCAGTGAAATATTGAAAGACTATTACAAATAAGGATAATTCTTTACTTTTTGTCACCTCTGGTTTCGGTCAAGGATCGCTTTTTTTTTTTCTTTTTTTTTTTAATATCAGCGAATCTTTACATTTTTGAACCTATAGAATCCGAAAAATAGGTTTTCGTCACGTCAGTCCGTCGGCCTATCGCTTTGTCCGACAAACTCCCGCAATGATACCGGAAAAGGCGTGAGATGATGAAATCTGAAACTTGTAGGATTTTACCACCAAATAATGGGCACAAAAAATTGCCAAGTCCCGTGCAATTTCAACTTCCGGTTCTACCGGAAATGGACCAGTTTTCAATGTTTTACCGACAAATCTATACCTTTTCTTCTTTATTGTGTGTATTGCTAAGTACTTTTTCTAAATAAACAATCATGTTTTCCGAAGTTTATAATTTATTTTTTAAAATGTTGTGTTTTTCAAAATTTTGTTTTTAAATTTTTCTTTAGATATTTTGTCGTTTGGCTGTCAAGTCCTGTCAGTTCCATATTTTGTATTCAGCCGTTTTTGAGATCGTCGCGGAAATTCATTGGATGAACCGACAGACGCTTCCTTTTCATGGTGATGAAAAGTATCGCAAAAAACGGGGTTTTCCAGCTTGTTTTCTGCTGGAACAAGATCTATACATTCGTTTTTTGCGTGCAAAATATTTTATTAAAGTACTGGATTTTACCTCAATATTTCAAGAGGCGTCTCACAGAATGTGGCTTTTATCCATACATACAACATAGGTATAAAACATACTTGTTGGAGCTTCTTCGCATAATTTTTCAAAGTAATCGTAAGTGCGACATATATATTCTATGAATATAATCGTATAAATAATTCGATTATAGCTCAAAATAATAATAGTTTTTATTTCCATTGCAGTAACCAGGAACGAGGTATTAGCAAAATTAATATTTTTGTACCTTTTGTTCAAAATGGCGAAATGAAGCTGACATTCTACGGTCTGAAAAATCTAATAGATTATTAATTAATTATACGAAAATGCAACCAGTCCAATTGTCAAACCGTAACACACGATTATTTCAGAAAATTCTATGAAAAAATTGGAATGAGTGTATTTTTTTACATGTTATGAATGATACATAGCCTCTTAGTATATAAGGCACCTCCTAAAAGTTTAGATGAAAAACCTATACCTCGGGAGGATTTTGAGCTAGCGTAAATTAACGTTAGAACTTATTCCAGGACAAAAAAGTATTGCCCTTATCTGAAAAGTCCACTTTACCATATCGATGTATGTTAGTATCCACATCAAATAGGCCATTTTTTTTATCAACAATCACCGATTTTGATCATCACCAGGTATTTTGTACTACTATGCCCGGTGTCATTCATGAGTGAGAGTTACTCCAGGTTAACCTAACCCACAGTTAGCGTGTGCTCGACTTCACGTAACAAAAAAAGTATCACTGAATTTTGGATTAACCCGTTGTTAAAAGCTGGAGTAGCCTACAAACATATTGTGGTATCTGCGAAAAGTTAAATTGCAGCATAGATAACCCAGGTTTAACTCTCGTGGAGCCATATTTTCGCAGGTTATTAACGGCGTACCCGTCACTCGGCGAAATAATACCGATTTTCTAACTACTGTAACTCAATGGATACTGCGAGAATAACGACTTCTTGGATTGACACGTATTCTAAGGTTAGATTCGACGGTCATGGGTTGTGTTATGTTTGCGAGATTGAGTTAGTTTCGCGCTCGGCCGACTATGGCGCTGCAGGTTCCTCTGCCTTGCCAACATAACTGTCTAGTGTAAAAAATTAGCCGTCTCAGATTCATTGTCCCTAAGTGTACAGTAATGTTCATCGATGCATGCTTCGCGGCTAACTTTATTCTTTATTGGGAAATCTGCCGGGGGCGTGGCTTCTCCTTGCGGCCGAAGCAGTAACTATTCTAAAACGCATTTTTAAATCAGCTTTCGTGTTCTTATGTGAAAGCGTGTATTTATTTACAGTTATTAAACTCGAATTTTCAAAAAAATTTCAATAAAATATGAAAATTTCAATACAAGAAATTTGTGAGTTTGCAAATACTCAGCCTAGTCATAAAAATTTTATTGGTGGTGAAGATATACTTGATGCGGGACATCTAATGAAATGTGGCCTACAGCAATCACATACTAGTTGTGATAATGAGTATAAAATAATTGCATTCTGTCTCCAAACTTCTCGTTTAAAAGATCCACCGCATGAAATTGTGGGTGCAATATCGCAACATTGGCTGCAATGAAGAATAAAATTTAATGTTTACTGTTTTTTATTTTTTCTGACAAATATTACACTACAAAAACTTTCATTTCATATTGATGATAAACAAATAATTATGAAATGAAATTCTATAGGTAATTACTAACATGTTAGTATGAAGTCATTTTTGGTGAAATGTAATGAAAACACTTTTTTTGACTGTGTAACCTCATTCCCAATTTTCAATGCTTTTATCCAAGCTAATCGACGATCAATTACTTCATCTTCACCAAATTTATTTTTGATTACTACAAAACTAGAATTTGCCGAAGGAAAAGTGTAAAATCGAACTGTATTGTTCTTACTAGACTTGCTATTACACCCATACACGCAGCAGAAAGTTTTATTTTTATTTTCTCGTGGTGGAAACTCCATGATTAAATTTTTTGATCAAATATTGAAATTTAAGAGATTTTTAAGTAATAACTAAGCTTATAGATAATAATTGATTACTTAATATTTAAAAAAAAGTTTAACACTTTTAAACTACATTTCTCACATATTATATTTGATATCAGCAGTTTAAGCTTGACCTGCATAGAGTAGTTTATATTTGATCCGTCAGGTAGCGTATCTGAGTGGAGGATTTCCCAATACTTTGGTTTCTTCTCTACTCGTATTTTATGTGCCCATGGCCGGCGAAGCAGTTGATAGCAGAAGCTGACAAACCCATATGAGAAACCTATATAATAAACCAGAGCGAGAGCACGAGATCTTGGACGTTATACGGATGACAGCGGCGAGAGGCTGTCGTCGTGGTTTCTCCATTAAGAAGTCTGTCCGTGTGTCAACTGCTTCGCCGGCCATGGGCACATAAAATACGAGTAGAAAGGAAACAAAAGTCGAAAAAATAAAGTTAGCCACGGTGCATGCATCGATGAACTATAACCTAACGATTAGTTTTGAAAGACATGGGCTAGCAGGGCGTCGAGCGCTTGAGGCCGAAGCGTTTGTATACCACGCCCCTAGCCCTGATGCGATACAACTGTAGCTGATGTAAAAGAACCAAAATTAAATGCGCCTCAATAAGTTTTTGTTGGTCATCGACAAGCTTAGAGATGCTATATATTCTAAGTTTGATACAAAATTCAGATTCCTCGGTAGACTGTCATCGCTTCCATTATGTGACATCAGAGACCAATAGCTGAGATCGTTAAAATATGCACGAATGATCTCGAAGATGAGTTAGTTGAAGAGTATATATGGGCCGATTTAAGCTTGAGACGGCCCTGCCGTCGACCGTGGTTCGGGGGTATGAAATTTGAATAGTGGTTTCGTTATTGTGCTTGATTAATACATACGTTGGCAGAAAATATGGAGGAGGAAGTAGGAGAAAATTTATTCGACATGTAATGAGACCGCGTTTTTCATATTATTTCACTTATTAGTTGTTTTACAGAGCGTAGACTTTTGGTGCAAGGCACAAATGTACGATATCATAGGTACGATACTGAGTAGCGAGTTCCGCTATCCCAACGGACCCCCCCAATCCACCTCACAGAGCAGAGTATAGAAGACCGTAGCTCCCTCTTACTTCGTGACCGTGGCCATGAGCAGTGTTCTTGGGAGATGAGAGATTTTATTTTCGACGCATGGTATTGTTTATATTTATTTATTAAATGCAATGATAATCTACACGCGTTTCACGAATGTTTTTTTTCCTGGAGCGCTCAATGATCCTAGATTTTTCGCATAATGCATGAGCGGACTCTAGTGACTGAATTAAGAACCTCAAAGCGTCCCAACAAGCACCAAGGTACAGTATTCGACCGTGAACACAGTGTCACACTGTGTCTCCTTGCTGGAAAGCTCCCCTTAACTCTGCGTGTCCATGCTGCCAACTGTTGAGAATTGAAGAGTCAAGATATACGCAACAGCTGATCGACCTAACCTGTCAGTGACACAAGAAACAGCATAAGGATGCGTTTACGGTAGAAACGTGGAGTAAAGTTTTATTTAGATTCACTTGAAGCTTTGCAAAGAATCAAGGTGAATTCGCTGAAAAGGAGGTGACAGCCATGGGTAACCAGCTGGTGGGGATTGCTCCCAGTCAAATATTTCCTGTCGAGCATTATTTGACAGATCACAACGATCTCCAATTTGACATAAAGTGAGTACCAGTAGTTGATTTACACGAATTTCGTTCTTATTCAATACTTGCTTATTACAGTCTAGGAAGTACCAGATTTTTCAAAGTCGCTCGAGCCCGCAGCCAGGAAGGTCTCATAGTGGTCAAAGTATTTGCCATCCATGATCCGACGCTGCCATTATCCACGTATAAAGACAAACTGGAGGATATCAGGTCGAAACTCGCATCAGCTGTAAACTGCCTACCCTTTCAGCGAACTATTGTGAGTAAAAATACTAACTTTATTATTCTAGGTGTTAACACATTACGGCACGAACTTAAGTTGTTTGGTCGTCAATTGTTTCTTTCATTTTTAAGTAACAATTTTCACTAGTGTTTGGATGATCTATTAAAGTGAGAAAATGTATTTTTTTAAATTTACTTCTGTAAGAGCTCCAGTCTATTATTTCTGATCTCAGATTGAGCTTTTCAAAGTCCCGGCGATATTTCGATACTACTTGAATCACATATTTTCTCATAACCAATCTACCATGACATTACAATAACAAATTTGGTAGATCGTCAAGCAGAATGATGAAGCTGCAACTATACAATACACTGTTGTTTTAAAAGCTATTACACTACTTCTAGAACAACTTAAATCGTGTTGAACTGGTTTTAGTCACCAGAAATTGTTGATAGAATAGAATTGAAAAACTATTTTGTTCAGTCACTTTGTATATGGGTAATTTTTTTAATTCAGAGGATTGTTTCCGGCTCAATGACTCTGGCCAGCTAGTTCAGTAGCTAATAAATGACCTGTATGTTGTTTTGCATGAAAAACATTTGGTATATTTTTTTCAGAATTTTAAGAACAACTGTAAACCGGCTATTTCCACAGCATTTTTAAAAATTTTTTTCTTGTCCTGCACTAAGTATTTCGAAAAAAAATTCCCTCGACACATGTTCTTTGTATAAAAAACTTTTAGCTTTCTGAGCAAAATATCGATTGTGGTAAAACTATTGCTAAACGAAAAAAATACGATTTGAAGAAGAAATATAATTTTTAAACTGGAATACCCATTTTGTTTAATAAATTAATATTTGTTTGGCGTTAGTATGGAAATTTCAGCCCTAAAATTGTCAGAGTAGAATCTCCCGGTGATCATTGATTTCAATAATAGTATTTAAAAAGAAAGATTTAATAATGATACGTTTATTCATAAGGCTTGAATTACTGAAGAGTTCTCAAATATTGTGTAATAATGGGTGAAAATTCCTAGAGGCTAGAGTTTTTGCAAGCTCTGGTTGTCTGGGCTGTCTATTATTAATTATCATTGAATTAAGTAATCCCATTGAGGTTCCAGTCCGAAAATTACAGATTCACAGTAAAATGACTGACTATACACAAAAAAAAAAAAAAACATACTGCGGAAATTATCTGTTTCATGTTATTTTTAAGCACACTAATAAAATGTTGATGGAACATTGTTATAGAATAATCGAAAATCATCCCGTTGGGAACTACGCTAAGAATTGGAAGAATGATTCATATATCTTTCTCTTCTTGCAGTAAACTCTTCGAAAGTTTGATTCACATTTTTGTAATTAATTTTGATGTATTCCGAAACTTTTCAAAGCTGAATATATATTAAATTCACAACTGCAACAGCTCCTTTTTCACATGTTCTTGATGTTTCTGAATGGGAAAAATAACAAAAGAAAATTATTTTTATCAAGTTTGACAAATTTGCAAAGTCGGAGGTCAAACGATGTAATACTAGTATGGAGTAGAAGAAAAAAATTACACGGCTTATAAACTAAATTTGGTGATGAAATTTATACACGTTTTTGTACAGTGACAGAGAAATAGTTTTTAAATTAACAGTGAAAAAAAAACGTACGTTTCTGTAGAAAACTGAAAAGCTCAAGTATTTTTGATTTTTTGGAATGAGTTTTATAATGTAAACGACATGTGAACCTGATTCGGTTCATGATGTACGAAAATTTTTTGTAATCTGAATTGTGTAAAAAGCGCCGTACTTGTACGAAAGAAGACAGGTATCAATAATGTTATCAATAACGTTTGTTTGAATTGTGAATTGAAATAAAAACTTGTGACGAAATACAGAATAAGAACTGTCTGGCTTTGTATAGAAATGTAATATATGCTGTTATTTCTTATTTTCAGCTAACGGAAAAAGCTGGATTTATAATGAGAGAGTTTGTTAAGTGCTCTCTCTATGACAGAATTAGCACAAGACCTTTTTTGTCCAGTATAGAAAAAAAATGGATCACTTTTCAAGTGCTTTATGCTTTACATCAGGCTCATAAGGTGTGTAATATTGTGAAACTAAGCATTGCTGAATTCTAAAGTATACGATTGAAAATTATATACAGTTCCCAAAATGTGTCTTTATACAATATTTCAGTTTGGCGTATGTCACGGTGATATCAAACTTGAAAATATAATGATAACTAGCTGGAATTGGGTATTGTTAACTGACTTTGCAAGTTTCAAACCAACCTACTTACCTGAGGACAACCCAGCCGACTTTTCATACTTCTTTGATACTTCGAGGCGGAGGTTCGTTCATTATAATTCATCATATTTTAGATTGTTATTTTTAATTTATGAGTTGGATTAGTTATGACTTGAAGTGGTTCTTCTTTATTTTCTTAGGACATGTTACATAGCGCCGGAACGCTTTGTCAAGACATTGTCATCAGAATTGAGCAATACAATGTTGTTACCAGAACAGGAAGTCAAAACAGGAGACCTACATCCTATGATGGATATATTTTCTGCTGGATGTGCCCTAACCGAATTGTTCAACGAAGGACACCCCCCCTTTGACTTTTCCCAACTTTTAGGTACATGACATGCGATATATTAAAAGCTTGATATCTTGCCAGTAATGAGGCATTGAAATAAGAAAATTCCCGAGAATAGATAATAGAGAATAGAGAAGCTAGACATAATTGATGCCATTGTATGTCTGATTGTCAATGTACTTTTCTATTAAAAGTACACGCTTTTAAGTGGGGATATTGTGTTATGAAAATCTGACTCAGGTTGCACATAAAAAAAGCAAACTATCAAGCTTCCATTTTAAACCATTCGGAAAATAGCAGTGTTACTATTATTTATGCTGATAATAAATGAGTAACATTGTTAACTGAAGAAACTCACTGAATTTGCTTTAATATTTTGTAATTTATTAATTTGGCATACGTGTTTTTAAATTCTGATTTTTCTTTTTATGATTTTTTAAGCATATAGAAACGGAGAATACTCAGCAAGTAAACACCTGGATAAAATTGAAGATAGTGAAATGAGAGCGCTGTTGGCATCAATGTTAGAAAGAAATCCTGCAAACAGAAAGAGTGCTGAAATATACTTGGCTCAAGAACGTGGCAAGATTTTTCCAGAATATTTTTATTCGTTTCTTCAGTCATACATGCTGATATTTTCAGCTGCACCGATACTTTCACCAGATGAAAAGATAAACAGACTCAGAAAAGATATAGCTAATATAATAAATATATTAAAGACTGAAAGCAAGGAGAAATCAAACCCGAGCGAGTCTTCTGCGTCTGGTTGCCTCAAACTAGATGATAAAAATTCGGCATCAGTGAACGAATTGGTTAATAGAGAGAACATAGCAAAATTTGTTCAATCTATTGAAGAAAAAGAAAAAATCGATGAAGAGAAAGCTATGAAGGATGTAAAAACCAGTGAACATCTGGAAGGACTTATTATAATAACTCAACTAGTCACTTCTTGCATCCGAGGCTTACACCATTCACAATCGAAACTACAAAGCTTGGACATTTTATTGCAACTCGCAGAAAACACTACTGACGAAACGATTTTGGACAGAATTCTACCTTATATAGTAGGTAACACATTAAATGCCCTTAGAATAATAAAGTAACTCACAAAGCTCATGAATGCTCGCGAATTACGTTCTTATTTTTAGTAGTAGCCAACATATTCTCATCGTACATTGGTATATGTTTGTCGAGTTAATAGTTGATAGGGAAAAACATTTCTTATTATTTGCAGTTCCATTTGGTTCACGACCCAGCGCCACGTGTAAGAGTTTCTGCACTACACACATTAACGAAATGTTTATATCTGGTCAAGTCTATCCCCCCCACAGACGTAAACATATTTCCAGAATACATACTGCCGGGATTGTCTCATGTAACGCTAGATGACGCTGTGATAGTTAGGGCAGCATATGCAGAAAACATTGCACACTTGGCTCACATAGCTCTGCGGTATTTGAAAAATTCTCATTTGACGAATTCGAGTAATAAAGAAGGACTAAAGCCGAGCTACGAGAGTGAACTTCAAACACTGCATGAGATGGTACGAATATGCAGTTCTATTCTTAGACAGAAATTGCTGCTGAAATTACCCTAAGAGGGAACTATTTGGAACTATTTTTTAAAAAAAATTTTTTTTCTAAATTTCCAGGTTCAACAATCAGTTGCAATGCTGGTGACAGACTCTCAGAATCTGGTAAAACAGACCTTGATGGAGAATAGCTTAACAAAGCTGTGTGTATTTTTCGGAAAACAAAAAGCGAACGATGTGATACTGAGCCACATAATAACATTTTTAAATGATAAGGACGACAAACAGCTCAGAGGGTCGTTTTTTGACTGTATTGTCGGGGTCGCAGCCTACGTTGGCTGGCACAGCAGTTCCATTTTGATGCCTCTGCTTCAGCAGGGTCTCACCGACCCTGAAGAGTTTGTCACTACTAAAGCTATTAACGCTATGGCAACACTCACCGAGCTTGGCCTTCTGCATAAATCGGCTCTGTATCAATTGCTTTCAGAAAGTGTAGTTTTCTTGGTAAGTTTTGTGATACATAAAACGTATATTTACGTAGCAATTATCAAACAAATTGTGGTTAATATTAATGCTTTCAGGATTCTTTTTAACAATATACATTGGTGATTGCATTTATTTGAAAATTAACAAACAGGATAACTGTAATACATTCACTAGATGGTACCACTAGATGATTTACTGTTGAAATTTTCAGGTTCATCCCAATTTATGGATTCGACATGCAATTGTGGGTTTCATTTCGGCCTCAGCAAGGACTTTAAATCTAGTCGATGTCCAGTGTAAAGTTCAAACAATGATTCAACCATATTTAAGACATCCATTAATACAAATTGAAAAGGAGGTTTTGCTGTTGGAGGCTCTAGTTGCTCCAATTCCGCGAATTGTTTATGACTCTGTCATTAAATACAATGATATAGATGAATTATTCCGAGTTTTCGAGCAGAGGCAGAAGGCTCGGGTAAAAGCAATCTCTGGTATTATTCCACAGTACAGTGATATGAGTACTACATTGAAAAATGTAAGTGAAACGACTAAAAATTTTTTATACAAAGTATTAAATTGAGTCAAATACATCGATGCTGGCTGAAGGTTTCAGCTGCGAATCTAAAACTTGTACTTTTTAATACAAAAAGAATGAACTTTTTTATCAACTATTTTTGATATCTGTCTAGTTGTTCAGAAGATTAAGTTCAGAGGCAATGACAGAAATGGAGGAGGATCAATTATTGATGATGAAACCGCATTTATTGAAAATCAATAAACATCGACAGTCAATAGAAGCAAAACAAGGAATGAACAAGTCTTCAGTCGGGAAACTGGAGTTGAATCTTATAAAGGACAAAGTGCGTCATCACATGGTTGTCCTATATCCTGACACAAAAAGTGATCTCGGCATGAATGCGTTCAAAAAAATTGATCGCAGAACTCCCGATAGTATTGTTACACACGCTACTATGAATCAGGAATGGCGTACGATGTTTGCTGCACAAGACAGTGTACAGGTTGTCCTTATTATTTCTTACCACCATATAATGATCATTTACCAATCTATTTATTATCTTGGGAGCCCAAATGGATAATATTATCTCATTTGTTCTTGATTTACTTTTACCAACGTAAATGTAAACCCCAAAGCATTTTTTCTTTCTTCAGCACTTATTGGTTTTGACCAATGAATAATAAAAAATTTCGAAGAATTAGCAGTTTTCAACTTACGACGTTTTGTTTCTGCAAAGTGACTTGCTATAAAAAAAAAAAATATGCTTGTCCATAAAATGATCACGTTCACTCAAAGTTTGCGAAAAAAAAAAAAAACTTCAAACTCCCATCACAAACAATGACAAGACATTTTCAAATTCAAACACAAAATTTACTATCACCAAAATACATCATTTATAATTTTGATGTTTTATTTGAAAAATAACTAAAATTTTCACCCCTGAATGGACATGGGACAAATTTCCGTTGATGTTTTTTTTAATTAATTTTCAACTTTTTAATTAGGATCTTCTGAAATAACGCTGACTGTTGCATACAGAATGTCCCAATATGTGAAATAAATTTATTTTCAATGGTTCTGTGATCATCCGCACTAAATTCGATTAAAAATGACCAAGAAAGTAAAACAAAAGTTGAAGTGAAATTTTTTCTTTAAAAACAATTTTATTTTCATTATTCACCGTTTAAAAGAATGTTGATGAGTTGAAGTTCGTGACTGTGGAGAATAATATTCTAATAAAGATCAAGGATGGACTGATGCACATTTAGCAATAAATTTTATTTTATGTACGACGTTTCGGCAGGCCCCGCCTACCATCATCAGGTTTCTTTAATATAAATAATAACAAATTGTTACATGACTTACACTTGCTCACTAACTACACAGTTGGGTAATTGTTTATCTCTATTGCATCTAAATAAATGAAGAATATCAATATTAAAAAAATGGTGTACTTTGGAAATTTCCAATCTTGCATCACAATTCGAAAGTATATTGCTATTATTTACGATGGGTGTTTAAATAATTTTTTTTCGTAAATTTTCAGTGAAAATTACTAGCTTATGTCGCGACAATTTTTGACTTAGAGCAAGACATCCTTGAGAAACAGAATGTCATAATACGCGTTGTGAAGTGGTGGTTCGTTAATCTAGAGCAATAAGTGCAAAGAGAGAAAAGAAAATTATTTGAGGTATGCTTCTATGTTGAAGAAGTAACAGATAAAATAAATTTAAGTTAAATTCGATAGTCGAAAATTAAAACGCTTTACACCTTAAAAAAAATAACATTTGAAGGGTTATTGTGGTGTAGTAGAATATTTCGACAATTCAGTTTTATTATAACAGTTACTAGTATTTTCCAATAGAATTGCTCAAACTTTGAGATTGATGCGATTCCGTCTTACGGATCTATCTAAAGTCGAAAGAAGACAAAGTAGTCTTACAGATTTTACTGTGAAATACTAGTAATCCGCTGTAACAAAAATAAGTTGTTCAAGTATTCCATTACAACATGCAACAGCCCTTGGGATATTATTATTTTCAAGTAATTTAGGAAAGCGGTGAAGAAATAACCGCAAGTTTTTCTGCTTCCAGCATACAATTGTAAAGATGTCGGATATGACTGGAGGTGGAAGTAGTCCCAGCAACAGTGTCCATGGTGGGGATATACATTTGTCGCCACAGCACAGCCTGACAGATGTTAACAGTATGAACGATCACTCCCTGCATGAAAGATCTTATATTCAATGTGAGTTTTTGAAACTTTTCCTGTGTCGTGGTAACCAAACTATGAAATTTTTTTCCAGAAATTCCAACTATAGAAAAATCTGACTTAAGATGCGTCTATTTCTTGTGTCATAGTTTACATTCTGCGTGCACGATTATTAATCAAAATTACCTGAATTTGCGATAGTCGCAACCCTCTATGGTTTTGCAGACCGATGTGCTCCATGCAGACTGGAACTGCGGCAGTTAACATTTAGGAAACAGGAACAGCACTCTGCTGCACTAAGAGCACAACACTGGGCTGATAACATTGCGTGGCAAACTGGTGAGAGCTAATATTCTTTTTATTTCATTGAAAGCTTCATCAGCTTGGTGTCGAAGAAAGCGGCAGAACAATTAAAATCTTATTAACAATATGATTTTTTTTTTTTTTACTAATCTCCAATAATACGAAGGTTCTCGGCTGTTGGCGAGTGGCTGGAAGCCGCGTGGTATCCCTGTAGCTTACTTGCACGAACATCGGGCAGCTGTCAACAAATTGGTTTCCATCCCTGATACAAGCCTCTTTGCTAGCAGCGCTGCTGATGGGTGCGTCAGAGTTTGGGATGTCAGCAAAATGGAAGGCAGGAATATTGCCAATCGTTCAAGGTACTTGCAAGAACTTCATTGCGCATACGAATTTCAGAGTGAAAAGGATGCCTATAATCAGTAGTTATAAATGGAGAATACAAAAAATGTTTAATAAAATATTTAGCGTAAGTCGTTAGTTTACAATTTTGTAGTTGAACTAAGAACAAAAAACAGTGGTAAACAGATATAATTGGTGAGGATATCATATACTGCAGATCCTTAACACGTTGAGCGCCATGTCAGCCATCGGTGGCTGACACTAGACTTTCCGTTTAGGCCGCGTCAGCCATCGGTGGCTGACACTAGACTTATCGGTGGCTGACAGCGGCGCGCGTAGCCTGAACGGGATTGTCTTAGAAAAACGCGTGGCGCTCAACGTGTTAAGGGGGATGGTTGCTCTTTCGTGTTTCAGTTTTAAGGTAACTTTGAATAGCTGCTATTGATGCGAAAGGGTTAACAAATCACCAACACTGGAAAGACACTAGTATTGTGTCTATTTCAATTTTCTCACGGACTAGAGTGATTGAGGTTTGAAATTGACTCTGTGAGTCATAAAACAGACGTATTGAAGTTCGATAAAATTACGAAAAATGTACTGAATTTATCGGATTTTAGCAGCTCTTTGGTTTATATCTCACCGAGTACATTTCAGATCTGAATCAGTCTAGTACGTGTACAAAATTTCATAAATGAAGTAGTAACAGTTTTGACATCATTGTTTGAAAAATATTGCAAAGTTTTGTTGCAAGTGAAGTGAATGTCGTTAATTATATATGAACCATTTTACAAATTAGAAAGCTTATAATCAGTAAATATAGATAAATAATAGTACACAAAATCAGTATTCTTCAGCCATGTAATCGATGGTGATTTACAAACCTTATCGTATCAATAGTAGATATTCAAGTTAACTTAAGTATCAAACGCAAAAGGGTGAGCACTCCTTAATTTTCGTAAACGATAAACTTTGATCAATAATATTTTTTTCCAGACAAGCATATGTCCATAGAGGCGGTCCGTTATTCGGCCTAGCAGTGTGTGATCAAGGACAGTCAATAGCAAGTTCAGCGAGCCAATCTGGATCTGTCTTTGTTTTGAGAATTGAACAAGCATCGAATAAAATGAATGTTCTCTATACGAGGCAGCTTGATTTACAGGTATTTGGGTTTAAGCTTTAACTATAAACGTGACATTCAATCCCCCATTGAAAATTTCCCCCTATCCAAGTCTGTAAAATGTCTCTGTCAATGTCCGTGAATGGAAGGAAATAGGGATATTTAGAGTAATTCTATACGTGAATTCATAAACTTCTGTGATTAATCCTACATTTTTTCGGTTAGTTTCGTCATTTTCCTGCATTTCTCATGATCTGTTCTTCTTTTAGAATATTTACGTCAAATTCTAAAATTTTTTTGCGTATCATGTAATGTTTTTCAAATTCGCTGTTAAATCATACCTTATTTTTTCATATTTTCCTGGAGAACTGTAATCGAAAGATAATGTTTCATTAGCTTAAGGGGTAATAACACTGTAAAAACCTAAAAAATGCACGATTTTTTTTTTTTTTTGTTTGAAGAAAAGGTAATGAGTTGATAATGTTTGAGGAAGTTATTAGGCATATATTTAAGTTAATACGAAAGATTATTATCAAGAATTATTAAAAAATGGTCACACTGAAGCCATTCTCGCGAGACATGTAAAAAAAAAAAGGATTTCTCTCAATCTACACATTATTATCTACAGAAAACGTAGTAAATTTAAACATTATTTATTAACAAATAAGTGCACTTTCTATGGTCGAAAATTGAACATTTTCATTCAAATACTCGCGAATTACACAAAAATTAATATTCTCAAAATCCCCTACATATTCCTCTGGCTATAGACATGTTGATTAAGTAGTTTTTTTTTTCGACATTCAAATTTGCACTAGTTATACTGCGTGCCACACAATTCAACATGTCTCGCGAGAATAGCTCCAGTGTCGCCATTTTTTAATATTTGTTGACAATAATTTTTGTATTTTCCTTAAATATATGCCTAATAAATTCTTTAAATATTATCTTATTTCCTTTTGTTCCATTCAAAAAAAAAAGTGATCAAAAAGTGCTATTCTTTTGTTTTTACAGTGGTGTTGCCCCATAATTCAATCATTACTCCAAACTTTTTCATTAATAACAATAAATATTTATTTCATTCACATCAATATGAGTTCAGGTGTCAGCTAAAACCAATTAAATTTTAAATACCTGTACTAATATTGACTCGTAAGTACCTGTACATAAAATATTCACTAGATCATAAGAAAAGCCATATGCTTCGATTGAGTGAATGAAATTCTATTCTATAGCAAAAGATAGTACAAAGACGAAAAGATGTTCGTAAAGATTCGGAATTTTGCAATTCAAACAAATTTATGAAATTTTAGAACAAACAAAAATTCTAAGAATCCCATTTTGGGCAAATGTAGAAGATTGCAGAAATCTTTAAGACAAATTTATACACCCACAGAAATAGTGTTGAAACTTTTAAAGAGTTACAAAAACTTATAGAATAACTTAGATCATTTCAGATAAACACAGAGTCGGGTAAACGGAAAAATCTGTAGAGATTAAATTTGCAGAGAAAATATACATTTTTTTTATAAAATTCTGAAATTCTCTGGATAGTTTTTTTTTAAGAAGTTCATCTCTGAAATCTTGAGAGATTAACAGAGTAAGTTTTCGTTTTTATTTTTTGTGTTTTGAGCTATTACACAACAGAAGTACTGACGTTCTACTTTCGTGATTATTTCCTATTTTTTCGTGACATAATTTTTGCGTTTTGAGTGTTATTCAGATTGCTTTCTACAGTTAGCTGGTTAACAAAGATTCTTCTTGCCTAAGAACTGCTCAAAATTCATGGTTAATTCATATTTCAGGAAGAGGGTTGCGCCGTCGATCTACAGTACTTAGATTCTGGTTCTCAGTCAGTCCTGGTCTATGCTACGTTGTACGGATCTCTGATAGGGTGGGATCTGAGGTGCCCCGGAACAGCATGGCGTCTAGAAAATGACCTGAAACATGGGGTCATCACCTCTTTCTGTGTTAACAACTATCAACAATGGTTGACATTAGGAACAAGCTCTGGAGTTCATATATGCTGGGATCTAAGATTTCAACTGCCAATCAGTAGCATAAAACATCCCACAGGTAAGCTACTGAGTGAATGATGCAGTTCCGAAGACTTCATATAATCGACAAAGTCCTCTATTCACGTACTTATTTTTAGGTGCAAGAGTTAGGAAAGTGATCACTCATCCGACGGAACATTCTTGGATTCTCTCAGCTGTGCAAGGAAACAATGAAATATCAATGTGGAACTTGGAAACAGGATTTCGACAGACGGTCCTGTGGGCATCAAGTGCACCACCTTTGAGTCACACACAGACTGGTCACAGCATTTGTGCTATGCACTCAGGTGCTATTGATCGAAACGGGTTTCTTCTTGCTGGTGGAACTGACATGAGGCTTCGATTTTGGGACTTACAGAATCCTAATGAATCATATGTTGCCTTACCTGCCGCTAACGACACAGTGCCTCCGAATTCCTTGGCTTATGAGTAAGTGTGCAGCAATACAAGTGCAAATGAATATTCAAATCCTAAAGACAAATATACCCATCAGTTTGAAAGTTGGTTTCAGAAACATGCACAAAATATGCATCGTTTTGAGAATAAATGGGTTGTAAAGATCTCTAACAGTATTGTTTGTGTCGATGACAGTAAACATAATTGAAACAATATCCCCACTACACGATAGAAATTACTTTGAGCAAGTTCGAATAACACAAGTTCAGATATTGACAATTTGAGTAAGCGTTCTTTAATCGAGATGCTTAAAGTCTGGTGTTTTTGATATGATTTTAATGTTTTTGGGCTTATTTTATTAACATAGAAATCTTTAGGGATCACTTGAAAAACGTCTTACCTATAGTCACTTTTAGAGTAGATCAAAATAGATTTATATGGGTACGATGTACCAGATGTTCATCAATAATTGAATTGAACTAGATCAAAAACCGCTAAAATTGAGCACTTTGAATGTTCTGATTAGTTTTATCAAATTGTTGATATCCCAGCTTGTGTTGCTAGAGTTTGCCCAGATTCTTTTTTATTGCACAGAATTGTTGCTTCATTCGTGTTCACCATCATTAGCACGAATAATGCTACTGGAGATATTTATCTGGATCTGATTGGCTTAAATTTGAAAGAACTATATACTCAAGACCACCAGAATTGACAAAATTCCACTATAATTTTTACACTATAGTATAATGAAAAACGTAACTTGAGTCTCAGCCAGAAACATCTCTCATTCAGTTTCTGGGGTTGCGAATTTTCTATGTTATAATACTCAGCTAAATGAGTAACAATTAATGTAATCCATTGTTTACTCGATTATTTCATCACACAAGTTAGAAACTGTATACTTTTAAAGCTAATGAATTACCTACTTGCTAGGAATTACAGAACAAAAAATTTTAGTTCTACAGATAAGTCACAAGAATGTATTTTCTGTTGCAGGCAACGACTTATTGACGGAACCAATGTAGTACAAGAGGTATTGGTTGGCGGCGTTACGACTGGAAGCGTCACCGGAAGTACTGTCCGAGGTAGAGGACACGAAGAAGGTGGTCAGGGCCAAGGGCCAGATTCTCCTCCAGCCGGTCACCACGATGCAATATCTGCTGTCGCTATGTCAAATACTTGTATATTAACTGGTAGTACAGATGGTTTAATACAGGTCTGGAAATAAGCAGTTATTGATCTAGGAATTTTCAAATTTAAGTAAGAAAGTAGAAAAGTTTGAAATACGTTCAGTTTTGAAGCATTTGGATCGAGTACGACAAATTCTTTTTATTGTTTCGTAGCCACCTTCGATATGTCGTATTTAACTCTTTTATCATTTTTGTTTCACTGCGCTGGTCGTCAATGTGCAAGTGTATGGATATTAGTTTGTCAATATGATTGCTATGCTGGTCCCACGTTTATCGGGATACATTATTCGAACTCATAGAAAAGTGTTGTCAAACTGTCAAACTTAGTTCCGGACAAAAAAAGACTATCGAATTCGAGCAATATGGAAAAAATTAAATATAATGCTTATGATTAGGAAATCTTAAATTTATACATGACTATATTTTTGTACAAATTCTTACGTTATTGTAACGTATTGCAAAGTACGCTGTAAACAATTGTACATAGCGAATTCAAAATTAATTTACCACTATATAGTCAAATTTTAGTACTCCAGTATTTTTAATGACCACATATGTCATTTGTATGGAAATCGAGGCTATAAAAATAAGAAAGATAATTTTTTTTTTTATTCCACAAAATTACGAAACATAAATGTGGCTGATGTTATAGTAGTTACGCAGTAAATGAATTAAAAAAAGTAACCATCAGATAATACAATAACAATGTACTGTAAATAAACTAAGCTTATTATATTATAATTGGTCGTAGTTATATATACCATATATATCATTTTGTTTATTTCTATAGTTTTTCTATGTTTATCAGATAAGAGCGTTCGTAATTCGTAAAAATTATTCTACATATCAGCATTTCAGTTGATTGTGGATACAAAAGTCATGAAAGTATAGCCAATAATGCACAATTATATTTATTTATGGCAATTTCGTCTGTATATTAATCATTAGGTACACATAACACAGATCATAGTTATTAGCCATACATTCATATTAACGTACAATGATGATTATCGTGGTCACAGCTTTATGAGATTTCCTGAAAAGTGAGCAAGGGATAAAAAAAGGGGAGAAACGAGCATACTCACTAATGTATTCCTATTCGTATATTCATATTGTCAAATTGTTATAATATACGTAATACATTCATACGTATATGCATGTATGATATACATAAATGTGTATAAATAAAACCATTCTTTTTTACTGAAAACGTACAGTAGTCGCTAAAATTGAGTTTTGCTCTACAAATTCGCAATGATTGAGATGTTTCTTTATAAACGATATCACCAAGGACAAAGAGGCCCGGCAGAATGCGGTGTCAGTTGTCCCGGGAAAGCCCAGTTATCGGGAGTAATTGTCCTGCATATTTCCTTCCAACGTTCCCCGCCGCTTTTTCCTTGTCTATGCGGTCTTGGTCGATGACCGCCGTAATTGTAGCCCGGGTTTCTTACGAACAAATCGAACCATGGTGCGGTTAAAACGTATCCAGCCATCACGGTTAACAGTCCGAAAATAACGAATATTGCTTTCATTTTTATATTGCTAATATAAATACCCTGACCAATGTTATTTTCTCACTTCTATTCACTTATTTATTTTTCATTTATATTGCGACGTTGACTCGAATATCTTCTCTGTTATCGCAGCTGCAGCGAACACCAACGACTCAACTTCTCGGTTCGATCAAAGTTATCGCCTGCTTTGTTGTTATTTCGACTGGTTCGAAGAATTAAGCAACCGTGTTATACATTACTTATATCGGCGTGTCTGCAACATTCAATATTACGTCCTAAATTAGTATCAACATAGAAAAATATCTTTCGTAACTTGGAAAATTTAAAAATTTTTATTTTGTGAAATGTCTGCTTGTTTAGTTTCGTAGAAAGTTAAAATTTCATACGAAATTTTAGCCTCCTAATTCTATTTTGCTCGAAGTTATCGCATAAAACGTGATTTTCAGTTTTTGCCAATAACTCCGCTATTTCTACTCAGAAAATTTCGCAAAAAATCGTAGATCCAGCAGACATATGTACGCTTATTGAGGATTTTTTTCAGTAGGAAATTCCACCTGCTACACATTTTGGAACATTTAGATCGGTGGTTTCCGGTAGATTTTGAAGAGGCACTACCATCTTTTTCCACAGCATAAACATTTGCATTCACCGGATTTTTCGTAATACTTTCAGAATTTTTCCAATTATGCGTCATTGTTAAAAACATCGAAAACTGACATTTTTCACTATTCAAAAATTTCTAGACGGTGGAGTTTCTTACCGAAAAATCGGAAAAAATTCTCGAAATGTATATATATATATATATATATATATATGTCTTCTAGATCTACGATTTTTTTCCAAACTTTCTGAGTAGAAATGGCAGAGTTATCACGAAAAAACTGAAAATCTCGTTTTATGCGATGACTTCGAGCAAAATGGAGTTACACTGCTAAAATTTGGTATGGATCAGTCATTTGCCAAGAGAAAACAGCTGGTCACCAGCAGAATCCATTTCGAGAGAGGGCACTTTTGGCATACTTCCCCGGCTATGTATGCCCTTCCTTTCCCATTCCAACGTAGGTATAAATCCGCTGAAACTTTTTTCCTATAAAAGCAGCCGTCAACAACTTTGATATAGCTTTATCTGCGCTTTTAAAGCGATGAACAAAGTTGCGAACGGCTGCTTTTCTACAAAAAAAAAAAGTTTCAATGGATTTACACCTACGTTTGGAAGAGTTAAAAAGATGTTTTCACGCTATGCCAAATGTTTCGGAAACATTAAAGTACATATTTTGTTAAATCACGTTCGAGAATGTGTAAACTTTATCCAGGCCGGTGAGTCAATTCACCACGAGTTCAATAAATATCGGCAAAAACATAAATCAAATTCCATAGACAGTGATAGAGTTACAATTTGAAACTTAAACATGCTGTTGTTGAATGGTCATCAAGGTATGTTCAAATTAAATTAAGACAAAATAGAGTTCAATGTTTATAACTTCACTATGATTATTGTTAAATGTTAATAATTTACACAAAATTATTTTTAAATGTTAATAATGGGTGACGCTAAAAGCAGTTATAAATTTTATAGATCTATTTACTACTTGGATACGTTGAGTGCGTATTATCTGATTTTTTTTAACCACGTATAACTCGAAAAAAGGATCAGCTAGGATTTTTGTTTCGGTGGATTTTTCAGAAATGATGGTGCATCAACCGTGATGAACGTTCATCCGCACTGTGGTGGACTTATTCGTAATCAGTGAGCAAGTAAATAATGTTGTTAGATCAGAACTTTTTAATTACTAATCTCATGTAAAACTATGTACAAATCGTCAATCGTGCAAAAGTACGGTAGAAAAAATACCCCTTATGTTTTGCCTCATTGTCAGTGTATGTGGAGAACGATAAGTCGTTAGAGAAATCGTTGTTGCTGTAGATATTTTTAAAAACCGCTGTATCTGCGTTTGTATACGTTTCCCATCACACCATCTATTAGGACTTGGAAATTTCAAGTTTCGCGCTTTCAAAAAATGCTCGTAAACGTAATCTCCCTAAATTCAAAATTCCGAACGATTTTCCAAAAAATTCAATCAAACGACATATAAGTGAATTTGTATCGGTGTATCAGCCAGCCAGCCTATTCACGAAACAACGATGATTTAAAAAGTGTTCTCTTAAGCGATTAAATCATGCGCACAACTGCAGTTCGGAATAAAAACCAAGAGCACAACGAATCATTTCAGCGCGTCAGTGGCTTTGGTTTTGTACGTAAACAAAGTGTCCAAATAGAATATAATTATTCACCTATTTCAAGCATCTGTGGAGCAGAGCGCTGTTCTGTCGAACCAAATGAACACCCTATGTGAAAGGAAAATCGAATCGGACCCATATTTTTAAGCGTAAAGTTAGCCCTTCTAAATCTCGACTGGATTGATGCCTTAAAATAAAAATCAGCAGGGAAATTCATACCACAGAAGGTGATCTTCACGGCAAAATTTCAAGCTGACTACAAATCATTGTATTTGTTTCTAACTCAGTCGATCATTTCAACGCAAACGAATTAAGCAGACTCGATAGAGACAATACAACAGAGATAATCTTATTGCTCTATGCAGATGACCTCATCATCCAGGCATCCAGCGCCATAGACACGAAAAGAAAATTGATGGTGCTAGAAAATTGTTGCATAGTTAAATAAATTGAAGGTAAACATAGGAAAAACAATAATTCTGCATTGCAAGAGAGGGAGTATTGAGGTATAGTCAATATTATATAAGCTACACTAATTATCTAGAAGTGCTTTTCACGAGCTTCGTCGAGCAACCTAATCTGCAATCCGTAAAGCGAAGGTATTATGGCATCTGATGCGATTTGGTGCACTGATCTACAGTTCTTTAAACGAATAACTGTAACAGCATTATTAAACTTTGTTATTATATGGTAATCTGATTAGTGTCTAGAGAGACACTAAGGCATGCGCGTTACACCCAACTGTGTCAAAATCAGTGTGTCTCCAAACAGTACCCCAAGTAAAAAAAAGAGCTTAGCAGCCCCATTCTCTAAAAAATTCTGAACAAAAACACTTAATCAAATACATTTTCATTTTACGCAAAATTAAAGCAATGGCATGAATTCTACGAATTTACTATCGCGATTTCGGAGAATCCTCGCCATTTCTTTACTTCAGCGTCAAATGAAAATGTATTGAAGTGTTGTTGTTCAGAGTTGGGTATAGAATCGGACTGTTAAGCCTTTTTTTTGCGAAGCCCTGTACCTATGCTCACGTGCCATAAATCATTTCTGTGCAATCTCCTGTCAAAAACGAAAATGTTGTGAAGTTTTTATAAACACTAGTGCGTAGTAATAAACCTTTAAGCACTAGTGCTCGTAAAAACTACAAAGTAATCGATTTGTTGAGGTAGCGTATAAATATTAAAAACCGACGGTCGGAACGATCAACGCAATATTGAAACACTATTTTCCAACAAAAAAATAGCGTTAGAACAAGTGCTTTGATGTTAAACGAATGAATATATGACGCACATCGAATTTTAAACTTATATTCGTTAATCTCTATATTTTATAAAGTGAAGTAAGAGATACTTTTATACAGGACTACTATTTTGAAGCAATAAATTTTGACTCTGTTCCATACTTCTTATCAGAGGCCATAGCGTTTAAATCCACTTGGAAGGTTATCCTACCCGCTCTGCACTTGTTCTTCTTCTTCTAAAATCATAATGGTTATATATGCCGTTAGGGTAAGTGCCAACTTACTCTATTTCATTCAGTTATTAAACTATTATACGTCAATATGAGTATTGTAATTTTCTTACAGTGTAAAAACTAAGATTTATGAATATCATAAAGGTTATATTGATTTTTGAAAGCGCCATTTGGTGAGAATCCATAACAGAAAGTCAGACCATGATTTAATATATCGGAAGTTGTGAGTGATATTTTTTTATTGTAAATGTAATGGGAGGATTTGATTTATCAATCATGATAATCAGCCAATACTTCGAGGCTTCGTCGAGTGTACCTAGGCTGAAAATTGTACGGATGATATTAATATGATGATCTTTCCGTTTCGTCGGTACGTCTATTTAGCCCTCCTGCTCCATTACTCCGTACAATGTTTTTTAAGAACTTAGATTTCAGAGCTCAAGAATCATAAAAGCATTGGTATACATCCAAGGATTTTTAAGATTGGCGAAAATCGGCAAGAAATTAATTTGCACACTTAATATATCCGGTAAAATATCAGGATGTGAATATTTTTCCACAGCAGTGAACTGCGATCACACAGTCGTTCGTTATTGATCCGCTGTTTTTAATATAAATTTTATTTCTCTGAGTTCCGCAGACGTAACTTAATTTCATCCACATCTGTGACGATTTGTGTTCGGAGCTGCTACTTGCTCGTATCAAATTGAAGGATCTTGGAATGTCAGCGCCGCGATAATGTCCCTATTTTCTCAACCATAAAGCACCAGTTGGGGGTCTACTATCAGAAGCCACTACGACTTTCGTACCAACTAATCTCTTGTCATAGATAAGGTGGTTAACGATTTCGATTGGTGGACGCATAGTTGTCCGGAATGGATAGCTGATGACAGCAATGGCGACATCGCTTGTGACTCCTATCGCATGTACAAAGAAGATGTTAACTTGGTGAAAGAAATTGGAGTGAGTTATTTCAAGAAAAACCACCGTCAAATTCAGTTCAAGTTTTATAGCTTCTCGATCAGCTGGTCACCAATTCTTCCAACTGGACTTACTAACGATATTAGCAAAGATGGTGTCACGTACTACGACAATTTGATCAGACAATTGCATATTAACGGTATCGAGATTATGGTTAACACATATCATTTCGACCATCCACAAATGCTGGAAGACATGGGTGGCTGGACCAATGAAATAATGGTCAAATGGGTCGTCGACTATGCCAGAGTAGTTTTTCACGGAATTCGGACCCAGCGTCAGAATGTTCACGACTATCAACGAGCCGTTGAGCCTGTGTTCAGGATACTAATGCTCATTTTCAGCTCCCCGTACGGCCCAACTCTATCGCCGAGCACAATGCCACTTTATCCGATATTGCTGATAATTCCAGAAAATTCTAGAGCGTAATTGTTGGATTGTTTCAGAAAATAATTTCGGCGATGTTGGATATTACCTGTGCTTGCACAATGTTTTGAAGTTTTGTACAATAAAGAATGTCGAACGTTTCAGCACGGTCAAATTAGCCTTGCCCTTGTCTGCAATGGATACATTTTAGATGAGAATAATGAAATTGCTTCTGCTGAAACGTATTTTCAATTCAGCTGTGGCATCGTTACACATCCAATTTTCATCGGTGATTACCCATAAATAGTAAAGGAGATTAGCCCTAGTTAGCAAGTCGCAGGGTTACAT
The DNA here is from genome assembly GCF_021155785.1 of Neodiprion fabricii. Classification (NCBI taxonomy): domain Eukaryota; kingdom Metazoa; phylum Arthropoda; class Insecta; order Hymenoptera; family Diprionidae; genus Neodiprion; species Neodiprion fabricii. The sequence goes on from NC_060239.1 coordinate 12,918,303, forward strand.
ATCATCTCGTCTTCCTACATTTTCCCCAGAGTGGATATCGCACATATGTTAAAGTACGTACAGCCACCAGACTCGACAGCTAATTATACCCTCGTTTTTTATTAGTTCGGTCAAGAGTTTAATATATTTCTTCACTGTTTCTATCATTAGAGGAGCAGTTGATTACTTCGCTCTTAATCGCTATACATCCCTAATCGTGTCGTCGGACCCAGATTAACTCCATGGAGTACATAATACCGACTCTGGGATATTAAGGGGTTATATACAGTTAGAAGGCCGAAAAAAGCGAATTTTTCAGATTTTTTTTCTGAGAAAACTTTCAAATTTATTGATCTGAAAATTTGTACACATATTATGCTTTCTTTTAACTGTATTTTAAGACTTACTATTAGTAAAAATATTTATTTGGAAAAGAGCTACAGCTGATCTCCGGGAGCTCCTCTCAAAAAAGACGTTTTGCGGTGATCACTATATCTTTGAACTGGATCCTCAGAAATTAAAAAACCAAACAGATTTCGTTAAAGTAATGTTAAATCTAGTAATTAATCGAAGGAATAAGCAAAATAAATTTTTTTGACAATGTGGCGGTTTCTCAAAAAAAGAAATCGATTTTTGACCAAAATTTCGGCCCTAAATTGTATATAAAAAAAAATATATTTATCGGTGAGAAAAAATCTTCGATTAATTACTAAAAAATATATTTAAGAAGCTCGTGTTAAAATTTGAGACCAATCGGTTTAGCCGTTTTCGAGTAATGTTGGTCACCGACTTTGTAAACACCATTTTGAGAAAAACGCGTTTAAAGTTTGGGGAGAGAAAAATAAAAATTTACCTTTCAGGTATAAAAAAAAACAATAACACACTGTTGCTTTACGCATCTCAATATATTAGAAGGGAACATTTACGATAGGCAGGTGCATAAAAGGGACAGCGTTCCAGGTGAACCCTTTCGCTCCGGCCTTGCACTTTCAAGCACTCTGAAACGCCTTTTCAAATTTGCGTGTAACTTCGGAAATATTCACCGGAACGATATGAAATTTTCTGTGTGTATTCTTAAATATATGTACATTAAGAAAATAAAATAAAAAAAAAATCGATTTTTTGAAAATTCTAACTGTATATAACCCCTTAAGTAAGCCGCATTCTAGCTGCCCCAATTGAAGTTCCTCTTGGTTACGATTAAATATTGAAAAATAAGCGTACTCTAACCACGAGTGTGTTTGCGTATTGAAACTCATTGTGTGATTATTGTCGAAGGTTTTTCTCGAGGGTTTCGGAAATTTACTGCGAAAGGTTAAGAAGGAGTACAATGATCTCCAAATATATCTTACTAACGATAAGAACGGGGTTTTTGACTACGGTGAAATGAAGGACTACGATAGAACAAGTTACTTTCGCTCGTACTTGAAGGAATCGATTATCGCTCTAAAATTGGATGGTTTCTGCATCTCAAGGTACACAGCTTGGAGTCTTCTTGACAATTGGCAACTTGCTGCTGGTAACACGTAAGTCATTTTTACACTGGTCAAAACGAACGTTTAATTTCAAAGTTCCCTCTCACCCCTTAATGGAAGTTTATATTTGAGTCTTCATATTTCATCGATAGGGTGCCATTTGGAATCATAAAGGTCAATTTTAATAGTATCAACAGAGAAAGGACACCCAAACTTTCAGCAACTTGGTGGAAAGAAGTTAAGTGCGGTTCAGGCTTACTCCATTATAACATTTAGTCGGAATAAAGGGCATACTTCGATTTGAACGGATATACTATTCTCAGTTTTTACTTCAAATGAAGAAATATTTACATTATGTATAATTATCTACCGAAAAAAACGGCTCTTCAATTCGTTGACTAGTGTCGACACGGACGTTTTTCTCTTCTCTTTCGAGACGACTGTAATCTGTGAATATAAATTACTGTAAGGATACAGTATATGGAACATTGACACTTGTTTAGGTGATTCATATGATATCATTCAAGTTCCACGTGAATTCATCTAAGTTATTCATGAGATATCCTGTACGCTCGTTCTTGCCCAGTGATGGCCAGTTAGCTAAAAATTACCGAAGCACCGATTAATCGAGTCCCAAAAAATAATCGAACACGATTCAATTGAATCGGGAAAAATTAATCCATTTAATCGACTACTTTGAATTTTTTTTAAAGGGTGCATTTGAAACTAAAAATCCGTGAAATTCAGTATGTAGTCTCAACAGCCTGAAAGGTTTTCGATAACTTACAGTTTCATTTAAAATATTTTTCAATTTCAGCTGAAAATATTCATTAATCTTTCATTTAATTATATCAAATAGGTACTTAGTAAGAAAGACAGTGATAACAATTCATATTTTAATCGCATAAATTGATATTGTGTCGTGTCGTTCAAGGGACTGAAAAACAAAAACCGATTGTAAGGAAAAATGATCGAGTTTGAAAGATAATTGATTATACTCGATTAATAGGAAAAACATATAAAAGAAGAAAAATTATCCAATTTGTATCCGAGATTTTTAGAATAGCGTGTTATAATGCAGTTAGATTTAAAAGTTGCACAGTGTAGGTCCTTTGAAGTGCACATTAGCGTCTTAAAAGTTTTCTTTAAATCTAGGAAAATGTTAGCTTCTAAATTGTTTTAAGAATGAATTTTTGAAGGAACGCATAACAAATTTAATCTATTCTGACGTATTTTTGACAAATTTCATTTCTAGGATGTCATAAATTCAAAAATTTTCGTCTAGTATTATCAGTGGTGAAGACAGAAGTTAGTAAATTCATAGAAATCATGGCAGTTTTTTATTTCTGCGTCAAATAAAAACGGATTAGAGTGTTCTTGTTCAAAATTACGGATAGACCGGGGCTCTTAAGCCCCTTTTCGCGTTTGATATACGTGACTGCGATATTTGGAGATATCGGGACAACCTCTTGAAACTTGAAAATCAACTGCGCATGCGCGAGATTTATCGGCTGTTTGTGCAGGCTGGCCATTCCGAGTTTCAACTGTCAAACTGTTTCTGGCATCGATGTAGTTGATACGAATTTTCGAGGTTAGAATCTTAAATAATTGAGGTAGTGACTCGGAAAGGTTTGGGAAGCATTTGTTATTTGGTCAAAAAGTTTATTCTTCAAAGAACGGTCGGAATTTAATGCTTACGCTCTTTGAAAATTCAAACGTACACATTTTGTGTAAGTTGGCCCGCCTGCATCGCAGACAAGAATATCGCTGCGGGAAGATTTCGCCGACCAATGAGATTGAATTATTTTACGCATGCGCAGTTGATTTTCAAGTTTCAAGAGATTGTTCCGGTATGTAACGTCTAACGTCGCAATCGACCAGGGTAAACCCTTAAACCCGTTTTAAAAAATCCCTATGACTAATGCCAAATTTCCGAGGTGTAAATCCTGCAGCGTGCCTCATTTCCCGTAAAATTTATGGAAATTCAATGGCGTTTCGGAATTATTATGGGGAATTCTTACGGAAACTTTATGGAGTATTGAAAATTTCTTTGGAATTTCAATCAATTTCTTGGCGTTTTGAGAATCCCTGTATTGGTTTGTTTCAGACTGAACAAAACACGGCATTTGATGTTATACGTAACATTTCGCGCATACTTATTGTCAGAATATAATATGATTGTTTTATGTTTATCGACCCGATTAGCCTTGAATAGTACGGACCCGGTGAATGCATGGACTAGTATAGTGATATTTATACCTCAATTTCGCACGTTTACGGCATCGTTTTTAGAAATATACTTTCAAACTTCACACTTTCTGAACAGTATGAAATGTGAAATGACTCTGATTTATTTGACCATGCCTCGTTATATGATACAGGCTTTGATTAAACACAGTTCATTCGTGATTTGAACAAACATTTCAAACACGCACTTGCTGCAAAATTCTTTCATGGGTGGTTCCATAATTCAATTGACGAGAGTCAGAAGTAGTACTCATCACACTGTTTCATGGCATGCAATTTCATTCAATAAAATTGATATATTTCGTATAGAATGATGCAATGATGCAAAGTTCGAAATTGTATGATTAGTTTTGATTTACTGGTGAGAGATTGCATAGCCTTCAGTGAACGCGATTAAACTTTTTATACGTATGAAACATTAAGTAAATAGTGAAAAAAAAAAAAAAATAACACGTAGAGTGATAACAAATGAATTACACACTGTCCGGATCGAAAGTTTGAAAAATATTTCTGGGGAATAAAGAAATTGTAGTGAATAAAAAATAAAATATTTTGCAGATGATACTGGAAGGATCATTTCGTGAACTATTGCACGTCTTTAGTTAGAAGCATTTTTACGTAAATGAAAATCAGTACGAAGAATACTTTAGTATAGAATTATGTTTGCTTTCACTACATATAAAATTAACTGAGTATCTCGTAAATAATAAGTATATCTCTGAGAGATTAATCTTATGACGAAACATATTTCCTTGTATTGGTAAAACTTTTATTCGTCCAAGACAATTCTTATCAAATAAAATCGTTTCTGAGATTATAAATTCAATTCTTGTGATGCGCATATTTGCGATATACTTACTTTTACGTGACATTACGGAGTACCAAGTCAGACCGTATCGAGTTCACTAATTCGCATTGCCAATTGATCGCCAATTATTATTGTGGAAATCTTCGAGCGTGTCTCGATGAACTATTCAATGAACGCGTTAAGCCAAGACTAACTCGAGTTAAAGCCAGAGCACTTGCACTCTCGTACTCTATCTCGTAATGGTCAGATGCTGGATGCCCTCTCACATTTTATAGAGGAAACCTCGCGACGAAGTTCCCCTCGGAAAAATCCCGGATCAGAATAAGAGAGGGAGACGGAGAGAGAGAGAAAAAACAATCAAAAGAAACAACAAAATAACGAGATGCTGAAACGTGGTATGATCTTCTGTACCTACTTGCGTATCACGTTTGAATGGATGTTTGCGAATTCATGCCATATTTTATTCTGCGCGCGTCATAAACGTTCTGCAGAATTCTATCTTTGCTGATACGGACCGGCCATGTGGTCCATAGGCTCTATCCTGTATTACAAAAATTATAGTACTTGCACACGTACTTCTTCATTTACTATTTCTATATATTTTCTATATATATTCATTTCATAGACGAAATCTGTTGTCGCTTTGTCTCTCGTATTTCATTTTTTTTTTTTTTTCTGAAAGATGAAGACATGGAGCGAGAGAATGGGAAAATTCGACTGTTGACGTATTATTCATAATTAGGGTTAGAAACTTGTCAAGCACTATAATTAAACCGGTCTAGTTCGTCTGGCCAGATGCGAAGCACGTGTATAAATAATATTCGCTGGTATAAGATACCTACAAACCAACTCGATACACTCACGCATTTTGATGAAAACTCGTGGTTCAAGTCAATAGCGATATGATTATTAACATGATAAGCTATGTGATAGAATTAGGAGATAATATAACATTAAAAAAAAATTATTACTGCTAAGGACTATTGTTAAAATGATGGAAACTAAAAATACGTTCAATTGTGTCGGAATATGAACATCGAAGAGAGAAGTTGCACGTTGAGTGTGCAAGCGGCAGGAATCTTTTCGTACTGATGAAAGTTATGTTGTAACATAGTAACTATTCCTAATTCTTCTATACGCAAGTCAGGAGATTCAGATTTAATCACGTTCTCATCGTGTCGACGAAATATGCATCTTACTTGACAAGGCGCAAGGATATTGAGTTTGTAATTAGTTAATTTTGATCAGTTCTTTTGATAATTTAAATAACCGATAACTCTAAACTTATTCGACTCTCAATCATTTAAAGTATACGATCGAATTTCAAACATATTAACTTCGAATAAATTGCAAATTCAACGCGTAAGGAAAGTATATCTCTGTAATTGAAAAAGATAATACTAAGAAATCCAATAATTCCGAGAGCTTTTTTTCCAGAGAACTGGAAACTTTTGAGACAGGAATCAGTTCAACATGAGATATTGACGATGATTTTTATTTACACAAAAGTCTTAAGAAAAGAACTTTTGGGGCCCTGAATATAAAATTCCTTTCGTCGCTGAAGGAATACAACGAGTTATCTAATATTCGAGAAATTATTGTATTTCCAATTTAATCTGTGCTGGTAATTAATTATTTTCAACTATGTACCCGATACTGTGTAACGTGTTATTGTAAAATGTACACCTTATTTGAATATAAATTTTTTGAATGAAACATCTTCCAAGCATAATAAGTCACGAATCAATCTCTTATTTGCACTTTTGCGCAATAAATATGTCTGCAACACTGGCGTGGAAGTAAAAGATATGAAATAAGCATATTTTACATGACTTTGCGAGTCAGGAAATTTCGGTGGCGTCGTTATTTTATACATAGTAGAACATTATTATTCCTTACTTTTACTGAATAACGAGTCGAATAATACTAGCTATTTAAGTTAAAAGTGTAAAGAGAAAGATCGTTTAATCGTTTAAGTTAATTGTTCTGGAATTGTGAGCGACGAGGCTCGTCGAGTTCGAATCGGCGTTTTTCTTAATTTTTAATACGTTTAGGAGATCTCATAACCTAATTGTATTCTGAGGGGATTATTAATTCACTTTTTACTCAAACGCGCATCTTGATCCTCTGATATTTTGGCTTATTCGAATTAAAAATACTTAAAGAATTAAAAGGCGCGCAAATTTTCACGTATATTATACCTGTCAACGACCTTCATAATCCATGCTGAGTGAAATTGCAGTTTATCATAATTATTGCCAAAAATTTTAGCAGAATGAATATCCATACGACAAGGTTATCAATATTGTTAAAATTACCAGCAAATATCGTTACACAAATAAGGATTGAGGTAACTGTATTTGAAAAATTATACTGTGTTTTTCTTACGTGAAACACGGAGGCACTTCCAAGAGCTACAAAAAAGTATAGTATGATTACCAACTGTGAACTAGAGAAAAGAAAAAAAAAAAATAATATCATCCATATCACTATACAATTTATGTAAATAGTTACAGCAATTGTTCGCAAAATGCCGAAAAATTATCATTCGTCAAAAGATTTTTCCAATCAAAGCCCGAAGTGCAGACTTGGTATAAATACCAACCATGAAGAGGGATGATATCAAGGTACCTGCCCGTAAACTTGGATCAATTGCCACTACACGGCAATTTTCCTATTATCGTAATGACCGGTTCGTCATGTCCCAGCTATTAATAGCGATCTGCACTGGGAGAGAAAGTCCGTACTTTACAGGGCTCGGGATAAATGTGTAAAAGACCGTAGACTTCCTAGCTGTGGCTCTCTAACGACTTCCACTGTTCGGCTTAGAATAGCGAGCTTATAGGTAGCCGTTCACGTTTGCTTCTCAGAATAGATCTAATTTGGCATTCCCACATGCGCTAATTTTCTGCCACTTCGAGCCGTTTCACCTTATATGCAGAGTCGTTACAATATTAACTAATTTGTAATGTAAAGGTTATTTATTATGTAATATGAAGGTAGATTACATGATTACGTCTGAGGTTGAGAATATTCGCGCCTCGTTATCGGTCATCGAAGTGTTGATCTTGATACCGCTCGTTTTCAGTATTACCTTCGTGTCGTTGTTGACAGGGATTTAAATTAACCCGTAACTATGAATACGATCTATGTAATAGCTGCACAGCAGAGTTCGCAGAAATAGACTAATTGAAAAGAAAGTTATATTATACGAGTACGGCGTTAAGTTTCTTACATATGAACGTTGTAAATTACTTTCTGTCTTGCGCGTGTTTATTACTTTTAATTGCTTCTATTACACGTTGACGGCGACTCGATGAAATCATTTGATTTACAAGGCAGCGTGACCGATCTGTGTGTGTGTGTGAAATGATTATTAATTTATTCAGGTTTTACACCCTCCATTCGTGCTTTCATTCGGCAAATGTAATGTTGCATTGTGCAAAATCAATAAGGCATCGGTAATCGTCGGTTTAAAATGGTCCGAATAAAATGTAAAGAAAAAAGAGCACTTTGTTATCTTTTAACTTGAAAACTAATATCTTTAACGACCTTGTTCCAAATAATCGAGGAAATCACACTTGCATGTGTACAATATACGGCATCTTGGATAAGAAACGTACATATGTAACGTTTGAGATACGAGAAGTTGGTCAAGGCTCCGAAGCGCTGAGAAAGCGATTAATCATTATATTGTCAACTGCATCTCTATATCTTAACATAGGAAGAAAGTTGGGAAAATTATGTATATAATTATATATACATGATAGATTGTAAGTGAAAAAATTTATCCGTGCGCATTGAGGTGTTAATTCGTGTCGAAGAATATCTGATACACCTAATTTTCATATTTCGCGCTCAGAATTCAAAGTTTGTCTACTCGAATAACGTGGAAAGATCTCATTAGTTCTGCAAATTGTTCACGCTGAATTTGTGGGGGCTTAGATTCTCTTCTAAAGTGTCCGTCAATTAAAAGTCAATTTTATGTAAAAATTCGTCGTTAAACGTCTTTTAAGGGCTGAACTATTCGCTTTACAACAAAAATTCAAACAGCACTTTTGAATCTCTGGAATATACTTCCAGATTCAAGTTCGTGTGATTAAACTGAGTGATAACAAATGGAAAAATGATATCTTTCCTTGCGTTACTTGTCGTAGTTAGTAGGCAAAATTGGAATCCTGAGTGCGACCTTTTGAATTTGGATTGTAGAAATATTCTTCAAAAAAGATTTTTGTTTTTGTAAGTACATCAAGTTTCTCAGGCTGGAACGAAAAGAAATTTTTACTTCCGAACCGAAACACCTAAAGACCCATCTAATATACGTTCGTTTTAATCAATTTCTACCGGAAATGCCTCTATAGTCGTGGGGATTTTATTGGTGGATCAACATAAATGTATAGCTAAGCTCCAATACGTTATTCTGATTACTGCCGGAGCTAACACGTATTATATTCGAAACGTTGATTTTGTTCTCCACGTGACCATCACGTACATATGGCGAATAAATTGCTGCGGGATAAAGATAGAATAGAAACAATACGTGAGGTGATTTTCGCAGGTTTATTTCGTCGATTATTCCAAGGTGACCGAGCGAAAAAAATGTCCGAAAAACAGGACGAAAGAAAAAATTGACTCATTAAAATCGATAAATTTAAATCTCCAACCATCGTCCGGAACACATTAAACGAAGTGATTGTTGCTCGCGACAAGTATTCAACAATAGCCAAGAGAAAGTGGCGCGAGTTCTCTGACAATCGCGATAAAAAGTGAATATCGAATGAATTCGACGATGCTGTTTATCGTGTCCGCGATGATCGGAAACAGAGTCGTAATATCAGCGTGGAAACGAATAGAATAATAAATATATACAAAGATCGGAAAGAGTGTGAGTACATAATATTGTGGCGGTACGTGCAGGAAAAGGATAAAAAAAAAAAATAAGAAAATAAATGAGCAGCACGTGAGTTGACTATTTTATACATCATGCTCCGTACACTGCCATCAGGTTTCCCCCGAATGATGTCGATAATAAATTGTCATGCGTTCCACACGCCGCTCACTCGGATAAATGGGTAAGCACCCAACTACAATCCATATGAAACAGATGTTAACAAAAGTTTTCAGAATTCAGGATCTTGTGCGAGACCGAAGGAACAAAGGAATAATCGGACGTATACCATTGGCAAAAAATATCTGAATGTATACTGGCAGCTCAACACGCGAATATTTTCAAACACTAATTTTGTGAAAATATTGGTAGACTTTCAACATTCTTTTATTTTCTGTGAAAAATTTTCGCGTATTGGAAAATTCAGTTTTGTGATCGTTCTGTTTTACCAATTTTTGAACATTTTTACAGATTTCGGGCAATGTGGCAGACGGTTGCCCGGGGAAGCAGATTCGGAGTATAAAAAAAAAAAAAAAAAAAATAACGATTATCGAAGAAAGTCCAAAATCGAAATTTGTGTCAGCTTCGTACTTTGTAGTTCACAAATAATCTCAATCTTCGCAAAAGTAACGCGAGCGATTGTAACCACTCGCTGCCCAGGGAAACTCAAACTGCAAATAAGTATTCATGTGGAAAGTTCGAAAAGTTCAGCAAATAGGAACATGTTTTATCCTTAGAATTGAAATGAAAATAATCGAGGGCAGAACAACATCGTTACTAAATTTGATTCAAGAATATCTTGTCTCAGAATTTTATTCAACAACCGGGTAACTCTGCCATTTTTTTTTTTTTTTACGATTTTTGTTTACAACATTTTCTGAGGATGTGCTACCGATGGTAATTAAGATATGATTGTTAGATGAGATTGGTGCTAGTTGCCTTAAATATTGTGACGAAGTTTCGTTGATGCGATGTCAAATATAACGCATCTAAAGACGATTCCAATAATCTTTGAGCTTTGGTATTCGTGACGTTCACTTGAAAATAGTGACTTATTATTTACCACTGATGATGAATAATTCATGAAAACAATTGAATATGTTAGGTTACAATTGCAGTTATAGTTGTGCCCCAGAATTGAGTTATGACACGGCAAAGAGTGTTAAATTTTAATCGCACTTTCCAAGTTAATCAGTACCGATATCACGCAATAAATTTTCATCACGCAGTGACGCAACTTCTAAAAATTTAAGAGACGGAATCTTAATTTCAGATACGATCTTGTTTAACAAAATTCAGAGAGACGACCTTTTTCAATCAAATTTTGAAGCACTTTGTCGTTGAATCAAATTCTCAGATCCGATGTTACTCTGCTCATGCTCAACCACCGAAATGCTAATTTTTCGGTTAAGATGATGAGAATTTTTTACAACTCACTTAACTTTGTCTAAAACGACGAAATAAGTTGTTAAACGGTATGACTCGTGTAATACAACTCGAATTTCACTGTCAAAAAAAAAAAAAAAAAAATTGACAGCCTGCGAATTTCAGTTTAAAAACCACTGTTACTCATAGTTTTTGAGCAACGGCACAATTTCATGATTTTTAAGATGACAAAATAATATATACAGCGTTGATGAATATTTGTAATTCATTTTGTTCGAATTTCTTACCAACCATCCTAGAAAAACATTCTTCTCTGTCTTCAATTGCTCAAGAAATCATTTACTACACAAAATCACCTTAGGTCATGATGAAAAAGCTCAAGCTTTGTAAAAAAACATGTTAATGTTATTAAAAACTCATTCTGAGCCATTTGTAAAGAATCCATTCACGCACAACATGAGCTCTGATCCGTCATAATATTGGATGAACAATATAAAACGTTGGCACTGAAAGAACGAAATAACAACACAATCTTCCTGAAATTATTCGAAATAGCATTTACATCAAATGAATCACCAGTTGCACATTCTCTGAAAAAAAAATCATTTCAAAGAACCATGTGTTAAATAGTTTCGCATTTGAAATCTTGAATTTATCATTTTGGCGCATGAGCAATTGGGTTCCCGAAATGTATGTCAACAGTCAGCAACTGTATTCTCAATTTTGTCAAACTTGCACAGCAAATGCATAAGATTTTTGTTGTAATCTCTCTAGATTTACTCAGGTCATTGTCAGGAAATGTGCTCTATAGGTACGTCCGGTTAGTGCATAAACCAAGTGATATACATACATACATGTGTGTCTTACTTGAAAATCTTCGAGAGTACAAAAATTCTCAGACGTACACAATCTTGCAAGGCTAGCGGAATTTTCAAGTTGGATGAAACGAAATTTTGTTACCGCATTAAGGTAGTTGATAAATGGTATAAATATTTAACTCGTACGCAGCTTCGCCCTGCGAACGACCGACAGTTCTCCCAGTTTCATCGTCCCCTGATATAGCCGCCGAGTTTCAGTTGCTCCATAAACGTGTTTGGGACAGCTTCGTGCGGAACTATCTTACTGCGGACTAAAACCAGTGCGGTGGCTGCACGCTCAGATATTTCAAAACTTTTTTTTACATTCTTTTTTTCTTCTCTTCCTTTGATTCCAACGTCCAAACGCCGGAAGGTGTTGGCTCTTTGCCAAACGGTAAGGAAATGAATGTGAAATGACTGAACGTTGGATGCGTTCTAGTATTTCACACCGTCAGAATCACCGCGATAGCAAGAGCGAACGGTTCTTCGATTTCAATTAGCGCAATTAATGTTATGCAATGATTCGCGCGCGGAATGAATGATCTGTAAAATCGGTAGAAAAATGTACTAACGGAAGAGTAGAACGAAAAAAAAAGAGAAAGAAAAGTAAAGAGAGAGAGAGAGAGAGAGAGTAGGAACAAAGTAATGATCAGTAAGGAATCTGTTGTACACGGTGTCTTCGACGTGTTTGACAACGGCTTACACCTATTACCAGTTTACGATCATTATTGACTGTATCTAACGACGCACGTATTGTACGAACTAATGTTTGTGTGAGGCTATTTAAAACTATTACTCTTCAAACTTCGACTCCGATATAAACAATATGTCGGACAGCGAGGATGCAGGAAGTGATGGGAGCCAACAACGGTTGCACCGTCCGAGTCTCTCGAGAAAAATGCGGAGGAGCATCAGGAAGGTCAAGAAAAGCATCCAAAAAATGACAGGTGGGCAATTCGAATTGTTTTTTTAAGTATAATTTCGTAGATCTGATGTATGCGTGGGAATCGTTAAACTTCCGTGATACGATTGATCGCTGTGTTTTTCACCCCGAAATAAGAATTTCAGTATACAGCTCGATCTCTTTGCGGATAATACTTCGTATAACGCGAGAATGTTTTACGTACGCAAACTACCCGTCTCTTTGACGTTGGAGGGAGTTTGCGAATGCGCATGCGTGAAGTGCTGAAAAGACCACGTTTTAAGTCCTAGGCGCGTGCGCTGTGGCGAACAAGTTTGACGTTACGCAACCCTAACCTCAATTTCGTGCTTCGTGACAAAACGGGTAACGTACTCTTGTGTTATATAAAGAATCGGTCTTTTTGTCTCGCGTATTTGCAGAATTCAACTTCGGCTCGTATGCGTGCTCAAATTTCATAAAAATCATAAAATTATTTTCACTTGGGTTCCTGGTCTAGTAAGATAACAAATGTTAGTTTTTTCAAGAGACTCTCTTATTGAGAGAAAATGACAAGGTCAGTCTTAGGACGTAAGCCTGAATTTCGCTAGGAATTTCTCTGCTCTGTAATAAGTTTTATTCGTGAGAGAGATGCGACATCTAGCGGTAGTTCAAAAATAGAATTTCATACTTTGTCATACGTATTCGTAAACTTATCGATTTAAATTGACTTCTAAAATTCTCGATTATCACAATTTTTCGTAAAAATTTGTACTATTTTATGAGAATTCACGGAGTTTACGAAAAGTTGTACTTTTCGATATTTCGAATTACAAGCGTAGATATATCGTCATAGATTTGTTCTGCTTAATCGTGATAAAGTATTTCATGTAATTACGATTTTAGTTTTTGCATAGACTTTCATATTTCTAGATTCAGTGCGAATTTGAGGCTCAGATTTTCTCAGATCGTCGTAGTTTTAGTCTGCTCAATCGAAAGAAACTGTTCCGTTCAACTGCGGTGGTACTTTTTCACAGATTTTCTGTTTTATTTTCTCGAAATGTAAGCGCAACTATTTCTCATAATTTCAACTGTAGATCTTCATGGATATTCATACTTTTCTACCAAAATCTACGCGAAACTATTACGCTTTACGGAAGTTGCATATTTTCGTGAACTTACGTTAGTCGTTGTTAATTTTCACAGTGATTCATGGAGAGTCTTAGTTTCATATGAAAAAAAGTACGATTCTTGATGAATTTTTATTCGCCCTTTTTCTTAGTTTCTCATAGAAATGATTTTCACCAGGGCTGCGACTCATATTGCAAGCTCAAGCTCGGTACTAAAGACCGAGTTTGCCTCCACGTTACAAAATATACTAAATTGTAACTTACAAATGCAGTGAGACGAAAAATTTTTCAATTTCCACCCAATAACGGGCAGCTGAGAAACGACGATGCTATTAGCCGCCGTTCGGCTGGTTCGATTCCGATTCAAATAGATTCGTATATTTCGCGGGAGAGCGTGTGCATCGCAATCGAGCGTCTCGTTTCTCAGACTAAATTTAGCACTCGATCGGGTATCGAAAGACGCGAAATGTTTTCATCTAAAAATAATGCAACTGAATTTACAAACCGCGATAAGCGTAACCTTAGAAGAATTAAGAGTCAATCTCGACGTACGATGAGGGCGAAATATGCTGATCGATAGTCTGAGTGGTTCACCGCAGTTTCGCAAACTCTAATTCCTCGCTTAAACTGATTACGTTTTTTCTGGCTAATACATCGATCATCCTCAACGACCGTGGGAGAATGTTTGAATACACGTTTCAAATATGATTACACTGTAAATCATCACATCAGTTTTCTGGACAAGGAATCTTACACACGCATATATTATACATACTATATATCCGCGTGCAATAGCGATCTTCGTAACGTTGGAATTACGTGTAAACTGTCGAGAAAAAACGTATTTTTATACGTCGGCTTGTGTATACCTACGCGGCGCTAGTTTTCTCGGCAGCAAAATTTACATCACGTGTCGAGGAAAAAATTTATTACACACCCATCTTCGAGCCACACGATCTTTCCATCATATACGTACGGATGCACGTCAAATATAGGCATTATATGTATGTGGTTAGTATTAAAGTTCGGATGCAAACAATCGCATCGAGTGAAGCTTAAAAAGATTTCACGCTATCACGTTTTGGAGCTTATAATGCAGTATTTTATAGAGAGCATTTTTCCATCACGTTAATATAAGACTCATTGGCAGCCTCTCTGATGAGCATGATAATTTCAAGAACAAAATTTTAATACGTACAATTTTTAAAACCTCAACTCGAAGCTCGTTCGCAAATAAATTGAATTAGAAATTTATGTCGTGGTTGAAGAAATTGACCCTCGTACAAAGGGCGCACACAGTTTTTCTTTTTTTCTCTTTTTTTTTTTGTTGCAATTTGTTGAATAGATTTTAATCAACATTTTCCAGTAATCGCGATTTGTTATTATTCTATTTTGATTGAATGAGTTTTGTTTACTGAGAAATGTTCAGCTTTAGTTGGAGACATTTACTACAGTGTCATGATATATAGTTACGGCTTGTCATCTTAGCAAGCTTCATTCAACTTCTGATTTATTTTCGGCGAGACTGTTTGCACCCTGTGAAAAAATGTATACAGATATGCGGTAATAGCATAAATCAGTCTGTACAACAACAGGTTCATCGTTTCAAGTCCGGGAAATAATTACGCACAGTTACGTGATAAACAAGAAATAGTGAAATCGATAGGGCGATGCCTTGCCAGTTTGTTTATCGCACGTCTTTATACTTTGCAACCTCGGAAGTATAACATGATTGTGAAAAATTTATGGTTGTGGTAAACGTAAAAGTTAGCAACATTATACACGTGTATTGTAATCGCTTTTACGGTTACCACGCCATAAATTTTCCTCGACAATGCGCAACTTTCATGCCATATACGCGCGTCATTCAACGATCTTGTGTGGCATTTGAGAATCGAGTTTACTCGACTGTAATCGATTTCACGTTATATTTTCTACAATAATAGCTCGATGAACTGTCGCATGCCCATCTCGCAGTGATAGTACGGTAGATTTTGTGCATGAATAAAGTCGGCAATGATACTTTGGATTACAAAAAAAAAAGAACGACCACGTGATCCCTTGCACAATATAACTCGCGAGGTTTTGGTTTGCATTTACTATCTTTCCGAAAAATTATTACATCAGATATTACGCAAAAACTATCAAGCAATATTTGAAAAGCTAACAAAAATGTACGCAATGAAAGTGCATAGCGAGATAAGAATACTGTAACTGCTCCCAGCAACTATTTAAGCAACATTCAACCCTTTGTATTCCCACTGAATGAAAAGGAATTTTCTGAAAATTTCACTTCTCTAGCCTAATTATTTCCCGAGTACTCGTGAAGTTTTTATTTTCAGTTTTTACTTTTTTAACTCGGATATTTGTATAGACTTATGCTGTGTTTTTTTTTCTTTTCTTTTAATACTTGTCGACAAAAATGATCAAACAAACTGTTTTTAAAATATTTCGGAGCACAACTCGATTTTTACTAAAGAAAAGAAAGTTGAAAATGGCCGTTTCATGTATTTCTCTCCAAGTACAATTATAAAACTTGCAAGGATTACTGGTTTTTTAAGTGCCTTCACTCGCAATTTTTTTTCAATTCCCCAGTTTGTGGAAATTTCATTCTTAGGCAAAAACAGAGTTATAAACTACGATTTGCCCTATTTGACCAAGGTCCAACACCACCTTTTTGATAAAAGGTTTCATCATTGAATGTTCGAAATAATAAAACTCTGGTGTTTTTATCCGGTTCTAACGCTGTTTAGCTGGTTTTGCGTACTGACCAAATCCCCATAAATTTTTTGACAAACATTCAAGACATCTCACTTTGTAGTATATCGTTATAACGTGCAAATGTAATTGGTGACGACCATTCGTCGTATCGTAGTTACGAAAATCAATTTTTATTCACTTCACAGACAAGTATTTGTAAACTTGTTTTTGTCCAATCTCTGAAGATCTTTATGATGAACGAAATGATCGGTCCAATAACATCAAAAACGGATCAGAAAGACCAAAGTTTAATTTTGTCCGTCAAATAATCTTGATGTTAAATTCATGTCGGTTACAAAGCAGCGACGTCGTATCATCCACGTGCTCTGTAATTGGTGGAGATTATATTGCTCGAGATCTTTTAAACCGTTCTCTTCTCTTTTCCAAACTTATGATTTAGACGATTCAGTCGATTCATCCTTAACCCTTTGAGTCATTGTGGTAAGTATTCGAACCACCTATTTTATATCCATCTTTTCAATATTTAGAGAATTTTTCAACATATTTCTTTACGGTTTTTTGCTATTTTTGATAGTATACTAATAGGTTTTCAGTATTCGAGAGGAATTATTGCGATATAGTGTAAATTATTATTGTTACAAACAAATTGATTGAAAAAAATGTGACAATTTAAGAAATAATTCGTTTCAGAGAATGTGACCCTTTTATACGTATACATGTTTTACATGAGTATAGGTTTCTGGGGTCGCTGATTATGAATTTGAAATCGGAGTTAAAAAAAAATCAAAATGGCGGATCCAATATGGCGGCCGAAAATTTCAAATTCGATCAAATCCGGAGAAAAACTTCTGTCCAAGAGTTTCTGGAGTCGGTGATTAAGAACCTGATATCAGATTTTGAAAATTCAGACGAATTCAATCAGCGACGTCGAAAACCCCCGTATAAAGTTTTTTGACCGTAATCGATCAAATTTGAAATTTTCGTGCAACTTATTGGATTCACTGTCTGGAATTTTCAAAATCTGACTTCAGATTTGCAATCAGTGACCCCGAAAACCCTTGCGTGGAGTATTTTGATTGGATTCGATTGAATTAAAAATTTTCCTCCTTCATGTTGGATTCACCATCTTGAACTTCTTAAATTCCATTTCAGATGCGTCATCGGCAACCCCAAACATCATGGAATACTATCTTGTTATAAAAGTTGACTTAGCATAACGATGCGTGACTCAAAGGGTTAAATTGCACAAAAGTATAATACCGTTATCGGATCAAATCAGAACCACCATTACTCTATCGTCTTGAGAAACATGTAAACCTTTCCAATTCACCGAAACGGTGAGAAAATGCCAACTTAATCGTAGTGGCTTGCAGTGGACGATGGCGAGGAGGAAACCAAGCCAATCCATGTGGTACCGGAACGATTGGCAGCCCTGTCGATCCGCACTGGTTTTTCAAGGAATGAGATCTGCAAGATTTACAGAGCTTTCAAGCAGCATTGTCCGGGCGGCGCTGCGACCCCAAACGACCTAAGGCCGGCTTACGCGAAGCTTTTTCCACTTGGAGATTCCACTAAGTACGCTCAAGTAGTATTCAACACCTTCGATACGAACAAAGACGGTCTCGTGAGCTTCGGCGACTTTTTGACTGGCCTGTCTCTGATCGTGAAAGGAACCGCCGAGGAGAAGTTGTCCTGGATTTTCGGGTTCGTTCACCGCATATTCTATTCAACTAATCTTATTTTGAGTACCACGTGCTGGGTGCTTAAGCGTGACTCTTTAACGACTGGTATTGCGATCCGATGTTGGTTCATTTTTTTTTACGTTACAGATTGTACGACATGAACGGCGATGGTCACATAACGAGGCACGAAATGTTGTTCATAGTATCGGCGATTTACGAGATGGTGCGAACAAGTCAAACTATACAACGCGCGGTGAACAGACACGTTGATAGACTTTTTGAGAAAATGGATCTGAACAAGGATGGCGTGATATCTCGGGAGGAGTTTATGACGTCATGTATGAATGTACGTTGTTACAAGCAGAGTTGCAGTAACTTTCCATCAAAATCAAAAACAAACTCATATTATTGTCTATCCATAGATCACCGACATTTATATGAAACTCAATTATCTCACGTGTATAATCGTTTCAGGACCAAAGTATATGCACGCAGCTGACGGTCTTCGACGATCTCTGGTAACATCATAGATGAGACGTTTGTTTAACATGCAATAATGTACTCGATGCTCGTTTGCAGATTGCTATAAAATATATTTATTCACTTAACTCTGGGTTTACAACCTGGATACTGCACGTATAAATATTAGATACATAATATACTAGAATTGATGCTGTAACATTAACCACAGTGCACAGTCACGTACATTATACGTTTCTCCGTTAACGTGCAAATTGCATTGGAATGTTCAGTGACAGAATTTTTATTCTATGAAACGTTTTCAATATTATTTTTAATATTGAAGTGTGATTGTAAAACTGGTTGATTAAAGTACTTCAACGCCAAACTCTTAATATGCAATTTTCCTACAACCACAGCACTCATGGCGAACTTACGTCAGTTTCGGTGATAAAAACAGCTGCCTGAAAATGTACAAGCTGTACACAAAACTATTCAGCGCTTCGAATGACACAGTTTTTTCAGTTCTCTGAGCACGGATTACAGAAGGCCGGGTGTATATAGTTTCAGTTACAAGTAAAAACCAATAAGCTTTATTGCATTTCTCTGCTGTGTAATCAGAGCAATCGTTTCTGAAGAATGTAAAATACGCAGGCTAAGAAAAATGCAAATGCTAGAACTAGCAACGCTTTATCGGTAAGTTCGCGCCGACCGTATTTTCCCAGGAGCTTTCCAGACTGCACAATTACCTGCTGCTGATGTTCAAGCTCATCTTTCGTCCCGGTCACTTTCTCCGACGACGTAACTGCAAGGAAATACATGACAATGTGTAAATACCAGTAATTTCCACACTATACGTTTTACCGACATAAATGTGATTTTACAGGTTCGAGTTCCTAACGTTAGTACAAAAAAATATTTTCGAAAAATCCTTATTTCGCAAGTTTACAATGATTAAAAGTACGGCCAATACTATACATAACATAAATTTAAAGATAAACATATCAGTTTACAACTACGACCTCTTACAGGGACAAGATGATTTTTAACAAGCAAAATATAATTTTTAATATTTCACTATTTCGTTACGTTAACGTTATGCAAAAATTATTTGCGTTGATTTTTCTGATGAATACTGTTTCCGTTGCGAAAATAAATAAATTGTCAACCTCCTACACCGCAAATTCAATCTATTTTCTATCGTAAAGGTTCTCTAAAGATGGGAACGGAGCAAATAATAGTCCAAAAGTGGAAAATTGAATACAACGGTCTTTGTATCGATCGACGATACGATAAAGCTTGAAGCGTCGGCTGAAACTTTAGATTTCCTCAATGCATTGTATTTATTACATTGTTGAAGTTATTCATCGTCTGGTAATCTAGTAACTACTTATTTTATTCAGATATACAGAGTGTTTTCAAGTAAACGGTGCAGTATGTTGGGTTGCCTACTACCGAGGCGAACGAATATCGGTAAAACAGACCTGCCGACTCACTATCACTTTAGTCAAATCAAGTCATATAATCACTTTAACGTGGCTTCGGAAGGCGATCACTGACCGCTTCGGCATAGGTTACAAACCACGGAACAACTGCTTGACTAAATCCACACAACTTGGCAATATGGGCAGTTCCAGCTCACTCGCGAGGACTTTAAACGTGCTACCTACCGATGACTTGTACCGATATTTGTTCCCCTCAGCGACAAGCAACTCAACATACTCCGCCGTTTACTTGGAAATACTCTGTATATGTATATCAGATTATGCAATAAAAATACGCACTGAATTATTTCTTACGGAAAATGAATGCAACAATAAACCATTTCTAGATTGGCTTCTTGTATTTGAATTTCAGATCACATAGTGGCTTCTTGAAAATATTATTTAATTGCAGAACATCTTTTTGATCAACAACGAACGCAATTATGAAATTGTTATAAAGAAATAATTATGCCAGTAATAAAATAATAATGTTGCGCTGATAACAGAGTAAGTTTAACGTGTGTGTATATATATATACATATATATATATATATATGTATAGAATACCTAGTTTACCTTGCGAGTCTCATCCAAAATATTGGTAAAAAAATGTTAGTTATAAGTTTTTAATTACAAATTCTTGTCAAGCTGACTGAATCCTGTGATAAAACTAACGTATATCAGAGAATAAGAGGTGAAATATAAGGTATAAAGTACGTACTTAGGGTGTCTAAGGTGTAAGCGCTTTTTTGAGTGGTTTCCGCCAGATGCCTAGAGATGCCCAATAACTTGTCGGTAACGCCGCCTGACATATTTATCAGTGCTTGTTTATCTCGCCGTTTTCGTAATGCACTCTGATGTCCGTCGGGCATCCCCAATAATTCATCCTTAGCCATTCTGTCGATAACACAGGCACTGACAACATTAGCGTTGCGAAAGGCGGCTAAGGTAATAGTCAACTGACTTTTATGACTCTCTATTTCTGAATAAATCTCCAATTTCCGTTTATCGCTGCGTTCTTGGAACGCTAAGCTCTCCAATCGCTCAATACTTGATCGCAGGGCCGCTATTTTCGCTCTGCCTTTTGCATTTAGCTCGTTCAATAACTCTGTCGATTCGGTGCAATTTTGAATATCCTGAAATCAGGTAGTTGCGATTGGATACATAATGCGATATGAATAGTTAAATCAACTACGTTGAATTAGTTTCATGCAAAATATATTATTAATTAGATAGATAATTTAATAAGGATAGAATTCGATTAAGCTGGAAACGATTAATCAATAAAACAATTAATTGAAAGAGCATATTAAGTGATTAATGGAGAAAATGATAATAATCGAAGTTTACAATTAATTGATGAATCGCACAGTCCTGATAACGCGGGTTAACGTGTATGTATGTATGTATGGCGAGATGTACGGGTCGGTATATTAAAAAAAAATTTAGGGGGGGGGGGAGGGTCGCCCATCCTGCAAATGTATCTATGAGAAGTAATGGGCGTCGAAATTTGCCAATCTTATTTTGAATACTTCACATTAATGTAATAACATATGTTATAGCCCTCCCTTGGAAACATAAAATTGATTTTGATCGGTTATTCAACTCTTTAACAATTTGCATCTACATTGGTCATAATGCAGAAGTTGCATAAATTTTTTACATTTTATATTTCAGTAGTCAAGGGAAAATAATTCGACAGTTTATTTTTGTTGTCCATTTGAAGAAAAGTTAAAGCAATTTCAACAAGTTGGAAAAGGGTACGGTGAGAAATCATCCTTACTCAAGTACAAAATATCGGTAGACATGTGTCAAAGACAATGGAACTAAATTGCGCATAACTTTCGCAATTATCGTTTTTGGTGGTAAATAAGAATACGACCTAATTATTGTTCAAGTCTCATGAAATCAAACTTTATTGACAAATGTGGCACTGAATGCAGTAGCCGTTTAACCTTTTTGAAAATATCTGTTAGTTAGGTATATTAAATACATTTTTTTTTCAATGATTTTCGACCATCTGCCAAATGATGAAATTGAAATTTGTTAAAAACTAAAACAAAGAAGCCCCTCGGAATTTTATGAAATCATAAAATGTCTCACAATCCCACAATTATTGCGAGGTATGAAAATTAATTTGACTTATGCGTAAGTAAATCATTGACGGATCAAATTTAGACGCGCATTTTCATACCAAGAAATTTCCTAACCAAATGTGAAATTCAAATATAAAACTTTTTGGTCTAACATTGAGAGGCTTGCAATATTTTCGGAGCATTTTAAACGTATATTTTTAAGATAATTCAGAATCATGTTTAATTGACAATCATACCCTGGCCTAGTAGAAATTTCACTTTTAAATTTGTTGGAGGACTGAACAATTCAAATTTTTGTTTGAATTTTTGATATGTTGTTGATATGTATAAAATTTGAAAAAACAAATCAATGTTTAAGGCACGATTACAAGAAAACGGCTCGATCTACGGTAATTTAGTAAGAGAGGTTTTTTGTAGGAAATTTAATTTCCTTCAAAAACATGGATTGAAAAAATTTTTCAGATTGATAATTGACGGATTCTGGGTAAAAAAATGCGGTAACTGTTAAAAAATCAATAGCTGTAACGATACACCCCTTAATATTAATATTAAGGGCTCAAACATTCAGGATAATTTTTATTTGTCGTCATGAACAATGTGTTTACAGTACCATTAAAAAAAAAATTCATCGTTTTTTTTTAGCCCAGTCTAGTGCGCTGCAAAGGACAGACATAAAAAAAATATTGTTTTTTGCAACTGTAATTCCAGAAAGTAAAAACACATCATCGGAAATTATTATCGCATAAAATAAATAAGTTTGTGGATATTTATGTTCGGCATTGCATATAGGTTTGGTGCTATCTGATACATTTTTATGACAGTGATGTGTAGGACTCTGATGGCAGTCTAAATCAGTTATACTTTACATCCTCTTAAGAATACATTGGAAGTGGAATTCAAAAAAAAGTGCTCATTGTCGACGAATTCGACGTAAGTTTATTGAAAATGCTGAAAGTTGCCAGGAGCACGAGGTCTTTTGAAGCTTTTCACAGCTTTTGCGGTCAACGCTACAGCTAAAGATTGCAGAAAAAAGTATGAGGCTGAAGTTTACAGTAACGTTACTGTAACAATTAACATTTTGGAAAATCGTTATTTCACAGTTGCAGGAATGTCTGAAATTCAGTAAATCATATTAAGGATAATGTATCCATACTTTGAAATCTTTACTGCTTCAAAGTCACTATAAACCTGTAAAATAGTAATTTCTCCACCCAATGTTTCGTTACGTTAGCGTTACGAACTTCAGCCTCACAAGAAATCCAATGTCATGGATGCGTATTCTTTTGAAGCAGTGCCCGACATTTACCGATTCGTCCATGGAATTATCAATGGAAATTACAATGCTGACCAAATCGGTAATGATGGGAAACTTCTGTACCGATCAAGTCTACGAGTCAAACTTGTTCTGTGAGATCTGTTACCCTACCCGTCAAATCTTCGTTTTTTAAAGTACCAGTACGGCCACCAACTCTTCAAAATTCGTATTCCACCATTTTCGCATATAATTCAAGTAAAATTTTTTCAACGCTGATGGAGTTACCTGAATAATAGCTTTCACTTGTAGATTGTTATTGACAATTTCCTGTCGCACCAAGTCCAGCAAATGTTCCTCAGAATTCATCATGTAAATTATGTACGGCGAATGACTCAAAAAATTAATTCACTCGTTACCAGGTGACAGATATCCGGAAATTTCTCAGCAGATTTACCGGAAAAATTCATAAGCCCCGATGATTATAAGATTTTAAGAACCGGCACAAGTACGGAACTCTTCACACCACCACTCTATATCCTAGAGATTTTCAACGTTTGAGGTTGTGTTACACTGACAAAAACAAAAACGGTGCTGCATAAATTTCGAGCTAGCAGAATACAACTTTGCTCTTCTAGTTCCGAAATGAGTTAGCATTGGCGTTACATGTCACTCCTGCCTGCAGTGCCATCTGGGAAAAATTTGGCTAACGAAAACTGTTTGCTTTCCCCATTAACGCGTCAAGAATTCTGCAATACCGACACTTGTTGGACTCACGATAAAATGTCTCGGGAACTAGCGCCCTCTCGATAATTTTAATGTAAGGTCTGCAGTCATTGCGTTCATAGGATTCGCCAAGTTTGAAATTCGTTCCGTCGAATCCTAATTAATTTATGATCCTAGTCAAATTCATGATCGCTATGATTTGCTTTCATTTTCAGCACGCTATCATAAAAAGTTAAAGGCATGTAACTTTGCTTGGTTTCACCTGCATAGATTTATCGTCTTTTCGTAACAATGAAGTAAGCACCATACAAAGAGTAGTTCCTCTCTGGATACGACGGTAAAAATCAATCGAATTTTCATGATACCGTATTTTCTTCCAACATTTTTTTGGTTTCTTACGCTTGTCCCGTAAAAGTATTGGGTAATCAGCTTACATCATGTAGTTAATGTTACGTGACCCATAAATGCGAACAACGTAAGAAAAATGCGGTGTTGACTTCTATACAATATTTTTCAGTCTTAGTCTAACGCTATTTCATGTCAATCTAATACTTCCTGTTGTTAATTTATCATTCTCTGACGTTGAAGTTCTGAATTTATCATGAAAATTGTTCGCCTGTAGTTCATACCGCTCGTTTTAGCCAATTTTAATACCGCCCAATTTTAGAAGGTAGAGTTAAATCGGTCACGCATTTTATTCCGCAGCAAGAAAGTGTCACCTGCAATGCACGTACGACAAAATTATTAATAAATAATACTTCCACTCGTGCATCACATCTATTATATGGATGCATGATACATAAGCCTGTATCATAAACGGCATTTTATCGTAGAGAAAAGCCCGAAAAAATATCTTCTTAGAATATAAGAACGATATAATATTTTTCACCGTAATCGGTTTATACTTACTGAAAGCGGACTCAAGCTTGGTTGTTTTCAGCGGTTATTTTTCCAATGAGAAAAACTAAGAGATAGCTGGAATCGAGCAATACGCGCATTTGATCGGACGAGAATCTGTCCCTCCATAAAGCTGATACAGTTTACCCCAGAACTCGTGTAAGGGTTTTAATTTTGATGAAAATGAAACTGGTTTCGGAGGCAAGCATTTTTTTTTATATATAATACGTAAAAGTGGCACCTGGTTACATAACATCATACGAATGCTGAAATTGAGCAGGTTCGTCATACCATTCTGTATGATAAACGTATAAATATTAAAATAATACACTCTAGTTAACATAATTAATAAAACTGAGAAATAGAAATGAGATTGCGTGTATAATATAATATATGTCAAGTTGCATATTTAACGATGCTATTTCAATAATTATTTCACTACAAATAACAACAATAAATATAACTTATAACGTGCAGACTGGGACTTCCCTACCAAGGAGCAATATGAAACGGTAGCATTCGCTCCAAATCGTACAGGAATGGAACATACATGTATATAACAGAGTTAAATTATAAGTCATTCAAATGCAACTATGTATTACACAAATAAAATAGATGCAGTGTTGGAAGTGTTGATGGATTCTTTACCCGTAACTTGTACTTCAGCTTCCCAAATATTATACTATGCCGGTTACAAAACAATTTCCTGTCTCTCTACCGCATTAGCTACTTCTATCTAGCAATACTGTATTTGTATTATACAAAAATATATTATGACGTTAAGTGATAGTTGGAGAATAATTACAAAATCATTTCAGTCCAATGTGGGCATCGAGATAATCCATAAAGAAAAATTTCCCGTTGTGGCGACAAAATATCGGTCTATAAAAAAAAAAAAAAAAAAAATTATCCATTATATCCAGTTCTATACATCACAAAAAGCATAAAATTTGGCAAAATATTTCGTTGATTGGATAAATAGAGTTTTGTTTAACGTATAATGATTTCTTAAATACCGTATCTTTGAAAAATTCATTTGATTTCAAGTCATGGATTTTAAGTGATTTTAGAAGATTTTACGAACGATAAGAATAGATTCCAAGGTATTACATATTTGCGCAAGACTTGTTTTTTTTTTTTTTTTTTGCTTTTCGGTACAGAAGTGCGTTGTTCCGGGTCTGAAAGAAGCACGACCGATTCGCCATTTCTATAATCTAAAGGTAAACGAAATGCGAGTAAAAGTGAAAACAAGGCAGCTTTTCTTCCAACGTATTAATTTGTCAGCACCACTGCTCTGTGCAAACAGCGTCCCTGACAACCCTCCCTCAATCCTGGCCATAAAACACTTCTGATCTTGACTCCGTTCGGATCCGGCGATCCGTGATGTCTGGCGTGTAGTTCTCGCTGAAAATCGACACCCTGGGCAACGTCGAGTACAAGAGGAGTGGACCTGGCGAGACAGGCCCAGGCCAAACTGGCGCAAGAATTTGCGTAATCCCTGATCTCCGGGCAGCTCCGAAGACAGGGAAAATCGTAGAGGGTTCTTTCCAGTTGGCTTAAAACCTGATCGGACACTTCAGATAGCCCAGTTCGGGCTCCGAACGTTGCAAGTTGTCTCCTGATGCAATCTTCGAATTCCGAAGACGGAGCCGAGCTTCCGGTTTGCTGGGATTGAGTTCCGTTCAAAACGTGTATCGCCTCAAAACGTCGTGCCGTTTGTATCATTCCCGCCAGACGCCACGAGAGCTGAAAATCGGAGAAAGATGAATGTTTGTTTTAGAATTAAAGGCAAGTATCAATTACTTAGCGGCGTGATCGAAACGGCGAAGCGTAACGCGAGATTACGTTAACTAAAAAATCACTGCGCTCTTTCACGTTAGACTTTGGTTTCTTGTCATTGCACACTTTCACGGAATTTTCATGCGGTCGTTGACTTTGACTTGATTCATTAGGATGAATAGGCCGCGCTCGGCTTCCACCAGCTTTAACAGATGCTTATAAATGGATTCCCAGCCACAAATTCATGTAAGACATTGCGTTTCATTTTAACTTTTCATTGCGTATTTACGGTATTTTAATACTGATGTCAAAAATCTGTCGCAAATAAATTTCTAGACCGTCAGTACTTCAGGTTTCCTAGTTATGAAGGGAATTTAAAAATATTCGGTTCCTGGTACCTTCTTCACAAATTACTGCGAAGAAATTGCGCTCGTACAGGACAAATAAAACTTTCAAGAACACAAATTCTACAATTTCAATGGAATACTCCTCAATGTTAAAGAAATCCTAATATTTTCGAAGTGCTCTTTCTCGATAGCAGAAAAAGGATGAGAAAATGCTATTCAGCAATGTTATTCCAGCCAATGATATAAGTAGGTATATCGAATATACGAATGAAACAACGTCCCTACTCTGCAATAGAAATGGTTCTGAGCGAATTCGAGTGACACAAGCTTACGAGATATCAACGATTTGGGCAAAGTTATGTAAACAGAGAAAGAATAAACTCTGTTGTTTTTTATCCGATATTAGTATACTTGGGCTTGTCTCGCCCGCAGACCAGATCCCCATCTATTATCAGAAAATTATCCCAGAAGTTGTACATCATATTACAACATGCCAATGAAATTTTCGACGACCATGTCTGTTGTTATCCATTCTGAAGGCAACAATGATTTATCAATTTTTTAGTCGTTCGTCTTCAACTTGGTCTTCCGACTTTGAATAACCGTCTTTGTAGTAGAGGTCACCCTTGCATTCGTCGTGTCTGCGTCAAGTACGTCTTCTGTCTTTATCACGCAAACCTCTGTGATGTTAATCCTTTCTCTCTCACGCTCGGAAATGCACACTCTAAACCCTCTCACGCGTTCTTGGGTTTCTCTGAAGGGTCTGCTCTGTATCACAAATCTATAGGTCTTTATGGCCTAAAAGCTTTCCCTTAGGCATCTACTCGTACAGATAGTTTAAAACTATGCCTGATACTACACTTGTGTTATTAAAAATCGCTCAACTTTATTTCTCTAACATAGTAGAGATTTTACTCATTCGTGTTTACTATAATTGGGGCAAATAACATTTTTGCAGATTTTTTAAAAGCTTTTCTTTCCCCACCTTACTTTTCACTCAGATACAATTATATAAAAACTACTCGTCACTAAAATTCTATCCCTCAAGGTTTCTTTGGACTCACTTTCGATTTTATAAGACAATTGGATAAGCAGGTGCAATAAAGGATTGCAAAATATAAATTTTTTGCACATCTATACAGAAATGACTTTTGACTTTTGGAATATCTGTATTTTTATTTCCACAGCATTCAACTCCGAGGAAAATTTTACTACTTCAATTCTTATCGATGTCTGTACTTGAAATACGAGGTTTTAAAATTCCACAAGGTCGATGGAATTACATCGCATGTGCATTTCTTAACACTTAAATTTATCAAAGAATCCACGTATACCGTAACTTTTCGACAAGCTCCAATTTCCTATGTAAGTCTTGCGCTTTTAGTTACACCTTCATACGAAGTTTTACAGACCGTGCTTTTGTAATCATCGTATATCGCAAAGTTTCCTTGTGAGCTGCGCATTAATTGAGGATCATAAACTATCGCGAGCAGGTGTTAATTCGATAAGAAAAGATTACACAGGTCTGCGATGAAAAAGTTTTCTGATTACTTCTACACGATACCTATAGACTTTGTTGTGCTGATTCAGAATATCAACTACGTTTTTGCGTATCACGTACGTCACGATTTTTTGCTACTCACATATACATGGAGAGATACTTTTCTCAGAATAACTATATTAAAATAAATTTTTTTATTAGTTTCAAAGGAGTAATCTAGTAAATCTATATTCACTTCAATGGTACGAAGATGCAGACTTTCGGAATGTCATGACATGCTGAGAAAAAAATGCTTGATATATGCATATATACATAAAAATATTGTGCTAAAAAATGTTAAACAGCTATGAAAACTCAGGGTGTGATATGAGTCTGAAAGTTCACTCTGTATTAGATTGGCGCTAATTTTTATGTTATTGTAGTATTATAGGGGGGGGGGGGATGGTTTCTAATATAATCATGATTTTATTCCTAAATTCTACGTTCCAAAGATTAAAATTGACGGAAAAAATGATTGCAACGAAAAAAGAATTTTTTTTTTCGGTTGAGCTGTACAGTACTTCTTTGATCAACTTTAAATATTGAAAAAAGTGAAATTTTTCATCTGTATATTGCTTTTTCAAGTCACGTATACAAATGTCGATAAAATAAATAAGTAGAGCCAATTTCGAAACACGACGCTTACTTCTAGGGTCGATGACATCAAATCATACTAAGATTATTCAAATATGAAGGACAACAGAACCACTGTTGATTAGTGCAATGAAAACTTTACAGGTAGTTTTATTTCATTCAACCAGTAGTTTGCACCTATTTACCATTTAAACACGGTTTCATCTAAATCTGCTGAACGTGACGTTGGTGTATATCATACGAGTGTCGTTTTGTATTACACTTAAGACTACTTTCACGAATATTAACAATCCAGTAAAAGAACTTTAAATAAAAAAAAAAAAAAAAACGCAGGCCTGTGTTATTCTCCGTGAAATCCAATATTTTA
Organism: Neodiprion fabricii; assembly: GCF_021155785.1. NCBI lineage: Eukaryota > Metazoa > Arthropoda > Insecta > Hymenoptera > Diprionidae > Neodiprion > Neodiprion fabricii. The sequence continues at coordinate 12,947,915 of NC_060239.1, forward strand.
AAACGTAAAGGCACTTGCCGTGTGTGTAAGATTTTCTCCAAGCTGACAATTTGGATACGAACAATGACGTGAAGTGGCCGATACCCATAAAATCGTACATGTCGATAGTTTGATAATACGAGTCGCACAAAGTTACGTTAGATTTATTCGCCACCAACATGCTATCGATTTCTTCGTTGCTTTATTTTTCGCTAATTCTTTCGCGTTAAATGTTGATTTCACTACGGCGTATAACTTGAGTTTCGTTCTATTCCCAGGGATTCGCAGACACTTGGGAAATTATTGGAAAAATTTGCGATTGAAAAAAAGAAACGTACATGAGAATGCAGCGGGCGATAAATTTTTATAAAGGGACTGCGTAATTCGCATATCGCGTGGGGTAATTTATGAAACTTTTCTTACCTGTTTCACCGTTAAAATTAAAACCTGTGGGCATGTAACAATCCAGTTCACGTCTGAGTTTATTTATTTCAGTTTATCGATTTTCATGGCTCCGTGCTGTCAGCTGTCTGCAAACTTGGGTATTTCCCCCTAAGGCTGACACTTGACTGACTTATACGAACCTCACCTTATATATATATGTATATGTGCAGTATGGATATGAAGCACGCGGTATGGATGATGACAATTGCGCTAAGAGTTCTCAGCTCAATGGTAGATGGAAATTAGTTTGGCTGACTAATTAATCAGTCTTGGAGAGAGGACCAGCTTTGTTGCGTGAATGTTTACAAGAAGTAGGCTGATTGTGAGAAAAAATCTGTGAAAACGAGCCAACGCCGTCTAAAGTCATTCAACATCACTAATTGTAAATCTCGTGCACGTATCGTGAGAGAAAAAAAACTATATCTTTCGCAAACAAATGATACTATTCGATCTCCTGAAATGGCTCACCTTCAACCGTACCTTATTTGATCTGAAGATACTTTTTTTTAAGACTTTAATCTAAGCTAACGTCACGTTTTGAATTAAAAAAAAAAAAAAATGAGAGCGCAGGCTTCTGACTCTTAATATTGAGTGGATACATAAACTGAAAATCTGAATAGTATTCGGATTACGACAGAAACTTATTAGGCTGCAAGGTGGGCTATATTTACATTTCAGACCTCTCCGAATATCATTTGCATCGGCGAAAAGTTAATAAATATGCAAAAGATTCGAAGAGTGTGCAGTAAATGTCTGCAGACACAGAAACATATCTACGCCAATAATATTTTTACAATTTAATCTTCTGTACTTCAGATACTTGAAAAAGTACGCGATTGGATTTTGGAAGTAATCTCAATCACTTCATTTCGTCGACTTGTTCATTTTGCTGCATAAGAGATCGACGAAATGAGCAATTTGCGGATCAAATTTATAATGATCATGGTTTACTAAGACAGGCTGTTTCCTGAAGGTATAAATTACAACGTACATCTGAACGCATGTAGCCTAGATTAATATCTTATTTTTTATATTTCAATAAAGTCTTTGACGTCAACTTTGTCACGGTCATCAACGTATTTTCAATCAGCATAAGTGAAAATAATCAATTGACGTACTCCAGATTCTTTTTCAGGAGCCTGACATTGTGTTTGAATTTGAAAATTATAAACCAAGAACTGAAAAATAGGATTGGACTGATATTCGGACTGCAACGCTTCGTATTATGATTCACTATGATTGACACAGTGATACATTGAATAGTTCACGTAAAAACAAAACTTTTATCAATCTTCCATGATATAACGGGTTAAAAAAAAAACCATTTCCGAAACGAGTAAATTAAAAAATCTGAAAAAATTCACACAGAGTACCTTTAAGTAGTACTACTACATAACAAATTATGGAACAGATCCGAGAGGATAAAAAAAGTGCCTGAGTTGGCGAAGACCGCCTCATATATTAGGGAGGTTTTTTTTAAAACTTTTTCTTTCTCCCTTGCGCGCCCTTTGAAAAGTTAGTTTCTAGCCTCAAACGAAGCTTCGCGAAACCGGAACTCGGTAGCAAGATTCTAAAAGGTGCCTCATCCGGTTTGAATTTTTCAAACACTCTATCCGAAATATATCGAATTTCATTTTGTAGATAGTTGAATGTTTTATAAAAAAGATCGAGCACTACTATACACGTAAATGTTCATCTTGTATTCCATACGAACGTTTAAAGTTGAGCTCATTGAATAAATAAACGAAGATCTTATTACCTTGTAAAATTTTATACCACCCGTGTCCTAAGCTCATACAAATAATGTCACGTACTAGTCACGGTATTTTTCAAAGAACATTTGATTATCTACAAAATGAAACCAAGAACAGCTTCCTAACTTCTACAGTTGTCGAGATATTTCATTGTCATGTTCGAGTGTTTGAAAATTCAGACAAAATCAGGCACCCTTTAGAATTTTGCTACCGAATTCCGGTTACACGAGGCTTGGTTTGAGGCTAAGAACTAAGGAAGAATGCGTAAAAAAACGTTAAAAAACCGCCTTAATATATATATATATGTATATACATGATTATGGTTCGGGAAGTGAGATTCACTTTGGTTAGTGAAAAGTTTGGAGAAAGGAGGGCTGTTGTTGGCAAAGCAACCCGAACTTCTGGTAAATAATTATCTTGAGTTCGAAATACACATTGAAAACGTTTGCAAAAATTGGTGTATTCCGTTCAAAGCCGAGCGTAGTTAGATAATTTGGCAAACTCTTTTGGAATTCCGGAGAATCAAAGCGGTGCTAAATTGCATCGTTATCGCGGGTTATCGAGGCCTTAAACTCAGTTATCTGGATCAGGACGCCTCATTTCGAAGTTTTGAAACTCACGAGTGCCTACGATAAAATTGATCTGTATTCAGGATAAAGCTCGGCAAGATGCGTCCCCGTCTACCGACGCCAGGAACTCTACGGGGACAAGAGTTTTCTGAAACCACTTCAAAGGCAGGCAGTTCCAGAAATTTAATTCCCACGTCTACCTCAAAATCCAGGGAAAAATTGCGCTCGCATTCAGTACGCAGGTGAAATTTGTCTGATACATATATATATATATATGCGAACGTATGCTAGTCACGAAGGACACGGTTCCATTTAATCCTTACTAAACCGGGAAATCAGGAGGTTTTTGTATGCTCCAGGAAATAATTGCACGAGGGAGAGATAAAAAGCGAGATGAAAACGTGGCGTTGGTTCTTCAAGGGGGGAAACTCTTACAAGCGACGTTTTTTCAAGATTTTTTTAATAAACATATGGAATAGTTTATCGAATTAACGTAAAGTATATCTCTAAGTATGCGATGTGAGGTATATTGACAAATTTGTTTAAACTAAAATATTCCAAAATGGCACCGCTACAGCTGCTGGAAGTCGGCAGCTCAGATTTTAGCTGCGCACAGTAGCTCGACGAATTTTCAACCGATTTAGGTAAAACTTTTGAGAAATATATTCAACTTACCATGACCCATGCTTGCCGGTCGGATTGTATGGAAAAACTAAACAACAAATATTGTTTTTTATCGATAGTTTACACAGAAATGAGTGATGTTTTTTTCAAAATAGCCCAAAATTTTTTATTTTTTTTTTTCTCTCTGTTATGCAACGCGTATCAATGTATTATAACCATAAGAATTTGACTTGTTGATTTTGGTTTTGGCTAGTTTCCGACTTCCAGGAGCTGTAGCATCGCCATTATAAAATATTTTAGTGTAAAAACATTTGCCATATATTGTGAGATATGCTTTGTATTAATTCGATGTATTATTCTACTTCGTTATAAAAAAAATTTTGTGAAAATGTACGTTTACAGGAGTTTTCCCTCTCAGGGTGCTTTGTGGCAACGAATGTGGAAGGTATTATACCATGCGGTCTATACGCGAGTATAACCTGGGCGGTAAACTCTTGAAATCCCAGAGACTTCCTCTACCTTGAGGTAACTTAATTTCGCGTCTTTTGCTAGAGTTTTCTAATGGACGAAAGACACTGGGGAGCCTGACTGGAAGAACCGGAAGAACAGGGAAGGCAAGAAAAGAATAGGAGTCTGTTTACATGGTCGTAAACTTATACAGGGTGTCCTATTTTATCTATTGTAAAAAATTGTAGCTTTTGAAGAAGAATGTTTCATTGTCAGATGAAGGTATTAGGGTTTTGAAGGTACTACGAACAATTTTCTTAGAAATTATAGTAGGGAGAAGTTGAGGTCATCTTTGGTTTGTGCACAGGTCATTTGTTATTCTGATTGAGTACGCTTATAGCTGACCTTGAGATATATTCGGAAGGATAAAAATGCGATTAGCTTCAAAAACTCAGAAGTTATGGCAATTTTAAATTCAAAGAGGATTCATGGTAGAGTTTTCACTTTACGTATGGTTTATTGGACAACCGTTGTCAAAGATATGATCATTGTTGTTAATTCATACCAAACTTATAATCCATAACACAAGATTTTGGAAAAATTTTATGTTTTAAAACCTAAAATCAACCGAAATTTGTATACTGACGTTCAGTGGCTCTCCTTTTTCATCAATTTTTGTAAAGGCTAAGGTGAGTCTGCCACTAAACAGTAGGTACTTATTTGATGAACCAGATAATTTGAAATATGGCATAAATGAAATTTGATTCTCACCGTATAGGCGTTTAATGCAGGAAACTGAAGATTTCACGTTATTTGGTATAGAGACAAACATCTCGCTTCTTTCTTCTCCCCACCAGTAAATGAGGTTTTTATTTAAGACCTCTTCAAAGTCAGAAGTGCCTAAATATCCAAGTCTTTAAAGCTATTCGCGTAAAACTTTTTCGTTATATTTCTCTCAAAAGCCAGATATGATTTCGTTTTACAAAAATGTTAGGTTTCTTACAAAGAAGCCTGAAGTCATCTCAATCTCTTCTTACCGCATTCATTCGGAAAGTTGTTAAAAGCATTACCTTATGCCCCCCTTTGAACTCTCAAACTTTTGTTGAAAACATTTTTCTATAAAACCCATGTATTCTTGCCGAAAAATTTGTGCATTTGAATTAACGCTTTAAAGCATGCATTTTTCCTTGCAGTCAAATTCATTGAAACTGGGTATATAAGGGTTCTCGAGGTCGCTGATTTAAAAAAAGTGTCAGATGGTTGGATCTAATATGAGCGAATATGATCAATTTTTATATTCTCGGTCCACCATATCGGATTCGCCACCTTAAATTTTGAAATTCTGACGTCAGATTGGTTTTCAGCGACCCCAAAAACCCCCGAGTAACAAATTTCAAGCGAATCGGATCAATTTTTATATTTTCAATCCGACGTATTGGATCCGCCATCTTGAATTTTGTAATTTTTACCTCGGATTCGTTCTTAGCGACCCCAAAAATCCGAAATCACCGAGTTCCACTTTTCTATTCCCCATCACCTTCCCGCAATTACATTTACTCTGTAAAAACAGGCATTTCCAACACTTTGTTTATTTAGAGTGCTCACTATATTCGCGGAATTATTATACCCCCCCTTAAACCATCACCATTAGCATACATCTTAGATGCCCAATTCTAGAAAAAATGACAGCAATAAACGATTCAAAAACTTGAATAAACGATTCAAAAAATGTGTCTCACATATGAAGCGCTGTACCGCAATGGATTAAAACGGGACACCCTGTATGTAGCTTTCACGGATGGCAACCATGTTGGCGTGCATATATGTATGGGTATCGGTAAACTGTTCCCACGTGAGCCGCCCTTACTTTCTTCCTGCTGTGGACGTCTTTGTTTGAGGTTATGTTTGTCTTTAAATGCGGAGACTGCAGCCCAGAGGGATGATTTATCTCCTGCCGGCTGCCCACAAGTGCACGGAATTCAACGCACAACCACCTCTCGGTGGCGTTGTAACTACTGTACTGTAAACGATGTCGACGTCGAGTCAGATCTTCGTTCTTACAATTATTACACTGTCTCGGCGTCTTGGTACCCAGTCTCTCCAGTGTTACCTTGAACTGCTTTAATTTGACCTGCTGAATAACGCTCCCGTGACGAGCGAATTATACGCGTTGGCAAAACTTGACGCCTTGACATTCCGAGAGAATTGTTAGTTTGTGTTTCGTACCAGGTAAGAATCTTTGCGAGAAATTGTTCCACGATTTAATTTTCTCGACCTTTTGTACGTTCTTAACTATTGTGGATTGGTATAAATTGGTTCAACGTAACGCATCTTTGCTTGTTTAATAATTTCGTATAATATCGACACCAGGGTGGTCCTTACTTAAGGTGATGACGAATTTTTTCGGGGCTGTCTCGCGAATGAATTTCAAATAGTTCAAAGACAAACTTGTAATATGTTCAGATTTTTACCTCCAATTCCCCGTTTAAAATACACTTGTTTCGGACACATTCTCAGGATATATTTTATTGTAAGAGTAATAATGTTCAATCAAATCTGTAACTGCGAGGTTTTAGTGGGCATTGGTGTTGCTATCTGATAAAAAACTCACGTCATCAAACCAGGTAAGAACTCGGACCTCGTGAAACATCATGAAGTTAAATTTTTTTGTACGATTTTGTTATTTATGCAATTGAAAAAATATCCAAAACCTAGTTTCTCATAATTGAAGAAGAACCCCGTATATCCCGAAGACATCGTCGGGAAAAAATTTATCATATACGCAGACACAACTTTTCATTTGCAGGGTGGTCACAGCATAAAAACTTTTTTAATCAAAATAATGTAAAATAAATAATCCCTATATTTGTAAAATGAAATAAGCCTTTAGATTTTCGGTTTTCATTTTTAAAACTCAATCCTTTTAATATTCATTTAACCAAAAGAATCATGTTAAACTAATGAAACGTCTGTTTTCAATGAAAAACGAAACTCTTTCGTATCATTCTGTATGATTGAATGGAAAGCAATGATTTTTGCCGCTAATAACTTTTTTGTATTCTCTTTTTCCTAAAATCAAAGAGAACGGTTTCTACTCACCACGACAACGGAATACAGAATCTTTGCTTTCAAGTCTGGGGCATCCTTGAGGGGTTCAAGGGCGTCCAGAGCATCGAGGGTGTGAAGCTGGGCCTGAGCATAGAGGGATCCGTAGCGCTCGACCAGTTGGTTGACTGTCATGTCCGCTGGGAACGGAAGGCCTTGATAACTGCAATCGCCTCCACTGGGATCCCCCGGCTCCGGAGTCGGACTTCCGCTTTCGTCGGTGTGGTACCCGGCACTGCTGGACTCCTCCTCGTAGTCGTCCAGGGTGTTTTCCTGGACGATAGGAGAGGCCTGCACCTCTCTCGGTATTTCCTCACTCATCAGCTGAAGGGCAAGACCGCAGCCTCGCGCGCACTGAAGAAGCCGCGCCGCAAGCGGAGGATTCTTCGTATTGGTCCTGAAATTTGACTTCCGCAACGCGGTCCATTGCCTCAGAGCTTCCTTGTCGTATTCGACCCTGTGCTTCAGTTCTCGCAATAGATTTTCCAGGGCTGGGCTCGTCGCCTTCTCAAGTGTGTTTAACAGGCCCTGATTGTTTATCAGACGTTGCTGGATCTCGCTGTACTTCAACGACAGCTGCCTCTGGTGAGACGCTGCCTGAACTCCTTGGCCTCCTGGTGTAAAAGTTTCGAGGAGAATGATCAAAAGAAGCCACACGAATGAAACTAGTAGTTGGGAATTGGAACCGTTTGTTATAAGGAAAGTATCCCAGGTCGATCTCTCCGATTTGATTTCTTTTTTAATGTGTTATAGTAGACTAAAACTAAGTGACAGGTATTTTTTTTTTTTTTTTATCTGCCATTAAACAATTTAAGAGGGTGAAACCAGCGTTATAATCCCTTAAAGTGTTTAATGGCACATAAAAAAAAAAAAAAAAAAACGTGTCGCTTAGTTGTTAGTTTACTATAACATATTACAAAAGAAATGAAATTGGAGAGATTGACCTGGGATACCTTCCTTGTTAGTCAAGAGCCATTGTTATTTTGTACTAACCTTGCGGAAGTTTTCAAAATAATTAACTTTTTCATCAATGCAGCTGTACACCTTTGCTGATAGATGAAGAAACTATCAGTTTTATCATGTCAAACAGTTACGCTTGCTATCGTTATCGGATTTTTTATGAGGAAAATATTAGCTCATTATTTTTTTTTAAACGTTCGTATTTTACTCTCACACAATATTAAATAAGACAGCCAGTTCAATTTTGGACACTTAGTTCCAAACATTTCCAGTACAGAAGTATGCAATATTGATTGAAATAGGATCACTCGTTCTTGTTCCAAATCGGAACGAGCCCTCGCACGCTACATTTTTTCATTTTTTACTAGAATAGATGAATAATATTTCATGATAAATTATTTCCTCAAATCAGGCGATCTGACATTATCGGGGCTAACAAAATTTCACTACAAAATTTTCATCGAACCCATGTCAAGGCAGTTTTTTTGTAACAGAAATTAAGTTACTTTAGAGAAATTCCCAATATTAGTTTTTTAAAATTTGCATCGCTATGAAGAGAAAATATAAAAAAAATACATGCGCTAGACAATCGAACAAGGAACAAAAAAGTTTCGCAAAAAAAGAAATACTAATCACAATTGTAATTTGTAATTAGAAAAATTCAAATTACAAATTACGAATTTAATTCGCATTTTTTTTTAAATTAATTTTAAATTATCAACCCAATTAGAAATTTGATGTAATTATATAGTTACACAAAGAATTTAGTAGTGCCCAATACTGCTCCTAATCTATTCCTGCTGTGTACTCGGTTAATTTACATGTGACGACGTTCTTCGGGTTAATTTACTCGACTCAACTCCCTTTATTACCCATATTATTTTTTATACTTAATTCTGGGACACCCTGTCTGTATAAAAAAGCACAATCTGAATTTTTGGCCTTAAAATTCAAGATCTCTTTGATACTGACCTATACGATAATCCATTTTTTCTAAATTCCTGTTCTGGAGGAACCTTGAGCATTTACGTTTCATGTAATAATAATATTTTTTGAAGTAAATCTACGCGTGACAAATTTAATTGTAAGAATCCTTTCTTCATATCCGATCAATAATAGACCCTCAAAGTATTATGTTGAAACAGAGTTGAATATTCTACCGGACATTCAAAGAGGGGATAGTTTTTGATATTTCAAAGAATTCCGAAGCGTCTGTAACTTGATTGTACCGGCCATCGAGTACAATTCGAATATCGCTTTAGGCGAACAAACAAATTTATAGGCCACGCTGGAACGACTTCGGAGTCGTGTTCATCTCAAGTCGAGCGGTTAAGGTAAAACCCATTTGAGGTGATTCCGCTGAATTCGTGATTAGTTTACTTTCCGGGTGAATCGGTTGATTCGTTCCTCACCTTTATTGGTTCCGGTGTGCTTCTGGAAGTTTTCTATCTTGTGCAAAGCGAGTTTATATGCCTCGGATCGGGCCTCGAGCTCCTCTTTCAGCGCAACCGGAAGCGAGACGAGGTTCTGAGCGTTCGTATAATCGAGACCGTTCCCCAGCTGGCTTGAGGGTACCAACCCATGTTTTCCCAGGCCCTCGACAGCCCGCTCAAGGGCTCGCTTCCTCGTTGCCAAAACAGCCTTGGATCCAGGAGCTACCTTGGAGAGCGCAGCCAGGAGCTTTGTCCAAATCCTAACGTGGAAGTGATCCTGGGATGTGGATATAAGGTAGACTATTTTCCACAGGGCCGGTTCAACCCTGATGACCTTGAGTTCGTCGCAGCTGAGCTCGGCCAGTCTGGAATAGAGGGTCTCGAGGAGGGCGAGGCTGTGCGGGAGTGCGTCGACCAGGAGATCAACGGGTATGTCGGGAAGAGCGGCCTTCAGGGTGTAGACCGGTATCCGGGACAGGAAACTGGCCGCTTCTCGATACTGCCGGCCTTCGTAGAGCTTGAGAAGCCGGCGCAGTGCCATCCGCGGATTCGACGCCTCATCTTCCAGAGAACCGAATGGGCCCACTTGAAACTGGGCCCCGGACCAGACCAGCCGCTGGATTGGGTTTCTGGGCCTTTCCGGCCGTATCCTTTCGCAGGAATTTAGCCCTGCCAGCGGCAACGTCCGCTTGCTCATTTTCGATGCCTCAATCTCGCGCATGCGGGCCGCTTTACTTACTTCAATCGGACTCCCATCCGGTCCACCGGCTGAATGCCACGGGCGTCGGCCCACTTCACACACGCGTATAATATGTATCACGCCCGGCACAGAATCACATCACCGATTCAAAGAGCCGCACTTTCTACTCCGCCTTTCGTCGTTAGCGCGTCTGTCTGTCTACTGTCGCTTCTTCCTGGGGAACATTTCGTTAAAGTATTCTGTGAACGTATCTTTATATAACGCGAGCATGTTTTACGCATTTTTCCGTACGCAAATTACCTGTTTCTATGAAGGTCGAGTGAGTCTGCGAATGCGCATGCGCGGAGTACTGAAAAGACAGCTTTTAAGTTCTAGGAGTTAAAAGTGGCCTTTTCGGTACTCCGCACATGCGCTGTTGCAAACAAATACGACATTACGCGACCCTAACCTCAATTTCGTGCTTCGTGAAAAAACGCGTGACGCACTTTAGTTTTGCAGAGAATCGTGTGCAATAAGGACGTAACGGTCTTTTTGCCTCTCGTATTTGCAACATTCGTCTTCGGCTCACCTACGATCGATATTGCAAACTTAAGCTCGGGGCCTGAAAAGACCAAGTTTGTCTCCTCGTTACAAAATATACTCTTGTATACCTAACCCCGCGTCGGCAAGGTAGGTCTTCTAGGGTAAAGTGCTTTTCTATGTTTGGAGGGACAGCAACTCAAATAAAAAAATTTTCTTGGATAAGATTGTAAGTAACAAAACGAAGTACTAGAAAATATCCTATGGATCGAAAAGAGTGCGAGTAAATTTATTCAGATATCGCCTCGAGAAAAAAAAACAAAAAAATTATAGACCTAAGGATCCACCTTGTCGAAGACGTTAACGAAATCCACCTTACCGACTGGGGGTTAACGGGGAATCGGCCTAACCGTCTAAATCAGAAGTCAGAAATAGGGGAAGAACCGTTTGAAAATCTCCAGCAATGTTATTTGCGCCAATGATTGCGAATGCGAATGAAACAAAGCCACTGTGCTAGGTGGCAGACATAAATCTGAGAAAAATCAAACGACATAAGCTAAGACAGTAACAGTTTCAGAAAAGGTTTCATCATCAGAAAGGTAAAAATGATTACTTCCTGATATTTATTAAACAATTCTAATAGTTTCACGCTTATTTTGCTCGCTGACCACAAAGTCATTTTCATCCACTCTGAAGATGAACATTTGTAATATTTTTTTCAGTCTATTTCTGGGTAATTTTTGAGATCTTTATAGCGAATAAAATAAGTCCACAAACGTTATAATTAAATAAAAAATACTAGAGTTCAATCGTTTCAACGTTTTGATTATAAAGCATTTCCTCAAATTTCTAATATTTTATACAGTGTCACAATTCACCCAAATTCATCTCTATCATACGTATTGTGGGGACTAGGGGTGTGATTTGGATTTGGAAATTTCTTCAGTGGCTTCTTCTCTTTTATGAACTTTTGGCTCAGACGGTCCGACCAATTTGAATCCGTAATTTTGTACCGGATAACGGAGCTGGAGGGCGTAGACAAGCGAATGAGGAGAAATCGAATAAACCGAGCTTTACGGAGATTGTCATTCATATCTAGATTATAACATCTTCCTATGAAAACATGACTCTAGGCTGTTTCACTCACATCTATGTGTGTGTGCATACCTGTATTATACGATCGCGTACTTGCTTTGCTGATTGCTACAGAGATATACATACAGTCGATTGAATTATGAGATATAGTATAATCCGTGTATATGGGTCATACCACGTGAATTGTGACACACTTTTCTACCTATACGTCGATTCACGTCATGGATTGTTTGGTAATTTGATCGGTAGGTAATTAGATTTTATTTTTTGGAATTTATGAGTTCTTTTGCTGAAACTTGAAACACCGTTGAAATCGATTCTTATAATTTGCCAAACACTCGCGAAGAATTCGTCAAGTTGAAAGATAAAAAAAAACGCCATTTTTGTATTTAGAATTCTGCCCGATTTGACTAACATTCCTCAATTTCGCAAGGAAGTAGCTTTTTGTTTTATGTCATTTTAATTGTTAATTTCAAACTTCTTGGGTTTCGTTATTGAAAAATACTTGAATGGAGCACATGTGCCAAGGCTGAGAGAATGCGGACGAAAACCATAGATGTTCAATTATATCCAGCGCGTCAGTGAAAATTGGCATTGGTTCTCCTCAAAAATTAATTATTATCAAAGTTTTCACTTCGTGTTGAAAATCATTCTCGAATATGTGAGGGGGCTGATTAGTCGCGACGGGATTTAACGGTGAAAAAACTTGGTTTAATTATCGTAATAGCAGCTAATAACATCTGGAGCGTGGAAACGGATCTCCATTCTCGTTATCTGGAGGTCTAATTAGACAAATGAACATTATACCTATGTGTGATACTTGAATATTTATGACCGTATTGAATTTCGAACGTTTAGTTTCCAGCGAGTTTGAGCTTCAATGTTTTCAACTCTATCTGTACTCATGTCTACGAAATTGCAAATGCAATATTTCATGGCTATCGTTGACTGATTGAAAACTACTGCAGTATATAAGATAGAGTCAAAGCGCCTCGCATGAGAACCGTTTTCATTTAAAAATAAAATTGCATTACAATTCAAAGTGACGATTAGGGAACAAGAACTCAATATTCGCGTCTAACGTTCGGCATATCAAAGAAATTCGATCCATAAGGACTCGACTCGGAGTAAATCATATTTACGATCAACTGACAAATAAAGTACAAGATTTTGTCTCAAGTGTGTCACAAGAATGGTTTGTCTTAGAAAATCAAAAATTTCAGCTCACCGAACGGCTTAAAACTTTTGACTCGACTGGCTTACAGATGAAAAACAATCGGTCTATGATCCAAGGAACCATAGAAAACCGAATAATTTTCTTTAAGTCGGTTTTTCAAATCCCCTGAATCTGAAACTAGGTTTGCTCACAGCTGAAGTTTATCTGGGAATTTGCTCCTCGTTTTTATGCCGGATCAAAAGAAGAAAAAAACGGAGAATCAAAGGAACGAAGATTATCAAAGTCCAGGCTTGCTGTAGACCTATACCGACTAATGAATGCGTAAATCTGTGTATCTGGTATAAACGTCAGTATGAATTTAGAAACAACGTCCGTTACTTCGATTCGGATGGCAGGAAATGGTTCAAAGCAACGGTTCTGTATTGAAATCACGTCCGTTCACGCGTGCAGTCGTAACTTAACGCTGAATTACAATACGCGTTGCATCTTCTGGCATTTCACACAGCTGTGTTCTGATCGGCTTGTGAATCTTATTACCGCGTTACACATGCGGCTAGCAGTATATGCAAATGTTACGTTATACATCCTACGGAAGTAACCGACACCTGCATACATTGTACACAAGTATTATTCTGCCATATCTCAATCTAATTTTAAAGAAATTACTAATTGGTCACCGCGATCTCGAAATCTTGGTTTTAATCTTAATTGCGATTAGAAAGAAAAGTTTACACCTGACGGATAAAACTGAAGTATCTCAGATTAATAATAGAGCTCGCTTAAGGTTATTTACCTAACCAATAAAAATAAAAATACAACTAACTTAGTAATTGTTATTCGGGAGCATTTTTGTTTGAGGATCCTGCAATATCTTCGATAATTGACTGGAAAATGATACTGGCCCGAGTTTTTTTCTTTACTTTTTTATATGAATTGTGCACGAAAATATGTATCTTCAAATTCTACGCTGGGCTAATTTGCAAACGTACTTTTGCAATGTTTAATTTTCATACCACACCAAAGACCTTGTAATACATAATGCAAGTGTATAAAAGTTGAAGTAGATGAATCACTTGTGAAAAAGTACGTCGTGCAACGCACTATTATTCATTATTTTAAGTTATTCACTGAGTGTAATACGAGGTGGGGAGAAAGACAGCTTTTTTATCGATTATCGTAACGAAGATAAATAGAACTGTACAAGGTACCCGTTTTTCTTGTATCAAATTACGTGTAAATAATTTTTACATTTTCAAGGCGCGAACTCGTTACGGAATACAGAGTATTGGAAATCAATGAAGATTGCATCAAATATAGAAATCGAATGTTATTTTTTGACGCATACAACTACACGTACGTATACTACGGAACGGATAATAAATTCGTTCGGGCATAATTTAACCTTGTGAAATATTTTAATCGCTTAACGGTACGTCTCGATCATTGGAATTTGTGTAAATGCAAATATATTCCAGTTTGCGTACACAGTTATAACGTATATAATCAGCGAATCTTACCAGCTGATACTTTTTCTTTCAATCGGTGTAACGAACTATCACAACACCATTTATAACAGAGTAACAATATTGAATTACACGCAACCGCAGTTTCAGAACCACATTCACGTATTCTTTTTACATCAGGTACCGTAATTACCGAGAACCCGTCTCTTGTCTAATCAAGGCTCGGTTCGCGCAAATTGGATGCTACTAATCGCACGACTTCCCGGATAGATCACTCGCACATTTCACAAATCACAATTTTATTTCCAGTTCCGTACCGCGATGCGACCGGTGAATTAGACGCGGCGACGCCGGCGACAAACTCTCGACACTGTATTTCGACATCTCGGAACCAAAGCAGCGAATGTGGGTCCGAAATCGCGCGCTTCGGGGTCTATAGACTCTCCCGAGAGTCGGCTGGAAGTGGTCCACGGGCCCAGGCGAGACGGCGAGGCGAGGAGAGACCCAACGACGTGTGCGTTATACGCGGAGGATTGGGCCCGATGAAGATGCGGTGGCGACCTACTGTCCTGCATACCGTGGTAACAACCTGTCCGGGCCTGAACACGTTTTAGCGTAGGTAAATAAGACCCCAGATCTTCGATGCCCTCCGTATCCCTGCCCCAATGTCCTTCCGGGCACATGGCTCGTTGAATTCGACCCGAATCCGCGGAGCTGATTTTCTCAATCTTAGCGTGTTCGTTATACCTAGAGTTAGAGGCGCGAGTCGAGCTGCAGCTGGAATTGAGTGGAAGATGAAAAGTTGAAAATAAAAGTGAACGCGATCTTGATATTCATTCGATGCAAAGCTTATCCTGCTGAGGGAGAATTTCGTCTGACTTTTTGTTGGATGTTAGGCGTTTGGAGATAATTTTAATGAGATATAATACGTTAGACCTGTCCTTAAGAAGGGCAAAATCGAATTTTAATTGTCTTATCCCTCAGATTGGTTCGAAATAATTTTTAAAAAATGACCGAATTTTTAAAAAATTTTCCCTCCATATTTACCCACGCCTAGGAAGCCTTGCTTTTTCCCATAAGAAAAACATTGGTTTTTCGGGATTTTTAATCATTTTTTATTATTTAATTATCAGCTAAAAAATCGCAAATTCTCAGAAAATGTTGACAGTTATGTTACCTTTTTGTCCAATTTTTTGTAATTCGATACAAGCATTTTTTGGCTAGATCGATCACATCTTTATTCTCTAAAAACGCGGAAAAGAATCGATCGATCTAACCCAAAAATGCTTGTATTGAATTCCAAAAAATTGGACAAAAAGGTAACATAACTGTCAACATTTTCTGAGAATTTACGATTTTTTAGCTGGTAATTAAATAATAAAAAACGATTAAAAATCCCGAAAAACCAATGCTTTTCTTATGGGAAAAAGCAAGGCTTCCTAGGCATGGGTAAATATGGAGAGAAAATTTTTTAAAAATTCGGACATTTGTTTTTCATTATTTCGAACCAATTTGGGGGGTAAGACCATTAAAATTCGATTTTGCCCTTCTTAAGGACAGGTCTAATAATACATCCCAAACCACTCACATTATACGTCTAACTGTACTGGCTAACTCTATGTCACGGGATATGGATTACACATTGAATATGGTTCAAGTTTCAACACTTTCGTTTGCAAAATAGCCAAACCGAAAGGAATGGCTAATTGTGGCCACTCTACACTTGCTAACTATTTTGGCTGTGACTGAAAATATCATTCTGAGCAAAAAATGAAAATGAGTTTTGTAACCCTAACCGGAAAATCTAACATGTCTTACGATTCTGTTTGACTGTGGCCGGTTGTGCTATATTTTCGTTTAACTAATGTGAGAATACGATGTTGATTTTAGGCAATATTTAATTCCAAAATTATGTAAACTTAACAAACAGATTGGAAATTGCTATGACTGGAAAATATAATTTCGAGATCTATAATCACACCGAATACTTATACAGTCAGTCACACAAGAACGTACAGGCTATAACTTCAAAATTAGGGCTCGGGGGTAGCAGGGTGTGATATTTTTGAAATCAGGAGACACAACTCTATCATGCATCGATGTTAACTCCTAAGCCGTCACGCTCGACCCATCAGAGTGCAGTATCTGCTGTACGAGTTGCAACGTAACGCCTATATCTGCACGTCGGTCCGATGCACATTCAATGCACATGCAGCCTGCTAGCGGACCGATCGAGACCTAAGCTCATACAGGTATATACGTGAGTTGGGATGCCTACTGGACGCAGTGTCGCGTCGGCTTATTCCATGTCAATGATACCAAGAAGTATTGCATAATAATTATATTTTCAGAACAAATAGCAACACAATAAGGCCAAACAAATAAATACTAATAATGGTAATAATCATCATCTTTAATTTACGTGCAAACCCTCCCTCACGTGTAAGATTTTCATCGGCCGGGGAGGGGGGGGGGGGGTTTCAAGGGGGTATGATTTTACTTGAGTACCAGTATCTTCAGCATACCGCAGGGTCTTGCGAAATGCAGCTTGGGGCTGCAGGCGAAGTGTCAGAGTGTTCAAAGCCTACGAAGATGATGTCGATTGCATCTCCTATCTACTTTTCATAAGTTAACCAGCTTACCATATGTTGGATGCAATTAATACAAACCCACAGGAATTGGGATCACCGGAGGTGCCTGCTAGGGTTTCGATACCCATTGAAAAATCACAAACAATCCGAAGGGAGACGGTAAATGAAAAGCAGAGATCATCATTGATAGATGTATTGATCTTTAAAACGGACACTAGCAGGCGAGTATACCAATACGTTAGATGCACCTAACGAAACCTGATGCTGCCTCATCGTGAGGTACAATGAGACTCTTATACACCGTAAGATAAAATTCGAGAGAAAACTAAAAATGAATCAGGTGTAGATTGGGATTGTGGAAAACGTCCAACACTCATTTTCTGAAGAATGATGTCGCGGTTGCAGCCACAACAGCTACCACCACCCCTGCTTGAGCCCACTGTGCTTGTCTTTGAGCTTCGATGGCATATAGCTCGGCTGCTTCGCGTCGTTTCGCAGCTTTTTCTTTCTGTCTGCGACATCCGGCCGCATATTTCTGCACATCTTCTTCTTGTCGGCGAAGCGCATATCGCCAATGCTCATCAGCTTGCCGATGCTGCTCCAGAGCACGTCAATGCTGCTGGCCTTGCTGCTGCTCCTCTCCTGAACGACGGTCGTCATCTTGCCGGAGACTATATTCGCGTAGCGAAATCTCCTCCGGGTGGTCTGGTGAATCAGCCATTATGAATGTGATACAGAAGAACAGCAACTGGTACGTGGTTACTCCACAAGTGTTCGTCACAAACTGAGCCATTCGACTCGTTATCGTACCATACCGTTGCGCTAGCGGAAATATTCACGAATGATTGCGTCATCCGTTATCGAAACTGTCGTTTAGTTTTGTGAACATCGAACATTTGATACACAACTAGTGCACACTCGACTGGTTCGGTTTTCTGTCACCAGGCGTCATGGCGTCATTGGCCAGATCCCATCGTTTAAACACGGCGAATGGATGTAGTGTCTGTATTTATAGTGTGGTTGATCAGAGAAATCTGCATTCGAGCTTCCCAGCGTTTCTCCGATACGGTGAATTTTCTTGACTCAGTATTTTCTTCAAGCTCTACATATAATACGAAAAGACTTCGTGCTGGAGTGGTCGCACCATCGAGCTACCGATAAGACCGCGGCGGACGTGACTCTCCAACGCCGCATGGAGCTCCTGGTCACATAGTAGATTGAGATGCAGCGACTGTGCTATCTTTGAAGAAAAAACCATGTATTTCTACTCAGGTGTATCAACAGTAGCTTCAGCCCGTTACAGAGCACGTCGCAACATACAAAAATTTGAGCTCGCACCGGATTTTTCAACTTTGTATAATGCAAGCCTGAAAGCCCGTTGCACATAGCAACTCGCGTGTAGACATTCTTTTTAATTAATTAACCACACGTGACGCACACGCGCTGAACTTCCGTGAAATTCTCAATAATATTATACCACTAACAATAATGCCGATCGATACGGTTATCGTTATCCTCATTTTGCATCGGAACGATATTATATTTATAAAACTCTCGTTAATATCACTGTTGACACCAGCCTTGGGATCGACGTTACGTTACTAGAAGTCAAAGTTTTGCGCCAAGGTGTTCGTTAGCTCTGCAGCGTTTATCTTCCTATCTTTCTGCAACACATGAGAGTCTTATTTTGCAGATATTCATGCCTAGACCTTATCCAGAAGCATGCCAGGAGGCTGGCGACCATCGTTTGTGGTGAAAAAATTCAACTGCATTCTGCGCCAAATGCATCTCATTGCATCAGGTTGACATTGCAATGTCGAAATTCCTATTCTCATCTGGTGCTGCATCTAGGAATTACGCACCATACGTTATTGTGTTCCAGACTGTACTTGTTCCACATTTTAATGAAATTCCAGCAACATCTAGATCGTCATTGTAAAGATAACGATTTCACTATAATTTTCTATAGTAACTGTGACAAATGATTTTTTTTCCAATGTAAACATATAGCTACTTACGATGCTTGTATTTCTTTATTAGACTTCAGGGCGTATATGAGAAACAAACTGGAGTTCTTTCCTGCACTTCCTTAATTACAGATATTCAACGTCACTATTTACGCAAAGTCGTTCAAGGTCTTTAAGGATTATATTAACATTGGATCTCGCTAGAAGTTTTCCTTAAAACTATCAACCATCTTGATCACATGGCCGAATAACGAATACAGATTGATAAAAATAAACTGAATGAAATTTGACGACTTTTTTTACATTTCGGAAGCGTATTTTTTCTGTAGATTACACTGTCCAGTGAAAGTACAAAAAAAAAACCAGGTAAATTTACATTGTTTGCTGGGTGCAAACTCGAACATGAAACCCCGAGGGCCTGGATCAACATCGAAACTGCGTTTGACGCCGTGCTGTCTAGTTTCTTCGGTATTTCCGATCGTTGTGAAAGGAAGCGTAATTTGCGGCTAGTGAAATTCATGTGTAAATACAGCAGGAAGAGTTTCACACTGAGCATATATTAATTTTGAAAATTTCAGTAATTCTCCTTTCCCGTTCTCATCATTACGTAAAACTGTTTGTAAGTTGACGTGTACAGGATATTTTGAATTTTTTTGGTCGGAGTATTTTGACCTTAAATTTTGACACTCTTCGTTTCAGCTTTTTAGCTTTCGTTACCGAAAGTTGAAGTCAAATGGAGTGTTTTAAACATGACGTTAATGCATTATACATATTTGACTTAAAAAATTGGCCTATAAATCGTTTAGAACTTATACACGTCATGCGATCTCTTTGCTTTTTACTTTAGACTCGTGTGGCCGGAACGATAACTTTTATCCATGGATTTTTGGATTTGGATGTTTTCGCTATCAAAACCAAATGAAGGATGAAGTGTGAAGCTTATACATCCTCCAGAACGGAAAATCAGAAAACCTGGTATACTCAGATTTGCAGACTGCAAGAAATATTCACCCTCCGCATATCTCAAGTAATACGGAACCCTTGCACGTCTCAATTCGTGTAGAATTCATTGCTCCACACGTCAAATATATAATATCCTGCGTATCAAGCTTCCGTTTCTTTAACGATGCATCGACTTGACTCGAACATATAACTGGATTAATTAGAGAAGATGTGAGCGCATTCAATCTAAATTAAAATAGTATAAACGAATGTCGACGAGCATAAAATTTTTTGTGAAGCGAGAAACTGCCTGATAAAATGATGGTAGAAGACTCTAGTCACGTTTGATTATCAGCTATATATTATAAGTCACACATACTGTCAGTTTCAAAACCGAGAGTTCACCTCGAATTCAATATTCGCGCAGATTTCGGAGCGATCTGGACGATTTTCTCAGTCAAGGAAAAAGTCTCGACGTTATCAGCCAAGCGAGTAAATGCTTGATATCGAAAGTCAAACTAGGGGCGAACGAGTCCTCTGGCAATTCAATTTTTCCATCTGACTGCGGCTTTGGAGTACCTGTCTTCTGTCTCCTTGATGCCTACCCTTCGGTTGAACCCTTCCAGTCACAATGGGATGTTTAGCAACCCACTTCAAGAATTTCCATGTCCTAGCCTTATCAGAGTTTATTTACAACTTTAAGTAATCTTTGTTACTTCGTATAACCCCAAAAAACCCCGAGTATCAAGTTTCGGCTAGAATCGTCGAACTTCGACAGTTTTTCGATTTTACATCCGCTGTATTGGATCCCCCATCTTGGATTTAGAAATGATCTAATTCCGACTTCAGATTTGCGATCTGCGATCCCAAAAACCTTGGAGTAAAAAAATTCAGGCAAAATATTCGGTTGAAAAACGTACCTATAATATTTTCAAATGCTTCTTACGGCAAAACTATTGCTCGTCTCTATCTTGGCTTACAAATATCATCGTATCTCCAAAACTGTCGATCTGACTGTAAAGAAATATAGCCTAAAACCTGGTCAGACGTTGCAACTATCTACAGAAAAAAAAAGAATCAAAATCGGTTCACTAGTTCCGGAGTTGCGAGCAAACATACGACAAAAAGACTTTTCAATTTTATATACAACGTAGAGAAGAGGTAACTCGAATTTTTAACAATCGTCTCTTCACACCCGAGCGACTTTCTATCCTCTCGTCTCTTCCTCCACAGCGAAACAGTATCAAGAGGAGCTCGGAATTGCTCTGAAATTTCTCGCCCCATCACAACGGAATCGACAAGCGTAACGAAAATCAACCGTCTTCTTCCTTCTATGAGCAGAACAATTATTTGTGTTACAATTCTCGTGTCCCGTTCCGCGTCAACGAATTCATAAGCCGACTGGATTATAACCAAATGCTGACTGTTTGTTTTTCGAGCACCTTGAACCTCTCGCACGGTTCTATTTCGCCTTTCGAAAAAATACATAGTCTTGATCGCGTATTTTCTTGAATTTTTTTCCTCCCTAAGAATCCGCTTATCCACCGTCTACCCAAGTGGGAATTTTTCTCGAGATTTGCGCTCGGATAAGAGAAAAAAAGAACTTCGCGACTATGAACACGCTCAGAATTCCGGGATGATAATGTCCGCCTTATCTTCGCATGCACGGAGGCCAAATTTTCCCGTGAAAGATGTTTCAAAGATTATTACGGGACAGGCTTTATTTCGTGGCACACTTTAACCGTTGCAATATATTTATTGCGATATAACAAGAAACAGAACTTCAGACAATTAGCATAGCTTCTATTTTAGCTTCACTGACGGCGTCAGTTGCAATAAATTAGCGGCATGAGCTCTCGAGAACAAGACCACGGAATAACAATTGTCCAGAAGGTCAACTCAGACTGTGTCTTAATTCTGTCTTTAAGGCCTCTTCCTCATTGGTTTATTATCTTTGCAACAAGAGATGGGACTCTGAAATAATTGTTCAAAAATATTCCACTGATAGAAATTGACGGACACTTTGTATTCAGGCGGGATACCAAAATCTGCATTATCGCACTAACATCAACAGGGATTGCGTCTCGTAATTAGCATTTTACGATCACTCAAGCTATTCACTGATACAACTTACGTCAGTTTAGGTATCATGATACCTATAACCATCATTGTATTGCCTGGCGATTTACTACCGATTGTGAGCAATTTATTCGCATGTTCCACTTATTCGGTTTCTAACGGTAAACAATGAGTGATTTGCGGATGCGCGACGAGCGCGAAGGCAGCGCCGAAGTTTCTGGATATCTTCATATGTTTTCAACTAAAATACTTGCTATTATTTTTCAAAAAACCTTTAGGCAGTGTCCTAATTTATAGGCCTCAAAAAGTGATTTTCAGCAATTGTTTTTTTTTCAACAGGAAGAGGAATAAAGAAGCTTCTTAAAATTGGGAGTGTATTTTAACATACATTTGATAAGTACGAGAACATTTTTTTTTTATCGTCAAATAGTCGTAAAATCGCGGAGTTGTTAGCTAAATTACACTCACTATTTTAAAAAGCTTCGTTATTTCTCTCCCTATTTGCCGAAAATCACTTTTTCTAAGGTATCTGAATGAAAGCACTGTTTCAAAGCGCAGAATTGAACGTATTAAACTTTAACGGCGATCCGAAATTTCAACAGACGCTTAAACACCGAAGAACTCGCAAGTTTCTGCCACTTCCGAAGCTGGTTATCTGCATAGATTTCTAAAAAACTATTTGTTTCAAGAAATCCGTTTCATAAACCAATAGAAATACTCGTATTGATTGACACGAAAGTCGAAATAGATGGTAATTTCGTACCATAGCATGGATAAGAGAAAACGTCATGATCCTACTTAAAAGTGGGCTGAGTAAGATCCAGAATCTGAATCCAAATCTGCGGCTCTATAATTCAAAGTAAATGTTCACATCTTATAAATCTGGTATTGGAAAATAATGATCTTTGACATTTGATATGTAATATATATTAGACTCGGCCAAAAAAATTGACTATTTTTTTGTTGAAAAATATATTGAGAATATCATTCAGTATGGCAAAAAAAAAAATTTCATGAAATTTTAAGCCCTTAATATTAACTTTAAGAGGTCTATCATCGCTATTTTTGATTTTTAGTAATAATTTGATGTTTCACGTCAGAACTGTCGAAATGTTGAAGTGAAAAAATTTATGTTCACTTATCCCTTTATAAAATTAAATTCCCGACAAAAAAGGTCTGATTATAGATTTTTGTCAGACAAGCCGTTTCCGAGTAATTAAGCTTAATAAATTGATATAATTTCTCGATTTGACTTTTTTAATTTGGAATTTCGTGACTAACGAATCAATGAATGTATAAAAAAGACCATGGCAGATTCTTAAAGGAAATTTAATGTTCTACAAAAAAGATCTCTTAATATTTTTGCCTCAATTTTAATTGAGAATAACTTTTGAAAATAAAATTGAAGTAAAACTTGAAATTTCAATTTTTTCTTCAATTTTAATTGAGAATAACTTTTGAAAAATCAAATTGAGGCAAAAATATTAAGAGATCTTTTTTGTAGAACATTAAATTTCCTTTAAGAATCTGTCATGATCTTTTTTATACATTCATTGATTCGTTAGTCACGAAATTCCAAATTAAAAAAGTCAAATCGAGAAATTATATCAATTTATTAAGCTTAATTACTCGGAAACGGCTTGTCTGACAAAAATCTGTAATCAGACCTTTTTTGTAGGGAATTTAATTTTATAAAGGGATAAGTGAATATAAATTTTTTCACTTCAATATTTCGACAGTTCTGACGTAAAACATCAAATTATTACTAAAAATCAAAAATAGCGACGATAGACCTCTTAAAGTTAATATTAAGGGCTTAAAATTTCATGAAATTTTTTTTTTGCCATACTGAATGATATTCTCAATATATTTTTCAAAAAAAAAAAATAGTCAATTTTTTTGGCCCAGTCTAATATATCTACAGATCTACAGAGGAAAGAAGAAAAGAAGCTACATTTAAAGGAGAACGTGTCAACGATCCAATCGTAGGTAAATTTCACGCCGAGAGCTTCTAAATTTCAGTAATTACACGAGCATTGGTAAAAACACTTTCCCCCGCCTCGTTAATTTTATTCATATATCGGGCATTATTTTTAATATTAGAAAAGTCCGGTTCGGAACTGGAAAAACTTCTTCCTACGCCTGAAATACTTCTAGGTGAAATAAGACCTAAAGTACAAATCTCAACCGCTGACGCATTGATCAAGCCTCAATTAATGAAACATTCGTTTTCTAAGACAAAAAATTATGAAAGAAATCAATGAAACAAGTCGGCTGGCACGATTCAAGGGGAGTAAAAAATCATCATTCTTGAGGTACCAGCTTGAATAATCACAAAAATATTGTAGGTATATTATGGGAGAACACCACTGTGACCCCCTGTTTTTATACATTTTTCAACCATTTTTTTTTGTGGGAAAAAAAGAGATATTCGAAAAAAAAATTTTTCGTTTTTTTCCTTGTTTATTAATTCTTCAAAAAACATTTTTTACACATTTTTCACGCCGCATGGTGGCGCTGGGGAAGTTCACGCATCAGGTGCTGTTGTGTCCGCAGTGGTTCGCGGCGCGCAGAAAAAATCGCTTCAACGTCGACTTAAAAAAAAACACGCAGTGTTTTCATTAATAATATGATATTTTGAAGTGTAGTGCGTAGGGTTTTGGAACAAAATTGATTTTTAAAAAATAGGCACGCTTCTGAAATTAAAGAATGATTTTTGAGCAAAATTTCTCGTCGAAAATAGGCTATAACTTTTATTATTATTGAGATATCGAAATAATCCTATGCAGTACATTAGATAATCTATTTTCATTGATACAGTAAAAATTTAAAGTCGATCGGATAAAGATTGCGCGAGTTTTGCTGCGGGCCGCACCCAAAAAAGTGGATTCGAGAAAAACGCGTTCAAAGTTTTAGGTTTGTTAATTTGTCCCACTCCGGAGGCAAAAAAATCGTTGATATCGCAACTGATATCGCGGTATTAGTGTTCAATGATGGCCTGAGAAGCCTCATGAAAGTTCTGGAGACGTTGGGGATAATCATCGGCCCAAATTGTTTCAACTTTTGCGGCGATACCGACGCACCGCTCCACAAAATATTCAATATCTACGAAAGTAATTATTTTTTCGACCTGGGTCCAACGGCATTTTAATCTTAAAAGTATTTTATATTTTTTTAAATGGTTTTCAAAAAATCGATTTATCAAACCGCCTCAGTGGTGTTGTCCCTTAAATCAGGTCAGTAATTGGGATATTCGCGTTGTCTTGTTGATTTTTTTCTCTAGTCGCGTAGTTGCGATCACGATCCAAGCAGAAACTTCGATCAGACGTTGCGGAATTTCGTAAAGTGTAATGCGAGACCTGGCGTGGCTAACTCGGCTGGACTCACGTCTACTCCGAACGAGCAAAACCGCGATTATGCAAATTCTCAGCCCCTCGACTCTCCTGTTCAGCTTTTATGAACCATGGTAGGTATATCGAGCTCAACGTGGTTTTCACTTTCCATAAAATTATTCTACACGCGTCTTGAGGAGCACTGAAAATACTGCCGAGCTATACATGCCCGGCTACCGAAAATCCGGGAGTCTATTACGACGTGATTGCCTATTTGCTTGTCTTAAACTCGTTTGTCGAGATTTCAGGGAAAATATGAGATTTCAGGAGCGATCTGTGTACTTTATCGATCCTTTCCAATTTCCACTGTGTCTTGTCCCGCAATGCCACATTACCTGGGTGATTGGTGACTACGGCGTAACATTGCAGTTCTTTTTAAATTATCGAAAGATCTTTGAATTTAAACTAGGACTGTGTGTTTCTCTCGATTCATCGATTTACTTTCAATAAACTGTTTATTCCGATTAGTCGGTTACTCTTTCCACAGTCAGTCGATAGAAGGCTGCGATTAATCAATTAGTCGGACAACCGTAATTCATTCGTCTTGGGGGATAATTTTCACGAGGCAGAAACGCGCGTTCAAACTGCCAAGTACCGAAAAAATCATCGAATCCAACTTCCCAGTGTTCACGTAACTGGTTCACTTTTATTTTCACACGGTTAGCGTTCAGGATTTTGCGTATCAATTCTTAATCTATTTATATAAATTATCAATATGAACATTTTAGTGACAAATTACATGTGCAGTTCGTAATTAATGCGGGACAAGTTGAAGATTATATTTATATTTCGTAATTCAAAGAAATTGAGTGACAAATTACATTTTTGTTTCGTAATTAGGATGAAATGAAGTGTATACCCACATTTAATCGCATGATATTCTGTAATTAGGTTGAAATAAAATACCATTTAAATGTGTAATCGGTAATTAATTTATATTGCAATTTTGCAAGGTATTTAAGCTATCTTTACTTTCGTCAATCTCAATTATAAATATAAGTAGACATATTAAGAACGTGTAGTTACTCGGACGTGCATACGTACCATGATGTAAGGAAACAAAGTGAAACAATGCGCACACGCTTTAGTCGAACCAATCAGAGAACATATCCAAGGTGACGTCATATAGGATTGATATTTTGTCCTTCGGTGTTTATGTTATTATTTTTGCAACTTTTGACTGCGGAAACTCGCATTTTCAGCAAACAGAATATGCGGAAATAATTAAGTAATCTCAAGCAACCTAATTACGTGATTTCTGTGACGTCATCTTGGATACGCGCAGACTGATCAAAAGTCGGTCTTGAGTACTGACGCACCTTGTTTTCTTTCATAATGATACATACTACTAAATATATTATACGTCTTTTGTGTCTTATTTTATCCCGTGTACAAAATAGAAATGTAATTCATAATTTATTTCACCTCAATTCGAAAGTATAAATGTAATTTTAACTTTATTCACCTTCAATCACGAATTACAGATATAATTTGAATGTTTATCACGTTCAATTCGAAATTCTACTTTCCTGTCGTACCAATTACAACTTAGACTTGTATTTCGTAATTGACTAATTAAAACATCTCCCATCAGTGCTTGGGCGGAACTCTGGTTTCGTACAAAATTTCCTGCTATAATAAAATTTGACAATTAAGATCTCGAGATGATGTGAAAAGTTAAGTAAATGCCAAAATTCATTAGGGCAAGGCATGTATCAGGAATACAAACTGATAAAAATAATTCTCACCACTTAGTCACGACGTTTTTTCCACCGATGAATAAATCTAGCTTGTTTCGTGATTGCAATATCGATAAACCTTGAAAATGCAAGTGCAAAAAGTTGTAAAAAAATATCAATTCGTGATTCCCGGTTGATATATCTTTGTGTTATAAATCGTGATCCTTGAGTTGAATATGAATGTGAGGAAAGAAATAATAACTGAAATGCTGCAACCTGTTTCTTCACAAATTCGGAAAAATGTGAAAAAAAAAAAATGAAAAATCGAACGAACGCGACTTCACGTAACGTAGAATGCTCATCTTCCCACAGACTCTTTCTTTCGATCCAAACAAACTTTTCAGGGAGTGCCATGGTGGAAAATTGCAAATTTTTTTTTTCCTCAACACTCTAATACACATCTGAGCAGAGAGCTTCCGGTGTTGGGTCAGCTCACAGTGCAAACGAGATCGACGTCCCCCAAATTGCTAACATTAGATTGATTAATTAACAACGCTCCCGAAGAAGCGAGAATCTCGATGGGGTTGTGTTAGGGTGAAAAAAGAAAGGCAGCGGAGTTCACCTACGGATAAAGTAACGCGAGAGGGCCGGCACGATGGAAATGAAAAGGCGAAACAAATAAAAGGTGAGAGAATTCATCCGTTAGCCTCGTTGTGACTCAACGCTCCGAGACAGACGACGATTCGTCAGAGGCGAATGTTTCTGTTCTTACAAAGACACTCCCAATACGAGTTACACTAAAATGAATGAAACCTGCCGAGTGGCAGCTCAATTTTGATTACAGTGTACGTACGTTCAAGATTGGAATGTCACCGAGAATCGGGCCTTGCGTCGTAACAGTCGCTTGTAAATTGGATCAATGACAATTTGATCGCTGATTTATAACAAACGGTAATATGTCTCCGAGAGAAGTACTGCACGGAAAAAAAAAGTGATGTGAATTTTACATCTGTGTGGTGAATGTATGGACAGAACTTTTTTCGAGTCGAATCTACATCAATTGTGATAAATTTTTACTATTGACTTTGTAACTGTTATTATCGGAATTGTAAATCTTGCCATAATCGATGTAGATTTAACTAAAAAAAAAAAAAAGTGATGTTCATACATTCACCACGGGAGATGTAAAATCTACAACATTCGTCGTTTCGTGTGGGTCGTAAATTTCTTTGTCAAGTTGGTACAAATTATCGGATTTCAAGCGCATATCCACAGTCCGTGAGATAATTCTTGATTCTGCAATTCTGAATTCACGCTAATATGTCCCAATAACAGAAAAGTGATTTAAACTGCGACGCGATTGGAGAATCCATTGATAAGTTGAACTTAATTTTTGTAGCTCATTGATTCGCGTACTGTGTATAATATTGATGATATCGTCGCGAAAATTGTATTTCCGTTGCGTAAATTTGTAAATAAATCAGAACTTTCTGCGCTACAATTTAACTTACGCCATCTATTGAAAAGAGCATAAAATGTACTCGTTAAGTCATTTACAAGTATTGAGTGGCATTAAAAAATTGTAAAACCTCAATTTCAGCTCACGCTTATTTAATACAGGAAAATGCATACGATCGGTATTTTGTGGCAAAAAATCGGTGAGTATTTTCACGGGCATTAAAAGTATTTTAGTTTGTTTCAACTGCAGACCAGTGCACGATATTCTCAAATTTCCGTCAGTTGATTGAAGAAAAAATCAACTTTTTCTCCACTCGCTTGTGCTTGTCTTGAACGGTACGGATTTGTTCTGGTTTAATGGATTTCAGACCGAGGCGATGAGTAGACAACTTCAAAAATATTGCCGGAATATCTGCGACTGGAACATTTGACCAGTCTACGCACATGCGAAGAATTGAGTAAAGGGATCTTATCCAGGATCGGAACGACGGTCACGAACTTTAGGTTGGAGAGTCAATAAATGTTGATACTTTATACGCAGTACAGCCATGTGTATATCTCTCGTGGGAGAAGGGGCTTGATGTACCTCAGTGTAGAAACTTACGGGAGGCACAGTCTGAATAAAAAGTTGGGAAGGGAGAAGGTACAGTTTGAAACATCCCCAGCATCGTTATTTGTACCAATGATACAGTGAAAACGAATAAAATACATCCGTACTATCGATATGCGATAAAAATGAATCTGAGAAAATTCGATCAACACAGCCAAAATATTAGCAATAATCGAACAAAGATTTTATAGTTGGATCGTACACAATGATGAAAAATCGGGTGTTTTTCATTCTATTTTCATGTACTCGGACGAATACCGTATTTACAAATGCACATTTATTCTTGTCTACTACGAAGATAACTGTTTGTAAAGTTTTACAATTATTTTCGGGAGGTTCCTATGGTGAATAAAATAAACCCGAAACATTTATAGTGGGATAAAAGACTCCGGAGTTTAAGCGTTTTGAACTTTTTTACCATAAATTATTTTCTCAAATTTTTGATAACTTAGCTTGCGGTGTTAAAAATTTTGGCTTACCACAGTGAAATCTCCCAATAACGGATACTTTTGGAGACGGAATATTGTTCGGTATTGAGAAGTCTGTGATTCGGAAAAATACTCGTTTTCGTTAGACAAATGCACCGTGCTTTACACTTGATTCACTCGTACATATTCACATACCGAATAGGTTATAATTTTAGAACACATTTATATTAGGAAGTATATTATTCAATCGGTGAAAATAAAACAGGAAAAGATTTTTTAAACGGTTTTTGCTTTTCATTACGTACGTTGGAATAGGAAAAGTATTGGTTTCGGTCAAAAATGACGTTATCTAATTTCAGTGAACCTTCACGCTCTCAAAACTCTAGTATCGTAAAAAAAGGTTTTTAGAAAAATGTCGGTCTGTCTGTGCCGAGAAACTTTCACGATTATCCCGAAAACGGCTGGATGCAAAATTTGGAAATTGACACAATTTCACGTCCAAATGATTAGCATGAAAAATTGCCGAGTCCTGGTTTCCTTGGAAAAAGACTCGGACTTCGACACAGTTTATATGACGTTTAAAGAAAATTGTACAGAAATTACTGTGAAACAAATAAAATAATGCAATAACAAAGAGTTTCACGAAAAACTAAAAGAGAATTTAACGAAAAAAAGAATATTTTAATGACAAAAGATTTTCCATCATTCTTGATGGTATTTCCAGTATTTCAATTGGTTTTTATAGCGGTGAAAAATACCATGAGAAAATACTATATTTCCGGCTTGTTCCTTTTCTTTTCCCGACTTTTCATTCGGACTCGACTCTCATTCTTAAGCGGACATCCGAGAGGTGGAGCGAATACGTATCCAAAGTTTCAGAGATGCTTGATCGTCTCGGTTAATTCCCAAATGGGAATAGAAGCTTGGGAATGCGTAAAAACTAACTACGATAAGCCCGGTATGATATCTTACGGTCGACCGTCATATCTCGTAAGGACAGAAATTCGTCTGCGAAATTTCTCCAAGCTTAAGCCACGAGCAGGCCGAAAATCCTTCCTTGCGCCGACTATTGCTGCTCCCTCGTTATGCTGCTAATTCATTGTGGCAAGAAATGGTACTTCGAGAGAGAGAGAGAGAGAGAAAGAGACGTCTCTTTTCATCTTATCCTCAGAACCGCCTTGCCCAAGAAATTTTCCTTTATCTCGCTCTCGACGTTCACCTCATAATATGACTTCTGCTTCCCTTTTCTCTGAGCACATAATGTTCAACCTCTAACAAGGCTCGCAGGATACGCGGAAGCTCCGGGAGATTTTGCATTTTTCAATGAGTTTTACGCTCGTACCGGTAACAATGAGATTTTGAGTGTATTTTTCCAGGGTTGGGCCTGTGCATAGAAGGACACGTCGAAATAATTGCGTGGCATTTCGCTGTGGAAGATTCTAAAGATGAGTGCAGAGTATACGGCTGCCTTTGAGTGCCTGTAAAAACTATGTCCTAGATGGCAATAAAGGACAAACGTATATCGTTGGATAACAAAATATAAAAAAACTCCGAAATCAGGAATCAAACAAACCGTATCCTCTCAAAATTATGTTTTGTTCAATCAAGCTAATCGAGAGCTGATACATGGGTTACATTAAACACGTGGGATTTCATTGATCGTTCGGTGAATAATTTAAACTGTTGGCACTGCCCATTACTCGAAAGTAGGAAGCATCGATTTCCTGCCATGGTTTAGACAGTACAAAACTTGGGAAATTATTTTGAAATGAATCGTCGGTACCAATACTTACAAAAGCAAAGTACAAACGATTAAATCGTATTTTTGATATGGTGTGGTGTGCTTAGTGCCATATCTTTGATACCGGGTTTTGTAAAGCTTTGAGAGCTTTTTGTACTTTGTTATCCAGTAATATATGTCGGTACTTTTTTGGTCGTCTAGGAAAGTTTTTAATATTCAATTCTGAAGTCGGTGGTAATTTTTTACATTTGCAATGTTGTCGCGTATTTCCGGTTTTTTCTGTATAAGCATATCGACTTACGACCGATACACAAGACTTTTAATAACCGAAAAACTTTGTTACCCGAATGAACTAAGTGATAAAATGAAATCATTCTCTTCGCTCGTGAGTGGAATCTTATCGTTTTGCTCCATACTCAACGTCATTTTCACCCAATAACGTGATTCTCAGCTCAAAGCATCCCACTTTGGCACACCGAATCTCAAGAAACAAGTTTTCACATACAAAGTCTAACAAAACGGGAATGAAATACGCAGCAAATTGTCTGGACGTTGGAAACTCTACGAAGCGAACGATCTAGATTTCGTAAACTGAAAAGCGAAAAATTCTGACATTGAAAACTACAAAACGAACGACTACCTTCCACTGGACATCGAGAACTATGAATGGAATACCCAGACATTGAGATCTTTGGAGCGGTTACCCGAATATATTTGGATAACATGTAAAATAATTTTGGAAGCAAACGGATATACACATCCCTGATTTGGAAGCGATGAGACTACTTCTCGAAATATGGCAACTCATCATTAACGCGTCTTGTAGAAGGTCTGGATTCCATTTCTTTACAGCAGGGTGGTTAATTTATTATTAAACGTCATTAATTAAAGTGGCTATATGGAATTAGTCCAAGTGCTTGTACACTCGGTGTAGGTACGACAATTTCGCTCGACGATCATCGCGCAGCGTCTTGCAGTGTTTTGGGGGTACACCTAATTAATTCAGGCTAATTTATACGGAATTAATGTTCAGGACTACTTTCGTGCCATGGATGAAATTTATGCGCGAACATTTCTTGTCCGTATCCATGCCGCGGATATTCCCAATGCCAGCATAGACATGGGCGTAGAATTCATTGTTCGCTCTGTACGCGTTTCTGGGTTGGTGAAACGCACACGTGACACAATCAGATGCTGTAACAATGGTTCGCGGTAAAAGTCACCGAACGTATATCAGCGGCAGGTTGTTACGCCCCGTCATTACATTTCCCACGCAGGTGTGAGTGACTCTTGAAAAATGGTGCAATGCGCTCCACGCTCGAACACAATGGCTTCACGGGCCTAAAAATTTGTAGGTTACCTTAGCTCATGGTGTAAGGAATTAACTGCGCTACAGCGCAGCTTTTCGGACGAACCAATAGAAAAGTTCCGCCGGTTGACGTCACAACAGGCGGTCAATTCAAAACTGTTAAAAGATTCCAAGTTGGATTAGAATGTTACACATGAAACGTTGACTGAATACTTCAGTTCAGGCATAGCGGATTCTTACATCCCTTAACCGAACAGTTGAACATTTTATTGAATTCGTGAAACGACCCACGATATTTGTTTATACGTTTGGCGAAGTTATAGTTGAGGTTATGGTGTAATTTGTACGTGCGCATGCGCATGCGTTGTAGGCTTACTATGACTTGCCGTGACGTCAACTCGCGGGATGCGCGAACTTGTACGAAAATTGGTCCTCTATTGAGCACATCTCACTCCCAACACCATGCCTTAGCTAATATACTGCACCTGTACCGTAAGAATATATTTTAATCAAATCCTGCGCAATTTTAATATTTCGCTCGAAATCTAGGGTCTAATCCTTGTCCGTTGACGACTCATTACCTTCCCGAACTTATACCTCTAAACAACGCATTTCTTAATCCTTTGCAGAACCGAGTCTTTATCATTATAAAACTCAAGTTTCAAAACCCGTAACGTCTGCCATCAATTGATATAGAAAATCCCTTGATAAATATGAATATTATCCTCCTATTTTCCTACAGATGCAACAACACTTTCTTGACTAATTTCCAAATCACAACCCGCGTCCTTTTATTTTACCAACCTCGCCCATTCGTCCTCATTGGTAATTCGTAAATAAAGTTCCTTCCACAATTCTTCCCCATACATCCCAATAATTTTAGATTTTCTGTTATATTTACTCAGTTGTTTTTCAACTTCAGACTCGAATACTTCTTTCTTTAAAGCAGACCAACGGTATTTAACACTAAATAAAGTTCAATCGACACAGTTCCATATAAAACCCTCTATCTAATCATTACAAATGGGTAGATTTTCTTGAAAATATCCGGTGAACAGAGTTTTAACCTCGAAGCGTGTGTTTTGGCTCTAATATTACAAGAAACGCTTCATCGTATGTAAAAAAAATCTAGGAGAATTTAAAAACATGCCAGAATCAAACTTCGACTGACAATTGAAGGTGGAAATTGAGTTGAACACCCTTTAATATTAATTTTTTTCATCCTCCCAGCGACTTTTTGAAAACCCGTTTTTCGAGAGCGTATTTCTTGGCAAGGAATAAAGATTTTTCAGATTTTGGAACGCGGAACGAAAGGATTGTTCTTGTAATTTTTAACAAAAAAGTTCTTCAAATTCGGTCGAAGCGTTCTGATTTTATTCACGTTCGAAGTTGATCCGGTTTTTAGCCCACCCTGTATGTCCAATTTGAATAACTGAAATTTCACGTAGGAATTTATTAAACTTACAACACAAATATTCATCAATTGTTAAATGTTACATTTTAAAATTTTTGTTGTTAATATTAATGAAGTGAAATTAATTTAATCTACATCTCTATATGATGTATACACCGAGAAGTTCTCTGGCAAAGACTGGCTCGACATTGCATTTCGTCTAGTTTACAAGCACAGCCAACTTTGTAAAAAATGTTACCAGTATTAGGTAGGCACTCCCGTAGAAGACGCTTGATCATCTCGAAAACACGATTTGTAGTTTTTATAAACCACGGTGATTGATGCTTCATTTCGAGGGAAAATGGTCGAGTATTTCGCTCTTTGAAAATTGATAAAAATTTCGAAAAATCTGGAAATTTGCCTGAAAATTTGGATTTTTTTTAACGTTATCTGTTCGTCTTGAAACCCGCTTTTAGGCAGTCATAGTCGATATACAGTTAGGGTCAAAAATATTCGTACACTACATGCACACTGTATGTACGAATACTTTCGTCCCTCACGGTATGTCTTCTCTAAATAAAATGACGAACTACTCGAAAAATCGGGAACGTATCGCAATCCTTAAATCAACGCATATCAGAATTATCATCCCCCTCGAAACTCGTCAAGTTTGGTATAAAACTTCTTTTCGTATCGCTTCTGGTTTCCGAGATATTCGCATGGACCGATTACAAAAGACCACCGTGTATACTTATTACGTATACATATAAATAAGAATCTAATTTATATTAGATTTTGTCCTAATTAGACAATAAAAATGTGTATTTCTTTATTTTCGTTTCAATTTAAAATTATATTTGTAACTTGTCATTGACTAATCACACTTTTTGAAAGTGCCATTTCGGGGACCACAAATTTGACCACGGCCCTCGCAAAAGCGATCAATTAAGTTGCTTGGAGACCAAATTCCATAAAGATAGGTTAAGCAGTTATCAAAATACCAGGAGTACCACTGAATGGCATCAAAGGCTTGTTCCACCACCTGAAAAATATGCATCATACGTTTTCAGCCACCCAACACTCATACAAAGTTCGATGAAAATCTGAGCCCGAGCCCTCGCAACTGTATCTTGCGAATCTGTTATAATCCTTGGTTATAATGCCTGTACAGAGTATCTTTTCACGGCTTCACCCACTTTAGCCCTGTCTCACCTTTGCTACACCTTCATCTCAACCTCTAGGCGTCTGCCCCTCCTCCTGCGGTACCTACCCTTCACATTCCGCACTTTGTCTTGCAAGTAACTTCACTTCTTTATACCTACCCCGTCACTATACTTCACTCAGCGTCTAATCTGAACTCGCTGTATTATTCACACATCTCCTCTTTGTCCCGTGGCAAGAATTGAGATTGGTACGCAGCAGGGCATTTCGCCATCCCTTGGTTACCTTTTTCCTCCAGGGTCACCCGATGCTGCCGCAAGCACGGTATATTTTCTTTAAATACCATCCTCGGGGAAACTAAACGCCTCTCGCGAACTCCTGAGGCTGAGGACGATGGAAGTTCAGGGTTTTGTAAGTTCGGTCTTATCGTCGGTTTGCAGGAATTAATTAACGCCGGTAATTTCGTCTTACTCGCCTAATCCGTGTCCCGCTACGTTAGGCTCGTCGATTAGTTGCAAAATCAGCATTGAATCGCATTGACATCAAACGATACGAAGTCTGCGATATTAGATATCCGTTATAGATACTGTACACCTTGTCCTTAAGAGAAAAGAAAGTTACTTTATCGTGTCCGTCGAGTATGAAAACTACAGACCACGACCTGTAAGCATATTTTAACATAATAACCAAGTAATTCTGGTTCGCGAAATTGAAGTGATCCTGACAGATTAACGCGCCCCTTCACCGCAACAGTGGATTCCCCTTTAAACTCCACCACTGTAGCCGTAACGAAGTATCCGTCACGTGCAGAATATCTCGGAGTTGATCTTGTATACGTGTCTTTCACCCAATCCTAAGTGGTTAGCAAAAAAAAAGTATTGCTGCCATTTTCCGAAATGGCGTATTCCCACCCCACGTAGGAGATCAAGGAAATCTATCTGGGATGGTAAAACGGATCGTCCCGAGGGGCTGATGATTTATGTCAGTACGTTAAGGGCGATTTCGAAACTCTCATGTACGAAGTACGTGTGCTCGCCAATGTAAATTACAGGTACAAGGGCCGGTGTCGTATGCGCATAAATCAGGCTTCGAATAGACAAACGGACAGCGAGAGAGAGAATCCTAAGGCTTGTGAAAAAACAGTTTGCCGATGGTTGGATAATTTATGAGGAAAAGGAAGAGGTTGTTGGTTTGAGTGAAAAATTCCGTGGAGAAAGCCAACGCGAAAGCGTGTTTTGTGGTTCACGAGAAATCACTTTTTCTCGCCTGCAAACACGAACGGTGTCTATGGACACTGACGTGATATATCTATGTACACGCGCTTGCCTATTCGATCTCTTCAAATTTATAAACATTCATTTCCAGTTATCGGCTTGAAGAGAGTAGAATCTGATTTGCGATACGTTTTCATCGTCTGGTCAAAAAGTATACACGACTCCTCGGAATGGTGGAATTAGAAGGAACACTTTTGAACTTGTCATCCTAAGATTCCGTTTCCTTATCCGGATTTGATACTATACTTTTGGCTATTTACATGGAAAGGAGGCGAGAAGGTGATTGAGACAGTACCCGGAGGTTTCTTCTGGGTTCCAGAAACAAAGGCTGAGATTAGGGCTCGATCGAGGGATTCGAGAAAGCAGGCAAAGGGTCTCCGAGGATCAATCTCAGGCTACAACAACGGACTCGGAGGGTGATGGCTGAAAAGAGACTGAAAATTCCTTCTCTCGGCATCTTGGTGTGGGGTGTATTTTCACAGACACAGCTTAAACGAGGGGAAAAACGTCGAGGGTTGTTGAAGACTCCCGAGCTGCTGAGAATCGATTTGCAAAGTTAAATTATCTCGTATCGACTGTTTGGAATATTGAAATACTCTTGAACCGTTGAAGCTTAACCACACCCAGCCAAAACCACCACGCGTTTCTTCCACAGCTGTTTAATCCACCAGAAACACTCGAGGCCTGAAAGCAATGCCATGGCGCAGTCAGTTTGCATTCCGTAGATATTTCAACGCTTCGATTAAATGCACTATGAGAACCATTGATCCCTATGATGCCATTACACTTATAGGAGTACGCGGAATTCTTCGCGCACCATTCGCGAGATTATTTCCTTTGATGAAAAAAATTCGAAATAAAGGTGGGGTGAAAATTCTCCAAACATTTGTCCTTTGACGATATCTCGAGAACTTTTCAAGCCGCATATTTAATCAAAGTCCTAATTAAGCATCCGTAGAGATCTCGACTACATGATCAAACAAATATTCA
This sequence comes from Neodiprion fabricii, assembly GCF_021155785.1. NCBI lineage: Eukaryota > Metazoa > Arthropoda > Insecta > Hymenoptera > Diprionidae > Neodiprion > Neodiprion fabricii. The sequence continues at coordinate 12,985,198 of NC_060239.1, forward strand.
ATCAGAACTGCGAAATCATGTACTCGCAAGAGCTCGTATTGAATGTTTATCTTATCGCTACTTACGGATGTTTACTTTCACTTAAAACCACGTAGCAGTCGATAAATAAATCCTCAGATATAAAAAATTCTGATTAAAATTAATATTACTTCATAGTGACTTAACAGAAACGTATCAAATTTTTACATATTCAAAATGTCTGCACGCCGTGATACGGAGTATTTATTTATTATATATATTATTATAAATTAGATTTACCTTTACCTACAGAGCTCTGAATGTCGGTTTTCAAATCGATTCTTGGTGTAACATAAAATGTTCTTAAGAGATTCACGTGCCTCTTTTTAATCAAATCATTTCGAGGAGAAGACAGAATCACTTTCCCCTTGCTTGCCTACTTATGAATATTCATTCAATTATCATCGTTATCAATAATACTCGCTAGCAGATATCAGTTGAAACCAATCAAAAGTAGAATTTCAATGCTTCGTCGAAGGCTTGCCCAAATATTGTGCAAATCCCACTAAAAATACGAATCTTGCGATGAAAAACAAGTGGAAAGTGCAACGCAGGGGAAAACTAAGATTTTCAAGTTGGTAATATATTTGCAGGGACAAAAATTATTTCGATATAGAATAAACGGAAAAAAAACAATTCTAAACTAATCAAAGTTTGTTCTAAGCAAGAGAGAAACAATAACGCAGGAAACACAAATTGAGTATTTGAATGAAATTTTTATATTTCATATTCTTGTAGATTGGAAAAAAATATTTTGGACATGTTTTTTATTTTTTCGATTGAATCGAAATTGCCATTAACATAACAGATTGAAAACTATAACATTGTGACACCACCCATGTTAAGATATATTTATAATCTATATATATTAAAATCAGTGAAATTCAATCACCTATAACATGAAAAATTATCATTTTTAACGATAAACAAAAAATAGGTCCTCATTATTTTGGCTTGCACTGCATTATGCACCCTTAAAAATGGAAAAAAAAATTTCATTCAAATACTCAATTGCCTAAATCTTGGCCAGAGTGTCAGAGAAAATTATGAAATACTTAGAACTGCTTTGCAAAGACAGCAAGAGAAAATGTAAAAATTTTCAAAGAGCGCAATACTCGTGTGCGATAAAAAATGATTTTGAAAATTGTCAAGTACTCTGAGTAATTTAGAAATCTTCAAAGACTGAGAATTTGAAAAAAGTTTTTTTACTTCGTAATAATAGATGCGGTCACGGTTACGAATGGTTACGAAGCGGTCGGTGACCAAGACGACCCGAAAATCGAAATAGCGAGACAAATAGACGAGCAGGCCACTCGGGTACAGATGAGGGTGCATGGGGATGGGTAAAAAGAGTCCAGCGATCTCTCACCAAGTCGTACCGAGTGTTATTTTTTCGTTATTTTTGACATTGGGTGAGCTTTTAGAAGATCCGATTTTTCACGTACAAAATTGTTTTACATTTCATTCTGCCTGTGATAACGAAGCATTCGTAATTCTTTTAAAACTTTTTCTCGATTTCTTCCCGAGTTATGTATTATCAAAGAAATAAAAAATTCTGTTTCAGTTTATCAAATTCAGAATATAACTCGAGATGGAAAAATAGAATAAATGATTCATTTGTTTCAAAAAATGACAGTTTTTTAAAATTCTTTTCAATCGTTTCGTTTACTTGTAAAAAATATTCTCTGATTTATTGGTTACTTTGATGAATCTGAAGCAAAGTATTATCATAGGCTGATCACTTATTGCAGGTATTTTTATTTACTTGAATGTGAATTTTTTTGAGTTCGTCTTAATAAAAAAGAGTTCAGGATTTGATAGCTGAGAAATTTCACATAATTTTTCTCGATTGAGCTGTACTTTATAAGGCAAAGTTTTCATTCTATTAACGAGGATAAATAAATTTACCTAGAGATGAAAAAAACCCGCCTCATAAAGTATCGTTCAACCGCTTGTAAATTTCTTGAAAAGAATTTCCAATCTGACGAATATGAGCTTTTATCCGAGACAAACTCGGTGAAGTTGTTACCAAAATAAATAATAAAAACATAGGAAGTTGTCCATCAGTAATGTTCACTTGGCTGAAATTTCCTAAACATCGATTATTTTTGAGGATATTTTTCAAACGGTCACCAGCGTAATGAAAAAGCGATAAATTATCAGAATTTGGAACATTTAGTGATTTTTGAAGAAAAAAAGAACAACATTTTTGTACTTTTTTTGGGCACCCACTGTGCTCAAGACGAAAAAGTACATGTGGGTACTAATTTTTTTCAATACCTCATTTTATTTTCGAGTGGTTTTACATTTTATTAAGATTCGTAATTCACGAACAAATTGAGATAAAAATTTCTACTTTAATTGTAAATGCTGTTTCTGTTATATCGAATGAAATGGAATTGAAATGGAAAGAAACCACGTGTGTCAAAAATTCAACCGTAAAATCTTGTCTGATCTGAAAACTAACGTCCCTATTACATCCACAAAGCCAATTCTCAAATGTAACACAAGCCTTCCTCCCGGTCTCAGAGCCACAGTGACCCTCTTCCAAGCATCGGGAGATTTCACCTCTCTGGGCTATAAAACTCGCCGCGGTCCCGAGTGAGCGAGAGAAGAAGAAGCCGTAGAGAGGCTGCGAAGTGAGAGCGCGACGGAGAGGGAAAGGGGAAACGGGAAACAACCGACCGACCGACCGACATGACACGAATATCTCATACACCTAATGATTCGGATGATATTCGGTCGTTGCTCCGGCCCGTTGCCAAAATCAAACTCCATCCTGTTCCCCCACTGATCTCTGTACTAACTGGATGGCTGACTCCTTACAGCGTTGCCAATTCGGATTCCGCCAAAAACCGCGAGACTCGTCGCATTGTTTCCCAAAAATTATCACCGAATTAGCGACGTTTATAACAAGCTAAAAAACACCAAACATCGAAAACCCAACGAAAACAATACCGAACATGATAGCAAAACCAATTTTATCTGTTTTTGTTTTATGACAAGAAATGCTGTGTCTGATGTTAAATTGGAAAATTTGAATATGAAATTCGGAAATAATTTTCTATGCATTCGAGTTTTTATGTGGCCTATTTGTGGTTTGAGCATTTGTGATTATGTCTGGATGTTGGGTTTGTTTATTTGAGATAATATTTGACTGTGGGTTTAGTGTATTTACATTTGTGATTGTTCCATTTTGTTCATTTAAATTTTTGGAGGAACAAAAAATGGTACAGCAAATCAAATCATCAAATTTCCCGTTAAGAATATAAAATTGGCGAAAACCATCGAATTTCTCACTAAAAAAGGCAAATTACTTTAAAAATCGACAAATTTCACGCCAACCGCTAAACAGCTAAATATTCTCTACAACAATCGTTCAAATTCACCAGATTTAGCGACAAAACTACCAAGTTGGCGACTAGGAGTCACTGCTAGGCTTCCAGCACACTGCAGCTTATGCCTGGTCTACACATACACTTTAACTGGGGGTCTTGAAGTCAGTATGTTCAAGTCTGTTTGGGATAAGGTGTGTACTCGGCTACACACAGTCCTTCAATGACAAAAATTTATTTCGAGTTGGTAAGCCTGCAACTGTGTTGGGTTTAAAATGAGAACTGTGTGGCACTTGAAGGTTAGAAAGCCTGGTAGCCATCGAACGGAGTAACGAGAAGAACTTATGAACCGTCAGTTAGTGTTTATAACCTCAGTAATACAACATATGAAGCAATATAATGCAATGTTCTCCGTAATTTTATTCATTAATTAATAATCACCTATCTATCTTTTATTTTCCATTTTTTGAATAGCTTATAATCAACATATCTCTCATCTGTAATTCGAAACGCATTTTGTTTGTTGCAAACCCTGGTGATACACCAACATGAATTATATTTTCATATCAATAATTGTTCAAATAATAAATATGTACGAAACTTGGTTACGGCAAAATACCGACCGAAGGAAAGAACAAAGCACAAAGAACAAAAAGAACGGGTTAAAACCACGCGAGATTTCAATATATCTGTCATGTCGGTACGGTTGGCACTACTTCTCGCTGAAAATTGAGCTTAAGGTGGGATTCAGAAAATCTTTAAGTGGGAGGCGGTTGAAGTTCATGTAAACTCGGCTACACATCAGCTTTAATGGAGGCGCATTTTAAGACCCCCACTTAAGGGGGAATATCAGTGTGGCAGGCTGAAAAATTAGGTATTTTTTTTGGAATTTTTTTTTGAAAAAACGGCTCGATCGAATTATTTGGGATTTTGTGTATTTGTTATTGAAGCATTGAAGTATACAAGAAATTTTTTGTTTTTTTTTTTTTTGCTTAAATAGATAGTTTTGACCTTTAAGAATATGTCTACAAATTTTCGACCTCAAATCGATTTTTTTTTTTTTCCACACTGATATTCCCCCTTAAAGCGTATGTGTAGACCAGGCATTATGCCAATCAGAAGCCCCAAACACCGACACTAGCGATGCAATACCTGAAGCTCAACTAACGGGTCACGTGGGTGATAGCCTATGAGAAACAGATTTAGTCACGTGGTATAGCGTGGGAAAGTTTGAATCCATGCGCCGCGTGAACAAAATTACGATTCTTTTCTCCTTTTCATTATATACTCACTTGAAGAAATGCCTTCACTGACCAATGTGTTTCCTCGATTTTCTTGCAACAACCAGAAAACCCGTTTTTGTAGGAACATTTACGAGTTGTCAGTTCTGGTGAGCCACGTGATTTGTTAGTTCCATTTAGGCTATTGAAGCGCTGGTGTCGATTTCGTCGGCTTCTAATCGACCCAGGCCGAGGAAGCTACTTAGTATACATCCACTTAGTACAGAGATCAGTGTAATGATGTGAGAAAATAAAGGAATCGATTCTGAAAATCGATTAATTGTATTTAATACTCCGATTCCCAGAATCGATATATCGGATGAAAATAGCGACGATTCCAACGCGCTAATTCAAAGTAATTAATATTACGTACGGTAAAAATAAAATATAAACGATGTTTTGAAGTTTTCTATTACCATTTCCACGTAATCAGATAACAGGAATAGCAAATGACTTCATATTATGAATTATGAGAGGCCGACATCATTTATTAGAATATCTCAGCTCAATATAAAAAACAAACTAGATATAACATTACATTTTATAGGAAGTCGTTCTTAAACGACTCACATTGTCATAATTAATCAATTCGTACGGGAAAAGAATCAATTCGATAATAACCGTTTCTTTGAAAAATCGAATAATAATCGATTAATCTAACGCCAAAAAAATCGATTCTTCAAGATCGTTGAATAATCTCGCATTACTAGATCAATGTCCCCCCCCCCCCTTTCCGTCCCGTCGCTTCCCCTACTGATCAGTTACGATCATTCCCACCAGAATTCATGACGAGCGCTATTTTAGCAATATTATACGTGCCGGGAGTTATAACTCTTTTTGTCCTCAGCTGTAACTAATTAATTTCAAAGATCGAGGCACGTTGTCCAAAGTTGGAGGTTTCATACCTTTCGCAGCACCGTCTGAAAATTGTTCTTGGTACGGTTGAGAAAGTCGTTGATTAAAACTTCTGTTTTTCCACCTCGTCGCGTCGACGAGACTCTGATTAAAAACGTGTAACGTGATTCGAAAGGTATTCTTCTGGGAAAACACCTGCCAGTAAAGGAAAAACTTGTACCGATTTAAATTGAACGAAAATAAAATTTGCATCTTAGTTGTAATCGTGAATAATGTGGCAAATGTATCGGGACCGTTCCGATGACGTTTTTTTTAAAAAGAGTCATTTTGGGCATTTCTCATTTTCCGTGAATTTATGTTATGAGAAACTTTTACTCCTGTATAACGGTTATACATTGGTCACGCAGCGTTACTGGTACACGAGTAAATATGTTAATTCATTGACTCATCTCTAGTGATTACTTTCAATTGATAATTCATGCTTAGAAACCTGTTTGCAAGATTTCAGAGAAAGCGTTAAAATGCTCGCATCTGAGTGCCATCGTACACAGAGTCTCGATCCTTCTTGAAATGAAAACGAACAAGCGGTTGGAACAATAAAAAAAAACCCCATTAATAATTGTGTCATATGAACTTTTTCGTTTTCGCATCCGTCTTTTCATGAAAATAAGCTATCTCATATTTTCAATCAGTTATTTATATGTTGGATCGACCGGTTCAAGTTTAAATGATGTTATATGGCATGGCCCTGAATTATCCGATAGCTTCAACTTTCACTATAATATCAAGATATCCGTTCGTAACACATATTTAATATTAATTTCCTGAAGTGTGTAAATTATAGCCAGTATCACATCGACATGCACTTGTACCGAAACTTCTCGATAGGTATGGCATTGCAGATTTCACCCTAAACTAAAACATGACAGGACTTACATTTTGAGGTATATCTGCGATTCTCGAATTTTAACAATCATATAATACCTCTATGATTTTATCACGAAATGGAATTTCATTACCAGTTTCCAAATGTGTGAATATTCACCTTTTGGGTATTAGATTTCTATTCCAGAATAACTGATGGTAAAAGCTAGGCTGAACTCATTGTCAGTACGGGTTTAAATAAGTTTAAATAGTAATGGAACTCACTATAGGCTGGTTCCATTTCAAACCGCCCAGCAAGGTTGGGACGAAAAATTCAAACGACTTGTAAATAATTTATATAATTCTTTGGTGAATTTAAGGGGACACACATTTGGTCATTTTGATCTAAAAAAATTTCATCTCTCTGCGCGGCTGTTACCATTTTTTGTCAAAAACTCGTTTTTACAGATTCTGTAAATTTACTGTTTTTTTTTAAAGTGCTATAACTTTTGAACGAATTAACGGAAAAAAGATATAGATACGAACTGTATCTTTACTGCAAGAACAAGTCAGCATCCTTGGGTTGAAGAAGCAATAATTTAAATGAATTGACGATGTATGAGATGCTTCAAACATAGTTATAGTAAATTCATGTTTATTGTAATATTGAACTGTTTTGGGATTGATATAGCCTTATTTTTGAATGGATTTTTCACACTTTTCCTACCCACTTATTTCGTCGTATATATGTATTAAACAAAAAGAAACAATGTAGCGACATAAAGAAATCGATTTACAGTACAAAATATAAGCTACCTGAAAATATCAAAAATTCGTGATATTGAAAAATTCATAACTCTTTTTACAGAACTAATCCGCTAACGAAACTTGTGCGGAGAGTTCGTATCTTTAAAGAACTATTCGAGAAAAAATTGGTGAGAGGAAAAAAAAAAGTATGCAATTCACGAAAATCGGGGTTGAATTTTTTCGGATTATTTTACATTACGTTGAATAACTCCGGCGATTTTGTATCGATCTTCCTGAACTTGGAATTTTCTGAAAGAAGATAAAAATACGCACATTTTGGAAAAAAATCACTCAAATCCGTTAATTCGTTCAAAAGTTATAGCACTTTAAAAAAAACAGTAAATTTACGGAATCGGTAGAAACGAGTTTTTGACAAAAAATGGTAATAGCCGTGCAGAGAGATGAAATTTTTTTAAAGCAATACGACCAAATATGGGTCCCCTTAAATTACCCAAAGAATCATATAAATTATTTACAAGTCATTTGAATTTTTCGTCCCAACCTTGCTGGGCGGTTTGAAATGAAACCAGCCTACAAGCACAATCTTTTAGAAAACTCCAACGAAGTTAGTCATATAAAGAAGTTAAACGAACCAATCACTTTTGCAGAAACAAAACTAGACGAAAGGCTCATAATTGGAGATGAAATTCGCGTGAGTAAATTAAATTGAATCAGTAAGCTTAGAAAATAAAACGGTTTCTTGCGAAACAAAGAACAGTCAAGATTGTTAACGGATAAATTATGTACGCAGATAAGAGATACGGTACCGAATGTATCGCAAAGACTGTAGTCGAGCATTTTATTCAGGTTAATTGACTTAATTCTCATTAAACGTGGAGCTGGGTATATTGTATTGTTTAAGTACTGTTTGTTTTTACCAGAGAGAGTTTTACATTATTATTAATATTTGACTAAATATTCTTAATAATTTATTTTTGTGTACACACTATTATCATTATTATTTAATTCTCATTAAATGATCAGCAAAATTTTAATATACTGCGGAATTAAAAAAAAAAAAATTACAGGTGCAGGGTAGAAGTTCTATTTTATGTATTCAATTATCGATTTTCGTCTTTTCACGATTATATCACCTGCAGACAAATATACATTATTCCATTTTCATTTATTCACAATGAAAATGATTCGGACATAGTAGTAGTAGATCGATAAAGTGTTCTGTAGAACAGGTTTCCGATTTCTCATTTTCAAAAATTGTTCGTTAGAAAAAAAAAAAAAAAAAAAAAAAATCACAAGTCTCGCAGAAAGTAATCGCAACGTAACTGAACTCCTGTCTTCCCCATTTGTAAAGATTAACTCGCACTGGTTCCAGTGAATCTCTCAACGGACTTCAGAAGAAGCCTTATTCCATCGCCTGGTTGTCAGCTTATTTTTTTCCACGAAAAGCTTTACTCAACGTTATTTCAAATGCTTACGCAGATTCTGAGGAATTCATTAAAATTATGATGTATTTAAGGTTGACAGGGGCAAGAAAAAAAAAGGAACAGAAATTACTTTGAATTATTAAATCTCGCCACCAGTATTCGTGAATCATGAGGTACAATGTTTTCCCTGTATAGCGGTGCAAATAACACGCACTTAAATTTATATCACTTTCAACAAGCTTAACGTTTTTTAATATTGACTTGGTTCATTGCCGTATGATTTATGGTCACTTTTATTCCTACTGGCAGTTAATTATACATCCCACGCAAGTTTGCAAGTTTCTTGGCTGGGACATGCTGTTCTTTTATGCAAACGGTCAGGTTTATCCAGAAAACATTCAACTTTAGTGCCGGGATAATGGCCCCGTAAAACCGAGAAGCATGACTTCTTGGAATTCACGATGTTATAGTGACGTTTTAAAGGACGTGAGCACAGGACGACGATAGTCCATTGTGTGGTTACTGAAACTCGTGTGAATGCGTAGCTATGCGATGCAGTAAAACGTCGATGTGTTTTGGAAGCTACGAGCAAATTGTCACTGGTATCTGAACTTCGAAGATATTACAATACGTATATAATCACTGCAGGTACGTTAAGGAACGCTAAGTGTGTAGTTGAAGGACGAATCAAAAGTAAGGAAACGTAGGATGGGGTATAAAAATGCCAAAAACCAAAAACTCGACGGGACGAAATCCCGAAAGTCAAATTACGAACGGTTAAAAACGTGTAAAGACCGTGGAAAACGAAAAAAATTGAGAAGGCAAAAATGTATAAACAAATTTGTACAGACGTTGTTGTTTTTTTATTTTTTAGAATGGGCAAGATTGCGAAGGGCAGAATATTAAATTGCGAAAATGCCGAACAGTCAAAAAGTCCACCTGACAAAATTTTCTTGAATAAATTGAAAGTACGGGGAAAAAGATGCAATATTAATTGTTATTAAGAATTTATTGCATATTCATTTGCTTAGGTTTTTTCTTTGACGAACAGACGATTGGATGATGCAATGAGATAATCTTGATAAAACTAGCAACGAGGCGACAAATTTCACAAATTTCGAATTTCCAGGAGATTCGGTATTTTGGCCTACCGATATTTCGTCCTTCCAAGATTCTGGTCCTTCTGCATTTTGTGGACCGAAATTTTTCTCCTTTCGAACATTGAGTTTCATTGAATAATTTTTTTTTGTTTTTGGTTGTTTGAAGTATTAACCACTCTCAATTTTTAATTTCGAAACTTTCATCTTTCGATATCTTCACATTCTGGGCTTTGCTCGTTCCGAATGCAGACTGTTCTGAAAATACTTTTTTGGATAAAAGAGCGTTCGGTTAACCCTTTCAGTCATGCGTTTTTCATCTGCACCGATTTCGATGAAAATTGGTACTCGGGGGTTTTCAGGGTCGCTGATTACGAATCCGGCATTAGATTTTTAGAATTCAAAATGGCGGATCCAACATGGCTGACGTGAAATTCCAAATACTCATTAATTCTTCTAAAACTTTGTACTCAGGGGTTTTCGGGGTCGCTGATTACGAATCTGGCATTAGATTTTCAAAATTCAAAGTGGTGGATCCGATATGGTGGACGTCAAGTTTTATATCTTATATCTTTCTGCTCCATATTTTGGCCTGAATTTAGTCATTTGGGGGATTGTGGAATGGCTGATCATGAATCTGAATCATACTTCATAATTTCTAAATCCAAGATGACAAATGCCATCTTATCTTTCTTTGTCTATATCCGTGTCTCTCTCTTAGCCCTACCCGGAACTAACGACGAGGACGTGGAGAGCATCTAGTTCCACTTTTTTGTTTTGTGTTTTTTGTTACTTTTTTCTGTTTTTTTAAATATTTTTTTCTTCTACTTGTTTTTTTTTTTCAATAACCCTATTATGACGCACGCACGCACATATATATATATAATGATAATGATGAGGAACCACGAATTTTAACTATCTCAAATTTCATCTCAAATTAACTGAAATATTTATTTCTAATGTGTACAATTTAAAGGAATATTTCTGATAAAGTAAGATTTTACGTGATTGAAATTTTTATTATCACATTGCCCGATTAGATCGACTATAGCGGATCCACCATTTTGAATTTTCAAAATCTGACCTCATATTCGTGATCAGTGACTCAAAAAACCCCTAGATACGTATTTTCAGAGGCCTTGGTTCAATATTAGAGTTCTGAGGTGATTTTTTAAAACGTGGGACCGTAGAGGTCCCACTATGACTGAAAGGGTTAAATGAATTTTCGGGAAAGAAGTTATTCTACTGAGTGATTTATCGAAAATCCCGATATCACTAATTATACGTTATTTAAAAATTCGTATCTTGAAAATTTGAGTTTTCGGCCAGTCGACTTTTTCGCCTTTCGTGATTTTGTCCCCTGCCCGAAACGTGGAAATCCAATTGGAAAAATCTCCAACAATTACTATGTAATTTACGTACAAATCTTATTGAGTTCTTTTCTTTTCCTAATTCTTTTCTTTTGTTTTTGGGCCATCACAAAGATATTTACAGATCGTATAGAGAAATTTTACAAAAACTTATCTCCAACGCCGATAAGGATAAATTGGTACGAGTACATCGCAACTGTACTGTAAAGTAAGATTTGCTGAAAATTTTTCAGACAGCTTATGTGGATCCAATCAGCAAGAAAAATGAGTTCAGAAACATTAGAATCCGATCAGAAACGTAGAGTCTATAATTATTTTAAAAGTTTTAATTATAGAGCCTCTTCTCCGACTATTGATATCTCGACTTGTATTATTCCATGCACGAATATTAATGTTTTTTTTACGGTAGGAATGTCATTTTGTTCGCGTTTACCACAATTAGCACAAACAATAATGGTAGTAATAATGGTAATAATAATCTATCGCTGTAGATTTGTTTATCGATTTTTTCTCCTTTTCTGATTGTCGATTCAGGTGATCTGTGGTAGCTGATTCATCCTTAGTTCGAAAACTGAATTAACAGCTTGGGACAGAGAGAACCGAGGGAGGACAGACTTCAGTTTTAAGGAAATTTCCAAAATCTATTGTCATATATTTCTTACCTTAATTCAAGCATGATATAAAAGAAGATATCTACATATTTATCTCTCCAGTGCATGACGGTATACGTACATTATACTCCCGATAAAATCCTCGATTCGGTTCAGTAAATCAAATGTTTAACCTAGCGAATACGAGGGAAGTAAAAAATGACCCGTCACCAGTGCTTGTATATTTTCTTTTCTTTCTCTTTTTCACCATTTATATTTTGCCTTCTCTGTGGGTTGAATAATTAATCAATATAACGTGTGGAAGAAGGTTTCTGTGAAAATTATCTTAAAACTCGATTGGACTTTCATCGGATACGAAAATAAATTCTCGCTATCAATTTGTACGTGTCTCGTATTAACTGATGAACTTTATTCGTTCCGTGGTGACAAGTCAAGTATTAAGTATAGAAATCAATTACGTACAAGTACTTCCGGCAAACACGAGTCTGCGAACGCGTTACGTTCAAAATTGATGTAGGCATTCATAGAATATGTGGATAGAATTTTCCTATTGATCAGAAGTGAGAATTGGACATGTTGATAAGTGTTAATACAGACGGAAACGTTTCGACGAAAGCGATAAAAATGTTGTGGCAGCGACGGTACTTAAAAACTTTGGCATCACGAGGGAATTTTATAACGTCACAGGATTATTCCACATTTTTATACCTCTTTACAAAACAAAGTAAAGTCTTCCACAAAAGTAAATTACCACAAAGAAAAGTTATACTAGGTTTCATGATTTAAGTCGATGGGCGAAATTGTTTGATGAAAATTTTTGAAACTTTTAATTCGGTACACTTACTTTATGCATGTATAATACTAACGAACCACTAGTTTGATCCTGGATTTTTATATTCATCGGCTTAAATTTATAAGAAGCATTGCAATCACAACCTAATTACGATCGTACTTGTCTCCTACGTATCAGTATCACGTGAATATTTGTACATGTGATGTCTTAGTTATTATTGTTCTTTGAAAGCAGCTTTTAATTACACGAATAGGTACGTAAAAAAAAATTATACTCGTGCAATTCTTTTTAATATAATTATATAATTGGTTATTTCTCGAGCGAGATTATTTCCCACAAAAACTGCCCTTCTTTGTAAGAAACTATCCGTCAGAATATTGTCTGAATTGATGTATGATTCCACACATTTTAGTTATTCGAAAATATTTTAATGTAATATAACAGTAATTTTAAGCAGTTTAGAACAACAGTTAAACAGACTTTTATCTAATCGCCCAACTGTTTCGATTAAATTTTATGATTTCATCTTTGTGTGAATTGATGGGTAACAATATTTTTTAGTAATCGAATTACTTTCAGTTAAAAACGAGATCTTTCGGACTCGAATCATTTAAAAATACAATTCCTCAACAATTATCTCATATTCAAACTAAATTCGATGTCGATAAAACGAATAGAACATTTCGTCGGGATTTTGGAAAACAGCTTAAAGTTATCGCTGTCTGAAACAAAATTTCTGGTATTTTCATCAAAGCATAAACAAAACACGAATAAATCACAAACGCGGTAAAGTCCCGAAGAACAAAAAAATAAAAATAAAAAATGTGAATACGTTTTAGAGTTGTAACGGCCTCGATATTTTCAGAGTTATACAAAAGCCGAGTCAGAATGGAATTCCCAATATTATGTTCTCCTTGAAATCCTTACGCCAGGCTCATGCGGTATCGAAAAGGCCAATTAGACCTGTAACCTAATGGGCAACGTACTTTTCCTGACTTCCAACGATTGGTTCCGTGCAGAACCATTAAACTATTGAAGATGAGTGAACATGTACCAATTTGGCAAGGCAGCAGTAGCAGAAGCAGCGTGCCTTGTGCGTCAAAGATTCTAGCCGACGGTTGCAAAAGTGCGCGTTTCGCGGCTAACGATAAAAGTAATTCGGTTTTTACAAGGGCTGCAATTCGTCGGTGAATTTCAACTCCCTGGCAATAATCTCGCTGATTTCAATTTTTCCCCCGTTACCAGATCTGGCTACCGCGAAATCAGGAAAGAGGGAAGAGGGATGAGCTGGGAACGGGAAAGAGAAGCACGTTCTGTCTCTATCGGGTATGAACAAGCGGATTAGAACACCAAAGGAGTCTATCGGGTCACGGGTTAATGCGAATCAATTGTACAGTTCTCGTTTATATCGCGTTATAATTACCGCCGGATTGTAATAACTGTTTGAATAGATATTCGTACTTCACTCCTCCGCACAACCAGGGAATGTATTCAGTTATAATTGGTCGGCGAGCTCCGTTTGTTAATTTTGTTTCATGTATAAGGAGTGTTCCATGTTAATTCGGTATACGATTGGGTATTACTCTTCTCATTTTGACCGAGGATTTTTCCGTGATTGTATAGTCTCTGAAAATCCTGCGAACATCATAACGTTAATTTTTTTTTCATTGTAAAGCGGGCCGAAAGTGGCATATTATTCCAGCGTAGCATTTTTCCCTCACTTGCAATCTTCAACTTTTTTCCCTTGTTACGTAACGTACAATTTATTCTTCTTAATTGTCAGGATTCAGGCTATCAATTTTTAAACATATCTCAAAAACCACCCCACAAACTTTGACGAACCGAAATTGGAAATACTCGGTTTTCAGTTTGAAAACTCGAACAGAAATTCAGGACAGTTGAGATATTTTTTTCTACTTAAGAATTTGGAAGTTTGATGGGAAATTAATATTTACATACTTACGTTATTTTGCCGACAGTGAACCACCCGGTAACTCGTGACGTCAGGTATCTGAATTAGGTGTATAGTATTATTGTAACAGGTTCACGGATCTGAAAACAATCACAATTGGTGTTCTTAACTTATGTGAGATACTAAAAGATGGTAGCTGTCTGTCTATTCAATACGGACTTGATCCTGAAAGGATTTCGTAGAGAACTTGAGACTATACAACTTCCGGGTGAGTGGAAACAATATAAAAAAAATGACATCTTTCCCGTGTTATTTAAATGGAAATACTTCGAATTTCGAGAGTAATCTTTCGATATTTAGTTGAATAGATATCCTTACTCAAGGATTATTCTTTCTTATCTAGTTCTTCAGATGTGAGAGAAAAGACAATGTCGTTTTTGAATCATAAAATCAATCTTAGGGGAAACCATGGATAAATAATGCACTTTCAAATTTTTCAGCTTCAGTACTTTTCTAGTCTAAGTTTACCAACTATCTATAATTCTATCTCGAAGAGTTAACCTTTCACTGCCAATATCCAGCGTTTGATTTTCTTAATATTTCGTAGGATGACGATTGTTCAGTTTTATATTGATTAACTTTGTATTCAGAACCTGTTGGAACAATGCATGGGGATAAATTGGTGTTGGAAATGCCGTTACCGACAGGGTAATATTTGAAATACGTAGCCACAATAGTTAGACATAGAGATACTATTGTGAACCATGCCTTACGTGACACATTTTGTTTTATAGCGCTCTTAACTCACATTGTGAACCCACGCGAAATTTTCTTCGTTACAATAAACAAAAAAATTTACGTTAAAAGAATACGTGAGAGTTTTTTTTCTTGTTTACAACTTCTCTAACGATTGGCGTACTTGTAATGAACTTGGTAGTTGAGCTCGAATTTTTCAGAAGTTTTCACCAATTATTTAACGAAGTACAGTACATGCAAAGTTTGTGAAGAACTGTTCGATGGCATTTATCGATTATAAAAAATTACCTTTCAACGGGCTATGATTATAATCATCGTGTAAAATGCAATTTGGGCAATCTCTTATGCGAATGAATTCATGGAATGTGACTTGAAAATATCAATGAAACAAAAGTGGGGCAACAAAGATTCAAGTTAAGCACAAATAAAGAAATAATAACGCATTAGGAAATATGCAAAATGGGTAAATTCCTGATTGTTTGTAGAAAATAAATGTGAATGCAGATAAGATGAGATTGGAATTTCTACGACCAGTAAGACCAAAATTAACATTATAAGTAAGGAGGCAAGAATAATGAAGCAAAGGAAAAGTTAAGGTAATATCTTATTAAGAATAATAAAGCAATCAGGCGGTAATAAGTAAGGTAGCCCAAATACTGGATGTAATACAGAGCATCCGTCAGTTATAAATAAACATAAGCCGTCTCAAAAAAATTGTGAAAAATCGTGCAGAAACAAATTATAGAGAAAATATATGCGTTGTTAAAACATGGAAAATGAAATCTTCGCACGATATTGGAGACATATAAGTGAATCATATATTTTGGCTGTGGTATATTAGCTATTGGTAATTTGTTTTGCTGACGAATGATAAAAATGTGAAATCGGGATCAATTTAAGGTCATGTAGTGCTCGTACCTTTACCGACCGAGCAAACTCACCCTTTTTTTCCTATGCTAAATGAAAAAATGAACGGAAAGGGTTCAAGTTTTGACGTTGCATCACTCTTTTGTAGCGTAATTCGGGAAAGTTACTTATATCCCGAAAATCATCGCAAGAATGCACTTTCTGGTCGCTGAAATACGGGAAGTGTGAAAATATCAACACATGTCAAAAAACCACATTTTTGTTAGCGATAAGTCGTCGAAATTTGGAAAAATGAAGGAAAAAAAAGGACAAGATTGCTCGGTCGGTAAAGGTAGGAATACTAGCCACTAACCTATAAGACCGAGAATTCCCGGAGGGAATGCATTTTCAGTGCAGATTATACGATTAAAGCGATAAAAAAAATTGCTGCTCTTTTATTTTTTCGACACAAATATTCTTCGTAAATCATAATCGTAAAGCAGCTGTTCTTAATATCATCCGCGGTGTACACTTTGCTTACGATACTTTCTCGGAGTTATGGATACGCGTTTTATTTGAGGTAAGACATAAAGCATAGCTTATTTACGATCTAATCCCATTCTTTCGATATAATTGACTTGATGTAAACGTGCAAACTGCAGTTCAGGAATGAACTGTCGTAGAAAATGCATACACATCGAAAATAAACATTTTACGTCAATAATAATCGTAAAAGATTGAACTTGGCAGTATAAGGTCTAACACAAAAAATGTACCGTGAACAGCTCTTATTGCCTTAACCCGTAGTCAAAATGCACCACCTTTCGCAGTTCTTACTGTCATGCATGATATTCATGAGCTGGTAATTTTTTAACGAATTTTATACATTTTTCCAAACAATTAGTCATTTGGACTTTTTTTTAGGTTGAACCGTTCGAAAGTCATAATCTCAAAAAGCCTTTGAAAAATCGTTCAATTTTGTTTTGCTCCGGAGCTTGTGCCAAACACATTCTAACAAAAAAAAAAAAATCAGCGATCTTCTCATACAGGTGTTCAAAGGGGTAAAAGTCGGCCAGAGCCTTCGGCAAAAAGTCGACACTTTTTATTTTATTACGAGATAACTGTACGTTGAATAGTTGTGAAATTACTATATTCAGAAAATGTAAAAATATAATTAGAAGAAAGTTTAAAAAAAAGCTTACATATTGGTGCTTCATTTCAATTCGCATAAAAATGGTTACCAATATAGCAGATTCGTTCAATTTCAGTGTATGTATGATGGCTCGTTTTATTCAGAAGACAAGTTTATTCCAACTGACTAAAACATATGTTTTTGTCTTGCTTGAATTGTGATATATTTCATTTTGCAGCATTGCAAAGATAATAATTATGATGAAGAAATCGTATATGAGGTATTCCATGCCAACTGAGAGGACATTTTCCCTGACCCCCGCCAATTTGCTTCATTATTTTTCATATGATTCTACAACCTAAGAAAAGCACTAACCGTTTTTTTCAGATTTTTCGTCCCGACCATTCTTTTTTAAAAAATGTTACAAGCCCTTTTATGGTCCTAAAAAAAACGACATTTTTCATTTTTTTACAAAAATTAACATAATTTCTAGGTCCCAAAACAAACATTTTGAGCCATAGTTCAGAGTGGAGAACTGATTTTTTGTATTTTTTAAATATTTTTTTAGAGGAATAATTTTTCTTATTTTGTACGTATACAAAACATATGTTATGTTTGTAACATTTTTTAAAAAAGAATGGTTGGGACGAAAAATCTGAAAAAAATGGTGAGTGCTTTTTCAGGTTATAGAATCATATAAAAATTTATGAAGCAAATTTGACGACTGAAAAAAGTAAATCTGTTTCTGTGATTTTGTGAAAAATAGTTTTACCGATAAAATAAACAATTAACAAGTGAAATTGAATAAATCTGCTAGATTTCTAATTATTTCGAAACAATTTAAATTCAAGTGTCGATCTTGTAAAAGATTTTATTCATAGATTCAGCACTTTAATATTTTTCAGAAAATTCTTTGTACTCAACTGATCTAATAATATTATAAATATACTCAATTTACGACTATTTCGTAGTGAAATTAACAAGAAATATCAAGTTTTGATCAAGCAGCTTCATTCAGGCGGTTCAAAAGTCCGTTTTGACCATAAGGTCAAACATTGATCTTTCACCCGTTTTATGGTTTTAGTAACGCATGGACCGTTGATATTCTTCTTGCAACGTTGCAACGAGGTTGCCATGTATGGCCGTGCAGAGCCGTATTTTTCATTCGAATTTTACAAACGTCGTAATCCTGGCCAGCGAGTTCAGTCGCGTCATCGGGCTATATCAGCGGCCATAAAACCCCATCGACACACTCTTTTCAGCGACAAGTCACGCGCAACAATTTTTTTATTCAAACATCAAAATCTAGCGCAAGAGGGATTTCTGCGTTTCATTTATTATTTACGAACCCATAGAATGGGTAAAAAATCGGCTCTGCTCGCACGGTGGAAATAGACTTTTGCGCCATGTATCTTAAGGGGGGGGGGGGGGGGGTAAGGTTTTCAGCGTAAAAAAAACCACTTTTTTTGTAAATTTTTTTTAAAAGTATGGGTTCAGCAAATTTAGTCAAACCTTTTGTACATTATTAAGTATACTTTAAACAATATTCTGTAATTTTTTCATGCGGAAATATTGAAAAACAAGCCGGTGACAGAGCTTGCCCCAGAACGTCTCAGAAAAAAAAATAATTTACGGTGTTCACTATATCTCGGTCGGAAATTATCTGATATCAAAAACCATTAAAATTTAGTCAAAGTATCATCAAATCCTATCCTCCCCCCGACGTTCTTTGATTATTTTTTTTTCATTTCAAAATTTTTGGTGGCAATCTAAAGTGTAAACTGCTATTTTCCACGAAAAATTCCGCCATTTTGTGGGTGGGAAACCCCCTTGATGTAAAAAAAAAATTTTAACCAAACGTTGGGGGGAGGTATTTTATATGTACAAAATGTGTACCAAGTTTGAAACGAATCCGTCAAGTAGTTTTCAAATGGCAGTGATCACAGACTTTGAAAAAGTAGTTTTGAGAAAAAATCACAAGCGCACGATCGAACGTACAACGACAAACTGACGCTCGTCTCTCGTTTTAAAATATTGTACAGTGTATAGTATATACATACGAATATAAAATATGTCTTTATGGCTTTGCTTACCTGTCTTTACTAAATAAAATATTCTCGAAACAGGATGATGGATCAGAACGATAGAAGTGTATAAGCTGTATACCTGCTGTTAGAGCTATAGTGTTAAAGGGCAGGAGACTAACTAGACAATAACTTCAAGAGTTTTGCTCAGATCGACTTAAAATTTTGGGAATATATTCTTGAAATGTTTAACAATAAGATAAGTCAAAAAAACAAATTCGATTTTTCGAAAATGCAAAACCTTACCCCCCCCCCCCCCCCCCCCTTAAAGAAGCATAATTAAATGGCCACGAAACGAAAGTGCTTATATCAGGCAAACTAAATTTTTATCGCCGTGAAAAAAAATTGTACCACTTTTAAATTTTGACGGAAAAACTTTGTTTTACATAGTCTTTCGATCTGATCGACTGTATCGCAACGAGATTTCTAAAACCCAAATCTAAAAGCTCGAAATGCAGGCTACAAAACAAGCTCCTACGTTGAGGTAAATAAAATTGTCCAATTGCACCTTCCTAAACACCTTGACTTATTCCTCTAACTTTAGTAACGTTAATGCAACGTCGCTTATAATCTCACGATACGTCTTGGCAAATTCGATACTGCAATATTCCTTGTTAGCTATTGGTTATCATCTTGTGTTAATGCAATACAAGTAATATAGAAAAACTAAGTCAACGGAAATTGAAAATTGAACCTTCCTCAGTCACGTGAAGTTATCGGCAATACGACTGAGGCAGTAATCCTTGAAGGCTTGCACGCTTTCACACATGCTCACACGGCCAATAAATACAATGGAAAAGAACGACCGGCTATCGTATTATTTTATTGGAATTCAATTAGCGTGGACGACAGAGTTCCGATGTACCAGTTGGTATTGAAATTGAAAGCATGAACCACCAACGACAAGAACTAGTCGGATTACAAACGGATATCATATCGTTCTGATATTGGGAGATTGGTACAGCTCGATTTGACCTCTGATAATCAGATTTAAACAAAGAGCATTTGGTATCGTAAGCAATACGACTTCACCAGTGATCTATGGCGTTTCGTAACCGAAACACCTGATCCTTAGTCGTGGACAAATCTTGATGCAAAGGGCAAAGCTTCGAATAATTAATGCGAGGGATGTCGTAATAGTCCCCACTGCCGATGTGAGGGAGGAAACCAATTAGAGTCCACAAAGCGTGAGTGCAAATCAACAGGGATTCAGGAGGCTCGAGAAACAAGGTACAGTACCCTGCGATAAAACTGTAGTAGATTATATCCAGCAAATGGGCCGTTGGAACCAAGAAAAATATTCTTGGAAATCGATTTATTTCCAAAACAGCGCGAGCCAAGCTTCATCGCAAAGTTATCTCCGGGGTTAAAGTAAAGTTGCAGTAGTGCTCAAAGTATGAAAATGTAGAAAAACTAGATTGGTGAAAAATATTCACAATGACGAGTTGAAACAAGAATGATTTTATCAAGGTCGTTCAAAGCACATCTTTATACATTGAAACGAAATTATTGCTTGCAGGAATGACAAGGCATTTGATTCGAAGTAACCATTTCCTTTGGTCCTTTTCTCACAAAGTCATTTTAACACAACCAAGAACTTAGCATTGAAAGAATAAGAAAAGAATTTCCGGTGCTTGTAAACAGAATTTCAATGATTTTTACTCGTTGTTCATCGTTTTTTTTCAAAGCTTATCGTTTCGTTGACTTCACGCGAGAACTTTGCACTGTTTTCTACGGTTGAATAAAATGTCGGGTCGAAAGTGATCGCATCTGATTCAACACACTGCGAACAAGCGCACGGTATCAAATCCTTCAAAATCCTTCAAAGCCCTCCTCAGCCGTTAGGATGAGTTCCGGACCATGGGTGTCTTGTCTCAAAATGCTTGCATAGGCAGCCTCTACACACCCTGGAAGCATTTCCAGAGTCAACATAAACATCCTGTACTTCAATATCTTGGCTACGGGGATGCCTGAATATCTCAGGGGTGTCATTCGGCTACAAATGGCGTTAATGCCAGACTCCCGCGCATCAAAAATCATTTGTACCATTTGTTTGCTACTTGTGGAATCTACTCCCGGCTGCCGTTACTAGCTCAATAGCTTCTTCATACTTGAGAAGAGTATGTTTGCACATGCGCTCTACTTATAAGGGCGTAGGGCCTTTGACTCCCTTGTCTAACTCCATTCTCACTTTACCAGATCCTTATTTTATTTTATTTTATTTTATTTTGTCTATTTATTCATTCGTTTACCTGTTATTTCTTTTTTTAAATATTTGTACACAGGATAGCATACTTTGCAATTTATATGATATATTTCACATTATACTTATGCCGTTTTACGTACTTATGTTCTTGTTTATACGTATTTAATGAGTGAAGTATGGTGAGCGGTCTATGCTACTTTGCGCTATTTTATAAGGGTGGGGACTGGCTGAAAACTCGAAATTTCGAACATACGAATTCTAAAACAACGAAAAATCATTGAAAAAAAAATTTTGTTTTCGATAAATCACTAAGTCGAACTAACTGTTTTACCGACAGGTCATTTATCCGAACGGTCTTTTATCCGAAAAAGGTTTTTCAGAATAGTTTGTATTCCGAATGAACAAAGCACAGAATGTAGATATAGAAAATTGATATTTACGAATTTGAAAATTAAGAACGGCCGATATGTTGAAAAGCCAATGAATCGGTAAAATATGAGTCGAAAACAAAAGTTCAAGAGAAGTAAAATTTCAATCCGTAATATGTGAAATGACCAAAGTCCCGAAGGGCCAAATTTTCGAATGACAGGGAGCATTTCAGCCTAGTAAAGTGTAGCTGATACGCTTTTGTTATTTTGGCACTTCTGTATAAATAAGATTCGGTATTTTGACCTTTCAAGTTTTTGATCTTTCGCTTCGATAAAATCCGCGTTGGTGAATTTCCTTTAAAAGTATTACGTATTTTTGTCAGATAGAATATTTTCCTTTCGTAATCTTGCTTATTCTTAAATTCGCGTTCTCAGTTTTTATTTTTTTATTATACAGCTTTTCGTATCACTTGCTTTTCTACGTTCTGAACTTTCGTTAATTCGACTTTCGGGATTTCGACCCGTCGACCTTTCAGTCTTTCGGAAATTTGGCCTCTACCCTTTGTTCATTATTTATTTATTATATGTTCACGATTTCAGTCACTAATTAGTACATTTATCCACTTCTTTTTTAAATGGTAGCTGACCGAAGCCATGCCACGCATTTATTCATTCTATTTTCCATTCACAAGAGGGCTTAAAGCGACGCTAACAAATCTCTCTCTCTCTCTCTCTCTCTCTTTCTCTGTCTTTGTCTTACTTCCTTTTTGGACCTGCACCTTCGACGGAATGATTACCCCCGAGTTAAGGTCGCAGAAATGCGAAGATCGAGGCGACAGCCTGAACCCCAGCTGCTCGGAACCGGGGTTGGTGTTGTTCCCCATTGTGCTGAGTTCTGATCGATAGATTGCAACCCCTACTCGTACAATGCAGAAGGCGGGTGAGTTCCATCGCGATCTCATAGTTTAATTATACAAGCAGAGTCTTTTTGAACTTTCGTTAGTTTATTCGATATTTGCAAAAAAAAAACAGGTTATTTTCACGAAAAGTTTCGACAACAGTATTATTATAGTAACCGGAAAATTATTGAGTAATTTCTTGAGTAAAATCGTAATTACATGCACATATAGCAACATATTTCATATTTTCTCAAATAAACCGAAATCGAGTATCGAAGAAGACAGAATATTTTATGATTGTGGAAATGCCATTCTTCTATTTTCAGAAACGTTTGTTTTGATCTATACTGAAAAATACTGTAATTTGAGAGGTTGTTAGATCATTCCTGAATTTTGGCATCGATCACAGACTTGTTCTAACCTTTCTATCATATATTTCACCCTCTCAATTTTGACGCATGAATACGAAAGACTATATGGGTCATGTGACTCGATTCAGGACACGTAAAAGCGCGATTGTACCGCCATTCGAGTAAAGTTTGATTGATACGGGATAACGATCTTTTCGTAAACTCGTGTCAGGTATATGGGGTTCGGTATGTATAACGTACGTTAGGGCGGTTCAGAAAAAGGCATTCTTTAAGATTCCACTCTTCTCCGAGATTCCCGCACTTTTTCACTAAAAAAATAGCTCACGGTAAAGGGCTGGGCTGAAAATAATTTCTTACTACTGCCTCAACGACGTTGAAATTTCGAAAAAGGTTTTTTTGCTCTGTTCATATACATAGCCATCGATTTTTCGGTACTAAAAAAAAATCGCAAGTGTCTTAGGTTGTACAAAAAATTTTATTTCGTCATACAAAATATAGCCACCGAAGGGTTCAAGCATATATCAATTCTTAAATTCCCGACAGCATCCTTTTTTCGAAATTTCAACGTCGTTGAAGCACAAGTGAAAAAAAAATTTTCACGCCCAGCCCTTTCGCGTTACCTATTTTCTAGTTAAAAAGTTCAAGAATCTCGGAGAAAATCAGGAGAAAAAAAAATCCCTTTTCCGAACCACCGTAATGTACATATACATATATAAGAATGTAAATTGGGTGACGGTAATTTATTCCCGGATGAAGGCACATAAATATATGCCAGCTATAAATCTCCAACGAGTCGGTCGAGACCTCAGGACGCGAATTTGAACGTCACTTTTTCAACCCGCTAGAACAAAACGAAGGTGCAAATTATGCTCATCAAAATTTATCAGCGATTTGGTGTAAAAGAGGAAAGAACGCCGCAGATCACCATTTGCCGATAATCGACCAGCAGCCTGGCAAATTTGATTTTCACGTAGCAGTTCCAGTGATGCGC
Organism: Neodiprion fabricii; assembly: GCF_021155785.1. Taxonomy (NCBI): domain Eukaryota; kingdom Metazoa; phylum Arthropoda; class Insecta; order Hymenoptera; family Diprionidae; genus Neodiprion; species Neodiprion fabricii. The sequence goes on from NC_060239.1 coordinate 13,009,178, forward strand.
GACTCATTTTATACGTCTCCTTAGACATTTCTGTCAGGAATTGCGGACCTCCGTCGCCAGGATGCGACCACTGAAAATGCAAGACCTGAATCTACCGCAACTCGTCAGTCGACGAAGTTAAGAATCGATTTTCGTTTAAATTGATAATTTTTTCCCGATTAGTCAAGTATAATCGATTATTTTTCAAACACGATTTATCATCCGATTCGATCGTTTTTCCTCACAGTCGATTTTTGGTTTTTACTTCCGCGAACGACGCGATTCGATATCAATTTATTTGCTTAAAGTACCAAGTATTATCATTGTCTCAGTGACTGCGTACCTATTTGTTATAATTAAGTGAAAGATAAATGAATATTTTCACTTCGAATTGAAAAATATTTTCATTGAAACTATAAATTATCAAGAAACTTTTCAGCTGTTAAGATTACGTGCTGAAATTTACGAAATTTTTGTTTCATATGCACCGTTTCAAAAAAAATCCTAAATAATCGATTAATCGACTGATTTTTAACGATTCAATCGAGTCGAGGTCGATTATTTTTTTGGACTGGATTAATCGGCGCGTCGATTACACTTTGTGACACGATGTCGGTACCTGTAAAGATAGCTGTAATAGATTGCTATTAGTGACATTATGTAAGCAGGGCTTATCTTATGTTTCTATCACGTCTTGTTTTTCAGGTACTCGCTAATCACTTTTTTAACGACCCTCATTTTACGCATACGGTAGAATTTCGATTAACTGGGCTGCTCGGAACCAAAGAATCCACGGATAAGTGAAATCACGATCAATCCGAATTATCGATCGACTAGCGATTTTCGAATATGAATTATATATAACAAGCGGCTTTAGGCTGACCGTGAGCCAGACTTCGAACTACTCGTTTTCACACTGCAGGTTCCAAGTTCACGGAACGAAAAAATATTAATATCCAATTCGAATTTCCAACTCCGAATTCAAATTCGTCATTGTCGATTCAAAAGCCCTTGGATACCATATTACTTGAAAGTATTAGATTTTTTTCTACTTTGAACCACTATAATGGGTCCACCACTATAAATGTTGGAACTCCGACCTTGAATTTGTTATCGGTGACACAAAAAAAACTCCGCCTACTAATTGCCACCAAGATCCGGATATTTAAACATTTTTTTCTTACCATATTGGATTCTGCATTTTGGAATTCGAAAATCTAACCCCAGATTCGTAATCAGTGACCACAAAAATTTTACGTGTCCAATTTTTATTTCAATCCGTTCATTCGTTCTCAAGATATCATTTTTTATTTATTTTTTTTTGGGAAATTTGTTATTTATGTAATTAAAAAAGTGCCGATCCGATCAAAGCCAAAATCTAATCAGTTCGTAGTTTGAAAAGTTAGGCGCGTCGATTGAGACGAAAATCATTGAAATCCAGTAATTCGTTCTCAAGATATCGAAAAAATTGATCACATCCATACATACATGCGCACAGACGACTGTTAGAAAATGGTCGAAGGTGATGTTCTAAATCTCGAAACGTCGAAATCTACTGAAAATTCAACTTTTCATCTTCGGGGTGACTGCAGTAACTTCCTTTTTGAAAACAGAGAAACGGGAAGTTAGTTATTAGTAGCGGTACCTAAAAACAGTGCGTATTAAAGAAAAAAAATTACGTGTATACTCTCTTATTAAGCGGTAAGTATAAATAAATAAACAGGAAATTTTGATGAGGGTACTCAACTTTCTTTTTTATTTCTAACTCGGCGTTATTTTTAGCCAGACGAAGTCAATTCATTTCCACTTTCATCGCTCTCGTATCTCTCCATAACACGAGTTGCCTAGGTCTGACTTTGATCCGTTTAGTTTTGAGGTGGCTTTATTTATGATTAACTACCTCGTCTGCCGGTATTGTCTCCGAACTAGGTAAATTCTATTGTGCTTCAATCCTACCCTGTTACCACGTTCTCTCGGTGTCACAACCGTCAACTCGATTGATGTTGAGGTCGAGGCTGGTGGTGTATAATAACGCGAACAAGCATCTGAAAGGAGAATTCTACTAACAGTGCTAAAATGCGATTTACGAAAAATTTATTGCAGCAGTAAGAATTGTAGCGTATTTTTTTTTCTGTCGTTTCTTGAGCCATTGTGTCGAACACGCATACAAGTAGATATAAATTTAATCAAACATTTTCAACGTTAGTAAAATAAATTCAAATTTGAGGTTTGATTTCAGAATAGTTACTAATATTATTTGCTTTACAGGTTTTGACCAAATGGATGACTCAATATTGAATAGATGCGACCACTTACGAAGTCAGAAACTAGAAATTGTCGACGGCTATGAATTTGGGAACAATGAATATTCTTTTTCGTCAATTATCGTCGTGGCATAGGTATAATTATATGCGAGTAAAGACGGCCAAACAATTCAAACCGAGTTCTTACAATACTTAAAACGTGTTGAACAGAATCTAGCATATTTGCACTGAATAACCATAAGCGATCAATCACGTATATAAATGTAAGGTAAAATGACTGGCAAATTTTCACACGTTAATATTCAATTAAAGCCAATTTATTACGAGAGAAAATTTTCACCGCCATGAACCCCGCTTAGCAGTAAAACAAAAAAAAGTTTCCTCTATTATTCATACACTTTGTAGTCGAGCTTGATCGATTTCAAGATACTGTATTTATAACAACCAGGGCCCAAAGTAGGTCTTTTATTTTCCTCACGAATTCTCTGATAACTCAACACGTTTGAATTGAAATAAATTAGTTACACACTGTGGAATAGAATTCACGCAAATGTTGAATTTCAGCGTTCAATTCATACGGGAAACGGTTCAAAAATTGGTAAGATAGCAACTACTCGTGTCAATCGTCTAAAACATGAGTACAAATTTCAATAATTAAAACAGCTACATATAGGTAATTTTCAAAATTAGAAATAGCTCAAGTTTTCATTAATGCACATTCAGATAACATTGAATCCTTAATGATCGGGAACTACTGAGAGAATTTAAAAAAGATTAATTTTTAGTAGCAAAAAAATGTGAGTCAAGCCAATTATTATTTGCAAACTAATAATAGATTAATCGTATTAACTGTAACCAAATCCTTCTCTCAGTTAAACTTTGAGTTTGGAACACAGATTATCTTAAATAACCGAGCAAATACCACCTTTTAATTAAAATTGGACCAAATATTACCAAGCCTTGTCTCAAATCATGGTATAAATTTCGATCCAAGATTGAAATGACTAAAACGGCAATAATAGCTTAAATATTTTGCCATAGTACGGAATCTATCTCGTCTTCCCACTGTCTCAATTATTTGACCAAATGTTTATTCTACTATAAATTGAATTATCGCACGATTTTTGTTCTTAATAAAGACGGAAAACGCTGTTAGGCCGTTAATGAGCCTAAGTCGAATCTTGATCCTGACTTTGTATCCGTAAGCTAGGGTAAACAATTTCCGAGTCGCAGTTATAATTTAACTAACAATATCACCAACAACGTGTCATTATAATATTGCGCAGTCTTGGACATGCTGATAAACGAATTGACACTCTATTGCACGTACACTTACAGTTAGTGGTTGATTCTTTTTCTCAATCTATCGAAACATCCAAGCGCCTTTCGAAGTGTGTAATCGTAAAAAACGAATGTCAGCTTGCACAAATCCACGACAAATGTGGTACCGGAAGATTCTTACTTTGATGTAAAAACGTGCCATTCCGATTACAAGACAAGTACCGTATACCAATAGAAAGTGGCCGTAAGTACAAAACAAATAAACTGACACACTGTTAAAAATTTCTTTTTGTAACTTCCTACGCTGTATTAGAAGTTTTATTCGGATACGGAACACTGAATTCAATTTACAACCACGATAAATTTACTACAAAATTTATAAAATTCAAATAACTTTTTTGTGGTTTTCCTGTAAATTTCAGTAAAACCAAAGATATTCGTTGTAAATTTGATAGAAACACATAGTAATTTACGTCACTGCGCCGAATTTGTGAATTTGCAACTTTTTTGTACAACAAATGCGTAGTAAATTGACAATAATTTTTAACAGTGTATACCTACAAGTTTTACTCACCAAACTTGCCTGTATTCGATTGTTACAGGCTACCGAAACTTCCAATGACACGGTGTAATTTCTATTCAAGGACGAATATTGTGAAAGAAAAAATTGGTCGGGCAACCTGACCCTGAGGTGAGTGCTTCGAGGACACCCTGTAGGTAGCTCGCCACGCGCCCCCGGCCCCAGATCTCTGGCTGGCTTGGCTGGCTAGGCTGGGTGGCTGGATTGCTGGTAGGCAGGGTGTGACAGATTTCACGGGACGGTGAGCTAACGAAAAACTAGTCGGGTGTGACACCAGAGGGTTTACGCCCTCCCGTCCCTCAGCAGCACCTTTATCCCCTTCCTGCCCCTGCCTTCTTACTCCTTTAACCAGTCCCAGCGTAACTCCATCCCTTATACTCCTTTTATATGGTGGCTGGTGAATTCCGATAATAGAGTGACGTGTACTTGGTAGGGGAAAATTCCACGTAAAACCACAAATAACGAGCCAAAGTGCGCACATGTTACGTATGCACGAAATCATTCACCTCGACTCTGCGAAGTGGGATTAAACAAAAATCTCGTTCACCGGGTCGATTCGTTCATGATTGGCTCCACCTTTGCCAGGTTTGCAAGTCATGACCGTACCGTGTTGTTTGAGAGTCATGACATGTCGATGGATCTGTAAAACGACAAAACCAGTCGAAGTGCAGTGATAGCTAGAATCGACTTTTAGTCGAGTCAATGGTTGGTGTTCGATTAATTATTTATGTGCAATGTACCAAAGGCGCGTACCAAATAAAACGTACAAAAACATATATATTAATATTTATAACGTATCAAAATTTCTTCCCAAATGGCGCACCTGTTTTTTAATCCCCATTAACGTCGCACCAAGATTGTGGTTTTGCGCTTATGAAACACATTATTACTTTAATTAAACAACATGTGCCATGTCTGAAAGTACAGGGTGGGATCCGAAGACCTTTTATTTCAATCAAGTTTCGTGCTCACAGTTACTTACCAAGCTTCTCGATCAGAGCAATGGCGCTTGATACGTACGAACACCACTCTGTGGAATAAACATTGTTATGAGTTTGCTTTGCATCTGATTTATGAGTGTGTTCGGACGAACGGGATTTGAAACAAAGCAAACTCTAAAGTGAATTGATTCAAAACTCGATACTGGAGTTAATGAAATTTCACTTAATTAAAGCAATATCTTCTGGACTTACAATCACGCAAAATTTCAAACTCACGAATTCTCAGTGAATTACGAGGTGATTTTATTGATCTTCTCACGGTAAAAATATACCGATGGTTCAATTTTCATGAATTAGAACTCGTTTTGTTCGTAAATGAATTCAACTTTCAATTTTTTCTGCTCGATCACATAATCGCTACATGTACAATCATTGTAAATGATAAATGATCATGCACTTTATCAAAAAAATGTCAATTGCAGAGAATTAATGCTCAGTCACCAGTGCCTTTACTCTCCGAGAATTTTGGTGATAGTAAGGATCTCTCTGTTTTTGATATTATTTTCGCCCGGCAAATGGAATATTTATGATTCGTCGAAGCCAGAGTTGAAGCTTTACGGAATTTGACTCAGGTAAAAAGAAATTACGAGTAATTCATGTTATTTAAACACATCATGCGACGTTAGATTCGAATCGCTGCTGGATGCTGAACTACAGCACTCGTTTACTCTACCACGGTAAGCATCGGATGGATGATGAATATTTTTCATTATGAAGTTAAATCATTGATTGTAAGGATTTAGCCATGTGTCAACAAAAAGGAGACGAGTAGGTCGATGACAAACCAACGAACCAGTTCCGCCGACGTGTTCAATCGTAACTGGACTAAAATGTAACTCGTTTCGAAACCGAATAGGACTCGGTTTTCCCAAAAAAGTGAATCCAATTTGCTGCAGACATTTTGAGGGTCAATTTCACCACATCACGTTAGCACAACGCACATACGACTGGTTTACCGGCATCACCTACTTGTGTGAGAATTTGAAGATGGAATAATTTGAGGAACGTTAACGAACGTGATAAATGTTTCAATAATTGGCATTGCTTTCCGCTGTTACAGAGTTCGAAGGGTTGGCGTGGTCAACGATCCGCCAGGCTGGGGGAGAACCGGAAACGAAAAGTTTCGGCAACCTGTTTCACCCCTTCGCAATGGACCTAGAACGAGTAAGATCGGATCGTTAGCGCTGAGTTGAGCACACGAGCGGCCAAAATCTGGCACAATGGCCTTGGGCATGGCCTACGGTTGAATCTCAGCTGGAGCATGACCCCCGCACGCAAAAGTTGGATCATTGTACAATGTCTCTCCGTAGCATGACACGTTACTTTAAACCATTAGCAGGTGCCGAGTGTTGTTCAAAGTTCACCTTCGCTCTGCGGATCAGACAATCGTCCCACTCGTAATTGCTTCGCACTACATTCCTACTTTACTCTAATCAAGCTGCTAGCCATGTTTCCGAGCACGTACGAGGTGCAATTTGCTCCATTCGATTCCACGAGAATATCATTGGAAAATTAATTGGAGTTGTTTGATTGTCAGCTCAAAGGCTTGTATTCTGATTATTTCAGAGTATAAATGTGATGGTTTGATCAATGTGTCAAGAGCATAACACATCAAAAGGCAGCCGTTTTTATGGATTCACATGTCTGTATTTTTTTCAACAAATTTTCAACAAGACTGGATCCTTTTATATGAGGTCAAGTTTTGGCTGAAAATCTGAAATCCAAAAAGTCACAGCCGTTTCAAAACTTGGACTTATGAATGTGAAAAATGATTCCGTTCTACTGTAAAAAAGGCCTGGCAAAGACTTTGAGCTAAGAAAGAAAGTGATGGCACAGGTTATAAATTGTTTTGAATGAAACAAAATATAATAGAGTTGATTAGAGTATCTGTTTGGGCTTCGAATAAAATTACTCCCACTCCCATTATTATCCATGCTTGCAGTCAAGTAGTTTATACATGAAATGAAACGTCGAAAACTTTTGGTCTTCAAATTTTTGACAATGGACATACACGCGAATACGACAAATGTCAGCAAATGTAAATGTACCTGAGGTTAACGAGGCTTGTCGCTATATCATCAGTTCAGATCTGGTTGAGGGCTCTTATCGCTCCCATCATTCTCAAAAAGACAAAAAATAACAAACAAGATTCAGAGTAAAATGAGACGGTTGTAGAATGTGAAAATTTCAATCAATTCGTACTGCCAACTTCTTACGCTATTCTCACTTCAATTCCATTATTTATATTCTATCTGACCAAAACGGTGTCTGGGTGGTTATTATCAAGAATACACGGCATACAAATGCAATCAGTCGGATTATTTGAATGGATTCAGATTGCACGGCGAGTAATGAAAATTTGAAATTTGTAACCATAAAGCGTTCGTACAAAAGTTTGAACCACTTCACTCACATTGAGCCAATTTCTACTTGTCTTTCAAAATTAGGGTTCATTGTGGGACTTGGGGCGGGATCCTTGCAACTTGGAACACTTTGTGAATTCCACCAGCGCGTACCTCCTATACATTTGCGCGTGAGTGTCGTTTACAGAAGCCAAGATGCGACAGTGAGACGCCACATTTTCCTTATCTCGGGTCAGAGAACAAAGAACTAGAATATTATTTGCGGTTCGTCGTTTTTACCCAAGTTTGACAAAAACTAATTCATCAAAATATGCTCACAATCAGAGATAAGATTTAACTCGCGCCTAATTCGCAATAATCTTTAGCTTGAGGTACAAATGTGCACATTATGTGCGACACAAATACTATGCCATTTATACAAAAAGCAATTTCTTTGAAAAAGTTCTTCTGTAATGGCATAAATCTAAATTGTTGTCGTTCAAATGCGAAAATGAAAAACTTTTTTCCAGCACCTGACAAATTATTGAAATGTATTAATTTTTTCCCAACCAACCTCCATATAAGTGAGATGCTTTTGAATACGATAGCAGCTTTCAAATCTTTCTGATACATTTTTCTGTTTTTTTTTTTTTTTTTTTTATTCTACTTATACTCCGTTACGTACATTATTATACGTAACTACTATGATGATGCATTTTTCGATGTTTGTCTCTACCATAATAATGGAGAGAATCCTGCATTAGCCCAAGCTCATAATTAGGATCCACAGACCGCCACACGATTTAGCTTTCTCAAGAGGGAACGCCGTAGTAGAGCTTAATTCGACGCAGACCTGTACACTAGAATAAGCCAACTCTATTTGGTTTGAGTCTTGCGGTAAACGTTGGAGAAAGAGTTTCAGTTCAATATGTTAATCCAGTTATTTCACTACTAGAGAAATTAGAGACGGTTTTTTGTTTAAAACATTGTAATTTAAATTTTCTCTGAAGCAAAGAATTTGGCAAATGAAAAGCATCCGCTGCATGATCAGCGATTAGTCTAAGGAACTCACGGAATTCAATAAAACTGCTATAATTGCACGAGTCGTTCCCTCCTCAAAGTGCATCGGTACCAAACTTCTTGGAGCCCTTACCTCGAGCTTCCACTCTGCAATTAACTAATATGTGCGATTAATCATACAAATCTGATTCGATGAAAATTGTAAAATTTTTATTGGGAACTAGTTAAGGAGATACGGTGATTTTTTTTTAATCACCCCAGGTTGTAATCTTAAAAACCAGGTGAGACACAAAAAAAAGTTAAACATAAAATATTTAGCGTTTGAAGTGGGAAAGAATTTGGCAGTTTTATATTCGTTGCAAGTGAAGCTTTTAACGTAAAGTAAGCGTCAGCTTAGTTTTTTTCAATGGAATTGTATATTTTTTCCCTGGAACCTTAGTCTATCAAAGTTTATATTCATTTAATTTTATTTTTCGTCTCCACAGCGTAAGTTACCGTTTTTGTCCCAGAATTCATAATTCGAAATTATTGCGGTGCATATTCAGCATACCTCATACTTATCTGGTCTGCTCCCACCCTGCTTTGCTTCGTTGAATAATGTAAATGGGGATGGAGTAAAATCAAATCTAAAAATAAGATTTCAAAAAGGGGATCAAAAAATTAATTCCAAGTATGCGAATGCATCAGTTATAGCTGATATAGAAAATATGCTACATAGAAAACTATGCTAAAGTTTATTTTATAGTCTAACGTCAAATTTGTGGTTGGGGGGGAGCTTTTCTTTAAATATTGGGGCTGTAGTTAAATAATTACTCCAAATATGATGATAAATTGTAGCTTTAAAACACTGAACTATTTGAATAAAAAAATTGAATCAAATGAAGATCACACGGTAGTACGCACTGAATTCACAAATATTATTGTTCGATAATTTGCCACTTTGTGAGTGGATATGTTGAAATAATGTCACCAGTTCGACGTAATGAAAAAGATTTCCAGAATCCCTGTTATTTTCACCCGCATTCAGAAAAATATTAGGTTGTGCAATGACCAAATTTTGTCCTTGAAACGAATTTTTCAGGGTTAAATATACATCCGACCAAACATTTTTTTCATGGAATCAAAAAATTGATTTGATTTTATAGTGCACCAAAAACAAAAACATGTTTCAATACAGTCTGAGAAAAGGTTCGGCACTACAATCCCATAGGCTCTGTTGCGATTGCGAAATCCTATGTACACAGTGAAATCATTTTGCACAAATTGAACAATGATTGTTTAATAGTTGTAACTGAAAAGATTATCGTTTGATCGTAATTTATACTACATACATGAATTAAGAGTCACATCAAACGACGATCACGAAATATGTCATTGTCAATGGACAGGTTAATCCAACGGTATGAGACCACGAATTATTTACATCTGCTGTTGATACTGGACAAATGCCCGGAGCCCTTACTAATGACTGATCACCTTACTTCTGTTGCGAGAAAGGATTTCTTAATTGTCGCAGAGAGTATTTTGCCAAACCAACAAAAAGAATTGTATGAAGCAATTTAGTTGAATCTACCCGATGGTATTCAATATTTCGATAATCCCGTGAAAAAAGTATTATTTCATTAAATTGACTATATCAAAATCGAGATTTCGTATTTATGAGTATATTTTGTTAAATGGAATTTATTTGCAATTTTGAAATAATTGTTTCGTCGATTTTGGTATTTACAACAAAATATTGTGCTGCCATGCAAAATTTTTTTATAAAACAGCATCTACAAATTGAAAATATTTTTTTCACGGCTATCGGCATGGTTTTTCTACTCTTGGTAACTTTTCACCTCTGTTTAACTATCCAGGGCGAAAATTTTTCGAAGAATCTCATTGTAAACAAGACAGCGGGAATAATAAACTAGAAAAGACTCTTCGTTGTTTACAAACACTCGATTTCCAAGACCAGTAGTAGGATATTTGAGGTAAAGATTTATCGAGGTCTTAAGGTGCAAGTTTGTGTAAATAATCGATGGAAAAACACCACTGGAGTTCGGTTTTTCTTTCCTGTGCAATATCCCAAGCGGACAAGAGCTGTGGTAAAAAGATCGGAAACAGGGGAATTGCTGCTATCAACAACGTGATGTAGACACAAAAGAGTAGCAAAATACGACGCACTAAACAACGTTTTTACCCCAGCACTCTGTTACATGGAGTTTTAAAACTTTCCCTCTTTAATTCAAACGCGATCGCGTTGCTAGTATTAGTCATGGTTCGCTGTTTAGAAACTTGGATGTGGGTGATCCCAAACGATGTAAATATTTTATCACTCGACGCGTACAAACATGTGCCCTAATCAAATTAGAATTCCATTTTTAAGGTCGTTTCCTCGACGACGACAGCCTTGCTTCATCGCAGTTAAATAAGTTTGAGGAAACTAGTCACCTTTAACCGCTTGATTTTTAAGTTAAATATGTATAGCTGGTAAAATACCTTCAATACATATCCCAACACCGAAAATGAAAAATAAAAAAACAAAAAAAAAAAAAAAAAATGTTTGAAGTGGAACACGGTGGAAATTGTGCTCAATCTTTATTTCAAGTCAAAGTGAGCGATTGAAAGCTTCATCGTGATCATAAAAAATTTCAAAGTTATCATATTTTCGGTAAGTCGTACCGACACATCCTCGATGTCCAATGATCCCTGAACATCGAACTCATTTTGCATTATTTACCGCTATTTACGAAATCATTTGACGACTCTTTTGATACATATCTACAACTTTAATAACTATGAATTTGTATTTTACTTTAAGTCGTGGAGGCGGTATTTATATATCGTATACGGCGTACCAAAAACATGTTTATCAGGCAATAGGTGGTGCCCTTTTGGTATCGTAGGCCAACGGTCAAAATTTTTTACACCTCTTAGAATTAGTAAAATTTGTATAGCGTCATGTAGCAGTACATTCAAGACAAACGTAGAGTTAGAATATCTTTTATGGTATTTTCAAAAATGCAGAAACTGACGCACATGTACAGCACAAGAAAACCTTTCATTCCTCTGGTGGTGTCTGTTCTGGAGAACGGCGTCTCCGTGTTAGAATAAATTAGCGTAGACAGCGCAACTTAATTTGTATACATATAAGACAAAAATGCAAATTCGTAGCACACACTTGGGGAGAGTTGGAGTGGGTGCAAGTAGTAATACAAGTAGGGCTCTGATTACAGAGTCGGTAAACCCAGACTCAAACCCTTATACACGATGACATCACATATCATTCTTATTGCATTCTCTAGCATTTTTCGTCTCTCTCAAATAGATATGACGTACTTTCATATCATTTCATAGACGGCCAGGTCCGTCTTACGTGGCTTTTAACAAGTAGTGAAACACACTTGTAAACACGTCACATACATACAAAGATCTATACATGTGCTTCTTGAGACGAATTTCATGATACATACTAATACAAGGCACACGAAATCAAAACAAATTCGAACTTACAGATGACGAGAGAAATTGAAGACAATGTAGTCAGGGCGGCTAGGAATAAGGCTCCGGCAGAGCATCTCTAGACACCAGGTTCAATTCCTGGCTCCATCGTTAATTTTTCAAATCACCAAATTTTAGAATTTGCATTCTCGATGAAATCACGGCGATAGAACGCTATTGTACTGATTCGAAGGTCAAAATGGCACTGCCTTACCAAAAATTTTATCTACCGGAGGTCAAAACCGCCCTGCCTTACCAACAATCTTATCGATCGAAGGTCAAAATCGCGTAGTATGGTTTGAGTCTTGGCTTACCGACTCTGTAATTAGACCCCCTCCCCTTGTATTACGACTGGTGCAACTGACCCACTATCCTAGGCCCAGGAGGCAGGAGCGAGAAGGGCGAATAAGATGGCCCAAAATACTTATTATGCGTATTAAACTTTCTCGTTGGCACAGATCCCATAAAATCAGGATAAATCAATTTCAAAACTGCAAACGAAAGAACTCACTCTAAGGAAAGTTTTGCACAGTTCGAATCGCAAGTGGTAGTGGTAGTTCCTCAAAGTCTGCTAGTAGCGGCTGTACTTAAAAATATTCTAAAACCTTTAAATACAGTTAGTTTTCAACTTTTACAAAGAATTTATTTCTGATAGTAAACTGATTTTAAATAATTCAAGGTTAAAATGCGTTCAAATTAATGAATTCCAAGTACTGCCACCTTAAACCATTTATTTTTTAATAAACTTTTGTTACTGTGCTTAGTCTAAATTGTGAGGCACATCAATTAATAATCTAGCCACCACGCGATGCGTTAACGGAGTTCTATTAAAAAAAACACTATCAAGCGGTTCATCTCGTATCCATTCTTCGCCGAGCAGGCAGAGCCTCCCACAGCTCAAAATGTTAAAGGTAAGTGATAAACCTTATTCCAGAAGTTCATTTCTGCTCAGGTTAAACAGTAAATTCTACAACTTTCAAGGGAGCAAAATGTGGCGTTGACCCAAGGTAAATCGTGTTTAGGGATTCGTCTTCGGATTTACCATTAAATTGTGTTATGAGTTGATTTTTTCCTCAAATAACTAATATTTTGCTCGAATTCGCCACAATACCATAAATGAAATCTACATATACGGACCAAACATACACAATTCTTTTTCTTCCATACTATTAGTACGTAGTTATCGTTGGAAGTCGAATTTTGACACGTTTATAGTTTATAACTCAAGAAGTCTGGCTCACACATCAATAATTCTATTGTCTACTAAAACTATGTATCAGAATAGTATATGAACGTCTTTGAAGTGTGAAGAGTGTGGAGAAGAGTATATTGTGTACCAACGAGGCAGACTCGGTCTTTTTAGAGAGACCTTTGAGGCATAAGTTTGAAAAACAGGAAAAATAGTGGAATTTTAAAAGTTGCATAACTTTTGAAAAAAAAATTTTTTATTTTTTTCCTTCGGCAGAACTTCTTTGTATGATGAATGAAAACTTCTGACCAAATTTCATCCAAAACAAAAGGGGTGTAGTACAACCATTGGTCGATTTGACATGGAATGACCCTAGTATATGACTACTTTTATTAGATGCTCCGCTTTAGTGTACGAATAAATAGTTGGAGTCCAGTACAATAAAACCTGTACATGCGGGTTTTATTGCTTTGCCTTTAAAATTGAATTACCTAAGGGCTCCTTTCTCAGCACAATTAACCCCTTAACTGTCAATGCCACACGTATAGGCGAAAAAAAGTCACGCCACGTTTATGTTATTTGACACATATATGGGTATTTGAAAATAACATGTCTTTGCTATATCGATTTGACTGTTATGTGGTAATTCATCGTCTTTAAGATCGCTGAATCCGAATTTGAAATCAGATTTCTGAAATTGAAAACAGCGGATCCAATATGGCAGATGTAGATCGAAAAATAGTTTAATTCCGACGAAAATAAGTATCCAAAGGTTTTTGACGTCGCTAAATTTGAGTCTGAGGTCAGATTTCCAAAATTCAAATTATGGATCTAATATGGCGGGAGAAAATTCGAAAACCAGTTGCATTGTGATAAAAATTTGTACCTTGAGTATTTATAATATTTTTAATACTATTTTAAATATTTTCTGGCATTTAGGTGCTTAGATTCAAATCAACTGAATCAAATAAAAATTCAAATTGGCAACCGCCAGAAATCAGAATTCAGATTCAAATTCAGCGATCTCAGAAAACCTTAATAATGAGATTATAGCATAAATCTCTTAATTTTTTTTCTGACAAAAAAGTGGCACAAGAATCTTATATTCACCACACTGCTGAGGGATTAACCTTTAACCGCAGGTGATTTTAATGTTTATTCAAATAATCCATATTTATATTATCTGACTATAGCTTGGCCAGTATGCTGGCCAGTATGCTGGCCAGTATGCTGGCCAAGCGGCAGGCATTATACCTTTAAATACATTAGGTACAGCAATTTTGCACAATCATGTCAACATTGTTTGTGACGTTATTGTCAACGACACATCGACAGTTAACATTAATTGTACATAGATGCGAAAACGAAGTTGAACCGAACTCAGAAGGTACTTCCGGCAATACCAGACTCTCTTGTGTGTTTCTACCACAGTCAGCAAAACACATCTATAAATATATAAACAGAAAAACCCCAGGCAAAGACCGTGATCACGGTTATTCAAATAATACTGTCCCATTCCTATTTACCTACATACTGTAATCAACAGAAAAATTACTCTTACTTGTGACGAAAGGGCAATCGAAGAGAGAAGTTATCGACAGTTCACTTCACACGTATGCCAATATACGAAGCTGTAAAGGAGCTATTTTCTCGCATCCAGATTACAGGAGTCCAATCAGCAGCCAGGGCTGACCATTCGAGGGCTTACACCACTTCCGCAGCGTGTGTATATATATATGTGCATCGCTGTCTATGTCATGCGACAGCAACCAACGGCCTCGGGGCATTGGCGCCAAGTAGTAATTCTCCTTACGGTCAGGCCGTGCCTTGAATTCCCACAACACAACGCGGCACTTCTTCAGTGTGTTCTTCTGACTATGAGGTAAACGCGGTATGGTCCACAGAGTAAAACCCAGACGATGTGAGGACGGGTTATACGTACATGTAATTGGATAAGCCGTCGGTGTTTGCGATATAATAAAGTTGAAAACGAAATGTGAGCCGTCTCGGCGGGTTGAAAACGGCTTAGGAAACATGGGCGCGTGTTAATAACATGCAAATGGAGTCTATTGTGATGACGGTGGTGGTGACGGTTATTGTTATCATCATTCCCATTGCGGAGACGCGTCTTAGATCGAATCAGGCTCTCTCTAGAGCTCGGCTAGGGATGTTCGTGGCATAATACGCAATCATTTATAATACTCGGCGATTCTTCTCAACAATCTTCTCCCAATTGGGATGAAAATTTTCTGATTGTAATGTCACTGTAAAATTGTTCGTGGATTGCTTCCGATTTTATAATTTCCGAAAAGACACTGATTATTACGAAGCACAATGTTTTAGTAATCTTTTCTGAAATCTCGGATTCAAGCCGAAAAAAATCATGCAATTACTTTTATCAATATCTCATTTTGTTCTAGAGGTATATTTATTACAAAAGTTCCAAGTTGTAATATTAGAAAATTCACAACTGGAGACTGTATTGAGGTAGCCTTTTCGATCCAGCCTAGCTTGCCTTGGTCTCTCCAATGTAAATAGTAACCGATTTTTTTAAAAGTCTTGACTTTTCCAGTGTTGCACTTAGTTCTCGAAAGTATGAAAAACTTCTCACTCGACGGTGGTTTTATTTATGAGTAAATTACAAATGCACGAATGACGTGAATGCAAGAGCGACATTAGGGAAAGGCGGGGAGAAACGGGGGCCTTCGTTTTGTGTGATCAAGGCGGCGGAGGGTGAAAGAGGTAATGCCCTATTCACCCGACCCTATTACGCCTCTTGATCTATCATGACGCTAATGTAATTGCTCTGATAATCGGAGAATGAGGAAATAAATTTTGATTACAGCATGTGATTAGATCCTGTATTGCGCGCACAAACTCAACCTATCTGTAAGACCTGTGATTGATAATAATGAACACATAGGATGAATATTTTTTTACTGCATGTACTTCGATGCCGGAATTTCCATGGTGATTAAATGATTTCCGACAAGACTATAAGGTATATTTGCTTGTTAATTTGTTTTCTTTTTTCTTTTCGTAAGTTCACCTCACGGAAAAAAACCCACTTGGGTGTAAATTCGTACCTCCGACTCATAGATAATGCTAATTTCCCATAAGAAAAAAGTTAGGGGTACGAATTTACACCCAATTTGGGTTTTTTTTCCGTGAGAGTCCATAGACTGATGAATATGTCGTCATTACAATCTTCCCACCAACGCATCGGAGAAGAATGGAAGAAATATCCAGCAATTTCATTTATGCCGATGATGGTGAACGCGAAAAGAACAAAACATGACTGATACTAATAAATAAAACTAAATCTGAGCGAATTGGAATAATTATACAAGCTACGATATCGACAATCGAAAGACGTGGGAATCGGATCAAAAACATCAGTTTCGAACCTTTTGATCCGAATTTTTGTTGCAAATTCTGCACATCTCAACTTGTATTATTTAATTTTTATTACCGTTACAACGATTGTTATTGCATAATAAGATGACTGTCCCAGTTATTGACTCTATCCCAATTATTGACCTTTTTTAGTTGTATCTGTTTCAGCCTTAGTTATGAAATTGCCAAAAAATTTAATTTGCAGTGTCTATCCCTCTAGCAATTGGTTTTAGCCGTCGAGAAATTAACAATTTGTGCCGTTAATTTATAATTTTGAAAAATAAAAGGTTGAATAATTGGGACTAAACGTCTCAATAACTGATACACCTACTTTAGGGGTGTTATTTCGTTCATGTTCACTGTCATTCGCGTAAATAAAGTTACTGGATATTTCGGAAACGGTATGATCGTTGTCAAGCATGAGATAGCACTCAGTGGAAATAACAATTGATGTTTTTACTATACAAAAGTTTTAATCGAAAATGTATCGAGTATTAAGATTACTAAATTTTGATTGACAATGAGTCTGATACAGAAAACTCTGTCTTTCCGTACTGTATCGACTATCAAGAGGTCAATGCTGCTTTCGCCCAGAGCGAATTGCTTTACATAGCACGACATGCAGCTAATGTTCCTCTGCATTGTGAAACCACTCTGGGATTTACAGCAAAGCTTCACCATTGGCACATGGCAAGTGGCACATTCACGTAGACTCGCTATTGCTATTGTAACTAGGGCCACATTTTTGCTACTTTCACTTACCTGAATGGATAAATATGCGATGATAAATAAAAGACTACCTAATTACACTCCCGTTGCTCGTGGTGCGAACTTATTCGTACGGAACTAAGTTCTGAAGCGGGTGGTAGGTTAATTGCAAAAAGTTCTTTCATTGAAAAATGTGGGTGATTCCGTTGGTCTGGGAGAGATAAAAGTGCGGGACCTCGTTGCGCCCCCATTTCTCGTTTAACCACGAGTTTTGCAGACGTGTTTCGCATTCGGTACACAATCCCGGATTTGTTGAAATACACACATACACTCCGCACTATAGTACAAAACCAACAGGATCAGCAAGGTCCGAAGTGCACTGTAAGTATAATTAATTGGACTTCCACACAAGTGTCAGGCTGAAAGTGAAATATATTCTCTGATTAAAAATTTTTATGAATTAATCGGATGGTCACTGCGGTGGCCGCCGGCAGAATATCCGCGTTATTATAGCCGTGTGAAGCATAAATGATAACATTCGACTAGATGGTAATTACAACGTATCTGATAAGAGGGTTCATACAACGGACTCAACGTGCAATGGTGGGTTCATCTCGTTGGCCAAGGTAAAATGCAAAGCCTCTAGGTATATGGAATACGTATAAAAGAGGAGAAAAAAACAATCGGAGAAGAATTCGGTCAACGCGAAAAAGAGCAGAAGAACCACGTCGGCTATTATTGGCTGTCAATCCACTTGTTCTAGGTGAAATATTCACTCAGGTTTGACAAAGTAGTTTCAAACAACGATCAAAGATGACATCAATTCAGTGGCTTGTACAAGACGCGATAATGCGTCTCTCGCATCCGGGCGCAGTGCAGCAAAGTGGTGCCGTTCGGGCAGAAGGTGCAGCACTTTGCAATTTGAACTCTGGCCCACAGTCCCCGCACCCCAGAAAAGGCATACACGCGATATGGACATCTGTCTATGAGAGAGTGTCGGGAACGGTGAGCGGAAATAAGAACGGTGCGAAATCAATGCGTCAAAGCGCCAAATCTTTGCGGAAGTCAGTCAGCATGTGACGGTCCGGAAAACGGAGGGACCATCATTCCCATACTATGTAATATCGCTCAGCGCAAGTTGGGCTCTGGATTTCCGTTTTTCGACTGCCATCAACCAGCCTGAGAGATGCGGGTCATGATTCGAAATCGTCGAAATCCAGATTGACTATCGCTTCCAATGTCATCAGTCCAGATACGGGAAATTCCTATTTGCACACAGTGCATTATTTTATATCAGCCTATAGCAAGTTTAGCCGAGGGTACGTTTACACAACGTTTGTTTGTACACAGCCTGTTGGCCCACAGCTCGTTTACACACAAGAACTTTAGCACACGGTGCGATGGTACACAAAAACTTTATTCTCTACGACGCTTTCGTACACTACATGTACTTAGCACGTGGCACTATAGCGTACGACTCTTTTGCCCCTGATGGTGGTATTGCACTGTTGTAGGTGATAGCGAGGAGGTATTCACTCATAGATCGGGTAACAAGCGATTCCCATATTTTCAATGATATCAAGCGATTTTAAATGATTTTAAGAAATTTTAAACGATTTTAAAGTGACTGCTTTCCAAAGCGGTTTACGATTGCAGTAAGTGAATACACGTACGATTTCATGCGATTTCAAGCAATTTCAAGCGATTTCAAAGCATTTCATGCGATTTCATGGGATATCAAGAGATTTTAAAGTGACTGCTTTTCAAAGTGGCTTGCGATTTCGACAAGCTAATACCTCCTCGGGTAATAGCTATCCCACCTCCGTAAACACTACGAAAAATTGTAGAACGTAACTGTGACAAGATTCAAGAGGGTTGGGCTTTCAGTTTACTGTGGCTGGAAGATATATTTAACCGCCAAACCCCTTATAAAACTTACGAAGGGTGACTGTGATAAGGTTAAATACGCATACATTTTCTTATGCAGGATCCTTCTTATCTTTTTAGGCTCCAAAATGCTCCAGCTTTACCCTAGACGGAAGCAATATTGTCGTGGGCAAAAGTATTATTTGCAATAGTGCCGTGTGTTAAGGTACTTATGTGCAAACAAGTCGTGTACAAACAAACGTTATGCAGCAGTACCGTGGGCCAATGAACTGTGTGCAAATGATACCTTCACCCCGGTACCATAACCTCAAAATGAGGGAGGTAATTGCATTCAAATTAATTGAAATTAATTTTTTCGTGAATTAAAAACAGTCGAAATTATGATCCTTCAAAGTATAGATCCACATAGTTGATATTCGCCGTAATAAAGCAGGTCTAAAAATTTTCTGGACCCAACCTTCTGCTGCGGTCTACTGTGTGAGCCAACTTTGGATTCATAACGACCGTGCAATCCAATAAAGAGATGAGAAGGGGCGAAGAGGATAGTGATATTTGTCAACCCTCGAGTAGTGAGGAAACAGGATCGTGATGCCATCCAATTTGTCAGACATTAACGAGCATTGTGTCAGGATACGTTCAATTTATTCAACGTATAATGACAGTCTGGTTTCAGTCGAGAAGTTCCCAGCGATTACAGGCTGACCCGGGTTGGAACTTGGCGGAAACCTTGAGGGTCAAGAGATGGCGACAAACTTACCATCGTACAGCCAAGCCCGCAGTTGCCATCGTGTGAAGTATTGATTCAACGCACTTCCAGACACCAGGTGCAGCTTGAACTAGGTGAACCACGGCGATCATCAGTGAACGAGAACCAGACTGCGTTATTTCCACCTGAAAATCCCTGCCGAATTTCGATTTACTCCGAGATTAGATAATGCAGACCGGAACTGAATCAACATCGAGCTTCGACTCCGGGAATAATTAAATTTCCGTTCGATACTACAGTGCAATCGGTTGATAATCGATGAACGCCGCCGCACTATGCATCGCATTCGTTACAGCACACTTTCGGAAAAATTGATCGGCAAATTGGTCCTGAATGAAAATTTATCCAATTCACTAATTTGATAACTGACAATTTTGTAGGCAGATGAAAAACTGACGAATTTTCACTGCCGGTACGTATTTCGTTCGGTAGCGAGGAGAGAATTACCACAGGTGATATCGGTGTTCATTTACCTCGGAGGATTCATTGGTCAAAGCCCGTTATGTATTCATCGATTCTGAAACGCAATTGCACCGAAACTAGTTGGAATATTGGAATATAAAATTTTTGTGCTTTGCGTTTATTCTCAGCTTCGTAAATTACAAAAAGTCCTTTACCATTCAATTGGAAACTTGTTAATTTTTTTACCTTACAATCTTGTGCCCATCCGTATAAAATGGAGTACTAGAACGTTGACTTGGGCGCACTGTGTCTGCTGGCGTGTGTTTGCTTTCGGAATTGTACAAACCACTCAATCATAGAATGTGAAGTTGTTATTTTTCGATCCTTTCATTGGGTTCTCTGAAATGCTGATTTTCTACGTCAAGTATTGCATGGCTTTTTCTTTGCGTTTCAATGTGACAGATGCACCGATTGGCACGGAAAAGTAAACTTCGACCAACATGTGGAAGGTCTGAAACGACATCGTTGAGTATTTGTTATCATCCCTTCGCCTCCCTCGTGTGCAATCGAAATTCAAATCTCGAATTTCTCCAAAATTAGTAAAGCGAATTTTCATCTTCACAGAAAATCCTTTGAACATTTGATGCTACTAACTTTTGGATAATGTACTAAACACTCCGAGAAGTAACCCTGACATTTCTCGATTATTTGAAACTCTGAAACGCATTGAAAGTCGAGACTTTCCGTCAAAGACTCATAGAAAACACCGAGGGTCAGGCTGCAAGGATTCCTAGTTGCGAATGCATCTGTTTCCTGAAGAAACCCAGCGCAAGTATTAAAAGGTTTATATACATGTATCACCCACTTATCTAGTTTAGCTACCGTTATGGCGAAGATGCTTCCTCAAGTCCGGAAACTTTACACAACAATTTCCAACCTCAAGTTTCATTATCTGCTCGGATCATAAACCGTAAATTGTGCATAGTAGACTCATATGAGACAAAAATGTTGTAGATTCGATTAAACGCAGTGAAGGAATACTGATGCCTACATTGAGCAAACCCAAGTCTCGCATATCGTCTTGTAGTTTGTCAACTTCACCGAGTGATCGAAGACTTGGGAAGAAAGGTTCAGGGGTCAAACGAGAAAGCCAACCGGAGCTTGTGCCGGGTATAAATATTTATGTAGAAATATTTCGAAGTGTGATTTCCTCCTGTTATATATACAGGGGAAAATCAATTTTCTCGCGGTACTGCGACGCGACGTGCTTGATATACAGATACACGCATACATATTAATTTATACGCACACTCAACGGCCTGCGGTAAACGCATAGCACAGGCATACATATACATGAGAACGTTTGCCAAGTAATTAGGACTCCAGGAGCACGTTTACGAAATCTCTGGAACACCCGAATTGGAGTTGAGTTGACGTTTGAAGTTGAAGGAAGCAAAATTCTCATCCCACATATTGATACGAATGATTAAAGAGAATTCTGCAGGATACAAATATTTGACATCCAATTGCAAAAGTTGCGTAAACAACAATCAAAACGTGGAAGAAGCTTAATAACTTTCCAAACGTATCCCAGTCAAGTTAACAAACCGTATTGAATCAATGCCGGAATATTAAAAGTTTCAAAAGACTGGAATGATTTTACTGTTTTTCTATAACGAGGTGGACATTGGTCCAAGTTCTTTAAAACCTGTCAGTATTAGAGAATTTTATTTATGGTCAAAGAAATGTTGTGCCATGTGTGTATTGATATTTAATCAAAATCGAAAGTCACTAGTAATTTTTGTAGAATTGTTGGTAAAAAAACAAAGTATAAAAAACAGACTGTGTTATAAAAACATTGCGAATCCTAATATCTCTAACATATTCCGAAATTCAAACTCATGTTTAATTTCAGAATGATCAAGAGAGACATTTCATTTTGATTGTGAAACTCCTGGAAATGTCAGAGAATTTCAATTTTTGGATCTTCTAGTCATCCTGTAATAATCACGTGTGTGTGCAATGAAAAAATAGTTCCGAAAATGTGTCAAGAGAAAATTCGAGAGCCTTGATATTACTATTATGATCTGCTCATTCCTTCAAAATGTTAAAGAGCTAATTTCAGCTGAGTCTTTACGCAGTCGACAGCTCATCAAAGAATTTTTCGAGATAAATTGCCAAAAACTGAAATACAAACGAAAAACAGTTGATTGAAGAGAAAATTTCAACCTCTATCACGGGTTTTCAGTGTCTCCATAAATTTTTTCACAATTATTATGCATGTCCACAACTTCACAGACTTGGACTTTGTTGATAATTTTCTATGAAACCTCGTTGAAAATACATCTTGAAGAGAAAATTCTGACTTACGATGTTATCTTTGGAGGTGCAAAAAAGGATTAGCATGCGATCCGTCAGATGGAAAAACGGTAATCCGATCAGGCTGGATTCCATCTCAACATTTTTGCTATAACCATCTGAAAATTTAAACATGCATTTCCCTCAGCTGTTAAGTATTTTAGACGTCAAATTTATTCAATATGTGCACAAAATGTGTCAAGCTGCTAGGCCGTCTATACATTCGTATAATATGATCGTTTCACTGAATGAAAAAAAAAAAAAAATGTTACTGTCGAATAACGAAGCTTTTTATAGATTGTTCCTGCATGTGACAAACTTTCCGTTTAATGAAGTTCATTATTCTCAACCATTATTGATAGAAAATAGAAACCCCCCAGTAAAGTTTATTCTTTCGTAGGCAACCATCGAGGGGCTGTGAAATTTTTAAATACTTTATAGAATCTCTGAGACCGTTCCTAAGTATGTCAAACTTTTCAGAATTCAGACGTTTTCACAAGATTTTACAAAATCGACCAGGTATTTAAGAAGATTTCATGTCATTTTAAAGATTGCAAAGATTTACCACAAGATTTATGACATGTCAAAGGATTTCAAAGGGTTTCAGAGGATTTTACAAGATTTTATTGATCGTATGCCGTTTCAGATTTTACGAAATCTCGGAGGATTTCAGAGATTTCAAACAATTTCATCAGATTTATTAATTGATGTACATGATGTAAGTGAAATATACCCTAAATGAAACGCGAATCAGCCCATCTTGAGCATGCTGCTTTGGCGTGACTTTGAGTTATTCCCACTGTCAATCTGTACTCTGTAGTCACCAACAAAGATAAATCCTTGTCGCGTTGTTAAATTAGCGAATGAAAAGTACAGTAGACCCAAGTTGAACGGAGTAACGTGTTTCATAAAATATGTAATATCTACAAATATTAGTTTTACCTCAAATAAATTAGTCAGGTCTGCAAAAAAAAAAAAAAAAATTATTTTATTTCAGCTGCATGTAATATTTTTGATAAATATCACGTTTTCGAGTCTGCTGAATCCAAATGTGATTTTCATTTCCCTCCATCTTATACAGTATTTTTACAAAATACAAGGTGTGTGCATCAAAGTAACGAGAAAACCACCATTTCATTACAACGAACTAAACAATATTTCTTAAAAAGTGAAATAAATAATTTCTTCATGAAACGTACTCAACATTCCGTGTTCATTCTTTTTGCCTATGAAACCTTTTTTTCTTCACTTTATTTCTTCTACGACTACGCTTCCGCTTTCCATTTTCTGTTTCCCTGTTTGTATTTATTCTCGAGTCTCACTCTAATACATATTAAATAAAAGTAAGAAATCACTTTTGCATAGGATTCTTAGAATCAAGAATGGGATACCAGATTTCGAGTTAAACGGGAGTTTTACTCCAAATGAAACTACAATCAAAAGTTCAAGAAAATGTCTGACTGTAGGAACTTTTTGAGTATTGATCCCTGTTTCGGCGATTAAAAATCTGTAAAAAACATGTGCAATTTTGGGGTTGCAGACCCGTGTTATCCCTTTAAAGATTATGCCGCATCTCGTACATGCATATTTGACTTTGAAAACTCTTGATAACTTTCCTCTATCTGCAAGAGTGTGATCTCGTTTCGACTTACAATTAGCTTACAAATATCGTTATATCTCCAAACCTGTTGATCTACTTGTACTGAAATAGAAATTAAAACTAGGACAGACGTTGTAGCTGTCTATATGAAACCAAGAATCAAAATCAGTTTACTAGTTCTGTTACTGAGTTTTCCTTACCTGTGTAGAGAAGAAAATTTGTCTAGAAAAATGTAGTAGCTTAAGAATCTGTCTATTCTAAAAACACTTTTATCGCACAAGAATTACATATGTCAACGGAAATTTTTTTAACAGTTTTTATTTAAATAAATAAATATAGATTCTACAAATCGAGTGACAAGCAAAATCTTCATATCTTACTTGTAAAGTTTACTTCTGTATTTTTTTACATTGATAAATAACACCGGTCAACACGAATGTTGAGTTTACATACGAAACTGAAGTTTGCTTAGTTGTTATTTGTAATAAATGTTCGAGAAATTAGGTAATTTTTCTTAATATTCGAAACACCGTTCTGGTTTCTACAAAAGTAAAGTGTATCTAATGAACACAATTTTCTTATTTTATCAGTTACGTAGAAGAGATGAAAATTTGACATCGCAACGTTCGCGTTGACCGGTGTTACGTGTCGACGAAAATCATCTTACGACCCTATTCGTGCTTACGAATTAGAGGTAGGGGATGGAACCGGCGGCGGCAGAAGGAGGCGGGATCGGGGGCTGCAGGGAGGAAGCAAGCCCAACTAGTGGCATTTTAATTTGTTATCGATCGGAACGACACCGGGATGTACAGGAGCGTATTACGTCGGTAAATTCAGTCGACGATTCAGCCATCGCGGCGCTCTGTAATGAATGTGTGACTCTTGCAGGGACTCGGGATTGAGGTTCTAACAGGCGGAAATGAGGCGTATGTCTCCTTTATATCTCGTTAACATCTCCTTCTTGTATATATCGTGAGCGTGAAAACAGACGCGCTGATCCGTCGCGTCAAACAAAAATCACACGACTCACAACGTGGTTACGGACATGGCTGCAGGAACCAGCGATGCTCGAAGTAAGAGCTGTTTTTGCTCTTTTACGAGGAATTAACTCCGAAAGTGAAATCAACCGAGCGCGATTCGTTTCCGTAAAGAAATTTACAGACGCGGATAATATTATACGTTTATTGTTTGATACCGCAATGATTTAGAGGGTATTAATGCAATTAATGAGTGACGGCGAATACAGACGAAACCGACATCACGGTAACTTTAAATTCGTTTGGAAATTATACTGTGATAATTGAATTGCACGAGTAAAAGAAGAAGTAAAAAAAAAAAAACAACAATTTAAACATAATTTCCAAGTTCACGGTTGCGTGAATGTGACGCAATTCGTTCAATTTCAATTCCTGCGAAGGTACTGCCTGGGTTATTCAAGCTGCTGAACAAATGTCAAAGGATTTAATTTGTAATCCAACGACCACCTGGGACCAAGAAATTCTTCCAGACTTACCCTTTGATTTGAATATAATCCGTCGCTTGAATAACTTTGACGGAATTCGTAAACGAGTGATTCGAAATTCCTCAGGGGAAGAAGAAAATATTGAAAGTTACTTTCATATTGACCGACAAATTTGATTTCAGCAGTAATTTAAGCTTTAATACGAAGCTTTCCGTTGGCAACGCCCAAATAACTTCTTTTCAATTTCAAAACAAAACACTGTTAAGGATCGATCCTTTAGGAATGACAATCATATTTTCACCTGTCATTGGAACGTGTCAACATATAAAATCTTTGAAATAATCTAATTACGCAATTTAAAATACCTCAACTTACGATCAAGTGTGCTTCTTCATCATTGAACTGCTCACGTTTCGACAAAATTCTCTGACAAATTATGCTTTTCTATCAATGTTACTATCAATATAGATTATTGTTATCTCACGGTGTCTGTGAAATGGGGTGAATATTGTAGTATCATTCGGTTAACAATATGCATTTAACGTCATCGTCATAATATTTCTGCCATCGGATATCGAATTCTGCTGTGAAAAACTTGTTCGCTGTTAAAGTCAATATTGTTCAACAGGTTAAAAATAGACACGATTATAACTGCGCTCTTACTCTTTGAAAAATAAATAAATTCACCTATAGTGCGTCAACAACTGACTATACGGTACCAAGTAGTGAACCGATGATTACGATAATTGCATAAGACGCATCGGCGGTTGATTGAATGACAGCCATTAACTCAACTGGTCGAAGTCTTATTTAAAGTGCAAAAAAGGTGAGTGCCGAACGATGTGCATCTTTAACCAGTGTATTTCGGTAATAGTAAAACAGGGACGGGGTAGTTGATATCTAATATCGTCTGAGCAGAAACCAAAACGACCTCCGGAGGCGAGAACTAATCTGGTAATCTGTCGTCCAGAGTTAGGGATCAGTTCTAAGCCAAGGTCTACACGCAGAATCCGAGGCCCATTCATTTTCACCCTCGCGAGCTAGAGAGCGAGAAACTCTGTCCAAAGCAGGATTTTACCACCTGGGAATTCAGTATGATACGCCACTGGAAAACGGGTCGCAGACGGCAAAGATCGGCGCAGGTGGTTTGAGATCCGAGTATCCAACAATCTGCCCCTCCTTATTCCATAAATAAGATTACGTCAGGAGTGACTATTAGTCGCGTTGACATGAAAGCCGGCTCGATTATTTATTTACCCAATATCTTGAAACGATGGGACGTTAATTTGAATTTTAGAACAGATTGGTCTCTAGAGAAGACCGCATCTTATCGTAACACCCGAAACTCGATCGTGGTAATTGAAATTGGAACGACTGGTCGTCACCTTTCGGATTATATGGTTCTATCGTTTATGACACAGTGCGTAAAATTAAGTTGTCAACAAAGATAACCCTAGTGTGTGATACGTTTTTTTTCCAATACCAACGAATTTTTCTTCGAATTGCAAAGTGCAATTTTTGGAATCCTTAGTTATGTATGCCAGACCTTTTCACCCACAGAAATAAGATCCAAAACAGGCTTGACGACGAAGCTATGTGATCAGGAATCGATATCTTAATCTGGTCGAAGAAAGGATACAAACATTTTCAATAAAATTCAATTTTCTTCGCTTTCTCCGAAGAAAGGTTAAATTCAAAACCTTATTGTAACAAGTTGACAAGGCTTGTCTAACGGAAAATAAGAAGCTCGAGGCAATACTGTGTCAGACTGACGCGTGAAGACGAAAGAAACAAAGATTATATAAACGTATAATTTTAAACCACTAAGGTTCTTCTTTTTTTTTTTTTTGTTTTTGGCACATGCGCACTTTCGAATCACTCAATATTATGCACTGCGTCATGGAACATAGTTGATTGCTGACAAAAATTCTTCAGATTTTATTTTTCTTCTTAACGCTGCAGCCGTTGATGTTAGGAATCGTATCAATAACTGTTACATAGGAAAATTTATCCAACATAAATGCTAAATGATTCAAATTCATTCATGCGGTTTCTTCGAAACCATTTAAAAATTGTTCACTAGATTACAAACAGTGATAATTAGACAATGAGTGACGACGAGAGTATCAGACTGAAACTTTTAGGAGTGTTTCTTTGTCCGGAAATATGAAGCTTCTAACATGTAGTTTCAGGCATTGGGCCCTTAAAATTGATTAAATTAGAAGTCAATGAGTGCACTGCTTAATTAAACAAAAACTGTTGTTTATTTTTGCCTTTGATATTAATTTTTACCATACTCTCTTGAAGTTTTGCTCATTGATTCTCATGGATTCAAGTGTAAACGAATATATTATTATTTCAGATCGATGGTAGAGTATAAACCGTGAATTTCTGACGACCTGACGAATCGTAAATCGAGCAAAAGGAGCCCCAATGGTTGAAGCTACACATAAAAAGTTCAACGTCTTAGAACAAAAAAACATTCCCAGAAGTTTCGGAGGTCTGATACTCTCCTTGTGAGTTTTTATATTACGCAGCGACTAATTGTGGGAAACTTTCCCTGCCGGCCGACGTTATACGAGAATTTCAAACCGCAACAACGTCCAGAGGACCATCCGAAACCAACCGCAATTTGTACAAATGCACTAGTTCAGACGTAATTGAAGCACGAAGACCGCAAGTTCCTATTTCCAAGGAGTACATGGTATTGCCCTAATCAAGGTTTGATAAGGCTATAATAGGCTATATTGCTAAAATTTTCCACGGTAGAGCGTCATGACTGGCTCCTTTGTTTTGACGATACAATACATCTCAAATACGAATATTCTGTGTTGGTTGTTTTCCTCGTCGAAGCTTCAAAATTATTATTATTGACATTGTGGTCTGTATCGATTCTGTGTTTTGTCAGTGCTGTACGTCTTGTAGGGTCCTCCATAACGTTTCTTTTCTTCTCCGATATATCGGTGTCAGATACATCTGCCGGAGAAATGCTGCAGAATGCTGAAAATATCTGCTGTACGAAAAAATCTCTCAAACAAAAGTGTATTGGGGTTTAAAGGGAGACATGAACAACTTTTTCAATGAGTGCACTAATGTAAGAAATGGTCCAGATGACTTCAGAGTTTTGAATAGGAAACTTGACGTTTCTGCTACATGAGATCATGACCGGCTATAAGGCAAATCCATTGAAAAATTATCAAATTAGATTCGAAAACTCCAAAGTCGTGGTACTATTGAGTTCCGAGTAGTTTTCTTGTTTTTCTAAATTCCAAAGCTTTCTAAATCTGAAAAATTTCTCATAAACTAACAATAAAATATATTTCCAGAGATATGTGACCATTTCACTTAAAACGGGAAACCTTATATATTTTCCTAATTCTCGAAGCGTTCCCAACAAATGATTTGACCGTAGTATCGGACAGGACTAACAATAAGTCAATTGCAATCAAGGATCTCAAATCAATCAGTCCATTTCAGATAATTTTGATTCCAACGATTCCAGTTAACCGACACTTTATCTGTTTTCAAGAGTAAACTCCGAGGAAACACGCTTGGTTCAAATGGGAGGGAAAACATCGGTATGACATGCTCGAAATGTGAAAGAGAGTCGGCGGGTAATCAGCGACAGTGTGTTCGTCGAGGATTCTTTTTATACAGTTGTTGAAGAGGTAAGAGTGAACTTGGAATTGATGAAGGTTGTCACAGGTGTCGGCGAACCTCGTGACAAATATCTCTGATGGCTTTGGGTCGAGGGACCTAAGAAACCCCGGTCTTCCTTGGAGGAATGACAACGCTCACCACTTGCCTGTCTCAGTGCAGGCTGGCCGATGACTTACCGTTGCTCTACGAAAGTACCTAACGTAATAGCATATAACCCTTTTGACTTCTGAGCGATTCCCTTCGGCACATATGTGTAACGACAAGCTTTCCTGTCGGTCAAGAAAATCGAATTACGCGTCACTCGCGTGTTCGAAGAATTTTCCCAAGTGGCCGTATCCGCTGTCATCGAGGTCTGCCGCAAGAGTCAAACCGTTTCGAATACCAGGCTGGAATTTATATTTACGTTCATTAACTTGTAAGGGAAATTAAAAGTAACGTGATAAGTCTCAGGGTAGCTTTTTCGAAACGGCGTTCCGGACACGCTGTCATAAGTGACCGATGCGTTATCAATTGACATAACGATAGTGGTGAATAACACGAATTTGGCTTGTATTTGACATGTCGAAAGCGTCTGATTTACCGCTAAGTCTGAAGTTATAAATTGTTTTCTCAGAATTCGGTTGACTGAGCAATATGGAATAACCGTTTAATTATATTTTTTTGTTCGATCGAAGTATATAATTTTTTATAACAAGAGATTAACGACAAGAGATTTCTTTTCAATATTTTTGGGTTATCCGTGCCTCAACTTAGAATTATATCGCGTATCGTAAATATTAATTGTTTATCAAAACTTGTGGAGAAATCGTACGAGCTTTTAGTTTGTGTTTCGTGTACAATGTTCATCCAACCGGAATTAGCTGAGTTATTTTATCGCTACAGAGTTTGACGATAGAGATTTCGCTGGAAAGAAAAGATATAAGGAACGGTTGTGGACCAGGTTCCATGCAGATTCGTAACGATATTATAGGAATTTTCATTACATATTCCATAGCATTGTAATATGTAACTTGAAATTCTGCAATTGGATGTGAACGACGCGCGACAAGTTATAGAAAATATCTGCGAGGAATTCTCTTCATATTGCAGCCAACTTCGGGCTGATTATTATACATCAACCTACGTATCATTTTGTTTGAAGAGACTAGTTATATGTAATAGCGTTGACGAACGGGGAAATTATAAAATCGATCATAACTTACATTTTTTGTATAATAAAAAAAGTCATTTTTGTTCCGCGAGAAAAATGTTCGTATAATACCGCAAGGAGTGCTTTTCTGCTCGGTTCAAGATCTAAGCATTGGAATTAGACGATTCATCGTTAATTCGAAATGTTAGATTTTTCAAATCACTATGTTGAATAACACCCATTTGCTAATTATTTCTCCATCATTATAAAGTGATCATGAAACAGCAGAAGGAGTAATTTAATGTCCAAATGGAAGAGTGCAGCAGTTTTTTCCGAGGCGACAATAACCTGGATTAAAAATTAATAAAAGACTAGATCTACAAGTTGTCCTATTTTAAGCGGGATGCCGAAATATCTCGGGAAAAAGACATTGTAAAGTGTGAATAATTTTCGGACGAAAGTTTAAGTTAAGAGTTAAGAAGGGGTCATGAGATGGTGCAATTTCAACTACGTTTTTAATGAATACAGTAACGAGAGGTTAAAGTCACCTTATATGTCTTGATATGAGATAGGATGTCCATCGTTTTCATTATATAAGATCATACCTGGCTTTGACAAAAAGCCAACAAAAAAAAAAATAAAATTTCAACTAGCTTCCAAAACTCGAGAGCTAAAGATTTTTGAGTTCGGGCAGATTTTATAGCTAATGATTTAGTGGAAAGAGGGAAGAGGGAAGTGATGGAGGAGAAAGCATTTATCTTTGTGTCAAATAATGCGAAATCTTCGATGCTTGATAATTTTAATACATTTATTGGACTAAAATCTGCAATGTTCAACGATTGAAAAAAATCTCGCTTATTTCCAATTTAGGATCTACGGTTTTTCGAAAAAATATCATTCAAATCTTGTATTGGCAATCATTAGCTTGAAATGAATTGAAAATAATGAACCTATGTTTTTATTACCCCAAACTGTCGTCCAATTGACTGAACACATACGTGCGGGGGTTCTGCTTCTTAAGTCTAGCATGAATCCGATTTGTACCTTTTTGAAGCTATTGTTAATTTTTTTAGTGGTATTTGTCTCGTGGCCAGCTATCTTCTTATTTACCGTGAACGATAGGTTTTCTACGAAGAAGTCAAAGGTGATTTTGACGTGTCTTCATTACAATTAACAACTATCCGGATGAACAAAAAAAATCTTTTTTGTAGTAGGCATGATCGGATGATCACGTTTCTAATCCTTAAAAGCTCAGATTAGTTCGTTAGATGGTCGAACCGGAGGCACGTGAACAAAAGTTCGTAAATAAAAGTTTCCCATGACCCTCTTTACACCTTACAACTTTTTTATGAAATGTTCTACGATGCAACTTATCACTTCTGAAATGTTTGACCATTTCGCATAAAATGGAATATCCTGTATATCATATATATAATACCAAAACCGTAATGACGGAATACCTAATGACATTTAAATTGAAAATGAAAGGTCGTGTGCCCAATTCTGTGAAAATTGATGAGAACCGGAAGTCGATAGATGTTCAGAAAAATGGTGTCGAATCTCCGTCGAAAGGTTGATTTTTTTGTAAATTTTAATTCAATCAATATGGCCGGTTATTCGGAATTCAGATTTTACGTCACCGAAAATAGCATAAGTTTCAACATTTTTATGGTGTATTTCTACCGAATACTTTATGTATCATTACATTTTCATTCAAGTCAGTCAAGTCATTAAGATGCATAGAATTATTATTAAAAATTCGATAATTTGCCATTCCTTGACTGAAATAGGTAGAAGCTTGGAAAGTTTTATGAATGATCTTATTGATTTTTCACCCCACTTTGATCCAAATCGATAAAGCCGTGATCCTAGAATTCAAGATGCGACATGTTCTGCGCACACACACACGCACACACATGTTAGAAAATGCTAGCAACGATTGGTAAATGATAAAACGTGTTTTGGTGTAAAACAGAGTGTCTTTTACTGCGAGATGACATTTCTCACGATGATAATTACAATAGGCAATCCATTTCACAATCATGACCACGAAACTTGGATTCGAAAACTTCTCTTGTGAAACCTATAGGGGAGACCGGGGCACGATGGACCCCCTAAGCAGCTAATTATTTTTTGTCGTTTTTGACGCAACGGCGACAAGTTGTTTAGATCTATCTCGAACAAATTCATCATTAGTTTGCCATAATTAAGAAAAAACTAATAATTCCGGGGCACGACGGACCCCCACCGAAAATTTTACAAACTTTCTTCTCTAAATAACTTTACATCCTTCAATTCCACCTGTATTAAATAAATCATTGATTATCTATCAATATGCATGAGAAAAAATATTTATATTCCACCGCAAACGGCCTTTATCTGAGATAACATTTTTGAATAAAAAATCGGTTTCTTCTAAAAGAATTTTACATACTTTAATTCAACACGTATTAAACGAACCTCTAATAATATCGAAACGTTCAAGGATAATTTCTTTTTTTTTGAAATTTTTTTTGAGGATCCGTCGTGCCCCGGTCTCCCCTACTTCTCCAGATGTTTGAAAACATTTTTATTCGTTCGGGATACCCTGTATATTGAAAAAAAAAATAAAAAAAACTGAAAGAAATAATTACAGTGTACTCCCCGAATTGCAGTTTCGTTTTGAAGGCTACTTCCGTGTATTCGTGATCGTAAAAAATGCAGAGCAGGTCTGATTGACGGCTGGACATAAACTAGCTCATTATCTTCATGGCACTAAACCTGCAAGGAGAAAATCTTAGAGGTGTGATCGAGCCGAGCAGGGCCACGATCCAAGATAAGCTCCACTGGGGATCCTGCATATGGCGGGGCTAGCGCGATATGAGAAATGAGTCCACCCTCGATCGGAGATAAGGTAAGGCTGTGGATGGGCCGCGTTGCCTGTTCCGAAGTAGTCGGTACACGGGATCGTCGTACACTCAACGTGTTGGATTCTGACCAATTCAGGAGCACGCGTATTTGGCTCAAATGGGAAATTCGATGAGAACCGCTTGATACGTCGGTAACGCGCGCACCGGCACGGTGTAATATCCGACCCGTCTGAGATATTGGCGCACGATTTTATCGACCGATTTACCGGCGGGTCAAACGGTTCTCATCGGATTTGTGTGCCTCTGAAAAGGTCAGAATCCAATACGTTAGGTGTACTTCGTACACGTAACGTGTACGCCAAGCCTCGCTAAGCGAGAAGCCAACTCTGCAGCATTTGCCATGCCAGGCAACACCCACGATGGTTAAATTAAATCTGTAATATCCAAGTCGCTTGAGATGTTGGCGCGCGATTTTATCGACCGGTTTACCTACGGATCAAACGGTTCTCATTCGATTTGTTTTAGAGCCAAATACGCGCGGCCCTGAATTGGTCAGAATCCAACGCGTTAAGTGTACCTCGTCGCCCAGGTGTAATTTTCCTCTGCAATGCCACCCATCCTCGCCACACGAGAAGCCAACTCTGCAGCATTCGCTACGCCATGCACCACCTACGATGGTTAAATTAAATCTCTACTCTATTCAAAGTAGCGATACTAATTCACGTCCGCGCACCGAGCCTGTGGGTGAAGAGGAGGCTGGTGTTGGAACAGCAATGTCTCTCAATAAAGTAACTCACGCTTGGGTGGCCACTGCTGCCTTCGCCGTCGTGTATAAAAAATTAATTTTCTGTTTCTAAGTCCTTGCTTACCAGAACGTGAGAGAGAAGCTTATACAATCTTAATAGGTACTGCTTGCTCGAAAAAGTTTTTTGATATTCACCGCGTCGGATTTATAATTTACAATAAAAAAATATAATTTAAGAACATTTTTTATCAAATAAAGGTATTCGTACGAGAGTTGATTTATTCAATTTAACAATTGATCTACTCGCTCGATTTATTCATATCGTTCAAATACAGCACTGTGATTTCATTTACAAATAAATTTGAGGCATTCTGTATGAAATCATTCAATTCTGCACGCTAGTATTTTTAAGTAATTTTTTTTTTTTTTTTTATTAGGATTCACCTTCAAGTTAGAAATATTTAAATCTATTATACTTCAAATTTCACCTTGTTTATACTTCACGGAAAATTCTCAAGGATTTAATTACTTTGGTTTTATCATTTTAACATTGATCCCGTGAGGGAATTATTTTTTACCATGCTTTTTAACACTTGGAAAAGTTTTGAATTCACAGCAATCAAAGTTTAACGTAACGAAATTTTTCAAAACAAATTCTGCACATTCTCCAGTCTACGAAAAGCACATTGTGATGAAGGTAAAGGACAATATTAATTTTCTCATGATTATTTATCACATTTTTAAACCAAATCGCTACTCAAAAACGGTGCCGAAACCTTGTTCAAATTTTTAATGCATTGACAAAAAATGTATTTTCTATTTCAATAATTTTATAACGAATCATGTTATAGATTGAATTTTTTATACTTTTTATATAACTTTGACGTGCTGTTCATAGGGTGAAAAACGCTTCACAATTTTTTTAAGGTTTTCAAAACGTCAAACATCGATCGTTATACCAATCAAGAATCATCAAAAGGCGCAAAACAATTGCTTTTAAATAATTTCATCATGAGGTCAATCTTGAAATGTATGAAACAAATATAAAATTGCGAAAAATTCGTACAAGATTTTATAAAAGCTTGAACGTTGAAAAGGTTTGAATATTTTACACTCAAAATTTTTTGTTTGGAGGAGTTAAAAAAAATTAAATTGATTGTCCAATTGATTGATTCGCTAGCTATAATTGCGTCCAGGTTCGCTAATCAAGTTATATTAATTCTTCAAGAGACGGGAGCGTGGGAATTTTCAGATAAAACACGCCTTTTCCATGAACTAAATTGATCCAAGCCAATTTTGTTGAATCCCGTAATAATTATTCACGTGTTATAGAGAGTCCGTAAACGAAAGACTTGAAATTTTATAGAACACGCCTTCATCTCCTTGATGTTATTTAAAAGCGAAGAGCTGACAGTATCGAGTAAAATAAATTACGTTAGAGTGTATGAAATGCACGGCATGGAAGTTTCAAATAATCGTCATGACGTGATACTTTTTAGCTCTTCGTCTACCCAACCCGGATAAAATTGTCAACTATATTCAAACCCTGAGAGAGCGTAAAATGGAGCTGTTATTGTAAGTAGACTAGGAGACAATTACTCATCACGTAATCTCTGAGTTTTCTAGGGAGAATACAAGAAATGTAATTCGTTTAATTTCTCTCCCGTGGTTTCCACAGCACTCAAGCTTTATCTCGATGCCTGAAGAACAGAAGTAAAATTACACGAGCATGTTATGTGACACAATCTGTACCGTGAGTCAACTATGCGTGTAACACAGAAATGGAAATCAGTCATGGGGATGCGAAGTTAAAGATCAAATATGCTTTACCTACCATAATTGGAGTAATCTTGACAATTCAATGACCTCGAAATGAATCCAGAATCTAAAGATACTGGTGAAAAATCATTTTGACCTGAGTTCATAATGACCGATGAAATTCCTCCAAGATAAATATTAACTGGATACGTCATTTTTAAATTTTCAGGTTTTACATTGACGACTCGGTACGTAAATCTGAGAAATAAATTTGCTGTAACCTAAATGCAAAGTATTTAGGCTAAGATGGATAAGTTAGACACATATGTGTATGAAACGTCCTCTTTAAATAACAAACCTTCCAGTTTGTAATGAGACGCTCAATATAAAGAAATGTAAAAGTCTACCATTCATTTAATAAACTTTATGTGGACCAAAGACACGAGTAACCTCTTAAATGAAACCAGAAATTATTCGAGTGTTTTATTTTGCATCTTTCGTAGGTACTTATCTAAAATGCATCTGCCGGGAAAAGATTTTCTGTGGTAGATGCGCGTCCATCGTAAATCTTCGCTCAACGGTCACGCGAACTCAAATTGTTAATATATTCAATTGACCTCACGTTGAAATGATCCATGATTTAATTTCTCAAGAGGATAAATCCGCCATCTCATTTACATCAGAGCTGTGATCATATTAAAGAAAGGAAATATAAATTGGGTTATCCCTTTTCCGGATTGCAAAGATAATTTTATTACTCGGGTGTATACCTGGTTAATTGTGTATTCTGAGATTACAACCGGCTGATAGAGTCCCGTGAGTTCGTCCAGCGCTCACTGTTTACCACGTCCTCTACCAATACCGTGAATTACGGAAAAAAACTTATTAATGTATGATTCGGTCGTTATCTCGTACTTTGTCAAATTAGGAAAAAAATATATTCCATTCTATGTTGTTTTGTATTTTTTTATTGTATTCTTTTGGTACCTTTAAAAATTCGGCGTTTCATCTACTTTGCGAAGTATTAAACGTTACTCACAAGGAAAGTATTCCAGGTCGATCTCTCCGAATTGATTTTTTTTTTTTATAATATGTTACAGTTGGTTTAAAACTAAGCAACACCTATTTATTTTTATCTGCCATCAAACACTTTAAGGCGGTGAAACCACTCTCCAAAGTAAGGCATGTCAAGAGGCGATTTAGCAGTTTTTTTTTTTTTTGTTTTGTAATTGAGAATATTACATTTTTCATTTCTCGTTATGAGAAAAGTTATCAGTTTTCAGTCTACTATAACATATTAGAAAAGAAATCAAAAGAGAGAGATTGACTTGAGATATTACTTCCTTGTAATAGTTTACAGGACATTTTTGACACGTTTACTCTCAAACGTGGCATCGAAGCTGTCCTACCGTATCACCTCGTGGTCTCTGTGATGGGCCACGAAAGAATGAATACTGAGTTCATCGTTACTTCAGTGATATCTTTGAACCTCATCTGGCACAACTAAAGCACAATTTGGAAACAAAATCAAACATCAGAAGAAAATCTCCGTCTCTCAAGTTAGCCTCACTTGTTGGCGTATTGAATTTCGTTCTTTACGATATAATCGTCTCTTAAGAAACTCGGTAGTTCGTTAGTTCATTTTTCCACGAATTCATTAGTCTTCTCTAACTTTCAGGTTACAGAAGATCCACCTGTAACTGCCCAATTCTTGTACGTTTCGTTATCAATTTTATTCCTATCGAAGACTTTTGGTAGTCGTTTCACGAGATTTGTCACTTCGGGACACTCGTCACAGTTAAATAAGTTACACGATAAATTCGGAGGTTGAAATGTCATATTTGATAGAACAGTTTTGTATGGATTGGAAAAAACTTCCTCGTCCCGATCAATCCACAGTAGCATCAATTTCACCTTCCGGTGAACCTGACAAATGGAGATGGCATGTGTACCGGTAGAACTCGCAAAAATACATTCACGATGATTCGCACCTATACAAATTTAGAAAATCCAACTTTGCAATCAGAAAATTGTTCTTAAAAGCACTTACAGAGTTGATTTATTAAGCTCATATTAAAGCTTAATCGGCTTTTTACAAGTCGACGAGCACCTGCGTTCTTTAAAAAATTATCTACCGTACATTGGCGCAGCCACAGGCAATATTATGAACGAAATGTTGATTTGAAATACGATGATGTTGAACCAAATTCTGAGATGCTGTCGTTTTCAAACAAATATGGAGGTACGATGCTTCTGAATGTAATTTTGAGATACGATGTTTTTTAATCAAATTCTCAAATACGATGTTGTTCAACCGAATCCTGAAATACCGTGTTGTTCTGAGCATCGTCAGCCGTCATCTTGTGAGCTCTGAAAAAACATTTTGCCATCCCAATTTTTTAGATCCCAAGATGCAAGTCTTGTTCGTTCACAGGAGAAACATGACGTGATTTTTTTCAATATACTTGATGGATATGTTGTAAAAGTATTAATTCCAATCCTTCCATTGAATACGTCACGTAGAGGTTGATTTACAAGCCGCATTTTCAACATTCTCGAATGTCCCACCTTTTTGAATGGGTTGCAACAACGCTCAACTTGGAGGATTATGACTGACAGGAAAGTGCTGACTCATCGTCAAGCTGTAGAGATCTATAACTGACAGTACACCTCCAATCATAAGAACAAAAAGTTTTCGTATTTAAGAGACGAATAAAGAACAGGTTTCGGAACGATGTAAACAAACGAGTCGTTACGTAAAAACACGTTAACATCAAACATGAAACAGGTTTAACGTTTAATAACTCATAAAGTGGATGAGACATTAAAGTTTTGAAGTACCAAAATGATGACAAAGCTACACCGAATAACGCGTATCTCTTTCTTTCAATAAAAGAAAGAACATTACAGAACAATTAATTTTTCAATTTTTTTTCACTATTCATGCTACTTTTTGGATCTTGCTTAAATGAGATATCCTCAAACTTTGGATTTCTATACGTTGAATGGATTGAAAAAAACTGAAATTATGAGAACTGGTACTCGAAATACGAATGTTTAAAACACCACCCATAAAAACTGTTGCAGTTCTAAAATTCGCAAACATCCTTTGGAGAAACTTTGTTTTTCGGTCAACTCTACGACATGACCGAGTATGAATAAACTCGTGTACTTTACGGAACAGATGTGAAATGATTGTCACGAACTGCACATTTTTGTCAATAAATCTTAAATAAGTAGTTTTCCATTTCGATCAAAGAAAGAAAAAACCCACCAAACAATAATATCTTTTTGTCGATAAGGCCTCACTCTGTCAATAATGTATTTTAAATTATATTTTTCAATGACCCATATATGGAAGTTCAATTTTCCAAGTCAAGGATTTGTACGAGAGCTGAGACGATTCGGTTAACTAAACTTTATTTAAATTTTTTTTTTTGTATTTTAAAATCAGAAGCTACAGCCAATTGATAAAATTATATTCTAGGCATTTTAAAACACAGATGCATTTCAAAGTGATGCTGTTTTTATGAAACACGAAAAAAGAAATTGACTCCTTAAAAAAATTGTCCACTGCTTATCACAATGCAGAAAGAAAGAAACACGTGGTGAAATTAAGTGCTACAAGTAATTTAAATTCATCGTATTATAGTATCTGAAAATAATTTCCACGCGCCGAAAAATTGCAAAAATGCAAGGAATCAATCGAAACATTCCCTTGCCTACACAAGCAGTATAATACAACGTTTTTGTGGAAACTAATTGTGAGCTTAAGACAAAAATTGTACATACCAATTAGGATTTAGTCTAGTACGTGAATATCGTGAGTTTCGATTCGTACATTCTTGTGAACGTGATGTGGAATTACGAAAAGGTTCTTCAGGGTTTGGCGATATTTTATTGGGTGGCTTTGATCTGTAGCCATCGCGAAAGATTCGCGCATCCTTAGAAGATTTCAATCAGAGGTCTGAATAACGCTGGGATCTCTACCCAAACCCAGAGATGCCATGGGATTTCCGTTAAGCCTGAAACGAAGTAGAATCCACTTTGAATGAGAATATACGTCAACGGTGTAGATCCGTATTTGAATAAAATTGTTGAAACTCTGCAAATTTACAAAGTGAAAAAGAAGAAACTCCGTACATCGTTTCAATGAAAATGTAATCAATTCGCTTAACGATGTAACATTACCCGCAGATCAATTGAAATAACAGAAGTGGAGTCGTTTAGGCAATTTAAAAATGTCGAGACTCGTATATCATGAGAACATAAAAAAAAAAAAAAAAGATCTATAAGTCCAGAGTTTGTTTATCTCCTTCGTTAGCGCACCACCTGCTGCTGATAGACGGCAGGTGATATTTCTTCAGAAAGTGAAACGAGGTGAGGGGGGAAAAAGGTGAGAGAGAAAAAACCGCTACTCAAATAAATTACAACTTGTTCAGCGCAACGCGAAATTTCATTTGGGAGAAATCTATTTAAATCGTCATTTTCTCTCTCTCTCTCTCTCTCTTTCTCTCTCTTCATGCGAGGGAAAAACGTAATTTCTATCCAGCTCACCGGTTGATTAAAAACTCCACTCTTTCTCCATATCCCGCCCCCCTCAATTCTCCCTCCGTTGGATAAAATCATATCAAACTTTCGAAGAGAGACTTTTATTTTTAAAAACAAATCACAACCCGAGAATATTGGCTTGAATAGGCAGGTATACAAACCGTGAATATTTCACAGCGCAGGTGGGAATTACGACCGATGTACAGTGAAAATTTAAGCCACAGTAAAGAATCAGGCTCATCTCGTTTCTTGACTGAGATGAAGCTCGATTTATTATGTAAGGGATATATATGGTACTTTGGTGAATTTGGTTACGAGCAACTGTCGACCCTCGTCCGAGAATCTATTCACCCGTTATTCGCCCTTTTTCTGCATCATTCGATCCTACTACCTTTCAACATTTTATCAAATATATTCAGTTTTTCTATACGGATACAGTCTCGAAACCATGACCCGAATCACCAGTGAGCCCCATCTCGTAATTGCTTCCCGTTTTCCAAGATGCTCGTGTGTGTACAAATTCCGTTCACATCGGCCCTTTCTCAACTTCCCGTTCCCCTGATTTTTGGGGGAAAAATCAACTAGGCACGTTGTTACAATATTACCCCGAGAAAGAAAAGTTCAATCGTAATCTTGGTCTCAATCGACGCTACGCTACTTAACTTTTTGTTAGAAGTAATTGGATTTTGGATTCGATCGGTTCAGTATTTTTTTAGTCATTGGAATAACGAAATGAAACGAGTAAAATTAATCTGTTTATTTAATAATGTATTATGAGAAGTTAAAGTAACTGAGAAACGATGGTTAATTTTTTTCCGTCACTCACGATCGTCTACAGACTTAATGCTGTATAACTTTTCTCCTGCATCACTTCTCATAATCAATTTTAATTTCTTATTTATTATACCTGGTGTCTATGTACACCCCATACAAATATACACAAAAAGCCCTGCTTCGCGTATTTTGAACCGGACGCCGCTATACAGCGGCAGTGATGAATAGCTGATGGATCTTAGGACGAGAAAGATCAAAGCCCTTGGAAAAATTATGATTTTTTCCCTGCTCTTCTTCTTTTTTGTCCGCTTTTTCTTGTTACTCTTGTTGCTCTTCTTCTCGATCTTCTGCGTAATAAATTACGTGATTTCGGAACGTGATGAATATTACGATTCTCTACCAAATATCTGACTGACCAAAAATCGATACCTTTTATTCATTTTATTACGGAATAGTCATAAATTGAGTATTCATCAAATTATGGCAAAAATGCAAAAATATAAAATAATAAATAATAAAATATAAAATTTCAGATGTCGGTGACTAATTTGTTTCGAATAGTTTCAGAATAGTTAATTATATAATAAATTCATTTGATTTGACTCTACAATGGCTCACTTTATTCGAAAAAACAACCTCTCACAAAAGTCATTGAAACCGATTTTTTCAGTCATTAATTCGAAATTGGCGTTTGTTGACTATAATCAGTAAAGGTGCAATTTTGTAAAATTGAATATTCACCGATGCTAAGATGATAAGAAAAAGTGTTTCAGTGAGTTCGTAGAAAATAATCGTTCAACCAAAAAGAGTCAACGTCGAGTGAAATTTACAAATCTACCAGATTTTACATTATTTTTCAACGATGTGAAGTGAATTATCGATCTCCAAGCATTTGTTTGTAATTCCAATATTTCAATTTTTTACATCTGTAACGAGATCTTTGTAGCTCGCGAGCTTGATTATTTTAATGAATACGCAA
This sequence comes from Neodiprion fabricii, assembly GCF_021155785.1. Lineage (NCBI taxonomy): Eukaryota > Metazoa > Arthropoda > Insecta > Hymenoptera > Diprionidae > Neodiprion > Neodiprion fabricii. Next base: position 13,051,344 of record NC_060239.1, read on the forward strand.
TGTACGATTCACTAATAAAATAAATAAGAAATGTAGATTTTTGACCCCCGAACCTTCTTAAGAAATGAGAGATTTAACGGTTTGAAATATATTCTTTTCGTTTAGCATTAGAAACCTTTAGGCAGAGCCGTTATGCGAAATGGGTATTGTCATCGTTCGCGAAAAGTTATGGCTACGAAGAGTTGTGCTGAATCGTTTGGGTACAAATCACGAAATTCAAGATGGCGTAGATGACACGTGCGATTTGTATTAAAAATGGTGGTGGTGACGAAATCAATTTGCATCCTAAATGGCAGTGATGACGGATGCGATTTGTATCTATCAACTTATCAATAAAAACTTTCAATTGAATAAACAACAAGCTGCCGAAGACACACAAATTACATTTCCAATGATCCCCAACGTTGGGAATTTTTGATGTTATGTACATTTTTTATAATGAAAAGGCATGGTCAGAAAACTTGAATTGTAAAAAAGTAATTAAACTAATTACAAGTTCCCTAAATTTCTAAATTAAACTCCGTGATAACAATGAAGAAAAAAAAACATTCAAAATTGACGGTTCGAACCTAACTATAATCCATAGAATCAGGATTTGTTAATTTATCAATGTTGAGTCGTACTTAAAAATTTGGACAAATTATAGTAAAGGTAAATTTATCTTTGCAAACAGAGATTAAATTACCTTTGTAATCCAATAGTGTCACTGAAAAACAATAGTCACAAAAATTTTTTAGTTAAAAAATTAACAATATCGATATTGCCAACGTTACAATATTGACAACAAAGAACAAAAAAATTCAGCTGTAACTTTTTAGCTAGCTATCAAGTCTATGAAAGTAATTCTATTTACACCCCGAAACTGCTTTCCGTGTGATTGAATTAAATTTCTGAACGTTAATTCATGTTACGGGAAAAGAAGAGCCTGGAGACATAAATTTTGGTTGTCACCTAGTTATCATGTGCTGTTTTTTTATACCATCGTCCGTTCTCAAGTTACGCTTGCAGCACGCACTTTGGAATATATTCGTCGACTCTGAAATGAGGAGGTATAATTCAGCCCCTGAAAGGCGGGTGAGAAGGAGGAGAATAGAGAATTTTCTTTTCTTCCCTTGAGGATTTTTAATTCACAGTACATATAAACGTCTGCGCCGTTTGTGGTCGACTCGTAAAAAATGAAATTATTCTCACTGCGAGTACTCGTGCTGCATTTCTCTGCCTACGCAATCTTCAATCCTGATTCAGATTCAGACTCGGAGCGCGCAGTCTTCTACACCCAAAAATGGGATAAAGCAAATTAATGCGACGCTTAATAAACTCAGACATTTTTTTCAGTGATAAATTCTTAAGAATCCAAGTTTATTATCTCTAGAATTATTTTAATAGGCGCGTGGCTATCCTGAAATGATCATTTCACCTTTAATAAGATTTCCGCTGCTGATAATCATTATGACTTCTTGAATTCCTAAGAATATTTTAAAGTGACCGTAGAGAGTATACATATTTTTTTAAATCACATCAACAATTATTTTTTTATGTTTGACCCCAAAAAGTCATATCTCTGGCGTTCAGCAAAAAAAAAATAAATAAATAAACGTTGTAACAAATACTTGAGGAGAAAAAACGAACGACTCTCTTTCATCTGGCAACTGCCAATTAGATGTATATTTTCGATAAAAAATGAATCAAGTTATGTGTGATTTGTTTACCTGAAACTATCGGACACCAATTTATTGAATATAACCTAACGTATCAGATAAACTTGAAAAAATCGTCAGTAACATTGAAATATTCTGAAAAGATCGTTGATAACAAAAAGTTTATCATTGTCCTAGCACGAGTATTTCTAAACGACAAGTTCCTGAAAATTCCATGGTCAATTTGTCCATGGGTCATCAAATTAATCTAAGCGTTACTTGGACTTTCAAAAATGTAAATAAATACATTTTGTTTATTTATTTACTTTTTTTTTCTCAACGGAAAATAATCATTTAGGGAAATACATCCGGACAATAACCGTAAAGAGATCCAAATGTTTCGTCGATGCGTCCGTGCAGTTTATGGAGCATTTTAACGCGTCGGGAAATCACCCTGGGAATTTTGGATCGATATCTGTACACTGCCGAGCAACAGTACCGTACTAAAACTTACCCCTGCAGCACTCGTTGAGCGCTTCGATCATTAAAAGCTTTCCGACATCCACGTGCCACATTAACGACGACGATAAATGGCGTCAGTCGCAAGGCCTCAAGGCTCATCGATGTGTGCGAGAAGAAATTTAATCGATGATTGTGATTAATGGGAAAATCGCCTCCTGGCAGTAGACGCGAAGCATAAGTTGACAAATAACGGCAATTAGCGTCGAACGCATTATCGTTTCGTCTACCCTTTGACTTTGTTCAATGTCCAAGTCGCTGAAAGCTTAAAAATTATTATTTCATATAGTTTCCAATTGTTATTGCAATGTACGGAACATTAATAACTTTTTTGTTTTCAGGTCGTCGACATTAAGGTCAATTACTTCCGCTATTAGGTCGACACCGAATTAATATGCTTCGATTCCCTACAAATTATAATTTATACGGTTCATTATAAGCATAATCTTCGAAAAAATTATTCATCAGCTTTCATAAAATAATACAAAACGTTCGCCAGAGTGAGGAAAAATTAAAAATCTGTAGTCACCATGTAAGGAAGGTATAAGTGAATAGCATCAAACAAAATATCATTACCTTTGGTCGTAACAGCAACAAAGCGAATAATCCTTCACCAATTTATACGTAGACAATATTAGAACGTTATTTGTCTAATTTTCATAACTATCGCGCAATTTTTTTTACAATGTGAGGACACCTCTTTGTTCACGAATGTAACAATTCGGTATCGTAATTTTGTGTTGAGACATACAGAAAGACAGAAAGTCAGAGATTTCTCAATCGCATTTTTTTCATAAAAAAGTATTATTTGTCTGAAACGTTTGGTTAGTTCAAGAAAATATTTTGGTGAATCTACCAAAGTGTTTTTTTGTTACTCTCCTCATTCTAAAATAAATTATCATCACTAATGTCGTAAAAAGTTTCAAATACAATTGTGATTAAAATAACGTTAAAAGTGGCAATAATACTTTTCGGCCAAATATCTCAACCAATATTTTTATCGAGTGTAAATATGCATATAAATAGCGTCAAATTCATCCTCACAACGTATTTTAGCGGGTTTAGTTGAATATAAGATGTTTGACAAAAAAAAAAAAAAATTATCACGTGTCCATAACTGTCACGCTAAGAATTGTGTACACGTTTAAACAAATAATATTTATAACAGTTTATGGAGAAGCAAAAGTTCGCTAAGGCTTTTCCGCAATAAAAAGATACCCGCCATTTCAGTGGATTTAACAATATGATCTTTCTTCTATTCAAACCGACTTTTAAAGGGTATTTTTGACTTCTTTCATAGAAACTCTTCTGTGACCATATCGGAGCCAAAAGGAGTCCAATGCTACAAAAGCGATTGCTCGTGTTGAAAACATCTTTGTAAGCCAAAATATGCCGGAACAACAATTTTCAAGTCAACCAAGTATTTCAGAATGTATGAAACGGTAAATATTCAGACTGGTCGCAGCGAATGTTTTACAGCAATATAATTATAACTTGAATAAAGGGGGAAAAATTAACAGCGGGACGCAAAAAGCTTCTACATTCAGTTCAAAGAAAAAAACACAAATCGTTCACACCTCGGTGAAAATTAAGAAGAATCGACGAAATTATTGAAGTCATGCAATTGAATTTCTAAGAATTCACGATAGTACGAATTCACACAGATTATTAACATTTATGAAATCATGTGCTGGTGGAAACAGGTGTTGAGGCCCTCAATCGAGGATATTCGAGCACGATTTGACATCGACGTGCATTTAGAGGTGAGCTTATGAAAAAAAAACCACACAAGCCTGAACGAAATAGAAAAAGTAGGAATAAATTGATAATTGAAAAGTTATTATTGGATTAACTACACAAAAAAATTCAACCATTGACATACGAGGATGCAAGAATTGATGAATCGCGTAATAATAACGCCACTAAAACACTTTTAAAATTGGTCAAACATAAACGTGAATTCTAATTGATTAACACGGAAAATGCATGTAGTATTTTTAATAGGTACGATTATTTTATTTTCAAATTTGGAAGTATTGTATATAAAAAAAAATTATCTTACTGTTGTTCTACTTGTCTACTATATACAAATGTAAAGATACTTATAAAAACCTGTGAATGAAAAAACTTATATATTTAAATAACTGGTATTGACAAACTGGGCTCGTTTCGAATAATTAACGGATTAGATGTCAAACATGTTGTAAATTCATAAATTTTACGAACACATAATAAACCCGATTTATTGCCGGTCTGAAATACCGGTCAAGACGATTGTTCCAAACACTATTTCACGGAAATCCAAAACTCTGAGAGCTCACGCACACCATCTGGGCGACTTAAGCATATTCGCATATTTCTACGACAGCACGCGTCGCCTTTTTCCAACGATCCTTATTCACGGGCGAGGATGAAACACACGAGGGTTTTTACCGTGAATCCAGTTCACCCAGCACCTCGGAAAGCCCTCCGCATCAACGTTACATCGTTTCTCAAACCTTTCACGAAACGTTTCATTGAATCCACCGAAACCCGTCCACTTTGCGAAAACCTATAACGCTTCGTTACACAGGCCTTAATTCTTAAAGAGAGCCACGGATGATTGCGCAGATAATTCGTGCCGTTATACGATAAATGGCGTTCAAATTGCTCCCCGATTATGGGGGTACTTTGATTTTATCGAGGTCGCACGCTGCGATGGAATTCAATCAACAAATTCAATATAACAGCTAGGGCAGAAGCCACTCCGGACCCTTCTGACCCTGTGCGATTGTCTACGTAACGTACCTATTCTGAGGATAGTTGTTACCATGTTTCGTGAAAGTTTATTCTTGACCTAAGCATATTGAAAAGGGTAGTATTTTTGGAAATGAAGTTCGAAAGGTACGAAACAAATCGTGTTGCACTGGAAAACAAATGCGGTGTGGGCTTCTGTAAAATATTTTTTGGTCTCAATCCAACACTATTCGATGTCAATCTAACACTAATTGTTCCATAGTAGTAGACACTGGCTGCTTTTGGTCAATTTTTTACAGTGTAACATTTCAGCCCAAGTGGGGGCGCTTCTCGGCACGAATTTATATTGAAAATCTGTTCACAATATAATGACAAAATTAAGTTATAGAGGAAAAGAAAAAGAGAAAACAAAGCATATAAACATTCGAACAACGTACTCAGGTCAACGATCAGCGGCAAGTGTGAAGGGATAGAGTACGAAGAGCAAGCAGTGCCAATTATATCCATAGAATTATGACGTAGACTAAAAGAATCATTAGAATCTAGTTATATTATCGATTGGTAAATCTGTCGATAAAGATAGCTGTATTATCGATTGGTAAATCTGTCAATAAAGATAGCTGTATTATCGATTGGTAAATGTGTCGATAAAGATAGCTGTATTATCGATTGGTAAATCTGTCGATAAAGGTAGGCAGTTATCGTTCGATCAAAGATGTGTATATATTGCTAAGATTTTCGATGCCTGTCGTTACAATGTTTATATGCATTGACTTTCTGTAAAGACAAAATAAACTCTAAGCACCGTTCTACACCCTTTACATCTCATGGCTTGAAATGATATGCGCATTAATGAATAAAAATCTAAGAGTTCCCAGCGAATATTCTGTTATCTCAAACATATCTGTACCTACATCGGCAACTGAAAAAATAAACGTGAACTGGAGCGAAGGCATAAATATTGCGTCCCATTTTGGGAAGACTGCTTTGAAATTTATTAACCGGTATGCAATCAATTTCAGTCGTTATTCGATCGACCTGTAGCAGGTTTTATTCTGAAAAAATCGCTATTCTGGACTATTAAGTCCCTTTAAATGTAGTATAATCAAATATTAGATTCTGGATGCAATGTCCGGAATCTGGTCAACGAACGCAGTTAATCAAAACTACATCCGACCATTTCCATCTCTCACTTTTGCAATCACCGATCAATACTGTTCATTGAACTATATTAAGCAGTACGGATATTTTCCAAACCACCTTCGAACGTGGCAAGTATCTCGCTAATAAAAATTGACGATTTTAAGCGTAACCAGCAGCGAATGCCGGATAAAAATAATGTCTTTGCGGGTTCTCGTCTCCCTCTTTAGCTGAACCCTTCTGCTCGTCGAGAGCGAGGGTCACTTTTTTTCCTATAGCGGAGGTGTCCAAGTAGATGATATAACAGTTTATGTTTTAAGTGTAACCTTAATGGGCTCGGTGAAGCTGTGAAGAGATGCAGACAAGTTGGAACGAGGAAACCTACAATGAAACTCCTTTCTTCGATAATACGAAGTGGCACAAAATGCAACTAACAATCAGTTGACCTGCCAGTTTCTCGGTAAATATTCACCGTTTCTCACTTAGTTTTTGCATTCAACAATTTTAAGGTAATATTTCTATAAACGTTAGTGAATTTCTGGCTATGCATTCCATTCAAACTTGAAACAACAGTGCAGAGACGCCATATTGAATAGATGATATATTCACCGTGAATTTCGAACATATTTGAACGATTAAACGTTCTCACATATACATAAATTATTTAAAGGCGGTTTGATCAATGAGTTGGCGCTCTCTGGTAATTATTGTCAGAGTGTGAATGTGTGAGTTTTAAGTTTAACGGACACACTTAGAGGCGTTTGAAACAAATTGAAATTACTTCCACAAATCATGCAAGTATACGGTACATGTTATTTCTGTTCCGAACTTTGCTGAACTTTTTTGAAACCTTTCGTTCGTTGAGGTGAAAGTAAATTTATACCGTATACAAACTTTGTCTAAACTATCAAAGCTTGGCGAAATTCAGTATTAGTTTTTACAGTTAGAAAAAGAATTTTATCGACGAATGTTCTTAATAATCTACTCATTTAATCTGATTAAAAAAGCAGCATATTTATCTCAACTTTTCCATCTGCTTTTCCTTCAATGAGTCCTCGATAGAAAAAAGTTTCTCGGGATTTAAGGAATTGATAAAACGGTAGTAACTAATGGGTCAACTAACCGCGAAAGACGTTTGGCGGAAGCGAAGTTTTCACGAGGTTGAATTTAGTAACGTTAGGAAACAACGTTACTTTGCACCTTTAGGATTGTCTGAAAATTAGAAAACCATAATGAAGAAAATATACTCATAATTTGGAAATCCAATTTCTCGAAAGTTATTCTAAAATTTCACAATAATGAACTTTTCTCTGATGTTTCCTTATTTTAACGTTACTAATTTCACCCTCGTAAGTTTTCGAAATTGAATTTTCAAGCAGGTCGCATATCATTGTATGCAAGCGATACACGGCGCCTCGATATCTTCACTCAAACTGAAATCCTTGGTTGGTGGGAAAAATGTAGAATAAAATAAACCAACACATATTCAATCGGCCACAAGGTGGTGATTTCGGAAGTTCGGATCACCCATCACCATTTCCTCTACAGGGATCCTATACTTCTCCGGAGGATGAAGAAAGAGCACGCGCGGCTTTGGCGCTAGAACTGTAACGCGGAATTGATAGATTGCTAGTGAGGGATCTGGCTTAGGTTCTGACGGCTCGTGAGTCGACGCTAGCGAATCAATATCTCGCACCTTGATCTTAACCCGAAATAAAATTTCGAGGTAGAGGCCTCTCACATACGACTATATGTATGGTAGTAGCAGTGTTTGTTTTACTATTTCTCCTTGAAAATTTTACAATGAATTCCTAGTTAGATTGTGTTTCTTACACGTTAAAATAATGGTCATAATGATCCAATGCATACAAAACCAATTGGAAAGCATTTTTTACTAACCTTGTTTTCGGTTCATCAAAAATAGTATAATATGTGAAAACGTACATTCAGCGGAAGAAGCAGCTTTAAGTATTCTTGCGTATTATCATTCACCCTTAACTGACTATGAAATAACAGTGTCAATGATCTAATTCACCTCTCCTCATCCGATGCAAAGAGGTAATCTTCAAACTCCTTCGCTAGCGTGACTTCTTGTTTAATAAGATGTTTGATAAGAAGTAAAATCTTCCCACATATCTATTCCATTGATTGGCTTGAAAAATAAATTCTTCACTTGTGTAACTCAGTTAAATTTTAGGTCATGTAATTTCAAGAATTATATACAATATACGTGACGGGAAAGGTATCGCTCGCCGTGCAGTGTATTCGAATACATTCCTCTCTCAGTCGTTGTCAAAAATGCGTGTGGTATGCAGGTGCCGGCAATCGTGTATACGAGGTTTTCATTCAAGCCCCTGCGGAAGATAAACAAACATCGAGAAAAATCGAATTACCTTCGGCACCCCGAAAAATACCCTCGTCTATTTTCAGGCTCGCACTCTCATCCCTCGCCCCGTTCCTCCCCTTCTACCGCAAAGAGTAGAAAAAAGGAAAGAAGGAGGGAGGGGACCACCGGGGCCATTTCATTCAGCACGACTCGAAAGCGGCCGGGTAAAGGTAGAATGCGAACGGCGTTCCTGTCGAGGTTCTCGGTCTGACGATGCTGAATGCTTAATCGATTTTCTAAGAATCGAGCATTTTCACCTGTGATTAATCGATTGCTACTGGTTTCTTCAAAGTTTCTATTATCACGGAATTGATTCATCTTCCAAAATGACCTGATTAACAATAAGAATCAATGTATCAGAATTTCAATTGAAATCTAACTAGCCGCAGATCGCGTGAATCGGTTAACGGCACTCAAAAAATTTCAATTCTCGAATTGACTGCTTAGGCTCATTTGTTTCTGTCAACTCCTGTAAGTTAGGTTAAAATTTTATTTCGCTACTACAGTCGAGTTCACTGTTTCTACTTCCCGTCACAGTACGTTTATAAAGTTTTTAGAGCGATTTCAGACACCTGATCAACGGCAATATTTTATGGGTCGATTCTCACATTGGTAGACATATTGCGTGTATAAAAGTGTACATACGATAAACTCTTTCAAGTTGCAGCAACATGTTGTTTTTTTTTCACTCAACCCGTTCATTTGCATAAGCCACCATAGTGACATCCTTTTTTTCTTTGTTTTGCATTTTTTTTTTTTTTTTATACACCTCACGCAAAATTCTGAATTTGGTTATTATCTAAAAACTGAATTACGTGACTGAAAAAGTTAAGAAAAAGATTGTATTTTTTGTTTCTGAAGACTGTGGGGCGTGCATAAAGTGCCTGAATCCTGAACAGTGCGGTAAAATAACGTTAGTGCATGCGCGCGGGTGAATTTCTATGTTTCACACACTGGGGTTTTCTTTGGCGCATGCGCAGTTCGAATTATTTAATTTTACGCACTGTGTCACTGAGCGTAAGTTGTCTGATGACAATTTCACGCGGTTTCAGTGCCTCTCAAATCAAACTTACTATCAAAAGTAAAATATCTGACTAGTGTGTTTGCAGCACTCGTCTTTGCGACACACGGTGCAAGCTTTTACACTCATCGGAAGTTGCCTACTTTTCGCGCTTGTAACACAATGTCCTATCTCGCTACCAAGACGTGATCTTTTTTTGATTGTCGAAGTCAATACACTATTTTTTCGTATAACAAATTCTCCGGAAATGTAGAATTTTCAGCTCAAGTCTAAGTAGTGCATCACAGAATGTGACCCATTGAAATAACGTGTAACAAACATAGTTGTTCTAGTTTCTTCGCGCAATTCCCAAAATAATTATGAATACAGCGTTAATTGGAGATGATGGTATAAGTAATAACATTATCTTCGAGTATGATAATAGTTTGTTTTTCCAATATTGGAACAACCAGAAACCAGATTTTAATGAAGTAAGAACTTTTTCAAGATTTGTTCAAAATGGTGGACTGAAACCGATTTTTCGAAGTCTATGAAAGTAAATATGTCATTATTCGTTTGAAACCCAGGCCGGTTCGACTGTCAAACTGTACTACACAGTTGTTTTGGAAAATTCTGAGCGAAGAAACTAAACTACGTACGTACTTTTTGACGCGTTATTTACATGGGAAAGTCATATGAAATAAAGTACATCTTAGGCTTGAGCTAGGAATCCTACACTTCAAGGGTTTCAGTTTTCAATTTGGCAAAAACCAACGTCCAGGCCTTTTACAAATTAAAAAAAAAAAAAAACATGGTCTAATCCGAAACAGTCTAGTGTACAACAACAATGGAATAATCCATTTTGTTGTGATTAGAATTTTTTTATCAATTGCACCGGTCAACATGAATTTTGAATCTGGGTTCTCGAAGTCAAATTTTAATTTCTTCCACGCAAGTAATGCAAGAAAAAATAGGTTTATTCGGTGAAGTTTGCTTTTGTAGAAACCGGAACGATATTTCGGATTTTAAGAAAATTAACTTATTTCTCAATATACACAAACTTCAGTTTCACAACTAAAGTTTTGAATAAAAGTTATTCAAATACGAAACTGAAGTTTGTTTATTTGTTACTTACAAAAAATGTTTGAGAAAATAGGTTAGGTTAGTTTATGTTAGATTTATTTGTCACTTACGATAAATGTTTGAGAAAGTACGTAACTTATCTTAAAATCCGTAAATTCGTTCTGGTTTCTACAAGACCAAACCTTATCCAATAAAAATATCCTTTTAATTTTCATGTTTTTACTAGTCACGTGAAAGAAATCAAAAAACTTGACATCAAGAAGCCGGGACTCAAAATTCGCGTTGACCTGTGATATTAATCAATGTAAAAAAAGACGAGGACAAACTTGGTGTGAAATAAATGAATTTTTTTTTTTCATCATTCGATGCAATGAAATGAAAATTCGCTTATTTAAGTACAAACTCAAATAAACTAAAAAAAATTTCTCTCGTTGACCCGTCTGTTGCCTGTAGCGTCGAGATTCGTCTTTACGTCGAAAGCACGTATCAGATAATAGAATTTGATCGATTCCGGTTAGTTTAGGTTAGGTTTAATAGAATTTGATCGATTCCAAGGATCGTCTTTTTTTTTTTTGTCTTTTTTTCGCATCACCTCCTCGGTCCTGGGTCCTTGTCCTCGTCGCAGGACCGCCGGGCACGGGGTGCAGGGCGACCGAGGGAATGGCGCCGAGGGGCGTCAGGGTGGCTGCCTCGCGCAGGCTGCCGTCAGTGCGCGGTGAGGCGCGCCCGCTGCCACACGCCATGCTTCTACCTCAGGTGAGCAACTATGGTCATCGAGCCATGTCAAAAGCATCCCCCCTGAACCGCTCCGTCCATGGATGTCTGCCTATAAAAGCCGTCCCGAAAGAGTAAAAAAAACGAAAAAAACAAAAAAAAAAAAATTAAAAACAAAACATTGTGTGTTCCAAGCATGAGTGTGCGTGTTGCTTTGTGTGTCTGTGCACGTGTCGATGGCTCCCGATAATTTTACCATTTAGCAAAATATTTCAAATCTTTCACCAAATCTTGGAAACATTTTCCAAAACTCGGGATATTCTCCATGTAACACGCAGTCCCATCGTCTACAGGCATGCTGTCACCGTTTTTCCGCACACCACATGATACATTGCCACGTTTATTGTATGTCTTTACACGTACCTACCGAAATCATACGTTTATTATGACTATTTCCGCAATCGTCTACACGTAGTGCAAAAGGGAAGTAAAAACACAACACATCGTACGGTTTTCACTGGACGGTATATAATCGTACGATATTTGGTGCGTATCAAAGGCGCGGATTGAGGATACGCGTCTCCGTGAGACGGTGCCAGAAACAATGGTGTTAGAAGCACCGGAGCCGTTCGCCAACAATTGCAAGTTGTACCGTTGTGACGAGCCGATTGTTCAATCAAGTTGATCGTCTGCGCTTACCGACAAACTCTGGGTGGGCCGACAATTTGTGGGATAGGGTTATGGGGCAAGAGAGGTGTAATTTAGGCCTACCTACAATAGCCGCGATTGAGACCATCGTTCCATTCATTCTCGGTTTGAATTCGGTCTCGATTAATGCCACGATCCTAACTAAATCTAACCCCGTGCAATCTGCCACGGAGAGAATAAAAGAGCAGATTTTACTCAATATTGCTGGAAAAGAAGGACAGATCCAGGTTCGTCGGTAAAACATACTTCATAAAATGCAGAAATTACTCTAGAATCAGTGAAAACTGCTACACTTACGGTAAAAAAAAAAAAAAGTCGACGCGGACATTTTTTACTAAAAGCCCTGATGTTTCCCTCTTTTCCGTTGCCGTTTTGAGTAAAATCTGCTCTTTCTCTTCTCTCCGTGCGACGAGTCTGAGTCTCGCCTACCGGCCTACGATCAACGACTCGAGCTTTTATCGCCGAGATTCGTTCATCGTTCCTTAAACCGACGGCAAACGAATCTGTCCCGTGCAACAGGCACCCGGCTCTGTGTTCTTTCAATTGGGTGAAGCCCTCCCTCCGCCCCATCGTTTCACCCCCATTCTGTCTCTCCTCCCCCTCGCCCCGCGCCGTATAATCATACTTGTCGTAAATCACACTAATAAAAAAATCTGTCTCGATTTCACTCACCGAATTAAACTCGCTGTCCCACCGAATTCGTCGACAATCAGATCGGGATTATATATGACATATATAATATATGATATATATATATATATTTTTTCCCACACCGTGTGAATAAGCACGTTGTTGAGTGAGCGATTTCGATTTAATAAGTGCGAACAATAAATTGAAAAGGTAAATATAACTCCGAGTTATTGGCTTAAATAGAAAAACTGATCGATGTGGTTCTTAGTTTTTTTTTTTTTTTTTCATGCGTTTACTTCATCCGTAATTAATTAGAAATATTTTTCCAACTTTGATTTTCAATTGAGAACAATTTGGTACCGTAAACAAAATAACGATTTCGAATGTATTAAAAATAGCGAATAAATCGTTGGTGAAATATTTTGGCAAACTGACAATTTGGTGGAGTGTCGTGATTATCCGGGAAGCTGATCGATTTTGGATTCTCGAAAGCCGAGAGCGTCGCTTCGCTGGAACGAAAATACGAACGGGAAAAAAATGTGTGAAATCGAGCAACGAAGTGAAATGATGTGAAATAAGTCGAGCGTAACTTGGTGAAAGAGTGGAGCAGAAAGAGTTTTACTGGAAAATGAAATATCGCCCATCAGGAACGCCGACTCTACCTATACCTAATATACAGTGAATCTGGGATTTCGGTGCAACAGGCGATTCCGACTTCACCCCGGATTGACAACGACGATTTTTCGTTGGCTGCAACGATGACCAGGCGAATTATGTGCAAAACACACACGTCAATCTACCTGCCTGCGTGTAATCAAGCTAAACGGAATTCGATTATTCATTCTGACGTGCGTTTGCCCGAGAATCACAGCGAGGTTGGGAACGCGGAATATGGACCGAGGGCAAAAGTGTAACCGCTATGAAAAATGAACAAATAAACAAAATTAGAAGAAATAAAAATTAAAATTAAAGAGCAGGCGCGTAAACTTTCCGTGATTCCAATTAATTCGTGCCCGTGAAGCTCGGATGTTCAGTTTGTGCGAAAAGTTTCACAGTTCAAATGATTTGCCCCTCGAGAAAAGCCTTTTCGAAACGTCGTTGTTATTGTTTTTATTGTTGTTACACCGTTCGCTGGAGAGAGTTGTTAATATACTGGGTGGCTCTGTTGTACGGAACCGCAAGGCTTAATTAAGGTTTAAGAAGCTTATTGATTATTGTGCGTCGAGCAACGAATCAACATCTGATTAATTAAGTAATCATTTATATAGTTCATCATATGTAGTCGTTATTATTAGTTATCTTCTTTCTTTTAGCTCGCATTTTTTTGTTAGATATATCATTCAAACATTATCCCTCAACAGTATAATTCCATATCAGATCTAACAAATCGCGAGTGAATGTCAAAAAATAACGTAAACTGTTTTGCCAACTGGTCGTGAGCCAATGACGATTGAAAAAATGGCTCAATACTCGTGGCGTGAATTTTTCGACGTTTGCCCGATGAAACATCGGATTTAATCGTATAACAATCATGTCATAATCGTTGTATTTGTACAGCTTTGTGCAAAGGAATCTGGCGTGATAAAGCTCGAGCAGCCCTTTACTACACGCGATAAACCTCAGAACAAATGTGCCGTGTGTAAATACAATTGATAATTCAGTCGGAACGCGTGATAATTTTACGAATACTCATCATTTTGCTTATCAAGTTTATTCTTTTGCTGAAAATGTTTTCTGCATATCGTTGTACGTGGTTTGAAGTGAAATAATTTTCTGCAACTAAAATGAAAATATAAAGTGAAAAGTGCACGCAGTAAAACCCTGCTAGAACGTATAATTTCCAGTCGATTGAAACGTGGCTGAATTAATCCACACATTGTCCACTGATCGCGATAAATTTTCAAATAATTTAGATATTTAGATCAAAGAGCGTTTATTGTTGAATGATTTCGTGTTCGAATAGACTAATTAATGTCCTCTCACAAACGGACTATTGTTGAGTTCATCCTGGAATTTTCATGATTTTGGATTTAATGTAGGGAATAATTAAGTAGAATTTTGATGAGATGCGCCATTTTGGTTGAACAATAAGCGATAGATTCAATCTAGTGAAAATCGGTTATGCATATTTCTACGCCACTTTAACTACTCGAAATATCAATATAAATATTAGATAATTTTTCGGAAAATCAGGTTTTCTACATTAACCCTTTCAGTCCCAGTGGGATGTTTAGGGACCCACCTCAAAAATTTCCATTTCCCATATTTATCCCAGTACATTTGGAACTTCAAATGCTCTTTATTACTTCGTATGACTATCAGAATACGGAAAAATCTAATCTTTTCCACATTATTAAACCCACGCACACACGGATACATGCTATTTTGGATCCGCCATCTTGGATTTAAAAATTATCAAATTGTGACTTCAGATTCGTGATCAGCGACTCCAAAAACTCTCAGTAACAAATATCGACCAGAATCATCGAATTTTGACAGTTTTTTCAATTTTACATCCGCCATATTGGATCCGGCATCTTGAATTTAGATAATATCAAATTGTGACTTCGGATTCATGATCAGTGACCCCAAAAATCCCCGAGCAATCAAAATCAGGCCTAAATATTGTGTTGGAAAATTTGTGATAAAAGGGTTAAAGGTGGTACAGAAAATAATTTTTCAACGTTTTAAATCCGATCTTGATCCAAATCACAAAATATTCAATTAGTTTTTTGAAGAGAGAGAGCCAGTTGTGATCAGAAACACACTCCACCCTTATATTCTCTACATAAAAACCAAATTTTATGCCAGACCGGGTGATAAAATACCTAGCCGTTTTTGAACGTTTCTAGAAAAGGAAACAGATATTATAGCGAAGAGTGGTATCAAAAAAAACCCTAATTTAAATTTTTTTTTTTTTCTTGTCCTCTATAGAAAATATGATTGGCATTGGGATTCTTATGAATTAAGAATTAATACAATAACTTACGTTAAACTATAAACTTCATATTCTCAACTGTACTTACATTAATCTGTTTTTATCCACTGTGGAGATAACTTTTTATAAATGTTTTTTCAAATCATCCCTGGAGATCTCTAACGCTTATAAAATAATCCCGAGAAGATTAGAATCAGAAAAAAAACAACAGAGTTCAAGCACTTAAAACATTTTAACGATAAAACCTTGTCTCAAGTCGTTATGATATCTTACGTAAGTTTTGTTATTCGAATTTCTAAGGATATTTTTTCGTTTGTGCTTACCGTCATGCGCGAAAATAACATCGCTCGAAGTTTTTCAAAATTTTTTCGTCGTCTTCTCTTAACTTTTTATTCAAATGGTACGGCCCTCGTTTAATCTTATAATTAAGCAAGATGTTTTAAATATGAGGAAAAAGCCTCCGGACTCTTCATCCCGTTAAAGAGAGTAGATGTTCAAAAATTAGATGATGGGTGTATAAATTTTCTAAGAGACGGATTTTCCTCCGTACATCTCGAGTTGTAATAGATTCTTCACTCACCGAATTATGTATTAAAGAAAAGGATACATTCAACAACGGGTCTAATCATCCTAATGAAGTTGAACATTTTTCGAAGAAGCTTTGAAAACGATCGAAAGATATTCGGAAAAGAAGCTGTTCAGAAGCTTCGGCAAATTTTTGTATTCATATATACTGATTTACGAAAAAAACCGTACGTAAATCTAATTAATTTTTCGAGTGACTGAAATTGCAGTGAAATAGGGAAAATTCCTGAATATTCTTTTTAAACTGATCAATATATTTTTTTTTTTTTTTTAAATCAGGCAGACGTTTATTTCGATTAAAGTGAGAAAATATCTACCCCTTCAACGATGCTGGGTTCAGTCAAATAAACACCAGCTGCCTCGACAAATCTCTTACCTCCCCGGAGAGCGTATTTCGACGTCTAAGGATACCGTATTTACGTTTGAAAGTGAATTTATCGTTTGAAAATTCGAAAGCCGAATTGGGTAAAAATCAAAGTCTCAGATTGCGAATGGAGCGGCTTATTCGTCGTTCAGTCGTGTAAGTATGAAATTCGTTTCGCGTCCAAGCGCACAAAACGAAAGGAAGGAGAAACTTGTATGAAAACGGTGTTCAGCACGCGTTCAAAATTCTTATTTCGTTCTTTGGAATTTAGCAATTTTCTTCGACGATTCGACGATCACGAAACGTCCGATACCTTACACCCACCTATATTTGTTCCTGTTCCCTTCTTTTGTGCTTTCCGTGATTTTTTTCTTTTCCTGCTTTCTTTATCCACTCACTGTATACGTCATGCTGTACCTTAATACCACCAGCATTGTGTCGGAGCAAAGAGCATGATGACGTTACTCTGACGGCAGTCGATTCACTCGCAGCTTAAAGACACTCGTCACGGCAATTATCCAGAAAATTGGTTTTCACGTGTTACTTTTTCACGAGAACCCGATCCGAATGATGCGAATCGAATAATTCCAATTTTTCTAATAATTCAAACCCATCGAATAATCAAGACTTCGAGTTTCGAGTTCGGACGATTTTAATTTCTCGAATTGTTCGGTCGAAACCTCAAATTCTTTTCAATACCTTGGATAAAAGATACGAATAATTCAGTCACAGTTTTTTTTTTTTTCGAGACCGTCCAAATTTATTGATTTTTTCATACATTGTGTTCATTTTAAGAAATTAGACTTAATATTCTGTCAAACAGAATTTAACGGCTGCGCGGAGAAAGGAGAAAGGTAAAAAAAATTAACATTTCTCAAAAATCTTTAAACGTAATTTCGCTCGGAATTTTTCTTCAGACAATATTGGATATGCCTCTGTAAAATACTTCTAAACTCTGCGAATCGGTACTTTCTTAGATCTGGTGATAAAATTACGGAAAAATTTGTCCGGTGTAATGTAATTTCAGGCCATTGGAAAAATTTTCACAGAAAAATACTTACAAAATGCACAAGAGTGTTTATTATGAACACAATTCGTTCAATGCCAAAGTTGGTGAGCTTGTGAATGAAACTGAAACTCAATATTCATCTCAAAAGTTTTTGCAGCCGGATTTTATCAAAGACTTGAAGTTCAGAGCGATATGAAATACTTGATACTGAGTTTAATGCAATTATTGCAATAATTAACAAATAAGCTTCCTATCTTATTCTTTTCAGCTGATGTAACTCAACCGTATTACTGAAACGCAAAAATAGAGCCTAATTTTGATAAAAGAGGTTGAAAAAATGCAAGCTTATACGGGGTGGGGTTTAAGTTCGAATTTCTCGAGTTCCGATAGCGCCTAATTCCGAATTATTTGGTGGCAAAACTTGGTCGGAATGGTCGGAAACCCGATGACTCAAAGTTCCGAAATGCAAGATTTCGAAAGTTCAAGTTCCGATAGAGAATAATTCCGAAAAAATAAATTTTCAATAGAGTAAAATTCTGAAAATTAAAAGAAACTCGCACAGCGTAGCTTACTTAACGAGTGGGTGTATAAAATGAGAATGACCAGGATTCTGAACGTAAGAATATCGAAAATCCAAAACAAAGAAAGATCACAACAGTGAAATTTCACCAAGCCCGAAATCCACAAGTCTGAAAATCTTCGCTCGTTCAGAATTCCGATGTGTCAGAATTTTTAATTTTCTTATTTTCGTACTTTGGGAACTTTGACTTATCGGAGTTTTGCCCTTTCGGGAATTTGTCCTCTCGGAACTTTACACTTTCGCAACTTCGAGCGTGGGGTTTTGGCCCGTTTGAAACTTTGATGTTTCGTCAAAGTTTGATTTCTTTACTTTAAATTTCGTTATCAGGAAACTTGGAACTTGGTGCGTTTGAAACTTTTCAAATTCGGAATTTCAACCCCGCACCGCTGATTCAAAGAAACCTCTTCAATTTTCTGCAAACGTCGTCTGTTGTGCCGCGCTGATATTTAATACAGACTTCATATTTTGGAAAAAATATTTAATCACGGGTACGTGTCGTACAAAGGTTCGGAACTTTCATGCTACAACGTAAAATACTCGCTCGAATTGACCGACAACTTCGTCATGTCCTGTTTGAAATGAAACTCAGCTTTTCGGAAACGAGTTATAAGCCTTTTTCTTGAAACTACCGACGTGTGACGTGCACCACTTTCTACCCCGATACCGGATGAATCGCCCGAAAATTTTCGGTTCAATTGATTCGCCTCTCAGTTTCGAAGATCTTTTCGTCTTTTCTTTGCTCTCTCTTTCTCTCTTATTTTCTCTTTTTCCGAATACGTACGGATTTCGGATCCCCAACTGTATAATATCGGCCATACGTACGCCATCCCATCCTTTCAGCGATCTTTTGTTGTAAGTGAAAATTGAAAGATTTTCCACGTATATAGAATACGCGTGAAAGTAATTCAGGGGAGTAGACATCGAAAAATTTATATATATTTTTTTTTCTTTATCTTGTTCTGTTCCGTATACTATAATCTCTTCCAAACATGTTGGTGCAAGAAAAACTGAAAAATTCGCAAAATTGAGCTCAGAGGGAGCAGGAAGGCTGGAAATGTGATAAAAATTCGGGTGTGACGCATATACACGCATTTTTCTCTAAAAAACGTTTTTCACTAGTTTTGCCACGATTAGTCAAGAACGCGGTAAGATATCGCTTTGTCTTTTTTTTCTCTAAATGAAGATATTAACTTTCTCTACAAAGTGAACCAGCGTCTATGGCCAAACAAAAATGTACTATTATTGGTATTATAACAAATGTCACTCACTTATCGATATTTTTTTAAACTTTAGCTGCCATTTTTTTATCTACATATTTTTTCAAAAATATTAGGTTATGTTCACAGAGGAACATCCTCTGAAGAGAATGGCTCTTGAAATTGCCAGAAACTCTAACCGTTCACTCGGAATCGTAGCAATAAAAGAGCAGCGCATGAGACGCGTAGTCTTCTTTATCCGCCAGTATCTCCCATAAATATTTATATTTTTTAAATTTTAACTACTGGATTTTACAGGCAAAACTCCAATAAAAACGTTGTAAAAAGAAAGTGTACGCATGTTGTTTCGGTTCTTCACAAATGCCATTTGAATTTTATTCCATTTATGGCCTATTTAAGAAATGAGTTTATTTCTAATTTTTTATACATAAAAATTAATCAAACGAGTTTGAACACTCGTTTGAACACACGAAACAGCTTGATCTTTGAGAGAGTCAAAAACAAAAAGTGGGGCGCATAAACTGAAATTACAAAACCAGCGGATAAGGATCCACTAAAACTTTTTGTCCGGACTTCTACGGTGTCTTTATAAACTGCGCGATAATTTTATGCATAACCTTCTCGTGGAATTGTTAATATCCAAGTCGCACAGATACAGCAACCATGCTGTCAGAGGGGAATCTTTTATCCACCTTTTTATAGTTGACCTCCTCGTTGGTAGCGACTCTTTTATTTTGCGCTGCAAAAATCCAGGTTGCGGAAGTGGGCAGAGAAAATTTATGAATTCCCAAGATTATCTAGCGGCGAAATGTCTTCCGCGGTTTTTTTATAACGTTTCTCTCGTGAAAACCAAAACCGTCTTTCCTAATCCTAGAAACTTATCTAATTATAAATTTTCGATTGATTATATTATTAGTCAGATTTATTTACTCGGGTTGGCAATAAAACAACAATTGAGTAGTCGTGGGCAAAACTGTAATTGGTAAATAACAAAAACGATTTCATTTTCCAATTAAATGAAAATGAAATACATATTACAGTTTTGTTCTGTAGTTACACAAGAAAAAATTGTAATTAGATCACGATCGATACTGTAACAGATAAATACTTTGTGCAACGCAGTGACGAAAACGCATGTTGCATGAATTTGTCATTGACATTTATACTTAATGTCATGTAGTACTCCTATCTTTACCAACTGAGCTAACTCACCCATTTCCTTCCTATATTAAATAGCTAAATAATTGGTGTATCTCTAAATGCTCGGTCGGTAAGGGTAGGATCACCACATGGCCTTAAGATTCAAATAGACAAATATGCCGCCATATATGTAGAGAGGCACGTACGTCCCACTTATGCAATTGCTTTCTGTACGAATATAATGATGCAGACATTGTCTCTAATGTGTTGACAAGTGAAAAACGCCGTCCTTCGTGTTTGGGCGTGATCGTTTTACTTTATTTTTATCACTACACGTTCGTCATTCGTAAGCGTATAATAAAGTTTGGTTTAATGGCGGGAAATTTGAAGACGACGGAGATTTATTTTCATTAAAATACTCTCCCTGCAGCTGACAACACACAGACAAAATCTGCCGGTAAAATATCTTGACGCCGTTTGCGAGCGTGCAATAAAACAAAATGTCGACGTCCCGCCAACAAATATTATGGAAAAAATAGGATGTTTGTGCCTGAAAAACATTTGACGACACAAATTGTCTGTGCGTCGATTGATTTATTAATATAATTGAATGGCAGTCCGGTATTGGTTTATTAATTACTTAAACGGTAGTCCGACCCTTGGAATCATTAAAAAATAAAACCCTTTTCAACGCAACGACATCGCAAAGACTTTAAAACTCACAATCAGTCTAAACTGGAGGTTGTAGAGTTATAATATTTCGAGTTGACGCGATTAATCGAGTAGGTAATAATTTACAAAAAAGTTTCAGTTAAAAACAGAAATTGTGCAAACCGAAACCCAGTGGAATTATTCTTTCTACGATGCATTTTGGCTGGAAACTGGTACGAAGTTTACACGATACACGTATTGATTTCAATGCGAAATTCAATCCTGTTCCAGGGACATTTATCGTGTTGTCTTCGCCAATATGCACATTTCGCAAATATTTTCTCAAGAATTTGATTGCAAACGATCGCAAATTCTACGGACAATGAATTGTTACAACTAAACTAACCCAGAACGTGCGTGCCTATAGCTAATTTCATAAATCTTGAGAAGCACAGAGTAAAATGTATAACATCGTTGAAAAACTGTTATACCTGGTACAGAAATGCAGGTGAAACATTTAGTACAAACAGATTTGTTTAACGAAAATTTGATTAAAAGCAGTGTTCGTTGGAAATGGAAGTAAGAAATTTTCTCATGAGCCGAACAGATAAGTAGTAGAAAAAATGGATCATTAAGAATATTGCTTTTTTTAAACGGTCGAATCGGTACGTAGAAAAATATCGATCTAATGTTTTTTGCTGCACTGTAACAAGTCGTAGAATTAAAAAGTCGCTCAGATACATCTCGGGTACTTTTTTGTTTGTGAGGATTTCGTTAATACGAAGAGCGAATCTCCTATGCAACCGATTTACGACATTCAACAACAATCTCTAATTTTTGGAGGGTGAACGAACTGCCGTGAAATCGACCGTTGAAAAAATTCTCGTTTCTTATCCCGTCTTTGCAGTGTAAAAAGTAAGTGTTGAAAATGGACATACGATGACAGTCAATAGCTAGTGGAGATAGAAAAAGTGGGAGAGAGAAAAGCAGTGAGGTGAAAACATTGAAGTAAGGAAAGAATACTTAGACGCATCGCTCAACGTGGCCATCTGATTTTTTCAAGAAGTTCTTACTCCAACTTTCCTCCCCAATGTATTCGGCTTACATGTACAGGGTGTCCCATTTGAGCTATCACAGCAGAATATTTTGTGAACGACGCATTTAAGAGAAAAATGGTTGAAATAAAAGTTTCATAGTTCGAAGAGACGATACAAGGTTATTTGAAGGTTAACATTGCTTTTTTAAATGGGAACTTGTACTTTTTTCATAGATTTGGATTCTACGTAAGAAAAAGGAAACTTTTGTTTCAAACTGTTTCTCTTACAACATGAATTTTTCAAGATATATAATAATTAGTCAATGAAACAGTAAATTCGGAAAAAAATTTATCTCGACAGATACTGAAAATTATGCCCGTCAAAGTTAATACACTTTTCAAGACGCTTCCCAAAAGATGTATGACATTGTGGTAAATGTTCTCGTTTGATGTCTCTGCATGCATTTCTGATTCGCTCCTTCTGATATCCTCTAGAATAGTTGTTACCACATTGTAAGATTTTTCTATGAAGGAGCCACATAAAAAAAATGATGAATTTGTAAGATGTGGTGATGTAGTAGGTCAATTTATTTACTGGTCCGCCTCTGTCGATCCAATGATTGTTGTAATCATTGTTGAAGAATTGATGTCACAGGAAAAACAGTTTAAAATGAGAATTTTCTATTTTCTTTTTTTTGTGCAGAATCCAAATTTGTAAAAAAAAGTATGTTGTGCATGAAAAATCAGGATACAGTGAAGTGTAAATGAAATTTAATTACTACCGATTACGAACTCGAACTGAAATTTGGTAAATCCAAAATGGCGGTTGCAATATGCAGCGGTGTAAGATATAAGAAATTACTTTACGGACGAAACTTGGTACCTGGGAGGTTTTCGAGAATACTGCTTACGTGTCTGAAAATTAAAAATCGCGGGTCTAAGGATAAAGACAATTTTAAATTTCATGAATTTCGACTAATCAGTGATCACAGAAAATCCCGAGAACAATGTCTCATCCGAATGAAATAACTCATAACTTTTTTGTCAGCCATATTGGATCCGCCATACTGAATTTTTAAATTTTTAATTCAAGTTTGTAATTCAAGATCCCTAAAATACCACCAAATTATGTGAAAAGTGTAAAATCGCTTAATTATCTCAAGCAACGTAAAGACTCTGACAATGTTATAAAATCTTTTATTATCTTCTGTAATCTTTTGAAATCCTGTGATATCTTGTGAAACCATCTGAAATACCTGACTTCTCTGAAATCTTTGAATCCGTAATGAATCTCTGCAACCCTTTATGAAATTCTAGTAAATACTTTGCAGCCCTTTAAAATTCAGTAAACCCCCACGAAATTATTATTAGAAATTTTTTTAAATAATTCTATCTTGCAATCCGGACAATTTCATGATTTTTTCCCAGTTAGTGGTTGACCTTTAATTCTTTTATGAAAGTTTTTCAAATGTGGCCATAATTGAAGTTTGGGACACTCCATTAACTAGACAGAAAATGATAGGATCAATGAATTTAATACGTGGGTAATTTGGCCAACCTTGATTGACAAGTCTAAAAACTTTCCACTCACAATCAGATGTGTTTCGTGCTTATAGAATAACTAAAATCAGGTTATTCATTTTTTTTTTTTTTTTTGCGATAGACCTTAAAACGTCGTGATCTAGTGAGAAATGAACTTTTCATTTTTGGGGTGGTTATAATAACTTCCCTTATTCTCTTTTTCTCTGAAGTAGAGAAAACGACGTTGCTCAAAAACAGAAATCGATGCGCATTAAAAATACACTTTCCTTTTGGATACCTTAAAGTATTGTGATTTCGAAACCTTCCAACGTTTTCTCCGAACAAATTTTTCCGAAGCTCGAAGCTTAGTTTGCAAAATACACCCCAGAAACGACGTTTGAAAAAGACACGACCGACCAACTAACGTACTAATGATTAACATTCGTTTAATTAAATAGTTTATTTCCTTGATAAGAATACCTCACGATTTTTTCAAGTTTTTAAGTGCGGCGCTGTACGAATAAGTGGAATAAACAATTAATTTTCATACATTATTTATAAATCTTAATAAAATACATGAACTTTATTTCTACGACTATTTTGAATAAATCGCATAGTAATCGATTAAAATGCAGTGCTTGACTATATTGAAATATTTTATGCGGATTACGTATCGCCCAACTGATCCAAAGGATTGCAAATCAGGAATTTCTTTTTGTGTCACTGAATGAAATCTAAAACGAAAGTTGTATATGAATTCAAGATTATTCACCCGAAATGGTGAACACCATCGTAATAGTGTCATCGGATTTTCGTGACCATTCTCAAGCATGTCGTTTTTTTTTCTACTTATTTTAAACATGATGTCCAAAATTTTATCATCAGCTGTGCAAATATTTAATTGTAGCTTTCATATTTGGCTATTAAATTACCTTTAACAAAAATCCAACTAATTTTGAATTTTTAGGCGACTAATATTGGGCCCTCATTTTGAATATATACAAATAAAAAATATATGAATCGTTATGAAAATTCAGTGACATCCGGTACGATTGCGTCCGTAATTTTGGATCCATCATTCTCAATATTTATCCTTTTTCCACCATAGATTTCGCGCAGTCACACAAAAAGAAGACCCTGATAACTTTCAATATTGGAAATAATAAAAGTACGTACTCCAGGTTAAGTGTTTCAATACAATAAATAATAACATTTTTCTTGTTAAGCTTGCGATTTATCGATAAAAGTCATGGAAGTAAGTTAAAGCATAAATAAAAGACAAGTCGCAAGCATCGGGGTTGTTGCAGTACGTTACACGGCATTGGCACAAACGAGTTCAACGCATCGTGTCACGAACGAGGGTTGCAAAAGGGTAACAGACGTGTTGCTCTCGCTTTTGCGGCGATCATGAGGTTCGCTGTACTTTCGCCCATATCTGCGCCTTGGAAAAAAAGGAAGGGGGTGAAATTATTGCACGACAGAAACCTCCGAGCAAATAATACGACTACCCCTAATTAGCGAGCTTTGCAGACCCTACCTTGCTATTTTTCAATTCTTCTATTTTATTTCTCTCAGTTTGCTTTGGGACGGAGTACTTGTACCCCTTTTCACCCCCTTGGAGACGGTTCGAATACGTGCCTATGTACGTACAACGTAGTAAAGCCAGCTAGTGGTGAATACTTGTGATGTATTTACCTTTTCCCTAGTTATTTCCCTGGGATACCCTTAAGATGTGTTCTCATCGCTTCTGTATTGACTGTACGGTGTTGGAAAAGCCTGACGAATATAGTGTATTATCCTAATCTCAGAGGTAGTCAACCCCTTTATTATTCCCTGCTTTATGTATGGTTGATGGATACGTTAGGCGTATGGCTATGGGAATATGAACCACATCTCAGGTTTCGAGTTATTCATAAGCCAAGGGTACCATGGTTATGTGCGAATATTGAACCTGTCGATCAAGACGTCTGAACTCAGCTGTATTCGGTACATTCAAAGCCATTGTGCCGTTCAAGGTGTGCCATATTTTTAACCCCATATAAAATTTTCAAACGCATAAGCCGGTACAATTTATGTGTTAGAAATAATCATGGATTTGGTGAATTTTTCTAATCTGTTTAGCATTCCGCGGGAACTTGTAATAGATACGTATTGATGCTTACGACTTGATCTGATTTTGATTGTGATTATCCAATGCTGTGTAGTCAGATCTAGTTGATTAGAGGCAGATACAAAGTTTGCGCATACGTTGAAGTTTCAGCGGTCATTCTTATCCCTCTCGATCCGAGTGAAAAGATAAAAATAAAAAGAATCGTTATAAAGAGCACTGATTTACTGTTTCGGAATTTGCACTCCTTCTATACGATTGAAAATTGAAAGATAAAAAAAATCGCATACAATGGGATGTAAACCATATTATTTTACTGTTTCGCGTGCGTTAATGTATTCCCGAACTACCGTCTCGTGTAATTGTGTACGCACTTGCCAATAATACGTATTATCGTATGGAAGCGGAGCGTCAATTCATTTAACGGCCGAAACCACACGGAGAGATTTATCATGACGAAGCATGGTTGTAAATTTGGCCTATTAATAACAATTGTGAGTCCGCGCGTATCTCCATAAGCTCATGACACAATCTACAGTACAATCCGCTTATCGACGTGGATACTCAGTGATCAATCATGGAATTAAAATGATATTGTTTTCAGTGTCAATCGTGTGCTCAGCCTAAAGTTGAATTAAAATCCAGATCCGTCGAATTATTTATAAAGATTAAAAATTGCTGACAATGATAATTCGTTCGACAGCAACCAGTGGATGAGCGGCAATAAACTCCTCGAATTCCCGATTCGAAACAGTACCAAATAAACTGCACCAACGTTTTTACATTCAAACGCAGTTTCACGCCAAATAATCTATCGATCCTTGCCGTTCGAATCCGAATTCGTATCCAAAGGTATCAATAGTCCAGTTTCGGACTCAATCAGTCTGCACCGGCATTCAGTGCTGCAGCGAAGACTAGGCCACAAGTCGAGGCGATTACAAGCATATGATAGAGTGTGTAGCGTGAACCATTCGTGCCCGTTGAGCACCATACAATACAGGGTAAAGTAGTTCCTATGGGCTTTGCGTATTGTGTCGAGCACGAGCGCAATATTTGCTTTCACGTTCACGATGTAATGGATATATTGAAAGGGGTTTCCCTGCCCCTCGGAACAGCAAAATGTGACGGGCAATTAAGATTGCGGAGTGTTACGCTTCTTACCAATTCACGGGGTCTCCCTCAGTCTCCAATAAGACGGCAGGGCCGTCTTAAGGCGTGGACTAGTGGAGCTATGGCCCAGAGTGCTCGGTGCTCCTTGGGGACAAAGTGCAGTTTTAACAAGGAAAGTATCCCCGGTCGATTTCTCTGATTTGATTTCGTTTGTAATATGTTATAGTAGACTGAAAACTTGGTGACACGTATTTTTTTATCTGCCATTAAACACTTTATAGCGGTGATACCACCCTCCAAAGTAAGGCGTGTCGCGGGGAGATTTAACAGTTGTTTTTTTTTTGTAATTGAGAAAATCACAATTTTCATTCCTCGTTATGAGAAAACTTTTCCCGATGGAATGGTTGAAAAATTTGATGTTCTTGTGGGTGAAACTGCCAATTCATACCTTGACATGCCTTACTTTGGAGAGTGGTTTCGCGCGCTTACAATGTTTAATGGCAGATAAAAAAAAATACGTATCGCTTAGTTTTTAGTCTACTATAACATGTTACAAAAGAAATCAAATCGCAAAGATCGACCTGAGATACCTTCTTTTTAAGAAGCGAAGACTTCGATGTGCCGAGTCCAATAACGACGGTGACACTGTTTTCGGGGCTGATAACGATATGCGGATTAATACGTTTTTATTGTTTATCGACCAGCTTTTCACAGAATTGGTGCGCAGAAGTGCTGTATGTTCTGATTTTTACACAAAATTCGGAGTCCTCGGTAGACTATCATCGGTTCCAGTATGTAACATCAAGAACCAAACAGCTCAGATCGTTAAAATATGCCCGAATGATCGGGAAGATGAGTTAGTTCAAGAGTGCGTTGATTTTCACGATTTTTTAAAAGTATCACTCGAGAATAATTTGCCGGAATAACTTCTGAAAACTATAAAATTCGTAGTAAGGAGCTCGCTGCAAGTTACCAAAACGTAGAAACGGTCCTCCAGCTATTTCTGTTCATATTACCAACAAATGCTAGCATAGAGCGCTTGTTCTCGATACTAAGGAAAGTAACAAATCATTTGCGAAACTCGACTGGTGAACAAAGGCTCTCTCACCTGAGTTCCTTTACAACTAATTCAAACCTGCTGGAGAAAATTTCATTTGAGAAGCTTATGAAGAACTTTGCTGTAATAAAGGCTAGAAAAGCCAACTGTTAGCCATTTTGTACGATACATTTATCACGTTTCAAAGATCATCGACTTTGCGTTGTTTTCTTGAAGGCCTTTGGATGGGGAGGGGCGGGGGGCGGAGGGCTATCTTGAGGGTACCTTTAAGACACCTTGATAAGAGACACGTACACTCGGGGACAATGAATCTGAGACGGCTAATTTTTTACACTAGACAGTTATGTTGGCAACACAGAGAAACCTACAGCGCCATAGTCGCCCGACCGCTAAACAAACTCAATCTCAATAAACATAACATAACCCATGACCGTTGAATCTAACCTTACCGTAGAATACTTGTTGACGTGTCAATCCATGGTGACTGGAGTACAGTAGTCCGATCTCTATTGGGCAGCATACGAAAAAATCGGCCTCGACAGTTCTTCGTGTAATAGTTTTAGATGTCATCAAAAGCAGCGCTGTGATCGTAAAGTTTCAAAGTGAAGTTGGTAAGAATTGACTATATATATCGATCGTGACAGAAATAAAATTGCCCCTCACCTGAAAGGGAATATCGTTAAGCACGCGTGCCTGTGTTAATTATTGTGGAAAAAGTTTTTATTATCGTCACTATATCAATGTAAGAAATTAAATTGATCGCATATCACTTAGCAAAAATGGCAAAAATACAATGCTTATTAATTGAGTATCTTATTAAAAAAAAAATAAGTAGAGGTTCAGGATCAACATAACCTCACAAACTTATTATAAATTTTTGGCTACGACGGCTTCATGATAGAAAAAACGGATGGTGTGACCTCTGCGAAATATGCCGGAAATTGCATTATTATGAAGACTATAATTATTATGGTGATGTTGAAGCCTTTTGTCTATGAAATAGATGCATTATAATAAAAATGCGTATAGCCGTCTCGGTCTAGTCTCACCACCAATCTTCGGATCTTTGCGATATCAGCGCCGTTCAGCCTCAGCCAGCGCAAGCCTTGTTGTATGGATTTTTGATGCCGGATCGAATGTACGAAGATCGGATTCCTGTACTCTAGTCTCCATGCGTCAATCCAACAAGTCATTATCTCCGCGGTATTCTAAGGTTAGATTCGACGGTCATGGGTTATGTTATGTTTATTGAGGTTGAGTTTGTTTCGCGCTCGGCTGACTATAGCGCTGGAGGTTTCTCTGTGTTGCCAACGTAACTGTCTAGTGTAAAAAATGAACCGTCTCAGATTCATTTTCCCCAAGTGTAGAACTTAGATAGATTCTGACACTTTCGGTATCCCTAGAAATTCTATGACCCGTGATGTTGGATGACCACCGTTTGCACTGTCGGTCGCGCACCGCAAGCCGAGCTGCAAACAAAAGAGCCTGCGGCGCGCTGCTGGCGGTACAAGTGGTGCTCATCCAAGATCATGGATCGTAGAATTTCTAGGGATATCGAACGTGTCAGAATCAATCTAAGTGTCTGTATCTATATCTCTGTGTGCGGATCCCCTTAGGAGGTTTCAAAGATCCGATAAACCGCTTACGCGTCGACCGGATCTCACCCGAAATCTCGAAACATCTCAGAAATTCGATTAGGCACCCATCTCCAGGATGTGCCCCGGATATAAGTATAACATCGTATGCAATCCTGCCATTTATATTACAATTTTCTCAACACGGACTGAATTTCAAGTGCTCCTTCAACTCCTGCATTTTGATCCATGCATAAGGAACTCGAGGCATTTCCAAACCCCCGGGCAACTCGCTCTAATTGAACTGCCGGGACTCCCGATGGTCTGTTCCACCACTTATTTGAATTACTTGCATCGCTCTCTCTCTCTTTCTCTCTATTATATTCACCCGTTATCTTCACTGCGCGCCAGCTTTATGATTATTCGCATATAAGTTTAACTGTCGCGATAAACTACAAATAGTTTGAAGCATCATCGCTGAAAATGTTACAGAAATCGCTGTAACGGAATACATGCATCTTTGAGTCCATTACCTTTCACATTCTAATACATAAATTTTTCATTGGGTATGAATGAAATTTTACGAGTGATTCGATGTTAAGATGAGAGGATAATGTTTTCAATCTTGAAATTTTGCAAGCACTTTTTTATAACTCCAAAAAAAAATCTTTGAGTTTCCTTTTCTTATCTCACAGACTATTAATGTATAATATTGTGTGCAGAATGATATGGAAATGTATGTTCATAAAAAAGTTTTTAGGCAAAAAAAAAAAATCGGTGTCTAAACCTGAAGTAGCTTCGGATTACAATATCTTATTCTAGCGTCTAAAGTTCAACCAAAAAAACCTCTCGAAAAGCAAAAGCTGCTTAAGCCTTTCCTGATTCTTTTCTTGAAATTTCTGTACTCGTTTTTATCTCAAGTTTACGTAAGAGCAAGCTAAAAAAACCTCCTTAAAAAACAAGAATAGATGATACTGGAATTTTAAACAAAAGCCTAGCTATCGATTTTTCGTTTTAAATCGCTGAGAAATATTCCAACGTCAATCAATTCAATTAGACGAGTGACGACTATTTTCTCCAAAATCATCAGAACAGATTTTCCCTGCAAGTGTTCGATTCAATATTACCATTGAACGATCGGTATCGCCAATGTTATTAAAAAAAAAATTGTGACATTGAATTTATAGATAACAGTACCCATAATTAACGGACCGAAGTCTCCACGTGTGTGAACTACATAAAACTGAGAAATTAATTACGAGAGAAGGCAAAATCGGTTATTACGAATTCGGCTTATCACATTACCGAGATGAGTTTCAGTTCTCACTCACTTTGAGGTGATGGCACCGCCGCTTGCATCTGAATTCAATGTTTTCATATTGTTTTATCAATTTTCAAACTTTTATTAACCGCCTGTACCCAAACACGCAACAGCAAACATTATTATATTTCAAAGTATGAAACGATTTCATTTCCCAGGAGAAAAGTAAAGAGTGAAATACAATTGGTTCACTTCGTCGGCACCCCGACATCCTCTTAAAGCCGACATCACCGTTGGCAAAATAATACGTAGCTGAGAAAGCCCCGTGCAGAAATTCGTCCAGTTTGCCTGGCTTCTAGACAGAGCCAGATGAGTATATACTGGCCGAATCGAACTCGCCAAACCCGATCCTGATACTGAACAGATTTCTTCCAGATAAACTAACCAGAGCGAACTCGTCAAATCTCGGCACGGCACTCTCAGGTTTTATTTGAAACTCCCGGCTAGGGCGAACTAGGGAAAGCCTGACTTGGCACTGGCCACATTGCACATTACACGTACCCGATATATCACAAGTACCGATAGCAGCCACCAGGCGTCATGGGAGTCTGTAGCGTTCTCGTGATAAAAGCATCAGATGATTTCTGATAAGCCGTAACCATCCACTTCTGAGTTACTACAGGACATTGATACAATGTATGTTATTTTCATAGACAATTTTGCCAATAGACTACAGATACTCACTTCCGATAGTATTTACTCCCAACTATCTTGTGATGGCCCAAACTGACGAATAGTTTTTGCGATTTCGCATTAAAGTATATTTAGTTATTAAGTTTCAAAAATGGTCATTCAAAATCAACTCGATTGAAAAATTTCAGGAGGTGGTTCAAAATTATCAAACACTTACAAAATGATCAAAATTAGAGTCTTTATTTCCGTTCAAGCTTATACTCATCACATGGTTATTTTCTACGTTCGAAATTGTAAATATTCTTAAAATTTCAACTAGATATATAAATTTATAGAAGCTGCTCAGGATTTTTTTAATCATTGAATTGAAGCAGTGTACTTGAGACGATTTAGAGTGACCTGTAAATATAAATATTAACAACTGTGCATTTTGTTTTTCTTGAAGGTGACATCTTAAAGAACAGAAATGAAGCATGAGACACGAAGAAAAACCGCAAAAAAAATTATTACTGCTGCACATTAATTAACGAATATTCATAATTTCAAATTTTATCTAAATTTATTAATTTTTCAACAATTATCATTTATTTGTCATTTTTATAGAATTCTAATCAAGTTTGAAGACGGAAGAAAGTAAAGTATTATTATAAAATTATTTAAACGAAATTTTATTCTTGATTAAACCTATTTCTTACATAATTTATCCAATCGAAATGGAATTTCGTTTCTATAAATTTATATTAATGATTTACTGTCTTCTGTCTTCAAACTTGATTAGAATTCTATAAAAATGATAACTGTTGGAAATTAAATAAATATAGAGAAAATTTGAAATAATGAATATTCGTTAATTAATGTGCAAAAGTAATAATTATTTTTGCGGTTTTTCTTCGTGTCTCGTGCTTCATTTCTGTGCTTTAAGATGTCACCTTCAAGACAAACAAAATAAACAGATTGTTATTATTTATATTTACAAGTCACTCTAAATCGTCTAAAGTACATTACTCCAATGATCGAGGTCTTGATCCCTGTCTCGAATTGAAGCTTCTACTCGGATACTGGCGACTTCCTTGGCTAACAGCTGCTGAGTTTTCTAACCAGAAACTCGTCAGTTTGTCTGGTAACATTGCGTTACACGCTTAGTCTGGAACTCGGCAGTTTTCCTGCCCGTTAACTGGCTAGAAAGGTGGAAATCTGGAGAAGGTCTGGCCAGCGCCTATTTTAAATTTCTACAATTTTCTCGTAGCTTTTTCCCGAATGATAAAACGATCCATCCATGTTCACTTTGGCACGCGTGCTCGTAGTCCTCGATCAAAGGGAATAGACGCATTGCCGATTTAATGAGAATGTGCCCGGGATGGACGAACACATACATACCCAGCCAAAAAATACCGTGCTGTGAATTGCCAAAGCACTCAGTGCAGCCTCTGTACCGAACGATCGAAATTTATTCACACCCTCTCAGAGGTCGAGGATTATAGTTATTATCGAAACTGGCTCAGAGGGAAGCGCACAGTGGTAAAAAGTTACTAAAGCCTCGACAAAACCTGAAAGAGTTGCCGATTTTCAATGCATAATACTTCCGAGAGGGTCACTGGTAACGAATCAAATGTCACGATGCCTAAAACTCACAATGTTGGATCAAATATGGGAATTTTAGCAACAAAAACCACCATCACATTGTATTCAGATGGAAATTCCCTTTTAAGATTTTGACAGTCACTACAAGATGAAGATTCGATGTTAAAATATAAGATTTGAAACTCGCTGGGGCCAATGTGAAACATTAGCATACACATTGCTTTTCGGGGTGATCGCGAATTCTTCGTCAACTTAAAACATTCGAACTCCTATTTGCATTTAAACCAATTACGAATTATCCACATAACGTAAACGAAGTCACTCGAGATACGATGTCGTTGAACCAAATTCCGAGGTACGATGTTTTCAAACAACACTCTTAGATACGATTTCGTTCAGCTCAGCCGCAGAGTTCATAAAGTTTGACAACTGCGCAGGGGGATAGATTTCGACCCCATGTCCCGTGAAATGACGGTGGTCTGCTAAGGTGCGACTGGGGTCTAAAATACAACATAGTTGTTATAGCTGTTGGATCGCGGAACGAAGTCTACGTACCACATTGGCCGTGGCGGAGGCCAATAACAATCGGCGAAACTGGCCAAGTCGGAGTTTATTCCGGTCTAAAATGTACAACTTACTCCCAAGGGTATAATAAATGCAAGAGGCTCGGACGCTCGTGGCTCAAGGTGGTTTATGGTGTTAGCTAAGTGCACCTATAGCGCCGCGAACTTTTCACCCTGGTTCTGTGACCCCGTGACAAGATGGCGCGTCTTATTCTTAATAGCCCTGTAAGGCTCATGAATTATTCACACTTTACATAATACTTTGAGTATAAAGAAGGAGAAGGAAAAAAAAACGAAGTAAATGAATTTCAATGCGTCGAGTGCACGGCGCGTTTCACACCTGCAGGCGGAGTTTTATGTAAGCGCTCCGGGAAGCACAGTTTTCCCCGATATTGCGTTTTCTTCTGCGAGGTAAGATTTTCGCAGTTCGAAGTCGAATTTACTTTACCTGCTTCACAATTCTCGGAGATATGCTCAATACACTTGACGCTTTTTCAAGTTGGATTAAAAATACATGACAGTGTGATCCTTTTAATATTGTTAATAGGCGGGTTTATTTGAGTTGTAATTCACTCTGTGGATGGAACATTGTTTTAATTAAATTCAGTCAGGACTGAGACACACCTTTCAGTGGAATATAGATAGAAAGAAATGCCTGGCGTAGCTTCTCTCAGGAATCCAAATGTTACGGTTAATTCATTTTTCTTTTTGTAGCTCTTACAATTTTCCTTATTATACGCTGTGGCGAGAACTTTACAACTACTGAATTTTGTTCCGAGACTTTTCTGATCAAACATGCTTATTTACACACCCTAACATGATCCACACGCGCTATAAGTCCAGGGAAATTTTGAAACAGATCTTTTGTATGAAAGAAACGCTGAATCCGAGAAAAAAACGATGGTATAAGAAAAAGTAATTCTATTTTATTAGGTTGATCGCGTAATGACTGAATTATTTATTCAGTCCAAGAACTTACGAATTATGAAATCGAAATGAAATTTGTTTAAAACGAATAATTTTATACCAATCAATTGATTTGTGATTTGATTTTTACCTAAAAATTACGTTTAATGATCGAAATAAATATCTACTTATAATTTTTCAGTGGAAACAAATATTTCCGAATCGAATCTAGTAAATGCGTAAGTTGTTCGTTTACTAAGCAACCAATATTTATTCGTATAAGTCTCGATTAAAAATGTTAGTAAATATTTATGCACCTTAAAAACTCCTGCTTTCAAATTTGCAGAGTATTTGTAGTTAAGATTTTTACGTTAGTAGAGAATTCATACTTTCAAATAAAGTGAACAAAACTCATGATATCAAAAATTTGAGATAAAAATATCTGGTATAGATAAAAAAGTTGTCGCGTGATTCCCAAAGAAGTGCGAGTCATGCAAATGTGGCGGGATAATTCCGTGTCAAATCGACCAATTTTTGACCTTTGCTGTTTTTAATTATATTGAAAAATTTTCAGATAGCAGCATCTGTAAATCACAGATTGGATTAATTTTTTTTACTATATCGCTTTCAAGTTACGGATATTCAAACCTTATCAAAGTAGCACTTATTTAATCTTCTCAAAAACTATTTAAAAAATTTCATGTTACGTTCCGCGATGGGTTTGAGATTCTGCTCTTTATAGGATAACTTTTTTAAACATTTTTTGAGCACTAAAAATTTTGCATTGGCGCGAAACAATGTTTAGCGTTTCGAAAATACGAACAAATACTCAAATATTCTTAATCATGTGAAAAACACGTTTAATTATACAGCAGGTGAAATTCATTTTTTGACATTGTGTGAAATTTTGAAAAGGTACAAGTTGAACTAGACTGTAATCGTTGAAAATTTACAAGGTGTTTCGAAAAATAGAAAACTAACCAAGCAAATCTGTCATAATTAGGTTCGAGTAAAGTTAAATGAAACTGAGAATACAATGTTTGGGCCATTTATTTAGAATTTTGATAGCTCGAGTTGTTACAATTTTTTTTGGAAATTTGATGAAAATTAGTGATAATAATAATAATACCAATTATAATAATAATTACAACCAAACGATCCACCATTTCTGACCAATCACACTGTGGGCTTTCATGATATTCGTATAACTTCGATCGAACATCTCTCACAGTGAGGGAGAAAAAAGTTTTGGGTGCCGGGTATGTAAGGCACCAGGCTGCACTCTGAACCGCAGGGTGTGTTATCGATTTCACCTGAATTGTGCCTAACCAACAGGTGCCGCTGCAGCCAAAGTGAAATGCGAAACACAGGCGAGCCTGTCTGCCCACGAACTGCAGGTAAACCGCAAATTCGTTGTCAGAGAAACACGGCTTAAACGGAATTTCCGATGAAATATTCCATTCTGCGAGCATGGTTACTGGTTTGGATTTCATTTTACGTGTGAGAAACTCTGGTGGGAGAAGGCACGCATATAAGGGCAAAGATCTAAAATTCTACTCCCGATCTACAACGGAAATACTACCTATTCACGGAGAAAAATAAACTAGCGCAACAAAAATAATATTAAAGAAAATACGTTCGAAAGTTATTGAAATAACGAGTTTTTTGTTATATCGTTTAAAACTTTCGTCAATATAAAGTGTAATTATTGAATACAATTATTTTATTCTTGGCGTTGTTTCTTTGATATTCGAGCTAGATTTAACAATATTTTATCGTTCATCCGATACATTTTTTTTTTTTTTCTGAAGTAACAGAAGCTTCGGTATTACATTCAGAAAATTTGGCTGAGACAAGAATTATCGACGGCGATGTTGTGTTGTCAATTTTTGTATTGTTTTCAATGGATTGTTTGATACAACTTTTTGCAAAAGCGCTTGGTTTTCACCCGCCATAACGTTTTAGTTTTGATATTTGCCCAGTTGCTGGCAGGCAATATTGTTAGGGTTCTGCGAAAGGGTTCCATGTGTAGATTTTCGGGTTGTTCAATTTTAGATAAGCCGCTATTAGTTAGGACGTGTTTGAAAATTACTGTATCTCGATGAAGTGCGCAGTACATTTACCATTTTGGTAATTCGAAAGGAATCGCTTGCTTGTTATATTTTTTGGACGCAAGTCCAGTACTAGAAGAAGGTAAAGTAAGTCGTCTTGCGTTGAGTTTAAGTTTGGACTATAAGTCGTACGGGGACGCGTGCATGAGCCGAAGACGAATATTGCGAATACACGAGGCATAAACAAACTTTGCCTTCATGGTGCACACGATACTGATGTAACAAAAGTATGGTTTCAATATGTTTTTTATCACGGAGTACCGAAAAAAAGCACTTTTTGTGAAACCTGCTGGAAAAGTTCTATTTTTGAACTCTGTAGAGCATGCAGAAAGTGCCTGTTTTCTTAACGGTGCGGTAAAACAACGCCGGCACATGCGGATAATTAAAACGCTATATTTTACACAATAGGGTTTTGTTTGGCAAATACGCACTTTCGAACAATTAGATTTTACCCACTGAGTCATTTCAAGACAGTGTCACCTTCGTTGCTTCCCTTTGTCAAATCCAACGCACCTAGTGTTGCAAAATAACTTATGTTACACGTGCGGATGGGTGATATTTAACACGTGCGAGTAGAGCGCTTACTTTGGCTCACATTGCAAACTTCACACTCGTCGAAATTCACCAACTTTCTGCACGTGTAAC
Source organism: Neodiprion fabricii (assembly GCF_021155785.1). NCBI lineage: Eukaryota > Metazoa > Arthropoda > Insecta > Hymenoptera > Diprionidae > Neodiprion > Neodiprion fabricii. The sequence goes on from NC_060239.1 coordinate 13,088,546, forward strand.
ATAATGTACTATCGTAGTACTAGGACGTGAAAAGTGCACTTTTCCAATTGTCAAAGGAATGATACTACTTCAAGTACAAAACTCAGGAAAAAAAGACGCATCAACCTCACTTGTGATACATATTAGTATATTATGTTGAAAGTGCGGGAAGTGGATGTTTTCTGACGAGTGTGAAGCTTGCAGCATAAGCCAAGGTGATGGTGGTAATTACACGTGTCACATACCAGCCGCCCATCCGCACGTGCTTCACTCGCTATTTTTTCCAACACCTGTGAAGGAAAGTTTGATTTTTGGAGCAGCGAAGATGCCGCTGATAGCGCATAAAATTGGGATTAGGTGACTTATGTTCCATAACACAGTACGTAATATTGAGTGATTCTGAAGTGCATGTGCGCCAAAAAAAGCCCTAAAGTGTAAAATCGATCATTTCAGCTGTATATATGTGCTAAGGTCGTTTTACTACACCGTTTGGAAATGGGATACTTTATGCACGCTCCACAGGTTTCGAAAATGAAACTTTCCGAGCAGATGTTGAAAAAGGTGTTTTTATGTAATGGAATCATGTTTTCCTCACTTTTTGATGCGTGTAGAAAAACGAATTTAGGGCGGTTAATTGGTGAAGAATTCATTCGCAAATTATACGTGAACTACAGTTACTTTAAATTAATCGCATCTTATTTATAAATAATTTGTATTTTGGAAAGAGATACGGTATTGTGATTTCTCTAAAATGACAGTTTTTCTACCTTTTATGTCACTGATTTAATTTTATCCTCCGACACTTTTGTGTTGACAATTAGACCGTACGCTCAATAAATCTGTCTTTTCAATTTTTTGTTAGGCTTTTCTATTTCTTAACAAACTAAAGCGGAAACATGAAAATTTGCAGTAAACTAACAAGAGACGTTCAATGCCAATTCGAGGCTGAATACTCCATATCATGAGGGATTCTTTCGGACACGATGCCCTTCGTTTAACTTTCGATAAACTTGAAACTTCAAATTTGAATTCATGTTGATTGCTTCGTTTTACAGTTTGTTAAAATATCATAAGATGTAAGTCCATGAAGGAAGGAAACTTAACAGTAATAATAAATTGTTAGGTATTTATAATCCCGATACCATACATGAAATTCAAAATGAAACAATACGCTAATTGTTTTTCGAGGGAGATGTAACAAAATTAAACGCGCCTCGATTATGGGCACAGACTATTGTGAATTTCAAAATACAAATTTTCTTTAGTCCCAAGACGCCATATGCGAATATTTCACATTTTTTATTTTTAGGGTTCTTCATAAACAGCTGAAAATCGACTGAAAACTTTTTGCTGAGCTCAGCCTTTCACTGTGCCTGCACCTAATCCACCCCCTGGATAGAAAACGCGCGCTCCGTTTGACACTGAATTATATCGAAATGTACGGTTCGATAAATACTTTTTTCGGTTCACTGTAAATTCGACTTTCGCGCAGTCTGACTTTTAGCTCATTCCGGTTCGCTGCTCTGCAGTTACTTTTCTTATAACTTTTAACGTACCAGCTACTGTGCCACGAAGCTATTACAGCGTCAACTTTCGCAAAGTTATATTTTTTATCACCTGTCACTTGGCTTTATAGCATTTCTTCATTTGACGTAACTTTTGTTCTTTACTCCGCTTTCACGTTCCTCTAGATACACTCTCTCAATAAAACATTTGTTATACAAACATGCGTTGTGTAATCTATTTACATGTAATTAACGTAAAATTTAATTATTAAAATTATACAAGGATTACAAATGCATATTTCATCTACTTTTCATACCAAGTAATTGTAGCTTCTGCGAGAGTGATTATTAAAAACGGGTGGAATTTAATCTCACGGTATAATAAAATATCCCTGAAAACTCCAAAACAGAAATTCACACCGTAAAATACTGTGCATGAAAATTGTATGTCGGATTTTTCTGTTACCAACGCTCAAAATTATTTATCATCAGAAATTAATTGAATTGAATAGCAAAAATATTCATAATAATCCACGTTTCCCAGAGTTTAATTCACATTTTTCGTCATTATTCACTGAGAATCTGCAGCTGTACACACCTGTACATAAAGGGTGTTTATTTTGAACGGGGAGCCTAAATATCTCGGGGAGAATATATTGTATGGGACAACGCTACGGACAAGAGTTAAATTGTTTTTACAATTATATCATCGAATGCATTAAGGGGTTACATTCGATCTTAACGTCGAAAAACAGACACATCTTAGATATTCTGTTCCACGCAAAAGTAAGGAGTATATTTAATTGACATTCGGTCAGTGATTACATAGTATTTTTATCTACGTTAGAGTCGTGGAAATGCAGGTCGATAGAACAACGTCAAATCGTTTTTAATGTCAACGTTTCGGCCACAATTCGGGCCCTGCTCAAAACAAATTTCTTTATTATGTGCACATACATTTTGCATTAAAAACCTCGCTATTGCAAACGTGTTATCACAGGCTAATTGCCAGTTATTGGGTTCTTGATTTTTTTTGTTTTTCAACTTCAAAATAACTGGAATCAAGTGTTGGGAAAGGAGAAGGAGGAAAAGTGATTCGGAGGGAGCTGTTTGTTTTATAATGATTTGACTGTGCTCTAATTTGGTCAATCCTTCACTGTTTCCTGTTTTTGTACGAGGTTAGTTCCCCTTTCAATCACGACTGTCTGTTCTCTGTTATGATATGTTCGTTATTCGATTAACATAAAAAAAAAAATTCTGTAAGACAAAGTGCAGTCTATATTCCTCTATTCGTGGTGTACCCTTAAACTTTTAAAAAAAAAAATTTGATCTGATGGTGGATGATCAACGAATCTTACGCACATAGTTTGTAATTTAGAAGGTCAGTACAGTAATTGAACTGTGTAGATTATTACGAATTTGTATGGTGAACGTGTTTGACAATTCTTTTTGTGTTCGTGTAGATGTGCATATAATAAAGAAATTTGTCCTGAGGAGCCAAAATTATGGTCGAAACGGTGACATCAAAAACAATTTGACGTTGTACTATCGACCTGCGTTTCCAAGACTCTAGCGTGCATAAACTAAGAGACCAAGATGAATTCTGCTAACTGTTTTTAAGTATTTACAGTTAATTCTTTGGTTGAAAAGACAGGCGTTCAAGAATTGCAATCAAAATTTGTCTTACTATAAATGAGAATATTAACGGTTTGTGGATCGGGATATTGAAGATTCGAAAAAATACGATATACACGACGATTTGAACAAAATCATCGCATTGTAAGTCGCTTCGCATTTTGGGAATATGTATGCAAAGTTTGAAGTTAATTCATCGAACGGTGTTTGAGTTGGGAGATCTACCACATTAGAAAATGTAGTTTCGAGATAAACGCGTTTACAGTTAACGCGTTTAAAGTTTTGACCTCAGTTTCCAAGATGATTTCGTATCAGATGAAATGGAAATTTCTCTTACCCTTAATCGGCAATTTCTTGCACATATATGTAGGAGGTCTTCTCCCGTATTCGCAGCTTTCTCACCGGCTGATCTTTCAAGCCCTGGACTCGGCTCTATTGAAGCGCACACCATTGAGTTGTTTCACTCGAATGCTTATAACTTTTTCAATTTTTGGAAATTCGACATCGGCTTTGGGCCAAAATATTCTTGAGAGTCGTAGCTATGATAATGCCACAGAAAAAAATCTATTTCTGAAAATTTGTGACCGAATGTAATTCCTTGAGAAGAGGGTTGAAAGAAACTTTAAATTTCTTGATAAACTTGTTCTATTGAAACCTATCGTTCTTACTCGTTGAAATTGTGGTAGAGTTTGAAAAATATCTGTTAAAAAAAATTTTTGCAATGGGCATCGAAACTACAAAGCAATGGCACTTTTGAGTTCGGTGAGGTTTTAAACCTGGTTCATTGGCAGGAAGATCAGGAAAATAAACGGAGTACTTAGCTTTACACCAATTAACGTAAAATCTTCAGTATGATGTTTTAGATGCTTTTATTTAGCTATAATCTATAATAATCTAGATTCATTCCAAATCTGAAATTTTCCAGTACTTCAAAAAAATCAGTATCTGGCTCATTTTACGAAATGGGTTAAAAACGAAGGGTCACCAAGCAAGTTTAGATTTCAGATCTAAAATGATCAAAGTCTCATCAAATCTTATGCTTATAAATTGTAAGCTTGAAACAAATCCACGGCGATGATCTCATTTTTTGGCACCAAATCGCCCTACACTAAACTCTAATTACATATGCGGGCATCATTTATAAAATTTCAGTGTCAAACCTCTTTGAACTTCAAAGTTTTTGAAACCATTCGTAAAAATTGATTCTATTGAGTTTTTGTCAAGGCCTGCGATCCTACGTAATAAAAATGATACGTTGAACTATAAAAAAAACTGGTAACACTATGTCACGTACTCTTCAAAATCCTGAAACTTTCACCCAAGATGTATGTCTGTTAAATCTTGTTCTCCTGAAATATTTCACCATTGTATTCAAAATTAGACACTTTATATTGTATAGCTGTTACATATGATTGTTATTTCTGTGCCTGTATGCAGTCACATGACCACAAACCTTTTCTTACCCTGGTTTCTCGTAGGTATATCGGAGCACAATGAAATACATAAGAACCTAAAAAACGTTGGGACCGCGCGTCCGTTCTTCGGAGCACAAAAACGCAAAGTTATAGCTTTTCATATCTCGTTTTTGCAACATCCTTTGTTTCTTTACGACGTTATGAATGATTCGCAATATGAAAGAAGTGACCATTCGACGACTGACTTTCCACGCTCGCTTTTCAGTGCTGAATATTATACGTGTTAGTAAATTCTTATTCATCCACCTTGCAGATGCCACACAACTGTAGGGTTGAGAGATTCGCGAAAACTTGCCATCTGAAAAGGAACCGTTCATAAATGACGTCACCATGAAATTCACCTTTTTAGACCCCCCCCCCTTCCCATCAAACATGAAAGAAACATTAGAAACTTTCATTATTTCCAAAAATTCTTTTATTAAATATTTTGAATACTGCAACTGCACACACTAATATTAAAATATTTTCACTTTAATACGAAATGGGTCAAGATTCAAGACTAGTAACTGCACAGGAACCTTCGCTATAAAACTCATGACAATTCAAAAAATACAACAACAATAGATATCAACAGGGGAATCCCCCACAGTCACGGAGTAACGCGTAATTTAGAGCATGTAGATGAACGTTCGATGCGTTACATCATCGCCAGCTGGTGGACGATCAGGTGAAGTAACACCGCTCGGCATAAAACGTCACGCGCGGGCTTTTCAAACTCGAGTTATGGTTCTTCGGATGAATGTTGAGAAAGAGATTGAAATTTCGAAATATGACGTGACATTTGGCTGTACGCCCATTACCCCCATTGAGTGGGGACGTCGTCTATGCACAGGGCCAAAAGTAAATAACAGTAAAATAGATATTACATTTCAATTTGCTGGAACCGCTTTGAATCTGCGTTCAATATAATAAAATGTTTATAATCCGTCAACGTTAATTAGACCAGTGAATATATCTGCAGGAAATTTTATCATATGCACTCACCTTAATTTGAAATACTTCTAAGAAGACGTTATTCAATTAAATACTGTTCAGGGACACGGTGTTTGATGGAATAAAACATGTCCAGGTATCTATTTCTCGCGAACCGAGCGTTGCCACGTTTGAATAAAAGGAAACAAGCATTGCCGAGTTTTTCTGTCGTCTCTCCGTTTGCTGTATAAAAAAAATGTAGCTGCAAAGAAAAAGGAACAGCAAGTACATATCGTTGCAATTGAAAAAGTTTTACCGTTTATTTGTTCTTGACTTTCAATTCTCCACCGAAGTTTTAAACAGTTTAAGAGAACTTAGGTATGTTGTTCTCTGTAATTTCACCTCTCGCTGGACAATTTACACTGGTTTGGGGAATTTTTTAAGCTGAGAAAATTAAATCTTTTACACGGGTTGATTCCGATCAGATTTACGCACACGCGACTGAAATCTGGTCGGTAAAAATTGTTGATTAGACTTTTTAAAAAGGATGTAACCAGTTTATCAATTTTAAGTGGTCTTTTCTTGTAACGAAAAGGAATTAGATGTGTAAAGTCAACTCGCTTAGCTTTCTAACTAAACCTGAATGATGTATGTGCTTTCCTTGATCTTCTCTTTTTATTCCTACTCTTTCGCTTCGCTTATCTTAATTCTCTTCGCGAGCGACCTGCCTAAGTAGGTGCAGAGATTAAATGCCGCAGTTTTATTTGCGTATATATTCTTACGATGTTACTTTAATTAAATCAAGCGGGATCTGCAGGTGATGCTGTAATGCCGATTTTTTCAAAAGTAGAAATAACAGGGATTGCGCTGAGAATTACTTATCAATATGTTGAAATTGCATGCGCGAATGTTCCTTAAGCTTGTCAAGTACAAGTACAAGTGATTTGAACTATAAGAAAGTGCTGTCCATATAATTACCGTCACACTTGTGAATCGAACAATCTTTTTCTTTCCAGTACGAGGAGAGCGATGGAACCATTTTAATTTTTGTGAGAAAGAGTAGTGGCGTAAAGAGTTTTTCAAAGAATAACAGTTTTCGCGGTTATTTGAATCGATATCTAGGAACTTACTGAATACCATCAATCGACAAAAGGAGGAAAATACTTTTTTCATAAAACTTTGTCGATAGTTCGAATTTCATATCAACAGAACGTGTTTTATAATTTCACGAGGTGCCCACTTGAATCTCCTCTCATTTACTCAACATCAAAATTCATTGTTTTCCCTCCATCCTTCGAACACTCGTAATCCAACTTTCATATCAGTCCTTTCCCTAATTCCATCATTCGGATTCAGTCGTCCCTAATTCGACTCAGTGTCTTCATTGTTATAATAAATCTAAGTGCCAATTAAACGCCCTTTAATAAAATCCCCAACATCGCAAAGTGGCATTACCGAAAATAGTGACAACTTGTATAATAGATTTCGGTCGTAAATCCATCTACACGAGCATATAATGTATTCCGTTTCTACAAAGCCTATCAAATTTCGTTGAAAATATGCAACACGTACTTGAATTACACCGATCGTATCTGCGTGAAGAAGTTAAGGTAATAAGTTCAGAGTGAAGTATCGATTCTTCAAACTTTCAGGAATTCAATTTCCGACGTCATTTAAAAAGCTCATTACTTCAAAGAAACGCAGATATAGCTTTGGTGATTATTTTAATTAATACGAAACGACCCAGACCGCGGTTTCTCTGATCGAGTTCCAAATAACGCGCACGAAGTTCAGACCATGGGTATATCATCAAGCCAAGATCGCTTTGATATTCGCGCAGGAGAATTTTCAATACGAAATTTCGAGTGAAATTCATTCATACCAAACTACTGAAAAACTTCGAAATCAATGTTAGCGTATTGAATGTGCAAGTCGTTATTCGATCGACGCCACGGGACAGTATAACATCAAAATTGTGACGTCAACGAAACAGCGTAAGACTGTTTCTAAAAGCACGATTTTCGAATTGTCAGCTTCAGGTTTAAGGAACATGTTTTAACGTCTACTAAACGAATTGGGCGTTGACAGGCTTTTTGCAAGTATTCTATACAATTGTGAATTAGCATTAGAACATCCTCAGTACTAGCTGAGTAACGCAAGAAACATAAATTTACGAACACGAAATTTCCTACTCTTTCTACTAGCTTGATTTTATCGGTAGATACGTAAGAGGTATTCTCAGTCTATCTGCTTTACCGACCGAGTACCGTCTGGACGATCGTTACGCTCCTTACATATATACTTTTATCGTTTTGGCATACAACTCTCACACATAAACTTATGAATTTTGAATGACGTTTACAAAAACTTACTGCTGTGCGTGTTTTCCACAAATATTGATTCTCACTGTCCTGTGATGAAGCTTCAGTGATAGGACCTCATAGATCGAACTGTCAACGGATATGTTATTTCGGATCAACAATGAAAAATCTTGTACGAATCGTCGACGTACTGATCTCTATTATAAATCGAGCGAAGGAAGACACGTTATAACATGAAACTGGAAATTAGGAACTGCAAATTTTGGGCTATGGAACACCCCTCAAAGTTTCATCAAAATCCATGGTCCGGAATATTGTTACTTTGGAATGGTGGGTGGATAGTTCCGCGTTAACCAAGTTTCGTAGTTCGTTGATTTCGAAAGTTTCACCAAAAGTTCATCACCATTCGTGAAATGACATCTTAAGCATTTTCTCAGAGTGCCTCTGTTTCTCCGTTTCGTTGCGTCGACTGGAAAATCTCGAGTAACGACTCGAAGAGAAATAGTTCGAGGTGACTAGGTCAGGAATTCCTCGGAAGATCTTCCGAGGGTTTAGGTGCTTGAACGATTGATGATAAAATTTCTAAGAGCTTGTACTGAATTCTTTCAAGAATAACTGAAACAAAGATTAAAACAATTGATTTAAGGAAATTTTATTAAAAATATCCGTAATCGAATAATTTATCTCGAAACTAACTATGAAGGAATGTAGACGAAAATTAAGAAAATTGCAATTCGCAGAACAAATTGCATAGACTTACATCATTCCAATGGTCCTTAACAGACATTCAATTATTTAAAATGGTTATTTACTTGTAGCAAGTGTATTTGAAACGTAATTATTTTTATTGGATCAATCGAATATTACTTTCAATGGATAAAGCATCTGCCAAGGATTATTGAAATAAATGTTATCTTGGAACCGACTATTTTTTCAGTTCAAAATACTGCGCCTAGAATTGAGAGACAGAAAACCAGCTTTCGATTGGCTTCAAACACAGCGCTGAATAATGTGATGCATAAATTTTTTTCACTCCGTCACGTGATGTAGAAGACAATTGCGATAAGCATTTACAAAAAAAGTCCCGACTGAAATAGTCGCCGAGGTGTAACGTCTCTTTTAACCTAGACAGTATCTAGTGGACAGTCTAGACTCCACGCAATAACCTCGAGTTTAATGAACAATGCCGGCAATAGTGCTCACAGAATTAGTGATTCTAGACACGCACTGAACCTTCCACGTATCGAATGTTTTCAAACTATATAAGCTGCGGATGTCATCATGTTTGGTCCTTAGTATTTACGTGGTATGATCGTGATATTTTAAGCCGCTTCGGAGTATCCAAATTGTCACCTTTTCAAAGTTAAGTTTATCGGAAACTGAACTTGCAGGTTTCTGGGTTTTAACCCTTTCAATCACATATTTTTCAACTCAATATTTTGGCCTGAATTTCGTTACCCGAGAGTTTTCGGGGTCGCTGATCACGACTTTGAAGTCAGAATTTGATAACTTCTTAATCAAAGATGGCGGATCCAATATGGCAAGTGTAAAATAGAAAAAACTATCAAAATTCGATGATTCTTTCGATATCCTTGTACGGAATGAAATTATAATATGCGTTTTGGGTGATTTTGTACGATATGCATACCCAACCTATCCTTGCCTTGAGAACTCGTGACACTCTTGTGTCTTTTGGGGGACTTTTGCCACGTCTATCTTCTACCATTTCCGCATCCCCGAAGCATTTGAGTGGCTTTTTCGTGTATTACCTCAGCACCAACAAGTGGAGACTTTCGGCTAGGGGTGGGGGTTAAAAGTTGGAAGGGTCGATATTGCGAATAAGTGATATACCCAAATTTCAAACATGTGAAAATAAAATAACGCAAGATTTTTAACAATTCATTTCCAAGTTTTGAACCCCACCCTCAACGAATCGCTCTGCCGATCGTACTTGGTGTTTTATTTCCTCGAAATGCGCCCTTCACATTACAGATATGTTGAGAGTAATATCGGAGGAACATTTTACGTTTGAAGGGATTCGTAAGAAAGTTCAAGATTTGAGGGTGTATAGTTAAGTCAAAAATGTGTCGAATGAAAAAAATAAAAAAACGAAAGTGAGACAGGACAACTAAAGCTGATCAAGTTGAATCTGATTTAAAAAAAAGCCTCTGCTATCTAAATGAAAACGTTTCAACTCTGAATTTCAACTGTAAAAATCTTATTACTCATAATGTCGGAAAAGTTACATTATTTCACAATTGTATCACCAAAAAGTTTGTATAGTTCGTCTGATTCTATTAGCGAATACCTTAGTTGATTGATTCATGAATCACCTACAAATTATCTGAGACAGATTCTTTCTTGAGTTCGTCAGCTGGAAAAAAATCAAATATATATAATCAAATCTTAATAATTTCCAGATTTTGTACCTGTGCTCCGCTAAGAAATAGGTACCTTATTGTGAATCACAATTTGACTTGTACGATCTTTGGAGAATTTATTTACAAATAAAATTAGCTATTGCTCATGAAAATTGAAAACATGATACGTATATTCCGGTGAAAAAATTGTAGAGTAATGAGATTTCTCTGATGTAGTTAAAACGATGATGTTGAATTTCCATGTTTCAAGATTTTATACTTTTATAGTTTCATCACACTTTTCTTTCGCCATTTTTTCAACTCGACTGTACATCACATACACGTCAAAATCTTAATATAATATTACGCACCTAGATACTGAGAAGCAATTGAAACCGTTGACTGAATCGTATTCCCAAGTACAAAGTACAATAGAAAAATATCTCCATACAGCTGTACCAATTTTTGTATCACAACATCGAAAACTTAATCACATTTTATTTCTCTTCTTCGAAAAAAAAATTTTTCAGACTTACAAAAACTTCGGCAATGCGTCGAAAAGATAAATTTATCATGCTGATCTTTGACAAATTTTTATTTTTCAACAAAAAAAAAAAAAAATTACCCAAAGTGCGTGTGGATTATCAGCCTGCGATGAAGTCTTTTTTTTTTTTTTTGTTCGATAAATCAAGACATTGTAGGTGAAACATGCACGTGTGTAAATTCTGCGATATTGCCTCAGAACTTGGTGACGTGATATTCAAATTAAGTACATCAAGACGCCGCTGAACTCGCTTTTCATACATACATATATATTTCGTGACGTCATAAGCACTACAGCGCTTCTGGACATTATAGACGTTGAACTAAATGACAGACTTCTTGTGGACACTAAGTGATTTGATTGGTTGGATCTAACGGAATGGGCCAATAAAATCACTTAGCGTCGTGTTGAGCCAGAAAATTGACGTAAATCGGAAGTGACCATCAAGAACGGGCTCCTGTCACGTGAAATTTCCTCATTAAGGTGTACCATCTTTACGGACGACAAACTGATGGAATAGGTTTTCCCGGATTATGTGTGTGCTTTTATATGTCTCTAACTTCCTGTCGAAAATGAAATAAATTCTCAAATCGTAGAAGCGGTGAATCAAATCGGCCATGTTTTATGCCACGTGATTTCATTTATTCATCATCATTCGGCGATCTACGTTAGCAATGACCGAGTTAAGGACATACGCCTTTATTCAAGCTATGATATAAAAATTTTCATTATATTCATTATACTTTACCGAGAAAATTCCCCCGCTTGTGACATCACAAAATATACATATACATATATATATATGACAAGCCAATTCAGCGGCGCCTTAAGATCGAGCGACGAGCAACTATCCGTATTCATTAGACCGACAAGTAAATTTCGACCCCGATCAGTTCGGTTGAATACCGAATGGAAATGGGATAGGTGTGAAAATTGTGACAACTTGTCGTCGGTGTGAGGGAAGGATTAACGACTTGCGCTAAGTGGGTTTAATTACGATTCAGCGGAAAATACATAGTTTCCCGTCGATTCGCCAGCTCGTACCTTACTTCACCCGCAAATTATCGGATCGATTTGTAGAGGATTCACGTGTGGGATTCTCGTTAGTTCTAAATTTATCTGGCTCTTAAAACCGTCAGACGGCAGTTTACCCGAGATCACAAGGTCGGAAGATTCAGACAAGAGACTGAAACTTGAAACGCAATGCGTTTCAAAAACGTCGCGGTGTGGGATTTCATTTTTATGCTTGTTTTTTTTTTCTTTTTTTTTTTTTTGACAAAAACTTTTACAGACTCGTTAATCTTACAAGCACTGCAGAGCGTTTGAAAACAATTCTCTTTATCGGGTTTCGTAACGGATAAACAAAACAGACGCTCTGAGTTGGAGTCGAAATTCCATTTAGTAAGTAGAGGAAACTAGAGCCACGCTCTTACCTACCTCTTTTTTATACCAAGCCACATCGCATTGCCTTTACAACCCCGCCGCAGGGTACTCGACTTAATTCCATCAGCAACAGTTGGCTCTGCTATACTTTCCGTGGCAACACACCAAACACCAATTTCAGTTGCTATAACATTGCTCGTCCTGGTCATAGAGAGACGTACGGATAAGATGAACGTGCAAATTGAAAATTCTAATTACTCTAAAAAAACTGTTAAACGTTTTTACTTGAAATTATTTTTTAGAACATGTTGAAAGCTTATTTCAAAGAATAATGTAGTTAATATGGTCACAAATTGAAGTATACTAAAAAAAAAGAGCAACAGAAATAAAAATAGAAAAATGCTATTTTTACAAAAAAATTCACAAGTTTTTGTTATTTTTCAATATCAATGGCTCAAATTTTGGCCGAGGAGTTTAGGTAGTTAAAATTAAGGAAAAAAATCACACCTCTAGGTGGCAAGTAAGGGTTAAGGGTCCTTTAGGGTCGCATTCGCTTCATTTTTAAATAAAGAATCACGTGGGTCACAAAACTTTTTTTACTCTCGGACTCGTCGGTGTCTCAAGTCGAAGACGTAAGCTGTTCTCTTCGGACGGAAAACTTAAATAATTCGTGTGGGTTATTTTTTAACCCCCCCCCCTCCCTCCTTTTTTGCCGTTCTAGGGTTAACATTGCCTGCTTCGCACTTAAATGCAGCAAACGACGAAGGAGCTGTCCTGGCACATCTGCTCATCATCCGTTATGCCGGACACCGATCCCTCGAGCCATAAAGATCCAATTACTCCATTCAAATGTCTTGCCGTCGCCGTTTCCACACCTCGAGACCAAAATTTTCCTCATTTTCCTCAAAGCTGCACGGAATTAGACGTGTAGGACTTTTATCGTTTTAATACTCCGCAGCACGTGCAAGGGCTCTGGGAAAATACTCGTCTCATAAATCATCCCCAGCAGTATTTCTACGCAGACGGGGAGGCATTACGTTTCTCAAATTATGACGCCAATGGAGGGTGATTCAAAACGACGGTTTCATCGCAGTTTGGTTATAGACGAGCCGGGATCGAATGAAAAAAGCTCGCTCGAGGCGCCTGTCTTCGACTATCCACGTTTTTCTCAGCCGGAGAAGATAAATTATTCTTATCATGGCAGGTGAAAAAGTACGGTGACAAAAAAATGAGGACGTAAACTCTGTTTTGCTATTGAAGCTTTGTACTCTCACGGTGTGCAGATACTCGCCTCATTGCTAACGGATCATTCCGGTACTAGACGCAGAGCGGGCAGAATTTTATTGAACATAAAATTCTCGCTATATCCCCATCGAGTAATTTATAGCTCTCGTTTCACGTATCGGATAAATACAACAGAAATGAAAAACAAGCAGAAGCTCGAGCTCGGTAACTCGGTAGAGAAAACGAGCGGAATTTTCACTACCCGTGTAAGGGAGTACCGTAAGGATTATAACATGGTCGAAGATGAAACTTGAAGTGAAACTCAGCTCCGCAAAGTTGTTTTGAAAACACGTACATACACCAGGGTCGGTCATCCGTATAGTCATTTTAAAATGTGCTCGCTCCCTTGGGCCAAGATACCTGAAAATAAATTTTATAGAATATATTCACAACCCTAGGGTGATAGCTCAATTTTCAGTTCTACCCCAAAGCCTAAGAATTTTTCCGTACAAGTGACACGAAATTTTCGGCATTTCGTGGTTAGTTTTTTTTCCCCTGAACGTATTGCGTCAGAAAAATTGAAACTTAGTAAATTTCTTACCTCTGGTCTTGCGTGATTGACAAAGATTGTACAGATCATTGGGAATTGAAAAAGATGTTAGAATTGGGACAGAAGCCTAGGACTTGAAAAAAAAACGACCATCATTGATTTTACACGATTCTTCGTTTGTGTCGAACTCTTTTTTTCTTCGAATGATCTATGCAGTTGGTTCTTCTTACGTGTTATATTTCCTCTCGTTATTTTTCTCTTTAGGGTCCAGCAAAAATCGGTCTTCATGTTGACGTTTCACCTTCCTTGATACTGATTCTCCATTTCACTTATGATCTTACTTATGATTTCACTTATATATCAATGAAGCTCGTTTTTTTTTTTGACATTTTAATTACAATCTACAAATGTTATAGTATAACTTGGAAGTAATCATGTTTAGTGTATTGCTGTGGGTGAGACCAATACTATTACTTGATATTTTATGCTATTTCATGGCTATTTTTTACGATTTTTTGCTATTTTTTCGAAATTTACTCAAATTTGGAAAGTGTACGAATCCAATGAACTTCAGATTTGGATTCAGCGCATCATAATATATAAGAAACATACTTGATCTGGTTGAAGAAATTTTTTTTCATTTTCACAACTGCAATTGTTTACGATTTTTAGCGATTTTCAGCGCTTTTCTGCAATTTACTCAAAATTTTGAGGGTGTCCGGGCCAAACGGACCTCAGATTTGGATTCAGCGCATCGAAATACGTAATTCTAGATGGGTGTGGTCAAATGTACAGACCACTTTTTTTTTTTGTGTGCCAGTGTTATCAAGTACATAAAAAAGTTGAAAAAGATACGTTTACGGAACGCACATAAGCATTATTATGCGAAGTCTGACACCGGTGTCAACTTTAACCCTTTCATGCACATACTTTTCCTTAGATGAAATTCGCTTGAAATTTTACATACATGCGCTTTTGGGGTCACTGATTACGAACCTGAACTCGAAGTTCGAAATTTCAAAATGGGGGATCCGATATGGCGGACGTGAATTCAAAAAGTTATTTGATTTGGATAGAACTTTATGTTACATGATTTTTGGCGTCACTGATTACGAATCTGAACGAAAAGGTAGGTCCAATATGGCGGACAAACAAAGACAACAATTAAGAAGAAAAATGTTGTAAAACATCTGTAAAATTTTTTGGTGTGTATTAAGTTCGTGTGAAAATTGAGATTCGGATTTTCATGGGAGATTAGCAGAAAATGCTTTTATATTAAATACATTTTATATTTTTTTTTTAGACTTACAAATATTTGAGGGACCATGTAGAATAAAAAAAACTTCACAGGTGTTACCAAAAAAGTAATTTAATAAATAAAGAGTTGCAAAAGAAGCGTCCCAGCGTGAATTAAAGGGTTACATTGATCAACCATATAAATTGTCATTTCGACAGTAATTAAAGACTCCAAACCCTCGCTGTTTGCTTCAAATTTGCTTTACCAGTAATAAGGAGATTTTAGTCACGCCTTAAGTGATCAAGTACCTGATTTATGCGAGATCTTAGGTCTTGAATGTTTATTACACGACATCTGGAACTGTAGACTATGGTGAAATTATGGATGGAAAATAGTGAAGCATTGTGGTACAAATTGACGCTGCGGTAACTTCGACTACTGCTTACCTGTGACTTTGAAAATAGTTTGGCTAAGCGTCTCTAATTAACTTCAGCAACCAAAAGTCCAAGTTTCAAGCTAATCCATCAAAAATAAATACATTCTCCTCATGGAAAAAAGGAAAATACTTCTCCAGGAAATCGTGTAAGCAGTATTTTACCTCGATCCGTCCAACAATTGTCATACATTTTTTTTAACTCTAAAAACGTTTTACGATTAAAACGGTTTCTTTACGAACCACGGTTCGAAAGAGACTTTTGATACCCTCGACGAGCTAAATTTCTAAGCTAATGGGAATTTGTCACCCACTCTGGCTTTAAATATGTGGGTGAAGTCAAATGTGAATGTTCTTAAAAAGAAGTGATTTTTGCCGATCTCAAGGTAGAAAATCGCCTGACGATTTGACAACACAACAGTTTTTTACAGGGTCATTCAATGTGAAGCGGATTAGTCATGTCAACGATTCTAACGCCATCTCGCTAGAATGTAGTATTCAGAAAATTTAACTTTTCAGCCAAACAGCTTGACAAAATTTTGGTCACAATCACGTGAAAATAATTATGTGCGGAACTATATCATCCGAAAACTTTTTGGTTACATGCGAAAATAACGCTAGGAAATGTATTCCTGCAGGAAGTAGTAATTTAATTACAGGATTACATCTTTTGGCTTTGTCGTTGCATAACGTGAAACTTTTTTAATGTAGATTTGCGCTAACTGCGATAACTTCACATCGGTGCTGCGTATAGAGATCTCAGAAAGACAAATTGCGAGGTTTTTTTTTGTGAGCATAAAAAATGACGCAACTAACAATAAGAGGTTCGAATATTGATGACTGATGAGAAACGGACACGCACCAAAAAAATAAATAGTACCGCATAAAACAGGCAGTTTCAACTATCACTTGCAGAAGAATTTTAAACAAATGAAAAATGATGCCGTCAAAACCGTGTCGAGTTCTCGTAGAATTCCCCATACATAACTGATATAGAGTAAATTTGCGGCGCTCTTCAAACTTTCGTTCGTGCGAAATACAAAAATTATGCTCCCAGTAAGGCCAGTCAAATTCAAAAATGTCGCCCGCACCGAGCAAGCAAATCTTTCGATGGTCGTTTGAAAGAAGCAAAATTTTCGTGGAAAGATCGGCAGGAGTCGAATTTTCAATGCATCATTTAGTAATTTATATTTGTATAGTGTTTTTTCACATTGTTACAGACAATCTGAAGGTCTGAATTAATCTCGAGCTTCGTGGATTTTTTTAGCCCGAATGACAGAAAACCGTTTCAGGATTTTTCTTTTTGTTGTTGTTTCTTAGTCAAAGTTCAAATAGTATAATTTATGTTTTTTCAAATTTTTCGATCGTCTATAACAATAGCGAAAAAAAAGAATTGAAAAGAAAACAAATTTCCGAACAAACTATTGAAATTTTAGCTTCTTGGTAACAAACGGTAAGAAATGATCCGTCTATCGTCTATTGTTATGAAACTATGAGTTTTTGAAGATAAACTGACACAAGTTTGTTACACGAACTTGGTTGAAAGAGTATGAAAATGTAAAAATATTTCTGTTCGAAAGTTTATGCCGTCTCAATTTGTCCAAATTTTTTGGATCATAAATCTGTTCCTGAAATTGAAACAAAATACTGTTTGAAATTAAATCAACGTTTTTTTTTTGTCACTAAAGGTTACCCAAGATTCACATTAAAGTGATCGTAGTATAATTTACACGGAATGACCCGCCGCGAAGTATTTAAGGACCGTAAACGTTTCAAGCAGGTGTTCTTTGGAAAAGAGATCAAACGGCAAACGTCTGTATGCCGAACAAGTTATTTTTACATTTTTTCACGAAGCTGAAAAAAATTTCGCGGTGACCGAACAGGAAATCGACAAATATTTCACGAAGTTCTTAATATTTTCAATAATTCCTGGAAACAAGGAGAAAAAAAGACCGGGAAAAACCAATTGCCAATTCCACTGAGAATTTTCATACCAAATTACTTTGAATTGATTTAAAAACTTTTGGCCATCCCGTTTATACATTGCGGAAAGAATAAACTCGATGTGAATAAAATTTTGTGAAAAGTTTCTCGTGTAAATTCGTCGGATGCTTAAACAAACTCGGACGTAGCTCATGTTTAATAATCAATAGGCACATCTTCACCTTACAGAAACGTCAATGACGCTTCGCGACGCTTTTTTGAGAAACGCGATAAAATATATGTAACCGGACAGGTCTCAAGGATGAGTAAAATTGTCTTATGGAAGTATTGAAAATAAAAACATAAAAGGTTATTAAATTTTTATTGCGAATAGAAATTTGGAAATGGTTTTAGTTTGGTTTGGCACAGTGGATATTTTACATCAATGACAGAGTTAAAATTGATATATATATAATTTAGAGTGGTCCAAAAAAAAAAAATTTTTTTGCTCATCATCTCAAAACCTTCCTTTAGGTATAAAAAAAAGCTTAATAACTTTTTACCCGTTAGGATTACGAAAAAACAACTTCTGAACTTTTTTGTAGAAAATTAAATTTCCTACAAGAATCATTGATGAGAAATTAAAAAAAAAAATTTTTCGTAGATTTACCGGATAAAAACGAAAAAAAAATTTTTTACGGGTTATTTAAATGGGAAAATAAAAATTCATTGAGCTTAATGGAAAATTGAGATATCGAGCTGCGCTTTGCAGGGAATTTTTTTTATACCTAAAAGAACGTTTCGAGACAATAGCACTTTCGAGTGGTCAAAATTTTTTTTTGGACCACTCTACCATACATGCTTGAAACACCTACACCAATTTCATGTTTGCAACCGCTGGGAATCAATTTTAAATATTGGCCAGGAAATTTCTGCACTGCACGCAGAGAATTTCTGCATCGCACACATTTCTTGGTTCGAAGAAATATCATTTTTCCGAAGAAAAGTGATAAAAACCGCAATTTGGATTGTTAAGTTGAAAAGTTGAATTTTTTTACATGCCGGTGGTGTGTGTAGGTAAATATGAGAACCATTTAACGTCTCACGACACTAGATAAATTTATTATTATCGTAAACTAATAAACCGAACACTTTTGCCCGGTTGAAATATGAAATGTAACTTCTTGTTCAAAACATTGTAATGGAAGAAAAAAACTACAAGGTACAAAAACGTACACTTTGAATACAAGTATGAAACATGCAATCCTATGAAATATTACTCGACCACGCTCGCCCAGACATGACGCCTTAAGGTCATGTAGTATTCCTACCTTTACCGACCGAGCAAACCGGCTCGCTTTCAACGTTCAAATTTCGACGGTGCGTCACTCTTTTGTAGCGGAATTTACGAAAGTTGCTCTTATCCCGAAAATCTTCAATAAAACGTGTGTTTTTTGACCCTCGTTACTATTCCCACATTTCACGCATTTCAGGGCGAAAACAGTGCATAGCTGAGACACTTTGCACAATTCCGGAAAGAAAGAGACGTAAAATGAGCTATGGTGAGACTGTTTTCATGCAATATTGAAATCACTAGACGAGAACTAGGACTTGTTAATTCAATTAATTCAATATAGGCAGAAAAGGGGTGAGTTTGCTCAGTCGGTAAACATAGGAGTAGGGGAGACCGGGGCTAGAAGTTGCACGTTTAACAAAAAACGAAATTTCGCACAATGTATAAATACAAATTCATCTATAATTGATGTGGCGTTAGGTTTACTATCAAATATTATTTCTGCGACAGAACTAATTGGATATCGAAAATGGTTCTTGAGATATACATTTTTTTTTAAGCCCGAACGGACTGTCGCATGTTACCCCGGTCTGGGGCAAGAAGTTACGGTCCTGGGGTAAATTGTTACACAGTTTTTTTTCTGTGATTTAAGAGGAAGTCAACCCTGTTCTTACCTCCACAATAAAACGCAACAAGTATGATTATGAATAATAATCTTTATTTATTAAAAGTAATGAACACTTGAGATTTCGAGAAAACGAAGCTTAATTCGATCAAAAACAAAACATTTTGTTCGTTTTACTTTTGTATCAAAAAGAAAATCGAGTTTTACCACGACAAAGTTTCTTTTTATTTTATTTTTTACTACGAGAAGCCATCTTAAAAAATAAATTCCAAAAAGAACTGTAATCAAAAGTACTACACGTATTCACTGCAGCGGCGCAAAATTTGTTTCTTGCGTTAGAACATAGCGTTTTTAGTTTAAGCCTTGGCACCATATTCCATAGTTTATAAATAATAACCGTTGTAACAACCTACCCCTGTAACTTCTAGCCCCGGTCTCCCCTGTTACATGACAAGTCTAATAAGAGACGCAATAACGAATATTTTCTGCAGACCAGAAGGACCACTGCGAATCCGACACGTCTGTAGAAATTCAATTATCATCCCGGATGGTCCTTAAATTCCCCTGCGATCTTCCCTATGCGCGTGCAGATCAATCCGAGCATGAGAGTGTCTTCCCGCTCGACGGATTCACCCAGAAACGTTACTGAGAGGTTGTTGAGGTAATTAAGAGAGACTCTGGCCCTCTACCGAGCCGTCTCGCTCGCCTCTCTCCCTCTCGATTCAGCTACAACCCTCAAACGAAACCTTTCCACGTACGCAGGACCATGATACAGGACATGCCGGTTCGAAATACCCTAGAGACGACGGTTAACCACGGCTTCATGCTCGCGCGATCCGACTCAACGTTCCTGTAACTGAGACTAACTAGCTGTTGCATAAACTGAGTGAAGCTCTTCGCTTGGAAGGAGCTCCTGGTCTCTGTCTGTATCGGTGCAGTAGCCAAACTACGATTTGACGCTGCGTACGCAGGTTAATTTTTTTTGCTAAAACCAGTGATGAGCAATATTGTAACTAGCCGATTGCAAATCACAAATCACTAAATGTAAACGCGAATATTTGAATTAGAAGAAATTTAAATCCATGTACGCCTCTTGGATATCATGGCGAAACGACGGCAGCGCTATCTGTCGGTTAACGGCGGCAACTCGAGGACCTTGTTTTCATACCAGTAAACATATGATGCACAATTATTGTTTTATTCAGTGCAATATGAAATTAAAAGTGATATTACGAGCCACACTGTCATCAAATGTGGATTTCAGAATATCCATGCAGAATTCTTTCGCGGAAAATCTGTGTCGAAAGGTAAGTAAATGCACGAAACATATGAGATATTCTTTCAAATTCATTGTGATTTTTACTACGTATTTATTTTTAGGATTGTCGTATCACTAACAATACGATGATCGATTAATTAAACATTTATAGGGTATAAACTATTCCGAAGCCATCGTGTTCAAGAGGTCGTCGAAATTCATGATGAAGCTAGTGGAGAACGAATCGTCCGTGGGAAAGTAATACCACAGACGAGAGTACATGATCCGCCGTACGAAGTGAAATTAGAGGTCTGTATTAATTATGAGACAAATGAATAGTTCAATAATAATGTGATAAAATATATTTTCAGGAACTTCGCATCTATACATGAAAAACAGAAATGGAAAATGGAGATGTATCTCCTTATCAAAAAAATATAAATAATAAAGGAACAAGTACATTGGACATTGAAATTAGATTTAGAAAACTACATTTTTTATTTCGGTTTATAACAACATTAACAAATGACACATTTTCTTTTCAGAAGTCGCTCGTGTCTAGCTATGGCCAATTTTGGTATGACTTTTTTTTGGATACAGGCGGAAAAATTGCTGGAATATACGCTGGGCTGTTTTAGATGTTAGACCGTTTGCCACCAATAAAATGAGCACTGCAGATCCGAGTGTTCTTATTCGGCTGCCATGGCTTATTATCCGGTGTACTATAAAAATAAAACATTACAGAAAATCTGACGTTTGTATATTTTCAATACGTTTATTCCTTGTATCAAATTGTTATAATATTACTTACATTCTTCTGACAGCTTTTATCTATTCATTTCTCATGCTAATTTCCCAATTTCGTCTCGGAAACGAATAAAACGTCAACTCTGGATTTTTCGATTGGGTATTTTTGCAATCCACGACACAACAGTACCTCGTACCACCCATTTTTTGTTTATTTCGGAGAGCACTTTTTAATTGAATTAATACATAAACCGCACAGCTGACCGCACTCGCACGTCCACGTGTTGTCCGAATCTGCCACCAAGCCACGCCACTAGAGTTATCGAAGAGGCGTATACGTTTGTATCTTGTAATTCGACTCATTCGATTCCATACAGATATGAAATTAGAGGGTAATTTATCGGAGAAAAAAATCTATCATGAATGATGGCTCGTTTCAAAGGTCTTATCAAGCTAAATGTAACCGAACTAAAAAAAGAAATTTTTTTTATTTTTTTGTTTCCCTGATTTTTTCCGCGACTTTTGGTTTTCGAGAACGTAGAATCTACGAATAAAATCGTGATTATATTATATTGACTCTAGTTTCTAAGTTATCGTAGCATTGAACACTACAACACTACGGTAAATTCAAAAATCGGCGATAAACAAAAAATTTATTTCATGAAATTGAATTTCGCCTTGAGTCTTTAAGCAGACTCAAAATTGCGTTCTACTCTGGGACGTGGATTTTCACTGCACCTCACCGACAAACTCGGAAAAGTTGAGTCGAGTGTCTGTGCGGTGCACAATAACTTGGCACCCCGTAACGATAGCTGGAATATTAAGAAAAATATCGCGAAGCCCAGTTGGCCGCCTGGCGTGATTAACACGCCTCGTAATTTTCACCTTCGCAATCCCTCGACTGTTACTGCATTCGGTAGTAGCTCAATACCACTAACACCGGTGGGGGAATTTTTTGAGGGATGAAAAGCAAACACTCGCTGTCGCCACAATTTAGCAAATTGAAACAGAAATCGTATATTACGAACGAATAACGATACAACAATAGAGAGGCAATAAAATAATGCTACACATTCGCTCTCGGCGATTTGAATCGAAATCAGATGTCAGATCTGACGGAAGAAAAAAATCGGAATTCGACATTCACATCGGAAACCTATCTGCTCTAATCCAAGGAACTAATCACTACGGATGCAAAACTTGAGACTAATACTAATCTGCAACGTGTTCATCGCGCTAGAAATCATAAGGAGATCTTATTGATTATCCGACTCGAAACGTAACGTCGCGTCGTTACCAGCAGTCTTAAACTCACTCATCTACACCCAATTCAACGCAACCGTAACACATCCGGAATTCGAATTATTTTACTAAGCCTCGACTATCGTCCACACACGGATTGCACCGCAAACACGAGAAACGCTTATTAATAGTCTAACTTGAAATGTCGTTAAGGAGGGGGGGGGGGGGGGGGGGGGTAAGGGTTTCAGCGTAAAAAAAAACACTTTTTTTGTGAATTTTTTTTTAAAGTATGGATTGAGCAAATTTAGTCAAACCTTTTGTACATTATTAAGTATACTTTTAACAATATTCTGTAATTTTTTCATGCAGAAATATTGAAAAACAAGCCGGTGACAGGGCTTGCCCCAGAACGTCTCAGAAAAAAATAATTTGCGGTGTTCACTATATCTCGGTCGGAAATTATCTGATATCAAAAACCATTAAAATTTAGTCAAAGTATCATCAAATCCTCCCCCCCCCTAACATTCTTTGATTATTTTTTTTTCATTTCAAAATTTTTGGTGGCCATCTAAAGTTTAAACTGCTATTTTCCACGAAAAATTCCGCCATTTTGTGGGTGGGAAACCCCCTTGATGTGAAAAAAAAAATTTTAACCAAACGTTGGGGGGAGGTATTTTATATGTAAAAAATGTGTACCAAGTTCGAAATGAATCGGTCAAGTAGTTTTTAAATGGCAGTGAACACGGACTTTGAAAAAGTAGTTTTGAGAAAAAATCACAAGCGCACGATCGAACGTACAACGACAAACTGACGCTCGTCTCTCGTTTTAAAATATTGTACAGTGTATAGTATATACATACGAATATAAAATATGTCTTTATGGCTTTGCTTACCTGTCTTTACTAAATAAAATATTCTCGAAACAGGATGATGGATCAGAACGATAGAAGTGAATAAGCTGCATACCTGCTGTCAAAGCTATAGTGTTAAAGGGCAGGAGACTAACTAGACAATAACTTCAAGAGTTTTGCTCAGATCGACTTAAAATTTTGGGAATATACTCTTGAAATGTTTAACAATAAGTTAAGACACAAAAAAAATTCGATTTTTCGAAAGTGCGAAACCTTACCCCCCCCCACTTAACAATCGTCAAGTCAATCATCGACACTCAACTTAACGTAACCGTAACACAGCCGAAATTCTAATTGGTCTACTTAATCGGCTACACTCAACTTAACTTAATCGCAACGCATCCGAATCCGTATTATTTGTCGAAACTCCCAAATTGTTTAAAAGCTCCGCCAAACGCTCACCCATAGAAATTCGCTTCCTGAATCCAATCCAACATTGAAAGGCATGTTAACGCGACTCGACCCTGCGTAACAAAATTTGGCTGTACGGAAGTTTGTTACAAAAAGTGCTTACGCATTTGTGAATAGCACCTAAAAGAAAATACAAAACTGCAATTTTTCGGATTTTATGCTATTACTTTTCACAACTAACCATATCGTATTTTACGGCAAAGGTTTTGGAATCAAAACTCGACATCTGAAGACAGTTACATCATAATAGAGTATCCATGGTTATCACGCGCGGAATTTTATTTTAAGGTTATGTAGTACTTCGATCTTTACCGACCGAGCAAAGTCACCCTTTTTCTCTCTATATTAAATAAACTAACGAATGGAAAGGGTTCAATTTTCGACAGTGCATTGCTCTTTTGTCGCGGAATTATGGAAAGTTTCAGGGGTCTAAAAGCGCAAGGCTGAGATACGTTGCGCATTTCTGCAAGGAATAAGGATTAAAATGAGCCATTGTGAGAACTAGGAATTACAATAATTTGATAAGTAAAAGAATATAGGAAGGAAAAGGGTGAGTATACTCGCTCGGTAAAAGTAACAGGTACATCGCTTTAACAACTGGTCAGACCGATTCTGTGTAAAGTAAAACCGATTCTTTACAGCTGCTTGGGAGTTCGCTAATTCTCTCTTAAACCAGTTGGACTTTAACCTTCGAAACAGATTTCGAACTGCACAAGTTACAGTGACGCGTTCTTTATTACAGGGATTCGGATTCGTCGAATAGCTGTAGAAATACGGATATGGCATTTGCAGAGGTCGAAGGGTGGAAGTTTAAAGAACGAAATCCGTCCCAGTAGTGTCCGTGCTCACCCGCGATACAAAGACTGATGATCTTCCTCCGATCCTCCATTTATATCTAAAGAGAGATGAACAAAGAGAAGCCTAATCTTAGGATTAGCGATCCAATTACAGGATTTTAGGATCCTTTCACACAGCGGATATACACTTGTTCCGTTCCACTTAAATACACAGCTTCCCAGCAATGCTCTTACCAAAATCTTTATAGCAAATGGCCTACAGTCAGTGTAAAAACAACGAACGTAGATAGCGGAAAAGAATTTTAGATACCACTAATTCATTCATTATTTTTCTTTTTTTTTTCCTCAAATTCTGAGTAACTTGTGAATACCGGGTTGAAATTGAATGGCATCAAAAGCCAAAATGTTGTTCAGAAATCTTCAAATTCAATCGCACCGCAAAAGGTAACATTTTCCAGTTGAGAATGAATAAATGGGTATACCAGTGTTGGGTTATTTTTTAATTTTGAATTAAAAATTGAAAGTAATTACAATCATTCGTATTTACAGATTGAAGTACTATTGGACGGATATTCCCAACCAAAAGTGAGTCTCGGTGAGAATATTAATCTCGTGACTTCGTGACGAGATAAAAATCTGAAAAAAATCAATCCTAACCAAGTTGATAAGATAATTTGTTTTGAATAATAATAATGCCAAAAGTTGTTAATAAATTGCTTAATCAAGAATTTGTGTAAAAAAGCTCTAATAAATTAATTTTTTTAATTCATACAAAATGAATTAATTGCTTTCTCTGAGTGAATGCATTGGAATTTTTGGCAACTTTGAATAACTCCGTTTTCCAAAAGTTTCTAACGCTATATCCATAAAACTATTCGTTCCATGCCTCGAAAACTTTTTCTGTGTAATGAATAACCGTTTACGAAAATCTATCCAAAAACCGAGGACTTTTGATCTATTTTTCTAAATTTTTTCAATTTTCGAAAACGGGTTTTTCAAAATCGCCAAGAATCCCCAAAAAATTCATACGTATTCAAACAAATCAACAATTCATTTGGTATAAAATTAAAAAAATTTAAATAAGCATTTATTACACACATTTTTGTTTAAAAAATTTATTAAAAACACTTTGGCATTATTGTTATTCAAAAATCTTATCAACCTGGTCATGAATCATTTTTTCAGATTTTTATCTCATGGCAAAGTGTTCAATATTTCCACCGAAACTCACCTCAATTTAATTTCTCGAATTCAATAAAAAAAAAATAATAATAATAATGGCTAATTCATTATTCTGAATCAAACGTTAAAAACAATTCTCAATTCCGGTGCGTTGCGATTCAGCGCGGTGATTCTTTAACATGGGAATATTTCGGTACAACATTTATAGGCCGCAGGGTGATGAAATAACTAAAATTCAGTAGAACTTTTGATTTTTTCCTAACGTTTGTCGGTAACAAAATTTTTCTCGAGATAAAAAAGCAAACAAATTTCCATTGTTTGTTGTTATTATAATCAATGCTATCACTCTTAGTAGTAGTCAATTTCGTTTTGAACGTTTGTTTTTGTTGATGTGGTAATAGAATGTCAGAAGTTGCCAAGTAAGAAAGTGAAAGGAGTACTTGTGTCACTCGCTGCTTATGGGTACGCAATATTTTAAGAATTGCAGTGCTGGTAACGCACAAATTTCGGGGTGACGCGCGAATGTTTAAACCGGGAGCAGCCATTGCGATCAAAAACGCGCACCGCGTCAGCATCGAAAATCGTAAAATAGCTATCACTTAAAATGAGAAATGACGTCACCGGGCATGGTTGGCACAACTGCCTCGGGTCGATAGCCTAAGGTCTCTGACTCTGCACAAGTGCATGGTTCGCTTGTGAGAGCTTACGTGCGTTTCTATGCACCGTTTCCATGCACCGGGCCGTACATGCATTCCTCCACAAACCTCATACTAGACCGTGTGTCGACAGCGACCGAGATTCTTACGTTTATGTAAATTTCATTTCAGAACCAAGTTTCTGCCGACGACGTCAAGGTTTTCCAAACACGCGTCGAAGCGAGCTTTTTTTTTCTTAATTACCCGCTCTTCGTATTCACGAACAAATATTGATCCGCTTAACTCTCTTTAACACACCTTTGAAACAAATATATAAGTGTTTGCATTTTTTCACGTCCCAGAAAAGGGCGGTCACCCATTTAGACTGATTCAACTCACATTCAGGTGCATAATGATGTTGTCTGTTAAAGAGGATATTAATTAGAAAAGAATGGATAATTATTCAAAATTTTGATCCTCTTATTATACGAGGACAGGTTTCACGATTCTTTCTTCACACTTCAACAGAGACGTTGGTGGAAACTTTCAATTTTTAATTTCAAATTCACGTTAACTTGTTTCCAAAAATTTACGCGAACTTGAACTGTACAGAGGTTAACTTTCGTCGTCAACGTCGTCGCAAAAGTGTGGAAATACTGATAATTCATTATCCATACCTACAATTCATTCGTGCTTTTGTGCGCAGGTGACTTTGTTTATATGTGAGCCAAGGATTTGCAGGAATTTATTCGCAGTCCGATTGGTACGCACCGAGCGGATAAAACTGCCCATGAAAACGGTTCGGTTCAGTTCAGTTAGTTGATGTTTTCCACATCCCACATTTCAGACAAATATAGGTATATTTCCTCGTTACCTGCATCCATATTTATCCCTCGCCAGTCGGTTATTATGTTATTGTAATTACACCGGCGCTGAGGTCTGACTGATTATTCTCACAACCAGTTTCTACCACCCATTAGGCCGGTTGTGATACCGGATATTGACACCCGACTTGAGCCCAATCCAATGCTACCTCTCATGATTAGTCTGTATCTTGAATGGGGTTTACAAGATATTCGAATTACTGAGATTCACTGATTTTCGACCACTGGTTTGCTGGATAATTGAGTCCTGGTCAAAGCGTAGATACCAGTTTTTATTGAGTGATATGCTTGACTCAATTCAAGTTTGAGTATTTCTTCTTTGTATTACACTGTTCCAATGTCAAAGGACAACACGTCGCAGTCCTCCAAGCTGCAGCCATTCATTCGTACTATCTTCCCACCAGTGTGTCTATTTCTACACGTCCATGGCTTGTTATTTGACAGATGAACAAATTCTAAGAGAACCATATTCTTCCTGCTTCCACATTTTTTTTGACCTTGTTCTAACTTGAAGTGTGAAAAGTCGTCGTATACGTATGTTCTTGCGGAAGATATTTCAGGACAATTTTACAGAAACAAACTTCACAAGCACGTTATTGTACACATGTAAATTTCTCCTATCGCCTGCGTTATTTAAACCAATACATAACCGTCAACAAGTCTTCAGTAGGTCTTAGAAAGGAATCAATTCGGTATCAACGATTATTTCTTCAACCATTTTTCCCTACAAATTCGTATTCATAGAGGCTTTTATTCGAAGAATGAGAATCCTGTAACTATATATATAGGTATCATTGATCAAATGAGGAGTTTCATACACGCGCCTCATCAGCTCGTGAAAAAGTAGGGTACAGTCGTTTTTTCTGAAACTAATTGGCAAAATAAGTAGCAAAGTTTGGAATAAAAACCTCCCAAGGCTCCCAGAAGAAGTTCGTTTTGGGGGGTGTTGCTTGGCGTCACTCCTACGCACTTGGCCTAGCGGTTGGCCGAGATAGGACTGCAAAATTTAGAACCCTCGGTCCCCAAAGCCCGGTCGCTTCCCAAGTCACTTGAGGGGCGTTTCTCCAGCCCCTGGACAAGTCAAGGAGCTTATTACATGAGGAATACTTGCAGTTTAATAGTTTCGTCACAGCTACCCTTGTCTACGAAAGTTACGCCATTCGACTCATTTGCAATACGTTCATCATCACGGATAAAAATCTTTGTTAAACAGTTTCCACACAGAGGATCTAGCCGAATAAGTATGTCAAAGATGCCCCCGAAGATTTTCAGCTGGGAATAGGGGCAAAAGATATGTCATCCAAAGGAACACATTTCGGCCAAATTTGAACCTTCTAATCTTCCTATTTATTTCAGACTGTCAGGTATTGCATTTTGGCGGTCTTCCTTTTTTTCTTCGACCTCATTGGAGCTATCGTACTAAAAAAATTACGAAGGCGGAACTGGTCAGAATACGTAAACAAAATATTTTTTTAACCCATCTTCGCGTTAATTCCGAGTAGAAAAAAATGAAGAAGTTTTCTTTTCCTGTTTTCACTATGATAAAATAAACTTGCACCTATCATTATTTTTTAGAAAGAGTATGTGGTCAAAGTACAAAACCTCTAATTTTTTCAGATTTTTCGCATTAGTGCGCCATTGTCAAAAAAAAATAAAAACCGCATTTTTTACTAGTTTTCCGGGGTTGTTCAGTGTCTGGGTATTCTATGGTTGATTTATTTCACTTCCAGGCACGCTCCTACAAATACACAACAGACAAAAAAAATTGCTCCAAAAATGTATCGATTGGCCGATACTACTCATGGAGATTCCCGATGTAAATTTAGAATCTCAATTATGTCATCATTTTTTGTAAACATGCGAATGCGCGAATGGATTACGCAATGTTGGATGCTGCTCACACGTGGCCGCCATCATATATTGTCTCTCCCACGCTAGGTATCTTTCAAAAATTATAAGACCCACAGAGATTTTATCGCGTCTTTTTAATATCGAAAAAGTTAATCCGGTAATTAACGATGACAGTGACGAAGATTGAAACTATTTGGTACGCAATTTATAAATAAATGAAATTTTCAAATACATGTAGGACTATTTATTTCCGACCTCCCACGTAACATTAATACTAGAATGTGAATTTGAGTGACCTCCAGTGTAGATGTGATACATAAATATAAATACTAAAGAAAATCATTTACCGTTTCTGCTAATTTGATATTGGGTCACATTAAAGGCTAGCTAGCTAGCTAGCTCAGGGTGAAATCTCGAGTTTCGTTTTGGAACAATCTGTCTGTACGTGTATTTGTAGAAGCGTGCTCGGAAGTGAAATAAATCGACCATCGAATACCCAGATACTGAACAACGTCGGAAAACTAGTAAAAAATGCGGTTTTCATTTTTTTTTTTTGACAATCGCGCACCAATGCGAAAAATCTGAAAAAATTAGAAGTTTTGTACTTTGAGCACATACTCTTTCTAAAACATAATGATGGATGCAAGTCTATTTTATCGTAGTGAAAACAGGAAAAGAAAACTTCTTCATTTTTTTTCTTCTCGAAATTGACGCCAAGCTGGGTTAAAAAAGACGTTTTTTACGTATTCTGACCAGATTCGCGTTTGCGATTTTTTTTAGTACGATAGCTCCAACAAGGTCAAAGAAAAAAAGGAAAAACGCCAAAATGCAATATTTGACAGTCCGCAATAAATAGGAACATTAGAGGGTTCAATTTTGGTCGAAATGTTTTCCTTTGGATGACGAATTTTTTGCCCCGATTCCCCGCTGAAAATGTTTGGGGGCATTTTTGACATGCTTATGCGGCTAGACCCTTTAATCCATAGTTTCTTTTATTTTCATACTACAGCCAAATTCACGAAAACTCATTCTACTCACCTCGAGTCAGTATCAAATTATTTGACGTGTCGGACGATTCTCATATCTTTACCGATCATAGAGGACGAGATCATACGGCCAAAGAAATAAAATGGCGACACAAAAACCTGAGCACAAAACATAGAACGTTCATAAATCTCAGTGAGTGGTGTTAAAAAATAAAGAAATTGCAGTCAAACCCACAATTTTGTATCCAGATGTTAAATTGATCTGATAGATTGTCAATCTCAACTTTTCATTTTCGAGATGATGACAATAACTTGCTTTTTTCTCTGAAGGCGGAGAAACGGAAAGTTATCTAGTTTTTATATGGATCAATGGAATGACATACTTAAACGGCAACATAACCTATAAATAGTTTATTCTACCAAAGACTCATGACGCTATTCCGGATCATGTAGCCTCTCCGTAACTTCTTCCGTGGTCATCAGCTTTACGATTTTACTGTAACATAGTTTTGTTATGAAAACAATTTAGAGAGAGGCTATATATTATGTCACGGGAACTCATGAAATTGAAATGGAATGGAATAATGAAAGAAAAATTCTAACAAGAAACCAAGTCATTGTCAGACTTAACAAACAACGAAATGGATTCCCTTAGAATCATGACAATTGCACATGGAGCGATGTCAGTAATTACGACCCGTCGATGACCTTCACAATTTTTAATTTTATTCATCTGTTAGATAGCATATTATAGGGCGTCAAAAACATGATATTCAAGTGGGTTTATACGAAAATAAGCTTTCCAGTAACCGCACGATTGACGAAAATCATTGTTAGTCATAATCGATTTTAATAAAACTTACACAGCGTAAGTATTTTTTGAGATCGACAAAATAGCAGAAAAATATTATCCTGAATTAAAATCTGTTTTTCGGTTTCAATCGAATTTCTGCATTTATTTATAACTGATATGCTCGTACCTTCCAAACTCGAGGCACAACCATTTTCTCTATCGAAGTACAGATTCGACATTTTTGTTTTTCAATTTAGAAAGAACAGACTGTGTAAATTTTGTAAAAGTCGGTTATAGCTAAAAGTAATCTTGACAATTTTACGACTACCAAGTTCTAAGAACTGTAAAACAGTGCAGATCACATTATTTGTAAAGCCCAATAATACACTAACGGAAAAATGAAATTTAAAATATTGAGTATCATGGCCAAATTGACATGGTTTCCAACGCTCCGTGTACAGAGGTGAATCTGAAACCATTGTCGCAGTACTCCATAATGGTAATTACTTCAACCATCGGAGCGCAGATAACGGGCAACAGCAGCTGCACAAAGCCCAGAGCTTGGTCAAGGATATGTAACGTGTACTGCGGAGCGAGAGCGTCTATTCGGCACCACGGTCTTAGATACAGCTCTGGGAACTGCAATGCTGGAAGCCACGATTATGTGCGTCGTTTAGCAAGAGCAAATTTCAGTTCTAACGGAGCCACTAGGTGTCATTGCGGTTCTATTACTATGCTATACATAACCTCAATACTGACGAATAGAAACACGCATGCAGACCAGAGTACAAGAGTCCGATCTTCGTACACTTGGGGACAATGAATCTGAGACGGCTAATTTTGTACACCAGACAGTTATGTTGGTAACACAGAGAACTCTACAGCGCCACAGTCAGCCGAGCGCGAAACAAACTCAATCTCAATAAACATAACATAACCCATGACCGTCGAATTTAACCTTAGAATACGGGTCAATCCAACAAGTCATTATCCCCGCGGTATTCTAAGGTTAGATTCGACGGTCATGGGTTACGTTATGTTTATTGAGATTGAGTTTGTTTCGCGCTCGGCCGACTATGGCGTTGTAGGTTTCTCTATGTTGCAAACATAACTGTCGAGTATAAAAAATCAACCGTCTCATATTTATTGTCTCCAAGTGTACATTTGATCCGGCATCAAAAATCCGTACAATAAGGCTTGCGCTGGCTGACGCTGAACGGCGCTGATATCGCAAAGATCCGACGCGTGGTGGGGAGACTAGAACAAGACGGATAAAAACACACACGAGAGCAAGAATGAGGCACTTTTAATTTTAGAGTGATCTTTCTCCCAAACAACTCTATTAAATAAAAAAATGAATATTGAGGCTGTCTACATGTAACAATTTCACAGAGGTCACAATATACGTTTTTTCTTTCATGAAGCCATCTTCGCCACAAATTTATCATAAGTTTGTGAGGTTATGTTGATCCTCAACCTCTAATTATTTTTTTAATAAGATACTCAATTAAAAAGTATTGTATTTTTGCTATCTTTGCTAAGTTATATGCGATCAATTTAATTTCCTACCTTAATATAGTGACGATAATGAACACTTTTTCCACAATAATTAACACAAGCACGCGTGCTTAGCGATATTCCCTTTCAGGTGAGGGGCAATTTCATTTCGGTCTCGATCGATGTTTATATACACATATATATATATATATATATAGTCAATTCTTACCAACTTCACTTCGGAACTTTACGATGACAGCGCTGCTTTCGATGGAATCTAAAACTACTAAACGACAAATTGTCGAGGACGATTTTTCCGTATGCTTCCCAATAGAGATCGGACTCCTGTACTCTAGTCGCTATGGAAACATGGCTGACTAGTGCCGTCCTTTTCTGAACCACGGTCTTAAGGGGTTAGGGTCTATTAGGAGGCGAAAAAAATTGCCTACCTTATAAATTTTTGTACGACTGGTTTCTTTATTGTCATACCAGTATGTTTTCAATAAGATAACACATGTTCGAAGAAGTTCCAATAATTTTTCCAAGACAAAATATTAATTTTCCACCGAGTTGTAAGCGATCTCCGAGATGTCGAAAAAAAAGCGTTTTGCCGTGTTCACAGGTACTCAAGACTAGATCATCTGTAATAAATTTTTTTTATCGAATTATTAGTTAACAGCACAAGCTTCCGGGTGACCGAATAACTGGGAATAATTTTGATTTTTTACAAAACAGCGTATGTGCAAAAAAAAAAGATCTATGTTTTTTCGCTAAAAAGAGTCGCTCATGTATCGGTTTAAAAAAATACTCATCGTATTAAGGACTCCTTCGTTCACTCGTGAGATTATAGTATCTCAAATAAGTGATAGAAATTTTGAAAGCAATTGGATAAACAGTTCTCGAGATAACTTGAACACCGCCTCAAAAATGTTGTTTTGAGAAAACTGCGTACAAAGTTGTAAGTGGATTTTACATGCAGATAAAAAAATTTCTCTTGTACTTACAATATGTCATCGATTCCAGGATTTATATCTCAGTATTTAACAATAGATTCACCCTAGATAGGCCGAAAGACCCTTATAATCCCTTTCGGCGTCGAGCGCCGTCTGCCGCTTTTATACTTACTCGAAACCGCCTCGCTTGAAATCGTATATCACCATACATTACGGTCGGATCTTTGTGAAATTTACAGAAAATACTTTCAAGATGTTGTTCGAAATTTGAAATAAAAAAGAATCGAATTTTGAAGTTGCTAATTGACCCTAACCCCTTAAACATGGAGTTCAAGAAGACAAACCTGTAGAAATAACAACGACACCAGAATATAGGTGTCACTGTTAACAGTGTGCGAAACCGCTTACTTTCAGTTGGCTATAGACATCGCACTTACGCGTACTGTACCTATCTCGAGGCGACATAATCGCACAAAAGGAGGTTGAATCGTAGTTGGATAATGCGATATGAAGTGTAAATAAATGAAACTTTTTGGCAGTAAAAATGATAAAGCTAGACTGTTAGGAAAGCAGTCTAGACTCACCTAGCATATAAATACAAGGTAAAATATATTGAGAATTTGAATAAGATATACCTTTTTCACGAGTATATTTTACACAAGTATATTTTTATGCATCGATAGTAAATTAATTTAATTTTTCCAATCAACGCAAATTTATTTTCATTGACTCTTTTGAGCCACAGCCGACAGAGCGTCACAAAAAAAGGTGGATCCACATTGAAGCTAGCTCCTAATTTAGGTTGACACCGGTAACAAGCAGTTAGTGAGTAACTTTTCTTTTTACCATCATCGGAAAAATGAATAAAACAAAAGTCGGTATATTTGTTACATTATAAGCTTATACGTAATAAAATTGCATATTATATACCAGTTGCGTTCTATACTACCTTTCGCAAATTAAATCAATTCAAATGTACCCGCTAGTTCGGAAATAGCGTTTCCACTCTGCTAACAGCGCCACCTTTTTTCCGAAAAATGGGACCACCTTCTGTTAGCGAATACGAGGGAAATTTGTCTCCATTCGCCCCATGGCTTAAACGTGACCCCCTACCCCCCACCAAAACTGTAATGATCGCAACGACCCTAGCGGCGTCTAGTGAACTACCAGCCAATATGTCTTCAAACCGTGAAGCTTAGACCTGTATGTAAGATCGTGTTCGGTCTTGTTTTTTGCACAGAGCAATACCAGCGGTTCAAAACTCTAGTTAATCGCGTAATGCGTACCCAAGGGAATATTCGGAATATTCTGAGGTAGGGTTCTTATCGCAAATCCGTGTCGTAATGAAGTCCAAGCTGCCCGGGCACGAACAACGACCGCAAGGATGCATAAACTCATAAGTTTAAGGGGTTTAAATTTCCGACCAAGCCGATACGAAATATTGGACTGGAGGAGGAATGTGGCATATTTCTGTTCACACCCTACAAACCACACGAACAAGAGGCAAGGGAGTGTGCTTATACATACCTGGGCCGTTTAACCCTCGACTTTATGCTCGGCCAGTAGTAAACCTGAAGTATGATCGAACGGTTAATAGAAGATTTTATTATCGGGCGTGTGTTTCACAGGTGCGTGGAAACGAAGCGGTTTAGTAGTCCAACGATCATGTCGACTCCATTTCGAATTACAGATGTATGTATTTGTATATTAGTTTTGTTTTAAGGGAATATTGTGTGTAAACTGCAATGAGCTCACTTTTTGAAGCCGCATAATTGTCAAACTGATAAAATTTTCTGCAAACTGTTCAATCACACAGAAAACCTAAACCGTCGAAGAATGGACCACTCTTCACTGCAGTTAAAGTTGATTATAGCAGTTTGATGAGTAAAATAACCTGGCAAATTAAACCTGTGGTGTATTTTTACCTTATATACATATGAATCTTTTATTGTCCTCTGAAAGTTCGATATCAATAGGATCTCCCAGATTTTAGTGTGAATGAATGTGTCATTTCAGATCAGTATCGAAATAAATACGAATTTTTATGACCTAATTTATTGTAAGTTAAACGAAGGGAGGCCGATCAGATGAAACTACTCATCAGGAGTTTTGCATATTTTGGGCTAAAGAAATACCTCGATAAATTTCAACAGAATCCATGATCTGGAGGCCTGATACTTTCTTTGTCAATGAATTGGAGGCAGTCAACGATCTAGTTCCAAAATTCGCAGCACACAACAAGCTTAAGCATGCATTCCATTTGTATGTGATATGGTCAACAGATTTCACAGTACATTGACCTCGACCACAACCAACTTCGACTCGCTATCAATGGCTTTCTTGAAACTCCGAAAAGATTAGCGAATTCTACGTCTCCGGTTTTTAAAAAATATAAAATTTAAAAAATCAATCATTAGATGCGATCCATAAATTTAATCAGCTTTTCCTCTTAGACTTATTTAACGTTTTGAGTTCATTAGGTAAGCTGTTGGATGTTCCAACAGCTGTTAGACAGCTGCACTTTATAGCAATTGATTTTTTACGTTCAGGAATTAGTGTACTCTTAAATCTAGTAATCCCGGAAGAAGATTGAAATTTGTCTATTAGTAAATCATAGTGGTACAGAACTGAGTTGAAGGTGAATAACTGTTCCAAATTTAGAGGATTATTATTTAGGACAAAGTTATTTTTGCTGACAATTTTTATCAGTCTATTTAGGAGCCTATATATGGCAATTTTACTCTTTGCTTTCTTTTGCTTAGGTAGCTTACTAAGAGTTTGCGTGTAATTCCTGTGATGCCATACCTATCAAGTTTCACCAGTAAGATTTTACGATCCGCT
This sequence comes from Neodiprion fabricii, assembly GCF_021155785.1. Taxonomy (NCBI): domain Eukaryota; kingdom Metazoa; phylum Arthropoda; class Insecta; order Hymenoptera; family Diprionidae; genus Neodiprion; species Neodiprion fabricii. The sequence goes on from NC_060239.1 coordinate 13,124,934, forward strand.
GTATCAAATGCTTTCGCAGGATCTAAAAAGGTTATTGAATTGGCTTCACTTTTACCAATTTTATCTACGATTAGACCTCTGTTTTTTTATGAGACCTAATAGTTTAGGTAACAATATTTAACATTTGACACAGAATTTGGATATTCTATTAAAGATAATTCGTTCAAAACTTTTTGCTAGATTGGATATTAAAGATATAGGCCTATAATTACAAGCAAAATGTTTATCGCCATTTTTGAAGATAGGCATGATTTCGGCACATTTTAGAGCATCGGGCCAGGCAGCTTGAGTAATGCTCATGTTTATTATATACACCAGCGGTATAATTAGAAAATTCGATGGTGTTTGGAGGGTTTTGATATTTATGCCATGAATACCACTATTTTTAATCTTCTTTTTTTTAATGAATTCAGCGGCTTCAAGGTGATTTATAGGGTTAATAAGAATCGATTTATTATTAACAGATGCCAGTTCCAAATTAGAATTGGGGTGTTGTTGGATTTTATTACTTAAAACACAATACTGTTGTAATTGGTTTTCATAGCGTTGGCAATATCGACAGATTTACCGATTGTAACATTATTTTCAACATTATTATTCATATCAACAATGTAATAAATTGTATCCTCTTTTATAGTGTTTCTACCAAGCAAACCATTTATTTTGTACCATCATTCTCTACGATTGTCGCTATTTTTGAGAATCTCATTTCAATCATAAATTATCTTGGCCTTACTAATCACTTTGTTCAAAATCTGTGCAAATAATTTGTATTCACTTCCTAAATATTCACAACTTGGATTAAGATTCCATGTATTCCGTAGTAATTCTTTCTTATGACTAGATGTCAAAATAGCTTTTGTTATCCATTTGTTTCTGGAAGCCATTTCGTGTTTCCTTTTTTTTTTTTTTATTATTGTCAATGGCATAGATTAAACAGTAAAAATTAACAGCATAAAAGGATACCTTAAGGTTTTTACGTCTAAATTTGCTTAGTGATATAAAAAAAGGATAGTGATCAGTTCAAGTATAAGTTAGGTTAAATGTATTTAGTATAATTGAGCTGTTTTTAATAAAAATATTATCAATGCATGTGCCTCCATGATTATTGTCAGATGGTCTCGTTATGCCTTTGAATTCTGGATAAAAACCAGATTCTAACAAGTTATTCAAACGTTCCTGACTAATGAAATGAGTTTCGAGAGTGTCAACGTTAAAGTTGCCCAAGATCAAGTTATTTGTGGCATTTTTTTTTCAATATCGAGAATTTTTTTGAACTATAAACGAAGTTAGTTCTAGGAAAATCATGACATCTGTAAATTGATGACAATTCAAAAATTTTGCTACCTTCAAATTTAATTCATGACCTTAAAACTTTCAATTTACCAAATACGATTATTTTAGTAGTCTCAGATATATTATTTGTGTTATCAATAACGACACCATTTTATTTATTAACTTCACTGAGGTTGTAGTACATTGTATACCCATCTAGGGAAAATAAATTTCAGTATTCAAGTTACCAACTTTTAGATCAAACGGTAATAGATGATGTTAGCAGAACAACTAATTTTTCATAGTTCGCGTTTAAGTTTCTAATATTGACTGACAGGATATTTTCATTATTGTTCTTTTTTAAATATTTGTTGAAAAAGTCAGAGTTGTAAAAAACTTTTTCTAATAGAATAGAAGAAGTTTGTATACTTTCGATAAAATAGTAACTTATATTAAAAAATATAACTTATGATTTTTAAGGGAATACGTTACTGTTATCTACAATCAATCTTTGCTGATCAAAGAGGATTCATTGACAACCACGACGAGTTATTTTTCACCGAGATTCGAGATGATAAAATTACACGAATTCTGCAATGTCTGTAACAATCTGTATTGTTGTTTACAATCGGGGTTTCTCATAATTATTAAACATTCGTGGTGTTTCGTTTTATCTGTATCAACACGACAACGTACACTTTTTTCCTTCAAATTCATGACAATTAGCTTGAGCTGGGCCCTTCCAACTTTAGACTTTAATACACTTTTCACATCCATGAACATAAAGAGATTGACAAGAGTGATCGATTTGCACGACCACATCGCCCAGTGACAGAATCTCCTTCTCTCATACGTACACTTTTTCCCGTTACGAATAAGAAAGGTATCAGAGAAACGTATACCCGAACACTGGAATTCCGGTAAAATCGAATCCAATATTTGAGGCTGATGTGTATGGACATCTCCATACGAGTCGAAACCTCGGGACATAATGAATCTACGCTCCTGTATATTCTCTTGGAAATATATTCGGTTCGAAAAAATTCGTTGACTATACCAAAGCTACATCACGTATTGCACACGAACTGTAGGAGGTGTCTTATGAGAAAATGTTTAAAAAAAAAACCATCTCATCACAATATCTGAGCTGCGAGTGTCATACAATTGCATAAAAAACATTTGAAATGTAGAAAAAGCCACCAAGCAGACGAATCTTATCCGTATTTCATAAGATACAGATATTATTATACCAGAGTGAATCCCGTTTGGACAATCACTGGATTCACAGACAATAATATCGTTATCGTTGGTAAAATATTCTTAATGACAATGGGGGTGAGGGGAAAGCATATGTAGACAAACGAAATGCGTCCATCGTGTAGGTACGTGGTTCTTGTTCGACATTTTTTCTGATTTCACGACAAAAAATTAGGAGCAGGTTTTCTATGCTTAGGTTATTTCGGTAATTCCTGGCATTTTTTACATCTGAAATGTTTTTGATACGGGTTTGACTACTTTTTATAAGAATACGGCAACGTATAAATCGAGCATCTACGATCAGCAAACCCCTACTTCTGGACTGTTAAGACATGTCATATTTACACTTTGCAGCCGGCAAACGGTGCGCGCTACAATAACTCATAAAGAACTGAAATCGTATTTGTACTAATTGAATTTATGTATAAATTCAGTAAGAAAAATCTATAGCCACCGCTAGAATATTGTAATTTAATTAACAGGTTTGCTAAATTGAGCAACCCACTTGGCTGAACTTATAAAATATGCGCTATTGCGGTAAAAACTTTTGTTTCGACAGCTTAAATTATTGGGGTGAGGTCGAAGTTCCGAATTTGAATAGTTCCGAAAGCGCCTAATTCCGAATTATTTGATGCAGAAACTTGAAGTAAAGAAATCAAAATTTTAGGAAACAACGAAGTTTCAAATGGTCGGAAACTCCAAAGATTCAAGTTACAATAGAGCAAAGTTCTGAAAAATAAAGTTATATAGAGTAAAATTCTGAAAGTTGAAATATACTCAAAAAATCAGAAAAACCAAAAGTCAGAACGACCAGGATTCCAAACGTGAGAGTATCGAAAATCCAAAATAAAAGAAACATCAAAGTGGTGAAAATTCACCAAGCCAGAAATTCACAGAAGTGAAAATCGTCGATCATTAATAATTTCGATGTTTCAAAATTTTTCATTTATTACTTTCACACTTTCGTAACTGTGACTTGTAGGAGTTGCGCCCTTCTGGCATTCCGTCCATTAGGAATTTAGCCCCCTTCAAACTTGGCACTTTCGAAACTCTTAGCGTCAGGTTTTGGATCATTTGAAACTTTAATGTTTCTTCAAAGTTTGATTTCTTTACCTTAAGTTTCGTCAGGAAAAAAATCGGAATTTTGGCGCTTCCGCTGTGTGTGAAACAGGCTTAACACTATCCGATTCAACATTTATCACGTTTTCTGCAAACTTTACACCTCTATAATTCTTTTCTACAACAACAGTCGTTGCTTTTACTTTTTGACGATATCTCTGTTGAGATCCTTTTTTCTTCCATTTTCAGTAAATGGCATTTTTTCTGTACCGACTGCTTACTTTTTTCATTTATATTGCTTACTTCTTCTATTTATATTTGAACTCATAGTAGTATCTTCTGATGAATTTATTTTTTAAACTCTTGTTAAGCAACGGTTTCGAGGTTATTCGACCTGTTTTCGTTGATTGAATACGATGATTTCTGTCCTTATTTATAGTTACACCCATTGGCGTTAAATCGCATAGATCACCGACATGTCGATTTCTTGCAGGAATACTGTTATTTGATAATACATGAGTACAATAATCGTATAGATTCAACGAATGAAAAACAAACGTCTCCGCCACAACACGACTTTACAAAATTATCTCTAGAATGAGAATCAAAGATCCAAAATTCATTGTAATCGCTAGCATACCTCAAGTAAAATTCGTAAATAAATTTACGTAAGAGTTTTCCAAATTAAGTATGCCAATTTCGACATTATCGTCGGATCTATGACTAAATATCATAACTCCAAATTCTAATTCCTGATCACTGATCGAATTAATCACTAATATTTCGGGGTTGTAGTTCAGATGCAGCCAAATAGTCTTGATCAATTGTAACTCGAGTAAGCTTTTTCCGCTCAAAGTGGTCTGAATTCTTTTCGTAGTTGTACTACTTGGTTGGGTCTCAAATTGGGTAGAAAATATCAGTCTAGTAGTTTTAGATTCTTTTTATTTCGACGATATCTCTTAAACAAATTAGTATTTCCAACCAACAATTTACCGACGATGAGAACTCACTGATGTGTAATAAGAACACGATATATTCAAGTGAGAATAAAATCGGAGTGCAAGCATTTTTCATATGCCCATCGAAAAACCGCCCTGAGCTTTAATTTATTGATTTGGGTTATACGTATAGCCATTTATTTAACAAAAATGGCCTTAGCAGCCAAAATAATCTTTTGATAATATTTAAATTCCATTCATCTTCATGTCATTTTTACTTTTATTTAACTCGATTGTGAATAACCTTTTTTTCGTTCAAACATTTAAACTGTATGTTATACAAATACAATAAGTGCACATGACTCGACACGCTGCACTCGAGGTAATTATACTCATGTTAAATTTTTGTTTACCTTATTTTTTATGTTTATTTTTATTACGTTTTCTATATATAATGCTTGTAATGTAACTGTTATTTGCATTTTCTTCAAGATTGTAATTTTATTTCGCGTATTGATCGAACAGATCCAATTATACATTTCGTTTTGCGGAGGACCAAAACGTCAACAAGTTTTTCTATGTTATTATTACGACCTTCATATCCAACACATAGAGGTCAAGAACTAAGTTGATCATCTTATTGACTTTAACGTTCATCACGTGAAACTTCTTTTATGATTTCCTATTTTCTAGACCACTTACTATTCACAGTCTACGATATCGAATATATGTATGCACCCATACCTACATCCCGATGGGTTGATGGAAATTATGTTGTATTTACCGTATTTTTGCAAACTTCACGTTGTCGTGGTGTAGAAAACGCTGACGTTAATACCATTCCGCCAACGAATAACCAACAGCATTTTTCATTCATGTCATATTCGTGACAATGCCCGCAGGATTGACTTGTCTCGAAATGCAATCACCGCGGTGATCGACAATTTTTTAAAGAGGTTCGGAATCTCTGAACATCTGTTATCGACAGATGCGAACATTATTTTTGTCGCATTGCCGCGACGTTCGACGTTCCACGGCAGTCCGTTCTTTTGACGACTCCGAATAAACAGCTTGACATATCGAGGTGTATGCACGTGTACAGTTCATATTTCAAATCGTAACAATTTAAGCACCATCGCATCAGTGGTTCGGTGATTTTGTAAGAATAAAAATATTTTACCGGCGTTAATAAAGATACCGTTCCGAATGTCTCGAAAAAGTTTGTGAAAAATATCTGAATATATAAGAGAATCAGCTGTATATTTTTTTCAATCATATCTAATTTACGTTCGAACTTTTCAGTCAACACTTTTACTGAAAATCGACGGGATGCTTTTGAGAAATTTCTCTAATTTTATCACGAATTATATACATTCCAATCAAAGAATACGTGCTCATATGTTTGGGGTGAAAGGAAATGCATTTGTCATACAAATATATTTCTGAGCATACAAGATTTTCTGAGAAATCCATAAGTCAGTAAAGATTCACAGCAAACGTTCGACGACTTGTTTTATGGCAAATTGCAACAGACGTCATTCAAAGACGCGTCTACGTAGGGCGAGATGTGAAATCGGTCGAAAAATCGAGTAATAAGAGATTCGTTCGGAGAGGAGAGGAACGAGGCGATTGGAGAACTCGTGAAAATTGATTCGGGGAGTAATGGTATCGTGCGATTATCGGCTGACGACTAGAGCCCGCGTCCCACGGGACCAGGACACCTCGGCGATAATACATTACTCTAAAAAGGAGACTTTTCCATCGTCGTCGTAACCATCGCAACCAAAGGGTGGCCGACGAGACTGACTCTTTGACGTGACAATTACTCCTCGGCGCCGACCTTGCCTTCCCCAATTCCCACCTGCGCCCTCGAATAAGACTGGCGACGAGCTCCGCCTCACTTTTCAATTTTTCATAACCCGCGACGTCGCACCCTTGTTTTACAATCGTGCCGCATATGAGGCATTCCACGTGTATGGGAGACCGACGCTAGTTGTTTTCTCATAGTTACTCTCTGATTTTTAGAATTTTTGAAGTTATACTTCTTCAGGCGCGTTATGAAAAACTGATGAGAGTGAAATTTCAAGATGCGCGCGCATCACTGTTACACAAAATTGTAACACAAAATTAACAGGATGAAGTTGCCCACTCAACCGAATTCAATTTCAAGATGCGCGCGCATCACTGTAACACAAAATTAACAGGATGAAGTTGCCCACTCAACCGAATTCAATTTCAAGATGCGCGCGCATCACTGTAACACAAAATTAACAGGATGAAGTTGCCCACTCAACCGAATTCATTAAGTCTCGAAAAATTTGTGAATATTAGTGAAAAAATTGTGCTAAAATACTTTTTCAAGTGCTCCAATATAATTGAGGTTAGTTATCCGTATGTATTATTTATTGATATAAATTAAAATATCATTATTTAATATAATTAATACTAAATATTATTAAATTATCAATGTTGAATATTTATTATCGGTTTTTTAATATTTACAAAATAAAGAAATAAATTTAATAGAACATTTAATAAAAAGTTCGTGACAAAAATTTAATAGATTATTTAAATATAATGTAAGACATCCGTTATTTGTTTTATTGTTTTTTAATGATGCCAAAGAACTATAACTTCTCACGCGCGTACATAAGTACACGCACCCATTTTTTTTTTTTAACAAAATTTTTTTTCAATTTCGATACGGGGAATTGTAAACGCATCCTTTGCGATCCTAGAGAAAATTCGTGGTTATTCCAAAGCAAATCTGAATAAAGTGTGTTTTTTTTTCAATTTTCACAAAAAGTTTCTAAATGTGACAACGTACGCTGAGGTGGGTCAAGTTGTCCCAAATATTTTAAATGACAGAAGAAGGGCAAAAATGATGAATAATTTTTCTTGCACTTGTGTTTTCTTGTTTTTGACGTGACGTAAGGCGACTTGGACGCTGACAACCCCGAAAACCTTGAAAATTTCGAATTCAAAAAACCACGTTATTGTTACCAAGCATACTTTTGACCTTTGTTTCAGCCTTAGAAGTCACGTTGATCCTAGACTTTAACATATATTTGAAAGTAAAAGTTCCCGCTCTCGACGATTCTTGCACCAAAGATGAGGATACCCATTTTAAAAATCAAAGTTGATTTCAAAACGACCTTGGAGATGACGTTCAAGGTCGTATCAAAGGTCACAATTGAATCGCTTGTTAGAGATTTATCCTTGGTAGTTTATTTTTTCACCGAAACCCACGAGATTTCTAGCGATTCCCATACTTTTTTCTCACCCAGTATATCATATCACACATAGGTAGACTTTATTGAAACTTCGAAATTATCGATCTTCGCATATTATAGGTTCCTATTTTATCGACTGTTGACATTGAAACTTTGCCAAATGAAAGTCTACAAAAAATCATACGTTCTAGAATGAACAGAAAAAAAAAATTTCACAAAGCTTGCACTACTTCTAAAAGGGTTAGGGTTTTGGTTGGTACGATTGCACGAGGAATCTCCCATATGTATACATAACTACCGTCGTCGTAGAGTGAACAATTCGAACCCCTTGGTAAAAAAATGCCCTGTTCACGACGCGAGAGCCTCGTTACAAATTTAAACACCACCCTTATTCTCCCCAACGAATAATCGCAACTTGTAAGAAACTGCGTACCTGACGCTAGGTATAAAATTTTCTGATTTGAAACCCGTGGGACCTTTTATAAAAGTTTAACTTCCGTAGGCAGTTATGGGGTCTCGATTATTTATCTAAACGTTCTCGACTGATTACTACAGTTTTCCAAATCGAATAGAATCCAAATAGAATATCTAAAGTCATTTACGCACTGAGAAAAAAAAAATCATCGGATTTAACGAATATTAATTAATCGAAATAATCCATGCGTTTGTACAGCACTGAGAGAACATTTTATTCAAAGCGAAAATTTATTTGGCTTCCAATAAAAAAATTCCATACTTACCACCAATACAAAATAATTTAAATTAATTAAACGGCGATTGAACGACACAACTCACTGAGTTGCTCTTCTCCTTTGATATTCTTTTCCAAGTGCTCCATGCTTCGTGTTGATCAAATTGTTCGATCACTCGAATAATATTTTTAAGGTCCAATGGCATATTTTTTATCGTACTAGATTTGCGCAATGCGAAGTGTTCGGGTATATAAGCATTTTTGAAGTTACCTTTCAAGCGGGAAAGCCTGCCATCTATGGTTGAAATTGCAACCGCTCCGAATGAATTATTATTTCGTTAAAAAACACGAAACATGCACATCAAATAATCGGAATATTATCGAGTCAAAAAAAATTTTATTTCAATAAAATAATATTCATTTCGTACAAACTATGCTTTATTTATTGTAAGCGCGTATACGTAGAATGGTGTCGAGAGTTCTTGCAATCAATTTCAATTGTATGTTTGAAATTTTGAACTACACGTGATTGTTTAAAACCGAGAAAAGTTATATTTCATTGTATTAGTCAATTACTTGAATTAAATGTGGTACATTTAGCAACTCAAGAACTCTTTCTTGGTTCCATTCAGATATCCACATTTGCTTCGATGAAATTTTTTTGTTTTGAAGTAACTATACAATGTAATGAAGCAGATAATTTTCTTAAATGAATATTGAAATCTACCTTGTGAAACAAATCCTTGTTCCAACGTATAACACATTTTCTTGATTAAATTCATCATTGATTATGGTGGAAAAACAGCCTAATGTACTATCTGGCGGTAACATTAATATTTCAGCAAGCGTGGGATTATTGTTTCTAATCTCTCGCTACTTTTGAACCGACGGGTTCGGCGGTTTAAGCACTACACGAATTAAATGAGCTTAGTTGATTCAAGCCAAGTTGTGATTCCTAAAGTTCTAGTTTAATCCTATGAAGTGAATACGTACTTGTTTGAAATACATTAAACTTGAAAACATGTAGCATTCAAATTAATGCATCGATATTTTTGCTTCAACTAAAAAATGGTTGGTATGAGTGAGAAACTGTTCACATCAAATGAACTGGAAGTCTAATAAATTAGCTGTTTGATTCGATAACTTTTTCTTCTCAGTGCGGCAAAAGTCAAGTTGCCGAAATACGGTGATATCCGATTTTAATAAACAAGACGAACCACTCCGCGGAAAGATGCCGGGACACTGACAACGAGTCGCCGTAACAAATACTCGTAGTATCGTACCAAAGGTTGTTTTCTTTTGTTCAGTCATTATAAACGAAGTCTACAAGTAGTCGACCAACTTTAAAGTCAGAACGACGTTAAACACACCGAAAGCATTTGAACACGTCTAAGCCAAGTGGTGTAGTTCAATAGCTATAAGAACGAGTCGTCAATGAATGCATCGACGTTTTATATGCGTTCGTTGGGTGGTCCTCAATAAAGTAATTTTTGAATTTTGACCAGCTCACTCCCTAAACCGGCTTCAAATAATTCACAAATAATTCCCTAAATTTTTCAGATTTTCATCTCAACTCTAACCCGTGCACGTAAAAAGGTGAATTTTCCCATTTAACCCCTTCAGGGGTGCATTGAATTTGACGAACGGATTTCGATCATATATAGTATAAGGGGGTATCTTGGGTCGCTGACTACGAATCTGGACGCAAAATTTGAAAATTCAAAATGGCGGATCCAATATGGTGGACTATAATTCAGAAAGTTACTAGATTTTGGTGAAATTCGTAGCCATGGACTTTTAAAGTCGCTGATTACGAATCTGAAATCGAAATTAGAAAATTCAAAATGGCGGATCTAATACGGTAGAGCAAAATCCCAAAAGTCACTTGAAGTTACCGTATAGGATCCACCGTTTTAAATTTCGTAATTTCAAGTTCAGATTCGTAATCAGCCACCTCGAAAACCCTCGAGCACCGAGTTTTATCAAAATCCAATAACTTTTAAGATTTTGGCTCACGATATTGGATCCGCCATTTTGAATTTAGAAATTTCGAGTTCAGATTCGTGATCAGTGACTCAAGTGACCCTCATATACGAAATTCTATCGAAATTCGTTCGGTGGGCTTAATGTACTGCTGAAAGGGTTAAATGGTGAAATCCACCCTCTTACGGGTACGAGCTAGAAATGAGATAAAAATCTAAAAAAATTGTAAAATTATTTTTGAATTATTCGGAACTGATTTGGGGGTTCTGCCGGTGAAAATCAAAAAATGACTTTTTTAAGGACCACCCTAGTGTCCATCCCTTATTCTGTTATACAGTCAAGATTGTGAAAATTGAGCATCAGTGTCCATTAATTTGACGTGCTCATTGATATCCTCTTAAATAAACGGATAAGATAATTGTCGAGATCCAAATATGACTTAAAATAAGGGCATAATTTTCTTACCTAATCTTTAATTATGAATTTTATTTATTTCAATTATGATAATATTCTTTTTCGTTAACTCAACTCTATGCATCTATGAAACTAACTTTGTGACGAGAATCTTGGCCCACCAAACAAACGTCACGCATTGTCATCTACCATATTGCATATGTCATTTTAAATTTTCAAATCTTGAGTTCAGATTCGTGGTACACAACCTGTATGAAAAATTTATACTCCGAATAGTAAATAGTCAGCTTTTTGCATCATGTACCTAGCTTCGTCCAGGTAGGTAATAAATAAATTTCACTTCATCAGCCATTGAACTCTTGGCTCAACAGAACACGAATCAGAACAAGCTTAATTTGTTTCGATACAAGAACTTCATGTCTTTGAAACAAAACGACTGAGGTGTATTAAACCAAATTTTTAGTCATTTCAATCACACATTTTCTTGACACTAAATTCGCATTATCGCACCGTGTTATCTTGAATAAATCGATAGTCAGCATGATGATTCAAAGCCTTGATTCAAGTCGTCACAAGTATTTTACCCTAGAAAAGTATTTTGTTGAATTAAGTAAGTATTGTGTTCGCTGCGTTTGACGTTAGCATTTAGTTGAATCAAACGAATACCACTTGACTCAAATAATAATTCTTACCCTTCGTGCATCAGTCGCTTGTTACTTACGATAATTCTCATTAACTGCGGAGTATGGACCAAGAATTCGGGAATGGGATAATTTTCTAAGAATCGGAGGAGGGGTGGTTAGGCAGTTATCGGCTTCGCGTGCCCCACTGAATACGTGGCTAAACTTCTATGCACGACTATATATATATACATATATTGTATGTACCGGTGTGGCTGTTCTGCGTCAAGCCCTTTAGTGGTGTTAACGGAAGCCACCGGCAAGGATTAGGTGGCACCCCAGAGACCTCTCGACCCTGAAAGTGGATTTTGGTACCGGAATATTGAGGGCTAGATGTAATAGGTGGGCGTAGGTACAGTAGGTGAATTAGTACAAACAGTTGCCCCGAAGTATCGTAGCCCACAAATAACTGCATGGTGGATTTTGATATATCCTCAAATGCATGTAAAGAATACAAAAATTATTCGTTTTCTAAACTCAAAATTGTACTACCGTGAATAAAATTTTGAGTTAATGTACAACCCACCAAACTTTGCGTCGACGCAACCAAAAGAATTATTTATATTGTTTTTCATAGGGAACTAAAATGTTTCATTACTTGCCCGGGAAATATTTGGTATCACGGTCGAAAAGATTTTGTTGCGATTGGTAAATCAGATCTGCACAGTAACATCATTTTGTGAAGATTGCAAAACGACTTTTATATTATTTCAATTGTGAAAATTATCGTTCTGTCATATTTCGGCACGTGAAATAAATGCAACACCAAATAACGACAAAAGAATCTGCAGGCATTGTTGATGGTATAAGGCTAATTCAAAAAAGTCTTATTTAATCTCTGCGACGAATAATTCAAAAGAAATAACCGACAAATGATCCTACGATTTTTTATCATTTTGTTTCTTGAGTTTCTGAAATTTCGAATATTCAATAACGTGGCTACGAGCTGATTCTAGGATGAAGAGTTTGTGTTTCCTGGAAATTGCAAATAAGTAATCTTGTCGACAAAAAAGTAATCGAAAAAACGCCTTTTACGACCCCTCAGAATAGCGTATCTCCGTAATCAGGTACAATTCCAACGGTGAGTGTTTAAAATGGATATAGATAAATTTCGATCGAATTTCTGCCTTGCAATTTATAGATGAAAATTGGCTTAATTGTCAAAGCTTAATCAGGGTAATCAATTGAAAGCATCATCCGGGAATTCTTTAAAGTCATCGAACCATCCTCTTTGCATAAGCCAGTGTAGAATGACAGAAAAAAGAAATATTATGTGCAAATTCGACTACTTAAAATGAACCAAGTACACATGACCTCACAGCTGTATTTTGCGATACTTGCTTGTGAAATGTCCTCCCTTAAAGCCGATCTCTTTTTCCACCATACGTACAAATCAGGACCATAGTGATATTTCACGTGTGCTATCATCATGTAAACAATTTTTTTTGCTTAACGCAACCACCTCACAGAAAGTTATTGCACCCGGGTACGTTCAGTCACACATTACATAGACGAGTTCGGGTAAGTTGCCATATTATAGTCGACAAATTAACTACCAGCAGCATGGCTTCTGATCGTCGCAAAGTGACCTATACCATACCATACCACATACAGCTAGTACAGAGAACAGTGGCATCAACTTACTGCTAATAACTGCACTCTAAAGCCTGGCTGCGACGCGATTTAAACTTTTTCTTATCAATTTCAAACCGAAAACTTCAGAAATGGAACGATTCACAGATTCACCTTCGGTTATTGGGATCAGCTGCGACTAGGAATTGTAGGAAATCTTTGGTCTCATACAAGGGAGCGTTATAGAGGAATGCACTATATGTGGTTTGCTGAGCCGTCAAGTTGTTCTCAAGTTGTAACATACGTATAGATAGAATTAATTATTTCTTACTTTTTATGTTTGTTGTGCACGTCTTTGCGATAAAAATGTTGTTGGGAAAGGATTTCTGTGACGAACCCTGGGACCACATGTGGATAATGGAGGACTCACCACCTTGAACTTTGATTATTTAATCGCGGATTCGAAGTCAGCGACGAAAAAAACCCTCGGCAGCCAAATTTCATGCAAATCCCATCAATTTTGCGAATTTCATCGGTCATTTTAAATCCGCCCTTTTTGAATTTAACTTTTTTAGCTTCCGATTTGAAATCAATGACCCTAAAAACCTCTGTGATACGAGTACGAGCACGTCTAATCGTAGACGAGGGCAGAAATCTACTATTTTTCAGCACTCTCCTTTGATGGCCACTTAAATATTTGTTGTGCAACAGTGAAATTCGATGTGAGAATATATTAGGATTGGTTTGAAAGCTTCAAAATTTTTGTGCCAAATTATCTTCGCGACAAGCTTTTCAAAACGATTAGTTAAAGGTTCAGGAGATATGCCGTGTACAGAATGTTTATAAATAAGTGCATCAAACTTATAAGGGTGATAAAGTGTGACTGAACAAGTAATTCAAGATAGGCAACCCATAATTGGAGACATTGCGCCGAGTCTAAAACATCGGGTTTTGATTTAAATAACTGCAATCCATTTGTTTTGTTTATTAATAATAATTATTCAAGGGTGCCGAAAATTAAACTAAATTCATTCTATATACGAACTAAAGAAAAGAATGGAAAGAAAGGAATCGAACCGGATGCAAGCTGTGTAACGTCGGAGGATATATATTGATAACCAAACTTATAAAAAAATTCTGGCAACTAAATTCTTCCCGGTTTTCACTGAAACTTCATCCAATGTTCAGGCTCTTTACCTGCGACCTTCAATACCTTGTAAGCTTTTGAACGCAACGCCTCCGACCATGGGTTTCCCACCCAAAAATATATACTTGTTTACGAACGCTTTATCGCTCCTTCAAGTTTAGCTCACTTACTTATTTACGCACTGTATATATGCGTATTAGAAGTGACGAAGTGCTCGGTTTGAATGGTAGAGAAGAAGTTTCCAAGGTAGACAAGTAGAGTCTCGGGGGGAACGGAGCGAAGCGTAAGTGAATGCTCAAAGCAACGAGGTTCTGAAAATGAGAGGGGATCTGGAAATAATGTGGTGCACATAGGATGTGCGAGGGATCATTTATAATGTTTAGGTACAATGAACGGACTTTCAGATAGCAGATATACAAGGTGAGCAACAATGGATATTAGAGCAGTGTAAAAGAAGAATGAGCACGTGACACTATCATCAATTAATTGGCTGATTATTATCACAAACTCCTATTTTCATTGGGAAAATTGAGGTCATTTCATTAAGAAACAAAAAAAAAAATACGATTTCCTTTAACTTCAGAAAAAAAAAAAATACATAAAATAAATTCAGAATCGTTTCGATGGACAACGAATAGTCACAGTTGTATACCTTTGTAAGAAATAAACTATCACGTTTTTTCTAAAACTAATCACACCCAGGAACTTTCTTAAAAAGAAGATCACTTTATTTTTATCTAGCTATTTGAGTGACAATTACAAGATGAAAATACTTAAGAATAACGCTCAAAATTGGGGAAATTATGAAACGTGTTCTTTCCGCGATCTGGTATGGTTGTGCAACTAGCAAATAGATGATTCTCACGAAATAGGCATTTTGGCTGAAAACATATTTCATATTATATATTAGTTGATAACATTTTCAGATAATCCTAAAATAGAATCGTATTGACTGTTTTTTTTTTTTTTGTCTTTTATTTTTCAGTCAGTGACCCTTAAGTCACTCTTCTGGTATGAAATAATCATGTCATACCAAATTACAGCAGGTCACAAGGGCTGTTAAAGTTTCCAAATATTGACATCATACACATTTTCTGAAACTCATTGATATTTTCAACATTCCTCTAAAGCATTCAAAAAATAATATGTCATAGTTACCTTACAATAGAAAGCCACATTTTGAAATTGGGTTTCTGTGCCATTCGTGAGGACCGACAAAAAATCGTTTATATTTGCGTGATGGGTGTTGCTGGTTGATCATGAAATACTAACAACGCCATCTAGATCTACTTTATCGAACATATTTATTTATGTATCATCACGTTTATTGATACTGCCAGTTTTTGCCAATGTTTAATGTTGAATACGTATATCACAACCGAATGCGTCATTCGTTTGCCTAGTGCCAACTATATATTTTATAGTGGAATAAATCATTAGTTATGCTTTCGAGTTAAACTATTGAACACGAACTCAACACCGCTTTTGAGGTTAGAGAAACATCTTACACCGCGCTGAGCACGAAAAATCGTAAAAATCGTAATTTCGCTGGACGTTCTGAGGTCCAAAAGAATAATAAATTCAGTTTACAATAAATAAGTTTTTTAATTATTGCATTTTCTACTATGAAAAATGACCACTTCGGAACAATCACTCAAATACATTCAAATGCAATCCGGATCGTGTCATCGCGTAGAATACGGGCTGATCAAAGAACTGTTGAAACACACGCGTTGCATGTAGTCCTTTAAGCAGTTGAAATAATCTTATTAATAGAAGATATACCTTATACCATCAGAGGTTGGCACATGTGAGTTGAAACGCTGTGGGTTAGCAGTATTGTGAAACGTCAAACGCACAAGACGCTAAACACGATTGAAAGCGCTTCAAAGACGTTCCCGATTACGACGAGCCTTTTGCTCCGCGTCTATTACAGACACGAGGGCTATGGGCTTAATGAAGTTGACGTAAATTCCAACGCACTGGTGAGGGAGAGTCGAGCGGATACTAGAATCAATCTTTACCGACTGAGTAAAATCTCACTTATTTTTATTGTGACCATAGCCTACCCAGCACTGATACAAAAATGCCACAGTCGGCGCAATTTTGCGCGCAATGCCAAACAAAGCGATCCAAAAACCATTTACAGGAATACATTTCTTGGCATTATTTTTGCTTGAGATAAAATTCTTTTTGGATGTTTGTATTAGGATTAATTGTTTGTTTCATGTAGAATCGTGCGATATTTTTACATCAGTGTTGCGTGGCTTTTCATAAGACACAATAAATTAGATTCAACGCGGTCGGTAAGGAGTGACTGAAGTTTTTTTTAAGGATAGAATTTATCAACCGGGAAGAGATGGCTGCTCCTCCAAGTCCACGCTCCAAAATTACTATGCCTGTGAGAATCGGTGAGAATCGGTCTATAAAGCGTACATAAGAGGCAAGACAGAACACGGACGTTATTATCGGCACGGAGTACAAGGTAGTATGTATGTAGAGAGTGGAAGCTTTCTGAAGAAATTCAGGCCTGGTTCACCAGGCTCCCGACTCACGACGCGCGCTTCGTTCTCATATGAGTTACCCTCTTATCTAACTGCGGCAAAGGGCAAACTTCTCCTCGGTAACTTCCAAGTTTTAATTGGTTGGTCCCGTAAGAGGATGGTCGAACTACTACCTTACACCGACCTTTTAGACGCTACAGGCATGCATGGAGTATACGCGAAGGCGCATGATCACTTCTATGTCCCGAAGAATTAGAACCCCCGAAGAGAGATAGATAAGAAGGTAGATGGATAGAAGACGAGTCAAGAAACAGAGAGGGTATATAGATGGGCAATTTCGCGCCGAACCGGAAAGATGTTACAGTAAAGTACGAATAAAATCGCATCGGCTAAATCAGAAAATAATATCTCTGGTTCCATTCATCACAGAGCGTTGTAATAATCTCAAGAAATTGGGGAATGTTTGAAAATTTTTTTCTGTTTTTTTGAAATTTTGACTGCTTATATAAACATTAGACCTGTCCTTAAGAAGGACAAAATCAAATTTTAATGGTCTTACCCCCCAAATTGGTTCGTAATAATTTAAAAAAGTCGAAAAGTATCTTTCAGAGGTCTAAATGTAGAAGTTAAAATCGGTTAAGTCTTCACACATTTTATTATTATTATCGAATAATAGAACAGAACTTCTATACTTAGACCTCTGAAAGATACTTTTCGACTTTTTTTCTATTTTCAGCGATTTCTGAGAATTTACCATCTTCAGCGAAAAGTTTCCTATTTTTTGTAACCTCTACCATTTTATTCCCACTATTTTTAGCTCTCAAAACGACGTTCTTCGACTTTTTTCGCTTTTTTCAGTTTTTTGATAATGGTGTAGTATCTTTTATATAGATATTGTTTTACTATTTATCATTCAAAATGATTTCATAATCATGTTTTTTTGATAAATTATAAAGTCAAGTAGAAAATATGTCTCTGTTGACTTGTGGAGAATTCGTTTACGATCAAAATCAGTCCTAGTCGATTGAAATCGTTCAAACGCTACGATTTTTTCATTGTAGACATGATTTAAAACTGAGACGCTTTGGGAATTATGCTATTGAAACTCTATGAACTTTCTGTCGCACTTTCAAAACTTCGTTACCTGTATGGTATTTCTTTACAGCTGTTTCACTGGATTGTATGTTTGGTACCACCCTAGCATTGAGTATCAGGAAAGCAGGACATCTATGAAACTTATTACACAGCGCTGCAAATTTTTTTCGAGATAATGTTAAATAAATAACTTAATGTATTTCACACGTATTTTGTCACACTGAATACAATGGCATTACCCTCTTTTTCCCATCGCTTTAGGATATCAAGGTATTCAACAGAAAGTTACCTTTTTTTTTATTATTTCCCAAACGGCTTCATAAAGTACGTTGAGTAAAATGAACGTTACGTATTATGACCTATAGAACGGGATACTATTTTTTCCTTAATTAAAATGATAAATCACGCCTGCAAATAGTCGTACAGAAATATTTTTAATCCGAATATTTCATACTTTTCACCTTTGTCAAGATATACGTATTCTTCCCTGTTTTAAACGTTTCATCCAAGATATTAATTTCAATATGACGAGGATATTTTCGTTTGACTCGAACAATAGCTTAAGCGACATATTTTAAATAAACACAAATTTTAACCCCTAACATTATTGCAATAAACATACGTGCTATTATAATATGTCAAAGAAAGCAATGTTAGCGAGTTCGCAAGAATTGCAAAATAATCAATAACTTTCAAAAGATTGCATGTAAAATTCAACAGATTTAAATAGATATACCGTGATGTTGACGCGTAGTTTTGACGATTCTTTGAGATTTCAAAGTTTTAATGGGGATCCAAGAGATTTTGAATGATATTGCAAGATTTCACTACGATTAGCGAACTCCAGATTCAAAGGAAATGATAACCCTTCGTGTCATGTTTTACTTACAGCAAGCACAAGTAAGAAAGCAGTTTTATAAGGCAAATTCTGGCAGTTTAAATGAATTCTTTAAAAAAAAAAACTGCATAGAGAAACGTTCGAGAAAATATTTATATTTGAATAAATATATTCAATAAATTACTCATGAAAATAAATCAGGTTCACCGTAAACTAATAATTTTTATCAACTGTAATTCATCTATACATTAAATCATTTTTTTTTTTTTATCACAAGATAAACAGGTTTTGTAGAGATCCCGGAAAATATTATTAAGCTTGGTGTTCAGCACTTTCGGAAGTCCACGGATAGATTTCCTAACTTTTCGAGCGCATCCTGCAAATTTGATCGATACTAAAAAATTCATTTGACACATATACAAAATATCTGTATTAAAAATACTCTTGGGTATCCTAGATATTGCTCTTTAAAATCCTTAATGACCGAAAAAAACAATTGCAATTCAGAGAAATTTGGAACGAAGTTACGTAGAATCGATTAAAAATATCTGATGAAAGTCGGTGTGAAAAAATACTCTTCCTTGACTTGAAGACGTATGTCAGAAGTCGCTTATACTTTTTTTACCATACTTGGGCTGTCATCAGTTTGCGCAATACGCGGAATCCATTCTGTACCCTGAATCCATTAAAAATAACTTGACGGATTCTAACAAAATTTCGATTAAAATATGCCATGAAACTTGCGTATGTATTGACGGCAACCTAACATTTGCAAGTCCTAAAATTTGGACGCGAAATGCTTGATGAAAAATTGCATTCCACCGGAAGTAACTGCAGTTCCGCAGTGAACAAACTTTGGAATCGTTCATTATCATTTCTGATTTCAACTTTTACTTAATTAATAACTTCATAGGTCCCCGGTGGATTATTCACACAATCTCCATGCGGAAAGGCGAAGGAAAGCTTTTCCAGTCTTTCCAGCCCTACCTGTTTCATACCCTTTACATGTAAGAAAATTGGAAAACTTCTGCCCAGCTCACCCTTCAAAGACGACATTTAGCCGTACAATTTAGCCCACGTTTTTCTCACCTCAAACCTCCGCGAAGCTTCTCCTATTATAGTATCGGACTTGTCAGGAATCACGTGCCCCACATTCCGACTCGACTTTTTCCTGCTTGGTCCTTGTACATCCTCCTCCACTCCTCCAACCTGGGGTTCACAGCGTACCTCAGGAATTTCAGGAGTAAATAAATTACGGCAATAACCATCAGCCTCCCACTTGTTGAAGGAAATCAATTGTTCCTATTCGTACAAAGACTAAACAAACAAGGAATCTAGCATATAAAAAAAGAGAACAGACACATCGATAGATTCTCAAGGTACGATGGATTTTATGATTTACTACACGACCTAGGGTAAACTGCACTTGCAAGCGGTAAACTAAAGTCTACCATTTTAACAGACACTCACCGTACGAGTGGAAAAAGGAAGACTCATTATATCAATAAGTAGACTAGAGCATTAAAAAGAAACCATAAATTCTCACTGCTGACCGGTCACGGAAATTAAACCGTTTATCAGGTAGGCTAGCTGCATCGTACAATTGAAAGTATAAGCAACCTATGAGACACACATGCACTATGAAAAAAGCTCTAGTGTATACATCAATACGATCGTCGTTGATAGATTATCGGCAACAAAGTTAAAAAGCGTCGTTTCATCAGAAAATTGTATGACTTTGCTCGAAAGTGTGAGACTCACGTGCACATTCGCGATCATAATATTTTCACTTTACCATCATTACTTTGTAACTACACTAGTTACATTTGGTACAATCAAAAATTTCTATATTTTCAATATTTTTTTTCTTACAAGCAGTTGTAATACCGCAGATAGCATCAGGATACATAATTTTTTTTGAAGTTATACTTCTTTAGGCGCGTTATGAAAAACTGATGAGAGTGAAATTTCAGGATGCGCGCGCATCACTGTAACACAAAATTGTAACACAAAATTAACAGGATGAAGTTGCCCACTCAACCGAATTCAATTTCAAGATGCGCGCGCATCACTGTAACACAAAATTAACAGGATGAAGTTGCCCACTCAACCGAATTCATTAAGTCTCGAAAAATTTGTGAATATTAGTGAAAAAATTGTGCTAAAATACTTTTTCAAGTGCTCCAATATAATTGAGGTTAGTTATCCGTATGTATTATTTATTGATATAAATTAAAATATCATTATTTAATATAATTAATACTAAATATTATTAAATTATCAATGTTAAATATTTATTATTGGTTTTTTAATATTTACAAAATAAAGAAATAAATTTAATAGAACATTTAATAAAAAGTTTGTGACAAAAATTTAATAGATTATTTAAATATAATGTAAGACATCCGTTATTTGTTTTATTGTTTTTTTTACATACTTCTTTTCTTTATCATTGTGTGACAGAAGATTTTGACATGTTGTGTATTTTTTAATGATGCCAAAGAAGTATAACTTCTCACGCGCGTACATAAGTTCACGCACCCATTTTTTTTTCTGTATCGGATGGGTTAATCAAACAGAATACACTAAAGGTGTCGTTTCAGTATGAAACTCTATAAGCCCAGGCAGGCGCTTTGTATTTATCTTCTTAATTGCTCGATTTTGAAGATAATCCAAATATGTTAGACGCGTTTTAAAGTTCAAATTTGAATCTGTGTTTTAACAAATCCCAAATTTATGTATTCTGAAAAAAACCAATCGTAGCTCACGTTTGCCTTGGCTTATAAGTGGAGGAAAAATTTTTGTCGACACTTGGCTGAAACCAACTGGCAGAGACGTCTTTCGCCACTAATTTCATGCCAACGATAAACTGAATGAACTTGAACTAGCTGTTGGCAAGTTGAACGGCTAAAATGACTTGAATCAGGAACCTGTTAATATCGTACAACAAGATCATCAAGTAAATCCTCTTTGTTAGATAATTAAATTTTCCTCAAAGTCAATAGGGCTGAGATGTGAATTGCAAGGTTCCACCTTTGAAACTTCAAGCCCTTGCGTGTGATGTTTCGATTAACGCCATGGTTTCTTAGCATGGTTCGGCAACACGTTTGCACAAAGTTATAGACAACTTCATTGCACTCAAAGTAAATAAGAGTTGAAATCTCCATTACAGAACCTACCTGTAAAATAAACTGGTATCGTTCGTCAATGATGATTAAGGAAAAATTCTGTTGAGCTTTTCTTGTTATGTGAGGTTACGGTCAGTCGGGCCAACCACCTTCAGACAAATTTTGTCATTTCTAAAACCTAAAATGTTGGTGATTACGGAATTTTAGTAGAAAGGAATAAAATAAAGAGAACAAAGAAAGCTCAACATAATTCTTTCTATTTATATCTTTATCAATCACGATTAGATTTTGCTTAAATTAAATCTGGATAGAAAGTTCAATCACATTTCAAATTTAAAGATCGCTTATTGTTGCGCTTCTTTTCAGTGGCTGCGAGACAATGCGTTTTGGGAAAAGTATCGATAGAGCTGTTGCGCGTGATTGGATTATGCTTAAATTAGACTGAAGTGAAGATTTCATCATAGGAAACTTCTCTGAAATTCGAAGATCACATATGCAACTGATCGGTTAATGTCATAGTTTTTCGCAAAATGATCAATAATTTGTTTTCATTGGATCTCAACGGATTTCATGTTTGTGCCAAATTTGCGTGCCCCTGAATCTCTTAAAATCCAACACGTTAAGTGTATGTATTCAATGCTTCGACAGGTATTGTTCTTCCAAGGTACAGTAATGTTCACGAATGTCTTAACCTTCCGGCTAACTTGTTTTCGATACGAAATAAAATGCAAGTTCGATTCTATGTGGATTACATGACAATGACTGGAGATGCAGCCGACATGAGAGATTGACCGTCCAATTTAGAAAAGGTTAGATTCGTCGGTCATGGGTTATGTTATGTTAATTGAGATTGAGTTTGTTTTGCGCTCGGCCGACTGTGGCGCTGTAGGTTTCTCTGTGTTGCCAACATAACTGTCTAGTGTTAAAAATTAGCGGTCTCAGATTCATTGTCCCCAATTATACCATCGGCACAATGATTTACCCACCGTTAAATCAATTATTGAGCAGTTTGTCCAACGTAATAACTACCAATGCTGCATGGCCCACTGTTGGCGATGATAACGTTAGGCTCACGATGGCCGGATTATTACGCCATCAAAAACACCCAGCCGATATTGTTTAATTCGTGGTAAAATCCACGATAATGAATATATAGAGTTGGGGTTACAGAATAATAGAATTATAAAGAGGGTAGAACTAGTGGGCCAGCGATAGCCCGATTATACAGCGTTTCTGGTTCCCGAATTTTCACCGCCGTTAATTCTGTGTAATATGGATAACTTCAAACTAGGTGCAAGTTTCATTAAACATCGAACAGACATCATTCCCAATCCCGTTATAACCTTAGTATATGGTGGTAGTACTACTCTCAAACAAACGCACCCGCATTTTCTTGTTTCTCGCTATCACTCACCATTCTAAAGTCCGATTTACATTTTAGATTTTTCTGTACGCTTTGGAGAATCTGAGAAAAAAGTTACGAAACATTCGTGGCGAAATAACAGAGATTTAAAAATAATGATAGAACTACTTTTCACAGATGCTTAAAATCTTTGAATGTTTTCCTGGAATTTTCTGCAATTTGTTGCAATTTTTTCAGAACGTCTTGATGAATCTAGAAGAATAAATAGAATCATATCGATAGTAAATAATTCAGCATCTCCAAGCCAACTAAGGCACCAGTTTTTGCAGGGCGCAAAAATCAAGTATGGATATATTCGATAGTACTACCATGTACTATAAAAGTTACCGCCGAATTGGGAATTGTAACTGCCGACCCTCAAAGGTGAATTAAACCACTTGAAATTCCCCATATGTATCGTACAATGTGTAGTGGCCAGAAGTGATTAATTGCATCCCAGAAATTTCTGACACATATGGATCCTTAATGGCGAAGGAATTTGCACACATTCCATGGTTATAACTTTTGTTCAAAATTGACTAATCAAATTCTTGCCTACTGTGATAGTGATTAATCAAATAAATGAGCAGGCTTCACTAGCGTTCACAATGTTTTATAGACATAAACTTATAATTGGGGGCTAGCCTGTGATGCTTAGCGGCTGACTCGTGAAACCTCACCGTCAAATAGCCATATCAAGCTGGAACCGCCACATTCGAAAATCGAAAAATCTCCAATGGAATAATTAAGGGCTAATTAAAGGTTAATTAAATGCTCTATTTTCGAATTAAATGCTCCGCGTTTTTTAAAAGAAACCTGTGGCGGTGCCAGCTCGACTTAAACCTGGAACCGCCACACCGAAAGAAACGGAAAACACGTGAAATTTCTGAAAAGCTTTAGGGTCATAATTAAAGGCTAATTAAAGGCTCTTGGAATTCCTCATCTTTGAATTAATTGCTCGACGTTTTTTAAAAAAAACCTGTGGCGGTGCTAGCTCGAGATGGACCAGACTTAAAAAAAAACCGGAACGGGGTCAAGTTTCAAAAAAGTGTGACGGGGGGTGGAGCAGTTAATTCGAGCGGATAGTTTTCCAAGAGCCTTTAATTAGCCTTTAATTAGCCTTTAATTAGCCTTTAATTATTCCATAGAAGATTTTTCGATTTTCAAATGTGGCGGTTCCAGCTTGATATAGCTCCGTCAAATCAGGTTTTCATATATGGCCGTTTCTACCCATGAATTAAAGTCATGTAGTACTCCTACCTTTACCGACCGAGCAAACTCCCCCTTTTTCGTCCTATATTCAATGAACAAATGAACGAAAAGGGTTCAAACCCTTAGACCGGTCTAAGTTCAAACCTTGCTCGGTCGGTAAAGGTACGCGTACTACATGACCTTAAGAGCTTTCCTGAAAACCACTTGGAATCAAATACATATACTATACAACATTATTAAATAGAAAAATGACAATGTCTCAAATACGTTGTCGCGTTGCAATAAAGACCTGCAATTATTCCTGATTCATTGCAACTGCTACAGTGGATAAACACAGTATAGGTATAAGCTGAAGAATTTGTCAATACTTTTTCTCCCAGAACTTACGCCTATACAAGTCCTGAACTTCGTGATGAAACATAACATAATTTTTTTTCCAAATTTGGTGACTGCTTTGCGAACACATTCGACACTACCATTTTCTGTAGCTTCTTGAGAGCGCAGTTTCAGTAAGCTGGAAATTATAAAACGTCCTCTCCGTTCAATTATGTCCCAAAAACGACCACAATCAATTGATTTGGCAACGAGTCCCATTGAGTCAGCGATGCGTGAGTCGTTGAATTATGAGGACCTCATACTGTACCTGAAGTCGCCAGAATTCAAGCTAGAAGTGTTCAGTTCAGTAGATGAAATCTAGATCTACCACCAAAGAAAAATTAGTTTGATTTTTTTTTTTAATAATATTTGAAAATAACAGCACTACATTTTTTCGCCAAAGCTTTCACATTTCAAAATCCACAGAAAAAATAAAATTATCTCTTGCGGTTAAAAAAATTACAACTTTTTTTATTTAAGAGTGCAAAACTCACGTTTTCACTTGAGCGAAGAATTTCAGCCTACTTGAACGATTTTCTCAGGTATACTATGAATCGAAAATACATTTCGTTTTCCCAGATACCTTCCTCGCAATTACCTCTCTCATTTAGAAAAATAAACATCCAAATAGACCTAATTTTGCCGAAACCACTACATGCGGAAATTGGCCGGGCTTGTTAAACCCAGTGCGTGCAACTAACAAGGTAGGTCTAGGATACCTTCGTCGGTCGATCTCTCCGATTTAGATCTAGTTCATATACTTGAATTTGACCATTTTTTGTATAAATGTAACCATATCTAGGGCTAGTTTACGCTCTTGATGTCTTTTTTCTAATTGAGAAAATCACATTTTTTATTTTCATTATGAGAAACTTCTTTCAATTGGTTTGGTTAAAAAAATTTATGTTCATATCGGTGAAATGACGAAATTTTATTCATTTTTTTTCTTTATTTACAAAAATAACGAAATTCATGCTTGACACCTCTATCTTTGGACGGCAGTTTCATCTCATTGAAGCGTTTTATGACCGATACAAAAAATACTTGTCGCTTAGTTTTCGATGCACTATAATGTATGCAAAAAAATATATGTGATTGCTTCTAGGGTTAGGATGGAATTATTTTTTTGCCCTATGCCCAGCAGCGTCATTTTGATTCCCAAACGGTTTATATTTTATTATTAATGGTGAAGTCGAGAATAATCAATGAAGCAATCAAACCGGAGAACCAAATTCCTGACTGATTTTCTTTAATTCAAATTCTTTGTCAAAAACCATTCTGTGTATTGTAATTTCACTTGGAGCCAACAGACAACAATGAATGAATATAAAAAGAATCTAACAGAATTCACGACGTCAGTGAACTACAATAACTTCGGTCAGTTTCCTATCGATCATGTATTATATCTGTTACAACCGCACAGAATAAAGCTGACTAAACGTCGAAAAACTTTTATAAAGACTAGCGCAGTAAATAATATAATTGAAATTATAACACAATTTGCAACAATAATTTATGATCATTCTGACTAATTTCCACCCGCACGAAGTATACAGTAACTCTCTTGATAATGAGATCATTACGATCACGCTTTGCCGAGTTCGATGTAAAGTGTAGATGGTAATCTAATACGCCAATATTATCTACAGTGACTACAGTGTGCTTTGATTTTACAACCTCTTCGTGTTCAAATACTTACCGCTGACTCAGCTTTAACATTTCGTAGAGCAGCTTCAAAATCTAATCTCACGTCAGGACTGTTAGTATTTTAAACCGTACGACCCCTTGAACTAATGCTAATGGTACAGCAATTACTTAACGAGGGTGTGGATAAACGGTTTACAAACATCAAACTATCGCCTTGTCACGACTCCCATACTTCTCAACAATTTCTACGTTCGTCTGAAAAGATGTTTCTTTGTCGGTGACTTTCTAAAGCGAAGAATGCATCAGTTTAAACATTGCTGATCGTAAGACGAACCAAGATCACTGTATGACTCAGACCCATTATTTTATAAATACAGTTATCACTCACCACGTGAATTATGGTTATTTTATTTCTAGAGAAACCGTACGTTTGAGTTAGACATTTATTCGTAAGTGAAAGGTTTTCCAGTTTGTTGATAATAAACGTGGCGAGGCGTTGATACTCAAGTAACGAACCGGAAGCATCTTTTTTTTAATAACGGGTTCGCGAAGTCTTCTCAAGATTCTTGCACTCTGGAAGTTGAATATTCGAATTTAATAAACAATACACTGATTTATATTTTCGCACGTGTTTAAGTTTTCTGCTTCTCTTTGAAGTATCGCTTCTTTGAGTTCAATATGAGAATTCACCTGCTGCAATAACAAAATTGACAGAAATTGAATAAAAGTAATATTCTTTACCTTCAACCTTGAGAGTGAAATGATTATAGAAAAAAATGTCCAACAAAATAAACAAAAATCTATTTTGGTCAAATATCAAAAATTGAGTGGCGACTCATCCTATATTTTCATGACTTTCCGCTAACATGCAAGACGAAACCGCAATCTGAAATTTTGCAATGCCACTAAGGTATTTGCCAAAAACACCTTGTCGAAAGAATTTCGCTGATTGTACTGATCGTATGAATTTTCTGTTTCAGGGGAATATTACAGATGGTGACGAAGTACCGGAAAACACATTTTCGTTACTGTCGGTGATTCTAGTTGGTTCGCCATAATTTCTATCCATTAAACTCAACCAAGGCGTAGGAGCTTCAGATATGTTCTAAAAGAACTTCTTCTCCTTCTCCATTTCAGGCCTGCTGCTGTTCATTTTATTTTTCCTGTCCGTTGCGGGGAACATTTTGGTCTGTGTCGCGATATACACTGACCGAGGTCTCCGCAGGATTGGCAATCTCTTTCTTGCCTCACTGGCGATCGCTGACCTCTTCGTCGGCTCTCTGGTGATGACCTTTGCCGGTGTTAACGACCTCCTCGGATACTGGGTATTTGGACCCCGATTCTGCGACACCTGGGTGGCGTTCGACGTCATGTGCAGCACCGCTTCCATTCTAAATCTGTGCGCCATATCACTCGATAGATACATACATATCAAAGATCCATTAAGGTAAGAATAACACGCACATTATGCGTATAAATTGTCGAATTTCTATTTCTGCACGATACGGGGAACAGAC
Source organism: Neodiprion fabricii (assembly GCF_021155785.1). Taxonomy (NCBI): domain Eukaryota; kingdom Metazoa; phylum Arthropoda; class Insecta; order Hymenoptera; family Diprionidae; genus Neodiprion; species Neodiprion fabricii. The sequence goes on from NC_060239.1 coordinate 13,152,901, forward strand.
GGCTATGTATACGGAATGTCATTAGTCTCACAATCACCTTCGTTACCCGTGGCACAAAGTATCACGCAAGTTGGCGTGCTGCAGGTGTACACTTTCACGGTCTTCCTTTGTGATATTGTGGTATTCCCATGTGCATACTATATTTTTCATGTGGGACACTTGTCGAAATGTTGACTATCGTTTGACTAATTAAAACCAGTGCAGTGTCCACCGATGAAAAATTTGTCAGAATGTCGAAACTGCGTCAACCGTACGTCAACGAATGTATTAAAAAATTCCGAAACCGGGACACCGCCAGAATAAAAATATCGTACAGAACATGCCATAGCGAATGTAATAGAATCAAGAAAACCCGACAATTATCAAAATTTCAAAGCGCCGTTTGACTGTTTTATAATGATTACAAGTCGGTTTCCAGTTGACTCTTACACTAGTGACTGAGTTTGAACTCAGTCTGGTTTTTTTGTCTCTTGTGCCATTGCAGATGATTATATTGAACATCTTAAGACGGCTGCAGTCACATATAATGATGGTCTCTAATTCATCACTCCCTCCCTATCCGTTTGGGAAATGGGAAACCAGACCCCGAAAGCCGATGGTGGAACTGGCAGTGATTATTACGATTATTATTATTGTTTATCTATCCTCGAGCGTACTTCAAACTACAAGTTACGTATTTTCGACTGCTGCTAAAAAAAGAGGGATGTTCATTACTTACCCAGGAGAATACCGACTTATATATCAAACATCGCCCACAGTCTATTTTCGTCCTTTCTGCCAAATTACTTTCTCGGTAAGACTGTTTCATTTGAATTCTTGGAAACAAATTTGCGTTGTGGTACAAATGAAAAACTTACGCAAATTGTTGGGACCCTGAGTTGGCACAAGCGAATTTAACCTGCAAAATGAAAATAATCTGACTTCATAAAGTACGATTCAATCTACGGACTTATCGTATTCAAGTTTCATGTCTACCGAGTCATATTTGTAATGGTGGGCGCTTTTCATATAGGGATAATACAAAAGTTAGCATGAATCGAAAAGTCCTACGGATAGAAAGAGAACGAAAATCGAGGTACCCCATCCATCCTTGTTTTCACAACCGTTTAAACATGCGTTAGAAGAGAATAAGAACGATAGACTATTCAAAACTGCTTGCGTTAATGTTGCAATTTTCCTTAATAATTTTATTCAATTTCATACATTATTGTAAAATTTAGCCATTAACCCGATCACTGTATCGAGGGGTCGATTCGAGCCAGGCCGGAATCGCAAACCTCCCCTATTGTGAAACTAAGCAAGGGGATGAGCGCTTACCCCAACCTAAAAAATTGTACTCTCGGGTAGAAATCTCACTCAGAATCTCGAGTCCCCAATACCTTTCAAGATTCAATCAGCCGTAGCGAGCGGTCAAACTTCGGTTTGGGTCGATTCGACCCCCCAATACACTCTTAGCGTCGACATTGTGACAGAAAATAGTCCAGGTAAGTTCATCATTTTTCGCTTTCTTGTACTCTTTGGAATACAATTTCACTTAAGATTATTCAAATTAAAAAACTACAATTTGATGATTTACAATTAGATCCAAAACGGCGAGATGCTCCGGGGACGATGTGGGTCGAGTACTTCGTCCGCGTGAAGCTGTTAAGTATTTTGAAGATTACGGCGACTCAACATTGGAATATGGTAACTCTGATAAGTCGAAAAGAGAGGTAGAGGAAGAAAGAGAAGAAGAGGAGGAAAACGCAGCAAGAATAGGTCGCAAATACGTATACGGGAAAATGGGCATAAGTGGTGCGAAGATGCACCAGAAAATTGTGGTAGAAGATTTCGCCTTACTTAACATTTACCAGGAATAAAACATGGATGCCAAGCCAACTCGCCGTTGGAATTTCGGAATTTGTTATTTTCAGGCAGTATGGTTGCTATTATTGTGCAATACGCGAACAAAGAAATTGATCGACACAAAGATACTCTTGAGCAAGGTCCCATTGGGACTGTTGGAAACGTCGGTAAAAATGTATTGTTACCATTTTTCGGTTTGCTCTATTTTATTGAGCTTCAAAAAATTGAAAATGTGCCGATTACTGAGTTGTGGTCGGATTAATGTAGCTCTTACTTAGATTGAAGCGTCATGTCCGAACGACGTTATCAATATTTAGCAGCCTCTTTACGTTTTGATGAGAAAGAAACTCGTTCGGACAGGCGAAAGATCGATAACTTAGCTCGAGTTGGAGAGATATGAGATCGGTTTATAAAGAACTATCGATAAAACTACATTCCGTTGGAGACCATGACGATTGAGGAGCAGTTATTGGGTTTCCGAGGTTAATTCAATGCTCGTGTTTACATTTGCTCGAAGCCAGGAAAGTAGGGCATAAAAATTGTATCTTCTAAATGATGCGAAGACTTATTATACGTATAATACGATTCCTTATCGTGGTCGCGTACATTCAGACCCTGGAGAGAGTGTGCCGAAATATTATGTTCGTAAACTTTGCGAACTAATCTATGAAACAGGCAGAAGCGTCACTACCGATAATTGGTTCACATGTATTGAAACATTCAATAAAATGGGTGAAAAAAACAAATTTCTATGATGGACACGATTCGCAAATAAGCGTGAAATACCATTATCTTACAAGGTGACAAGGTGCTCGATCAAGGATCTGTGAATAGCTGCATACTGTACAATTTCGCGGAAACAACAGCAGAACTGAGCAGTCCTCGTGATTTCCTGAAGCTCTTAATTCGGGAGATGATATTTTCGCATTTGAGAGATAGATTAGAAGCGTCAAAACTTTCTCGCAAAATTATAAGTCACATGTAAGAAATTATTATCGACGAGCCATGTAACGCGACGCGAGGATGTGTACCTGTCAAATTCAGCAATAGAAAAAAATGTGGTGAATGCCCGAAAAAAAAGACAGTAAAACGCTGCACTGCTGCATAAAGTACCTGCTACCGCTATGCGAAGACCATCGCCTAAGTTCGGCTCGTTTTTAAAAATAAAATTATAACGTTCATTCAATTACCGAACAATAACTTACACGTTATATTATATCAATAAATAGTTTTACATCGAAAAATGTATATATTTTCTACGAAAACCTCCTACACTTGCACCTCAAAAAATTCATATGTTCATGTAAAAAAATAAGGGTTCCAATTTCATAACATGATTTGGAGGTTTAAATTGTTTTTTTCAATTGTTCCATTTCATACCTCTACATTAGTCTCAAAGTTATGAATTTTTTAAGAAAACTACCTTCTTCCACTACTTTATGTGTATATTGTTATTTATGTAATAGATTTTTTTTAAACTTGTACTGGAAAATTCTATCGTATAGTATAAGTCTTGAGTGTAACACACGAATTTTTTTAGATTCTTAATAAGATATTTTCGAGACTTTTTGAGCATGATGTCGATTAATTCGACCCCCCGATACACTTTAGTGATTCAAAAAACAGCGGTACCGTGATCGGGTTAAATGTACTAGAGTATTTTGAAAGAAATCAATTGCCGATACAATTGAACAATATTATAACATTGAGAGACTGCAGGAGGCGATAACGTAACTTCTACGCACGAACACACTGCGCATGTGTTGGTAGAAAAGGATTGATAGGATATCTCGATTTTTCTCTTTTTATTGTCAAACAGGCTATACCATCCACTTGCCCACTTTAACTGTATTATACCCATGGCCCTTTCACCCTGATCGCACCTAATTACAAGTCGTGTCTTCTAGCTTCTAACTCAAAGCTGATTTTACCTGATCAAACAAGATGAACCGTTTGATCCAAGTTCACATACCCCTTGTCTCCTATCTCTACTCCTTTTAATGTCATCATATTCCCTAACTAAGTACGGAGAAAAATTGGATTTGACAAGTTTTAACGTGTCACTACTCTTCAATCATTGGAAAAGAAATGGTTTGTAGAAATCCAATTGACGTTGGTAAGAAATCGGGATTGAGTTTTAACATCTAATACGCCAGAGCTCGGTTGATTTTAGAAATGACAGTAAAATCCAAAGTGTATTAGCGTCGACCATGGGTATAAGAAAACACCTCGTCCCACAATTTGGTTAGACAATTTTTGTATCGCGGCTGCAATGCCTCGATCTATTGACTTGCCAACTTATATCTGCATAAAACTGCGCGAGCCGGTTGAAATTGAGAATCACTCCAAGCCGAAATAGGTTTGAAGTTTCTAGCCGGTAGTTAAGCCAAAAAATAAAAAAAAGAATGCAAAACGAAGACGGAAAGCAGTCCATTTTTAATCAATTTCTCTTTCAGGTACAGTAGATGGGTTACTCGAAGAGTGGCAGTTGGCAGCATAGCAACTGTTTGGCTACTCGCTGGTCTCATTTCCTTTGTGCCGATCAGCTTGGGTCTTCACAGGCCTGCCATGCCGCTAGTGTACAGCGACGGAGAAAAGGTACATCGCCGAAGAGTGCGTTCCGAAATTAGCTGGCAGCGCAAAAAAAAATTTTGAAATTTTGACAGCATTGGGAGCTGATTGCGGGACGCACTCGAAGTTTGTACGGTCGTAACAGGAAGTTGCCGTGTTCCAAATTTTATCTCTAGCCGAAGTCCGGCAAACTGATCGAAAAATCGAAAATCCATTTTTTTGCATTCATATTTGTAGGCTATCGAAATGTTTGTTCGTAAAGGTCAAGCGATCGTCGGAAAATGTACAAAACTCCTAGTAACTCTATGGCCAATTCCACGTCGAGGTGGATAGACTTTGAGATTCTTTGACCTTGAATTTTTAATCAATTTTGCAAATTTTCAAAATTAAAAATACAGATTATTGAAATTTCCATCGAAATTGTAAGACAGACATTTTTTCAGGGTGAAATGTCGATGGAATCTACGTTCTTTCGTTTTCATTAAAGTGGCAGTCGCGAACTGAGTGGACTGAAGTGCCAAATTCGCGGAAATGCTGCAATAACTATTCAAGCTTAAGTTAAAATGCAATTAAAATCGACACTTGAAATATTTTTTGGCCACTGAAACCAGATATAATCTCAATATTTTAAAGTTCAGAATGGCGGATCCAAAATTGCGTTTGTTAAATCTTAACATTGATGCGATTTGCATGAAAATGGGCATACGAAAAATTTGAAGTTTGCCAGATACGAAATACGGATCCAAATTTTCAAACTCGGAATGGCAAGCCCGATAAGTAGCGACCATAATATAAAAACTATACAATCCGAATAAAAATCAGTATACACATTATAAGATTTTCAAGTTAATGGATTCAAATGGAAGGTCAGTTGTGAAATCCAAAGTGAAGGATTCAAAATGGTGTCTACAGTGGGCTGTTTGCCGTGATAATGGTTTCATTTTAGCTTCGGTTTTTTTTTTTACCGTGGCAGAATTTTGTATCATGTTTTACGAATTTCACAATCAAACCATTCACGAGATGGATGTTTTTTTTTCAATTCGTTTGAACGGAATGAACGGAATGTTTTCTTTTTGTTATGCTATAAATTAATTTTCAGTTACTTGTTTCGTTATCTCCAAGTTACATTCAACAAAAAAACAATTCAAAAGCTATATATTATTTATTTTCATCTAACCATCAATATGGACAAACGCTATAATGTACGGTATATAAAATTACAAATACATGACCAATAAGAATTTGCATAAATTGATATAGAAACATGGAAATTATTTATCAATTCAGCTCGGAGTGATGAATTCGAACAAACAGAAATCACTTCTTTCAGTTTTGGATCCCAAGTTCATTCACTGCTCTACTTTGGTAAAACCGGAGATATATATAATTATTAAGTTGATCTGCACTTGCTTCGCCAAAGCATCAATATTCTGTAATTGTCAAAACAAAAAAGGTTTGTCTGACACCTACGGCTTTTCTCTTTTAACATATGAGGTGTTCTACACCAACTCAGCGGTATTTGACCCCGAACCTCTACGATCTGTTCCACTATTTTTGGGGATCAGCCGGTGTCTCTGAAAAAATTGATTAACCCACTTGTTGGAGGAATAAACGCGAATTTTGGAAATTATCAAACAATTCTGGCACTTTCCTCTCATTTAATTTTACAATTTAGGCATAAAATTTGTATGTGCTTTAGAGAGGCCAGCTGGTCCAAAAAATTTGGAAAAAATGTCAAACACGTTTTTCTGTAGGGTAAATGAGATAAAAAACAATATAACAGATCGTAGATAATCGGGACCAAATTCCGCCGAGTTGGCGTGGAATACCTCATATACTTGCAGGCGTTGAGAGAAGTTTCAATTGAATTTAAAAAAGGTTTGGTCAATTTTCGTCCAAATTAACGCGGAATTGTCCATATAGGTAGCTTGGATAAGCAAACCCACATACACGACAAATATTCCCGTAAACATTCATCTTCTTTACCAGATAAAAGAGAAATGAACGATGCCAGCTGTCAAATCTGCATTTGAAGCAGAAATCGAACCCTTTCAAAGCCTTGCTTCCGCCTTTCGGTCCGAATCGTTCGATTTATCACAAATGTCGTCCGTCAACAAAAAGACACGAATAATACCAGGTGTCAAATCGCTTGAAGAACAAATTGCGCACACTTCTGAAACTAAATGACTTCCTTTACAATCCCACCATTAGCACAGTTTCGTTACATTTCTAAACGGAGGAAAACGAATTCTTAAACCAAAAAAATAGATTTTGTTCGAGTCCATTTACTTCAATACACTCGTAGTATTCCCTATTTGTTCCAAATACGATGACTTCAATTCAATAGTTTCAATTTGGTAAGTTTGTCAAAATGATTTAGTCAAGTGAACTCCTTGGTTCCATAAAAGCCTTTCTTGTCGCGATCGAGTGAACCGTTTGACGTGTTTCCGTGATTAAGTCAACTAAAGATCATTTCATTTGAAGTTTATGTATTGTTCTTTCAAATCGTCCCTTTTTCGTAGCACAAATACTTAGGTATTTCAAATAAATTAAGTATAACATGAATCTAACGAACAGAAACTTTACACCGATCGAATGTCGTACTTTATTGATCTTACCGGAGCTTGATGGGCGTAACTGGTTGAATCCGTTACACTAATTTGTTTACGAGGTAAAACAAACACTGCATGCTTTGAAACAAGTGAAGAATATATTAATCGTAAACATCGGTATACTGGTACTGTAAATGGTATATAGTAAATGCAGTAAATGGCCACTAGGTGGTGAACTTTCTCGCTACGGAAATAGGTTGAGAGATTAATAGTCATAAGACCGGGTAGTCGGCTAGGAAGTCAGATACCAATAATGTAAAAAAAGTTTGTCATCAGACCTATTGCAATCGAAGAAAACACTACAAAGTTTTGATGCATCGAAATTGATATTGATATTGATTACAATAAACAAACACTATTGACACATTTTCGATTTATACTTCTACACATACGAAAACAAGTTTTCATCTCATACCCTTGATATATCGGATAAATACCGTAAAATTTTGAGTCAATAAGATTATAAGTGATATCATTCCAAGACTTACGTTTCATGCGCTTGAATAACGCTAATGATCGGTCAATGTGAAGGTTTGTTGTCACAACAAATTTCATTACCCGCTTCAACCATTGAAATCTTGACTCAACAAAACATATGTATTGTGAAACAAGCTCATTTTATTTTGGTACATAAATTTCGTATTTTTGAAACAAAAAGATTTCAGTGCGTTCAATCTAATTTTTAGTCATACCAATCACACATTTTTTTGTTATAAAAGTCATATTAGTGCAAGAAAATCGCGCCGTGTTATCACGAATAAATTGATAAGTCAAACGCTTGACTCAATTTTATGTCAAGTTGTCACAAGTATTTCGTCCGACGAAAGTATTTTGTTGAATTGAGCAAGTATTATATTCGCCGCATTTAATTATATCATTTAGTTGAATCAAACGAATATCACTTGGCTGAAATAATCCTTTCCCTCCGTGTAGAAAATTGCCTGTATAAGTCGTTCCACACTGCAGAGATGTAGTCGTATCGTAGACTAGTTACTAGACCATATTGCATAATTTGAGAAATTTTTCTTGCTTTCGAAGGTCCGATGATTAAACACATCCAAAAATGTTTACGTTTCAGCCCTTTGGTGGGAGCCCTACTCAGATCTACAAAACCTTCATTGGCGTTACTTACGTTACTTATAATCGATTGATAGCAACCGTAACGACGAAGAATCACTATGGCCTTGTGGCCCGGAAATTAACAAAGAACAATACGGATATACCTTAAAATTAACAATTATTGACGACGAAGTTAAGGATAGAGAGATTGACAGTTCTATCCCTTTTACAGACGACGACCTTGGCTCGCAAACAGATATTTATTTTTTTATAAATTAAAGAACAGCGGAATAAGTTCGTCAATGACCTCAAGCGGTCCTTTTGTGAAAAGTCAGTGAGTATCGAATGTTTAATTTTATGGTATACCCATATTGTTCTTAATTGTTAATTGTTGGACCACATGGCCATAGTGATTCTTCGTTATTGTGGTTGCTATCGATCGATTATAGATAACACAAGTAGTGTCAATAAATGTTTAGTAGTTCTGAGGAGGTCCCCCACCAAGGGGCTGAAATTTAAACATCTTTCGATGTGTTTTATTGTTTGACCTTGTAATCGTATCGTTTCAAATAATATACAACTACAAAGAATGATATGCGAGCGAAATCGTGACGTGCCTTCACGAAATCGGACATAATCGTTGACGGAACTGGTGTATTTATCTTCCAGCAATATCCCACCTGCGCATTGGACTTGACGCCCACCTACGCAATGGTTTCCTCCTGCATCTCCTTCTACGTGCCTTGTTTCGTTATGGTGGGCATTTACTGCCGACTGTACTGCTACGCGCAGAAACACGTGAGGAGCATCAGGGCGGTGACAAAATTGCCGGAAACTTCGCTGGCGAAGAGCTTTCGCACAAAGACCAGGAGGACCAAAGCTCCGAAACCGCAGACGAAGCCGAAACCCACGAGCCCGTACCACGTGTCCGACCACAAGGCGGCAATAACTGTCGGTGTAATCATGGGGGTCTTCCTGATATGTTGGGTACCATTCTTCTGCGTCAATATTGTCGCTGCGTTCTGCAAAACCTGTATTACGGACAGAACCTTTCAGGTATGTTGTAGCTTGCTGCTCGACTTATAGGTCTTCGTCCCTACAATGCCATGCGTGCACGCCCTCGTGACGTCGGATTTCCTTTCATGGTCCGCCAGTCTGAATTTTGCAAGAAAACTAATTGCATGGTACAAAATCCAATACAAATTAATCGTTTCGTTCTTTTGAATATGTTTACGGATTTTGTTTCTTACCAATTTTTTTTATTTCGAGATGTGTAAATAAATTCACTTGGAATATTCCTGATCCATTTGTACAAACGAATCGAATGGAAATGGATAGAGACGGAATCACGTATGTGTGCAGATTGGATTTCATTGAAATTACGCGACAAATCGAACTGTATAAGAACTTGTGAAAATAAAAACAACAAACATAAAACGATTTATTTTATCATTCCATGCTATTAGTCTTCTTATGAAATTTGGATTCAATTTGATTGTTCTTGGCCCTTCTGTGTACGTAGACCGAGGTGAGAAATTCATGGGTGTGACTGTCAGTTGTAGAAGTAAAGCCTTTCATTGAACGTTTCGATTTGGAATAGTAAAATGCGTAAAGCATCAATGAACATTACTGTACATGGCCGGTCATTATCAGATCTTTACAATTTACGCGATAATGCAATACTTATGAGTCTCAAAACATTTGGGGGTTTATATGTTGACTTAAAATTTTCTGTTCTTTGAAGTCTTCGGTATTGATTGCTAAGACGGGGCGGGATTGAAATTTCGAATTTGAAAAGTTCCTAAAGCGCCTACTTCCGAATTATTTGCTGACGAAACTTGAAGTAAAGAAATCAAACCGTTACGAAGCAACAGAGTTTCGAATGGTTGGAAACCCGACGGCTGAAAGTTCCGAAATGCAAGATTCCTAAAATTCAAGTTACGATAGAGCAAAGATCCGCAAAGTAAGGTTCCGATAGAGAAATATTCTAAAAAACAAAATTTCGATAGAGTAAAATGCCAAAAATTAAAATATAATAATAGAAAATTAAAATAATCCACAGTGTAGTTTACTCAATGAGTGGGTATAAAAAGTCAGAAAAACACAAAATCAGAATGACCAGGATTCCGAACGTAAAAATATCGAAAATCCAAAACAAAGAAAGATTGAAGTGATGAACTTTCACCAAGCCAGAAATTTACAAAACCGAAAATCTTGGATCATGCAGACTTGCGATGTTTTTGAGATTTTTTAATTTTCTCATTTTTGCACTTGAAAGTTTGATTTAAGATAAGACTAGCTACAGTGAGAATCGTTGAGTCCTTATACGGTGAGCTGCTTCCCATCGAGTGCATAATCGGGATAGCCCGGAAGGTCCAGCGAAAGGAAAGTTGTCATAAAATTCGGTAGACCATTAAGATCGAAGAACGGATTAGGTTATCGATACACCGATAGCTGGCATTCGCCTTAATCGATCGGACAGAGATCATAAGCTTCGGTTGAAACAGCTTCGACACGGAATGAAATATTCGAGGGGGTAAAAACTCGTGAAATTGTCGGAACAATCGACTATGAAATACAATGAAATGCTTGTGATATGGTATGGAATACTGTGAAATGCTATGAAATGCGTACGGAATGCTGTGAAATGCTGTGAAATGCATATGAAATGCTTTTCAAATGGTACGAAATTCGTGTGATCACGATCGAAATATTCTGAAAAAAATTACTAACACATATCGTCTTTCGATTGTAAAACACGGTCCCGTTTCAATTTTGGCGTAGCGCTGCTTCGTTGATTATTAACTAATTAAAATATATGCACAAGGAACCGGTCAAAGGAGATTCTGTCCACCGCAGTCAAAAATTCCTCACGCATACTTTCACCGTCATACCAAGAAGCTGAAATTTTTTTCTTCAAAGCCTATACTATCGTAATATGAAAATTGGTGGAATGATTTTCTTACATGACAATTTTCCATTGACGATTGAAATTTCACCAAAGTCTTACCTTTGTGGGGGGGGGGAACAGGGGGTTGATGCGAAAACAGACGAATGAATAGGGGTCTATAGCATCGCAATATTCCTGGCTAAATAACTTATAATAACTAAAATTGGCGACTGTAGAATTGAGGAAAGGATGCCTGATATTTTCACAGGGGGGGGGGGGAATTGTTGCCGATGAAAAACTGTTTTATTGATACAGTGCCGGCTCATTACACTACGGTCTTTGGGGCTGTAGGAGAAGAGAACCGTAATGTAAATGGTTCTCTCACACAGTCGCGAAGTACGCACAGTAATCAAGTGATTGCGATAGTTTGCAATCAGAAACTTTTGACAAGGGCAGCGATTTCCAGGCACTATATGCTCTAAGAATCTAGCCTAGGAAAATCTGACATGCAAACATATGCACACATACATCTATTTTTCAAAAACTTACAAATAATTCTATATTTGACTAAATATGTGTTTCCGACGTGGTTTTAGAATTTTTTGCAATCCGAGGTTTTTTGCGAGAGTGAACGTATCGAGGTAGTCCGTTTACAAACTGTCGTGTCTAAAAAGGGTAAAACTGATGAAACACCCTGGCGAATTACTGCCTAGATATGCTTTTAGACCTGTAGCAACAAAAATGAAAGCCTCCCACTTCCGTTTAATTACGGTTGATTGTTGTTATCTACGGAACGCATGCGCTCATTCCAAACTTTATTGTTCCTGCGTCTAGATGGAAGTATATAAACATTGTTCTCAATCATCCAATTCATTTTTTTAATCCATTTTAATTTGTGAAAAAACAATTATTAATAACCGTTAAAAATTTCTGTGTATTTTACATTTGAATTTTCAATTCCCCGTTGGCACGTGTTAATATTATCATAAAATGTTCATGTTTAGGAGAGATTTTTATTTGTATGAATTCAGCATAATTCTGATGTGAGATTGACAAAATTCCAAATGACCCAAGTAACAGTAGAGTAGTAGGGTAGGACACCCTGACATCCATGCCTTGCAGAGAAAAATCACAGCTCGCAGTCAATATAGGAATTAAACTGTTAAGGCAATGCGAAGGCCAATAACGTATTGTTTGAAGTTTCGATTCGGAATCGTTTCATTTGAAATTTTCATGGCACGCACATTTTATGCTTGGTGGTTTGTGCTGTGTCAAATTACTCACTTCAAAAATTTGCACCGTTGTTGCTTGATATTTCAACACCTCCGCGAACGCTACGAATTGGGTCAATTCTATAGTACCCAAGTTTATACAACCACGTGCAACCGTTTCAAAACGTAGTACCAAGTTTAACAAATACCTTTTTAACTCTCCATGCCTTCGCCATTTTAATTACAAGTTTTAATCCACTAGATGAAGATAAATTTCGAAGGGCTGAACATAATTGAAAGCAGACCGTTTATAAATTATAAAGCATTGATATTATATGCGCCATTTAAAATAAACCCATTTCAACCTTACTGAATATTCTTCGTCTGCTACAAACTTTCACTCGATCCGGAATTACGATTCGAATCAGCGAATGATTGACGTACCTAGGCCGTAAACGAAAATTTGATCATCATTAATAACGATCGAGATGCAATAATGTAACGAGATTAATTCAAAGTAATAAGGTATTCATCTGGTTTAAGGTTTTCATCATTGGTAAATCAGGAACGAGCTGGGGTTAATCGGTATACAAAAATGACAAACACTTTTTACGATGACAAGGATGACAAAATGATTACAGAAATTAGAGGAATTGTACGAAGATTGCTAAGATTATAACAAGATTACAGAGATTACAAAAATGACGACGAGCTGCAAAAATTAGTGACATTATAAAAAAAATCCAAAGATTACACGGGATTACAGTGAATTACAGAGATTTCAAGTGATTACAGAGATTACCAGTAACTCAAAGATTACAAAGATAAAACGTAGAGTACAAAAGAACTACAAAAAAGGACACAGGATCACGAAGATTACAAGTAAACACAAGGTTATCAGGGTTATAAGTATTACAAAGGTAGCACGTAAATACAAATAAATTACGAAGAAATTGAAGGGAACTCCAAAGATTACAAGCGATTAGAAAGATTACGTAGAGATTACGAAGGGATTACCAAATATTACAAAAGAATTTAGGGGTTTGTAAAGATTAAGCACGCGTGTATTTGTGTGTGTGACGTGTGACCAACTTTTTGGCCAGCGATGTCTTGCAAACGAATAAAGGAATTTCAATGATTTTGATATCAATCGCGACCTGGTGCTGTTTTTTCTCTTTCACAGCCGACTAGACACTTTGAACCAAATCTGATGAAGGTGACTCGAACAGATTTAAATTAAATTTAGTTCATTCGTTTACCTTTATGCAACTTAGAACTAATCGGATTTTAATGAAAATTGCTTAAGTCGTATCCGAATGTCTTACGAAAATAAAGATCTCTTCATCCAGGATGTTTCGCACACGATGGGAACGGCAGAAAGTTGTTGGACTGATATGTTTTTTTTTTTTTTTTTTGTTACCCTGAGTATCCCCGGGGTGCCAGCTAATGAAAAGATGCATAGTCTGAACATCTTTTGTATTTGCCAGCTGATTTCGAAAAAACTGAATTTTGTCAACTCGGCCTCGTCTATCAACCCCACGGTTATAAAACAGACATGTTAAATTAACTGTTGAATTCAATGGTACGCCATATCTCAAGCCATTGTACACAGTAAGAATTTCAAAGACTTTTTTCATTCAGGTACTAACGTGGCTCGGCTACAGCAATTCAGCTTTCAATCCGATAATCTACAGTATCTTCAACACCGAGTTCCGAGAGGCTTTCAAAAGAATTCTGACGAGAGGTGGAAGAGGTCGATGCAACCAACCGTCAACAAGCGAATGTGGTGAATTCAGATCAGTCATCGTTCAGAAACGAAATGGTTCGATCGTGGAATGCAATATCAGTCCCAGATCGAGTGCCGACAGTTGCCAAGTGGCTCCAGGCGCAAACAAACATCGTGACACGATCGTCAGCGCGATATAATCGCGTCGTAAAAAACAGTTACCATATTCTTCGGATGCGTTTCATTTCCAATGTCAATATATACTCCACTCCATGTATAGATATGTACAGTAAGTATGTACGGGCACTTGAGTTAATTCTGAAATGCGAAAAAAAACTTTTGGTGAAAAAATGTAGGTGCAGTTACCATTTTTCATTTTTAATCACTTTCTTCCTTTTTTTAATTGTATCATACATTAGCTCACGCATGTTGTAGATATATTATCAATCGTAGAATACTTAATAAATGTAATAATAAGTACATGTGTGACACAATAGATATAGCAGTGACATGATCGTGTCGCAGCATTTGACATCTTTTCAACGGTCAATGAAAATTCCCTTCGAATTTCATTTCTAATAGTTGTAGACATTATAAATAACGTACGTGTGTAATATCTTTCATTAACCTGGATCGTAACATCTCATTGTATACAGCCAATCATATAACAACAATGTCACCTCATTTCGATTTTTATACGTTCCATTACCTATGGTGGTATCAGAAAAGTATTGGCTGAGCCTGTGAAGTATTCGGAAAGTACCCCATTTTCGTACAGAGCAGAAAAATGTCGGCGCATGCGCACAATTGAAATGCTATATTTTACGTATGCGGACTTTCCTTGGCGTATGCACACTTTTGAACAAGTATATCTTCAGTCAATTGTTACGCGCTGTAAAACTGAGATGTTCAATAGTGTGCGTACGCCAAAGAGAGCCCTAGTGTTTAAAATAAAGCACTTCAGTTGCGCCCATGTGCTAATGGCGCTTTACCGCACTGTTCGGAAATAGGGAACTTTACGCACGCTCCACAGACTTGAAAAATCGAACTTTCCAAGCAGGTGTTGGTAAAATGCTATTTTTGTGACTTGTTTCCTTCTGGCTTTAAAATTATGACGAATACTAAATCTTTTTTTAATTTTCACTTTTTACCCGCATGAACTCATTTGTGAACAAAAACCAATAACACTCGACTCTGAACGCTGTCAAAATGACGCTGATTAATTATTCACGTAGCATTTATCTCTCAGTAAGATACAGAGGTCATCATATGGCCTTTACTTCATGCGAATCGATATCTTATTTGATTTTAGATTCTGTAGAGGTAAAGATTACTCGCGTCACACTTTTTTTCATGACGTTACTGTTGACCTTAGCGCAAGAGTTTTGTCGGAACAATAACGCGAAGTGAATCTATTTTCAACATAAGAAAAAAAAATGGAACACAAATTCACATTTTCTCAGCCAATCAAGAAATCAATTAAATTAATCCTTCTTTTCACACTTTTTTAACATTTATGAAGTTGACAAGTAAAAGATTTTAAAGAAAAATACGAGACTCCATACTTGGATACCTAGATTCAGCCAAAAATATTTACAGACCGTAGAAGTGTTTAAATTATTCAATTGAAATGTTTGATATGATGTTACAATAGGCTGATAGTATGTAGATGAAAATTGCTCATATAATTACGCTTCAACGACTTTACCCATCAGTTTTTGCGAACGTTAAAGAAATAACTTGCTTTACTTATCAGATAAGAATTTTTGCTTGTGTGATGCAGTTTTGAAATGCAATAGATGACACTCGGAGGTAAATTATGATTAGAAAGACAATCATGTAAAATTAGTTTGAGACATATCCAAAATCAGACATACAAATCACAGAGTACCCATATATATATATATATATTATATATAGGTATTCAATTAATTTATTCTTATTGAAAATATATCATGTAATAAACATTGTATGAACACATACGTAAGTGAATAGAGGCTGTACCTTTTATAGCGTATCTATATTCTATGCAGCTAGTTTTATTATATGGATACGATTCAAAATATGAAACGAGCATTATAATGTAACAAAATTAGTAATAACCATTTTTTTACGACGTATACAAAAATTCGACTCGTACGGAAATTTCATTAAAAAATATGTAATAGCTGCCAACTTTTCTTTGATATGCTGTATCGAGTCATTTAGCCAGAAATATAAATCAATAGTATGAGACGAAAGAAAATTATTCTTATTTACCGTCTATACTTGACATCGCAGTATTAAAATAATCGCATGTTCATTATTCTGTACATGTTGTTTATAATATTATTTCGATTTATTGTGAACAGTGAAAATCGACAGCTGTATAACAAATGATGAGACTCCGCAGTCGTATATTAAATTGACATGTAGCAGTTTATTAGTTACTACTCCAAAGGTGTTATCATATTATAAGATAATTGATTAACGCTTGCGAGAATGTCACGAGCGGACGTGCGAGACAGATTTATTCCGTGTATCTTGTACATAAACATTTAATTATTTTTCTATGTGGTACGGAGAATGGGATAGAAGCAACGCATAATCAATAGAGCAATATTTCATTTAGATAATAAAGAGGTATTTTGTATGTATTGTGTATAATCTTGACATTTGAAATAATCTTTACCAGTACGTAAAGTACAGAATATTATAGAATGAAGTATAGATTTTCTTCATGTAAAATCATGTTGTTTGCTTTCAACATTGATAAATCAACACTCTCAGTCGGATAATAATCTGACGCAGGTTATTTTGAGAAGTTTCAGATTATAAGCCCAGAATAAAATTTATTAATGCTGGCACTTGTCGTCAAATTAAATATTTCAATCAGCTGTGGGGTGTTCAATTGGAAAAGATAGATTGAAAACGACTGCTACAATAAAAATGTATTTTTTATTTAACTATCCAAACATTCCATTTCCCAAATCATTCACACACTAACTTTTTACGGCATCGTGTTTGCCATCTGGTACCGTGTTTCTCTGAAACATGGAATAATTAGCATAACATTAGTAAATAAATTTCGTAAAATACTCTTGTATGTATAAAATTCATGATAATGTATACTACCAAAATGCAAGAAATTGTTGCACTCTGTAAATAGTATGAATATAAGACTTCCAGTTCATGTGAAGAACTGTAACAAGCACATTCACCCTTCTGAATTCATTATCCTCTTAAATAGTATGGGTTTATCAGTGGCCAATGTTCCTAAGTTCGATCCCTCATCACTGAGAAACGCTGGAACTGTCTCCTCCCATGTGATCTTACTTTTAGGTACATTAAGTAGGTTTAATACGGTTTCACTCAATTTAGGTACAATAGGATATAAAATCAATCCGCATATTCTAATACTCTCCAAAGCCAATGATATAGTGCCCATCAATTTAGTCTTCGATTCATCATCAGTTTGCTTCCTAAGTATCCAAGGCTTGTGGTGTTCAACCATTTGGTTGGCTAGGTGTAACGTAGTCATAACTGAGTCAACAACATGATGAAGGTTACATTTTTCGTAGCTAATTTGTGCCTCTGTACGCAAAGACTGTAATGAGATCATCAGACTTTTGGCTGCTTCCGTTTGGAGCTCTTTCACATATACTGCTGGGTGCGGAATCTCCTTGCCAGGATTGATGATACTTCCCGTACATCGACTTAACAAATTTCCGAAAGTGTCTGCTAACTCAGAATTTACCACATTGATTGCTTTGGTTTTGCTATAATCTGTGAAATAAAGAGGTCAGTCAAATACTAAGAAATGATGTTGACATTTTTTAATACTAGAAAGATCTTATCACACGAAGCTAAAACACTATTAAAGTAAATCATGATTTTATTAGATTAAGCAAGTTTGAAAGTCTAATTCAATTTCACAGTAGGCAGTTCTTTTTTTTTTTTTTTTTGGAACTCTTCACTTTTAAACTTGAATAGATTAAACGATGTTCACGTAAATGTTGAAAAAGAACATGTGTCTGTAACTTTATTGTTTACATCGCAGTGAAGTCAATGGTTTCATGCCTCACTGCCTAATCATAATTGGCAACTGTTATGTCGAGAATTTCCAGGAAAATAATGCAAACCATCTTCCCGTAACAAACAAGTTAGCCAATTAATTCATATGCTTACTTGCATCACTATATGGTACGGCTTCTCTCAAGAGGAAATATCGTAGACCATCTGCTGTGAGAAAATCTGCCGCATCAAATGGTGAAATGACATTACCCTTTGATTTGGACATTTTCTGACTATCAACAGTCCAATGCGAGTGGCATAATATACTTCGCGGTGGTTCAAGACCTGCAGCCATCAAAAACGCTGGCCAATATACTCCATGGAATTTGAGAATATCTTTCCCAATGACCTTCAACAAATAAACTTTTAATTGGATAATGCAAGGAACTAACTATAACTATCTCAATCAAGAATCGACACCCACCTATAACTATATTACATCACATTTTTGGTAGTCTTTGCAAATATATATCTCACACAACTATTACAGAGTTTAGAATAAATAGGACTGGCCATTTAAATCAAAAGTTTGGAAAGGAGAAAATATACTTTTTGAAAAATCTCCAGCAATGTTATTTACTCCAATAATAATGAACAAAAATAAAGCAATATTCCTACTATGTAATAGAAATGAATCTGACTAAATTTAAATGACACAAGCTGAGAATATAAACCATCTAGAAAAGGGTTTTATACTAAGAACGTTCGAAATGATTCAAACCCTGTGTTTTCGGTCCGATTTCAATATTTTTAGGCTGATTTTTCTAACTGGCGAGACCTCCACAAAGTGTCTGAATAATATTCAAGAAATCAGATATTACTGTACAGTTATAATACGTAAATATAATTGTTAATGAATATCTATTATTGTCCTTTACTCACACAAATCTATTTTTATGCATTCTGGAGATATCTATTTCTCAAGTTATTTCAAATGGTCCCTAGAATTCTCTGCGGTAAATAAAATAAGCTGAAAACATTCCAACAGAATCAAGAACACCAGTGTTTATTCATTTTGAATGTTTTAATTGTAAAACCTTTTTTGCCGTGTACCTGCATGGGATGTTTGACTTCTTACACTCTAGAGCGTGTATGACATGGCCGATTCCTGAACCAGACGAAAGCTGTACAGCAACATACATTACCGCCGGCACGCTCTTGATATATATAACACACGTAACTAACGCTATCAGGCGTGATGAGAATAAAACTCTGCACAGATGCTACTCGGTCAAGGGAACCAGGAATTATTTTCATTTCACTTCACTTCTCTTTGTTCAGCCGAATTCCCCATCACAGGTTTTGCGATAAATATGGTTAATAACTGATGCGGGTTGGCAGATCATAAATCGTACAAATGCTGCACGAGCCTAGCTTGTACTACAAACTTCACACTCGTCAGGAATAGCCAATTTCCCGTACTAACTGCAAAGTACATTATCCTCAAATTGTTGATATCTTAGATTGTATCATTCGAATTTGCTCATATTCAAATTTATCAAATAGCAGATATGTTCTTTCAGTTACGTTCACTGTCATTGGCGTAAATAACTACTGAAGATTTTTTGAGCAGCCTTTACTTTTTTTCTAAATTTGATTTAGACGGTGAGGATTATTCACCTTTGAAAGCAATTTTTGTCTTTAGTTTAACTTAGAACACTAACCTGCATTTGAGGAGGCCAAAATTTCTTATAACTTTTCTCAGGGTATCCAAGGGCTGTTAAATAATTTACCAAAGCATCTAACCACACATATATACTCTGTGATTCATCCTCAGGAACTGGAACACCCCATGGTGCCCTATTAATTGGCCTGGAAATACTAAGGTCTTCCAAACAAGCACCCTCTTCAATCCAGTCTGACAAAATCTTATGGAACTTTGCCGGTCGGACTACGCTATCTGGAAATTGTTGAAAAAGCCAATTCAAATCAATTATTGAACTGAGTTACACATGCTTGGAGAAATATCTCTAATGTAAGTTAAGTCCATTAAGTTTTCTCAATTAGACATTGTGGTTAGAAATTATTCTCTCAAATTTCCTTGAAAAAAGATTGCAAGAAATATTTTTTACTCTCTATAATAACAGCTGACTCTCATTGAAATTCTTATATTTTACAAACCTTTTTATAAGAACAGGGCATGAAACCATAATGTTAGAGAAAAAAATCAAAGATAATAGAAAACTTTAGATAAATTAGTAAATAAAACTAGGCAGTTCTTTCCGATAAAAATAAAATTCTAGGCTCCAAATCGTACCTACTGAATTAATTGATACAGTTGAAGACTGTTTCAAAATATTTATTTTGTAGGGTTAGCTTCCCACTTCATTACAAAAACGAACAGAGTTGAAATGTAACCAAACATTAGCGTGTAAATAAGTACACTTTGTGTTATGTGAACTACATATAATATGTAATATTTTTCACAAATCAAGCTTTTGTTTATTACAAATTCCACTTGAATGAAAAGTGCATAGAATACGATTTCCCTAGTTTCCTCGCCTTTCCTTTCCTTATTCCAGGGGAAAACTAGGTTGAATTTCTGTACTCGACGCATAATTTTTCTATGGGTCTGGTTTACCATTAGTTAGCGTATTCATTACTTTCTTCAATGACTGGACCAAAAAAAGTAAACTTTTCAAAAACAGTAGCGAAGGGTAAGTGATCAAAAAAACAGTAAATCATAGTGAAAAAAGTAAACCACTAGGAGCTCTGTGAAAATATTTGAAATAAAGTTCAAATCGATATCATCAGACTTTTACGTACAAAATCCTGATTTTCACATGGTGGAAAAAGAGTAAAAGAATAAGATTTTGAAGAAAGTTAGTCAACAATTTTAGTTACTTTCTAAGAAAACTTTCTAATTTCCTGACTTTTTCCAAGCATAGAAGAAATGTCTGACAGAATTAACAAATTTTTGCAAACAACTTGCCAATGTATAGATAAATTCAAACAAGATATTTTCACTCTGCTGTTGTTAATATTTTTTTGTCATACCATCCTGGAGCCAATGTTTCAAATCGTCTTGAAATGCACTGAGCCCAAACTTGTAATTATCTTCCTCAACCCATTCGACTGGATGGCTAGACTCAATTGAGACTTTTATAGTTTTCCCTTCACTATCTTTGATATCTTTTAATTGCAAGGTAGTTAAAAATGCTTCATCTGCTACACAATACCACCCTGAGTATTTTCCAGAATAAATGTGGCCATTCTCCTTCAACACGTTCTAAAATGTGAGAAGCACATTAAATAAATTTCAATCTTAGTCTTGACGGGTTGCCACTATTCTTTTATTATAAAAGTTCTCTATAAGATTACTGTTTCAAAAATTTCCAATGTAAGATCTGTATTTTCCATGAACATATTAGTCTTACCCATAATATCATTATCATAAAAATAATAGCTTTGTCTTGATATTTGAGATTGATATATCTATCTATATTTGTATGCATTCCAGAACGTTGAGCACAGATTATATAATTGATCATGATGATCATGAATTGAACGTGATCGTGAATAAAACAAGAAGCTTTCTACCCAAAAATGATGTAAAGCTTTTGAATGGCGTGGCTCTGTCGTTCTGATGTATTCTGTATAACCAACGTCGAATGAGTGGCACATATCTTTAAAATGCTGCGATATCTGTTTACAATATTGTTCGGTAGGAAGTTTTGACGCCTCAGCAGCTCGCATTACTTTATTTCCATGCTCATCTGTGCCAGTACTTAGCTGCACAGAGTACCCAAGCATCGACTTATATCTGGCCAACGAGTCGGCTAATATAGCACTGTAAAGGTGGCCTATGTGAGGTCCTGGAAAACTGGTAAGTATTAGTAATGTAAGCTTTAAATACGTGTATGTATGAACAATTAAGCTTGACTCTATTTAAAACATGTTTACACCGGTATTGAAACATGCAGTTGTTTGATATAGCGTGAATAATTATTGTAAGCAGTTATAGATCATCAATGCAAGATAAGTTCCAATTGTCAGCAAATAATTTTTTTGCAAAAAACTGTTATTTTAAATGTTCAAAATTTGGATAGAATCGCATTTTAAACCTGGCACTTCTAACATATACAAAGACGAGAGGTTATGTAACCTTACCGGCATTTACGTAGAATATTGGTGTTGTCACGTAAAAGTTCGATGAGGTTACTTTCGAATAATGTCTGCTTAATCTTTGCTTCCATGTTTTATTCAAGTTAAGTACTAATAATTTTTGTATCAACGGACTCGTCATTTTCTCACACTTTAAGTTTACGTGAGTTTACGCCGTTTACGAAAAATCTTTAGGCTGGGTTTACATAGTGCGGGGCAACCCCCTGGCACTCAACACTACTCGTATGCTAAAAAATTGTCCCCGTTTTTTAGATCCTCTACGTGGCGCTAGTAGACTTCTGACACGCTCGCTGCCCTCGCTGACCACGCGCAAGCTCGTCAGGTAACTACTAGCGTCACTAGTGGTGGAAATTGACGGCAGAATCGAGGGACATTTTGCGAACCAGTTTTAACAGCGTGTGTCAGGGGGCTGGTGCGGGGTGAGTATGACACATGCACTGAAATATATGTAGTGGGTGTATTCCGCCAGGGAACTGTGGCAGTCCAGTAATAGTATATTTTGAATTTTCTAACTAGTGATTGGTACTATTTACTAGTCATTTACACTAGGACCTCGATAATTGCAACTGCGATAACTGCAACAATACCGACTATGCAACCCATATCGATCGATGTGGCGCGTAGCGGGAGAGTGCCGGCCTCAAACCGGTAGTCTCGTAGCACGATTTTTAAGATAAGGGCGCATTCCAGGGCTCCTCAGAGGTTATATGTATGTAGAACTCGTTGTTATTCTTGGTTTTTTCGCGGGACAAAGATGCAATTTCATCGCACCAATTTTCGCTAATATTTTCCGATATATATAGGAATATATATATACTGTAACCAGATATTTTTATATATTTGAGGGTAAGAACGATATAACGATAATTGGTTACCCTACGGCGCAGTCGCTAACCTAAATAATTAGATAGAGAGAGATACTAAGGGAGAAAGATACGATTGTTGGGCGCCAGACGCACATGCGTCAAAAATAGATAATTAGAGAAAAAGACAAAGATAAAGGTAAAGGTAATAGATAAAGATAAGGTCAGGTTCTACGACGGTTTTGCACAGTTCGCTCAGAGAGACAAGATAATGGTAGAGGGGCGGAGTCGAATCCAATAGATAAAATAAGAAACAGGTGAAGCAGGAATAATAACAAATATATTAAACAAGAAGCGATAAGTTTACTGACAAGCAAGTAGCTGAAGAGTTTGCGATACAAATACGATATATGCGATAATTAACAATAGTTACAGCCAGAGAAAGGTTAAGCGAGAGAGTTAACAATTAACGGAACGTTTTCCGAATAAGCGGGAAATATGCGCAAGCTCGCGATACTAAAAGGTAATGATTAACACGGTTTTACGGTAGATAGGCAGAACAGAAAAAGATATACTGTACTTAAATTAAGCGGTAAGCAAATAAATCATAAAATCAGAGAAGCGATTATAACACATGCGAAATACAACAATTGAAATAGTTATCACATTACCAGAATGATCAGAAATAGGCAGACAGGGAATTATGCACTACAAGGTAAATTCAAGCGATAGGTCAAATAGAAAGTTATTATAAAATATAGAGAATAAAAGATAATACGTAGTCTATAGTTTGCGGTAAGTGCGAGAGAAAGAGAGATAATATTCGGTACGATAAAAGGTAATTCAAGATACGGCAAACAATATTCAAGATAACTAATATGCAACGTACGGCAAACCAAATAGACTACGGACAACTACGATCAGCGATATAAGCGAAGAAAATAGTGAAAAAGATGTTATGCGATATGGCACAATACTCCAATGTCAAATGAACGAGGAACGGGACCGCGCAGCGATATAAGATCGCTTCCACGGTACTCTCACTAAGATGCGATAATCAACGATAATAGGTAAAGAGACAGATAGAAACTAATCAGAGAAAATATAACAAAATAGTAATGCTCAGTAGCTAAGATAAAAATTGATCCTTCAACGGAACGCGCTGCTAGACAGCGATATTAGACACTCAAATATTCTAAAAGAGAAAGATAATAAGATAAAGCGATAGTCACTACAATGCGTAAGTAATAATCAACCAGTCGCGAAGTTACTTGCAATAAGACAGAGAAAGGGACAAGATAAGAGATAATAAGGTACGAGCCCAGGTGGCTCAAGCAGACCAACTGCAAGGTAAAGAGAAAAGATACGAGCCCAATTGGCTCAAGCAGACCAACTGCAAGGTAAAGAGAGAAAGAGATAAAGGTAAAGGTACGATATATTGCAAGTAATCTCGTGGCTTCACAAAATAGAAAAGGAACCTCACTTACGTGAAAGAAGATAGAACTGGTATAGAGAATGCGATAAGGTACAATAACGAACTTTGATAGCGGTAAGGCACAGAAAATTACGATCGCACGACTGTTAATGTCAGTAACTGAACGTAGAGTGATGAGATGAGCGATGATCCTGATTTTCATCGAGCTGGTGTCACGTGATTCTTCCCAAAATTTGCGGTATCTTAATTGGACCAGCTGGTCTCGTGGCCTGGTCCACGGATAGGCGGCGATAATCCCTCGCCGCTTGATGTTCTTTTCCCTCGACGACAGGTATCGAGGTATCAGGACGTCGGAAGGTGGTTAGAGATGTTTTCCTGTAGCTATGCGGTATCGTTGGTGAGAAGGGGGTGGGGTCGTACTGCTCAGGTATTGCGATATTGAGGTGTGCGGCAATGTTACGTCACCGGTCTCCTGGACTTGCGACAGACTGTAACTCACTCCTTGCTTTACTGGTACTCCCCGTTGTAGCTATTTCGTCGGCGCTGCATCCCGGCCCTCGCTCATGGAAGCCCTCATGCCGGAACGATCTGGTGGTGATGGCCCTCAACCCGGATCCCCACACTAGATCCACCAGATCCACGTGGTCAGCATATCATTAGCCTATTCCACGCCGCAGTCCTTCGATAAGACAGTTCGTTAAGAGAAAACCGTCTTCTATTGTATAGTCAACGACTTAGTAGATATTAGGGTCGGTTCAGCTCCAGGCTGATAAGTATCGTCGACGGGAGGCTTCATTGTGTTTTTGACGCACAGCCCTGTACGCCGCCTGACGATGCATCCGAGCGGTAGAAGCATTCGTTCGTGGTTCGGCTCCTGGCCGATAAGTCTCAAATAGTTGGAGGTGCTGTTGTGCATCACGCACGACCCTTTTCGACAACTAGATAGGCATCCATCGGGAGTGGTTTCAGCGGTATTCGTTCGTCTGTAGTCGGTGGTGTTGATGTTGAGCTGGTACGTGACCCCTGTCAGGAAGTGTCCTGGTATCTTGACGTGAAGGTCTCGCAGATGGTTCTCGAAGAGCATTACAGAATTAGAAAATAGCATACAATTAGCTTAGTAAAGAGAAATCAACTTAAAGATAATTAGTCGTTCATTTTTGGAGTATTGGCCTCAGACGTGCTTTCGTTATTTTTAGCGATATTTGTACCTAGGGGAATGCGATAATTAAATAAAGTGACGGGGTACGAAATACCACGTCACAATACATATTCGTATATATATATATGCAAGAAGGCGCTACTCGTAACACCCGAACTTAGTACGGCACTGTTAGTGACTATGTGCGCATTGTAAGCATGGGCGGGGCTTGCGCACCTTCGATTTCTGCAAGTGTAACGCGTTTCCGGTCCCACGCGGTTGCAATTCTTGAGGTCCTAGTGTACTGCCAAAGGCCGTATTCGTAAATTGACTGACAGTACTCAAAATTCCCTAGGACAGAGTCAGAACTATTCACGAACTTGGAAGCGCAAAAGAGATGAAAGATTGCTGACAGTACTGTCAGTCAATTTTCGAACACGGCTTAGTGTTCCACCGTGCTGGACACATTAACAGTGACGGATTTGATCTTCAATTTCGGGTGAGGATTAAAATAAAAATTAAAATAGGTTTAACACAGAAATTTAAAATTGTAAATAAAGATAATGATTATATTTGAATTATAAAAGATCGCAATAAATTATATTTATTTAAGATTTGTTCGAGAGACTAACGACAATTAACACTCGTTTACTGTCCAGCACGGTGGAACACTTTGGCAGTAAAGGACCAGTAAATACCACCAACCGCTAGTTAGAAAATTCAAAATATACTATTACTGGACTGCCACAGTTCCCTGGCGGAATACACCCCCAGTATCAAAATGCCTGAAATATACTATGCACTAGATTTCATGCATTTCGATTGGTTACCGGTGAACCGCGTGACCGCACCTATGAAAACTCACCCTTAGGCTGAGTTTTTATCGTAAACTTATAAAGATAGACTGAGCACTTTTATGAGCCGCTTGAAGCAAACATTTGAAGGACAGAAATATGCCGGGAGTACTCCTTTCTCTCTCTGACGATATTTTTGGCGGGGATCGTGGCGGTAGAGGAGAATGAGGCGAAATTATTCGCCTACATCTATAGCTGTTCCACTTCCCATGCTCCGTTGTTTCCCACCATGACGCTGATTGAAAAGAGAGAGCAGTACTCCCGGTATATCTCTGTCTTTTATATGTAATTGTCAGTGCCTCTTATAGGAGCGCTCAGTCTATCTTTATAAGTCTATGGTTTTTATACATTTTTAAGGCATTGTCGCAGCGTTGACTGAAGATATAAATATATATATATATATATATATATATATATATATATAGGTATAGGTATACCTTTATGCTTGTAGTAACTTCAGGAAAAATCGGAAAAATTTTGGTCGATTTTGAGGGTGGAAAATTTTTAAAGTTCTAAGGGGTCTATTACTGAATTATGATATAAATTTGAAATAATAGTATTAAGCTACAATTATGGACTCATTCATAAACAACCAACAAATCCACGATATTGTAGTTCGAAAAAAGCTTTATGCTAGAAAAGGTATTACAAAAATGTAAAATGGTATAATTTCTGAAAGCTCGTGAGTATTCTATCCAAGGAAGCTTGTAAATCTTGTCATGAAGTTAGACGATTTCAAAATTTTTCACCTGCTTCTCTTGAAGTGAAAAAGTCATTATGCTTTCATCACTTTTCTAGTGATTGTCATTATTAGAATTAGTAATTTCAAGTAAATTATTCTTACAGAAAATCTTTAACAGCAAAGGATAAAAGTCTTATCATTTCACTTTTAAGCATATTCTTCTGTACTCTAATACTTATTTTAATCATTTTGAAGAGATAATACAAAGATGTCAATAAAAATAGATGATGAACATTGTTTTGAATACCTTAATTACTTCGTGATCTGTTAATATGCTATAGACCCCATTGCGAATTGTTGGATTCATCTGTCAATCTAAGTTTCGGCATTTCATAGTCGAAACTAGTCCAAATAAGTTTATTAATTCTCAAAACTTACAAATTTCCATAGGTCAAGTAATATGGGAATAACTGTCGTAACGAATACCGGAAGACGCCGGACCAAATTCAAATGGATGTCATTTAAATGATTGCGATATTGAATTATTAAAAAAAAATGATAAATAACAATTGAAAATAATCTAAAAGATAATAGATATGAGATAAATGTGTAGGGGTATCTTACCCCTCTGATGTAACTTTTTGGGCATACCTAAAAGCATGATTCTATTTGTTTCATTCTTCAAATTGTAATCGATTGAATGAAAACATAAGTAGTAGTTTCCAGATTACTGTGATTTTGTGAATTTGCATGCCTACAACTTTTGTAAATAATCAAAGTCTCATTAACATTTCCTTAAGTTCTTCCAATAAGATTGTGTTTAAAAAGCTAAGCAGGTCACTTTGACATCGTTGAAGTTATCATCAAAAATTGCCGGACAATTCTAATGCAACTGAACAATCCAATATCATGTGGCTTTGTTACTGGTAAGACATTGATATTCAAAACATTAACTTGAAGAAATAGAAAAATAAATTTATTTTCCACAAATGTAGTACTAATTTGCAAGGGTTGCAACTGTAAAACAAGTACATTTTGATTCATTGAAATTGTGTAGTTTCCTGCAGTTCCCACAGGTTTAAAGGTGAAAAGTAGATTGTTTTAAATATCACATTGAGCCAACAATTTGACGTAAACCTCATGTATTGGTTCCTTATACTATTTTCCTATTTACTAGGTACTTCTAGTACTTGGAAAATCAAAACGTCTGTGATTATTGAAAAAAACGTTCGCTGACATAATTTTTCAAAAGAAATTGTAAAGGGTTGCTGAAAAATATTTTGTACGAAAAAGGTTTTGTACAAAGAAACTCCAGTTTAGATACCTGTGTATCATCAAAATTATTAGGAGTCAGAACAACTTGTCTACTTATTTCATGAAGTTAAGCATTGTTCATAAAAATAACACAATTAGTAATCCCAAACCTAATTTCACGGTTGTATAACAATCTCCACATGTAACAGACAGCATCATTTTATTCAACTATATATGTTACCAAATTATGTACAAAATAAATATAAACCTGTACAGTTTCTAACTAGTATTAACTGCTTCAGAGGTGGGAACAAGCGAAATCGTTTCTAAATTTGCTATTAAATCCATATGCTTGAAATCGTCAGGTTTCTTAGTGAATTTTTCCAACATTCTTAGCCGATCAGAATCATCGGTAGCATAATACAGCTGCAATTCATTTACCAAGCACTGAGCTTCTTGGACGTTTATTGAGTTTGTGTCGAATTCTCCTCTCATCAACACTAGATCTTTTGTCTCTGCAAGTTCGGCGTAATGCGTCATTGAGAGACACTCTGGAGCATTTTCTTTGTGAACTTGATACCATAATAACGGAGTCATGTGTATCTCGGTATCGTAAAATTGAGACAGGATAAATTCGTACCCTTCTGAACGAGGCAAGGGGAGCAAAAATGTAGGATATTCTTTCCCGCGCTCAAAGAGTTTCTTGTATTGTTGCGCAGACATCGCTCCCGATATGCAGTCTTTTTGTCTGTGATATTCCTGCCATATTTGAATAATCTCGTCTCTGCTTTTTCCCTCTATCAGCTCAACCTTCATAACATCATTAAGACGAGCATCTTTTTTTTGCAAGCCAACATTGATGCCTGGTAGAGACGGTTTTGCCTGAGAAGCTTGCTGAAACTTTCGCGCTTCCTCACGTTTTTCTTTATCGACTCGTAACTTCTTCTCTTTCTCCGCAATTTTTTTCAGAAATTCTTCGGGGCTTGTTTCTTGCAGCTTAGATATTTTCTCGGCATACTTTTCAAAATAGGGATTCGTCTTCAACTCGTCTAAAGCCTTTTCTAGCTTTCGTTCAGAAGTCATGATCGATCTTCTCGACCCCCTTGCTGATTCTTTAATCGTGATATTCCTTGCGACACCGGTCAGAGTCAGCCTTCGTCCCGCGCGAAACAGAACTAATGCCATTTATCGTCATAAATTTCAATTCACAACCACCTACCAATTGCGCAACCACGATTTATAGTTTAAAAATTACGAAGCGGCTACCTGTTTCGCACACCACGAATCGCCATATTGTAACGGGGACTACCGCGCATCGTTTACCTTCTTTGTTATCAGTGACTGATTAGTTTTTCTGCAGAAATATTCCTCTAGAATCGTATCATAATTATAAAATAACATTAACTTTCTGATTTCGAACTACGAGAACATCTCAGATTTGAATTGTTAGTTGTCAGTTGTTTTTAAAATTTATTGATTGACCTTGTCAGTACGATCATTGCGAAGTCAAGCGTGCAACCAAATTTATAATAACTTTAGGTATTTGATTAAATAAAACCTCTTCAGGTCATATACCCGATGTAAAAACAACGTCAGAAGTATTTTATTGACGATTTTGGTCTGACTAAATGGTTAATCACGTTGTTTTCATTCATATAGTCATTCGTTTGACGGAGTAACTGTTATTCCATTTCCCAGAATGCATCGTTTCCGCAACGTCAGTAATCAGTTGTGACTGTCGAGCGAAGGGAAAATGTCGGCACGTTGGGGGCTGCTGTGCCACTAGTGACTGTCGCCTCCATTTCCCGTTAATTTCCTATTATTAGTCATTATTTTGAACTCTTTAGTTACTTCGTGAAACCTTCCTTATTCAGAAAATTTTCTGTACGAACATTTATCAACCAACTGGACGCGGGACGGTATTATTTCTGTGGCGTTTTGTGCGTCTTCGTCGCGTCGTCGTCGTTGTGTGGTAACTAAAAAGAGTCCAACATGTCGCTCGCCAACACAAAGATTGAATTTATCGTGGGTGCAAAATATCGGCTGATGAGGAAAATTGGATCCGGATCATTCGGTGATATTTATCTCGGGATCAACATCTCAAATGGCGAAGTAAGACACTAGTAAAAAAAAAAACCATTTTACGTTAAACTCTCCTCTGTCAAAATTCCCAGTTAAACTTTCCGTTCCCCGCTCGGTCATCGCAACAACAAAAACCCGACACTCACCGTTATGTCATGACAGAACCAGAGAGATAATCCACTAATCCACCTGTATCAAAACTCACTTTACCATTTGGTCACCATTTTTTATTGTCAAACCTAATGCGCGACCTTGTTTGTTGCTAAGACTGTAGATGAAAAAAAAATCAAGCAATAGATGGTTGTAGATGACGGGATTGACTAATAGCATTTTCTACGATTCGCTAAAGTAGGTTACAGGCTGTACAGTTATCAGGAAGAGTGACGTGATACCTCCTTGCACTGTTACCATAAGCAAATAAGATAGACATTATTTTAACAGTGATCGTGAAAATCAATTTCCGAACTAAAACTCCGTCCTTGACGTCCGACCGCAAATTGAATAAAAATTTTCACCTGAATTACCACGTAATTTCCGTTATTTGTAATCATCCTGCTGGTCTGGTGTGCCAGATAAAGTTGACTAATTTTCACGATCAATGACGAAATTAGGAATCCCCAATATTGCAAGTAGGTAGAGAAGAGAATTCTGAATAGGGTACAACCCTGCACAAAACACACAAAATGAAACACTCATATTTGTAATGGTCAAATATCCATTTGCAATTCTTTCGCTAAAGCATGTCATTCGTTGTAGTATTAAGGAATCAGATACACTTGAAAATTTTATAACAAATGTATTTCCAACCTTATATTTACTTTCAATTATACGGGATAAAGTAATCAGCAACCTACTCAGAATGTGAAAGCAATTTATAAATGCAGCAGCAGTAGGATTGATTCTGTAAAAATGTGTTAAAGTTCACGAAACGTTATATGCAAAAGTAACGATAAGCAAGGTCAATGGTATTTATGTAAGCGTTAATTCATACACCAAAAATCAACTAGCAATTTCAGAAAAAAATTGCATTTGAAATATATATCATTCTAGTTTTTCAGTCTTACCATTTTGCAAAAATCATACCAAATTGCTGTACTGACAGGAAATTTTCTGTCAATTAGCTTACAAATTTCAACTTCAATGTCAGCAATTTATAGATCAAATAAAATGAATATTTATAAATAGACAAAGGTTGCATTGTGTTTGCTTGTTCCTCTGACAAATTGCATCAGCTGATAGTACGTATAATTATGTATACGTCAAAACTGCGGATATATTTTTGAAAATTTATTGGATTTTTTCTGGATTTATGTAAATAAGAGCATGCTCACACAAATACCACATCAAAATATCAAACATAAGTATTATCATGATGGAGTCACAATGATAATGGATATGTATTGGTATAATTAGGGAAAAATTTATACACAACAAGGTTAAATTCAATTCACAAAAAAGCTTGTATTATATTTTGTTCGATAATACTTTAGGAACTTATTGGTTAAACTTTTAACAAATATTGCAAAAAAAAAAAAAAAAAAAAAAAAACTTTGAAACACATTAAGGTAGTTGTCGTGAAAAACGCGTACAGTCAGAAAATTCTGAAATTTTGTATATTTATTAAGGACATGATAATACAATCACCCTTAAAATTTGAAGTCGATTGACCCCTTCTAACTCGAGATACACTTAATTAAAAATCGGTTGATTAACATGGAGAGTATAGGCACAACATAGTGCTTGTACCAATTTATCAGTCTTAATAAAAAACTAACTGTCAGAAATTTTCAAAAAACTAACAGTCACTTAATGTTCGTGTTCTGAATTTTTAGAAAAAATGAAATAAAATATCGTCCGTCTCATTGTCAATAAATAATAATGTAAAGTTTAACAGTTTATGACAAAGTATACGTCCTAGCTAGTTGGACAGAAACAACTTGTCAACGCTATATGTGAGTATGGATATTATTTGCGCAGTAAATTCAAACGGACGGAGGGACAAATGGATATACAATAATATTTTCAGTACTCATATATTTATTGCTGATAAAATATTTAAAATTTTAACTTGTACAAGAATAATTTGAACACAATCTTTGTATTAAATATAAAGGAAACACAGTATACAATAATACAGAAGCATCTGAAAATTAAACTTGTAAATATTATTAATAAATGATATAAATATAACGCGACATAAAAATTTCCTTTAATCATATGTGTTTTTTATATTTTAAAAAATGAAAATTTTTGTAATTATATACTTATCCGTAGTGACTTTTACTAGACAAGAAAGAAATTAAATATTAAATAAAATTTAACGTGAAACTCACATAGTCATTACAAATAAAATATATTGTATATTTTTGGTAACACAATAAAGAATATTAATATAATCTTTGCGTTAAACTTAAATTAAACACAGTATATAACACAACTGAAGTTATAACTATAATAAATGAAAGAAATATTACGTGAGTTACATATATTGCACTTAAGGGGTTAGGTGGGTTTCAAAAACTCAAAATAGGTACATTTTTATGAATTTTTTTTTATTTAATCGACAGAATATTTCATTCCATCAATTTAACACATAAAAGATACATATTTTATAAGTAGTTCGTGAAATTTTCATTGAAAAATATTGAAAATTAAGGCGTGGACACGTCGTCTGCTATGACCCCTCAAAAAAAAGTTCTCTCGGCATAGTCAGGATAACTCATGACAGATTCATCTGAAATACAAAAACCAAAAATTTTCTGTTAGTAGATGCTTAAAACTCGTGCTTGGGCGAAGGAAAAAAAAAAAAAAAATTACATTTTTGGCGGCGTTGAAAACAAAAAACCCTTATTTTGAGTAAAATTTGCACCCTTCATGGCCTTGAAAAATTACTTGGAATAGAAAAAAAAAAAATTCCTTCGTTCAATCACGAGATAATGCTATTTTGAAGAAGTGTGCAAAATTTGAAAGAGATCGGTTCATAAGTTTTCGAGAAATCGTGACTACCGATTTCAAAAATGTAGTTTCGAGAAAAACACGATTGAAGATTTACATTCAAATAACATGTCAATAATCGTACTTACACCGTATAATGATGCAAACCCACGTTTTTTCCACGTGCCATCACCTGACACGGTAGCATCCGTCGTATCTTCAACATTATTTTCATCACACGTTAATTTTTTTTCTTGATTTGCAGCAGACAACAAAATTGATTCGGCAACAGTTATGACGCACTCATGTATTTTATCAACATAAAAATTGTACGTTGATGCATTCAAGAATGAGGAACTTATATCCATTAAACCACAGAATTTTTTACATCCGGCAAGTCCTAAGCCTAGTATTCGCATCACAAAAATAAACGAACAATAGCTAAGCAGCTGCCTCGATATACCTGCGTCACGCTCGGTTATAGCCTGATGGGTGAAAAGGGTGAAATCCAAAGGCTATATCTCTTAGAATATGACTCGGATCGTTTTGAAATTTTAAAAGAATATTCTCAACATATTCAATTATAAGATGAGCAAAAAAAAAAAAAAATTCGATTTTTTGAAATTTTGAAACCCACCTAACCCCTTCATCACATATATTTTCGGACTTAAAGTAGGTTAGGATTTGCGCAATTCATTACAGAAACATTCACAATAAAAGAAAAACATACCGAATACAACTTTTGTGTTGAGATCCGAGTGTTTGCCACTGTCTTCGGTAACATGAACTTTACCTGTTTCAACTATATTTAATATACAACACTTCTTACATTGTATAAAAAATGTGGAATGAAGACCTGAACGGATTTCTTTTTTTATTCTCTTTAAAGATAACGTTTCATCACAAACTTTGCACTCTAAACTATCTGCAATTTCATCGACGTCAATTATACGTTTCCCAACTTTCACGTTAAAATCATCCTCAGTTTCATTTTCCACTTGTGATTCCATTTTTCGTATTCGGCCTTTATCAATTGATTTAATCAGTCATAGACGTTTATCTAACACGTTTTTTTTTAATAAAACTTCCTTTATATCTTAAATTTTCTGACATTATTTCACTTATTGTAGACGCAGTTAAAAACATAAACACAAACCACTGAATGTACGTATCAATCTATACTGTACATAGACTTAGTCTCCAATATATCAAGACTGTTGAGGCCTAAGAAACGTTGCCGGATTGCAATGTATAAAAATGTTTAAGAGTATTGGTGTATACGTGCATATAAGTACTGTGTGGGTAACGACTTCATGGGTACAGTCTTATACGAAAATTATAGCACATTCTGCTACAAGCTCGTGTGCTCTCTAACCGCGCGCATGATACAACACTTTCTTACAATATTGTACCACGACAACTACCTCAACTTGATATTTTGACACAGTCCAAATTGTTATTGAGTGTGAAATTCAGTAGGATAGGGAAAAAAATAAGAAACTTTCAACAACTTTGAAACTGATGTCTATGCCTGAGTCCTTTTCAATTCATCTTTATCTGCAAACCTAATTCAGAAATAAGTATCGTATTAGTTAGTAAAGTTATTATGACGATTTCATGCTTAGGAAAAACCGTTATTTCGCGATTTTGGAATTGTCTGAAATTCAGTAAATTGTTATAAAACGAAACACACGCATATTTCAAAATCTCAGTTTATTCAAAATGATTGTAATATTAAGAAAGTAGTGAGCTTTTCTCTAATATTTCATTGCGATAACGTTACTAACTTCAATCTTGTGAATAAGTAGCAGAGTAATGAAAAATTTTTGCAAGAATCAAGAAAACTGCTCGAAATTTATGCCCACAAATGTGAATGTTCCTTACTTAATTAATAACGACTTTGTTTCAGGTGTACTAACTGTGCAATGAAAATATTTACATCTTTTATTCTACCTCAGAACAAGTTGTTAAAAGCCATTCAATTCATAGCGATAAAAGATTTGAAAAATTGCTAACAGTCAGGGAGTTTTGTGTGTTAACCAAAAGTAGAATATTATGCTTAAGCATAAAGAAATCACACTTGCCAGTTTTTGAGCCGAGATTCAATATCCCATAATTATCATCAAACTGTTACTAATAATTATGTGTTATGTGTTGTGTTAGAATCATCGCATACTATTTATAATGATAATTGATTTGAGTAGCAGGAAATAATAATTTATAATGTTTACAAAAGTGTAGATCGTCCTTTCGTTATATGATATAAAAAATCTTTCCATACTAATACTAGTGTCTGAAAGATGATAATAACCATGGTTAAGTAATAAATATAGGGAAGAGTGGGTAAAATGGGCCTCGTTTACAATTAAATAGGATTTCAAAAAATGTCAATAACGCTTGAAATGTATTTTTAGTCCGGAGAAAAAGGAATTTTGTTCTCGAGATTGGTCTAACGTTATTCCTTCCTCAAAGGGCTCAATTTTCCCCCTCCCATCAATATAATAACATTAACCGAAGAAAAGAGTATTTATATTATAACTTTGCTACCTGAAACTGCAGTTTCAGAGTGGTACAAAATGGATGAGGTTGACGTTAGCTGAGATATTTGTAAAGATATATTTTTTAGGAAAATTGACTGTTATTTCGCAATCTTCAGACTGTTTGAAATTTAGTAAACTGTATAATATAGCATGAAGAATCTCATATTTTGCTTCAAAATTGTTTTTAAAATTGAAAAATGGTATTTTCTATTGCAATCTTTCCTTACTTTAACGTTATTAACTGCAAACTCATGAAAATGGTGACTGTTATGGGGAACAGCAGATTGTTATCTGGTGATTAGTCCCAGTATTAAATTCTAATTTATAATCCCGGGATAAACTTAACACCCTTACACCTTTTAAAACCCACAATTCATGTTCTTTTTCTGACATTCATAAGCTTTGAGGTATTGTTTGAACAATAATTTTTTGATTCCTAAAATTGTGATAATCAATATCGGCCAATTCTTCGTTTCTAAAATCCATTGCAATTTATTGTTTCCATGTCACGGTGATGCAATAATGAGGCTAGAATTTTATTCGCTTGTTATTTTTCACTGTGTGACAAAAATCATCATAAAAATATATGGTCAGTTTAAAAATCTATCGAAGTATTTATTCTTAGAAGAAATCTGGGGATAACATTTTTTCTCCACTGCTTAGATTCCACTTGAACAAGCAGCAGACTGGTGCAAGAAATTGTACGTATATTTTTTCAAAACTTAAACCAGTCTAAGATTAACCTGCCTATAAATGAGGGAATGGTCAAGATATATATATATATATCGAGTAGAGAAAAATATGAATAACAACTATGCTGCAAGTTATTGCCTCGTGAGGCTAATTCTGTAGCACCTGAATATGACATTTTTTTGATATACTGTCAATTATGTTTATTGAACGATGAATGTTGCTGGCTCAGGCTTTTCATCTTGTTCATATATTTATTATTACATTAGCTTTCCCAATTAAAACTTGTGACATTAACAACTCATGTACTATTTTATAACTCTGCTATAGGAAGTTGCAGTGAAACTGGAAAATATGCGAGCGCGCCACCCGCAGCTCCTCTACGAATCCAAATTATACAAAATCTTACACGGAGGAATCGGAATACCTCACATACGATGGTAATTATTATACTAGATTCAAACTTGTGCATAATAAGTGTAAACTTATTAATCAGTATTAAGAAAAACGAGTTGAAAACATAGTCGTCGCTTACAGTGAAACATAGTACCTTTTTATGGAAGGATTTCTTACAAACCAGGAAAAACAAAACAAAATTGGGCGATATTAAAATTTTGAGACATTTCCAAATGATTGCAATACGATGCAAAATATTTTCTACCCAATCAGTGTTAGGCGCTAAAATCAATTCATGTTACAAGGTGTTCAGTGGTCAAAAAAAGCCTGCATACGCGAAACAGAAGTTGAATGTACATCCATACAACTGTAAAATTAATTATAGTCTGATTTGCATGCATAAAATATTTATTAGGCATAAATGGAAGCCAGTCTACGAATGAGCAAAAAAACCCATTTCAAAGTTTTTACAATTTATGAATGATTAAAATAAAATGTTGATTTCTTTGCTGTATAAAGGGTCCATGTCGATTTTAAAATCTTAGACTTGTCAAGGAATTCTAAACTGTTCAGTCACTGGACACCTTGTGTTGCAATTTAGTGATAATTCACTTTACTATTAATGAAATTCATTACATGATCAGAAATATAATGCCGAAATTTTTTTAAGTAGATATTAATTGGTATTAGGAATTTCGTAACGTTACTGTAATTATACATTTTTAGCAAAACTTATTACTTTGCAAATTCAGGATTTTATGAAATTCACTAAAATGCAATACAGCAGCATAAACAATATAGAGCATTACTTCGTTCATCCAACCTAATATCGAGAGAGTGGAGCTTTAATCAATCGAAAACCTGATGAACAAGGTTCTACTGTACTCATATGTTGTAAATTTAACTCCTCACTTCCAAGATATTTTATAGTTACAAACTGCTGGTTTTTCGTCCAATGTTTTCCTGTGCTAACGTTACTAACTTCATCCTTTACATTTTATTTAACTCTTCACAGTCAGATTAACAAATTATTTCACAGTAGCCACACTGGATCTAGTACCCAATCAGTTTGGAAAAATGATTGTGAGATAACTATCCGTCCGATGTGAATCAAAGAGTTACACAACATGCCTTGAACATTCTAGACTGTGGACGAAAAGTCGGTTCATAAGAAATCAAATTGCATTATGTTAAAAAATATTCATAAAGGAGAAAATGCTCCAAAAAGACACTTTCACTCAAAAAATCATATCGTTGTCAATTTATTATATTATCAACTAAAACTTGGAGGTGATACCCCTTACATGCGATACTTGTGAGAAAAAAAAAGTAGTGGCATAGTGCACTTTCCAAAGAAGCTTTTTCCTGTGCGCGATGCTGCTTGATCGGCTGTCTGGTCAACACTGACACTTCATTGATGATTCAAATAACTTACAACTCGTATTTATAGGGGATAGTTCTAACCCCCGGTATATGGCTACTGAAGTCTCATTTGAAGCCAAAGACTATTAGATACTTAGATGAAGCTGAAGGTAGCAGCCAGAGTTAGCAGCCAAATGTGTTAAACTTTTTGGAAATAGAAAAATGCAGTTTAATTTTATCCTCATTATTCTATCAAAGTATTGAGGGTTCAAGATATTTCACAAAATTTTGATTTTCAGCCTCGACTAACTAATTCGAATGAACATTAGAACGTTTGACTGCTAATTCTGGCTGCTAGCATCAACTTCGTGATATTTAAGCCGAAAGTTGATAGATGCGTCGATTCTATTCAGTGTGAATACAAAGGCTTAAATAATGAAATACCCTTGTGTTACAATTTTCTAGCTGTCACAATCTGTATAACAATCCTTTGAACATAAATCCATTTTAAAAAATGTATATTTCTAGTTCGGGAAGCGTTTTCCAGTTGACAAGATGATTTTCTAATTGTGGCACTTTTTGAAAACTTTGTAAAATCAAACGCTCTTGCTATTCCAGGTATGGCCAGGAACGTGAATATAATGTGCTTGTTATGGATTTGTTGGGACCTTCCTTAGAAGATCTCTTTACATTCTGTTCGCGAAGGTTTACGATAAAAACAGTATTGATGCTGGCTGACCAAATGATTGGACGAATTGAATTCGTCCACTGCAAACATTTTATTCATAGAGATATAAAGCCAGACAACTTTTTAATGGGAATCGGGCGCCACTGCAATAAGGTGAGCCAAAAAAACAAAATCACTAGGCGTATAATGGTATATCTCTAAATACTAGTACATGCTTATACTGGTACCAAGGCTTAAATACATGGTTATTCAGATGTAGCGTCGGTACGTGAAATACTTGTCGTTTTTTGTATACAAATGTTTGTTTGATCAATAAATGCATTAGCGTTCCGAAAGAAAATCTAATTTAAATTCAGCATGCTGCAGTCTTAAATTTTGCACATCTTTTTATCACTATTATTACAGTCCCTAATATTTTTTTCCCAATCAAAGTTCACGGTACCTTATAAATTATTTTACAGCTCTTCATGATAGATTTTGGACTAGCAAAAAAATACAGAGACAGTCGCACCAGGTCACATATAATATACAGAGAGGATAAGAATTTGACGGGAACAGCAAGATATGCTTCAATTAACGCCCACCTTGGCATTGAGCAAAGTCGCCGTGATGATATGGAATCGTTGGGTTATGTTCTCATGTACTTTAATCGAGGATCTTTGCCTTGGCAGGGACTCAAGGCTGCTACCAAAAAGCAGAAATATGAAAAGATCAGTGAAAAGAAGATGTCCACTCCAGTTGAGGTTTTATGTAAGGTGAGTTACACGATTTGAGATAGTCTCTTCAAGTCTCAATCCGGTTTCTTCGTTGACAAACACATTCAGGACCAACAACGAATTCGTTTTCTCCGAAAACACTTTTCAACTTTTTTTATTTATTTTTTTTTCCTAATAAACAAGTCTCGAAATTAAAACTGTATTCAGATATTCGGATCAGATTGGAAAGGATCTGAAATAAGTAGATTTTTTTATACAATATACAAAATTTTGTATCGGGTTTCTAAAAAAACTTTGTAAAATAATGGAATAATTGATTCATTCAATCTAGAATATTATCTTGTTAACAATTTACGCGTTTTGTACTGAGGAAAACAGCCTATGAAACAATTTGCAAATAAAGTAATTAAGTATAAGTCATTGTAAGTATCAGACAACTGAACAAAAACACTAGCAGTAACTCCTATTGTGAAAAATGTGAGGTGAATATCAGTTACATGATTCACTTTCCGACACAGAAGCTAAGTCTGTCAGTTGTGTTAATTCTCTTAATAAATATTGACACAATTATTTATTTATTTATTTATTTATGATTCTAGGGCTTCCCAGCAGAGTTTGCGATGTACCTGAACTACACACGAGGGTTGCGATTTGAAGAGAGTCCTGACTACATGTACCTGCGACAATTGTTCCGCATATTGTTCCGGACCTTAAATCATCAGTATGATTATACTTTTGACTGGACAATGCTAAAGCAGAAGGGGGCCAACCTGAACTCTGTCAGTGGTCCATCTACGGGAGGTCCAGGCATACCGAGCCAAGGACCACAAGGTCAGGGCCAAGGTCAGACAACTACTCAAGCCAATGCCCAGACAGGTGCGTCCATTGGAACACATCCTACTGCATACAAGTGACGATGGTTACCTGGTTAATACTCTCATATGAAGCAGCCCACCTTGTCGAAACATTGAGGTTTCTTTCAACAAAATTCAGAATTAAACAGAGCCTTATCCATGACCATTTATCGGTTATCAATCGATATCCAATACATCCAGTCATATTCCGTCAATCAAATTTTATACGTTTGAAATTTATTGAACAATTTTCTTCAGAATTATGTTTTCCGTATAAAATTGGACTTAACCTTTTCAGAACTGTTGTCCATTTCAGTGGATATACATTTCAAAAATTCATAACTAAAGTTTCACTCATCCGATTTTTCTTAAAAGATGGGTTTTGTCAACAGTTCCAGTACCTATCTGAAAAAAAATATATTGAAGACTGTCCCTTCATTTAAGTATGTTTCCTAGTCATAGAACTGGAGCTGAAGTAGACGAAAAAAGATGCGTAACATTCTCGTTCTCGTTTCGATTTTTATGGGCTATTTGAAATTAATTTTTTCACTGGAAAAATAATATTTATGTTTTTGGAAAATTCTCAAGTGTTATGAAAGATATATAATAAGCTCGGCACCTATTAATGCACAGTTGTAACCTTGAAAAACATTACACCTCCACTGTAATGGACATGTGTATAACTTTTGATATAGGTTTAAGGAAAATCTAAAAAAAAATCAGATATAGTAGAAAAATGAAAATCGAAATATTAAAAACAAAAAATTGCCACCGTTAGATTTTATTCAGTTCTGAAAGGGTTAAATAGAAGACACTTACACATTGAGTTGAGCTGACCTTATTTAGACGTAGAACATCGACGATGAAGTATTTAGTAAATCAAGCACAAATGTAGTCCAAATCCTATCTTAAAGCATCGATCTTGCTATGCCTCTCCTGAGATCTTGAATGAATTCTTGAAAGATGAAATTAGTCAAAATCATTATTACGTTGTAAATTTAAGTCAAATTTTGCAATAAAATGCCAAGGACAATTCTTAGGCAACAACCTATGATAAAATACGTGTAATATAATTCAATGATTTAGATACACATCTTCTCACCAGAAATTCTTGGATTTATTCTAAAACATAGATCACATGATTTAAAAGGTGATTTTTTTTTTTTTTTTTAAAACCCCATCTTGCTCCAAAAAGGAGTGAAACAAACTAAAATTTGAAAAATATGAGAAATGCTGACTAGAGATTAGATTTTTCTCTATTCCTCAAAACATCACGATCACGGTGTTACATTCTAAACCCCTTTTTGATTATTGCAATACAATTACTCTACTTCCTTTTACTTACACCAAGGCTCAATATGCGCTTGATGTAATCTGTAAAGGGCCTAGCCGGGGTTGCATATGAAATATGCCCCTGAACCGATGTGGATTTACTATACGCCACATTTTAGAGCTACCTCCAAAACCTGGTTCACCCAAGTTTAAAACCTCTATTTATATTATTACGCTGGAAACTCAGAATAATGTGGATTTCCGTTTTTTCGCGATTACTACGCCATTTTTACTGTAAAAAATATGAAAAAAATTGGAGATCTGGCGGATATCGATGTACATACTCCAGAATTTTGTCGATTTTTTTCGGACCAAATTCGAGCTGTGAAAAATCTTTTGAGGTTTAAATTGTCGATCTCTTATTAAGTTTGAAGAGTGACTAGATTCTTTTTTTTTTACAGTATGTTCATTGCGTTATTTTTGATTTCCTGTAATTTTTTCAGATTTTTCGGAAAGGTGCGTCATTGTTAAAAAAATCAAAAACTAATTTTTCAATGGTTTTTTGGGGGAAAAGTAACTCAATGTCAACTCAATCATTGGGGGGACACATTTCCGTGATCTCATGATTCTTTGACATAGGTAAAAATATTCCCTTATTTACTAAATGAATGAACAAATTCATTTTTGGTTTTATAATATTTTAGCTATAATAATTTTTCATCTGTTTGAGAAGTATATCAAACAGATTTGAAATTACATAATGTAAAAGATGTGTACAACATAATGTATTCAGTCTTCATCACTATCATCATTGATAACAGGATTGACCTGCCAGGTTTCGAAAATTCTACTTAATACCTCTGCAGGCCTTATAATTTTCGCGAGATATCGAGCATTAGATAAATAAGAAATTATTGCTGCTACGTGTGAACAACACCCGACGGTACGACTCCCGTTCGCACATTCGCAATAATAGCGCTTGATGCCAAAGTATCCAGTTGAGTTGGGGACATAATCGATGTAGCATCGATAAGTTTTACTATTTATGTGTCGCGATCTGACTTCGATTTTCAGTATATTGCTCTTTTCTTTGAGATTATGAAGACTAATCTTATTATCGTCATCGATAATTTCTGCCAAGTATGACACTGCTTGACTCAATTGGTACGATCCAGTGAATGCTCGATATTTCGCGAAAATTATAAAGCCTGCAGAGGTATTAAGTAGAATTTTCGAAACCTGGCAGGTCAATCCTGTTATCAATGATGATAGTGATGAAGACTGAATACATTATGTTGTATACATTTTTTACATTATGTAATTTCAAATCTGTTTCATATACTTCTCAAACAAGTGAAAAATTATTATAGCTAAAATATTATAAAACCAAAAATGAATTTGTTCATTCATTCAGTAAATAAGGGAATATTTTTAACTATGTCAAAGAATCATGAGATCACGGAAATGTGTCCCCCAGATGATTGAGTTGACATTGAGTTACTTTTCCCCCAAAAAACCATTGAAAAATTAGTTTTTGATTTTTTTAACAATGGCGCACCTTTCCGAAAAATCTGAAAAAATTACAGAAAATCAAAAATAACGTAATGATCATA
Source organism: Neodiprion fabricii (assembly GCF_021155785.1). NCBI lineage: Eukaryota > Metazoa > Arthropoda > Insecta > Hymenoptera > Diprionidae > Neodiprion > Neodiprion fabricii. The sequence goes on from NC_060239.1 coordinate 13,196,306, forward strand.
CTGTAAAAAAAAAGAAGCTAGTCACTCTTCAAACTTAATAAGAGATCGACAATTTAAACCTCAAAAGATTTTTCATAGCTCGAATTTGGTCCGAAAAAATTCGAATAAATTCTGGAGTATGTACATCGATATCCGCCAAATCTCCAATTTTTTTTCATATTTTTTACAGTAAAAATGGCGTAGTAATCGCGAAAAAACGGAAATCCACGTTATTCTGAGTTTCCAGCGTAATAATATAGATAGAGGTTTTAAACTTAGGCGATCCAGGTTTTTGAGGTAGCTCTAAAATTTGGCGTATAGTAAATCCACATCGGTTCAGGGGCATATTTCATATGCAAAACCGGGTAGGCCCTTTCGAATTCGACTAGACTTTAATTTTTTATTATCACTCATGCAAGTATGGTAATATGTGGTTTATGGGAAATTAGTGCTAAATAGGCGGGAAAGTTTCCAGGTGGGTCATTGTTTCAAAATAATTATCACTACTCTGGTATTTTTAAATATTTTTGGTTCTAGAGTAATAGAACTATGCTTAAAAAGCTAGCTCTATCTTTGACTGAAGATTCGCAAAAATGGTCACCCATGTGTAAATTAGTGTGATGCTCTGTTGAGACTAGATATGCCTGGGAATAATAAAATCTTACACTTACCGACGCTCTTGTGGGATTCGGTGGGATTCTATTATAAATGAATCAGTAACTACAGAAAAGTGCAATTCCCCCAGTCCACTTCACTGCCTCTTGACTGTCTTTTTAAATTCAAGGGCCCCTCTGTCTTGCTAAATTGAACAAATTTCACAAACTCGTGAGTCCATCTATTTATATTTCACAAATTTTATAACACAAATATGTCACAGCCACATATTTATATCAGCTCATAGTTTTTCTTTGGACTATATTGGTCATACCATTCACATTCGTTAAAATCGTATAATTTTTATTACAATTCTGTTCAACAAAACCAATCTTTAGAAAAAAAAAATTCCTTACGTAATCGGTATGGAATCAAAATTTATCTAATTGAAACCCAATTACAATCTAGCATTTACTTGAAGCATTAAAAGTAGTCACAATGTTTCTTAAAACCTTACACGTTAAAAATGTGAGATTTATTTTACATAGAAAATGAAAAATGCTTACAATAGTAGAATTTGCCATAGGTTTTGTATTTAAGAATCAAAAGATTTACTTTTGCACGCGTAATCATGGCTCATTTCACGTTGTTACTCTGAAGTCTAACAAGTTGGATAAAGATCTGTTATATTCTTCCTCTTGAATACCAAAACCGTCCTCACTGTATTTCTATCTGTCAGATCACAGCAATATTATCTATATTAATTTGGTAAACTGTGATTTGAACTGTTTAGTTGATTAGTTTCGGACAATAGAGCAGCGAGTGGTCCAGCGCCTGTGGAGTGGAGATCTTCTCTGTGTACAGCATGGCATTTAACTGTTGATTAGACGAAAGAACTAATTGGGCTAAATTCACACCATCTAAACAATGAAACTTCATAAATTCTGAACTCTGTTTGAGATTTCTTTTTTCCTTGGTTTTTTTAGTAATTACTATTTTTTTATATGAGAATATGAAAAAATACAGATACTTTGAAGAAAAAAAGCCTTAGTTTTACAGAGTATCATTGTTTTATTTGTTCTTGGTGTCAATGGACTTATTATTGAAAAAAAAGAACTAGCCATGGGCGAGAGCGAAGTGATCAAAAAGTTCCGAGCAGCAGGCGTCGCCGTAGTTCTTCATGCTGAAAACAACTTAACGAAAAAGGACTAGCTACACCGTCTTCCTATCCCATTTACTTCATAATAAACCAAACCCTACTGTTGAAAAACTTCAAAAAACCTGTAAAAAAAAAATATACGAAAACTTATCTAAAGAATGCAACATCCCACACAATTGTTTGGCGAAAGCTGTACTCTGAGTTTGTAGCTTAAATTACCGTTTTTATTATATAAAATTTGCCAATATCGTCAAGCACTTAATTTCAATGGATTAAATTTTACCAAAATTTACTCACTTGAAATTTATATGTGCCCTGAGTACAAGAAAGGTATTGCTCGATTATATTTTATCTCATTTGACAAAAAAAAAAAAAAAATGATGAATTTTTCAAGTCACTTACAGAGGTGGGTGTAGATTGAATTTTAGACATTGTAAAGGTCTTGAGTACAGGTATAGTCATTGATTTCCCTAACTTTTGTAATTTTGATTTCTCTTTAACGTTTGCCTTTACATCCGATTGTTGAGTAAATCAGGAAAATTTTTTCGTTGAATGTTGCTGCTACTACTACTACTGCTGCTGCTGCTGCTGTTACAATCACTACCGAAGCATATAGTAAAGAATAAGAGACATGAATAAATAACAATAGTCCTGTGTAGCTGAGATCATACTTGTAATATGCTAACAGTGATTGAATATTCATTGCAATCGATTCTTGTAGTTGTCGATTTAAGTGTGACCAAACAAAGGTGTACCAGAATAAAATGATACACTTTTCATTTTTAAGAAACCTGTCTATGAATTGATCGATATGTCTTGCTTCGATTACGTTCTCATACGTATGGGACATCTCGATCAAGATTCTACGTCGATGACTCAGATTGGCTTTATAATGTTTTGTATGGAAGTACATGAAGAAAAACGCAATCTCAATTTTTTTCACAATTTTTCGACCCAGCGTATCTGAAGTATGATTTGAAAACTTGGAAAAAAAACCCACTTTCTAAAATCCGAAACAATTCAGAAAACATCTTTTAAAATATAAGAAAATTTTTGATTCCTATTAGAAAATGGAGATTTCAAAGCTTCAAAAAAAAAAAAAGATTATTATTGGATTGCATTTTTGACACAAAAACGAACATAAAAGCTCATTATAATATCTCTGATCAGATATTTTTCGGCCCATATTATAATGAGCTTTTATGTTCATTCTTGTGTCAAAAATGCAATACAATAATAATAATAATTTTTATTTTTTATTTTCAGAAGTTATGAAATCTCCATCGATATATTTTCGACATAATAGGTGTCGAAAATTTTGATATATTTTGTAAAATTTTTTCTAAACTTTCAGATTTTAGAATCTGGGATTTTTTCAAGTTTTTAAATGATATCTTAGGTACGCTGAGTCGGAAAATGCTAGAAAAAATTGCGTTTACGTTTTTGTCATGTAATTGTAGAATCTCGATCGTGATATCATAAAATGCCCCGTATACATATGTTTCATATACGTATGAGAGTAGAACAATATATACCTATGTGTGTGTACATTCTTTCTTTATTTGAGATTATTATGAACGTGGCGCACTAATTGTCAATCAACAAAATCTTTAATATTATTTCTATGTAGTAGTCATAAAGTATGCCATTATGGTGGCGTTTTCGTGCCATAAAATTGAACTTGACGGATAAGTGTTCAATTGGACATAAGTTCAATTTTACGATTGGGAAACGCAGCAATAATGGCCTACCTTACAATTACCATATTGAAAAATAATGTTCCCACTATGGTCGTGCAACTTTCCGACCTTGGTACGAGAGCTGCTATTCTTTCAAATCATATTAATTCGAATTTTTCACAATATTTATTATTTTAATTATATCGCTTGAATGAAAACACGTATTGTTTATTCATGTTCACAAAATTTATAGTCTAAATGCAAAGATTTATCGAAGAATTTGGATTTAATTATTTTAATGTTTTTTGCTTAACTGGAGTTGATCCGCTGTAATCTAACACTCCAAACCACGCTTCTACTTGTGACTAACTGATGCTAACATTTCAACAAGAATTTTTTTCTCGTTTGTTTCAGGAACGCGTTAAAGCTCCGAATGCCCCCTGATAGCCCTGAATCAGTTGCGATTGCTAAAAGTGCCCCGAATGCGAGACTTAACATAAAACTGACATTGAATACAATGAGCTGAATTACATGTAAAGTATTTGGATACTAAAAAGACGACATTTTATTGAATGAACAAAACAACGTTGTTCATAAAGTGAAAAATTTAGGGAAAATTTTTAAGTAAAATATAGAAAAAATTTAAAAAAAAAAGTGAATTAGCATTGGACCATTTTCAATGAATGCTTATCAGAAAATTCAGAGCTGAAGCAAACTCAATTTCCTATCTTTCTAGTATTTAAAGCTTTCCTCATAATTCAGTTCGACGATTGATTACCCGGATGAGAGATTAGGCGTGAGGTTGGCTTGTTTTCGTACCATTGCAGTGATTTCCATTATTCATACTTTTGTGGTAAATTACAAAATTAAATATTCAAAAGATTCCTTACGCATTTTCATTCAATACACACTGTTGATTTTGCAAGTTCAAAATCTTTCATTGCTGCAAAGGCTGTGCAAAAAAGTTTAGTATATATATATATATGTATAAAATGTAAAATGAAGGAACAGCATTATTATATTAAGATTGTTCCTTATTACCGTACAGGGAAATGTTTTAACTTTTATTTTTCTCCATCTCAGTCACCTTGTTATTTTAAGCCAGCATATTGTTTAAACCACAGCTTTATTCTTTAGATGAACACAAAAAATCTCAACTTTGATGTTGTCTGTGTCTTCTTGTAAATGTTAGAATATGAAGTGTTAATTTGGTTAATGAGTGAAGGGTGAGGAGTCTTTAAACAGCATTGTATTCGAAATACCATCAATGCTATAATAAAGGAAAAGGTTTGCAGGCTGACCTCGTACTTACTCTCACTATTGCAACCGTTTCTTGTGTTTCTCGCGTGTGTCGAGAACAAATAAACAAGTGGCCAGAAAGCCATTGTTCTGACTGCGCCAGGATAGAAATTGAGAGTCTGAATGCAATAGGCCCAACAATTCACAGAACAATTTTAAAATTAAGAAACAAAAAAATGAAAACCATGCTCAATAAAGCACGTGTTTATTATTATAATGAGTCGAAAATTTAAAATAAATAATAATTAATGAACAAACGAATGAATGAGTGAGTGGAAAATGTGTAAATGTATTATGAGTGATAAGTTAATTAATAAATTAATAATACATGCACATGATACTAAATGGTATATTATAAAAATACGACAGTAACTAAGATATGAGTTATTTCATAAATATTGAAGGTTTATTGCTCCCTTTCTCTCCGTAAATAAAAAAACAGAATACTGATGACAATTTAATATTGTACTACGTGTCTGATCATCCTTTCAGATAATTTGACCACTTCCCTCCGTTATCCCGTATATTTCCTGATATCTAAATTCAATTGACTATCAACAAATCTATGTACAATACATACGCGGTTTCTCCGTGTGTACTTTTCGCGGTTTTTAGAATTCCCAGGTATGTGATTTTTACTACTGTCAACAATATTCCTACACTACCAAAAGAAGTGACATTCATTATGCTAAGAGGATTGCTCATGCGACTAGATATATTCACTTTAGGAATAACTTAAGGAATCCCGTTGACAGTTGTTTGGCGATCATTGGAAATCAGCAAGAAGCTGTTAGATGTGACACCGCCTCACACCGTAAACAGCATTGAAAGTTGCCCGAATGTATTTGCTGACTGACAAGTATTTTGGCGAGTTACTGGGATATGGTGAATTTGTTCCGATAGACAATCCATGGAAAACTATAACAGAACTCATTGAGAATTGCAGAAATAACTTTCTATATAAGTTCAAAGACACTAGCCTCGGGCAGGTCCTAGAGGTTTTCTCTTGAACTCTGGAAATGAAGTGAAGATGTTCACTTTAATAAAAAATACCGTGGATTGTTGGATTATAACGGCACCACACTGAATAAGTACCTCAGAATGATTCTTTATATTGCGTTCTGACACATCCAAATTAAATTGGTTCAATTCTGTTTCACGAATGAATCTTGCCGTCTATGAGCTAATGAGCTTCCGTATCTTATACATCTTAATCTGTCTGCATTTCAATGTTATCTTCTACACCTTCTACATTATTGACTTCCTTTAAGACTTAACTTCTTGGAGAACCAATCATAATCAGAGCATAAACCTACGTGTTTACACCTGTCGTCATCTTAACACCTCTCATGACCTGACTCATTAAGCGAAATTACTACGTTAATGGTTCATGAATCCTATTTAAATCATATTGCTTACTTGTTCCAAATCATCCTAAATATTTACAAGCTCTATCCACTTTTTGTTTTCGGTGAGTCATGAATAAAGGACAAGATTTGGTGTCAGCATAACGTTCTCTTGAGTAGTTGGGATACTTCCCCCTCGATCTTTCCTCTTCACCATCACATGGTCTCCCTGGTAAAAATGCTAGATAGGCGAGGCGGTCTGGTCGTTTTAGAGACCAATTATTTGGACCCTATCGTCTTGCTATAGTTTGTATCTGTACCTATTCGTAATTTATCCATACGCATAAGATGCAAAGAAATCCCTATACTTTTTGTTTCCGGTCTTTATAGGCATCTATTTCAATCCTACGCATATCAATAAGTTACGAACAACGTTGACTCAAGATATATAATTTTCAGTCAACATGTTCTACTAGTTACAATTCATTGAAATGGCTTCCAAATAACCAATGCCTTCTCAATCATCTGTTTAAGCTACTAATTCCACTATCCACTGACTCAATTTGCCTCTTTTTTTGACATTAACTGGCGATTCTTGCATCTTAAATATAAAATATCTGATAGAACAGGTATGCTTACGACAAAGAGAAGTCACTCCAGTCACGACCAAACCCCGCCAAGAATTTCAGATAAGAATCATTCAAAATGTCGGCTCTTAATTTTATTTTGTTTTCTTTCAGGTTTGAGCTACAGATTTCAAATTAAGTTATCTTTGCACCCAGTAAATGAGAATAATCTCTCGAAGATCCGTCGCACGTTCACACAAATTTATTTATTTATTCATATTTCCACATGTCTCAATCTTGAATTCACAAGGATACTAATTCAAAGCTCATATAACTCTCAGACAAGGAAAGACATTCATAGGCAGCTGAGTTCAGCTTCTGAATCCCGATTGGAAATGTATAGTTGAGGGTTAATCACTTTTAGTGGTTAAAATTACTCTAGACCACCAACTATGTTTATAACGCATTTTTTGTTGATTTTTGGTACAGGAATCAATTAATATAATTAGGTCACCTAACATGATGGTACGTTGTGACGATTTGTAGTGGAAATTGGAGAAGAGACAGAACGGGAGAAAGACAAGTTTGGATCGAGAGAGTTAGTAGATCTACGTAGCTCGAGAATATAAGACGTGTGACAATAGTAAGTTGAAGCGTAAATCCTGGCCAGGTAGAAATTTTAACAAAATATAGGACTGAAAATACAAAGACTTTAATCACAAACTTTTTTACTCATTTTTAACGTCCCCACCGACTTCTGTACATATCTATATGTCCGACTTAAAAACCTCTCTCGTCTCAATTTTATTTTACGGAAAATTTTCTCCTTACTCATCATTTTATCTTTTTAGTTATACATCTGCGTGTTATTTGTTATTATGTATTTTTTTTTAAAACTATCAGGCTAAGTTTGTTAGACCTGCGACTAGTAGTGTCCCTTTTATACTGTAACCATAGAATAACGAATTTAAGAAAAAGTGGAGAAGTAAAAGAAAAAAATCGAAGTTCCAAAAATGATACAAAAGACTCAATTTCTCTTGGTGTCTGATTTTATGTGTTTATGTCTTTTTCTTATTTTATTGCGTAGATTGTAGAATAAACTAAAATCGTTACAACGTTTGTTGAAAAAACATGTGTTCGGCGAAACTTGTAACAAGAAATTGTTGAAGGCAAATATCTTGAGAAAGTAGATAGAAGAGGGTGATGCGATACGAAGAAAAAAAATCAATAAAGACTAGGTTGATGCACCGGATGTAGACTCATTACAGAATAATCCTCTATTGACTTTGCGACAAAAATCGGCTAAATTAATGCATAAAGATATAAATTTATTGCATGCAAGCATTGAAAGCCATTTACGTGCTGATGGCACAGCTGTACTATGAAGAATACAAAAACATTTGAACATAGAGATTAGAGACAACAATGGCGAGTGAGCACACTACCTACCTATATAAACACGTCATAATACTAATTTGTTTAAATATACTGCAGAAAAAAGACAAGTTATCATAATTTCGTATTGAATGTTCAGAAAGTTGCGCAAATCACGCTATTATTCACCAAACTGTAAATATTTTCGACTTTAATTCATTACCAGTGGTCAGAATTTGGTAAATAAAGAGGTGACGAGGAAATAGAACAAGATAAAAGAGAAAATTCATCATTTATGTTAGTATATCGAGATATTTTGATATAGGAGTGTGTTTTTACAAGTCTTACAGCTTTGGTGCACCAGTCATCAGGCTGAAAACGCAAAAATTTCGGTTCCAAAAAGAAATTTTTTCAACAATTACTCTGCAGTCAATAACTTTTCATCAATGTAATGAGAACACTGAATGGTCATGGTTAGCACTTCCTATATAAATAATCGAAAGTCTGTGTTCATAGAGTTGATTGTCGTAAATGATACCAGCAAAGTAATACAAAGCAATCAACATACCATGAGTAAGAGTAAAAATGCTGGGATGGAAAATCTATTAACTGGAAAAAACCGTTTCTTACATCATTTTTTGCATTAAGATCATCATTATGAATGTTACTTCTGATACATAGAAGCTCCAAGGTTCATGAATTATGTTCCAAAATTAAGATATTCCTCCGTAATAGAATTAGAGACTAATAGACTATAAGGACTGAATATGATAAGAGAGATAGAGGGCAAAACTGTGTCAGAGAGAAAGGCTGCGATAAAGAGATTTGCACATGCAACGAGCAAATGACTAGTATTTTGCCATTGTACACTGAGTCTTTCTCTCACGAGCAACCGAGCAAAGGAGATCAAAGTAACAGCAGTTTCTGAATTCCAAGTTTGTTGACCTGTTTTCCAATCCTGTTTTTGACGAACCGATACGATTGGCATGACTATCGAATCTGGGACTGGGTCATATATAGCAAGCTTCAGCATGGCCAGTCTTGCTCACTGCCCCCCCCCCGCCCCTTTTTCTCTCCCCGGCAACTTCATTTAAGAAATTTCTACAGGTTTATTTTGTTATTTTTTTGTTTGATCTTTCTTTTACATCCATAAATCTGTTAGTGGACGAGTATATAGTGAAGAGATTACGTTAATAGCGAAAAATAAATCTTCATATGAAACCTCTTTTTGACTAGCCTAAAGAGCAGTTAAAAAAAAACTTAACTTAAACAACAACGGAAACCGCATTCAATAATTAGTTGCTAAAGCTTTTATGTTTGTGCAGCCTGCAAGCAGGAGAGACTTCATGTTGAACTCAGTAGAATTGTTGATCACTTGCGAATCTTGAAGTAAAGATATCATACAGGATCATTTATTCGTTGCTGAACAAAAGCATGAGTAACGCAGCAGTTTCAACTGTCATCCGCATAAATGACTCTCGGACCCAAGTCTCGCGTTCAGCAACACATAAATGAGCCTATGACATATACGTTTTTGTTTCATTCCAGTGTGATTTCAGGTAAATCTCATATTGAAATTTATCTACTTGTTTTACGACATAAACGCTGACGAAAATTTGACTTACAATGAAATTACATTTGTGTGCACTGGTCTCTCATTTACAGTCACATCATGTAAAGACTAGCTATTTACTATCTAAAAATACAGTCAATTGGTAAGCGAGCATGTCTAATAGCAAAGAAGGGAGTGTATTTTTCTTAGTTCCGGAACACCTAAGTTTATAGTTTGGTTTTGCGAGGGACCATTGTAGGGAATCTTTATTTTAGCTGCCATCAGATGATCATGGCCTGCCATTGCTGCTGCCATCTCGAGACTTGGAAATACTGCAAAATCTGCTTCCGCTCTACCACCTAGCCTCCTCTTCACTGCCTCCTCCCGTACTTCACTCTGTATATCAGAATATTGTTTTCAAACATTTATATTGATCAAAATATAACTGAAAGATAGAATGGACGAAAGTTCACAGGCACGGTCTCATACACAGATCTGGACACTCTTGTACCAGTTCCACGCTTTCAAATGTGACTTATTTATTATGCAGCATCTGCAAACGTAGATCAGAGACTCCGAGCGTATATACCATGGTACATATATTCGGCGAGCTGAAGACTAGTAATAAATCTACCGATTCTGACCACTATAACATCCACTTCATTTTGGTCACACTTTTTCTGATGGAGACCTATGTATGATACTGTGGAACGTTGAAATTTTACTATTAAGCGTATCAAATTGACACTCACTGCTAGTTGTTCGGCGCGGTGTCCGAGTTGCTTGACTACTAGTTGCTGATGTAACAATTGATAGGCAGGATTTGCCTTCTCCAAAATAGTTCCTTCTCTATTGATATCCCGTTTACGCGTCAAATCAGGTACAACCGGGAATAGCATTGCATGTTGCACTTCCTGTGTACAAAAAGAATCGTTTTGGTTTTATGAGTTACCCATTCTCAATTTATTTGCATGTTTGTTAAATTTTTTTGAACTTTAGTAAACATTCATGATTTGAAAGAATATAGTCATAATTTTACTAGACTGATCAATAGAAGGTGAAAAATTTTATTTTGGTAAACTGGACCTAATGTTTTTTACCAAATAATTAAGACAATGGTGTAAATCACTACCGGCTTTACTTTGTTTTTACTACAAAAGTCTCAATTTCAAGTGTTATAACTTTTTAACACTGTTACAGTCATATTGTTGAACTTGAGAACTGTGGTTAAACATCTTACAATCGTTCCTAGCCAAACATAGTGGAAGACTGATATATTATAAAAGTTGATACCGTCTAAACCACTCAGCAAAACTGTTTTAAATCAAAATATTTCTGCATCTTACTAGATACACGCATAAAATAAAAAAGTGAACAAGCACAGCCATTAAAAGTTGGCAATACAGTAAAATGTCTATTATCCGAACTTCAATTATCCAAATGACGATTTCGTTTATTTGAATGGTTGGTTATCCATACGACTATGTCTAACGCACTAGATTTCGAGGTTTTTCAATGAATTTTACATTTGATGATAAACGAGCTAGCGATCTGAAGTAGGCGGAAATCATCTACTTTATCCCAAAGGAATATAAAAAATGACGGGTGCCTATTATATTCGGGAGCTTAATATTTTCGGGTAAATACGATACTTACTTTGAGGAGATTATTCTTCTTCAGCTGCAACTCTTCTAACTTCGAATCTACAGATTTTTGTTTCGCTACAACAGGCAAAGGTGGAAGAGCATTCAGTTTTTGTTGCAGAGAGTCTGCCAATAATTTGGTCTTGTGCCTGTGCTCCGTAGCCAATGCTTCCCTCAATGCATTCACTTCTTGCAATAGGAATTTATTCTCCGGTGGTGCACTAGCTGATACACCTGAAATGCCTATAGTACTTGCAGCACTTTCGGAACTGGCGGCAGTAGCAGTTGTTGATTTTTTTCCATAAGATTTAAGCTTCTCTTTGAGCTGACCCCTTTCATTTTCTAAACTGTCAATATCTGTTTGCAAATGGTCCATGGTCTCTTCAAACTCCTTCTCCTATTGGTAAGAATAGAAACTATGAAAATATGGTATGTATAAATCCAATATAACAAAGTTGAAAACTTGAAATTGCATGGAATAAGATATCTGTAAGACTTAGTGTATATAGGGTACGACATCAAAGTTGATTTTTAGGAAAAAAAAGATTGTGCCCCAAATGCCTTACGCCGATGCATGAATTCAACAGGATTTTAGAAGAAAGCATTAATGCCCAAAATACCACTGCAATGTCTTCAAACAGCAAGATTCACATTGTTGTAAAGGGAGAGCGAACTGATTCAAGAATTGTGAAAATCTATCAAGAGACAATGTACTCAACTATTTATTCTACAATCTCATTGGAGTGGTGTCAACCACGCAGCAGTAAGTATGATTTATAATTTCTCAAAATTTTCTGCTGTAATATGAAACTGCAAAATATTGTTTTGCGAGAGCAAATTACCAAGTTAATCATAGAAACTTGAGGAAAAACAGCATCTGATAAATCAATATGATCGTCAAAGAAACGAAAATGTCTTGAGTTTGTTAGTAAAAAAAAAATGGTAAGTGCATCTACATAGAAACAAACGTAAAGTGCAACAGCAATTATGTTTTTCTGAAGTTGATGTCCATTTTTACGTTTATCTCAAACTCTCAAAAATCTTAAAAAGTCTACACACGGACGTGGGTCCAAAATGAAATTTGCGTATCCATTTCACTGGCCTAGTGTACCTTCCATAGTCCTAAAACATCTAACTTATACGAAATAAATACAAGATTCATGCTGCGTAGATGATAGACAGCAGATTGAGGCATGAAAATTTTCTGTAGACTCATGAATCTAGCAGCGCCAATATTTCACATCACGTATAATACGATGTTCAAAAATAAGTGCTCAGAAAGAAAAAAAAAAAAAAATAATGACGATTCTACTGCTAGCTGCATCTGCGAAACAGGCGCCAGCGGTAGCCTTGTATGTGTCAAAATTAATCTAAGGATCTGTAGATGTATAATAGAAAGATCCAAATGAGAAGTGGGAATAAATCTTCATAATCAAAATTTGCCAATGTACCTCGATACACCTACTTTCGAATAAAGAAAAACACTTTAGTTAAATTGAATAAATAATTGTAGAGACAGACATTCACCAATTTTTTGAATATTTTTTTAGCTTTCTACTGGCTTGTACCCCCCTAATTATCGAAAGATTACTATTAGTAATAAAACAAACCTTTCTCTTGAGTTGGTTTTGTGCTTCTTCCAACTTTCTTTTTACTTTTTCCATGTTCAATTCATTTTCATGTTGTTGAGTCGCTAATCGCTTCTCAGCCAACTCCTTTCTCAATATCATTTCAGATAGCTCTTCTTGCTTTTCCCTGAGTACAAGCCTCGCTTCCCGAAGATCACCTTCTCTCGACTCAAGCTTTCTGCTCACAAAATCCAACAATTTAAGTAATCAAAAGAATGACGACCAAGAACTGACGTGGAATTAATTGAACGAAGTAAATCAAGTGACAATTCGATTTGTTTCTTTCCAATTTTTGGCAGATAAATAATATTTATTGTTTAATATGGGACCCTTTGTTCAACCCGTTTTTATAAATTATAAGTCTATGTTTAGAACTGCTTTGCGTGAAAAAAACGAAATACTCGAGTCTATTACATTTTATTAATATTGGTGACATATATTTTATTAAAAGTCGAAGGTACCTGCTAAGAATCTTAGTTTCTTCAGATTCTTTCTTAGTGGCATGGGCACGGTGCAAAATAGGTGTCAACACGTCACCACCTTCTGCTCCCAGTTGTTGGGGAATCTGGTTAGCCATAGCCAATTCGTTCTCGCATTCAGCCATTCGTTGTGCGAGATTGGCTGCCATTTGTTGTATTACTGTCAAGCTAGCCTTCAGTGTAGCAACTGGTCCTAAATCTTCCGTATCATAAATTTTTTCACTTGACATTGCCGCCATATCTTTCAACTTTTCCGTGGTTAATCCAGCATCCAAATCTAACACGAAAGGAAAAATAACCAGACAATCAAAAAACTTACAATAAATTGATCATTTTTCAATGTCATGTCAGCAGCCATTGAACAGTTTTCACACTATTGTCCATGTTGCAGCAAATCTCCTAATAGGGTATCTGAATATGCAATCAAACCAACTTAAATAACATACTTACCACCACTGGTCACGACAGCTTGTAGAGCGTTCTTCAGTAAATCTTGGAGCGTCTTCATTACTTTAACAGAATGTTGAATACACGTGGATAATTGTTCAGGCCAGTCTTTGTCCAATCCTAAATTGACATTCGAAACAACAGAAGTTAACTGATCACGTGGTACTCGTCTTTTGGCTGCCTTAAGATGCTGCTGAATCACTTCACAGACTGTTTCTGCATGCTGACAGAGCAGACCTGAAATTCAATCGAATATGTCATGAAACATTAAGAGGCGGATCTTGTATAATCTTGCTGTGAATCTTTTGCTATCATAAATTTTCGTCTCGAAGTGCATTTGTGTTCAAATTCAACCTGAAATTCAGCAGTACTAAAAAGCTTCTAACAAATCGAGTTAAATAACTCTAACTATCAATTTGTTAGTCAAATAACAATCAAACGTTATTATTACAGTATTAAAGTTGAATATGAATATGAGTGTGATGAACGATTTGAGCTGTGAGATTGTACAGAGTACTAATTAGGTACTTTGATTCATGTTGACCACATAATTTACTCTCCTTGATTATCTCATTAGGTTTAATGTAAGTATGTTATGTAGATACAGGTTGCATAATTTTTAAGACCACGTATGACTGCAAATATTAAAAGCTATTATGAATTGATCATGTTAAGATTAGAAATTTTTTTTATAATTGAATATCCGACATAATTTTTTTCCTCGACGAAACAGTCACACCACTAATCATACGTCTTGAAATCTGACTACACAAGTTCCACATAAGAATTTTTATTCTACGGTAAAAGCGTTAAAAACTAACAAGCGCTAATAATCAAACACTGTATCCCGGTAATGATAGCTCGATGTTTCGGCCCTAACTGCCCCGAATATAGATTTCAAAGTATGTCTTTAACAGTATTTGAGAGGCCCTAAACTACCTAGCAGGGAAAAATTTGGTGTTGAAGGCCGTTTGGCGTGCCGCTGATTTAGAGTAGAGCCAGATGGCACTGCTATATTCATATATCGTGTCTATGCGGTATAAAATGTTAATGAATTAAATACAAACCTATATCACCACCTTCGCCATCTATAAGGGCTTTGATAGCAGATGCATCAGTTGCAATAGCATCACAAGCACTTGCTAACGTTCGTGTTCCATCCGTAACAAGCCGAGCTTGATTAGCCATAAGATCTTCTCCAAATAAAATTGAAAACATTGTTGAAAAGTAGCCACTACATTTTTCTATTGCATCCATAGGTAAATTTTCATCTAATTGGTCACGTTTTGCTAGTTCAATAAGTGAGTCGAGAGACTTTTCTTGGGCTGCCATTTCGGGATATGCGACGCCAACTTTTAGCAATGTTTCAGAACTGCACATGTTCAATGCAGAGTCGAAACTTCCAAGAGCGCCCTGAAGAGCATACATATGAGAACACAGACGTGATCTGAAACTGTACTGTGCCACTGAATGTCCTTTCACGACCGATGCCCTGAAAACGTCAAGAAAACAAAAAAGACAGGTCAAGTCAGAGTTTTTTTTTTTGAATTCGAGGTCAGATCTCAGTAAATTTATTGGTGGTCTGACGATTTCTGAACAGCTTTGAAACTTTCCTTTAAACGAAAAAATTTGTGATGCAAATGACAGCACCAATAGAAAATGTACCATTTCAAGTTTTAATCATTTGTAGATACACTTAATTCTATGCGTAATTAATACATAACGATTGTGTATGGAAATCAAACAAGTTGTGGCCTACACCAACTTTCGGTTTTTGGTCAAAATAATTTACAACACCGAGAAGTGGATTTATACTAGTACTATATACCTCAATACTAACCAGATAATTTCAAAAAATTCTCATAAGTATTAAAATTTTACTGTTGAGCCTATTAGTAATTAGATGAGTTAAAAACAAAGATAACTGTACCTGTCAATTTTGTTAATCGGTTGATACTTGTCTCGTACTTGGGAAATTAATATTTCCGTTTTTCGAGTCATTCTCGGTATAAGAAGAAGCGTCAAGATGGCATCATGATCACCGCCACGAGCTAAAAATTGTGGTGGCATAAACGCAAGCAAATACCGAACATGAGATCTGGCCTCCTCGACATCCAGACGTCGCAGTTCAAGATCAACAGCCTTAGTTTGTGCTCGTGTCTCTGCAAACGTCTTCTGGAAATCTAATATTTCCGCAAGTTGTTGTTCTGCTCCTATAATTCCGGAACGTGAAGTATTAATGAATGTTTTTCACAGCAAAAACAAGGCCAAGTAAGCATATTTTCAGAGCATCTTGTTTTTGCTTACCACCTTATTTTTAACCAAGTTGTTTAATAGTTTCTCATGTATTACCTCGTGTGCCTGACTTAGTGGATTCAGTGGTCTGCAATCGCTGCTGTAACTGTAGACATTGTTCCTGTAGCTGCTGCGTCAGATCGCGAAACTTTGTAATTGTTAATTCTCGATCTGCGAGTGTTTCCAATGCAGCATCACGGTGACGTTGAGCATCACGTGTAGCTCCCACTGCTAGATCCAATTCTTCACGTAATTCTAGCTCCAATTCCTTAGAAGACTCAGCCAACTGGTCCGACATATCCTTTAGAAAAAATAACATTATGAATAAATTATCGTTTTTTTTACTTTTCATGAAAAAATACAAATCGTTTACTTTTCAAAATGTGTTTTACTTTGTGCAAAAATTTTACACAAAGCAAATAAAATCACCTAATTCATTCTATGAAGGTACCTAATATTCAATGTTAACTCTGCTGAGCAGAATGTGATGCTATTGATCCATTTGGGAATGGTTGGCACTGAGCCAAGATTTTAACACAAACGTATTTTAAACTTACATTAGTTACATATAAATGAATGCTGGGAAACTTCAAATTAAAAGTGGAACCAGAATATAAGAAAGTAGTTCTGCATTGAATGTTTCAGTACCTGCAGTGCTTCTAAGTCAGCCACTGCTTCTTCTAACTCAGCAACCTTCTCTTCAAGTACCATTTTACGCTCGCCCAGAACCTCCACCATTTCTTCGGCACCAAGTGCTGCATCAACCTGTGTATAAAATGGATGTAAAAAATACACAACTGATCAGCTCTTGCACTTTCTCATTCTCTATACACCTTATAAATAAATATCAAGTGCTAAAAACATATCTTACATGTTAACAACATTCCTCTAATCTTAATTTAGCAATAACTGAATGAATTCAACTAATGGACATGTCATTCAACAGCATCACTGCAATTGTTCTTTTTTGATAAAAACTATACCAAATTTAGGTGATATTCATGGCAAAATTCTTACCTGTTCCTGGAGATCGGCAATTTGGTGTTCCATTTCTTCTACGCGTGAAGACAGTTTCTCTTTAGTGCGCCCCAATTCAAGAATTTCCGATTTCTTTTGATCCAAATCCTTTTGCAGTTTTTGAAATTCATGTTTTTCATGTGCTGAAAGATCTCGCATTCGTACTAGAGTTTCCCTAAGTCGACTGTTTTGCTGTTCCAGTTGTTTTATTTCGTAAGTGGAAGGCCCAGATCCAGCAGCGCCACCTCCAGTCTATGATAAAATACTCCCGTCATACAAAATAACTAGATATGGCAATGATTGACATTTTGTTTTATGCTTTGACGTTTTTTTTTTTTAAGTTTAGACATATGATCTCCAATAGTTGCAGAATTAATCATCGAAGGAGAACAAGGTTCGGATTCTGAACCGTACTGTAGATCGAGGTAAGAGTCTGAAAATTGTAAAATCGTTAATAAGACAAATAAATGAAATGCTTTATTATTTATTTAAAAAACCAAATGACAACAGTGTAAGACACTTTCACTTCCATGAAAAAAATAGATGCACCACTTCAAATTTGATAGCCTCAGCTGTTCAATATGACAATTGATATTTTCGTTTATTTATTTATACGTTTGTTTATTTATTTATTTATTTATTTATATATATTACGCGAGTCGTAAATAACTCCAATAAATGGCACATCTTTGATAATTTCACTAATGTTAAGGTGAGGAATTTTCTTGCCAAAAGTTATGTTATAAACATTTTTCTATATTTATGATAAAGCCATTTTGCCTGAGCCAATTACGAATGTTGTTCATATCACTTTGAAATAAGATTTTATTATTGGGGTGTGTGATGGAATAAAACATTTTCGCATCATCATCAAAAACTAAACAAATTCTACAACAATATGTATATCGTTTATTAACGAACAAAAATGTTCAATATAAATCACCACCTGTCCTCGTTACTCAAATTTATTAACTTCTTTAGAATTAGATATTTGATTTTGTCGGTTCAGCAAATTTCGAGTGAGTCATAGAATGACATTTTGATTGATGATATCTGGCGAATGGATTGTTGTAATTTACTAATGTTTTAACTTATCAATAGGATTTGCTCCAAGTTGAAACTCAGTAAATTTTGAGATCAATAGATGCAGTACTTGTTTAGTCAAAAAAAAAAGCCTCACACCTCATCACCAAAAGTAAACTGCTTCTGATACTTCTTATTACTCACATAGATCGTGATATTTGTATGGCTCGTCTCTATGGTCAGCTTGATAAACTTGTTGTTCTCAATTATTGTGTCTAATTTTTCAAAGGGTGTAAATTACAAACGCAATTCTCATGAACACCGCCAATCTACAAAACGTGTCCTTGATTCACGCTATAACCAGGCAAAGAAAATCAGTAGGCAAAGGAAAATGCAGAGAATTTTTTTCAACACTCTCCACACATTGTAAGGATATACCCGAAATATTTGACAATTATCATACACACCGTTCACTTAAAATTGAACGAGAAAAATGTATTTTTAATTGAAGGTAATTAGTTACAAAGACGAAAGACGAACTGAAAACTATCGATACTACAGGGTACAGATTCAGGAATTCGCGAAAAATTTTGGAACGTTTTGTCTGCATCGTTTATGGGTAATAGATAGAAAAATGAACAAATGCGCTAGTTTCCTATCATCTGCGACCATTTTCGGATGAACCTCTACCTGTGCGTATGCACGTGTGTGTGTGTGTGTGTGTGTGTACGCATATGCATAGGGTATTCCAAGTCGAATTTCACCCCATTTTAGCCCATTACGTCACCCCCTTCGATTGTGATAATCTTTTAGTATGATGTTCTTATCAACACAAAATTGGCTCGGGAATTATTTCAGAATTTCTTAAGCCACTGGTGAAATTCAGACAAAATCGTTAAACCAATTCGAAAAACACGATTCTTTTAAATTTTCAATAATTCAAACTGATTCTATGATTCAAAATGTGATTTTTGAGCACCATACGATAATGGGATCTCAAGTGTTTAGTTTTTCTATGTCGGAATTGGTGTATTTATTTCTTTCATTTATCTCGATCTAAATAAATAGCAACGTCCTATTATGTTTATGATTCCGTAATCTATTTAGATCGGGGAATAGATATAAAAGAGAAAAATATAAATTCCGTTATTGAAAAATTAAAGACTTGCGAAAAAATAGTAAATATCGCAATCCCATTATCGTGTGGTTCTTAAAAATCACATTTCAATTCATAGAATTCGTGTAAGTTATTTCAGATTTTAAACAAAAGGCGTTTTCGCTATTGATTTTTCGTTTGTTTTGAAATTTCACCGGAGGCTTAAAAAGATTGAGATTTTTAAAAATTCCGAAAACCTTTTGGGTCGGTAAAAACATCATACTAAAACATAATTGAAATCGAGGAGGGTTAGATACATGGGCTGCTAATTTGACGTGGAATGATCCATATATATGCATGTGTGCATCTGTATATACATGTGAGTGATCAATTTTTTTATCCGACAATATCTCGAGAGCAAGTTACAGCATTTCTATGATTTTGGTCTCGATTGACGTAGTTTCCCAAACTTAGAACTGACCAGATTTTGGCTTTGATCAGTCCAGCACTTTTAGAATTATTTAAATAACACAAATTATAAATAATAAATGAAAAATTGTGATATCTTAAGAACGGAGAAACGGATTCGAATGAAAATTGGTACCGTGTGGTTTTTTGGTACACTGATCACGAATCTGAAGACATATTTTCAATTTTATTATTATTATTATTATTGTTGTTGTTGTTGGTGTTGTTGTTATTGTTATAATTTCATTTCGAAACGAGTTTGTAAACGGGATATTCAAAGATTAGCCCATGGTTAGTTCAAACCCGCTTGTTTTTTTTCCGTTATTCTTGCGCGTTTATGGACCGGTGAACGGTCTCGAGAGGATATAGGGAATTTGCGATTTTTTTTAAATGCACGCCGGTTCCATATGAACAACACGATAAAAAAAAACGAGCGTTCTGTCAGCAAATTATCTCTTAATTACTACAGTAGTACTTAAAGTAGAGCAGTAAGGCACAAACTACGGTCAAAAGGACTTTCTCCTCTCATTGTCACATGTAAGCTCTAATAAACGTGTATTAATCATACCTGACTTGTGAATCCCAAAGGTCCACAAAGAAAAAACGTGATCCTTGAGTAAAGAGCGCTCATAATGTGATAGTAAAATTGAAGTCAGTACTTCTGAATGGTGACACGAAAACTGGATTGAAACTTTCTTGGGTACATGAACTCTTCAAAGAAGCGATTATCCAGAAGCTATAGAGAAGGAGCTGTCCAGCTTGGCAAGATCAAACAACTGGACAACTTCGTAAATATCTTTGAGAAATTATTGAGATTAGTTCTAACAGAGCAAGGATGTCAACATTCAAAAGACCAGTCAATGGATTATATACAACGAATAGTCGAATACCGAAAGGCCTAAATCGACGTGAAACATCAAAACAAGACACAGCCTAGAGGACACGCGGATTCGTAAGAAAGTAAACACATGGCGAATTGAGCTAATACGCGCAACTTTGCTTCAAAGTAGTTCCGAACAGTCCGCACACCTTTGTGCAGACACACATGCGAGGCGCCCGTACACTAGGCTGGTCAAAAAAATCTAATATTTTTTTGAAAGTCACGTGTTTAACAGTCGTAGGAAGAGGAAATAACAAGCCCCTTACAAACTGAGCCCTCAATATCAATATTTAGTAGTTTCTAAACGCAATTTTCCGTCTTCCTTTTAATCGACACAAGAAAATAATTTTGATCATTTCTGAATTTTGTAGGTCAGTAACGGGGCAGTGTACTTAAATGTCCGATACATAATTTTGATAGGAATTTAATGCTCTGCGAAAAAGGTCTGGCATGATTTTTTGACAGTTAAGCTTTTTCAAAAGTTATTCAATTGATTTATTTGTTATTCAAATGGTTTGTTGATAACTAAACTTTTTCGAAAGTTATTCAAGGTTAAAGTTGAAATCATGTAAATATTCTTTTTTTCGATATAAACAGAGAAAATATTAGAGTTATCACAAAATATGGTGGTTTTTTTTTTTTTTTTAAAGCATTTCAACCGCTATGAAATCATGTCATTTAATTAATTTTTACAAAAGAACGCCATCGTATTTTAAGATAAGTCTAGTATTTTTGCTGTTAATTTCGAAAAAAGTGAATTTTTACATGATTTCAACTTTAACCTTAAATAACTTTTGAAAAAGGTTAATTATCAAAAAATTATAACAGATCTTTTTGTAGAGCATTAAATTCCCTATAAAGTATGTATCGGAAATTTATGTACATTATCCCGTTATTGATCTACAAAAATCTGAAGTAACTAAATTATTTTCTCGTGTTAATTAAATGGAAAACGGAAAATTGCGTTTAGGAACCACTAAATGTTGATATTAAGGGCTCAAATTGTAAGAGGCGTGATTCCGTCTACCTAAAACTATAAACATAACTACCATCAAATGTTTAAAAAAAATTGACCGCAACCCCCAATTTGTCCGATTAACTCTAACACGCCCCGACAAGCAGTTAGATTTTTACACGAATAAATGCGTGCATTTGAAATTTTCTTCAGAAAACTATCAATTACTTTAAAACTGTATGTTATAAAAAAGATCTCTTTTTCAAAAATTTTGGAAATCTAATAAATATCACGTGTTTTCGAGAAATTCACCAAAACGTAAATCTTTATCCTACTGAAAATGTTCCCGTGTTGAATTCTAAAATGTTTTGAAAGAATTCGGCTTGTAATTTATTACACGCATTTTCATTGTAAATTCGATAAAATATATAAGAAATCACATAATAAATTATGAAAGTACGAATCATCAGATATATTAGATCAAAATTCATATAGTTCACTATACATATAGTTGACTATGCAATGCATGGTTGTTCGGATAAATAAACATTTGGACAAACTGAATCATTATTCAGATAAACGATAATTCGGATAATTGACGTTCGGGTAATCAAAGCTCTACTGTAACTGAAAAAATGAAATTGAAAGACAGAAAAAAAGTGTCACAAAACTTAAAGTGAAAACCACAGAAACGTACAATGAAAATAAGAAGGTAGCGGAGAAAGGGAAGGAAAGGAAAACCAGTAAAAGTCTACTTTGGGAGAATGCAGGTGGTACGAAAGTGAGAGAAGTGGTAGAAGGTGAAGAGAAAATATGAGATCGGAGACAAAGAAAAGGAGCGAAAGAAGAGAAGGCATATGTAAATGCAGAAAACCTTTGGTACAGAGGACACAAAAGAGAGAAAGCAAAGGGAGGATGCGAAGGTGATGAACAAGAAAAGCGATAACATAAAAGTTTGTGTACGTTTTAACACATAGCAGAGGTGGGTAAAGAAACAGAAGTTTTGAAAAAAGATAATGAACTGGGACGTAACAAGACTGGTAGAAACATTGATTAAAGAGATGGGTTGGAAGATGATGACCTTGAAAATGCAAAAGGGATTCCAATAAGGACAACATTTAATCAAGAATAATATGAAGAAATGTATCGAAGAGCAACACAATAACAGCATTGAGAGTCGGGTTACCGGAAAAATAAAAGAAAGTGTAGGAGTTGATGGAGGCATTAAAAAGTTCCATAAAATAGTCAAGATTTCCGTAGTGGAAATTTTAATCCGAGGAGATCAAGTAGGTATAGCTGGCAGTGGAGAGAGCTAAACAAAAGAAGGAAAAGAGGGAGTCAAAGGACGAAAAGTCAGACAAAAATGGCATTTAACTGATTAAGCTGATAAAAAAAAAAACAGAATATGCAGGGTGACCCAGAATTATTGCCTCATAGGCCCGGATGTACTCTTCGTGAAAACCTGCGACTGAATTGTTTTTTACTTTTGATAAGAAATTTTTCATTTGCGAATTACTAATTTGGAATGGCCAATTTAGAATGGCTGTAATTCGCAAATGACAAATTTCATGTGAGAAATACAAAAAATTTCGCTCACAGTTTTTCACGAGGGATACATTGGTAACCTATAAGGTGATAGTCCTGGGTCACCCTGTATGAGACTTGCAAAGTAAAAGCGACAAATGAAGAATCCTCATTACCTCTGTTTTAATGATAAACAATTTTCTGATCTTTTCAGATTTTACGTTCAAACGGTTTGCGAGTTCTGAAATTTTACATGTTAAGAATTACGCCCTTACCGATAGTCTTCAAAAAATTCACAAAAATTTTGTGATCCAAGACTAACATGTTCTGACAAAATTAAAAGTGGTAAATCTTTTTTTTTATATTTCATTTTGATTTTTAAAAATCAATCCTGCATCAGCGGGAGCGATACATAAGAATAAATAAATATTCCCAATGAAAAGAACCATATTAGAGAAGAATAAACGATAGCAATTGAACATTTTCCAAATTAATTATTTTTTTTAAATATTGCTTTAATAATAGCATGTGACATATATGAGCCATTCCATGTCAAACCGCATATTTTTGTGGCCAAATTTACATTGATATTTCCAAATACAACGTAAGTTTGTCAATACATTGTCTTTGCCTCGAGAGAATTATTTGCATTTTTTTCGAATTTTAATGTTATTGTTTTCAAAAACGACAAAACAGTCGTACATGATGATCTTCAAACACTCTTATCTCCGAACCTATTTTGAAACATCGGAGTGGGGATATAGGGATCGGAGGAGAGTGAACGAGTAGAAGTCCGAGAAAGATACGTACAGGAGAAGAATGTTAGGTGTCGACTGGAGGACACCAGAGTACATGATCAGAAAGAGAAGCACTGGATATATAACGAGGACGTAAGTATGGAGGACAGCCCAGAGATTCGAAAAAGAGCTCAGACTAGGGGAGGCAGCGAGACAGTGAGAGAGTACCTGGGAGAGGCAGAAGATAAAGGAGTTATGTTGATGGTGAAAAGAAAATAAATCAATGTAAAGAAGAGTGAAAGAAGGGGTGAAAGGGAGTAAATGGAAAAAATGGTGAAAGAGCAGGTTGGATGTCGGATAGGAAATAGTGCATAAGAAAGATAAGAGAGATAAGTACATAGAGCGAAGCAGACTTGTTGAGAATTAATGGGACCCGCAGTATGAATAAAATATTAGAGAAAAACGAAAAACTATTCAAAAAATGTAAACGTGGCATTGTTTATGAATCAAATGACATCTCTACTACGTAATAGAGGTGAATCTAATTGAACAATACAAGAATATTAACAATTTGAGAAAAGGTTTTAATATAACAATTTTATAAAACGATTAACTTTGGTGTTTTAAATCTGATTTGAATGTTCTTGAGTTTATTTTGTTAACCGTACAGATTTTCAGAGATTGTTTGAAAAAATTTAACGAATAGTTATATCTGGAGTGGACAAAAATATATTTGTGCAAAGCGATACAGCAGATGTTCATCAACAATTACATTTGCACATTATGACTTTACTATCATATAAGTTTTCTTTAATGTTTTTCAGGAAATTAATGGAGATTTTATCAGGGAACAGAGCGAGCCCGCAAACAATAGGATCGGATCAAAGACACCGGAGTTTAATTATTTTGAACGTTATAATTATGAAACGTTTCATTAAATTGTTGATATTTCAACACGTGTTGCTAGAAGTTGCTCATATTCATTTCCATTAAATGGTATGGATGTTGTTTCATTCGAGTTCATTCTTATTGATGAAACTAACATAGCCAGACATGTTTTAGGCAGAATTTTTTCTTTTTCTAATATTTGATTAACTCTCCGACCCATTCATCCTTGCATACTAAAAGCAACTAAAGACATAGAGCCAGTTGATGCAGAGCGAAACAGATGTACAGAATGAGGCAAGGATCGCATCGAGTGAATAGGCAGATTATGAGGGACAAAGGCGGAGAAATAGGTAAGAAAATTGGGGAAGCGAGGCATCAGATTTGGAATGAGAGTGGGGTAAGCACATAGAAAGTAAAGTTAAAAGTAAAAAAAATAGAAGGAACAGATACGTCCATGTAACTCCGAAAGGGAAACACAAAAAAATATGTAGAAGCACACATCCCACTTTTCGTTAACTTCACATTCAAATTTACCTTATCAGATATCTCTGCACGCAAAATTTCCAAATCCAAAGTCAGCTCTTCAAGCTTTTCTTTCGCTTGATCCAATTCTATTTGCAGGGTCTCCGCTTTCTCTTCAGCCATTTCTTTATCTAATGTAGCCATCTCTACAGTTTCTACAAGGTCTGCCATCTCTTCTTGGTGCTGATCCCTCGCCGCTTGAGCATCACGAGTTTCTTGCCGCGCCCACTGAAGTTGTCTCTGCAGACTAGCCTAAAATCATTAAAAAATGTAAGAAACTTGCGGATAAACTACATATGCCATATCTATAGGCAAAGAATATTTTTCTGCAACAAGTGAAGAGTAAGTAATTACTCAGTATGTAAAATACTCCAGTGATATCATATTGGCATGTAATAATGAAATAAAAAGATTCAAACAATGAGTTGCAATGCTGGCTCACTCACAATAAATCCTAAATAAATTTTGTTCTGCAATACACGAATCCTACAGCATTTAAAATTTCAAATTAGTATTTCTATATTGCAAGAATGGTGGCTGGATTCTCGAAATACATCGTCACGAAATTAATACAGAAATTATATGTAGCTTCCATGGCGCTGGTATTAGTTAGAAACGCATTTTAAAACTGGTTAATTTCCATTCAATTAAGCTTTCCGATTCAGACTATATTTTCTCTTATCCATGTACCTCATGGACCTTATCGATTTATATTTTCTCTTACCTGACTCTCCATCACTTTGGTCTTGAACTCAATTAGCTGGTCCAACTGCAACTTGGTCTTTTCATAATCCTTCATCTTTTCCTTCTCCTGGAGTCGTTTCATTCGTAGAGTCTCCAATTTTTCATTAAGATCGCGCACCTACAGGCCAGGTTTTTAATTATGATCGGGAAATCGGAGTGAAACTGATTGTTTGCAGGTTGAAATAAAAAGTTTATAACTTGAATAATTGTGCTTAGACTTGTAAAACGAGTCAAATACCTGGGCTTTAAGATTATCATTTTCTTGCATCATTTGCATGTGTGATAATTTCTCTTCAATAGCACTGCCAAGCGCCGTCACTGATTGGCTTGCGATTGCCTGTCCTGGCACAAATTGTGGCTTTAACGTCTCAACGAAACCTGTCTGTATTAAGAAAATTTTTTTATCAGAACAAAATGTATTCATCATAAGGGGTCTTTTTTATTATTAATGCAACCAATGAATGATACTATTCAAAATTAGCATATTTGGAGGAAATTCGAAAGAAAATACGAAGTGAAAGAATTTATTTGCCATATTGATGTAAAGGGCAAGAGTGCAAAAGGTTAATTCAAAAATATGACCACATTGTTAAAACAATTGTGATAGATCAAATCTTTTATGATATTGTATAACTATTTTCAAATACGGAACGTAAACAATTACAGTAATCGTTTTGCATACTGACTGTCGAATGAATTATTTTCGCCATCATACGTTAAGCACTTATGTATACCTTTCAATTCAATTCCTTCTTAACCAACTTGAAATTATTTCTACTTGTTTCTGAACATTTTTCTGCGTTTCTCACAATTGTGGATTTTTAGCCAGTCTGTGTAAAAATCATAAAAACCTATTAGAACCTCTAATAACATGGCTTTGGAATGGACCGACATATATATGGATAACGTTACGTTAAGTTTCATTTGATAAATGTATCTAGAAAACGTAAATAAGATGATCGATTCTGAAAAGATTAATTATTACCAACCCGAAAATGCTGTGCTAATTCGTTTCCGGAATTTCTTGCAATAAGGTACTGTAGTAATTCATGTGAAACTTGACCTGTTACCAGTAATGAAAACGCAAAAATCCTTGCATAAGAGCAAAAACGCGGATGTTCGAAGTTTCAAATAGGAGTATACTAAATTTCCATCAACTGTCAATTCTTTTAATTGAAAAATCGAATCGATAACGCATTTCTTGGCCATATGAAGCGTAACGAATAATGAATAGTCTCATAAAGCTCTAACATAAAAACATGGAAAATGTGAGTGGAAACTTTACATGTAGTACAGATAAGTCCGCAATTGATTATCGGCAGAAATGATTTCACATTTTTCATCATTTATGCAAGTGTTATTCAATTTTGACCCAGATGAAATTCATTGTGCCGAAATATTATACCTGCAATAATCTTTGCAATGTATATTTCAATTGGGTAGTTACGGTCAGTGTGACTCATTGTCAAGAAAATTAGCTATGTATGTTTATTGAAAAGTATCTGACGGTAGCACTCTTCGCCATAATATGATCATAGGTGCAACCCATGCAACGTGCTGTATTTCTGCGCACAGTAATTCCAGTTGTTACCATTAAATATAAAAAATATTACACCGAACAACAGGCTTAAGTGGTACAGAGGTTTCTGAATAATTCATGGGCTGCACTAATTCAAAAACGTACCCCGTTGATTGATACCAAAACTGTGTATTATAGTGTTGTTGTGTACACCCAACAAAGTTAGTATTTGTTAAATTAATTATGTGAGATTAAGTTAACGACAGACACCAAGAACAGTTGTAACTACATCTAAATTCGTTCTATTGATTCTAAGAATTTCTAAACTAATATGATTAATTAATTAACTTGATCGTTTAAAGGGTTGTTTAGAGTCAGAACTTTCGGTGTGTCGATTCTCCATGTCCTACAGACTTGTTATCTCCTTTCTCCATAGAAGGATCATAAGAGGTTGTTCGAATGCAAACAACGAACTGGTTCGCTAAAAATGACATACTAAATAATATGAAACTAAAATATTATATTCTGATAAGGTTAAATAAATAAATCTTTATGATCTCAGTTCAACTTGAGTGCAGCGACGTACTGTGACATAATTTTATGCCGTGAATTACATACATTACGGAATTTATCTATTTAATTTTTCACTGAAGGAAACCTGACCTATATGAAATTCTCTAAGCATCACAGAACTCAGTCAAAGAAGCGAATGGCTGATATATGGCAATGGGAACGTAGAGGATGGAAAGAATCTACGAATAATTGTTAATTAAAAGTGAGTCATAATGTAATGTTACCAATTTTTATGGAATGTTATGTGAGAGGTAATGATCAACAAACAGCTATCACAAGAAGCACGAGACCAGAGGTAATTAAAAACTGAGAAATTAGAATTATTGAATAATATTAATTACATTATTCTGATCATCTTGGGCCTTTGGCTTTTTGCCCGGAGGCGAGCTCGTGCTAGGGGACTTCTGAAACACGTACGTGCATTCCCATATGAATCCCTTATTAGATACCATCATTACACCTAGTATTGACATTCGATTTCCAAAACAGCGAGTAATTTCCTGTCCTTCATGACTTGTCATCGGACATGTACAATGCCATTTGAAAACAGTGTGTGTTTTGCCTCTGTAATATGCATATATATATGAGACATTCCATGTCACTTCGCCGGACCATTGGTCTGACCCCTTCCGATTTTGATGTCCAATTTATTTTGGGTTCTGTTTGGCCCAAAATACGACCTCAAATTTTGGAAAATTTTTATTTCATTTTTGAGGGGTTGCACGAGTTCAAAAATCATAAAATTGTGAGAAAACATGAAGAGGGATCGTTTTTAAATTGATGATTTTTTTTTTCACAGAAACTAGGACCCAAAACATAATTTTTCGTCCTAGTCCGAAAGTGGGCCGAGAACTAGCATTGTTGATTTTTTTTTTCAAGAATATTTTATTTTATTTTACGGGCGAAAAACAAAAAAAAATAGTTTAGAAAATAAGGAAAGAAGCTCTACTTTTTACTAAGTTACTATTTTATATCTACTTTTAATCTAAGAAAAAGAAAACAAGTTTCACAAGAAAAAACTACTTTTTTTGTTTTTCGTCCGCAAAATAAAATAAAATATTCTTGAAAAAAAAAATCAACAATGCTAGTTCTCGGTCCACTTTCGGACTAGGTCGAAAAATTATGTTTTGGGTCCTAGTTTCTGTGAAAAAAAAAATCATCAATTTAAAAACGATCCCTCTTCATGATTTCTCACAATTTTATGATTTTTGAGCTCGTGCAACTCCTTAAAAATGAAATAAAAATTTTAAAAAATTTGAGGTCGTATTTTGGGCCAAACAGAACCCAAAATAAATTCAATATCAAAATCGGAAGGAGTCAGGCCAATGGCCCTGCGAATTGACATGGAATGCCCCATATATATGTATATACATGCATGTATACACATTATATGCATATACAGACAACATATATGCCTTAAAATATTCAGGACAGTAAATAATAACCACCTGAGATAAAAATAACATTTAAAGAAATTGTATGCTTTATAGCCGTCACCAAGTCAATTAATTATTTCTTGATTCGCCATAAATTATTCACACAGGATATAATGGCAAATGAAAGTTTAAGTAGAATTATTAGTATTCTATTTTAAATCTCATTACCCATGCTCCGCGATGTATACCATAATTAATAAAAAATACGGTAATAAACTGATGAAATCTTCAATACCCTGGCAGATGGCTGTCAGTTTCATTTCAAGCAGACCATATTGTGTGAGTTTGGCAAATGGGAAAAGTTCAGATTTGGTAGTGTTGTAATTACTCTGTTTAAAGAAGAAAGCTCGATTTTTCAAAGAAAATAAAAGATATCAAATGAAATGGCTGAAACTTGTCTCAATACATTGATCTTCAGCAATTTATTACAATTTCACAGAAATGAACAAATGACTGACTGAAAAAAAAAATGATTTTACTGTCATAAGGTTCCGAATTCATTGTTCATAGTGTTAGAATCTGCTCTTCAGAAATAAAGTGTGTACCATCTCAACAGAGGGAGAAGTGGTCAAAAATTTCTATCGACAAAAATATCTCATAGATGGCATAGACGCATTGATAGTAGGAATTTTTCCCATTCTGAAATGAATGATAACAGCAGGTTTTTCCAAAACATGGTAAAGTTTTTAATTTCTATATAACTGTGGTCAGTTTCTGACGATTGAATAACTGAAATGTATATCAAAAAGTCTGATCCTTCATTGATATTACGGATTTTTTTCGTCGGTCTAACAATAAGAAAACGAGATTTCCAGGAAATCATTCGAATGTAACTGAATCTATATCTTCTTTAACCATCAAGGTTCACACAAAATAACATGTCTGACAAAATAATCATGTGTTCATACAATCAGTACATCAGTTGAAGTTCTAAACAGCAAATAATTACAGACGGTCTGAATAAAAATTGCAATAACTACTGAAGTACATGATGACCCTAAAGAATACAGTGAACACCTGTTTATACGTGTCACGAAAAAAACTTGGTGTGAAATAAATGCTCATCTTATGGGTTTTTCTGCTAACAATGATAAAAATTAAAATATCAATAATAATTTCAATAGAAACTGAGCATATTAGCCAACCTACAACGCATAATACAATATTTTACCATCTACCTCTATGAAAGATGCGCGCTTTGTAGATGTTGGCGCTGGTATATGTGATTCCCCGA
The DNA here is from genome assembly GCF_021155785.1 of Neodiprion fabricii. Taxonomy (NCBI): domain Eukaryota; kingdom Metazoa; phylum Arthropoda; class Insecta; order Hymenoptera; family Diprionidae; genus Neodiprion; species Neodiprion fabricii. Next base: position 13,226,962 of record NC_060239.1, read on the forward strand.
CCTCTTTGCGCTCATGTTGTGACCCGGTGAGACTTTCGGTGCTTGGAGCGCTGAGCTGTGTTTTGCTTCCTCCCAGAGATAGACGTGAACTGTATGGATCCACAAAGAAAGCACGACCGTAAGCTTCAGATTTTCATAGCAATATATGAATGAGGAAATGCAACATAGATATCTCCATCTGTGCTTGTTTCATTGCATTGTCAAAATGCAGTATACAATATTTATTACTACTGAAGTGCTGAATTATTTTATGCGTTAGTTATCATACATGATCAGTTATTCGTTGCCGAAGTGTTAATTACACTCGAGTGCAACTGACACAACCGTTTTAACCTGGCACCTGTATAGCATTTCTCTCTCACCCGGCTCCCGTGATCAGCAACGAATAAATCACCCTTCAAACTTGACTAACTAGGCTATGACAATCTTAAACATCCTAAAAATAGTTCGAAACCTTAAATAGCGCTAATCATATAGCATTTATGTAATATTAGTCAATTTAAACATCTGTGAGAAATTATTTATTCTATCAAAGAAGCTTCAGTGATAGTTTATTTTGAATTTATTTTAATATTGTATTGAAAATGGTAGTACGGGATGAGTGAAAAAGTTTCCTTCCACTACTTTGATCTGATATTTGGATAAATATACTAACCCTTAAGGTCACAAGGTAAGATTTTGCTCTTCAACTGAACGGGATTTAGCTTAAGAGCAAGGTGTTGGTTTCTTCAAATTTTGAGTTGTTATTCAGGTCATGGCAAATCGAATCGAGATTTGAGCTCCGTAAACAATTTTGTTGTTAGGTTAAAATGAAATTTTAAAACAATCTGGTCTCCTCAATTTTTCTGCTCGAGTAGTCAGCGGTAAGAGATATTTGTTTATAAAAATTATACCTCAATGTCCTATATAATTGTACACAGATGTTTCTCTACTGCTAAAAAGGAAGAATGTCACTTGACTGTGGACGAGTTATGTTACCAAGAAGAAGTGGTGCTAATACTAGCAAGTACACAATAGCGGTGCACAAAAGGATGAAACTTATTTTTAGCAATCAGCATGCACAGGGATATAGAATTGGAAATCAATATTTTGGAAGATAAAACTAATTGAATATATTTTGATTACAAAACAAGTTTTATCACTATCTTGTAAGCTGTGTGTGTATTTTTAAATACGGAAGGTAGAATTATTATTTTGGATTTAATTAGACTGATAGTTAAGTGTTCCCAGTTTATTAAATTTTGAAACGCATTCATGTGCTATTAATAATAAATATACAGTAACCAATGGTTGATGTTCAAATTTTGTGGAGGAAAAGTAAACTGAATTTTTTTGGAGATACAAATTGTCACAAACGGTGGTGTTCATTGATGACCAAAAGGTCATGAGAGATGATCTGAAACATTGGATAATAGCGTATGTGTCATAATATTAGAACCCTGGTACAATGTTAGAAACATAATTTTAATTACTGCGCTTAGCCTACGGGTAAAACAATATTCTGCAGTGGTGGGAATAATAGCACATATGGACAGTTGAATAGTCTTAAGCACGTCAATACAAATAATTACACAATTAGTTACCACGTTTGATTTGGATGTTATCCTTACCCTGTCAGCTTGTCCGGTCGCTGGCGTGCCGATTGTGCCGGAGATGTTTTTCTCCTAACACTTTTAATAAGCAGCATTTCAAGATCCAGCAGTGTAATTAAGCATTATATGTTTGATTCACGTTATATTACCAGAAGATCTTAAAATTAATCCTGAGATGTGTGAAATTATCCTTTGATTCTCGAACGATGTTAAAGGTGAGAACACACATCTTATAAAAAATTATTGATCAGTACACCAAATCAAGACAATATCGTTTCTATATTAAAAATTCAATTTGTATAATAAGGGTCATTACACCAAACTAATAGAAAAATCCAAACCTTCGTATAGTGATGGCAATCACAAAATTCTACAGATTCTCTTTTCATGAACAGTGATTAACTAATTGATTGATTGAATAATATTAATCTATCATTTAAGGGTCTTATGCAGGATGGGGTTATAGGTATTGTAACTTACGCAGTTGGTTCATTCCGTCGACGCATGCTGATGCTAGCATGAAAACATTATTCAGAACTTATGCTTCAATTAACATGAATTTAAAATATTGACAACACTGTTCAATGGAGGGTTTGTTATATCTATTAAACACCTATTAAAAAATTTACTTATGATGTGCTAGACACAAACCGATTTGATTTAGATGTTTGTCAATCATTGTAAACAAGAATAGGAATGATTCTATCACCAATATCAGACAAAATATTAGAATTAAATACCAACCAAGGTGAGATAACTTTTGAAATAAATCGAGTGCTTTACAGATAACTGTAAAGTAAATAAATATTTATGGTTAAAACTTATCAAAATATTCAAAATGGAATTCGAAGTCACAGTTAGTAAGATTAGCGTGAGAAAACTTTGGAACAATATTCACCATTTTAAAATTTGAACACAAGTTTGGAGGCATTAAGTTTCGAAAATCTGAGTATATTATGCTTAGGGATGAATCGCCCTAAAGTTATAAAGCAAATACTAGGAAAAGTTAAAAAAAACCATTCATGAATTTGAGAAAATTCTAACAAGAAAAGCTCAGATATTGACAATTCAAAAAAGGTTTTCTTTTGTTTTATTCCAGAAACAGCAAAACAACAATTTTGCCGAAATATGCATCAATGCATGCATGGAATGTCATAGCCATTGAGTAAATTATATAAATCAATTCATGTTTAACATTTTTACTAAAATGTCTATAAGAATCATTCCATTCAAGTTCTGTAGGGGGAAGTTGCAAGTTCCTTCTAATTTCATGACTAGCCGTTTTTTTATTCACTGTATTTATATCGTAATAACAGACGACTAACGCTTTACTCATATTATTTGTAGCATGTTTTTGATCAATCTGGATACTAAATAATCTGTAGCTCGTAAAGTTGCCATATATACAAAAATCAGATGTTAACGGTATAAGTGCACAGTATGTCAAGCTCTTGTATGGCAAATAGAAAATGCATTAACTGAATTAATGAAACAATCTGTTCACCTGTTCAGACGACTTCTTGCTCTAGCAGCCCCGCTATCATCAGGAGTTGTTGGCGCACTACCGGCTGAAGAGGGACTTGCCGGTTCCGCTCTATTACCAGACTCATCAAGCAGAATCAGCTGCGTTTGCCGAACAAACATCCCATGATTCTCCCTGCACTAGAAGAATGTTCAAGTTTTTAAATTCTGAGCCACATAACCAAAACAAGTACTTTACTATGTACAAACAACATAGCAAAAAATGTTCAGGACTCAGGATCAAGGTTAGCTCTTCATAGCATTGGACGATTGTTATATTCAAATTTTTAACTTTCCTATTTGACATGGTTTAACCCTGCACTATAATGAAAAGTAAAAAACTATGTAAATTACTTACTTGAAAATAGGATTGTCCTTTGACCGTGCCATTATTTTTGCCTTTCGGTTCATCGAGGATAACTCCAATCCATTTTCCAGTAGCGAACGAAGGATGACCGATGTATGCAATCACACCTTGACAATCCTTGCCAATAACTTCAACACGCTGACCGTTTTTGTACGACATTTTCCACTAAATTATAATGCTGAAAGTACGTCGATAAATGATATACAATAAATAATGATAATCGCAACACATGTGATAATTACGCCCACGGTGGTGAAAGATTTTATTTTTACGTAAATAATATTAATAAATTTGTGCACTTAATATTGAGGTAATATTCAAGTAACTCGAATTATCGTACCTAATGAAATATAAATAACTTCAACGTTAGGAGTGTAACTGTTAAGACCAGACTGCACTGTCAACGACCGCAATAATGTGACAGCTTGACGGCCATCTTAGGAATAACGTCATTATGATCACGTGGGTTGGATACTAGTACCTGATTCGTTGTAAATTGCAATCAAGTGCATTTCGGGTTTAGAATTCATATTCGAACAAACAGAATATTTCCGAGAGAAGTTGACGATTTGTAAATTACAAGTTGAAATCGACGCGTAAAAATACTATTTTTTACTATTTTTTTACATTTATAAATTACAATCACATTCGTAACAACTTTTCCCTTTTCCGTGATATTTCAGAAAATTTTCGGAGGTACGACAGGAGTTTAAAAGTTTGTTGAATTAGGACATTGAATAGAACAATAATGAGTCACAAATTCCGTAGTTTTCATGTACAAAGAGAAAAAAAAGTGCCAGCACTGCTAAAGCAGTTTTCACTTCAGAAAAAAAAATCGGAAATCCCCACTTTATTTTAATATCAAATAAGGAAAAAATATTTTCTCACTGATCGAATTATTGGCACGTTATTCGAACATCGAATAGAGTTGGCGGATTTGCTAAGATTTGAACAGGTTATTATGCATGCTGACCTATGCGAAACCTGTGGGTCATAGACCTCTATGGTTGTAGATTTAGGAGATGTTCGATCCAGAAGTTTCCATTTCACTCCTTCCATTTGATCTTTTACAATATTACGAATAGTGGAAAATTCTCGAAAAAAAACTTACCGCGAGAACTCTATTCTCTCAAATGCAAAGCTTACTCCTTTCCCTTAAGGGGGGAATTGCCGTCTCGAGCGCTGTTTTGAAGGTGATTTTTAGGATGGAATAAATTTTAATGATTGAGTTTTCTGTCTTAAATTATGGTCACATGTTTGTCGATCCTTCAACAATAAGTGTAAATTTAGAAAAAAAAAACTTTTTATTATTATGTACTTTTGTAGGGTTTTTCTAGACGGCGTGCGGAAAACCGCTTCAATTGGCAGCCAGTGTGGCGGATGTAAATGAATTTGAAAGAAAACCTAACATATTTTCAATTAGTATAAGTGTTATGATCGTTGGTACCAGTCAAAAAAAAATTCACAAAAGGGCGGCACTCTAAGCTTCGATTATCAAGTTATTTTAAAAAACTAAAAAACAATTCTCCAACTCAGTTTTGCTACTAAGGTTGAAAAACAATCTAATAAAGGTGCATGCCAAATCTGAGCCCAATTGGCCAATTCTTTATCGAGATGTCGTGACTGCCGATTTGAAAAACATAGTTTCAAGAACAACCCGTTTCAATGTTTTACATATACCCTTCGATGAGGCTTAAATGAAATTACTGATACTTACTAGTTAATCAGCCAACTCAGGTCCATAAATGGCTCTTTTTGTCGCATTCTTAAAAACACATCGATCCGCTTATATAGATACGAATGAAATTTTATTTTGTGTTATCATTTAGCATAATTTTTTGTTTGAGTGTACGCGATGTTATTATTATGCCATGTTATTTTGAATGTGCTCCGTTTGAACTTTGAATAAATAAATGAATACGTTTCAGCAAAAACTTTGATTTTTTCCCAGAGGTTCATCAATTTCCCGAGAAAGTTTAACCTACGACGAAGAGTGTATGAATGCGAAATAAATTAACGATTATTATTTCATGAGATCTTACTTTCACCACTACTTGTGTTCCTTTAGACCATGTATGGTGGTCCAAATCTAGTTTTCCCATCTTCGGGGGTTCATTAGGAAATGGACTTATAATTTCAATAGTTGTTCACTCTCTATGTATCTGAAATTTGTTGTTTTAATTAAAGTTGCTGTTTATTGTAGTCGAATCAAATAGTTTATACTTGCTAATAATTTGATACTCCTGAAGATTCACTTACGTTACTCCTACATCTCATGATTTATAATTGTCTAGATATTTAATACGTTAAGTTCTTTTTTTTTCGTAAAATTGAGCACTAAAAAATCTTCAACAAATTCCCAAACATAGAACTTGTGCGATTTTATTGATATACCACGTCCTGAAACGAATAGGACTCCCATAATTTAAATAATTTGAAAGTTACTTCATAATACGAATTTGATTTTATGTCATGGAACTTGGATTATAAGAACAGATCATAACATCAAATGGAATTTACTGCATATCTACTGATTGATGATATTTTCGATCATATTGTATTTTAGCTATTTATGATCATATTTATTACGTACATATCACACGTTATTTGCAGTCTAATTAAGAATAAACAATTAAGTAAATATATGAGTAAACAGAGTATGACAAGAAACGTTTTATTACTTATCGTTAACCCAAGAGTACAAGAATTTCATTGACTCAATTTTCAGTTGCTCTGAGTGTGGTTTTCATACATACGTTACGATTTGTACTTTTGTGCTGTACCCGTTCCATAAGTCTGATCCCACTTTACATATGCAGTCAAATCCGATTGTGAGACACTAGATTTAACATAGCTTAGCGCATTTTTAAAATCGTCTGCAGTTACTCCTCGAACATCATCCTCTCGAATGTTTTCCAACTGATGAAACGGTATACTTCTGATCGGCCCCATACTGGCTTCTTTGCAAAGATTAGTCATGTCAGCTCCAGAATATCCTTCCGAAAGTCTCGCAATTTCTGATATATCGTCAAGCGTTAAGTTATGCCGCTCGGAGTGTAGTAGATTTTTGATTATCTGACTTCTGGCACCAAATTCTGGTAAAGGAACGTACAAACGTTTAACCAATCTTCTGCGAGCAGCCTCATCCAGCTCCTGAGGTCTATTCGTAGCACCAATTACCAAAATACGGTCTTCTTCCGCTGTTGCTGCGCCATCCAATTGTACCAAAAATTCAGTCTTCATTCGTCTAGAACTTTCGTGCTCTGTCTCTGATCGTTGAGTCAGCAGAGAATCTATCTCGTCTATGAAGACAACTGAAGGTTGATAAACCCTTGCAACAGCAAATAAAGCTCGGACCATCTTTTCTCCTTCTCCTATCCATTTAGATGTTAATGAACTTGCCGAAATTGAGAAAAAAGTTGACTTGCTTTGAGAGGCTATGCATTTTCCTATTAGCGTTTTACCTGTTCCAGGTGGTCCGAAAAGTAAAATGCCCTTGGGAGGTCGGCGCAATCCTGTAAAGATGTCAGGTCTTAGTAGAGGGAAAACAACGATTTCTTTAATGGTGTTTTTAGCAAACTCCAGCCCTGCAATATCATCCCAAGAAACAGTTGCACCCGAGTCCATAATGTCGTTTTTTATTAATTCCACCATCTTTGGATCAATGTTTCTCAGCCTCTCATCTTCACAGTCATTCGTTTCTTGACTTCCGCCATTACTCTTATTTGCTTCATCTTCTTCTTCCTTTCGCTTAATTGGGCAAATAAATTGACTGTTGACAGGTCGTTTGCCACCCAAGGTTTTTTTTTGAGGTAAGACCTTGTTCTTTTTCAACTGTTGTATGTGAAGTTCTTCTTTAGCGGTCCTAAATGACTGAGGATTTCCCTTTTTATAACATTTTTCATCTACTTCATCCTGACTTGAATTGGTTGCAGTTTCATGCCTGGAATAAGCTGAGTGATTATCATGCTGAAATTCTGGCTCATTATAAGCATTGTAATTTTTCTTGGTGAGATTTGTATTCTGATTGAGTGCACTGAAATTCAATTTATTTGTAAAATATGAAGACTGATGTTGATTATCTCTGTTGGAAGAATTTGGTAAACTCAAAACATCATTAGTATCCTGTTTCGGGTAATCCTCGACTTTACAGGATCCAATCTGGTTTTTACTATCAGTATAAGAGCCGCTTTTTTCATATTTGAAACTTTGCTGCTTGGAGGCAATAAAACTTCCGATTTTTCTACAGCTTTTGGGGAGAACCTGAGCTGGTACTTTTCGATTCCTTGAAACTAGATCCTTGGTATTCCAAATATCAAGAATATCCTTAACATGCCGATCAGTAAACTCATTGCTTTTGCAATCTAGCAAATTATCTTCCCTACACACCAAAGGTTTTACAAATTGCAGAGCAGCCTTTGGATCTTCAAGTCCAGATTTCCAATTCACATTTTTCTCAGATTTGTTACTTCTCAAGGTTTCAATCTGCGACCAATAATTGTTTATTCCTGCCTTATCATCTATAAGTCGATGGTAGGCTTCCAGACTATTTTTCAGCAAAAGGTTGGCCATATCATCACTGTCACTGGAACAAAAAATAATAATAAATGTACATGTGAAATAAGCATAGGTAGTCATCGATTTTATTCACGGACTTACAATGTCTTAGCACCCAGGTACTTAGCAGCCAGGCACCTACGTTCAGCTGTAACTGTTTCAAAAGCATCTTTGGCAGAGGTGGTGAACTTGAGTGTATGAAGCGCAGATAAAAAGTTATCTTCAATCAAAGAATCTACAGTTTTTAAGTCACAGCTTTCATTTAACATGGCCATCGCAGGTTGACGGGCAATGTAGAATCCTTAGTAGAACCCAGTTTGATTGTTACTGACCAATGTAAAATATATTTCGATGCAAAATTAGAATGTGCAAAGCTATGGGCATAAAAAGTTAAAAATACGTCTGTAATTAGATATTTTACAGAAGAAGCAGTTGGGGCCGGGAGATTTCAAACATAGAATAGCTCTTGCTTTACATAAAGATTAGCGGGTGGATAATTAATTATTATTATTTACTACCTACTGTACCCACTGCACAGTGCTGGGCCCGCCAAACGATACCTCGTGTTTGGCATACATATACATATATTTATACATATGTTGTTGGGAATAATCAACAAGTTTCCGAGGATAGCGCGATTTATCGGTAACTAGTTCTCTTTAGATGCCTGTGATTCCGACTTAAAGCAATTCTCTAAGGATTGTGTATCGTAATTACATTGTGATACCGTAATTTCAAGGATATCCGACTGCTAGCGATCTCTAGTTGTAATTCTAGAAACTGGTCACGTCTGCAAACATCACGGTCTTATACCTACAGGAACGCTGCGCCATACATATTTATGACGTCGAGGCTCGAGTAGCATTTTTTGGATGCTATTTGGCAGCTCAGAATCCGATCTGGGTGATCCGCTTAATTAATCTACCAAATGCTCGAGCAAATCCATTCAATGTTTTCGTAGCAAAATGCCAAGCCAAATAATCTCTGATTTGTTAGTCGGTAAAAACACATTTTCTTTTATCTTATCACATCCTGTTCACGCCGTCGGTAAGAACTGGCTGTACCCAGATAGGAAAATACTGCATTTTTTTATGCAGCCTTCGTTTGTGATCAAAAACATAACAAAATAAAGTGTCTTCATACGCTTGTAGAATTTGAGATTGACAGTAATCTGCAAATAGCAAAAAGTAAACGTAACAAACATTCATCCGTAGATTGACAGAAACAATGATTGTAATGTACCGTTAGATCCACGTGATCCATAGTTCTGGTTTCCTACATATCGCCACATTTTTGCTGTAAGCTATCGTTGAACTCGCGGTTGAACCTCAAACTATTTTACTGAGCATAAGCGTCGACTGAAGACGGCGGCATAAGTTTGCAATATGAGTCGAAGGCAAGCGCGTGCGCGATCCGAAAAAAAATATTACAGTTACGAGAGGCTAAAAAGACTGTTTCCATGGTGCATACGATACTTTATGTAACAAAAGTGAGGCTTACAAGTTTTTTTCATATCAGACTACAAAATGGAGCACTTTTAAGGACTAACAAAGAATAGCCGCGAAATGTCTACCTCCGATTTTGACGAAACTTGGCAGGAATGTTAAGTACGCTAAAATAAGAGATACGTGTTTTTTTTATATCGGCTGAAATTAATTTTAAGGGGGTAAACTACCCCTATGAAATTCTATTTTTAATAATTCCCATGCATAATAGGGGGTTTCTGACGTTGCTCTTTCCAAATCTGAAGTCCAAATTAAAAAGTTCAAAATGGCAGATCCAGCACGGCCAATGTCAATAACGAAAAATCGATCGATTTTCACCAAAAGTAGGTGGAAGCTATTTTCGAGGTCACTGACTGGCTCTTACTACGAAAATTCGAAATTCCAGGCGTCGAATTTCAAAACGGCGGCAGAAAATCATTACAATATCCGCCATCTCTACGAAAATTGGTATCCATATTTGTTTATGGAGTACTTCAGAACCCATCTATTTCTAGTTCAATGAATTTCTTTATTTGCACCACTTGTAACATTGTGCCAAAATCTTAATCGTGTATAGTTTTATTTGAACGGTGCAACTGTAGTCAATTCCTACATATACAATAATGGCTATATTTTTTGATTTCACCGTAACAACCCTTGCTGATATGAATGGTTTCTCTATGGAAGAAAGTCATGGCAATAATAAAATTCTGTAAAAATGTGTTTTAAACAAAGAGGCTTTCTACACCAAGTACACGTGAATAATGCGACGTCGCTACATATATGACACTGTAACGTCGGGTCTCATAAGAAAATTCTACTTGACTTTGAAAATGAAGCGGTCTAGTATTCACGAATCCACTTTTGCGCCATGAATATTTGAATAAGTTTAAAAACCGTGGAGACAAAAACTGGTCATGCTTCAGAGATGGTAGCTTGAGAATATTATCTCGCAGGTGAAGATTGATATCATAGTCAAGAAGGATCACCATGTCGGAAAAAACGTCTTACGAAATTTTTCCACACACGAAACCTATATACGGCCAACGATTGAATGTGCCCTGTAGTCTCTTTTGGAATGGTCATCAGTTTCAAGTCTCGATCATCCGGTACTGCTACCTGAGGACTGCGCTCGCATTGTCCACTCCATGAATCAAGTAACAAGACGCTTGCATTACCTGTATTGGGACGATAAACTCCCGGAAGCCAAGTTTGCATACGATCTTCAGCAAGCTTTCCAGACTTGGAAGCCATGATGTAAATATTAGGTGGTCTGAACATAGTTTCTCTCACTCTGAGAGTCCTAATACGTCACTCGTTTCTTTCAATACTACAAGAAGAGGAGATAACAGCGGTCCATCAGCAGATATAGTATAAGTGAGTCGCCAAAGATACTGATTGTGCCACAGTTTCAATCTTTTTCTGACCGACGGGAGTTAACGTTCGCCCGGAATGTATCTCCAAATTGAATATACTTCGATCCGAATTGAATACATTCTGCGGTCCATATTGTTCGATCAGTGGCTTCAATTCACAAACGAAACTTTCGTACCGCTCATTCAAGTTCTGCTCTTGGGCGATGCTTGTCCTTGTTATGTGCTTTGTTATGTACGGGAAACGATTCGGTGCGCTTTTTTGAATTCGTCACTTCGAATTTGGAAATTTCGTGGTCAGATCCATGATCAGTTACCTCGTAGACAGTTCCCACCTACTTTTGGTGAAAATCGATCGATTTTTCGTTATTGACGTCGGCCATGTTGGATCTGCCATTTTGAACTTTTTAATTTGGACTTCAGATTTGGAAAGAGCAACGTTAGAAATCCCTAGAAATCAAGTTCCCGTGCAATCTGTACAGTAGGCCCTATTAATATTATGCATGGAAATTGTAAAGAATAGCATTTCAGGGGGGTAGTTTACCCATTTAAAATTAATTTCAGCCGTTATAAAAAAACTCGTATCTCTTATTTTAGCATACTTAACATTCCTGCCAAGTTTCATCAAAAACAGAGGCGGACACTTCGCGTTCGTACGTAAAAGTATACTTATTCAAACTACGATGCTCTTTTTTTGTACTATTACGGAATAACGATTACTTTACGTATGGAATGCAAGCGAAAGAGTCGTGTAAACCATGCTTGCAGTACGTAAAATATAAGACACCGCTATTTTACAGTAAACGACTGATCCTGTAAATGTGATTTGGACTATACTTTTCCCGGCGTAAATATTGCATGAGAAAAGTGCTGTAATGCACCCTATTATTGTCAGAAAACATTGTCTAAAAATGCGTGCAATACGAAAATAAGGTTTCATCGGTAAAAGTAGAACTGAACAACACACCATTTCATCCGGCAACGGGAACCACACGTAAACAATTTGTGATTGATTGAAATCAACCCCATCAAATAATACTAACACCTTCGAGTACGATCAAAAAAAGATTACCTCACACTTTTTATTCCCATTTTTATTCATATATATATATTCATATTTTTATATACCTTCATGTTGTAAGTGTTCAATAGCGGAGTACAAAATAAATAGTGAAATTAAGATTTGAAAAGTAAAAGCCAAATTAATGAACTAGCATTTATTACAAGAACATCTGTTTAATAAAAATATAACTTTGTTAGAAACCTCAAATTTCAATCAAAAAAATTGAGATGTGAATAATTTGATCCAGGTTGCATTATTTTTCTTTTTCATATGGTCAAATCACACTGATTGTTCAATTTCAATGAAATATTTTCTTTAAACATTTCACAGATCGTCTGAAATCAATTTCGAATAAGGTTCATTTGTTTTTCAATAAAGCATAAGTTCATTAATTATAAGCTAAATAATGATTTTCTATACAACGTTTTGAAGAACTGAATGTCTTACATGGAAAACATCACCCAGGCGGTACCTACTCAGATGGCATTCTATTTCCGAGCAAGAAATTGTAATTATGTCATACATTATTGCATTCGAAGCACCTGAAAAGGACCTAATTTGTCTTTTTGATGCATATAATACTGTTACTCTTTTTATTGCTCATGAAACTAATACAAGCACCTGAGTTATGGCTACAATTTCCAAAAAATGCGTACATTACAAAAATAACTCAGTCGGTAAGGCTAACACTCCGACATGCCTTCATTGGACGGGTTCTATGGAGGACTTGAAGTTTGAAAGCTTATATTTCAAAAATATAGAGTTTGCAATTATTTTTATGTAACACTAGTAAGACTTAAGCGTCTTTTTTGCCTACGTTTTGTACATAAAGTGATCGTTTTAGCAACAGTACAATACAGAGCATCGGAGTAGGTAAAAGTGCGCTTTTACATCCTAATATCTGAAGTGCTTTTTTTGTATTCCGCTATAGAAAAAACTTGTGGACCACACTTTTAATACATAAAGTATTATGTGCACCATGGAGACAAAGTCTTTTTCGGTTCGGGTAATTGCAACATTTGTCTTCGGTTAGCGCACGCGCTTGCCTACAACTCGTAAGGGAAACATACGCTCGGGGTTAAAAAGACCTACTTTACCTCTTTGGTTCACAATCTACTATTCGCACCCTGGTGATGAGAGTGACACAACTCAAAAATAGTCATTTTTCAGTAGAAGTAAATAACTGTGAGTAAAAGCAATGCATGCGGAAGTTACTTGTTGTTCTCTGATCTGTGACGGCCAATTTTTCAACTACAGAAATATCACTTTTCACGCCTATAGAATCGAATTTTGCAAATCCGAATATGATCTCGACTCAAAGATGCCAGTTTTTGAGTCGTGTTACTCTCGACGCCGGTATGCGTATTGTTCTTAAGCTATAAAGAATGATCTGATTAGTTGATACTAAGAATTAGTTAGGTAGTGGGAGGTTTCTCTCGAACCCCAAGAATTGAATGAAAGCTTTTGAAACAAAATTTGAAAAAAAAGTTTTATGCAAAATAGTGACTACAAACTTATAAATCTATCTGATTCGTTTATTGGTAGAATAAAATTTTATTAGGGTAAAAGTCATAGTCCTCATTGCAGGTTAAAATAGTACTCAAGATATGAAACTTGACAAAGTTTTCATACCTAGATCAACATTCATCAGTTCAATCTGATGTTGACGATTTATTGTAATTAAAAATCCGATCAAATCCGTGATAATGCACTTTTTGGAGTATCAATAATTATACTAAGTAAACATAGTATGCTCAATATAAAGATAATATGATTGAAGTTTAAAAATGTAAAAATTATTACACAATTGAATTTTGCAATAACGCATTGTTGCCGCTCCATTCAATTACCGATAGAGAAAAATGTCATAAAATGTGAAAATATACAGCGTAAGTAGGAGACATTTAACTTGAGGTGCACTGCAATGGAGAATTAGTCAGATCTCGATCCATCTTTTATTATTTTGGTAGGCAATAGTAATTGAAACGTTGATTTTTATACCTACAGAATTTTTCACATGACATAGAGTTCATTTGTATATCAAATGAAAATAGGTGCAACGCTTTCCGAAAAAGCTGATGAATCACTGCTAATAATCTTGAAACAAAACTCATATCAATGTACAATATATTATAAGATGGTAAAAAAATTAAATTGACGTATTTCTGCAAATACTTAGTATTATTTAAAAAATTATCGATTAAGAAGAAATAATTGCATTGAAGCTTATTTTGTAAGATATATTATGCGAAAATTATTGGATCATTTTTAGTAAAATTTTAACGAAATCGATAAAGTTATTTATCCGTATTTTATTTATTTATAATTAATTATCGATATAGTTGATTTGATTTTTTGGCATTTAAATACAGGACTAGTGGCTTCTCAAGTTTCACGGTGCATGTGAAGTGAACTCGAACGGGGGGGCATAAAATCGACGTATTGTTAAATTATACATGTACGGAAAATTGTGCACCTGACACGACAGCAATCAGACTCAAAACCGAGCGCTGGTTGTGGGCGGTCACTCGTCTCGCCCAATCACATATCACGTCACGAATAGGTGGGAACGTGCACCACTTCAAAATCTTGCGTTTAAATCAGGACTTTAAATGTGTGGAATTTCGTGCGGATCATATTATACGAATTGTACAAGTTTATTCCGAAATTATGTCAGTGTAGTCGATATAATATACACCTATGTTTGGAACATAGGTTAGGTTAGGTTTTGCATGAATCAACCATGTAAACCATTACGAATGTTTTTTTTGTGTATCAGTGTGTATAGATATATACCTATATTTATTTGTTGTGTATATTGAAGAACTGCTTCTAAAAATCTGAAAAAATATTCTTTGCAGTTATAATATACGCTTTCAGGGCAGAGAAAAATAATTTTTTTTATCAAGCCATATAATACTGTTGAAAAAAATTTCGGAAAGAGTTTTGGAATGGTCTCTTCTTTGGTCTAAAAATGAAAATAAAAGCAAAAAGATTCAAAATTTTTGCGAAGCCCTTGAAGGAATGTTGGAGAACAACGAAGAAGTGAATTATATTTTAAACTCTTTCCTCTTCAAAGTGATGAAATCGTGTTGAACTTTGGAAAATCATGACGTTTGCGATTGTGCTTGTATGATCGTGGAAGGAAGTTAGATAAATTGACGAAACTACTATGAATACACTTGCAGCTGATTCTCACTGATCGCTTTGAGGTTATGGCAACCTACTGATATCTATTTGTCGCAACGTGAAAAAAGGCATACCAGTCCAATTCTAAAAGCAATCCCGAATAAAACCATTTAAAAACATGTTCATTTGGGGCAAACATGAAGAAAAGACACGTAAAATACGGAGTTGAGTACATTAAAGAATAGTGAATTCGTTATTTAAATGCCATTTTTTTATTTATGTGCATAAGCCAAATGTTCTGGTATTTTTTGGTCAAAATCGCATATAGAATGGGGTTGGTAGGCTCTGTTTTGCGTTTGAAATACGTGGACTTTGATATTTGGGAGATATATACCACAACGTCGAAATCGACTACCCTAGGAGTATTCTGAAGTAAGTCTGCCGATCCAGGCTGCTATTGCAGACACAATGTGTCTACTTCCACATTTGAATGCGGGTCTGATATCAGAATTTGCATTATTCGAAATCTTGCACAAGTTTGTTGTCAGGTGGCAAAACATCGCCGTCAGGGAAGATGCTGTATTGACTCTGTAGAAAGACTTCCCGTCGAATCTTCTTAAATTTGTGCAACCGAAGGCAATGCTACTAGGGTAGGGCACCCCCTTAAGACGGTTTCATCACTCGGGAGATGAAAAAAGTGTAAAATACGATTTGCTCCCTGGGTCAGCAGTTCTGAAGGAAGTGAGCCAGCCGATTCCAAACCGTAGAGGACGGGTATGAAGAATGTCGAAGGTTGAGTTAGGTCACGCGGACGTTAATTTCAACGGTGCAAAAATTTAATTACGTGTGTTTCTTTGTTTTGGAGGGTGCCGGGGCGGGAGGGAGGTTTCAGGGGAGGGAAGACCTTCAATTTCCGATGAGCTTACCTCTGGGAAACCCTCTAAACGCCAAACGTCGATACGCCTGGCGGCAGCCATCTTGGGGCTGGTTATACTCACATAGGTATACAGCTATTGCTTTCTCGTTGAAACTGAAGTTTGGCTGTTAACGTGCCGATCCCCCGCGTAAACCCATTTCGTTTTTTCCTACACTCTTCACGATATATACGGTGCGCCATGTAATACATTATATGTTGAACATATACGATGGTTTCGAACGGAAATTTTCTTGCCTTGGTTCACCCTCCGATCCCTCTGTGATGTTGGTTTTATTCCGGAATTGAGCCTCCTAGAATTTGGGCTTCAGTCCGAGTTCCTACAAAGTATAACCGTGGTTATTAGTTTTTTAGAACCTTGTACTTCCGATGGAACAATTAAATTTTTATCACCATCTGCACGTACTTCAGAAAAATAAATACATAACGAGATTGGAAAGAAAATATCTGCAGAAATCTGAAAACCTTACCATCAAAATAGTCTCGTTGACAAGATTCACATTTCATGATGATCATTAGTGAAATAATTGCATCTTTCATTCCTCGTGATAGACATGTATTTCAAAAGTGATTAGCTAGAAGAAGAGAGATTTCTTTCTATAGAGAGTGAGAATGAAGTTGACCCAATCCTTGTTCCGTTTGGCTGTATCTGATTAGCTATTACTGTCCGTCTGCTGCATGAGTTAAACGGGAAAATAATAAAACATATAATTTTCACGTTGAAACATAAAGAATGCATGTCCAATTGCCGTGATGGCCCTTAGAAATAAAAACAGATCCCGAAGATCGATTCGTTCCGTATGCGATAGTATTCGTGTTTCGGAATAAATCGGCCGTACCGTCTAAATCAAAAGCTAATGATGAAAAAAGAGAAAAATCTATTGAAAAAATCTCCAGCAGTATTATTTTCCCAATGATAAGTAAACATGAATGAAACAACAGTCTAAGTTTGTAACAGAAATGAATCTGTGAAAAGTCGATTAAAACAAGCAAAGTTATCAACAATGTCAAGTTCGTGTAAACAATATATTCTAAATGATTAAACTCGGGTGTTTTTCGTTGGATTCAAAAATATTCTCATACGAATTTATTTTTAACCACGCTATACATGACATTTTAAAAATAAAAATTTTCCCAGGATTTTCAGTTGGAGATCTCTATGATATAAAAATAATCCCAAAAACATTAAAATCGGACCAAAAATACTAGACATGAAACATTTTGAACGTTGTAATTATAAAGCCTTTTCTCAAATTGTTCATATTTTAGCTTGTGTTAATCGAATTTTCTGAAATTCCTTTCTATTATATCCATACATTAGGGAAGTAAGATGATTGATATTTTTCTGACGTTTTTTTTCCGTATTTCATAGTTTTCTTTTTTCCAGAGTAACGATGACGTCTCGAACTCTGAAAAAGTTACGGTATTTGTTATTGCGTTCGTGTGTCGGCTCGTAAAAAGTTTGAAAACTTAATGAAAACACCGAATTTATTCACTCACTCTGAGCTTATGGTCCGCTACTGACATCTGAATCCCACGTATTACGTACTTTTACAACAACTTTCAGAATTCTCAATAACCGCACAAGCATAGTAGCAAAAACTATCATTTGCCAAAATTTGAAACAATTCATTGCCCTAGCAAAAAAGGTTGTAAAATACGTATCGTCGCGTCATCGGCACTCCGACATCTACTTAAGAGGTTGCTACGGTCAGTCTTTACCGATCGTGTTAAATTATCTTGACTACTATCAGAGCTTACGTACTGATCTGAAAATGCCGTAACTACGAAATTCTACATGCAACTCCAAATACAAATATGAACCTAATAGAAATTTTGTATTAAGCAACAACAATGCCAAGAACTGTATTCCTGTAATTGAATTACCATTTGTTGTAAGAATACATTTCCTAGCCTTATTCTCGGATGAAATAAAAAAGTTTTCAGATATTTTTTGTTCGGCATTGCATGTAGAATTGTGATAACTGCGGCGTTTTCGCGTCAGACGAGCTGCGTAAGCTTTCGTAATGCGGTCAAAAAGAGTGACGTCTTACTCAGTCGGTAGAAACTGAATACAGCATTCTCTTAAGAGGAGGTCCGAGTGCCGACGAAGAGAGTAACTTGTATTTTACAATTCTTTTCTAGTAACTGAATCGTTTCAAAGCGTGGGAACTGATAGTGTTTAAAATTACGCTTTTGGGTTGGCATAACAAAATTTGCAGATTGATCTTTAAGTAGGACATTAAATATAGGATTCAGACATCAGTGGCATACCATGATCATGACTGAATTTGTCACGTCAGACATAAAATTTTGCCTGTATCTATAAAGTTTTATGAAACGAGTATTTTGCCGCTAAGTTTAACCGATTGTATTTGCAGTCAGTTCCTAGATATTGGTTAAAATGACGTAATAAATTTGAAGTTTCACCGACGTATTTTCTTAAGATTGCAATTCTGAGATATTTGCCTATAGACATAGCCTAGTTATAATATAAAAATCTATGTACCCTTGATATATAAACCTTGGTTCGAAGTATCCAAGGCGCTTGTATCCGGGAAAATTACAGCCAATTATTCATAAATTATGAGTGTCTGGAAAAAGAAGAGAAAAGAAAAAACAGATCGAGTTTCTCGACTTAAGAAGGGGTTAGGGGTTCACGTGTCGTCGAAGGTGCATATGCATGTTATTGTCGAATGTTGAGGATAGAACAGCATCTGCCTCCGAGGGCCAGCTAAGCAAATACAAGCAAGATTAACTCCTTGGTCGTTGCAGGCGTTTGTAACAGTTTTTCAAGGCTTATGGCCCCCTTTTGTCTAAATACCCGATTAAATTACGCGCGCGTGCCACCCGGCCCTCGTGGTCGGTAATAAGCCCGCTGCGGTTGTCGGAAGAAAATGATAGAATCGGATTTGTTATCTGTTTTTCGTAGCTGGCGCGTGTCTCCTGCGGCTGTTTTCATTCTATCCCTGTACCCGTCGATTTTCAAAAGCTCACCCTCTGATTTTCACTTCTTAGCATCGCGCTTGTTGCACGCGAATAGGTTATAGAGTACAGATAAGAGAGGAAAGGAATTATAACCATTGGCAGTGTTGGTAAAATGATAGTAAAATCTATGCCTGTATGGATTACGAATAATATCATCAGATTTTTGGTAGTTGAAAATTTCAAGCATCAATCTTATCCATTGCATTACAATTATACTGTTTATCTCCTTCCCTCACAATGCAGGGATGCTCAGTGTTTTAACCACGAAAATCTCCGTACCCTATCCTTATCACAGTTTGTTTGCAACTTCAAATGAGAAGAATCGGCCAGAATCATCGAATTTAGATAGTTTTTTCGATTTTACATCCGCCATATTGCATCCGCCATATTGCATCCGCCATATTTGATTTGGAAATTTTCAAATTCTGATTCTAGACTCGTGATCAGCGACTCCAAAACCCCCGGGTAGCAAAATCCAGTCCAAGATGTTGCGTTGAAAAATGTGTGACCGAAAGGATTAATAGCCCGAAAGACAAACGTAGACTTCCTATTTTAACGGGAACTTAAATGTTTACTATTCACAACGGCGAATTTGCGAAATCATAGATTTATACATGGGCAACAAAGAAAATTGTTCCTTACCTATTTGTATCCAAGGAATTACGTTTTTTTTTGCTAAATGTCTATTATTTTTGGGCGAATGCAATTACTCTGATTTCACGCGAATTGATTTAATACTCTTTAGAGAATCACGATGTTTTAAGCGAACTGATTCAGCTTATTTTCCGGAGAAAAATATAATACTACAGTAAGAAGGTTCCACCTTCGCTAGATAAAAAAAAGGCGTGAGTATTTTTCTAGTTCACTGTATGACCTGATCTGTAGAGAAAGCATCTCTTATTTTGTACTGTATCCAAAATTCGACGGAATTCTCACGATAACTTAAACTAATTTAATGTAAACCAAACCATTCCTAATACTCAATTTTTAATTGTCTATCAATGCCCACGACACGGCTTCTCACTATCTATACAGAGAAGTATCTATCTAGTATAGTAAGCTTATCGTGATTGTCATACGACAAAAAAAGCATCAACTCTGATGATGGAAATTGATTAACAAAAATTTTCTACGAGTAACATTGACTCTTAAAGAATATCACACATTAATGGTAAATTCTTTCGCCTTCTTGAGATCGTAGCAATTCTTTTCTAGAGTTACATTGCAGGTTTATAATCTTCAATTTGTGGATAAACTCTATAACAGCCCTCTATTGTAAAAAAAAATATTTTCAAAAACGACTCAGGCTGACCAGTGCCCTTAATTATTTAGAATTATCTGATAGTTTCAATTCTAGCTCGACTTCAAAAAAATCCGATCATTTGTACGAATTTTCTCAACTTTGTGAACTAAATCGTTCTATTTGCATGATTTCAGGTTGGTTCTTCAATTAAACTGCCGCGCTGGCATGCGAATGCGACTAATTTCACGTTGATAGACATGTCATGTTTCACACTGATCTGAAATGTAATGGGTCTTGCATTTTGACATACCTGAGAAATTCTGAAATTTTAACATTACTCCAAAGGTTCTGATAATAAAGTGGTATGTTCCAGATCAACTTGTCTCGTAACTTTCAGCTTTATAAAATCTCTACAGTTGTTAGTTGTAAAAAATTTACATTCAGCGAAATATAAAGTTGGAAATCAGTTCGATTTGACGTCAATTATCGTGAGATTAGATTTTCTGGTAAAAAATATTTGACACTCTACTAAAATTCATGTATAATTCCGAAAACTGATCCTACTCTCGGATATAAATATTATATATACTTTCAGAGTGATTGGGAGAAGAAATTTATACACCAGGGTATCACTGAAAAAGTCATGCGCGTCGAAAAATGTACACAGGCAAAATAAATTGTAACTACAGTAGATGTACGTATCGTAAATACTGTGGTTCAGCACAATTTCATTATACCGATGAATGCAATTTGCAGTAAATATGGAGCTCTAGACATTTTGCTGCTAAAAGAGTACAGATATAATAAGGATACTTTCAATGACTGTTGTTCTGATGATGATGTTATCCTCGGAAATATATCGATTCCACCGAAAATGTCGTTCTGCAAAGATATTCGTTTAATAATAGTTATTCCAAATGACCATTTTTTTTTTTTCTGGCGACTTCAAAATTTCTGATCATTATGAAAATTTATTGTCAGCGTGGGCTGATTCTAGTAACACTGAAATGATTAATTCCCCTTGCTATTTTTCGAAATAACTGTACACTTACAATTAGTTCAGCAAGGTGAGCTTCAATTTCACCTCGTAGCGATAAATGTTGGTGAAAATTAATTAAGTCGTTCTCGTACACTAGTGTTAGCCGATATCCATCGATATTTACTGATAACTGTCCAACAATAAACTGAAAATAATTCGATTTAGAAAAACCTGAAATACTAATATTAAATGCAGTTTTCTACCTTAAGTGTATCGTTGTAAGTTAAATGTATAACTGCATCGTAACCATGCAGTTATTATGTATTCTACTTAGATAATTATAATAAATATTCTGTACGTTAAAATGTTGAAGAAAATAAATAATTCTAACACTAAAGTATTTATCGTTATTTTGTACATCGATATTTGAGCAGCAATATATTGATAGTATCAATATTGAAGAGCGCAATACATATCGATATGAAATATCGATATTGCAGCGCACGCTACATATCGATATGAAATATCGATACTACAGCGAATATAGTCCGAAACTATCGTACACGAACCCCAGCATACAGGTTGGTACACGAAAAAAGTTGGCATTACTGCTGGGAGTGTTTGGAAAATTGAAGTTGAGTAGATAGGTTGAATGCAAGCGTACAGTACAAGAACAAAGATTATCTACGAGGGAGTCTGAAAATGTAATTAAAACCCGTGGGAGGTGGGGAAGGTTAGCAATAGGACTATTCCGTAACATCTCTATTCGATAGAATCACGGTTTAGCACGTGTGCGGATTATCTATTCCGGCCAATCACTTAACGTGAGCTCAGAACTACGTCCCTTACCACAGACAATATGAGAGCTGTCATCTTTTCTCCCTAGCCAATCATTCAGGACAAAATACTATCCGTACACATATTCCTAATCGCCGGTCGAAGGCACGATGAACACGTACAATGCGTCCGGTTTAAATCGACCCCGAAATTCACCACAACTGACTGTGAGCCGACCCTATGAAGCTGCTCTGTGATGGTACATTATACAGATACAGGTACTTGGTCCTATCGCAAGACAGTGTTTGCCGGTCTTATTACGCAATTCTATACCAGCGTGGATGAATGAAAAGGGGAAACTGCCCAAACCTAGGGCCGAAGGGGTGTTCGAAAGTCCCACTTTGATTTCAGGTGCGGACAAACACAGGTGGGCCGACGCCCTTTAAGTATCCGTTGTGTAAGTACATCTGCGGCAAGCGAATTTTTCCATTCTATTCAGCCCTGTCGCCACAGCGGATGCGGGGGACGGGATCGACGAAGTTATTGCCTAGTTTTGTCGGGTTGGGGTGAAAAACTAGAATTGCCGATTGATAAAAGGACCGGAATATTCAATTTTCTCAGGTGCGAGAATCTTATTCGTACAATTTAAAAATGGGGGAAGTTTCAAGCACAGAATATTGAAAATATAGAAAGACAAAATATAGAAAGGTCAGAACATGGAACAGTAAAATCGAGAATATGTATAAGATTCTATGTTATTGAGAGAAATTCTGACGATTCTACAGTTTGGCATTCTGTGGTCTGACCTTTCCGATCTTTTGCTTCTCCGTACTTCGAATTTCAACATTTTTAAATTCTACAAATTGAGTTTTCGCTTCTTTAAAAATTTGATATTGTCGCCCTTCGAGTTTTTCATGTTTCCATATTTTTACCCATTTTGCTCTCCTGAATAAGAATTGTTAGGTTTAATACAATATCTGTTTTATGTATAAATCAGAAAACAAGCGTTCGAACATAAGCTGTTCGTCGAAGGGGTCGTTATCGTTTCGCTATTGATTTTTCAATCCAAGTTTGATAAGTGTAAATATACGACATAATGTCTTGTAATAAAAAATCTTACTTTAATGAAACTATTGCCTACAATAAGTTTACAACTAAATCTAGTTATACCTTTTTTATATAGTGAAACTTTTCTTAACGGACACCCCCAATAACGGGTTCCTCTTTACAACGGACCACTCACAACCAAGCACTCAAATCGTACGTTGGCCGGTGTCATCAGCGATTATACGGCTGTAATATCCTAGTTTTATCTTGATCGTAAGCTTCGAAATTTTTAAAATAGTAATTCATTGTACACTCTTTCGACTCGAAACAACGTTTCTTAGAACTTTTCGCGTACTACATGGCGATAACTTTGAAATCGTTCCCAAAATTTATTTGATTGGAAAGCACGTTGTATTCTGATATTTAGTTTTCGCAGGAACTACATGCAATGCTTCAGGTCAGGACTGAACTCTGAGAGTTATAAAATGAAGACGTATTAAAATTCCGTAAAGTAAAAAGAAACGTGATGATTTTATCAAATTTTGGTACGTACATTTGCTTCACGACTCGCGGAAACTATACAACGAAGGAAAGGATAGCTTGGATTAACAAAAGTGTTTTTACGGGGGACGAAGATAATATTTTATTTGATCACATTGCCTTAAGCCTGTTAAGAACGAAATTCTGTAGAAAAAGCATAAAACGACGCGATTTGATTGATATGAATTCAATAATGCTACTATAACACACAAATACCTGAAAAAACGTCGACTATAATGGTGTCCACTAGAAATACAACCGTTCGTTCTAATTTGAATGGTAACGAAAGAAGGTTTCAGCTGGCAAAATAAAATGTTCCAAAAACCAAATTTGTCGAATGAGTGATGTAGTTGTTTCGGAAAAAGAAGGGCGTTCACCTTGCAAATCAATCGGCAGTCAGATTAACGTAATTGTTCGCCAACGTAACAGAGAATCGGAGACCTGCATATTGAACGAATATTGAGCACAGCAGACAAACCGAGGGTGGATAACAATTATTCCTTATTTTTTTGTAAAACAATTTCCGACCGGATGATCCAGCGCATGGGAACATTTGCTACAAAACTATCAAAGCCTTAAAGCCGTTAAATTGTTACATTATATATATATACACAGTGGCGATGTAAACGTTGTTAAAAAAATGTGTATAGTATACGATACATACGGGACGTATACATACAACAGAATACAATGGCATATAGTGGTTTTCTACGTGAATACCAAAGGTCCAATCGGTTGGAAGTTGTAAGCCAATACCTTGGCAGGGACGTCGGCGGTATCGGATCCGAATTAAGAATTTGATCCTCATTCGTTGGATATAGCCTAGCCACCAGTTAGAACCAGTTGACTGGCGTGTAGAAAAGGCACGGTGTGGCTGACTTCCTCTTCCTGTTGGCATCGGAACTACAGTCAGGTGTCAGCTCCGGTCCCTACCATCCCCTTTGCTCTGAGCCCTGAGCCCTGGGCCGATATCCAATATTCAGCAAGGATGGAAGCAGAAATAGCCGGCTACGTGCAGAGTTAATCAGGTTTAAAGCAGCAAGCAATGGCTCGGGAACGTTTTGCCCAAGCGCGGTCGCAGTCACGTCATTCATATTTTTATACCTACGACAAAATTTGTAGTCTCACATGAAACGCGTAATGTTTGCCTTTCGTAAATCGTTGCACCTTACTTCAGTCGGTTGTGGAATATCGATAGTTACAGGATCGATGATATTCCGGCCGATGAGTTATTTCGATTCTCAATATTCTACGACATGGCTCAAGGTTGTAATTTATTATCGAATTGGATGGGCGTGAGAGTATGTATATTATATAGGTAAAACGAGTTTTGGTGAATGAAGTATGAAGATTTTTATCTGAAATACGTACGGCCGTTGTGTAATCAGAGATTTGGTCCATTCACCCTTACTCGTTGACCGCATGATTCGGCGTGGATATGAATTTTTCGAACGATTCACATCGAAATGAGAATGGGAAAAAAGTTGGATCACTTTTCGAATAGCCAAACGAACCAGACGTTTCACCTCGGTAAGGGAAGGCATTACAAGCCAGTGATCTTTCGAGCGGGGTATCAGGGTGCAGGACCACCTAGGTGGTGTCTAAAGTATAAAGTAAACAATATCCGATCTTGCATGGATCGGTGAGTGAGCGGTTCGATCGCTGATCGCTGAATGGCCGATTAGTATCTCGTGTCAGCCTGCAACACTTTTACGCACACGCAGGCAAAAGAAGCTAAGGTTGTAGTGAAGGGGTGAAAGGGAGATGAGGTGGAGGAGGAGGCATGGGGAAGAGGAGAAGGAGTAGGATACCAAGAGAACGAGAGCCGAGGACACGTGTGTGGACGGACGAAGGAGATGGAGACGGGAACATATGACACGGGGCTTGTAGTGGGGTGGTTGGTTCGTCGCTTGGTTCGTCTGTCAGTGTGTCGGGTGGGGGTGGGTAGTTGGCAAAGACACACTGTCAGTCTATCATGCCAGCATGACAGTAGCACCTAGTTGTGTCCCTAAGATGAGTGGCGATGAACTTTCTTCGGGAAATTGCCAGACTTTTAAACCCGAGTGTTAACTTTCGCGAGCTTGTCTTCTGAACATTTGAAAATTTTCGGACGATCATGGAGGGTGATAACTGTGTGTCGGGAAATTGTATTTCAAAATAGACACCGTTGTCCGTGTTAAACTTTTCAAACATACGTTAATTCTGAAGATCGACGGGTTTGGCTACAGACAGTTTGACCATTCGTTGCTGAAAAGTACAACCGGGCAAAAGATTCATTATCAATCGTACTTTGCGGAAAATTCGGTGAAATGATCTAACTTTAAAGGCGGTCACGTCGATGGAAGATGGGATGAAACTTCGTTTGACGGGTAGGTCGTGATAAGTGTTGTGATTAAGTGATTACTCCGACGTTAAAAGGTTATGAAAACTCGAAGGAACTCAACATCGTACATGAACAGGAAGAATAACCAAATATCACAGTAACATGAAAGTATTTTTATAATACGCTCTTCAACGGTTACTTCTAGTGATGAGCAGTGTTAAAAAATATAAAATATGCAAGAACATCTGTGGAAATATCTAGTTTCCGAAAATTATTCGTAGCCACCGAATGTTAATATTAACACGAAGCAAGTATTACGTATGAGGCTTTCAGTGGATGACATTTTTTGTGATTGTAAAATATACGTGAACTCAAAACTTACCGTCCAATCTGATACAGCAAGTGAAATGATACACTTGACAACACGTGTAGACGTCTATTTTTGCATCAATTTAATGTTCGGTAAAGTTCGGTTGATTCGCTTTGTTTTTTCCCTGTCCATCTGCAGTTCCTCGCATATTGTTACGTGAACATTGCAAGGGTGGCGAGTTTTCAAAGTGGAGATAGAGCGCGCGGAAGCTGATAACTCGAGTAATCGAGCGTATCCGAGTCAGTGTTACGACTCGCGGGAAAAGATGCACATGGTTCAAAATCCATGAATGGAAATATCTGGGAGGTTTCCAGAAGCCCTGAGAAGAGACCGGCGGGTCTTCCAAGCCATAAAGGTACATCTATACCTACGTTCTACATACACGCACACGTGATTCATTCATTCATAAACGGATAACTCCGCAAGGTAGCCGTACCTGCCACATGTGAGTCCTTCGAGCGCAGCATCCTCCTAGAAGAAGGGAGCCGCGATACGACGCATGACAAACGATAATTGGATAATTTGTGGATCTTACAACGCGTCGGACAAATTCTGGTGCAGAATAGCTCGTCAACACAGCCAATAGTGAATTTGTATGCACAGATTTTTCTACGACATTAATGCATAGACTCGTTGACCACGTAACACTGATCGTGAGACGAAAAATTTAGTAACCGTGTTAATTTTGATTCTACGAAATAATTCGATTTCAGCTGACTCGAAATATCTTTATTTAACGTGAAGAAATCTCATCTCATTACTTCTATGAAAGCACTCAATGAATTCTACCACTCGATCACACTTTCTTCGGTATTATAAAATTATTTCACACAACGGTATCTGTAATGTTTTTTCTTTACCACCATTCTAATGAATTCGTTTCAATGAAAGTAGTAAAACTGATCTTTTCTATTCGAGAAAATTACGTACTGATTCTTAGAAGTAATAAGCAATTTTTTTTTTGAGGCAAATAAGATTTTTTCGACTCTGGTAAAACTAAATTATTTCTTAGAGTTAAGTAAACGCGACAAGATAAGAGCCAATCAAGTTTGAAATTATATTCATCATTGTAGTTTTGCGTAGTTTATCCGTTGCGATCGAGATAAATAGCTAATTTTACAAAGTGAAAGAAATCAAGTTTATACGTGCAGACGGGTGCTAAATATAACAAAACTTATTTGTAACTAATATTAAAATGAAATATGCTCTGCCTGGTGCAGTAGATGTTTGAGATGGGCTCACAATGCCTGTACCAGCATTAATGACGATTCTATAACAGAGTTAACATTGCAAGGTTATTACGTTAAAGATCTGCTGGCAATAGATCAAATTTAATGTAAAGACAAATCTTGAAAAAAAAAAAATACAAACACTGCATTATATTGAGAACTGTTTGTAATCAAATAAATATTTCAAACCGTCAGATATGCATCGATATCACGATATTATCCAAAACTAAAAGTCACGTGGTGATCATTTTAGTCGAATCATCTTTCGTTACATTATTTTCGCATGTTTGAAATTTCGATACATCAGCCATTCAAAATATTGACCCTTCTAAGTTTTGACCCCTCTCTTCTAAAGGAGAATACATTTACGACCGATTACCGTGAAATAGTTTGAACATTAAAGATTTTCAATCGGTATAGCAAGTATACAGGAGTACAATACATGGCAAATATTGAGCGTGGGAGTTCGAAAGCCAGTCGTTGTATAAAAACGTAGTAAAACATATCGATATTTTCAATGAAATTGAATCCCCAGGTAGAAGTTATGACACAATATGTCGTTGTCAGGGCAACCGGAGGGTCGGTTCATATCTGTACAGCGGAGGGCGGCATATCAGAAGAGAAAGAGGAGGACGAAGAGGTGGTGGCGGATGCGGCGTTAGAGGGGGTGAGGGACGGGGTACGGATACGTTTCCAAGGGAGGCTGGAACCTGAAAATTTGCAGAGATGGAGTTTCTGCAGAACCATCATTCGGCGAACACCTCCGAGTCGCCCTATACACTTGGCACAGGTGAGCTCGTGGTCGATTCTATTACCGTTCGATCGACATATTTTACCGTACCGCAGTACAAGCCGTAATGTTAAAATATCTAAAATTAATAGTTACCTAGCCGCATATGTCGTACTACTGATATACGTTCAGTCCCATACAGTGCCCATGATCGAGGAACAAAAATTCACTCCCAGAAATGCTTTTCGCGAAGTTACTCCATAACCCAGGTGTATTAGGGGTGTTAAAAAGTGAAATTTCGTAGTACACGATACCGTCGGTAGTTGAATAATCTATCTCGTGGCATTAGTTCTCAGGAAGAAAGAATTATCGATACCTAATCAATCATATCACCCTAACGCTATAATATTATTTTGTAGTTTCGAAAAGGATCACATAATGTGAAACTTGAGGTGAATATTACAAATTATTATAAGTATCTGTGATGAACGGTTGATGAAAAAGTCGTGGCGGTTGTTTCGATGCAGCATATATTGAAATATATTAAATATCTTAAAATATTATTATAAATCGTAAAACATGCTAGATACGGCTTGCATATATTGACTTGTATTAATACAAATCAATTTCAAATTGAAATTTGTGGATGTATCAAGAAATATCGTTACAAAAAACAACAACAGAAACACGAATACTTACAGTAATCGAACAGTTTTGTGTAAGTGTTACATGTCTGTTTTATCAATTACAACTTCCTTAAATTACCTCGAGCTATGAAATAAGAGACCGCAAGCTACACTTGGATCCTCAATTTTTACAGTCATATTTTTCCCAACAATTAATATCATACTGAAAGTTTAAATACATTTGCCTAAAATTTCCTAGAATTGAGAAAAAAATGATCATATTCTTGGATATCAGCTCGCGCGAATCCTACCCCAGCACTTTGTTATGATTAGTGTAATTCTAAACGTAGTACTTTTTATTACTTAAACGCCCGGACGTGTAGCCTGGACGCTACTGCAATTCAAGATCAAGTATAACACTCGACGTATTTTTCTTGTAACGTGAAGCTACCAAAAGCCTACTCCGGTGACATGTTTAAACTGGGAAACGATGAATCCGGTAATTCAGACAATTCTTTTGTAATTGTTCTTAAAAAATTTACAATTTTTAATTGACCGTGGATCGGTTAGATATTCTACTTACATTCAAATTTCCACGTTATCGGTTCAAAAATACTGACTTTTCTCGAAAAATTCTGATAGCTCTCGATATTTAATTACATTTTACGTTCGCGTTTTCTTATGCATGATTCATAAACATTCTGAGTCATCAACATTGTCCATAAGGTTTTCTTTCGAATATTTTGGATGAAATATCTTGACTGTTCACTAAGTTCGAGGAAAAAATATCGCCCATAGTTGAGCCAGTTCTTCGTGCAAAAACTTGTGCTGATAAAGTTACAAATATAATTTCAAGTATCTGTTAAAGATTTGTTACCCTCGCTGTAATGCAACGAGATTGAGCGCAAATAATCGTTTACTTTTTGGGCGTGAAAAGAATTTTGCATAAGCACTCGATCGGCAAATATTTGATAACGTTTTCAATTCCGTTTGATCCCAACACTTAGCATCGGTGAGCAGTATCGAAGCAACAATCCCATCGAGTCTCTGCAGCGGACCTCTTGGCGTTTTGTCGAACGAAGACACGCTTGGCGAAAATCAAAATGACGAAGCCTTAGGCGCGTTGCAGGGGACCTTGCAGGATCTCCAAAATTCAACGGATAACATCCAAGATCCGCATAATCAGCAACTGCATAACTCGGGACAAAATCAAGTCGTGAGTGAGTTTGGAGCCAGTTTTTGGGTCGATGACATGGCGGGCTTCCCACTACCACCCTTGGACTTGGATCCGTTGCCACCAGGACTCTTCAGTCCATGTTCCACCACTTACAAGTAAGTCTTTTTCTAAGATCAGAAAGAACATTTTCTTTTTCCGATATTTATACATGCACTTAATCTGCATTGATATCGAGGTGAAGTCTTCGATTTTTCCTCAATCTTAAAAGTGACGGGCTTCGACATGTTATCCACCGGAAAAAGGTGATCAGCGTGAATAAAAGAAGTTAGGGAGGTCAACTGGAAATTCCAAACTCCTTAACTTTTTGATGTGATCCAGGGCGCACGCACGCTCCACTGAACAAACGTAATATTATATTTCAACACCTCGCGCACGGAGACCGTTAACTCAATCGCATGAACCTGGTGCCGACAAATTCTTCTCCGCACAAGATCTCGGAATTTTTTTTATTCGACGAGTAGATTTTCTCTGTAAACCAAAGACAATTCACCGTGATTCAAAATTTTTCCCGGGAGGTGCTTGATCATTGTTTATCACGTCTAATCGGGCGTGGTGGAAAAACCAAGGTGTCAGAAGATACCAATTTTTATCTTGAGTTACCGCACTCAGTGTAATATAGTTTCTCACCGTTATCACGGCAGTGGATAAAATAGATACGCGCGTACAAAACTTTCACAGGTACCCGGTATATAAACCCTTTCATGCATACATTTTTCTTTACATGCGAGTCACTTGAAATTTTGCATGAACGGGCTTTTCGGGTCGCTGACCATAAATCTAATCTCGAAATTTGAAAATTCAAAATGGCGGATCCAATATGGCGGACGTAAATTCAAAAAGTTAATCGATTTTGATAAAACTTTATATTACGTGGCTTTTGGGGCGACTGATCACAAAACCGAACTCCAAATTGGTACGTTCAAAACGGTGGTTTCAATATGGCGGACACAAAAATAACAAGAACATTTTTTTTTTTTAATTCTGTAAATTTTTTTGGTGTGCTATTAAGTTCGTGTAAAAGTTGGCATCCGGATTTTCATGGTGGATTATCAGAAAACGCTTTTTTCATGGAAAAATACGAATCTCGACGATTTGTTAACATGTGCTATTTTTGCAAGAAATAAATAAATAAAATTTATATTTTTTTTTTACTTAGAAAAATATTTCGGGGGCCATGCGGAACCAAAAAACTCGAGAGTTCTTACGGAAAAAGTAGTTTAATAAATAAAAAGCTGCCAAATAAAAAAAAAAAAGTGGGACGCTCAGCGCTCCAGCGTGAATTAAAGAGTCAAGTCCATGGGTAGGTACATCGCATAATTTCTCTTCTTAGCTGGGGCTGTCCCAGAGGGGATTGTATGCCCAGGCCTGGAACAGGAAACGGGGAAGGTGTTGCCGACGTTCTGTTATCGTTGAAGCATGCAGTGGTGCACCCCGGAAGCCCAACCGGTGGTTATTACGCTGGAGGACCACCTCATCACTATTCCCAGGACTATACCCAGAATTTGGGTCCTCCGGTACCTTCATCCCATTACGGGTCTGGACCGGCGATGTCCGTTAACGTATCGATGAATATGACCATGAACATGAACATGCACCCAGGGTGAGTTTTGACGTTTCTGTTCGTAAGAACCACCTCAATTCATTTTGCCAACTGTTTGTGCAGAAGTCCTATTACTGAAAGGATATAAAATACAATTGTGTACCACTGACAATGAGTGTATGATAGCACATGAAAACGAATAGAGACCGAATCCACTTATATAATCTTTCTTTGCAATCGTATCCCAGAATCTTTTACTCCTTGTCTTTGCGTAAGGCAAATGTCGGATTCATGCTTTACCTTCCGTTATGGCAGACTGTTTCATTTTCTAAGATTTAATAAACTGTCGATAGAATCGTAGTGAATACCGATTTGATTTCGTTGGGTGACGATCTGGGATAGAATAATGCACTTTTAGTTATCATTTATATTTTTAAACGACGTTTCAACAGGCCCCGCCTACCATCATCAGGTTTCTGTAATATAAAAAAAAATCACAAATTGTTAGATGAATTACATTTGATCACTAACTGTCACGTTAAAAACATTGCACAGCTGCTAAATAATTGTTAATGTATACTGTATCTAAATGCTTTTTAGTATTTTCAAATTTAAAACTGTACATAAATGCCAACGTTTAATATTTGATCTTATTATTAAAACTACTATGGAAGATTGAATTATTTAACACTTACATAACTCGACATTCCTTAACACTTGCGATGTTTGTTGCATGGTGTTCGAGAAGGAAGTGAGTACCAATCTAACTTTACTAATCGAACCGTTCTCTTAATATTCATTTTAACAACAATCTTTGAAAGTCACACAACTGTTTACATATTTGTTAGTGTACTGGCCTAATTGTTTACATAACAATCTATGCCAATTTATAATGACAATTTCAATGATGTTGCGAATGAAAGTTAATATATCTGGCAAACTATGTTTCTTTCTGATACCAGTCCATCAACACTATTCCGTTGCAATTAATGATCCATGTGTCTAGAAAGCTAATTCTATTGCTTGCTTCTATTTCATAGATGAATTTGATGCGTGGATGATACTGATTAAATATATTTAGTAATTGCTGAATGTCATCTTTATGAACACATGTTATTATATCACCTACGCATCTTTTGTAAAAAATCAATTCAAAAGGAAGCGCATTGGTTACTGTCTGTTCTAGTTTTTCCATTACTAAATTAGCTCCACTTGGACTAATTGGTGAACCCATAGCTACTCCATAGATTTGTTGGTAAAAACTGTTATTATGCATAAAATAAGTTGAGTTCACAGAAATCTCAACCGCTTTTACAAATTCCATCTTAGGAATGGCTATGTGTTTGGCTACCAGAGCCCAGTTCTTCTTAATGATCGCTATTGCTAAATTAGTAGGTATATTGGTATATAGAGAAGATACATCTAACGATATAATCACCTGGTCTTGAGGAATTTTAGTTCCTCTAATATCTTTGACAAAGGACCATCTTTAACGTGAAATTTGGTTTTTCCAACAGAGAAAACAGAGAAAACTTTTTCTACGATCTTTAAACGATACATATATTTTTTTTTTAGACTTTTAGAACACATTGTTGGAGCAGGATATCACTTTTTTGGAACTGGGGCAAATTTCATCCAGTGACCGTTATGCGATTCTACTGCATAACTTCATTTCAATCAAGAAAACATTTCGACAGAATTGCATGTACGGTCAATTTATCCCATATACGGCCTTTCATAAATCACGTGGCTAGTTTAAGGGGTGGGGTTTGATGAAAAAGTACGCTATGTTACATTGGGGTAGGATCATAGTCCGCGATCCGTGCTTTTATAATTTTCATGCATTCTATTTCATTTTTCTACGAACAAAATTATCTTTTGTTTGAAACTGACAAGCTTGATTATCACGGAAAAGCTGCGAACAATTCTTTTCGGGCTGATATTAATGATTTGCATGTATGGCTAGTATCGCCATTTGTTCTTTCGGATGGCTTGAATTAATAAAAGTTTTACAAAATTTACTTGTTTAATAAATTCTCGATGTATACAAATTTTGTTTTTAAATACATGGCTATTTCTGGGGAGTAGGGAGGGTCTGGTAAATATACGCGATAGACTACATGAGGGGAGGGCGGTTCGAAAATGTCTAAAATAGGAGCCACGTAGTTTATGAGCAGCTCCATATCTGAAATTGTAGAGCCAAATGTACGGTTCTTGAGTCAAGTAAAATATGCCTGAGCCATAGAGATATTTTTTACCATTGGTACACCATCCCTGTAATCTTCTAGTTTTGATTGGAATACTTAGTTATTCCGTAGGTACCCTAATTTGGTAGTCAACTCCGGAATAACGATACTTGGCCACATCTGGTGTAGGTAATGCTTATTGAGTGACGAAAGACGTTGCACTCGAAATATTGGTTAAACAATGATGGTGACGCAATGGGATCAACGGTTATTCGGTTTCATTCCAAGATTGCTCGTGAGCAAACAACTTGCTGTATGATTCATGTGATCAAAACAGAAGAAACGTTGATATCATTGCGACTTATTGGTCAACATTTTTTTGAAAAAGTTGCAAAAAAACTAACGGTTAAATTCGGTGACCTTAATAGGCTGACACAAGACCTTTCCACTCGGATACGTTTTGAGCTCATAAATTGTAAAAAATTGAAAAATTTTATTTTTCATTAATTTTTTTATTTGAACTAATCAAAAATTGCTCGACCGATGATATTGAAATTTTAATGAGCTCGAATCGTGAACTCAGAAAAGGCATGTCGATTGAAACCAAAATCACGAAAATTCACTAACCATTTCTCAACGTGTCATCAGTTTTTTTTTATTTTGAGGACTTTCCGTTTTCTGTTTTTTCGTTTAAAAATGAGTCGCAGTTAGAAATAGAAAGATAAATAAATTGAAAGGAACAATGAAATAGGTGAAATTGAAATTAGCAGCCGGATCTGGTGGATGTCGATCAAATAAATTTGTTGTGAGATACAGAAAATGCTGTACAATAACACTTTCGGTGCTGTTATTTCAGGACATTCGAAGATACGGGAAATTTGACACGTAGATTTTTTGAAGAACTTTTTGCACTCAACAAATTCGACGAGAAGACAGAATTTCCTATGCTGCTTGATTCCAGAAATGACGAATTTTTTCACTCACCCTTTGATTGCAAAAAAAAACTGCTCAACAATCACAGATTATTGCAGATTTTGGATATGTTGTTCTGTAGATTTTGCTAACAATTTAAGTGTTAAATCACGCTGATGCTGCAATCCTATCTATATAAATAAGCCTTTTCTTCTCTGTATTTTGACTGGACTAGGGATGACTGAGTATTATCAAAACAAGTTCGAAAAATCAATTTTTAGTGAAATTGCTACAACGGAAATCTGATCTTAAAAATTGCTAAAAAAAATTGTCGGAACAAATCACACGAAGATTAAACAAAAGAAAATTACGGTAAGAATTGTGGAAGAGAATGGACTTTTAACTGCTAAATTCTAAACACTGCAGAAATTCATCACAATTTCAATTACACCGCTTACATCACTTACATGAGGTGATATGAATAAGACACAAGAAAAATAATAAATAATATAATATGTGATCAATACGTAACAGTTGGAGATGTGTATAGACTGATGTAATCATATGTGGGAATATTATCGATTAGGGTAACTATTACTTAACATAGGTATAGAGTGAAGAAAAATTATCAGGGAACTATAAAGTATAGTAAGTAAATGACTGAGAGTATTTGATATTTGTAGAAAAATATCAAGAACTTATTATATCAACGTTGAAAATGTGATGAAAATTGTACAGCAAGAAAAATTAATGAATAATCTTTGACTTATTATACAGATGGATTGGTATGGGAGAAGTTTAGCACGAGACATATTGGAATAAAACAAATATTTGCCATAATCGATCATCCGAAAAATGCTGATTCAAAAACATTTGTATTCCAAATCTCCCGGCACAGATTCTCGACATTGTAGTCTCTCGAAAAACAGACTTTGTGAAAATGCGATAAAAATATTCAACCAACGTTGAGTTTTTATGACAAATTCTATGAAGAAATTCTCAATAATCTCAGAAGTATGTCAGTGACGTTACCTTCCCAAATTTCTCAGGATTGTCTGAACACCATATTTTTCCATTTATCACCCCTTTATCCTCCATTGAATCGTAACAATAATTAACGGCATAACGGGTGCCCTTTCGCCGTTTCGATATCTGTACTTCGATTGTTCAGCCCTTGCCCTTCGGCATTTGCGTTACAGG
Organism: Neodiprion fabricii; assembly: GCF_021155785.1. Classification (NCBI taxonomy): domain Eukaryota; kingdom Metazoa; phylum Arthropoda; class Insecta; order Hymenoptera; family Diprionidae; genus Neodiprion; species Neodiprion fabricii. The sequence continues at coordinate 13,262,909 of NC_060239.1, forward strand.
TACGACCAGAGTTATCCCACTGCATGGGGTGTTGAGCCCCTACTCAGCCCCGCCCAGCAATACAATCCCGTCGAGGTTCAAGCGAGGGTGAACCAACCGGCGCCGCTGATTGGTAACCACCCGCACCACCCTCGACTTCCTACGTCCGAACACGCCCTTTGCATCGGGGGTGGCGTCACCACTGACGACAATGGACGACCCAACTTGTGCAGGATCTGCGGCAAAACGTACGCGAGACCGAGCACTCTAAAAACGCACCTCAGAACGCATTCCGGCGAAAAACCATTTAGGTAATTTTTTCCTCTATTTTATACGTAAGTAATTGGGTATTTGAGCCAATTGAACAGGTATTTTGAATGGAAATAGTTTTAGAATATCTCAGAAAATATGAATAACATTGTTGTTATAAATGAACGGTATAAATATTGGTAATCCATTTTTTGAAAATTGCCATCTCGAAAAAACTATCTGAAAATTCACTTCGAAAAATTTTAAAAATTGTTGGAAACAATTTTTTTTACACCACTCCGATTTTAGCATTAGCAAATTTTTCGTAATTAATCAAACGGTAATTTCTAGAAATTTAAACATACGAGAAAAAATTCTGCTTAGTCGATATTTGTTAACATTTTGTTATCATAATCGTTTAAAACAATTTGTATTACAATGACTTCGAGAAGTTAAAAAACTGAGATGCTCTCAACGACGCGAAAAATTATTGTGGAGATTATAAAACGATGATAAGTTAATTTAAATAACCGTTGCAACTGTTGTACAAGTCGCAACAATGAGGGTGGCCATAACAAGATGATTATATAAATGATTTGTCCCATGACTGTAACTGAAAATTTGACTACACTCAACCCTATTATATTTTAGATAATGTGAATATTATTTGATATGTAAACCTACGTACTTTTCTTTTTGGTGGTGACGTCTTGAAATTCCTGAAATATTGTAAAGGGCAACCTCGACTGTTTGAACTAAACTTCTTTCCATTCAACGGCGAATCCGTAGAATGTATACTAGGATACTGTAGTAGAGTGGAATTTTACAACTTTCAATCCCTTCTTACTTATTAATGATCATTAATAATAATATAACCGAGTTTATCAACTATGATTGTAAAAGATACCACTAACCATAGCCTTGCTCAACTGCTTATACTGTGGTGAAATTTTTTTCTGAAAAACTTTACAGATTTTGTAAAAAACACATCTATTCACACGGCTATTGTTGATTTTTTCTAAAATACGTGTTGGCGCGAAAATCTTTAGATTTTCAGGATCCTTTTCTATGATTTAGTCTAGAACGGGTTGAGTAATTGGACATTACTTTGTAATTCTTCATATAATTTTACAAATGCCATCAAGATTGATCGTATTTTTATTTATTTCAAGTTTTGCAGTACTTCAGAATCTTTGTTTCGCTTATTTTTAACCACATTTCAGGAATTCTCATTGTCAGTTATATACTGCGTGTCTCGCCATCTAAATGTCTAAATGGTTGTTTTGGAAATTTTTTAATTTTTCACCTACATCTAGTTTTTTCGTGAAAAAGACTTTTGTTTCATGAATTGCTCTCGATTTTCATTTCAATTTCCAAGAAGGTTAAAATAATAAATAAGAAAATCAGAAATGTACATAATCAAACTTATTGTTAAACATAATCAAAAGGTTTCAAAGGTATCTCGTTCGTTTGATTCAATGTTTTCTGCAAAAAAAAAAAAAAAATGGTTATTCAGTCACACCGTAAATATTCGACGTTTTTTTTTTAAACATCAAGGAAATTAAAATATGTGCAAAGAATTCCTCTGAATATCTCTTCAGGCAGCGTTATGCAGATCAATTTGCAGGGGAAAATATCACCATAGTAAAAATTTGAAACACTCTGCAATTATTAATCAAGAACATGTAAATTATTCTGGCAACTAATAACCCAGCATGTTGAATTCTTACGAAGGTGTCACGCATGCTCAAAAGCATTTAGCCAAGCTGCGAATTTGACGGCTCACGCAAGAACACATTCTGGTGAAAAACCATTCCGATGCCCAGTCTGCGACAGAAGATTTTCACAAAGCAGCTCCGTAACCACTCACATGAGAACCCACTCTGGAGAACGACCTTACAGGTAAAGCACATCATCACTGCGTATGTACAATAAAATGTCACCGATTAATCAACTGCATAGTGTACACGACAGACTACATTTGAGAGGTTGCTATGCTCATATTCAACCAGCTGAATGTCCTGCAAATGACTTTTAGGATTACACCCAAACAGCGTTATAAAATGGAATTTTCCTCTATTTAGACCCATTGGAAGTGCGCTTGTGACAATAATCGACTGGAATTTGAAAGATCTTGGTTGCTCTGTCGATAAGGTAGTGAAAAAAGACAACTTTGATTCTAATCAATATACATATTTATGTACAGTAATGTTCATTAATAGGTTCCCAGTAGCTCACTATTTTTTTGGAATCAGAACTAGAACAACTTTTATTTCTAATTTTCATGTACCAATAACTAGCGAGTGCGTTCATCATAGATATGTAAAATTTCTATACAAAGAAGTTCGTTTCAGTTTCGATTTCATAAAAGTAGTGAGTCACTGGGAACCTATTAATGATCGTTACTGAATGTATTGCCAATCTCTAATTGTTAGAAGATATAAAGACAGTTTGTTTATTAGCTTCCTTTAATAGTAATCCGAAACCCTGTTTGGTTGTAAGTGCTCTACAATGAGTATAAAAGGACGTTTCAGAATTTTCAGATTTATGTATGTATGTCTGATGTATGTACGACAGATCTTCGACATATACAGTATACGGTTTGTTTATTCGGTTCTGTATTTATAAGAGTTTAGAAATTCTAAATTTTGTACTTAAAACAGAGATGAGTTCTCAGCTTAAAATATTAGGCTTGACTTTTGATGCATTCAAATATAAGTACCAAATTCAATATATTCAGATGAAAATTTATGTTCGACTAGGCGCTCAAGGCTACCCTCGCAAACCTCACTTGCACCTTATTATCAGATGTGAATGATCCCGAAAGTGTCGTCTCAAGATTGCTAAAGACAGCCAATTAGATGGGGCGTTTTGAAACTTGTCGGTATCAGGCGAAATATAGAAATCTCCTAACGTACCGACTCAGGTAACATTCTAACCCTCATTAGCGAGTCGGTGAATGTAGTGTACTGCCATTACCCTCGTGACTGTCATGCTTTTTTGCTTGCTTCAAAATGATACCCGTGGTAAGCTGTCTTCAGCAATCTTCAGTGAACGACATAAGTCAAGCAGCGTTGTCTCCCGGTAGTTGTTAGTACCTCCGAGCCCAAAATTGTTTGTACACTTGTGGACAATGAATCTGAGACGGCTAATTTTTGACACTCAACAGTTAAGTTGGCAGCACAAGAAACGTACAGCGCCATAGTCGGCCGAGTGCGAAACAAACTCAATCTCAATAAACGTAACATAACCCATGACCGTGGAAATTAACCGTAGAATATGTGTCAATCCAATAAGTCATTATCCCTGCGGTATTCTGAGGTTAGATTCGACGGTCATGAGTTACGTTATGTATATTGAGATTGAGTATGTTTCGCGCTCGGCCGACTATGGCGCTGTACGTTTCCTGTGCTGCCAACTTAACTGTCCAGTGTGAAAAATTAGCCGTCTCAAATTCATTGTACAAAAGTGTACGTACATTACAGTATTCACGAAAGTTTGAGATTTGCATGTGTAAAATCAAATCTGCTGCTGAAAATTATATGGGTACATTAATATTTGACAAAAGAAAATGCCCCACGTCGCGAACCGCAGTAATCGCAGCAGGAAGTAACAACGAAAACAATGACGTCATATGATCACGATAACGAACTGAAAGCTTACTGCGGCATGTATCGGAACGGCATTCGTGGTGCTCAAAGTACCGCGAGTGAATATCAGAACACACCCTAAATCGATGACTTGGCGGGGAACACATAAATCATACAAGTATACCTCCCCACTTACCTTCTTGTTTTCCCCGCCGGCGGCTGCTCCCCACTCTTCCGACCGTGCAACAGAGAAGTCTCCCCCCGTTGCTTTCTCTTTTTAATTAGGGCTTCAGCTCGATGTACGGACTGCGAAATCTATCTCTATGAGGCGATGACTACTATCGATGCAACTTTGAATTCTTAAAAATAAACTTACCTCAAAATATAACTTTAGCCAATCATAGTCCAAAACACTTGAACTATGATGCACACACAAGCAACTAGTTTTTCCCTAATTATTTAAATATCCGTCATTACGAACGAAATAGAATATGAAACAATGTGATCGTAAGAATAGTAAATATAAGTAGTAAATAACAATTCATCATTGCAGATGTCGATTCTGCAAGAAAGCATTTTCCGACAGTTCCACTCTGACGAAACATTTACGAATTCACTCTGGAGAAAAGCCATACCAATGCAAGCTGTGCCTGCTGAGGTTCAGTCAAAGTGGAAACCTGAACAGGCACATGAGGGTCCACGGAGGTTCCTTGACGTGACACAGTTTCGTTTCACCGACAAGTGACACCTGGTTGCAATGTCGTAGATTACCTGTAATTCGAGTGGCTGACAGCTTACAACGAAAACAATATTTCAAACAGAACATGTTTGGACTTGTTTAACGGCGAAAAAAAGTTTCGTGGGAATTTTCATAACGTCTATTGTACACCATGTTTTAATAAAAATGACAAAAAAAAAACATCCGCGTAGTTCAACTGGTACGGTAACATCACGGAAGCTTAAAACTGAGAATTGAGCTTCAAAAATTCAACTGCATATGGGCCGATCCACGAACCTTCAATCAGATTTTCACCGTAAGAATTTCGATTTGGTTGATATTTGGATATGTTAGTATATACCGAGGTATAAAAATGCTCCAATTCTTGGACACAAATTGAAAGCCGAAAGGTCAAAATCGAAAAAATCATAAAACTGATCAACGACTTTCTCGTATAAGCTATGACATATTGAAATTTTAGGTAAATCGAAAGTGGTATCTTAAAAAGCTGACGGAAGGTTTGTGGGTGGACCTATATGTATACGTGCGTACATCAGTTGCTCCTATGGAGCAATATTAATAATCCTAGTGCAGCTTCAGGAATAATGGTGCAACGAAATATTTTTAATTAGCCCTAAAACAAAAAGGGACCACATACGAACAAATTCGGAAGCACTAATTACGAAATTTCACCACCCTCTGATTTACATAATGCAATCTGCAGATTTGCAAATGTTGTTTGATTTCACATTGGATAAAGCACTATAGATATAAGAAATTTTCCAAGCTTTTGCTTCTGCACGTGATCAATCAAACAATGAAATACTTTCGAAACACGAAAGCTGACGCACAAGTGGACCTTAACCATATCTCCAGACTTGTGTATGCATTGTATGGTTAGATAATACATGATGACAGTCTCAAACGTGACTGTTATATGTTGGCCAAAAGTGATGAACCTCCTAAAATCCATGTTAACTGAAGTTGTTGTTCCAACTAAATTTCTACAGCACCAAAAGTAACTCGTATGGAGCCTCCTGCTTTTTAAAGGGCATTACAACTATATGAAGCTATATTTTAGTCGGATTATTGGAAGGGAATAGGTAAGAGTAGATAATACCATTGTGAATGTTGCTCATTGTTCGTCTCGCAAATGGGAATCATTTCTAAATACTGCAACAAATTTGTTAAATAAGCAAAAACTGAATTCAGATGTTAACCATCAGGCTTATCAGAAATATGGCGCATAATAGAACATGTCAATCGTCTGTAGCTTGTTTGGGACAACTGACCCATGCCGAATTCAAGATGACGACTAGTCTGAAACGAACAAAAAAAACTTGTAAC